>NW_027660079.1:0-2926746 GCF_963210335.1 Falco punctatus
TCGGGTGAGGCCTCAGGCTCTTCGGGTGAGGCTCAGGCTCTTCGGGTGAGGCTCAGCTCTTCGGGTGAGGCTCAGGCTCTTCGGGTGAGGCTCAGGCTCTTCGGTGAGGCTCAGGCTCTTCGGGTGAGGCTCAGGCTCTTCGGGTGAGGGCTCAGGCTCTTCGGGTGAGGGTCAGGCTCTTCGGGTGAGGGTCAGGCTCTTCGGGTGAGGGTCAGGCTCTTCGGGTGAGGGTCAGGCTCTTCGGGTGAGGGTCAGGGTCAGGCTCTTCGGGTGAGGGTCAGGGTCAGGCTCTTCGGGTGAGGGTCAGGCTCAGGCTCTTCGGGTGAGGGTCAGGCTCAGGCTCTTCGGGTGAGGGTCAGGCTCAGGCTCTTCGGGTGAGGGTCAGGCTCAGGCTCTTCGGGTGAGGGTCAGGCTCAGGCTCTTCGGGTGAGGGTCAGGCTCAGGCTCTTCGGGTGAGGGTCAGGCTCAGGCTCTTCGGGTGAGGGTCAGGCTCAGGCTCTTCGGGTGAGGGTCAGGCTCAGGCTCTTAGGGTGAGGGTCAGGCTCAGGCTCTTAGGGTGAGGGTTAGACTCAGGCTCTTCGGGTTAGACTCAGGCTCTTCGGTAGACTCAGGCTCTTCGGGTTAGACTCCGACTCAGGCTCTTCGGGTTAGACTCCGACTCAGGCTCTTCGGGTTAGACTCCGACTCAGGCTCTTCGGGTTAGACTCCGACTCAGGCTCTTCGGGTTAGACTCCGACTCAGGCTCTTCGGGTTAGACTCCGACTCAGGCTCTTCGGGTTAGACTCCGACTCAGGCTCTTCGGGTTAGACTCCGACTCAGGCTCTTCGGGTTAGACTCCGACTCAGGCTCTTCGGGTTAGACTCCGACTCAGGCTCTTCGGGTTAGACTCCGACTCAGGCTCTTCGGGTTAGACTCCGACTCAGGCTCTTCGGGTTAGACTCCGACTCAGGCTCTTCGGGTAGACTCCGACTCAGGCTCTTCGGGTTAGACTCGGATCAGGCTCTTCGGGTGGGTTGAGGGTCAGGCTCTTCGGGTGAGGGTCAGGCTCTTCGGGTGAGGGTCAGGCTCTTCGGGTGAGGGTCAGGCTCGTCGGGTGAGGGTCAGGCTCGTCGGGTGAGGGTCAGGCTCGTCGGGTGAGGGTCAGGCTCGTCGGGTGAGGGTCAGGCTCGTCGGTGAGGGTCAGGCTCGTCGGGTGAGGGTCAGGCTCGTCGGGTGAGGGTCAGGCTCGTCGGTGAGGGTCAGGGTCAGGCTCGTCGGGTGAGGGTCAGGCTCGTCGGGTGAGGGTCAGGGTCAGGCTCGTCGGGTGAGGGTCAGGGTCAGGCTCGTCGGGTGAGGGTCAGGGTCAGGCTCGTCGGGTGAGGGTCAGGGTCAGGCTCGTCGGGTGAGGGTCAGGGTCAGGCTCGTCGGGTGAGGGTCAGGGTCAGGCTCGTCGGGTGAGGGTCAGGGTCAGGCTCGTCGGGTGAGGGTCAGGGTCAGGCTCGTCGGGTGAGGGTCAGGGTCAGGCTCGTCGGGTGAGGGTCAGGGTCAGGCTCTTAGGGTGAGCGTCAGGCTCAGGCTCTTAGGGTGAGCGTCAGGCTCAGGCTCTTAGGGTGAGGGTCAGGCTCAGGCTCTTAGGGTGAGGGTCAGGCTCTTCGGGTGAGGGTCAGGCTCTTCGGGTGAGGGTGAGGGTCAGGCTCTTCGGGTGAGGGTGAGGGTCAGGCTCTTCGGGTGAGGGTGAGGGTCAGGCTCTTCGGGTGAGGGTGAGGGTCAGGCTCTTCGGGTGAGGGTGAGGGTCAGGCTCTTCGGGTGAGGGTGAGGGTCAGGCTCTTCGGGTGAGGGTGAGGGTCAGGCTCTTAGGGTGAGGGTTAGGGTCAGGCTCTTAGGGTGAGGGTTAGGGTCAGGCTCTTAGGGTGAGGGTTAGGGTCAGGCTCTTCGGCTTAGACTCAGGCTCTTCGGGTTAGACTCAGGGTCAGGCTCTTCGGGTTAGACTCAGGGTCAGGCTCTTCGGGTTAGACTCAGGGTCAGGCTCTTCGGGTGAGACTCAGGGTCAGGCTCTTCGGGTGAGACTCAGGGTCAGGCTCTTCGGGTGAGACTCAGGGTCAGGCTCTTCGGGTGAGACTCAGGGTCAGGCTCTTCGGGTGAGACTCAGGGTCAGGCTCTTCGGGTGAGACTCAGGGTCAGGCTCTTCGGGTGAGACTCAGGGTCAGGCTCTTCGGGTGAGACTCAGGGTCAGGCTCTTCGGGTGAGACTCAGGGTCAGGCTCTTCGGGTGAGACTCAGGGTCAGGCTCTTCGGGTGAGACTCAGGGTCAGGCTCTTCGGGTGAGACTCAGGGTCAGGCTCTTCGGGTGAGACTCAGGGTCAGGCTCTTCGGGTGAGACTCAGGGTCAGGCTCTTCGGGTGAGACTCAGGCTCAGGCTCTTCGGGTGAGACTCAGGCTCAGGCTCTTCGGGTGAGACTCAGGCTCAGGCTCTTCGGGTGAGACTCAGGCTCAGGCTCTTCGGGTGAGACTCAGGCTCAGGCTCTTCGGGTGAGACTCAGGCTCAGGCTCTTCGGGTGAGACTCAGGCTCAGGCTCTTCGGGTGAGACTTAGGCTCTTAGGGTTCGGGTTAGACTCAGGCTCTTAGGGTTCGGGTTAGACTCAGGCTCTTAGGGTTCGGGTTAGACTCAGGCTCTTAGGGTTCGGGTTAGACTCAGGCTCTTAGGGTTCGGGTTAGACTCAGGCTCTTAGGGTTCGGGTTAGACTCAGGCTCTTAGGGTTCGGGTTAGACTCAGGCTCTTAGGGTTCGGGTTAGACTCAGGCTCTTCGGGTTCGGGTTAGACTCAGGCTCTTCGGGTTCGGGTTAGACTCAGGCTCTTCGGGTTAGGGTTAGACTCAGGCTCTTCGGGTTAGGGTTAGACTCAGGCTCTTCGGGTTAGGGTTAGACTCAGGCTCTTCGGGTTAGGGTTAGACTCAGGCTCTTCGGGTTAGGGTTAGACTCAGGCTCTTCGGGTTAGGGTTAGACTCAGGCTCTTCGGGTTAGGGTTAGACTCAGGCTCTTCGGGTTAGGGTTAGACTCAGGCTCTTCGGGTTAGGGTTAGACTCAGGCTCTTCGGGTTAGGGTTAGACTCAGGCTCTTCGGGTTAGGGTTAGACTCAGGCTCTTCGGGTTAGGGTTAGACTCAGGCTCTTAGGGTTAGACTCACGCACTTAGGGTTAGACTCAGACTCAGGCTCTTAGGGTTAGACTCAGACTCAGGCTCTTCGGGTTAGGGTTAGACTCAGGCTCTTCGGGTTAGGGTTAGACTCAGGCTCTTCGGGTGAGGGTTAGACTCAGGCTCTTCGGGTGAGGGTTAGACTCAGGCTCTTCGGGTGAGGGTTAGACTCAGGCTCTTCGGGTGAGGGTTAGACTCAGGCTCTTCGGGTGAGGGTTAGACTCAGGCTCTTCGGGTTAGACTCAGGCTCTTCGGGTTAGACTCAGGCTCTTCGGGTTAGACTCAGGCTCTTCGGGTTAGACTCAGGCTCTTCGGGTTAGACTCAGGCTCTTCGGGTTAGACTCAGGCTCTTCGGGTTAGACTCAGGCTCTTCGGGTTAGACTCAGGCTCTTCGGTTAGACTCAGGCTCTTCGGGTTAGACTCAGGCTCAGGCTCTTCGGGTTAGACTCAGGCTCAGGCTCTTCGGGTTAGACTCAGGTCAGGCTCAGGCTCTTCGGTGACTCAGGTCAGGCTCTTCGGGGTGAGACTCAGGGTCAGGCTCTTCGGGTGAGACTCAGGGTCAGGCTCTTCGGGTGAGACTCAGGGTCAGGCTCTTCGGGTGAGACTCAGGGTCAGGCTCTTCGGGTGAGACTCAGGGTCAGGCTCTTCGGGTGAGACTCAGGGTCAGGCTCTTCGGGTGAGACTCAGGGTCAGGCTCTTCGGGTGAGACTCAGGGTCAGGCTCTTCGGGTGAGACTCAGGGTCAGGCTCTTCGGGTGAGACTCAGGGTCAGGCTCTTCGGGTGAGACTCAGGGTCAGGCTCTTCGGGTGAGACTCAGGGTCAGGCTCTTCGGGTGAGACTCAGGGTCAGGCTCTTCGGGTGAGACTCAGGGTCAGGCTCTTCGGGTGAGACTCAGGCTCTTAGGGTTCGGGTTAGACTCAGGCTCTTAGGGTTCGGGTTAGACTCAGGCTCTTAGGGTTCGGGTTAGACTTAGGCTCTTAGGGTTCGGGTTAGACTTAGGCTCTTAGGGTTCGGGTTAGACTTAGGCTCTTAGGGTTCGGGTTAGACTCAGGCTCTTAGGGTTCGGGTTAGACTCAGGCTCTTAGGGTTCGGGTTAGACTCAGGCTCTTAGGGTTCGGGTTAGACTCAGGCTCTTCGGGTTCGGGTTAGACTCAGGCTCTTCGGGTTCGGGTTAGACTCAGGCTCTTCGGGTTCGGGTTAGACTCAGGCTCTTCGGGTTCGGGTTAGACTCAGGCTCTTCGGGTTCGGGTTAGACTCAGGCTCTTCGGGTTCGGGTTAGACTCAGGCTCTTCGGGTTCGGGTTAGACTCAGGCTCTTCGGGTTCGGGTTAGACTCAGGCTCTTCGGGTTCGGGTTAGACTCAGGCTCTTCGGGTTCGGGTTAGACTCAGGCTCTTCGGGTTCGGGTTAGACTCAGGCTCTTCGGGTTCGGGTTAGACTCAGGCTCTTCGGGTTAGGGTTAGACTCACGCTCTTCGGGTTAGGGTTAGACTCACGCTCTTAGGGTTAGACTCAGACTCAGGCTCTTAGGGTTAGACTCAGACTCAGGCTCTTCGGGTTAGGGTTAGACTCAGGCTCTTCGGGTTAGGGTTAGACTCAGGCTCTTCGGGTTAGGGTTAGACTCAGGCTCTTCGGGTTAGGGTTAGACTCAGGCTCTTCGGGTTAGGGTTAGACTCAGGCTCTTCGGGTTAGGGTTAGACTCAGGCTCTTCGGGTTAGGGTTAGACTCAGGCTCTTCGGGTTAGGGTTAGACTCAGGCTCTTCGGGTTAGACTCAGACTCAGGCTCTTAGGGTTAGACTCAGACTCAGGCTCTTAGGGTTAGACTCAGACTCAGGCTCTTAGGGTTAGACTCAGACTCAGGCTCTTCGGGTGAGGGTTAGACTCAGGCTCTTCGGGTGAGGGTTAGACTCAGGCTCTTCGGGTGAGGGTTAGACTCAGGCTCTTCGGGTGAGGGTTAGACTCAGGCTCTTCGGGTGAGGGTTAGACTCAGGCTCTTCGGGTGAGGGTTAGACTCAGGCTCTTCGGGTGAGGGTTAGACTCAGGCTCTTCGGGTGAGGGTTAGACTCAGGCTCTTAGGGTGAGGGTTAGACTCAGGCTCTTAGGGTGAGGGTTAGACTCAGGCTCTTAGGGTGAGGGTTAGACTCAGGCTCTTAGGGTGAGGGTTAGACTCAGGCTCTTAGGGTGAGGGTTAGACTCAGGCTCTTAGGGTGAGGGTTAGACTCAGGCTCTTCGGGTGAGGGTTAGACTCAGGCTCTTCGGGTGAGGGTTAGACTCAGGCTCTTCGGGTGAGGGTTAGACTCAGGCTCTTCGGGTGAGGGTTAGACTCAGGCTCTTCGGGTTAGACTCAGGCTCTTCGGGTTAGACTCAGGCTCTTCGGGTTAGACTCAGGCTCTTCGGGTTAGACAAAGGGTCAGGCTCTTCGGGTTAGACTCAGGGTCAGGCTCTTCGGGTTAGACTCAGGGTCAGGCTCTTCGGGTGAGACTCAGGGTCAGGCTCTTCGGGTGAGACTCAGGGTCAGGCTCTTCGGGTGAGACTCAGGGTCAGGCTCTTCGGGTGAGACTCAGGGTCAGGCTCTTCGGGTGAGACTCAGGGTCAGGCTCTTCGGGTGAGACTCAGGGTCAGGCTCTTCGGGTGAGACTCAGGGTCAGGCTCTTCGGGTGAGACTCAGGGTCAGGCTCTTCGGGTGAGACTCAGGGTCAGGCTCTTCGGGTGAGACTCAGGGTCAGGCTCTTCGGGTGAGACTCAGGGTCAGGCTCTTCGGGTGAGACTCAGGGTCAGGCTCTTCGGGTGAGACTCAGGGTCAGGCTCTTCGGGTGAGACTCAGGGTCAGGCTCTTCGGGTGAGACTCAGGGTCAGGCTCTTCGGGTGAGACTCAGGGTCAGGCTCTTCGGGTGAGACTCAGGGTCAGGCTCTTCGGGTGAGACTCAGGGTCAGGCTCTTCGGGTGAGACTCAGGGTCAGGCTCTTCGGGTGAGACTCAGGGTCAGGCTCTTCGGGTGAGACTCAGGGTCAGGCTCTTCGGGTGAGACTCAGGGTCAGGCTCTTCGGGTGAGACTCAGGCTCTTAGGGTTCGGGTGAGACTCAGGCTCTTAGGGTTCGGGTTAGACTCAGGCTCTTAGGGTTCGGGTTAGACTCAGGCTCTTAGGGTTCGGGTTAGACTCAGGCTCTTAGGGTTCGGGTTAGACTCAGGCTCTTAGGGTTCGGGTTAGACTCAGGCTCTTAGGGTTCGGGTTAGACTCAGGCTCTTAGGGTTCGGGTTAGACTCAGGCTCTTAGGGTTCGGGTTAGACTCAGGCTCTTAGGGTTCGGGTTAGACTCAGGCTCTTAGGGTTAGGGTTAGACTCAGGCTCTTCGGGTTAGGGTTAGACTCAGGCTCTTCGGGTTAAGGTTAGACTCAGGCTCTTCGGGTTAAGGTTAGACTCACGCTCTTCGGGTTAGACTCAGACTCAGGCTCTTCGGGTTAGGGTTAGACTCAGGCTCAGGCTCTTCGGGTTAGGGTTAGACTCAGGCTCAGGCTCTTCGGGTGAGGGTTAGACTCAGGCTCTTCGGGTGAGGGTTAGACTCAGGCTCTTCGGGTGAGGGTTAGACTCAGGCTCTTCGGGTGAGGGTTAGGGTCAGGCTCTTCGGGTGAGGGTTAGGGTCAGGCTCTTAGGGTGAGGGTTAGGGTCAGGCTCTTAGGGTGAG
This sequence comes from Falco punctatus, assembly GCF_963210335.1. NCBI lineage: Eukaryota > Metazoa > Chordata > Aves > Falconiformes > Falconidae > Falco > Falco punctatus. The sequence goes on from NW_027660079.1 coordinate 6,850, forward strand.
GGTTAGGGTCAGGCTCTTAGGGTGAGGGTTAGGGTCAGGCTCTTAGGGTGAGGGTTAGGGTCAGGCTCTTAGGGTGAGGGTTAGGGTCAGGCTCTTCGGGTGAGGGTTAGGGTCAGGCTCTTCGGGTGAGGGTTAGGGTCAGGCTCTTCGGGTGAGGGTTAGGGTCAGGCTCTTCGGGTGAGGGTTAGGGTCAGGCTCTTCGGGTGAGGGTTAGGGTCAGGCTCTTCGGGTGAGGGTTAGGGTCAGGCTCTTCGGGTGAGGGTTAGGGTCAGGCTCTTCGGGTGAGGGTTAGGGTCAGGCTCTTCGGGTGAGGGTTAGGGTCAGGCTCTTCGGGTGAGGGTTAGGGTCAGGCTCTTCGGGTGAGGGTTAGGGTCAGGCTCTTCGGGTGAGGGTTAGGGTCAGGCTCTTCGGGTGAGGGTTAGGGTCAGGCTCTTCGGGTGAGGGTTAGGGTCAGGCTCTTCGGGTGAGGGTTAGGGTCAGGCTCTTCGGGTGAGGGTTAGGGTCAGGCTCTTCGGGTGAGGGTTAGGGTCAGGCTCTTCGGGTGAGGGTTAGGGTCAGGCTCTTCGGGTGAGGGTTAGGGTCAGGCTCTTCGGGTGAGGGTTAGGGTCAGGCTCTTCGGGTGAGGGTTAGGGTCAGGCTCTTCGGGTGAGGGTTAGGGTCAGGCTCTTCGGGTGAGGGTTAGGGTCAGGCTCTTCGGGTGAGGGTTAGGGTCAGGCTCTTCGGGTGAGGGTTAGGGTCAGGCTCTTCGGGTGAGGGTTAGGGTCAGGCTCTTCGGGTGAGGGTTCGACTCAGGCTCTTCGGGTGAGGGTTCGACTCAGGCTCTTCGGGTGAGGGTTCGACTCAGGCTCTTCGGGTGAGGGTTCGACTCAGGCTCTTCGGGTGAGGGTTCGACTCAGGCTCTTCGGGTGAGGGTTCGACTCAGGCTCTTCGGGTGAGGGTTCGACTCAGGCTCTTCGGGTGAGGGTTCGACTCAGGCTCTTCGGGTGAGGGTTCGACTCAGGCTCTTCGGGTGAGGGTTAGACTCAGGCTCTTCGGGTTAGACTCAGGCTCTTCGGGTTAGACTCAGGCTCTTCGGGTTAGACTCAGGCTCTTCGGGTTAGACTCAGGCTCTTCGGGTTAGACTCAGGCTCTTCGGGTTAGACTCAGGCTCTTCGGGTTAGACTCAGGCTCTTCGGGTTAGACTCAGGCTCTTAGGGTGAGGGTTAGACTCAGGCTCTTAGGGTGAGGGTTAGACTCAGGCTCTTAGGGTGAGGGTTAGACTCAGGCTCTTAGGGTGAGGGTTAGGGTCAGGCTCTTCGGGTGAGGGTCAGGGTCAGGCTCTTCGGGTGAGGGTCAGGGTCAGGCTCTTCGGGTGAGGGTCAGGGTCAGGCTCTTCGGGTGAGGGTCAGGGTCAGGCTCTTCGGGTGAGGGTCAGGGTCAGGCTCTTCGGGTTAGGGTCAGGGTCAGGCTCTTCGGGTTAGGGTCAGGGTCAGGCTCTTCGGGTTAGGGTCAGGGTCAGGCTCTTCGGGTTAGGGTCAGGGTCAGGCTCTTCGGGTTAGGGTCAGGGTCAGGCTCTTCGGGTTAGGGTCAGGGTCAGGCTCTTCGGGTTAGGGTCAGGGTCAGGCTCTTCGGGTTAGGGTCAGGGTCAGGCTCTTCGGGTTAGGGTCAGGGTCAGGCTCTTCGGGTTAGGGTCAGGGTCAGGCTCTTCGGGTTAGGGTCAGGGTCAGGCTCTTAGGGTGAGCGTTAGACTCAGGCTCTTAGGGTGAGCGTTAGACTCAGGCTCTTAGGGTGAGCGTTAGACTCAGGCTCTTCGGGTTAGGGTTAGGGTCAGGCTCTTCGGGTGAGGGTCAGGCTCTTCGGGTGAGGGTCAGGCTCTTCGGGTGAGGGTCAGGCTCTTCGGGTGAGGGTCAGGCTCTTCGGGTGAGGGTCAGGCTCTTCGGGTGAGGGTCAGGCTCTTCGGGTGAGGGTCAGGCTCTTCGGGTGAGGGTCAGGCTCTTCGGGTGAGGGTCAGGCTCTTCGGGTGAGGGTCAGGCTCTTCGGGTGAGGGTCAGGCTCTTCGGGTGAGGGTCAGGCTCTTCGGGTGAGGGTCAGGCTCTTCGGGTGAGGGTTAGGGTCAGGCTCTTCGGGTGAGGGTTAGGGTCAGGCTCTTCGGGTGAGGGTTAGGGTCAGGCTCTTCGGGTGAGGGTTAGGGTCAGGCTCTTAGGGTGAGGGTTAGGGTCAGGCTCTTAGGGTGAGGGTTAGGGTCAGGCTCTTAGGGTGAGGGTTAGGGTCAGGCTCTTAGGGTGAGGGTTAGGGTCAGGCTCTTAGGGTGAGGGTTAGGGTCAGGCTCTTAGGGTGAGGGTTAGGGTCAGGCTCTTAGGGTGAGGTTTAGGGTCAGGCTCTTCGGGTGAGGGTTAGGGTCAGGCTCTTCGGGTGAGGGTTAGGGTCAGGCTCTTCGGGTGAGGGTTAGGGTCAGGCTCTTAGGGTGAGGGTTAGGGTCAGGCTCTTCGGCTTAGCGTTAGACTCAGGCTCTTCGGCTTAGCGTTAGACTCAGGCTCTTAGGGTTAGACTCCGACTCAGGCTCTTAGGGTTAGACTCCGACTCAGGCTCTTAGGGTTAGACTCCGACTCAGGCTCTTAGGGTTAGACTCCGGCTCAGGCTCTTAGGGTTAGACTCCGGCTCAGGCTCTTAGGGTTAGACTCCGGCTCAGGCTCTTAGGGTTAGACTCCGGCTCAGGCTCTTAGGGTTAGACTCCGGCTCAGGCTCTTAGGGTTAGACTCCGGCTCAGGCTCTTAGGGTTAGACTCCGGCTCAGGCTCTTAGGGTTAGACTCCGGCTCAGGCTCTTAGGGTTAGACTCCGGCTCAGGCTCTTAGGGTTAGGGTTAGACTCCGGCTCAGGCTCTTCGGGTGAGGGTTAGACTCAGGCTCTTCGGGTTAGACTCAGACTCAGGCTCTTCGGGTTAGACTCAGACTCAGGCTCTTCGGGTTAGACTCAGACTCAGGCTCTTCGGGTTAGACTCAGACTCAGGCTCTTCGGGTTAGACTCAGACTCAGGCTCTTCGGGTTAGACTCAGACTCAGGCTCTTCGGGTTAGACTCAGACTCAGGCTCTTCGGGTTAGACTCAGACTCAGGCTCTTCGGGTTAGACTCAGACTCAGGCTCTTCGGGTTAGACTCAGACTCAGGCTCTTCGGGTTAGACTCAGACTCAGGCTCTTCGGGTGAGACTCAGACTCAGGCTCTTCGGGTGAGACTCAGACTCAGGCTCTTCGGGTGAGACTCAGACTCAGGCTCTTCGGGTGAGACTCAGACTCAGGCTCTTCGGGTGAGACTCAGGCTCTTCGGGTGAGACTCAGGCTCTTCGGGTGAGACTCAGGCTCTTCGGGTGAGACTCAGGCTCTTCGGGTGAGACTCAGGCTCTTCGGGTGAGACTCAGGCTCTTCGGGTGAGACTCAGGCTCTTCGGGTGAGACTCAGGCTCTTCGGGTGAGACTCAGGCTCTTCGGGTGAGACTCAGGCTCTTCGGGTGAGACTCAGGCTCTTCGGGTGAGACTCAGGCTCTTCGGGTGAGACTCAGGCTCTTCGGGTGAGACTCAGGCTCTTCGGGTGAGACTCAGGCTCTTCGGGTGAGACTCAGGCTCTTCGGGTGAGACTCAGGCTCTTCGGGTGAGACTCAGGCTCTTCGGGTGAGACTCAGGCTCTTCGGGTGAGACTCAGGCTCTTCGGGTGAGACTCAGGCTCTTCGGGTGAGACTCAGGCTCTTCGGGTGAGACTCAGGCTCTTCGGGTGAGACTCAGGCTCTTCGGGTGAGACTCAGGCTCTTCGGGTGAGACTCAGGCTCTTCGGGTGAGACTCAGGCTCTTCGGGTGAGACTCAGGCTCTTCGGGTGAGACTCAGGCTCTTCGGGTGAGACTCAGGCTCTTCGGGTGAGACTCAGGCTCTTCGGGTGAGACTCAGGCTCTTCGGGTGAGACTCAGGCTCTTCGGGTGAGACTCAGGCTCTTCGGGTGAGACTCAGGCTCTTCGGGTGAGACTCAGGCTCTTCGGGTGAGACTCAGGCTCTTCGGGTGAGACTCAGGCTCTTCGGGTGAGACTCAGGCTCTTCGGGTGAGACTCAGGCTCTTCGGGTGAGACTCAGGCTCTTCGGGTGAGACTCAGGCTCTTCGGGTGAGACTCAGGCTCTTCGGGTGAGACTCAGGCTCTTCGGGTGAGACTCAGGCTCTTCGGGTGAGACTCAGGCTCTTCGGGTGAGACTCAGGCTCTTCGGGTGAGACTCAGGCTCTTCGGGTGAGACTCAGGCTCTTCGGGTGAGACTCAGGCTCTTCGGGTGAGACTCAGGCTCTTCGGGTGAGACTCAGGCTCTTCGGGTGAGACTCAGGCTCTTCGGGTGAGACTCAGGCTCTTCGGGTGAGACTCAGGCTCTTCGGGTGAGACTCAGGCTCTTCGGGTGAGACTCAGGCTCTTCGGGTGAGACTCAGGCTCTTCGGGTGAGACTCAGGCTCTTCGGGTGAGACTCAGGCTCTTCGGGTGAGACTCAGGCTCTTAGGGTTCGGGTGAGACTCAGGCTCTTAGGGTTCGGGTGAGACTCAGGCTCTTTGGGTTCGGGTGAGACTCAGGCTCTTTGGGTTAGGGTTAGACTCAGGCTCTTCGGGTTAGGGTTAGACTCACGCTCTTTGGGTTCGGGTTAGACTCACGCTCTTTGGGTTCGGGTTAGACTCACGCTCTTCGGGTTAGGGTTAGACTCACGCTCTTCGGGTTAGGGTTAGACTCACGCTCTTCGGGTTAGGGTTAGACTCACGCTCTTCGGGTTAGGGTTAGACTCAGGCTCTTAGGGTTAGGGTTAGACTCAGGCTCTTCGGGTGAGGGTTAGACTCAGGCTCTTAGGGTGAGGGTTAGACTCAGGCTCTTCGGGTGAGGGTTAGACTCAGGCTCTTCGGGTTAGGGTTAGACTCAGGCTCTTAGGGTTAGACTCAGACTCAGGCTCTTCGGCTTAGCGTTAGACTCAGGCTCTTAGGGTTAGACTCCGACTCAGGCTCTTAGGGTTAGACTCCGACTCAGGCTCTTAGGGTTAGACTCCGACTCAGGCTCTTAGGGTTAGACTCCGACTCAGGCTCTTAGGGTTAGGGTTAGACTCAGGCTCTTAGGGTTAGGGTTAGACTCCGACTCAGGCTCTTAGGGTTAGGGTTAGACTCCGACTCAGGCTCTTCGGGTTAGGGTTAGACTCAGGCTCTTCGGGTGAGGGTTAGACTCAGGCTCTTCGGGTGAGGGTTAGACTCAGGCTCTTCGGGTGAGGGTTAGACTCAGGCTCTTCGGGTGAGGGTTAGACTCAGGCTCTTCGGGTGAGGGTTAGACTCAGGCTCTTCGGGTGAGGGTTAGACTCAGGCTCTTCGGGTGAGGGTTAGACTCAGGCTCTTCGGGTGAGGGTTAGACTCAGGCTCTTCGGGTGAGGGTTAGACTCAGGCTCTTCGGGTGAGGGTTAGACTCAGGCTCTTCGGGTGAGGGTTAGACTCAGGCTCTTAGGGTGAGGGTTAGACTCAGGCTCTTAGGGTGAGGGTTAGACTCAGGCTCTTAGGGTGAGGGTTAGACTCAGGCTCTTAGGGTGAGGGTTAGACTCAGGCTCTTCGGGTGAGGGTTAGACTCAGGCTCTTCGGGTTAGGGTTAGACTCAGGCTCTTCGGCTTAGCGTTAGACTCAGGCTCTTCGGCTTAGCGTTAGACTCAGGCTCTTCGGCTTAGCGTTAGACTCAGGCTCTTAGGGTTAGACTCCGACTCAGGCTCTTAGGGTTAGACTCCGACTCAGGCTCTTAGGGTTAGACTCCGACTCAGGCTCTTAGGGTTAGACTCCGACTCAGGCTCTTAGGGTTAGACTCCGACTCAGGCTCTTCGGGTTAGGGTTAGACTCAGGCTCTTCGGGTGAGGGTTAGACTCAGGCTCTTCGGGTGAGGGTTAGACTCAGGCTCTTCGGGTGAGGGTTAGACTCAGGCTCTTCGGGTGAGGGTTAGACTCAGGCTCTTCGGGTGAGGGTTAGACTCAGGCTCTTCGGGTGAGGGTTAGACTCAGGCTCTTCGGGTTAGGGTCAGGCTCTTCGGGTGAGACTCAGGGTCAGGCTCTTCGGGTGAGACTCAGGGTCAGGCTCTTCGGGTTAGACTCAGGGTCAGGCTCTTCGGGTGAGACTCAGGGTCAGGCTCTTCGGGTGAGACTCAGGGTCAGGCTCTTCGGGTGAGACTCAGGGTCAGGCTCTTCGGGTGAGACTCAGGGTCAGGCTCTTCGGGTGAGACTCAGGGTCAGGCTCTTCGGGTGAGACTCAGGGTCAGGCTCTTCGGGTGAGACTCAGGGTCAGGCTCTTCGGGTGAGACTCAGGGTCAGGCTCTTCGGGTGAGACTCAGGGTCAGGCTCTTCGGGTGAGACTCAGGCTCAGGCTCTTCGGGTGAGACTCAGGGTCAGGCTCTTCGGGTGAGACTCAGGGTCAGGCTCTTCGGGTGAGACTCAGGCTCAGGCTCTTCGGGTGAGACTCAGGCTCAGGCTCTTCGGGTGAGACTCAGGCTCAGGCTCTTCGGGTGAGACTCAGGCTCAGGCTCTTCGGGTGAGACTCAGGCTCAGGCTCTTCGGGTGAGACTCAGGCTCAGGCTCTTCGGGTGAGACTCAGGCTCAGGCTCTTCGGGTGAGACTCAGGCTCAGGCTCTTCGGGTGAGACTCAGGCTCAGGCTCTTCGGGTGAGACTCAGGCTCAGGCTCTTCGGGTGAGACTTAGGCTCTTAGGGTTCGGGTTAGACTTAGGCTCTTAGGGTTCGGGTTAGACTTAGGCTCTTAGGGTTCGGGTTAGACTTAGGCTCTTAGGGTTCGGGTTAGACTCAGGCTCTTAGGGTTCGGGTTAGACTCAGGCTCTTAGGGTTCGGGTTAGACTCAGGCTCTTAGGGTTCGGGTTAGACTCAGGCTCTTAGGGTTCGGGTTAGACTCAGGCTCTTAGGGTTCGGGTTAGACTCAGGCTCTTAGGGTTCGGGTTAGACTTAGGCTCTTAGGGTTCGGGTTAGACTCAGGCTCTTAGGGTTCGGGTTAGACTCAGGCTCTTAGGGTTCGGGTTAGACTCAGGCTCTTAGGGTTCGGGTTAGACTCAGGCTCTTAGGGTTCGGGTTAGACTCAGGCTCTTAGGGTTCGGGTTAGACTCAGGCTCTTAGGGTTCGGGTTAGACTCAGGCTCTTCGGGTTAGGGTTAGACTCAGGCTCTTCGGGTTAGGGTTAGACTCAGGCTCTTCGGGTTAGGGTTAGACTCAGGCTCTTCGGGTTAGGGTTAGACTCAGGCTCTTCGGGTTAGGGTTAGACTCAGGCTCTTCGGGTTAGGGTTAGACTCACGCTCTTCGGGTTAGGGTTAGACTCAGGCTCTTAGGGTTAGACTCAGACTCAGGCTCTTCGGGTTAGGGTTAGACTCAGGCTCTTAGGGTTAGACTCAGACTCAGGCTCTTCGGGTGAGGGTTAGACTCAGGCTCTTCGGGTGAGGGTTAGACTCAGGCTCTTCGGGTGAGGGTTAGACTCAGGCTCTTCGGGTGAGGGTTAGACTCAGGCTCTTCGGGTGAGGGTTAGACTCAGGCTCTTCGGGTGAGGGTTAGACTCAGGCTCTTCGGGTGAGGGTTAGACTCAGGCTCTTCGGGTGAGGGTTAGACTCAGGCTCTTCGGGTTAGACTCAGGCTCTTCGGGTTAGACTCAGGCTCTTCGGGTTAGACTCAGGCTCTTCGGGTTAGACTCAGGCTCTTCGGGTGAGACTCAGGCTCTTCGGGTGAGACTCAGGCTCTTCGGGTGAGACTCAGGGTCAGGCTCTTCGGGTGAGACTCAGGGTCAGGCTCTTCGGGTGAGACTCAGGGTCAGGCTCTTCGGGTGAGACTCAGGGTCAGGCTCTTCGGGTGAGACTCAGGGTCAGGCTCTTCGGGTGAGACTCAGGGTCAGGCTCTTCGGGTGAGACTCAGGGTCAGGCTCTTCGGGTGAGACTCAGGGTCAGGCTCTTCGGGTGAGACTCAGGGTCAGGCTCTTCGGGTGAGACTCAGGGTCAGGCTCTTCGGGTGAGACTCAGGGTCAGGCTCTTCGGGTGAGACTCAGGGTCAGGCTCTTCGGGTGAGACTCAGGGTCAGGCTCTTCGGGTGAGACTCAGGGTCAGGCTCTTCGGGTGAGACTCAGGGTCAGGCTCTTCGGGTGAGACTCAGGGTCAGGCTCTTCGGGTGAGACTTAGGCTCTTAGGGTTCGGGTGAGACTTAGGCTCTTAGGGTTCGGGTGAGACTCAGGCTCTTAGGGTTCGGGTGAGACTCAGGCTCTTAGGGTTCGGGTGAGACTCAGGCTCTTAGGGTTCGGGTTAGACTCAGGCTCTTAGGGTTCGGGTTAGACTCAGGCTCTTAGGGTTCGGGTTAGACTCAGGCTCTTAGGGTTCGGGTTAGACTCAGGCTCTTAGGGTTCGGGTTAGACTCAGGCTCTTCGGGTTCGGGTTAGACTCAGGCTCTTCGGGTTCGGGTTAGACTCAGGCTCTTCGGGTTCGGGTTAGACTCAGGCTCTTCGGGTTCGGGTTAGACTCAGGCTCTTCGGGTTCGGGTTAGACTCAGGCTCTTCGGGTTCGGGTTAGACTCAGGCTCTTCGGGTTCGGGTTAGACTCAGGCTCTTCGGGTTCGGGTTAGACTCAGGCTCTTCGGGTTCGGGTTAGACTCAGGCTCTTAGGGTTAGACTCAGACTCAGGCTCTTCGGGTTAGACTCAGACTCAGGCTCTTCGGGTTAGGGTTAGACTCAGACTCAGGCTCTTCGGGTTAGGGTTAGACTCAGGCTCTTCGGGTGAGGGTTAGACTCAGGCTCTTCGGGTGAGGGTTAGACTCAGGCTCTTCGGGTGAGGGTTAGACTCAGGCTCTTCGGGTGAGGGTTAGACTCAGGCTCTTCGGGTGAGGGTTAGACTCAGGCTCTTCGGGTGAGGGTTAGACTCAGGCTCTTAGGGTGAGGGTTAGACTCAGGCTCTTCGGGTGAGGGTTAGACTCAGGCTCTTCGGGTGAGGGTTAGACTCAGGCTCTTCGGGTGAGGGTTAGACTCAGGCTCTTCGGGTGAGGGTTAGACTCAGGCTCTTCGGGTGAGGGTTAGACTCAGGCTCTTCGGGTGAGGGTTAGACTCAGGCTCTTCGGGTGAGGGTTAGACTCAGGCTCTTCGGGTGAGGGTTAGACTCAGGCTCTTCGGGTGAGGGTTAGACTCAGGCTCTTCGGGTGAGGGTTAGACTCAGGCTCTTCGGGTGAGGGTTAGACTCAGGCTCTTCGGGTGAGGGTTAGACTCAGGCTCTTCGGGTTAGACTCAGGCTCTTCGGGTTAGACTCAGGCTCTTCGGGTTAGACTCAGGCTCTTCGGGTTAGACAAAGGGTCAGGCTCTTCGGGTTAGACTCAGGGTCAGGCTCTTCGGGTTAGACTCAGGGTCAGGCTCTTCGGGTTAGACTCAGGGTCAGGCTCTTCGGGTTAGACTCAGGGTCAGGCTCTTCGGGTTAGACTCAGGGTCAGGCTCTTCGGGTTAGACTCAGGGTCAGGCTCTTCGGGTTAGACTCAGGGTCAGGCTCTTCGGGTTAGACTCAGGGTCAGGCTCTTCGGGTGAGACTCAGGGTCAGGCTCTTCGGGTGAGACTCAGGGTCAGGCTCTTCGGGTGAGACTCAGGGTCAGGCTCTTCGGGTGAGACTCAGGGTCAGGCTCTTCGGGTGAGACTCAGGGTCAGGCTCTTCGGGTGAGACTCAGGGTCAGGCTCTTCGGGTGAGACTCAGGGTCAGGCTCTTCGGGTGAGACTCAGGGTCAGGCTCTTCGGGTGAGACTCAGGGTCAGGCTCTTCGGGTGAGACTCAGGGTCAGGCTCTTCGGGTGAGACTCAGGGTCAGGCTCTTCGGGTGAGACTCAGGGTCAGGCTCTTCGGGTGAGACTCAGGGTCAGGCTCTTCGGGTGAGACTCAGGGTCAGGCTCTTCGGGTGAGACTCAGGGTCAGGCTCTTCGGGTGAGACTCAGACTCAGGCTCTTCGGGTGAGACTCAGACTCAGGCTCTTCGGGTGAGACTTAGGCTCTTAGGGTTCGGGTGAGACTCAGGCTCTTAGGGTTCGGGTTAGACTCAGGCTCTTAGGGTTCGGGTTAGACTCAGGCTCTTAGGGTTCGGGTTAGACTCAGGCTCTTAGGGTTCGGGTTAGACTCAGGCTCTTAGGGTTCGGGTTAGACTCAGGCTCTTAGGGTTCGGGTTAGACTCAGGCTCTTAGGGTTCGGGTTAGACTCAGGCTCTTAGGGTTAGGGTTAGACTCACGCTCTTAGGGTTAGGGTTAGACTCAGGCTCTTCGGGTTAGGGTTAGACTCACGCTCTTCGGGTTAGACTCAGACTCAGGCTCTTCGGGTTAGGGTTAGACTCAGACTCAGGCTCTTCGGGTTAGACTCAGACTCAGGCTCTTCGGGTTAGGGTTAGACTCAGGCTCTTCGGGTGAGGGTTAGGGTCAGGCTCTTCGGGTGAGGGTTAGGGTCAGGCTCTTCGGGTGAGGGTTAGGGTCAGGCTCTTCGGGTGAGGGTTAGGGTCAGGCTCTTCGGGTGAGGGTTAGGGTCAGGCTCTTCGGGTGAGGGTTAGGGTCAGGCTCTTCGGGTGAGGGTTAGGGTCAGGCTCTTCGGGTGAGGGTTAGGGTCAGGCTCTTCGGGTGAGGGTTAGGGTCAGGCTCTTAGGGTGAGGGTTAGGGTCAGGCTCTTAGGGTGAGGGTTAGGGTCAGGCTCTTAGGGTGAGGGTTAGGGTCAGGCTCTTAGGGTGAGGGTTAGGGTCAGGCTCTTAGGGTGAGGGTTAGGGTCAGGCTCTTAGGGTGAGGGTTAGGGTCAGGCTCTTCGGGTGAGGGTTAGGGTCAGGCTCTTCGGGTGAGGGTTAGGGTCAGGCTCTTCGGGTGAGGGTTAGGGTCAGGCTCTTCGGGTGAGGGTTAGGGTCAGGCTCTTCGGGTGAGGGTTAGGGTCAGGCTCTTCGGGTGAGGGTTAGGGTCAGGCTCTTCGGGTGAGGGTTAGGGTCAGGCTCTTCGGGTGAGGGTTAGGGTCAGGCTCTTCGGGTGAGGGTTAGGGTCAGGCTCTTCGGGTGAGGGTTAGGGTCAGGCTCTTCGGGTGAGGGTTCGACTCAGGCTCTTCGGGTGAGGGTTCGACTCAGGCTCTTCGGGTGAGGGTTCGACTCAGGCTCTTCGGGTGAGGGTTCGACTCAGGCTCTTCGGGTGAGGGTTCGACTCAGGCTCTTCGGGTGAGGGTTCGACTCAGGCTCTTCGGGTGAGGGTTCGACTCAGGCTCTTCGGGTGAGGGTTCGACTCAGGCTCTTCGGGTGAGGGTTCGACTCAGGCTCTTCGGGTGAGGGTTCGACTCAGGCTCTTCGGGTGAGGGTTCGACTCAGGCTCTTCGGGTGAGGGTTCGACTCAGGCTCTTCGGGTGAGGGTTCGACTCAGGCTCTTCGGGTGAGGGTTCGACTCAGGCTCTTCGGGTTCGACTCAGGCTCTTCGGGTTCGACTCAGGCTCTTCGGGTTCGACTCAGGCTCTTCGGGTTCGACTCAGGCTCTTCGGGTTCGACTCAGGCTCTTCGGGTTCGACTCAGGCTCTTCGGGTTCGACTCAGGCTCTTCGGGTTCGACTCAGGCTCTTCGGGTTCGACTCAGGCTCTTCGGGTTCGACTCAGGCTCTTCGGGTTCGACTCAGGCTCTTCGGGTTCGACTCAGGCTCTTCGGGTTCGACTCAGGCTCTTCGGGTTCGACTCAGGCTCTTCGGGTTCGACTCAGGCTCTTCGGGTTCGACTCAGGCTCTTCGGGTTCGACTCAGGCTCTTCGGGTTCGACTCAGGCTCTTCGGGTTCGACTCAGGCTCTTCGGGTTCGACTCAGGCTCTTCGGGTTAGACTCAGGCTCTTCGGGTTAGACTCAGGCTCTTCGGGTTAGACTCAGGCTCTTCGGGTTAGACTCAGGCTCTTCGGGTTAGACTCAGGCTCTTCGGGTTAGACTCAGGCTCTTCGGGTTAGACTCAGGCTCTTCGGGTTAGACTCAGGCTCTTCGGGTTAGACTCAGGCTCTTCGGGTTAGACTCAGGCTCTTCGGGTTAGACTCAGGCTCTTCGGGTTAGACTCAGGCTCTTCGGGTTAGACTCAGGCTCTTCGGGTTAGACTCAGGCTCTTCGGGTTAGACTCAGGCTCTTCGGGTTAGACTCAGGCTCTTCGGGTTAGACTCAGGCTCTTCGGGTTAGACTCAGGCTCTTCGGGTTAGACTCAGGCTCTTCGGGTTAGACTCAGGCTCTTCGGGTTAGACTCAGGCTCTTCGGGTTAGACTCAGGCTCTTCGGGTTAGACTCAGACTCTTCGGGTTAGACTCAGACTCTTCGGGTTAGACTCAGACTCTTCGGGTTAGACTCAGACTCAGGCTCTTAGGGTTAGACTCAGGCTCTTCGGGTGAGGGTTAGACTCAGGCTCTTCGGGTGAGGGTTAGACTCAGGCTCTTCGGGTGAGGGTTAGACTCAGGCTCTTCGGGTGAGGGTTAGACTCAGGCTCTTCGGGTGAGGGTTAGACTCAGGCTCTTCGGGTGAGGGTTAGACTCAGGCTCTTCGGGTGAGGGTTAGACTCAGGCTCTTCGGGTGAGGGTTAGACTCAGGCTCTTCGGGTGAGGGTTAGACTCAGGCTCTTCGGGTGAGGGTTAGACTCAGGCTCTTCGGGTGAGGGTTAGACTCAGGCTCTTCGGGTGAGGGTTAGACTCAGGCTCTTCGGGTGAGGGTTAGACTCAGGCTCTTCGGGTGAGCGTTAGACTCAGGCTCTTCGGGTGAGGGTTAGACTCAGGCTCTTCGGGTGAGGGTTAGACTCAGGCTCTTCGGGTGAGGGTTAGACTCAGGCTCTTCGGGTGAGGGTTAGACTCAGGCTCTTCGGGTGAGGGTTAGACTCAGGCTCTTCGGGTGAGGGTTAGACTCAGGCTCTTCGGGTGAGGGTTAGACTCAGGCTCTTCGGGTGAGGGTTAGACTCAGGCTCTTCGGGTGAGGGTTAGACTCAGGCTCTTCGGGTGAGGGTTAGACTCAGGCTCTTCGGGTGAGGGTTAGACTCAGGCTCTTCGGGTGAGGGTTAGACTCAGGCTCTTCGGGTGAGGGTTAGACTCAGGCTCTTCGGGTGAGGGTTAGACTCAGGCTCTTCGGGTGAGGGTTAGACTCAGGCTCTTCGGGTGAGGGTTAGACTCAGGCTCTTCGGGTGAGGGTTAGACTCAGGCTCTTCGGGTGAGGGTTAGACTCAGGCTCTTCGGGTGAGGGTTAGACTCAGGCTCTTCGGGTGAGCGTTAGACTCAGGCTCTTCGGGTGAGGGTTAGACTCAGGCTCTTAGGGTGAGGGTTAGACTCAGGCTCTTCGGGTGAGGGTTAGACTCAGGCTCTTCGGGTTAGACTCAGGCTCTTCGGGTTAGACTCAGGCTCTTCGGGTTAGACTCAGGCTCTTCGGGTTAGACTCAGGCTCTTCGGGTTAGACTCAGGCTCTTCGGGTTAGACTCAGGCTCTTCGGGTTAGACTCAGGCTCTTCGGGTTAGACTCAGACTCAGGCTCTTCGGGTTAGACTCAGACTCAGGCTCTTAGGGTTAGACTCAGACTCAGGCTCTTAGGGTTAGACTCAGACTCAGGCTCTTAGGGTTAGACTCAGACTCAGGCTCTTAGGGTTAGACTCAGACTCAGGCTCTTAGGGTTAGACTCAGACTCAGGCTCTTAGGGTTAGACTCAGACTCAGGCTCTTAGGGTTAGACTCAGACTCAGGCTCTTCGGGTGAGGGTTAGACTCAGGCTCTTCGGGTTAGGGTTAGACTCAGGCTCTTCGGGTTAGGGTTAGGGTCAGGCTCTTCGGGTTAGGGTTAGGGTCAGGCTCTTCGGGTTAGGGTTAGGGTCAGGCTCTTCGGGTTAGGGTTAGGGTCAGGCTCTTCGGGTTAGGGTTAGGGTCAGGCTCTTCGGGTTAGGGTTAGGGTCAGGCTCTTCGGGTTAGGGTTAGGGTCAGGCTCTTCGGGTTAGGGTTAGGGTCAGGCTCTTAGGGTTAGGGTTAGGGTCAGGCTCTTCGGGTTCGGGTTAGGGTCAGGCTCTTCGGGTTAGGGTTAGACTCAGGCTCTTCGGGTTAGGGTTAGACTCAGGCTCTTCGGGTTAGGCTTAGACTGAGGCTCTTAGGGTGAGGGTTAGACTCAGGCTCTTAGGGTGAGGGTTAGACTCAGGCTCTTAGGGTGAGGGTTAGACTCAGGCTCTTAGGGTGAGGGTTAGACTCAGGCTCTTAGGGTGAGGGTTAGACTCAGGCTCTTAGGGTGAGTGTTAGACTCAGGCTCTTAGGGTGAGTGTTAGACTCAGGCTCTTAGGGTGAGTGTTAGACTCAGGCTCTTAGGGTGAGTGTTAGACTCAGGCTCTTAGGGTGAGTGTTAGACTCAGGCTCTTAGGGTTAGGGTTAGACTCAGGCTCTTAGGGTTAGGGTTAGACTCAGGCTCTTCGGGTGAGGGTTAGACTCAGGCTCTTCGGGTGAGGGTTAGACTCAGGCTCTTCGGGTGAGGGTTAGACTCAGGCTCTTCGGGTGAGGGTTAGACTCAGGCTCTTCGGGTGAGGGTTAGACTCAGGCTCTTCGGGTGAGGGTTAGACTCAGGCTCTTCGGGTGAGGGTTAGACTCAGGCTCTTCGGGTGAGGGTTAGACTCAGGCTCTTCGGGTGAGGGTTAGACTCAGGCTCTTCGGGTGAGGGTTAGACTCAGGCTCTTCGGGTGAGGGTTAGACTCAGGCTCTTCGGGTGAGGGTTAGACTCAGGCTCTTCGGGTGAGGGTTAGACTCAGGCTCTTCGGGTGAGGGTTAGACTCAGGCTCTTCGGGTGAGGGTTAGACTCAGGCTCTTCGGGTGAGGGTTAGACTCAGGCTCTTCGGGTGAGGGTTAGACTCAGGCTCTTCGGGTGAGGGTTAGACTCAGGCTCTTCGGGTGAGGGTTAGACTCAGGCTCTTCGGGTGAGGGTTAGACTCAGGCTCTTCGGGTGAGGGTTAGACTCAGGCTCTTAGGGTTAGACTCAGGCTCAGTCTCTTAGGGTTAGACTCAGGCTCAGTCTCTTAGGGTTAGACTCAGGCTCTTCGGGTTAGGGTTAGACTCAGGCTCTTCGGGTTAGGGTTAGACTCAGGCTCTTCGGGTTAGGGTTAGACTCAGGCTCTTCGGGTTAGGGTTAGACTCAGGCTCTTCGGGTGAGGGTTAGACTCAGGCTCTTCGGGTGAGGGTTAGACTCAGGCTCTTCGGGTGAGGGTTAGACTCAGGCTCTTCGGGTGAGGGTTAGACTCAGGCTCTTCGGGTGAGGGTTAGACTCAGGCTCTTCGGGTGAGGGTTAGACTCAGGCTCTTCGGGTGAGCGTTAGACTCAGGCTCTTCGGGTGAGCGTTAGACTCAGGCTCTTCGGGTGAGCGTTAGACTCAGGCTCTTAGGGTGAGCGTTAGACTCAGGCTCTTAGGGTGAGCGTTAGACTCAGGCTCTTAGGGTGAGCGTTAGACTCAGGCTCTTCGGGTGAGGGTTAGACTCAGGCTCTTCGGGTGAGGGTTAGACTCAGGCTCTTCGGGTGAGGGTTAGACTCAGGCTCTTCGGGTGAGGGTTAGACTCAGGCTCTTCGGGTGAGGGTTAGACTCAGGCTCTTCGGGTGAGGGTTAGACTCAGGCTCTTCGGGTGAGGGTTAGACTCAGGCTCTTCGGGTGAGGGTTAGACTCAGGCTCTTCGGGTGAGGGTTAGACTCAGGCTCTTCGGGTGAGGGTTAGACTCAGGCTCTTCGGGTGAGGGTTAGACTCAGGCTCTTCGGGTGAGGGTTAGACTCAGGCTCTTCGGGTGAGGGTTAGACTCAGGCTCTTCGGGTGAGGGTTAGACTCAGGCTCTTCGGGTGAGGGTTAGACTCAGGCTCTTCGGGTGAGGGTTAGACTCAGGCTCTTCGGGTGAGGGTTAGACTCAGGCTCTTCGGGTGAGGGTTAGACTCAGGCTCTTAGGGTTCGGGTTAGACTCAGGCTCTTAGGGTTCGGGTTAGACTCAGGCTCTTCGGGTGAGGGTTAGACTCAGGCTCTTCGGGTGAGGGTTAGACTCAGGCTCTTCGGGTTCGGGTTAGACTCAGGCTCTTCGGGTTAGGGTTAGACTCAGGCTCTTCGGGTTAGGGTTAGACTCAGGCTCTTCGGGTTAGGGTTAGACTCAGGCTCTTCGGGTTAGGGTTAGACTCAGGCTCTTCGGGTTAGGGTTAGACTCAGGCTCTTCGGGTTAGGGTTAGACTCAGGCTCTTCGGGTTAGGGTTAGACTCAGGCTCTTCGGGTTAGGGTTAGACTCAGGCTCTTCGGGTTAGGGTTAGACTCAGGCTCTTCGGGTTAGGGTTAGACTCAGGCTCTTCGGGTTAGGGTTAGACTCAGACTCAGGCTCTTCGGGTTAGACTCAGACTCAGGCTCTTCGGGTTAGACTCAGACTCAGGCTCTTCGGGTTAGACTCAGACTCAGGCTCTTCGGGTGAGGGTTAGACTCAGGCTCTTCGGGTGAGGGTTAGACTCAGGCTCTTCGGGTGAGGGTTAGACTCAGGCTCTTCGGGTGAGGGTTAGACTCAGGCTCTTCGGGTGAGGGTTAGACTCAGGCTCTTCGGGTGAGGGTTAGACTCAGGCTCTTCGGGTGAGGGTTAGACTCAGGCTCTTCGGGTGAGGGTTAGACTCAGGCTCTTCGGGTTAGACTCAGGCTCTTCGGGTTAGACTCAGGCTCTTCGGGTTAGACTCAGGCTCTTCGGGTTAGACTCAGGCTCTTCGGGTTAGACTCAGGCTCTTCGGGTGAGACTCAGGGTCAGGCTCTTCGGGTGAGACTCAGGGTCAGGCTCTTCGGGTGAGACTCAGGGTCAGGCTCTTCGGGTGAGACTCAGGGTCAGGCTCTTCGGGTGAGACTCAGGGTCAGGCTCTTCGGGTGAGACTCAGGGTCAGGCTCTTCGGGTGAGACTCAGGGTCAGGCTCTTCGGGTGAGACTCAGGGTCAGGCTCTTCGGGTGAGACTCAGGGTCAGGCTCTTCGGGTGAGACTCAGGGTCAGGCTCTTCGGGTGAGACTCAGGGTCAGGCTCTTCGGGTGAGACTCAGGGTCAGGCTCTTCGGGTGAGACTCAGGGTCAGGCTCTTCGGGTGAGACTCAGGGTCAGGCTCTTCGGGTGAGACTCAGGGTCAGGCTCTTCGGGTGAGACTCAGGGTCAGGCTCTTCGGGTGAGACTCAGGGTCAGGCTCTTCGGGTGAGACTCAGGGTCAGGCTCTTCGGGTGAGACTCAGGGTCAGGCTCTTCGGGTGAGACTCAGGGTCAGGCTCTTCGGGTGAGACTCAGGGTCAGGCTCTTCGGGTGAGACTCAGGGTCAGGCTCTTCGGGTGAGACTCAGGGTCAGGCTCTTCGGGTGAGACTTAGGCTCTTAGGGTTCGGGTGAGACTTAGGCTCTTAGGGTTCGGGTGAGACTTAGGCTCTTAGGGTTCGGGTTAGACTCAGGCTCTTAGGGTTCGGGTTAGACTCAGGCTCTTAGGGTTCGGGTTAGACTCAGGCTCTTAGGGTTCGGGTTAGACTCAGGCTCTTAGGGTTCGGGTTAGACTCAGGCTCTTAGGGTTCGGGTTAGACTCAGGCTCTTAGGGTTCGGGTTAGACTCAGGCTCTTCGGGTTCGGGTTAGACTCAGGCTCTTCGGGTTCGGGTTAGACTCAGGCTCTTCGGGTTCGGGTTAGACTCAGGCTCTTCGGGTTCGGGTTAGACTCAGGCTCTTCGGGTTCGGGTTAGACTCAGGCTCTTCGGGTTCGGGTTAGACTCAGGCTCTTAGGGTTAGACTCAGACTCAGGCTCTTAGGGTTAGACTCAGACTCAGGCTCTTAGGGTTAGACTCAGACTCAGGCTCTTCGGGTTAGGGTTAGACTCAGGCTCTTCGGGTGAGGGTTAGACTCAGGCTCTTCGGGTGAGGGTTAGACTCAGGCTCTTCGGGTGAGGGTTAGACTCAGGCTCTTAGGGTGAGGGTTAGACTCAGGCTCTTAGGGTGAGGGTTAGACTCAGGCTCTTAGGGTGAGGGTTAGACTCAGGCTCTTAGGGTGAGGGTTAGACTCAGGCTCTTAGGGTGAGGGTTAGACTCAGGCTCTTAGGGTGAGGGTTAGACTCAGGCTCTTCGGGTGAGGGTTAGACTCAGGCTCTTCGGGTGAGGGTTAGACTCAGGCTCTTCGGGTGAGGGTTAGACTCAGGCTCTTCGGGTGAGGGTTAGACTCAGGCTCTTCGGGTGAGGGTTAGACTCAGGCTCTTCGGGTGAGGGTTAGACTCAGGCTCTTCGGGTGAGGGTTAGACTCAGGCTCTTCGGGTGAGGGTTAGACTCAGGCTCTTCGGGTGAGGGTTAGACTCAGGCTCTTCGGGTTAGACTCAGGCTCTTCGGGTTAGACTCAGGCTCTTCGGGTTAGACTCAGGCTCTTCGGGTTAGACAAAGGGTCAGGCTCTTCGGGTTAGACAAAGGGTCAGGCTCTTCGGGTTAGACTCAGGGTCAGGCTCTTCGGGTTAGACTCAGGGTCAGGCTCTTCGGGTTAGACTCAGGGTCAGGCTCTTCGGGTTAGACTCAGGGTCAGGCTCTTCGGGTTAGACTCAGGGTCAGGCTCTTCGGGTTAGACTCAGGGTCAGGCTCTTCGGGTTAGACTCAGGGTCAGGCTCTTCGGGTTAGACTCAGGGTCAGGCTCTTCGGGTTAGACTCAGGGTCAGGCTCTTCGGGTGAGACTCAGGGTCAGGCTCTTCGGGTGAGACTCAGGGTCAGGCTCTTCGGGTGAGACTCAGGGTCAGGCTCTTCGGGTGAGACTCAGGGTCAGGCTCTTCGGGTGAGACTCAGGGTCAGGCTCTTCGGGTGAGACTCAGGGTCAGGCTCTTCGGGTGAGACTCAGGGTCAGGCTCTTCGGGTGAGACTCAGGGTCAGGCTCTTCGGGTGAGACTCAGGGTCAGGCTCTTCGGGTGAGACTCAGACTCAGGCTCTTCGGGTGAGACTCAGACTCAGGCTCTTCGGGTGAGACTCAGACTCAGGCTCTTCGGGTGAGACTCAGACTCAGGCTCTTCGGGTTCGGGTTAGACTTAGGCTCTTCGGGTTCGGGTTAGACTTAGGCTCTTAGGGTTCGGGTTAGACTCAGGCTCTTAGGGTTCGGGTTAGACTCAGGCTCTTAGGGTTCGGGTTAGACTCAGGCTCTTAGGGTTAGGGTTAGACTCAGGCTCTTAGGGTTAGGGTTAGACTCACGCTCTTAGGGTTAGGGTTAGACTCACGCTCTTCGGGTTAGGGTTAGACTCACGCTCTTCGGGTTAGGGTTAGACTCAGGCTCTTAGGGTTAAGGTTAGACTCACGCTCTTCGGGTTAGACTCAGACTCAGGCTCTTCGGGTTAGGGTTAGACTCAGACTCAGGCTCTTCGGGTTAGGGTTAGACTCAGGCTCTTCGGGTGAGGGTTAGACTCAGGCTCTTCGGGTGAGGGTTAGACTCAGGCTCTTCGGGTGAGGGTTAGACTCAGGCTCTTCGGGTGAGGGTTAGACTCAGGCTCTTCGGGTGAGGGTTAGACTCAGGCTCTTCGGGTGAGGGTTAGACTCAGGCTCTTAGGGTGAGGGTTAGACTCAGGCTCTTAGGGTGAGGGTTAGACTCAGGCTCTTAGGGTGAGGGTTAGGGTCAGGCTCTTAGGGTGAGGGTTAGGGTCAGGCTCTTCGGGTGAGGGTTAGGGTCAGGCTCTTCGGGTGAGGGTTAGGGTCAGGCTCTTCGGGTGAGGGTTAGGGTCAGGCTCTTCGGGTGAGGGTTAGGGTCAGGCTCTTCGGGTGAGGGTTAGGGTCAGGCTCTTCGGGTGAGGGTTAGGGTCAGGCTCTTCGGGTGAGGGTTAGGGTCAGGCTCTTCGGGTGAGGGTTAGGGTCAGGCTCTTCGGGTGAGGGTTAGGGTCAGGCTCTTCGGGTGAGGGTTAGGGTCAGGCTCTTCGGGTGAGGGTTAGGGTCAGGCTCTTCGGGTGAGGGTTAGGGTCAGGCTCTTCGGGTGAGGGTTAGGGTCAGGCTCTTCGGGTGAGGGTTAGGGTCAGGCTCTTCGGGTGAGGGTTAGGGTCAGGCTCTTCGGGTGAGGGTTAGGGTCAGGCTCTTCGGGTGAGGGTTAGGGTCAGGCTCTTCGGGTGAGGGTTAGGGTCAGGCTCTTCGGGTGAGGGTTAGGGTCAGGCTCTTCGGGTGAGGGTTAGGGTCAGGCTCTTCGGGTGAGGGTTAGGGTCAGGCTCTTCGGGTGAGGGTTAGGGTCAGGCTCTTCGGGTGAGGGTTAGGGTCAGGCTCTTCGGGTGAGGGTTAGACTCAGGCTCTTCGGGTGAGGGTTCGGGTCAGGCTCTTCGGGTGAGGGTTCGACTCAGGCTCTTCGGGTGAGGGTTCGACTCAGGCTCTTCGGGTGAGGGTTCGACTCAGGCTCTTCGGGTGAGGGTTCGACTCAGGCTCTTCGGGTGAGGGTTCGACTCAGGCTCTTCGGGTGAGGGTTCGACTCAGGCTCTTCGGGTGAGGGTTCGACTCAGGCTCTTCGGGTGAGGGTTCGACTCAGGCTCTTCGGGTGAGGGTTCGACTCAGGCTCTTCGGGTGAGGGTTCGACTCAGGCTCTTCGGGTGAGGGTTCGACTCAGGCTCTTCGGGTGAGGGTTCGACTCAGGCTCTTCGGGTGAGGGTTAGACTCAGGCTCTTCGGGTGAGGGTTAGACTCAGGCTCTTCGGGTGAGGGTTAGACTCAGGCTCTTCGGGTGAGGGTTAGACTCAGGCTCTTCGGGTGAGGGTTAGACTCAGGCTCTTCGGGTGAGGGTTAGACTCAGGCTCTTCGGGTGAGGGTTAGACTCAGGCTCTTCGGGTGAGGGTTAGACTCAGGCTCTTCGGGTGAGGGTTAGACTCAGGCTCTTCGGGTGAGCGTTAGACTCAGGCTCTTCGGGTGAGCGTTAGACTCAGGCTCTTCGGGTGAGCGTTAGACTCAGGCTCTTCGGGTGAGCGTTAGACTCAGGCTCTTCGGGTGAGCGTTAGACTCAGGCTCTTCGGGTGAGCGTTAGACTCAGGCTCTTCGGGTGAGCGTTAGACTCAGGCTCTTCGGGTGAGCGTTAGACTCAGGCTCTTCGGGTGAGCGTTAGACTCAGGCTCTTAGGGTGAGGGTTAGACTCAGGCTCTTAGGGTGAGGGTTAGACTCAGGCTCTTAGGGTGAGGGTTAGACTCAGGCTCTTCGGGTTAGACTCAGGCTCTTCGGGTTAGACTCAGGCTCTTCGGGTTAGACTCAGGCTCTTCGGGTTAGACTCAGACTCAGGCTCTTCGGGTTAGACTCAGACTCAGGCTCTTAGGGTTAGACTCAGACTCAGGCTCTTAGGGTTAGACTCAGACTCAGGCTCTTAGGGTTAGACTCAGACTCAGGCTCTTCGGGTTAGGGTTAGACTCAGGCTCTTCGGGTTAGGGTTAGACTCAGGCTCTTCGGGTTAGGGTTAGACTCAGGCTCTTCGGGTTAGGGTTAGACTCAGGCTCTTCGGGTTAGGGTTAGACTCAGGCTCTTCGGGTTAGGGTTAGACTCAGGCTCTTCGGGTTAGGGTTAGACTCAGGCTCTTCGGGTTAGGGTTAGGGTCAGGCTCTTCGGGTTAGGGTTAGGGTCAGGCTCTTCGGGTTAGGGTTAGGGTCAGGCTCTTCGGGTTAGGGTTAGGGTCAGGCTCTTCGGGTTCGGGTTAGGGTCAGGCTCTTCGGGTTCGGGTTAGGGTCAGGCTCTTCGGGTTCGGGTTAGGGTCAGGCTCTTCGGGTGAGGGTTAGGGTCAGGCTCTTCGGGTGAGGGTTAGGGTCAGGCTCTTAGGGTTAGGGTTAGGGTCAGGCTCTTAGGGTTAGGGTTAGGGTCAGGCTCTTAGGGTTAGGGTTAGGGTCAGGCTCTTCGGGTTAGGGTTAGGGTCAGGCTCTTCGGGTTAGGGTTAGGGTCAGGCTCTTAGGGTGAGGGTTAGGGTCAGGCTCTTAGGGTGAGGGTTAGACTCAGGCTCTTAGGGTGAGTGTTAGACTCAGGCTCTTAGGGTGAGTGTTAGACTCAGGCTCTTAGGGTGAGTGTTAGACTCAGGCTCTTAGGGTGAGTGTTAGACTCAGGCTCTTAGGGTGAGTGTTAGACTCAGGCTCTTAGGGTGAGTGTTAGACTCAGGCTCTTAGGGTTAGGGTTAGACTCAGGCTCTTAGGGTTAGGGTTAGACTCAGGCTCTTAGGGTTAGGGTTAGACTCAGGCTCTTAGGGTTAGGGTTAGACTCAGGCTCTTCGGGTGAGGGTTAGACTCAGGCTCTTCGGGTGAGGGTTAGACTCAGGCTCTTCGGGTGAGGGTTAGACTCAGGCTCTTCGGGTGAGGGTTAGACTCAGGCTCTTCGGGTGAGGGTTAGACTCAGGCTCTTCGGGTGAGGGTTAGACTCAGGCTCTTCGGGTGAGGGTTAGACTCAGGCTCTTCGGGTGAGGGTTAGACTCAGGCTCTTCGGGTGAGGGTTAGACTCAGGCTCTTCGGGTGAGGGTTAGACTCAGGCTCTTCGGGTGAGGGTTAGACTCAGGCTCTTCGGGTGAGGGTTAGACTCAGGCTCTTCGGGTGAGGGTTAGACTCAGGCTCTTCGGGTGAGGGTTAGACTCAGGCTCTTCGGGTTAGACTCAGGCTCATAGGGTTAGACTCAGGCTCTTCGGGTTAGGGTTAGACTCAGGCTCTTCGGGTTAGGGTTAGACTCAGGCTCTTCGGGTTAGGGTTAGACTCAGGCTCTTCGGGTTAGGGTTAGACTCAGGCTCTTCGGGTTAGGGTTAGACTCAGGCTCTTCGGGTGAGGGTTAGACTCAGGCTCTTCGGGTGAGGGTTAGACTCAGGCTCTTCGGGTGAGGGTTAGACTCAGGCTCTTCGGGTGAGGGTTAGACTCAGGCTCTTCGGGTGAGGGTTAGACTCAGGCTCTTCGGGTGAGGGTTAGACTCAGGCTCTTCGGGTGAGGGTTAGACTCAGGCTCTTCGGGTGAGGGTTAGACTCAGGCTCTTAGGGTGAGCGTTAGACTCAGGCTCTTAGGGTGAGCGTTAGACTCAGGCTCTTCGGGTGAGCGTTAGACTCAGGCTCTTCGGGTGAGGGTTAGACTCAGGCTCTTCGGGTGAGGGTTAGACTCAGGCTCTTCGGGTGAGGGTTAGACTCAGGCTCTTCGGGTGAGGGTTAGACTCAGGCTCTTCGGGTGAGGGTTAGACTCAGGCTCTTCGGGTGAGGGTTAGACTCAGGCTCTTCGGGTGAGGGTTAGACTCAGGCTCTTCGGGTGAGGGTTAGACTCAGGCTCTTCGGGTGAGGGTTAGACTCAGGCTCTTCGGGTGAGGGTTAGACTCAGGCTCTTCGGGTGAGGGTTAGACTCAGGCTCTTAGGGTGAGGGTTAGACTCAGGCTCTTAGGGTGAGGGTTAGACTCAGGCTCTTCGGGTTAGACTCAGGCTCTTCGGGTTAGACTCAGGCTCTTCGGGTTAGACTCAGGCTCTTAGGGTTAGACTCAGGCTCTTAGGGTTAGACTCAGGCTCTTAGGGTTAGACTCAGGCTCTTAGGGTTAGACTCAGGCTCTTAGGGTTAGACTCCGACTCAGGCTCTTACGGTTAGACTCCGACTCAGGCTCTTACGGTTAGGGTTAGACTCAGGCTCTTACGGTTAGGGTTAGACTCAGGCTCTTCGGGTTAGGGTTAGACTCAGGCTCTTCGGGTTAGGGTTAGACTCAGGCTCTTCGGGTTAGGGTTAGACTCAGGCTCTTCGGGTTAGACTCCGAATCAGGCTCTTACGGTTAGGGTTAGACTCAGGCTCTTCGGGTGAGGGTTAGACTCAGGCTCTTCGGGTGAGGGTTAGACTCAGGCTCTTCGGGTGAGGGTTAGACTCAGGCTCTTCGGGTGAGGGTTAGACTCAGGCTCTTCGGGTGAGGGTTAGACTCAGGCTCTTCGGGTGAGGGTTAGACTCAGGCTCTTCGGGTGAGGGTTAGACTCAGGCTCTTCGGGTGAGGGTTAGACTCAGGCTCTTCGGGTGAGGGTTAGACTCAGGCTCTTCGGGTGAGGGTTAGACTCAGGCTCTTCGGGTGAGGGTTAGACTCAGGCTCTTCGGGTGAGGCTTAGACTCAGGCTCTTCGGGTGAGGCTTAGACTCAGGCTCTTCGGGTGAGGCTTAGACTCAGGCTCTTCGGGTGAGGCTTAGACTCAGGCTCTTCGGGTGAGGCTTAGACTCAGGCTCTTCGGGTGAGGCTTAGACTCAGGCTCTTCGGGTGAGGCTTAGACTCAGGCTCTTCGGGTGAGGCTTAGACTCAGGCTCTTCGGGTGAGGCTTAGACTCAGGCTCTTCGGGTGAGGCTTAGACTCAGGCTCTTCGGGTGAGGCTTAGACTCAGGCTCTTCGGGTTCGGGTTAGACTCAGGCTCTTCGGGTTCGGGTTAGACTCAGGCTCTTCGGGTTCGGGTTAGACTCAGGCTCTTCGGGTTAGGCTTAGACTCAGGCTCTTCGGGTTAGGCTTAGACTCAGGCTCTTCGGGTTAGGCTTAGACTCAGGCTCTTCGGGTTAGGCTTAGACTCAGGCTCTTCGGGTTAGGCTTAGACTCAGGCTCTTAGGGTTAGGCTTAGACTCAGGCTCTTAGGGTTAGGCTTAGACTCAGGCTCTTAGGGTGAGGGTTAGGGTCAGGCTCTTAGGGTTAGACTCAGGGTCAGGCTCTTAGGGTTAGACTCAGGGTCAGGCTCTTAGGGTGAGGGTCAGACTCAGGCTCTTAGGGTGAGGGTCAGGGTCAGGCTCTTAGGGTGAGGGTCAGGGTCAGGCTCTTAGGGTGAGGGTCAGGGTCAGGCTCTTAGGGTGAGGGTCAGGGTCAGGCTCTTCGGGTGAGGGTCAGGGTCAGGCTCTTCGGGTGAGGGTCAGGGTCAGGCTCTTCGGGTGAGGGTCAGGGTCAGGCTCTTCGGGTGAGGGTCAGGGTCAGGCTCTTCGGGTGAGGGTTAGGGTCAGGCTCTTCGGGTGAGGGTTAGGGTCAGGCTCTTCGGGTGAGGGTTAGGGTCAGGCTCTTCGGGTGAGGGTTAGGGTCAGGCTCTTCGGGTGAGGGTTAGGGTCAGGCTCTTCGGGTGAGGGTTAGGGTCAGGCTCTTCGGGTGAGGGTTAGGGTCAGGCTCTTCGGGTGAGGGTTAGGGTCAGGCTCTTCGGGTGAGGGTTAGGGTCAGGCTCTTCGGGTGAGGGTTAGGGTCAGGCTCTTCGGGTGAGGGTCAGGCTCTTCGGGTTAGGGTCAGGCTCTTCGGGTGAGGGTCAGGCTCTTAGGGTTAGGGTCAGGCTCTTAGGGTTAGGGTCAGGCTCTTAGGGTTAGGGTCAGGCTCTTAGGGTTAGGGTCAGGCTCTTAGGGTTAGGGTTAGACTCAGGCTCTTAGGGTGAGGCTTAGACTCAGGCTCTTAGGGTGAGGCTTAGACTCAGGCTCTTAGGGTGAGGGTTAGGGTCAGGCTCTTAGGGTGAGGGTTAGGGTCAGGCTCTTAGGGTTAGACTCAGGGTCAGGCTCTTAGGGTTAGACTCAGGGTCAGGCTCTTAGGGTTAGACTCAGGGTCAGGCTCTTAGGGTTAGACTCAGGGTCAGTCTCTTAGGGTTAGACTCAGGGTCAGTCTCTTCGGGTGAGGGTCAGACTCAGTCTCTTCGGGTGAGGGTTAGACTCAGACTCAGGCTCTTAGGGTTAGACTCAGACTCAGGCTCTTAGGGTTAGACTCAGACTCAGGCTCTTAGGGTTAGACTCAGACTCAGTCTCTTAGGGTGAGGGTTAGACTCAGGCTCTTAGGGTTAGGGTTAG
Source organism: Falco punctatus (assembly GCF_963210335.1). NCBI lineage: Eukaryota > Metazoa > Chordata > Aves > Falconiformes > Falconidae > Falco > Falco punctatus. Next base: position 32,518 of record NW_027660079.1, read on the forward strand.
ACTCAGGCTCTTAGGGTGAGGGTTAGACTCAGGCTCTTAGGGTTAGGGTTAGACTCAGGCTCTTAGGGTGAGGGTTAGACTCAGGCTCTTCGGGTGAGGGTTAGACTCAGGCTCTTCGGGTGAGGGTTAGACTCAGGCTCTTCGGGTGAGGGTTAGACTCAGGCTCTTCGGGTGAGGGTTAGACTCAGGCTCTTCGGGTGAGGGTTAGACTCAGGCTCTTCGGGTGAGGGTTAGACTCAGGCTCTTCGGGTGAGGGTTAGACTCAGGCTCTTCGGGTGAGGGTTAGACTCAGGCTCTTCGGGTGAGGGTTAGACTCAGGCTCTTCGGGTGAGGGTTAGACTCAGGCTCTTCGGGTGAGGGTTAGACTCAGGCTCTTCGGGTGAGGGTTAGACTCAGGCTCTTCGGGTGAGGGTTAGACTCAGGCTCTTCGGGTGAGGGTTAGACTCAGGCTCATAGGGTTAGACTCAGGCTCATAGGGTTAGACTCAGGCTCTTCGGGTTAGGGTTAGACTCAGGCTCTTCGGGTTAGGGTTAGACTCAGGCTCTTCGGGTTAGGGTTAGACTCAGGCTCTTCGGGTTAGGGTTAGACTCAGGCTCTTCGGGTTAGGGTTAGACTCAGGCTCTTCGGGTGAGGGTTAGACTCAGGCTCTTCGGGTGAGGGTTAGACTCAGGCTCTTCGGGTGAGGGTTAGACTCAGGCTCTTCGGGTGAGGGTTAGACTCAGGCTCTTCGGGTGAGGGTTAGACTCAGGCTCTTCGGGTGAGGGTTAGACTCAGGCTCTTCGGGTGAGGGTTAGACTCAGGCTCTTCGGGTGAGGGTTAGACTCAGGCTCTTCGGGTGAGGGTTAGACTCAGGCTCTTAGGGTGAGCGTTAGACTCAGGCTCTTAGGGTGAGCGTTAGACTCAGGCTCTTCGGGTGAGGGTTAGACTCAGGCTCTTCGGGTGAGGGTTAGACTCAGGCTCTTCGGGTGAGGGTTAGACTCAGGCTCTTCGGGTGAGGGTTAGACTCAGGCTCTTCGGGTGAGGGTTAGACTCAGGCTCTTCGGGTGAGGGTTAGACTCAGGCTCTTCGGGTGAGGGTTAGACTCAGGCTCTTCGGGTGAGGGTTAGACTCAGGCTCTTCGGGTGAGGGTTAGACTCAGGCTCTTCGGGTGAGGGTTAGACTCAGGCTCTTCGGGTGAGGGTTAGACTCAGGCTCTTCGGGTGAGGGTTAGACTCAGGCTCTTCGGGTGAGGGTTAGACTCAGGCTCTTCGGGTGAGGGTTAGACTCAGGCTCTTAGGGTGAGGGTTAGACTCAGGCTCTTAGGGTGAGGGTTAGACTCAGGCTCTTAGGGTGAGGGTTAGACTCAGGCTCTTCGGGTTAGACTCAGGCTCTTCGGGTTAGACTCAGGCTCTTCGGGTTAGACTCAGGCTCTTAGGGTTAGACTCAGGCTCTTAGGGTTAGACTCAGGCTCTTACGGTTAGACTCCGACTCAGGCTCTTACGGTTAGACTCCGACTCAGGCTCTTCGGGTTAGGGTTAGACTCAGGCTCTTCGGGTTAGGGTTAGACTCAGGCTCTTCGGGTTAGGGTTAGACTCAGGCTCTTCGGGTTAGGGTTAGACTCAGGCTCTTCGGGTTAGACTCCGAATCAGGCTCTTACGGTTAGGGTTAGACTCAGGCTCTTCGGGTGAGGGTTAGACTCAGGCTCTTCGGGTGAGGGTTAGACTCAGGCTCTTCGGGTGAGGGTTAGACTCAGGCTCTTCGGGTGAGGGTTAGACTCAGGCTCTTCGGGTGAGGGTTAGACTCAGGCTCTTCGGGTGAGGGTTAGACTCAGGCTCTTCGGGTGAGGGTTAGACTCAGGCTCTTCGGGTGAGGGTTAGACTCAGGCTCTTCGGGTGAGGGTTAGACTCAGGCTCTTCGGGTGAGGGTTAGACTCAGGCTCTTCGGGTGAGGGTTAGACTCAGGCTCTTCGGGTGAGGCTTAGACTCAGGCTCTTCGGGTGAGGCTTAGACTCAGGCTCTTCGGGTGAGGCTTAGACTCAGGCTCTTCGGGTGAGGCTTAGACTCAGGCTCTTCGGGTGAGGCTTAGACTCAGGCTCTTCGGGTGAGGCTTAGACTCAGGCTCTTCGGGTGAGGCTTAGACTCAGGCTCTTCGGGTGAGGCTTAGACTCAGGCTCTTCGGGTGAGGCTTAGACTCAGGCTCTTCGGGTTCGGGTTAGACTCAGGCTCTTCGGGTTAGGCTTAGACTCAGGCTCTTCGGGTTAGGCTTAGACTCAGGCTCTTCGGGTTAGGCTTAGACTCAGGCTCTTCGGGTTAGGCTTAGACTCAGGCTCTTCGGGTTAGGCTTAGACTCAGGCTCTTCGGGTTAGGCTTAGACTCAGGCTCTTAGGGTTAGGCTTAGACTCAGGCTCTTAGGGTTAGGCTTAGACTCAGGCTCTTAGGGTTAGGCTTAGACTCAGGCTCTTAGGGTGAGGGTTAGGGTCAGGCTCTTAGGGTTAGACTCAGGGTCAGGCTCTTAGGGTTAGACTCAGGGTCAGGCTCTTAGGGTTAGACTCAGGGTCAGGCTCTTAGGGTTCGGGTCAGACTCAGGCTCTTAGGGTGAGGGTCAGGGTCAGGCTCTTAGGGTGAGGGTCAGGGTCAGGCTCTTAGGGTGAGGGTCAGGGTCAGGCTCTTCGGGTGAGGGTCAGGGTCAGGCTCTTCGGGTGAGGGTCAGGGTCAGGCTCTTCGGGTGAGGGTCAGGGTCAGGCTCTTCGGGTGAGGGTTAGGGTCAGGCTCTTCGGGTGAGGGTTAGGGTCAGGCTCTTCGGGTGAGGGTTAGGGTCAGGCTCTTCGGGTGAGGGTTAGGGTCAGGCTCTTCGGGTGAGGGTTAGGGTCAGGCTCTTCGGGTGAGGGTTAGGGTCAGGCTCTTCGGGTGAGGGTTAGGGTCAGGCTCTTCGGGTGAGGGTTAGGGTCAGGCTCTTCGGGTGAGGGTTAGGGTCAGGCTCTTCGGGTGAGGGTCAGGCTCTTCGGGTTAGGGTCAGGCTCTTAGGGTTAGGGTCAGGCTCTTAGGGTTAGGGTCAGGCTCTTAGGGTTAGGGTCAGGCTCTTAGGGTTAGGGTCAGGCTCTTAGGGTTAGGGTCAGGCTCTTAGGGTTAGGGTTAGACTCAGGCTCTTAGGGTGAGGCTTAGACTCAGGCTCTTAGGGTGAGGCTTAGACTCAGGCTCTTAGGGTGAGGCTTAGACTCAGGCTCTTAGGGTGAGGCTTAGACTCAGGCTCTTAGGGTGAGGGTTAGGGTCAGGCTCTTAGGGTTAGACTCAGGGTCAGGCTCTTAGGGTTAGACTCAGGGTCAGGCTCTTAGGGTTAGACTCAGGGTCAGGCTCTTAGGGTTAGACTCAGGGTCAGTCTCTTCGGGTGAGGGTCAGACTCAGTCTCTTCGGGTGAGGGTTAGACTCAGACTCAGGCTCTTAGGGTTAGACTCAGACTCAGGCTCTTAGGGTTAGACTCAGACTCAGGCTCTTAGGGTTAGACTCAGACTCAGTCTCTTAGGGTGAGGGTTAGACTCAGGCTCTTAGGGTGAGGGTTAGACTCAGGCTCTTAGGGTGAGGGTTAGACTCAGGCTCTTAGGGTGAGGGTTAGACTCAGGCTCTTAGGGTGAGGGTTAGACTCAGGCTCTTAGGGTGAGGGTTAGACTCAGGCTCTTAGGGTGAGGGTTAGACTCAGGCTCTTAGGGTGAGGGTTAGACTCAGGCTCTTAGGGTGAGGGTTAGACTCAGGCTCTTCGGGTTAGACTCAGGCTCTTCGGGTTAGACTCAGGCTCTTCGGGTTAGACTCAGGCTCTTCGGGTTAGACTCAGGCTCTTCGGGTTAGACTCAGGCTCTTCGGGTGAGACTCAGGCTCTTCGGGTGAGACTCAGGCTCTTCGGGTGAGACTCAGGCTCTTCGGGTGAGACTCAGGCTCTTCGGGTGAGACTCAGGCTCTTCGGGTGAGACTCAGGCTCTTCGGGTGAGACTCAGGCTCTTCGGGTGAGACTCAGGCTCTTCGGGTGAGACTCAGGCTCTTCGGGTGAGACTCAGGCTCTTCGGGTGAGACTCAGGCTCTTCGGGTGAGACTCAGGCTCTTCGGGTGAGACTCAGGCTCTTTGGGTGAGACTCAGGCTCTTTGGGTGAGACTCAGGCTCTTTGGGTGAGACTCAGGCTCTTTGGGTGAGACTCAGGCTCTTTGGGTGAGACTCAGGCTCTTTGGGTGAGACTCAGGCTCTTTGGGTGAGACTCAGGCTCTTTGGGTGAGACTCAGGCTCTTTGGGTGAGACTCAGGCTCTTTGGGTGAGACTCAGGCTCTTTGGGTGAGACTCAGGCTCTTTGGGTGAGACTCAGGCTCTTTGGGTGAGACTCAGGCTCTTTGGGTGAGACTCAGGCTCTTCGGGTGAGACTCAGGCTCTTCGGGTGAGACTCAGGCTCTTCGGGTGAGACTCAGGGTCAGGCTCTTCGGGTGAGACTCAGGGTCAGGCTCTTCGGGTGAGACTCAGGGTCAGGCTCTTCGGGTGAGACTCAGGGTCAGGCTCTTCGGGTGAGACTCAGGGTCAGGCTCTTCGGGTGAGACTCAGGGTCAGGCTCTTCGGGTGAGACTCAGGGTCAGGCTCTTCGGGTGAGACTCAGGGTCAGGCTCTTCGGGTGAGACTCAGGGTCAGGCTCTTCGGGTGAGACTCAGGGTCAGGCTCTTCGGGTGAGACTCAGGGTCAGGCTCTTCGGGTGAGACTCAGGGTCAGGCTCTTCGGGTGAGACTCCGGGTCAGGCTCTTCGGGTGAGACTCCGGGTCAGGCTCTTCGGGTGAGACTCCGGGTCAGGCTCTTCGGGTGAGACTCCGGGTCAGGCTCTTCGGGTGAGACTCCGGGTCAGGCTCTTCGGGTGAGACTCCGGCTCTTCGGGTTAGACTCCGGCTCTTCGGGTTAGACTCCGGCTCTTCGGGTTAGACTCCGGCTCTTCGGGTTAGACTCCGGCTCTTCGGGTTAGACTCCGGCTCTTCGGGTTAGTCTCCGGCTCTTCGGGTTAGACTCCGGCTCTTCGGGTTAGACTCCGGCTCTTCGGGTTAGACTCCGGCTCTTCGGGTTAGACTCAGGCTCTTCGGGTGAGACTCAGGCTCTTCGGGTGAGACTCAGGCTCTTCGGGTGAGACTCAGGCTCTTCGGGTGAGACTCAGGCTCTTCGGGTGAGACTCAGGCTCTTCGGGTGAGACTCAGGCTCTTCGGGTGAGACTCAGGCTCTTCGGGTGAGACTCAGGGTCAGGCTCTTCGGGTGAGACTCAGGGTCAGGCTCTTCGGGTGAGACTCAGGGTCAGGCTCTTCGGGTGAGACTCAGGGTCAGGCTCTTCGGGTGAGACTCAGGGTCAGGCTCTTCGGGTGAGACTCAGGGTCAGGCTCTTCGGGTGAGACTCAGGGTCAGGCTCTTCGGGTGAGACTCAGGGTCAGGCTCTTCGGGTGAGACTCAGGGTCAGGCTCTTCGGGTGAGACTCAGGGTCAGGCTCTTCGGGTGAGACTCAGGGTCAGGCTCTTCGGGTGAGACTCAGGGTCAGGCTCTTCGGGTGAGACTCCGGGTCAGGCTCTTCGGGTGAGACTCCGGGTCAGGCTCTTCGGGTGAGACTCCGGGTCAGGCTCTTCGGGTGAGACTCCGGGTCAGGCTCTTCGGGTGAGACTCCGGGTCAGGCTCTTCGGGTGAGACTCCGGGTCAGGCTCTTCGGGTGAGACTCCGGGTCAGGCTCTTCGGGTGAGACTCCGGGTCAGGCTCTTCGGGTGAGACTCCGGGTCAGGCTCTTCGGGTGAGACTCCGGGTCAGGCTCTTCGGGTGAGACTCCGGGTCAGGCTCTTCGGGTGAGACTCCGGCTCTTCGGGTTAGACTCCGGCTCTTCGGGTTAGACTCCGGCTCTTCGGGTTAGACTCCGGCTCTTCGGGTTAGACTCCGGCTCTTCGGGTTAGACTCCGGCTCTTCGGGTTAGACTCCGGCTCTTCGGGTGAGACTCCGGCTCTTCGGGTGAGACTCAGGCTCTTCGGGTGAGACTCAGGCTCTTCGGGTGAGACTCAGGCTCTTCGGGTGAGACTCAGGCTCTTCGGGTGAGACTCAGGCTCTTCGGGTGAGACTCAGGCTCTTCGGGTGAGACTCAGGCTCTTCGGGTGAGGGTCAGGCTCTTCGGGTGAGGGTCAGGCTCTTCGGGTGAGACTCAGGGTCAGGCTCTTCGGGTGAGACTCAGGGTCAGGCTCTTCGGGTGAGACTCAGGGTCAGGCTCTTCGGGTGAGACTCAGGGTCAGGCTCTTCGGGTGAGACTCAGGGTCAGGCTCTTCGGGTGAGACTCAGGGTCAGGCTCTTCGGGTGAGACTCAGGGTCAGGCTCTTCGGGTGAGACTCAGGGTCAGGCTCTTCGGGTGAGACTCAGGGTCAGGCTCTTCGGGTGAGACTCAGGGTCAGGCTCTTCGGGTGAGACTCAGGGTCAGGCTCTTCGGGTGAGACTCAGGGTCAGGCTCTTCGGGTGAGACTCAGGGTCAGGCTCTTCGGGTGAGACTCAGGGTCAGGCTCTTCGGGTGAGACTCAGGGTCAGGCTCTTCGGGTGAGACTCAGGGTCAGGCTCTTCGGGTGAGACTCAGGGTCAGGCTCTTCGGGTGAGACTCAGGGTCAGGCTCTTCGGGTGAGACTCAGGGTCAGGCTCTTCGGGTGAGACTCAGGGTCAGGCTCTTCGGGTGAGACTCAGGGTCAGGCTCTTCGGGTGAGACTCAGGGTCAGGCTCTTCGGGTGAGACTCAGGGTCAGGCTCTTCGGGTGAGACTCAGGGTCAGGCTCTTCGGGTTAGACTCAGGGTCAGGCTCTTCGGGTTAGACTCAGGGTCAGGCTCTTCGGGTTAGACTCCGGGTCAGGCTCTTCGGGTTAGACTCCGGGTCAGGCTCTTCGGGTTAGACTCCGGCTCTTCGGGTTAGACTCCGGCTCTTCGGGTTAGACTCCGGCTCTTCGGGTTAGACTCAGGCTCTTCGGGTTAGACTCAGGCTCTTCGGGTTAGACTCAGGCTCTTCGGGTTAGACTCAGGCTCTTCGGGTGAGACTCAGGCTCTTCGGGTGAGACTCAGGCTCTTCGGGTGAGACTCAGGCTCTTCGGGTGAGACTCAGGCTCTTCGGGTGAGACTCAGGCTCTTCGGGTGAGACTCAGGCTCTTCGGGTGAGACTCAGGCTCTTCGGGTGAGACTCAGGCTCTTCGGGTGAGACTCAGGCTCAGGCTCTTCGGGTGAGACTCAGGCTCAGGCTCTTCGGGTGAGACTCAGGCTCAGGCTCTTCGGGTGAGACTCAGGCTCAGGCTCTTCGGGTGAGACTCAGGGTCAGGCTCTTCGGGTGAGACTCAGGGTCAGGCTCTTCGGGTGAGACTCAGGGTCAGGCTCTTCGGGTGAGACTCAGGGTCAGGCTCTTCGGGTGAGACTCAGGGTCAGGCTCTTCGGGTGAGACTCAGGGTCAGGCTCTTCGGGTGAGACTCAGGGTCAGGCTCTTCGGGTGAGACTCAGGGTCAGGCTCTTCGGGTGAGACTCAGGGTCAGGCTCTTCGGGTGAGACTCAGGGTCAGGCTCTTCGGGTGAGACTCAGGGTCAGGCTCTTCGGGTGAGACTCAGGGTCAGGCTCTTCGGGTGAGACTCAGGGTCAGGCTCTTCGGGTGAGACTCAGGGTCAGGCTCTTCGGGTGAGACTCAGGGTCAGGCTCTTCGGGTGAGACTCAGGGTCAGGCTCTTCGGGTGAGACTCAGGGTCAGGCTCTTCGGGTTAGGCTCCGGGTCAGGCTCTTCGGGTTAGGCTCCGGGTCAGGCTCTTCGGGTTAGGCTCCGGGTCAGGCTCTTCGGGTTAGGCTCCGGGTCAGGCTCTTCGGGTTAGGCTCCGGGTCAGGCTCTTCGGGTTAGGCTCCGGGTCAGGCTCTTCGGGTTAGGCTCCGGGTCAGGCTCTTCGGGTTAGGCTCCGGGTCAGGCTCTTCGGGTTAGGCTCCGGGTCAGGCTCTTCGGGTTAGGCTCCGGGTCAGGCTCTTCGGGTTAGGCTCCGGGTCAGGCTCTTCGGGTTAGGCTCCGGGTCAGGCTCTTCGGGTTAGGCTCCGGGTCAGGCTCTTCGGGTTAGGCTCCGGGTCAGGCTCTTCGGGTTAGGCTCCGGGTCAGGCTCTTCGGGTTAGGCTCCGGGTCAGGCTCTTCGGGTTAGGCTCCGGGTCAGGCTCTTCGGGTTAGGCTCCGGCTCTTCGGGTTAGGCTCCGGCTCTTCGGGTTAGACTCCGGCTCTTCGGGTTAGACTCCGGCTCTTCGGGTTAGACTCCGGCTCTTCGGGTTAGACTCCGGCTCTTCGGGTTAGACTCCGGCTCTTCGGGTTAGACTCCGGCTCTTCGGGTTAGACTCCGGCTCTTCGGGTTAGACTCCGGCTCTTCGGGTTAGACTCCGGCTCTTCGGGTTAGACTCCGGCTCTTCGGGTTAGACTCCGGCTCTTCGGGTTAGACTCCGGCTCTTCGGGTTAGACTCCGGCTCTTCGGGTGAGGGTCAGGCTCTTCGGGTGAGGGTCAGGCTCTTCGGGTGAGGGTCAGGCTCTTCGGGTGAGGGTCAGGCTCTTCGGGTGAGGGTCAGGCTCTTCGGGTGAGGGTCAGGCTCTTCGGGTGAGGGTCAGGCTCTTCGGGTGAGGGTCAGGCTCTTCGGGTGAGGGTCAGGCTCTTCGGGTGAGGGTCAGGCTCTTCGGGTGAGGGTCAGGCTCTTCGGGTGAGGGTCAGGCTCTTCGGGTGAGGGTCAGGCTCTTCGGGTGAGGGTCAGGCTCTTCGGGTGAGGGTCAGGCTCTTCGGGTGAGCTCTTCGGGTGAGGGTCAGGCTCTTCGGGTGAGGGTCAGGCTCTTCGGGTGAGGGTCAGGCTCTTCGGGTGAGGGTCAGGCTCTTCGGGTGAGGGTCAGGCTCTTCGGGTGAGGGTCAGGCTCTTCGGGTGAGGGTCAGGCTCTTCGGGTGAGGGTCAGGCTCTTCGGGTGAGGGTCAGGCTCTTCGGGTGAGGGTCAGGCTCTTCGGGTGAGGGTCAGGCTCTTCGGGTGAGGGTCAGGCTCTTCGGGTGAGGGTCAGGCTCTTCGGGTGAGGGTCAGGCTCTTCGGGTGAGGGTCAGGCTCTTCGGGTGAGGGTCAGGCTCTTCGGGTGAGGGTCAGGGTCAGGCTCTTCGGGTGAGGGTCAGGCTCTTCGGGTGAGGGTCAGGGTCAGGCTCTTCGGGTGAGGGTCAGGGTCAGGCTCTTCGGGTGAGGGTCAGGGTCAGGCTCTTCGGGTGAGGGTCAGGGTCAGGCTCTTCGGGTGAGGGTCAGGGTCAGGCTCTTCGGGTGAGGGTCAGGGTCAGGCTCTTCGGGTGAGGGTCAGGGTCAGGCTCTTCGGGTGAGGGTCAGGGTCAGGCTCTTAGGGTGAGGGTCAGGGTCAGGCTCTTAGGGTTCGGGTTAGGGTCAGGCTCTTAGGGTTCGGGTTAGACTCAGGCTCTTAGGGTTCGGGTCAGGGTCAGGCTCTTAGGGTTCGGGTTAGGGTCAGGCTCTTAGGGTTCGGGTTAGGGTCAGGCTCTTAGGGTTCGGGTTAGGGTCAGGCTCTTAGGGTTCGGGTTAGACTCAGGCTCTTCGGGTGAGGGTTAGACTCAGGCTCTTCGGGTGAGGGTTAGACTCAGGCTCTTCGGGTGAGGGTTAGACTCAGACTCAGGCTCTTAGGGTTAGACTCAGACTCAGGCTCTTAGGGTTAGACTCAGACTCAGGCTCTTAGGGTTAGACTCAGGCTCTTAGGGTTAGACTCAGGCTCTTAGGGTGAGGGTTAGACACAGGCTCTTAGGGTGAGGGTTAGACACAGGCTCTTAGGGTGAGGGTTAGACACAGGCTCTTAGGGTGAGGGTTAGACTCAGGCTCTTCGGGTGAGGGTTAGACTCAGGCTCTTAGGGTGAGGGTTAGACTCAGGCTCTTCGGGTGAGGGTTAGACTCAGGCTCTTCGGGTGAGGGTTAGACTCAGGCTCTTAGGGTGAGGGTTAGACTCAGGCTCTTAGGGTGAGGGTTAGACTCAGGCTCTTAGGGTGAGGGTTAGACTCAGGCTCTTAGGGTTAGGGTCAGGCTCTTCGGGTGAGGGTTAGGGTCAGGCTCTTCGGGTGAGGGTTAGGGTCAGGCTCTTCGGGTGAGGGTTAGGGTCAGGCTCTTCGGGTGAGGGTTAGGGTCAGGCTCTTCGGGTGAGGGTTAGGGTCAGGCTCTTCGGGTGAGGGTTAGGGTCAGGCTCTTCGGGTGAGGGTTAGGGTCAGGCTCTTCGGGTGAGGGTTAGGGTCAGGCTCTTCGGGTGAGGGTTAGGGTCAGGCTCTTCGGGTGAGGGTTAGGGTCAGGCTCTTCGGGTGAGGGTTAGGGTCAGGCTCTTCGGGTGAGGGTTAGGGTCAGGCTCTTCGGGTGAGGGTTAGGGTCAGGCTCTTCGGGTGAGGGTTAGGGTCAGGCTCTTCGGGTGAGGGTTAGGGTCAGGCTCTTCGGGTGAGGGTTAGGGTCAGGCTCTTCGGGTGAGGGTTAGGGTCAGGCTCTTCGGGTGAGGGTTAGGGTCAGGCTCTTCGGGTGAGGGTTAGGGTCAGGCTCTTCGGGTGAGGGTTAGGGTCAGGCTCTTCGGGTGAGGGTTAGGGTCAGGCTCTTCGGGTGAGGGTTAGGGTCAGGCTCTTCGGGTGAGGGTTAGGGTCAGGCTCTTCGGGTGAGGGTTAGGGTCAGGCTCTTCGGGTGAGGGTTAGGGTCAGGCTCTTCGGGTGAGGGTTAGGGTCAGGCTCTTCGGGTGAGGGTTAGGGTCAGGCTCTTCGGGTGAGGGTTAGGGTCAGGCTCTTCGGGTGAGGGTTAGGGTCAGGCTCTTCGGGTGAGGGTTAGGGTCAGGCTCTTCGGGTTAGACTCAGACTCAGGCTCTTCGGGTTAGACTCAGACTCAGGCTCTTCGGGTTAGACTCAGACTCAGGCTCTTCGGGTTAGACTCAGACTCAGGCTCTTCGGGTTAGACTCAGACTCAGGCTCTTCGGGTTAGACTCAGACTCAGGCTCTTCGGGTTAGACTCAGACTCAGGCTCTTCGGGTTAGACTCAGACTCAGGCTCTTCGGGTTAGACTCAGACTCAGGCTCTTCGGGTTAGACTCAGACTCAGGCTCTTCGGGTTAGACTCAGACTCAGGCTCTTCGGGTTAGACTCAGACTCAGGCTCTTCGGGTTAGACTCAGACTCAGGCTCTTCGGGTTAGACTCAGACTCAGGCTCTTCGGGTTAGACTCAGACTCAGGCTCTTCGGGTTAGACTCAGACTCAGGCTCTTCGGGTTAGACTCAGACTCAGGCTCTTCGGGTTAGACTCAGACTCAGGCTCTTCGGGTTAGACTCAGACTCAGGCTCTTCGGGTTAGACTCAGACTCAGGCTCTTCGGGTTAGACTCAGACTCAGGCTCTTCGGGTTAGACTCAGACTCAGGCTCTTCGGGTTAGACTCAGACTCAGGCTCTTCGGGTTAGACTCAGACTCAGGCTCTTAGGGTTAGACTCAGACTCAGGCTCTTAGGGTGAGGGTTAGACTCAGACTCAGGCTCTTAGGGTGAGGGATAGACTCAGGCTCTTAGGGTGAGGGATAGACTCAGGCTCTTAGGGTGAGGGATAGACTCAGGCTCTTAGGGTGAGGGATAGACTCAGGCTCTTAGGGTGAGGGTTAGACTCAGGCTCTTAGGGTGAGGGTTAGACTCAGGCTCTTAGGGTGAGGGTTAGACTCAGACTCAGGCTCTTCGGGTTAGACTCAGACTCAGGCTCTTCGGGTTAGACTCAGGCTCTTCGGGTTAGACTCAGGCTCTTCGGGTTAGACTCAGGCTCTTCGGGTTAGACTCAGGCTCTTCGGGTTAGACTCAGGCTCTTCGGGTTAGACTCAGGCTCTTCGGGTTAGACTCAGACTCAGGCTCTTCGGGTTAGACTCAGACTCAGGCTCTTCGGGTTAGACTCAGACTCAGGCTCTTCGGGTTAGACTCAGACTCAGGCTCTTCGGGTTAGACTCAGACTCAGGCTCTTCGGGTTAGACTCAGACTCAGGCTCTTCGGGTTAGACTCAGACTCAGGCTCTTCGGGTTAGACTCAGACTCAGGCTCTTCGGGTTAGACTCAGACTCAGGCTCTTCGGGTTAGACTCAGACTCAGGCTCTTCGGGTTAGACTCAGACTCAGGCTCTTCGGGTTAGACTCAGACTCAGGCTCTTCGGGTTAGACTCAGACTCAGGCTCTTCGGGTTAGACTCAGACTCAGGCTCTTCGGGTTAGACTCAGACTCAGGCTCTTCGGGTTAGACTCAGACTCAGGCTCTTCGGGTTAGACTCAGACTCAGGCTCTTAGGGTTAGACTCAGACTCAGGCTCTTAGGGTTAGACTCAGACTCAGGCTCTTAGGGTTAGACTCAGACTCAGGCTCTTAGGGTTAGACTCAGACTCAGGCTCTTAGGGTTAGACTCAGACTCAGGCTCTTAGGGTTAGACTCAGACTCAGGCTCTTAGGGTTAGACTCAGACTCAGGCTCTTAGGGTTCGGGTTAGACTCAGGCTCTTCGGGTTCGGGTTAGACTCAGGCTCTTCGGGTGAGGGATAGACTCAGGCTCTTAGGGTTCGGGTTAGACTCAGGCTCTTAGGGTTCGGGTTAGACTCAGGCTCTTAGGGTTCGGGTTAGACTCAGGCTCTTAGGGTTCGGGTTAGACTCAGGCTCTTCGGGTGAGGCTTAGACTCAGGCTCTTCGGGTGAGGCTTAGACTCAGGCTCTTCGGGTGAGGCTTAGACTCAGGCTCTTCGGGTGAGGCTTAGACTCAGGCTCTTCGGGTGAGGCTTAGACTCAGGCTCTTCGGGTGAGGCTTAGACTCAGGCTCTTCGGGTGAGGCTCAGACTCAGGCTCTTCGGGTGAGGCTCAGACTCAGGCTCTTCGGGTGAGGCTCAGACTCAGGCTCTTCGGGTGAGGCTCAGACTCAGGCTCTTCGGGTTAGACTCAGACTCAGGCTCTTCGGGTTAGACTCAGACTCAGGCTCTTCGGGTTAGACTCAGACTCAGGCTCTTCGGGTTAGACTCAGACTCAGGCTCTTCGGGTTAGACTCAGACTCAGGCTCTTCGGGTTAGACTCAGACTCAGGCTCTTCGGGTTAGACTCAGACTCAGGCTCTTCGGGTTAGACTCAGACTCAGGCTCTTCGGGTTAGACTCAGACTCAGGCTCTTCGGGTTAGACTCAGACTCAGGCTCTTCGGGTTAGACTCAGACTCAGGCTCTTCGGGTTAGACTCAGACTCAGGCTCTTCGGGTTAGACTCAGACTCAGGCTCTTCGGGTTAGACTCAGACTCAGGCTCTTCGGGTTAGACTCAGACTCAGGCTCTTCGGGTTAGACTCAGACTCAGGCTCTTCGGGTTAGACTCAGACTCAGGCTCTTCGGGTTAGACTCAGACTCAGGCTCTTCGGGTTAGACTCAGACTCAGGCTCTTCGGGTTAGACTCAGACTCAGGCTCTTCGGGTTAGACTCAGACTCAGGCTCTTCGGGTTAGACTCAGACTCAGGCTCTTCGGGTTAGACTCAGACTCAGGCTCTTAGGGTTAGACTCAGACTCAGGCTCTTAGGGTTAGACTCAGACTCAGGCTCTTAGGGTTAGACTCAGACTCAGGCTCTTAGGGTTAGACTCAGGCTCTTCGGGTTAGGGTTAGACTCAGGCTCTTCGGGTTAGGGTTAGACTCAGGCTCTTCGGGTGAGGGTTAGACTCAGGCTCTTCGGGTGAGGGTTAGACTCAGGCTCTTCGGGTGAGGGTTAGACTCAGGCTCTTCGGGTGAGGGTTAGACTCAGGCTCTTCGGGTGAGGGTTAGACTCAGGCTCTTCGGGTGAGGGTTAGACTCAGGCTCTTAGGGTTCGGGTTAGACTCAGGCTCTTAGGGTTCGGGTTAGACTCAGGCTCTTAGGGTTCGGGTTAGACTCAGGCTCTTAGGGTTCGGGTTAGACTCAGGCTCTTCGGGTGAGGGTTAGGGTCAGGCTCTTCGGGTGAGGGTTAGGGTCAGGCTCTTCGGGTGAGGGTTAGGGTCAGGCTCTTCGGGTGAGGGTTAGGGTCAGGCTCTTCGGGTGAGGGTTAGGGTCAGGCTCTTCGGGTGAGGGTTAGGGTCAGGCTCTTCGGGTGAGGGTTAGGGTCAGGCTCTTCGGGTGAGGGTTAGGGTCAGGCTCTTCGGGTGAGGGTTAGGGTCAGGCTCTTCGGGTGAGGGTTAGGGTCAGGCTCTTCGGGTGAGGGTTAGGGTCAGGCTCTTCGGGTGAGGGTTAGGGTCAGGCTCTTCGGGTGAGGGTTAGGGTCAGGCTCTTAGGGTTAGGGTCAGGCTCTTAGGGTTAGGGTCAGGCTCTTAGGGTTAGGGTCAGGCTCTTAGGGTTAGGGTCAGGCTCTTAGGGTTAGGGTCAGGCTCTTAGGGTTAGGGTCAGGCTCTTAGGGTTAGGGTCAGGCTCTTAGGGTTAGGGTTAGACTCAGGCTCTTAGGGTGAGGCTTAGACTCAGGCTCTTAGGGTGAGGCTTAGACTCAGGCTCTTAGGGTGAGGCTTAGACTCAGGCTCTTAGGGTGAGGCTTAGACTCAGGCTCTTAGGGTGAGGGTTAGGGTCAGGCTCTTAGGGTTAGACTCAGGGTCAGGCTCTTAGGGTTAGACTCAGGGTCAGGCTCTTAGGGTTAGACTCAGGGTCAGGCTCTTAGGGTTAGACTCAGGGTCAGTCTCTTCGGGTGAGGGTCAGACTCAGTCTCTTCGGGTGAGGGTTAGACTCAGACTCAGGCTCTTAGGGTTAGACTCAGACTCAGGCTCTTAGGGTTAGACTCAGACTCAGGCTCTTAGGGTTAGACTCAGACTCAGGCTCTTAGGGTGAGGGTTAGACTCAGGCTCTTAGGGTGAGGGTTAGACTCAGGCTCTTAGGGTGAGGGTTAGACTCAGGCTCTTAGGGTGAGGGTTAGACTCAGGCTCTTAGGGTGAGGGTTAGACTCAGGCTCTTAGGGTGAGGGTTAGACTCAGGCTCTTAGGGTGAGGGTTAGACTCAGGCTCTTCGGGTTAGACTCAGGCTCTTCGGGTTAGACTCAGGCTCTTCGGGTTAGACTCAGGCTCTTCGGGTGAGACTCAGGCTCTTCGGGTGAGACTCAGGCTCTTCGGGTGAGACTCAGGCTCTTCGGGTGAGACTCAGGCTCTTCGGGTGAGACTCAGGCTCTTCGGGTGAGACTCAGGCTCTTCGGGTGAGACTCAGGCTCTTCGGGTGAGACTCAGGCTCTTCGGGTGAGACTCAGGCTCTTCGGGTGAGACTCAGGCTCTTCGGGTGAGACTCAGGCTCTTCGGGTGAGACTCAGGCTCTTCGGGTGAGACTCAGGCTCTTCGGGTGAGACTCAGGCTCTTCGGGTGAGACTCAGGCTCTTCGGGTGAGACTCAGGCTCTTTGGGTGAGACTCAGGCTCTTTGGGTGAGACTCAGGCTCTTTGGGTGAGACTCAGGCTCTTTGGGTGAGACTCAGGCTCTTTGGGTGAGACTCAGGCTCTTTGGGTGAGACTCAGGCTCTTTGGGTGAGACTCAGGCTCTTTGGGTGAGACTCAGGCTCTTTGGGTGAGACTCAGGCTCTTCGGGTGAGACTCAGGCTCTTCGGGTGAGACTCAGGCTCTTCGGGTGAGACTCAGGGTCAGGCTCTTCGGGTGAGACTCAGGGTCAGGCTCTTCGGGTGAGACTCAGGGTCAGGCTCTTCGGGTGAGACTCAGGGTCAGGCTCTTCGGGTGAGACTCAGGGTCAGGCTCTTCGGGTGAGACTCAGGGTCAGGCTCTTCGGGTGAGACTCAGGGTCAGGCTCTTCGGGTGAGACTCAGGGTCAGGCTCTTCGGGTGAGACTCAGGGTCAGGCTCTTCGGGTGAGACTCAGGGTCAGGCTCTTCGGGTGAGACTCAGGGTCAGGCTCTTCGGGTGAGACTCAGGGTCAGGCTCTTCGGGTGAGACTCCGGGTCAGGCTCTTCGGGTGAGACTCCGGGTCAGGCTCTTCGGGTGAGACTCCGGGTCAGGCTCTTCGGGTGAGACTCCGGGTCAGGCTCTTCGGGTGAGACTCCGGGTCAGGCTCTTCGGGTGAGACTCCGGGTCAGGCTCTTCGGGTGAGACTCCGGCTCTTCGGGTTAGACTCCGGCTCTTCGGGTTAGACTCCGGCTCTTCGGGTTAGACTCCGGCTCTTCGGGTTAGACTCCGGCTCTTCGGGTTAGTCTCCGGCTCTTCGGGTTAGACTCCGGCTCTTCGGGTTAGACTCCGGCTCTTCGGGTTAGACTCCGGCTCTTCGGGTTAGACTCAGGCTCTTCGGGTGAGACTCAGGCTCTTCGGGTGAGACTCAGGCTCTTCGGGTGAGACTCAGGCTCTTCGGGTGAGACTCAGGCTCTTCGGGTGAGACTCAGGCTCTTCGGGTGAGACTCAGGCTCTTCGGGTGAGACTCAGGCTCTTCGGGTGAGACTCAGGCTCTTCGGGTGAGACTCAGGGTCAGGCTCTTCGGGTGAGACTCAGGGTCAGGCTCTTCGGGTGAGACTCAGGGTCAGGCTCTTCGGGTGAGACTCAGGGTCAGGCTCTTCGGGTGAGACTCAGGGTCAGGCTCTTCGGGTGAGACTCAGGGTCAGGCTCTTCGGGTGAGACTCAGGGTCAGGCTCTTCGGGTGAGACTCAGGGTCAGGCTCTTCGGGTGAGACTCAGGGTCAGGCTCTTCGGGTGAGACTCAGGGTCAGGCTCTTCGGGTGAGACTCAGGGTCAGGCTCTTCGGGTGAGACTCAGGGTCAGGCTCTTCGGGTGAGACTCAGGGTCAGGCTCTTCGGGTGAGACTCCGGGTCAGGCTCTTCGGGTGAGACTCCGGGTCAGGCTCTTCGGGTGAGACTCCGGGTCAGGCTCTTCGGGTGAGACTCCGGGTCAGGCTCTTCGGGTGAGACTCCGGGTCAGGCTCTTCGGGTGAGACTCCGGGTCAGGCTCTTCGGGTGAGACTCCGGGTCAGGCTCTTCGGGTGAGACTCCGGGTCAGGCTCTTCGGGTGAGACTCCGGGTCAGGCTCTTCGGGTTAGACTCCGGCTCTTCGGGTTAGACTCCGGCTCTTCGGGTTAGACTCCGGCTCTTCGGGTTAGACTCCGGCTCTTCGGGTTAGACTCCGGCTCTTCGGGTTAGACTCCGGCTCTTCGGGTGAGACTCCGGCTCTTCGGGTGAGACTCAGGCTCTTCGGGTGAGACTCAGGCTCTTCGGGTGAGACTCAGGCTCTTCGGGTGAGACTCAGGCTCTTCGGGTGAGACTCAGGCTCTTCGGGTGAGACTCAGGCTCTTCGGGTGAGACTCAGGCTCTTCGGGTGAGACTCAGGCTCTTCGGGTGAGACTCAGGCTCTTCGGGTGAGACTCAGGCTCTTCGGGTGAGACTCAGGGTCAGGCTCTTCGGGTGAGACTCAGGGTCAGGCTCTTCGGGTGAGACTCAGGGTCAGGCTCTTCGGGTGAGACTCAGGGTCAGGCTCTTCGGGTGAGACTCAGGGTCAGGCTCTTCGGGTGAGACTCAGGGTCAGGCTCTTCGGGTGAGACTCAGGGTCAGGCTCTTCGGGTGAGACTCAGGGTCAGGCTCTTCGGGTGAGACTCAGGGTCAGGCTCTTCGGGTGAGACTCAGGGTCAGGCTCTTCGGGTGAGACTCAGGGTCAGGCTCTTCGGGTGAGACTCAGGGTCAGGCTCTTCGGGTGAGACTCAGGGTCAGGCTCTTCGGGTGAGACTCAGGGTCAGGCTCTTCGGGTGAGACTCAGGGTCAGGCTCTTCGGGTGAGACTCAGGGTCAGGCTCTTCGGGTGAGACTCAGGGTCAGGCTCTTCGGGTGAGACTCAGGGTCAGGCTCTTCGGGTGAGACTCAGGGTCAGGCTCTTCGGGTGAGACTCAGGGTCAGGCTCTTCGGGTGAGACTCAGGGTCAGGCTCTTCGGGTGAGACTCAGGGTCAGGCTCTTCGGGTGAGACTCAGGGTCAGGCTCTTCGGGTGAGACTCAGGGTCAGGCTCTTCGGGTTAGACTCAGGGTCAGGCTCTTCGGGTTAGACTCCGGGTCAGGCTCTTCGGGTTAGACTCCGGCTCTTCGGGTTAGACTCCGGCTCTTCGGGTTAGACTCCGGCTCTTCGGGTTAGACTCCGGCTCTTCGGGTTAGACTCAGGCTCTTCGGGTTAGACTCAGGCTCTTCGGGTTAGACTCAGGCTCTTCGGGTTAGACTCAGGCTCTTCGGGTGAGACTCAGGCTCTTCGGGTGAGACTCAGGCTCTTCGGGTGAGACTCAGGCTCTTCGGGTGAGACTCAGGCTCTTCGGGTGAGACTCAGGCTCTTCGGGTGAGACTCAGGCTCTTCGGGTGAGACTCAGGCTCTTCGGGTGAGACTCAGGCTCAGGCTCTTCGGGTGAGACTCAGGCTCAGGCTCTTCGGGTGAGACTCAGGCTCAGGCTCTTCGGGTGAGACTCAGGCTCAGGCTCTTCGGGTGAGACTCAGGCTCAGGCTCTTCGGGTGAGACTCAGGCTCAGGCTCTTCGGGTGAGACTCAGGCTCAGGCTCTTCGGGTGAGACTCAGGGTCAGGCTCTTCGGGTGAGACTCAGGGTCAGGCTCTTCGGGTGAGACTCAGGGTCAGGCTCTTCGGGTGAGACTCAGGGTCAGGCTCTTCGGGTGAGACTCAGGGTCAGGCTCTTCGGGTGAGACTCAGGGTCAGGCTCTTCGGGTGAGACTCAGGGTCAGGCTCTTCGGGTGAGACTCAGGGTCAGGCTCTTCGGGTGAGACTCAGGGTCAGGCTCTTCGGGTGAGACTCAGGGTCAGGCTCTTCGGGTGAGACTCAGGGTCAGGCTCTTCGGGTGAGACTCAGGGTCAGGCTCTTC
The DNA here is from genome assembly GCF_963210335.1 of Falco punctatus. NCBI lineage: Eukaryota > Metazoa > Chordata > Aves > Falconiformes > Falconidae > Falco > Falco punctatus. The sequence goes on from NW_027660079.1 coordinate 51,298, forward strand.
GGGTGAGACTCAGGGTCAGGCTCTTCGGGTGAGACTCAGGGTCAGGCTCTTCGGGTGAGACTCCGGGTCAGGCTCTTCGGGTTAGGCTCCGGGTCAGGCTCTTCGGGTTAGGCTCCGGGTCAGGCTCTTCGGGTTAGGCTCCGGGTCAGGCTCTTCGGGTTAGGCTCCGGGTCAGGCTCTTCGGGTTAGGCTCCGGGTCAGGCTCTTCGGGTTAGGCTCCGGGTCAGGCTCTTCGGGTTAGGCTCCGGGTCAGGCTCTTCGGGTTAGGCTCCGGGTCAGGCTCTTCGGGTTAGGCTCCGGGTCAGGCTCTTCGGGTTAGGCTCCGGGTCAGGCTCTTCGGGTTAGGCTCCGGGTCAGGCTCTTCGGGTTAGGCTCCGGGTCAGGCTCTTCGGGTTAGGCTCCGGGTCAGGCTCTTCGGGTTAGGCTCCGGGTCAGGCTCTTCGGGTTAGGCTCCGGGTCAGGCTCTTCGGGTTAGGCTCCGGGTCAGGCTCTTCGGGTTAGGCTCCGGGTCAGGCTCTTCGGGTTAGGCTCCGGGTCAGGCTCTTCGGGTTAGGCTCCGGCTCTTCGGGTTAGACTCCGGCTCTTCGGGTTAGACTCCGGCTCTTCGGGTTAGACTCCGGCTCTTCGGGTTAGACTCCGGCTCTTCGGGTTAGACTCCGGCTCTTCGGGTTAGACTCCGGCTCTTCGGGTTAGACTCCGGCTCTTCGGGTTAGACTCCGGCTCTTCGGGTGAGGGTCAGGCTCTTCGGGTGAGGGTCAGGCTCTTCGGGTGAGGGTCAGGCTCTTCGGGTGAGGGTCAGGCTCTTCGGGTGAGGGTCAGGCTCTTCGGGTGAGGGTCAGGCTCTTCGGGTGAGGGTCAGGCTCTTCGGGTGAGGGTCAGGCTCTTCGGGTGAGGGTCAGGCTCTTCGGGTGAGGGTCAGGCTCTTCGGGTGAGGGTCAGGCTCTTCGGGTGAGGGTCAGGCTCTTCGGGTGAGGGTCAGGCTCTTCGGGTGAGGGTCAGGCTCTTCGGGTGAGGGTCAGGCTCTTCGGGTGAGGGTCAGGCTCTTCGGGTGAGGGTCAGGCTCTTCGGGTGAGGGTCAGGCTCTTCGGGTGAGGGTCAGGCTCTTCGGGTGAGGGTCAGGCTCTTCGGGTGAGGGTCAGGCTCTTCGGGTGAGGGTCAGGCTCTTCGGGTGAGGGTCAGGCTCTTCGGGTGAGGGTCAGGCTCTTCGGGTGAGGGTCAGGCTCTTCGGGTGAGGGTCAGGCTCTTCGGGTGAGGGTCAGGCTCTTCGGGTGAGGGTCAGGCTCTTCGGGTGAGGGTCAGGCTCTTCGGGTGAGGGTCAGGCTCTTCGGGTGAGGGTCAGGCTCTTCGGGTGAGGGTCAGGCTCTTCGGGTGAGGGTCAGGCTCTTCGGGTGAGGGTCAGGCTCTTCGGGTGAGGGTCAGGCTCTTCGGGTGAGGGTCAGGCTCTTCGGGTGAGGGTCAGGGTCAGGCTCTTCGGGTGAGGGTCAGGGTCAGGCTCTTCGGGTGAGGGTCAGGGTCAGGCTCTTCGGGTGAGGGTCAGGGTCAGGCTCTTCGGGTGAGGGTCAGGGTCAGGCTCTTCGGGTGAGGGTCAGGGTCAGGCTCTTCGGGTGAGGGTCAGGGTCAGGCTCTTAGGGTGAGGGTCAGGGTCAGGCTCTTAGGGTTCGGGTTAGACTCAGGCTCTTAGGGTTCGGGTTAGACTCAGGCTCTTAGGGTTCGGGTCAGGGTCAGGCTCTTAGGGTTCGGGTCAGGGTCAGGCTCTTAGGGTTCGGGTTAGGGTCAGGCTCTTAGGGTTCGGGTTAGGGTCAGGCTCTTAGGGTTCGGGTTAGGGTCAGGCTCTTAGGGTTCGGGTTAGACTCAGGCTCTTAGGGTTCGGGTTAGACTCAGGCTCTTCGGGTGAGGGTTAGACTCAGGCTCTTCGGGTGAGGGTTAGACTCAGACTCAGGCTCTTAGGGTTAGACTCAGACTCAGGCTCTTAGGGTTAGACTCAGACTCAGGCTCTTAGGGTTAGACTCAGACTCAGGCTCTTAGGGTTAGACTCAGACTCAGGCTCTTAGGGTTAGACTCAGGCTCTTAGGGTTAGACTCAGGCTCTTAGGGTTAGACTCAGGCTCTTAGGGTGAGGGTTAGACTCAGGCTCTTAGGGTGAGGGTTAGACACAGGCTCTTAGGGTGAGGGTTAGACACAGGCTCTTAGGGTGAGGGTTAGACTCAGGCTCTTCGGGTGAGGGTTAGACTCAGGCTCTTCGGGTGAGGGTTAGACTCAGGCTCTTCGGGTGAGGGTTAGACTCAGGCTCTTCGGGTGAGGGTTAGACTCAGGCTCTTCGGGTGAGGGTTAGACTCAGGCTCTTAGGGTGAGGGTTAGACTCAGGCTCTTAGGGTGAGGGTTAGACTCAGGCTCTTAGGGTGAGGGTTAGACTCAGGCTCTTAGGGTGAGGGTTAGACTCAGGCTCTTAGGGTGAGGGTCAGGCTCTTCGGGTGAGGGTTAGGGTCAGGCTCTTCGGGTGAGGGTTAGGGTCAGGCTCTTCGGGTGAGGGTTAGGGTCAGGCTCTTCGGGTGAGGGTTAGGGTCAGGCTCTTCGGGTGAGGGTTAGGGTCAGGCTCTTCGGGTGAGGGTTAGGGTCAGGCTCTTCGGGTGAGGGTTAGGGTCAGGCTCTTCGGGTGAGGGTTAGGGTCAGGCTCTTCGGGTGAGGGTTAGGGTCAGGCTCTTCGGGTGAGGGTTAGGGTCAGGCTCTTCGGGTGAGGGTTAGGGTCAGGCTCTTCGGGTGAGGGTTAGGGTCAGGCTCTTCGGGTGAGGGTTAGGGTCAGGCTCTTCGGGTGAGGGTTAGGGTCAGGCTCTTCGGGTGAGGGTTAGGGTCAGGCTCTTCGGGTGAGGGTTAGGGTCAGGCTCTTCGGGTGAGGGTTAGGGTCAGGCTCTTCGGGTGAGGGTTAGGGTCAGGCTCTTCGGGTGAGGGTTAGGGTCAGGCTCTTCGGGTGAGGGTTAGGGTCAGGCTCTTCGGGTGAGGGTTAGGGTCAGGCTCTTCGGGTGAGGGTTAGGGTCAGGCTCTTCGGGTGAGGGTTAGGGTCAGGCTCTTCGGGTGAGGGTTAGGGTCAGGCTCTTCGGGTGAGGGTTAGGGTCAGGCTCTTCGGGTGAGGGTTAGGGTCAGGCTCTTCGGGTGAGGGTTAGGGTCAGGCTCTTCGGGTGAGGGTTAGGGTCAGGCTCTTCGGGTGAGGGTTAGGGTCAGGCTCTTCGGGTTAGACTCAGGGTCAGGCTCTTCGGGTTAGACTCAGACTCAGGCTCTTCGGGTTAGACTCAGACTCAGGCTCTTCGGGTTAGACTCAGACTCAGGCTCTTCGGGTTAGACTCAGACTCAGGCTCTTCGGGTTAGACTCAGACTCAGGCTCTTCGGGTTAGACTCAGACTCAGGCTCTTCGGGTTAGACTCAGACTCAGGCTCTTCGGGTTAGACTCAGACTCAGGCTCTTCGGGTTAGACTCAGACTCAGGCTCTTCGGGTTAGACTCAGACTCAGGCTCTTCGGGTTAGACTCAGACTCAGGCTCTTCGGGTTAGACTCAGACTCAGGCTCTTCGGGTTAGACTCAGACTCAGGCTCTTCGGGTTAGACTCAGACTCAGGCTCTTCGGGTTAGACTCAGACTCAGGCTCTTCGGGTTAGACTCAGACTCAGGCTCTTCGGGTTAGACTCAGACTCAGGCTCTTCGGGTTAGACTCAGACTCAGGCTCTTCGGGTTAGACTCAGACTCAGGCTCTTCGGGTTAGACTCAGACTCAGGCTCTTCGGGTTAGACTCAGACTCAGGCTCTTAGGGTTAGACTCAGACTCAGGCTCTTAGGGTGAGGGTTAGACTCAGACTCAGGCTCTTAGGGTGAGGGATAGACTCAGGCTCTTAGGGTGAGGGATAGACTCAGGCTCTTAGGGTGAGGGATAGACTCAGGCTCTTAGGGTGAGGGTTAGACTCAGGCTCTTAGGGTGAGGGTTAGACTCAGGCTCTTAGGGTGAGGGTTAGACTCAGACTCAGGCTCTTCGGGTTAGACTCAGACTCAGGCTCTTCGGGTTAGACTCAGACTCAGGCTCTTCGGGTTAGACTCAGACTCAGGCTCTTCGGGTTAGACTCAGACTCAGGCTCTTCGGGTTAGACTCAGGCTCTTCGGGTTAGACTCAGGCTCTTCGGGTTAGACTCAGACTCAGGCTCTTCGGGTTAGACTCAGACTCAGGCTCTTCGGGTTAGACTCAGACTCAGGCTCTTCGGGTTAGACTCAGACTCAGGCTCTTCGGGTTAGACTCAGACTCAGGCTCTTCGGGTTAGACTCAGACTCAGGCTCTTCGGGTTAGACTCAGACTCAGGCTCTTCGGGTTAGACTCAGACTCAGGCTCTTCGGGTTAGACTCAGACTCAGGCTCTTCGGGTTAGACTCAGACTCAGGCTCTTCGGGTTAGACTCAGACTCAGGCTCTTCGGGTTAGACTCAGACTCAGGCTCTTCGGGTTAGACTCAGACTCAGGCTCTTCGGGTTAGACTCAGACTCAGGCTCTTCGGGTTAGACTCAGACTCAGGCTCTTCGGGTTAGACTCAGACTCAGGCTCTTCGGGTTAGACTCAGACTCAGGCTCTTCGGGTTAGACTCAGACTCAGGCTCTTCGGGTTAGACTCAGACTCAGGCTCTTCGGGTTAGACTCAGACTCAGGCTCTTCGGGTTAGACTCAGACTCAGGCTCTTCGGGTTAGACTCAGACTCAGGCTCTTCGGGTTAGACTCAGACTCAGGCTCTTAGGGTTAGACTCAGACTCAGGCTCTTAGGGTTAGACTCAGACTCAGGCTCTTAGGGTTAGACTCAGACTCAGGCTCTTAGGGTTAGACTCAGACTCAGGCTCTTAGGGTTAGACTCAGACTCAGGCTCTTAGGGTTAGACTCAGACTCAGGCTCTTAGGGTTAGACTCAGACTCAGGCTCTTAGGGTTCGGGTTAGACTCAGGCTCTTAGGGTTCGGGTTAGACTCAGGCTCTTCGGGTGAGGGTTAGACTCAGGCTCTTCGGGTGAGGGTTAGACTCAGGCTCTTCGGGTGAGGCTTAGACTCAGGCTCTTCGGGTGAGGCTTAGACTCAGGCTCTTCGGGTGAGGCTTAGACTCAGGCTCTTCGGGTGAGGCTTAGACTCAGGCTCTTCGGGTGAGGCTTAGACTCAGGCTCTTCGGGTGAGGCTCAGACTCAGGCTCTTCGGGTGAGGCTCAGACTCAGGCTCTTCGGGTGAGGCTCAGACTCAGGCTCTTCGGGTTAGACTCAGACTCAGGCTCTTCGGGTTAGACTCAGACTCAGGCTCTTCGGGTTAGACTCAGACTCAGGCTCTTCGGGTTAGACTCAGACTCAGGCTCTTCGGGTTAGACTCAGACTCAGGCTCTTCGGGTTAGACTCAGACTCAGGCTCTTCGGGTTAGACTCAGACTCAGGCTCTTCGGGTTAGACTCAGACTCAGGCTCTTCGGGTTAGACTCAGACTCAGGCTCTTCGGGTTAGACTCAGACTCAGGCTCTTCGGGTTAGACTCAGACTCAGGCTCTTCGGGTTAGACTCAGACTCAGGCTCTTCGGGTTAGACTCAGACTCAGGCTCTTCGGGTTAGACTCAGACTCAGGCTCTTCGGGTTAGACTCAGACTCAGGCTCTTCGGGTTAGACTCAGACTCAGGCTCTTCGGGTTAGACTCAGACTCAGGCTCTTCGGGTTAGACTCAGACTCAGGCTCTTCGGGTTAGACTCAGACTCAGGCTCTTCGGGTTAGACTCAGACTCAGGCTCTTCGGGTTAGACTCAGACTCAGGCTCTTAGGGTTAGACTCAGACTCAGGCTCTTAGGGTTAGACTCAGACTCAGGCTCTTAGGGTTAGACTCAGGCTCTTCGGGTTAGGGTTAGACTCAGGCTCTTCGGGTTAGGGTTAGACTCAGGCTCTTCGGGTGAGGGTTAGACTCAGGCTCTTCGGGTGAGGGTTAGACTCAGGCTCTTCGGGTGAGGGTTAGACTCAGGCTCTTCGGGTGAGGGTTAGACTCAGGCTCTTCGGGTGAGGGTTAGACTCAGGCTCTTAGGGTTCGGGTTAGACTCAGGCTCTTAGGGTTCGGGTTAGACTCAGGCTCTTAGGGTTCGGGTTAGGGTCAGGCTCTTCGGGTGAGGGTTAGGGTCAGGCTCTTCGGGTGAGGGTTAGGGTCAGGCTCTTCGGGTGAGGGTTAGGGTCAGGCTCTTCGGGTGAGGGTTAGGGTCAGGCTCTTCGGGTGAGGGTTAGGGTCAGGCTCTTCGGGTGAGGGTTAGGGTCAGGCTCTTCGGGTGAGGGTTAGGGTCAGGCTCTTCGGGTGAGGGTTAGGGTCAGGCTCTTCGGGTGAGGGTTAGGGTCAGGCTCTTCGGGTGAGGGTTAGGGTCAGGCTCTTCGGGTGAGGGTTAGGGTCAGGCTCTTCGGGTGAGGGTTAGGGTCAGGCTCTTCGGGTGAGGGTTAGGGTCAGGCTCTTCGGGTGAGGGTTAGGGTCAGGCTCTTCGGGTGAGGGTTAGGGTCAGGCTCTTCGGGTGAGGGTTAGGGTCAGGCTCTTCGGGTGAGGGTTAGGGTCAGGCTCTTCGGGTGAGGGTTAGGGTCAGGCTCTTCGGGTGAGGGTTAGGGTCAGGCTCTTCGGGTGAGGGTTAGGGTCAGGCTCTTCGGGTGAGGGTTAGGGTCAGGCTCTTCGGGTGAGGGTTAGGGTCAGGCTCTTCGGGTGAGGGTTAGGGTCAGGCTCTTCGGGTGAGGGTTAGGGTCAGGCTCTTCGGGTGAGGGTTAGGGTCAGGCTCTTCGGGTGAGGGTTAGGGTCAGGCTCTTCGGGTGAGGGTTAGGGTCAGGCTCTTAGGGTTCGGGTTAGGGTCAGGCTCTTAGGGTTCGGGTTAGGGTCAGGCTCTTCGGGTGAGGCTTAGGGTCAGGCTCTTCGGGTGAGGCTTAGACTCAGGCTCTTCGGGTGAGGCTTAGACTCAGGCTCTTCGGGTGAGGCTTAGACTCAGGCTCTTCGGGTGAGGCTCAGACTCAGGCTCTTCGGGTGAGGCTCAGACTCAGGCTCTTCGGGTGAGGCTCAGACTCAGGCTCTTCGGGTGAGGCTCAGACTCAGGCTCTTCGGGTGAGGCTCAGACTCAGGCTCTTCGGGTGAGGCTCAGACTCAGGCTCTTCGGGTTAGACTCAGACTCAGGCTCTTCGGGTTAGACTCAGACTCAGGCTCTTCGGGTTAGACTCAGACTCAGGCTCTTCGGGTTAGACTCAGACTCAGGCTCTTCGGGTTAGACTCAGACTCAGGCTCTTCGGGTTAGACTCAGACTCAGGCTCTTCGGGTTAGACTCAGACTCAGGCTCTTCGGGTTAGACTCAGACTCAGGCTCTTCGGGTTAGACTCAGACTCAGGCTCTTCGGGTTAGACTCAGACTCAGGCTCTTCGGGTTAGACTCAGACTCAGGCTCTTCGGGTTAGACTCAGACTCAGGCTCTTCGGGTTAGACTCAGACTCAGGCTCTTCGGGTTAGACTCAGACTCAGGCTCTTCGGGTTAGACTCAGACTCAGGCTCTTCGGGTTAGACTCAGACTCAGGCTCTTCGGGTTAGACTCAGACTCAGGCTCTTCGGGTTAGACTCAGACTCAGGCTCTTCGGGTTAGACTCAGACTCAGGCTCTTCGGGTTAGACTCAGACTCAGGCTCTTCGGGTTAGACTCAGACTCAGGCTCTTCGGGTTAGACTCAGACTCAGGCTCTTCGGGTTAGACTCAGACTCAGGCTCTTCGGGTTAGACTCAGACTCAGGCTCTTCGGGTTAGACTCAGACTCAGGCTCTTAGGGTGAGGGATAGACTCAGGCTCTTAGGGTGAGGGATAGACTCAGGCTCTTAGGGTGAGGGATAGACTCAGGCTCTTAGGGTGAGGGTTAGACTCAGGCTCTTAGGGTGAGGGTTAGACTCAGACTCAGGCTCTTCGGGTTAGACTCAGACTCAGGCTCTTCGGGTTAGACTCAGACTCAGGCTCTTCGGGTTAGACTCAGGCTCTTCGGGTTAGACTCAGGCTCTTCGGGTTAGACTCAGGCTCTTCGGGTTAGACTCAGGCTCTTCGGGTTAGACTCAGGCTCTTCGGGTTAGACTCAGGCTCTTCGGGTTAGACTCAGACTCAGGCTCTTCGGGTTAGACTCAGACTCAGGCTCTTCGGGTTAGACTCAGACTCAGGCTCTTCGGGTTAGACTCAGACTCAGGCTCTTCGGGTTAGACTCAGACTCAGGCTCTTCGGGTTAGACTCAGACTCAGGCTCTTCGGGTTAGACTCAGACTCAGGCTCTTCGGGTTAGACTCAGACTCAGGCTCTTCGGGTTAGACTCAGACTCAGGCTCTTCGGGTTAGACTCAGACTCAGGCTCTTCGGGTTAGACTCAGACTCAGGCTCTTCGGGTTAGACTCAGACTCAGGCTCTTCGGGTTAGACTCAGACTCAGGCTCTTCGGGTTAGACTCAGACTCAGGCTCTTCGGGTTAGACTCAGACTCAGGCTCTTCGGGTTAGACTCAGACTCAGGCTCTTAGGGTTAGACTCAGGCTCTTAGGGTGAGGGTTAGACTCAGGCTCTTAGGGTGAGGGTTAGACTCAGGCTCTTAGGGTTCGGGTTAGACTCAGGCTCTTAGGGTTCGGGTTAGACTCAGGCTCTTAGGGTTCGGGTTAGACTCAGGCTCTTAGGGTTCGGGTTAGACTCAGGCTCTTCGGGTGAGGGATAGACTCAGGCTCTTCGGGTGAGGGATAGACTCAGGCTCTTAGGGTTCGGGTTAGACTCAGGCTCTTAGGGTTCGGGTTAGACTCAGGCTCTTAGGGTTCGGGTTAGACTCAGGCTCTTAGGGTTCGGGTTAGACTCAGGCTCTTCGGGTGAGGCTTAGACTCAGGCTCTTCGGGTGAGGCTTAGACTCAGGCTCTTCGGGTGAGGCTTAGACTCAGGCTCTTCGGGTGAGGCTTAGACTCAGGCTCTTCGGGTGAGGCTTAGACTCAGGCTCTTCGGGTGAGGCTTAGACTCAGGCTCTTCGGGTGAGGCTTAGACTCAGGCTCTTCGGGTGAGGCTTAGACTCAGGCTCTTCGGGTGAGGCTCAGACTCAGGCTCTTCGGGTGAGGCTCAGACTCAGGCTCTTCGGGTGAGGCTCAGACTCAGGCTCTTCGGGTGAGGCTCAGACTCAGGCTCTTCGGGTGAGGCTCAGACTCAGGCTCTTCGGGTTAGGCTCAGACTCAGGCTCTTCGGGTTAGACTCAGACTCAGGCTCTTCGGGTTAGACTCAGACTCAGGCTCTTCGGGTTAGACTCAGACTCAGGCTCTTCGGGTTAGACTCAGACTCAGGCTCTTCGGGTTAGACTCAGACTCAGGCTCTTCGGGTTAGACTCAGACTCAGGCTCTTCGGGTTAGACTCAGACTCAGGCTCTTCGGGTTAGACTCAGACTCAGGCTCTTCGGGTTAGACTCAGACTCAGGCTCTTCGGGTTAGACTCAGACTCAGGCTCTTCGGGTTAGACTCAGACTCAGGCTCTTCGGGTTAGACTCAGACTCAGGCTCTTCGGGTTAGACTCAGACTCAGGCTCTTAGGGTTAGACTCAGACTCAGGCTCTTAGGGTTAGACTCAGACTCAGGCTCTTAGGGTTAGACTCAGACTCAGGCTCTTAGGGTTAGACTCAGACTCAGGCTCTTAGGGTTAGACTCAGACTCAGGCTCTTAGGGTTAGACTCAGACTCAGGCTCTTAGGGTTAGACTCAGACTCAGGCTCTTCGGGTTAGGGTTAGACTCAGGCTCTTCGGGTTAGGGTTAGACTCAGGCTCTTCGGGTGAGGGTTAGACTCAGGCTCTTCGGGTGAGGGTTAGACTCAGGCTCTTCGGGTTCGGGTTAGACTCAGGCTCTTCGGGTTCGGGTTAGACTCAGGCTCTTAGGGTTCGGGTTAGACTCAGGCTCTTAGGGTTCGGGTTAGACTCAGGCTCTTCGGGTTCGGGTTAGGGTCAGGCTCTTCGGGTTCGGGTTAGGGTCAGGCTCTTCGGGTGAGGGTTAGGGTCAGGCTCTTCGGGTGAGGGTTAGGGTCAGGCTCTTCGGGTGAGGGTTAGGGTCAGGCTCTTCGGGTGAGGGTTAGGGTCAGGCTCTTCGGGTGAGGGTTAGGGTCAGGCTCTTCGGGTGAGGGTTAGGGTCAGGCTCTTCGGGTGAGGGTTAGGGTCAGGCTCTTCGGGTGAGGGTTAGGGTCAGGCTCTTCGGGTGAGGGTTAGGGTCAGGCTCTTCGGGTGAGGGTTAGGGTCAGGCTCTTCGGGTGAGGGTTAGGGTCAGGCTCTTCGGGTGAGGGTTAGGGTCAGGCTCTTCGGGTGAGGGTTAGGGTCAGGCTCTTCGGGTGAGGGTTAGGGTCAGGCTCTTCGGGTGAGGGTTAGGGTCAGGCTCTTCGGGTGAGGGTTAGGGTCAGGCTCTTCGGGTGAGGGTTAGGGTCAGGCTCTTCGGGTGAGGGTTAGGGTCAGGCTCTTCGGGTGAGGGTTAGGGTCAGGCTCTTCGGGTGAGGGTTAGGGTCAGGCTCTTCGGGTGAGGGTTAGGGTCAGGCTCTTCGGGTGAGGGTTAGGGTCAGGCTCTTCGGGTGAGGGTTAGGGTCAGGCTCTTCGGGTGAGGGTTAGGGTCAGGCTCTTCGGGTGAGGGTTAGGGTCAGGCTCTTCGGGTGAGGGTTAGGGTCAGGCTCTTCGGGTGAGGGTTAGGGTCAGGCTCTTAGGGTGAGGCTTAGACACAGGCTCTTAGGGTGAGGCTTAGACACAGGCTCTTAGGGTGAGGCTTAGACACAGGCTCTTAGGGTGAGGCTTAGACACAGGCTCTTAGGGTGAGGTTTAGACACAGGCTCTTAGGGTGAGGCTTAGACTCAGGCTCTTCGGGTGAGGCTTAGACACAGGCTCTTAGGGTGAGGTTTAGACACAGGCTCTTAGGGTGAGGCTTAGACTCAGGCTCTTCGGGTGAGGCTTAGACTCAGGCTCTTCGGGTGAGGCTTAGACTCAGGCTCTTCGGGTGAGGCTTAGACTCAGGCTCTTCGGGTGAGGCTTAGACTCAGGCTCTTCGGGTGAGGCTTAGACTCAGGCTCTTCGGGTGAGGCTTAGACTCAGGCTCTTCGGGTGAGGCTTAGACTCAGGCTCTTCGGGTGAGGCTTAGACTCAGGCTCTTCGGGTGAGGCTTAGACTCAGGCTCTTCGGGTGAGGCTTAGACTCAGGCTCTTCGGGTGAGGCTTAGACTCAGGCTCTTCGGGTTAGACTCAGACTCAGGCTCTTCGGGTTAGACTCAGACTCAGGCTCTTCGGGTTAGACTCAGACTCAGGCTCTTCGGGTTAGATTCAGACTCAGGCTCTTCGGGTTAGACTCAGACTCAGGCTCTTCGGGTTAGACTCAGACTCAGGCTCTTAGGGTGAGGGTTAGGGTCAGGCTCTTAGGGTGAGGGTTAGGGTCAGGCTCTTAGGCTTAGGGTTAGACTCAGGCTCTTAGGCTTAGGGTTAGACTCAGGCTCTTAGGCTTAGGGTTAGACTCAGGCTCTTAGGCTTAGGGTTAGACTCAGGCTCTTAGGCTTAGGGTTAGACTCAGGCTCTTAGGCTTAGGGTTAGACTCAGGCTCTTAGGCTTAGGGTTAGACTCAGGCTCTTAGGCTTAGGGTTAGACTCAGGCTCTTAGGCTTAGGGTTAGACTCAGGCTCTTAGGCTTAGGGTTAGACTCAGGCTCTTCGGGTTAGACTCAGGCTCTTCGGGTTAGACTCAGGCTCAGGCTCTTCGGGTTAGACTCAGGCTCAGGCTCTTCGGGTTAGACTCAGGCTCAGGCTCTTCGGGTTAGACTCAGGCTCAGGCTCTTCGGGTTAGACTCAGGCTCAGGCTCTTCGGGTTAGACTCAGGCTCAGGCTCTTCGGGTTAGACTCAGACTCAGGCTCTTCGGGTTAGACTCAGACTCAGGCTCTTCGGGTTAGACTCAGACTCAGGCTCTTCGGGTTAGACTCAGACTCAGGCTCTTCGGGTTAGACTCAGACTCAGGCTCTTCGGGTTAGACTCAGACTCAGGCTCTTCGGGTTAGACTCAGACTCAGGCTCTTCGGGTTAGACTCAGACTCAGGCTCTTCGGGTTAGACTCAGACTCAGGCTCTTCGGGTTAGACTCAGGCTCTTCGGGTTAGACTCAGGCTCTTCGGGTTAGACTCAGGCTCTTCGGGTTAGACTCAGGCTCTTCGGGTTAGACTCAGGCTCTTCGGGTTAGACTCAGGCTCTTCGGGTTAGACTCAGGCTCTTCGGGTTAGACTCAGGCTCTTCGGGTTAGACTCAGGCTCTTCGGGTTAGACTCAGGCTCTTCGGGTTAGACTCAGGCTCTTCGGGTTAGACTCAGGCTCTTCGGGTTCGGGTTAGACTCAGGCTCTTCGGGTTCGGGTTAGACTCAGGCTCTTCGGGTTCGGGTTAGACTCAGGCTCTTCGGGTTCGGGTTAGACTCAGGCTCTTCGGGTTCGGGTTAGGGTCAGGCTCTTCGGGTTCGGGTTAGGGTCAGGCTCTTCGGGTTCGGGTTAGGGTCAGGCTCTTCGGGTGAGGGTTAGGGTCAGGCTCTTCGGGTGAGGGTTAGGGTCAGGCTCTTCGGGTGAGGGTTAGGGTCAGGCTCTTCGGGTGAGGGTTAGGGTCAGGCTCTTCGGGTGAGGGTTAGGGTCAGGCTCTTAGGGTGAGGGTTAGGGTCAGGCTCTTAGGGTGAGGGTTAGGGTCAGGCTCTTAGGGTGAGGGTTAGGGTCAGGCTCTTAGGGTGAGGGTTAGGGTCAGGCTCTTAGGGTGAGGGTTAGGGTCAGGCTCTTAGGGTGAGGGTTAGGGTCAGGCTCTTAGGGTGAGGGTTAGGGTCAGGCTCTTAGGGTGAGGGTTAGGGTCAGGCTCTTAGGGTGAGGGTTAGGGTCAGGCTCTTAGGGTGAGGGTTAGGGTCATGTTCTTAGGGTTGGGGTTAGGGTCAGGCTCTTAGGGTTAGGGTTAGGGTCAGGCTCTTAGGGTTAGGGTTAGGGTCAGGCTCTTAGGGTGAGGGTTCGACTCAGGCTCTTAGGGTGAGGGTTCGACTCAGGCTCTTAGGGTGAGGGTTCGACTCAGGCTCTTAGGGTGAGGGTTAGACTCAGGCTCTTAGGGTGAGGGTTAGACACAGGCTCTTAGGGTGAGGGTTAGACTCAGGCTCTTAGGGTGAGGGTTAGACTCAGGCTCTTAGGGTGAGGCTTAGCCTCAGGCTCTTAGGGTGAGGCTTAGCCTCAGGCTCTTAGGGTGAGGCTTAGCCTCAGGCTCTTAGGGTGAGGCTTAGCCTCAGGCTCTTAGGGTGAGGCTTAGCCTCAGGCTCTTAGGGTGAGGCTTAGCCTCAGGCTCTTCGGGTGAGGCTTAGACTCAGGCTCTTCGGGTGAGGCTTAGACTCAGGCTCTTCGGGTGAGGCTTAGACTCAGGCTCTTCGGGTGAGGCTTAGACTCAGGCTCTTCGGGTGAGGCTTAGACTCAGGCTCTTCGGGTGAGGCTTAGACTCAGGCTCTTCGGGTGAGGCTTAGACTCAGGCTCTTCGGGTGAGGCTTAGACTCAGGCTCTTCGGGTGAGGCTTAGACTCAGGCTCTTCGGGTGAGGCTTAGACTCAGGCTCTTCGGGTGAGGCTTAGACTCAGGCTCTTCGGGTGAGGCTTAGACTCAGGCTCTTCGGGTGAGGCTTAGACTCAGGCTCTTCGGGTGAGGCTTAGACTCAGGCTCTTCGGGTGAGGCTTAGACTCAGGCTCTTAGGGTTAGACTCAGGCTCTTAGGGTTAGACTCAGGCTCTTAGGGTTAGACTCAGGCTCTTAGGGTTAGACTCAGGCTCTTCGGGTTAGACTCAGGCTCTTAGGGTTAGACTCAGGGTCAGGCTCTTAGGGTTAGACTCAGGGTCAGGCTCTTCGGGTTAGACTCAGACTCAGGCTCTTCGGGTTAGACTCAGACTCAGGCTCTTCGGGTTAGACTCAGACTCAGGCTCTTCGGGTTAGACTCAGACTCAGGCTCTTCGGGTTAGACTCAGGCTCTTAGGGTTCGGGTTAGACTCAGGCTCTTCGGGTGAGGGTTAGACTCAGGCTCTTCGGGTGAGGGTTAGACTCAGGCTCTTCGGGTGAGGGTTAGACTCAGGCTCTTCGGGTGAGGGTTAGACTCAGGCTCTTCGGGTGAGGGTTAGACTCAGGCTCTTCGGGTGAGGGTTAGACTCAGGCTCTTCGGGTGAGGGTTAGACTCAGGCTCTTCGGGTGAGGGTTAGACTCAGGCTCTTCGGGTGAGGGTTAGACTCAGGCTCTTCGGGTGAGGGTTAGACTCAGGCTCTTCGGGTGAGGGTTAGGGTCAGGCTCTTCGGGTGAGGGTTAGGGTCAGGCTCTTAGGGTGAGGGTTAGGGTCAGGCTCTTAGGGTGAGGGTTAGGGTCAGGCTCTTAGGGTGAGGGTTAGGGTCAGGCTCTTAGGGTGAGGGTTAGGGTCAGGCTCTTAGGGTGAGGGTTAGGGTCAGGCTCTTAGGGTGAGGGTTAGGGTCAGGCTCTTAGGGTGAGGGTTAGGGTCAGGCTCTTAGGGTTGGGGTTAGGGTCAGGCTCTTAGGGTTGGGGTTAGGGTCAGGCTCTTAGGGTTAGGGTTAGGGTCAGGCTCTTAGGGTGAGGGTTAGGGTCAGGCTCTTAGGGTGAGGGTTAGGGTCAGGCTCTTAGGGTGAGGGTTAGGGTCAGGCTCTTAGGGTGAGGGTTCGGGTCAGGCTCTTAGGGTGAGGGTTAGACACAGGCTCTTAGGGTGAGGGTTAGACTCAGGCTCTTAGGGTGAGGGTTAGACTCAGGCTCTTAGGGTGAGGCTTAGCCTCAGGCTCTTAGGGTGAGGCTTAGCCTCAGGCTCTTAGGGTGAGGCTTAGCCTCAGGCTCTTAGGGTGAGGCTTAGCCTCAGGCTCTTAGGGTGAGGCTTAGACTCAGGCTCTTCGGGTGAGGCTTAGACTCAGGCTCTTCGGGTGAGGCTTAGACTCAGGCTCTTCGGGTGAGGCTTAGACTCAGGCTCTTCGGGTGAGGCTTAGACTCAGGCTCTTCGGGTGAGGCTTAGACTCAGGCTCTTCGGGTGAGGCTTAGACTCAGGCTCTTCGGGTGAAGCTTAGACTCAGGCTCTTCGGGTGAGGCTTAGACTCAGGCTCTTCGGGTGAGGCTTAGACTCAGGCTCTTCGGGTGAGGCTTAGACTCAGGCTCTTCGGGTGAGGCTTAGACTCAGGCTCTTCGGGTGAGGCTTAGACTCAGGCTCTTCGGGTGAGGCTTAGACTCAGGCTCTTCGGGTGAGGCTTAGACTCAGGCTCTTCGGGTGAGGCTTAGACTCAGGCTCTTCGGGTGAGGCTTAGACTCAGGCTCTTAGGGTTAGACTCAGGCTCTTAGGGTTAGACTCAGGCTCTTAGGGTTAGACTCAGGCTCTTAGGGTTAGACTCAGGCTCTTAGGGTTAGACTCAGGCTCTTAGGGTTAGACTCAGGGTCAGGCTCTTAGGGTTAGACTCAGGGTCAGGCTCTTAGGGTTAGACTCAGGGTCAGGCTCTTAGGGTTAGACTCAGGGTCAGGCTCTTAGGGTTAGACTCAGGGTCAGGCTCTTAGGGTTAGACTCAGGGTCAGGCTCTTAGGGTTAGACTCAGGGTCAGGCTCTTAGGGTTAGACTCAGGGTCAGGCTCTTAGGGTTAGACTCAGGGTCAGGCTCTTAGGGTTAGACTCAGGGTCAGGCTCTTAGGGTTAGACTCAGGGTCAGGCTCTTAGGGTTAGACTCAGGGTCAGGCTCTTCGGGTTAGACTCAGGGTCAGGCTCTTCGGGTTAGACTCAGGGTCAGGCTCTTCGGGTTAGACTCAGGGTCAGGCTCTTCGGGTTAGACTCAGGGTCAGGCTCTTAGGCTTAGGGTTAGACTCAGGCTCTTCGGGTGAGGGTTAGACTCAGGCTCTTCGGGTGAGACTCAGACTCAGGCTCTTCGGGTGAGACTCAGACTCAGGCTCTTCGGGTGAGACTCAGACTCAGGCTCTTCGGGTGAGACTCAGACTCAGGCTCTTCGGGTGAGACTCAGACTCAGGCTCTTCGGGTGAGACTCAGACTCAGGCTCTTCGGGTGAGACTCAGACTCAGGCTCTTCGGGTGAGACTCAGACTCAGGCTCTTCGGGTGAGACTCAGACTCAGGCTCTTCGGGTGAGACTCAGACTCAGGCTCTTCGGGTGAGACTCAGACTCAGGCTCTTCGGGTGAGACTCAGACTCAGGCTCTTCGGCTGAGACTCAGACTCAGGCTCTTCGGCTGAGACTCAGACTCAGGCTCTTCGGCTGAGACTCAGACTCAGGCTCTTCGGCTGAGACTCAGACTCAGGCTCTTCGGCTGAGACTCAGACTCAGGCTCTTCGGCTGAGACTCAGACTCAGGCTCTTCGGCTGAGACTCAGACTCAGGCTCTTCGGCTGAGACTCAGACTCAGGCTCTTCGGCTGAGACTCAGACTCAGGCTCTTCGGCTGAGACTCAGACTCAGGCTCTTCGGCTGAGACTCAGACTCAGGCTCTTCGGCTGAGACTCAGACTCAGGCTCTTCGGCTGAGACTCAGACTCAGGCTCTTCGGCTGAGACTCAGACTCAGGCTCTTCGGCTGAGACTCAGACTCAGGCTCTTCGGCTGAGACTCAGACTCAGGCTCTTCGGCTGAGACTCAGACTCAGGCTCTTCGGCTGAGACTCAGACTCAGGCTCTTCGGCTGAGACTCAGACTCAGGCTCTTCGGCTGAGACTCAGACTCAGGCTCTTCGGCTGAGACTCAGACTCAGGCTCTTCGGCTGAGACTCAGACTCAGGCTCTTCGGCTGAGACTCAGACTCAGGCTCTTCGGCTGAGACTCAGACTCAGGCTCTTCGGCTGAGACTCAGACTCAGGCTCTTCGGCTGAGACTCAGACTCAGGCTCTTCGGCTGAGACTCAGACTCAGGCTCTTCGGCTGAGACTCAGACTCAGGCTCTTCGGCTGAGACTCAGACTCAGGCTCTTCGGCTGAGACTCAGACTCAGGCTCTTCGGCTGAGACTCAGACTCAGGCTCTTCGGCTGAGACTCAGACTCAGGCTCTTCGGCTGAGACTCAGACTCAGGCTCTTCGGCTGAGACTCAGACTCAGGCTCTTCGGCTGAGACTCAGACTCAGGCTCTTCGGCTGAGACTCAGACTCAGGCTCTTCGGCTGAGACTCAGACTCAGGCTCTTCGGCTGAGACTCAGACTCAGGCTCTTCGGCTGAGACTCAGACTCAGGCTCTTCGGCTGAGACTCAGACTCAGGCTCTTCGGCTGAGACTCAGACTCAGGCTCTTCGGCTGAGACTCAGACTCAGGCTCTTCGGCTGAGACTCAGACTCAGGCTCTTCGGCTGAGACTCAGACTCAGGCTCTTCGGCTGAGACTCAGACTCAGGCTCTTCGGCTGAGACTCAGACTCAGGCTCTTCGGCTGAGACTCAGACTCAGGCTCTTCGGCTGAGACTCAGACTCAGGCTCTTCGGCTGAGACTCAGACTCAGGCTCTTCGGCTGAGACTCAGACTCAGGCTCTTCGGCTGAGACTCAGACTCAGGCTCTTCGGCTGAGACTCAGACTCAGGCTCTTCGGCTGAGACTCAGACTCAGGCTCTTCGGCTGAGACTCAGACTCAGGCTCTTCGGCTGAGACTCAGACTCAGGCTCTTCGGCTGAGACTCAGACTCAGGCTCTTCGGCTGAGACTCAGACTCAGGCTCTTCGGCTTAGACTCAGACTCAGGCTCTTAGGGTGAGGGTTAGACTCAGGCTCTTAGGGTGAGGGTTAGACACAGGCTCTTAGGGTGAGGGTTAGGGTCAGGCTCTTCGGGTGAGGGTTAGGGTCAGGCTCTTCGGGTGAGGGTTAGGGTCAGGCTCTTCGGGTGAGGGTTAGGGTCAGGCTCTTCGGGTGAGGGTTAGGGTCAGGCTCTTCGGGTGAGGGTTAGGGTCAGGCTCTTCGGGTGAGGGTTAGGGTCAGGCTCTTCGGGTGAGGGTTAGGGTCAGGCTCTTCGGGTGAGGGTTAGGGTCAGGCTCTTCGGGTGAGGGTTAGGGTCAGGCTCTTCGGGTGAGGGTTAGGGTCAGGCTCTTCGGGTGAGGGTTAGGGTCAGGCTCTTCGGGTGAGGGTTAGGGTCAGGCTCTTCGGGTGAGGGTTAGGGTCAGGCTCTTCGGGTGAGGGTTCGGGTCAGGCTCTTCGGGTGAGGGTTCGGGTCAGGCTCTTCGGGTGAGGGTTCGGGTCAGGCTCTTCGGGTGAGGGTTAGGGTCAGGCTCTTCGGGTGAGGGTTAGGGTCAGGCTCTTCGGGTGAGGGTTAGGGTCAGGCTCTTCGGGTGAGGGTTAGGGTCAGGCTCTTCGGGTGAGGGTTAGGGTCAGGCTCTTCGGGTGAGGGTTAGGGTCAGGCTCTTCGGGTGAGGGTTCGGGTCAGGCTCTTCGGGTGAGGGTTCGGGTCAGGCTCTTCGGGTGAGGGTTCGGGTCAGGCTCTTCGGGTGAGGGTTCGGGTCAGGCTCTTCGGGTGAGGGTTCGGGTCAGGCTCTTCGGGTGAGGGTTCGGGTCAGGCTCTTAGGGTGAGGGTTCGGGTCAGGCTCTTAGGGTGAGGGTTCGGGTCAGGCTCTTCGGGTGAGGCTTAGACTCAGGCTCTTCGGGTGAGGCTTAGGGTCAGGCTCTTCGGGTGAGGCTTAGGGTCAGGCTCTTCGGGTGAGGCTTAGGGTCAGGCTCTTCGGGTGAGGCTTAGGGTCAGGCTCTTCGGGTGAGGCTTAGGGTCAGGCTCTTCGGGTGAGGCTTAGGGTCAGGCTCTTCGGGTGAGGCTTAGGGTCAGGCTCTTCGGGTGAGGCTTAGGGTCAGGCTCTTCGGGTGAGGCTTAGGGTCAGGCTCTTCGGGTGAGGCTTAGGGTCAGGCTCTTCGGGTGAGGCTTAGGGTCAGGCTCTTCGGGTGAGGCTTAGGGTCAGGCTCTTCGGGTGAGGCTTAGGGTCAGGCTCTTCGGGTGAGGCTTAGGGTCAGGCTCTTCGGGTGAGGCTTAGGGTCAGGCTCTTCGGGTGAGGCTTAGGGTCAGGCTCTTCGGGTGAGGCTTAGGGTCAGGCTCTTCGGGTGAGGCTTAGGGTCAGGCTCTTCGGGTGAGGGTCAGGCTCTTCGGGTGAGGGTCAGGCTCTTCGGGTGAGGGTCAGGCTCTTCGGGTGAGGGTCAGGCTCTTCGGGTGAGGGTCAGGCTCTTCGGGTGAGGGTCAGGCTCTTCGGGTGAGGGTCAGGCTCTTCGGGTTAGGGTTAGACTCTTAGGGTTAGGGTTAGACTCTTAGGGTTAGACTCAGGCTCTTAGGGTGAGGGTTAGACTCAGGCTCTTAGGGTGAGGGTTAGACTCAGGCTCTTAGGGTGAGGGTTAGACTCAGGCTCTTAGGGTGAGGGTTAGACTCAGGCTCTTCGGGTTAGACTCAGACTCAGGCTCTTCGGGTTAGACTCAGACTCAGGCTCTTCGGGTTAGACTCAGACTCAGGCTCTTCGGGTTAGACTCAGACTCAGGCTCTTCGGGTTAGACTCAGACTCAGGCTCTTCGGGTTAGACTCAGACTCAGGCTCTTCGGGTTAGACTCAGACTCAGGCTCTTCGGGTTAGACTCAGACTCAGGCTCTTCGGGTTAGACTCAGACTCAGGCTCTTCGGGTTAGACTCAGACTCAGGCTCTTCGGGTTAGACTCAGACTCAGGCTCTTCGGGTTAGACTCAGACTCAGGCTCTTCGGGTTAGACTCAGACTCAGGCTCTTCGGGTTAGACTCAGACTCAGGCTCTTCGGGTTAGACTCAGACTCAGGCTCTTCGGGTTAGACTCAGACTCAGGCTCTTCGGGTTAGACTCAGACTCAGGCTCTTCGGGTTAGACTCAGACTCAGGCTCTTCGGGTTAGACTCAGACTCAGGCTCTTCGGGTTAGACTCAGGCTCAGGCTCTTCGGGTTAGACTCAGGCTCAGGCTCTTCGGGTTAGACTCAGGCTCAGGCTCTTCGGGTTAGACTCAGGCTCAGGCTCTTCGGGTTAGACTCAGGCTCTTCGGGTTAGACTCAGGCTCTTCGGGTTAGACTCAGGCTCTTCGGGTTAGACTCAGGCTCTTCGGGTTAGACTCAGGCTCTTCGGGTTAGACTCAGGCTCTTCGGGTTAGACTCAGGCTCTTCGGGTTAGACTCAGGCTCTTCGGGTTAGACTCAGGCTCTTCGGGTTAGACTCAGGCTCTTCGGGTTAGACTCAGGCTCTTCGGGTTAGGGTCAGGCTCTTCGGGTTAGGGTCAGGCTCTTCGGGTGAGGGTCAGGCTCTTAGGGTGAGGGTTAGGGTCAGGCTCTTCGGGTGAGGGTTAGGGTCAGGCTCTTCGGGTGAGGGTTAGGGTCAGGCTCTTCGGGTGAGGGTTAGGGTCAGGCTCTTCGGGTGAGGGTTAGGGTCAGGCTCTTAGGGTGAGGGTTAGGGTCAGGCTCTTAGGGTGAGGGTTAGGGTCAGGCTCTTAGGGTGAGGGTTAGGGTCAGGCTCTTAGGGTGAGGGTTAGGGTCAGGCTCTTAGGGTGAGGGTTAGGGTCAGGCTCTTAGGGTGAGGGTTAGGGTCAGGCTCTTAGGGTGAGGGTTAGGGTCAGGCTCTTAGGGTGAGGGTTAGGGTCAGGCTCTTAGGGTGAGGGTTAGGGTCAGGCTCTTAGGGTGAGGGTTAGGGTCAGGCTCTTAGGGTGAGGGTTAGGGTCAGGCTCTTAGGGTGAGGGTTAGGGTCAGGCTCTTAGGGTGAGGGTTCGGGTCAGGCTCTTAGGGTTGGGGTTCGGGTCAGGCTCTTAGGGTGAGGGTTCGGGTCAGGCTCTTAGGGTGAGGGTTCGGGTCAGGCTCTTAGGGTGAGGGTTAGGGTCAGGCTCTTAGGGTGAGGGTTAGACTCAGGCTCTTAGGGTGAGGGTTAGACTCAGGCTCTTAGGGTGAGGCTTAGCCTCAGGCTCTTAGGGTGAGGCTTAGCCTCAGGCTCTTAGGGTGAGGCTTAGCCTCAGGCTCTTAGGGTGAGGCTTAGCCTCAGGCTCTTAGGGTGAGGCTTAGCCTCAGGCTCTTAGGGTGAGGCTTAGCCTCAGGCTCTTAGGGTGAGGCTTAGACTCAGGCTCTTCGGGTGAGGCTTAGACTCAGGCTCTTCGGGTGAGGCTTAGACTCAGGCTCTTCGGGTGAGGCTTAGACTCAGGCTCTTCGGGTGAGGCTTAGACTCAGGCTCTTCGGGTGAGGCTTAGACTCAGGCTCTTCGGGTGAGGCTTAGACTCAGGCTCTTCGGGTGAGGCTTAGACTCAGGCTCTTCGGGTGAGGCTTAGACTCAGGCTCTTCGGGTGAGGCTTAGACTCAGGCTCTTCGGGTGAGGCTTAGACTCAGGCTCTTCGGGTGAGGCTTAGACTCAGGCTCTTCGGGTGAGGCTTAGACTCAGGCTCTTCGGGTGAGGCTTAGACTCAGGCTCTTCGGGTGAGGGTTAGACTCAGGCTCTTAGGGTTAGACTCAGGGTCAGGCTCTTAGGGTTAGACTCAGGGTCAGGCTCTTAGGGTTAGACTCAGGGTCAGGCTCTTAGGGTTAGACTCAGGGTCAGGCTCTTAGGGTTAGACTCAGGGTCAGGCTCTTCGGGTGAGGGTTAGGGTCAGGCTCTTCGGGTGAGGGTTAGGGTCAGGCTCTTCGGGTGAGGGTTAGGGTCAGGCTCTTCGGGTGAGGGTTAGGGTCAGGCTCTTAGGCTTAGGGTTAGACTCAGGCTCTTAGGCTTAGGGTTAGACTCAGGCTCTTAGGCTTAGGGTTAGACTCAGGCTCTTAGGCTTAGGGTTAGACTCAGGCTCTTCGGGTGAGGGTTAGACTCAGGCTCTTCGGGTGAGACTCAGACTCAGGCTCTTCGGGTGAGACTCAGACTCAGGCTCTTCGGGTGAGACTCAGACTCAGGCTCTTCGGGTGAGACTCAGACTCAGGCTCTTCGGGTGAGACTCAGACTCAGGCTCTTCGGGTGAGACTCAGACTCAGGCTCTTCGGGTGAGACTCAGACTCAGGCTCTTCGGGTGAGACTCAGACTCTTAGGGTGAGGGTTAGGGTCAGGCTCTTCGGGTGAGGGTTAGGGTCAGGCTCTTCGGGTGAGGGTTAGGGTCAGGCTCTTCGGGTGAGGGTTAGGGTCAGGCTCTTAGGGTGAGGGTTAGGGTCAGGCTCTTAGGGTGAGGGTTAGGGTCAGGCTCTTAGGGTGAGGGTTAGGGTCAGGCTCTTAGGGTGAGGGTTAGGGTCAGGCTCTTAGGGTGAGGGTTAGGGTCAGGCTCTTAGGGTGAGGGTTAGGGTCAGGCTCTTAGGGTGAGGGTTAGGGTCAGGCTCTTAGGGTGAGGGTTAGGGTCAGGCTCTTCGGGTGAGGGTTAGGGTCAGGCTCTTAGGGTGAGGGTTAGGGTCAGGCTCTTAGGGTGAGGGTTAGGGTCAGGCTCTTAGGGTGAGGGTTAGGGTCAGGCTCTTAGGGTGAGGGTTAGGGTCAGGCTCTTAGGGTGAGGGTTAGGGTCAGGCTCTTAGGGTGAGGGTTAGGGTCAGGCTCTTAGGGTGAGGGTTAGGGTCAGGCTCTTAGGGTGAGGGTTAGGGTCAGGCTCTTAGGGTGAGGGTTAGGGTCAGGCTCTTAGGGTGAGGGTTAGGGTCAGGCTCTTAGGGTGAGGGTTAGGGTCAGGCTCTTAGGGTGAGGGTTAGGGTCAGGCTCTTAGGGTGAGGGTTAGGGTCAGGCTCTTAGGGTGAGGGTTAGGGTCAGGCTCTTAGGGTGAGGGTTCGGGTCAGGCTCTTAGGGTTGGGGTTCGGGTCAGGCTCTTAGGGTGAGGGTTAGGGTCAGGCTCTTAGGGTGAGGGTTCGGGTCAGGCTCTTAGGGTGAGGGTTAGGGTCAGGCTCTTAGGGTGAGGGTTAGGGTCAGGCTCTTAGGGTGAGGGTTAGACTCAGGCTCTTAGGGTGAGGCTTAGCCTCAGGCTCTTAGGGTGAGGCTTAGCCTCAGGCTCTTAGGGTGAGGCTTAGCCTCAGGCTCTTAGGGTGAGGCTTAGCCTCAGGCTCTTAGGGTGAGGCTTAGCCTCAGGCTCTTCGGGTGAGGCTTAGCCTCAGGCTCTTCGGGTGAGGCTTAGACTCAGGCTCTTCGGGTGAGGCTTAGACTCAGGCTCTTCGGGTGAGGCTTAGACTCAGGCTCTTCGGGTGAGGCTTAGACTCAGGCTCTTCGGGTGAGGCTTAGACTCAGGCTCTTCGGGTGAGGCTTAGACTCAGGCTCTTCGGGTGAGGCTTAGACTCAGGCTCTTCGGGTGAGGCTTAGACTCAGGCTCTTCGGGTGAGGCTTAGACTCAGGCTCTTCGGGTGAGGCTTAGACTCAGGCTCTTCGGGTGAGGCTTAGACTCAGGCTCTTCGGGTGAGGCTTAGACTCAGGCTCTTCGGGTGAGGCTTAGACTCAGGCTCTTCGGGTGAGGCTTAGACTCAGGCTCTTCGGGTTAGACTCAGGGTCAGGCTCTTAGGGTTAGACTCAGGGTCAGGCTCTTAGGGTTAGACTCAGGGTCAGGCTCTTAGGGTTAGACTCAGGGTCAGGCTCTTAGGGTTAGACTCAGGGTCAGGCTCTTAGGGTTAGACTCAGGGTCAGGCTCTTCGGGTGAGGGTTAGGGTCAGGCTCTTCGGGTGAGGGTTAGGGTCAGGCTCTTCGGGTGAGGGTTAGGGTCAGGCTCTTCGGGTGAGGGTTAGGGTCAGGCTCTTAGGCTTAGGGTTAGACTCAGGCTCTTAGGCTTAGGGTTAGACTCAGGCTCTTAGGCTTAGGGTTAGACTCAGGCTCTTCGGGTGAGGGTTAGACTCAGGCTCTTCGGGTGAGACTCAGACTCAGGCTCTTCGGGTGAGACTCAGACTCAGGCTCTTCGGGTGAGACTCAGACTCAGGCTCTTCGGGTGAGACTCAGACTCAGGCTCTTCGGGTGAGACTCAGACTCAGGCTCTTCGGGTGAGACTCAGACTCAGGCTCTTCGGGTGAGACTCAGACTCAGGCTCTTCGGGTGAGACTCAGACTCAGGCTCTTCGGGTGAGACTCAGACTCAGGCTCTTCGGGTGAGACTCAGACTCAGGCTCTTCGGGTGAGACTCAGACTCAGGCTCTTCGGGTGAGACTCAGACTCAGGCTCTTCGGGTGAGACTCAGACTCAGGCTCTTCGGCTGAGACTCAGACTCAGGCTCTTCGGCTGAGACTCAGACTCAGGCTCTTCGGCTGAGACTCAGACTCAGGCTCTTCGGCTGAGACTCAGACTCAGGCTCTTCGGCTGAGACTCAGACTCAGGCTCTTCGGCTGAGACTCAGACTCAGGCTCTTCGGCTGAGACTCAGACTCAGGCTCTTCGGGTGAGACTCAGACTCAGGCTCTTCGGGTGAGACTCAGACTCAGGCTCTTCGGGTGAGACTCAGACTCAGGCTCTTCGGCTGAGACTCAGACTCAGGCTCTTCGGCTGAGACTCAGACTCAGGCTCTTCGGCTGAGACTCAGACTCAGGCTCTTCGGCTGAGACTCAGACTCAGGCTCTTCGGCTGAGACTCAGACTCAGGCTCTTCGGCTGAGACTCAGACTCAGGCTCTTCGGCTGAGACTCAGACTCAGGCTCTTCGGCTGAGACTCAGACTCAGGCTCTTCGGCTGAGACTCAGACTCAGGCTCTTCGGCTGAGACTCAGACTCAGGCTCTTCGGCTGAGACTCAGACTCAGGCTCTTCGGCTGAGACTCAGACTCAGGCTCTTCGGCTGAGACTCAGACTCAGGCTCTTCGGCTGAGACTCAGACTCAGGCTCTTCGGCTGAGACTCAGACTCAGGCTCTTCGGCTGAGACTCAGACTCAGGCTCTTCGGCTGAGACTCAGACTCAGGCTCTTCGGCTGAGACTCAGACTCAGGCTCTTCGGCTGAGACTCAGACTCAGGCTCTTCGGCTGAGACTCAGACTCAGGCTCTTCGGCTGAGACTCAGACTCAGGCTCTTCGGCTGAGACTCAGACTCAGGCTCTTCGGCTGAGACTCAGACTCAGGCTCTTCGGCTGAGACTCAGACTCAGGCTCTTCGGCTGAGACTCAGACTCAGGCTCTTCGGCTGAGACTCAGGGTCAGGCTCTTCGGCTGAGACTCAGGGTCAGGCTCTTCGGCTGAGACTCAGGGTCAGGCTCTTCGGCTGAGACTCAGGGTCAGGCTCTTCGGCTGAGACTCAGGGTCAGGCTCTTCGGCTGAGACTCAGGGTCAGGCTCTTCGGCTGAGACTCAGGGTCAGGCTCTTCGGCTGAGACTCAGGGTCAGGCTCTTCGGCTGAGACTCAGGGTCAGGCTCTTCGGCTGAGACTCAGGGTCAGGCTCTTCGGCTGAGACTCAGGGTCAGGCTCTTCGGCTGAGACTCAGGGTCAGGCTCTTCGGCTGAGACTCAGGGTCAGGCTCTTCGGCTGAGACTCAGGGTCAGGCTCTTCGGCTGAGACTCAGGGTCAGGCTCTTCGGCTGAGACTCAGGGTCAGGCTCTTAGGGTGAGACTCAGGGTCAGGCTCTTAGGGTGAGACTCAGGGTCAGGCTCTTCGGGTGAGACTCAGGGTCAGGCTCTTCGGGTGAGACTCAGGGTCAGGCTCTTCGGGTGAGACTCAGGGTCAGGCTCTTCGGGTGAGGGTTAGGGTCAGGCTCTTCGGGTGAGGGTTAGGGTCAGGCTCTTCGGGTGAGGGTTAGGGTCAGGCTCTTCGGGTGAGGGTTAGGGTCAGGCTCTTCGGGTGAGGGTTAGGGTCAGGCTCTTCGGGTGAGGGTTAGGGTCAGGCTCTTCGGGTGAGGGTTAGGGTCAGGCTCTTCGGGTGAGGGTTAGGGTCAGGCTCTTCGGGTGAGGGTTAGGGTCAGGCTCTTCGGGTGAGGGTTAGGGTCAGGCTCTTCGGGTGAGGGTTCGGGTCAGGCTCTTCGGGTGAGGGTTCGGGTCAGGCTCTTCGGGTGAGGGTTCGGGTCAGGCTCTTCGGGTGAGGGTTCGGGTCAGGCTCTTCGGGTGAGGGTTCGGGTCAGGCTCTTCGGGTGAGGGTTCGACTCAGGCTCTTCGGGTGAGGGTTCGACTCAGGCTCTTCGGGTGAGGGTTCGACTCAGGCTCTTCGGGTGAGGGTTCGACTCAGGCTCTTCGGGTGAGGGTTCGACTCAGGCTCTTCGGGTGAGGCTTAGACTCAGGCTCTTCGGGTGAGGCTTAGACTCAGGCTCTTCGGGTGAGGCTTAGACTCAGGCTCTTCGGGTGAGGCTTAGACTCAGGCTCTTCGGGTGAGGCTTAGACTCAGGCTCTTAGGGTGAGGCTTAGACTCAGGCTCTTAGGGTGAGGGTTAGACACAGGCTCTTCGGGTGAGGGTTAGACACAGGCTCTTAGGGTGAGGGTTAGACACAGGCTCTTCGGGTGAGGCTTAGGGTCAGGCTCTTCGGGTGAGGCTTAGGGTCAGGCTCTTCGGGTGAGGGTTAGGGTCAGGCTCTTCGGGTGAGGCTTAGGGTCAGGCTCTTCGGGTGAGGCTTAGGGTCAGGCTCTTCGGGTGAGGCTTAGGGTCAGGCTCTTCGGGTGAGGCTTAGGGTCAGGCTCTTCGGGTGAGGCTTAGGGTCAGGCTCTTCGGGTGAGGCTTAGGGTCAGGCTCTTCGGGTGAGGCTTAGGGTCAGGCTCTTCGGGTGAGGCTTAGGGTCAGGCTCTTCGGGTGAGGCTTAGGGTCAGGCTCTTCGGGTGAGGCTTAGGGTCAGGCTCTTCGGGTGAGGCTTAGGGTCAGGCTCTTCGGGTGAGGCTTAGGGTCAGGCTCTTCGGGTGAGGCTTAGGGTCAGGCTCTTCGGGTGAGGCTTAGGGTCAGGCTCTTCGGGTGAGGCTTAGGGTCAGGCTCTTCGGGTGAGGCTTAGGGTCAGGCTCTTCGGGTGAGGCTTAGGGTCAGGCTCTTCGGGTGAGGCTTAGGGTCAGGCTCTTCGGGTGAGGCTTAGGGTCAGGCTCTTCGGGTGAGGCTTAGGGTCAGGCTCTTCGGGTGAGGCTTAGGGTCAGGCTCTTCGGGTGAGGCTTAGGGTCAGGCTCTTAGGGTGAGGCTTAGGGTCAGGCTCTTCGGGTGAGGGTTAGGGTCAGGCTCTTAGGGTGAGGCTTAGGGTCAGGCTCTTAGGGTGAGGGTTAGGGTCAGGCTCTTAGGGTGAGGGTCAGACTCTTAGGGTTAGACTCAGGCTCTTAGGGTTAGACTCAGGTTCTTAGGGTGAGGGTTAGACTCTTAGGGTGAGGGTTAGACTCTTAGGGTGAGGGTTAGACTCAGGCTCTTCGGGTTAGACTCAGACTCAGGCTCTTCGGGTTAGACTCAGACTCAGGCTCTTCGGGTTAGACTCAGACTCAGGCTCTTCGGGTTAGACTCAGACTCAGGCTCTTCGGGTTAGACTCAGACTCAGGCTCTTCGGGTTAGACTCAGACTCAGGCTCTTCGGGTTAGACTCAGACTCAGGCTCTTCGGGTTAGACTCAGACTCAGGCTCTTCGGGTTAGACTCAGACTCAGGCTCTTCGGGTTAGACTCAGACTCAGGCTCTTCGGGTTAGACTCAGACTCAGGCTCTTCGGGTTAGACTCAGACTCAGGCTCTTCGGGTTAGACTCAGACTCAGGCTCTTCGGGTTAGACTCAGACTCAGGCTCTTCGGGTTAGACTCAGACTCAGGCTCTTCGGGTTAGACTCAGACTCAGGCTCTTCGGGTTAGACTCAGACTCAGGCTCTTCGGGTTAGACTCAGACTCAGGCTCTTCGGGTTAGACTCAGACTCAGGCTCTTCGGGTTAGACTCAGACTCAGGCTCTTCGGGTTAGACTCAGACTCAGGCTCTTCGGGTTAGACTCAGACTCAGGCTCTTCGGGTTAGACTCAGACTCAGGCTCTTCGGGTTAGACTCAGACTCAGGCTCTTCGGGTTAGACTCAGACTCAGGCTCTTCGGGTTAGACTCAGACTCAGGCTCTTCGGGTTAGACTCAGACTCAGGCTCTTCGGGTTAGACTCAGACTCAGGCTCTTCGGGTTAGACTCAGACTCAGGCTCTTCGGGTTAGACTCAGACTCAGGCTCTTCGGGTTAGACTCAGACTCAGGCTCTTCGGGTTAGACTCAGACTCAGGCTCTTCGGGTTAGACTCAGACTCAGGCTCTTCGGGTTAGACTCAGACTCAGGCTCTTCGGGTTAGACTCAGACTCAGGCTCTTCGGGTTAGACTCAGACTCAGGCTCTTCGGGTTAGACTCAGACTCAGGCTCTTCGGGTTAGACTCAGACTCAGGCTCTTCGGGTTAGACTCAGACTCAGGCTCTTAGGGTGAGGGTTAGACTCAGGCTCTTAGGGTTAGACTCAGACTCAGGCTCTTAGGGTTAGACTCAGACTCAGGCTCTTAGGGTTAGACTCAGACTCAGGCTCTTAGGCTTAGACTCAGACTCAGGCTCTTAGGGTGAGGGTTAGACTCAGGCTCTTAGGGTGAGGGTTAGACTCAGGCTCTTAGGGTGAGGGTTAGACACAGGCTCTTAGGGTGAGGGTTAGACTCAGGCTCTTAGGGTGAGGGTTAGACACAGGCTCTTAGGGTGAGGGTTAGACTCAGGCTCTTAGGGTTAGGGTTAGACTCAGGCTCTTAGGCTTAGACTCAGACTCAGGCTCTTAGGCTTAGACTCAGACTCAGGCTCTTAGGCTTAGACTCAGACTCAGGCTCTTAGGCTTAGACTCAGACTCAGGCTCTTCGGGTGAGGGTTAGACTCAGGCTCTTCGGGTGAGGGTTAGACTCAGGCTCTTCGGGTGAGGGTTAGACTCAGGCTCTTCGGGTGAGGGTTAGACTCAGGCTCTTCGGGTGAGGGTTAGGGTCAGGCTCTTCGGGTGAGGGTTAGGGTCAGGCTCTTCGGGTGAGGGTTAGGGTCAGGCTCTTCGGGTGAGGGTTAGGGTCAGGCTCTTCGGGTGAGGGTTAGGGTCAGGCTCTTCGGGTGAGGGTTAGGGTCAGGCTCTTCGGGTGAGGGTTAGGGTCAGGCTCTTCGGGTGAGGGTTAGGGTCAGGCTCTTCGGGTGAGGGTTAGGGTCAGGCTCTTCGGGTGAGGGTTAGGGTCAGGCTCTTCGGGTGAGGGTTAGGGTCAGGCTCTTCGGGTGAGGGTTAGGGTCAGGCTCTTCGGGTGAGGGTTAGGGTCAGGCTCTTCGGGTGAGGGTTAGGGTCAGGCTCTTCGGGTGAGGGTTAGGGTCAGGCTCTTCGGGTGAGGGTTAGGGTCAGGCTCTTCGGGTGAGGGTTAGGGTCAGGCTCTTCGGGTGAGGGTTAGGGTCAGGCTCTTCGGGTGAGGGTTAGGGTCAGGCTCTTCGGGTGAGGGTTAGGGTCAGGCTCTTCGGGTGAGGGTTAGGGTCAGGCTCTTCGGGTGAGGGTTAGGGTCAGGCTCTTAGGGTGAGGGTTAGGGTCAGGCTCTTCGGGTGAGGGTTAGGGTCAGGCTCTTCGGGTGAGGGTTAGGGTCAGGCTCTTAGGGTGAGGGTTAGGGTCAGGCTCTTAGGGTTAGGGTTAGGGTCAGGCTCTTAGGGTGAGGGTTAGGGTCAGGCTCTTCGGGTGAGGGTTAGGGTCAGGCTCTTCGGGTGAGGGTTAGGGTCAGGCTCTTCGGGTGAGGGTTAGGGTCAGGCTCTTCGGGTGAGGGTTAGGGTCAGGCTCTTCGGGTGAGGGTTAGGGTCAGGCTCTTCGGGTGAGGGTTAGGGTCAGGCTCTTCGGGTGAGGGTTAGGGTCAGGCTCTTAGGGTTAGGGTTAGACTCAGGCTCTTAGGCTTAGACTCAGACTCAGGCTCTTAGGGTGAGGGTTAGACTCAGGCTCTTAGGGTGAGGGTTAGACTCAGGCTCTTAGGGTGAGGGTTAGACTCAGGCTCTTAGGGTGAGGGTTAGACACAGGCTCTTAGGGTGAGGGTTAGACACAGGCTCTTAGGGTGAGGGTTAGACTCAGGCTCTTCGGGTGAGGGTTAGACTCAGGCTCTTCGGGTGAGGGTTAGACTCAGGCTCTTCGGGTGAGGGTTAGACTCAGGCTCTTCGGGTGAGGGTTAGACTCAGGCTCTTCGGGTGAGGGTTAGACTCAGGCTCTTCGGGTGAGGGTTAGACTCAGGCTCTTCGGGTGAGGGTTAGACTCAGGCTCTTCGGGTGAGGGTTAGACTCAGGCTCTTCGGGTGAGGGTTAGACTCAGGCTCTTGGGGCGAGGGTTCGACTCAGGCTCTTGGGGCGAGGGTTCGACTCAGGCTCTTCGGGTGAGGCTTAGACTCAGGCTCTTCGGGTGAGGCTTAGACTCAGGCTCTTCGGGTGAGGCTTAGACTCAGGCTCTTCGGGTGAGGCTTAGACTCAGGCTCTTCGGGTGAGGCTTAGACTCAGGCTCTTCGGGTGAGCGTTAGACTCAGGCTCTTCGGGTGAGGCTTAGACTCAGGCTCTTCGGGTGAGGCTTAGACTCAGGCTCTTCGGGTGAGGCTTAGACTCAGGCTCTTCGGGTGAGGCTTAGACTCAGGCTCTTCGGGTGAGGCTTAGACTCAGGCTCTTCGGGTTAGACTCAGGCTCTTCGGGTTAGACTCAGGCTCTTCGGGTTAGACTCAGGGTCAGGCTCTTAGGGTTAGACTCAGGGTCAGGCTCTTAGGGTTAGACTCAGGGTCAGGCTCTTAGGGTTAGACTCAGGGTCAGGCTCTTAGGGTTAGACTCAGGGTCAGGCTCTTAGGGTTAGACTCAGGGTCAGGCTCTTAGGGTTAGACTCAGGGTCAGGCTCTTAGGGTTAGACTCAGGGTCAGGCTCTTAGGGTTAGACTCAGGGTCAGGCTCTTAGGGTTAGACTCAGGGTCAGGCTCTTAGGGTTAGACTCAGGGTCAGGCTCTTAGGGTTAGACTCAGGGTCAGGCTCTTAGGGTTAGACTCAGGGTCAGGCTCTTAGGGTTAGACTCAGGGTCAGGCTCTTCGGGTGAGGGTTAGGGTCAGGCTCTTCGGGTGAGGGTTAGGGTCAGGCTCTTCGGGTGAGGGTTAGGGTCAGGCTCTTCGGGTGAGGGTTAGGGTCAGGCTCTTCGGGTGAGGGTTAGGGTCAGGCTCTTCGGGTGAGACTCAGACTCAGGCTCTTCGGGTGAGACTCAGACTCAGGCTCTTCGGGTGAGACTCAGACTCAGGCTCTTCGGGTGAGACTCAGACTCAGGCTCTTCGGGTGAGACTCAGACTCAGGCTCTTCGGGTGAGACTCAGACTCAGGCTCTTCGGGTGAGACTCAGACTCAGGCTCTTCGGGTGAGACTCAGACTCAGGCTCTTCGGGTGAGACTCAGACTCAGGCTCTTCGGGTGAGACTCAGACTCAGGCTCTTCGGGTGAGACTCAGACTCAGGCTCTTCGGGTGAGACTCAGACTCAGGCTCTTCGGGTGAGACTCAGACTCAGGCTCTTCGGGTGAGACTCAGACTCAGGCTCTTCGGGTGAGACTCAGACTCAGGCTCTTCGGGTGAGACTCAGACTCAGGCTCTTCGGGTGAGACTCAGACTCAGGCTCTTCGGGTGAGACTCAGACTCAGGCTCTTCGGGTGAGACTCAGACTCAGGCTCTTCGGGTGAGACTCAGACTCAGGCTCTTCGGGTGAGACTCAGACTCAGGCTCTTCGGGTGAGACTCAGACTCAGGCTCTTCGGGTGAGACTCAGACTCAGGCTCTTCGGGTGAGACTCAGACTCAGGCTCTTCGGGTGAGACTCAGACTCAGGCTCTTCGGGTGAGACTCAGACTCAGGCTCTTCGGGTGAGACTCAGACTCAGGCTCTTCGGGTGAGACTCAGACTCAGGCTCTTCGGGTTAGACTCAGACTCAGGCTCTTCGGGTTAGACTCAGGCTCAGGCTCTTCGGGTTAGACTCAGGCTCAGGCTCTTCGGGTTAGACTCAGGCTCAGGCTCTTCGGGTTAGACTCAGGCTCAGGCTCTTCGGGTTAGACTCAGGCTCAGGCTCTTCGGGTTAGACTCAGGCTCAGGCTCTTCGGGTTAGACTCAGGCTCAGGCTCTTCGGGTTAGACTCAGGCTCAGGCTCTTCGGGTTAGACTCAGGCTCAGGCTCTTCGGGTTAGACTCAGGCTCAGGCTCTTCGGGTTAGACTCAGGCTCAGGCTCTTCGGGTTAGACTCAGGCTCAGGCTCTTCGGGTTAGACTCAGGCTCAGGCTCTTCGGGTTAGACTCAGGCTCAGGCTCTTCGGGTTAGACTCAGGCTCTTCGGGTTAGACTCAGGCTCTTAGGGTGAGGGTTAGACTCAGGCTCTTAGGGTGAGGGTTAGACTCAGGCTCTTAGGGTGAGGGTTAGACTCAGGCTCTTAGGGTGAGGGTTAGACTCAGGCTCTTAGGGTGAGGGTTAGACTCAGGCTCTTAGGGTGAGGGTTAGGGTCAGGCTCTTAGGGTGAGGGTTAGGGTCAGGCTCTTAGGGTGAGGGTTAGGGTCAGGCTCTTCGGGTGAGGGTTAGGGTCAGGCTCTTCGGGTGAGGGTTAGGGTCAGGCTCTTCGGGTGAGGGTTAGGGTCAGGCTCTTCGGGTGAGGGTTAGGGTCAGGCTCTTCGGGTGAGGGTTAGGGTCAGGCTCTTCGGGTGAGGGTTAGGGTCAGGCTCTTCGGGTGAGGGTTAGGGTCAGGCTCTTCGGGTGAGGGTTAGGGTCAGGCTCTTCGGGTGAGGGTTAGGGTCAGGCTCTTCGGGTGAGGGTTAGGGTCAGGCTCTTCGGGTGAGGGTTAGGGTCAGGCTCTTCGGGTGAGGGTTAGGGTCAGGCTCTTCGGGTGAGGGTTAGGGTCAGGCTCTTAGGGTGAGGGTTAGGGTCAGGCTCTTAGGGTGAGGGTTAGGGTCAGGCTCTTAGGGTGAGGGTTAGGGTCAGGCTCTTAGGGTGAGGGTTAGGGTCAGGCTCTTAGGGTGAGGGTTCGACTCAGGCTCTTAGGGTGAGGGTTCGACTCAGGCTCTTAGGGTGAGGGTTCGACTCAGGCTCTTAGGGTGAGGGTTCGACTCAGGCTCTTCGGGTGAGGGTTCGACTCAGGCTCTTCGGGTGAGGGTTCGACTCAGGCTCTTCGGGTGAGGGTTCGACTCAGGCTCTTCGGGTGAGGCTTAGACTCAGGCTCTTCGGGTGAGGCTTAGACTCAGGCTCTTCGGGTGAGGCTTAGACTCAGGCTCTTCGGGTGAGGCTTAGGGTCAGGCTCTTCGGGTGAGGCTTAGGGTCAGGCTCTTCGGGTGAGGCTTAGGGTCAGGCTCTTCGGGTGAGGCTTAGGGTCAGGCTCTTCGGGTGAGGCTTAGACTCAGGCTCTTCGGGTGAGGCTTAGGGTCAGGCTCTTCGGGTGAGGCTTAGGGTCAGGCTCTTCGGGTGAGGCTTAGGGTCAGGCTCTTCGGGTGAGGCTTAGGGTCAGGCTCTTCGGGTGAGGCTTAGGGTCAGGCTCTTCGGGTGAGGCTTAGGGTCAGGCTCTTCGGGTGAGGCTTAGACTCAGGCTCTTCGGGTGAGGGTTAGGGTCAGGCTCTTCGGGTTAGACTCAGACTCAGGCTCTTCGGGTTAGACTCAGACTCAGGCTCTTCGGGTTAGACTCAGACTCAGGCTCTTCGGGTTAGACTCAGACTCAGGCTCTTCGGGTTAGACTCAGACTCAGGCTCTTCGGGTTAGACTCAGACTCAGGCTCTTCGGGTTAGACTCAGACTCAGGCTCTTCGGGTTAGACTCAGACTCAGGCTCTTCGGGTTAGACTCAGACTCAGGCTCTTCGGGTTAGACTCAGACTCAGGCTCTTCGGGTTAGACTCAGACTCAGGCTCTTCGGGTTAGACTCAGACTCAGGCTCTTCGGGTTAGACTCAGACTCAGGCTCTTCGGGTTAGACTCAGACTCAGGCTCTTCGGGTTAGACTCAGACTCAGGCTCTTCGGGTTAGACTCAGACTCGGGCTCTTCGGGTTAGACTCAGACTCGGGCTCTTCGGGTTAGACTCAGACTCGGGCTCTTCGGGTTAGACTCAGACTCGGGCTCTTCGGGTTAGACTCAGACTCGGGCTCTTCGGGTTAGACTCAGACTCGGGCTCTTCGGGTTAGACTCAGACTCGGGCTCTTCGGGTTAGACTCAGACTCGGGCTCTTCGGGTTAGACTCAGACTCGGGCTCTTCGGGTTAGACTCAGACTCAGGCTCTTCGGGTTAGACTCAGACTCAGGCTCTTCGGGTTAGGCTTAGACTCAGGCTCTTAGGGTGAGGGTTAGACTCAGGCTCTTAGGGTTAGACTCAGACTCAGTCTCTTAGGGTTAGACTCAGACTCAGGCTCTTAGGGTTAGACTCAGGCTCTTCGGGTTAGGGTTAGACTCAGGCTCTTCGGGTTAGGGTTAGACTCAGGCTCTTCGGGTTAGGGTTAGACTCAGGCTCTTCGGGTGAGGGTTAGACTCAGGCTCTTCGGGTGAGGGTTAGACTCAGGCTCTTCGGGTGAGGGTTAGACTCAGGCTCTTCGGGTGAGGGTTAGACTCAGGCTCTTCGGGTGAGGGTTAGACTCAGGCTCTTCGGGTGAGGGTTAGACTCAGGCTCTTAGGGTGAGGGTTAGACTCAGGCTCTTAGGGTGAGGGTTAGACTCAGGCTCTTAGGGTTAGGGTTAGACTCAGGCTCTTAGGGTTAGGGTTAGACTCAGGCTCTTAGGGTTAGGGTTAGACTCAGGCTCTTAGGGTTAGGGTTAGACTCAGGCTCTTAGGGTTAGGGTTAGACTCAGGCTCTTAGGGTTAGGGTTAGACTCAGGCTCTTAGGCTTAGACTCAGACTCAGGCTCTTAGGCTTAGACTCAGACTCAGGCTCTTAGGCTTAGACTCAGACTCAGGCTCTTAGGGTGAGGGTTAGACACAGGCTCTTAGGGTGAGGGTTAGACTCAGGCTCTTAGGGTGAGGGTTAGACTCAGGCTCTTAGGGTGAGGGTTAGACTCAGGCTCTTAGGGTTAGGGTTAGACTCAGGCTCTTCGGGTGAGGGTTAGACTCAGGCTCTTCGGGTGAGGGTTAGACTCAGGCTCTTCGGGTGAGGCTTAGACTCAGGCTCTTCGGGTGAGGCTTAGACTCAGGCTCTTCGGGTGAGGCTTAGACTCAGGCTCTTCGGGTGAGGCTTAGACTCAGGCTCTTCGGGTGAGGCTTAGGGTCAGGCTCTTCGGGTGAGGCTTAGGGTCAGGCTCTTCGGGTGAGGCTTAGGGTCAGGCTCTTCGGGTGAGGGTTAGGGTCAGGCTCTTCGGGTGAGGGTTAGGGTCAGGCTCTTAGGGTGAGGGTTAGGGTCAGGCTCTTAGGGTGAGGGTTAGGGTCAGGCTCTTAGGGTGAGGGTTAGGGTCAGGCTCTTAGGGTTAGGGTTAGGGTCAGGCTCTTAGGGTTAGGGTTAGGGTCAGGCTCTTAGGGTGAGGGTTAGGGTCAGGCTCTTAGGGTGAGGGTTAGGGTCAGGCTCTTAGGGTGAGGGTTAGGGTCAGGCTCTTAGGGTGAGGGTTAGGGTCAGGCTCTTAGGGTGAGGGTTAGGGTCAGGCTCTTAGGGTGAGGGTTAGGGTCAGGCTCTTAGGGTGAGGGTTAGGGTCAGGCTCTTAGGGTGAGGGTTAGGGTCAGGCTCTTCGGGTGAGGGTTAGACTCAGGCTCTTAGGGTGAGGGTTAGACTCAGGCTCTTCGGGTTAGGGTTAGACTCAGGCTCTTCGGGTTAGGGTTAGACTCAGGCTCTTCGGGTTAGGGTTAGACTCAGGCTCTTCGGGTTAGGGTTAGACTCAGGCTCTTCGGGTTAGGGTTAGACTCAGGCTCTTAGGGTTAGGGTTAGACTCAGGCTCTTAGGCTTAGACTCAGACTCAGGCTCTTAGGCTTAGACTCAGACTCAGGCTCTTAGGCTTAGACTCAGACTCAGGCTCTTAGGCTTAGACTCAGACTCAGGCTCTTAGGGTGAGGGTTAGACTCAGGCTCTTAGGGTGAGGGTTAGACTCAGGCTCTTAGGGTGAGGGTTAGACTCAGGCTCTTAGGGTGAGGGTTAGACTCAGGCTCTTAGGGTGAGGGTTAGACACAGGCTCTTAGGGTGAGGGTTAGACACAGGCTCTTAGGGTGAGGGTTAGACTCAGGCTCTTAGGGTTAGGGTTAGACTCAGGCTCTTCGGGTGAGACTCAGACTCAGGCTCTTCGGGTGAGACTCAGACTCAGGCTCTTCGGGTGAGACTCAGACTCAGGCTCTTCGGGTGAGACTCAGACTCAGGCTCTTCGGGTGAGACTCAGACTCAGGCTCTTCGGGTGAGACTCAGACTCAGGCTCTTCGGGTGAGACTCAGACTCAGGCTCTTCGGGTGAGACTCAGACTCAGGCTCTTCGGGTGAGACTCAGACTCAGGCTCTTCGGGTGAGACTCAGACTCAGGCTCTTCGGGTGAGACTCAGACTCAGGCTCTTCGGGTGAGACTCAGACTCAGGCTCTTCGGGTGAGACTCAGACTCAGGCTCTTCGGGTGAGACTCAGACTCAGGCTCTTCGGGTGAGACTCAGACTCAGGCTCTTCGGGTGAGACTCAGACTCAGGCTCTTCGGGTGAGACTCAGACTCAGGCTCTTCGGGTGAGACTCAGACTCAGGCTCTTCGGGTGAGACTCAGACTCAGGCTCTTCGGGTGAGACTCAGACTCAGGCTCTTCGGGTGAGACTCAGACTCAGGCTCTTCGGGTGAGACTCAGACTCAGGCTCTTCGGGTGAGACTCAGACTCAGGCTCTTCGGGTGAGACTCAGACTCAGGCTCTTCGGGTGAGACTCAGACTCAGGCTCTTCGGCTTAGACTCAGACTCAGGCTCTTCGGCTTAGACTCAGACTCAGGCTCTTCGGCTTAGACTCAGACTCAGGCTCTTCGGCTTAGACTCAGACTCAGGCTCTTCGGCTTAGACTCAGACTCAGGCTCTTCGGCTTAGACTCAGACTCAGGCTCTTCGGCTTAGACTCAGACTCAGGCTCTTCGGCTTAGACTCAGACTCAGGCTCTTCGGCTTAGACTCAGACTCAGGCTCTTCGGCTTAGACTCAGACTCAGGCTCTTCGGCTTAGACTCAGACTCAGGCTCTTCGGCTTAGACTCAGACTCAGGCTCTTCGGCTTAGACTCAGACTCAGGCTCTTCGGCTTAGACTCAGACTCAGGCTCTTCGGGTGAGGGTTAGACTCAGGCTCTTCGGGTGAGGGTTAGGGTCAGGCTCTTCGGGTGAGGGTTAGGGTCAGGCTCTTCGGGTGAGGGTTAGGGTCAGGCTCTTCGGGTGAGGGTTAGGGTCAGGCTCTTCGGGTGAGGGTTAGGGTCAGGCTCTTCGGGTGAGGGTTAGGGTCAGGCTCTTCGGGTGAGGGTTAGGGTCAGGCTCTTCGGGTGAGGGTTAGGGTCAGGCTCTTCGGGTGAGGGTTAGGGTCAGGCTCTTCGGGTGAGGGTTAGGGTCAGGCTCTTCGGGTGAGGGTTAGGGTCAGGCTCTTCGGGTGAGGGTTAGGGTCAGGCTCTTAGGGTGAGGGTTAGGGTCAGGCTCTTCGGGTGAGGGTTAGGGTCAGGCTCTTAGGGTGAGGGTTAGGGTCAGGCTCTTCGGGTGAGGGTTAGGGTCAGGCTCTTCGGGTGAGGGTTAGGGTCAGGCTCTTCGGGTGAGGGTTAGGGTCAGGCTCTTCGGGTGAGGGTTAGACTCAGGCTCTTCGGGTGAGGGTTAGACTCAGGCTCTTCGGGTGAGGGTTAGACTCAGGCTCTTCGGGTGAGGGTTAGACTCAGGCTCTTCGGGTGAGGGTTAGACTCAGGCTCTTCGGGTGAGGGTTAGACTCAGGCTCTTCGGGTGAGGGTTAGACTCAGGCTCTTCGGGTGAGGGTTAGACTCAGGCTCTTCGGGTGAGGGTTAGACTCAGGCTCTTCGGGTGAGGGTTAGACTCAGGCTCTTCGGGTTAGACTCCGACTCAGGCTCTTCGGGTTAGACTCCGACTCAGGCTCTTCGGGTTAGACTCCGACTCAGGCTCTTCGGGTGAGACTCAGACTCAGGCTCTTCGGGTGAGACTCAGACTCAGGCTCTTCGGGTGAGACTCAGACTCAGGCTCTTCGGGTGAGACTCAGACTCAGGCTCTTCGGGTGAGACTCAGACTCAGGCTCTTCGGGTGAGACTCAGACTCAGGCTCTTAGGGTGAGACTCAGGCTCTTAGGGTTAGACTCAGGCTCTTCGGGTTAGGGTTAGACTCAGGCTCTTCGGGTTAGGGTTAGACTCAGGCTCTTCGGGTTAGGGTTAGACTCAGGCTCTTCGGGTGAGGGTTAGACTCAGGCTCTTCGGGTGAGGGTTAGACTCAGGCTCTTCGGGTGAGGGTTAGACTCAGGCTCTTCGGGTGAGGGTTAGACTCAGGCTCTTCGGGTGAGGGTTAGACTCAGGCTCTTAGGGTGAGGGTTAGACTCAGGCTCTTAGGGTGAGGGTTAGACTCAGGCTCTTAGGGTTAGGGTTAGACTCAGGCTCTTAGGGTTAGGGTTAGACTCAGGCTCTTAGGGTTAGGGTTAGACTCAGGCTCTTAGGGTTAGACTCAGGCTCTTAGGCTTAGACTCAGACTCAGGCTCTTAGGCTTAGACTCAGACTCAGGCTCTTAGGGTGAGGGTTAGACACAGGCTCTTAGGGTGAGGGTTAGACACAGGCTCTTAGGGTGAG
The DNA here is from genome assembly GCF_963210335.1 of Falco punctatus. Classification (NCBI taxonomy): domain Eukaryota; kingdom Metazoa; phylum Chordata; class Aves; order Falconiformes; family Falconidae; genus Falco; species Falco punctatus. Next base: position 89,733 of record NW_027660079.1, read on the forward strand.
GGTTAGACTCAGGCTCTTAGGGTGAGGGTTAGACACAGGCTCTTAGGGTGAGGGTTAGACTCAGGCTCTTAGGGTTAGGGTTAGACTCAGGCTCTTCGGGTGAGGGTTAGACTCAGGCTCTTCGGGTGAGGGTTAGACTCAGGCTCTTCGGGTGAGGGTTAGACTCAGGCTCTTCGGGTGAGGCTTAGACTCAGGCTCTTCGGGTGAGGCTTAGACTCAGGCTCTTCGGGTGAGGCTTAGACTCAGGCTCTTCGGGTGAGGCTTAGGGTCAGGCTCTTCGGGTGAGGGTTAGGGTCAGGCTCTTAGGTTTAGGGTTAGGGTCAGGCTCTTAGGGTTAGGGTTAGGGTCAGGCTCTTAGGGTGAGGGTTAGGGTCAGGCTCTTAGGGTGAGGGTTAGGGTCAGGCTCTTAGGGTGAGGGTTAGGGTCAGGCTCTTAGGGTGAGGGTTAGGGTCAGGCTCTTAGGGTGAGGGTTAGGGTCAGGCTCTTAGGGTGAGGGTTAGGGTCAGGCTCTTAGGGTGAGGGTTAGGGTCAGGCTCTTAGGGTGAGGGTTAGGGTCAGGCTCTTAGGGTGAGGGTTAGACTCAGGCTCTTAGGGTGAGGGTTAGACTCAGGCTCTTCGGGTTAGGGTTAGACTCAGGCTCTTCGGGTTAGGGTTAGACTCAGGCTCTTCGGGTTAGGGTTAGACTCAGGCTCTTCGGGTTAGGGTTAGACTCAGGCTCTTCGGGTTAGGGTTAGACTCAGGCTCTTCGGGTTAGGGTTAGACTCAGGCTCTTCGGGTTAGGGTTAGACTCAGGCTCTTAGGGTTAGGGTTAGACTCAGGCTCTTAGGCTTAGACTCAGACTCAGGCTCTTAGGCTTAGACTCAGACTCAGGCTCTTAGGCTTAGACTCAGACTCAGGCTCTTAGGCTTAGACTCAGACTCAGGCTCTTAGGCTTAGACTCAGACTCAGGCTCTTAGGGTGAGGGTTAGACTCAGGCTCTTAGGGTGAGGGTTAGACTCAGGCTCTTAGGGTGAGGGTTAGACACAGGCTCTTAGGGTGAGGGTTAGACACAGGCTCTTAGGGTGAGGGTTAGACTCAGGCTCTTAGGGTTAGGGTTAGACTCAGGCTCTTCGGGTGAGACTCAGACTCAGGCTCTTCGGGTGAGACTCAGACTCAGGCTCTTCGGGTGAGACTCAGACTCAGGCTCTTCGGGTGAGACTCAGACTCAGGCTCTTCGGGTGAGACTCAGACTCAGGCTCTTCGGGTGAGACTCAGACTCAGGCTCTTCGGGTGAGACTCAGACTCAGGCTCTTCGGGTGAGACTCAGACTCAGGCTCTTCGGGTGAGACTCAGACTCAGGCTCTTCGGGTGAGACTCAGACTCAGGCTCTTCGGGTGAGACTCAGACTCAGGCTCTTCGGGTGAGACTCAGACTCAGGCTCTTCGGGTGAGACTCAGACTCAGGCTCTTCGGGTGAGACTCAGACTCAGGCTCTTCGGGTGAGACTCAGACTCAGGCTCTTCGGGTGAGACTCAGACTCAGGCTCTTCGGGTGAGACTCAGACTCAGGCTCTTCGGCTTAGACTCAGACTCAGGCTCTTCGGCTTAGACTCAGACTCAGGCTCTTCGGCTTAGACTCAGACTCAGGCTCTTCGGGTTAGACTCAGACTCAGGCTCTTCGGCTTAGACTCAGACTCAGGCTCTTCGGCTTAGACTCAGACTCAGGCTCTTCGGCTTAGACTCAGACTCAGGCTCTTCGGCTTAGACTCAGACTCAGGCTCTTAGGGTGAGGGTTAGACACAGGCTCTTCGGGTGAGGGTTAGACTCAGGCTCTTCGGGTGAGGGTTAGACTCAGGCTCTTCGGGTGAGGGTTAGACTCAGGCTCTTCGGGTGAGGGTTAGACTCAGGCTCTTCGGGTGAGGGTTAGACTCAGGCTCTTCGGGTGAGGGTTAGACTCAGGCTCTTCGGGTGAGGGTTAGACTCAGGCTCTTCGGGTGAGGGTTAGACTCAGGCTCTTCGGGTGAGGGTTAGACTCAGGCTCTTCGGGTGAGGGTTAGACTCAGGCTCTTCGGGTGAGGGTTAGGGTCAGGCTCTTCGGGTGAGGGTTAGGGTCAGGCTCTTAGGGTTAGGGTTAGGGTCAGGCTCTTAGGGTGAGGGTTAGGGTCAGGCTCTTAGGGTGAGGGTTAGGGTCAGGCTCTTAGGGTGAGGGTTAGGGTCAGGCTCTTAGGGTGAGGGTTAGGGTCAGGCTCTTCGGGTGAGGGTTAGGGTCAGGCTCTTCGGGTGAGGGTTAGGGTCAGGCTCTTCGGGTGAGGGTTAGACTCAGGCTCTTCGGGTGAGGGTTAGACTCAGGCTCTTCGGGTGAGGGTTAGACTCAGGCTCTTCGGGTGAGGGTTAGACTCAGGCTCTTCGGGTGAGGGTTAGACTCAGGCTCTTCGGGTGAGGGTTAGACTCAGGCTCTTCGGGTGAGGGTTAGACTCAGGCTCTTCGGGTGAGGGTTAGACTCAGGCTCTTCGGGTGAGGGTTAGACTCAGGCTCTTCGGGTGAGGGTTAGACTCAGGCTCTTCGGGTTAGACTCCGACTCAGGCTCTTCGGGTGAGACTCAGACTCAGGCTCTTCGGGTGAGACTCAGACTCAGGCTCTTCGGGTGAGACTCAGACTCAGGCTCTTCGGGTGAGACTCAGACTCAGGCTCTTCGGGTGAGACTCAGACTCAGGCTCTTCGGGTGAGACTCAGACTCAGGCTCTTCGGGTGAGACTCAGACTCAGGCTCTTCGGGTGAGACTCAGACTCAGGCTCTTCGGGTGAGACTCAGACTCAGGCTCTTCGGGTGAGACTCAGACTCAGGCTCTTCGGGTGAGACTCAGACTCAGGCTCTTCGGGTGAGACTCAGACTCAGGCTCTTCGGGTGAGACTCAGACTCAGGCTCTTCGGGTGAGACTCAGACTCAGGCTCTTCGGGTGAGACTCAGACTCAGGCTCTTCGGGTGAGACTCAGACTCAGGCTCTTCGGGTGAGACTCAGACTCAGGCTCTTCGGGTGAGACTCAGACTCAGGCTCTTCGGGTGAGACTCAGACTCAGGCTCTTCGGGTGAGACTCAGACTCAGGCTCTTCGGGTGAGACTCAGACTCAGGCTCTTCGGGTGAGACTCAGACTCAGGCTCTTCGGGTGAGACTCAGACTCAGGCTCTTCGGGTGAGACTCAGACTCAGGCTCTTCGGGTGAGACTCAGACTCAGGCTCTTCGGGTGAGACTCAGACTCAGGCTCTTCGGCTGAGACTCAGACTCAGGCTCTTCGGCTGAGACTCAGACTCAGGCTCTTCGGGTGAGACTCAGACTCAGGCTCTTCGGCTTAGACTCAGACTCAGGCTCTTCGGCTTAGACTCAGACTCAGGCTCTTCGGCTTAGACTCAGACTCAGGCTCTTCGGCTTAGACTCAGACTCAGGCTCTTCGGCTTAGACTCAGACTCAGGCTCTTCGGCTTAGACTCAGACTCAGGCTCTTCGGCTTAGACTCAGGGTCAGGCTCTTCGGCTTAGACTCAGGGTCAGGCTCTTCGGCTTAGACTCAGGCTCTTCGGCTTAGACTCAGGCTCTTCGGGTGAGGGTTAGGGTCAGGCTCTTCGGGTGAGGGTTAGGGTCAGGCTCTTCGGGTGAGGGTTAGGGTCAGGCTCTTCGGGTGAGGGTTAGGGTCAGGCTCTTCGGGTGAGGGTTAGGGTCAGGCTCTTCGGGTGAGGGTTAGGGTCAGGCTCTTCGGGTGAGGGTTAGGGTCAGGCTCTTCGGGTGAGGGTTAGGGTCAGGCTCTTCGGGTGAGGGTTAGGGTCAGGCTCTTCGGGTGAGGGTTAGGGTCAGGCTCTTCGGGTGAGGGTTAGGGTCAGGCTCTTCGGGTGAGGGTTAGGGTCAGGCTCTTCGGGTGAGGGTTAGGGTCAGGCTCTTCGGGTGAGGGTTAGGGTCAGGCTCTTCGGGTGAGGGTTAGGGTCAGGCTCTTAGGGTGAGGCTTAGACTCAGGCTCTTAGGGTGAGGCTTAGGGTCAGGCTCTTAGGGTGAGGCTTAGGGTCAGGCTCTTAGGGTGAGGCTTAGGGTCAGGCTCTTCGGGTGAGGCTTAGGGTCAGGCTCTTCGGGTGAGGCTTAGGGTCAGGCTCTTCGGGTGAGGCTTAGGGTCAGGCTCTTCGGGTGAGGCTTAGGGTCAGGCTCTTCGGGTGAGGCTTAGGGTCAGGCTCTTCGGGTGAGGCTTAGGGTCAGGCTCTTCGGGTGAGGCTTAGGGTCAGGCTCTTCGGGTGAGGCTTAGGGTCAGGCTCTTCGGGTGAGGGTTAGGGTCAGGCTCTTCGGGTGAGGGTTAGGGTCAGGCTCTTAGGGTGAGGGTTAGGGTCAGGCTCTTAGGGTGAGGGTTAGGGTCAGGCTCTTAGGGTGAGGGTTAGGGTCAGGCTCTTAGGGTGAGGGTCAGGCTCTTAGGGTTAGGGTGAGGGTCAGGCTCTTAGGGTTAGGGTTAGACTCAGGCTCTTAGGGTGAGGGTTAGGGTCAGGCTCTTAGGGTGAGGGTTAGACTCAGGCTCTTAGGGTGAGGGTTAGACTCAGGCTCTTCGGGTTAGACTCAGACTCAGGCTCTTCGGGTTAGACTCAGACTCAGGCTCTTCGGGTTAGACTCAGACTCAGGCTCTTCGGGTTAGACTCAGACTCAGGCTCTTCGGGTTAGACTCAGACTCAGGCTCTTCGGGTTAGACTCAGACTCAGGCTCTTCGGGTTAGACTCAGACTCAGGCTCTTCGGGTTAGACTCAGACTCAGGCTCTTCGGGTTAGACTCAGACTCAGGCTCTTCGGGTTAGACTCAGACTCAGGCTCTTCGGGTTAGACTCAGACTCAGGCTCTTCGGGTTAGACTCAGACTCAGGCTCTTCGGGTTAGACTCAGACTCAGGCTCTTCGGGTTAGACTCAGGCTCAGGCTCTTCGGGTTAGACTCAGGCTCAGGCTCTTCGGGTTAGACTCAGGCTCAGGCTCTTCGGGTTAGACTCAGGCTCAGGCTCTTCGGGTTAGACTCAGGCTCAGGCTCTTCGGGTTAGACTCAGGCTCAGGCTCTTCGGGTTAGACTCAGGCTCTTCGGGTTAGGGTTAGACTCAGGCTCTTCGGGTTAGGGTTAGACTCAGGCTCTTCGGGTTAGGGTTAGGGTCAGGCTCTTCGGGTTAGGGTTAGGGTCAGGCTCTTCGGGTTAGGGTTAGGGTCAGGCTCTTCGGGTTAGGGTTAGGGTCAGGCTCTTCGGGTTAGGGTTAGGGTCAGGCTCTTAGGGTGAGGGTTAGGGTCAGGCTCTTAGGGTGAGGGTTAGACTCAGGCTCTTCGGGTGAGGGTTAGACTCAGGCTCTTCGGGTGAGGGTTAGACTCAGGCTCTTCGGGTGAGGGTTAGACTCAGGCTCTTCGGGTGAGGGTTAGACTCAGGCTCTTCGGGTTAGACTCCGACTCAGGCTCTTCGGGTGAGACTCAGACTCAGGCTCTTCGGGTGAGACTCAGACTCAGGCTCTTCGGGTGAGGGTTAGGGTCAGGCTCTTCGGGTGAGGGTTAGGGTCAGGCTCTTCGGGTGAGGGTTAGGGTCAGGCTCTTCGGGTGAGGGTTAGGGTCAGGCTCTTCGGGTGAGGGTTAGGGTCAGGCTCTTCGGGTGAGGGTTAGGGTCAGGCTCTTCGGGTGAGGGTTAGGGTCAGGCTCTTCGGGTGAGGGTTAGGGTCAGGCTCTTCGGGTGAGGGTTAGGGTCAGGCTCTTCGGGTGAGGCTTAGGGTCAGGCTCTTAGGGTGAGGCTTAGGGTCAGGCTCTTAGGGTGAGGCTTAGGGTCAGGCTCTTAGGGTGAGGCTTAGGGTCAGGCTCTTAGGGTGAGGCTTAGGGTCAGGCTCTTCGGGTGAGGCTTAGGGTCAGGCTCTTCGGGTGAGGCTTAGGGTCAGGCTCTTCGGGTGAGGCTTAGGGTCAGGCTCTTCGGGTGAGGCTTAGGGTCAGGCTCTTCGGGTGAGGCTTAGGGTCAGGCTCTTCGGGTGAGGGTTAGGGTCAGGCTCTTCGGGTGAGGGTTAGGGTCAGGCTCTTCGGGTGAGGGTTAGGGTCAGGCTCTTAGGGTGAGGGTTAGGGTCAGGCTCTTAGGGTGAGGGTTAGGGTCAGGCTCTTAGGGTGAGGGTTAGGGTCAGGCTCTTAGGGTGAGGGTCAGGCTCTTAGGGTTAGGGTGAGGGTCAGGCTCTTAGGGTTAGGGTTAGACTCAGGCTCTTAGGGTGAGGGTTAGGGTCAGGCTCTTAGGGTGAGGGTTAGACTCAGGCTCTTAGGGTGAGGGTTAGACTCAGGCTCTTCGGGTTAGACTCAGACTCAGGCTCTTCGGGTTAGACTCAGACTCAGGCTCTTCGGGTTAGACTCAGACTCAGGCTCTTCGGGTTAGACTCAGACTCAGGCTCTTCGGGTTAGACTCAGACTCAGGCTCTTCGGGTTAGACTCAGACTCAGGCTCTTCGGGTTAGACTCAGACTCAGGCTCTTCGGGTTAGACTCAGACTCAGGCTCTTCGGGTTAGACTCAGACTCAGGCTCTTCGGGTTAGACTCAGACTCAGGCTCTTCGGGTTAGACTCAGACTCAGGCTCTTCGGGTTAGACTCAGACTCAGGCTCTTCGGGTTAGACTCAGACTCAGGCTCTTCGGGTTAGACTCAGACTCAGGCTCTTCGGGTTAGACTCAGGCTCAGGCTCTTCGGGTTAGACTCAGGCTCAGGCTCTTCGGGTTAGACTCAGGCTCAGGCTCTTCGGGTTAGACTCAGGCTCAGGCTCTTCGGGTTAGACTCAGGCTCAGGCTCTTCGGGTTAGACTCAGGCTCAGGCTCTTCGGGTTAGACTCAGGCTCAGGCTCTTCGGGTTAGACTCAGGCTCAGGCTCTTCGGGTTAGACTCAGGCTCTTCGGGTTAGGGTTAGACTCAGGCTCTTCGGGTTAGGGTTAGACTCAGGCTCTTCGGGTTAGGGTTAGGGTCAGGCTCTTCGGGTTAGGGTTAGGGTCAGGCTCTTCGGGTTAGGGTTAGGGTCAGGCTCTTCGGGTTAGGGTTAGGGTCAGGCTCTTAGGGTGAGGGTTAGGGTCAGGCTCTTAGGGTGAGGGTTAGACTCAGGCTCTTCGGGTGAGGGTTAGACTCAGGCTCTTCGGGTGAGGGTTAGACTCAGGCTCTTCGGGTGAGGGTTAGACTCAGGCTCTTAGGGTGAGGGTTAGACTCAGGCTCTTAGGGTGAGGGTTAGACTCAGGCTCTTCGGGTGAGGGTTAGACTCAGGCTCTTAGGGTGAGGGTTAGACTCAGGCTCTTAGGCTTAGACTCAGACTCAGGCTCTTAGGCTTAGACTCAGACTCAGGCTCTTAGGCTTAGACTCAGACTCAGGCTCTTAGGCTTAGACTCAGACTCAGGCTCTTAGGCTTAGACTCAGACTCAGGCTCTTAGGCTTAGACTCAGACTCAGGCTCTTAGGGTGAGGGTTAGACACAGGCTCTTAGGGTGAGGGTTAGACTCAGGCTCTTAGGGTGAGGGTTAGACTCAGGCTCTTCGGGTGAGGCTTAGACTCAGGCTCTTCGGGTGAGGCTTAGACTCAGGCTCTTCGGGTGAGGCTTAGACTCAGGCTCTTCGGGTGAGGGTTAGACTCAGGCTCTTCGGGTGAGGGTTAGACTCAGGCTCTTAGGGTTAGACTCAGACTCAGGCTCTTAGGGTTAGACTCAGACTCAGGCTCTTAGGGTTAGACTCAGACTCAGGCTCTTAGGGTGAGGGTTAGGGTCAGGCTCTTAGGGTGAGGGTTAGGGTCAGGCTCTTAGGGTGAGGGTTAGGGTCAGGCTCTTAGGGTGAGGGTTAGGGTCAGGCTCTTAGGGTGAGGGTTAGGGTCAGGCTCTTAGGGTGAGGGTTAGGGTCAGGCTCTTAGGGTGAGGGTTAGGGTCAGGCTCTTAGGGTGAGGGTTAGGGTCAGGCTCTTAGGGTGAGGGTTAGGGTCAGGCTCTTAGGGTGAGGGTTAGGGTCAGGCTCTTAGGGTGAGGGTTAGGGTCAGGCTCTTAGGGTGAGGGTTAGGGTCAGGCTCTTCGGGTTAGGGTTAGGGTCAGGCTCTTAGGGTTAGGGTTAGGGTCAGGCTCTTAGGGTGAGGGTTAGACTCAGGCTCTTAGGGTTAGGGTTAGACTCAGGCTCTTAGGGTTAGGGTTAGACTCAGGCTCTTAGGGTTAGGGTTAGACTCAGGCTCTTAGGGTTAGGGTTAGACTCAGGCTCTTAGGCTTAGACTCAGACTCAGGCTCTTAGGCTTAGACTCAGACTCAGGCTCTTAGGGTGAGGGTTAGACTCAGGCTCTTAGGGTGAGGGTTAGACTCAGGCTCTTAGGGTGAGGGTTAGACACAGGCTCTTAGGGTGAGGGTTAGACACAGGCTCTTAGGGTGAGGGTTAGACTCAGGCTCTTCGGGTGAGGGTTAGACTCAGGCTCTTCGGGTGAGGGTTAGACTCAGGCTCTTCGGGTGAGGGTTAGACTCAGGCTCTTCGGGTGAGGGTTAGACTCAGGCTCTTCGGGTGAGGGTTAGACTCAGGCTCTTCGGGTGAGGGTTAGACTCAGGCTCTTCGGGTGAGGGTTAGACTCAGGCTCTTCGGGTGAGGGTTAGACTCAGGCTCTTCGGGTGAGGCTTAGACTCAGGCTCTTCGGGTGAGGCTTAGACTCAGGCTCTTCGGGTGAGGCTTAGACTCAGGCTCTTCGGGTGAGGCTTAGACTCAGGCTCTTCGGGTGAGGCTTAGACTCAGGCTCTTCGGGTGAGGCTTAGACTCAGGCTCTTCGGGTGAGGCTTAGACTCAGGCTCTTCGGGTGAGGCTTAGACTCAGGCTCTTCGGGTGAGGCTTAGACTCAGGCTCTTCGGGTGAGGCTTAGACTCAGGCTCTTCGGGTGAGGCTTAGACTCAGGCTCTTCGGGTGAGGCTTAGACTCAGGCTCTTCGGGTGAGGCTTAGACTCAGGCTCTTCGGGTGAGGCTTAGACTCAGGCTCTTCGGGTGAGGCTTAGACTCAGGCTCTTCGGGTGAGGCTTAGACTCAGGCTCTTCGGGTGAGGCTTAGACTCAGGCTCTTCGGGTGAGGCTTAGACTCAGGCTCTTCGGGTGAGGCTTAGACTCAGGCTCTTCGGGTGAGGCTTAGGGTCAGGCTCTTCGGGTGAGGCTTAGGGTCAGGCTCTTCGGGTGAGGCTTAGACTCAGGCTCTTCGGGTGAGGCTTAGACTCAGGCTCTTCGGGTGAGGCTTAGACTCAGGCTCTTCGGGTGAGGCTTAGACTCAGGCTCTTCGGGTTAGACTCAGGGTCAGGCTCTTCGGGTTAGACTCAGGGTCAGGCTCTTAGGGTTAGACTCAGGGTCAGGCTCTTAGGGTTAGACTCAGGGTCAGGCTCTTAGGGTTAGACTCAGGGTCAGGCTCTTAGGGTTAGACTCAGGGTCAGGCTCTTAGGGTTAGACTCAGGGTCAGGCTCTTAGGGTTAGACTCAGGGTCAGGCTCTTAGGGTTAGACTCAGGGTCAGGCTCTTAGGGTTAGACTCAGGGTCAGGCTCTTAGGGTTAGACTCAGGGTCAGGCTCTTAGGGTTAGACTCAGGGTCAGGCTCTTAGGGTTAGACTCAGGGTCAGGCTCTTCGGGTGAGGGTTAGGGTCAGGCTCTTCGGGTGAGGGTTAGGGTCAGGCTCTTAGGGTGAGACTCAGACTCAGGCTCTTAGGGTGAGACTCAGACTCAGGCTCTTAGGGTGAGACTCAGACTCAGGCTCTTAGGGTGAGACTCAGACTCAGGCTCTTAGGGTGAGACTCAGACTCAGGCTCTTCGGGTGAGACTCAGACTCAGGCTCTTCGGGTGAGACTCAGACTCAGGCTCTTCGGGTGAGACTCAGACTCAGGCTCTTCGGGTGAGACTCAGACTCAGGCTCTTCGGGTGAGACTCAGGGTCAGGCTCTTCGGGTGAGACTCAGGGTCAGGCTCTTCGGGTGAGACTCAGGGTCAGGCTCTTCGGGTGAGACTCAGGGTCAGGCTCTTCGGGTGAGACTCAGGGTCAGGCTCTTCGGGTGAGACTCAGGGTCAGGCTCTTCGGGTGAGACTCAGGGTCAGGCTCTTCGGGTGAGACTCAGGGTCAGGCTCTTCGGGTGAGACTCAGGGTCAGGCTCTTCGGGTGAGACTCAGACTCAGGCTCTTCGGGTGAGACTCAGACTCAGGCTCTTCGGGTGAGACTCAGACTCAGGCTCTTCGGGTGAGACTCAGACTCAGGCTCTTCGGGTGAGACTCAGACTCAGGCTCTTCGGGTGAGACTCAGACTCAGGCTCTTCGGGTGAGACTCAGACTCAGGCTCTTCGGGTGAGACTCAGACTCAGGCTCTTCGGGTGAGACTCAGACTCAGGCTCTTCGGGTGAGACTCAGACTCAGGCTCTTCGGGTGAGACTCAGACTCAGGCTCTTCGGGTTAGACTCAGACTCAGGCTCTTCGGGTTAGACTCAGACTCAGGCTCTTCGGGTTAGACTCAGACTCAGGCTCTTCGGGTTAGACTCAGACTCAGGCTCTTCGGGTTAGACTCAGACTCAGGCTCTTCGGGTTAGACTCAGACTCAGGCTCTTCGGGTTAGACTCAGACTCAGGCTCTTCGGGTGAGACTCAGACTCAGGCTCTTCGGGTGAGACTCAGACTCAGGCTCTTCGGGTTAGACTCAGACTCAGGCTCTTCGGGTTAGACTCAGACTCAGGCTCTTCGGGTTAGACTCAGACTCAGGCTCTTCGGGTTAGACTCAGACTCAGGCTCTTCGGGTTAGACTCAGACTCAGGCTCTTCGGGTTAGACTCAGACTCAGGCTCTTCGGGTTAGACTCAGACTCAGGCTCTTAGGCTTAGACTCAGACTCAGGCTCTTCGGGTTAGACTCAGACTCAGGCTCTTAGGCTTAGACTCAGACTCAGGCTCTTAGGCTTAGACTCAGACTCAGGCTCTTAGGCTTAGACTCAGACTCAGGCTCTTAGGCTTAGACTCAGACTCAGGCTCTTCGGGTGAGGGTTAGACTCGGGCTCTTCGGGTGAGGGTTAGACTCGGGCTCTTCGGGTGAGGGTTAGACTCGGGCTCTTCGGGTGAGGGTTAGACTCGGGCTCTTCGGGTGAGGGTTAGACTCGGGCTCTTCGGGTGAGGGTTAGACTCGGGCTCTTCGGGTGAGGGTTAGACTCGGGCTCTTCGGGTGAGGGTTAGACTCGGGCTCTTCGGGTGAGGGTTAGGGTCAGGCTCTTCGGGTGAGGGTTAGGGTCAGGCTCTTCGGGTGAGGGTTAGGGTCAGGCTCTTCGGGTGAGGGTTAGGGTCAGGCTCTTCGGGTGAGGGTTAGGGTCAGGCTCTTCGGGTGAGGGTTAGGGTCAGGCTCTTCGGGTGAGGGTTAGGGTCAGGCTCTTCGGGTGAGGGTTAGGGTCAGGCTCTTCGGGTGAGGGTTAGGGTCAGGCTCTTCGGGTGAGGGTTAGGGTCAGGCTCTTCGGGTGAGGGTTAGGGTCAGGCTCTTCGGGTGAGGGTTAGGGTCAGGCTCTTCGGGTGAGGGTTAGGGTCAGGCTCTTCGGGTGAGGGTTAGGGTCAGGCTCTTCGGGTGAGGGTTAGGGTCAGGCTCTTAGGGTGAGGCTTAGGGTCAGGCTCTTAGGGTGAGGCTTAGGGTCAGGCTCTTAGGGTGAGGCTTAGGGTCAGGCTCTTAGGGTGAGGCTTAGGGTCAGGCTCTTAGGGTGAGGCTTAGGGTCAGGCTCTTAGGGTGAGGCTTAGGGTCAGGCTCTTAGGGTGAGGCTTAGGGTCAGGCTCTTAGGGTGAGGCTTAGGGTCAGGCTCTTCGGGTGAGGCTTAGGGTCAGGCTCTTCGGGTGAGGCTTAGACTCAGGCTCTTCGGGTGAGGCTTAGACTCAGGCTCTTCGGGTGAGGCTTAGGGTCAGGCTCTTCGGGTGAGGGTTAGGGTCAGGCTCTTCGGGTGAGGGTTAGGGTCAGGCTCTTCGGGTGAGGGTTAGGGTCAGGCTCTTCGGGTGAGGGTTAGGGTCAGGCTCTTCGGGTGAGGGTTAGGGTCAGGCTCTTCGGGTGAGGGTTAGGGTCAGGCTCTTCGGGTGAGGGTTAGGGTCAGGCTCTTCGGGTGAGGGTTAGGGTCAGGCTCTTCGGGTGAGGGTTAGGGTCAGGCTCTTCGGGTGAGGGTTAGGGTCAGGCTCTTCGGGTGAGGGTTAGGGTCAGGCTCTTCGGGTGAGGGTTAGGGTCAGGCTCTTCGGGTGAGGGTTAGGGTCAGGCTCTTAGGGTGAGGGTTAGGGTCAGGCTCTTAGGGTGAGGGTTAGGGTCAGGCTCTTAGGGTGAGGGTTAGGGTCAGGCTCTTAGGGTGAGGGTTAGGGTCAGGCTCTTAGGGTGAGGGTTAGGGTCAGGCTCTTCGGGTGAGGGTTAGGGTCAGGCTCTTAGGGTTAGGGTCAGGCTCTTAGGGTTAGGGTTAGACTCAGGCTCTTAGGGTTAGACTCAGACTCAGGCTCTTAGGGTTAGACTCAGACTCAGGCTCTTCGGGTTAGACTCAGACTCAGGCTCTTCGGGTTAGACTCAGACTCAGGCTCTTCGGGTTAGACTCAGACTCAGGCTCTTCGGGTTAGACTCAGACTCAGGCTCTTCGGGTTAGACTCAGACTCAGGCTCTTCGGGTTAGACTCAGACTCAGGCTCTTCGGGTTAGACTCAGACTCAGGCTCTTCGGGTTAGACTCAGACTCAGGCTCTTCGGGTTAGACTCAGACTCAGGCTCTTCGGGTTAGACTCAGACTCAGGCTCTTCGGGTTAGACTCAGACTCAGGCTCTTCGGGTTAGACTCAGACTCAGGCTCTTCGGGTTAGACTCAGACTCAGGCTCTTCGGGTTAGACTCAGACTCAGGCTCTTCGGGTTAGACTCAGACTCAGGCTCTTCGGGTTAGACTCAGACTCAGGCTCTTCGGGTTAGACTCAGACTCAGGCTCTTCGGGTTAGACTCAGACTCAGGCTCTTCGGGTTAGACTCAGACTCAGGCTCTTCGGGTTAGACTCAGACTCAGGCTCTTCGGGTTAGACTCAGACTCAGGCTCTTCGGGTTAGACTCAGACTCAGGCTCTTCGGGTTAGACTCAGACTCAGGCTCTTCGGGTTAGACTCAGACTCAGGCTCTTAGGGTTAGACTCAGGCTCTTCGGGTTAGGGTTAGACTCAGGCTCTTCGGGTGAGGGTTAGACTCAGGCTCTTCGGGTGAGGGTTAGACTCAGGCTCTTCGGGTGAGGGTTAGACTCAGGCTCTTCGGGTGAGGGTTAGACTCAGGCTCTTCGGGTGAGGGTTAGACTCAGGCTCTTCGGGTGAGGGTTAGACTCAGGCTCTTCGGGTGAGGGTTAGACTCAGGCTCTTCGGGTGAGGGTTAGACTCAGGCTCTTCGGGTGAGGGTTAGACTCAGGCTCTTAGGGTGAGGGTTAGACTCAGGCTCTTAGGGTGAGGGTTAGACTCAGGCTCTTAGGGTGAGGGTTAGACTCAGGCTCTTCGGGTGAGGGTTAGACTCAGGCTCTTCGGGTGAGGGTTAGACTCAGGCTCTTCGGGTGAGGGTTAGACTCAGGCTCTTCGGGTGAGGGTTAGACTCAGGCTCTTAGGGTGAGGGTTAGACTCAGGCTCTTAGGGTGAGGGTTAGACTCAGGCTCTTAGGGTGAGGGTTAGACTCAGGCTCTTAGGGTTAGGGTTAGACTCAGGCTCTTAGGCTTAGACTCAGACTCAGGCTCTTAGGCTTAGACTCAGACTCAGGCTCTTAGGGTGAGGGTTAGACACAGGCTCTTAGGGTGAGGGTTAGACACAGGCTCTTAGGGTGAGGGTTAGACACAGGCTCTTAGGGTGAGGGTTAGACTCAGGCTCTTAGGGTGAGGGTTAGACACAGGCTCTTAGGGTGAGGGTTAGGGTCAGGCTCTTAGGGTGAGGGTTAGGGTCAGGCTCTTCGGGTGAGGGTTAGGGTCAGGCTCTTCGGGTGAGGGTTAGGGTCAGGCTCTTCGGGTGAGGGTTAGGGTCAGGCTCTTCGGGTGAGGGTTAGGGTCAGGCTCTTAGGGTGAGGGTTAGGGTCAGGCTCTTAGGGTGAGGCTTAGGGTCAGGCTCTTAGGGTGAGGCTTAGGGTCAGGCTCTTCGGGTGAGGGTTAGGGTCAGGCTCTTAGGGTGAGGGTTAGGGTCAGGCTCTTAGGGTGAGGGTTAGGGTCAGGCTCTTAGGGTGAGGGTTAGGGTCAGGCTCTTAGGGTGAGGGTTAGGGTCAGGCTCTTAGGGTGAGGGTTAGGGTCAGGCTCTTAGGGTGAGGGTTAGGGTCAGGCTCTTAGGGTGAGGGTTAGGGTCAGGCTCTTAGGGTGAGGGTTAGGGTCAGGCTCTTAGGGTGAGGGTTAGGGTCAGGCTCTTAGGGTGAGGGTTAGGGTCAGGCTCTTAGGGTGAGGGTTAGGGTCAGGCTCTTCGGGTGAGGGTTAGGGTCAGGCTCTTCGGGTGAGGGTTAGGGTCAGGCTCTTCGGGTGAGGGTTAGGGTCAGGCTCTTAGGGTGAGGGTTAGACTCAGGCTCTTAGGGTGAGGGTTAGACTCAGGCTCTTAGGGTGAGGGTTAGACTCAGGCTCTTAGGGTTAGGGTTAGACTCAGGCTCTTAGGCTTAGACTCAGACTCAGGCTCTTAGGCTTAGACTCAGACTCAGGCTCTTAGGGTGAGGGTTAGACTCAGGCTCTTAGGGTGAGGGTTAGACTCAGGCTCTTAGGGTGAGGGTTAGACACAGGCTCTTAGGGTGAGGGTTAGACACAGGCTCTTCGGGTGAGGGTTAGACTCAGGCTCTTCGGGTTAGACTCAGACTCAGGCTCTTCGGGTTAGACTCAGACTCAGGCTCTTCGGGTTAGACTCAGACTCAGGCTCTTCGGGTTAGACTCAGACTCAGGCTCTTCGGGTTAGACTCAGACTCAGGCTCTTCGGGTTAGACTCAGGGTCAGGCTCTTCGGGTTAGACTCAGGGTCAGGCTCTTCGGGTTAGACTCAGGGTCAGGCTCTTCGGGTTAGACTCAGGGTCAGGCTCTTCGGGTTAGACTCAGGGTCAGGCTCTTCGGGTTAGACTCAGGGTCAGGCTCTTCGGGTTAGACTCAGGGTCAGGCTCTTCGGGTTAGACTCAGGGTCAGGCTCTTCGGGTTAGACTCAGGGTCAGGCTCTTCGGGTTAGACTCAGGGTCAGGCTCTTCGGGTTAGACTCAGGGTCAGGCTCTTCGGGTTAGACTCAGGGTCAGGCTCTTCGGGTTAGACTCAGGGTCAGGCTCTTCGGGTTAGACTCAGGGTCAGGCTCTTCGGGTTAGACTCAGGGTCAGGCTCTTCGGGTTAGACTCAGGGTCAGGCTCTTCGGGTTAGACTCAGGGTCAGGCTCTTCGGGTTAGACTCAGACTCAGGCTCTTCGGGTTAGACTCAGACTCAGGCTCTTCGGGTTAGACTCAGACTCAGGCTCTTCGGGTTAGACTCAGACTCAGGCTCTTCGGGTTAGACTCAGACTCAGGCTCTTCGGGTTAGACTCAGACTCAGGCTCTTCGGGTTAGACTCAGACTCAGGCTCTTCGGGTTAGACTCAGACTCAGGCTCTTCGGGTTAGACTCAGACTCAGGCTCTTCGGGTTAGACTCAGACTCAGGCTCTTCGGGTTAGACTCAGACTCAGGCTCTTCGGGTTAGACTCAGACTCAGGCTCTTCGGGTTAGACTCAGACTCAGGCTCTTCGGGTTAGACTCAGACTCAGGCTCTTCGGGTTAGACTCAGACTCAGGCTCTTCGGGTTAGACTCAGACTCAGGCTCTTCGGGTTAGACTCAGACTCAGGCTCTTAGGCTTAGACTCAGACTCAGGCTCTTAGGCTTAGACTCAGACTCAGGCTCTTAGGCTTAGACTCAGACTCAGGCTCTTCGGGTTAGACTCAGACTCAGGCTCTTCGGGTTAGACTCAGACTCAGGCTCTTCGGGTTAGACTCAGACTCAGGCTCTTCGGGTTAGACTCAGACTCAGGCTCTTCGGGTTAGACTCAGACTCAGGCTCTTCGGGTTAGACTCAGACTCAGGCTCTTCGGGTTAGACTCAGACTCAGGCTCTTCGGGTTAGACTCAGACTCAGGCTCTTCGGGTTAGACTCAGACTCAGGCTCTTCGGGTTAGACTCAGACTCAGGCTCTTCGGGTTAGACTCAGACTCAGGCTCTTCGGGTTAGACTCAGACTCAGGCTCTTCGGGTTAGACTCAGACTCAGGCTCTTCGGGTTAGACTCAGACTCAGGCTCTTCGGGTTAGACTCAGACTCAGGCTCTTCGGGTTAGACTCAGACTCAGGCTCTTCGGGTTAGACTCAGACTCAGGCTCTTCGGGTTAGACTCAGACTCAGGCTCTTCGGGTTAGACTCAGACTCAGGCTCTTCGGGTTAGACTCAGACTCAGGCTCTTCGGGTTAGACTCAGACTCAGGCTCTTCGGGTTAGACTCAGACTCAGGCTCTTCGGGTTAGACTCAGACTCAGGCTCTTCGGGTTAGACTCAGACTCAGGCTCTTCGGGTTAGACTCAGACTCAGGCTCTTCGGGTTAGACTCAGACTCAGGCTCTTCGGGTTAGACTCAGACTCAGGCTCTTCGGGTTAGACTCAGACTCAGGCTCTTCGGGTTAGACTCAGACTCAGGCTCTTCGGGTTAGACTCAGACTCAGGCTCTTCGGGTTAGACTCAGACTCAGGCTCTTCGGGTTAGACTCAGACTCAGGCTCTTAGGGTGAGGGTTAGACTCAGGCTCTTCGGGTTAGACTCAGACTCAGGCTCTTAGGGTGAGGGTTAGACTCAGGCTCTTAGGGTTAGACTCAGACTCAGTCTCTTAGGGTTAGACTCAGGCTCTTCGGGTTAGGGTTAGACTCAGGCTCTTCGGGTTAGGGTTAGACTCAGGCTCTTCGGGTGAGGGTTAGACTCAGGCTCTTCGGGTGAGGGTTAGACTCAGGCTCTTCGGGTGAGGGTTAGACTCAGGCTCTTCGGGTGAGGGTTAGACTCAGGCTCTTCGGGTGAGGGTTAGACTCAGGCTCTTCGGGTGAGGGTTAGACTCAGGCTCTTAGGGTGAGGGTTAGACTCAGGCTCTTAGGGTGAGGGTTAGACTCAGGCTCTTAGGGTGAGGGTTAGACTCAGGCTCTTAGGGTTAGGGTTAGACTCAGGCTCTTAGGCTTAGACTCAGACTCAGGCTCTTAGGCTTAGACTCAGACTCAGGCTCTTAGGGTGAGGGTTAGACACAGGCTCTTAGGGTGAGGGTTAGACACAGGCTCTTAGGGTGAGGGTTAGACTCAGGCTCTTAGGGTGAGGGTTAGACACAGGCTCTTAGGGTGAGGGTTAGACTCAGGCTCTTCGGGTGAGGGTTAGACTCAGGCTCTTCGGGTGAGGGTTAGACTCAGGCTCTTCGGGTGAGGGTTAGGGTCAGGCTCTTCGGGTGAGGGTTAGGGTCAGGCTCTTCGGGTGAGGGTTAGGGTCAGGCTCTTCGGGTGAGGGTTAGGGTCAGGCTCTTAGGGTGAGGGTTAGGGTCAGGCTCTTAGGGTGAGGGTTAGGGTCAGGCTCTTAGGGTGAGGGTTAGGGTCAGGCTCTTAGGGTGAGGGTTAGGGTCAGGCTCTTAGGGTGAGGGTTAGGGTCAGGCTCTTAGGGTGAGGGTTAGGGTCAGGCTCTTAGGGTGAGGGTTAGGGTCAGGCTCTTAGGGTGAGGGTTAGGGTCAGGCTCTTAGGGTGAGGGTTAGGGTCAGGCTCTTAGGGTGAGGGTTAGGGTCAGGCTCTTAGGGTGAGGGTTAGGGTCAGGCTCTTAGGGTGAGGGTTAGGGTCAGGCTCTTAGGGTGAGGGTTAGGGTCAGGCTCTTAGGGTGAGGGTTAGGGTCAGGCTCTTAGGGTGAGGGTTAGGGTCAGGCTCTTAGGGTGAGGGTTAGGGTCAGGCTCTTCGGGTGAGGGTTAGGGTCAGGCTCTTCGGGTGAGGGTTAGGGTCAGGCTCTTCGGGTTAGGGTTAGACTCAGGCTCTTAGGGTGAGGGTTAGACTCAGGCTCTTAGGGTGAGGGTTAGACTCAGGCTCTTAGGGTTAGGGTTAGACTCAGGCTCTTAGGGTTAGGGTTAGACTCAGGCTCTTAGGGTTAGGGTTAGACTCAGGCTCTTAGGCTTAGACTCAGACTCAGGCTCTTAGGCTTAGACTCAGACTCAGGCTCTTAGGGTGAGGGTTAGACTCAGGCTCTTAGGGTGAGGGTTAGACTCAGGCTCTTAGGGTGAGGGTTAGACTCAGGCTCTTAGGGTGAGGGTTAGACACAGGCTCTTAGGGTGAGGGTTAGACACAGGCTCTTCGGGTGAGGGTTAGACTCAGGCTCTTCGGGTTAGACTCAGACTCAGGCTCTTCGGGTTAGACTCAGACTCAGGCTCTTCGGGTTAGACTCAGGGTCAGGCTCTTCGGGTTAGACTCAGGGTCAGGCTCTTCGGGTTAGACTCAGGGTCAGGCTCTTCGGGTTAGACTCAGGGTCAGGCTCTTCGGGTTAGACTCAGGGTCAGGCTCTTCGGGTTAGACTCAGACTCAGGCTCTTCGGGTTAGACTCAGGGTCAGGCTCTTCGGGTTAGACTCAGGGTCAGGCTCTTCGGGTTAGACTCAGGGTCAGGCTCTTCGGGTTAGACTCAGGGTCAGGCTCTTCGGGTTAGACTCAGGGTCAGGCTCTTCGGGTTAGACTCAGGGTCAGGCTCTTCGGGTTAGACTCAGGGTCAGGCTCTTCGGGTTAGACTCAGGGTCAGGCTCTTCGGGTTAGACTCAGGGTCAGGCTCTTCGGGTTAGACTCAGGGTCAGGCTCTTCGGGTTAGACTCAGGGTCAGGCTCTTCGGGTTAGACTCAGACTCAGGCTCTTCGGGTTAGACTCAGACTCAGGCTCTTCGGGTTAGACTCAGACTCAGGCTCTTCGGGTTAGACTCAGACTCAGGCTCTTCGGGTTAGACTCAGACTCAGGCTCTTCGGGTTAGACTCAGACTCAGGCTCTTCGGGTTAGACTCAGACTCAGGCTCTTCGGCTTAGACTCAGACTCAGGCTCTTCGGCTTAGACTCAGACTCAGGCTCTTAGGCTTAGACTCAGACTCAGGCTCTTAGGCTTAGACTCAGACTCAGGCTCTTAGGCTTAGACTCAGACTCAGGCTCTTAGGCTTAGACTCAGACTCAGGCTCTTAGGCTTAGACTCAGACTCAGGCTCTTAGGCTTAGACTCAGACTCAGGCTCTTAGGCTTAGACTCAGACTCAGGCTCTTAGGCTTAGACTCAGACTCAGGCTCTTAGGCTTAGACTCAGACTCAGGCTCTTCGGGTTAGGGTTAGACTCAGGCTCTTCGGGTTAGGGTTAGACTCAGGCTCTTCGGGTGAGACTCAGACTCAGGCTCTTCGGGTGAGACTCAGACTCAGGCTCTTCGGGTGAGACTCAGACTCAGGCTCTTCGGGTGAGACTCAGACTCAGGCTCTTCGGGTGAGACTCAGACTCAGGCTCTTCGGGTGAGACTCAGACTCAGGCTCTTCGGGTGAGACTCAGACTCAGGCTCTTCGGGTGAGACTCAGACTCAGGCTCTTCGGGTGAGACTCAGACTCAGGCTCTTCGGGTGAGACTCAGACTCAGGCTCTTCGGGTGAGACTCAGACTCAGGCTCTTCGGGTGAGACTCAGACTCAGGCTCTTCGGGTGAGACTCAGACTCAGGCTCTTCGGGTGAGACTCAGACTCAGGCTCTTCGGGTGAGACTCAGACTCAGGCTCTTCGGGTGAGACTCAGACTCAGGCTCTTCGGGTGAGACTCAGACTCAGGCTCTTCGGGTGAGACTCAGACTCAGGCTCTTCGGGTGAGACTCAGACTCAGGCTCTTCGGGTGAGACTCAGACTCAGGCTCTTCGGGTGAGACTCAGACTCAGGCTCTTCGGGTGAGACTCAGACTCAGGCTCTTCGGCTTAGACTCAGACTCAGGCTCTTCGGCTTAGACTCAGACTCAGGCTCTTCGGCTTAGACTCAGACTCAGGCTCTTCGGCTTAGACTCAGACTCAGGCTCTTCGGCTTAGACTCAGACTCAGGCTCTTCGGCTTAGACTCAGACTCAGGCTCTTCGGCTTAGACTCAGACTCAGGCTCTTCGGCTTAGACTCAGACTCAGGCTCTTCGGCTTAGACTCAGACTCAGGCTCTTCGGCTTAGACTCAGACTCAGGCTCTTCGGCTTAGACTCAGACTCAGGCTCTTCGGGTTAGACTCAGACTCAGGCTCTTCGGGTTAGACTCAGACTCAGGCTCTTCGGGTTAGACTCAGACTCAGGCTCTTCGGGTTAGACTCAGACTCAGGCTCTTCGGGTTAGACTCAGACTCAGGCTCTTCGGGTTAGACTCAGACTCAGGCTCTTCGGGTTAGACTCAGACTCAGGCTCTTCGGGTTAGACTCAGACTCAGGCTCTTCGGGTTAGACTCAGGCTCTTCGGGTTAGACTCAGGCTCTTCGGGTTAGACTCAGGCTCTTCGGGTGAGGGTTAGACTCAGGCTCTTCGGGTGAGGGTTAGACTCAGGCTCTTCGGGTGAGGGTTAGACTCAGGCTCTTCGGGTGAGGGTTAGACTCAGGCTCTTCGGGTGAGGGTTAGACTCAGGCTCTTCGGGTGAGGGTTAGACTCAGGCTCTTCGGGTGAGGGTTAGACTCAGGCTCTTCGGGTGAGGGTTAGGGTCAGGCTCTTCGGGTGAGGGTTAGGGTCAGGCTCTTCGGGTGAGGGTTAGGGTCAGGCTCTTCGGGTGAGGGTTAGGGTCAGGCTCTTAGGGTGAGGGTTAGGGTCAGGCTCTTAGGGTGAGGGTTAGGGTCAGGCTCTTAGGGTGAGGGTTAGGGTCAGGCTCTTAGGGTGAGGGTTAGGGTCAGGCTCTTAGGGTGAGGGTTAGGGTCAGGCTCTTAGGGTGAGGGTTAGGGTCAGGCTCTTAGGGTTAGGGTTAGGGTCAGGCTCTTAGGGTTAGGGTTAGGGTCAGGCTCTTAGGGTGAGGGTTAGGGTCAGGCTCTTAGGGTGAGGGTTAGACTCAGGCTCTTAGGGTGAGGGTTAGACTCAGGCTCTTAGGGTGAGGGTTAGACTCAGGCTCTTAGGGTGAGGCTTAGACTCAGGCTCTTAGGGTGAGGCTTAGACTCAGGCTCTTCGGGTGAGGCTTAGACTCAGGCTCTTCGGGTGAGGCTTAGACTCAGGCTCTTCGGGTGAGGCTTAGACTCAGGCTCTTCGGGTGAGGCTTAGACTCAGGCTCTTCGGGTGAGGCTTAGACTCAGGCTCTTCGGGTGAGGCTTAGACTCAGGCTCTTCGGGTGAGGCTTAGACTCAGGCTCTTCGGGTGAGGCTTAGACTCAGGCTCTTCGGGTTAGACTCAGGCTCTTCGGGTTAGACTCAGGCTCTTCGGGTTAGACTCAGACTCAGGCTCTTCGGGTTAGACTCAGACTCAGGCTCTTCGGGTTAGACTCAGACTCAGGCTCTTCGGGTTAGACTCAGACTCAGGCTCTTAGGGTTAGACTCAGACTCAGTCTCTTAGGGTTAGACTCAGACTCAGGCTCTTAGGGTGAGGGTTAGACTCAGGCTCTTAGGGTGAGGGTTAGGGTCAGGCTCTTCGGGTGAGGGTCAGGCTCTTAGGGTTAGGGTTAGACTCAGGCTCTTAGGGTGAGGGTTAGACTCAGGCTCTTCGGGTTAGGGTTAGACTCAGGCTCTTCGGGTTAGGGTTAGACTCAGGCTCTTCGGGTGAGGGTTAGACTCAGGCTCTTCGGGTGAGGGTTAGACTCAGGCTCTTCGGGTGAGGGTTAGACTCAGGCTCTTAGGGTGAGGGTTAGACTCAGGCTCTTAGGGTTAGACTCAGGCTCTTAGGGTGAGGGTTAGACTCAGGCTCTTAGGGTTAGGGTTAGACTCAGGCTCTTAGGCTTAGACTCAGACTCAGGCTCTTAGGCTTAGACTCAGACTCAGGCTCTTAGGGTGAGGGTTAGACACAGGCTCTTAGGGTGAGGGTTAGACACAGGCTCTTAGGGTGAGGGTTAGACACAGGCTCTTAGGGTGAGGGTTAGACTCAGGCTCTTAGGGTGAGGGTTAGACACAGGCTCTTAGGGTGAGGGTTAGACTCAGGCTCTTCGGGTGAGGGTTAGACTCAGGCTCTTCGGGTGAGGGTTAGACTCAGGCTCTTCGGGTGAGGGTTAGACTCAGGCTCTTCGGGTGAGGGTTAGACTCAGGCTCTTCGGGTGAGGGTTAGACTCAGGCTCTTCGGGTGAGGGTTAGACTCAGGCTCTTAGGGTTAGGGTTAGACTCAGGCTCTTAGGGTTAGGGTTAGACTCAGGCTCTTAGGGTTAGGGTTAGACTCAGGCTCTTAGGGTTAGGGTTAGGGTCAGGCTCTTAGGGTGAGGGTTAGGGTCAGGCTCTTAGGGTGAGGGTTAGGGTCAGGCTCTTAGGGTGAGGGTTAGGGTCAGGCTCTTAGGGTGAGGGTTAGGGTCAGGCTCTTAGGGTGAGGGTTAGGGTCAGGCTCTTAGGGTGAGGGTTAGGGTCAGGCTCTTAGGGTGAGGGTTAGGGTCAGGCTCTTAGGGTGAGGGTTAGGGTCAGGCTCTTAGGGTGAGGGTTAGGGTCAGGCTCTTCGGGTTAGGGTTAGGGTCAGGCTCTTCGGGTTAGGGTTAGGGTCAGGCTCTTCGGGTTAGGGTTAGGGTCAGGCTCTTCGGGTTAGGGTTAGACTCAGGCTCTTCGGGTTAGGGTTAGACTCAGGCTCTTAGGGTGAGGGTTAGACTCAGGCTCTTAGGGTTAGGGTTAGACTCAGGCTCTTCGGGTTAGGGTTAGACTCAGGTTCTTAGGGTTAGGGTTAGACTCAGGCTCTTAGGCTTAGACTCAGACTCAGGCTCTTAGGCTTAGACTCAGACTCAGGCTCTTAGGGTGAGGGTTAGACTCAGGCTCTTAGGGTGAGGGTTAGACTCAGGCTCTTAGGGTGAGGGTTAGACTCAGGCTCTTAGGGTGAGGGTTAGACACAGGCTCTTAGGGTGAGGGTTAGACACAGGCTCTTAGGGTGAGGGTTAGACTCAGGCTCTTAGGGTTAGGCTTAGACTCAGGCTCTTAGGGTTAGGCTTAGACTCAGGCTCTTCGGGTGAGGGTTAGACTCAGGCTCTTCGGGTGAGGGTTAGACTCAGGCTCTTCGGGTGAGGCTTAGACTCAGGCTCTTCGGGTGAGGCTTAGACTCAGGCTCTTCGGGTGAGGCTTAGACTCAGGCTCTTCGGGTGAGGCTTAGACTCAGGCTCTTCGGGTGAGGCTTAGACTCAGGCTCTTCGGGTGAGGCTTAGACTCAGGCTCTTCGGGTGAGGGTTAGACTCAGGCTCTTAGGGTTAGACTCAGACTCAGGCTCTTAGGGTGAGGGTTAGGGTCAGGCTCTTAGGGTGAGGGTTAGACTCAGGCTCTTAGGGTGAGGGTTAGACTCAGGCTCTTAGGGTTAGGGTTAGGGTCAGGCTCTTAGGGTGAGGGTTAGGGTCAGGCTCTTAGGGTGAGGGTTAGCGTCAGGCTCTTAGGGTGAGGGTTAGGGTCAGGCTCTTAGGGTGAGGGTTAGACTCAGGCTCTTAGGGTTAGGGTTAGACTCAGGCTCTTAGGGTTAGGGTTAGACTCAGGCTCTTAGGGTTAGGGTTAGACTCAGGCTCTTAGGGTTAGGGTTAGACTCAGGCTCTTAGGGTTAGGGTTAGACTCAGGCTCTTCGGGTGAGGGTTAGACTCAGGCTCTTCGGGTGAGGCTTAGACTCAGGCTCTTAGGGTGAGGCTTAGACTCAGGCTCTTAGGGTGAGGGTTAGACTCAGGCTCTTCGGGTGAGGCTTAGACTCAGGCTCTTCGGGTGAGGCTTAGACTCAGGCTCTTCGGGTGAGGCTTAGACTCAGGCTCTTCGGGTGAGGCTTAGACTCAGGCTCTTCGGGTGAGGCTTAGACTCAGGCTCTTCGGGTGAGGCTTAGACTCAGGCTCTTCGGGTGAGGGTTAGGGTCAGGCTCTTAGGGTGAGGGTTAGGGTCAGGCTCTTAGGGTGAGGGTTAGGGTCAGGCTCTTAGGGTGAGGGTTAGGGTCAGGCTCTTAGGGTGAGGGTTAGGGTCAGGCTCTTAGGGTGAGGGTTAGGGTCAGGCTCTTAGGGTGAGGGTTAGGGTCAGGCTCTTAGGGTGAGGGTTAGGGTCAGGCTCTTAGGGTGAGGGTTAGGGTCAGGCTCTTAGGGTGAGGGTTAGGGTCAGGCTCTTAGGGTGAGGGTTAGGGTCAGGCTCTTAGGGTGAGGGTTAGGGTCAGGCTCTTAGGGTGAGGGTTAGGGTCAGGCTCTTAGGGTGAGGGTTAGGGTCAGGCTCTTCGGGTGAGGGTTAGGGTCAGGCTCTTCGGGTGAGGGTTAGGGTCAGGCTCTTAGGGTTAGGGTCAGGCTCTTAGGGTTAGGGTTAGACTCAGGCTCTTAGGGTTAGACTCAGACTCAGGCTCTTAGGGTTAGACTCAGACTCAGGCTCTTAGGGTTAGACTCAGACTCAGGCTCTTAGGGTTAGACTCAGACTCAGGCTCTTCGGGTTAGACTCAGACTCAGGCTCTTCGGGTTAGACTCAGACTCAGGCTCTTCGGGTTAGACTCAGACTCAGGCTCTTCGGGTTAGACTCAGACTCAGGCTCTTCGGGTTAGACTCAGACTCAGGCTCTTCGGGTTAGACTCAGACTCAGGCTCTTCGGGTTAGACTCAGACTCAGGCTCTTCGGGTTAGACTCAGACTCAGGCTCTTCGGGTTAGACTCAGACTCAGGCTCTTCGGGTTAGACTCAGACTCAGGCTCTTCGGGTTAGACTCAGACTCAGGCTCTTCGGGTTAGACTCAGACTCAGGCTCTTCGGGTTAGACTCAGACTCAGGCTCTTCGGGTTAGACTCAGACTCAGGCTCTTCGGGTTAGACTCAGACTCAGGCTCTTCGGGTTAGACTCAGACTCAGGCTCTTCGGGTTAGACTCAGACTCAGGCTCTTCGGGTTAGACTCAGACTCAGGCTCTTCGGGTTAGACTCAGACTCAGGCTCTTCGGGTTAGACTCAGACTCAGGCTCTTCGGGTTAGACTCAGACTCAGGCTCTTCGGGTTAGACTCAGACTCAGGCTCTTAGGGTTAGACTCAGACTCAGGCTCTTAGGGTTAGACTCAGGCTCTTCGGGTTAGGGTTAGACTCAGGCTCTTCGGGTTAGGGTTAGACTCAGGCTCTTCGGGTGAGGCTTAGACTCAGGCTCTTCGGGTGAGGCTTAGACTCAGGCTCTTCGGGTGAGGCTCAGACTCAGGCTCTTCGGGTGAGGCTCAGACTCAGGCTCTTAGGGTGAGGGTTAGGGTCAGGCTCTTAGGGTGAGGGTTAGGGTCAGGCTCTTAGGGTGAGGGTTAGGGTCAGGCTCTTAGGGTGAGGGTTAGGGTCAGGCTCTTAGGGTGAGGGTTAGGGTCAGGCTCTTAGGGTGAGGGTTAGGGTCAGGCTCTTAGGGTGAGGGTTAGGGTCAGGCTCTTAGGGTGAGGGTTAGGGTCAGGCTCTTAGGGTGAGGGTTAGGGTCAGGCTCTTCGGGTGAGGGTTAGGGTCAGGCTCTTAGGGTTAGGGTCAGGCTCTTAGGGTTAGACTCAGACTCAGGCTCTTAGGGTTAGACTCAGACTCAGGCTCTTAGGGTTAGACTCAGACTCAGGCTCTTCGGGTTAGACTCAGACTCAGGCTCTTCGGGTTAGACTCAGACTCAGGCTCTTCGGGTTAGACTCAGACTCAGGCTCTTCGGGTTAGACTCAGACTCAGGCTCTTCGGGTTAGACTCAGACTCAGGCTCTTCGGGTTAGACTCAGACTCAGGCTCTTCGGGTTAGACTCAGACTCAGGCTCTTCGGGTTAGACTCAGACTCAGGCTCTTCGGGTTAGACTCAGACTCAGGCTCTTCGGGTTAGACTCAGACTCAGGCTCTTCGGGTTAGACTCAGACTCAGGCTCTTCGGGTTAGACTCAGACTCAGGCTCTTCGGGTTAGACTCAGACTCAGGCTCTTCGGGTTAGACTCAGACTCAGGCTCTTCGGGTTAGACTCAGACTCAGGCTCTTCGGGTTAGACTCAGACTCAGGCTCTTCGGGTTAGACTCAGACTCAGGCTCTTCGGGTTAGACTCAGACTCAGGCTCTTCGGGTTAGACTCAGACTCAGGCTCTTCGGGTTAGACTCAGACTCAGGCTCTTCGGGTTAGACTCAGACTCAGGCTCTTCGGGTTAGACTCAGACTCAGGCTCTTCGGGTTAGACTCAGACTCAGGCTCTTCGGGTTAGACTCAGACTCAGTCTCTTAGGGTGAGGGTTAGACTCAGACTCAGTCTCTTAGGGTGAGGGTTAGACTCAGGCTCTTAGGGTTAGACTCAGGCTCTTCGGGTTAGGGTTAGACTCAGGCTCTTCGGGTTAGGGTTAGACTCAGGCTCTTCGGGTGAGGGTTAGACTCAGGCTCTTCGGGTGAGGGTTAGACTCAGGCTCTTCGGGTGAGGGTTAGACTCAGGCTCTTCGGGTGAGGGTTAGACTCAGGCTCTTCGGGTGAGGGTTAGACTCAGGCTCTTCGGGTGAGGGTTAGACTCAGGCTCTTAGGGTTAGGGTTAGACTCAGGCTCTTAGGGTTAGGGTTAGACTCAGGCTCTTAGGGTTAGGGTTAGACTCAGGCTCTTAGGGTTAGGGTTAGACTCAGGCTCTTAGGCTTAGACTCAGACTCAGGCTCTTAGGGTGAGGGTTAGACACAGGCTCTTAGGGTGAGGGTTAGACACAGGCTCTTAGGGTGAGGGTTAGACTCAGGCTCTTAGGGTGAGGGTTAGACACAGGCTCTTAGGGTGAGGGTTAGACTCAGGCTCTTCGGGTGAGGGTTAGACTCAGGCTCTTCGGGTGAGGGTTAGACTCAGGCTCTTCGGGTGAGACTCAGACTCAGGCTCTTCGGGTGAGGGTTAGACTCAGGCTCTTCGGGTGAGGGTTAGACTCAGGCTCTTAGGGTTAGGGTTAGACTCAGGCTCTTAGTGTTAGGGTTAGACTCAGGCTCTTCGGGTGAGGGTTAGACTCAGGCTCTTAGGGTGAGGGTTAGGGTCAGGCTCTTAGGGTGAGGGTTAGGGTCAGGCTCTTAGGGTGAGGGTTAGGGTCAGGCTCTTAGGGTGAGGGTTAGGGTCAGGCTCTTAGGGTGAGGGTTAGGGTCAGGCTCTTAGGGTGAGGGTTAGGGTCAGGCTCTTAGGGTGAGGGTTAGGGTCAGGCTCTTAGGGTGAGGGTTAGGGTCAGGCTCTTAGGGTGAGGGTTAGGGTCAGGCTCTTAGGGTGAGGGTTAGGGTCAGGCTCTTCGGGTTAGGGTTAGACTCAGGCTCTTCGGGTTAGGGTTAGACTCAGGCTCTTCGGGTGAGGGTTAGACTCAGGCTCTTAGGGTGAGGGTTAGACTCAGGCTCTTAGGGTGAGGGTTAGACTCAGGCTCTTAGGGTTAGGGTTAGACTCAGGCTCTTAGGGTTAGGGTTAGACTCAGGTTCTTAGGGTTAGGGTTAGACTCAGGCTCTTAGGCTTAGACTCAGACTCAGGCTCTTAGGCTTAGACTCAGACTCAGGCTCTTAGGGTGAGGGTTAGACACAGGCTCTTAGGGTGAGGGTTAGACACAGGCTCTTAGGGTGAGGGTTAGACACAGGCTCTTAGGGTGAGGGTTAGACTCAGGCTCTTAGGGTTAGGGTTAGACTCAGGCTCTTAGGGTTAGGGTTAGACTCAGGCTCTTCGGGTGAGGGTTAGACTCAGGCTCTTCGGGTGAGGGTTAGACTCAGGCTCTTCGGGTGAGGGTTAGACTCAGGCTCTTCGGGTGAGGGTTAGACTCAGGCTCTTCGGGTGAGGGTTAGACTCAGGTTCTTCGGGTGAGGGTTAGACTCAGGCTCTTCGGGTGAGGGTTAGACTCAGGCTCTTCGGGTTAGGGTTAGACTCAGGCTCTTCGGGTGAGGGTTAGACTCAGGCTCTTCGGGTGAGGGTTAGACTCAGGCTCTTCGGGTTAGGGTTAGACTCAGGCTCTTCGGGTTAGGGTTAGGGTCAGGCTCTTAGGGTGAGGGTTAGGGTCAGGCTCTTAGGGTGAGGGTTAGGGTCAGGCTCTTAGGGTGAGGGTTAGGGTCAGGCTCTTAGGGTGTGGGTTAGGGTCAGGCTCTTAGGGTGAGGGTTAGGGTCAGGCTCTTAGGGTGAGGGTTAGGGTCAGGCTCTTAGGGTGAGGGTTAGGGTCAGGCTCTTAGGGTGAGGGTTAGGGTCAGGCTCTTAGGGTTAGGGTTCGACTCAGGCTCTTAGGGTTAGGGTTCGACTCAGGCTCTTAGGGTTAGGGTTCGACTCAGGCTCTTAGGGTGAGGCTTAGACTCAGGCTCTTCGGGTGAGGCTTAGACTCAGGCTCTTAGGGTGAGGCTTAGACTCAGGCTCTTCGGGTGAGGCTTAGACTCAGGCTCTTCGGGTGAGGCTTAGACTCAGGCTCTTCGGGTGAGGCTTAGACTCAGGCTCTTCGGGTGAGGCTTAGACTCAGGCTCTTCGGGTGAGGCTTAGACTCAGGCTCTTCGGGTGAGGCTTAGACTCAGGCTCTTCGGGTGAGGCTTAGACTCAGGCTCTTCGGGTGAGGCTTAGACTCAGGCTCTTCGGGTGAGGGTTAGACTCAGGCTCTTCGGGTGAGGGTTAGACTCAGGCTCTTAGGGTTAGACTCAGACTCAGGCTCTTAGGGTGAGGGTTAGGGTCAGGCTCTTAGGGTGAGGGTTAGGGTCAGGCTCTTAGGGTGAGGGTTAGGGTCAGGCTCTTAGGGTGAGGGTTAGGGTCAGGCTCTTAGGGTGAGGGTTAGGGTCAGGCTCTTAGGGTGAGGGTTAGGGTCAGGCTCTTAGGGTGAGGGTTAGGGTCAGGCTCTTAGGGTGAGGGTTAGGGTCAGGCTCTTAGGGTTAGGGTTAGACTCAGGCTCTTAGGGTTAGGGTTAGACTCAGGCTCTTAGGGTTAGGGTTAGACTCAGGCTCTTCGGGTTAGGGTTAGACTCAGGCTCTTCGGGTTAGGGTTAGACTCAGGCTCTTCGGGTTAGACTCAGACTCAGGCTCTTCGGGTTAGACTCAGGGTCAGGCTCTTCGGGTTAGACTCAGGGTCAGGCTCTTCGGGTTAGACTCAGGGTCAGGCTCTTCGGGTTAGACTCAGGGTCAGGCTCTTCGGGTTAGACTCAGGGTCAGGCTCTTCGGGTTAGACTCAGGGTCAGGCTCTTCGGGTTAGACTCAGGGTCAGGCTCTTCGGGTTAGACTCAGGGTCAGGCTCTTCGGGTTAGACTCAGGGTCAGGCTCTTCGGGTTAGACTCAGGGTCAGGCTCTTCGGGTTAGACTCAGGGTCAGGCTCTTCGGGTTAGACTCAGGGTCAGGCTCTTCGGGTTAGACTCAGGGTCAGGCTCTTCGGGTTAGACTCAGGGTCAGGCTCTTCGGGTTAGACTCAGGGTCAGGCTCTTCGGGTTAGACTCAGGGTCAGGCTCTTCGGGTTAGACTCAGGGTCAGGCTCTTCGGGTGAGACTCAGGGTCAGGCTCTTCGGGTTAGACTCAGGGTCAGGCTCTTCGGGTTAGACTCAGGGTCAGGCTCTTCGGGTTAGACTCAGGGTCAGGCTCTTCGGGTTAGACTCAGGGTCAGGCTCTTCGGGTTAGACTCAGACTCAGGCTCTTCGGTTTAGACTCAGACTCAGGCTCTTCGGGTTAGACTCAGACTCAGGCTCTTCGGGTTAGACTCAGACTCAGGCTCTTCGGGTTAGACTCAGACTCAGGCTCTTAGGGTTAGGGTTAGACTCAGGCTCTTAGGGTTAGGGTTAGACTCAGGCTCTTAGGCTTAGACTCAGACTCAGGCTCTTAGGCTTAGACTCAGACTCAGGCTCTTAGGCTTAGACTCAGACTCAGGCTCTTAGGCTTAGACTCAGACTCAGGCTCTTAGGCTTAGACTCAGACTCAGGCTCTTAGGGTGAGGGTTAGACACAGGCTCTTAGGGTTAGGGTTAGACTCAGGCTCTTCGGGTTAGGGTTAGACTCAGGCTCTTCGGGTGAGGGTTAGACTCAGGCTCTTCTGGTGAGGGTTAGACTCAGGCTCTTCGGGTGAGGCTTAGACTCAGGCTCTTCGGGTGAGGCTTAGACTCAGGCTCTTCGGGTGAGGCTTAGACTCAGGCTCTTCGGGTGAGGGTTAGACTCAGGCTCTTCGGGTTAGGGTTAGACTCAGGCTCTTCGGGTTAGGGTTAGACTCAGGCTCTTAGGGTTAGGGTTAGACTCAGGCTCTTAAGGTTAGGGTTAGACTCAGGCTCTTAGGGTGAGGGTTAGACTCAGGCTCTTAGGGTGAGGGTTAGGGTCAGGCTCTTAGGGTGAGGGTTAGGGTCAGGCTCTTAGGGTGAGGGTTAGGGTCAGGCTCTTAGGGTGAGGGTTAGGGTCAGGCTCTTAGGGTGAGGGTTAGGGTCAGGCTCTTAGGGTGAGGGTTAGGGTCAGGCTCTTAGGGTGAGGGTTAGGGTCAGGCTCTTAGGGTTAGGGTTAGGGTCAGGCTCTTAGGGTGAGGGTTAGGGTCAGGCTCTTAGGGTGAGGGTTAGGGTCAGGCTCTTAGGGTGAGGGTTAGACTCAGGCTCTTAGGGTGAGGGTTAGGCTCAGGCTCTTAGGGTGAGGGTTAGGCTCAGGCTCTTAGGGTGAGGGTTAGGCTCAGGCTCTTCGGGTGAGGGTTAGACTCAGGCTCTTCGGGTGAGGGTTAGACTCAGGCTCTTCGGGTGAGGGTTAGACTCAGGCTCTTCGGGTGAGGCTTAGACTCAGGCTCTTCGGGTGAGGCTTAGACTCAGGCTCTTCGGGTGAGGCTTAGACTCAGGCTCTTAGGGTGAGGCTTAGACTCAGGCTCTTCGGGTTAGACTCAGACTCAGGCTCTTCGGGTTAGACTCAGACTCAGGCTCTTCGGGTTAGACTCAGACTCAGGCTCTTCGGGTTAGACTCAGACTCAGGCTCTTCGGGTTAGACTCAGACTCAGGCTCTTCGGGTTAGACTCAGACTCAGGCTCTTCGGGTTAGACTCAGACTCAGGCTCTTCGGGTTAGACTCAGACTCAGGCTCTTCGGGTTAGACTCAGACTCAGGCTCTTCGGGTTAGACTCAGACTCAGGCTCTTCGGGTTAGACTCAGACTCAGGCTCTTCGGGTGAGGGTTAGGGTCAGGCTCTTAGGGTGAGGGTTAGGGTCAGGCTCTTAGGGTGAGGGTTAGGGTCAGGCTCTTAGGGTGAGGGTTAGACTCAGGCTCTTAGGGTGAGGGTTAGACTCAGGCTCTTAGGGTTAGACTCAGACTCAGGCTCTTAGGGTTAGACTCAGACTCAGGCTCTTAGGGTTAGACTCAGACTCAGCCTCTTAGGGTGAGGGTTAGACTCAGCCTCTTAGGGTGAGGGTTAGACTCAGCCTCTTCGGGTGAGGGTTAGACTCAGCCTCTTCGGGTGAGGGTTAGACTCAGGCTCTTCGGGTTAGGGTTAGACTCAGGCTCTTCGGGTGAGGTTTAGACTCAGGCTCTTCGGGTGAGGGTTAGACTCAGGCTCTTCGGGTGAGGGTTAGACTCAGGCTCTTAGGGTGAGGGTTAGACTCAGGCTCTTAGGGTTAGGGTTAGACTCAGGCTCTTAGGGTTAGGGTTAGACTCAGGCTCTTAGGGTTAGGGTTAGACTCAGGCTCTTCGGGTTAGGGTTAGACTCAGGCTCTTAGGGTGAGGGTTAGACTCAGGCTCTTCGGGTTAGACTCAGACTCAGGCTCTTCGGGTTAGACTCAGACTCAGGCTCTTCGGGTTAGACTCAGACTCAGGCTCTTCGGGTTAGACTCAGACTCAGGCTCTTCGGGTGAGACTCAGACTCAGGCTCTTCGGGTTAGACTCAGACTCAGGCTCTTCGGGTTAGACTCAGACTCAGGCTCTTCGGGTTAGACTCAGACTCAGGCTCTTCGGGTTAGACTCAGACTCAGGCTCTTCGGGTTAGACTCAGACTCAGGCTCTTCGGGTTAGACTCAGACTCAGGCTCTTCGGGTTAGACTCAGACTCAGGCTCTTAGGGTGAGGGTTAGGGTCAGGCTCTTAGGGTGAGGGTTAGGGTCAGGCTCTTAGGGTGAGGGTTAGGGTCAGGCTCTTAGGGTGAGGGTTAGACTCAGGCTCTTAGGGTTAGACTCAGACTCAGGCTCTTAGGGTTAGACTCAGACTCAGGCTCTTAGGGTTAGACTCAGACTCAGGCTCTTAGGGTTAGACTCAGACTCAGCCTCTTAGGGTGAGGGTTAGACTCAGCCTCTTAGGGTGAGGGTTAGACTCAGCCTCTTCGGGTGAGGGTTAGACTCAGCCTCTTCGGGTGAGGGTTAGACTCAGGCTCTTCGGGTTAGGGTTAGACTCAGGCTCTTCGGGTGAGGTTTAGACTCAGGCTCTTCGGGTGAGGGTTAGACTCAGGCTCTTCGGGTGAGGGTTAGACTCAGGCTCTTAGGGTGAGGGTTAGACTCAGGCTCTTAGGGTTAGGGTTAGACTCAGGCTCTTAGGGTTAGGGTTAGACTCAGGCTCTTCGGGTTAGGGTTAGACTCAGGCTCTTAGGGTGAGGGTTAGACTCAGGCTCTTAGGGTGAGGGTTAGACTCAGGCTCTTCGGGTTAGACTCAGACTCAGGCTCTTCGGGTTAGACTCAGACTCAGGCTCTTCGGGTTAGACTCAGACTCAGGCTCTTCGGGTTAGACTCAGACTCAGGCTCTTCGGGTTAGACTCAGACTCAGGCTCTTCGGGTTAGACTCAGACTCAGGCTCTTCGGGTTAGACTCAGACTCAGGCTCTTCGGGTTAGACTCAGACTCAGGCTCTTCGGGTTAGACTCAGACTCAGGCTCTTCGGGTTAGACTCAGACTCAGGCTCTTCGGGTTAGACTCAGACTCAGGCTCTTCGGGTTAGACTCAGACTCAGGCTCTTCGGGTTAGACTCAGACTCAGGCTCTTCGGGTTAGACTCAGACTCAGGCTCTTCGGGTTAGACTCAGACTCAGGCTCTTCGGGTTAGACTCAGACTCAGGCTCTTCGGGTTAGACTCAGACTCAGGCTCTTCGGGTTAGACTCAGACTCAGGCTCTTCGGGTTAGACTCAGACTCAGGCTCTTCGGGTTAGACTCAGACTCAGGCTCTTCGGGTTAGACTCAGACTCAGGCTCTTCGGGTTAGACTCAGACTCAGGCTCTTCGGGTTAGACTCAGACTCAGGCTCTTCGGGTTAGACTCAGACTCAGGCTCTTCGGGTTAGACTCAGACTCAGGCTCTTCGGGTTAGACTCAGACTCAGGCTCTTCGGGTTAGACTCAGACTCAGGCTCTTAGGGTTAGACTCAGACTCAGGCTCTTAGGGTTAGACTCAGACTCAGGCTCTTAGGGTTAGACTCAGACTCAGGCTCTTAGGGTTAGACTCAGACTCAGGCTCTTAGGGTTAGACTCAGACTCAGGCTCTTAGGGTGAGGGTTAGACTCAGGCTCTTCGGGTTAGGGTTAGACTCAGGCTCTTCGGGTGAGGGTTAGACTCAGGCTCTTCGGGTGAGGGTTAGACTCAGGCTCTTAGGGTGAGGGTTAGACTCAGGCTCTTAGGGTGAGGGTTAGACTCAGGCTCTTAGGGTTCGGGTTAGACTCAGGCTCTTCGGGTGAGGGTTAGACTCAGGCTCTTCGGGTGAGGGTTAGACTCAGGCTCTTAGGGTGAGGCTTAGACTCAGGCTCTTAGGGTGAGGCTTAGACTCAGGCTCTTCGGGTGAGGCTTAGACTCAGGCTCTTCGGGTGAGGCTTAGACTCAGGCTCTTCGGGTGAGGCTTAGACTCAGGCTCTTCGGGTTAGACTCAGACTCAGGCTCTTCGGGTTAGACTCAGACTCAGGCTCTTCGGGTTAGACTCAGACTCAGGCTCTTCGGGTTAGACTCAGACTCAGGCTCTTCGGGTTAGACTCAGACTCAGGCTCTTCGGGTTAGACTCAGACTCAGGCTCTTCGGGTTAGACTCAGACTCAGGCTCTTCGGGTTAGACTCAGACTCAGGCTCTTCGGGTTAGACTCAGACTCAGGCTCTTCGGGTTAGACTCAGACTCAGGCTCTTCGGGTTAGACTCAGACTCAGGCTCTTCGGGTTAGACTCAGACTCAGGCTCTTCGGGTTAGACTCAGACTCAGGCTCTTAGGGTGAGGGTTAGGGTCAGGCTCTTAGGGTGAGGGTTAGGGTCAGGCTCTTAGGGTGAGGGTTAGGGTCAGGCTCTTAGGGTGAGGGTTAGGGTCAGGCTCTTAGGGTGAGGGTTAGACTCAGGCTCTTAGGGTGAGGGTTAGACTCAGGCTCTTAGGGTTAGGGTTAGACTCAGGCTCTTCGGGTTAGGGTTAGACTCAGGCTCTTCGGGTTAGACTCAGACTCAGGCTCTTCGGGTTAGACTCAGACTCAGGCTCTTCGGGTTAGACTCAGACTCAGGCTCTTCGGGTTAGACTCAGACTCAGGCTCTTCGGGTTAGACTCAGACTCAGGCTCTTCGGGTTAGACTCAGACTCAGGCTCTTCGGGTTAGACTCAGACTCAGGCTCTTCGGGTTAGACTCAGACTCAGGCTCTTCGGGTTAGACTCAGACTCAGGCTCTTCGGGTTAGACTCAGACTCAGGCTCTTCGGGTTAGACTCAGACTCAGGCTCTTCGGGTTAGACTCAGACTCAGGCTCTTCGGGTTAGACTCAGACTCAGGCTCTTCGGGTTAGACTCAGACTCAGGCTCTTCGGGTTAGACTCAGACTCAGGCTCTTCGGGTTAGACTCAGACTCAGGCTCTTCGGGTTAGACTCAGACTCAGGCTCTTCGGGTTAGACTCAGACTCAGGCTCTTCGGGTTAGACTCAGACTCAGGCTCTTCGGGTTAGACTCAGACTCAGGCTCTTCGGGTTAGACTCAGACTCAGGCTCTTCGGGTTAGACTCAGGCTCTTCGGGTTAGACTCAGGCTCTTCGGGTTAGGGTTAGACTCAGGCTCTTAGGGTGAGGGTTAGACTCAGGCTCTTAGGGTGAGGGTTAGACTCAGGCTCTTAGGGTGAGGGTTAGACTCAGGCTCTTCGGGTTAGGGTTAGACTCAGGCTCTTAGGGTGAGGGTTAGACTCAGGCTCTTAGGGTGAGGGTTAGACTCAGGCTCTTAGGGTGAGGGTTAGACTCAGGCTCTTAGGGTGAGGGTTAGACTCAGGCTCTTAGGGTGAGGGTTAGACTCAGGCTCTTCGGGTGAGGGTTAGACTCAGGCTCTTCGGGTGAGGGTTAGACTCAGGCTCTTAGGGTGAGGGTTAGACTCAGGCTCTTAGGGTGAGGGTTAGACTCAGGCTCTTAGGGTTAGGGTTAGACTCAGGCTCTTAGGGTTAGGGTTAGACTCAGGCTCTTAGGGTGAGGGTTAGACTCAGGCTCTTAGGGTGAGGGTTAGACTCAGGCTCTTAGGGTGAGGGTTAGACTCAGGCTCTTAGGGTGAGGGTTAGACTCAGGCTCTTAGGGTGAGGGTTAGACTCAGGCTCTTAGGGTGAGGGTTAGACTCAGGCTCTTAGGGTGAGGGTTAGACTCAGGCTCTTAGGGTGAGGGTTAGACTCAGGCTCTTCGGGTTACGGTTAGACTCAGGCTCTTAGGGTGAGGGTTAGACTCAGGCTCTTAGGGTGAGGGTTAGACTCAGGCTCTTAGGGTGAGGGTTAGACTCAGGCTCTTAGGGTGAGGGTTAGACTCAGGCTCTTAGGGTTAGGGTTAGACTCAGGCTCTTAGGGTGAGGGTTAGACTCAGGCTCTTAGGGTGAGGGTTAGACTCAGGCTCTTAGGGTGAGGGTTAGGGTCAGGCTCTTAGGGTGAGGGTTAGGGTCAGGCTCTTAGGGTGAGGGTTAGGGTCAGGCTCTTAGGGTGAGGGTTAGGGTCAGGCTCTTCGGGTGAGGGTTAGGGTCAGGCTCTTCGGGTGAGGGTTAGGGTCAGGCTCTTAGGGTGAGGGTTAGGGTCAGGCTCTTAGGGTGAGGGTTAGGGTCAGGCTCTTCGGGTGAGGGTTAGGGTCAGGCTCTTAGGGTGAGGGTTAGGGTCAGGCTCTTAGGGTGAGGGTTAGGGTCAGGCTCTTAGGGTGAGGGTTAGGGTCAGGCTCTTAGGGTTAGGGTTAGACTCAGGCTCTTAGGGTTAGGGTTAGACTCAGGCTCTTAGGGTTAGGGTTAGACTCAGGCTCTTAGGGTTAGGGTTAGGGTCAGGCTCTTAGGGTGAGGGTTAGGGTCAGGCTCTTAGGGTGAGGGTTAGGGTCAGGCTCTTAGGGTGAGGGTTAGGGTCAGGCTCTTAGGGTGAGGGTTAGGGTCAGGCTCTTAGGGTTAGGGTTAGACTCAGGCTCTTCGGGTTAGGGTTAGACTCAGGCTCTTCGGGTGAGGGTTAGACTCAGGCTCTTCGGGTGAGGGTTAGACTCAGGCTCTTAGGGTTAGGGTCAGACTCAGTCTCTTAGGGTTAGGGTCAGACTCAGGCTCTTAGGGTTAGGGTTAGACTCAGGCTCTTCGGGTGAGGGTTAGACTCAGGCTCTTAGGGTTAGACTCAGACTCAGTCTCTTAGGGTGAGGGTTAGACTCAGGCTCTTAGGGTGAGGGTTAGACTCAGGCTCTTAGGGTGAGGGTTAGACTCAGGCTCTTCGGGTGAGGGTTAGACTCAGGCTCTTCGGGTGAGGGTTAGACTCAGGCTCTTAGGCTCTTCGGGTTAGGGTTAGACTCAGGCTCTTCGGGTGAGGGTTAGGGTCAGGCTCTTCGGGTGAGGGTTAGACTCAGGCTCTTCGGGTGAGGGTTAGGGTCAGGCTCTTCGGGTGAGGGTTAGACTCAGGCTCTTCGGGTTAGGGTTAGGGTCAGGCTCTTAGGGTGAGGGTTAGGGTCAGGCTCTTAGGGTGAGGGTTAGGGTCAGGCTCTTAGGGTGAGGGTTAGGGTCAGGCTCTTAGGGTGAGGGTTAGGGTCAGGCTCTTCGGGTGAGGGTTAGGGTCAGGCTCTTCGGGTGAGGGTTAGGGTCAGGCTCTTCGGGTGAGGGTTAGGGTCAGGCTCTTCGGGTGAGGGTTAGGGTCAGGCTCTTCGGGTGAGGGTTAGGGTCAGGCTCTTAGGGTGAGGGTTAGGGTCAGGCTCTTAGGGTGAGGGTTAGGGTCAGGCTCTTAGGGTGAGGGTTAGGGTCAGGCTCTTAGGGTGAGGGTTAGGGTCAGGCTCTTAGGGTGAGGGTTAGGGTCAGGCTCTTAGGGTTAGGGTTAGACTCAGGCTCTTAGGGTTAGGGTTAGACTCAGGCTCTTAGGGTTAGGGTTAGACTCAGGCTCTTCGGGTTAGGGTTAGGGTCAGGCTCTTAGGGTGAGGGTTAGGGTCAGGCTCTTAGGGTGAGGGTTAGGGTCAGGCTCTTAGGGTGAGGGTTAGGGTCAGGCTCTTAGGGTGAGGGTTAGGGTCAGGCTCTTAGGGTTAGGGTTAGACTCAGGCTCTTCGGGTTAGGGTTAGACTCAGGCTCTTCGGGTGAGGGTTAGACTCAGGCTCTTCGGGTGAGGGTTAGACTCAGGCTCTTAGGGTTAGGGTCAGACTCAGTCTCTTAGGGTTAGGGTCAGACTCAGGCTCTTAGGGTTAGGGTTAGACTCAGGCTCTTCGGGTGAGGGTTAGACTCAGGCTCTTAGGGTTAGACTCAGACTCAGTCTCTTAGGGTGAGGGTTAGACTCAGGCTCTTAGGGTGAGGGTTAGACTCAGGCTCTTAGGGTGAGGGTTAGACTCAGGCTCTTCGGGTTAGGGTTAGACTCAGGCTCTTCGGGTTAGGGTTAGACTCAGGCTCTTAGGGTGAGGGTTAGACTCAGGCTCTTAGGGTGAGGGTTAGACTCAGGCTCTTAGGGTTAGGGTTAGACTCAGGCTCTTAGGGTGAGGGTTAGACTCAGGCTCTTAGGGTGAGGGTTAGACTCAGGCTCAGGCTCTTCGGGTTAGACTCAGGCTCAGGCTCTTCGGGTTAGACTCAGACTCAGGCTCTTCGGGTTAGACTCAGACTCAGGCTCTTCGGGTTAGACTCAGACTCAGGCTCTTCGGGTTAGACTCAGACTCAGGCTCTTCGGGTTAGACTCAGACTCAGGCTCTTCGGGTTAGACTCAGACTCAGGCTCTTCGGGTTAGACTCAGACTCAGGCTCTTCGGGTTAGACTCAGGGTCAGGCTCTTCGGGTTAGACTCAGGGTCAGGCTCTTCGGGTTAGACTCAGGGTCAGGCTCTTCGGGTTAGACTCAGGGTCAGGCTCTTCGGGTTAGACTCAGGGTCAGGCTCTTCGGGTTAGACTCAGGGTCAGGCTCTTCGGGTTAGACTCAGGGTCAGGCTCTTCGGGTTAGACTCAGGGTCAGGCTCTTCGGGTTAGACTCAGGCTCAGGCTCTTCGGGTTAGACTCAGACTCAGGCTCTTCGGGTTAGACTCAGGGTCAGGCTCTTCGGGTTAGACTCAGGGTCAGGCTCTTCGGGTTAGACTCAGGGTCAGGCTCTTCGGGTTAGACTCAGGGTCAGGCTCTTCGGGTTAGACTCAGGGTCAGGCTCTTCGGGTTAGACTCAGGGTCAGGCTCTTCGGGTTAGACTCAGGGTCAGGCTCTTCGGGTTAGACTCAGGGTCAGGCTCTTCGGGTTAGACTCAGGGTCAGGCTCTTCGGGTGAGGGTTAGGGTCAGGCTCTTCGGGTGAGGGTTAGGGTCAGGCTCTTAGGGTGAGGGTTAGGGTCAGGCTCTTCGGGTGAGGGTTAGGGTCAGGCTCTTCGGGTTGGGGTTAGGGTCAGGCTCTTAGGGTTGGGGTTAGGGTCAGGCTCTTAGGGTGAGGGTTCGACTCAGGCTCTTCGGGTTGGGGTTAGGGTCAGGCTCTTAGGGTTGGGGTTAGGGTCAGGCTCTTAGGGTGAGGGTTCGACTCAGGCTCTTAGGGTTAGGGTTCGACTCAGGCTCTTAGGGTTAGGGTTCGACTCAGGCTCTTAGGGTTAGGGTTCGACTCAGGCTCTTAGGGTGAGGGTTCGACTCAGGCTCTTAGGGTGAGGGTTCGACTCAGGCTCTTAGGGTGAGGGTTAGACACAGGCTCTTAGGGTTAGGGTTAGACTCAGGCTCTTAGGGTTAGGGTTAGACTCAGGCTCTTCGGGTGAGGCTTAGACTCAGGCTCTTCGGGTGAGGCTTAGACTCAGGCTCTTCGGGTGAGGCTTAGACTCAGGCTCTTCGGGTGAGGCTTAGACTCAGGCTCTTCGGGTGAGGCTTAGACTCAGGCTCTTCGGGTGAGGCTTAGACTCAGGCTCTTCGGGTGAGGCTTAGACTCAGACTCAGGCTCTTAGGGTTAGACTCAGACTCAGGCTCTTAGGGTTAGACTCAGACTCAGGCTCTTAGGGTTAGACTCAGACTCAGGCTCTTAGGGTTAGACTCAGACTCAGGCTCTTAGGGTTAGACTCAGACTCAGGCTCTTCGGGTTAGGGTTAGACTCAGGCTCTTCGGGTTAGGGTTAGACTCAGGCTCTTAGGGTGAGGGTTAGGGTCAGGCTCTTAGGGTGAGGGTTAGGGTCAGGCTCTTAGGGTGAGGGTTCGACTCAGGCTCTTAGGGTGAGGGTTAGACTCAGGCTCTTAGGGTGAGGGTTAGACTCAGGCTCTTAGGGTTAGGGTTAGACTCAGGCTCTTCGGGTGAGGCTTAGACTCAGGCTCTTCGGGTGAGGCTTAGACTCAGGCTCTTCGGGTGAGGCTTAGACTCAGGCTCTTAGGGTTAGACTCAGACTCAGGCTCTTAGGGTTAGACTCAGACTCAGGCTCTTAGGGTTAGACTCAGACTCAGGCTCTTAGGGTTAGACTCAGACTCAGGCTCTTAGGGTTAGGGTTAGACTCAGGCTCTTAGGGTGAGGGTTAGGGTCAGGCTCTTAGGGTGAGGGTTAGGGTCAGGCTCTTAGGGTGAGGGTTAGGGTCAGGCTCTTAGGGTTAGGGTTAGACTCAGGCTCTTAGGGTGAGGGTTAGACTCAGGCTCTTAGGGTGAGGGTTAGACTCAGGCTCTTAGGGTGAGGGTTAGACACAGGCTCTTCGGGTGAGGGTTAGACTCAGGCTCTTCGGGTGAGGGTTAGACTCAGGCTCTTCGGGTTAGGGTTAGACTCAGGCTCTTAGGGTGAGGGTTAGACACAGGCTCTTCGGGTGAGGGTTAGACTCAGGCTCTTCGGGTGAGGGTTAGACTCAGGCTCTTCGGGTTAGGGTTAGACTCAGGCTCTTAGGGTGAGGGTTAGACTCAGGCTCTTCGGGTGAGGGTTAGACTCAGGCTCTTCGGGTGAGGGTTAGACTCAGGCTCTTCGGGTGAGGCTTAGACTCAGGCTCTTAGGGTTAGACTCAGACTCAGGCTCTTAGGGTTAGGGTTAGACTCAGGCTCTTAGGGTTAGGGTTAGACTCAGGCTCTTCGGGTGAGGCTTAGACTCAGGCTCTTCGGGTGAGGCTTAGACTCAGGCTCTTCGGGTGAGGCTTAGACTCAGGCTCTTCGGGTGAGGCTTAGACTCAGGCTCTTCGGGTGAGGCTTAGACTCAGGCTCTTCGGGTGAGGCTTAGACTCAGGCTCTTCGGGTGAGGGTTAGACTCAGGCTCTTAGGGTTAGACTCAGACTCAGGCTCTTAGGGTTAGACTCAGACTCAGGCTCTTAGGGTGAGGGTTAGGGTCAGGCTCTTAGGGTGAGGGTTAGGGTCAGGCTCTTAGGGTGAGGGTTAGACTCAGGCTCTTAGGGTTAGGGTTAGACTCAGGCTCTTAGGGTGAGGGTTAGGGTCAGGCTCTTAGGGTGAGGGTTAGACTCAGGCTCTTAGGGTTAGGGTTAGACTCAGGCTCTTAGGGTGAGGGTTAGACTCAGGCTCTTAGGGTGAGGGTTAGACTCAGGCTCTTAGGGTGAGGGTTAGACTCAGGCTCTTAGGGTTAGGGTTAGACTCAGGCTCTTAGGGTTAGGGTTAGACTCAGGCTCTTCGGGTGAGGGTTAGACACAGGCTCTTAGGGTTAGGGTTAGACTCAGGCTCTTAGGGTTAGGGTTAGACTCAGGCTCTTAGGGTTAGGGTTAGACTCAGGCTCTTCGGGTTAGGGTTAGACTCAGGCTCTTAGGGTGAGGGTTAGACTCAGGCTCTTAGGGTGAGGGTTAGACTCAGGCTCTTAGGGTTAGGCTTAGACTCAGGCTCTTAGGGTGAGGGTTAGACTCAGGCTCTTAGGGTGAGGGTTAGACTCAGGCTCTTCGGGTTAGACTCAGACTCAGGCTCTTCGGGTTAGACTCAGACTCAGGCTCTTCGGGTTAGACTCAGACTCAGGCTCTTCGGGTTAGACTCAGACTCAGGCTCTTCGGGTTAGACTCAGACTCAGGCTCTTAGGGTTAGACTCAGACTCAGTCTCTTAGGGTTAGGGTTAGACTCAGGCTCTTAGGGTGAGGGTTAGACTCAGGCTCTTAGGGTTAGACTCAGACTCAGTCTCTTAGGGTTAGACTCAGACTCAGGCTCTTAGGGTTAGACTCAGACTCAGGCTCTTAGGGTTAGACTCAGACTCAGGCTCTTAGGGTGAGGGTTAGACTCAGGCTCTTCGGGTTAGGGTTAGACTCAGGCTCTTAGGGTTAGGGTTAGACTCAGGCTCTTAGGGTGAGGGTTAGACTCAGGCTCTTAGGGTGAGGGTTAGACTCAGGGTCTTAGGCTTAGGGTTAGACTCAGGCTCTTAGGGTTAGGGTTAGACTCAGGCTCTTAGGGTTAGTCTTAGACTCAGGCTCTTAGGGTTAGGCTTAGACTCAGGCTCTTAGGGTTAGGCTTAGACTCAGGCTCTTAGGGTGAGGGTTAGACTCAGGCTCTTAGGGTGAGGGTTAGACTCAGGCTCTTAGGGTGAGGGTTAGACTCAGGCTCTTAGGGTGAGGGTTAGACTCAGGCTCTTCGGGTTAGGGTTAGACTCAGGCTCTTCGGGTGAGGGTTAGACTCAGGCTCTTCGGGTGAGGGTTAGACTCAGGCTCTTCGGGTTAGGGTTAGACTCAGGCTCTTAGGGTGAGGGTTAGACTCAGGCTCTTAGGGTGAGGGTTAGACTCAGGCTCTTAGGGTGAGGGTTAGACTCAGGCTCTTAGGGTGAGGGTTAGACTCAGGCTCTTAGGGTGAGGGTTAGACTCAGGCTCTTAGGGTGAGGGTTAGACTCAGGCTCTTAGGGTGAGGGTTAGTCTCAGGCTCTTCGGGTTAGGGTTAGACTCAGGCTCTTCGGGTTAGGGTTAGACTCAGGCTCTTCGGGTTAGGGTTAGACTCAGGCTCTTAGGGTTAGGGTTAGACTCAGGCTCTTCGGGTGAGGGTTAGACTCAGGCTCTTCGGGTTAGACTCAGACTCAGGCTCTTCGGGTTAGACTCAGACTCAGGCTCTTAGGCTTAGACTCAGACTCAGGCTCTTAGGGTTAGGGTTAGGGTCAGGCTCTTAGGGTTAGGGTTAGGGTCAGGCTCTTAGGGTTAGGGTTAGGGTCAGGCTCTTAGGGTTAGGGTTAGGGTCAGGCTCTTAGGGTTAGGGTTAGGGTCAGGCTCTTCGGGTTAGGGTTAGGGTCAGGCTCTTCGGGTTAGGGTTAGGGTCAGGCTCTTCGGGTTAGGCTTAGACTCAGGCTCTTCGGGTTAGGCTTAGACTCAGGCTCTTAGGGTTAGGGTTAGACTCAGGCTCTTAGGGTTAGGGTTAGACTCAGGCTCTTACGGTTAGGGTTAGACTCAGGCTCTTAGGGTTAGGGTTAGACTCAGGCTCTTAGGGTTAGGGTTAGACTCAGGCTCTTAGGGTTAGGGTTAGACTCAGGCTCTTAGGGTTAGGGTTAGACTCAGGCTCTTAGGCTTAGGGTTAGACTCAGGCTCTTAGGGCTAGGGTTAGACTCAGGCTCTTAGGGTTAGGGTTAGACTCAGGCTCTTAGGGTTAGGGTTAGACTCAGGCTCTTAGGGCTAGGGTTAGACTCAGGCTCTTAGGGTTAGACTCAGGCTCTTAGGGTTAGGCTTAGCCTCAGGCTCTTAGGGTTAGGCTTAGACTCAGGCACTTAGGGTGAGGGTTAGACTCAGGCTCTTAGGGTTAGGGTTAGACTCAGGCTCTTAGGCTTAGGGTTAGACTCAGGCTCTTAGGGTTAGGCTTAGACTCAGGCTCTTAGGGTTAGGGTTAGACTCAGGCTCTTAGGGTTAGGGTTAGACTCAGGCTCTTAGGGTTAGGGTTAGACTCAGGCTCTTAGGGTTAGGGTTAGACTCAGGCTCTTAGGGTTAGGCTTAGACTCAGGCTCTTAGGGTTAGGCTTAGACTCAGGCTCTTAGGGCTAGGGTTAGACTCAGGCTCTTAGGGCTAGGGTTAGACTCAGGCTCTTAGGGCTAGGGTTAGACTCAGGCTCTTAGGCTTAGGGTTAGACTCAGGCTCTTAGGCTTAGGGTTAGACTCAGGCTCTTAGGGTTAGGGTTAGACTCAGGCTCTTAGGGTTAGGGTTAGACTCAGGCTCTTAGGGTTAGGGTTCGACATAGGCTCTTAGGGTTAGGGTTCGACATAGGCTCTTAGGGTTAGGGTTAGACTCAGGCTCTTAGGGTTAGGGTTAGACTCAGGCTCTTAGGGTTAGGGTTAGACTCAGGCTCTTAGGGTTAGGCTTAGACTCAGGCTCTTAGGGTTAGGGTTAGACTCAGGCTCTTAGGGTTAGGCTTAGACTCAGGCTCTTAGGGTTAGGCTTAGACTCAGGCTCTTAGGGTTAGGCTTAGACTCAGGCTCTTAGGCTTAGGCTTAGACTCAGGCTCTTAGGCTTAGGCTTAGACTCAGGCTCTTAGGCTTAGGCTTAGACTCAGGCTCTTAGGGTTAGGCTTAGACTCAGGCTCTTAGGCTTAGGCTTAGACTCAGGCTCTTAGGCTTAGGCTTAGACTCAGGCTCTTAGGCTTAGGCTTAGACTCAGGCTCTTAGGCTTAGGGTTAGACTCAGGCTCTTAGGCTTAGGGTTAGACTCAGGCTCTTAGGCTTAGGGTTAGACACAGGCTCTTAGGGTTAGGGTTAGACTCAGGCTCTTAGGGTTAGGGTTAGACTCAGGCTCTTAGGGTTAGGGTTCGACTCAGGCTCTTAGGGTTAGGGTTCGACTCAGGCTCTTAGGGTTAGGGTTCGACTCAGGCTCTTAG
Organism: Falco punctatus; assembly: GCF_963210335.1. Lineage (NCBI taxonomy): Eukaryota > Metazoa > Chordata > Aves > Falconiformes > Falconidae > Falco > Falco punctatus. The sequence goes on from NW_027660079.1 coordinate 133,633, forward strand.
GGTTAGGGTTCGACTCAGGCTCTTAGGGTTAGGCTTAGACTCAGGCTCTTAGGGTTAGGCTTAGACTCAGGCTCTTAGGGTTAGGCTTAGACTCAGGCTCTTAGGGTTAGGCTTAGACTCAGGCTCTTAGGGTTAGGCTTAGACTCAGGCTCTTAGGGTTAGGCTTAGACTCAGGCTCTTAGGGTTAGGCTTAGACTCAGGCTCTTAGGGTTAGGCTTAGACTCAGGCTCTTAGGGTTAGGCTTAGACTCAGGCTCTTAGGGTTAGGCTTAGACTCAGGCTCTTAGGGTTAGGCTTAGACTCAGGCTCTTAGGGTTAGGCTTAGACTCAGGCTCTTAGGGTTAGGGTTAGACTCAGGCTCTTAGGGTGAGGGTTAGACTCAGGCTCTTAGGGTGAGGGTTAGACTCAGGCTCTTAGGGTGAGGGTTAGACTCAGGCTCTTAGGGTGAGGGTTAGACTCAGGCTCTTAGGGTGAGGGTTAGACTCAGGCTCTTAGGGTGAGGGTTAGACTCAGGCTCTTAGGGTGAGGGTTAGACTCAGGCTCTTAGGGTGAGGCTTAGACTCAGGCTCTTAGGGTTAGGCTTAGACTCAGGCTCTTAGGGTTAGGCTTAGACTCAGGCTCTTAGGGTTAGGCTTAGACTCAGGCTCTTAGGGTTAGGCTTAGACTCAGGCTCTTAGGGTTAGGGTTAGACTCAGGCTCTTAGGGTTAGGGTTAGACTCAGGCTCTTAGGGTTAGGGTTAGACTCAGGCTCTTAGGGTTAGGCTTAGACTCAGGCTCTTAGGGCTAGGCTTAGACTCAGGCTCTTAGGGTTAGGGTTAGACTCAGGCTCTTAGGGTTAGGCTTAGACTCAGGCTCTTAGGGTTAGGCTTAGACTCAGGCTCTTAGGGTTAGGCTTAGACTCAGGCTCTTAGGGTTAGGCTTAGACTCAGGCTCTTAGGGTTAGGCTTAGACTCAGGCTCTTAGGGTTAGGCTTAGACTCAGGCTCTTAGGGTTAGGCTTAGACTCAGGCTCTTAGGGTTAGGCTTAGACTCAGGCTCTTAGGGTGAGGGTTAGACTCAGGCTCTTAGGGTGAGGGTTAGACTCAGGTTCTTAGGGTGAGGGTTAGACTCAGGCTCTTAGGGTTAGACTCAGACTCAGCCTCTTAGGGTGAGGGTTAGACACAGGCTCTTAGGGTTAGGCTTAGACTCAGGCTCTTAGGGTTAGGCTTAGACTCAGGCTCTTAGGGTTAGGCTTAGACTCCGGCTCTTAGGGTTAGGCTTAGACTCCGGCTCTTAGGGTTAGGGTTAGACTCAGGCTCTTAGGGTTAGGCTTAGACTCAGGCTCTTAGGGTGAGGGTTAGACTCAGGCTCTTAGGGTTAGGCTTAGACTCAGGCTCTTAGGGTTAGGGTTAGACTCAGGCTCTTCGGGTTAGGCTTAGACTCAGGCTCTTAGGGCTAGGGTTAGACTCAGGCTCTTAGGGTTAGGGTTAGACTCAGGCTCTTCGGGTTAGGCTTAGACTCAGGCTCTTAGGGTTAGGCTTAGACTCAGGCTCTTCGGGTTAGGCTTAGACTCAGGCTCTTAGGGTTAGGGTTAGACTCAGGCTCTTAGGGTTAGGCTTAGACTCAGGCTCTTAGGGTTAGGCTTAGACTCCGGCTCTTAGGGTTAGGCTTAGACTCAGGCTCTTAGGGTTAGGGTTAGACTCAGGCTCTTAGGGTTAGGGTTAGACTCAGGCTCTTAGGGTGAGGGTTAGACTCAGGCTCTTAGGGTTAGGCTTAGACTCAGGCTCTTAGGGTTAGGCTTAGACTCAGGCTCTTAGGGTTAGGGTTAGACTCAGGCTCTTCGGGTTAGGCTTAGACTCAGGCTCTTAGGGCTAGGGTTAGACTCAGGCTCTTAGGGTTAGGGTTAGACTCAGGCTCTTAGGGTTAGGGTTAGACTCAGGCTCTTCGGGTTAGGCTTAGACTCAGGCTCTTCGGGTTAGGCTTAGACTCAGGCTCTTCGGGTTAGGCTTAGACTCAGGCTCTTAGGGTTAGGGTTAGACTCAGGCTCTTAGGGTTAGGCTTAGACTCAGGCTCTTAGGGTTAGACTCAGACTCAGGCTCTTAGGGTTAGGCTTAGACTCAGGCTCTTAGGGTTAGGCTTAGACTCAGGCTCTTAGGGCTAGGGTTAGACTCAGGCTCTTAGGGTTAGGCTTAGACTCAGGCTCTTAGGGTTAGGGTTAGACTCAGGCTCTTAGGGTTAGGCTTAGACTCAGGCTCTTAGGGTTAGGCTTAGACTCAGGCTCTTAGGGTTAGGCTTAGCCTCAGGCTCTTAGGGTTAGGCTTAGACTCAGGCTCTTAGGGTTAGGGTTCGACTCAGGCTCTTAGGGTTAGGGTTCGACTCAGGCTCTTAGGGTTAGGGTTCGACTCAGGCTCTTAGGGTTAGGGTTAGACTCAGGCTCTTAGGGCTAGGGTTCGACTCAGGCTCTTAGGGTTAGGGTTAGACTCAGGCTCTTAGGGCTAGGGTTAGACTCAGGCTCTTAGGGTTAGGGTTAGACTCAGGCTCTTAGGGTTAGGGTTAGACTCAGGCTCTTAGGGTTAGGGTTAGACTCAGGCTCTTAGGGTTAGGCTTAGACTCAGGCTCTTAGGGTTAGGCTTAGACTCAGGCTCTTAGGGTTAGGGTTAGACTCCGACTCTTAGGGTTAGGGTTAGACTCCGGCTCTTAGGGTTAGGCTTAGACTCAGGCTCTTAGGGTTAGGCTTAGACTCAGGCTCTTAGGGTGAGGCTTAGACTCAGGCTCTTAGGGTGAGGGTTAGACTCAGGCTCTTAGGGTGAGGGTTAGACTCAGGCTCTTCGGGTTAGGGTTAGACTCAGGCTCTTCGGGTTAGGGTTAGACTCAGGCTCTTCGGGTTAGGGTTAGACTCAGGCTCTTAGGGTTAGGGTTAGACTCAGGCTCTTAGGGTTAGGCTTAGACTCAGGCTCTTAGGGTTAGGGTTAGACTCAGGCTCTTAGGCTTAGGGTTAGACTCAGGCTCTTAGGCTTAGGGTTAGACTCAGGCTCTTAGGGTGAGGGTTAGACTCAGGCTCTTAGGGTTAGGCTTAGACTCAGGCTCTTAGGGTTAGACTCAGACTCAGGCTCTTAGGGTTAGGCTTAGACTCAGGCTCTTAGGGTTAGGCTTAGACTCAGGCTCTTAGGGCTAGGGTTAGACTCAGGCTCTTAGGGTTAGGGTTAGACTCAGGCTCTTAGGGCTAGGGTTAGACTCAGGCTCTTAGGGTTAGGCTTAGACTCAGGCTCTTAGGGTTAGGCTTAGACTCAGGCTCTTAGGGTTAGGCTTAGACTCCGGCTCTTAGGGTTAGGGTTAGACTCAGGCTCTTCGGGTTAGGGTTAGACTCAGGCTCTTAGGGTTAGGCTTAGACTCAGGCTCTTAGGGTGAGGGTTAGACTCAGGCTCTTAGGGTTAGGGTTAGACTCAGGCTCTTAGGGTTAGGGTTAGACTCAGGCTCTTCGGGTTAGGCTTAGACTCAGGCTCTTCGGGTTAGGGTTAGACTCAGGCTCTTATGGTTAGGCTTAGACTCAGGCTCTTAGGGTTAGGGTTAGACTCAGGCTCTTCGGGTTAGGCTTAGACTCAGGCTCTTCGGGTTAGGCTTAGACTCAGGCTCTTAGGGTTAGGCTTAGACTCAGGCTCTTAGGGTTAGGCTTAGACTCAGGCTCTTAGGGTTAGGCTTAGACTCAGGCTCTTAGGGTTAGGCTTAGACTCAGGCTCTTAGGGTTAGGCTTAGACTCAGGCTCTTAGGGTTAGGCTTAGACTCAGGCTCTTAGGGTTAGACTCAGACTCAGGCTCTTAGGGTTAGGGTTAGACTCAGGCTCTTAGGGTTAGGGTTAGACTCAGGCTCTTAGGGTTAGGGTTAGACTCAGGTTCTTAGGGTTAGGCTTAGACTCAGGCTCTTAGGCTTAGGGTTAGACTCAGGCTCTTAGGGTTAGGCTTAGACTCAGGCTCTTAGGGTTAGGGTTAGACTCAGGCTCTTAGGGTTAGGCTTAGACTCAGGCTCTTAGGGTTAGGCTTAGACTCAGGCTCTTAGGGTTAGACTCAGACTCAGGCTCTTAGGGTTAGGCTTAGACTCAGGCTCTTAGGGTTAGGGTTAGACTCAGGCTCTTAGGGTGAGGGTTAGACTCAGGCTCTTAGGGTGAGGGTTAGACTCAGGTTCTTAGGGTGAGGGTTAGACTCAGGCTCTTAGGGTTAGACTCAGACTCAGCCTCTTAGGGTGAGGGTTAGACACAGGCTCTTAGGGTTAGGCTTAGACTCAGGCTCTTAGGGTTAGGCTTAGACTCAGGCTCTTAGGGTTAGGCTTAGACTCCGGCTCTTAGGGTTAGGCTTAGACTCCGGCTCTTAGGGTTAGGGTTAGACTCAGGCTCTTAGGGTTAGGCTTAGACTCAGGCTCTTAGGGTGAGGGTTAGACTCAGGCTCTTAGGGTTAGGCTTAGACTCAGGCTCTTAGGGTTAGGGTTAGACTCAGGCTCTTCGGGTTAGGCTTAGACTCAGGCTCTTAGGGCTAGGGTTAGACTCAGGCTCTTAGGGTGAGGGTTAGACTCAGGCTCTTAGGGTTAGGCTTAGACTCAGGCTCTTAGGGTTAGGCTTAGACTCAGGCTCTTAGGGTTAGGGTTAGACTCAGGCTCTTCGGGTTAGGCTTAGACTCAGGCTCTTAGGGCTAGGGTTAGACTCAGGCTCTTAGGGTTAGGGTTAGACTCAGGCTCTTAGGGTTAGGGTTAGACTCAGGCTCTTCGGGTTAGGCTTAGACTCAGGCTCTTAGGGTTAGGCTTAGACTCAGGCTCTTCGGGTTAGGCTTAGACTCAGGCTCTTAGGGTTAGGGTTAGACTCAGGCTCTTAGGGTTAGGCTTAGACTCAGGCTCTTAGGGTTAGACTCAGACTCAGGCTCTTAGGGTTAGGCTTAGACTCAGGCTCTTAGGGTTAGGCTTAGACTCAGGCTCTTAGGGCTAGGGTTAGACTCAGGCTCTTAGGGTTAGGCTTAGACTCAGGCTCTTAGGGTTAGGGTTAGACTCAGGCTCTTAGGGTTAGGCTTAGACTCAGGCTCTTAGGGTTAGGCTTAGACTCAGGCTCTTAGGGTTAGGCTTAGCCTCAGGCTCTTAGGGTTAGGCTTAGACTCAGGCTCTTAGGGTTAGGGTTCGACTCAGGCTCTTAGGGTTAGGGTTCGACTCAGGCTCTTAGGGTTAGGGTTCGACTCAGGCTCTTAGGGTTAGGGTTAGACTCAGGCTCTTAGGGCTAGGGTTCGACTCAGGCTCTTAGGGTTAGGGTTAGACTCAGGCTCTTAGGGCTAGGGTTAGACTCAGGCTCTTAGGGTTAGGGTTAGACTCAGGCTCTTAGGGTTAGGGTTAGACTCAGGCTCTTAGGGTTAGGCTTAGACTCAGGCTCTTAGGGTGAGGGTTAGACTCAGGCTCTTAGGGTGAGGGTTAGACTCAGGCTCTTCGGGTTAGGGTTAGACTCAGGCTCTTCGGGTTAGGGTTAGACTCAGGCTCTTCGGGTTAGGGTTAGACTCAGGCTCTTAGGGTTAGGGTTAGACTCAGGCTCTTAGGGTTAGGCTTAGACTCAGGCTCTTAGGGTTAGGGTTAGACTCAGGCTCTTAGGCTTAGGGTTAGACTCAGGCTCTTAGGCTTAGGGTTAGACTCAGGCTCTTAGGCTTAGGGTTAGACTCAGGCTCTTAGGGTGAGGGTTAGACTCAGGCTCTTAGGGTGAGGGTTAGACTCAGGCTCTTAGGGTTAGACTCAGACTCAGGCTCTTAGGGTTAGGCTTAGACTCAGGCTCTTAGGGTTAGGCTTAGACTCAGGCTCTTAGGGCTAGGGTTAGACTCAGGCTCTTAGGGTTAGGGTTAGACTCAGGCTCTTAGGGTTAGGGTTAGACTCAGGCTCTTAGGGCTAGGGTTAGACTCAGGCTCTTAGGGTTAGGCTTAGACTCAGGCTCTTAGGGTTAGGCTTAGACTCAGGCTCTTAGGGTTAGGCTTAGACTCCGGCTCTTAGGGTTAGGGTTAGACTCAGGCTCTTCGGGTTAGGGTTAGACTCAGGCTCTTAGGGTTAGGCTTAGACTCAGGCTCTTAGGGTGAGGGTTAGACTCAGGCTCTTAGGGTTAGGGTTAGACTCAGGCTCTTAGGGTTAGGGTTAGACTCAGGCTCTTCGGGTTAGGCTTAGACTCAGGCTCTTCGGGTTAGGGTTAGACTCAGGCTCTTATGGTTAGGCTTAGACTCAGGCTCTTAGGGTTAGGCTTAGACTCAGGCTCTTCGGGTTAGGCTTAGACTCAGGCTCTTCGGGTTAGGCTTAGACTCAGGCTCTTAGGGTTAGGCTTAGACTCAGGCTCTTAGGGTTAGGCTTAGACTCAGGCTCTTAGGGTTAGGCTTAGACTCAGGCTCTTAGGGTTAGGCTTAGACTCAGGCTCTTAGGGTTAGACTCAGACTCAGGCTCTTAGGGTTAGGGTTAGACTCAGGCTCTTAGGGTTAGGGTTAGACTCAGGCTCTTAGGGTTAGGGTTAGACTCAGGTTCTTAGGGTTAGGCTTAGACTCAGGCTCTTAGGCTTAGGGTTAGACTCAGGCTCTTAGGGTTAGGCTTAGACTCAGGCTCTTAGGGTTAGGGTTAGACTCAGGCTCTTAGGGTTAGGCTTAGACTCAGGCTCTTAGGGTTAGGCTTAGACTCAGGCTCTTAGGGTTAGACTCAGACTCAGGCTCTTAGGGTTAGGCTTAGACTCAGGCTCTTAGGGCTAGGGTTAGACTCAGGCTCTTAGGGTTAGGGTTAGACTCAGGCTCTTAGGGTTAGGGTTAGACTCAGGCTCTTAGGGTTAGGCTTAGACTCAGGCTCTTAGGGTTAGGCTTAGACTCAGGCTCTTAGGGTTAGGCTTAGACTCAGGCTCTTAGGGTTAGGGTTAGACTCAGGCTCTTAGGGTTAGGGTTAGCCTCAGGCTCTTAGGGTTAGGGTTAGCCTCAGGCTCTTAGGGTTAGGCTTAGACTCAGGCTCTTAGGGTTAGGGTTAGACTCAGGCTCTTCGGGTTAGGGTTCGACTCAGGCTCTTAGGGTTAGGGTTCGACTCAGGCTCTTAGGGTTAGGGTTCGACTCAGGCTCTTAGGGCTAGGGTTAGACTCAGGCTCTTAGGGTTAGGGTTAGACTCAGGCTCTTAGGGCTAGGGTTAGACTCAGGCTCTTAGGGTTAGGCTTAGACTCAGGCTCTTAGGGTTAGGCTTAGACTCAGGCTCTTAGGGTTAGGCTTAGACTCAGGCTCTTAGGGTTAGGCTTAGACTCAGGCTCTTAGGGTTAGGCTTAGACTCCGGCTCTTAGGGTTAGGCTTAGACTCAGGCTCTTAGGGTTAGGGTTCGACTCAGGCTCTTAGGGTTAGGGTTAGACTCAGGCTCTTAGGGCTAGGGTTAGACTCAGGCTCTTAGGGCTAGGGTTAGACTCAGGCTCTTAGGGCTAGGCTTAGACTCAGGCTCTTAGGGTTAGGCTTAGACTCAGGCTCTTAGGGTTAGGCTTAGACTCAGGCTCTTAGGGTGAGGGTTAGACTCAGGCTCTTAGGGTGAGGGTTAGACTCAGGCTCTTAGGGTGAGGGTTAGACTCAGGCTCTTAGGGTGAGGGTTAGACTCAGGCTCTTAGGGTGAGGGTTAGACTCAGGCTCTTAGGGTGAGGGTTAGACTCAGGCTCTTAGGGTGAGGGTTAGACTCAGGCTCTTCGGGTTAGGGTTAGACTCAGGCTCTTCGGGTTAGGGTTAGACTCAGGCTCTTCGGGTTAGGGTTAGACTCAGGCTCTTCGGGTTAGGGTTAGACTCAGGCTCTTAGGCTTAGGGTTAGACTCAGGCTCTTAGGCTTAGGGTTAGACTCAGGCTCTTAGGGTTAGGGTTAGACTCAGGCTCTTAGGGTTAGGCTTAGACTCAGGCTCTTAGGGTTAGGCTTAGACTCAGGCTCTTAGGGTGAGGGTTAGACTCAGGCTCTTAGGCTTAGGGTTAGACTCAGGCTCTTAGGCTTAGGGTTAGACTCAGGCTCTTAGGGTTAGGGTTAGACTCAGGCTCTTAGGCTTAGCGTTAGACTCAGGCTCTTAGGCTTAGCGTTAGACTCAGGCTCTTAGGGTGAGGGTTAGACTCAGGCTCTTAGGGTTAGGGTTAGACTCAGGCTCTTAGGGTTAGACTCAGACTCAGCCTCTTAGGGTGAGGGTTAGACACAGGCTCTTAGGGTTAGGGTTAGACTCAGGCACTTAGGGTTAGGGTTAGACTCAGGCTCTTAGGGTTAGGGTTAGACTCAGGCTCTTAGGGTTAGGGTTAGACTCAGGCTCTTAGGGTTAGGGTTCGACTCAGGCTCTTAGGGTTAGGGTTCGACTCAGGCTCTTAGGGTTAGGGTTAGACTCAGGCTCTTAGGGTTAGGGTTAAACTCAGGCTCTTAGGGCTAGGGTTAGACTCAGGCTCTTAGGGTTAGGGTTAGATTCAGGCTCTTAGGGCTAGGGTTAGACTCCGGCTCTTAGGGTTAGGCTTAGACTCCGGCTCTTAGGGTGAGGGTTAGACTCAGGCTCTTCGGGTTAGGCTTAGACTCAGGCTCTTCGGGTTAGGCTTAGACTCAGGCTCTTAGGGCTAGGGTTAGACTCAGGCTCTTAGGGTTAGGGTTAGACTCAGGCTCTTCGGGTTAGGCTTAGACTCAGGCTCTTAGGGTTAGGCTTAGACTCAGGCTCTTAGGGTTAGGCTTAGACTCAGGCTCTTCGGGTTAGGCTTAGACTCAGGCTCTTAGGGTTAGGGTTAGACTCAGGCTCTTAGGGTTAGGCTTAGACTCAGGCTCTTAGGGTTAGGGTTAGACTCAGGCTCTTAGGGTTAGACTCAGACTCAGGCTCTTAGGGTTAGGCTTAGACTCAGGCTCTTAGGGTTAGACTCAGACTCAGGCTCTTCGGGTTAGGCTTAGACTCAGGCTCTTCGGGTTAGGCTTAGACTCAGGCTCTTCGGGTTAGGCTTAGACTCAGGCTCTTCGGGTTAGGCTTAGACTCAGGCTCTTAGGGTTAGGCTTAGACTCAGGCTCTTAGGGTTAGGCTTAGACTCAGGCTCTTAGGGTTAGGCTTAGACTCAGGCTCTTAGGGTTAGGGTTAGACTCAGGCTCTTAGGGTTAGGGTTAGACTCAGGCTCTTAGGCTTAGGGTTAGACTCAGGCTCTTAGGGTTAGGCTTAGACTCAGGCTCTTAGGGTTAGGGTTAGACTCAGGCTCTTAGTGTTAGGGTTAGACTCAGGCTCTTAGAGTTAGGCTTAGACTCAGGCTCTTAGGGTTAGGCTTAGCCTCAGGCTCTTAGGGTTAGGGTTAGACTCAGGCTCTTAGGGTTAGGGTTAGACTCAGGCTCTTAGGGTTAGGGTTAGACTCAGGCTCTTAGGCTTAGGGTTAGACTCAGGCTCTTAGGGTGAGGGTTAGACTCAGGCTCTTAGGGTTAGGGTTAGACTCAGGCTCTTAGGGTTAGGGTTAGACTCAGGCTCTTAGGGTTAGGGTTAGACTCAGGCTCTTAGGGTTAGGCTTAGCCTCAGGCTCTTAGGGTTAGGCTTAGCCTCAGGCTCTTAGGGTTAGGGTTCGACTCAGGCTCTTAGGGTTAGGGTTCGACTCAGGCTCTTAGGGTTAGGGTTCGACTCAGGCTCTTAGGGTTAGGGTTAGACTCAGGCTCTTAGGGCTAGGGTTAGACTCAGGCTCTTAGGGCTAGGGTTAGACTCAGGCTCTTAGGGCTAGGGTTAGACTCAGGCTCTTAGGGTTAGGGTTAGACTCAGGCTCTTAGGGTGAGGCTTAGACTCAGGCTCTTAGGGTTAGGCTTAGACTCAGGCTCTTAGGGTTAGGCTTAGACTCAGGCTCTTAGGGTTAGGCTTAGACTCCGGCTCTTAGGGTTAGGGTTAGACTCAGGCTCTTAGGGTTAGGCTTAGACTCAGGCTCTTAGGGTTAGGCTTAGACTCAGGCTCTTAGGGTGAGGCTTAGACTCAGGCTCTTAGGGTGAGGCTTAGACTCAGGCTCTTAGGGTGAGGGTTAGACTCAGGCTCTTAGGGTTAGGGTTAGACTCAGGCTCTTCGGGTTAGGGTTAGACTCAGGCTCTTCGGGTTAGGGTTAGACTCAGGCTCTTCGGGTGAGGGTTAGACTCAGGCTCTTAGGGTTAGGGTTAGACTCAGGCTCTTAGGGTTAGGGTTAGACTCGGGCTCTTAGGGTGAGGGTTAGAGTCGGGATCTTAGGGTTAGGGTTAGACTCGGGCTCTTAGGGTTAGGGTTAGACTCAGGCTCTTAGGGTTAGGCTTAGACTCAGGCTCTTAGGGTTAGGGTTCGACTCATGCTCTTAGGGTTAGGGTTAGACTCAGGCTCTTAGGCTTAGGGTTAGACTCAGGCTCTTAGGGTTAGGCTTAGCCTCAGGCTCTTAGGGTTAGGCTTAGACTCAGGCTCTTAGGGTTAGGCTTAGACTCAGGCTCTTAGGGTTAGGGTTAGACTCAGGCTCTTAGGGTGAGGGTTAGACTCAGGCTCTTAGGGTTAGGGTTAGACTCAGGCTCTTAGGGTTAGGGTTAGACTCAGGCTCTTAGGGTGAGGGTTAGAGTCAGGCTCTTAGGGTTAGGGTTAGACTCAGGCTCTTAGGGTGAGGGTTAGACTCAGGCTCTTAGGGTTAGGGTTAGACTCAGGCTCTTAGGGTTAGGGTTAGACTCAGGCTCTTAGGGTTAGGGTTAGACTCAGGCTCTTCGGGTTAGGGTTAGACTCAGGCTCTTCGGGTTAGGGTTAGACTCAGGCTCTTAGGGTGAGGGTTAGACTCAGGCTCTTAGGGTTAGGGTTAGACTCAGGCTCTTAGGGTGAGGGTTAGACTCAGGCTCCTAGGGTTAGGCTTAGACTCAGGCTCTTAGGGTTAGGCTTAGACTCAGGCTCTTAGGGTTAGGGTTAGACTCAGGCTCTTAGGGTTAGGGTTAGACTCAGGCTCTTAGGGTTAGGGTTAGACTCAGGCTCTTAGGGTTAGGGTTAGACTCAGGCTCTTAGGGTTAGGCTTAGACTCAGGCTCTTAGGCTTAGGGTTAGACTCAGGCTCTTAGGGTTAGGGTTAGAGTCAGGCTCTTAGGGTTAGGGTTAGACTCAGGCTCTTAGGGTTAGGCTTAGACTCAGGCTCTTAGGGTTAGGGTTAGACTCAGGCTCTTAGGGTTAGGGTTAGACTCAGGCTCTTAGGGTTAGGCTTAGACTCAGGCTCTTAGGCTTAGGGTTAGACTCAGGCTCTTAGGCTTAGGGTTAGACTCAGGCTCTTAGGGTTAGGCTTAGACTCAGGCTCTTAGGGTTAGGGTTAGACTCAGGCTCCTAGGGTTAGGCTTAGACTCAGGCTCTTAGGGTTAGGGTTAGACTCAGGCTCTTAGGGTGAGGGTTAGACTCAGGCTCTTAGGGTTAGGGTTAGACTCAGGCTCTTAGGGTTAGGGTTAGACTCAGGCTCTTAGGGTGAGGGTTAGACTCAGGCTCTTAGGGTTAGGGTTAGACTCAGGCTCTTAGGGTGAGGGTTAGACTCAGGCTCTTAGGGTGAGGGTTAGACTCAGGCTCCTAGGGTTAGGCTTAGACTCAGGCTCTTAGGGTTAGGGTTAGACTCAGGCTCTTAGGGTGAGGGTTAGACTCAGGCTCTTAGGGTTAGGGTTAGACTCAGGCTCTTAGGGTTAGGGTTAGACTCAGGCTCTTAGGGCTAGGGTTAGACTCAGGCTCTTAGGGTTAGGGTTAGACTCAGGCTCTTAGGGTGAGGGTTAGACTCAGGCTCTTAGGGTTAGGGTTAGACTCAGGCTCTTAGGGCTAGGGTTAGACTCAGGCTCTTAGGGTGAGGGTTAGACTCAGGCTCTTAGGCTTAGGGTTAGACTCAGGCTCTTAGGGTTAGGGTTAGACTCAGGCTCTTAGGGTTAGGGTTAGACTCAGGCTCTTAGGGTTAGGGTTAGACTCTGGCTCTTCTTGTTAGGGTTAGACTCAGGCTCTTAGGGTGAGGGTTAGACTCAGGCTCTTAGGGTTAGGCTTAGACTCAGGCTCTTAGGCTTAGGGTTAGACTCAGGCTCTTAGGGTTAGGGTTAGACTCAGGCTCTTAGGGTTAGGGTTCGACTCAGGCTCTTAGGCTTAGGGTTAGACTCAGGCTCTTAGGGTTAGGGTTCGACTCAGGCTCTTAGGGTTAGGGTTAGATTCAGGCTCTTAGGGTTAGGGTTAGACTCAGGCTCTTAGGGTTAGGGTTAGACTCAGGCTCTTAGGGTTAGGGTTAGACTCAGGCTCTTAGGGTGAGGGTTAGTCTCAGGCTCTTAGGGTGAGGCTTAGACTCAGGCTCTTAGGGTTAGGGTTAGACTCAGGCTCTTAGGGTTAGGGTTAGACTCAGGCTCTTAGGGTGAGGGTTAGACTCAGGCTCCTAGGGTTAGGCTTAGACTCAGGCTCTTAGGGTTAGGCTTAGACTCAGGCTCTTAGGGTGAGGGCTAGACTCAGGCTCCTAGGGTTAGGCTTAGACTCAGGCTCTTAGGGTTAGGGTTAGACTCAGGCTCTTAGGGTTAGGGTTAGACTCAGGCTCTTCGGGTGAGGGTTAGACTCAGGCTCTTAGGGTTAGGGTTCGACTCAGGCTCTTAGGGTTAGGGTTAGATTCAGGCTCTTAGGGTTAGGGTTAGACTCAGGCTCTTAGGGTTAGGGTTAGACTCAGGCTCTTAGGGTTAGGGTTAGACTCAGGCTCTTAGGGTGAGGGTTAGTCTCAGGCTCTTAGGGTGAGGCTTAGACTCAGGCTCTTAGGGTTAGGGTTAGACTCAGGCTCTTAGGGTTAGGGTTAGACTCAGGCTCTTAGGGTGAGGGTTAGACTCAGGCTCCTAGGGTTAGGCTTAGACTCAGGCTCTTAGGGTTAGGCTTAGACTCAGGCTCTTAGGGTGAGGGCTAGACTCAGGCTCCTAGGGTTAGGCTTAGACTCAGGCTCTTAGGGTTAGGCTTAGACTCAGGCTCTTAGGGTTAGGGTTAGACTCAGGCTCTTAGGGTGAGGGTTAGACTCAGGCTCTTAGGGTTAGGGTTAGACTCAGGCTCTTAGGGTTAGGGTTAGACTCAGGCTCTTAGGGCTAGGGTTAGACTCAGGCTCTTAGGGCTAGGGTTAGACTCAGGCTCTTAGGGTGAGGGTTAGACTCAGGCTCTTAGGCTTAGGGTTAGACTCAGGCTCTTAGGGTTAGGGTTAGACTCAGGCTCTTAGGGTTAGGGTTAGACTCAGGCTCTTAGGGTGAGGGTTAGACTCAGGCTCTTAGGGTTAGGGTTAGACTCTGGCTCTTAGGGTTAGGGTTAGACTCAGGCTCTTAGGGTTAGGGTTAGACTCAGGCTCTTAGGGTTAGGGTTAGACTCAGGCTCTTAGGCTTAGGGTTAGACTCAGGCTCTTAGGGTTAGGGTTAGACTCAGGCTCTTAGGGTGAGGGTTAGACTCAGGCTCTTAGGGTTAGGGTTAGACTCAGGCTCTTAGGGTTAGGGTTCGACTCAGGCTCTTAGGGTTAGGGTTAGATTCAGGCTCTTAGGGTTAGGGTTAGACTCAGGCTCTTCGGGTGAGGGTTAGACTCAGGCTCTTAGGGTTAGGGTTAGACTCAGGCTCTTAGGGTGAGGGTTAGTCTCAGGCTCTTAGGGTGAGGCTTAGACTCAGGCTCTTAGGGTTAGGGTTAGACTCAGGCTCTTAGGGTGAGGGCTAGACTCAGGCTCTTAGGGTGAGGGTTAGACTCAGGCTCCTAGGGTTAGGCTTAGACTCAGGCTCTTAGGGTTAGGCTTAGACTCAGGCTCTTAGGGTTAGGGTTAGACTCAGGCTCTTAGGGTGAGGGTTAGACTCAGGCTCTTAGGGTGAGGGTTAGACTCAGGCTCTTAGGGTTAGGGTTAGACTCAGGCTCTTAGGGTGAGGGTTAGACTCAGGCTCTTAGGGTGAGGGTTAGACTCAGGCTCTTCGGGTTAGGGTTAGACTCAGGCTCTTAGGGTGAGGGTTAGACTCAGGCTCTTAGGGTTAGGGTTAGACTCAGGCTCTTAGGGTTAGGGTTAGACTCACGCTCTTAGGGTTAGGGTTAGACTCAGGCTCTTAGGGTTAGGGTTCGACTCAGGCTCTTAGGGTGAGGGTTAGACTCAGGCTCTTAGGGTGAGGGTTAGACTCAGGCTCTTAGGGTTAGGGTTAGACTCAGGCTCTTAGGCTTAGGGTTAGACTCAGGCTCTTAGGCTTAGGGTTAGACTCAGGCTCTTAGGCTTAGGGTTAGACTCAGGCTCTTAGGGTTAGGGTTCGACTCAGGCTCTTAGGGTTAAGGTTAGATTCAGGCTCTTAGGGTTAGGGTTAGACTCAGGCTCTTAGGGTTAGGGTTAGACTCAGGCTCTTAGGGTGAGGGTTAGACTCAGGCTCTTAGGGTGAGGGTTAGTCTCAGGCTCTTAGGGTGAGGCTTAGACTCAGGCTCTTAGGGTTAGGGTTAGACTCAGGCTCTTAGGGTTAGGGTTAGACTCAGGCTCTTAGGGTGAGGGTTAGACTCAGGCTCCTAGGGTTAGGCTTAGACTCAGGCTCTTAGGGTTAGGCTTAGACTCAGGCTCTTAGGGTGAGGGCTAGACTCAGGCTCCTAGGGTTAGGCTTAGACTCAGGCTCTTAGGGTTAGGCTTAGACTCAGGCTCTTAGGGTTAGGGTTAGACTCAGGCTCTTAGGGTGAGGGTTAGACTCAGGCTCTTAGGGTTAGGGTTAGACTCAGGCTCTTAGGGTTAGGGTTAGACTCAGGCTCTTAGGGCTAGGGTTAGACTCAGGCTCTTAGGGCTAGGGTTAGACTCAGGCTCTTAGGGTGAGGGTTAGACTCAGGCTCTTAGGCTTAGGGTTAGACTCAGGCTCTTAGGGTTAGGGTTAGACTCAGGCTCTTAGGGTTAGGGTTAGACTCAGGCTCTTAGGGTGAGGGTTAGACTCAGGCTCTTAGGGTTAGGGTTAGACTCTGGCTCTTCTTGTTAGGGTTAGACTCAGGCTCTTAGGGTTAGGGTTAGACTCAGGCTCTTAGGGTTAGGGTTAGACTCAGGCTCTTAGGCTTAGGGTTAGAGTCAGGCTCTTAGGGTTAGGGTTAGACTCAGGCTCTTAGGGTTAGGGTTAGACTCAGGCTCTTAGGGTTAGGGTTCGACTCAGGCTCTTAGGGTTAGGGTTCGACTCAGGCTCTTAGGGTTAGGGTTAGATTCAGGCTCTTAGGGTTAGGGTTAGACTCAGGCTCTTAGGGTGAGGGTTAGACTCAGGCTCTTAGGGTTAGGGTTAGACTCAGGCTCTTAGGGTGAGGGTTAGTCTCAGGCTCTTAGGGTGAGGCTTAGACTCAGGCTCTTAGGGTTAGGGTTAGGCTCAGGCTCTTAGGGTGAGGGCTAGACTCAGGCTCTTAGGGTGAGGGTTAGACTCAGGCTCTTAGGGTGAGGGTTAGACTCAGGCTCCTAGGGTTAGGCTTAGACTCAGGCCCTTAGGGTTAGGCTTAGACTCAGGCTCTTAGGGTTAGGGTTAGACTCAGGCTCTTAGGGTGAGGGTTAGACTCAGGCTCTTAGGGTGAGGGTTAGACTCAGGCTCTTAGGGTTAGGGTTAGACTCAGGCTCTTAGGGTGAGGGTTAGACTCAGGCTCTTAGGGTGAGGGTTAGACTCAGGCTCTTCGGGTTAGGGTTAGACTCAGGCTCTTAGGGTGAGGGTTAGACTCAGGCTCTTAGGGTTAGGGTTAGACTCAGGCTCTTAGGGTTAGGGTTAGACTCAGGCTCTTAGGGTTAGGGTTAGACTCAGGCTCTTAGGGTTAGGGTTCGACTCAGGCTCTTAGGGTGAGGGTTAGACTCAGGCTCTTAGGGTGAGGGTTAGACTCAGGCTCTTAGGGTTAGGGTTAGACTCAGGCTCTTAGGGTGAGGGTTAGACTCAGGCTCTTAGGGTGAGGGTTAGACTCAGGCTCTTAGGGTTAGGGTTAGACTCAGGCTCTTAGGGTGAGGGTTAGAGTCGGGATCTTAGGGTTAGGGTTAGACTCGGGCTCTTAGGGTTAGGGTTAGACTCAGGCTCTTCGGGTTAGGCTTAGACTCAGGCTCTTAGGGTTAGGGTTCGACTCATGCTCTTAGGGTTAGGGTTAGACTCAGGCTCTTAGGGTTAGGCTTAGCCTCAGGCTCTTAGGGTTAGGGTTAGACTCAGGCTCTTAGGGTTAGGGTTAGACTCAGGCTCTTAGGGTGAGGGTTAGACTCAGGCTCTTAGGGTTAGGGTTAGACTCAGGCTCTTAGGCTTAGGGTTAGACTCAGGCTCTTAGGGTTAGGCTTAGCCTCAGGCTCTTAGGGTTAGGCTTAGCCTCAGGCTCTTAGGGTTAGGGTTAGACTCAGGCTCTTAGGGTTAGGGTTAGACTCAGGCTCTTAGGGTGAGGGTTAGACTCAGGCTCTTAGGGTTAGGGTTAGACTCAGGCTCTTAGGGTTAGGGTTAGACTCAGGCTCTTAGGGTGAGGGTTAGAGTCAGGCTCTTAGGGTTAGGGTTAGACTCAGGCTCTTAGGGTTAGGGTTAGACTAAGGCTCTTAGGGTTAGGCTTAGACTCAGGCTCTTAGGCTTAGGGTTAGACTCAGGCTCTTAGGGTTAGGGTTAGACTCAGGCTCTTAGGGTGAGGGTTAGACTAAGGCTCTTAGGGTTAGGCTTAGACTCAGGCTCTTAGGCTTAGGGTTAGACTCAGGCTCTTAGGGATAGGGTTAGACTCAGGCTCTTAGGCTTAGGGTTAGACTCAGGCTCTTAGGGTTAGGCTTAGACTCAGGCTCTTAGGGTTAGGGTTAGACTCAGGCTCTTAGGGTTAGGGTTAGACTCAGGCTCTTAGGGTTAGGGTTCGACTCAGGCTCTTAGGGTTAGGGTTAGACTCAGGCTCTTAGGGTTAGGGTTAGACTCAGGCTCTTAGGGTTAGGGTTAGACTCAGGCTCTTAGGGTGAGGGTTAGACTCAGGCTCTTAGGGTTAGGCTTAGACTCAGGCTCTTAGGGTTAGGGTTAGACTCAGGCTCTTAGGGTGAGGGCTAGACTCAGGCTCTTAGGGTTAGGGTTAGACTCAGGCTCTTAGGGTGAGGGTTAGACTCAGGCTCTTCGGGTGAGGGTTAGACTCAGGCTCTTCGGGTGAGGGTTAGACTCAGGCTCTTAGGGTTCGGGTTAGACTCAGGCTCTTAGGGTTAGGGTTAGACTCAGGCTCTTAGGGTTAGGGTTAGACTCAGGCTCTTAGGGTTAGGGTTAGACTCAGGCTCTTAGGGTTAGGGTTAGACTCAGGCTCTTCGGGTTAGGGTTAGACTCAGGCTCTTAGGGTTAGGGTTAGACTCAGGCTCTTCGGGTTAGGCTTAGACTCAGGCTCTTAGGGTGAGGGTTAGACTCAGGCTCCTAGGGTTAGGCTTAGACTCAGGCTCTTAGGGTTAGGCTTAGACTCAGGCTCTTAGGGTTAGGGTTAGACTCAGGCTCTTAGGGTTAGGGTTAGACTCAGGCTCTTAGGGTTAGGGTTAGACTCAGGCTCTTAGGGTTAGGGTTAGACTCAGGCTCTTAGGGTTAGGCTTAGACTCAGGCTCTTAGGCTTAGGGTTAGACTCAGGCTCTTAGGGTTAGGGTTAGAGTCAGGCTCTTAGGGTTAGGGTTAGACTCAGGCTCTTAGGGTTAGGCTTAGACTCAGGCTCTTAGGGTTAGGGTTAGACTCAGGCTCTTAGGGTTAGGCTTAGACTCAGGCTCTTAGGGTTAGGGTTAGACTCAGGCTCTTAGGGTTAGGGTTAGACTCAGGCTCTTAGGCTTAGGGTTAGACTCAGGCTCTTAGGGTTAGGCTTAGACTCAGGCTCTTAGGGTTAGGGTTAGACTCAGGCTCCTAGGGTTAGGCTTAGACTCAGGCTCTTAGGGTTAGGGTTAGACTCAGGCTCTTAGGGTGAGGGTTAGACTCAGGCTCTTAGGGTTAGGGTTAGACTCAGGCTCTTAGGGTTAGGGTTAGACTCAGGCTCTTAGGGTGAGGGTTAGACTCAGGCTCTTAGGGTTAGGGTTAGACTCAGGCTCTTAGGGTGAGGGTTAGACTCAGGCTCTTAGGGTGAGGGTTAGACTCAGGCTCCTAGGGTTAGGCTTAGACTCAGGCTCTTAGGGTTAGGGTTAGACTCAGGCTCTTAGGGTGAGGGTTAGACTCAGGCTCTTAGGGTTAGGGTTAGACTCAGGCTCTTAGGGTTAGGGTTAGACTCAGGCTCTTAGGGCTAGGGTTAGACTCAGGCTCTTAGGGTTAGGGTTAGACTCAGGCTCTTAGGGTGAGGGTTAGACTCAGGCTCTTAGGGTTAGGGTTAGACTCAGGCTCTTAGGGCTAGGGTTAGACTCAGGCTCTTAGGGTGAGGGTTAGACTCAGGCTCTTAGGCTTAGGGTTAGACTCAGGCTCTTAGGGTTAGGGTTAGACTCAGGCTCTTAGGGTTAGGGTTAGACTCAGGCTCTTAGGGTTAGGGTTAGACTCTGGCTCTTCTTGTTAGGGTTAGACTCAGGCTCTTAGGGTTAGGGTTAGACTCAGGCTCTTAGGGTTAGGCTTAGACTCAGGCTCTTAGGCTTAGGGTTAGACTCAGGCTCTTAGGGTTAGGGTTAGACTCAGGCTCTTAGGGTTAGGGTTCGACTCAGGCTCTTAGGCTTAGGGTTAGACTCAGGCTCTTAGGGTTAGGGTTCGACTCAGGCTCTTAGGGTTAGGGTTAGACTCAGGCTCTTAGGGTTAGGGTTAGACTCAGGCTCTTAGGCTTAGGGTTAGACTCAGGCTCTTAGGGTTAGGGTTAGACTCAGGCTCTTAGGGTGAGGGTTAGTCTCAGGCTCTTAGGGTGAGGCTTAGACTCAGGCTCTTAGGGTTAGGGTTAGACTCAGGCTCTTAGGGTTAGGGTTAGACTCAGGCTCTTAGGGTGAGGGTTAGACTCAGGCTCCTAGGGTTAGGCTTAGACTCAGGCTCTTAGGGTTAGGCTTAGACTCAGGCTCTTAGGGTGAGGGCTAGACTCAGGCTCCTAGGGTTAGGCTTAGACTCAGGCTCTTAGGGTTAGGCTTAGACTCAGGCTCTTAGGGTTAGGGTTAGACTCAGGCTCTTCGGGTGAGGGTTAGACTCAGGCTCTTAGGGTTAGGGTTAGACTCAGGCTCTTAGGGTTAGGCTTAGACTCAGGCTCTTAGGGTTAGGGTTAGACTCAGGCTCTTAGGGTTAGGGTTAGACTCAGGCTCTTAGGCTTAGGGTTAGACTCAGGCTCTTAGGGTGAGGGTTAGACTCAGGCTCTTAGGGTTAGGCTTAGCCTCAGGCTCTTAGGGTTAGGGTTAGACTCAGGCTCTTAGGGTTAGGCTTAGACTCAGGCTCTTAGGGTTAGGGTTAGACTCAGGCTCTTAGGGTTAGGGTTAGACTCAGGCTCTTAGGGTGAGGGTTAGAGTCAGGCTCTTAGGGTTAGGGTTAGACTCAGGCTCTTAGGGTTAGGGTTAGACTAAGGCTCTTAGGGTTAGGCTTAGACTCAGGCTCTTAGGCTTAGGGTTAGACTCAGGCTCTTAGGGATAGGGTTAGACTCAGGCTCTTAGGCTTAGGGTTAGACTCAGGCTCTTAGGGTTAGGCTTAGACTCAGGCTCTTAGGGTTAGGGTTAGACTCAGGCTCTTAGGGTTAGGCTTAGACTCAGGCTCTTAGGGTTAGGGTTAGACTCAGGCTCTTAGGGTTAGGGTTAGACTCAGGCTCTTAGGCTTAGGGTTAGACTCAGGCTCTTAGGGTTAGGGTTAGACTCAGGCTCTTAGGGTGAGGGTTAGACTCAGGCTCTTAGGGTTAGGCTTAGACTCAGGCTCTTAGGGTTAGGGTTAGACTCAGGCTCTTAGGGTGAGGGCTAGACTCAGGCTCTTAGGGTTAGGGTTAGACTCAGGCTCTTAGGGTTAGGGTTAGAGTCAGGCTCTTAGGGTGAGGGTTAGACTCAGGCTCTTCGGGTGAGGGTTAGACTCAGGCTCTTAGGGTTAGGGTTAGACTCAGGCTCTTAGGGTTAGGGTTAGACTCAGGCTCTTAGGGTTAGGGTTAGACTCAGGCTCTTAGGGTTAGGGTTAGACTCAGGCTCTTAGGCTTAGGGTTCGACTCAGGCTCTTAGGGTGAGGGTTAGACTCAGGCTCTTAGGGTGAGGGTTAGACTCAGGCTCCTAGGGTTAGGCTTAGACTCAGGCTCTTAGGGTTAGGCTTAGACTCAGGCTCTTAGGGTTAGGGTTAGACTCAGGCTCTTAGGGTTAGGGTTAGACTCAGGCTCTTAGGCTTAGGGTTAGACTCAGGCTCTTAGGGTTAGGGTTAGACTCAGGCTCTTAGGGTTAGGCTTAGACTCAGGCTCTTAGGCTTAGGGTTAGACTCAGGCTCTTAGGGTTAGGGTTAGAGTCAGGCTCTTAGGGTTAGGCTTAGACTCAGGCTCTTAGGGTTAGGCTTAGACTCAGGCTCTTAGGGTTAGGCTTAGACTCAGGCTCTTAGGGTTAGGGTTAGACTCAGGCTCTTAGGGTTAGGCTTAGACTCAGGCTCTTAGGGTTAGGGTTAGACTCAGGCTCTTAGGCTTAGGGTTAGACTCAGGCTCTTAGGCTTAGGGTTAGACTCAGGCTCTTAGGGTTAGGCTTAGACTCAGGCTCTTAGGGTGAGGGTTAGACTCAGGCTCCTAGGGTTAGGCTTAGACTCAGGCTCTTAGGGTTAGGGTTAGACTCAGGCTCTTAGGGTGAGGGTTAGACTCAGGCTCTTAGGGTTAGGGTTAGACTCAGGCTCTTAGGGTTAGGGTTAGACTCAGGCTCTTAGGCTTAGGGTTAGACTCAGGCTCTTAGGGTTAGGGTTAGACTCAGGCTCTTAGGGTGAGGGTTAGACTCAGGCTCTTAGGGTTAGGGTTAGACTCAGGCTCTTAGGGTGAGGGTTAGACTCAGGCTCTTAGGGTGAGGGTTAGACTCAGGCTCCTAGGGTTAGGCTTAGACTCAGGCTCTTAGGGTTAGGGTTAGACTCAGGCTCTTAGGGTGAGGGTTAGACTCAGGCTCTTAGGGTTAGGGTTAGACTCAGGCTCTTAGGGCTAGGGTTAGACTCAGGCTCTTAGGGTTAGGGTTAGACTCAGGCTCTTAGGGTGAGGGTTAGACTCAGGCTCTTAGGGTGAGGGTTAGACTCAGGCTCTTAGGGCTAGGGTTAGACTCAGGCTCTTAGGGTGAGGGTTAGACTCAGGCTCTTAGGCTTAGGGTTAGACTCAGGCTCTTAGGGTTAGGGTTAGACTCAGGCTCTTAGGGTTAGGGTTAGACTCAGGCTCTTAGGGTTAGGGTTAGACTCTGGCTCTTCTTGTTAGGGTTAGACTCAGGCTCTTAGGGTTAGGGTTAGACTCAGGCTCTTAGGGTTAGGGTTAGACTCAGGCTCTTAGGGTTAGGGTTAGACTCAGGCTCTTAGGGTTAGGGTTAGACTCAGGCTCTTAGGGTTAGGGTTAGACTCAGGCTCTTAGGCTTAGGGTTAGACTCAGGCTCTTAGGGTTAGGGTTCGACTCAGGGTCTTAGGGTTAGGGTTAGATTCAGGCTCTTAGGGTGAGGGTTAGACTCAGGCTCTTAGGGTTAGGGTTAGACTCAGGCTCTTAGGGTTAGGCTTAGACTCAGGCTCTTAGGGTGAGGGTTAGTCTCAGGCTCTTAGGGTGAGGCTTAGACTCAGGCTCTTAGGGTTAGGGTTAGACTCAGGCTCTTAGGGTTAGGGTTAGACTCAGGCTCTTAGGGTGAGGGTTAGACTCAGGCTCCTAGGGTTAGGCTTAGACTCAGGCTCTTAGGGTTAGGCTTAGACTCAGGCTCTTAGGGTGAGGGCTAGACTCAGGCTCCTAGGGTTAGGCTTAGACTCAGGCTCTTAGGGTTAGGCTTAGACTCAGGCTCTTAGGGTTAGGGTTAGACTCAGGCTCTTAGGGTGAGGGTTAGACTCAGGCTCTTAGGGTTAGGGTTAGACTCAGGCTCTTAGGGCTAGGGTTAGACTCAGGCTCTTAGGGTTAGGCTTAGACTCAGGCTCTTAGGGTTAGGCTTAGACTCAGGCTCTTAAGGTTAGGCTTAGACTCAGGCTCTTAGGGCTAGGGTTAGACTCAGGCTCTTAGGGTGAGGGTTAGACTCAGGCTCTTAGGCTTAGGGTTAGACTCAGGCTCTTAGGCTTAGGGTTAGACTCAGGCTCTTAGGGTTAGGGTTAGACTCAGGCTCTTAGGGTGAGGGTTAGACTCAGGCTCTTAGGGTTAGGGTTAGACTCTGGCTCTTCTTGTTAGGGTTAGACTCAGGCTCTTAGGGTTAGGGTTAGACTCAGGCTCTTAGGGTTAGGGTTCGACTCAGGCTCTTAGGCTTAGGGTTAGACTCAGGCTCTTAGGGTTAGGGTTCGACTCAGGCTCTTAGGGTTAGGGTTAGATTCAGGCTCTTAGGGTTAGGGTTAGACTCAGGCTCTTAGGGTTAGGGTTAGACTCAGGCTCTTAGGGTTAGGGTTAGACTCAGGCTCTTAGGGTGAGGGTTAGTCTCAGGCTCTTAGGGTGAGGCTTAGACTCAGGCTCTTAGGGTTAGGGTTAGACTCAGGCTCTTAGGGTTAGGGTTAGACTCAGGCTCTTAGGGTGAGGGTTAGACTCAGGCTCCTAGGGTTAGGCTTAGACTCAGGCTCTTAGGGTTAGGCTTAGACTCAGGCTCTTAGGGTGAGGGCTAGACTCAGGCTCCTAGGGTTAGGCTTAGACTCAGGCTCTTAGGGTTAGGCTTAGACTCAGGCTCTTAGGGTTAGGGTTAGACTCAGGCTCTTAGGGTGAGGGTTAGACTCAGGCTCTTAGGGTTAGGGTTAGACTCAGGCTCTTAGGGTTAGGGTTAGACTCAGGCTCTTAGGGCTAGGGTTAGACTCAGGCTCTTAGGGTTAGGGTTAGACTCAGGCTCTTAGGGTTAGGCTTAGACTCAGGCTCTTAAGGTTAGGCTTAGACTCAGGCTCTTAGGGCTAGGGTTAGACTCAGGCTCTTAGGGTGAGGGTTAGACTCAGGCTCTTAGGCTTAGGGTTAGACTCAGGCTCTTAGGGTTAGGGTTAGACTCAGGCTCTTAGGGTGAGGGTTAGACTCAGGCTCTTAGGGTTAGGGTTAGACTCTGGCTCTTCTTGTTAGGGTTAGACTCAGGCTCTTAGGGTTAGGGTTAGACTCAGGCTCTTAGGGTTAGGGTTAGACTCAGGCTCTTAGGCTTAGGGTTAGACTCAGGCTCTTAGGCTTAGGGTTAGACTCAGGCTCTTAGGGTTAGGGTTAGACTCAGGCTCTTAGGGTTAGGGTTAGACTCAGGCTCTTAGGGTGAGGGTTAGACTCAGGCTCTTAGGGTTAGGGTTAGACTCAGGCTCTTAGGGTGTGGGTTCGACTCAGGCTCTTAGGGCGAGGGTTAGACTCAGGCTCTTAGGGTTAGGGTTAGACTCAGGCTCTTAGGGTGAGGGTTAGTCTCAGGCTCTTAGGGTGAGGCTTAGACTCAGGCTCTTAGGGTTAGGGTTAGACTCAGGCTCTTAGGGTGAGGGCTAGACTCAGGCTCTTAGGGTGAGGGTTAGACTCAGGCTCTTAGGGTGAGGGTTAGACTCAGGCTCCTAGGGTTAGGCTTAGACTCAGGCTCTTAGGGTTAGGGTTAGACTCAGGCTCTTAGGGTTAGGGTTAGACTCAGGCTCTTAGGGTGAGGGTTAGACTCAGGCTCTTAGGGTTAGGCTTAGACTCAGGCTCTTAGGGTTAGGGTTAGACTCAGGCTCTTAGGCTTAGGGTTAGACTCAGGCTCTTAGGCTTAGGGTTAGACTCAGGCTCTTAGGGTTAGGCTTAGACTCAGGCTCTTAGGGTGAGGGTTAGACTCAGGCTCCTAGGGTTAGGCTTAGACTCAGGCTCTTAGGGTTAGGGTTAGACTCAGGCTCTTAGGGTGAGGGTTAGACTCAGGCTCTTAGGGTTAGGGTTAGACTCAGGCTCTTAGGGTTAGGGTTAGACTCAGGCTCTTAGGCTTAGGGTTAGACTCAGGCTCTTAGGGTTAGGGTTAGACTCAGGCTCTTAGGGTGAGGGTTAGACTCAGGCTCTTAGGGTTAGGGTTAGACTCAGGCTCTTAGGGTGAGGGTTAGACTCAGGCTCTTAGGGTGAGGGTTAGACTCAGGCTCCTAGGGTTAGGCTTAGACTCAGGCTCTTAGGGTTAGGGTTAGACTCAGGCTCTTAGGGTGAGGGTTAGACTCAGGCTCTTAGGGTTAGGGTTAGACTCAGGCTCTTAGGGCTAGGGTTAGACTCAGGCTCTTAGGGTTAGGGTTAGACTCAGGCTCTTAGGGTGAGGGTTAGACTCAGGCTCTTAGGGTGAGGGTTAGACTCAGGCTCTTAGGGCTAGGGTTAGACTCAGGCTCTTAGGGTGAGGGTTAGACTCAGGCTCTTAGGCTTAGGGTTAGACTCAGGCTCTTAGGGTTAGGGTTAGACTCAGGCTCTTAGGGTTAGGGTTAGACTCAGGCTCTTAGGGTTAGGGTTAGACTCTGGCTCTTCTTGTTAGGGTTAGACTCAGGCTCTTAGGGTTAGGGTTAGACTCAGGCTCTTAGGGTTAGGGTTAGACTCAGGCTCTTAGGGTTAGGGTTAGACTCAGGCTCTTAGGGTTAGGGTTAGACTCAGGCTCTTAGGGTTAGGGTTAGACTCAGGCTCTTAGGCTTAGGGTTAGACTCAGGCTCTTAGGGTTAGGGTTCGACTCAGGGTCTTAGGGTTAGGGTTAGATTCAGGCTCTTAGGGTGAGGGTTAGACTCAGGCTCTTAGGGTTAGGGTTAGACTCAGGCTCTTAGGGTTAGGCTTAGACTCAGGCTCTTAGGGTGAGGGTTAGTCTCAGGCTCTTAGGGTGAGGCTTAGACTCAGGCTCTTAGGGTTAGGGTTAGACTCAGGCTCTTAGGGTTAGGGTTAGACTCAGGCTCTTAGGGTGAGGGTTAGACTCAGGCTCCTAGGGTTAGGCTTAGACTCAGGCTCTTAGGGTTAGGCTTAGACTCAGGCTCTTAGGGTGAGGGCTAGACTCAGGCTCCTAGGGTTAGGCTTAGACTCAGGCTCTTAGGGTTAGGCTTAGACTCAGGCTCTTAGGGTTAGGGTTAGACTCAGGCTCTTAGGGTGAGGGTTAGACTCAGGCTCTTAGGGTTAGGGTTAGACTCAGGCTCTTAGGGCTAGGGTTAGACTCAGGCTCTTAGGGTTAGGCTTAGACTCAGGCTCTTAGGGTTAGGCTTAGACTCAGGCTCTTAAGGTTAGGCTTAGACTCAGGCTCTTAGGGCTAGGGTTAGACTCAGGCTCTTAGGGTGAGGGTTAGACTCAGGCTCTTAGGCTTAGGGTTAGACTCAGGCTCTTAGGCTTAGGGTTAGACTCAGGCTCTTAGGGTTAGGGTTAGACTCAGGCTCTTAGGGTGAGGGTTAGACTCAGGCTCTTAGGGTTAGGGTTAGACTCTGGCTCTTCTTGTTAGGGTTAGACTCAGGCTCTTAGGGTTAGGGTTAGACTCAGGCTCTTAGGGTTAGGGTTCGACTCAGGCTCTTAGGCTTAGGGTTAGACTCAGGCTCTTAGGGTTAGGGTTCGACTCAGGCTCTTAGGGTTAGGGTTAGATTCAGGCTCTTAGGGTTAGGGTTAGACTCAGGCTCTTAGGGTTAGGGTTAGACTCAGGCTCTTAGGGTTAGGGTTAGACTCAGGCTCTTAGGGTGAGGGTTAGTCTCAGGCTCTTAGGGTGAGGCTTAGACTCAGGCTCTTAGGGTTAGGGTTAGACTCAGGCTCTTAGGGTTAGGGTTAGACTCAGGCTCTTAGGGTGAGGGTTAGACTCAGGCTCCTAGGGTTAGGCTTAGACTCAGGCTCTTAGGGTTAGGCTTAGACTCAGGCTCTTAGGGTGAGGGCTAGACTCAGGCTCCTAGGGTTAGGCTTAGACTCAGGCTCTTAGGGTTAGGCTTAGACTCAGGCTCTTAGGGTTAGGGTTAGACTCAGGCTCTTAGGGTGAGGGTTAGACTCAGGCTCTTAGGGTTAGGGTTAGACTCAGGCTCTTAGGGTTAGGGTTAGACTCAGGCTCTTAGGGCTAGGGTTAGACTCAGGCTCTTAGGGTTAGGGTTAGACTCAGGCTCTTAGGGTTAGGCTTAGACTCAGGCTCTTAAGGTTAGGCTTAGACTCAGGCTCTTAGGGCTAGGGTTAGACTCAGGCTCTTAGGGTGAGGGTTAGACTCAGGCTCTTAGGCTTAGGGTTAGACTCAGGCTCTTAGGGTTAGGGTTAGACTCAGGCTCTTAGGGTGAGGGTTAGACTCAGGCTCTTAGGGTTAGGGTTAGACTCTGGCTCTTCTTGTTAGGGTTAGACTCAGGCTCTTAGGGTTAGGGTTAGACTCAGGCTCTTAGGGTTAGGGTTAGACTCAGGCTCTTAGGGTTAGGCTTAGACTCAGGCTCTTAGGGTTAGGGTTAGACTCAGGCTCTTAGGCTTAGGGTTAGACTCAGGCTCTTAGGCTTAGGGTTAGACTCAGGCTCTTAGGGTTAGGCTTAGACTCAGGCTCTTAGGGTGAGGGTTAGACTCAGGCTCCTAGGGTTAGGCTTAGACTCAGGCTCTTAGGGTTAGGGTTAGACTCAGGCTCTTAGGGTGAGGGTTAGACTCAGGCTCTTAGGGTTAGGGTTAGACTCAGGCTCTTAGGGTTAGGGTTAGACTCAGGCTCTTAGGCTTAGGGTTAGACTCAGGCTCTTAGGGTTAGGGTTAGACTCAGGCTCTTAGGGTGAGGGTTAGACTCAGGCTCTTAGGGTTAGGGTTAGACTCAGGCTCTTAGGGTGAGGGTTAGACTCAGGCTCTTAGGGTGAGGGTTAGACTCAGGCTCCTAGGGTTAGGCTTAGACTCAGGCTCTTAGGGTTAGGGTTAGACTCAGGCTCTTAGGGTGAGGGTTAGACTCAGGCTCTTAGGGTTAGGGTTAGACTCAGGCTCTTAGGGCTAGGGTTAGACTCAGGCTCTTAGGGTTAGGGTTAGACTCAGGCTCTTAGGGTGAGGGTTAGACTCAGGCTCTTAGGGTGAGGGTTAGACTCAGGCTCTTAGGGCTAGGGTTAGACTCAGGCTCTTAGGGTGAGGGTTAGACTCAGGCTCTTAGGCTTAGGGTTAGACTCAGGCTCTTAGGGTTAGGGTTAGACTCAGGCTCTTAGGGTTAGGGTTAGACTCAGGCTCTTAGGGTTAGGGTTAGACTCTGGCTCTTCTTGTTAGGGTTAGACTCAGGCTCTTAGGGTTAGGGTTAGACTCAGGCTCTTAGGGTTAGGGTTAGACTCAGGCTCTTAGGGTTAGGGTTAGACTCAGGCTCTTAGGGTTAGGGTTAGACTCAGGCTCTTAGGGTTAGGGTTAGACTCAGGCTCTTAGGCTTAGGGTTAGACTCAGGCTCTTAGGGTTAGGGTTCGACTCAGGGTCTTAGGGTTAGGGTTAGATTCAGGCTCTTAGGGTGAGGGTTAGACTCAGGCTCTTAGGGTTAGGGTTAGACTCAGGCTCTTAGGGTTAGGCTTAGACTCAGGCTCTTAGGGTGAGGGTTAGTCTCAGGCTCTTAGGGTGAGGCTTAGACTCAGGCTCTTAGGGTTAGGGTTAGACTCAGGCTCTTAGGGTGAGGCTTAGACTCAGGCTCTTAGGGTGAGGGTTAGACTCAGGCTCCTAGGGTTAGGCTTAGACTCAGGCTCTTAGGGTTAGGCTTAGACTCAGGCTCTTAGGGTGAGGGCTAGACTCAGGCTCCTAGGGTTAGGCTTAGACTCAGGCTCTTAGGGTTAGGGTTAGACTCAGGCTCTTAGGGTTAGGGTTAGACTCAGGCTCTTAGGGTGAGGGTTAGACTCAGGCTCTTAGGGTTAGGGTTAGACTCAGGCTCTTAGGGTTAGGGTTAGACTCAGGCTCTTAGGGCTAGGGTTAGACTCAGGCTCTTAGGGTTAGGCTTAGACTCAGGCTCTTAGGGTTAGGCTTAGACTCAGGCTCTTAAGGTTAGGCTTAGACTCAGGCTCTTAGGGCTAGGGTTAGACTCAGGCTCTTAGGGTGAGGGTTAGACTCAGGCTCTTAGGCTTAGGGTTAGACTCAGGCTCTTAGGCTTAGGGTTAGACTCAGGCTCTTAGGGTTAGGGTTAGACTCAGGCTCTTAGGGTGAGGGTTAGACTCAGGCTCTTAGGGTTAGGGTTAGACTCTGGCTCTTCTTGTTAGGGTTAGACTCAGGCTCTTAGGGTTAGGGTTAGACTCAGGCTCTTAGGGTTAGGGTTCGACTCAGGCTCTTAGGCTTAGGGTTAGACTCAGGCTCTTAGGGTTAGGGTTCGACTCAGGCTCTTAGGGTTAGGGTTAGATTCAGGCTCTTAGGGTTAGGGTTAGACTCAGGCTCTTAGGGTTAGGGTTAGACTCAGGCTCTTAGGGTTAGGGTTAGACTCAGGCTCTTAGGGTGAGGGTTAGTCTCAGGCTCTTAGGGTGAGGCTTAGACTCAGGCTCTTAGGGTTAGGGTTAGACTCAGGCTCTTAGGGTTAGGGTTAGACTCAGGCTCTTAGGGTGAGGGTTAGACTCAGGCTCCTAGGGTTAGGCTTAGACTCAGGCTCTTAGGGTTAGGCTTAGACTCAGGCTCTTAGGGTGAGGGTTAGACTCAGGCTCCTAGGGTTAGGCTTAGACTCAGGCTCTTAGGGTTAGGCTTAGACTCAGGCTCTTAGGGTTAGGGTTAGACTCAGGCTCTTAGGGTGAGGGTTAGACTCAGGCTCTTAGGGTTAGGGTTAGACTCAGGCTCTTAGGGTTAGGGTTAGACTCAGGCTCTTAGGGCTAGGGTTAGACTCAGGCTCTTAGGGTTAGGGTTAGACTCAGGCTCTTAGGGTTAGGCTTAGACTCAGGCTCTTAAGGTTAGGCTTAGACTCAGGCTCTTAGGGCTAGGGTTAGACTCAGGCTCTTAGGGTGAGGGTTAGACTCAGGCTCTTAGGCTTAGGGTTAGACTCAGGCTCTTAGGGTTAGGGTTAGACTCAGGCTCTTAGGGTGAGGGTTAGACTCAGGCTCTTAGGGTTAGGGTTAGACTCTGGCTCTTCTTGTTAGGGTTAGACTCAGGCTCTTAGGGTTAGGGTTAGACTCAGGCTCTTAGGCTTAGGGTTAGACTCAGGCTCTTAGGCTTAGGGTTAGACTCAGGCTCTTAGGGTTAGGGTTAGACTCAGGCTCTTAGGGTTAGGGTTAGACTCAGGCTCTTAGGGTGAGGGTTAGACTCAGGCTCTTAGGGTTAGGGTTAGACTCAGGCTCTTAGGGTGTGGGTTCGACTCAGGCTCTTAGGGCGAGGGTTAGACTCAGGCTCTTAGGGTTAGGGTTAGACTCAGGCTCTTAGGGTGAGGGTTAGTCTCAGGCTCTTAGGGTGAGGCTTAGACTCAGGCTCTTAGGGTTAGGGTTAGACTCAGGCTCTTAGGGTGAGGGCTAGACTCAGGCTCTTAGGGTGAGGGTTAGACTCAGGCTCTTAGGGTGAGGGTTAGACTCAGGCTCCTAGGGTTAGGCTTAGACTCAGGCTCTTAGGGTTAGGGTTAGACTCAGGCTCTTAGGGTTAGGGTTAGACTCAGGCTCTTAGGGTGAGGGTTAGACTCAGGCTCTTAGGGTTAGGGTTAGACTCAGGCTCTTAGGGTGAGGGTTAGACTCAGGCTCTTAGGGTGAGGGTTAGACTCAGGCTCTTAGGGTGAGGGTTAGACTCAGGCTCTTCGGGTTAGGGTTAGACTCAGGCTCTTAGGGTGAGGGTTAGACTCAGGCTCTTAGGGTTAGGGTTAGACTCAGGCTCTTAGGGTTAGGGTTAGACTCAGGCTCTTAGGGTGAGGGTTAGACTCAGGCTCTTAGGGTTAGGGTTCGACTCAGGCTCTTAGGGTGAGGGTTAGACTCAGGCTCTTAGGCTTAGGGTTAGACTCAGGCTCTTAGGGTGAGGGTTAGACTCAGGCTCTTAGGCTTAGGGTTAGACTCAGGCTCTTAGGGTTAGGGTTAGACTCAGGCTCTTAGGGTTAGGGTTAGAGTCAGGCTCTTAGGGTTAGGGTTAGAGTCAGGCTCTTAGGGTTAGGGTTAGACTCAGGCTCTTAGGGTTAGGGTTAGACTCAGGCTCTTAGGGTTAGGCTTAGACTCAGGCTCCTAGGGTTAGGCTTAGACTCAGGCTCTTAGGGTTAGGGTTAGACTCAGGCTCTTAGGCTTAGGGTTAGACTCAGGCTCTTAGGGTTAGGGTTAGACTCAGGCTCTTAGGGTTAGGGTTAGACTCAGGCTCTTAGGGTGAGGGTTAGACTCAGGCTCTTAGGGTTAGGGTTAGACTCAGGCTCTTAGGGTTAGGCTTAGACTCAGGCTCTTAGGGTTAGGCTTAGACTCAGGCTCTTAGGGTTAGGCTTAGACTCAGGCTCTTAGGGTTAGGCTTAGACTCAGGCTCTTAGGGTGAGGGTTAGACTCAGGCTCTTAGGGTTAGGGTTAGACTCAGGCTCTTAGGGTTAGGGTTAGACTCAGGCTCTTAGGGTTAGGCTTAGCCTCAGGCTCTTAGGGTTAGGCTTAGCCTCAGGCTCTTAGGGTTAGGGTTAGACTCAGGCTCTTAGGGTTAGGGTTAGACTCAGGCTCTTAGGGTTAGGGTTAGACTCAGGCTCTTAGGGTTAGGGTTAGACTCAGGCTCTTAGGGTGAGGGTTAGAGTCAGGCTCTTAGGGTTAAGGTTAGACTCAGGCTCTTAGGCTTAGGGTTAGACTCAGGCTCTTAGGCTTAGGGTTAGACTCAGGCTCTTAGGCTTAGGGTTAGACTCAGGCTCTTAGGGTTAGGCTTAGACTCAGGCTCTTAGGGTTAGGGTTAGCCTCAGGCTCTTAGGGTTAGGGTTCGACTCAGGCTCTTAGGGTTAGGGTTAGACTCAGGCTCTTAGGGTTAGGCTTAGACTCAGGCTCTTAGGGTGAGGGTTAGACTCAGGCTCTTAGGGTTAGGGTTAGACTCAGGCTCTTAGGGTTAGGGTTAGACTCAGGCTCTTAGGGTTAGGGTTAGACTCAGGCTCTTAGGGTTAGGCTTAGACTCAGGCTCTTAGGGTTAGGCTTAGACTCAGGCTCTTAGGGTTAGGGTTAGACTCAGGATCTTAGGGTGAGGGTTAGACTCAGGCTCTTAGGGTTAGGGTTAGACTCAGGCTCTTCGGGTTAGGCTTAGCCTCAGGCTCTTAGGGTTAGGCTTAGCCTCAGGCTCTTAGGGTTAGGGTTAGACTCAGGCTCTTAGGGTTAGGGTTAGACTCAGGCTCTTAGGGTGAGGGTTAGACTCAGGCTCTTAGGGTTAGGGTTAGACTCAGGCTCTTAGGGTTAGGGTTAGACTCAGGCTCTTAGGGTTAGGGTTAGACTCAGGCTCTTAGGGTTAGGGTTAGACTCAGGCTCTTCGGGTTAGGGTTAGACTCAGGCTCTTAGGGTTAGGGTTAGACTCAGGCTCTTAGGGTGAGGGTTAGACTCAGGCTCTTAGGGTTAGGCTTAGACTCAGGCTCTTAGGGTTAGGGTTAGACTCAGGCTCTTAGGGTGAGGGTTAGACTCAGGCTCTTAGGGTTAGGGTTCGACTCAGGCTCTTAGGGTGAGGGTTAGACTCAGGCTCTTAGGGTGAGGGTTAGACTCAGGCTCTTAGGGTGAGGGTTAGACTCAGGCTCTTAGGGTTAGGCTTAGACTCAGGCTCTTAGGGTTAGGCTTAGACTCAGGCTCTTAGGGTTAGGGTTAGACTCAGGCTCTTAGGGTTAGGGTTAGACTCAGGCTCTTAGGGTTAGGGTTAGACTCAGGCTCTTAGGGTTAGGGTTAGACTCAGGCTCTTAGGGTTAGGGTTAGGCTCAGGCTCTTAGGGTTAGGCTTAGACTCAGGCTCTTAGGCTTAGGGTTAGACTCAGGCTCTTAGGGTTAGGGTTAGAGTCAGGCTCTTAGGGTTAGGGTTAGACTCAGGCTCTTAGGGTTAGGCTTAGACTCAGGCTCTTAGGGTTAGGGTTAGACTCAGGCTCTTAGGGTTAGGCTTAGACTCAGGCTCTTAGGGTTAGGGTTAGACTCAGGCTCTTAGGCTTAGGGTTAGACTCAGGCTCTTAGGGTTAGGCTTAGACTCAGGCTCTTAGGGTGAGGGTTAGACTCAGGCTCCTAGGGTTAGGCTTAGACTCAGGCTCTTAGGGTTAGGCTTAGACTCAGGCTCTTAGGGTTAGGGTTAGACTCAGGCTCTTAGGGTGAGGGTTAGACTCAGGCTCTTAGGGTTAGGGTTAGACTCAGGCTCTTAGGGTTAGGGTTAGACTCAGGCTCTTAGGCTTAGGGTTAGACTCAGGCTCTTAGGGTTAGGGTTAGACTCAGGCTCTTAGGGTGAGGGTTAGACTCAGGCTCTTAGGGTGAGGGTTAGACTCAGGCTCTTAGGGTGAGGGTTAGACTCAGGCTCTTAGGGTTAGGGTTAGACTCAGGCTCCTAGGGTTAGGCTTAGACTCAGGCTCTTAGGGTTAGGGTTAGACTCAGGCTCTTAGGGTGAGGGTTAGACTCAGGCTCTTAGGGTTAGGGTTAGACTCAGGCTCTTAGGGTTAGGGTTAGACTCAGGCTCTTAGGGCTAGGGTTAGACTCAGGCTCTTAGGGTTAGGGTTAGACTCAGGCTCTTAGGGTGAGGGTTAGACTCAGGCTCTTAGGGTGAGGGTTAGACTCAGGCTCTTAGGGCTAGGGTTAGACTCAGGCTCTTAGGGTGAGGGTTAGACTCAGGCTCTTAGGCTTAGGGTTAGACTCAGGCTCTTAGGGTTAGGGTTAGACTCAGGCTCTTAGGGTTAGGGTTAGACTCAGGCTCTTAGGGTTAGGGTTAGACTCTGGCTCTTCTTGTTAGGGTTAGACTCAGGCTCTTAGGGTTAGGGTTAGACTCAGGCTCTTAGGGTTAGGGTTAGACTCAGGCTCTTAGGGTTAGGGTTAGACTCAGGCTCTTAGGGTTAGGGTTCGACTCAGGCTCTTAGGCTTAGGGTTAGACTCAGGCTCTTAGGGTTAGGGTTCGACTCAGGCTCTTAGGGTTAGGGTTAGATTCAGGCTCTTAGGGTTAGGGTTAGACTCAGGCTCTTAGGGTTAGGGTTAGACTCAGGCTCTTAGGGTTAGGGTTAGACTCAGGCTCTTAGGGTGAGGGTTAGTCTCAGGCTCTTAGGGTGAGGCTTAGACTCAGGCTCTTAGGGTTAGGGTTAGACTCAGGCTCTTAGGGTTAGGGTTAGACTCAGGCTCTTAGGGTGAGGGTTAGACTCAGGCTCCTAGGGTTAGGCTTAGACTCAGGCTCTTAGGGTTAGGCTTAGACTCAGGCTCTTAGGGTGAGGGCTAGACTCAGGCTCCTAGGGTTAGGCTTAGACTCAGGCTCTTAGGGTTAGGCTTAGACTCAGGCTCTTAGGGTTAGGGTTAGACTCAGGCTCTTAGGGTTAGGGTTAGACTCAGGCTCTTAGGGTTAGGGTTAGACTCAGGCTCTTAGGGTTAGGGTTAGACTCAGGCTCTTAGGGCTAGGGTTAGACTCAGGCTCTTAGGGCGAGGGTTAGACTCAGGCTCTTAGGGTGAGGGTTAGACTCAGGCTCTTAGGCTTAGGGTTAGACTCAGGCTCTTAGGGTTAGGGTTAGACTCAGGCTCTTAGGGTTAGGGTTAGACTCAGGCTCTTAGGGTGAGGGTTAGACTCAGGCTCTTAGGGTTAGGGTTAGACTCTGGCTCTTCTTGTTAGGGTTAGACTCAGGCTCTTAGGGTTAGGGTTAGACTCAGGCTCTTAGGGTTAGGGTTAGACTCAGGCTCTTAGGCTTAGGGTTAGACTCAGGCTCTTAGGGTTAGGGTTAGACTCAGGCTCTTAGGGTGAGGGTTAGACTCAGGCTCTTAGGGTTAGGGTTAGACTCAGGCTCTTAGGGTTAGGGTTCGACTCAGGCTCTTAGGGTTAGGGTTAGATTCAGGCTCTTAGGGTTAGGGTTAGACTCAGGCTCTTAGGGTGAGGGTTAGACTCAGGCTCTTAGGGTTAGGGTTAGACTCAGGCTCTTAGGGTGAGGGTTAGTCTCAGGCTCTTAGGGTGAGGCTTAGACTCAGGCTCTTAGGGTTAGGGTTAGACTCAGGCTCTTAGGGTGAGGGCTAGACTCAGGCTCTTAGGGTGAGGGTTAGACTCAGGCTCTTAGGGTGAGGGTTAGACTCAGGCTCCTAGGGTTAGGCTTAGACTCAGGCTCTTAGGGTTAGGCTTAGACTCAGGCTCTTAGGGTTAGGGTTAGACTCAGGCTCTTAGGGTGAGGGTTAGACTCAGGCTCTTAGGGTGAGGGTTAGACTCAGGCTCTTAGGGTGAGGGTTAGACTCAGGCTCTTAGGGTGAGGGTTAGACTCAGGCTCTTAGGGTTAGGGTTAGACTCAGGCTCTTAGGGTGAGGGTTAGTCTCAGGCTCTTAGGGTGAGGCTTAGACTCAGGCTCTTAGGGTTAGGGTTAGACTCAGGCTCTTAGGGTGAGGGCTAGACTCAGGCTCTTAGGGTGAGGGTTAGACTCAGGCTCTTAGGGTGAGGGTTAGACTCAGGCTCCTAGGGTTAGGCTTAGACTCAGGCTCTTAGGGTTAGGCTTAGACTCAGGCTCTTAGGGTTAGGGTTAGACTCAGGCTCTTAGGGTGAGGGTTAGACTCAGGCTCTTAGGGTTAGGGTTAGACTCAGGCTCTTAGGGTTAGGGTTAGACTCAGGCTCTTAGGGTGAGGGTTAGACTCAGGCTCTTAGGGTGAGGGTTAGACTCAGGCTCTTCGGGTTAGGGTTAGACTCAGGCTCTTAGGGTTAGGGTTAGACTCAGGCTCTTAGGGTTAGGGTTAGACTCAGGCTCTTAGGGTTAGGCTTAGACTCAGGCTCCTAGGGTTAGGCTTAGACTCAGGCTCTTAGGGTTAGGCTTAGACTCAGGCTCTTAGGGTTAGTCTTAGACTCAGGCTCTTAGGGTTAGGGTTAGACTCAGGCTCTTAGGGTTAGGGTTAGACTCAGGCTCTTAGGGTGAGGGTTAGACTCAGGCTCTTAGGGTCAGGGTTAGACTCAGGCTCTTAGGGTTAGGCTTAGACTCAGGCTCTTAGGGTTAGGCTTAGACTCAGGCTCTTAGGGTTAGGCTTAGACTCAGGCTCTTAGGGTGAGGGTTAGACTCAGGCTCTTAGGGTTAGGGTTAGACTCAGGCTCTTAGGGTTAGGGTTAGACTCAGGCTCTTAGGCTTAGGGTTAGACTCAGGCTCTTAGGGTTAGGCTTAGCCTCAGGCTCTTAGGGTTAGGCTTAGCCTCAGGCTCTTAGGGTTAGGGTTAGACTCAGGCTCTTAGGGTTAGGGTTAGACTCAGGCTCTTAGGGTTAGGGTTAGACTCAGGCTCTTAGGGTTAGGGTTAGACTCAGGCTCTTAGGGTGAGGGTTAGAGTCAGGCTCTTAGGGTTAAGGTTAGACTCAGGCTCTTAGGCTTAGGGTTAGACTCAGGCTCTTAGGGTTAGGGTTAGACTCAGGCTCTTAGGCTTAGGGTTAGACTCAGGCTCTTAGGCTTAGGGTTAGACTCAGGCTCTTAGGGTTAGGCTTAGACTCAGGCTCTTAGGGTTAGGGTTAGCCTCAGGCTCTTAGGGTTAGGGTTCGACTCAGGCTCTTAGGGTTAGGGTTCGACTCAGGCTCTTAGGGTGAGGGTTAGACTCAGGCTCTTAGGGTTAGGGTTAGACTCAGGCTCTTAGGGTTAGGGTTAGACTCAGGCTCTTAGGGTTAGGGTTAGACTCAGGCTCTTAGGGTGAGGGTTAGACTCAGGCTCTTAGGGTTAGGCTTAGACTCAGGCTCTTAGGGTTAGGGTTCGACTCAGGCTCTTAGGGTTAGGGTTAGAGTCAGGCTCTTAGGGTTAGGGTTAGACTCAGGCTCTTCGGGTTAGGCTTAGCCTCAGGCTCTTAGGGTTAGGCTTAGCCTCAGGCTCTTAGGGTTAGGGTTAGACTCAGGCTCTTAGGGTTAGGGTTAGACTCAGGCTCTTAGGGTGAGGGTTAGACTCAGGCTCTTAGGGTTAGGGTTAGACTCAGGCTCTTAGGGTTAGGGTTAGACTCAGGCTCTTAGGGTTAGGGTTAGACTCAGGCTCTTAGGGTTAGGGTTAGACTCAGGCTCTTCGGGTTAGGGTTAGACTCAGGCTCTTAGGGTTAGGGTTAGACTCAGGCTCTTAGGGTGAGGGTTCGACTCAGGCTCTTAGGGTGAGGGTTAGACTCAGGCTCTTAGGCTTAGGGTTAGACTCAGGCTCTTAGGGTGAGGGTTAGACTCAGGCTCTTAGGGTTAGGGTTCGACTCAGGCTCTTAGGGTTAGGGTTAGACTCAGGCTCTTAGGGTGAGGGTTAGACTCAGGCTCTTAGGGTGAGGGTTAGACTCAGGCTCTTAGGGTTAGGCTTAGACTCAGGCTCTTAGGGTTAGGCTTAGACTCAGGCTCTTAGGGTTAGGGTTAGACTCAGGCTCTTAGGGTTAGGGTTAGACTCAGGCTCTTAGGGTGAGGGTTAGACTCAGGCTCTTAGGGTTAGGGTTAGGCTCAGGCTCTTAGGGTTAGGGTTAGGCTCAGGCTCTTAGGGTTAGGCTTAGACTCAGGCTCTTAGGCTTAGGGTTAGACTCAGGCTCTTAGGGTTAGGGTTAGAGTCAGGCTCTTAGGGTTAGGGTTAGAGTCAGGCTCTTAGGGTTAGGGTTAGAGTCAGGCTCTTAGGGTTAGGGTTAGACTCAGGCTCTTAGGGTGAGGGTTAGACTCAGGCTCTTAGGGTTAGGGTTAGACTCAGGCTCTTAGGGTTAGGGTTAGACTCAGGCTCTTAGGCTTAGGGTTAGACTCAGGCTCCTAGGGTTAGGCTTAGACTCAGGCTCTTAGGGTTAGGCTTAGACTCAGGCTCTTAGGGTTAGGGTTAGACTCAGGCTCTTAGGGTGAGGGTTAGACTCAGGCTCTTAGGGTTAGGGTTAGACTCAGGCTCTTAGGGTTAGGGTTAGACTCAGGCTCTTAGGCTTAGGGTTAGACTCAGGCTCTTAGGGTTAGGGTTAGACTCAGGCTCTTAGGGTGAGGGTTAGACTCAGGCTCTTAGGGTTAGGGTTAGACTCAGGCTCTTAGGGTGAGGGTTAGACTCAGGCTCTTAGGGTTAGGGTTAGAGTCAGGCTCCTAGGGTTAGGCTTAGACTCAGGCTCCTAGGGTTAGGGTTAGACTCAGGCTCTTAGGGTGAGGGTTAGACTCAGGCTCTTAGGGTTAGGGTTAGACTCAGGCTCTTAGGGTTAGGGTTAGACTCAGGCTCTTAGGGCTAGGGTTAGACTCAGGCTCTTAGGGTTAGGGTTAGACTCAGGCTCTTAGGGTGAGGGTTAGACTCAGGCTCTTAGGGTGAGGGTTAGACTCAGGCTCTTAGGGCTAGGGTTAGACTCAGGCTCTTAGGGTGAGGGTTAGACTCAGGCTCTTAGGCTTAGGGTTAGACTCAGGCTCTTAGGGTTAGGGTTAGACTCAGGCTCTTAGGGTTAGGGTTAGACTCAGGCTCTTAGGGTTAGGGTTAGACTCTGGCTCTTCTTGTTAGGGTTAGACTCAGGCTCTTAGGGTTAGGGTTAGACTCAGGCTCTTAGGGTTAGGGTTAGACTCAGGCTCTTAGGCTTAGAGTTAGACTCAGGCTCTTAGGGTTAGGGTTCGACTCAGGCTCTTAGGCTTAGGGTTAGACTCAGGCTCTTAGGGTTAGGGTTCGACTCAGGCTCTTAGGGTTAGGGTTAGATTCAGGCTCTTAGGGTTAGGGTTAGACTCAGGCTCTTAGGGTTAGGGTTAGACTCAGGCTCTTAGGGTTAGGGTTAGACTCAGGCTCTTAGGGTGAGGGTTAGTCTCAGGCTCTTAGGGTGAGGCTTAGACTCAGGCTCTTAGGGTTAGGGTTAGACTCAGGCTCTTAGGGTTAGGGTTAGACTCAGGCTCTTAGGGTGAGGGTTAGACTCAGGCTCCTAGGGTTAGGCTTAGACTCAGGCTCTTAGGGTTAGGCTTAGACTCAGGCTCTTAGGGTGAGGGCTAGACTCAGGCTCCTAGGGTTAGGCTTAGACTCAGGCTCTTAGGGTTAGGCTTAGACTCAGTCTCTTAGGGTTAGGGTTAGACTCAGGCTCTTAGGGTGAGGGTTAGACTCAGGCTCTTAGGGTTAGGGTTAGACTCAGGCTCTTAGGGTTAGGGTTAGACTCAGGCTCTTAGGGCTAGGGTTAGACTCAGGCTCTTAGGGCTAGGGTTAGACTCAGGCTCTTAGGGTGAGGGTTAGACTCAGGCTCTTAGGCTTAGGGTTAGACTCAGGCTCTTAGGGTTAGGGTTAGACTCAGGCTCTTAGGGTGAGGGTTAGACTCAGGCTTTTAGGGTTAGGGTTAGACTCAGGCTCTTAGGGTTAGGGTTAGACTCTGGCTCTTCTTGTTAGGGTTAGACTCAGGCTCTTAGGGTTAGGGTTAGACTCAGGCTCTTAGGGTTAGGGTTAGACTCAGGCTCTTAGGCTTAGGGTTAGACTCAGGCTCTTAGGGTTAGGGTTAGACTCAGGCTCTTAGGGTGAGGGTTAGACTCAGGCTCTTAGGGTTAGGGTTAGACTCAGGCTCTTAGGGTTAGGGTTCGACTCAGGCTCTTAGGGTTAGGGTTAGATTCAGGCTCTTAGGGTTAGGGTTAGACTCAGGCTCTTAGGGTGAGGGTTAGACTCAGGCTCTTAGGGTTAGGGTTAGACTCAGGCTCTTAGGGTGAGG
Source organism: Falco punctatus (assembly GCF_963210335.1). Classification (NCBI taxonomy): domain Eukaryota; kingdom Metazoa; phylum Chordata; class Aves; order Falconiformes; family Falconidae; genus Falco; species Falco punctatus. The sequence continues at coordinate 172,042 of NW_027660079.1, forward strand.
GTTAGTCTCAGGCTCTTAGGGTGAGGCTTAGACTCAGGCTCTTAGGGTTAGGGTTAGACTCAGGCTCTTAGGGTGAGGGCTAGACTCAGGCTCTTAGGGTTAGGGTTAGACTCAGGCTCTTAGGGTGAGGGTTAGACTCAGGCTCCTAGGGTTAGGCTTAGACTCAGGCTCTTAGGGTTAGGCTTAGACTCAGGCTCTTAGGGTTAGGGTTAGACTCAGGCTCTTAGGGTGAGGGTTAGACTCAGGCTCTTAGGGTGAGGGTTAGACTCAGGCTCTTAGGGTTAGGGTTAGACTCAGGCTCTTAGGGTGAGGGTTAGACTCAGGCTCTTAGGGTGAGGGTTAGACTCAGGCTCTTAGGGTTAGGGTTAGACTCAGGCTCTTAGGGTGAGGGTTAGACTCAGGCTCTTAGGGTTAGGGTTAGACTCAGGCTCTTAGGGTTAGGGTTAGACTCAGGCTCTTAGGGTTAGGGTTCGACTCAGGCTCTTAGGGTGAGGGTTCGACTCAGGCTCTTAGGGTGAGGGTTAGACTCAGGCTCTTAGGGTTAGGGTTAGACTCAGGCTCTTAGGGTGAGGGTTAGACTCAGGCTCTTAGGGTGAGGGTTAGACTCAGGCTCTTAGGGTTAGGGTTAGACTCAGGCTCTTAGGGTGAGGGTTAGAGTCGGGATCTTAGGGTTAGGGTTAGACTCGGGCTCTTAGGGTTAGGGTTAGACTCAGGCTCTTAGGGTTAGGGTTCGACTCAGGCTCTTAGGGTTAGGGTTCGACTCATGCTCTTAGGGTTAGGGTTAGACTCAGGCTCTTAGGCTTAGGGTTAGACTCAGGCTCTTAGGGTTAGGCTTAGCCTCAGGCTCTTAGGGTTAGGCTTAGCCTCAGGCTCTTAGGGTTAGGGTTAGACTCAGGCTCTTAGGGTTAGGGTTAGACTCAGGCTCTTAGGGTGAGGGTTAGACTCAGGCTCTTCGGGTTAGGGTTAGACTCAGGCTCTTAGGGTTAGGGTTAGACTCAGGCTCTTAGGGTGAGGGTTAGAGTCAGGCTCTTAGGGTTAGGGTTAGACTCAGGCTCTTAGGGTTAGGGTTAGAGTCAGGCTCTTAGGGTTAGGGTTAGACTCAGGCTCTTAGGCTTAGGGTTAGACTAAGGCTCTTAGGGTTAGGCTTAGACTCAGGCTCTTAGGCTTAGGGTTAGACTCAGGCTCTTAGGGATAGGGTTAGACTCAGGCTCTTAGGCTTAGGGTTAGACTCAGGCTCTTAGGGTTAGGCTTAGACTCAGGCTCTTAGGGTTAGGGTTAGACTCAGGCTCTTAGGGTTAGGGTTCGACTCAGGCTCTTAGGGTTAGGGTTCGACTCAGGCTCTTAGGGTTAGGGTTAGACTCAGGCTCTTAGGGTTAGGGTTAGACTCAGGCTCTTAGGGTTAGGGTTAGACTCAGGCTCTTAGGGTGAGGGTTAGACTCAGGCTCTTAGGGTTAGGCTTAGACTCAGGCTCTTAGGGTTAGGGTTAGACTCAGGCTCTTAGGGTGAGGGCTAGACTCAGGCTCTTAGGGTTAGGGTTAGACTCAGGCTCTTAGGGTGAGGGTTAGACTCAGGCTCTTAGGGTGAGGGTTAGACTCAGGCTCTTCGGGTGAGGGTTAGACTCAGGCTCTTAGGGTTCGGGTTAGACTCAGGCTCTTAGGGTTAGGGTTAGACTCAGGCTCTTAGGGTTAGGGTTAGACTCAGGCTCTTAGGGTTAGGGTTAGACTCAGGCTCTTAGGGTTAGGGTTAGACTCAGGCTCTTAGGGTGAGGGTTAGACTCAGGCTCTTAGGGTTAGGGTTAGACTCAGGCTCTTAGGGTGAGGGTTAGACTCAGGCTCCTAGGGTTAGGCTTAGACTCAGGCTCTTAGGGTTAGGCTTAGACTCAGGCTCTTAGGGTTAGGGTTAGACTCAGGCTCTTAGGGTTAGGGTTAGACTCAGGCTCTTAGGGTTAGGGTTAGACTCAGGCTCTTAGGGTTAGGGTTAGACTCAGGCTCTTAGGGTTAGGCTTAGACTCAGGCTCTTAGGCTTAGGGTTAGACTCAGGCTCTTAGGGTTAGGGTTAGAGTCAGGCTCTTAGGGTTAGGGTTAGACTCAGGCTCTTAGGGTTAGGCTTAGACTCAGGCTCTTAGGGTTAGGGTTAGACTCAGGCTCTTAGGGTTAGGCTTAGACTCAGGCTCTTAGGGTTAGGGTTAGACTCAGGCTCTTAGGGTTAGGGTTAGACTCAGGCTCTTAGGCTTAGGGTTAGACTCAGGCTCTTAGGGTTAGGCTTAGACTCAGGCTCTTAGGGTTAGGGTTAGACTCAGGCTCCTAGGGTTAGGCTTAGACTCAGGCTCTTAGGGTTAGGGTTAGACTCAGGCTCTTAGGGTTAGGGTTAGACTCAGGCTCTTAGGGTTAGGGTTAGACTCAGGCTCTTAGAGTTAGGGTTAGACTCAGGCTCTTAGGCTTAGGGTTAGACTCAGGCTCTTAGGGTTAGGGTTAGACTCAGGCTCTTAGGGTGAGGGTTAGACTCAGGCTCTTAGGGTTAGGGTTAGACTCAGGCTCTTAGGGTGAGGGTTAGACTCAGGCTCTTAGGGTGAGGGTTAGACTCAGGCTCCTAGGGTTAGGCTTAGACTCAGGCTCTTAGGGTTAGGGTTAGACTCAGGCTCTTAGGGTGAGGGTTAGACTCAGGCTCTTAGGGTTAGGGTTAGACTCAGGCTCTTAGGGTTAGGGTTAGACTCAGGCTCTTAGGGCTAGGGTTAGACTCAGGCTCTTAGGGTTAGGGTTAGACTCAGGCTCTTAGGGTGAGGGTTAGACTCAGGCTCTTAGGGTGAGGGTTAGACTCAGGCTCTTAGGGCTAGGGTTAGACTCAGGCTCTTAGGGTGAGGGTTAGACTCAGGCTCTTAGGCTTAGGGTTAGACTCAGGCTCTTAGGGTTAGGGTTAGACTCAGGCTCTTAGGGTTAGGGTTAGACTCAGGCTCTTAGGGTTAGGGTTAGACTCTGGCTCTTCTTGTTAGGGTTAGACTCAGGCTCTTAGGGTTAGGGTTAGACTCAGGCTCTTAGGGTTAGGCTTAGACTCAGGCTCTTAGGCTTAGGGTTAGACTCAGGCTCTTAGGGTTAGGGTTAGACTCAGGCTCTTAGGGTTAGGGTTCGACTCAGGCTCTTAGGCTTAGGGTTAGACTCAGGCTCTTAGGGTTAGGGTTCGACTCAGGCTCTTAGGGTTAGGGTTAGATTCAGGCTCTTAGGGTTAGGGTTAGACTCAGGCTCTTAGGGTTAGGGTTAGACTCAGGCTCTTAGGGTTAGGGTTAGACTCAGGCTCTTAGGGTGAGGGTTAGTCTCAGGCTCTTAGGGTGAGGCTTAGACTCAGGCTCTTAGGGTTAGGGTTAGACTCAGGCTCTTAGGGTTAGGGTTAGACTCAGGCTCTTAGGGTGAGGGTTAGACTCAGGCTCCTAGGGTTAGGCTTAGACTCAGGCTCTTTGGGTTAGGCTTAGACTCAGGCTCTTAGGGTGAGGGCTAGACTCAGGCTCCTAGGGTTAGGCTTAGACTCAGGCTCTTAGGGTTAGGCTTAGACTCAGGCTCTTAGGGTTAGGGTTAGACTCAGGCTCTTCGGGTGAGGGTTAGACTCAGGCTCTTAGGGTTAGGGTTAGACTCAGGCTCTTAGGGTTAGGCTTAGACTCAGGCTCTTAGGGTTAGGGTTCGACTCAGGCTCTTAGGGTTAGGGTTAGACTCAGGCTCTTAGGCTTAGGGTTAGACTCAGGCTCTTAGGGTGAGGGTTAGACTCAGGCTCTTAGGGTTAGGCTTAGCCTCAGGCTCTTAGGGTTAGGGTTAGACTCAGGCTCTTAGGGTTAGGGTTAGACTCAGGCTCTTAGGGTTAGGCTTAGACTCAGGCTCTTAGGGTTAGGGTTAGACTCAGGCTCTTAGGGTTAGGGTTAGACTCAGGCTCTTAGGGTGAGGGTTAGAGTCAGGCTCTTAGGGTTAGGGTTAGACTCAGGCTCTTCGGGTTAGGGTTAGACTAAGGCTCTTAGGGTTAGGCTTAGACTCAGGCTCTTAGGCTTAGGGTTAGACTCAGGCTCTTAGGGATAGGGTTAGACTCAGGCTCTTAGGCTTAGGGTTAGGCTCAGGCTCTTAGGGTTAGGGTTAGACTCAGGCTCTTAGGGTTAGGGTTCGACTCAGGCTCTTAGGGTTAGGGTTCGAGTCAGGCTTTTAGGGTTAGGGTTAGACTCAGGCTCTTAGGGTTAGGGTTAGACTCAGGCTCTTAGGGTTAGGGTTAGACTCAGGCTCTTAGGGTGAGGGTTAGACTCAGGCTCTTAGGGTTAGGCTTAGACTCAGGCTCTTAGGGTTAGGGTTAGACTCAGGCTCTTAGGGTGAGGGCTAGACTCAGGCTCTTAGGGTTAGGGTTAGACTCAGGCTCTTAGGGTGAGGGTTAGACTCAGGCTCTTAGGGTGAGGGTTAGACTCAGGCTCTTCGGGTGAGGGTTAGACTCAGGCTCTTAGGGTTAGGGTTAGACTCAGGCTCTTAGGGTTAGGGTTAGACTCAGGCTCTTAGGGTTAGGGTTAGACTCAGGCTCTTAGGGTTAGGGTTAGACTCAGGCTCTTAGGGTTAGGGTTAGACTCAGGCTCTTAGGCTTAGGGTTCGACTCAGGCTCTTAGGGTGAGGGTTAGACTCAGGCTCTTAGGGTGAGGGTTAGACTCAGGCTCCTAGGGTTAGGCTTAGACTCAGGCTCTTAGGGTTAGGCTTAGACTCAGGCTCTTAGGGTTAGGGTTAGACTCAGGCTCTTAGGGTTAGGGTTAGACTCAGGCTCTTAGGCTTAGGGTTAGACTCAGGCTCTTAGGGTTAGGGTTAGACTCAGGCTCTTAGGGTTAGGGTTAGACTCAGGCTCTTAGGGTTAGGCTTAGACTCAGGCTCTTAGGCTTAGGGTTAGACTCAGGCTCTTAGGGTTAGGGTTAGAGTCAGGCTCTTAGGGTTAGGGTTAGACTCAGGCTCTTAGGGTTAGGCTTAGACTCAGGCTCTTAGGGTTAGGGTTAGACTCAGGCTCTTAGGGTTAGGCTTAGACTCAGGCTCTTAGGGTTAGGGTTAGACTCAGGCTCTTAGGGTTAGGGTTAGACTCAGGCTCTTAGGCTTAGGGTTAGACTCAGGCTCTTAGGGTTAGGCTTAGACTCAGGCTCTTAGGGTGAGGGTTAGACTCAGGCTCCTAGGGTTAGGCTTAGACTCAGGCTCTTAGGGTTAGGGTTAGACTCAGGCTCTTAGGGTGAGGGTTAGACTCAGGCTCTTAGGGTTAGGGTTAGACTCAGGCTCTTAGGCTTAGGGTTAGACTCAGGCTCTTAGGGTTAGGGTTAGACTCAGGCTCTTAGGGTGAGGGTTAGACTCAGGCTCTTAGGGTTAGGGTTAGACTCAGGCTCTTAGGGTGAGGGTTAGACTCAGGCTCTTAGGGTGAGGGTTAGACTCAGGCTCCTAGGGTTAGGCTTAGACTCAGGCTCTTAGGGTTAGGGTTAGACTCAGGCTCTTAGGGTGAGGGTTAGACTCAGGCTCTTAGGGTTAGGGTTAGACTCAGGCTCTTAGGGCTAGGTTTAGACTCAGGCTCTTAGGGTTAGGGTTAGACTCAGGCTCTTAGGGTGAGGGTTAGACTCAGGCTCTTAGGGTGAGGGTTAGACTCAGGCTCTTAGGGCTAGGGTTAGACTCAGGCTCTTAGGGTGAGGGTTAGACTCAGGCTCTTAGGCTTAGGGTTAGACTCAGGCTCTTAGGGTTAGGGTTAGACTCAGGCTCTTAGGGTTAGGGTTAGACTCAGGCTCTTAGGGTTAGGGTTAGACTCTGGCTCTTCTTGTTAGGGTTAGACTCAGGCTCTTAGGGTTAGGGTTAGACTCAGGCTCTTAGGGTTAGGGTTAGACTCAGGCTCTTAGGGTTAGGGTTAGACTCAGGCTCTTAGGGTTAGGGTTAGACTCAGGCTCTTAGGGTTAGGGTTCGACTCAGGCTCTTAGGCTTAGGGTTAGACTCAGGCTCTTAGGGTTAGGGTTCGACTCAGGCTCTTAGGGTTAGGGTTAGATTCAGGCTCTTAGGGTGAGGGTTAGACTCAGGCTCTTAGGGTTAGGGTTAGACTCAGGCTCTTAGGGTTAGGCTTAGACTCAGGCTCTTCGGGTTAGGGTTAGTCTCAGGCTCTTAGGGTGAGGCTTAGACTCAGGCTCTTAGGGTTAGGGTTAGACTCAGGCTCTTAGGGTTAGGGTTAGACTCAGGCTCTTAGGGTGAGGGTTAGACTCAGGCTCCTAGGGTTAGGCTTAGACTCAGGCTCTTAGGGTTAGGCTTAGACTCAGGCTCTTAGGGTGAGGGCTAGACTCAGGCTCCTAGGGTTAGGCTTAGACTCAGGCTCTTAGGGTTAGGCTTAGACTCAGGCTCTTAGGGTTAGGGTTAGACTCAGGCTCTTAGGGTGAGGGTTAGACTCAGGCTCTTAGGGTTAGGGTTAGACTCAGGCTCTTAGGGTTAGGGTTAGACTCAGGCTCTTAGGGCTAGGGTTAGACTCAGGCTCTTAGGGTTAGGGTTAGACTCAGGCTCTTAGGGTTAGGCTTAGACTCAGGCTCTTAAGGTTAGGCATAGACTCAGGCTCTTAAGGCTAGGGTTAGACTCAGGCTCTTAGGGTGAGGGTTAGACTCAGGCTCTTAGGCTTAGGGTTAGACTCAGGCTCTTAGGGTTAGGGTTAGACTCAGGCTCTTAGGGTTAGGGTTAGACTCAGGCTCTTAGGGTTAGGGTTAGACTCTGGCTCTTCTTGTTAGGGTTAGACTCAGGCTCTTAGGGTTAGGGTTAGACTCAGGCTCTTAGGGTTAGGGTTCGACTCAGGCTCTTAGGCTTAGGGTTAGACTCAGGCTCTTAGGGTTAGGGTTCGACTCAGGCTCTTAGGGTTAGGGTTAGATTCAGGCTCTTAGGGTTAGGGTTAGACTCAGGCTCTTAGGGTTAGGGTTAGACTCAGGCTCTTAGGGTTAGGGTTAGACTCAGGCTCTTAGGGTGAGGGTTAGTCTCAGGCTCTTAGGGTGAGGCTTAGACTCAGGCTCTTAGGGTTAGGGTTAGACTCAGGCTCTTAGGGTTAGGGTTAGACTCAGGCTCTTAGGGTGAGGGTTAGACTCAGGCTCTTAGGGTTAGGGTTAGACTCAGGCTCTTAGGGTGTGGGTTCGACTCAGGCTCTTAGGGCGAGGGTTAGACTCAGGCTCTTAGGGTTAGGGTTAGACTCAGGCTCTTAGGGTGAGGGTTAGTCTCAGGCTCTTAGGGTGAGGCTTAGACTCAGGCTCTTAGGGTTAGGGTTAGACTCAGGCTCTTAGGGTGAGGGCTAGACTCAGGCTCTTAGGGTTAGGCTTAGACTCAGGCTCTTAGGGTGAGGGTTAGACTCAGGCTCCTAGGGTTAGGCTTAGACTCAGGCTCTTAGGGTTAGGCTTAGACTCAGGCTCTTAGGGTTAGGGTTAGACTCAGGCTCTTAGGGTGAGGGTTAGACTCAGGCTCTTAGGGTTAGGGTTAGACTCAGGCTCTTAGGGTGAGGGTTAGACTCAGGCTCTTAGGGTGAGGGTTAGACTCAGGCTCTTCGGGTTAGGGTTAGACTCAGGCTCTTAGGGTGAGGGTTAGACTCAGGCTCTTAGGGTTAGGGTTAGACTCAGGCTCTTAGGGTTAGGGTTAGACTCAGGCTCTTAGGGTTAGGGTTAGACTCAGGCTCTTAGGGTTAGGGTTCGACTCAGGCTCTTAGGGTGAGGGTTAGACTCAGGCTCTTAGGCTTAGGGTTAGACTCAGGCTCTTAGGGTGAGGGTTAGACTCAGGCTCTTAGGGTTAGGGTTAGACTCAGGCTCTTAGGGTTAGGGTTAGACTCAGGCTCTTAGGGTTCGGGTTCGACTCAGGCTCTTAGGGTTAGGGTTAGAGTCAGGCTCTTAGGGTTAGGGTTAGACTCAGGCTCTTAGGGTTAGGGTTAGACTCAGGCTCTTAGGGTTAGGCTTAGACTCAGGCTCCTAGGGTTAGGCTTAGACTCAGGCTCTTAGGGTTAGGCTTAGACTCAGGCTCTTAGGGTTAGTCTTAGACTCAGGCTCTTAGGGTTAGGGTTAGACTCAGGCTCTTAGGGTTAGGGTTAGACTCAGGCTCTTAGGGTGAGGGTTAGACTCAGGCTCTTAGGGTTAGGGTTAGACTCAGGCTCTTAGGGTTAGGCTTAGACTCAGGCTCTTAGGGTTAGGCTTAGACTCAGGCTCTTAGGGTTAGGCTTAGACTCAGGCTCTTAGGGTGAGGGTTAGACTCAGGCTCTTAGGGTTAGGGTTAGACTCAGGCTCTTAGGGTTAGGGTTAGACTCAGGCTCTTAGGCTTAGGGTTAGACTCAGGCTCTTAGGGTTAGGCTTAGCCTCAGGCTCTTAGGGTTAGGCTTAGCCTCAGGCTCTTAGGGTTAGGGTTAGACTCAGGCTCTTAGGGTTAGGGTTAGACTCAGGCTCTTAGGGTTAGGGCTAGACTCAGGCTCTTAGGGTTAGGGTTAGACTCAGGCTCTTAGGGTTAGGGTTAGACTCAGGCTCTTAGGGTGAGGGTTAGAGTCAGGCTCTTAGGGTTAAGGTTAGACTCAGGCTCTTAGGCTTAGGGTTAGACTCAGGCTCTTAGGGTTAGGGTTAGACTCAGGCTCTTAGGGTGAGGGTTAGACTCAGGCTCTTAGGGATCGGGTTAGACTCAGCCTCCTAGGCTTAGGGTTAGACTCAGGCTCTTAGGGTTAGGGTTAGACTCAGGCTCTTAGGGTTAGGGTTAGACTCAGGCTCTTAGGGTTAGGTTTAGACTCAGGCTCTTAGGGTTAGGGTTAGACTCAGGCTCTTCGGGTTAGGGTTAGACTCAGGCTCTTCGGGTTAGGGTTAGACTCAGGCTCTTAGGGTTAGGGTTAGACTCAGGCTCTTAGGGTTAGGGTTAGACTCAGGCTCTTAGGGTTCGGGTTAGACTCAGGCTCTTAGGGTTCGGGTTAGACTCAGGCTCTTAGGGTTAGGGTTAGACTCAGGCTCTTAGGGATCGGGTTAGACTCAGGCTCTTAGAGTTAGGGTTAGACTCAGGCTCTTAGGGTTAGGGTTAGACTCAGGCTCTTAGGGTTAGGGTTAGACTCAGGCTCTTAGGGTGAGGGTTAGACTCAGGCTCTTAGGGTGAGGGTTAGACTCAGGCTCTTAGGGTTAGGGTTAGACTCAGGCTCTTAGGCTTAGGGTTCGACTCAGGCTCTTAGGGTTAGGGTTAGACTCAGGCTCTTAGGGTGAGGGTTAGACTCAGGCTCTTAGGGTGAGGGTTAGACTCAGGCTCTTAGGGTGAGGGTTAGACTCAGGCTCCTAGGGTTAGGCTTAGACTCAGGCTCTTAGGGTTAGGCTTAGACTCAGGCTCTTAGGGTTAGGGTTAGACTCAGGCTCTTAGGGTTAGGGTTAGACTCAGACTCTTAGGGTTAGGGTTAGACTCAGGCTCTTAGGGTTAGGCTTAGACTCAGGCTCTTAGGGTTAGGGTTCGACTCAGGCTCTTCGGGTGAGGGTTAGACTCAGGCTCTTAGGGTTAGGGTTAGACTCAGGCTCTTCGGGTTAGGGTTAGACTCAGTCTCTTCGGGTTAGGGTTAGACTCAGGCTCTTAGGCTTAGGGTTAGACTCAGGCTCTTAGGGTTAGGGTTAGACTCAGGCTCTTCGGGTTAGGGTTAGACTCAGGCTCTTAGGGTTAGGGTTAGACTCAGGCTCTTAGGGTTAGGGTTAGACTCAGGCTCTTAGGGTTAGGCTTAGACTCAGGCTCTTAGGGTTAGGGTTAGACTCAGGCTCTTAGGGTTAGGCTTAGACTCAGGCTCTTAGGGTTAGGGTTAGACTCAGGCTCTTAGGGTGAGGGTTAGACTCAGGCTCTTAGGGTGAGGGTTAGACTCAGGCTCTTAGGGTTAGGGTTAGACTCAGGCTCTTAGGGTTAGGGTTAGACTCAGGCTCTTAGGCTTAGGGTTAGACTCAGGCTCTTAGGGTTAGGGTTAGACTCAGGCTCTTAGGGTTAGGGTTAGACTCAGGCTCTTAGGGTGAGGGTTAGACTCAGGCTCCTAGGGTTAGGCTTAGACTCAGGCTCTTAGGGTTAGGCTTAGACTCAGGCTCTTAGGGTTAGGGTTAGACTCAGGCTCTTAGGGTGAGGGTTAGACTCAGGCTCTTAGGGTTAGGGTTAGACTCAGGCTCTTAGGGTTAGGGTTAGACTCAGGCTCTTAGGGCTAGGGTTAGACTAAGGCTCTTAGGGTTAGGGTTAGACTCAGGCTCTTAGGGTTAGGCTTAGACTCAGGCTCTTAGGGTGAGGGTTAGACTCAGGCTCTTAGGGTTAGGGTTAGACTCAGGCTCTTAGGGTTAGGCTTAGACTCAGGCTCTTAGGGTTAGGGTTAGACTCAGGCTCTTAGGGTTAGGGTTAGACTCAGGCTCTTAGGGTGAGGGTTAGACTCAGGCTCTTAGGGTGAGGGTTAGACTCAGGCTCTTAGGGTTAGGCTTAGACTCAGGCTCTTAGGGTTAGGGTTAGACTCAGGCTCTTAGGGTTAGGGTTAGACTCAGGCTCTTAGGGTGAGGGTTAGACTCAGGCTCTTAGGGTTAGGGTTAGACTCAGGCTCTTAGGGTTAGGCTTAGACTCAGGCTCTTAGGGTTAGGGTTCGACTCAGGCTCTTAGGGTTAGGGTTAGACTCAGGCTCTTAGGGTTAGGGTTCGACTCAGGCTCTTCGGGTTAGGGTTAGACTCAGGCTCTTAGGGTTAGGGTTAGACTCAGGCTCTTAGGGTTAGGCTTAGACTCAGGCTCTTAGGGTTAGGGTTAGACTCAGGCTCTTAGGGTTAGGGTTAGACTCAGGCTCTTAGGGTGAGGGTTAGACTCAGGCTCTTAGGGTGAGGGTTAGACTCAGGCTCCTAGGGTTAGGCTTAGACTCAGGCTCTTAGGGTTAGGCTTAGACTCAGGCTCTTAGGGTTAGGGTTAGACTCAGGCTCTTAGGGTGAGGGTTAGACTCAGGCTCTTAGGGTTAGGGTTAGACTCAGGCTCTTAGGGTTAGGGTTAGACTCAGGCTCTTAGGGCTAGGGTTAGACTCAGGCTCTTAGGGTTAGGGTTAGACTCAGGCTCTTAGGCTTAGGGTTAGACTCAGGCTCTTAGGGCTAGGGTTAGACTCAGGCTCTTAGGGTTAGGCTTAGACTCAGGCTCTTAGGGTGAGGGTTAGACTCAGGCTCTTAGGGTTAGGGTTAGAGTCAGGCTCTTAGGGTTAGGGTTAGATTTAGGCTCTTAGGGTTAGGGTTAGACTCAGGCTCTTAGGGTTAGGGTTAGACTCTGGCTCTTAGGGTTAGGGTTAGACTCAGGCTCTTAGGGTTAGGGTTAGACTCAGGCTCTTAGGGTTAGGGTTAGACTCAGGCTCTTAGGCTTAGGGTTAGACTCAGGCTCTTAGGGTTAGGGTTAGACTCAGGCTCTTAGGGTTAGGGTTCGACTCAGGCTCTTAGGGTTAGGGTTAGACTCAGGCTCTTAGGGTTAGGGTTCGACTCAGGCTCTTAGGGTTAGGGTTAGACTCAGGCTCTTAGGGTTAGGGTTAGACTCAGGCTCTTAGGGTTAGGGTTAGACTCAGGCTCTTAGGGTGAGGGTTAGACTCAGGCTCTTAGGGTTAGGGTTAGACTCAGGCTCTTAGGCTTAGGGTTAGACTCAGGCTCTTAGGGTTAGGGTTAGACTCAGGCTCTTAGGGTGAGGGTTAGACTCAGGCTCTTAGGGTTAGGGTTAGACTCAGGCTCTTAGGGTGAGGGTTAGACTCAGGCTCTTAGGGTTAGGGTTCGACTCAGGCTCTTAGGGTTAGGCTTAGACTCAGGCTCTTAGGGTTAGGGTTCGACTCAGGCTCTTAGGCTTAGGGTTAGACTCAGGCTCTTAGGGTTAGGGTTCGACTCAGGCTCTTAGGGTTAGGGTTAGATTCAGGCTCTTAGGGTGAGGGTTAGACTCAGGCTCTTAGGGTTAGGGTTAGACTCAGGCTCTTAGGGTTAGGCTTAGACTCAGGCTCTTCGGGTTAGGGTTAGTCTCAGGCTCTTAGGGTGAGGCTTAGACTCAGGCTCTTAGGGTTAGGGTTAGACTCAGGCTCTTAGGGTTAGGGTTAGACTCAGGCTCTTAGGGTGAGGGTTAGACTCAGGCTCCTAGGGTTAGGCTTAGACTCAGGCTCTTAGGGTTAGGCTTAGACTCAGGCTCTTAGGGTGAGGGCTAGACTCAGGCTCCTAGGGTTAGGCTTAGACTCAGGCTCTTAGGGTTAGGCTTAGACTCAGGCTCTTAGGGTTAGGGTTAGACTCAGGCTCTTAGGGTGAGGGTTAGACTCAGGCTCTTAGGGTTAGGGTTAGACTCAGGCTCTTAGGGTTAGGGTTAGACTCAGGCTCTTAGGGCTAGGGTTAGACTCAGGCTCTTAGGGTTAGGGTTAGACTCAGGCTCTTAGGGTTAGGCTTAGACTCAGGCTCTTAAGGTTAGGCTTAGACTCAGGCTCTTAGGGCTAGGGTTAGACTCAGGCTCTTAGGGTGAGGGTTAGACTCAGGCTCTTAGGCTTAGGGTTAGACTCAGGCTCTTAGGGTTAGGGTTAGACTCAGGCTCTTAGGGTTAGGGTTAGACTCAGGCTCTTAGGGTTAGGGTTAGACTCTGGCTCTTCTTGTTAGGGTTAGACTCAGGCTCTTAGGGTTAGGGTTAGACTCAGGCTCTTAGGCTTAGGGTTCGACTCAGGCTCTTAGGCTTAGGGTTAGACTCAGGCTCTTAGGGTTAGGGTTCGACTCAGGCTCTTAGGGTTAGGGTTAGATTCAGGCTCTTAGGGTTAGGGTTAGACTCAGGCTCTTAGGGTTAGGGTTAGACTCAGGCTCTTAGGGTTAGGGTTAGACTCAGGCTCTTAGGGTGAGGGTTAGTCTCAGGCTCTTAGGGTGAGGCTTAGACTCAGGCTCTTAGGGTTAGGGTTAGACTCAGGCTCTTAGGGTTAGGGTTAGACTCAGGCTCTTAGGGTGAGGGTTAGACTCAGGCTCTTAGGGTTAGGGTTAGACTCAGGCTCTTAGGGTGTGGGTTCGACTCAGGCTCTTAGGGCGAGGGTTAGACTCAGGCTCTTAGGGTTAGGGTTAGACTCAGGCTCTTAGGGTGAGGGTTAGTCTCAGGCTCTTAGGGTGAGGCTTAGACTCAGGCTCTTAGGGTTAGGGTTAGACTCAGGCTCTTAGGGTGAGGGCTAGACTCAGGCTCTTAGGGTTAGGCTTAGACTCAGGCTCTTAGGGTGAGGGTTAGACTCAGGCTCCTAGGGTTAGGCTTAGACTCAGGCTCTTAGGGTTAGGCTTAGACTCAGGCTCTTAGGGTTAGGGTTAGACTCAGGCTCTTAGGGTGAGGGTTAGACTCAGGCTCTTAGGGTTAGGGTTAGACTCAGGCTCTTAGGGTGAGGGTTAGACTCAGGCTCTTAGGGTGAGGGTTAGACTCAGGCTCTTCGGGTTAGGGTTAGACTCAGGCTCTTAGGGTGAGGGTTAGACTCAGGCTCTTAGGGTTAGGGTTAGACTCAGGCTCTTAGGGTTAGGGTTAGACTCAGGCTCTTAGGGTTAGGGTTAGACTCAGGCTCTTAGGGTTAGGGTTCGACTCAGGCTCTTAGGGTGAGGGTTAGACTCAGGCTCTTAGGCTTAGGGTTAGACTCAGGCTCTTAGGGTGAGGGTTAGACTCAGGCTCTTAGGGTTAGGGTTAGACTCAGGCTCTTAGGGTTAGGGTTAGACTCAGGCTCTTAGGGTTCGGGTTCGACTCAGGCTCTTAGGGTTAGGGTTAGAGTCAGGCTCTTAGGGTTAGGGTTAGACTCAGGCTCTTAGGGTTAGGGTTAGACTCAGGCTCTTAGGGTTAGGCTTAGACTCAGGCTCCTAGGGTTAGGCTTAGACTCAGGCTCTTAGGGTTAGGCTTAGACTCAGGCTCTTAGGGTTAGTCTTAGACTCAGGCTCTTAGGGTTAGGGTTAGACTCAGGCTCTTAGGGTTAGGGTTAGACTCAGGCTCTTAGGGTGAGGGTTAGACTCAGGCTCTTAGGGTTAGGGTTAGACTCAGGCTCTTAGGGTTAGGCTTAGACTCAGGCTCTTAGGGTTAGGCTTAGACTCAGGCTCTTAGGGTTAGGCTTAGACTCAGGCTCTTAGGGTGAGGGTTAGACTCAGGCTCTTAGGGTTAGGGTTAGACTCAGGCTCTTAGGGTTAGGGTTAGACTCAGGCTCTTAGGCTTAGGGTTAGACTCAGGCTCTTAGGGTTAGGCTTAGCCTCAGGCTCTTAGGGTTAGGCTTAGCCTCAGGCTCTTAGGGTTAGGGTTAGACTCAGGCTCTTAGGGTTAGGGTTAGACTCAGGCTCTTAGGGTTAGGGCTAGACTCAGGCTCTTAGGGTTAGGGTTAGACTCAGGCTCTTAGGGTTAGGGTTAGACTCAGGCTCTTAGGGTGAGGGTTAGAGTCAGGCTCTTAGGGTTAAGGTTAGACTCAGGCTCTTAGGCTTAGGGTTAGACTCAGGCTCTTAGGGTTAGGGTTAGACTCAGGCTCTTAGGGTGAGGGTTAGACTCAGGCTCTTAGGGATCGGGTTAGACTCAGGCTCTTAGGCTTAGGGTTAGACTCAGGCTCTTAGGGTTAGGGTTAGACTCAGGCTCTTAGGGTTAGGGTTAGACTCAGGCTCTTAGGGTTAGGGTTAGACTCAGGCTCTTAGGGTTAGGGTTAGACTCAGGCTCTTCGGGTTAGGGTTAGACTCAGGCTCTTCGGGTTAGGGTTAGACTCAGGCTCTTAGGGTTAGGGTTAGACTCAGGCTCTTAGGGTTAGGGTTAGACTCAGGCTCTTAGGGTTCGGGTTAGACTCAGGCTCTTAGGGTTCGGGTTAGACTCAGGCTCTTAGGGTTAGGGTTAGACTCAGGCTCTTAGGGATCGGGTTAGACTCAGGCTCTTAGAGTTAGGGTTAGACTCAGGCTCTTAGGGTTAGGGTTAGACTCAGGCTCTTAGGGTTAGGGTTAGACTCAGGCTCTTAGGGTGAGGGTTAGACTCAGGCTCTTAGGGTGAGGGTTAGACTCAGGCTCTTAGGGTTAGGGTTAGACTCAGGCTCTTAGGCTTAGGGTTCGACTCAGGCTCTTAGGGTTAGGGTTAGACTCAGGCTCTTAGGGTGAGGGTTAGACTCAGGCTCTTAGGGTGAGGGTTAGACTCAGGCTCTTAGGGTGAGGGTTAGACTCAGGCTCCTAGGGTTAGGCTTAGACTCAGGCTCTTAGGGTTAGGCTTAGACTCAGGCTCTTAGGGTTAGGGTTAGACTCAGGCTCTTAGGGTTAGGGTTAGACTCAGACTCTTAGGGTTAGGGTTAGACTCAGGCTCTTAGGGTTAGGCTTAGACTCAGGCTCTTAGGGTTAGGGTTCGACTCAGGCTCTTCGGGTGAGGGTTAGACTCAGGCTCTTCGGGTTAGGGTTAGACTCAGTCTCTTCGGGTTAGGGTTAGACTCAGGCTCTTAGGCTTAGGGTTAGACTCAGGCTCTTAGGGTTAGGGTTAGACTCAGGCTCTTCGGGTTAGGGTTAGACTCAGGCTCTTAGGGTTAGGGTTAGACTCAGGCTCTTAGGGTTAGGGTTAGACTCAGGCTCTTAGGGTGAGGGTTAGACTCAGGCTCTTAGGGTTAGGGTTAGACTCAGGCTCTTAGGGTTAGGCTTAGACTCAGGCTCTTAGGGTTAGGGTTAGACTCAGGCTCTTAGGGTGAGGGTTAGACTCAGGCTCTTAGGGTGAGGGTTAGACTCAGGCTCTTAGGGTTAGGGTTAGACTCAGGCTCTTAGGGTTAGGGTTAGACTCAGGCTCTTAGGCTTAGGGTTAGACTCAGGCTCTTAGGGTTAGGGTTAGACTCAGGCTCTTAGGGTTAGGGTTAGACTCAGGCTCTTAGGGTGAGGGTTAGACTCAGGCTCCTAGGGTTAGGCTTAGACTCAGGCTCTTAGGGTTAGGCTTAGACTCAGGCTCTTAGGGTTAGGGTTAGACTCAGGCTCTTAGGGTGAGGGTTAGACTCAGGCTCTTAGGGTTAGGGTTAGACTCAGGCTCTTAGGGTTAGGGTTAGACTCAGGCTCTTAGGGCTAGGGTTAGACTAAGGCTCTTAGGGTTAGGGTTAGACTCAGGCTCTTAGGGTTAGGCTTAGACTCAGGCTCTTAGGGTGAGGGTTAGACTCAGGCTCTTAGGGTTAGGGTTAGACTCAGGCTCTTAGGGTTAGGCTTAGACTCAGGCTCTTAGGGTTAGGGTTAGACTCAGGCTCTTAGGGTTAGGGTTAGACTCAGGCTCTTAGGGTGAGGGTTAGACTCAGGCTCTTAGGGTGAGGGTTAGACTCAGGCTCTTAGGGTTAGGCTTAGACTCAGGCTCTTAGGGTTAGGGTTAGACTCAGGCTCTTAGGGTTAGGGTTAGACTCAGGCTCTTAGGGTGAGGGTTAGACTCAGGCTCTTAGGGTTAGGGTTAGACTCAGGCTCTTAGGGTTAGGCTTAGACTCAGGCTCTTAGGGTTAGGGTTCGACTCAGGCTCTTAGGGTTAGGGTTAGACTCAGGCTCTTAGGGTTAGGGTTCGACTCAGGCTCTTCGGGTTAGGGTTAGACTCAGGCTCTTAGGGTTAGGGTTAGACTCAGGCTCTTAGGGTTAGGCTTAGACTCAGGCTCTTAGGGTTAGGGTTAGACTCAGGCTCTTAGGGTTAGGGTTAGACTCAGGCTCTTAGGGTGAGGGTTAGACTCAGGCTCTTAGGGTGAGGGTTAGACTCAGGCTCCTAGGGTTAGGCTTAGACTCAGGCTCTTAGGGTTAGGCTTAGACTCAGGCTCTTAGGGTTAGGGTTAGACTCAGGCTCTTAGGGTGAGGGTTAGACTCAGGCTCTTAGGGTTAGGGTTAGACTCAGGCTCTTAGGGTTAGGGTTAGACTCAGGCTCTTAGGGCTAGGGTTAGACTCAGGCTCTTAGGGTTAGGGTTAGACTCAGGCTCTTAGGCTTAGGGTTAGACTCAGGCTCTTAGGGCTAGGGTTAGACTCAGGCTCTTAGGGTTAGGCTTAGACTCAGGCTCTTAGGGTGAGGGTTAGACTCAGGCTCTTAGGGTTAGGGTTAGAGTCAGGCTCTTAGGGTTAGGGTTAGATTTAGGCTCTTAGGGTTAGGGTTAGACTCAGGCTCTTAGGGTTAGGGTTAGACTCTGGCTCTTAGGGTTAGGGTTAGACTCAGGCTCTTAGGGTTAGGGTTAGACTCAGGCTCTTAGGGTTAGGGTTAGACTCAGGCTCTTAGGCTTAGGGTTAGACTCAGGCTCTTAGGGTTAGGGTTAGACTCAGGCTCTTAGGGTTAGGGTTCGACTCAGGCTCTTAGGGTTAGGGTTAGACTCAGGCTCTTAGGGTTAGGGTTCGACTCAGGCTCTTAGGGTTAGGGTTAGACTCAGGCTCTTAGGGTTAGGGTTAGACTCAGGCTCTTAGGGTTAGGGTTAGACTCAGGCTCTTAGGGTGAGGGTTAGACTCAGGCTCTTAGGGTTAGGGTTAGACTCAGGCTCTTAGGCTTAGGGTTAGACTCAGGCTCTTAGGGTTAGGGTTAGACTCAGGCTCTTAGGGTGAGGGTTAGACTCAGGCTCTTAGGGTTAGGGTTCGACTCAGGCTCTTAGGGTTAGGCTTAGACTCAGGCTCTTAGGGTTAGGGTTAGACTCAGGCTCTTAGGGTTAGGGTTAGACTCAGGCTCTTAGGGTTAGACTCAGGCTCTTAGGGTTAGGGTTAGACTCAGGCTCTTAGGGTGAGGGTTAGACTCAGGCTCTTAGGGCTAGGGTTAGACTCAGGCTCTTAGGGTGTGGGTTCGACTCAGGCTCTTAGGGCGAGGGTTAGACTCAGGCTCTTAGGGTTAGGGTTAGACTCAGGCTCTTAGGGTTAGGGTTAGACTCAGGCTCTTAGGGTTAGGGTTAGACTCAGGCTCTTAGGGTTAGGGTTAGACTCAGGCTCTTAGGGTTAGGCTTAGACTCAGGCTCTTAGGGTTAGGCTTAGACTCAGGCTCTTAGGGTTAGGGTTCGACTCAGGCTCTTAGGGTTAGGGTTAGACTCAGGCTCTTAGGGTTAGGGTTAGACTCAGGCTCTTAGGGTAAGGCTTAGACTCAGGCTCTTAGGGTTAGGGTTAGACTCAGGCTCTTAGGGTTAGGCTTAGACTCAGGCTCTTAGGGTTAGGCTTAGACTCAGGCTCTTAGGGTTAGGGTTAGACTCAGGCTCTTCGGGTGAGGGTTAGACTCAGGCTCTTAGGGTTAGGGTTAGACTCAGGCTCCTAGGGTTAGGCTTAGACTCAGGCTCTTAGGGTTAGGCTTAGACTCAGGCTCTTAGGGTTAGGGTTAGACTCAGGCTCTTAGGGTTCGGGTTAGACTCAGGCTCTTAGGGTTAGGCTTAGACTCAGGCTCTTAGGGTTAGGGTTAGACTCAGGCTCTTAGGGCTAGGGTTAGACTCAGGCTCTTAGGGTTAGGGTTAGACTCAGGCTCTTAGGGTTAGGGTTAGACTCAGGCTCTTAGGCTTAGGGTTAGACTCAGGCTCTTAGGGCTAGGGTTAGACTCAGGCTCTTAGGGTTAGGCTTAGACTCAGGCTCTTAGGGTGAGGGTTAGACTCAGGCTCTTAGGGTTAGGGTTAGAGTCAGGCTCTTAGGGTTAGGGTTAGATTTAGGCTCTTAGGGTTAGGGTTAGACTCAGGCTCTTAGGGTTAGGGTTAGACTCTGGCTCTTAGGGTTAGGGTTAGACTCAGGCTCTTAGGGTTAGGGTTAGACTCAGGCTCTTAGGGTTAGGGTTAGACTCAGGCTCTTAGGGTGAGGGTTAGACTCAGGCTCTTAGGGTGAGGGTTAGACTCAGGCTCTTAGGGTTAGGGTTAGAGTCAGGCTCTTAGGGTTAGGGTTAGACTCAGGCTCTTAGGGTGAGGGTTAGACTCAGGCTCTTAGGGTGAGGGTTAGACTCAGGCTCTTAGGGTGAGGGTTAGACTCAGGCTCCTAGGGTTAGGCTTAGACTCAGGCTCTTAGGGTTAGGCTTAGACTCAGGCTCTTAGGGTTAGGGTTAGACTCAGGCTCTTAGGGTTAGGGTTAGACTCAGGCTCTTAGGGTGAGGGTTAGTCTCAGGCTCTTAGGGTTAGGGTTAGACTCAGGCTCTTAGGGTTAGGGTTAGACTCAGGCTCTTAGGGTGAGGGCTAGACTCAGGCTCTTAGGGTGAGGGCTAGACTCAGGCTCTTAGGGTGAGGGTTAGACTCAGGCTCTTAGGGTTAGGGTTAGACTCAGGCTCTTAGGGTTAGGCTTAGACTCAGGCTCTTAGGGTTAGGGTTAGACTCAGGCTCTTAGGGTGAGGGTTAGACTCAGGCTCTTAGGGTTAGGGTTAGACTCAGGCTCTTAGGGTTAGGGTTAGACTCAGGCTCTTAGGGTGAGGGTTAGACTCAGGCTCTTAGGGTTAGGGTTAGACTCAGGCTCTTAGGGTGTGGGTTCGACTCAGGCTCTTAGGGCGAGGGTTAGACTCAGGCTCTTAGGGTTAGGGTTAGACTCAGGCTCTTAGGGTTAGGGTTAGACTCAGGCTCTTCGGGTTAGGGTTAGACTCAGGCTCTTAGGGTGAGGGTTAGACTCAGGCTCTTAGGGTGAGGGTTAGACTCAGGCTCCTAGGGTGAGGGTTAGACTCAGGCTCTTAGGGTTAGGGTTAGACTCAGGCTCTTAGGGTTAGGGTTAGACTCAGGCTCTTCGGGTTAGGGTTAGACTCAGGCTCTTAGGGTTAGGGTTCGACTCAGGCTCTTAGGGTTAGGCTTAGACTCAGGCTCTTAGGGTGAGGGTTAGACTCAGGCTCTTAGGGTTAGGGTTAGACTCAGGCTCTTAGGGTTAGGGTTAGACTCAGGCTCTTAGGCTTAGGGTTAGACTCAGGCTCTTAGGGTTAGGGTTAGACTCAGGCTCTTAGGGTTAGGGTTAGACTCAGGCTCCTAGGGTTAGGCTTAGACTCAGGCTCTTAGGGTTAGGCTTAGACTCAGGCTCTTAGGGTTAGGGTTAGACTCAGGCTCTTAGGGTGAGGGTTAGACTCAGGCTCTTAGGGTTAGGGTTAGACTCAGGCTCTTAGGGTGAGGGTTAGACTCAGGCTCTTAGGGTGAGGGTTAGACTCAGGCTCTTAGGGTTAGGCTTAGACTCAGGCTCTTAGGGTTAGGGTTAGACTCAGGCTCTTAGGCTTAGGCTTAGACTCAGGCTCTTAGGGTTAGGGTTCGACTCAGGCTCTTAGGGTTAGGGTTAGACTCAGGCTCTTAGGGTTAGGGTTAGACTCAGGCTCTTAGGGTTAGGCTTAGACTCAGGCTCTTAGGGTTAGGCTTAGCCTCAGGCTCTTAGGGTTAGGGTTAGACTCAGGCTCTTAGGGTTAGGGTTAGACTCAGGCTCTTAGGGTGAGGGTTAGACTCAGGCTCTTAGGGTTAGGGTTAGACTCAGGCTCTTAGGGTTAGGGTTAGACTCAGGCTCTTAGGGTGAGGGTTAGACTCAGGCTCTTAGGGTTAGGGTTAGACTCAGGCTCTTAGGGTTTGGGTTAGACTAAGGCCCTTAGGGTTAGGCTTAGACTCAGGCTCTTAGGCTTAGGGTTAGACTCAGGCTCTTAGGCTTAGGGTTAGACTCAGGCTCTTAGGGTTAGGCTTAGACTCAGGCTCTTAGGGTTAGGGTTCGACTCAGGCTCTTAGGGTTAGGCTTAGACTCAGGCTCTTAGGGTTAGGGTTAGACTCAGGCTCTTAGGGTGAGGGTTAGACTCAGGCTCTTAGGGTTAGGCTTAGACTCAGGCTCTTAGGGTTAGGGTTAGACTCAGGCTCTTAGGGTGAGGGTTAGACTCAGGCTCTTAGGGTGAGGGTTAGACTCAGGCTCCTAGGGTTAGGCTTAGACTCAGGCTCTTAGGGTTAGGCTTAGACTCAGGCTCTTAGGGTTAGGGTTAGACTCAGGCTCTTAGGGTGAGGGTTAGACTCAGGCTCTTAGGGTTAGGGTTAGACTCAGGCTCTTAGGGTGAGGGCTAGACTCAGGCTCTTAGGGTGAGGGTTAGACTCAGGCTCTTAGGCTTAGGGTTAGACTCAGGCTCTTAGGGTGAGGGTTAGACTCAGGCTCTTAGGGTTAGGGTTAGACTCAGGCTCTTAGAGTGAGGGTTAGACTCAGGCTCTTAGGGTGAGGGTTAGACTCAGGCTCCTAGGGTTAGGGTTAGACTCAGGCTCTTAGGGTTAGGGTTAGACTCAGGCTCTTAGGGCTAGGGTTAGACTCAGGCTCTTAGGGTTAGGGTTAGACTCAGGCTCTTAGGGTTAGGGTTAGACTCAGGCTCTTAGGCTTAGGGTTAGACTCAGGCTCTTAGGGCTAGGGTTAGACTCAGGCTCTTAGGGTTAGGCTTAGACTCAGGCTCTTAGGGTGAGGGTTAGACTCAGGCTCTTAGGGTTAGGGTTAGAGTCAGGCTCTTAGGGTTAGGGTTAGATTTAGGCTCTTAGGGTTAGGGTTAGACTCAGGCTCTTAGGGTTAGGGTTAGACTCTGGCTCTTAGGGTTAGGGTTAGACTCAGGCTCTTAGGGTTAGGGTTAGACTCAGGCTCTTAGGGTTAGGGTTAGACTCAGGCTCTTAGGGTGAGGGTTAGACTCAGGCTCTTAGGGTGAGGGTTAGACTCAGGCTCTTAGGGTTAGGGTTAGAGTCAGGCTCTTAGGGTTAGGGTTAGACTCAGGCTCTTAGGGTGAGGGTTAGACTCAGGCTCTTAGGGTGAGGGTTAGACTCAGGCTCTTAGGGTGAGGGTTAGACTCAGGCTCCTAGGGTTAGGCTTAGACTCAGGCTCTTAGGGTTAGGCTTAGACTCAGGCTCTTAGGGTTAGGGTTAGACTCAGGCTCTTAGGGTTAGGGTTAGACTCAGGCTCTTAGGGTGAGGGTTAGTCTCAGGCTCTTAGGGTTAGGGTTAGACTCAGGCTCTTAGGGTTAGGGTTAGACTCAGGCTCTTAGGGTGAGGGCTAGACTCAGGCTCTTAGGGTGAGGGCTAGACTCAGGCTCTTAGGGTGAGGGTTAGACTCAGGCTCTTAGGGTTAGGGTTAGACTCAGGCTCTTAGGGTTAGGCTTAGACTCAGGCTCTTAGGGTTAGGGTTAGACTCAGGCTCTTAGGGTGAGGGTTAGACTCAGGCTCTTAGGGTTAGGGTTAGACTCAGGCTCTTAGGGTTAGGGTTAGACTCAGGCTCTTAGGGTGAGGGTTAGACTCAGGCTCTTAGGGTTAGGGTTAGACTCAGGCTCTTAGGGTGTGGGTTCGACTCAGGCTCTTAGGGCGAGGGTTAGACTCAGGCTCTTAGGGTTAGGGTTAGACTCAGGCTCTTAGGGTTAGGGTTAGACTCAGGCTCTTCGGGTTAGGGTTAGACTCAGGCTCTTAGGGTGAGGGTTAGACTCAGGCTCTTAGGGTGAGGGTTAGACTCAGGCTCCTAGGGTGAGGGTTAGACTCAGGCTCTTAGGGTTAGGGTTAGACTCAGGCTCTTAGGGTTAGGGTTAGACTCAGGCTCTTCGGGTTAGGCTTAGACTCAGGCTCTTAGGGTTAGGGTTCGACTCAGGCTCTTAGGGTTAGGCTTAGACTCAGGCTCTTAGGGTGAGGGTTAGACTCAGGCTCTTAGGGTTAGGGTTAGACTCAGGCTCTTAGGGTTAGGGTTAGACTCAGGCTCTTAGGCTTAGGGTTAGACTCAGGCTCTTAGGGTTAGGGTTAGACTCAGGCTCTTAGGGTTAGGGTTAGACTCAGGCTCCTAGGGTTAGGCTTAGACTCAGGCTCTTAGGGTTAGGCTTAGACTCAGGCTCTTAGGGTTAGGGTTAGACTCAGGCTCTTAGGGTGAGGGTTAGACTCAGGCTCTTAGGGTTAGGGTTAGACTCAGGCTCTTAGGGTGAGGGTTAGACTCAGGCTCTTAGGGTGAGGGTTAGACTCAGGCTCTTAGGGTTAGGCTTAGACTCAGGCTCTTAGGGTTAGGGTTAGACTCAGGCTCTTAGGCTTAGGCTTAGACTCAGGCTCTTAGGGTTAGGGTTCGACTCAGGCTCTTAGGGTTAGGGTTAGACTCAGGCTCTTAGGGTTAGGGTTAGACTCAGGCTCTTAGGGTTAGGCTTAGACTCAGGCTCTTAGGGTTAGGCTTAGCCTCAGGCTCTTAGGGTTAGGGTTAGACTCAGGCTCTTAGGGTTAGGGTTAGACTCAGGCTCTTAGGGTGAGGGTTAGACTCAGGCTCTTAGGGTTAGGGTTAGACTCAGGCTCTTAGGGTTAGGGTTAGACTCAGGCTCTTAGGGTGAGGGTTAGACTCAGGCTCTTAGGGTTAGGGTTAGACTCAGGCTCTTAGGGTTTGGGTTAGACTAAGGCCCTTAGGGTTAGGCTTAGACTCAGGCTCTTAGGCTTAGGGTTAGACTCAGGCTCTTAGGCTTAGGGTTAGACTCAGGCTCTTAGGGTTAGGCTTAGACTCAGGCTCTTAGGGTTAGGGTTCGACTCAGGCTCTTAGGGTTAGGGTTAGACTCAGGCTCTTAGGGTTAGGGTTAGACTCAGGCTCTTAGGGTGAGGGTTAGACTCAGGCTCTTAGGGTTAGGCTTAGACTCAGGCTCTTAGGGTTAGGGTTAGACTCAGGCTCTTAGGGTTAGGGTTAGACTCAGGCTCTTAGGGTTAGGCTTACACTCAGGCTCTTAGGCTTAGGGTTAGACTCAGGCTCTTAGGGTTAGGGTTAGACTCAGGCTCTTAGGCTTAGGGTTAGACTCAGGCTCTTAGGGTGAGGGTTAGACTCAGGCTCTTAGGGTTAGGGTTAGACTCAGGCTCTTAGGGTGAGGGCTAGACTCAGGCTCTTAGGGTGAGGGTTAGACTCAGGCTCTTAGGGTTAGGGTTAGACTCAGGCTCTTAGGGTGAGGGTTAGACTCAGGCTCTTAGGGTTAGGGTTAGACTCAGGCTCTTAGAGTGAGGGTTAGACTCAGGCTCTTAGGGTGAGGGTTAGACTCAGGCTCCTAGGGTTAGGCTTAGACTCAGGCTCTTAGGGTTAGGGTTAGACTCAGGCTCTTAGGGTTAGGGTTAGACTCAGGCTCTTAGGGTGAGGGTTAGACTCAGGCTCTTAGGGTGAGGGTTAGACTCAGGCTCCTAGGGTTAGGCTTAGACTCAGGCTCTTAGGGTTAGGCTTAGACTCAGGCTCTTAGGGTTAGGCTTAGACTCAGGCTCTTAGGGTTCGGGTTCGACTCAGGCTCTTAGGGTTAGGCTTAGACTCAGGCTCTTAGGGTTAGGGTTAGACTCAGGCTCTTAGGGTTAGGGTTAGACTCAGGCTCTTAGGCTTAGGGTTAGACTCAGGCTCTTAGGGTTAGGCTTAGACTCAGGCTCTTAGGGTTAGGGTTAGACTCAGGCTCCTAGGGTTAGGCTTAGACTCAGGCTCTTAGGGTTAGGCTTAGACTCAGGCTCTTAGGGTTTGGGTTAGACTCAGGCTCTTAGGGTGAGGGTTAGACTCAGGCTCTTAGGGTTAGGGTTAGACTCAGGCTCTTAGGGTTAGGGTTAGACTCAGGCTCTTAGGGTTAGGCTTAGACTCAGGCTCTTAGGGTTAGGGTTAGACTCAGGCTCTTAGGGTTAGGCTTAGACTCAGGCTCTTAGGGTTAGGGTTCGACTCAGGCTCTTAGGGTTAGGGTTAGACTCAGGCTCTTAGGCTTAGGGTTAGACTCAGGCTCTTAGGGTTAGGCTTAGCCTCAGGCTCTTAGGGTTAGGCTTAGCCTCAGGCTCTTAGGGTTAGGGTTAGACTCAGGCTCTTAGGGTTAGGGTTAGACTCAGGCTCTTAGGGTGAGGGTTAGACTCAGGCTCTTAGGGTTAGGGTTAGACTCAGGCTCTTAGGGTTAGGGTTAGACTCAGGCTCTTAGGGTTAGGGTTAGACTCAGGCTCTTAGGGTGAGGGTTAGACTCAGGCTCCTAGGGTTAGGCTTAGACTCAGGCTCTTAGGGTTAGGCTTAGACTCAGGCTCTTAGGGTTAGGGTTAGACTCAGGCTCTTAGGGTGAGGGTTAGACTCAGGCTCTTAGGGTTAGGGTTAGACTCAGGCTCTTAGGGTGAGGGCTAGACTCAGGCTCTTAGGGTGAGGGTTAGACTCAGGCTCTTAGGGTTAGGGTTAGACTCAGGCTCTTAGGGTGAGGGTTAGACTCAGGCTCTTAGGGTTAGGGTTAGACTCAGGCTCTTAGAGTGAGGGTTAGACTCAGGCTCTTAGGGTGAGGGTTAGACTCAGGCTCCTAGGGTTAGGCTTAGACTCAGGCTCTTAGGGTTAGGGTTAGACTCAGGCTCTTAGGGTTAGGGTTAGACTCAGGCTCTTAGGGTGAGGGTTAGACTCAGGCTCTTAGGGTGAGGGTTAGACTCAGGCTCCTAGGGTTAGGCTTAGACTCAGGCTCTTAGGGTTAGGCTTAGACTCAGGCTCTTAGGGTTAGGCTTAGACTCAGGCTCTTAGGGTTCGGGTTCGACTCAGGCTCTTAGGGTTAGGCTTAGACTCAGGCTCTTAGGGTTAGGGTTAGACTCAGGCTCTTAGGCTTAAAGTTAGACTCAGGCTCTTAGGCTTAGGGTTAGACTCAGGCTCTTAGGGTTAGGGTTAGACTCAGGCTCTTAGGGTTAGGGTTAGACTCAGGCTCCTAGGGTTAGGCTTAGACTCAGGCTCTTAGGGTTAGGCTTAGACTCAGGCTCTTAGGGTTAGGGTTAGACTCAGGCTCTTAGGGTGAGGGTTAGACTCAGGCTCTTAGGGTTAGGGTTAGACTCAGGCTCTTAGGGTTAGGCTTAGACTCAGGCTCTTAGGGTTAGGGTTAGACTCAGGCTCTTAGGGTTAGGTTTAGACTCAGGCTCTTAGGGTTAGGGTTCGACTCAGGCTCTTAGGGTTAGGGTTAGACTCAGGCTCTTAGGCTTAGGGTTAGACTCAGGCTCTTAGGGTTAGGCTTAGCCTCAGGCTCTTAGGGTTAGGCTTAGCCTCAGGCTCTTAGGGTTAGGGTTAGACTCAGGCTCTTAGGGTTAGGGTTAGACTCAGGCTGTTAGGGTGAGGGTTAGACTCAGGCTCTTAGGGTTAGGGTTAGACTCAGGCTCTTAGGGTTAGGGTTAGACTCAGGCTCTTAGGGTGAGGGTTAGAGTCAGGCTCTTAGGGTTAGGGTTAGACTCAGGCTCTTAGGGTTAGGGTTAGACTAAGGCTCTTAGGGTTAGGGTTAGACTCAGGCTCTTAGGCTTAGGGTTAGACTCAGGCTCTTAGGGATAGGGTTAGACTCAGGCTCTTAGGCTTAGGGTTAGACTCAGGCTCTTAGGGTTAGGCTTAGACTCAGGCTCTTAGGGTTAGGGTTAGACTCAGGCTCTTAGGGATAGGGTTAGACTCAGGCTCTTAGGCTTAGGGTTAGACTCAGGCTCTTAGGGTTAGGCTTAGACTCAGGCTCTTAGGGTTAGGGTTAGACTCAGGCTCTTAGGGTTAGGGTTAGACTCAGGCTCTTAGGGTTAGGCTTAGACTCAGGCTCTTAGGGTTAGGGTTAGACTCAGGCTCTTAGGGTTAGGGTTAGACTCAGGCTCTTAGGGTTAGGGTTAGACTCAGGCTCTTAGGGTTAGGCTTAGACTCAGGCTCTTAGGGTTAGGGTTAGACTCAGGCTCTTAGGGTTAGGCTTAGACTCAGGCTCTTAGGGTTAGGGTTCGACTCAGGCTCTTAGGGTTAGGGTTAGACTCAGGCTCTTAGGCTTAGGGTTAGACTCAGGCTCTTAGGGTTAGGCTTAGCCTCAGGCTCTTAGGGTTAGGCTTAGCCTCAGGCTCTTAGGGTGAGGGTTAGACTCAGGCTCTTAGGGTTAGGGTTAGACTCAGGCTCTTAGGGTAGGGTTAGACTAAGGCTCTTAGGGTTAGGCTTAGACTCAGGCTCTTAGGCTTAGGGTTAGACTCAGGCTCTTAGGGATAGGGTTAGACTCAGGCTCTTAGGCTTAGGGTTAGACTCAGGCTCTTAGGGTTAGGCTTAGACTCAGGCTCTTAGGGTTAGGGTTAGACTCAGGCTCTTAGGGATAGGGTTAGACTCAGGCTCTTAGGCTTAGGGTTAGACTCAGGCTCTTAGGGTTAGGGTTAGACTCAGGCTCTTAGGGTTAGGGTTAGACTCAGGCTCTTAGGGTGAGGGCTAGACTCAGGCTCTTAGGGTGAGGGTTAGACTCAGGCTCTTAGGGTTAGGGTTAGACTCAGGCTCTTAGGGTGAGGGTTAGACTCAGGCTCTTAGGGTGAGGGTTAGACTCAGGCTCTTAGGGTGAGGGTTAGACTCAGGCTCTTAGGGTTAGGCTTAGACTCAGGCTCTTAAGGTTAGGCTTAGACTCAGGCTCTTAGGGTTAGGGTTAGACTCAGGCTCTTAGGGTTAGGCTTAGACTCAGGCTCTTAGGGTTAGGGTTAGACTCAGGCTCTTAGGGTTAGGGTTAGACTCAGGCTCTTAGGCTTAGGGTTCGACTCAGGCTCTTAGGGTGAGGGTTAGACTCAGGCTCTTAGGGTGAGGGTTAGACTCAGGCTCTTAGGGTGAGGGTTAGTCTCAGGCTCTTCGGGTTAGGGTTAGACTCAGGCTCTTAGGCTTAGGGTTAGACTCAGGCTCTTAGGGTGAGGGCTAGACTCAGGCTCTTAGGGTGAGGGCTAGACTCAGGCTCTTAGGGTGAGGGTTAGACTCAGGCTCTTAGGGTTAGGGTTAGACTCAGGCTCTTAGGGTTAGGCTTAGACTCAGGCTCTTAGGGTTAGGGTTAGACTCAGGCTCTTAGGGTGAGGGTTAGACTCAGGCTCTTAGGGTTAGGGTTAGACTCAGGCTCTTAGGGTTAGGGTTAGACTCAGGCTCTTAGGGTGAGGGTTAGACTCAGGCTCTTAGGGTTAGGGTTAGACTCAGGCTCTTAGGGTGTGGGTTCGACTCAGGCTCTTAGGGCGAGGGTTAGACTCAGGCTCTTAGGGTTAGGGTTAGACTCAGGCTCTTAGGGTTAGGGTTAGACTCAGGCTCTTCGGGTTAGGGTTAGACTCAGGCTCTTAGGGTGAGGGTTAGACTCAGGCTCTTAGGGTGAGGGTTAGACTCAGGCTCCTAGGGTGAGGGTTAGACTCAGGCTCTTAGGGTTAGGGTTAGACTCAGGCTCTTAGTGTTAGGGTTAGACTCAGGCTCTTCGGGTTAGGGTTAGACTCAGGCTCTTAGGGTTAGGGTTCGACTCAGGCTCTTAGGGTTAGGCTTAGACTCAGGCTCTTAGGGTGAGGGTTAGACTCAGGCTCTTAGGGTTAGGGTTAGACTCAGGCTCTTAGGGTTAGGGTTAGACTCAGGCTCTTAGGCTTAGGGTTAGACTCAGGCTCTTAGGGTTAGGGTTAGACTCAGGCTCTTAGGGTTAGGGTTAGACTCAGGCTCCTAGGGTTAGGCTTAGACTCAGGCTCTTAGGGTTAGGCTTAGACTCAGGCTCTTAGGGTTAGGGTTAGACTCAGGCTCTTAGGGTGAGGGTTAGACTCAGGCTCTTAGGGTTAGGGTTAGACTCAGGCTCTTAGGGTGAGGGTTAGACTCAGGCTCTTAGGGTGAGGGTTAGACTCAGGCTCTTAGGGTTAGGCTTAGACTCAGGCTCTTAGGGTTAGGGTTAGACTCAGGCTCTTAGGCTTAGGCTTAGACTCAGGCTCTTAGGGTTAGGGTTCGACTCAGGCTCTTAGGGTTAGGGTTAGACTCAGGCTCTTAGGGTTAGGGTTAGACTCAGGCTCTTAGGGTTAGGCTTAGACTCAGGCTCTTAGGGTTAGGCTTAGCCTCAGGCTCTTAGGGTTAGGGTTAGACTCAGGCTCTTAGGGTTAGGGTTAGACTCAGGCTCTTAGGGTGAGGGTTAGACTCAGGCTCTTAGGGTTAGGGTTAGACTCAGGCTCTTAGGGTTAGGGTTAGACTCAGGCTCTTAGGGTGAGGGTTAGACTCAGGCTCTTAGGGTTAGGGTTAGACTCAGGCTCTTAGGGTTTGGGTTAGACTAAGGCCCTTAGGGTTAGGCTTAGACTCAGGCTCTTAGGCTTAGGGTTAGACTCAGGCTCTTAGGCTTAGGGTTAGACTCAGGCTCTTAGGGTTAGGCTTAGACTCAGGCTCTTAGGGTTAGGGTTCGACTCAGGCTCTTAGGGTTAGGGTTAGACTCAGGCTCTTAGGGTTAGGGTTAGACTCAGGCTCTTAGGGTGAGGGTTAGACTCAGGCTCTTAGGGTTAGGCTTAGACTCAGGCTCTTAGGGTTAGGGTTAGACTCAGGCTCTTAGGGTGAGGGTTAGACTCAGGCTCTTAGGGTGAGGGTTAGACTCAGGCTCCTAGGGTTAGGCTTAGACTCAGGCTCTTAGGGTTAGGCTTAGACTCAGGCTCTTAGGGTTAGGGTTAGACTCAGGCTCTTAGGGTGAGGGTTAGACTCAGGCTCTTAGGGTTAGGGTTAGACTCAGGCTCTTAGGGTGAGGGCTAGACTCAGGCTCTTAGGGTGAGGGTTAGACTCAGGCTCTTAGGGTTAGGGTTAGACTCAGGCTCTTAGGGTGAGGGTTAGACTCAGGCTCTTAGGGTTAGGGTTAGACTCAGGCTCTTAGAGTGAGGGTTAGACTCAGGCTCTTAGGGTGAGGGTTAGACTCAGGCTCCTAGGGTTAGGCTTAGACTCAGGCTCTTAGGGTTAGGGTTAGACTCAGGCTCTTAGGGTTAGGGTTAGACTCAGGCTCTTAGGGTGAGGGTTAGACTCAGGCTCTTAGGGTGAGGGTTAGACTCAGGCTCCTAGGGTTAGGCTTAGACTCAGGCTCTTAGGGTTAGGCTTAGACTCAGGCTCTTAGGGTTAGGCTTAGACTCAGGCTCTTAGGGTTAGGCTTAGACTCAGGCTCTTAGGGTTAGGGTTAGACTCAGGCTCTTAGGGTTAGGGTTAGACTCAGGCTCTTAGGCTTAGGGTTAGACTCAGGCTCTTAGGGTTAGGGTTAGACTCAGGCTCTTAGGGTTAGGGTTAGACTCAGGCTCCTAGGGTTAGGCTTAGACTCAGGCTCTTAGGGTTAGGCTTAGACTCAGGCTCTTAGGGTTTGGGTTAGACTCAGGCTCTTAGGGTGAGGGTTAGACTCAGGCTCTTAGGGTTAGGGTTAGACTCAGGCTCTTAGGGTTAGGGTTAGACTCAGGCTCTTAGGGTTAGGCTTAGACTCAGGCTCTTAGGGTTAGGGTTAGACTCAGGCTCTTAGGGTTAGGCTTAGACTCAGGCTCTTAGGGTTAGGGTTCGACTCAGGCTCTTAGGGTTAGGGTTAGACTCAGGCTCTTAGGCTTAGGGTTAGACTCAGGCTCTTAGGGTTAGGCTTAGCCTCAGGCTCTTAGGGTTAGGCTTAGCCTCAGGCTCTTAGGGTTAGGGTTAGACTCAGGCTCTTAGGGTTAGGGTTAGACTCAGGCTCTTAGGGTGAGGGTTAGACTCAGGCTCTTAGGGTTAGGGTTAGACTCAGGCTCTTAGGGTTAGGGTTAGACTCAGGCTCTTAGGGTTAGGGTTAGACTCAGGCTCTTAGGGTGAGGGTTAGACTCAGGCTCCTAGGGTTAGGCTTAGACTC
This sequence comes from Falco punctatus, assembly GCF_963210335.1. NCBI lineage: Eukaryota > Metazoa > Chordata > Aves > Falconiformes > Falconidae > Falco > Falco punctatus. Next base: position 202,386 of record NW_027660079.1, read on the forward strand.
AGGCTCTTAGGGTTAGGCTTAGACTCAGGCTCTTAGGCTTAGGGTTAGACTCAGGCTCTTAGGGTGAGGGTTAGACTCAGGCTCTTAGGGTTAGGGTTAGACTCAGGCTCTTAGGGTGAGGGCTAGACTCAGGCTCTTAGGGTGAGGGTTAGACTCAGGCTCTTAGGGTTAGGGTTAGACTCAGGCTCTTAGGGTGAGGGTTAGACTCAGGCTCTTAGGGTTAGGGTTAGACTCAGGCTCTTAGAGTGAGGGTTAGACTCAGGCTCTTAGGGTGAGGGTTAGACTCAGGCTCCTAGGGTTAGGCTTAGACTCAGGCTCTTAGGGTTAGGGTTAGACTCAGGCTCTTAGGGTTAGGGTTAGACTCAGGCTCTTAGGGTGAGGGTTAGACTCAGGCTCTTAGGGTGAGGGTTAGACTCAGGCTCCTAGGGTTAGGCTTAGACTCAGGCTCTTAGGGTTAGGCTTAGACTCAGGCTCTTAGGGTTAGGCTTAGACTCAGGCTCTTAGGGTTCGGGTTCGACTCAGGCTCTTAGGGTTAGGCTTAGACTCAGGCTCTTAGGGTTAGGGTTAGACTCAGGCTCTTAGGCTTAAAGTTAGACTCAGGCTCTTAGGCTTAGGGTTAGACTCAGGCTCTTAGGGTTAGGATTAGACTCAGGCTCTTAGGGTTAGGGTTAGACTCAGGCTCCTAGGGTTAGGCTTAGACTCAGGCTCTTAGGGTTAGGCTTAGACTCAGGCTCTTAGGGTTAGGGTTAGACTCAGGCTCTTAGGGTGAGGGTTAGACTCAGGCTCTTAGGGTTAGGGTTAGACTCAGGCTCTTAGGGTTAGGCTTAGACTCAGGCTCTTAGGGTTAGGGTTAGACTCAGGCTCTTAGGGTTAGGTTTAGACTCAGGCTCTTAGGGTTAGGGTTCGACTCAGGCTCTTAGGGTTAGGGTTAGACTCAGGCTCTTAGGCTTAGGGTTAGACTCAGGCTCTTAGGGTTAGGCTTAGCCTCAGGCTCTTAGGGTTAGGGTTAGACTCAGGCTCTTAGGGTTAGGGTTAGACTCAGGCTCTTAGGGTTAGGGTTAGACTCAGGCTCTTAGGGTGAGGGTTAGACTCAGGCTCTTAGGGTTAGGGTTAGACTCAGGCTCTTAGGGTTAGGGTTAGACTCAGGCTCTTAGGGTGAGGGTTAGAGTCAGGCTCTTAGGGTTAGGGTTAGACTCAGGCTCTTAGGGTTAGGGTTAGACTAAGGCTCTTAGGGTTAGGGTTAGACTCAGGCTCTTAGGCTTAGGGTTAGACTCAGGCTCTTAGGGATAGGGTTAGACTCAGGCTCTTAGGCTTAGGGTTAGACTCAGGCTCTTAGGGTTAGGCTTAGACTCAGGCTCTTAGGGTTAGGGTTAGACTCAGGCTCTTAGGGATAGGGTTAGACTCAGGCTCTTAGGCTTAGGGTTAGACTCAGGCTCTTAGGGTTAGGCTTAGACTCAGGCTCTTAGGGTTAGGGTTAGACTCAGGCTCTTAGGGTTAGGGTTAGACTCAGGCTCTTAGGGTTAGGCTTAGACTCAGGCTCTTAGGGTTAGGGTTAGACTCAGGCTCTTAGGGTTAGGGTTAGACTCAGGCTCTTAGGGTTAGGGTTAGACTCAGGCTCTTAGGGTTAGGGTTAGACTCAGGCTCTTAGGGTTAGGGTTAGACTCAGGCTCTTAGGGTTAGGCTTAGACTCAGGCTCTTAGGGTTAGGGTTCGACTCAGGCTCTTAGGGTTAGGGTTAGACTCAGGCTCTTAGGCTTAGGGTTAGACTCAGGCTCTTAGGGTTAGGCTTAGCCTCAGGCTCTTAGGGTTAGGCTTAGCCTCAGGCTCTTAGGGTGAGGGTTAGACTCAGGCTCTTAGGGTTAGGGTTAGACTCAGGCTCTTAGGGTAGGGTTAGACTAAGGCTCTTAGGGTTAGGCTTAGACTCAGGCTCTTAGGCTTAGGGTTAGACTCAGGCTCTTAGGGTTAGGGTTAGACTCAGGCTCTTAGGCTTAGGGTTCGACTCAGGCTCTTAGGGTGAGGGTTAGACTCAGGCTCTTAGGGTGAGGGTTAGACTCAGGCTCTTAGGGTGAGGGTTAGACTCAGGCTCCTAGGGTTAGGCTTAGACTCAGGCTCTTAGGGTTAGGCTTAGACTCAGGCTCTTAGGGTTAGGGTTAGACTCAGGCTCTTAGGGTTAGGGTTAGACTCAGGCTCTTAGGGTTAGGGTTAGACTCAGGCTCTTAGGGTTAGGGTTAGACTCAGGCTCTTAGGCTTAGGGTTAGACTCAGGCTCTTAGGGTTAGGGTTAGAGTCAGGCTCTTAGGGTTAGGGTTAGACTCAGGCTCTTAGGGTTAGGGTTAGACTCAGGCTCTTAGGGTTAGGCTTAGACTCAGGCTCTTAGGGTTAGGGTTAGACTCAGGCTCTTAGGGTTAGGCTTAGACTCAGGCTCTTAGGGTTAGGGTTAGACTCAGGCTCTTAGGGTTAGGGTTAGACTCAGGCTCTTAGGCTTAGGGTTAGACTCAGGCTCTTAGGGTTAGGGTTAGACTCAGGCTCTTAGGGTGAGGGTTAGACTCAGGCTCCTAGGGTTAGGGTTAGACTCAGGCTCTTAGGGTTAGGGTTAGACTCAGGCTCTTAGGGTTAGGGTTAGACTCAGGCTCTTAGGGTGAGGGTTAGACTCAGGCTCTTAGGGTTAGGGTTAGACTCAGGCTCTTAGGGTTAGGGTTAGACTCAGGCTCTTAGGCTTAGGGTTAGACTCAGGCTCTTAGGGTTAGGGTTAGACTCAGGCTCTTAGGGTTAGGGTTAGACTCAGGCTCTTAGGGTTAGGGTTAGACTCAGGCTCTTAGGGTGAGGGTTAGACTCAGGCTCTTAGGGTGAGGGTTAGACTCAGGCTCCTAGGGTTAGGCTTAGACTCAGGCTCTTAGGGTTAGGGTTAGACTCAGGCTCTTAGGGTGAGGGTTAGACTCAGGCTCTTAGGGTTAGGGTTAGACTCAGGCTCTTAGGGTTAGGGTTAGACTCAGGCTCTTAGGGCTAGGGTTAGACTCAGGCTCTTAGGGTTAGGGTTAGACTCAGGCTCTTAGGGTGAGGGTTAGACTCAGGCTCTTAGGGTGAGGGTTAGACTCAGGCTCTTAGGGCTAGGGTTAGACTCAGGCTCTTAGGGTGAGGGTTAGACTCAGGCTCTTAGGCTTAGGGTTAGACTCAGGCTCTTAGGGTTAGGGTTAGACTCAGGCTCTTAGGGTTAGGGTTAGACTCAGGCTCTTAGGGTGAGGGTTAGACTCTGGCTCTTCTTGTTAGGGTTAGACTCAGGCTCTTAGGGTTAGGGTTAGACTCAGGCTCTTAGGGTTAGGGTTAGACTCAGGCTCTTAGGCTTAGGGTTAGACTCAGGCTCTTAGGCTTAGGGTTAGACTCAGGCTCTTAGGGTTAGGCTTAGACTCAGGCTCTTAGGGTTAGGGTTAGACTCAGGCTCTTAGGGTTCGGGTTCGACTCAGGCTCTTAGGGTTAGGCTTAGACTCAGGCTCTTAGGGTTAGGGTTAGACTCAGGCTCTTAGGGTTAGGGTTAGACTCAGGCTCTTAGGCTTAGGGTTAGACTCAGGCTCTTAGGGTTAGGGTTAGACTCAGGCTCTTAGGGTTAGGGTTAGACTCAGGCTCCTAGGGTTAGGCTTAGACTCAGGCTCTTAGGGTTAGGCTTAGACTCAGGCTCTTAGGGTTTGGGTTAGACTCAGGCTCTTAGGGTGAGGGTTAGACTCAGGCTCTTAGGGTTAGGGTTAGACTCAGGCTCTTAGGGTTAGGGTTAGACTCAGGCTCTTAGGGTTAGGCTTAGACTCAGGCTCTTAGGGTTAGGGTTAGACTCAGGCTCTTAGGGTTAGGCTTAGACTCAGGCTCTTAGGGTTAGGGTTCGACTCAGGCTCTTAGGGTTAGGGTTAGACTCAGGCTCTTAGGCTTAGGGTTAGACTCAGGCTCTTAGGGTTAGGCTTAGCCTCAGGCTCTTAGGGTTAGGCTTAGCCTCAGGCTCTTAGGGTTAGGGTTAGACTCAGGCTCTTAGGGTTAGGGTTAGACTCAGGCTCTTAGGGTGAGGGTTAGACTCAGGCTCTTAGGGTTAGGGTTAGACTCAGGCTCTTAGGGTTAGGGTTAGACTCAGGCTCTTAGGGTTAGGGTTAGACTCAGGCTCTTAGGGTGAGGGTTAGACTCAGGCTCCTAGGGTTAGGCTTAGACTCAGGCTCTTAGGGTTAGGCTTAGACTCAGGCTCTTAGGGTTAGGGTTAGACTCAGGCTCTTAGGGTGAGGGTTAGACTCAGGCTCTTAGGGTTAGGGTTAGACTCAGGCTCTTAGGGTGAGGGCTAGACTCAGGCTCTTAGGGTGAGGGTTAGACTCAGGCTCTTAGGGTTAGGGTTAGACTCAGGCTCTTAGGGTGAGGGTTAGACTCAGGCTCTTAGGGTTAGGGTTAGACTCAGGCTCTTAGAGTGAGGGTTAGACTCAGGCTCTTAGGGTGAGGGTTAGACTCAGGCTCCTAGGGTTAGGCTTAGACTCAGGCTCTTAGGGTTAGGGTTAGACTCAGGCTCTTAGGGTTAGGGTTAGACTCAGGCTCTTAGGGTGAGGGTTAGACTCAGGCTCTTAGGGTGAGGGTTAGACTCAGGCTCCTAGGGTTAGGCTTAGACTCAGGCTCTTAGGGTTAGGCTTAGACTCAGGCTCTTAGGGTTAGGCTTAGACTCAGGCTCTTAGGGTTCGGGTTCGACTCAGGCTCTTAGGGTTAGGCTTAGACTCAGGCTCTTAGGGTTAGGGTTAGACTCAGGCTCTTAGGCTTAAAGTTAGACTCAGGCTCTTAGGCTTAGGGTTAGACTCAGGCTCTTAGGGTTAGGGTTAGACTCAGGCTCTTAGGGTTAGGGTTAGACTCAGGCTCCTAGGGTTAGGCTTAGACTCAGGCTCTTAGGGTTAGGCTTAGACTCAGGCTCTTAGGGTTAGGGTTAGACTCAGGCTCTTAGGGTGAGGGTTAGACTCAGGCTCTTAGGGTTAGGGTTAGACTCAGGCTCTTAGGGTTAGGCTTAGACTCAGGCTCTTAGGGTTAGGGTTAGACTCAGGCTCTTAGGGTTAGGTTTAGACTCAGGCTCTTAGGGTTAGGGTTCGACTCAGGCTCTTAGGGTTAGGGTTAGACTCAGGCTCTTAGGCTTAGGGTTAGACTCAGGCTCTTAGGGTTAGGCTTAGCCTCAGGCTCTTAGGGTTAGGCTTAGCCTCAGGCTCTTAGGGTTAGGGTTAGACTCAGGCTCTTAGGGTTAGGGTTAGACTCAGGCTCTTAGGGTGAGGGTTAGACTCAGGCTCTTAGGGTTAGGGTTAGACTCAGGCTCTTAGGGTTAGGGTTAGACTCAGGCTCTTAGGGTGAGGGTTAGAGTCAGGCTCTTAGGGTTAGGGTTAGACTCAGGCTCTTAGGGTTAGGGTTAGACTAAGGCTCTTAGGGTTAGGGTTAGACTCAGGCTCTTAGGCTTAGGGTTAGACTCAGGCTCTTAGGGATAGGGTTAGACTCAGGCTCTTAGGCTTAGGGTTAGACTCAGGCTCTTAGGGTTAGGCTTAGACTCAGGCTCTTAGGGTTAGGGTTAGACTCAGGCTCTTAGGGATAGGGTTAGACTCAGGCTCTTAGGCTTAGGGTTAGACTCAGGCTCTTAGGGTTAGGCTTAGACTCAGGCTCTTAGGGTTAGGGTTAGACTCAGGCTCTTAGGGTTAGGGTTAGACTCAGGCTCTTAGGGTTAGGCTTAGACTCAGGCTCTTAGGGTTAGGGTTAGACTCAGGCTCTTAGGGTTAGGGTTAGACTCAGGCTCTTAGGGTTAGGGTTAGACTCAGGCTCTTAGGGTTAGGCTTAGACTCAGGCTCTTAGGGTTAGGGTTAGACTCAGGCTCTTAGGGTTAGGCTTAGACTCAGGCTCTTAGGGTTAGGGTTCGACTCAGGCTCTTAGGGTTAGGGTTAGACTCAGACTCTTAGGCTTAGGGTTAGACTCAGGCTCTTAGGGTTAGGCTTAGCCTCAGGCTCTTAGGGTTAGGCTTAGCCTCAGGCTCTTAGGGTTAGGGTTAGACTCAGGCTCTTAGGGTTAGGGTTAGACTCAGGCTCTTAGGGTGAGGGTTAGACTCAGGCTCTTAGGGTTAGGGTTAGACTCAGGCTCTTAGGGTTAGGGTTAGACTCAGGCTCTTAGGGTGAGGGTTAGACTCAGGCTCTTAGGGTTAGGGTTAGACTCAGGCTCTTAGGGTAGGGTTAGACTAAGGCTCTTAGGGTTAGGCTTAGACTCAGGCTCTTAGGCTTAGGGTTAGACTCAGGCTCTTAGGGATAGGGTTAGACTCAGGCTCTTAGGCTTAGGGTTAGACTCAGGCTCTTAGGGTTAGGCTTAGACTCAGGCTCTTAGGGTTAGGGTTAGACTCAGGCTCTTAGGGATAGGGTTAGACTCAGGCTCTTAGGCTTAGGGTTAGACTCAGGCTCTTAGGGTTAGGGTTAGACTCAGGCTCTTAGGGTTAGGGTTAGACTCAGGCTCTTAGGGTGAGGGCTAGACTCAGGCTCTTAGGGTGAGGGTTAGACTCAGGCTCTTAGGGTTAGGGTTAGACTCAGGCTCTTAGGGTGAGGGTTAGACTCAGGCTCTTAGGGTGAGGGTTAGACTCAGGCTCTTAGGGTGAGGGTTAGACTCAGGCTCTTCGGGTTAGGCTTAGACTCAGGCTCTTAAGGTTAGGCTTAGACTCAGGCTCTTAGGGTTAGGGTTAGACTCAGGCTCTTAGGGTTAGGCTTAGACTCAGGCTCTTAGGGTTAGGGTTAGACTCAGGCTCTTAGGGTGAGGGTTAGACTCAGGCTCTTAGGGTGAGGGTTAGACTCAGGCTCCTAGGGTTAGGCTTAGACTCAGGCTCTTAGGGTTAGGCTTAGACTCAGGCTCTTAGGGTTAGGGTTAGACTCAGGCTCTTAGGGTGAGGGTTAGACTCAGGCTCTTAGGGTTAGGGTTAGACTCAGGCTCTTAGGGTGAGGGCTAGACTCAGGCTCTTAGGGTGAGGGTTAGACTCAGGCTCTTAGGGTTAGGGTTAGACTCAGGCTCTTAGGGTGAGGGTTAGACTCAGGCTCTTAGGGTTAGGGTTAGACTCAGGCTCCTAGGGTTAGGCTTAGACTCAGGCTCTTAGGGTTAGGGTTAGACTCAGGCTCTTAGGGTTAGGGTTAGACTCAGGCTCTTAGGGTGAGGGTTAGACTCAGGCTCTTAGGGTGAGGGTTAGACTCAGGCTCCTAGGGTTAGGCTTAGACTCAGGCTCTTAGGGTTAGGCTTAGACTCAGGCTCTTAGGGTTAGGGTTAGACTCAGGCTCTTAGGGTTCGGGTTCGACTCAGGCTCTTAGGGTTAGGCTTAGCCTCAGGCTCTTAGGGTTAGGCTTAGACTCAGGCTCTTAGGGTTAGGGTTAGACTCAGGCTCTTAGGGTTAGGGTTAGACTCAGGCTCTTAGGGTGAGGGTTAGACTCAGGCTCTTAGGGTTAGGGTTAGACTCAGGCTCTTAGGGTTAGGGTTAGACTCAGGCTCTTAGGCTTAGGGTTAGACTCAGGCTCTTAGGGTTAGGGTTAGAGTCAGGCTCTTAGGGTTAGGGTTAGACTCAGGCTCTTAGGGTTAGGGTTAGACTCAGGCTCTTAGGGTTAGGGTTAGACTCAGGCTCTTAGGGTTAGGCTTAGACTCAGGCTCTTAGGGTTAGGGTTAGACTCAGGCTCTTAGGGTTAGGCTTAGACTCAGGCTCTTAGGGTTAGGGTTAGACTCAGGCTCTTAGGGTTAGGGTTAGACTCAGGCTCTTAGGCTTAGGGTTAGACTCAGGCTCTTAGGGTTAGGGTTAGACTCAGGCTCTTAGGGTGAGGGTTAGACTCAGGCTCCTAGGGTTAGGGTTAGACTCAGGCTCTTAGGGTTAGGGTTAGACTCAGGCTCTTAGGGTTAGGGTTAGACTCAGGCTCTTAGGGTGAGGGTTAGACTCAGGCTCTTAGGGTTAGGGTTAGACTCAGGCTCTTAGGGTTAGGGTTAGACTCAGGCTCTTAGGCTTAGGGTTAGACTCAGGCTCTTAGGGTTAGGGTTAGACTCAGGCTCTTAGGGTTAGGGTTAGACTCAGGCTCTTAGGGTTAGGGTTAGACTCAGGCTCTTAGGGTGAGGGTTAGACTCAGGCTCTTAGGGTGAGGGTTAGACTCAGGCTCCTAGGGTTAGGCTTAGACTCAGGCTCTTAGGGTTAGGGTTAGACTCAGGCTCTTAGGGTGAGGGTTAGACTCAGGCTCTTAGGGTTAGGGTTAGACTCAGGCTCTTAGGGTTAGGGTTAGACTCAGGCTCTTAGGGCTAGGGTTAGACTCAGGCTCTTAGGGTTAGGGTTAGACTCAGGCTCTTAGGGTGAGGGTTAGACTCAGGCTCTTAGGGTGAGGGTTAGACTCAGGCTCTTAGGGCTAGGGTTAGACTCAGGCTCTTAGGGTGAGGGTTAGACTCAGGCTCTTAGGCTTAGGGTTAGACTCAGGCTCTTAGGGTTAGGGTTAGACTCAGGCTCTTAGGGTTAGGGTTAGACTCAGGCTCTTAGGGTGAGGGTTAGACTCTGGCTCTTCTTGTTAGGGTTAGACTCAGGCTCTTAGGGTTAGGGTTAGACTCAGGCTCTTAGGGTTAGGGTTAGACTCAGGCTCTTAGGCTTAGGGTTAGACTCAGGCTCTTAGGCTTAGGGTTAGACTCAGGCTCTTAGGGTTAGGGTTAGACTCAGGCTCTTAGGGTTAGGGTTCGACTCAGGCTCTTAGGGTTAGGGTTAGACTCAGGCTCTTAGGGTTAGGGTTAGACTCAGGCTCTTAGGGTTAGGGTTAGACTCAGGCTCTTAGGGTGAGGGTTAGTCTCAGGCTCTTAGGGTGAGGCTTAGACTCAGGCTCTTAGGGTTAGGGTTAGACTCAGGCTCTTAGGGTTAGGGTTAGACTCAGGCTCTTAGGGTGAGGGTTAGACTCAGGCTCTTAGGGTTAGGCTTAGACTCAGGCTCTTAGGGTTAGGCTTAGACTCAGGCTCTTAGGGTTAGGGTTAGACTCAGGCTCTTAGGGTGAGGGTTAGACTCAGGCTCTTAGGGTGAGGGTTAGACTCAGGCTCTTAGGGTGAGGGCTAGACTCAGGCTCTTAGGGTGAGGGTTAGACTCAGGCTCTTAGGGTTAGGGTTAGACTCAGGCTCTTAGGGTGAGGGTTAGACTCAGGCTCTTAGGGTTAGGGTTAGACTCAGGCTCTTAGGGTGAGGGTTAGACTCAGGCTCTTAGGGTGAGGGTTAGACTCAGGCTCCTAGGGTTAGGCTTAGACTCAGGCTCTTAGGGTTAGGCTTAGACTCAGGCTCTTAGGGTTAGGGTTAGACTCAGGCTCTTAGGGTTAGGGTTAGACTCAGGCTCTTAGGGCTAGGGTTAGACTCAGGCTCTTAGGGTTAGGGTTAGACTCAGGCTCTTAGGGTTAGGCTTAGACTCAGGCTCTTAAGGTTAGGCTTAGACTCAGGCTCTTAGGGTTAGGGTTAGACTCAGGCTCTTAGGGTGAGGGTTAGACTCAGGCTCTTAGGGTTAGGGTTAGACTCAGGCTCTTAGGGTTAGGGTTAGACTCAGGCTCTTAGGGTTAGGGTTAGACTCAGGCTCTTAGGGTGAGGGTTAGACTCAGGCTCTTAGGGTTAGGGTTAGACTCAGGCTCTTCGGGTTAGGGTTAGACTCAGGCTCTTAGGGTTAGGGTTAGACTCAGGCTCTTAGGGTTAGGGTTAGACTCAGGCTCTTAGGCTTAGGGTTAGACTCAGGCTCTTAGGGTGAGGGTTAGACTCAGGCTCTTAGGGTTAGGGTTCGACTCAGGCTCTTAGGCTTAGGGTTAGACTCAGGCTCTTAGGGTTAGGGTTCGACTCAGGCTCTTAGGGTTAGGGTTAGATTCAGGCTCTTAGGGTTAGGGTTAGACTCAGGCTCTTAGGGTTAGGGTTAGACTCAGGCTCTTAGGGTTAGGGTTAGACTCAGGCTCTTAGGGTGAGGGTTAGTCTCAGGCTCTTAGGGTGAGGCTTAGACTCAGGCTCTTAGGGTTAGGGTTAGACTCAGGCTCTTAGGGTGAGGGCTAGACTCAGGCTCTTAGGGTGAGGGTTAGACTCAGGCTCTTAGGGTGAGGGTTAGACTCAGGCTCCTAGGGTTAGGCTTAGACTCAGGCTCTTAGGGTTAGGCTTAGACTCAGGCTCTTAGGGTTAGGGTTAGACTCAGGCTCTTAGGGTGAGGGTTAGACTCAGGCTCTTAGGGTTAGGCTTAGACTCAGGCTCTTAGGGTTAGGGTTAGACTCAGGCTCTTAGGGTTAGGCTTAGACTCAGGCTCTTAGGGTTAGGGTTAGACTCAGGCTCTTAGGGTTAGGGTTAGACTCAGGCTCTTAGGGTGAGGGTTAGACTCAGGCTCTTAGGGTTAGGGTTAGACTCAGGCTCTTAGGGTTAGGGTTAGACTCAGGCTCTTAGGCTTAGGGTTCGACTCAGGCTCTTAGGGTGAGGGTTAGACTCAGGCTCTTAGGGTGAGGGTTAGACTCAGGCTCCTAGGGTTAGGGTTAGACTCAGGCTCTTAGGGTTAGGCTTAGACTCAGGCTCTTAGGGTTAGGCTTAGACTCAGGCTCTTAGGGTTAGGGTTAGACTCAGGCTCTTCGGGTTAGGGTTAGACTCAGGCTCTTAGGGTTCGGGTTCGACTCAGGCTCTTAGGGTTAGGGTTAGAGTCAGGCTCTTAGGGTTAGGGTTAGACTCAGGCTCTTAGGGTTAGGGTTAGACTCAGGCTCTTAGGGTTAGGCTTAGACTCAGGCTCTTAGGGTTAGGCTTAGACTCAGGCTCTTAGGGTTAGGCTTAGACTCAGGCTCTTAGGGTGAGGGTTAGACTCAGGCTCTTAGGGTTAGGGTTAGACTCAGGCTCTTAGGCTTAGGGTTAGACTCAGGCTCTTAGGGTGAGGGTTAGACTCAGGCTCTTAGGGTTAGGGTTCGACTCAGGCTCTTAGGCTTAGGGTTAGACTCAGGCTCTTAGGGTTAGGGTTCGACTCAGGCTCTTAGGGTTAGGGTTAGATTCAGGCTCTTAGGGTTAGGGTTAGACTCAGGCTCTTAGGGTTAGGGTTAGACTCAGGCTCTTAGGGTTAGGGTTAGACTCAGGCTCTTAGGGTGAGGGTTAGTCTCAGGCTCTTAGGGTGAGGCTTAGACTCAGGCTCTTAGGGTTAGGGTTAGACTCAGGCTCTTAGGGTGAGGGCTAGACTCAGGCTCTTAGGGTGAGGGTTAGACTCAGGCTCTTAGGGTGAGGGTTAGACTCAGGCTCCTAGGGTTAGGCTTAGACTCAGGCTCTTAGGGTTAGGCTTAGACTCAGGCTCTTAGGGTTAGGGTTAGACTCAGGCTCTTAGGGTGAGGGTTAGACTCAGGCTCTTAGGGTTAGGCTTAGACTCAGGCTCTTAGGGTTAGGGTTAGACTCAGGCTCTTAGGGTTAGGGTTAGACTCAGGCTCTTAGGGTTAGGGTTAGACTCAGGCTCCTAGGGTTAGGCTTAGACTCAGGCTCTTAGGGTTAGGCTTAGACTCAGGCTCTTAGGGTTAGGGTTAGACTCAGGCTCTTAGGGTTAGGGTTAGACTCAGGCTCTTAGGGTTAGGGTTAGACTCAGGCTCTTAGGGTTAGGCTTAGACTCAGGCTCTTAGGGTTAGGCTTAGACTCAGGCTCTTAGGGTTAGGCTTAGACTCAGGCTCTTAGGGTTAGGGTTCGACTCAGGCTCTTAGGGTTAGGGTTAGAGTCAGGCTCTTAGGGTTAGGGTTAGACTCAGGCTCTTAGGGTTAGGGTTAGACTCAGGCTCTTAGGGTTAGGGTTAGACTCAGGCTCTTAGGGTTAGGCTTAGACTCAGGCTCTTAGGCTTAGGGTTAGACTCAGGCTCTTAGGGTTAGGCTTAGACTCAGGCTCTTAGGGTTAGGGTTAGACTCAGGCTCTTAGGGTGAGGGTTCGACTCAGGCTCTTAGGGTGAGGGTTAGACTCAGGCTCTTAGGGTTAGGGTTAGACTCAGGCTCTTAGGGTTAGGGTTAGACTCAGGCTCTTAGGGTTAGGGTTAGACTCAGGCTCTTAGGGTGAGGGTTAGACTCAGGCTCTTAGGGTTAGGGTTAGACTCAGGCTCTTAGGGTTAGGCTTAGACTCAGGCTCTTAGGGTTAGGGTTCGACTCAGGCTCTTAGGGTTAGGGTTAGAGTCAGGCTCTTAGGGTTAGGGTTAGACTCAGGCTCTTAGGGTTAGGGTTAGACTCAGGCTCTTAGGGTTAGGGTTAGACTCAGGCTCTTAGGGTTAGGCTTAGACTCAGGCTCTTAGGGTTAGGCTTAGACTCAGGCTCTTAGGGTTAGGGTTAGACTCAGGCTCTTAGGGTGAGGGTTAGACTCAGGCCCTTAGGGTGAGGGTTAGACTCAGGCTCTTAGGGTTAGGGTTAGACTCAGGCTCTTAGGGTGAGGGTTAGACTCAGGCTCTTAGGGTTAGGCTTAGACTCAGGCTCTTAGGGTTAGGGTTCGACTCAGGCTCTTAGGGTTAGGGTTAGACTCAGGCTCTTAGGGTTAGGGTTAGACTCAGGCTCTTAGGGCTAGGGTTAGACTCAGGCTCTTAGGGTTAGGGTTAGACTCAGGCTCTTAGGGTGTGGGTTAGACTCAGGCTCTTAGGGTGAGGGTTAGACTCAGGCTCTTAGGGCTAGGGTTAGACTCAGGCTCTTAGGGTTAGGCTTAGACTCAGGCTCTTAGGCTTAGGGTTAGACTCAGGCTCTTAGGGTTAGGGTTAGACTCAGGCTCTTAGGGTTAGGGTTAGACTCTGGCTCTTAGGGTTAGGGTTAGACTCAGGCTCTTAGGGTGAGGGTTAGACTCAGGCTCTTAGGCTTAGGGTTAGACTCAGGCTCTTAGGGTTAGGGTTAGACTCAGGCTCTTAGGGTTAGGGTTCGACTCAGGCTCTTAGGCTTAGGGTTAGACTCAGGCTCTTAGGGTTAGGGTTCGACTCAGGCTCTTAGGGTTAGGGTTAGACTCAGGCTCTTAGGGTTAGGGTTAGACTCAGGCTCTTAGGGTGAGGGTTAGTCTCAGGCTCTTAGGGTTAGGCTTAGACTCAGGCTCTTAGGGTTAGGGTTAGACTCAGGCTCTTAGGGTGAGGGCTAGACTCAGGCTCTTAGGGTGAGGGTTAGACTCAGGCTCTTAGGGTGAGGGTTAGACTCAGGCTCCTAGGGTTAGGCTTAGACTCAGGCTCTTAGGGTTAGGCTTAGACTCAGGCTCTTAGGGTTAGGGTTAGACTCAGGCTCTTAGGGTGAGGGTTAGACTCAGGCTCTTAGGGTTAGGGTTAGACTCAGGCTCTTAGGGTTAGGCTTAGACTCAGGCTCTTAGGGTTAGGGTTAGACTCAGGCTCTTAGGGTTAGGGTTAGACTCAGGCTCTTAGGGTGAGGGTTCGACTCAGGCTCTTAGGGCGAGGGTTAGACTCAGGCTCTTAGGGTTAGGGTTAGACTCAGGCTCTTAGGGTTAGGGTTAGACTCAGGCTCTTAGGGTTAGGGGTTAGACTCAGGCTCTTAGGGTTAGGGTTAGACTCAGGCTCTTAGGGTGAGGGTTAGACTCAGGCTCTTAGGGTTAGGGTTAGACTCAGGCTCTTAGGGTTAGGCTTAGACTCAGGCTCTTAGGGTTAGGGTTAGACTCAGGCTCTTCGGGTTAGGGTTAGACTCAGGCTCTTAGGGGTTCGGGTTCGACTCAGGCTCTTAGGGTTAGGCTTAGACTCAGGCTCTTAGGGTTAGGGTTAGACTCAGGCTCTTAGGGTTAGGGTTAGACTCAGGCTCTTAGGGTGAGGGTTAGACTCAGGCTCCTAGGGTTAGGCTTAGACTCAGGCTCTTAGGGTTAGGCTTAGACCAGGCTCTTAGGGTTAGGGTTAGACTCAGGCTCTTAGGGTGAGGGTTAGACTCAGGCTCTTAGGGTGAGGGTTAGACTCAGGCTCTTAGGGTGAGGGCTAGACTCAGGCTCTTAGGGTGAGGGTTAGACTCAGGCTCTTAGGGTTAGGGTTAGACTCAGGCTCTTAGGGTGAGGGTTAGACTCAGGCTCTTAGGGTTAGGGTTAGACTCAGGCTCTTAGGGTGAGGGTTAGACTCAGGCTCTTAGGGTGAGGGTTAGACTCAGGCTCCTAGGGTTAGGCTTAGACTCAGGCTCTTAGGGTTAGGCTTAGACTCAGGCTCTTAGGGTTAGGGTTAGACTCAGGCTCTTAGGGTTAGGGTTAGACTCAGGCTCTTAGGGTTAGGGTTAGACTCAGGCTCTTAGGGCTAGGGTTAGACTCAGGCTCTTAGGGTTAGGGTTAGACTCAGGCTCTTAGGGTTAGGCTTAGACTCAGGCTCTTAAGGTTAGGCTTAGACTCAGGCTCTTAGGGTTAGGGTTAGACTCAGGCTCTTAGGGTGAGGGTTAGACTCAGGCTCTTAGGGTTAGGGTTAGACTCAGGCTCTTAGGGTTAGGGTTAGACTCAGGCTCTTAGGGTTAGGGTTAGACTCAGGCTCTTAGGGTGAGGGTTAGACTCAGGCTCTTAGGGTTAGGGTTAGACTCAGGCTCTTAGGGTGAGGGTTAGACTCAGGCTCTTAGGGTTAGGGTTAGACTCAGGCTCTTAGGGTTAGGGTTAGACTCAGGCTCTTAGGCTTAGGGTTAGACTCAGGCTCTTAGGGTGAGGGTTAGACTCAGGCTCTTAGGGTTAGGGTTCGACTCAGGCTCTTAGGCTTAGGGTTAGACTCAGGCTCTTAGGGTTAGGGTTCGACTCAGGCTCTTAGGGTTAGGGTTAGATTCAGGCTCTTAGGGTTAGGGTTAGACTCAGGCTCTTAGGGTTAGGGTTAGACTCAGGCTCTTAGGGTTAGGGTTAGACTCAGGCTCTTAGGGTGAGGGTTAGTCTCAGGCTCTTAGGGTGAGGCTTAGACTCAGGCTCTTAGGGTTAGGGTTAGACTCAGGCTCTTAGGGTGAGGGCTAGACTCAGGCTCTTAGGGTGAGGGTTAGACTCAGGCTCTTAGGGTGAGGGTTAGACTCAGGCTCCTAGGGTTAGGCTTAGACTCAGGCTCTTAGGGTTAGGCTTAGACTCAGGCTCTTAGGGTTAGGGTTAGACTCAGGCTCTTAGGGTGAGGGTTAGACTCAGGCTCTTAGGGTTAGGCTTAGACTCAGGCTCTTAGGGTTAGGGTTAGACTCAGGCTCTTAGGGTTAGGCTTAGACTCAGGCTCTTAGGGTTAGGGTTAGACTCAGGCTCTTAGGGTTAGGGTTAGACTCAGGCTCTTAGGGTGAGGGTTAGACTCAGGCTCTTAGGGTTAGGGTTAGACTCAGGCTCTTAGGGTTAGGGTTAGACTCAGGCTCTTAGGCTTAGGGTTCGACTCAGGCTCTTAGGGTGAGGGTTAGACTCAGGCTCTTAGGGTGAGGGTTAGACTCAGGCTCCTAGGGTTAGGGTTAGACTCAGGCTCTTAGGGTTAGGCTTAGACTCAGGCTCTTAGGGTTAGGCTTAGACTCAGGCTCTTAGGGTTAGGGTTAGACTCAGGCTCTTCGGGTTAGGGTTAGACTCAGGCTCTTAGGGTTCGGGTTCGACTCAGGCTCTTAGGGTTAGGTTAGAGTCAGGCTCTTAGGGTTAGGGTTAGACTCAGGCTCTTAGGGTTAGGCTTAGACTCAGGCTCTTAGGGTTAGGCTTAGACTCAGGCTCTTAGGGTTAGGCTTAGACTCAGGCTCTTAGGGTTAGGCTTAGACTCAGGCTCTTAGGGTGAGGGTTAGACTCAGGCTCTTAGGGTTAGGGTTAGACTCAGGCTCTTAGGCTTAGGGTTAGACTCAGGCTCTTAGGGTGAGGGTTAGACTCAGGCTCTTAGGGTTAGGGTTAGACTCAGGCTCCTAGGGTTAGGCTTAGACTCAGGCTCTTAGGGTTAGGGTTAGACTCAGGCTCTTAGGGTTAGGGTTAGACTCAGGCTCTTAGGGTGAGGGTTAGACTCAGGCTCTTAGGGTTAGGCTTAGACTCAGGCTCTTAGGGTTAGGCTTAGACTCAGGCTATTAGGGTTAGGGTTAGACTCAGGCTCTTAGGGTTAGGGTTAGACTCAGGCTCTTAGGGTTAGGCTTAGAATCAGGCTCTTAGGGTGAGGGTTAGTCTCAGGCTATTAGGGTTAGGGTTAGACTCAGGCTCTTAGGGTTAGGGTTAGACTCAGGCTCTTAGGGTTAGGCTTAGAATCAGGCTCTTAGGGTGAGGGTTAGTCTCAGGCTCTTAGGGTTAGGGTTAGACTCAGGCTCTTAGGGTTAGGGTTAGACTCAGGCTCTTAGGGTGAGGGCTAGACTCAGGCTCTTAGGGTGAGGGTTAGACTCAGGCTCTTAGGGTTAGGGTTAGACTCAGGCTCCTAGGGTTAGGCTTAGACTCAGGCTCTTAGGGTTAGGCTTAGACTCAGGCTCTTAGGGTTAGGGTTAGACTCAGGCTCTTAGGGTGAGGGTTAGACTCAGGCTCTTAGGGTGAGGGTTAGACTCAGGCTCCTAGGGTTAGGCTTAGACTCAGGCTCTTAGGGTTAGGCTTAGACTCAGGCTCTTAGGGTTAGGGTTAGACTCAGGCTCTTAGGGTTAGGGTTAGACTCAGGCTCTTAGGGTGAGGGTTAGACTCAGGCTCTTAGGGTTAGGCTTAGACTCAGGCTCTTAGGGTTAGGGTTAGACTCAGGCTCTTAGGGTTAGGCTTAGACTCAGGCTCTTAGGGTTAGGGTTAGACTCAGGCTCTTAGGGTTAGGGTTAGACTCAGGCTCTTAGGGTGAGGGTTAGACTCAGGCTCTTAGGGTTAGGGTTAGACTCAGGCTCTTAGGGTTAGGGTTAGACTCAGGCTCTTAGGCTTAGGGTTCGACTCAGGCTCTTAGGGTGAGGGTTAGACTCAGGCTCTTAGGGTGAGGGTTAGACTCAGGCTCCTAGGGTTAGGGTTAGACTCAGGCTCTTAGGGTTAGGCTTAGACTCAGGCTCTTAGGGTTAGGCTTAGACTCAGGCTCTTAGGGTTAGGGTTAGACTCAGGCTCTTCGGGTTAGGGTTAGACTCAGGCTCTTAGGGTTCGGGTTCGACTCAGGCTCTTAGGGTTAGGGTTAGAGTCAGGCTCTTAGGGTTAGGGTTAGACTCAGGCTCTTAGGGTTAGGGTTAGACTCAGGCTCTTAGGGTTAGGCTTAGACTCAGGCTCTTAGGGTTAGGCTTAGACTCAGGCTCTTAGGGTTAGGCTTAGACTCAGGCTCTTAGGGTGAGGGTTAGACTCAGGCTCTTAGGGTTAGGGTTAGACTCAGGGTCTTAGGGTTAGGGTTAGACTCAGGCTCTTAGGGTGAGGGTTAGACTCAGGCTCTTAGGGTTAGGGTTAGACTCAGGCTCCTAGGGTTAGGCTTAGACTCAGGCTCTTAGGGTTAGGGTTAGACTCAGGCTCTTAGGGTTAGGGTTAGACTCAGGCTCTTAGGGTGAGGGTTAGACTCAGGCTCTTAGGGTTAGGGTTAGACTCCGGCTCTTAGGGTTAGGGTTAGACTCAGGCTCTTAGGGTTAGGGTTAGACTCAGGCTCTTAGGGTTAGGGTTAGACTCAGGCTCTTAGGGTTAGGCTTAGAATCAGGCTCTTAGGGTGAGGGTTAGTCTCAGGCTCTTAGGGTTAGGGTTAGACTCAGGCTCTTAGGGTTAGGGTTAGACTCAGGCTCTTAGGGTGAGGGCTAGACTCAGGCTCTTAGGGTGAGGGTTAGACTCAGGCTCTTAGGGTTAGGGTTAGACTCAGGCTCCTAGGGTTAGGCTTAGACTCAGGCTCTTAGGGTTAGGCTTAGACTCAGGCTCTTAGGGTTAGGGTTAGACTCAGGCTCTTAGGGTGAGGGTTAGACTCAGGCTCTTAGGGTGAGGGTTAGACTCAGGCTCCTAGGGTTAGGCTTAGACTCAGGCTCTTAGGGTTAGGCTTAGACTCAGGCTCTTAGGGTTAGGGTTAGACTCAGGCTCTTAGGGTTAGGGTTAGACTCAGGCTCTTAGGGTTAGGGTTAGACTCAGGCTCTTAGGGTTAGGCTTAGACTCAGGCTCTTAGGGTTAGGCTTAGACTCAGGCTCTTAGGGTTAGGCTTAGACTCAGGCTCTTAGGGTGAGGGTTAGACTCAGGCTCTTAGGGTTAGGGTTAGACTCAGGCTCTTAGGGTTAGGGTTAGACTCAGGCTCTTAGGGTTAGGGTTAGACTCAGGCTCTTAGGGTGAGGGTTAGACTCAGGCTCTTAGGGTTAGGGTTAGACTCAGGCTCTTAGGGTTAGGCTTAGACTCAGGCTCTTAGGGTTAGGGTTCGACTCAGGCTCTTAGGGTTAGGGTTAGAGTCAGGCTCTTAGGGTTAGGGTTAGACTCAGGCTCTTAGGGTTAGGGTTAGACTCAGGCTCTTAGGGTTAGGGTTAGACTCAGGCTCTTAGGGTTAGGCTTAGACTCAGGCTCTTAGGGTTAGGCTTAGACTCAGGCTCTTAGGGTTAGGGTTAGACTCAGGCTCTTAGGGTGAGGGTTAGACTCAGGCCCTTAGGGTGAGGGTTAGACTCAGGCTCTTAGGGTTAGGGTTAGACTCAGGCTCTTAGGGTGAGGGTTAGACTCAGGCTCTTAGGGTTAGGCTTAGACTCAGGCTCTTAGGCTTAGGGTTAGACTCAGGCTCTTAGGGTTAGGCTTAGACTCAGGCTCTTAGGGTTAGGGTTAGACTCAGGCTCTTAGGGTGAGGGTTCGACTCAGGCTCTTAGGGTGAGGGTTAGACTCAGGCTCTTAGGGTTAGGGTTAGACTCAGGCTCTTAGGGTTAGGGTTAGACTCAGGCTCTTAGGGTTAGGGTTAGACTCAGGCTCTTAGGGTGAGGGTTAGACTCAGGCTCTTAGGGTTAGGGTTAGACTCAGGCTCTTAGGGTTAGGCTTAGACTCAGGCTCTTAGGGTTAGGGTTCGACTCAGGCTCTTAGGGTTAGGGTTAGAGTCAGGCTCTTAGGGTTAGGGTTAGACTCAGGCTCTTAGGGTTAGGGTTAGACTCAGGCTCTTAGGGTTAGGGTTAGACTCAGGCTCTTAGGGTTAGGCTTAGACTCAGGCTCTTAGGGTTAGGCTTAGACTCAGGCTCTTAGGGTTAGGGTTAGACTCAGGCTCTTAGGGTGAGGGTTAGACTCAGGCCCTTAGGGTGAGGGTTAGACTCAGGCTCTTAGGGTTAGGGTTAGACTCAGGCTCTTAGGGTGAGGGTTAGACTCAGGCTCTTAGGGTTAGGCTTAGACTCAGGCTCTTAGGGTTAGGGTTCGACTCAGGCTCTTAGGGTTAGGGTTAGACTCAGGCTCTTAGGGTTAGGGTTAGACTCAGGCTCTTAGGGCTAGGGTTAGACTCAGGCTCTTAGGGTTAGGGTTAGACTCAGGCTCTTAGGGTGTGGGTTAGACTCAGGCTCTTAGGGTGAGGGTTAGACTCAGGCTCTTAGGGCTAGGGTTAGACTCAGGCTCTTAGGGTTAGGCTTAGACTCAGGCTCTTAGGCTTAGGGTTAGACTCAGGCTCTTAGGGTTAGGGTTAGACTCAGGCTCTTAGGGTTAGGGTTAGACTCTGGCTCTTAGGGTTAGGGTTAGACTCAGGCTCTTAGGCTTAGGGTTAGACTCAGGCTCTTAGGGTTAGGGTTAGACTCAGGCTCTTAGGGTTAGGGTTCGACTCAGGCTCTTAGGCTTAGGGTTAGACTCAGGCTCTTAGGGTTAGGGTTCGACTCAGGCTCTTAGGGTTAGGGTTAGACTCAGGCTCTTAGGGTTAGGGTTAGACTCAGGCTCTTAGGGTGAGGGTTAGTCTCAGGCTCTTAGGGTTAGGCTTAGACTCAGGCTCTTAGGGTTAGGGTTAGACTCAGGCTCTTAGGGTGAGGGCTAGACTCAGGCTCTTAGGGTGAGGGTTAGACTCAGGCTCTTAGGGTGAGGGTTAGACTCAGGCTCCTAGGGTTAGGCTTAGACTCAGGCTCTTAGGGTTAGGCTTAGACTCAGGCTCTTAGGGTTAGGGTTAGACTCAGGCTCTTAGGGTGAGGGTTAGACTCAGGCTCTTAGGGTTAGGGTTAGACTCAGGCTCTTAGGGTTAGGCTTAGACTCAGGCTCTTAGGGTTAGGGTTAGACTCAGGCTCTTAGGGTTAGGGTTAGACTCAGGCTCTTAGGGTGAGGGTTCGACTCAGGCTCTTAGGGCGAGGGTTAGACTCAGGCTCTTAGGGTTAGGGTTAGACTCAGGCTCTTAGGGTTAGGGTTAGACTCAGGCTCTTAGGGTTAGGGTTAGACTCAGGCTCTTAGGGTGAGGGTTAGACTCAGGCTCTTAGGGTGAGGGTTAGACTCAGGCTCTTAGGGTTAGGGTTAGACTCAGGCTCTTAGGGTTAGGGTTAGACTCAGGCTCTTCGGGTTAGGGTTAGACTCAGGCTCTTAGGGTTCGGGTTCGACTCAGGCTCTTAGGGTTAGGCTTAGACTCAGGCTCTTAGGCTTAGGGTTAGACTCAGGCTCTTAGGGTTAGGCTTAGACTCAGGCTCTTAGGGTTAGGGTTAGACTCAGGCTCCTAGGGTTAGGCTTAGACTCAGGCTCTTAGGCTTAGGGTTAGACTCAGGCTCTTAGGGTTAGGGTTAGACTCAGGCTCTTAGGGTTAGGGTTAGACTCAGGCTCCTAGGGTTAGGCTTAGACTCAGGCTCTTAGGGTTAGGCTTAGACTCAGGCTCTTAGGGTTAGGGTTAGACTCAGGCTCTTAGGGTTAGGGTTAGACTCAGGCTCTTAGGGTGAGGGTTAGACTCAGGCTCTTAGGGTTAGGGTTCGACTCAGGCTCTTAGGGTGAGGGTTAGACTCAGGCTCTTAGGGTTAGGCTTAGACTCAGGCTCTTAAGGTTAGGGTTAGACTCAGGCTCTTAGGGTTAGGCTTAGACTCAGGCTCTTAGGGTTAGGGTTCGACTCAGGCTCTTAGGGTTAGGGTTAGACTCAGGCTCTTAGGGCTAGGTTTAGACTCAGGCTCTTAGGGTTAGGCTTAGACTCAGGCTCTTAGGGTTAGGCTTAGCCTCAGGCTCTTAGGGTTAGGGTTAGACTCAGGCTCTTAGGGTTAGGGTTAGACTCAGGCTCTTAGGGTTAGGGTTAGACTCAGGCTCTTAGGGTTAGGGTTAGACTCAGGCTCTTAGGGTTAGGGTTAGACTCAGGCTCTTAGGGTGAGGGTTAGAGTCAGGCTCTTAGGGTTAGGGTTAGACTCAGGCTCTTAGGGTTAGGGTTAGACTCAGGCTCTTAGGGTTAGGCTTAGACTCAGGCTCTTAGGGTTAGGGTTCGACTCAGGCTCTTAGGGTGAGGGTTAGACTCAGGCTCTTAGGCTTAGGGTTAGACTCAGGCTCTTAGGGTTAGACTCAGGCTCTTAGGGTTAGGGTTAGACTCAGGCTCTTAGGGTTAGGGTTCGACTCAGGCTCTTAGGGTTAGGGTTCGACTCAGGCTCTTAGGGTTAGGGTTAGACTCAGGCTCTTAGGGTTAGGGTTAGACTCAGGCTCTTAGGGTGAGGGTTAGACTCAGGCTCTTAGGGTTAGGCTTAGACTCAGGCTCTTAGGGTTAGGGTTAGACTCAGGCTCTTAGGGTGAGGGCTAGACTCAGGCTCTTAGGGTTAGGGTTAGACTCAGGCTCTTAGGGTGAGGGTTAGACTCAGGCTCTTAGGGTGAGGGTTAGACTCAGGCTCTTCGGGTGAGGGTTAGACTCAGGCTCTTAGGGTTAGGCTTAGACTCAGGCTCTTAGGGTTAGGGTTAGACTCAGGCTCTTAGGGTTAGGGTTAGACTCAGGCTCTTAGGGTTAGGGTTAGACTCAGGCTCTTAGGCTTAGGGTTAGACTCAGGCTCTTAGGGTGAGGGTTAGACTCAGGCTCTTAGGGTGAGGGTTAGACTCAGGCTCCTAGGGTTAGGCTTAGACTCAGGCTCTTAGGGTTAGGGTTAGAGTCAGGCTCTTAGGGTTAGGGTTAGACTCAGGCTCTTAGGGTTAGGGTTAGACTCAGGCTCTTAGGGTTAGGCTTAGACTCAGGCTCTTAGGGTTAGGGTTCGACTCAGGCTCTTAGGGTTAGGGTTAGAGTCAGGCTCTTAGGGTTAGGGTTAGACTCAGGCTCTTAGGGTTAGGGTTAGACTCAGGCTCTTAGGGTTAGGGTTAGACTCAGGCTCTTAGGGTTAGGGTTAGACTCAGGCTCTTAGGGTTAGGCTTAGACTCAGGCTCTTAGGGTTAGGGTTAGACTCAGGCTCTTAGGGTTAGGGTTAGACTCAGGCTCTTAGGCTTAGGGTTAGACTCAGGCTCTTAGGGTTAGGGTTAGACTCAGGCTCCTAGGGTGAGGGTTAGACTCAGGCTCCTAGGGTTAGGCTTAGACTCAGGCTCTTAGGGTTAGGCTTAGACTCAGGCTCTTAGGGTTAGGGTTAGACTCAGGCTCTTAGGGTGAGGGTTAGACTCAGGCTCTTAGGGTTAGGGTTAGACTCAGGCTCTTAGGGTTAGGGTTCGACTCAGGCTCTTAGGGTTAGGCTTAGACTCAGGCTCTTAGGGTTAGGGTTAGACTCAGGCTCTTAGGGTGAGGGTTAGACTCAGGCTCTTAGGGTGAGGGTTCGACTCAGGCTCTTAGGGTTAGGGTTAGACTCAGGCTCTTAGGGCTAGGGTTAGACTCAGGCTCTTAGGGTTAGGGTTAGACTCAGGCTCTTAGGGTGAGGGTTAGACTCAGGCTCTTAGGGTGAGGGTTTGACTCAGGCTCTTAGGGCTAGGGTTAGACTCAGGCTCTTAGGGTTAGACTCAGACTCAGGCTCTTAGGCTTAGGGTTAGACTCAGGCTCTTAGGGTTAGGGTTAGACTCAGGCTCTTAGGGTTAGGGTTAGATTTAGGCTCTTAGGGTGAGGGTTAGACTCAGGCTCTTAGGGTTAGGGTTAGACTCTGGCTCTTCTTGTTAGGGTTAGACTCAGGCTCTTAGGGTTAGGGTTAGACTCAGGCTCTTAGGCTTAGGGTTAGACTCAGGCTCTTAGGGTTAGGGTTAGACTCAGGCTCTTCGGGTTATGGTTCGACTCAGGCTCTTAGGCTTAGGGTTAGACTCAGGCTCTTAGGGTTAGGGTTCGACTCAGGCTCTTAGGGTTAGGGTTAGATTCAGGCTCTTAGGGTTAGGGTTAGACTCAGGCTCTTAGGGTTAGGGTTAGACTCAGGCTCTTAGGGTGAGGGTTAGTCTCAGGCTCTTAGGGTGAGGCTTAGACTCAGGCTCTTAGGGTTAGGGTTAGACTCAGGCTCTTAGGGTGAGGGCTAGACTCAGGCTCTTAGGGTGAGGGTTAGACTCAGGCTCTTAGGGTGAGGGTTAGACTCAGGCTCCTAGGGTGAGGCTTAGACTCAGGCTCTTAGGGTTAGGCTTAGACTCAGGCTCTTAGGGTTAGGGTTAGACTCAGGCTCTTAGGGTGAGGGTTAGACTCAGGCTCTTAGGGTTAGGCTTAGACTCAGGCTCTTAGGGTTAGGGTTAGACTCAGGCTCTTAGGGTTAGGCTTAGACTCAGGCTCTTAGGGTTAGGGTTCGACTCAGGCTCTTAGGGTTAGGGTTAGACTCAGGCTCTTAGGGTTAGGGTTAGACTCAGGCTCTTAGGGTTAGGGTTAGACTCAGGCTCTTAGGGTGAGGGTTAGACTCAGGCTCTTAGGGTTAGGGTTAGACTCAGGCTCTTCGGGTTAGGGTTAGACTCAGGCTCTTAGGGTTAGGGTTAGACTCAGGCTCTTAGGCTTAGGGTTAGACTCAGGCTCTTAGGGTTAGGGTTAGACTCAGGCTCTTAGGGTTAGGGTTAGACTCAGGCTCTTAGGGTGAGGGTTAGACTCAGGCTCTTAGGGTGAGGGTTAGACTCAGGCTCCTAGGGTTAGGGTTAGACTCAGGCTCTTAGGGTTAGGCTTAGACTCAGGCTCTTCGGGTTAGGGTTAGACTCAGGCTCTTCGGGTTAGGGTTAGACTCAGGCTCTTAGGGTTCGGGTTCGACTCAGGCTCTTAGGGTTAGGGTTAGAGTCAGGCTCTTAGGGTTAGGGTTAGACTCAGGCTCTTAGGGTTAGGCTTAGACTCAGGCTCTTAGGGTTAGGCTTAGACTCAGGCTCTTAGGGTTAGGCTTAGACTCAGGCTCTTAGGGTTAGGGTTAGACTCAGGCTCTTAGGGTGAGGGTTAGACTCAGGCTCTTAGGGTTAGGGTTAGACTCAGGCTCCTAGGGTTAGGCTTAGACTCAGGCTCTTAGGGTTAGGCTTAGACTCAGGCTCTTAGGGTTAGGGTTAGACTCAGGCTCTTAGGGTGAGGGTTAGACTCAGGCTCTTAGGGTTAGGGTTAGACTCAGGCTCTTAGGGTTAGGGTTAGACTCAGGCTCTTAGGGTTAGGGTTAGACTCAGGCTCTTAGGGTTAGGCTTAGACTCAGGCTCTTAGGGTTAGGGTTATACTCAGGCTCTTAGGGTTAGGGTTAGACTCAGGCTCTTAGGGTTAGGGTTAGACTCAGGCTCTTAGGGTTAGGGTTAGACTCAGGCTCTTAGGGTTAGGGTTAGACTCAGGCTCTTAGGGTGAGGGTTAGACTCAGGCTCTTAGGGTTAGGCTTAGACTCAGGCTCTTAGGGTTAGGGTTAGACTCAGGCTCATAGGGTGAGGGTTAGACTCAGGCTCTTAGGGTTAGGGTTAGAATCAGGCTCTTAGGGTGAGGGTTAGACTCAGGCTCTTAGGGTGAGGGTTAGACTCAGGCTTTTAGGGTTAGGGTTAGACTCAGGCTCTTAGGGTGAGGGTTCGACTCAGGCTCTTAGGGCGAGGGTTAGACTCAGGCTCTTAGGGTTAGGGTTAGACTCAGGCTCTTAGGGTTAGGGTTAGACTCAGGCTCTTAGGGTGAGGGTTAGACTCAGGCTCTTAGGGTTAGGGTTAGACTCAGGCTCTTAGGGTTAGGCTTAGACTCAGGCTCTTAGGGTTAGGGTTCGACTCAGGCTCTTAGGGTTAGGGTTAGAGTCAGGCTCTTCGGGTTAGGGTTAGACTCAGGCTCTTAGGGTTCGGGTTCGACTCAGGCTCTTAGGGTTAGGGTTAGAGTCAGGCTCTTAGGGTTAGGGTTAGACTCAGGCTCTTAGGGTTAGGCTTAGACTCAGGCTCTTAGGGTTAGGGTTAGACTCAGGCTCTTCGGGTTAGGGTTAGACTCAGGCTCTTAGGGTTAGGGTTAGACTCAGGCTCTTAGGGTTAGGGTTAGACTCAGGCTCTTAGGGCTAGGGTTAGATTCAGGCTCTTAGGGTTAGGGTTAGACTCAGGCTCTTAGGCTTAGGGTTAGACTCAGGCTCTTAGGGTTAGGGTTAGACTCAGGCTCCTAGGGTGAGGGTTAGACTCAGGCTCCTAGGGTTAGGCTTAGACTCAGGCTCTTAGGGTTAGGCTTAGACTCAGGCTCTTAGGGTTAGGGTTAGACTCAGGCTCTTAGGGTGAGGGTTAGACTCAGGCTCTTAGGGTTAGGGTTAGACTCAGGCTCTTAGGGTTAGGGTTAGACTCAGGCTCTTAGGGTTAGGGTTAGACTCAGGCTCTTAGGGTTAGGGTTCGACTCAGGCTCTTAGGGTTAGGCTTAGACTCAGGCTCTTAGGGTTAGGGTTAGACTCAGGCTCTTAGGGTGAGGGTTAGACTCAGGCTCTTAGGGTGAGGGTTCGACTCAGGCTCTTAGGGTTAGGGTTAGACTCAGGCTCTTAGGGCTAGGGTTAGACTCAGGCTCTTAGGGTTAGGGTTAGACTCAGGCTCTTAGGGTGAGGGTTAGACTCAGGCTCTTAGGGTGAGGGTTTGACTCAGGCTCTTAGGGCTAGGGTTAGACTCAGGCTCTTAGGGTTAGACTCAGACTCAGGCTCTTAGGCTTAGGGTTAGACTCAGGCTCTTAGGGTTAGGGTTAGACTCAGGCTCTTAGGGTTAGGGTTAGATTTAGGCTCTTAGGGTGAGGGTTAGACTCAGGCTCTTAGGGTTAGGGTTAGACTCTGGCTCTTCTTGTTAGGGTTAGACTCAGGCTCTTAGGGTTAGGGTTAGACTCAGGCTCTTAGGCTTAGGGTTAGACTCAGGCTCTTAGGGTTAGGGTTAGACTCAGGCTCTTCGGGTTATGGTTCGACTCAGGCTCTTAGGCTTAGGGTTAGACTCAGGCTCTTAGGGTTAGGGTTCGACTCAGGCTCTTAGGGTTAGGGTTAGATTCAGGCTCTTAGGGTTAGGGTTAGACTCAGGCTCTTAGGGTTAGGGTTAGACTCAGGCTCTTAGGGTGAGGGTTAGTCTCAGGCTCTTAGGGTGAGGCTTAGACTCAGGCTCTTAGGGTTAGGGTTAGACTCAGGCTCTTAGGGTGAGGGCTAGACTCAGGCTCTTAGGGTGAGGGTTAGACTCAGGCTCTTAGGGTGAGGGTTAGACTCAGGCTCCTAGGGTGAGGCTTAGACTCAGGCTCTTAGGGTTAGGCTTAGACTCAGGCTCTTAGGGTTAGGGTTAGACTCAGGCTCTTAGGGTGAGGGTTAGACTCAGGCTCTTAGGGTTAGGCTTAGACTCAGGCTCTTAGGGTTAGGGTTAGACTCAGGCTCTTAGGGTTAGGCTTAGACTCAGGCTCTTAGGGTTAGGGTTCGACTCAGGCTCTTAGGGTTAGGGTTAGACTCAGGCTCTTAGGGTTAGGGTTAGACTCAGGCTCTTAGGGTTAGGGTTAGACTCAGGCTCTTAGGGTGAGGGTTAGACTCAGGCTCTTAGGGTTAGGGTTAGACTCAGGCTCTTCGGGTTAGGGTTAGACTCAGGCTCTTAGGGTTAGGGTTAGACTCAGGCTCTTAGGCTTAGGGTTAGACTCAGGCTCTTAGGGTTAGGGTTAGACTCAGGCTCTTAGGGTTAGGGTTAGACTCAGGCTCTTAGGGTGAGGGTTAGACTCAGGCTCTTAGGGTGAGGGTTAGACTCAGGCTCCTAGGGTTAGGGTTAGACTCAGGCTCTTAGGGTTAGGCTTAGACTCAGGCTCTTCGGGTTAGGGTTAGACTCAGGCTCTTCGGGTTAGGGTTAGACTCAGGCTCTTAGGGTTCGGGTTCGACTCAGGCTCTTAGGGTTAGGGTTAGAGTCAGGCTCTTAGGGTTAGGGTTAGACTCAGGCTCTTAGGGTTAGGCTTAGACTCAGGCTCTTAGGGTTAGGCTTAGACTCAGGCTCTTAGGGTTAGGCTTAGACTCAGGCTCTTAGGGTTAGGGTTAGACTCAGGCTCTTAGGGTGAGGGTTAGACTCAGGCTCTTAGGGTTAGGGTTAGACTCAGGCTCCTAGGGTTAGGCTTAGACTCAGGCTCTTAGGGTTAGGCTTAGACTCAGGCTCTTAGGGTTAGGGTTAGACTCAGGCTCTTAGGGTGAGGGTTAGACTCAGGCTCTTAGGGTTAGGGTTAGACTCAGGCTCTTAGGGTTAGGGTTAGACTCAGGCTCTTAGGGTTAGGGTTAGACTCAGGCTCTTAGGGTTAGGCTTAGACTCAGGCTCTTAGGGTTAGGGTTATACTCAGGCTCTTAGGGTTAGGGTTAGACTCAGGCTCTTAGGGTTAGGGTTAGACTCAGGCTCTTAGGGTTAGGGTTAGACTCAGGCTCTTAGGGTTAGGGTTAGACTCAGGCTCTTAGGGTGAGGGTTAGACTCAGGCTCTTAGGGTTAGGCTTAGACTCAGGCTCTTAGGGTTAGGGTTAGACTCAGGCTCATAGGGTGAGGGTTAGACTCAGGCTCTTAGGGTTAGGGTTAGAATCAGGCTCTTAGGGTGAGGGTTAGACTCAGGCTCTTAGGGTGAGGGTTAGACTCAGGCTTTTAGGGTTAGGGTTAGACTCAGGCTCTTAGGGTGAGGGTTCGACTCAGGCTCTTAGGGCGAGGGTTAGACTCAGGCTCTTAGGGTTAGGGTTAGACTCAGGCTCTTAGGGTTAGGGTTAGACTCAGGCTCTTAGGGTGAGGGTTAGACTCAGGCTCTTAGGGTTAGGGTTAGACTCAGGCTCTTAGGGTTAGGCTTAGACTCAGGCTCTTAGGGTTAGGGTTCGACTCAGGCTCTTAGGGTTAGGGTTAGAGTCAGGCTCTTCGGGTTAGGGTTAGACTCAGGCTCTTAGGGTTCGGGTTCGACTCAGGCTCTTAGGGTTAGGGTTAGAGTCAGGCTCTTAGGGTTAGGGTTAGACTCAGGCTCTTAGGGTTAGGCTTAGACTCAGGCTCTTAGGGTTAGGGTTAGACTCAGGCTCTTCGGGTTAGGGTTAGACTCAGGCTCTTAGGGTTAGGGTTAGACTCAGGCTCTTAGGGTTAGGGTTAGACTCAGGCTCTTAGGGCTAGGGTTAGATTCAGGCTCTTAGGGTTAGGGTTAGACTCAGGCTCTTAGGGTTAGGGTTAGACTCAGGCTCTTAGGGTGAGGGTTAGACTCAGGCTCTTAGGGCTAGGGTTAGACTCAGGCTCTTAGGGTTAGGGTTAGACTCAGGCTCTTAGGGTGAGGGTTAGACTCAGGCTCTTAGGCTTAGGGTTAGACTCAGGCTCTTAGGCTTAGGGTTCGACTCAGGCTCTTAGGGTTAGGGTTAGACTCAGGCTCTTAGGGTTAGGGTTAGACTCAGGCTCTTAGGGTTAGGGTTCGACTCAGGCTCTTAGGGTTAGGGTTAGACTCAGGCTCTTAGGGTTAGGGTTCGACTCAGGCTCTTAGGGTTAGGGTTAGACTCAGGCTCTTAGGCTTAGGGTTAGACTCAGGCTCTTAGGGTTAGGGTTAGACTCAGGCTCTTAGGGTTAGGGTTAGACTCAGGCTCTTAGGGTTAGGGTTAGTCTCAGGCTCTTAGGGTTAGGCTTAGACTCAGGCTCTTAGGGTTAGGGTTAGACTCAGGCTCTTAGGGTGAGGGCTAGACTCAGGCTCTTAGGGTTAGGGTTAGACTCAGGCTCTTAGGGTTAGGGTTAGACTCAGGCTCCTAGGGTTAGGCTTAGACTCAGGCTCTTAGGGTTAGGCTTAGACTCAGGCTCTTAGGGTTAGGGTTAGACTCAGGCTCTTAGGGTGAGGGTTAGACACAGGCTCTTAGGGTGAGGGTTAGACTCAGGCTCTTAGGGTTAGGGTTAGACTCAGGCTCTTAGGGTGAGGGTTAGACTCAGGCTCTTAGGGTTAGGGTTAGACTCAGGCTCTTAGGGTGAGGGTTCGACTCAGGCTCTTAGGGCGAGGGTTAGACTCAGGCTCTTAGGGTTAGGCTTAGACTCAGGCTCTTAGGGTTAGGGTTAGACTCAGGCTCTTAGGGTTAGGCTTAGACTCAGGCTCTTAGGGTTAGGCTTAGACTCAGGCTCTTAGGGTGAGGGTTAGACTCAGGCTCTTAGGGTGAGGGTTAGACTCAGGCTCCTAGGGTTAGGCTTAGACTCAGGCTCTTAGGGTTAGGCTTAGACTCAGGCTCTTAGGGTTAGGGTTAGACTCAGGCTCTTAGGGTTAGGGTTAGACTCAGGCTCTTAGGGTTCGGGTTCGACTCAGGCTCTTAGGGTTAGGGTTAGACTCAGGCTCTTAGGGTTAGGGTTAGACTCAGGCTCTTAGGGTGAGGGTTAGACTCAGGCTCTTAGGGTTAGGCTTAGACTCAGGCTCTTAGGGTTAGGCTTAGACTCAGGCTCTTAGGGTTAGGGTTAGACTCAGGCTCTTAGGCTTAGGGTTAGACTCAGGCTCTTAGGGTGAGGGTTAGACTCAGGCTCTTAGGGTTAGGGTTAGACT
The DNA here is from genome assembly GCF_963210335.1 of Falco punctatus. Lineage (NCBI taxonomy): Eukaryota > Metazoa > Chordata > Aves > Falconiformes > Falconidae > Falco > Falco punctatus. The sequence goes on from NW_027660079.1 coordinate 231,887, forward strand.
CAGGCTCCTAGGGTTAGGCTTAGACTCAGGCTCTTAGGGTTAGGCTTAGACTCAGGCTCTTAGGGTTAGGGTTAGACTCAGGCTCTTAGGGTTAGGGTTAGACTCAGGCTATTAGGGTTAGGGTTAGACTCAGGCTCTTAGGGTTAGGGTTAGACTCAGGCTCTTAGGGTGAGGGTTAGACTCAGGCTCTTAGGGTTAGGGTTAGACTCAGGCTCTTAGGGTGAGGGTTCGACTCAGGCTCTTAGGGCGAGGGTTAGACTCAGGCTCTTAGGGTTAGGGTTAGACTCAGGGTCTTAGGGTTAGGGTTAGACTCAGGCTCTTAGGGTTAGGGTTAGACTCAGGCTCTTAGGGTTAGGGTTAGACTCAGGCTCTTCTTGTTAGGGTTCGACTCAGGCTCTTAGGGTTAGGGTTAGAGTCAGGCTCTTAGGGTGAGGGTTAGACTCAGGCTCTTAGGGTTAGGCTTAGACTCAGGCTCTTAGGGTTAGGGTTAGACTCAGGCTCTTAGGGTTAGGGTTAGACTCAGGCTCTTAGGGTTAGGGTTAGACTCAGGCTCTTAGGGTGAGGGTTAGACTCAGGCTCTTAGGGTGAGGGTTAGACTCAGGCTCCTAGGGTTAGGCTTAGACTCAGGCTCTTAGGGTTAGGCTTAGACTCAGGCTCTTAGGGTTAGGGTTAGACTCAGGCTCTTAGGGTGAGGGTTAGACTCAGGCTCTTAGGGTTAGGGTTAGACTCAGGCTCTTAGGGCTAGGGTTAGACTCAGGCTCTTCGGGTTAGGGTTAGACTCAGGCTCTTCGGGTTAGGGTTAGACTCAGGCTCTTAGGGTTAGGGTTAGACTCAGGCTCTTCGGGTTAGGGTTAGACTCAGGCTCTTAGGGTTAGGGTTAGACTCAGGCTCTTAGGGTGAGGGTTCGACTCAGGCTCTTAGGGTGAGGGTTAGACTCAGGCTCTTAGGGTGAGGGTTAGACTCAGGCTCCTAGGGTTAGGCTTAGACTCAGGCTCTTAGGCTTAGGCTTAGACTCAGGCTCTTAGGGTTAGGGTTAGACTCAGGCTCTTAGGGTGAGGGTTAGACTCAGGCTCTTAGGGTTAGGGTTAGACTCAGGCTCTTAGGGCTAGGGTTAGACTCAGGCTCTTAGGGTGAGGGTTAGACTCAGGCTCTTAGGGTTAGGGTTAGACTCAGGCTCTTAGGGTTAGGGTTAGACTCAGGCTCTTCGGGTTAGGGTTAGACTCAGGCTCTTAGGGTTAGGGTTAGACTCAGGCTCTTAGGGTGAGGGTTCGACTCAGGCTCTTAGGGCGAGGGTTAGACTCAGGCTCTTAGGGTTAGGGTTAGACTCAGGGTCTTAGGGTTAGGGTTAGACTCAGGCTCTTAGGGTTAGGGTTCGACTCAGGCTCTTAGGGTTAGGGTTAGAGTCAGGCTCTTAGGGTTAGGGTTAGACTCAGGCTCTTAGGGTTAGGCTTAGACTCAGGCTCTTAGGGTGAGGCTTAGACTCAGGCTCTTAGGCTTAGGGTTAGACTCAGGCTCTTAGGGTTAGGGTTAGACTCAGGCTCTTCGGGTGAGGGTTAGACTCAGGCTCTTAGGCTTAGGGTTAGACTCAGGCTCTTAGGGTTAGGGTTCGACTCAGGCTCTTAGGGTTAGGGTTAGACTCAGGCTCTTAGGGTTAGGGTTAGACTCAGGCTCTTAGGCTTAGGGTTAGACTCAGGCTCTTAGGGTTAGGGTTAGACTCAGGCTCTTAGGGTGAGGGTTAGACTCAGGCTCTTAGGGTTAGGGTTCGACTCAGGCTCTTAGGGTTAGGGTTAGACTCAGGCTCTTAGGGTTAGGGTTAGACTCAGGCTCTTAGGGTGAGGGTTAGACTCAGGCTCTTAGGGTTAGGGTTAGACTCAGGCTCTTAGGGTTAGGGTTAGACTCAGGCTCTTAGGGTTAGGGTTAGACTCAGGATCTTAGGGTTAGGGTTAGACTCAGGCTCTTAGGGCTAGGGTTAGACTCAGGCTCTTAGGGTTAGGGTTAGACTCAGGCTCTTAGGGTGAGGGTTAGACTCAGGCTCTTAGGGTGAGGGTTAGACTCAGGCTCTTAGGGTGAGGGTTAGACTCAGGCTCTTAGGGTTAGGGTTAGAGTCAGGCTCTTAGGGTTAGGGTTAGACTCAGGCTCTTAGGGTGAGGGTTAGACTCAGGCTCTTAGGGTTAGGGTTAGACTCAGGCTCTTAGGCTTAGGGTTAGACTCAGGCTCTTAGGGTTAGGGTTAGACTCAGGCTCTTAGGGTGAGGGTTAGACTCAGGCTCTTAGGCTTAGGGTTAGACTCAGGCTCTTAGGGTTAGGGTTCGACTCAGGCTCTTAGGGTTAGGGTTAGACTCAGGCTCTTAGGGTTAGGGTTAGACTCAGGCTCTTAGGGTGAGGGTTAGACTCAGGCTCTTAGGGTTAGGGTTAGACTCAGGCTCTTAGGGTGAGGGTTAGACTCAGGCTCTTAGGGTTAGGGTTCGACTCAGGCTCTTAGGGTTAGGGTTAGACTCAGGCTCTTAGGGTTAGGGTTAGACTCAGGCTCTTAGGGTGAGGGTTAGACTCAGGCTCTTAGGGTTAGGGTTAGACTCAGGCTCTTAGGGTTAGGGTTAGACTCAGGCTCTTAGGGTTAGGGTTAGACTCAGGATCTTAGGGTTAGGGTTAGACTCAGGCTCTTAGGGCTAGGGTTAGACTCAGGCTCTTAGGGTTAGGGTTAGACTCAGGCTCTTAGGGTGAGGGTTAGACTCAGGCTCTTAGGGTTAGGGTTAGAGTCAGGCTCTTAGGGTTAGGGTTAGACTCAGGCTCTTAGGGTTAGGGTTAGACTCAGGCTCTTAGGGTGAGGGTTAGACTCAGGCTCCTAGGGTTAGGCTTAGACTCAGGCTCTTAGGGTTAGGCTTAGACTCAGGCTCTTAGGGTTAGGGTTAGACTCAGGCTCTTAGGGTTAGGGTTAGACTCAGGCTCTTAGGGTTCGGGTTCGACTCAGGCTCTTAGGGTTAGGGTTAGACTCAGGCTCTTAGGCTTAGGGTTAGACTCAGGCTCTTAGGGTTAGGGTTAGACTCAGGCTCTTAGGGTTAGGCTTAGACTCAGGCTCTTCGGGTTAGGCTTAGACTCAGGCTCTTAGGGTTAGGGTTAGACTCAGGCTCTTAGGCTTAGGGTTAGACTCAGGCTCTTAGGGTGAGGGTTAGACTCAGGCTCTTAGGGTTAGGGTTAGACTCAGGCTCCTAGGGTTAGGCTTAGACTCAGGCTCTTAGGGTTAGGCTTAGACTCAGGCTCTTAGGGTTAGGGTTAGACTCAGGCTCTTAGGGTTAGGGTTAGACTCAGGCTCTTAGGGTTAGGGTTAGACTCAGGCTCTTAGGGTGAGGGTTAGACTCAGGCTCTTAGGGTGAGGGTTAGACTCAGGCTCTTAGGGTTAGGGTTAGACTCAGGCTCTTAGGGTGAGGGTTCGACTCAGGCTCTTAGGGCGAGGGTTAGACTCAGGCTCTTAGGGTTAGGGTTAGACTCAGGGTCTTAGGGTTAGGGTTAGACTCAGGCTCTTAGGGTTAGGGTTAGACTCAGGCTCTTAGGGTTAGGGTTAGACTCAGGCTCTTCTTGTTAGGGTTCGACTCAGGCTCTTAGGGTTAGGGTTAGAGTCAGGCTCTTAGGGTGAGGGTTAGACTCAGGCTCTTAGGGTTAGGCTTAGACTCAGGCTCTTAGGGTTAGGGTTAGACTCAGGCTCTTAGGGTTAGGGTTAGACTCAGGCTCTTAGGGTTAGGGTTAGACTCAGGCTCTTAGGGTTAGGGTTAGACTCAGGCTCTTAGGGTGAGGGTTAGACTCAGGCTCTTAGGGTGAGGGTTAGACTCAGGCTCCTAGGGTTAGGCTTAGACTCAGGCTCTTAGGGTTAGGCTTAGACTCAGGCTCTTAGGGTTAGGGTTAGACTCAGGCTCTTAGGGTGAGGGTTAGACTCAGGCTCTTAGGGTTAGGGTTAGACTCAGGCTCTTAGGGCTAGGGTTAGACTCAGGCTCTTCGGGTTAGGGTTAGACTCAGGCTCTTCGGGTTAGGGTTAGACTCAGGCTCTTAGGGTTAGGGTTAGACTCAGGCTCTTCGGGTTAGGGTTAGACTCAGGCTCTTAGGGTTAGGGTTAGACTCAGGCTCTTAGGGTGAGGGTTCGACTCAGGCTCTTAGGGCGAGGGTTAGACTCAGGCTCTTAGGGTTAGGGTTAGACTCAGGGTCTTAGGGTTAGGGTTAGACTCAGGCTCTTAGGGTTAGGGTTCGACTCAGGCTCTTAGGGTTAGGGTTAGAGTCAGGCTCTTAGGGTTAGGGTTAGACTCAGGCTCTTAGGGTTAGGCTTAGACTCAGGCTCTTAGGGTTAGGCTTAGACTCAGGCTCTTAGGCTTAGGGTTAGACTCAGGCTCTTAGGGTTAGGGTTAGACTCAGGCTCTTCGGGTGAGGGTTAGACTCAGGCTCTTAGGCTTAGGGTTAGACTCAGGCTCTTAGGGTTAGGGTTCGACTCAGGCTCTTAGGGTTAGGGTTAGACTCAGGCTCTTAGGGTTAGGGTTAGACTCAGGCTCTTAGGCTTAGGGTTAGACTCAGGCTCTTAGGGTTAGGGTTAGACTCAGGCTCTTAGGGTGAGGGTTAGACTCAGGCTCTTAGGGTTAGGGTTAGACTCAGGCTCTTAGGGTGAGGGTTAGACTCAGGCTCTTAGGGTTAGGGTTAGACTCAGGCTCTTAGGGTGAGGGTTAGACTCAGGCTCTTAGGGTTAGGGTTAGACTCAGGCTCTTAGGGTTAGGGTTAGACTCAGGCTCTTAGGGTGAGGGTTAGACTCAGGCTCCTAGGGTTAGGCTTAGACTCAGGCTCTTAGGGTTAGGCTTAGACTCAGGCTCTTAGGGTTAGGGTTAGACTCAGGCTCTTAGGGTTAGGGTTAGACTCAGGCTCTTAGGGTTCGGGTTCGACTCAGGCTCTTAGGGTTAGGGTTAGACTCAGGCTCTTAGGGTTAGGGTTAGACTCAGGCTCTTAGGGTTAGGGTTAGACTCAGGCTCTTAGGGTTAGGCTTAGACTCAGGCTCTTAGGGTTAGGCTTAGACTCAGGCTCTTAGGGTTAGGGTTAGACTCAGGCTCTTAGGCTTAGGGTTAGACTCAGGCTCTTAGGGTGAGGGTTAGACTCAGGCTCTTAGGGTTAGGGTTAGACTCAGGCTCCTAGGGTTAGGCTTAGACTCAGGCTCTTAGGGTTAGGCTTAGACTCAGGCTCTTAGGGTTAGGGTTAGACTCAGGCTCTTAGGGTTAGGGTTAGACTCAGGCTATTAGGGTTAGGGTTAGACTCAGGCTCTTAGGGTGAGGGTTAGACTCAGGCTCTTAGGGTGAGGGTTAGACTCAGGCTCTTAGGGTTAGGGTTAGACTCAGGCTCTTAGGGTTAGGGTTAGACTCAGGCTCTTCTTGTTAGGGTTCGACTCAGGCTCTTAGGGTTAGGGTTAGAGTCAGGCTCTTAGGGTGAGGGTTAGACTCAGGCTCTTAGGGTTAGGCTTAGACTCAGGCTCTTAGGGTTAGGGTTAGACTCAGGCTCTTAGGGTTAGGGTTAGACTCAGGCTCTTAGGGTTAGGGTTAGACTCAGGCTCTTAGGGTTAGGGTTAGACTCAGGCTCTTAGGGTGAGGGTTAGACTCAGGCTCTTAGGGTGAGGGTTAGACTCAGGCTCCTAGGGTTAGGCTTAGACTCAGGCTCTTAGGGTTAGGCTTAGACTCAGGCTCTTAGGGTTAGGGTTAGACTCAGGCTCTTAGGGTGAGGGTTAGACTCAGGCTCTTAGGGTTAAGGTTAGACTCAGGCTCTTAGGGCTAGGGTTAGACTCAGGCTCTTCGGGTTAGGGTTAGACTCAGGCTCTTCGGGTTAGGGTTAGACTCAGGCTCTTAGGGTTAGGGTTAGACTCAGGCTCTTCGGGTTAGGGTTAGACTCAGGCTCTTAGGGTTAGGGTTAGACTCAGGCTCTTAGGGTGAGGGTTCGACTCAGGCTCTTAGGGCGAGGGTTAGACTCAGGCTCTTAGGGTTAGGGTTAGACTCAGGGTCTTAGGGTTAGGGTTAGACTCAGGCTCTTAGGGTTAGGGTTCGACTCAGGCTCTTAGGGTTAGGGTTAGAGTCAGGCTCTTAGGGTTAGGGTTAGACTCAGGCTCTTAGGGTTAGGCTTAGACTCAGGCTCTTAGGCTTAGGGTTAGACTCAGGCTCTTAGGGTTAGGGTTAGACTCAGGCTCTTCGGGTGAGGGTTAGACTCAGGCTCTTAGGCTTAGGGTTAGACTCAGGCTCTTAGGGTTAGGGTTCGACTCAGGCTCTTAGGGTTAGGGTTAGACTCAGGCTCTTAGGGTTAGGGTTAGACTCAGGCTCTTAGGCTTAGGGTTAGACTCAGGCTCTTAGGGTTAGGGTTAGACTCAGGCTCTTAGGGTGAGGGTTAGACTCAGGCTCTTAGGGTTAGGGTTCGACTCAGGCTCTTAGGGTTAGGGTTAGACTCAGGCTCTTAGGGTTAGGGTTAGACTCAGGCTCTTAGGGTGAGGGTTAGACTCAGGCTCTTAGGGTTAGGGTTAGACTCAGGCTCTTAGGGTTAGGGTTAGACTCAGGCTCTTAGGGTTAGGGTTAGACTCAGGATCTTAGGGTTAGGGTTAGACTCAGGCTCTTAGGGCTAGGGTTAGACTCAGGCTCTTAGGGTTAGGGTTAGACTCAGGCTCTTAGGGTGAGGGTTAGACTCAGGCTCTTAGGGTGAGGGTTAGACTCAGGCTCTTAGGGTGAGGGTTAGACTCAGGCTCTTAGGGTTAGGGTTAGAGTCAGGCTCTTAGGGTTAGGGTTAGACTCAGGCTCTTAGGGTGAGGGTTAGACTCAGGCTCTTAGGGTTAGGGTTAGACTCAGGCTCTTAGGCTTAGGGTTAGACTCAGGCTCTTAGGGTGAGGGTTAGACTCAGGCTCTTAGGGTGAGGGTTAGACTCAGGCTCTTAGGCTTAGGGTTAGACTCAGGCTCTTAGGGTTAGGGTTCGACTCAGGCTCTTAGGGTTAGGGTTAGACTCAGGCTCTTAGGGTTAGGGTTAGACTCAGGCTCTTAGGCTTAGGGTTAGACTCAGGCTCTTAGGGTTAGGGTTAGACTCAGGCTCTTAGGGTGAGGGTTAGACTCAGGCTCTTAGGGTTAGGGTTAGACTCAGGCTCTTAGGGTTAGGGTTAGACTCAGGCTCTTAGGGTTAGGGTTAGACTCAGGCTCTTAGGGTGAGGGTTAGACTCAGGCTCTTAGGGTTAGGGTTAGACTCAGGCTCTTAGGGTTAGGGTTAGACTCAGGCTCTTAGGGTGAGGGTTAGACTCAGGATCTTAGGGTTAGGGTTAGACTCAGGCTCTTAGGGTGAGGGTTAGACTCAGGCTCTTAGGGTTAGGGTTAGACTCAGGCTCTTAGGCTTAGGGTTAGACTCAGGCTCTTAGGGTTAGGGTTAGACTCAGGCTCTTAGGGTGAGGGTTAGACTCAGGCTCTTAGGCTTAGGGTTAGACTCAGGCTCTTAGGCTTAGGGTTAGACTCAGGCTCTTAGGGTTAGGGTTAGACTCAGGCTCTTAGGGTGAGGGTTAGACTCAGGCTCTTAGGGTGAGGGTTAGACTCAGGCTCTTAGGGTGAGGGTTAGACTCAGGCTCTTAGGGTGAGGGTTAGACTCAGGCTCTTAGGGTTAGGGTTAGACTCAGGCTCTTAGGCTTAGGGTTAGACTCAGGCTCTTAGGGTTAGGGTTCGACTCAGGCTCTTAGGGTTAGGGTTCGACTCAGGCTCTTAGGGTTAGGGTTAGACTCAGGCTCTTAGGCTTAGGGTTAGACTCAGGCTCTTAGGCTTAGGGTTAGACTCAGGCTCTTAGGGTTAGGGTTAGACTCAGGCTCTTAGGGTGAGGGTTAGACTCAGGCTCTTAGGGTTAGGGTTCGACTCAGGCTCTTAGGGTTAGGGTTAGACTCAGGCTCTTAGGGTTAGGGTTAGACTCAGGCTCTTAGGGTGAGGGTTAGACTCAGGCTCTTAGGGTTAGGGTTAGAGTCAGGCTCTTAGGGTTAGGGTTAGACTCAGGCTCTTAGGGTGAGGGTTAGACTCAGGCTCTTAGGGTGAGGGTTAGACTCAGGCTCCTAGGGTTAGGGTTAGACTCAGGCTCTTAGGGTTAGGCTTAGACTCAGGCTCTTAGGGTTAGGGTTAGACTCAGGCTCTTAGGGTTAGGGTTAGACTCAGGCTCTTAGGGTTCGGGTTCGACTCAGGCTCTTAGGGTTAGGGTTAGACTCAGGCTCTTAGGGTTAGGGTTAGACTCAGGCTCTTAGGGTTAGGGTTAGACTCAGGCTCTTAGGGTTAGGCTTAGACTCAGGCTCTTCGGGTTAGGCTTAGACTCAGGCTCTTAGGGTTAGGGTTAGACTCAGGCTCTTAGGCTTAGGGTTAGACTCAGGCTCTTAGGGTGAGGGTTAGACTCAGGCTCTTAGGGTTAGGGTTAGACTCAGGCTCCTAGGGTTAGGCTTAGACTCAGGCTCTTAGGGTTAGGCTTAGACTCAGGCTCTTAGGGTTAGGGTTAGACTCAGGCTCTTAGGGTTAGGGTTAGACTCAGGCTATTAGGGTTAGGGTTAGACTCAGGCTCTTAGGGTGAGGGTTAGACTCAGGCTCTTAGGGTGAGGGTTAGACTCAGGCTCTTAGGGTTAGGGTTAGACTCAGGCTCTTAGGGTGAGGGTTCGACTCAGGCTCTTAGGGCGAGGGTTAGACTCAGGCTCTTAGGGTTAGGGTTAGACTCAGGGTCTTAGGGTTAGGGTTAGACTCAGGCTCTTAGGGTTAGGGTTAGACTCAGGCTCTTAGGGTTAGGGTTAGACTCAGGCTCTTCTTGTTAGGGTTCGACTCAGGCTCTTAGGGTTAGGGTTAGAGTCAGGCTCTTAGGGTGAGGGTTAGACTCAGGCTCTTAGGGTTAGGCTTAGACTCAGGCTCTTAGGGTTAGGGTTAGACTCAGGCTCTTAGGGTTAGGGTTAGACTCAGGCTCTTAGGGTTAGGGTTAGACTCAGGCTCTTAGGGTTAGGGTTAGACTCAGGCTCTTAGGGTGAGGGTTAGACTCAGGCTCTTAGGGTGAGGGTTAGACTCAGGCTCCTAGGGTTAGGCTTAGACTCAGGCTCTTAGGGTTAGGCTTAGACTCAGGCTCTTAGGGTTAGGGTTAGACTCAGGCTCTTAGGGTGAGGGTTAGACTCAGGCTCTTAGGGTTAGGGTTAGACTCAGGCTCTTAGGGCTAGGGTTAGACTCAGGCTCTTCGGGTTAGGGTTAGACTCAGGCTCTTCGGGTTAGGGTTAGACTCAGGCTCTTAGGGTTAGGGTTAGACTCAGGCTCTTAGGGTTAGGGTTAGACTCAGGCTCTTAGGGTTAGGGTTAGACTCAGGCTCTTAGGGTGAGGGTTCGACTCAGGCTCTTAGGGCGAGGGTTAGACTCAGGCTCTTAGGGTTAGGGTTAGACTCAGGGTCTTAGGGTTAGGGTTAGACTCAGGCTCTTAGGGTTAGGGTTCGACTCAGGCTCTTAGGGTTAGGGTTAGAGTCAGGCTCTTAGGGTTAGGGTTAGACTCAGGCTCTTAGGGTTAGGCTTAGACTCAGGCTCTTAGGGTTAGGCTTAGACTCAGGCTCTTAGGCTTAGGGTTAGACTCAGGCTCTTAGGGTTAGGGTTAGACTCAGGCTCTTCGGGTGAGGGTTAGACTCAGGCTCTTAGGCTTAGGGTTAGACTCAGGCTCTTAGGGTTAGGGTTCGACTCAGGCTCTTAGGGTTAGGGTTAGACTCAGGCTCTTAGGGTTAGGGTTAGACTCAGGCTCTTAGGCTTAGGGTTAGACTCAGGCTCTTAGGGTTAGGGTTAGACTCAGGCTCTTAGGGTGAGGGTTAGACTCAGGCTCTTAGGGTTAGGGTTAGACTCAGGCTCTTAGGGTTAGGGTTAGACTCAGGCTCTTAGGGTTAGGGTTAGACTCAGGCTCTTAGGGTGAGGGTTAGACTCAGGCTCTTAGGGTTAGGGTTAGACTCAGGCTCTTAGGGTTAGGGTTAGACTCAGGCTCTTAGGGTGAGGGTTAGACTCAGGCTCCTAGGGTTAGGCTTAGACTCAGGCTCTTAGGGTTAGGCTTAGACTCAGGCTCTTAGGGTTAGGGTTAGACTCAGGCTCTTAGGGTTAGGGTTAGACTCAGGCTCTTAGGGTTCGGGTTCGACTCAGGCTCTTAGGGTTAGGGTTAGACTCAGGCTCTTAGGGTTAGGGTTAGACTCAGGCTCTTAGGGTTAGGGTTAGACTCAGGCTCTTAGGGTTAGGCTTAGACTCAGGCTCTTAGGGTTAGGGTTAGACTCAGGCTCTTAGGGTTAGGGTTAGACTCAGGCTCTTAGGCTTAGGGTTAGACTCAGGCTCTTAGGGTGAGGGTTAGACTCAGGCTCTTAGGGTTAGGGTTAGACTCAGGCTCCTAGGGTTAGGCTTAGACTCAGGCTCTTAGGGTTAGGCTTAGACTCAGGCTCTTAGGGTTAGGGTTAGACTCAGGCTCTTAGGGTTAGGGTTAGACTCAGGCTATTAGGGTTAGGGTTAGACTCAGGCTCTTAGGGTGAGGGTTAGACTCAGGCTCTTAGGGTGAGGGTTAGACTCAGGCTCTTAGGGTTAGGGTTAGACTCAGGCTCTTAGGGTTAGGGTTAGACTCAGGCTCTTCTTGTTAGGGTTCGACTCAGGCTCTTAGGGTTAGGGTTAGAGTCAGGCTCTTAGGGTGAGGGTTAGACTCAGGCTCTTAGGGTTAGGCTTAGACTCAGGCTCTTAGGGTTAGGGTTAGACTCAGGCTCTTAGGGTTAGGCTTAGACTCAGGCTCTTAGGGTTAGGGTTAGACTCAGGCTCTTAGGGTTAGGGTTAGACTCAGGCTCTTAGGGTGAGGGTTAGACTCAGGCTCTTAGGGTGAGGGTTAGACTCAGGCTCCTAGGGTTAGGCTTAGACTCAGGCTCTTAGGGTTAGGCTTAGACTCAGGCTCTTAGGGTTAGGGTTAGACTCAGGCTCTTAGGGTGAGGGTTAGACTCAGGCTCTTAGGGTTAGGGTTAGACTCAGGCTCTTAGGGCTAGGGTTAGACTCAGGCTCTTCGGGTTAGGGTTAGACTCAGGCTCTTCGGGTTAGGGTTAGACTCAGGCTCTTAGGGTTAGGGTTAGACTCAGGCTCTTCGGGTTAGGGTTAGACTCAGGCTCTTAGGGTTAGGGTTAGACTCAGGCTCTTAGGGTGAGGGTTCGACTCAGGCTCTTAGGGCGAGGGTTAGACTCAGGCTCTTAGGGTTAGGGTTAGACTCAGGGTCTTAGGGTTAGGGTTAGACTCAGGCTCTTAGGGTTAGGGTTCGACTCAGGCTCTTAGGGTTAGGGTTAGAGTCAGGCTCTTAGGGTTAGGGTTAGACTCAGGCTCTTAGGGTTAGGCTTAGACTCAGGCTCTTAGGGTTAGGCTTAGACTCAGGCTCTTAGGCTTAGGGTTAGACTCAGGCTCTTAGGGTTAGGGTTAGACTCAGGCTCTTCGGGTGAGGGTTAGACTCAGGCTCTTAGGCTTAGGGTTAGACTCAGGCTCTTAGGGTTAGGGTTCGACTCAGGCTCTTAGGGTTAGGGTTAGACTCAGGCTCTTAGGGTTAGGGTTAGACTCAGGCTCTTAGGCTTAGGGTTAGACTCAGGCTCTTAGGGTTAGGGTTAGACTCAGGCTCTTAGGGTGAGGGTTAGACTCAGGCTCTTAGGGTTAGGGTTCGACTCAGGCTCTTAGGGTTAGGGTTAGACTCAGGCTCTTAGGGTTAGGGTTAGACTCAGGCTCTTAGGGTGAGGGTTAGACTCAGGCTCTTAGGGTTAGGGTTAGACTCAGGCTCTTCGGGTTAGGGTTAGACTCAGGCTCTTAGGGTTAGGGTTAGACTCAGGATCTTAGGGTTAGGGTTAGACTCAGGCTCTTAGGGCTAGGGTTAGACTCAGGCTCTTAGGGTTAGGGTTAGACTCAGGCTCTTAGGGTGAGGGTTAGACTCAGGCTCTTAGGGTGAGGGTTAGACTCAGGCTCTTAGGGTGAGGGTTAGACTCAGGCTCTTAGGGTTAGGGTTAGAGTCAGGCTCTTAGGGTTAGGGTTAGACTCAGGCTCTTAGGGTGAGGGTTAGACTCAGGCTCTTAGGGTTAGGGTTAGACTCAGGCTCTTAGGCTTAGGGTTAGACTCAGGCTCTTAGGGTGAGGGTTAGACTCAGGCTCTTAGGGTGAGGGTTAGACTCAGGCTCTTAGGCTTAGGGTTAGACTCAGGCTCTTAGGGTTAGGGTTCGACTCAGGCTCTTAGGGTTAGGGTTAGACTCAGGCTCTTAGGGTTAGGGTTAGACTCAGGCTCTTAGGCTTAGGGTTAGACTCAGGCTCTTAGGGTTAGGGTTAGACTCAGGCTCTTAGGGTGAGGGTTAGACTCAGGCTCTTAGGGTTAGGGTTCGACTCAGGCTCTTAGGGTTAGGGTTAGACTCAGGCTCTTAGGGTTAGGGTTAGACTCAGGCTCTTAGGGTGAGGGTTAGACTCAGGCTCTTAGGGTTAGGGTTAGACTCAGGCTCTTAGGGTTAGGGTTAGACTCAGGCTCTTAGGGTGAGGGTTAGACTCAGGATCTTAGGGTTAGGGTTAGACTCAGGCTCTTAGGGCTAGGGTTAGACTCAGGCTCTTAGGGTTAGGGTTAGACTCAGGCTCTTAGGGTGAGGGTTAGACTCAGGCTCTTAGGGTGAGGGTTAGACTCAGGCTCTTAGGGTGAGGGTTAGACTCAGGCTCTTAGGGTTAGGGTTAGACTCAGGCTCTTAGGGTTAGGGTTAGACTCAGGCTCTTAGGGTGAGGGTTAGACTCAGGCTCTTAGGGTTAGGGTTAGACTCAGGCTCTTAGGCTTAGGGTTAGACTCAGGCTCTTAGGGTTAGGGTTAGACTCAGGCTCTTAGGGTGAGGGTTAGACTCAGGCTCTTAGGCTTAGGGTTAGACTCAGGCTCTTAGGGTTAGGGTTAGACTCAGGCTCTTAGGGCTAGGGTTAGACTCAGGCTCTTAGGGTGAGGGTTAGACTCAGGCTCTTAGGGTGAGGGTTAGACTCAGGCTCTTAGGGTGAGGGTTAGACTCAGGCTCTTAGGGTGAGGGTTAGACTCAGGCTCTTAGGGTTAGGGTTAGACTCAGGCTCTTAGGCTTAGGGTTCGACTCAGGCTCTTAGGGTTAGGGTTCGACTCAGGCTCTTAGGGTTAGGGTTAGACTCAGGCTCTTAGGCTTAGGGTTAGACTCAGGCTCTTAGGCTTAGGGTTAGACTCAGGCTCTTAGGGTTAGGGTTAGACTCAGGCTCTTAGGGTGAGGGTTAGACTCAGGCTCTTAGGGTTAGGGTTCGACTCAGGCTCTTAGGGTTAGGGTTAGACTCAGGCTCTTAGGGTTAGGGTTAGACTCAGGCTCTTAGGGTGAGGGTTAGACTCAGGCTCTTAGGGTTAGGGTTAGACTCAGGCTCTTAGGGTGAGGGTTAGACTCAGGCTCTTAGGGTTAGGGTTAGCCTCAGGCTCTTAGGGTTAGGGTTAGACTCAGGCTCTTAGGGTTAGGGTTAGACTCAGGCTCTTAGGGTGAGGGTTAGACTCAGGCTCTTAGGGTGAGGGTTAGACTCAGGCTCTTAGGGCTAGGGTTAGACTCAGGCTCTTAGGGTGAGGGTTAGACTCAGGCTCTTAGGGTTAGGCTTACACTCAGGCTCTTAGGCTTAGGGTTAGACTCAGGCTCTTAGGGTTAGGGTTAGACTCAGGCTCTTAGGCTTAGGGTTAGACTCAGGCTCTTAGGGTTAGGCTTAGACTCAGGCTCTTAGGGTTAGGCTTAGACTCAGGCTCTTAGGGTTAGGGTTAGACTCAGGCTCTTAGGCTTAGGGTTAGACTCAGGCTCTTAGGGTTAGGGTTAGACTCAGGCTCTTAGGGTTAGGGTTAGACTCAGGCTCTTAGGGTTAGGGTTAGACTCAGGCTCTTAGGGTTAGGGTTCGACTCAGGCTCTTAGGGTTAGGGTTCGACTCAGGCTCTTAGGGTTAGGGTTAGACTCAGGCTCTTAGGGTTAGGGTTCGACTCAGGCTCTTAGGGTTAGGGTTAGACTCAGGCTCTTCGGGTGAGGGTTAGACTCAGGCTCTTAGGGTTAGGGTTAGACTCAGGCTCTTAGGGTTAGGGTTAGACTCAGGCTCTTAGGGTGAGGGTTAGACTCAGGCTCTTAGGGTTAGGGTTAGACTCAGGCTCTTAGGGTTAGGGTTAGACTCAGGCTCTTCGGGTTAGGGTTAGACTCAGGCTCTTAGGGTTAGGGTTAGACTCAGGCTCTTAGGGTGAGGGTTCGACTCAGGCTCTTAGGGCGAGGGTTAGACTCAGGCTCTTAGGGTTAGGGTTAGACTCAGGGTCTTAGGGTTAGGGTTAGACTCAGGCTCTTAGGGTTAGGGTTCGACTCAGGCTCTTAGGGTTAGGGTTAGAGTCAGGCTCTTAGGGTTAGGGTTAGACTCAGGCTCTTAGGGTTAGGCTTAGACTCAGGCTCTTAGGGTTAGGCTTAGACTCAGGCTCTTAGGCTTAGGGTTAGACTCAGGCTCTTAGGGTTAGGGTTAGACTCAGGCTCTTCGGGTGAGGGTTAGACTCAGGCTCTTAGGCTTAGGGTTAGACTCAGGCTCTTAGGGTTAGGGTTCGACTCAGGCTCTTAGGGTTAGGGTTAGACTCAGGCTCTTAGGGTTAGGGTTAGACTCAGGCTCTTAGGCTTAGGGTTAGACTCAGGCTCTTAGGGTTAGGGTTAGACTCAGGCTCTTAGGGTGAGGGTTAGACTCAGGCTCTTAGGGTTAGGGTTCGACTCAGGCTCTTAGGGTTAGGGTTAGACTCAGGCTCTTAGGGTTAGGGTTAGACTCAGGCTCTTAGGGTGAGGGTTAGACTCAGGCTCTTAGGGTTAGGGTTAGACTCAGGCTCTTCGGGTTAGGGTTAGACTCAGGCTCTTAGGGTTAGGGTTAGACTCAGGATCTTAGGGTTAGGGTTAGACTCAGGCTCTTAGGGCTAGGGTTAGACTCAGGCTCTTAGGGTTAGGGTTAGACTCAGGCTCTTAGGGTGAGGGTTAGACTCAGGCTCTTAGGGTGAGGGTTAGACTCAGGCTCTTAGGGTGAGGGTTAGACTCAGGCTCTTAGGGTTAGGGTTAGAGTCAGGCTCTTAGGGTTAGGGTTAGACTCAGGCTCTTAGGGTGAGGGTTAGACTCAGGCTCTTAGGGTTAGGGTTAGACTCAGGCTCTTAGGCTTAGGGTTAGACTCAGGCTCTTAGGGTGAGGGTTAGACTCAGGCTCTTAGGGTGAGGGTTAGACTCAGGCTCTTAGGCTTAGGGTTAGACTCAGGCTCTTAGGGTTAGGGTTCGACTCAGGCTCTTAGGGTTAGGGTTAGACTCAGGCTCTTAGGGTTAGGGTTAGACTCAGGCTCTTAGGCTTAGGGTTAGACTCAGGCTCTTAGGGTTAGGGTTAGACTCAGGCTCTTAGGGTGAGGGTTAGACTCAGGCTCTTAGGGTTAGGGTTCGACTCAGGCTCTTAGGGTTAGGGTTAGACTCAGGCTCTTAGGGTTAGGGTTAGACTCAGGCTCTTAGGGTGAGGGTTAGACTCAGGCTCTTAGGGTTAGGGTTAGACTCAGGCTCTTAGGGTTAGGGTTAGACTCAGGCTCTTAGGGTGAGGGTTAGACTCAGGATCTTAGGGTTAGGGTTAGACTCAGGCTCTTAGGGCTAGGGTTAGACTCAGGCTCTTAGGGTTAGGGTTAGACTCAGGCTCTTAGGGTGAGGGTTAGACTCAGGCTCTTAGGGTGAGGGTTAGACTCAGGCTCTTAGGGTGAGGGTTAGACTCAGGCTCTTAGGGTTAGGGTTAGACTCAGGCTCTTAGGGTTAGGGTTAGACTCAGGCTCTTAGGGTGAGGGTTAGACTCAGGCTCTTAGGGTTAGGGTTAGACTCAGGCTCTTAGGCTTAGGGTTAGACTCAGGCTCTTAGGGTTAGGGTTAGACTCAGGCTCTTAGGGTGAGGGTTAGACTCAGGCTCTTAGGCTTAGGGTTAGACTCAGGCTCTTAGGGTTAGGGTTAGACTCAGGCTCTTAGGGCTAGGGTTAGACTCAGGCTCTTAGGGTGAGGGTTAGACTCAGGCTCTTAGGGTGAGGGTTAGACTCAGGCTCTTAGGGTGAGGGTTAGACTCAGGCTCTTAGGGTGAGGGTTAGACTCAGGCTCTTAGGGTTAGGGTTAGACTCAGGCTCTTAGGCTTAGGGTTCGACTCAGGCTCTTAGGGTTAGGGTTCGACTCAGGCTCTTAGGGTTAGGGTTAGACTCAGGCTCTTAGGCTTAGGGTTAGACTCAGGCTCTTAGGCTTAGGGTTAGACTCAGGCTCTTAGGGTTAGGGTTAGACTCAGGCTCTTAGGGTGAGGGTTAGACTCAGGCTCTTAGGGTTAGGGTTCGACTCAGGCTCTTAGGGTTAGGGTTAGACTCAGGCTCTTAGGGTTAGGGTTAGACTCAGGCTCTTAGGGTGAGGGTTAGACTCAGGCTCTTAGGGTTAGGGTTAGACTCAGGCTCTTAGGGTGAGGGTTAGACTCAGGCTCTTAGGGTTAGGGTTAGCCTCAGGCTCTTAGGGTTAGGGTTAGACTCAGGCTCTTAGGGTTAGGGTTAGACTCAGGCTCTTAGGGTGAGGGTTAGACTCAGGCTCTTAGGGTGAGGGTTAGACTCAGGCTCTTAGGGCTAGGGTTAGACTCAGGCTCTTAGGGTGAGGGTTAGACTCAGGCTCTTAGGGTTAGGCTTACACTCAGGCTCTTAGGCTTAGGGTTAGACTCAGGCTCTTAGGGTTAGGGTTAGACTCAGGCTCTTAGGCTTAGGGTTAGACTCAGGCTCTTAGGGTTAGGCTTAGACTCAGGCTCTTAGGGTTAGGCTTAGACTCAGGCTCTTAGGCTTAGGGTTAGACTCAGGCTCTTAGGCTTAGGGTTAGACTCAGGCTCTTAGGGTTAGGGTTAGACTCAGGCTCTTAGGGTTAGGGTTAGACTCAGGCTCTTAGGGTTAGGGTTAGACTCAGGCTCTTAGGGTTAGGGTTCGACTCAGGCTCTTAGGGTTAGGGTTCGACTCAGGCTCTTAGGGTTAGGGTTAGACTCAGGCTCTTAGGGTTAGGGTTCGACTCAGGCTCTTAGGGTTAGGGTTAGACTCAGGCTCTTCGGGTGAGGGTTAGACTCAGGCTCTTAGGGTTAGGGTTAGACTCAGGCTCTTAGGGTTAGGGTTAGACTCAGGCTCTTAGGGTGAGGGTTAGACTCAGGCTCTTAGGGTTAGGGTTAGACTCAGGCTCTTAGGGTGAGGGCTAGACTCAGGCTCTTAGGGTTAGGGTTAGACTCAGGCTCTTAGGGTTAGGGTTAGACTCAGGCTCTTAGGGTTAGGGTTAGACTCAGGCTCTTAGGGTTAGGGTTAGACTCAGGCTCTTAGGGTTAGGGTTAGACTCAGGCTCTTAGGGTGAGGGTTAGACTCAGGCTCTTAGGGTTAGGGTTAGACTCAGGCTCTTAGGGTTAGGGTTAGACTCAGGCTCTGAGGGTGAGGGTTAGACTCAGGCTCTTAGGGATCGGGTTAGACTCAGGCTCTTAGGCTTAGGGTTAGACTCAGGCTCTTAGGGTTAGGGTTAGACTCAGGCTCTTAGCGTGAGGGTTAGACTCAGGCTCTTAGGGTTAGGGTTAGACTCAGGCTCTTCGGGTTAGGGTTAGACTCAGGCTCTTAGGGTTAGGGTTAGACTCAGGCTCTTAGGGTTAGGGTTAGACTCAGGCTCTTCGGGTTAGGGTTAGACTCAGGCTCTTAGGGTTAGGGTTAGACTCAGGCTCTTAGGGTTAGGCTTAGACTCAGGCTCTTAGGGTTCGGGTTAGACTCAGGCTCTTAGGGTTAGGGTTAGACTCAGGCTCTTAGGGTTAGGGTTAGACTCAGGCTCTTAGGGTGAGTGTTAGACTCAGGCTCTTAGGGTTAGGGTTAGACTCAGGCTCTTAGGGTTAGGGTTAGACTCAGGCTCTTAGGGATAGGGTTAGAGTCAGGCTCTTAGGGTTAGGGTTAGACTCAGGCTCTTAGGGTGAGGGTTAGACTCAGGCTCTTAGGGTTAGGGTTAGACTCAGGCTCCTAGGGTTAGGGTTAGACTCAGGCTCTTAGGGTGAGGGTTAGACTCAGGCTCTTAGGGTTAGGGTTAGACTCAGGCTCTTAGGGTTAGGGTTAGACTCAGGCTCTTAGGGTTAGGGTTAGACTCAGGCTCTTAGGGTGAGGGTTCGACTCAGGCTCTTAGGGTTAGGGTTAGACTCAGGCTCTTAGGGTTAGGCTTAGACTCAGGCTCTTAGGGTTAGGGTTAGACTTAGGCTCTTAGGGTTAGGGTTAGACTCAGGCTCTTAGGGTTAGGGTTAGACTCAGGCTCTTCGGGTTAGGGTTAGACTCAGGCTCTTAGGGTGAGGGTTCGACTCAGGCTCTTAGGGCGAGGGTTAGACTCAGGCTCTTAGGGTTAGGGTTCGACTCAGGCTCTTAGGGTTAGGGTTAGAGTCAGGCTCTTAGGGTTAGGGTTAGAGTCAGGCTCTTAGGGTTAGGGTTAGACTCAGGCTCTTAGGGTTAGGGTTAGACTCAGGCTCTTAGGGTTAGGGTTCGACTCAGGCTCTTAGGGTTAGGCTTAGCCTCAGGCTCTTAGGGTTAGGCTTAGCCTCAGGCTCTTAGGGTTAGGGTTAGACTCAGGCTCTTAGGGTTAGGGTTAGACTCAGGCTCTTCGGGTTAGGGTTAGACTCTGGCTCTTCGGGTTAGGGTTAGACTCAGGCTCTTAGGGTTAGGGTTAAACTCAGGCTCTTAGGGTGAGGGTTAGACTCAGGCTCTTAGGGTTAGGGTTAGACTCAGGCTCTTAGGGTGAGGGTTAGAGTCAGGCTCTTAGGGTTAGGGTTAGACTCAGGCTCTTAGGGTTAGGGTTAGACTCAGGCTCTTCGGGTTAGGGTTAGACTCAGGCTCTTAGGGTGAGGGTTAGACTCAGGCTCTTAGGCTTAGGGTTAGACTCAGGCTCTTAGGGTTAGGGTTAGACTCAGGCTCTTAGGGTTAGGGTTCGACTCAGACTCTTAGGGTTAGGGTTAGACTCAGGCTCTTAGGGTTAGGGTTAGACTCAGGCTCTTAGGGTTAGGGTTAGACTCAGGCTCTTAGGGTGAGGGTTAGACTCAGGCTCTTAGGGTTAGGCTTAGACTCAGGCTCTTAGGGTTAGGGTTAGACTCAGGCTCTTAGGGTGAGGGCTAGACTCAGGCTCTTAGGGTTAGGGTTAGACTCAGGCTCTTAGGGTGAGGGTTAGACTCAGGCTCTTAGGGTGAGGGTTAGACTCAGGCTCTTAGGGTGAGGGTTAGACTCAGGCTCTTAGGGTTAGGCTTAGACTCAGGCTCTTAAGGTTAGGCTTAGACTCAGGCTCTTAGGGTTAGGGTTAGACTCAGGCTCTTAGGGTTAGGCTTAGACTCAGGCTCTTAGGGTTAGGGTTAGACTCAGGCTCTTAGGGTTAGGGTTAGACTCAGGCTCTTAGGGTTAGGGTTAGACTCAGGCTCTTAGGGTTAGGGTTAGACTCAGGCTCTTAGGGTGAGGGTTAGACTCAGGCTCTTAGGGTGAGGGTTAGACTCAGGCTCTTAGGGTGAGGGTTAGACTCAGGCTCCTAGGGTTAGGCTTAGACTCAGGCTCTTAGGGTTAGGCTTAGACTCAGGCTCTTAGGGTTAGGGTTAGACTCAGGCTCTTAGGCTTAGGGTTAGACTCAGGCTCTTAGGGTTAGGGTTAGACTCAGGCTCTTAGGGTTAGGCTTAGACTCAGGCTCTTAGGGTTAGGGTTAGACTCAGGCTCTTAGGGTTAGGGTTCGACTCAGGCTCTTAGGGTTAGGGTTCGACTCAGGCTCTTAGGGTTAGGGTTAGACTCAGGCTCTTAGGGTTAGGGTTCGACTCAGGCTCTTAGGGTTAGGGTTAGACTCAGGCTCTTCGGGTTAGGCTTAGACTCAGGCTCTTAGGGTTCGGGTTAGACTCAGGCTCTTAGGGTTAGGGTTAGACTCAGGCTCTTAGGGTTAGGGTTAGACTCAGGCTCTTAGGGTGAGGGTTAGACTCAGGCTCTTAGGGTTAGGGTTAGACTCAGGCTCTTAGGGTTAGGGTTAGACTCAGGCTCTTAGGGATAGGGTTAGAGTCAGGCTCTTAGGGTTAGGGTTAGACTCAGGCTCTTAGGGTGAGGGTTAGACTCAGGCTCTTAGGGTTAGGGTTAGACTCAGGCTCCTAGGGTTAGGGTTAGACTCAGGCTCTTAGGGTGAGGGTTAGACTCAGGCTCTTAGGGTTAGGGTTAGACTCAGGCTCTTAGGGTTAGGGTTAGACTCAGGCTCTTAGGGTTAGGGTTAGACTCAGGCTCTTAGGGTGAGGGTTAGACTCAGGCTCTTAGGGTTAGGGTTAGACTCAGGCTCTTAGGGTTAGGCTTAGACTCAGGCTCTTAGGGTTAGGGTTAGACTTAGGCTCTTAGGGTTAGGGTTAGACTCAGGCTCTTAGGGTTAGGGTTAGACTCAGGCTCTTCGGGTTAGGGTTAGACTCAGGCTCTTAGGGTGAGGGTTCGACTCAGGCTCTTAGGGCGAGGGTTAGACTCAGGCTCTTAGGGTTAGGGTTCGACTCAGGCTCTTAGGGTTAGGGTTAGAGTCAGGCTCTTAGGGTTAGGGTTAGAGTCAGGCTCTTAGGGTTAGGGTTAGACTCAGGCTCTTAGGGTTAGGGTTAGACTCAGGCTCTTAGGGTTAGGGTTCGACTCAGGCTCTTAGGGTTAGGCTTAGCCTCAGGCTCTTAGGGTTAGGCTTAGCCTCAGGCTCTTAGGGTTAGGGTTAGACTCAGGCTCTTAGGGTTAGGGTTAGACTCAGGCTCTTCGGGTTAGGGTTAGACTCTGGCTCTTCGGGTTAGGGTTAGACTCAGGCTCTTAGGGTTAGGGTTAAACTCAGGCTCTTAGGGTGAGGGTTAGACTCAGGCTCTTAGGGTTAGGGTTAGACTCAGGCTCTTAGGGTGAGGGTTAGAGTCAGGCTCTTAGGGTTAGGGTTAGACTCAGGCTCTTAGGGTTAGGCTTAGACTCAGGCTCTTAGGCTTAGGGTTAGACTCAGGCTCTTAGGGTTAGGGTTCGACTCAGGCTCTTAGGGTTAGGGTTCGACTCAGACTCTTAGGGTTAGGGTTAGACTCAGGCTCTTAGGGTTAGGGTTAGACTCAGGCTCTTAGGGTTAGGGTTAGACTCAGGCTCTTAGGGTGAGGGTTAGACTCAGGCTCTTAGGGTTAGGCTTAGACTCAGGCTCTTAGGGTTAGGGTTAGACTCAGGCTCTTAGGGTGAGGGCTAGACTCAGGCTCTTAGGGTTAGGGTTAGACTCAGGCTCTTAGGGTGAGGGTTAGACTCAGGCTCTTAGGGTGAGGGTTAGACTCAGGCTCTTAGGGTGAGGGTTAGACTCAGGCTCTTAGGGTTAGGCTTAGACTCAGGCTCTTAAGGTTAGGCTTAGACTCAGGCTCTTAGGGTTAGGGTTAGACTCAGGCTCTTAGGGTTAGGCTTAGACTCAGGCTCTTAGGGTTAGGGTTAGACTCAGGCTCTTAGGGTTAGGGTTAGACTCAGGCTCTTAGGGTTAGGGTTAGACTCAGGCTCTTAGGGTTAGGGTTAGACTCAGGCTCTTAGGGTGAGGGTTAGACTCAGGCTCTTAGGGTGAGGGCTAGACTCAGGCTCTTAGGGTGAGGGTTAGACTCAGGCTCCTAGGGTTAGGCTTAGACTCAGGCTCTTAGGGTTAGGCTTAGACTCAGGCTCTTAGGGTTAGGGTTAGACTCAGGCTCTTAGGCTTAGGGTTAGACTCAGGCTCTTAGGGTTAGGGTTAGACTCAGGCTCTTAGGGTTAGGCTTAGACTCAGGCTCTTAGGGTTAGGCTTAGACTCAGGCTCTTAGGGTTAGGCTTAGACTCAGGCTCTTAGGGTTAGGGTTCGACTCAGGCTCTTAGGGTTAGGGTTAGAGTCAGGCTCTTAGGGTTAGGGTTAGACTCAGGCTCTTAGGGTTAGGGTTAGACTCAGGCTCTTAGGGTTAGGGTTAGACTCAGGCTCTTAGGGTTAGGCTTAGACTCAGGCTCTTAGGCTTAGGGTTAGACTCAGGCTCTTAGGGTTAGGCTTAGACTCAGGCTCTTAGGGTTAGGGTTAGACTCAGGCTCTTAGGCTTAGGGTTAGACTCAGGCTCTTAGGGTTAGGGTTAGACTCAGGCTCTTAGGGTGAGGGTTAGACTCAGGCTCTTAGGGTGAGGGTTAGACTCAGGCTCCTAGGGTTAGGCTTAGACTCAGGCTCTTAGGGTTAGGGTTAGACTCAGGCTCTTAGGGTTAGGGTTAGACTCAGGCTCTTAGGGTGAGGGTTAGACTCAGGCTCTTAGGGTTAGGCTTAGACTCAGGCTCTTAGGGTGAGGGTTAGACTCAGGCTCTTAGGGTTAGGGTTAGACTCAGGCTCTTAGGCTTAGGGTTAGACTCAGGCTCTTAGGGCGAGGGTTAGACTCAGGCTCTTAGGGTTAGGGTTAGACTCAGGCTCTTAGGGTTAGGGTTAGACTCAGGCTCTTAGGGTTAGGGTTCGGCTCAGGCTCTTAGGGCTAGGGTTAGACTCAGGCTCTTAGGGTGAGGGTTAGACTCAGGCTCTTAGGGTGAGGGTTAGACTCAGGCTCCTAGGGTTAGGCTTAGACTCAGGCTCTTAGGGTTAGGGTTAGACTCAGGCTCTTAGGGTTAGGGTTAGACTCAGGCTCTTAGGGTGAGGGTTAGACTCAGGCTCTTAGGGTTAGGGTTAGACTCAGGCTCTTAGGGTTAGGGTTAGATTCAGGCTCTTAGGGTGAGGGTTAGACTCAGGCTCTTCGGGTTAGGGTTAGACTCAGGCTCTTAGGGTGAGGGTTAGAGTCAGGCTCTTAGGGTGAGGGTTAGACTCAGGCTCCTAGGGTTAGGCTTAGACTCAGGCTCTTAGGGTTAGGGTTAGACTCAGGCTCTTAGGGTTAGGGTTAGACTCAGGCTCTTAGGGTTAGGGTTAGACTCAGGCTCTTAGGGTTAGGGTTAGACTCAGGCTCTTAGGGTTAGGCTTAGACTCAGGCTCTTAGGGTGAGGGTTAGACTCAGGCTCTTAGGGTTAGGGTTAGACTCAGGATCTTAGGCTTAGGGTTAGACTCAGGCTCTTAGGGTTAGGGTTAGACTCAGGCTCTTAGTGTTAGGGTTAGACTCAGGCTCTTAGGGTTAGGGTTAGACTCAGGCTCTTAGGGTTAGGCTTAGACTCAGGCTCTTAGGCTTAGGGTTAGACTCAGGCTCTTAGGGTGAGGGTTACACTCAGGCTCTTAGGGTGAGGGTTAGACTCAGGCTCCTAGGGTTAGGCTTAGACTCAGGCTCTTAGGGTTAGGGTTAGACTCAGGCTCTTAGGGTTAGGGTTAGACTCAGGCTCTTAGGGTGAGGGTTAGACTCAGGCTCTTAGGGTTAGGGTTAGAGTCAGGCTCTTAGGGTTAGGGTTAGACTCAGGCTCTTAGGGTGAGGGTTAGACTCAGGCTCTTAGGGTTAGGGTTAGACTCAGGCTCTTAGGCTTAGGGTTAGACTCAGGCTCTTAGGGCGAGGGTTAGACTCAGGCTCTTCGGGTTAGGGTTAGACTCAGGCTCTTAGGGTTAGGGTTAGACTCAGGCTCTTAGGGTTAGGGTTCGACTCAGGCTCTTAGGGCTAGGGTTAGACTCAGGCTCTTAGGGTTAGGGTTCGACTCAGGCTCTTAGGGTTAGGGTTAGAGTCAGGCTCTTAGGGTTAGGGTTAGACTCAGGCTCTTAGGGTTAGGGTTAGACTCAGGCTCTTAGGGTTAGGGTTCGACTCAGGCTCTTAGGGTTAGGGTTAGACTCAGGCTCTTAGGGTTAGGCTTAGCCTCAGGCTCTTAGGGTTAGGCTTAGCCTCAGGCTCTTAGGGTTAGGGTTAGACTCAGGCTCTTAGGGTTAGGGTTAGACTCAGGCTCTTCGGGTTAGGGTTAGACTCAGGCTCTTAGGGTTAGGGTTAAACTCAGGCTCTTAGGGTTAGGCTTAGACTCAGGCTCTTAGGGTTAGGGTTAGACTCAGGCTCTTAGGGTGAGGGTTAGAGTAAGGCTCTTAGGGTTAGGGTTAGACTCAGGCTCTTAGGGTTAGGCTTAGACTCAGGCTCTTAGGCTTAGGGTTAGACTCAGGCTCTTAGGGTGAGGGTTAGACTCAGGCTCTTAGGGTTAGGGTTAGACTCAGGCTCTTAGGGTTAGGGTTCGACTCAGGCTCTTAGGGTTAGGGTTAGACTCAGGCTCTTAGGGTTAGGGTTAGACTCAGGCTCTTAGGGTTAGGGTTCGACTCAGGCTCTTAGGGTTAGGGTTAGACTCAGACTCTTAGGGTTAGGGTTAGACTCAGGCTCTTAGGGTTAGGGTTAGACTCAGGCTCTTAGGGTTAGGGTTAGACTCAGGCTCTTAGGGTGAGGGTTAGACTCAGGCTCTTAGGGTTAGGCTTAGACTCAGGCTCTTAGGGTTAGGGTTAGACTCAGGCTCTTAGGGTGTGGGCTAGACTCAGGCTCTTAGGGTTAGGGTTAGACTCAGGCTCTTAGGGTGAGGGTTAGACTCAGGCTCTTAGGGTGAGGGTTAGACTCAGGCTCTTAGGGTGAGGGTTAGACTCAGGCTCTTAGGGTTAGGCTTAGACTCAGGCTCTTAAGGTTAGGCTTAGACTCAGGCTCTTAGGGTTAGGGTTAGACTCAGGCTCTTAGGGTTAGGCTTAGACTCAGGCTCTTAGGGTTAGGGTTAGAGTCAGGCTCTTAGGGTTAGGGTTAGACTCAGGCTCTTAGGGTTAGGGTTAGACTCAGGCTCTTAGGGTGAGGGTTAGACTCAGGCTCTTAGGGTGAGGGCTAGACTCAGGCTCTTAGGGTGAGGGTTAGACTCAGGCTCCTAGGGTTAGGCTTAGACTCAGGCTCTTAGGGTTAGGCTTAGACTCAGGCTCTTAGGGTTAGGGTTAGACTCAGGCTCTTAGGGTTAGGGTTAGACTCAGGCTCTTAGGGTTAGGCTTAGACTCAGGCTCTTAGGGTTAGGCTTAGACTCAGGCTCTTAGGGTTAGGGTTCGACTCAGGCTCTTAGGGTTAGGGTTAGAGTCAGGCTCTTAGGGTTAGGGTTAGACTCAGGCTCTTAGGGTTAGGGTTAGACTCAGGCTCTTAGGGTTAGGGTTAGACTCAGGCTCTTAGGCTTAGGGTTAGACTCAGGCTCTTAGGGTTAGGCTTAGACTCAGGCTCTTAGGGTTAGGGTTAGACTCAGGCTCTTAGGCTTAGGGTTAGACTCAGGCTCTTAGGCTTAGGGTTAGACTCAGGCTCTTAGGGTTAGGGTTAGACTCAGGCTCTTAGGCTTAGGGTTAGACTCAGGCTCTTAGGGCGAGGGTTAGACTCAGGCTCTTCGGGTTAGGGTTAGACTCAGGCTCTTAGGGTTAGGGTTAGACTCAGGCTCTTACGGTTAGGGTTCGACTCAGGCTCTTAGGGCTAGGGTTAGACTCAGGCTCTTAGGGTTAGGGTTCGACTCAGGCTCTTAGGGTTAGGGTTAGAGTCAGGCTCTTAGGGTTAGGGTTGGACTCAGGCTCTTAGGGTTAGGGTTAGACTCAGGCTCTTAGGGTTAGGGTTCGACTCAGGCTCTTAGGGTTAGGGTTAGACTCAGGCTCTTAGGGTTAGGCTTAGCCTCAGGCTCTTAGGG
Source organism: Falco punctatus (assembly GCF_963210335.1). NCBI lineage: Eukaryota > Metazoa > Chordata > Aves > Falconiformes > Falconidae > Falco > Falco punctatus. The sequence continues at coordinate 257,484 of NW_027660079.1, forward strand.
TTAGGCTTAGCCTCAGGCTCTTAGGGTTAGGGTTAGACTCAGGCTCTTAGGGTTAGGGTTAGACTCAGGCTCTTAGGGTTAGGGTTAGACTCAGGCTCTTAGGGTTAGGCTTAGACTCAGGCTCTTAGGGTGAGGGTTAGACTCAGGCTCTTAGGGTTAGGGTTAGACTCAGGCTCTTAGGGTGAGGGTTAGAGTAAGGCTCTTAGGGTTAGGGTTAGACTCAGGCTCTTAGGGTTAGGCTTAGACTCAGGCTCTTAGGCTTAGGGTTAGACTCAGGCTCTTAGGGTGAGGGTTAGACTCAGGCTCTTAGGCTTAGGGTTAGACTCAGGCTCTTAGGGTTAGGGTTCGACTCAGGCTCTTAGGGTTAGGGTTAGACTCAGGCTCTTAGGGTTAGGGTTAGACTCAGGCTCTTAGGGTTAGGGTTCGACTCAGGCTCTTAGGGTTAGGGTTCGACTCAGACTCTTAGGGTTAGGCTTAGACTCAGGCTCTTAGGGTTAGGGTTCGACTCAGGCTCTTAGGGTTAGGGTTAGAGTCAGGCTCTTAGGGTTAGGGTTAGACTCAGGCTCTTAGGGTTAGGGTTAGACTCAGGCTCTTAGGGTTAGGGTTAGACTCAGGCTCTTAGGGTTAGGCTTAGACTCAGGCTCTTAGGCTTAGGGTTAGACTCAGGCTCTTAGGGTTAGGCTTAGACTCAGGCTCTTAGGGTTAGGGTTAGACTCAGGCTCTTAGGCTTAGGGTTAGACTCAGGCTCTTAGGCTTAGGGTTAGACTCAGGCTCTTAGGGTTAGGGTTAGACTCAGGCTCTTAGGCTTAGGGTTAGACTCAGGCTCTTAGGGCGAGGGTTAGACTCAGGCTCTTCGGGTTAGGGTTAGACTCAGGCTCTTAGGGTTAGGGTTAGACTCAGGCTCTTAGGGTTAGGGTTCGACTCAGGCTCTTAGGGCTAGGGTTAGACTCAGGCTCTTAGGGTGAGGGTTAGACTCAGGCTCTTAGGGTGAGGGTTAGACTCAGGCTCTTAGGGTGAGGGTTAGACTCAGGCTCTTAGGGTTAGGCTTAGACTCAGGCTCTTAAGGTTAGGCTTAGACTCAGGCTCTTAGGGTTAGGGTTAGACTCAGGCTCTTAGGGTGAGGGTTAGACTCAGGCTCTTAGGGTTAGGGTTAGACTCAGGCTCTTAGGGTTAGGGTTAGAGTCAGGCTCTTAGGGTTAGGGTTAGACTCAGGCTCTTAGGGTGAGGGTTAGACTCAGGCTCTTAGGGTGAGGGCTAGACTCAGGCTCTTAGGGTGAGGGTTAGACTCAGGCTCCTAGGGTTAGGCTTAGACTCAGGCTCTTAGGGTTAGGCTTAGACTCAGGCTCTTAGGGTTAGGGTTAGACTCAGGCTCTTAGGGTTAGGGTTAGACTCAGGCTCTTAGGGTTAGGCTTAGACTCAGGCTCTTAGGGTTAGGCTTAGACTCAGGCTCTTAGGGTTAGGGTTCGACTCAGGCTCTTAGGGTTAGGGTTAGAGTCAGGCTCTTAGGGTTAGGGTTAGACTCAGGCTCTTAGGGTTAGGGTTAGACTCAGGCTCTTAGGGTTAGGGTTAGACTCAGGCTCTTAGGGTTAGGCTTAGACTCAGGCTCTTAGGCTTAGGGTTAGACTCAGGCTCTTAGGGTTAGGCTTAGACTCAGGCTCTTAGGGTTAGGGTTAGACTCAGGCTCTTAGGCTTAGGGTTAGACTCAGGCTCTTAGGCTTAGGGTTAGACTCAGGCTCTTAGGGTTAGGGTTAGACTCAGGCTCTTAGGGTGAGGGTTAGACTCAGGCTCTTAGGGTGAGGGTTAGACTCAGGCTCCTAGGGTTAGGCTTAGACTCAGGCTCTTAGGGTTAGGGTTAGACTCAGGCTCTTAGGGTTAGGGTTAGACTCAGGCTCTTAGGGTTAGGCTTAGACTCAGGCTCTTAGGGTTAGGGTTAGACTCAGGCTCTTAGGGTTAGGGTTAGACTCAGGCTCTTAGGGTGAGGGTTAGACTCAGGCTCTTAGGGTTAGGGTTAGACTCAGGCTCTTAGGCTTAGGGTTAGACTCAGGCTCTTAGGGCGAGGGTTAGACTCAGGCTCTTAGGGTTAGGGTTAGACTCAGGCTCTTAGGGTTAGGGTTAGACTCAGGCTCTTAGGGTGAGGGTTAGACTCAGGCTCTTAGGGTTAGGGTTAGACTCAGGCTCTTAGGGTTAGGGTTAGACTCAGGCTCTTAGGGTTAGGGTTCGACTCAGGCTCTTAGGGTTAGGGTTAGAGTCAGGCTCTTAGGGTTAGGGTTAGAGTCAGGCTCTTAGGGTTAGGGTTAGACTCAGGCTCTTAGGGTTAGGGTTAGACTCAGGCTCTTAGGGTTAGGCTTAGACTCAGGCTCTTAGGGTTAGGGTTAGACTCAGGCTCTTCTTGTTAGGGTTAGACTCAGGCTCTTAGGGTGAGGGTTAGACTCAGGCTCTTAGGGTTAGGGTTAGACTCAGGCTCTTAGGGTTAGGGTTAGACTCAGGCTCTTAGGGTTCGGGTTCGACTCAGGCTCTTAGGGTTAGGGTTAGAGTCAGGCTCTTAGGGTTAGGGTTAGACTCAGGCTCTTAGGGTTAGGGTTAGACTCAGGCTCTTAGGGTTAGGCTTAGACTCAGGCTCTTAGGGTTAGGGTTAGACTCAGGCTCTTAGGGTGAGGGTTAGACTCAGGCTCTTAGGGTTAGGGTTAGACTCTGGCTCTTCTTGTTAGGGTTAGACTCAGGCTCTTAGGGTGAGGGTTAGACTCAGGCTCTTAGGGTTAGGGTTAGACTCAGGCTCCTAGGGTTAGGCTTAGACTCAGGCTCTTAGGGTTAGGCTTAGACTCAGGCTCTTAGGGTTAGGCTTAGACTCAGGCTCTTCGGGTGAGGGTTAGTCTCAGGCTCTTAGGGTTAGGGTTAGACTCAGGCTCTTAGGGTGAGGGTTAGACTCAGGCTCTTAGGGTGAGGGTTAGACTCAGGCTCTTAGAGTTAGGGTTCGACACAGGCTCTTAGGGCGAGGGTTAGACTCAGGCTCTTAGGGTTAGGGTTAGACTCAGGGTCTTAGGGTTAGGGTTAGACTCAGGCTCTTCGGGTTAGGGTTAGACTCAGGCTCTTAGGGTTAGGGTTAGACTCAGGCTCTTAGGGTTAGGGTTCGACTCAGGCTCTTAGGGTTAGGGTTAGACTCAGGCTCTTAGGGTTAGGGTTAGACTCAGGCTCTTAGGGTTAGGCTTAGACTCAGGCTCTTAGGGTTAGGGTTAGACTCAGACTCTTAGGGTTAGGCTTAGACTCAGGCTCTTAGGGTTAGGGTTAGACTCAGGCTCTTAGGGTGAGGGTTAGACTCAGGCTCTTAGGGTGAGGGTTAGACTCAGGCTCTTAGGGTGAGGGTTAGACTCAGGCTCCTAGGGTTAGGCTTAGACTCAGGCTCTTAGGGTTAGGGTTAGACTCAGGCTCTTAGGGTTAGGTTTAGACTCAGGCTCTTAGGCTTAGGGTTAGACTCAGGCTCTTAGGGTTAGGCTTAGACTCAGGCTCTTAGGGTTAGGCTTAGACTCAGGCTCTTAGGGCTAGGGTTAGACTCAGGCTCTTCGGGTTAGGGTTAGACTCAGGCTCTTAGGGTTAGGGTTAGACTCAGGCTCTCAGGGTTAGGGTTAGACTCAGGCTCTTAGGGTTAGGATTAGAGTCAGGCTCTTAGGGTTAGGGTTAGACTCAGGCTCTTAGGGCTAGGGTTAGACTCAGGCTCTTAGGGTTAGACTCAGGCTCTTAGGGTTAGGGTTAGACTCAGGCTCTTAGGGTTAGGGTTAGACTCAGGCTCTTAGGGTTAGGGTTAGACTCAGGCTCTTAGGGTTAGGGTTCGACTCAGGCTCTTAGGGTTAGGGTTCGACTCAGGCTCTTAGGGTTAGGGTTAGACTCAGGCTCTTAGGGTTAGGGTTCGACTCAGGCTCTTAGGGTTAGGGTTAGACTCAGGCTCTTAGGGTTAGGGTTAGACTCAGGCTCTTAGGGTTAGGCTTAGACTCAGGCTCTTAGGGTGAGGGTTAGACTCAGGCTCTTAGGGTGAGGGTTAGACTCAGGCTCTTAGGGTTAGGGTTAGACTCAGGCTCTTAGGGTGAGGTCTAGACTCAGGCTCTTAGGGTGAGGGTTAGACTCAGGCTCTTAGGGTGAGGGTTAGACTCAGGCTCCTAGGGTTAGGCTTAGACTCAGGCTCTTCGGGTTAGGGTTAGACTCAGGCTCTTAGGGTTAGGGTTAGACTCAGGCTCTTAGGGTTAGGGTTAGACTCAGGCTCTTAGGGTTAGGGTTAGACTCAGGCTCTTAGGGTGAGGGTTAGACTCAGGCTCTTAGGGTTAGGGTTAGACTCAGGCTCTTAGGGTGAGGGTTCGACTCAGGCTCTTGGGGCGAGGGTTAGACTCAGGCTCTTAGGGTTAGGGTTAGACTCAGGCTCTTAGGGTTAGGGTTAGACTCAGGCTCTTAGGGTTAGGGTTCGACTCAGGCTCTTAGGGTTAGGGTTAGACTCAGGCTCTTAGGCTTAGGGTTAGACTCAGGCTCTTAGGGTTAGGGTTAGACTCAGGCTCTTAGGGTTAGGCTTAGACTCAGGCTCTTAGGGTGAGGGTTAGACTCAGGCTCTTAGGGTTAGGCTTAGACTCAGGCTCTTAGGGTTAGGCTTAGACTCAGGCTCTTAGGGTTAGGGTTAGACTCAGGCTCTTAGGGTTAGGGTTAGACTCAGGCTCCTAGGGTTAGGCTTAGACTCAGGCTCTTAGGGTTAGGGTTAGACTCAGGCTCTTAGGGCGAGGGTTAGACTCAGGCTCTTAGGGATAGGGTTAGACTCAGGCTCTTAGGGTTAGGGTTAGACTCAGGCTCTTAGGGTTAGGCTTAGACTCAGGCTCTTAGGGTTAGGGTTCGACTCAGGCTCTTAGGGCTAGGGTTAGACTCAGGCTCTTAGGGTTAGGGTTAGACTCAGGCTCTTAGGGTGAGGGTTAGACTCAGGCTCTTAGGGTGAGGGTTAGACTCAGGCTCTTAGGGTGAGGGTTAGACTCAGGCTCTTAGGGTTAGGCTTAGACTCAGGCTCTTAGGGTTAGGCTTAGACTCAGGCTCTTAGGGTGAGGGTTAGACTCAGGCTCTTAGGGTTAGGGTTAGACTCAGGCTCTTAGGCTTAGGGTTAGACTCAGGCTCTTAGGGTTAGGGTTAGACTCAGGCTCTTAGGGTGAGGGTTAGACTCAGGCTCTTAGGCTTAGGGTTAGACTCAGGCTCTTAGGGTTAGGGTTAGACTCAGGCTCTTAGGGCTAGGGTTAGACTCAGGCTCTTAGGGTGAGGGTTAGACTCAGGCTCTTAGGGTGAGGGTTAGACTCAGGCTCTTAGGGTTAGACTCAGGCTCTTAGGGTTAGGGTTAGACTCAGGCTCTTAGGGTTAGGGTTCGACTCAGGCTCTTAGGGTTAGGGTTCGACTCAGGCTCTTAGGGTTAGGGTTCGACTCAGGCTCTTAGGGTTAGGGTTAGACTCAGGCTCTTAGGCTTAGGGTTAGACTCAGGCTCTTAGGGTTAGGGTTAGACTCAGGCTCTTAGGGTTAGGGTTAGACTCAGGCTCTTAGGGTTAGGCTTAGACTCAGGCTCTTAGGGTTAGGGTTAGACTCAGGCTCTTAGGGTGAGGGTTAGACTCAGGCTCTTAGGGTGAGGGTTAGACTCAGGCTCCTAGGGTTAGGCTTAGACTCAGGCTCTTAGGGTTAGGGTTAGACTCAGGCTCTTAGGGTTAGGGTTAGACTCAGGCTCTTAGGGTGAGGGTTAGACTCAGGCTCTTAGGCTTAGGGTTAGACTCAGGCTCTTAGGGTTAGGGTTAGACTCAGGCTCTTAGGGTTAGGGTTAGACTCAGGCTCTTAGGGTTAGGCTTAGACTCAGGCTCTTAGGGTTAGGGTTAGACTCAGGCTCTTAGGGTGAGGGTTAGACTCAGGCTCTTAGGGTTAGGGTTAGACTCTGGCTCTTCTTGTTAGGGTTAGACTCAGGCTCTTAGGGTGAGGGTTAGACTCAGGCTCTTAGGGTTAGGGTTAGACTCAGGCTCCTAGGGTTAGGCTTAGACTCAGGCTCTTAGGGTTAGGCTTAGACTCAGGCTCTTAGGGTTAGGCTTAGACTCAGGCTCTTCGGGTGAGGGTTAGTCTCAGGCTCTTAGGGTTAGGGTTAGACTCAGGCTCTTAGGGTGAGGGTTAGACTCAGGCTCTTAGGGTGAGGGTTAGACTCAGGCTCTTAGGGTTAGGGTTAGACTCAGGCTCTTAGGGTGAGGGTTCGACACAGGCTCTTAGGGCGAGGGTTAGACTCAGGCTCTTAGGGTTAGGGTTAGACTCAGGGTCTTAGGGTTAGGGTTAGACTTAGGCTCTTCGGGTTAGGGTTAGACTCAGGCTCTTAGGGTTAGGGTTCGACTCAGGCTCTTAGGGTTAGGGTTAGAGTCAGGCTCTTAGGGTTAGGGTTAGACTCAGGCTCTTAGGGTTAGGGTTAGACTCAGGCTCTTAGGGTTAGGGTTAGACTCAGGCTCTTAGGGTTAGGGTTAGACTCAGGCTCTTAGGGTTAGGGTTAGACTCAGGCTCTTAGGGTGAGGGTTAGACTCAGGCTCTTAGGGTGAGGGTTAGACTCAGGCTCTTAGGGTGAGGGTTAGACTCAGGCTCCTAGGGTTAGGCTTAGACTCAGGCTCTTAGGGTTAGGGTTAGACTCAGGCTCTTAGGGTTAGGGTTAGACTCAGGCTCTTAGGCTTAGGGTTAGACTCAGGCTCTTAGGGTTAGGGTTAGACTCAGGCTCTTAGGGTTAGGGTTAGACTCAGGCTCTTAGGGCTAGGGTTAGACTCAGGCTCTTCGGGTTAGGGTTAGACTCAGGCTCTTAGGGTTAGGGTTAGACTCAGGCTCTCAGGGTTAGGGTTAGACTCAGGCTCTTAGGGTTAGGATTAGAGTCAGGCTCTTAGGGTTAGGGTTAGACTCAGGCTCTTAGGGCTAGGGTTAGACTCAGGCTCTTAGGGTTAGACTCAGGCTCTTAGGGTTAGGGTTAGACTCAGGCTCTTAGGGTTAGGGTTAGACTCAGGCTCTTAGGGTTAGGGTTAGACTCAGGCTCTTAGGGTTAGGGTTCGACTCAGGCTCTTAGGGTTAGGGTTCGACTCAGGCTCTTAGGGTGAGGGTTAGACTCAGGCTCTTAGGGTTAGGGTTCGACTCAGGCTCTTAGGGTTAGGGTTAGACTCAGGCTCTTAGGGTTAGGGTTAGACTCAGGCTCTTAGGGTTAGGCTTAGACTCAGGCTCTTAGGGTGAGGGTTAGACTCAGGCTCTTAGGGTTAGGGTTAGACTCAGGCTCTTAGGGTGAGGGTTAGACTCAGGCTCTTAGGGTGAGGTCTAGACTCAGGCTCTTAGGGTGAGGGTTAGACTCAGGCTCTTAGGGTGAGGGTTAGACTCAGGCTCCTAGGGTTAGGCTTAGACTCAGGCTCTTCGGGTTAGGGTTAGACTCAGGCTCTTAGGGTTAGGGTTAGACTCAGGCTCTTAGGGTTAGGGTTAGACTCAGGCTCTTAGGGTTAGGGTTAGACTCAGGCTCTTAGGGTGAGGGTTAGACTCAGGCTCTTAGGGTTAGGGTTAGACTCAGGCTCTTAGGGTGAGGGTTCGACTCAGGCTCTTGGGGCGAGGGTTAGACTCAGGCTCTTAGGGTTAGGGTTAGACTCAGGCTCTTAGGGTTAGGGTTAGACTCAGGCTCTTAGGGTTAGGGTTCGACTCAGGCTCTTAGGGTTAGGGTTAGACTCAGGCTCTTAGGCTTAGGGTTAGACTCAGGCTCTTAGGGTTAGGGTTAGACTCAGGCTCTTAGGGTTAGGCTTAGACTCAGGCTCTTAGGGTGAGGGTTAGACTCAGGCTCTTAGGGTTAGGCTTAGACTCAGGCTCTTAGGGTTAGGCTTAGACTCAGGCTCTTAGGGTTAGGGTTAGACTCAGGCTCTTAGGGTTAGGCTTAGACTCAGGCTCTTAGGGTTAGGGTTAGACTCAGGCTCTTAGGGTTAGGGTTAGACTCAGGCTCTTAGGGTGAGGGTTAGACTCAGGCTCTTAGGGTGAGGGTTAGACTCAGGCTCTTAGGGTGAGGGTTAGACTCAGGCTCTTAGGGTTAGGCTTAGACTCAGGCTCTTAGGGTTAGGGTTAGACTCAGGCTCTTAGGGTGAGGGTTAGACTCAGGCTCTTAGGGTTAGGGTTAGACTCAGGCTCTTAGGCTTAGGGTTAGACTCAGGCTCTTAGGGTTAGGGTTAGACTCAGGCTCTTAGGGTGAGGGTTAGACTCAGGCTCTTAGGCTTAGGGTTAGACTCAGGCTCTTAGGGTTAGGGTTAGACTCAGGCTCTTAGGGCTAGGGTTAGACTCAGGCTCTTAGGGTGAGGGTTAGACTCAGGCTCTTAGGGTGAGGGTTAGACTCAGGCTCTTAGGGTTAGGGTTAGACTCAGGCTCTTAGGCTTAGGGTTAGACTCAGGCTCTTAGGGTTAGGGTTCGACTCAGGCTCTTAGGGTTAGGGTTAGACTCAGGCTCTTAGGGTTAGGGTTAGACTCAGGCTCTTAGGGTTAGGGTTAGACTCAGGCTCTTAGGGTGAGGGTTAGACTCAGGCTCTTAGGCTTAGGGTTAGACTCAGGCTCTTAGGGTTAGGGTTAGACTCAGGCTCTTAGGGTTAGGCTTAGACTCAGGCTCTTAGGGTTAGGGTTAGACTCAGGCTCTTCGGGTTAGGGTTAGACTCAGGCTCTTAGGGTTAGGGTTAGACTCAGGCTCTTAGGGTTAGGCTTAGACTCAGGCTCTTAGGGTGAGGGTTAGACTCAGGCTCTTAGGGTGAGGGTTAGACTCAGGCTCTTAGGGCTAGGGTTAGACTCAGGCTCTTAGGGTTAGACTCAGGCTCTTAGGGTTAGGGTTAGACTCAGGCTCTTAGGGTTAGGGTTCGACTCAGGCTCTTAGGGTTAGGGTTCGACTCAGGCTCTTAGGGTTAGGGTTCGACTCAGGCTCTTAGGGTTAGGGTTAGACTCAGGCTCTTAGGGTTAGGCTTAGACTCAGGCTCTTAGGCTTAGGGTTAGACTCAGGCTCTTAGGGTTAGGGTTAGACTCAGGCTCTTAGGGTTAGGCTTAGACTCAGGCTCTTAGGGTTAGGGTTAGACTCAGGCTCTTAGGGTGAGGGTTAGACTCAGGCTCTTAGGGTGAGGGTTAGACTCAGGCTCCTAGGGTTAGGCTTAGACTCAGGCTCTTAGGGTTAGGCTTAGACTCAGGCTCTTAGGGTTAGGGATAGACTCAGGCTCTTAGGGTTAGGGTTAGACTCAGGCTCTTAGGGTTCGGGTTCGACTCAGGCTCTTAGGGTTAGGGTTAGAGTCAGGCTCTTAGGGTTAGGGTTAGACTCAGGCTCTTAGGGTTAGGGTTAGACTCAGGCTCTTAGGGTTAGGCTTAGACTCAGGCTCTTAGGGTTAGGGTTAGACTCAGGATCTTAGGGTGAGGGTTAGACTCAGGCTCTTAGGGTTAGGGTTAGACTCAGGCTCTTAGGGTTAGGGTTAGACTCAGGCTCTTAGGGTGAGGGTTAGACTCAGGCTCTTAGGGTGAGGGTTCGACACAGGCTCTTAGGGCGAGGGTTAGACTCAGGCTCTTAGGGTTAGGGTTAGACTCAGGGTCTTAGGGTTAGGGTTAGACTTAGGCTCTTCGGGTTAGGGTTAGACTCAGGCTCTTAGGGTTAGGGTTCGACTCAGGCTCTTAGGGTTAGGGTTAGAGTCAGGCTCTTAGGGTTAGGGTTAGACTCAGGCTCTTAGGGTTAGGCTTAGACTCAGGCTCTTAGGGTTAGGGTTAGACTCAGGCTCTTAGGGTTAGGGTTAGACTCAGGCTCTTAGGGTTAGGGTTAGACTCAGGCTCTTAGGGTGAGGGTTAGACTCAGGCTCTTAGGGTGAGGGTTAGACTCAGGCTCTTAGGGTGAGGGTTAGACTCAGGCTCCTAGGGTTAGGCTTAGACTCAGGCTCTTAGGGTTAGGGTTAGACTCAGGCTCTTAGGGTTAGGGTTAGACTCAGGCTCTTAGGCTTAGGGTTAGACTCAGGCTCTTAGGGTTAGGGTTAGACTCAGGCTCTTAGGGTTAGGGTTAGACTCAGGCTCTTAGGGCTAGGGTTAGACTCAGGCTCTTCGGGTTAGGGTTAGACTCAGGCTCTTAGGGTTAGGGTTAGACTCAGGCTCTTAGGCTTAGGGTTAGACTCAGGCTCTTAGGGTTAGGATTAGAGTCAGGCTCTTAGGGTTAGGGTTAGACTCAGGCTCTTAGGGCTAGGGTTAGACTCAGGCTCTTAGGGTTAGACTCAGGCTCTTAGGGTTAGGGTTAGACTCAGGCTCTTAGGGTTAGGGTTAGACTCAGGCTCTTAGGGTTAGGGTTAGACTCAGGCTCTTAGGGTTAGGGTTCGACTCAGGCTCTTAGGGTTAGGGTTCGACTCAGGCTCTTAGGGTGAGGGTTAGACTCAGGCTCTTAGGGTTAGGGTTCGACTCAGGCTCTTAGGGTTAGGGTTAGAGTCAGGCTCTTAGGGTTAGGGTTAGAGTCAGGCTCTTAGGGTTAGGGTTAGACTCAGGCTCTTAGGGTTAGGGTTAGACTCAGGCTCTTAGGGTTAGGCTTAGACTCAGGCTCTTAGGGTTAGGCTTAGACTCAGGCTCTTAGGGTTAGGGTTAGACTCAGGCTCTTAGGGTGAGGGTTAGACTCAGGCTCTTAGGGTGAGGGTTAGACTCAGGCTCTTCGGGTTAGGGTTAGACTCAGGCTCTTAGGGTTAGGGTTAGACTCAGGCTCTTAGGCTTAGGGTTAGACTCAGGCTCTTAGGGTTAGGATTAGAGTCAGGCTCTTAGGGTTAGGGTTAGACTCAGGCTCTTAGGGCTAGGGTTAGACTCAGGCTCTTAGGGTTAGACTCAGGCTCTTAGGGTTAGGGTTAGACTCAGGCTCTTAGGGTTAGGGTTAGACTCAGGCTCTTAGGGTTAGGGTTCGACTCAGGCTCTTAGGGTTAGGGTTCGACTCAGGCTCTTAGGGTGAGGGTTAGACTCAGGCTCTTAGGGTTAGGGTTCGACTCAGGCTCTTAGGGTTAGGGTTAGAGTCAGGCTCTTAGGGTTAGGGTTAGAGTCAGGCTCTTAGGGTTAGGGTTAGACTCAGGCTCTTAGGGTTAGGGTTAGACTCAGGCTCTTAGGGTTAGGCTTAGACTCAGGCTCTTAGGGTTAGGCTTAGACTCAGGCTCTTAGGGTTAGGGTTAGACTCAGGCTCTTAGGGTGAGGGTTAGACTCAGGCTCTTAGGGTGAGGGTTAGACTCAGGCTCTTAGGGTTAGGGTTAGACTCAGGCTCTTAGGGTGAGGGTTAGACTCAGGCTCTTAGGGTGAGGGTTAGACTCAGGCTCCTAGGGTTAGGCTTAGACTCAGGCTCTTAGGGTTAGGGTTAGACTCAGGCTCTTAGGGTTAGGGTTAGACTCAGGCTCTTAGGCTTAGGGTTAGACTCAGGCTCTTAGGGTTAGGCTTAGACTCAGGCTCTTAGGGTTAGGCTTAGACTCAGGCTCTTAGGGTGAGGGTTAGACTCAGGCTCTTAGGGTTAGGATTAGAGTCAGGCTCTTAGGGTTAGGGTTAGACTCAGGCTCTTAGGGCTAGGGTTAGACTCAGGCTCTTAGGGTTAGACTCAGGCTCTTCGGGTTAGGGTTAGACTCAGGCTCTTAGGGTTAGGGTTCGACTCAGGCTCTTAGGGTTAGGGTTAGAGTCAGGCTCTTAGGGTTAGGGTTAGACTCAGGCTCTTAGGGTTAGGCTTAGACTCAGGCTCTTAGGGTTAGGGTTAGACTCAGGCTCTTAGGGTTAGGCTTAGACTCAGGCTCTTAGGGTTAGGGTTAGACTCAGGCTCTTAGGGTGAGGGTTAGACTCAGGCTCTTAGGGTGAGGGTTAGACTCAGGCTCTTAGGGTGAGGGTTAGACTCAGGCTCCTAGGGTTAGGCTTAGACTCAGGCTCTTAGGGTTAGGGTTAGACTCAGGCTCTTAGGGTTAGGGTTAGACTCAGGCTCTTAGGCTTAGGGTTAGACTCAGGCTCTTAGGGTTAGGGTTAGACTCAGGCTCTTAGGGTTAGGGTTAGACTCAGGCTCTTAGGGCTAGGGTTAGACTCAGGCTCTTCGGGTTAGGGTTAGACTCAGGCTCTTAGGGTTAGGGTTAGACTCAGGCTCTCAGGGTTAGGGTTAGACTCAGGCTCTTAGGGTTAGGATTAGAGTCAGGCTCTTAGGGTTAGGGTTAGACTCAGGCTCTTAGGGCTAGGGTTAGACTCAGGCTCTTAGGGTTAGACTCAGGCTCTTAGGGTTAGGGTTAGACTCAGGCTCTTAGGGTTAGGGTTAGACTCAGGCTCTTAGGGTTAGGGTTAGACTCAGGCTCTTAGGGTTAGGGTTCGACTCAGGCTCTTAGGGTTAGGGTTCGACTCAGGCTCTTAGGGTGAGGGTTAGACTCAGGCTCTTAGGGTTAGGGTTCGACTCAGGCTCTTAGGGTTAGGGTTCGACTCAGGCTCTTAGGGTTAGGGTTAGACTCAGGCTCTTAGGGTTAGGCTTAGACTCAGGCTCTTAGGGTGAGGGTTAGACTCAGGCTCTTAGGGTTAGGGTTAGACTCAGGCTCTTAGGGTGAGGGTTAGACTCAGGCTCTTAGGGTGAGGTCTAGACTCAGGCTCTTAGGGTGAGGGTTAGACTCAGGCTCTTAGGGTGAGGGTTAGACTCAGGCTCCTAGGGTTAGGCTTAGACTCAGGCTCTTCGGGTTAGGGTTAGACTCAGGCTCTTAGGGTTAGGGTTAGACTCAGGCTCTTAGGGTTAGGGTTAGACTCAGGCTCTTAGGGTGAGGGTTAGACTCAGGCTCTTAGGGTTAGGGTTAGACTCAGGCTCTTAGGGTGAGGGTTCGACTCAGGCTCTTGGGGCGAGGGTTAGACTCAGGCTCTTAGGGTTAGGGTTAGACTCAGGCTCTTAGGGTTAGGGTTAGACTCAGGCTCTTAGGGTTAGGGTTCGACTCAGGCTCTTAGGGTTAGGGTTAGACTCAGGCTCTTAGGCTTAGGGTTAGACTCAGGCTCTTAGGGTTAGGGTTAGACTCAGGCTCTTAGGGTTAGGCTTAGACTCAGGCTCTTAGGGTGAGGGTTAGACTCAGGCTCTTAGGGTTAGGCTTAGACTCAGGCTCTTAGGGTTAGGCTTAGACTCAGGCTCTTAGGGTTAGGGTTAGACTCAGGCTCTTAGGGTTAGGCTTAGACTCAGGCTCTTAGGGTTAGGGTTAGACTCAGGCTCTTAGGGCGAGGGTTAGACTCAGGCTCTTAGGGATAGGGTTAGACTCAGGCTCTTCGGGTTAGGGTTAGACTCAGGCTCTTAGGGTTAGGGTTAGACTCAGGCTCTTAGGGTGAGGGTTAGACTCAGGATCTTAGGGTTAGGGTTAGACTCAGGCTCTTAGGGCTAGGGTTAGACTCAGGCTCTTAGGGTTAGGGTTAGACTCAGGCTCTTAGGGTGAGGGTTAGACTCAGGCTCTTAGGGTGAGGGTTAGACTCAGGCTCTTAGGGTGAGTGTTAGACTCAGGCTCTTAGGGTTAGGCTTAGACTCAGGCTCTTAGGGTTAGGGTTAGACTCAGGCTCTTAGGGTGAGGGTTAGACTCAGGCTCTTAGGGTTAGGGTTAGACTCAGGCTCTTAGGCTTAGGGTTAGACTCAGGCTCTTAGGGTTAGGGTTAGACTCAGGCTCTTAGGGTGAGGGTTAGACTCAGGCTCTTAGGCTTAGGGTTAGACTCAGGCTCTTAGGGTTAGGGTTAGACTCAGGCTCTTAGGGCTAGGGTTAGACTCAGGCTCTTAGGGTGAGGGTTAGACTCAGGCTCTTAGGGTGAGGGTTAGACTCAGGCTCTTAGGGTTAGGGTTAGACTCAGGCTCTTAGGCTTAGGGTTAGACTCAGGCTCTTAGGGTTAGGGTTAGACTCAGGCTCTTAGGGTTAGGGTTAGACTCAGGCTCTTAGGGTTAGGCTTAGACTCAGGCTCTTAGGGTTAGGGTTAGACTCAGGCTCTTAGGGTGAGGGTTAGACTCAGGCTCTTAGGCTTAGGGTTAGACTCAGGCTCTTAGGGTTAGGGTTAGACTCAGGCTCTTAGGGTTAGGCTTAGACTCAGGCTCTTAGGGTTAGGGTTAGACTCAGGCTCTTCGGGTTAGGGTTAGACTCAGGCTCTTAGGGTTAGGGTTAGACTCAGGCTCTTAGGGTTAGGCTTAGACTCAGGCTCTTAGGGTGAGGGTTAGACTCAGGCTCTTAGGGTGAGGGTTAGACTCAGGCTCTTAGGGCTAGGGTTAGACTCAGGCTCTTAGGGTTAGACTCAGGCTCTTAGGGTTAGGGTTAGACTCAGGCTCTTAGGGTTAGGGTTCGACTCAGGCTCTTAGGGTTAGGGTTCGACTCAGGCTCTTAGGGTTAGGGTTCGACTCAGGCTCTTAGGGTTAGGGTTAGACTCAGGCTCTTAGGCTTAGGGTTAGACTCAGGCTCTTAGGCTTAGGGTTAGACTCAGGCTCTTAGGGTTAGGGTTAGACTCAGGCTCTTAGGGTTAGGCTTAGACTCAGGCTCTTAGGGTTAGGGTTAGACTCAGGCTCTTAGGGTGAGGGTTAGACTCAGGCTCTTAGGGTGAGGGTTAGACTCAGGCTCCTAGGGTTAGGCTTAGACTCAGGCTCTTAGGGTTAGGCTTAGACTCAGGCTCTTAGGGTTAGGGATAGACTCAGGCTCTTAGGGTTAGGGTTAGACTCAGGCTCTTAGGGTTCGGGTTCGACTCAGGCTCTTAGGGTTAGGGTTAGAGTCAGGCTCTTAGGGTTAGGGTTAGACTCAGGCTCTTAGGGTTAGGGTTAGACTCAGGCTCTTAGGGTTAGGCTTAGACTCAGGCTCTTAGGGTTAGGGTTAGACTCAGGATCTTAGGGTGAGGGTTAGACTCAGGCTCTTAGGGTTAGGGTTAGACTCAGGCTCTTAGGGTTAGGGTTAGACTCAGGCTCTTAGGGTGAGGGTTAGACTCAGGCTCTTAGGGTGAGGGTTCGACACAGGCTCTTAGGGCGAGGGTTAGACTCAGGCTCTTAGGGTTAGGGTTAGACTCAGGGTCTTAGGGTTAGGGTTAGACTTAGGCTCTTCGGGTTAGGGTTAGACTCAGGCTCTTAGGGTTAGGGTTCGACTCAGGCTCTTAGGGTTAGGGTTAGAGTCAGGCTCTTAGGGTTAGGGTTAGACTCAGGCTCTTAGGGTTAGGCTTAGACTCAGGCTCTTAGGGTTAGGGTTAGACTCAGGCTCTTAGGGTTAGGGTTAGACTCAGGCTCTTAGGGTTAGGGTTAGACTCAGGCTCTTAGGGTGAGGGTTAGACTCAGGCTCTTAGGGTGAGGGTTAGACTCAGGCTCTTAGGGTGAGGGTTAGACTCAGGCTCCTAGGGTTAGGCTTAGACTCAGGCTCTTAGGGTTAGGGTTAGACTCAGGCTCTTAGGGTTAGGGTTAGACTCAGGCTCTTAGGCTTAGGGTTAGACTCAGGCTCTTAGGGTTAGGGTTAGACTCAGGCTCTTAGGGTTAGGGTTAGACTCAGGCTCTTAGGGCTAGGGTTAGACTCAGGCTCTTCGGGTTAGGGTTAGACTCAGGCTCTTAGGGTTAGGGTTAGACTCAGGCTCTCAGGGTTAGGGTTAGACTCAGGCTCTTAGGGTTAGGATTAGAGTCAGGCTCTTAGGGTTAGGGTTAGACTCAGGCTCTTAGGGCTAGGGTTAGACTCAGGCTCTTAGGGTTAGACTCAGGCTCTTAGGGTTAGGGTTAGACTCAGGCTCTTAGGGTTAGGGTTAGACTCAGGCTCTTAGGGTTAGGGTTAGACTCAGGCTCTTAGGGTTAGGGTTCGACTCAGGCTCTTAGGGTTAGGGTTCGACTCAGGCTCTTAGGGTGAGGGTTAGACTCAGGCTCTTAGGGTTAGGGTTCGACTCAGGCTCTTAGGGTTAGGGTTAGAGTCAGGCTCTTAGGGTTAGGGTTAGAGTCAGGCTCTTAGGGTTAGGGTTAGACTCAGGCTCTTAGGGTTAGGGTTAGACTCAGGCTCTTAGGGTTAGGCTTAGACTCAGGCTCTTAGGGTTAGGCTTAGACTCAGGCTCTTAGGGTTAGGCTTAGACTCAGGCTCTTAGGGTTAGGGTTAGACTCAGGCTCTTAGGGTGAGGGTTAGACTCAGGCTCTTAGGGTGAGGGTTAGACTCAGGCTCTTAGGGTTAGGGTTAGACTCAGGCTCTTAGGGTTAGGGTTAGACTCAGGCTCTTAGGGTTAGGGTTAGACTCAGGCTCTTAGGGTGAGGGTTAGACTCAGGCTCTTAGGGTTAGGGTTAGACTCAGGCTCTTAGGGTTAGGGTTAGACTCAGGCTCTTAGGGTGAGGGTTAGTCTCAGGCTCTTAGGGTTAGGGTTAGACTCAGGCTCTTAGGGTTAGGGTTAGACTCAGGCTCTTAGGGTGAGGGCTAGACTCAGGCTCTTAGGGTGAGGGTTAGACTCAGGCTCTTAGGGTGAGGGTTAGACTCAGGCTCTTAGGGTGAGGGTTAGACTCAGGCTCTTAGGGTGAGGGTTAGACTCAGGCTCTTAGGGTTAGGGTTAGACTCTGGCTCTTCTTGTTAGGGTTAGACTCAGGCTCTTAGGGTGAGGGTTAGACTCAGGCTCTTAGGGTTAGGGTTAGACTCAGGCTCTTAGGGTTAGGGTTAGACTCAGGCTCTTAGGGTTCGGGTTCGACTCAGGCTCTTAGGGTTAGGGTTAGAGTCAGGCTCTTAGGGTTAGGGTTAGACTCAGGCTCTTAGGGTTAGGGTTAGACTCAGGCTCTTAGGGTTAGGCTTAGACTCAGGCTCTTAGGGTTAGGGTTAGACTCAGGCTCTTAGGGTGAGGGTTAGACTCAGGCTCTTAGGGTTAGGGTTAGACTCTGGCTCTTCTTGTTAGGGTTAGACTCAGGCTCTTAGGGTGAGGGTTAGACTCAGGCTCTTAGGGTTAGGGTTAGACTCAGGCTCCTAGGGTTAGGCTTAGACTCAGGCTCTTAGGGTTAGGCTTAGACTCAGGCTCTTAGGGTTAGGCTTAGACTCAGGCTCTTCGGGTGAGGGTTAGTCTCAGGCTCTTAGGGTTAGGGTTAGACTCAGGCTCTTAGGGTGAGGGTTAGACTCAGGCTCTTAGGGTGAGGGTTAGACTCAGGCTCTTAGGGTTAGGGTTAGACTCAGGCTCTTAGAGTTAGGGTTCGACACAGGCTCTTAGGGCGAGGGTTAGACTCAGGCTCTTAGGGTTAGGGTTAGACTCAGGGTCTTAGGGTTAGGGTTAGACTCAGGCTCTTCGGGTTAGGGTTAGACTCAGGCTCTTAGGGTTAGGGTTAGACTCAGGCTCTTAGGGTTAGGGTTCGACTCAGGCTCTTAGGGTTAGGGTTAGACTCAGGCTCTTAGGGTTAGGGTTAGACTCAGGCTCTTAGGGTTAGGCTTAGACTCAGGCTCTTAGGGTTAGGGTTAGACTCAGACTCTTAGGGTTAGGCTTAGACTCAGGCTCTTAGGGTTAGGGTTAGACTCAGGCTCTTAGGGTGAGGGTTAGACTCAGGCTCTTAGGGTGAGGGTTAGACTCAGGCTCTTAGGGTGAGGGTTAGACTCAGGCTCCTAGGGTTAGGCTTAGACTCAGGCTCTTAGGGTTAGGGTTAGACTCAGGCTCTTAGGGTTAGGGTTAGACTCAGGCTCTTAGGCTTAGGGTTAGACTCAGGCTCTTAGGGTTAGGCTTAGACTCAGGCTCTTAGGGTTAGGCTTAGACTCAGGCTCTTAGGGTGAGGGTTAGACTCAGGCTCTTAGGGTTAGGATTAGAGTCAGGCTCTTAGGGTTAGGGTTAGACTCAGGCTCTTAGGGCTAGGGTTAGACTCAGGCTCTTAGGGTTAGACTCAGGCTCTTAGGGTTAGGGTTAGACTCAGGCTCTTAGGGTTAGGGTTAGACTCAGGCTCTTAGGGTTAGGGTTAGACTCAGGCTCTTAGGGTTAGGGTTCGACTCAGGCTCTTAGGGTTAGGGTTCGACTCAGGCTCTTAGGGTTAGGGTTAGACTCAGGCTCTTAGGGTTAGGGTTCGACTCAGGCTCTTAGGGTTAGGGTTAGACTCAGGCTCTTAGGGTTAGGGTTAGACTCAGGCTCTTAGGGTTAGGGTTAGACTCAGGCTCTCAGGGTTAGGGTTAGACTCAGGCTCTTAGGGTTAGGATTAGAGTCAGGCTCTTAGGGTTAGGGTTAGACTCAGGCTCTTAGGGCTAGGGTTAGACTCAGGCTCTTAGGGTTAGACTCAGGCTCTTAGGGTTAGGGTTAGACTCAGGCTCTTAGGGTTAGGGTTAGACTCAGGCTCTTAGGGTTAGGGTTAGACTCAGGCTCTTAGGGTTAGGGTTCGACTCAGGCTCTTAGGGTTAGGGTTCGACTCAGGCTCTTAGGGTTAGGGTTAGACTCAGGCTCTTAGGGTTAGGGTTCGACTCAGGCTCTTAGGGTTAGGGTTAGACTCAGGCTCTTAGGGTTAGGGTTAGACTCAGGCTCTTAGGGTTAGGCTTAGACTCAGGCTCTTAGGGTGAGGGTTAGACTCAGGCTCTTAGGGTGAGGGTTAGACTCAGGCTCTTAGGGTTAGGGTTAGACTCAGGCTCTTAGGGTGAGGTCTAGACTCAGGCTCTTAGGGTGAGGGTTAGACTCAGGCTCTTAGGGTGAGGGTTAGACTCAGGCTCCTAGGGTTAGGCTTAGACTCAGGCTCTTAGGGTTAGGGTTAGACTCAGGCTCTTAGGGTTAGGGTTAGACTCAGGCTCTTAGGGTTAGGGTTAGACTCAGGCTCTTAGGGTGAGGGTTCGACTCAGGCTCTTGGGGCGAGGGTTAGACTCAGGCTCTTAGGGTTAGGGTTAGACTCAGGCTCTTAGGGTTAGGGTTAGACTCAGGCTCTTAGGGTTAGGGTTCGACTCAGGCTCTTAGGGTTAGGGTTAGACTCAGGCTCTTAGGCTTAGGGTTAGACTCA
The DNA here is from genome assembly GCF_963210335.1 of Falco punctatus. Lineage (NCBI taxonomy): Eukaryota > Metazoa > Chordata > Aves > Falconiformes > Falconidae > Falco > Falco punctatus. The sequence continues at coordinate 276,381 of NW_027660079.1, forward strand.
GGCTCTTAGGGTTAGGGTTAGACTCAGGCTCTTAGGGTTAGGCTTAGACTCAGGCTCTTAGGGTGAGGGTTAGACTCAGGCTCTTAGGGTTAGGCTTAGACTCAGGCTCTTAGGGTTAGGCTTAGACTCAGGCTCTTAGGGTTAGGGTTAGACTCAGGCTCTTAGGGTTAGGCTTAGACTCAGGCTCTTAGGGTTAGGGTTAGACTCAGGCTCTTAGGGCGAGGGTTAGACTCAGGCTCTTAGGGATAGGGTTAGACTCAGGCTCTTAGGGTTAGGGTTAGACTCAGGCTCTTAGGGTTAGGCTTAGACTCAGGCTCTTAGGGTTAGGGTTCGACTCAGGCTCTTAGGGCTAGGGTTAGACTCAGGCTCTTAGGGTTAGGGTTAGACTCAGGCTCTTAGGGTGAGGGTTAGACTCAGGCTCTTAGGGTGAGGGTTAGACTCAGGCTCTTAGGGTGAGGGTTAGACTCAGGCTCTTAGGGTTAGGCTTAGACTCAGGCTCTTAGGGTTAGGCTTAGACTCAGGCTCTTAGGGTGAGGGTTAGACTCAGGCTCTTAGGGTTAGGGTTAGACTCAGGCTCTTAGGCTTAGGGTTAGACTCAGGCTCTTAGGGTTAGGGTTAGACTCAGGCTCTTAGGGTGAGGGTTAGACTCAGGCTCTTAGGCTTAGGGTTAGACTCAGGCTCTTAGGGTTAGGGTTAGACTCAGGCTCTTAGGGCTAGGGTTAGACTCAGGCTCTTAGGGTGAGGGTTAGACTCAGGCTCTTAGGGTGAGGGTTAGACTCAGGCTCTTAGGGTTAGACTCAGGCTCTTAGGGTTAGGGTTAGACTCAGGCTCTTAGGGTTAGGGTTCGACTCAGGCTCTTAGGGTTAGGGTTCGACTCAGGCTCTTAGGGTTAGGGTTCGACTCAGGCTCTTAGGGTTAGGGTTAGACTCAGGCTCTTAGGCTTAGGGTTAGACTCAGGCTCTTAGGGTTAGGGTTAGACTCAGGCTCTTAGGGTTAGGGTTAGACTCAGGCTCTTAGGGTTAGGCTTAGACTCAGGCTCTTAGGGTTAGGGTTAGACTCAGGCTCTTAGGGTGAGGGTTAGACTCAGGCTCTTAGGGTGAGGGTTAGACTCAGGCTCCTAGGGTTAGGCTTAGACTCAGGCTCTTAGGGTTAGGGTTAGACTCAGGCTCTTAGGGTTAGGGTTAGACTCAGGCTCTTAGGGTTCGGGTTCGACTCAGGCTCTTAGGGTTAGGGTTAGAGTCAGGCTCTTAGGGTTAGGGTTAGACTCAGGCTCTTAGGGTTAGGGTTAGACTCAGGCTCTTAGGGTTAGGCTTAGACTCAGGCTCTTAGGGTTAGGGTTAGACTCAGGCTCTTAGGGTGAGGGTTAGACTCAGGCTCTTAGGGTTAGGGTTAGACTCTGGCTCTTCTTGTTAGGGTTAGACTCAGGCTCTTAGGGTGAGGGTTAGACTCAGGCTCTTAGGGTTAGGGTTAGACTCAGGCTCCTAGGGTTAGGCTTAGACTCAGGCTCTTAGGGTTAGGCTTAGACTCAGGCTCTTAGGGTTAGGCTTAGACTCAGGCTCTTCGGGTGAGGGTTAGTCTCAGGCTCTTAGGGTTAGGGTTAGACTCAGGCTCTTAGGGTGAGGGTTAGACTCAGGCTCTTAGGGTGAGGGTTAGACTCAGGCTCTTAGGGTTAGGGTTAGACTCAGGCTCTTAGGGTGAGGGTTCGACACAGGCTCTTAGGGCGAGGGTTAGACTCAGGCTCTTAGGGTTAGGCTTAGACTCAGGGTCTTAGGGTTAGGCTTAGACTCAGGCTCTTAGGGTTAGGGTTAGACTCAGGCTCTTAGGGTTAGGGTTCGACTCAGGCTCTTAGGGTTAGGGTTAGAGTCAGGCTCTTAGGGTTAGGGTTAGACTCAGGCTCTTAGGGTTAGGCTTAGACTCAGGCTCTTAGGGTTAGGGTTAGACTCAGGCTCTTAGGGTTAGGGTTAGACTCAGGCTCTTAGGGTTAGGGTTAGACTCAGGCTCTTAGGGTGAGGGTTAGACTCAGGCTCTTAGGGTGAGGGTTAGACTCAGGCTCTTAGGGTGAGGGTTAGACTCAGGCTCCTAGGGTTAGGCTTAGACTCAGGCTCTTAGGGTTAGGGTTAGACTCAGGCTCTTAGGGTTAGGGTTAGACTCAGGCTCTTAGGCTTAGGGTTAGACTCAGGCTCTTAGGGTTAGGGTTAGACTCAGGCTCTTAGGGTTAGGGTTAGACTCAGGCTCTTAGGGCTAGGGTTAGACTCAGGCTCTTCGGGTTAGGGTTAGACTCAGGCTCTTAGGGTTAGGGTTAGACTCAGGCTCTCAGGGTTAGGGTTAGACTCAGGCTCTTAGGGTTAGGATTAGAGTCAGGCTCTTAGGGTTAGGGTTAGACTCAGGCTCTTAGGGCTAGGGTTAGACTCAGGCTCTTAGGGTTAGACTCAGGCTCTTAGGGTTAGGGTTAGACTCAGGCTCTTAGGGTTAGGGTTAGACTCAGGCTCTTAGGGTTAGGGTTCGACTCAGGCTCTTAGGGTTAGGGTTCGACTCAGGCTCTTAGGGTGAGGGTTAGACTCAGGCTCTTAGGGTTAGGGTTCGACTCAGGCTCTTAGGGTTAGGGTTAGACTCAGGCTCTTAGGGTTAGGGTTAGACTCAGGCTCTTAGGGTTAGGCTTAGACTCAGGCTCTTAGGGTGAGGGTTAGACTCAGGCTCTTAGGGTTAGGGTTAGACTCAGGCTCTTAGGGTGAGGGTTAGACTCAGGCTCTTAGGGTGAGGTCTAGACTCAGGCTCTTAGGGTGAGGGTTAGACTCAGGCTCTTAGGGTGAGGGTTAGACTCAGGCTCCTAGGGTTAGGCTTAGACTCAGGCTCTTCGGGTTAGGGTTAGACTCAGGCTCTTAGGGTTAGGGTTAGACTCAGGCTCTTAGGGTTAGGGTTAGACTCAGGCTCTTAGGGTTAGGGTTAGACTCAGGCTCTTAGGGTGAGGGTTAGACTCAGGCTCTTAGGGTTAGGGTTAGACTCAGGCTCTTAGGGTGAGGGTTCGACTCAGGCTCTTGGGGCGAGGGTTAGACTCAGGCTCTTAGGGTTAGGGTTAGACTCAGGCTCTTAGGGTTAGGGTTAGACTCAGGCTCTTAGGGTTAGGGTTCGACTCAGGCTCTTAGGGTTAGGGTTAGACTCAGGCTCTTAGGCTTAGGGTTAGACTCAGGCTCTTAGGGTTAGGGTTAGACTCAGGCTCTTAGGGTTAGGCTTAGACTCAGGCTCTTAGGGTGAGGGTTAGACTCAGGCTCTTAGGGTGAGGGTTAGACTCAGGCTCTTAGGGCTAGGGTTAGACTCAGGCTCTTAGGGTTAGACTCAGGCTCTTAGGGTTAGGGTTAGACTCAGGCTCTTAGGGTTAGGGTTCGACTCAGGCTCTTAGGGTTAGGGTTCGACTCAGGCTCTTAGGGTTAGGGTTCGACTCAGGCTCTTAGGGTTAGGGTTAGACTCAGGCTCTTAGGCTTAGGGTTAGACTCAGGCTCTTAGGCTTAGGGTTAGACTCAGGCTCTTAGGGTTAGGGTTAGACTCAGGCTCTTAGGGTTAGGCTTAGACTCAGGCTCTTAGGGTTAGGGTTAGACTCAGGCTCTTAGGGTGAGGGTTAGACTCAGGCTCTTAGGGTGAGGGTTAGACTCAGGCTCCTAGGGTTAGGCTTAGACTCAGGCTCTTAGGGTTAGGCTTAGACTCAGGCTCTTAGGGTTAGGGATAGACTCAGGCTCTTAGGGTTAGGGTTAGACTCAGGCTCTTAGGGTTCGGGTTCGACTCAGGCTCTTAGGGTTAGGGTTAGAGTCAGGCTCTTAGGGTTAGGGTTAGACTCAGGCTCTTAGGGTTAGGGTTAGACTCAGGCTCTTAGGGTTAGGCTTAGACTCAGGCTCTTAGGGTTAGGGTTAGACTCAGGATCTTAGGGTGAGGGTTAGACTCAGGCTCTTAGGGTTAGGGTTAGACTCAGGCTCTTAGGGTTAGGGTTAGACTCAGGCTCTTAGGGTGAGGGTTAGACTCAGGCTCTTAGGGTGAGGGTTCGACACAGGCTCTTAGGGCGAGGGTTAGACTCAGGCTCTTAGGCTTAGGGTTAGACTCAGGGTCTTAGGGTTAGGGTTAGACTTAGGCTCTTCGGGTTAGGGTTAGACTCAGGCTCTTAGGGTTAGGGTTCGACTCAGGCTCTTAGGGTTAGGGTTAGAGTCAGGCTCTTAGGGTTAGGGTTAGACTCAGGCTCTTAGGGTTAGGCTTAGACTCAGGCTCTTAGGGTTAGGGTTAGACTCAGGCTCTTAGGGTTAGGGTTAGACTCAGGCTCTTAGGGTTAGGGTTAGACTCAGGCTCTTAGGGTGAGGGTTAGACTCAGGCTCTTAGGGTGAGGGTTAGACTCAGGCTCTTAGGGTGAGGGTTAGACTCAGGCTCCTAGGGTTAGGCTTAGACTCAGGCTCTTAGGGTTAGGGTTAGACTCAGGCTCTTAGGGTTAGGGTTAGACTCAGGCTCTTAGGCTTAGGGTTAGACTCAGGCTCTTAGGGTTAGGGTTAGACTCAGGCTCTTAGGGTTAGGGTTAGACTCAGGCTCTTAGGGCTAGGGTTAGACTCAGGCTCTTCGGGTTAGGGTTAGACTCAGGCTCTTAGGGTTAGGGTTAGACTCAGGCTCTCAGGGTTAGGGTTAGACTCAGGCTCTTAGGGTTAGGATTAGAGTCAGGCTCTTAGGGTTAGGGTTAGACTCAGGCTCTTAGGGCTAGGGTTAGACTCAGGCTCTTAGGGTTAGACTCAGGCTCTTAGGGTTAGGGTTAGACTCAGGCTCTTAGGGTTAGGGTTAGACTCAGGCTCTTAGGGTTAGGGTTAGACTCAGGCTCTTAGGGTTAGGGTTCGACTCAGGCTCTTAGGGTTAGGGTTCGACTCAGGCTCTTAGGGTGAGGGTTAGACTCAGGCTCTTAGGGTTAGGGTTCGACTCAGGCTCTTAGGGTTAGGGTTAGACTCAGGCTCTTAGGGTTAGGGTTAGACTCAGGCTCTTAGGGTTAGGCTTAGACTCAGGCTCTTAGGGTGAGGGTTAGACTCAGGCTCTTAGGGTTAGGGTTAGACTCAGGCTCTTAGGGTGAGGGTTAGACTCAGGCTCTTAGGGTGAGGTCTAGACTCAGGCTCTTAGGGTGAGGGTTAGACTCAGGCTCTTAGGGTGAGGGTTAGACTCAGGCTCCTAGGGTTAGGCTTAGACTCAGGCTCTTCGGGTTAGGGTTAGACTCAGGCTCTTAGGGTTAGGGTTAGACTCAGGCTCTTAGGGTTAGGGTTAGACTCAGGCTCTTAGGGTTAGGGTTAGACTCAGGCTCTTAGGGTGAGGGTTAGACTCAGGCTCTTAGGGTTAGGGTTAGACTCAGGCTCTTAGGGTGAGGGTTCGACTCAGGCTCTTGGGGCGAGGGTTAGACTCAGGCTCTTAGGGTTAGGGTTAGACTCAGGCTCTTAGGGTTAGGGTTAGACTCAGGCTCTTAGGGTTAGGGTTCGACTCAGGCTCTTAGGGTTAGGGTTAGACTCAGGCTCTTAGGCTTAGGGTTAGACTCAGGCTCTTAGGGTTAGGGTTAGACTCAGGCTCTTAGGGTTAGGCTTAGACTCAGGCTCTTAGGGTTAGGCTTAGACTCAGGCTCTTAGGGTTAGGGTTAGACTCAGGCTCTTAGGGTTAGGCTTAGACTCAGGCTCTTAGGGTTAGGGTTAGACTCAGGCTCTTAGGGTTAGGCTTAGACTCAGGCTCTTAGGGTTAGGGTTAGACTCAGGCTCTTAGGGCGAGGGTTAGACTCAGGCTCTTAGGGATAGGGTTAGACTCAGGCTCTTCGGGTTAGGGTTAGACTCAGGCTCTTAGGGTTAGGGTTAGACTCAGGCTCTTAGGGTGAGGGTTAGACTCAGGATCTTAGGGTTAGGGTTAGACTCAGGCTCTTAGGGCTAGGGTTAGACTCAGGCTCTTAGGGTTAGGGTTAGACTCAGGCTCTTAGGGTGAGGGTTAGACTCAGGCTCTTAGGGTGAGGGTTAGACTCAGGCTCTTAGGGTGAGGGTTAGACTCAGGCTCTTAGGGTTAGGCTTAGACTCAGGCTCTTAGGGTTAGGGTTAGACTCAGGCTCTTAGGGTGAGGGTTAGACTCAGGCTCTTAGGGTTAGGGTTAGACTCAGGCTCTTAGGCTTAGGGTTAGACTCAGGCTCTTAGGGTTAGGGTTAGACTCAGGCTCTTAGGGTGAGGGTTAGACTCAGGCTCTTAGGCTTAGGGTTAGACTCAGGCTCTTAGGGTTAGGGTTAGACTCAGGCTCTTAGGGCTAGGGTTAGACTCAGGCTCTTAGGGTGAGGGTTAGACTCAGGCTCTTAGGGTGAGGGTTAGACTCAGGCTCTTAGGGTTAGGGTTAGACTCAGGCTCTTAGGCTTAGGGTTAGACTCAGGCTCTTAGGGTTAGGGTTCGACTCAGGCTCTTAGGGTTAGGGTTAGACTCAGGCTCTTAGGGTTAGGGTTAGACTCAGGCTCTTAGGCTTAGGGTTAGACTCAGGCTCTTAGGGTTAGGGTTAGACTCAGGCTCTTAGGGTGAGGGTTAGACTCAGGCTCTTAGGCTTAGGGTTAGACTCAGGCTCTTAGGGTTAGGGTTAGACTCAGGCTCTTAGGGTTAGGCTTAGACTCAGGCTCTTAGGGTTAGGGTTAGACTCAGGCTCTTCGGGTTAGGGTTAGACTCAGGCTCTTAGGGTTAGGGTTAGACTCAGGCTCTTAGGGTTAGGCTTAGACTCAGGCTCTTAGGGTGAGGGTTAGACTCAGGCTCTTAGGGTGAGGGTTAGACTCAGGCTCTTAGGGCTAGGGTTAGACTCAGGCTCTTAGGGTTAGACTCAGGCTCTTAGGGTTAGGGTTAGACTCAGGCTCTTAGGGTTAGGGTTCGACTCAGGCTCTTAGGGTTAGGGTTCGACTCAGGCTCTTAGGGTTAGGGTTCGACTCAGGCTCTTAGGGTTAGGGTTAGACTCAGGCTCTTAGGCTTAGGGTTAGACTCAGGCTCTTAGGCTTAGGGTTAGACTCAGGCTCTTAGGGTTAGGGTTAGACTCAGGCTCTTAGGGTTAGGCTTAGACTCAGGCTCTTAGGGTTAGGGTTAGACTCAGGCTCTTAGGGTGAGGGTTAGACTCAGGCTCTTAGGGTGAGGGTTAGACTCAGGCTCCTAGGGTTAGGCTTAGACTCAGGCTCTTAGGGTTAGGCTTAGACTCAGGCTCTTAGGGTTAGGGATAGACTCAGGCTCTTAGGGTTAGGGTTAGACTCAGGCTCTTAGGGTTCGGGTTCGACTCAGGCTCTTAGGGTTAGGGTTAGAGTCAGGCTCTTAGGGTTAGGGTTCGACTCAGGCTCTTAGGGTTAGGGTTAGACTCAGGCTCTTAGGGTTAGGGTTCGACTCAGGCTCTTAGGGTTAGGGTTCGACTCAGGCTCTTAGGGTTAGGGTTAGACTCAGGCTCTTAGGGTTAGGGTTCGACTCAGGCTCTTAGGGTTAGGGTTAGAGTCAGGCTCTTAGGGTTAGGGTTAGAGTCAGGCTCTTAGGGTTAGGGTTAGACTCAGGCTCTTAGGGTTAGGCTTAGACTCAGGCTCTTAGGGTTAGGGTTAGACTCAGGCTCTTAGGGTGAGGGTTAGACTCAGGCTCTTAGGGTTAGGGTTAGACTCTGGCTCTTCTTGTTAGGGTTAGACTCAGGCTCTTAGGGTGAGGGTTAGACTCAGGCTCTTAGGGTTAGGGTTAGACTCAGGCTCCTAGGGTTAGGCTTAGACTCAGGCTCTTAGGGTTAGGCTTAGACTCAGGCTCTTAGGGTTAGGCTTAGACTCAGGCTCTTCGGGTGAGGGTTAGTCTCAGGCTCTTAGGGTTAGGGTTAGACTCAGGCTCTTAGGGTGAGGGTTAGACTCAGGCTCTTAGGGTGAGGGTTAGACTCAGGCTCTTAGGGTTAGGGTTAGACTCAGGCTCTTAGGGTGAGGGTTCGACACAGGCTCTTAGGGCGAGGGTTAGACTCAGGCTCTTAGGGTTAGGGTTAGACTCAGGGTCTTAGGGTTAGGGTTAGACTTAGGCTCTTCGGGTTAGGGTTAGACTCAGGCTCTTAGGGTTAGGGTTAGACTCAGGCTCTTAGGGTTAGGGTTCGACTCAGGCTCTTAGGGTTAGGGTTAGAGTCAGGCTCTTAGGGTTAGGGTTAGACTCAGGCTCTTAGGGTTAGGCTTAGACTCAGGCTCTTAGGGTTAGGGTTAGACTCAGACTCTTAGGGTTAGGCTTAGACTCAGGCTCTTAGGGTTAGGGTTAGACTCAGGCTCTTAGGGTGAGGGTTAGACTCAGGCTCTTAGGGTGAGGGTTAGACTCAGGCTCTTAGGGTGAGGGTTAGACTCAGGCTCCTAGGGTTAGGCTTAGACTCAGGCTCTTAGGGTTAGGGTTAGACTCAGGCTCTTAGGGTTAGGGTTAGACTCAGGCTCTTAGGCTTAGGGTTAGACTCAGGCTCTTAGGGTTAGGCTTAGACTCAGGCTCTTAGGGTTAGGGTTAGACTCAGGCTCTTAGGGTGAGGGTTAGACTCAGGCTCTTCGGGTTAGGGTTAGAGTCAGGCTCTTAGGGTTAGGGTTAGACTCAGGCTCTCAGGGTTAGGGTTAGACTCAGGCTCTTAGGGTTAGGATTAGAGTCAGGCTCTTAGGGTTAGGGTTAGACTCAGGCTCTTAGGGCTAGGGTTAGACTCAGGCTCTTAGGGTTAGACTCAGGCTCTTAGGGTTAGGGTTAGACTCAGGCTCTTAGGGTTAGGGTTAGACTCAGGCTCTTAGGGTTAGGGTTAGACTCAGGCTCTTAGGGTTAGGGTTCGACTCAGGCTCTTAGGGTTAGGGTTCGACTCAGGCTCTTAGGGTTAGGGTTAGACTCAGGCTCTTAGGGTTAGGGTTCGACTCAGGCTCTTAGGGTTAGGGTTAGACTCAGGCTCTTAGGGTTAGGGTTAGACTCAGGCTCTTAGGGTTAGGCTTAGACTCAGGCTCTTAGGGTGAGGGTTAGACTCAGGCTCTTAGGGTTAGGGTTAGACTCAGGCTCTTAGGGTTAGGGTTAGACTCAGGCTCTTAGGGTGAGGTCTAGACTCAGGCTCTTAGGGTGAGGGTTAGACTCAGGCTCTTAGGGTGAGGGTTAGACTCAGGCTCCTAGGGTTAGGCTTAGACTCAGGCTCTTCGGGTTAGGGTTAGACTCAGGCTCTTAGGGTTAGGGTTAGACTCAGGCTCTTAGGGTTAGGGTTAGACTCAGGCTCTTAGGGTTAGGGTTAGACTCAGGCTCTTAGGGTTAGGGTTAGACTCAGGCTCTTAGGGTGAGGGTTCGACTCAGGCTCTTGGGGCGAGGGTTAGACTCAGGCTCTTAGGGTTAGGGTTAGACTCAGGCTCTTAGGGTTAGGGTTAGACTCAGGCTCTTAGGGTTAGGGTTCGACTCAGGCTCTTAGGGTTAGGGTTAGACTCAGGCTCTTAGGGTTAGGGTTCGACTCAGGCTCTTAGGGTTAGGGTTAGACTCAGGCTCTTAGGCTTAGGGTTAGACTCAGGCTCTTAGGGTTAGGGTTAGACTCAGGCTCTTAGGGTTAGGCTTAGACTCAGGCTCTTAGGGTGAGGGTTAGACTCAGGCTCTTAGGGTTAGGCTTAGACTCAGGCTCTTAGGGTTAGGCTTAGACTCAGGCTCTTAGGGTTAGGGTTAGACTCAGGCTCTTAGGGTTAGGCTTAGACTCAGGCTCTTAGGGTTAGGGTTAGACTCAGGCTCTTAGGGCGAGGGTTAGACTCAGGCTCTTAGGGATAGGGTTAGACTCAGGCTCTTCGGGTTAGGGTTAGACTCAGGCTCTTAGGGTTAGGGTTAGACTCAGGCTCTTAGGGTGAGGGTTAGACTCAGGATCTTAGGGTTAGGGTTAGACTCAGGCTCTTAGGGCTAGGGTTAGACTCAGGCTCTTAGGGTTAGGGTTAGACTCAGGCTCTTAGGGTGAGGGTTAGACTCAGGCTCTTAGGGTGAGGGTTAGACTCAGGCTCTTAGGGTGAGGGTTAGACTCAGGCTCTTAGGGTTAGGCTTAGACTCAGGCTCTTAGGGTTAGGGTTAGACTCAGGCTCTTAGGGTTAGGGTTAGACTCAGGCTCTTAGGGTGAGGGTTAGACTCAGGCTCTTAGGGTGAGGGTTAGACTCAGGCTCCTAGGGTTAGGCTTAGACTCAGGCTCTTAGGGTTAGGCTTAGACTCAGGCTCTTAGGGTTAGGGATAGACTCAGGCTCTTAGGGTTAGGGTTAGACTCAGGCTCTTAGGGTTCGGGTTCGACTCAGGCTCTTAGGGTTAGGGTTAGAGTCAGGCTCTTAGGGTTAGGGTTCGACTCAGGCTCTTAGGGTTAGGGTTAGACTCAGGCTCTTAGGGTTAGGGTTAGACTCAGGCTCTTAGGGTTAGGGTTCGACTCAGGCTCTTAGGGTTAGGGTTCGACTCAGGCTCTTAGGGTTAGGGTTAGACTCAGGCTCTTAGGGTTAGGGTTCGACTCAGGCTCTTAGGGTTAGGGTTAGAGTCAGGCTCTTAGGGTTAGGGTTAGAGTCAGGCTCTTAGGGTTAGGGTTAGACTCAGGCTCTTAGGGTTAGGCTTAGACTCAGGCTCTTAGGGTTAGGGTTAGACTCAGGCTCTTAGGGTGAGGGTTAGACTCAGGCTCTTAGGGTTAGGGTTAGACTCTGGCTCTTCTTGTTAGGGTTAGACTCAGGCTCTTAGGGTGAGGGTTAGACTCAGGCTCTTAGGGTTAGGGTTAGACTCAGGCTCCTAGGGTTAGGCTTAGACTCAGGCTCTTAGGGTTAGGCTTAGACTCAGGCTCTTAGGGTTAGGCTTAGACTCAGGCTCTTCGGGTGAGGGTTAGTCTCAGGCTCTTAGGGTTAGGGTTAGACTCAGGCTCTTAGGGTGAGGGTTAGACTCAGGCTCTTAGGGTGAGGGTTAGACTCAGGCTCTTAGGGTTAGGGTTAGACTCAGGCTCTTAGGGTGAGGGTTCGACACAGGCTCTTAGGGCGAGGGTTAGACTCAGGCTCTTAGGGTTAGGGTTAGACTCAGGGTCTTAGGGTTAGGGTTAGACTTAGGCTCTTCGGGTTAGGGTTAGACTCAGGCTCTTAGGGTTAGGGTTAGACTCAGGCTCTTAGGGTTAGGGTTCGACTCAGGCTCTTAGGGTTAGGGTTAGAGTCAGGCTCTTAGGGTTAGGGTTAGACTCAGGCTCTTAGGGTTAGGCTTAGACTCAGGCTCTTAGGGTTAGGGTTAGACTCAGACTCTTAGGGTTAGGCTTAGACTCAGGCTCTTAGGGTTAGGGTTAGACTCAGGCTCTTAGGGTGAGGGTTAGACTCAGGCTCTTAGGGTGAGGGTTAGACTCAGGCTCTTAGGGTGAGGGTTAGACTCAGGCTCCTAGGGTTAGGCTTAGACTCAGGCTCTTAGGGTTAGGGTTAGACTCAGGCTCTTAGGGTTAGGGTTAGACTCAGGCTCTTAGGCTTAGGGTTAGACTCAGGCTCTTAGGGTTAGGCTTAGACTCAGGCTCTTAGGGTTAGGGTTAGACTCAGGCTCTTAGGGTGAGGGTTAGACTCAGGCTCTTCGGGTTAGGGTTAGAGTCAGGCTCTTAGGGTTAGGGTTAGACTCAGGCTCTCAGGGTTAGGGTTAGACTCAGGCTCTTAGGGTTAGGATTAGAGTCAGGCTCTTAGGGTTAGGGTTAGACTCAGGCTCTTAGGGCTAGGGTTAGACTCAGGCTCTTAGGGTTAGACTCAGGCTCTTAGGGTTAGGGTTAGACTCAGGCTCTTAGGGTTAGGGTTAGACTCAGGCTCTTAGGGTTAGGGTTAGACTCAGGCTCTTAGGGTTAGGGTTCGACTCAGGCTCTTAGGGTTAGGGTTCGACTCAGGCTCTTAGGGTTAGGGTTAGACTCAGGCTCTTAGGGTTAGGGTTCGACTCAGGCTCTTAGGGTTAGGGTTAGACTCAGGCTCTTAGGGTTAGGGTTAGACTCAGGCTCTTAGGGTTAGGCTTAGACTCAGGCTCTTAGGGTGAGGGTTAGACTCAGGCTCTTAGGGTTAGGGTTAGACTCAGGCTCTTAGGGTTAGGGTTAGACTCAGGCTCTTAGGGTGAGGTCTAGACTCAGGCTCTTAGGGTGAGGGTTAGACTCAGGCTCTTAGGGTGAGGGTTAGACTCAGGCTCCTAGGGTTAGGCTTAGACTCAGGCTCTTCGGGTTAGGGTTAGACTCAGGCTCTTAGGGTTAGGGTTAGACTCAGGCTCTTAGGGTTAGGGTTAGACTCAGGCTCTTAGGGTTAGGGTTAGACTCAGGCTCTTAGGGTTAGGGTTAGACTCAGGCTCTTAGGGTTAGGGTTAGACTCAGGCTCTTAGGGTGAGGGTTCGACTCAGGCTCTTGGGGCGAGGGTTAGACTCAGGCTCTTAGGGTTAGGGTTAGACTCAGGCTCTTAGGGTTAGGGTTAGACTCAGGCTCTTAGGGTTAGGGTTCGACTCAGGCTCTTAGGGTTAGGGTTAGACTCAGGCTCTTAGGGTTAGGGTTCGACTCAGGCTCTTAGGGTTAGGGTTAGACTCAGGCTCTTAGGCTTAGGGTTAGACTCAGGCTCTTAGGGTTAGGGTTAGACTCAGGCTCTTAGGGTTAGGCTTAGACTCAGGCTCTTAGGGTGAGGGTTAGACTCAGGCTCTTAGGGTTAGGCTTAGACTCAGGCTCTTAGGGTTAGGCTTAGACTCAGGCTCTTAGGGTTAGGGTTAGACTCAGGCTCTTAGGGTTAGGCTTAGACTCAGGCTCTTAGGGTTAGGGTTAGACTCAGGCTCTTAGGGCGAGGGTTAGACTCAGGCTCTTAGGGATAGGGTTAGACTCAGGCTCTTCGGGTTAGGGTTAGACTCAGGCTCTTAGGGTTAGGGTTAGACTCAGGCTCTTAGGGTGAGGGTTAGACTCAGGATCTTAGGGTTAGGGTTAGACTCAGGCTCTTAGGGCTAGGGTTAGACTCAGGCTCTTAGGGTTAGGGTTAGACTCAGGCTCTTAGGGTGAGGGTTAGACTCAGGCTCTTAGGGTGAGGGTTAGACTCAGGCTCTTAGGGTGAGGGTTAGACTCAGGCTCTTAGGGTTAGGCTTAGACTCAGGCTCTTAGGGTTAGGGTTAGACTCAGGCTCTTAGGGTGAGGGTTAGACTCAGGCTCTTAGGGTTAGGGTTAGACTCAGGCTCTTAGGCTTAGGGTTAGACTCAGGCTCTTAGGGTTAGGGTTAGACTCAGGCTCTTAGGGTGAGGGTTAGACTCAGGCTCTTAGGCTTAGGGTTAGACTCAGGCTCTTAGGGTTAGGGTTAGACTCAGGCTCTTAGGGTGAGGGTTAGACTCAGGCTCTTAGGGTGAGGGTTAGACTCAGGCTCTTAGGGTGAGGGTTAGACTCAGGCTCTTAGGGTTAGGGTTAGACTCAGGCTCTTAGGCTTAGGGTTAGACTCAGGCTCTTAGGGTTAGGGTTCGACTCAGGCTCTTAGGGTTAGGGTTAGACTCAGGCTCTTAGGGTTAGGGTTAGACTCAGGCTCTTAGGCTTAGGGTTAGACTCAGGCTCTTAGGGTTAGGGTTAGACTCAGGCTCTTAGGGTGAGGGTTAGACTCAGGCTCTTAGGGTGAGGGTTAGACTCAGGCTCTTAGGGTTAGGGTTAGACTCAGGCTCTTAGGGTTAGGCTTAGACTCAGGCTCTTAGGGTTAGGGTTAGACTCAGGCTCTTCGGGTTAGGGTTAGACTCAGGCTCTTAGGGTTAGGGTTAGACTCAGGCTCTTAGGGTTAGGCTTAGACTCAGGCTCTTAGGGTGAGGGTTAGACTCAGGCTCTTAGGGTGAGGGTTAGACTCAGGCTCTTAGGGCTAGGGTTAGACTCAGGCTCTTAGGGTTAGACTCAGGCTCTTAGGGTTAGGGTTCGACTCAGGCTCTTAGGGTTAGGGTTCGACTCAGGCTCTTAGGGTTAGGGTTCGACTCAGGCTCTTAGGGTTAGGGTTCGACTCAGGCTCTTAGGGTTAGGGTTAGACTCAGGCTCTTAGGCTTAGGGTTAGACTCAGGCTCTTAGGCTTAGGGTTAGACTCAGGCTCTTAGGGTTAGGGTTAGACTCAGGCTCTTAGGGTTAGGCTTAGACTCAGGCTCTTAGGGTGAGGGTTAGACTCAGGCTCTTAGGGTGAGGGTTAGACTCAGGCTCTTAGGGTGAGGGTTAGACTCAGGCTCCTAGGGTTAGGCTTAGACTCAGGCTCTTAGGGTTAGGCTTAGACTCAGGCTCTTAGGGTTAGGGATAGACTCAGGCTCTTAGGGTTAGGGTTAGACTCAGGCTCTTAGGGTTCGGGTTCGACTCAGGCTCTTAGGGTTAGGGTTAGAGTCAGGCTCTTAGGGTTAGGGTTAGACTCAGGCTCTTAGGGTTAGGGTTAGACTCAGGCTCTTAGGGTTAGGCTTAGACTCAGGCTCTTAGGGTTAGGGTTAGACTCAGGATCTTAGGGTGAGGGTTAGACTCAGGCTCTTAGGGTTAGGGTTAGACTCAGGCTCTTAGGGTTAGGGTTAGACTCAGGCTCTTAGGGTGAGGGTTAGACTCAGGCTCTTAGGGTTAGGGTTAGACTCAGGCTCTTAGGGTTAGGGTTCGACTCAGGCTCTTAGGGTTAGGGTTCGACTCAGGCTCTTAGGGTTAGGGTTCGACTCAGGCTCTTAGGGTTAGGGTTAGACTCAGGCTCTTAGGGTTAGGGTTCGACTCAGGCTCTTAGGGTTAGGGTTAGAGTCAGGCTCTTAGGGTTAGGGTTAGACTCAGGCTCTTAGGGTTAGGGTTAGACTCAGGCTCTTAGGGTTAGGCTTAGACTCAGGCTCTTAGGGTTAGGGTTAGACTCAGGCTCTTAGGGTGAGGGTTAGACTCAGGCTCTTAGGGTTAGGGTTAGACTCTGGCTCTTCTTGTTAGGGTTAGACTCAGGCTCTTAGGGTGAGGGTTAGACTCAGGCTCTTAGGGTTAGGGTTAGACTCAGGCTCCTAGGGTGAGGGTTAGACTCAGGCTCTTAGGGTTAGGCTTAGACTCAGGCTCTTAGGGTTAGGCTTAGACTCAGGCTCTTCGGGTGAGGGTTAGTCTCAGGCTCTTAGGGTTAGGGTTAGACTCAGGCTCTTAGGGTGAGGGTTAGACTCAGGCTCTTAGGGTGAGGGTTAGACTCAGGCTCTTAGGGTTAGGGTTAGACTCAGGCTCTTAGGGTGAGGGTTCGACACAGGCTTTTAGGGCGAGGGTTAGACTCAGGCTCTTAGGGTTAGGGTTAGACTCAGGGTCTTAGGGTTAGGGTTAGACTTAGGCTCTTCTGGTTAGGGTTAGACTCAGGCTCTTAGGGTTAGGGTTAGACTCAGGCTCTTAGGGTTAGGGTTCGACTCAGGCTCTTAGGGTTAGGGTTAGAGTCAGGCTCTTAGGGTTAGGGTTAGACTCAGGCTCTTAGGGTTAGGCTTAGACTCAGGCTCTTAGGGTTAGGGTTAGACTCAGACTCTTAGGGTTAGGCTTAGACTCAGGCTCTTAGGGTTAGGGTTAGACTCAGGCTCTTAGGGTGAGGGTTAGACTCAGGCTCTTAGGGTGAGGGTTAGACTCAGGCTCTTAGGGTGAGGGTTAGACTCAGGCTCTTAGGGTTAGGGTTAGACTCAGGCTCTTAGGGTTAGGGTTAGACTCAGGCTCTTAGGGTTAGGGTTAGACTCAGGCTCTTAGGGTTAGGGTTAGACTCAGGCTCTTAGGGTTAGGGTTAGACTCAGGCTCTTAGGGTGAGGGTTAGACTCAGGCTCTTCGGGTTAGGGTTAGACTCAGGCTCTTAGGGTTAGGGTTAGACTCAGGCTCTCAGGGTTAGGGTTAGACTCAGGCTCTTAGGGTTAGGATTAGAGTCAGGCTCTTAGGGTTAGGGTTAGACTCAGGCTCTTAGGGCTAGGGTTAGACTCAGGCTCTTAGGGTTAGACTCAGGCTCTTAGGGTTAGGGTTAGACTCAGGCTCTTAGGGTTAGGGTTAGACTCAGGCTCTTAGGGTTAGGGTTAGACTCAGGCTCTTAGGGTTAGGGTTCGACTCAGGCTCTTAGGGTTAGGGTTAGACTCAGGCTCTTAGGGTTAGGGTTCGACTCAGGCTCTTAGGGTTAGGGTTAGACTCAGGCTCTTAGGGTTAGGGTTAGACTCAGGCTCTTAGGGTTAGGCTTAGACTCAGGCTCTTAGGGTGAGGGTTAGACTCAGGCTCTTAGGGTTAGGGTTAGACTCAGGCTCTTAGGGTTAGGGTTAGACTCAGGCTCTTAGGGTGAGGTCTAGACTCAGGCTCTTAGGGTGAGGGTTAGACTCAGGCTCTTAGGGTGAGGGTTAGACTCAGGCTCCTAGGGTTAGGCTTAGACTCAGGCTCTTCGGGTTAGGGTTAGACTCAGGCTCTTAGGGTTAGGGTTAGACTCAGGCTCTTAGGGTTAGGGTTAGACTCAGGCTCTTAGGGTTAGGGTTAGACTCAGGCTCTTAGGGTTAGGGTTAGACTCAGGCTCTTAGGGTTAGGGTTAGACTCAGGCTCTTAGGGTGAGGGTTCGACTCAGGCTCTTGGGGCGAGGGTTAGACTCAGGCTCTTAGGGTTAGGGTTAGACTCAGGCTCTTAGGGTTAGGGTTAGACTCAGGCTCTTAGGGTTAGGGTTCGACTCAGGCTCTTAGGGTTAGGGTTAGACTCAGGCTCTTAGGCTTAGGGTTAGACTCAGGCTCTTAGGGTTAGGGTTAGACTCAGGCTCTTAGGGTTAGGCTTAGACTCAGGCTCTTAGGGTGAGGGTTAGACTCAGGCTCTTAGGGTTAGGCTTAGACTCAGGCTCTTAGGGTTAGGCTTAGACTCAGGCTCTTAGGGTTAGGGTTAGACTCAGGCTCTTAGGGTTAGGCTTAGACTCAGGCTCTTAGGGTTAGGGTTAGACTCAGGCTCTTAGGGCGAGGGTTAGACTCAGGCTCTTAGGGATAGGGTTAGACTCAGGCTCTTCGGGTTAGGGTTAGACTCAGGCTCTTAGGGTTAGGGTTAGACTCAGGCTCTTAGGGTGAGGGTTAGACTCAGGATCTTAGGGTTAGGGTTAGACTCAGGCTCTTAGGGCTAGGGTTAGACTCAGGCTCTTAGGGTTAGGGTTAGACTCAGGCTCTTAGGGTGAGGGTTAGACTCAGGCTCTTAGGGTGAGGGTTAGACTCAGGCTCTTAGGGTTAGGCTTAGACTCAGGCTCTTAGGGTTAGGGTTAGACTCAGGCTCTTAGGGTGAGGGTTAGACTCAGGCTCTTAGGGTTAGGGTTAGACTCAGGCTCTTAGGCTTAGGGTTAGACTCAGGCTCTTAGGGTTAGGGTTAGACTCAGGCTCTTAGGGTGAGGGTTAGACTCAGGCTCTTAGGCTTAGGGTTAGTCTCAGGCTCTTAGGCTTAGGGTTAGACTCAGGCTCTTAGGGCTAGGGTTAGACTCAGGCTCTTAGGGTGAGGGTTAGACTCAGGCTCTTAGGGTGAGGGTTAGACTCAGGCTCTTAGGGTTAGGGTTAGACTCAGGCTCTTAGGCTTAGGGTTAGACTCAGGCTCTTAGGGTTAGGGTTCGACTCAGGCTCTTAGGGTTAGGGTTAGACTCAGGCTCTTAGGGTTAGGGTTAGACTCAGGCTCTTAGGGTTCGGGTTCGACTCAGGCTCTTAGGGTTAGGGTTAGAGTCAGGCTCTTAGGGTTAGGGTTAGACTCAGGCTCTTAGGGTTAGGGTTAGACTCAGGCTCTTAGGGTTAGGCTTAGACTCAGGCTCTTAGGGTTAGGGTTAGACTCAGGATCTTAGGGTGAGGGTTAGACTCAGGCTCTTAGGGTTAGGGTTAGACTCTGGCTCTTCTTGTTAGGGTTAGACTCAGGCTCTTAGGGTGAGGGTTAGACTCAGGCTCTTAGGGTTAGGGTTAGACTCAGGCTCTTAGGGTTAGGGTTAGACTCAGGCTCTTAGGGATCGGGTTAGACTCAGGCTCTTAGGGTTAGGGTTCGACTCAGGCTCTTAGGGTTAGGGTTAGACTCAGGCTCTTAGGGTTAGGGTTCGACTCAGGCTCTTAGGGTTAGGGTTAGACTCAGGCTCTTAGGGTTAGGCTTAGACTCAGGCTCTTAGGGTGAGGGTTAGACTCAGGCTCTTCGGGTTAGGGTTAGACTCAGGCTCTTAGGGTTAGGGTTAGACTCAGGCTCTTAGGGTTAGGGTTAGACTCAGGCTCTTAGGGTGAGGGTTAGAGTCAGGCTCTTAGGGTGAGGGTTAGACTCAGGCTCTTAGGGTTAGGGTTCGACTCAGACTCTTAGGGTTAGGGTTAGACTCAGGCTCTTAGGGTTAGGGTTAGACTCAGGCTCTTAGGGTTAGGGTTAGACTCAGGCTCTTCGGGTGAGGGTTAGACTCAGGCTCTTAGGGTGAGGGTTAGACTCAGGCTCTTAGGGTTAGGGTTAGACTCAGGCTCTTAGGGTTAGGGTTAGACTCAGGCTCTTAGGGTGAGGGCTAGACTCAGGCTCTTAGGGTTAGGGTTAGACTCAGGCTCTTAGGGTGAGGGTTAGACTCAGGCTCTTAGGGTGAGGGTTAGACTCAGGCTCTTAGGGTTAGGGTTAGACTCAGGCTCTTCGGGTTAGGCTTAGACTCAGGCTCTTAGGGTTAGGGTTAGACTCAGGCTCTTAGGGATCGGGTTAGACTCAGGCTCTTAGGGTGAGGGTTAGACTCAGGCTCTTAGGGTTAGGGTTAGACTCAGGCTCTTAGGGTTAGGGTTAGACTCAGGCTCTTAGGGTTAGGGTTAGACTCAGGCTCTTCGGGTTAGGGTTAGACTCAGGCTCTTCGGGTTAGGGTTAGACTCAGGCTCTTCGGGTTAGGGTTAGACTCAGGCTCTTAGGGTTAGGGTTAGACTCAGGCTCTTAGGGTTAGGGTTAGACTCAGGCTCTTAGGGTTAGGGTTAGACTCAGGCTCTTAGGGTTAGGGTTAGACTCAGGCTCTTAGGGTTCGGGTTAGACTCAGGCTCTTAGGGTTCGGGTTAGACTCAGGCTCTTAGGGATCGGGTTAGACTCAGGCTCTTAGGGTTAGGGTTAGACTCAGGCTCTTAGGGTTAGGGTTAGACTCAGGCTCTTAGGGTGAGTGTTAGACTCAGGCTCTTAGGGTTAGGGTTAGACTCAGGCTCTTAGGGTTAGGGTTAGACTCAGGCTCTTAGGGATAGGGTTAGAATCAGGCTCTTAGGGTTAGGGTTAGACTCAGGCTCTTAGGGTGAGGGTTAGACTCAGGCTCTTAGGGTTAGGGTTAGACTCAGGCTCTTAGGGTGAGGGTTAGACTCAGGCCCTTAGGTTGAGGGTTAGACTCAGGCTCTTAGGGTTAGGGTTAGACTCAGGCTCTTAGGGTTAGGGTTAGACTCAGGATCTTAGGCTTAGGCTTAGGTTAACCAGGCTCTTAGGGTGAGGGTTAGACTCAGGCTCTTAGGGTTAGGGTTAGACTCAGGCTCTTAGGGTTAGGGTTAGACTCTAGGCTCTTAGGGTTAGGGTTAGACTCAGGCTCTTAGGGTTAGGGTTAGACTCAGGCTCTTCGGGTTAGGGTTAGACTCAGGCTCTTAGGGTTAGGGTTAGACTCAGGCTCTTAGGGTTAGGGTTAGACTCAGGCTCTTAGGGCTAGGTTTAGACTCAGGCTCTTAGGGTTAGGGTTAGACTCAGGCTCTTAGGGTTAGGCTTAGACTCAGGCTCTTAGGGTTAGGGTTAGACTCAGGCTCTTAGGGTATAGGGTTAGACTCAGGCTCTTAGGGTTAGGGTTAGACTCAGGCTCTTAGGGTTAGGGTTAGACTCAGGCTCTTAGGGTTAGGGTTAGACTCAGGCTCTTAGGGTTAGGGCTAGATTCAGGCTCTTAGGGTTAGCGTTAGAGTCAGGCTCTTAGGGTTAGGGTTAGATTTAGGCTCTTAGGGTTAGGCTTAGCCTCAGGCTCTTAGGGTTAGGCTTAGACTCAGGCTCTTAGTGTTAGGCTTAGACTCAGGCTCTTAGGGTGAGGGTTAGACTCAGGCTCTTAGGGTTAGGGTTAGACTCAGGATCTTAGGGTGAGGGTTAGACTCAGGCTCTTAGGGTTAGGGTTAGACTCAGGCTCTTAGGGTTAGGGTTAGACTCTGGCTCTTCTTGTTAGGGTTAGACTCAGGCTCTTAGGGTGAGGGTTAGACTCAGGCTCTTAGGGTGAGGGTTAGACTCAGGCTCCTAGGGTTAGGCTTAGACTCAGGCTCTTAGGGTTAGGCTTAGACTCAGGCTCTTAGGGTTAGGGTTAGACTCAGGCTCTTAGGGTGAGGGTTAGACTCAGGCTCTTAGGGTTAGGGTTAGACTCAGGCTCTTAGGGTGAGGGTTAGACTCAGGCTCTTAGGGTTAGGGTTAGACTCAGGCTCTTAGGGTTAGGGTTCGACTCAGGCTCTTAGGGTTAGGGTTAGACTCAGGCTCTTAGGGTTAGGGTTAGACTCAGGCTCTTAGGGTTAGGCTTAGACTCAGGCTCTTAGGGTTAGGCTTAGACTCAGGCTCTTCGGGTTAGGGTTAGACTCAGGCTCTTAGGGTGAGGGTTAGACTCAGGCTCTTAGGGTTAGGGTTAGACTCAGGCTCTTAGGGTTAGGGTTAGAGTCAGGCTCTTAGGGCTAGGGTTAGACTCAGGCTCTTAGGGTTAGGGTTAGACTCAGGCTCTTAGGGTGTGGGTTAGACTCAGGCTCTTAGGGTGAGGGTTAGACTCAGGCTCTTAGGGCTAGGGTTAGACTCAGGCTCTTAGGGTTAGGCTTAGACTCAGGCTCTTCGGGTTAGGGTTAGACTCAGGCTCTTAGGGTTAGGGTTAGACTCAGGATCTTAGGGCTAGGGTTAGACTCAGGCTCTTAGGGTTAGGGTTAGACTGAGGCTCTTAGGGTTAGGGTTAGACTCAAGCTCTTAGGGTTAGGGTTAGACTCAGGCTCTTAGGGTTAGGGTTAGGGTTAGACTCAGGCTCTTAGGGTGAGGGTTAGACTCAGGCTCTTAGGGTTAGGGTTAGACTCAGGCTCTTAGGGTTAGGGTTCGACTCAGGCTCTTAGGGTTAGGGTTAGACTCAGGCTCTTAGGGTTAGGGTTAGAGTCAGGCTCTTAGGGTTAGGGTTAGACTCAGGCTCTTAGGGTTAGGGTTAGACTCAAGCTCTTAGGGTTAGGGTTCGACTCAGGCTCTTAGGGTTAGGGTTAGACTCAGGCTCTTAGGGTTAGGGTTAGACTCAGGCTCTTAGGGTTAGGCTTAGCCTCAGGCTCTTAGGGTTAGGGTTAGACTCAGGCTCTTAGGGTTAGGGTTAGACTAAGGCTCTTAGGGTTAGGGTTAGACTCAGGCTCTTAGGGTTAGGGTTAGACTCAGGCTCTTCGGGTTAGGGTTAGACTCTGGCTCTTCGGGTTAGGGTTAGACTCAGGCTCTTCGGGTTAGGGTTAGACTCAGGCTCTTAGGGTGAGGGTTAGACTCAGGCTCTTAGGGTTAGACTCAGGCTCTTAGGGTTAGGGTTAGACTCAGGCTCTTAGGGTGAGGGTTAGAGTCAGGCTCTTAGGGTTAGGGTTAGACTCAGGCTCTTAGGGTTCGGGTTCGACTCAGGCTCTTAGGGTTAGGGTTAGACTCAGGCTCTTAGGGTTAGGGTTAGACTCAGGCTCTTCGGGTTAGGGTTAGACTCAGGCTCTTAGGGTTAGGGTTAGACTCAGGCTCTTAGGGTTAGGGTTAGACTCAGGCTCTTAGGGTGAGGGTTAGAGTCAGGCTCTTAGGGTTAGGGTTAGACTCAGGCTCTTAGGGTGAGGGTTAGACTCAGGCTCTTAGGGTTAGGGTTCGACTCAGACTCTTAGGGTTAGGGTTAGACTCAGGCTCTTAGGGTTAGGGTTAGACTCAGGCTCTTAGGGTTAGGGTTAGACTCAGGCTCTTCGGGTGAGGGTTAGACTCAGGCTCTTAGGGTGAGGGTTAGACTCAGGCTCTTAGGGTTAGGGTTAGACTCAGGCTCTTAGGGTTAGGGTTAGACTCAGGCTCTTAGGGTGAGGGCTAGACTCAGGCTCTTAGGGTTAGGGTTAGACTCAGGCTCTTAGGGTGAGGGTTAGACTCAGGCTCTTAGGGTTAGGGTTAGACTCAGGCTCTTCGGGTTAGGCTTAGACTCAGGCTCTTAGGGTTAGGGTTAGACTCAGGCTCTTAGGGATCGGGTTAGACTCAGGCTCTTAGGGTGAGGGTTAGACTCAGGCTCTTAGGGTTAGGGTTAGACTCAGGCTCTTAGGGTTAGGGTTAGACTCAGGCTCTTAGGGTTAGGGTTAGACTCAGGCTCTTCGGGTTAGGGTTAGACTCAGGCTCTTCGGGTTAGGCTTAGACTCAGGCTCTTAGGGTTAGGGTTAGACTCAGGCTCTTAGGGTTAGGGTTAGACTCAGGCTCTTAGGGTTAGGGTTAGACTCAGGCTCTTAGGGTTAGGGTTAGACTCAGGCTCTTAGGGTGAGGGTTAGACTCAGGCTCTTAGGGTTCGGGTTAGACTCAGGCTCTTAGGGTTAGGGTTAGACTCAGGCTCTTAGGGATCGGGTTAGACTCAGGCTCTTAGGGTTAGGGTTAGACTCAGGCTCTTAGGGTTAGGGTTAGACTCAGGCTCTTAGGGTGAGTGTTAGACTCAGGCTCTTAGGGTTAGGGTTAGACTCAGGCTCTTAGGGTTAGGGTTAGACTCAGGCTCTTAGGGATAGGGTTAGAATCAGGCTCTTAGGGTTAGGGTTAGACTCAGGCTCTTAGGGTGAGGGTTAGACTCAGGCTCTTAGGGTTAGGGTTAGACTCAGGCTCTTAGGGTGAGGGTTAGACTCAGGCCCTTAGGTTGAGGGTTAGACTCAGGCTCTTAGGGTTAGGGTTAGACTCAGGCTCTTAGGGTTAGGGTTAGACTCAGGCTCTTAGGGTTAGGGTTAGACTCAGGCTCTTAGGCTTAGGCTTAGGTTAACCAGGCTCTTAGGGTGAGGGTTAGACTCAGGCTCTTAGGGTTAGGGTTAGACTCAGGCTCTTAGGGTTAGGGTTAGACTTAGGCTCTTAGGGTTAGGGTTAGACTCAGGCTCTTCGGGTTAGGGTTAGACTCAGGCTCTTCGGGTTAGGGTTAGACTCAGGCTCTTAGGGTTAGGGTTAGACTCAGGCTCTTAGGGTTAGGGTTAGACTCAGGCTCTTAGGGCTAGGTTTAGACTCAGGCTCTTAGGGTTAGGGTTAGACTCAGGCTCTTAGGGTTAGGCTTAGACTCAGGCTCTTAGGGTTAGGGTTAGACTCAGGCTCTTAGGGTTAGGGTTAGACTCAGGCTCTTAGGGTTAGGGTTAGACTCAGGCTCTTAGGGTTAGGGTTAGACTCAGGCTCTTAGGGTTAGGGTTAGACTCAGGCTCTTAGGGTTAGGGCTAGATTCAGGCTCTTAGGGTTAGCGTTAGAGTCAGGCTCTTAGGGTTAGGGTTAGATTTAGGCTCTTAGGGTTAGGCTTAGCCTCAGGCTCTTAGGGTTAGGCTTAGACTCAGGCTCTTAGTGTTAGGCTTAGACTCAGGCTCTTAGGGTGAGGGTTAGACTCAGGCTCTTAGGGTTAGGCTTAGACTCAGGCTCTTAGGGTTAGGGTTAGACTCAGGCTCTTAGGGTTAGGGTTAGACTCAGGCTCTTAGGGTTAGGGTTAGACTCTGGCTCTTCTTGTTAGGGTTAGACTCAGGCTCTTAGGGTGAGGGTTAGACTCAGGCTCTTAGGGTGAGGGTTAGACTCAGGCTCCTAGGGTTAGGCTTAGACTCAGGCTCTTAGGGTTAGGCTTAGACTCAGGCTCTTAGGGTTAGGGTTAGACTCAGGCTCTTAGGGATCGGGTTAGACTCAGGCTCTTAGGGTTAGGGTTAGACTCAGGCTCTTAGGGTTAGGGTTAGACTCAGGCTCTTAGGGTTAGGCTTAGACTCAGGCTCTTAGGGTTAGGGTTAGACTCAGGCTCTTAGGGCTAGGGTTAGACTCAGGCTCTTAGGGTTAGGCTTAGACTCAGGCTCTTAGGCTTAGGGTTAGACTCAGGCTCTTAGGGTGAGGGTTAGACTCAGGCTCTTCGGGTTAGGGTTAGACTCAGGCTCTTAGGGTGAGGGTTAGACTCAGGCTCTTAGGGTGAGGGTTAGACTCAGGCTCCTAGGGTTAGGCTTAGACTCAGGCTCTTCGGGTTAGGGTTAGACTCAGGCTCTTCGGGTTAGGGTTAGACTCAGGCTCTTAGGGTTAGGGTTAGACTCAGGCTCTTAGGGTTCGGGTTCGACTCAGGCTCTTAGGGTTAGGGTTAGACTCAGGCTCTTAGGGTTAGGGTTAGACTCAGGCTCTTAGGGTTAGGGTTAGACTCAGGCTCTTAGGGTTAGGCTTAGACTCAGCCTCTTAGGGTGAGGGTTAGACTCAGGCTCTTAGGGTGAGGGTTAGACTCAGGCTCTTAGGGCTAGGGTTAGACTCAGGCTCTTAGGGTTAGACTCAGGCTCTTAGGGTTAGGGTTAGACTCAGGCTCTTAGGGTTAGGGTTCGACTCAGGCTCTTAGGGTTAGGGTTCGACTCAGGCTCTTAGGCTTAGGGTTAGACTCAGGCTCTTAGGGTTAGGGTTCGACTCAGGCTCTTAGGGTTAGGGTTAGACTCAGGCTCTTAGGCTTAGGGTTAGACTCAGGCTCTTAGGGTTAGGGTTAGACTCAGGCTCTTAGGGTTAGGGTTAGACTCAGGCTCTTAGGGTTAGGCTTAGACTCAGGCTCTTAGGGTTAGGGTTAGACTCAGGCTCTTAGGGTGAGGGTTAGACTCAGGCTCTTAGGGTGAGGGTTAGACTCAGGCTCCTAGGGTTAGGGTTAGACTCAGGCTCTTAGGGTTAGGCTTAGACTCAGGCTCTTAGGGTTAGGGTTAGACTCAGGCTCTTAGGGTTAGGGTTAGACTCAGGCTCTTAGGGTTCGGGTTCGACTCAGGCTCTTAGGGTTAGGGTTAGAGTCAGGCTCTTAGGGTTAGGGTTAGACTCAGGCTCTTAGGGTTAGGGTTAGACTCAGGCTCTTAGGGTTAGGCTTAGACTCAGGCTCTTAGGGTTAGGGTTAGACTCAGGCTCTTAGGGTGAGGGTTAGACTCAGGCTCTTAGGGTTAGGGTTAGACTCTGGCTCTTCTTGTTAGGGTTAGACTCAGGCTCTTAGGGTGAGGGTTAGACTCAGGCTCTTAGGGTTAGGGTTAGACTCAGGCTCCTAGGGTTAGGCTTAGACTCAGGCTCTTAGGGTTAGGCTTAAACTCAGGCTCTTAGGGTTAGGCTTAGACTCAGGCTCTTCGGGTGAGGGTTAGTCTCAGGCTCTTAGGGTTAGGGTTAGACTCAGGCTCTTAGGGTGAGGGTTAGACTCAGGCTCTTAGGGTGAGGGTTAGACTCAGGCTCTTAGGGTTAGGGTTAGACTCAGGCTCTTAGGGTGAGGGTTCGACACAGGCTCTT
This sequence comes from Falco punctatus, assembly GCF_963210335.1. NCBI lineage: Eukaryota > Metazoa > Chordata > Aves > Falconiformes > Falconidae > Falco > Falco punctatus. Next base: position 301,686 of record NW_027660079.1, read on the forward strand.
AGGGCGAGGGTTAGACTCAGGCTCTTAGGGTTAGGGTTAGACTCAGGGTCTTAGGGTTAGGGTTAGACTCAGGCTCTTCGGGTTAGGGTTAGACTCAGGCTCTTAGGGTTAGGGTTAGACTCAGGCTCTTAGGGTTAGGGTTCGAGTCAGGCTCTTAGGGTTAGGGTTAGAGTCAGGCTCTTAGGGTTAGGGTTAGACTCAGGCTCTTAGGGTTAGGCTTAGACTCAGGCTCTTAGGGTTAGGGTTAGACTCAGGCTCTTAGGGTTAGGCTTAGACTCAGGCTCTTAGGGTTAGGGTTAGACTCAGGCTCTTAGGGTGAGGGTTAGACTCAGGCTCTTAGGGTGAGGGTTAGACTCAGGCTCTTAGGGTGAGGGTTAGACTCAGGCTCTTAGGGTTAGGGTTAGACTCAGGCTCTTAGGGTTAGGGTTAGACTCAGGCTCTTAGGGTTAGGGTTAGACTCAGGCTCTTAGGGTTAGGGTTAGACTCAGGCTCTTAGGGTTAGGGTTAGACTCAGGCTCTTAGGGTTAGGGTTAGACTCAGGCTCTTAGGGCTAGGGTTAGACTCAGGCTCTTCGGGTTAGGGTTAGACTCAGGCTCTTAGGGTTAGGGTTAGACTCAGGCTCTTAGGGTTAGGATTAGAGTCAGGCTCTTAGGGTTAGGGTTAGACTCAGGCTCTTAGGGTGAGGGTTAGACTCAGGCTCTTAGGGTTAGACTCAGGCTCTTAGGGTTAGGGTTAGACTCAGGCTCTTAGGGTTAGGGTTAGACTCAGGCTCTTAGGGTTAGGGTTAGACTCAGGCTCTTAGGGTGAGGGTTCGACACAGGCTCTTAGGGCGAGGGTTAGACTCAGGCTCTTAGGGTTAGGGTTAGACTCAGGGTCTTAGGGTTAGGGTTAGACTCAGGCTCTTCGGGTTAGGGTTAGACTCAGGCTCTTAGGGTTAGGGTTAGACTCAGGCTCTTAGGGTTAGGGTTCGACTCAGGCTCTTAGGGTTAGGGTTAGAGTCAGGCTCTTAGGGTTAGGGTTAGACTCAGGCTCTTAGGGTTAGGCTTAGACTCAGGCTCTTAGGGTTAGGGTTAGACTCAGGCTCTTAGGGTTAGGCTTAGACTCAGGCTCTTAGGGTTAGGGTTAGACTCAGGCTCTTAGGGTGAGGGTTAGACTCAGGCTCTTAGGGTGAGGGTTAGACTCAGGCTCTTAGGGTGAGGGTTAGACTCAGGCTCTTAGGGTTAGGGTTAGACTCAGGCTCTTAGGGTTAGGGTTAGACTCAGGCTCTTAGGGTTAGGGTTAGACTCAGGCTCTTAGGGTTAGGGTTAGACTCAGGCTCTTAGGGTTAGGGTTAGACTCAGGCTCTTAGGGTTAGGGTTAGACTCAGGCTCTTAGGGCTAGGGTTAGACTCAGGCTCTTCGGGTTAGGGTTAGACTCAGGCTCTTAGGGTTAGGGTTAGACTCAGGCTCTTAGGGTTAGGATTAGAGTCAGGCTCTTAGGGTTAGGGTTAGACTCAGGCTCTTAGGGTGAGGGTTAGACTCAGGCTCTTAGGGTTAGACTCAGGCTCTTAGGGTTAGGGTTAGACTCAGGCTCTTAGGGTTAGGGTTAGACTCAGGCTCTTAGGGTTAGGGTTAGACTCAGGCTCTTAGGGTTAGGGTTCGACTCAGGCTCTTAGGGTTAGGGTTCGACTCAGGCTCTTAGGGTTAGGGTTAGACTCAGGCTCTTAGGGTTAGGGTTCGACTCAGGCTCTTAGGGTTAGGGTTAGACTCAGGCTCTTAGGGTTAGGGTTAGAGTCAGGCTCTTAGGGTTAGGCTTAGACTCAGGCTCTTAGGGTGAGGGTTAGACTCAGGCTCTTAGGGTTAGGGTTAGACTCAGGCTCTTAGGGTTAGGGTTAGACTCAGGCTCTTAGGGTTAGGGTTAGACTCAGGCTCTTAGGGTTAGGCTTAGACTCAGGCTCTTAGGGCTAGGGTTAGACTCAGGCTCTTCGGGTTAGGGTTAGACTCAGGCTCTTAGGGTTAGGGTTAGACTCAGGCTCTTAGGGTTAGGATTAGAGTCAGGCTCTTAGGGTTAGGGTTAGACTCAGGCTCTTAGGGTGAGGGTTAGACTCAGGCTCTTAGGGTTAGACTCAGGCTCTTAGGGTTAGGGTTAGACTCAGGCTCTTAGGGTTAGGGTTAGACTCAGGCTCTTAGGGTTAGGGTTAGACTCAGGCTCTTAGGGTGAGGGTTCGACACAGGCTCTTAGGGCGAGGGTTAGACTCAGGCTCTTAGGGTTAGGGTTAGACTCAGGGTCTTAGGGTTAGGGTTAGACTCAGGCTCTTCGGGTTAGGGTTAGACTCAGGCTCTTAGGGTTAGGGTTAGACTCAGGCTCTTAGGGTTAGGGTTCGACTCAGGCTCTTAGGGTTAGGGTTAGAGTCAGGCTCTTAGGGTTAGGGTTAGACTCAGGCTCTTAGGGTTAGGCTTAGACTCAGGCTCTTAGGGTTAGGGTTAGACTCAGGCTCTTAGGGTTAGGCTTAGACTCAGGCTCTTAGGGTTAGGGTTAGACTCAGGCTCTTAGGGTGAGGGTTAGACTCAGGCTCTTAGGGTGAGGGTTAGACTCAGGCTCTTAGGGTGAGGGTTAGACTCAGGCTCTTAGGGTTAGGGTTAGACTCAGGCTCTTAGGGTTAGGGTTAGACTCAGGCTCTTAGGGTTAGGGTTAGACTCAGGCTCTTAGGGTTAGGGTTAGACTCAGGCTCTTAGGGTTAGGGTTAGACTCAGGCTCTTAGGGTTAGGGTTAGACTCAGGCTCTTAGGGTGAGGGTTAGACTCAGGCTCTTAGGGTTAGGGTTAGACTCAGGCTCTTAGGGTTAGGGTTAGACTCAGGCTCTTAGGGTTAGGATTAGAGTCAGGCTCTTAGGGTTAGGGTTAGACTCAGGCTCTTAGGGTGAGGGTTAGACTCAGGCTCTTAGGGTTAGACTCAGGCTCTTAGGGTTAGGGTTAGACTCAGGCTCTTAGGGTTAGGGTTAGACTCAGGCTCTTAGGGTTAGGGTTAGACTCAGGCTCTTAGGGTTAGGGTTCGACTCAGGCTCTTAGGGTTAGGGTTCGACTCAGGCTCTTAGGGTTAGGGTTAGACTCAGGCTCTTAGGGTTAGGGTTCGACTCAGGCTCTTAGGGTTAGGGTTAGACTCAGGCTCTTAGGGTTAGGGTTAGACTCAGGCTCTTAGGGTTAGGCTTAGACTCAGGCTCTTAGGGTGAGGGTTAGACTCAGGCTCTTAGGGTGAGGGTTAGACTCAGGCTCTTAGGGTTAGGGTTAGACTCAGGCTCTTAGGGTGAGGTCTAGACTCAGGCTCTTAGGGTGAGGGTTAGACTCAGGCTCTTAGGGTGAGGGTTAGACTCAGGCTCTTAGGGTTAGGGTTAGACTCAGGCTCTTCGGGTTAGGGTTAGACTCAGGCTCTTAGGGTTAGGGTTAGACTCAGGCTCTTAGGGTTAGGGTTAGACTCAGGCTCTTAGGGTTAGGGTTAGACTCAGGCTCTTAGGGTGAGGGTTAGACTCAGGCTCTTAGGGTTAGGGTTAGACTCAGGCTCTTAGGGTGAGGGTTCGACTCAGGCTCTTGGGGCGAGGGTTAGACTCAGGCTCTTAGGGTTAGGGTTAGACTCAGGCTCTTAGGGTTAGGGTTAGACTCAGGCTCTTAGGGTTAGGGTTCGACTCAGGCTCTTAGGGTTAGGGTTAGACTCAGGCTCTTAGGGTTAGGGTTAGACTCAGGCTCTTAGGGTTAGGGTTAGACTCAGGCTCTTAGGGTTAGGCTTAGACTCAGGCTCTTAGGGTGAGGGTTAGACTCAGGCTCTTAGGGTTAGGCTTAGACTCAGGCTCTTAGGGTTAGGCTTAGACTCAGGCTCTTAGGGTTAGGGTTAGACTCAGGCTCTTAGGGTTAGGGTTAGACTCAGGCTCTTAGGGTTAGGCTTAGACTCAGGCTCTTAGGGTTAGGGTTAGACTCAGGCTCTTAGGGCGAGGGTTAGACTCAGGCTCTTAGGGATAGGGTTAGACTCAGGCTCTTCGGGTTAGGGTTAGACTCAGGCTCTTAGGGTTAGGGTTAGACTCAGGCTCTTAGGGTGAGGGTTAGACTCAGGATCTTAGGGTTAGGGTTAGACTCAGGCTCTTAGGGCTAGGGTTAGACTCAGGCTCTTAGGGTTAGGGTTAGACTCAGGCTCTTAGGGTGAGGGTTAGACTCAGGCTCTTAGGGTGAGGGTTAGACTCAGGCTCTTAGGGTGAGGGTTAGACTCAGGCTCTTAGGGTTAGGGTTAGACTCAGGCTCTTAGGGTGAGGGTTAGACTCAGGCTCTTAGGGTTAGGGTTAGACTCAGGCTCTTAGGCTTAGGGTTAGACTCAGGCTCTTAGGGTTAGGGTTAGACTCAGGCTCTTAGGGTGAGGGTTAGACTCAGGCTCTTAGGGTTAGGGTTAGACTCAGGCTCTTAGGGTGAGGGTTAGACTCAGGCTCTTAGGGTTAGGGTTAGACTCAGGCTCTTAGGGTTAGGGTTAGACTCAGGCTCTTAGGGTTAGGGTTAGACTCAGGCTCTTAGGGTTAGGGTTAGACTCAGGCTCTTAGGGCTAGGGTTAGACTCAGGCTCTTCGGGTTAGGGTTAGACTCAGGCTCTTAGGGTTAGGGTTAGACTCAGGCTCTTAGGGTTAGGATTAGAGTCAGGCTCTTAGGGTTAGTCTTAGACTCAGGCTCTTAGGGTGAGGGTTAGACTCAGGCTCTTAGGGTTAGACTCAGGCTCTTAGGGTTAGGGTTAGACTCAGGCTCTTAGGGTTAGGGTTAGACTCAGGCTCTTAGGGTTAGGGTTAGACTCAGGCTCTTAGGGTGAGGGTTCGACACAGGCTCTTAGGGCGAGGGTTAGACTCAGGCTCTTAGGGTTAGGGTTAGACTCAGGCTCTTAGGGTTAGGGTTAGACTCAGGCTCTTCGGGTTAGGGTTAGACTCAGGCTCTTAGGGTTAGGGTTAGACTCAGGCTCTTAGGGTTAGGGTTCGACTCAGGCTCTTAGGGTTAGGGTTAGAGTCAGGCTCTTAGGGTTAGGGTTAGACTCAGGCTCTTAGGGTTAGGCTTAGACTCAGGCTCTTAGGGTTAGGGTTAGACTCAGGCTCTTAGGGTTAGGCTTAGACTCAGGCTCTTAGGGTTAGGGTTAGACTCAGGCTCTTAGGGTGAGGGTTAGACTCAGGCTCTTAGGGTGAGGGTTAGACTCAGGCTCTTAGGGTGAGGGTTAGACTCAGGCTCTTAGGGTTAGGGTTAGACTCAGGCTCTTAGGGTTAGGGTTAGACTCAGGCTCTTAGGGTTAGGGTTAGACTCAGGCTCTTAGGGTTAGGGTTAGACTCAGGCTCTTAGGGTTAGGGTTAGACTCAGGCTCTTAGGGTTAGGGTTAGACTCAGGCTCTTAGGGCTAGGGTTAGACTCAGGCTCTTCGGGTTAGGGTTAGACTCAGGCTCTTAGGGTTAGGGTTAGACTCAGGCTCTTAGGGTTAGGATTAGAGTCAGGCTCTTAGGGTTAGGGTTAGACTCAGGCTCTTAGGGTGAGGGTTAGACTCAGGCTCTTAGGGTTAGACTCAGGCTCTTAGGGTTAGGGTTAGACTCAGGCTCTTAGGGTTAGGGTTAGAGTCAGGCTCTTAGGGTTAGGGTTAGACTCAGGCTCTTAGGGTTAGGGTTCGACTCAGGCTCTTAGGGTTAGGGTTCGACTCAGGCTCTTAGGGTTAGGGTTAGACTCAGGCTCTTAGGGTTAGGGTTCGACTCAGGCTCTTAGGGTTAGGGTTAGACTCAGGCTCTTAGGGTTAGGCTTAGACTCAGGCTCTTAGGGTGAGGGTTAGACTCAGGCTCTTAGGGTGAGGGTTAGACTCAGGCTCTTAGGGTTAGGGTTAGACTCAGGCTCTTAGGGTGAGGTCTAGACTCAGGCTCTTAGGGTGAGGGTTAGACTCAGGCTCTTAGGGTGAGGGTTAGACTCAGGCTCTTAGGGTTAGGGTTAGACACAGGCTCTTCGGGTTAGGGTTAGACTCAGGCTCTTAGGGTTAGGGTTAGACTCAGGCTCTTAGGGTTAGGGTTAGACTCAGGCTCTTAGGGTGAGGGTTAGACTCAGGCTCTTAGGGTTAGGGTTAGACTCAGGCTCTTAGGGTGAGGGTTCGACTCAGGCTCTTGGGGCGAGGGTTAGACTCAGGCTCTTAGGGTTAGGGTTAGACTCAGGCTCTTAGGGTTAGGGTTAGACTCAGGCTCTTAGGGTTAGGGTTCGACTCAGGCTCTTAGGGTTAGGGTTAGACTCAGGCTCTTAGGCTTAGGGTTAGACTCAGGCTCTTAGGGTTAGGGTTAGACTCAGGCTCTTAGGGTTAGGCTTAGACTCAGGCTCTTAGGGTGAGGGTTAGACTCAGGCTCTTAGGGTTAGGCTTAGACTCAGGCTCTTAGGGTTAGGCTTAGACTCAGGCTCTTAGGGTTAGGGTTAGACTCAGGCTCTTAGGGTTAGGGTTAGACTCAGGCTCTTAGGGTTAGGCTTAGACTCAGGCTCTTAGGGTTAGGGTTAGACTCAGGCTCTTAGGGCGAGGGTTAGACTCAGGCTCTTAGGGATAGGGTTAGACTCAGGCTCTTCGGGTTAGGGTTAGACTCAGGCTCTTAGGGTTAGGGTTAGACTCAGGCTCTTAGGGTGAGGGTTAGACTCAGGATCTTAGGGTTAGGGTTAGACTCAGGCTCTTAGGGCTAGGGTTAGACTCAGGCTCTTAGGGTTAGGGTTAGACTCAGGCTCTTAGGGTGAGGGTTAGACTCAGGCTCTTAGGGTGAGGGTTAGACTCAGGCTCTTAGGGTGAGGGTTAGACTCAGGCTCTTAGGGTTAGGGTTAGACTCAGGCTCTTAGGGTGAGGGTTAGACTCAGGCTCTTAGGGTTAGGGTTAGACTCAGGCTCTTAGGCTTAGGGTTAGACTCAGGCTCTTAGGGTTAGGCTTAGACTCAGGCTCTTAGGGTGAGGGTTAGACTCAGGCTCTTAGGCTTAGGGTTAGACTCAGGCTCTTAGGGTTAGGGTTAGACTCAGGCTCTTAGGGCTAGGGTTAGACTCAGGCTCTTAGGGTGAGGGTTAGACTCAGGCTCTTAGGGTGAGGGTTAGACTCAGGCGCTTAGGGTTAGGGTTAGACTCAGGCTCTTAGGGTTCGGGTTCGACTCAGGCTCTTAGGGTTAGGGTTAGACTCAGGCTCTTAGGGTTAGGGTTAGACTCAGGCTCTTAGGCTTAGGGTTAGACTCAGGCTCTTAGGGTTAGGGTTAGACTCAGGCTCTTAGGGTGAGGGTTAGACTCAGGCTCTTAGGGTGAGGGTTAGACTCAGGCTCTTAGGCTTAGGGTTAGACTCAGGCTCTTAGGGTTAGGCTTAGACTCAGGCTCTTAGGGTTAGGCTTAGACTCAGGCTCTTCGGGTTAGGGTTAGACTCAGGCTCTTAGGGTTAGGGTTAGACTCAGGCTCTTAGGGTTAGGCTTAGACTCAGGCTCTTAGGGTGAGTGTTAGACTCAGGCTCTTAGGGTGAGGGTTAGACTCAGGCTCTTAGGGCTAGGGTTAGACTCAGGCTCTTAGGGTTAGGCTTAGACTCAGGCTCTTAGGGTTAGGCTTAGACTCAGGCTCTTAGGGTTAGGGTTCGACTCAGGCTCTTAGGGTTAGGGTTCGACTCAGGCTCTTAGGGTTAGGGTTCGACTCAGGCTCTTAGGGTTAGGGTTCGACTCAGGCTCTTAGGGTTAGGGTTAGACTCAGGCTCTTAGGGTTAGGGTTAGACTCAGGCTCTTAGGGTTAGGCTTAGACTCAGGCTCTTAGGGTTAGGGTTAGACTCAGGCTCTTAGGGTGAGGGTTAGACTCAGGCTCTTAGGGTGAGGGTTAGACTCAGGCTCCTAGGGTTAGGCTTAGACTCAGGCTCTTAGGGTTAGGCTTAGACTCAGGCTCTTAGGGTTAGGGATAGACTCAGGCTCTTAGGGTTAGGGTTAGACTCAGGCTCTTAGGGTTCGGGTTCGACTCAGGCTCTTAGGGTTAGGGTTAGAGTCAGGCTCTTAGGGTTAGGGTTAGACTCAGGCTCTTAGGGTTAGGGTTAGACTCAGGCTCTTAGGGTTAGGCTTAGACTCAGGCTCTTAGGGTTAGGGTTAGATTCAGGCTCTTAGGGTGAGGGTTAGACTCAGGCTCTTAGGGTTAGGGTTAGACTCTGGCTCTTCTTGTTAGGGTTAGACTCAGGCTCTTAGGGTGAGGGTTAGACTCAGGCTCTTAGGGTTAGGGTTAGACTCAGGCTCTTAGGGTTAGGGTTCGACTCAGGCTCTTAGGGTTAGGGTTCGACTCAGGCTCTTAGGGTTAGGGTTAGACTCAGGCTCTTAGGGTTAGGGTTCGACTCAGGCTCTTAGGGTTAGGGTTAGACTCAGGCTCTTAGGGTTAGGGTTAGACTCAGGCTCTTAGGGTTAGGCTTAGACTCAGGCTCTTAGGGTGAGGGTTAGACTCAGGCTCTTAGGGTGAGGGTTAGACTCAGGCTCTTAGGGTTAGGGTTAGACTCAGGCTCTTAGGGTGAGGTCTAGACTCAGGCTCTTAGGGTGAGGGTTAGACTCAGGCTCTTAGGGTTAGGGTTAGACTCAGGCTCTTAGGGATCGGGTTAGACTCAGGCTCTTAGGGTTAGGGTTAGACTCAGGCTCTTAGGGTTAGGGTTAGACTCAGGCTCTTAGGGTGAGGGTTAGACTCAGGCTCTTAGGGTGAGGGTTAGACTCAGGCTCTTAGGGTGAGGGTTAGACTCAGGCTCCTAGGGTTAGGCTTAGACTCAGGCTCTTCGGGTTAGGGTTAGACTCAGGCTCTTAGGGTTAGGGTTAGACTCAGGCTCTTAGGGTTAGGGTTAGACTCAGGCTCTTAGGGTTAGGGTTAGACTCAGGCTCTTAGGGTGAGGGTTAGACTCAGGCTCTTAGGGTTAGGGTTAGACTCAGGCTCTTAGGGTGAGGGTTCGACTCAGGCTCTTGGGGCGAGGGTTAGACTCAGGCTCTTAGGGTTAGGGTTAGACTCAGGCTCTTAGGGTTAGGGTTCGACTCAGGCTCTTAGGGTTAGGGTTAGACTCAGGCTCTTAGGCTTAGGGTTAGGCTCAGGCTCTTAGGGTTAGGGTTAGACTCAGGCTCTTAGGGTTAGGGTTAGACTCAGGCTCTTAGGGTGAGGGTTAGACTCAGGCTCTTAGGGTTAGGCTTAGACTCAGGCTCTTAGGGTTAGGGTTAGACTCAGGCTCTTAGGGTGTGGGCTAGACTCAGGCTCTTAGGGTTAGGGTTAGACTCAGGCTCTTAGGGTGAGGGTTAGACTCAGGCTCTTAGGGCGAGGGTTAGACTCAGGCTCTTAGGGATAGGGTTAGACTCAGGCTCTTCGGGTTAGGGTTAGACTCAGGCTCTTAGGGTTAGGGTTAGACTCAGGCTCTTAGGGTGAGGGTTAGACTCAGGATCTTAGGGTTAGGGTTAGACTCAGGCTCTTAGGGCTAGGGTTAGACTCAGGCTCTTAGGGTTAGGGTTAGACTCAGGCTCTTAGGGTGAGGGTTAGACTCAGGCTCTTAGGGTGAGGGTTAGACTCAGGCTCTTAGGGTTAGGGTTAGACTCAGGCTCTTAGGGTTAGGGTTAGACTCAGGCTCTTAGAGTTAGGGTTAGACTCAGGCTCTTAGGGTTAGGGTTAGACTCAGGCTCTTAGGCTTAGGGTTAGACTCAGGCTCTTAGGGTTAGGGTTAGACTCAGGCTCTTAGGGTGAGGGTTAGACTCAGGCTCTTAGGCTTAGGGTTAGACTCAGGCTCTTAGGGTTAGGGTTAGACTCAGGCTCTTAGGGCTAGGGTTAGACTCAGGCTCTTAGGGTGAGGGTTAGACTCAGGCTCTTAGGGTGAGGGTTAGACTCAGGCTCTTAGGGTGAGGGTTAGACTCAGGCTCTTAGGGTTAGGGTTAGACTCAGGCTCTTAGGCTTAGGGTTAGACTCAGGCTCTTAGGGTTAGGGTTCGACTCAGGCTCTTAGGGTTAGGGTTAGACTCAGGCTCTTAGGCTTAGGGTTAGACTCAGGCTCTTAGGGTTAGGGTTAGACTCAGGCTCTTAGGGTTAGGGTTAGACTCAGGCTCTTAGGGTGAGGGTTAGACTCAGGCTCTTAGGCTTAGGGTTAGACTCAGGCTCTTCGGGTTAGGGTTAGACTCAGGCTCTTAGGGTTAGGGTTAGACTCAGGCTCTTAGGGTTAGGCTTAGACTCAGGCTCTTAGGGTGAGGGTTAGACTCAGGCTCTTAGGGTGAGGGTTAGACTCAGGCTCTTAGGGCTAGGGTTAGACTCAGGCTCTTAGGGTTAGACTCAGGCTCTTAGGGTTAGGGTTAGACTCAGGCTCTTAGGGTTAGGGTTCGACTCAGGCTCTTAGGGTGAGGGTTCGACTCAGGCTCTTAGGGTTAGGGTTCGACTCAGGCTCTTAGGGTTAGGGTTCGACTCAGGCTCTTAGGGTTAGGGTTAGACTCAGGCTCTTAGGCTTAGGGTTAGACTCAGGCTCTTAGGGTTAGGGTTAGACTCAGGCTCTTAGGGTTAGGGTTAGACTCAGGCTCTTAGGGTTAGGCTTAGACTCAGGCTCTTAGGGTTAGGGTTAGACTCAGGCTCTTAGGGTGAGGGTTAGACTCAGGCTCTTAGGGTGAGGGTTAGACTCAGGCTCCTAGGGTTAGGCTTAGACTCAGGCTCTTAGGGTTAGGCTTAGACTCAGGCTCTTAGGGTTAGGGTTAGACTCAGGCTCTTAGGGTTAGGGTTAGACTCAGGCTCTTAGGGTTCGGGTTCGACTCAGGCTCTTAGGGTTAGGGTTAGACTCAGGCTCTTAGGGTTAGGGTTAGACTCAGGCTCTTAGGGTTAGGCTTAGACTCAGGCTCTTAGGGTGAGGGTTAGACTCAGGCTCTTAGGGTTAGGGTTAGACTCTGGCTCTTCTTGTTAGGGTTAGACTCAGGCTCTTAGGGTGAGGGTTAGACTCAGGCTCTTAGGGTTAGGGTTAGACTCAGGCTCTTAGGGTTAGGGTTAGACTCAGGCTCTTAGGGTTAGGGTTAGACTCAGGCTCTTAGGGTTAGGGTTCGACTCAGGCTCTTAGGGTTAGGGTTCGACTCAGGCTCTTAGGGTTAGGGTTAGACTCAGGCTCTTAGGGTTAGGGTTCGACTCAGGCTCTTAGGGTTAGGGTTAGACTCAGGCTCTTAGGGTTAGGCTTAGACTCAGGCTCTTAGGGTGAGCGTTAGACTCAGGCTCTTAGGGTGAGGGTTAGACTCAGGCTCTTAGGGTTAGGGTTAGACTCAGGCTCTTAGGGTGAGGGTTAGACTCAGGCTCTTAGGGTGAGGGTTAGACTCAGGCTCTTAGGGTGAGGGTTAGACTCAGGCTCCTAGGGTTAGGCTTAGACTCAGGCTCTTCGGGTTAGGGTTAGACTCAGGCTCTTAGGCTTAGGGTTAGACTCAGGCTCTTAGGGTTAGGGTTAGACTCAGGCTCTTAGGGTTAGGGTTCGACTCAGGCTCTTAGGGTTAGGGTTAGACTCAGGCTCTTAGGGTGAGGGTTAGACTCAGGCTCTTAGGGTTAGGGTTAGACTCAGGCTCTTAGGGTGAGGGTTCGACTCAGGCTCTTGGGGCGAGGGTTAGACTCAGGCTCTTAGGGTTAGGGTTAGACTCAGGCTCTTAGGGTTAGGGTTAGACTCAGGCTCTTAGGGTTAGGGTTCGACTCAGGCTCTTAGGGTTAGGGTTAGACTCAGGCTCTTAGGGTTAGGGTTCGACTCAGGCTCTTAGGGTTAGGGTTAGACTCAGGCTCTTAGGGTGAGGGTTAGACTCAGGCTCCTAGGGTTAGGCTTAGACTCAGGCTCTTAGGGTTAGGGTTAGACTCAGGCTCTTAGGGTTAGGGTTAGACTCAGGCTCTTAGGGTTAGGGTTAGACTCAGGCTCTTAGGGTTAGGCTTAGACTCAGGCTCTTCGGGTTAGGGTTCGACTCAGGCTCTTAGGGTTAGGGTTAGACTCAGGCTCTTAGGGTGAGGGTTAGACTCAGGCTCTTAGGGTTAGGCTTAGACTCAGGCTCTTAGGGTTAGGCTTAGACTCAGGCTCTTAGGGTTAGGGTTAGACTCAGGCTCTTAGGGTGAGGGCTAGACTCAGGCTCTTAGGGTTAGGGTTAGACTCAGGCTCTTAGGGTCAGGGTTAGACTCAGGCTCTTAGGGTGAGGGTTAGACTCAGGCTCTTAGGGTGAGGGTTAGACTCAGGCTCTTAGGGTTAGGGTTAGACTCAGGCTCCTAGGGTTAGGCTTAGACTCAGGCTCTTAGGGTTAGGCTTAGACTCAGGCTCTTAGGGTTAGGGTTAGACTCAGGCTCTTAGGGATCGGGTTAGACTCAGGCTCTTAGGGTTAGGGTTAGACTCAGGCTCTTAGGGTTAGGGTTAGACTCAGGCTCTTAGGGTTAGGCTTAGACTCAGGCTCTTAGGGTTAGGGTTAGACTCAGGCTCTTAGGGCTAGGGTTAGACTCAGGCTCTTAGGGTTAGGCTTAGACTCAGGCTCTTAGGCTTAGGGTTAGACTCAGGCTCTTAGGCTTAGGGTTAGACTCAGGCTCTTAGGGTTAGGGTTAGACTCAGGCTCTTAGGGTGAGGGTTAGACTCAGGCTCTTAGGGTGAGGGTTAGACTCAGGCTCCTAGGGTTAGGCTTAGACTCAGGCTCTTCGGGTTAGGGTTAGACTCAGGCTCTTAGGGTTAGGGTTAGACTCAGGCTCTTAGGGTTCGGGTTCGACTCAGGCTCTTAGGGTTAGGGTTAGACTCAGGCTCTTAGGGTTAGGGTTAGACTCAGGCTCTTAGGGTTAGGGTTAGACTCAGGCTCTTAGGGTTAGGCTTAGACTCAGGCTCTTAGGGTGAGGGTTAGACTCAGGCTCTTAGGGTGAGGGTTAGACTCAGGCTCTTAGGGCTAGGGTTAGACTCAGGCTCTTAGGGTTAGACTCAGGCTCTTAGGGTTAGGGTTAGACTCAGGCTCTTAGGGTTAGGGTTCGACTCAGGCTCTTAGGGTTAGGGTTCGACTCAGGCTCTTAGGCTTAGGGTTAGACTCAGGCTCTTAGGGTTAGGGTTCGACTCAGGCTCTTAGGGTTAGGGTTAGACTCAGGCTCTTAGGCTTAGGGTTAGACTCAGGCTCTTAGGGTTAGGGTTAGACTCAGGCTCTTAGGGTTAGGGTTAGACTCAGGCTCTTAGGGTTAGGGTTAGACTCAGGCTCTTCGGGTTAGGGTTAGACTCAGGCTCTTAGGGTGAGGGTTAGACTCAGGCTCTTAGGGTGAGGGTTAGACTCAGGCTCTTAGGGTTAGGGTTAGACTCAGGCTCTTAGGGTTCGGGTTCGACTCAGGCTCTTAGGGTTAGGGTTAGAGTCAGGCTCTTAGGGTTAGGGTTAGACTCAGGCTCTTAGGGTTAGGGTTAGACTCAGGCTCTTAGGGTTAGGCTTAGACTCAGGCTCTTAGGGTTAGGCTTAGACTCAGGCTCTTAGGGTGAGGGTTAGACTCAGGCTCTTAGGGTTAGGGTTAGACTCTGGCTCTTCTTGTTAGGGTTAGACTCAGGCTCTTAGGGTGAGGGTTAGACTCAGGCTCTTAGGGTTAGGGTTAGACTCAGGCTCCTAGGGTTAGGCTTAGACTCAGGCTCTTAGGGTTAGGCTTAGACTCAGGCTCTTAGGGTTAGGCTTAGACTCAGGCTCTTCGGGTGAGGGTTAGTCTCAGGCTCTTAGGGTTAGGGTTAGACTCAGGCTCTTAGGGTGAGGGTTAGACTCAGGCTCTTAGGGTGAGGGTTAGACTCAGGCTCTTAGGGTTAGGGTTAGACTCAGGCTCTTAGGGTGAGGGTTCGACACAGGCTCTTAGGGCGAGGGTTAGACTCAGGCTCTTAGGGTGAGGGTTAGACTCAGGGTCTTAGGGTTAGGGTTAGACTCAGGCTCTTCGGGTTAGGGTTAGACTCAGGCTCTTAGGGTTAGGGTTAGACTCAGGCTCTTAGGGTTAGGGTTCGACTCAGGCTCTTAGGGTTAGGGTTAGAGTCAGGCTCTTAGGGTTAGGGTTAGACTCAGGCTCTTAGGGTTAGGCTTAGACTCAGGCTCTTAGGGTTAGGGTTAGACTCAGGCTCTTAGGGTTAGGCTTAGACTCAGGCTCTTAGGCTTAGGGTTAGACTCAGGCTCTTAGGGTGAGGGTTAGACTCAGGCTCTTAGGGTGAGGGTTAGACTCAGGCTCCTAGGGTTAGGCTTAGACTCAGGCTCTTAGGGTTAGGGTTAGACTCAGGCTCTTAGGGTTAGGGTTAGACTCAGGCTCTTAGGCTTAGGGTTAGACTCAGGCTCTTAGGGTTAGGGTTAGACTCAGGCTCTTAGGGTTAGGGTTAGACTCAGGCTCTTAGGGCTAGGGTTAGACTCAGGCTCTTAGGGCTAGGGTTAGACTCAGGCTCTTCGGGTTAGGGTTAGACTCAGGCTCTTAGGGTTAGGGTTAGACTCAGGCTCTCAGGGTTAGGGTTAGACTCAGGCTCTTAGGGTTAGGCTTAGACTCAGGCTCTTAGGGTTAGGGTTAGACTCAGGCTCTTAGGGCTAGGGTTAGACTCAGGCTCTTAGGGTTAGACTCAGGCTCTTAGGGTTAGGGTTAGACTCAGGCTCTTAGGGTTAGGGTTAGACTCAGGCTCTTAGGGTTAGGGTTCGACTCAGGCTCTTAGGGTTAGGGTTCGACTCAGGCTCTTAGGGTTAGGGTTAGACTCAGGCTCTTAGGGTTAGGGTTAGACTCAGGCTCTTAGGGTTAGGGTTAGACTCAGGCTCTTAGGGTTAGGGTTAGACTCAGGCTCTTAGGGTTAGGCTTAGACTCAGGCTCTTAGGGTGAGGGTTAGACTCAGGCTCTTAGGGTGAGGGTTAGACTCAGGCTCTTAGGGTTAGGGTTAGACTCAGGCTCTTAGGGTGAGGTCTAGACTCAGGCTCTTAGGGTGAGGGTTAGACTCAGGCTCTTAGGGTGAGGGTTAGACTCAGGCTCTTAGGGTTAGGGTTAGACTCAGGCTCTTCGGGTTAGGGTTAGACTCAGGCTCTTAGGGTTAGGGTTAGACTCAGGCTCTTAGGGTTAGGGTTAGACTCAGGCTCTTAGGGTGAGGGTTAGACTCAGGCTCTTAGGGTTAGGGTTAGACTCAGGCTCTTAGGGTGAGGGTTCGACTCAGGCTCTTGGGGCGAGGGTTAGACTCAGGCTCTTAGGGTTAGGGTTAGACTCAGGCTCTTAGGGTTAGGGTTAGACTCAGGCTCTTAGGGTTAGGGTTCGACTCAGGCTCTTAGGGTTAGGGTTAGACTCAGGCTCTTAGGCTTAGGGTTAGACTCAGGCTCTTAGGGTTAGGGTTAGACTCAGGCTCTTAGGGTTAGGCTTAGACTCAGGCTCTTAGGGTGAGGGTTAGACTCAGGCTCTTAGGGTTAGGCTTAGACTCAGGCTCTTAGGGTTAGGCTTAGACTCAGGCTCTTAGGGTGAGGGTTAGACTCAGGCTCTTAGGGTTAGGGTTAGACTCAGGCTCTTAGGGTTAGGCTTAGACTCAGGCTCTTAGGGTTAGGGTTAGACTCAGGCTCTTAGGGCGAGGGTTAGACTCAGGCTCTTAGGGATAGGGTTAGACTCAGGCTCTTCGGGTTAGGGTTAGACTCAGGCTCTTAGGGTTAGGGTTAGACTCAGGCTCTTAGGGTGAGGGTTAGACTCAGGATCTTAGGGTTAGGGTTAGACTCAGGCTCTTAGGGCTAGGGTTAGACTCAGGCTCTTAGGGTTAGGGTTAGACTCAGGCTCTTAGGGTGAGGGTTAGACTCAGGCTCTTAGGGTGAGGGTTAGACTCAGGCTCTTAGGGTTAGGCTTAGACTCAGGCTCTTAGGGTTAGGGTTAGACTCAGGCTCTTAGGGTTAGGGTTAGACTCAGGCTCTTAGGGTGAGGGTTAGACTCAGGCTCTTAGGGTTAGGGTTAGACTCAGGCTCTTAGGCTTAGGGTTAGACTCAGGCTCTTAGGGTTAGGGTTAGACTCAGGCTCTTAGGGTGAGGGTTAGACTCAGGCTCTTAGGCTTAGGGTTAGACTCAGGCTCTTAGGGTTAGGGTTAGACTCAGGCTCTTAGGGCTAGGGTTAGACTCAGGCTCTTAGGGTGAGGGTTAGACTCAGGCTCTTAGGGTGAGGGTTAGACTCAGGCTCTTAGGGTGAGGGTTAGACTCAGGCTCTTAGGGTTAGGGTTAGACTCAGGCTCTTAGGCTTAGGGTTCGACTCAGGCTCTTAGGGTTAGGGTTAGACTCAGGCTCTTAGGGTTAGGGTTAGACTCAGGCTCTTAGGCTTAGGGTTAGACTCAGGCTCTTAGGGTTAGGGTTAGACTCAGGCTCTTAGGGTGAGGTCTAGACTCAGGCTCTTAGGGTGAGGGTTAGACTCAGGCTCTTAGGCTTAGGGTTAGACTCAGGCTCTTAGGGTTAGGCTTAGACTCAGGCTCTTAGGGTTAGGCTTAGACTCAGGCTCTTCGGGTTAGGGTTAGACTCAGGCTCTTAGGGTTAGGGTTAGACTCAGGCTCTTAGGGTTAGGCTTAGACTCAGGCTCTTAGGGTGAGGGTTAGACTCAGGCTCTTAGGGTGAGGGTTAGACTCAGGCTCTTAGGGCTAGGGTTAGACTCAGGCTCTTAGGGTTAGGCTTAGACTCAGGCTCTTAGGGTTAGGCTTAGACTCAGGCTCTTAGGGTTAGGGTTCGACTCAGGCTCTTAGGGTTAGGGTTCGACTCAGGCTCTTAGGGTTAGGGTTCGACTCAGGCTCTTAGGGTTAGGGTTAGACTCAGGCTCTTAGGCTTAGGGTTAGACTCAGGCTCTTAGGCTTAGGGTTAGACTCAGGCTCTTAGGGTTAGGGTTAGACTCAGGCTCTTAGGGTTAGGCTTAGACTCAGGCTCTTAGGGTTAGGGTTAGACTCAGGCTCTTAGGGTGAGGGTTAGACTCAGGCTCTTAGGGTGAGGGTTAGACTCAGGCTCCTAGGGTTAGGCTTAGACTCAGGCTCTTAGGGTTAGGCTTAGACTCAGGCTCTTAGGGTTAGGGATAGACTCAGGCTCTTCGGGTTAGGGTTAGACTCAGGCTCTTAGGGTTCGGGTTCGACTCAGGCTCTTAGGGTTAGGGTTAGACTCAGGCTCTTAGGGTTAGGGTTAGACTCAGGCTCTTACGGTTAGGGTTAGACTCAGGCTCTTAGGGTTAGGCTTAGACTCAGGCTCTTAGGGTTAGGGTTAGACTCAGGCTCTTAGGGTGAGGGTTAGACTCAGGCTCTTAGGGTTAGGGTTAGACTCTGGCTCTTCTTGTTAGGGTTAGACTCAGGCTCTTAGGGTGAGGGTTAGACTCAGGCTCTTAGGGTTAGGGTTAGACTCAGGCTCTTAGGGTTAGGGTTAGACTCAGGCTCTTAGGGTTAGGGTTCGACTCAGGCTCTTAGGGTTAGGGTTCGACTCAGGCTCTTAGGGTTAGGGTTAGACTCAGGCTCTTAGGGTTAGGGTTCGACTCAGGCTCTTAGGGTTAGGGTTAGACTCAGGCTCTTAGGGTTAGGGTTAGACTCAGGCTCTTAGGGTTAGGCTTAGACTCAGGCTCTTAGGGTGAGGGTTAGACTCAGGCTCTTAGGGTGAGGGTTAGACTCAGGCTCTTAGGGTTAG
The DNA here is from genome assembly GCF_963210335.1 of Falco punctatus. NCBI lineage: Eukaryota > Metazoa > Chordata > Aves > Falconiformes > Falconidae > Falco > Falco punctatus. The sequence goes on from NW_027660079.1 coordinate 319,242, forward strand.
GGTTAGACTCAGGCTCTTAGGGTGAGGTCTAGACTCAGGCTCTTAGGGTGAGGGTTAGACTCAGGCTCTTAGGGTGAGGGTTAGACTCAGGCTCTTAGGGCGAGGGTTAGACTCAGGCTCTTAGGGTTAGGGTTAGACTCAGGCTCTTAGGGTTAGGGTTAGACTCAGGCTCTTAGGGTGAGGGTTAGACTCAGGCTCTTAGGGTTAGGGTTAGACTCAGGCTCTTAGGGTGAGGTCTAGACTCAGGCTCTTAGGGTGAGGGTTAGACTCAGGCTCTTAGGGTGAGGGTTAGACTCAGGCTCCTAGGGTTAGGCTTAGACTCAGGCTCTTCGGGTTAGGGTTAGACTCAGGCTCTTAGGGTTAGGGTTAGACTCAGGCTCTTAGGGTTAGGGTTAGACTCAGGCTCTTAGGGTGAGGGTTAGACTCAGGCTCTTAGGGTTAGGGTTAGACTCAGGCTCTTAGGGTGAGGGTTCGACTCAGGCTCTTGGGGCGAGGGTTAGACTCAGGCTCTTAGGGTTAGGGTTAGACTCAGGCTCTTAGGGTTAGGGTTCGACTCAGGCTCTTAGGGTTAGGGTTAGACTCAGGCTCTTAGGCTTAGGGTTAGGCTCAGGCTCTTAGGGTTAGGGTTAGACTCAGGCTCTTAGGGTTAGGCTTAGACTCAGGCTCTTAGGGTGAGGGTTAGACTCAGGCTCTTAGGGTTAGGCTTAGACTCAGGCTCTTAGGGTTAGGCTTAGACTCAGGCTCTTAGGGTTAGGGTTAGACTCAGGCTCTTAGGGTGTGGGCTAGACTCAGGCTCTTAGGGTTAGGGTTAGACTCAGGCTCTTAGGGTGAGGGTTAGACTCAGGCTCTTAGGGCGAGGGTTAGACTCAGGCTCTTAGGGATAGGGTTAGACTCAGGCTCTTCGGGTTAGGGTTAGACTCAGGCTCTTAGGGTTAGGGTTAGACTCAGGCTCTTAGGGTGAGGGTTAGACTCAGGATCTTAGGGTTAGGGTTAGACTCAGGCTCTTAGGGCTAGGGTTAGACTCAGGCTCTTAGGGTTAGGGTTAGACTCAGGCTCTTAGGGTGAGGGTTAGACTCAGGCTCTTAGGGTGAGGGTTAGACTCAGGCTCTTAGGGTTAGGGTTAGACTCAGGCTCTTAGGGTTAGGGTTAGACTCAGGCTCTTAGGGTTAGGGTTAGACTCAGGCTCTTAGGGTTAGGCTTAGACTCAGGCTCTTAGGGTTAGGGATAGACTCAGGCTCTTAGGGTTAGGGTTAGACTCAGGCTCTTAGGGTTCGGGTTCGACTCAGGCTCTTAGGGTTAGGGTTAGAGTCAGGCTCTTAGGGTTAGGGTTAGACTCAGGCTCTTAGGGTGAGGGTTAGACTCAGGCTCTTAGGGTTAGGCTTAGACTCAGGCTCTTAGGGTTAGGGTTAGACTCAGGCTCTTAGGGTGAGGGTTAGACTCAGGCTCTTAGGGTTAGGGTTAGACTCTGGCTCTTCTTGTTAGGGTTAGACTCAGGCTCTTAGGGTGAGGGTTAGACTCAGGCTCTTAGGGTTAGGGTTAGACTCAGGCTCTTAGGGTTAGGGTTAGACTCAGGCTCTTAGGGTTAGGGTTCGACTCAGGCTCTTAGGGTTAGGGTTCGACTCAGGCTCTTAGGGTTAGGGTTAGACTCAGGCTCTTAGGGTTAGGGTTCGACTCAGGCTCTTAGGGTTAGGGTTAGACTCAGGCTCTTAGGGTTAGGGTTAGACTCAGGCTCTTAGGGTTAGGCTTAGACTCAGGCTCTTAGGGTGAGGGTTAGACTCAGGCTCTTAGGGTGAGGGTTAGACTCAGGCTCTTAGGGTTAGGGTTAGACTCAGGCTCTTAGGGTGAGGTCTAGACTCAGGCTCTTAGGGTGAGGGTTAGACTCAGGCTCTTAGGGTTAGGGTTAGACTCAGGCTCTTAGGGATCGGGTTAGACTCAGGCTCTTAGGGTTAGGGTTAGACTCAGGCTCTTAGGGTTAGGGTTAGACTCAGGCTCTTAGGGTGAGGGTTAGACTCAGGCTCTTAGGGTGAGGGTTAGACTCAGGCTCTTAGGGTTAGGGTTAGACTCAGGCTCTTAGGGTGAGGTCTAGACTCAGGCTCTTAGGGTGAGGGTTAGACTCAGGCTCTTAGGGTGAGGGTTAGACTCAGGCTCCTAGGGTTAGGCTTAGACTCAGGCTCTTAGGGTTAGGGTTAGACTCAGGCTCTTCGGGTTAGGGTTAGACTCAGGCTCTTAGGGTTAGGGTTAGACTCAGGCTCTTAGGGTTAGGGTTAGACTCAGGCTCTTAGGGTGAGGGTTAGACTCAGGCTCTTAGGGTTAGTGTTAGACTCAGGCTCTTAGGGTGAGGGTTCGACTCAGGCTCTTGGGGCGAGGGTTAGACTCAGGCTCTTAGGGTTAGGGTTAGACTCAGGCTCTTAGGGTTAGGGTTCGACTCAGGCTCTTAGGGTTAGGGTTAGACTCAGGCTCTTAGGCTTAGGGTTAGGCTCAGGCTCTTAGGGTTAGGGTTAGACTCAGGCTCTTAGGGTTAGGGTTCGACTCAGGCTCTTAGGGTGAGGGTTAGACTCAGGCTCTTAGGGTTAGGCTTAGACTCAGGCTCTTAGGGTTAGGCTTAGACTCAGGCTCTTAGGGTTAGGGTTAGACTCAGGCTCTTAGGGTGTGGGCTAGACTCAGGCTCTTAGGGTTAGGGTTAGACTCAGGCTCTTAGGGTGAGGGTTAGACTCAGGCTCTTAGGGCGAGGGTTAGACTCAGGCTCTTAGGGATAGGGTTAGACTCAGGCTCTTCGGGTTAGGGTTAGACTCAGGCTCTTAGGGTTAGGGTTAGACTCAGGCTCTTAGGGTGAGGGTTAGACTCAGGATCTTAGGGTTAGGGTTAGACTCAGGCTCTTAGGGCTAGGGTTAGACTCAGGCTCTTAGGGTTAGGGTTAGACTCAGGCTCTTAGGGTGAGGGTTAGACTCAGGCTCTTAGGGTGAGGGTTAGACTCAGGCTCTTAGGGTTAGGGTTAGACTCAGGCTCTTAGGGTTAGGGTTAGACTCAGGCTCTTAGGGTTAGGGTTAGACTCAGGCTCTTAGGGTTAGGGTTAGACTCAGGCTCTTAGGGTTAGGGTTAGACTCAGGCTCTTAGGCTTAGGGTTAGACTCAGGCTCTTAGGGTTAGGGTTAGACTCAGGCTCTTAGGGTGAGGGTTAGACTCAGGCTCTTAGGCTTAGGGTTAGACTCAGGCTCTTAGGGTTAGGGTTAGACTCAGGCTCTTAGGGCTAGGGTTAGACTCAGGCTCTTAGGGTGAGGGTTAGACTCAGGCTCTTAGGGTGAGGGTTAGACTCAGGCTCTTAGGGTTAGGGTTAGACTCAGGCTCTTAGGGTTAGGGTTCGACTCAGGCTCTTAGGGTTAGGGTTAGACTCAGGCTCTTAGGCTTAGGGTTAGACTCAGGCTCTTAGGGTTAGGGTTAGACTCAGGCTCTTAGGGTTAGGGTTAGACTCAGGCTCTTAGGGTGAGGGTTAGACTCAGGCTCTTAGGCTTAGGGTTAGACTCAGGCTCTTAGGGTTAGGGTTAGACTCAGGCTCTTAGGGTTAGGCTTAGACTCAGGCTCTTAGGGTTAGGGTTAGACTCAGGCTCTTCGGGTTAGGGTTAGACTCAGGCTCTTAGGGTTAGGGTTAGACTCAGGCTCTTAGGGTTAGGCTTAGACTCAGGCTCTTAGGGTGAGGGTTAGACTCAGGCTCTTAGGGTGAGGGTTAGACTCAGGCTCTTAGGGCTAGGGTTAGACTCAGGCTCTTAGGGTTAGACTCAGGCTCTTAGGGTTAGGGTTAGACTCAGGCTCTTAGGGTTAGGGTTCGACTCAGGCTCTTAGGGTTAGGGTTCGACTCAGGCTCTTAGGGTTAGGGTTCGACTCAGGCTCTTAGGGTTAGGGTTCGACTCAGGCTCTTAGGGTTAGGGTTAGACTCAGGCTCTTAGGGTGAGGGTTAGACTCAGGCTCTTAGGGCTAGGGCTAGACTCAGGCTCTTAGGGTTAGGGTTAGACTCAGGCTCTTAGGGTGAGGGTTAGACTCAGGCTCTTAGGGCGAGGGTTAGACTCAGGCTCTTAGGGATAGGGTTAGACTCAGGCTCTTCGGGTTAGGATTAGACTCAGGCTCTTAGGGTTAGACTCAGGCTCTTAGGGTGAGGGTTAGACTCAGGATCTTAGGGTTAGGGTTAGACTCAGGCTCTTAGGGCTAGGGTTAGACTCAGGCTCTTAGGGTTAGGGTTAGACTCAGGCTCTTAGGGTGAGGGTTAGACTCAGGCTCTTAGGGTGAGGGTTAGACTCAGGCTCTTAGGGTTAGGGTTAGACTCAGGCTCTTAGGGTTAGGGTTAGACTCAGGCTCTTAGGGTTAGGGTTAGACTCAGGCTCTTAGGGTGAGGGTTAGACTCAGGCTCTTAGGGTTAGGGTTAGACTCAGGCTCTTAGGCTTAGGGTTAGACTCAGGCTCTTAGGGTTAGGGTTAGACTCAGGCTCTTAGGGTTAGGGTTAGACTCAGGCTCTTAGGGCTAGGGTTAGACTCAGGCTCTTAGGGTGAGGGTTAGACTCAGGCTCTTAGGGTGAGGGTTAGACTCAGGCTCTTAGGGTGAGGGTTAGACTCAGGCTCTTAGGGTTAGGGTTAGACTCAGGCTCTTAGGCTTAGGGTTAGACTCAGGCTCTTAGGGTTAGGGTTCGACTCAGGCTCTTAGGGTTAGGGTTAGACTCAGGCTCTTAGGCTTAGGGTTAGACTCAGGCTCTTAGGGTTAGGGTTAGACTCAGGCTCTTAGGGTTAGGGTTAGACTCAGGCTCTTAGGGTGAGGGTTAGACTCAGGCTCTTAGGCTTAGGGTTAGACTCAGGCTCTTAGGGTTAGGGTTAGACTCAGGCTCTTAGGGTTAGGCTTAGACTCAGGCTCTTAGGGTTAGGGTTAGACTCAGGCTCTTCGGGTTAGGGTTAGACTCAGGCTCTTAGGGTTAGGGTTAGACTCAGGCTCTTAGGGTTAGGCTTAGACTCAGGCTCTTAGGGTGAGGGTTAGACTCAGGCTCTTAGGGTGAGGGTTAGACTCAGGCTCTTAGGGCTAGGGTTAGACTCAGGCTCTTAGGGTTAGACTCAGGCTCTTAGGGTTAGGGTTAGACTCAGGCTCTTAGGGTTAGGGTTCGACTCAGGCTCTTAGGGTTAGGGTTCGACTCAGGCTCTTAGGGTTAGGGTTCGACTCAGGCTCTTAGGGTTAGGGTTCGACTCAGGCTCTTAGGGTTAGGGTTAGACTCAGGCTCTTAGGCTTAGGGTTAGACTCAGGCTCTTAGGGTTAGGGTTAGACTCAGGCTCTTAGGGTTAGGGTTAGACTCAGGCTCTTAGGGTTAGGCTTAGACTCAGGCTCTTAGGGTTAGGGTTAGACTCAGGCTCTTAGGGTGAGGGTTAGACTCAGGCTCTTAGGGTGAGGGTTAGACTCAGGCTCTTAGGGTGAGGGTTAGACTCAGGCTCTTAGGGTTAGGCTTAGACTCAGGCTCTTAGGGTTAGGCTTAGACTCAGGCTCTTAGGGTTAGGGTTAGACTCAGGCTCTTAGGGTGTGGGCTAGACTCAGGCTCTTAGGGTTAGGGTTAGACTCAGGCTCTTAGGGTGAGGGTTAGACTCAGGCTCTTAGGGCGAGGGTTAGACTCAGGCTCTTAGGGATAGGGTTAGACTCAGGCTCTTCGGGTTAGGGTTAGACTCAGGCTCTTAGGGTTAGGGTTAGACTCAGGCTCTTAGGGTGAGGGTTAGACTCAGGATCTTAGGGTTAGGGTTAGACTCAGGCTCTTAGGGCTAGGGTTAGACTCAGGCTCTTAGGGTTAGGGTTAGACTCAGGCTCTTAGGGTGAGGGTTAGACTCAGGCTCTTAGGGTGAGGGTTAGACTCAGGCTCTTAGGGTTAGGGTTAGACTCAGGCTCTTAGGGTTAGGGTTAGACTCAGGCTCTTAGGGTTAGGGTTAGACTCAGGCTCTTAGGGTTAGGCTTAGACTCAGGCTCTTAGGGTTAGGGATAGACTCAGGCTCTTAGGGTTAGGGTTAGACTCAGGCTCTTAGGGTTCGGGTTCGACTCAGGCTCTTAGGGTTAGGGTTAGAGTCAGGCTCTTAGGGTTAGGGTTAGACTCAGGCTCTTAGGGTGAGGGTTAGACTCAGGCTCTTAGGGTTAGGCTTAGACTCAGGCTCTTAGGGTTAGGGTTAGACTCAGGCTCTTAGGGTGAGGGTTAGACTCAGGCTCTTAGGGTTAGGGTTAGACTCTGGCTCTTCTTGTTAGGGTTAGACTCAGGCTCTTAGGGTGAGGGTTAGACTCAGGCTCTTAGGGTTAGGCTTAGACTCAGGCTCTTAGGGATCGGGTTAGACTCAGGCTCTTAGGGTTAGGGTTAGACTCTGGCTCTTCTTGTTAGGGTTAGACTCAGGCTCTTAGGGTGAGGGTTAGACTCAGGCTCTTAGGGTTAGGGTTAGACTCAGGCTCTTAGGGTTAGGGTTCGACTCAGGCTCTTAGGGTTAGGGTTCGACTCAGGCTCTTAGGGTTAGGGTTAGACTCAGGCTCTTAGGGTTAGGGTTCGACTCAGGCTCTTAGGGTTAGGGTTAGACTCAGGCTCTTAGGGTTAGGGTTAGACTCAGGCTCTTAGGGTTAGGCTTAGACTCAGGCTCTTAGGGTGAGGGTTAGACTCAGGCTCTTAGGGTTAGGGTTAGACTCAGGCTCTTAGGGTTAGGGTTAGACTCAGGCTCTTAGGGTGAGGTCTAGACTCAGGCTCTTAGGGTGAGGGTTAGACTCAGGCTCTTAGGGTTAGGGTTAGACTCAGGCTCTTAGGGCGAGGGTTAGACTCAGGCTCTTAGGGTTAGGGTTAGACTCAGGCTCTTAGGGTTAGGGTTAGACTCAGGCTCTTAGGGTGAGGGTTAGACTCAGGCTCTTAGGGTGAGGGTTAGACTCAGGCTCTTAGGGTTAGGGTTAGACTCAGGCTCTTAGGGTGAGGTCTAGACTCAGGCTCTTAGGGTGAGGGTTAGACTCAGGCTCTTAGGGTGAGGGTTAGACTCAGGCTCCTAGGGTTAGGCTTAGACTCAGGCTCTTCGGGTTAGGGTTAGACTCAGGCTCTTAGGGTTAGGGTTAGACTCAGGCTCTTAGGGTTAGGGTTAGACTCAGGCTCTTAGGGTGAGGGTTAGACTCAGGCTCTTAGGGTTAGGGTTAGACTCAGGCTCTTAGGGTGAGGGTTCGACTCAGGCTCTTGGGGCGAGGGTTAGACTCAGGCTCTTAGGGTTAGGGTTAGACTCAGGCTCTTAGGGTTAGGGTTCGACTCAGGCTCTTAGGGTTAGGGTTAGACTCAGGCTCTTAGGCTTAGGGTTAGGCTCAGGCTCTTAGGGTTAGGCTTAGACTCAGGCTCTTAGGGTTAGGCTTAGACTCAGGCTCTTAGGGTGAGGGTTAGATTCAGGCTCTTAGGGTTAGGCTTAGACTCAGGCTCTTAGGGTTAGGCTTAGACTCAGGCTCTTAGGGTTAGGGTTAGACTCAGGCTCTTAGGGTGTGGGCTAGACTCAGGCTCTTAGGGTTAGGGTTAGACTCAGGCTCTTAGGGTGAGGGTTAGACTCAGGCTCTTAGGGCGAGGGTTAGACTCAGGCTCTTAGGGATAGGGTTAGACTCAGGCTCTTCGGGTTAGGGTTAGACTCAGGCTCTTAGGGTTAGGGTTAGACTCAGGCTCTTAGGGTGAGGGTTAGACTCAGGATCTTAGGGTTAGGGTTAGACTCAGGCTCTTAGGGCTAGGGTTAGACTCAGGCTCTTAGGGTTAGGGTTAGACTCAGGCTCTTAGGGTGAGGGTTAGACTCAGGCTCTTAGGGTGAGGGTTAGACTCAGGCTCTTAGGGTTAGGCTTAGACTCAGGCTCTTAGGGTTAGGGTTAGACTCAGGCTCTTAGGGTTAGGGTTAGACTCAGGCTCTTAGGGTTAGGCTTAGACTCAGGCTCTTAGGGTTAGGGATAGACTCAGGCTCTTAGGGTTAGGGTTAGACTCAGGCTCTTAGGGTTCGGGTTCGACTCAGGCTCTTAGGGTTAGGGTTAGAGTCAGGCTCTTAGGGTTAGGGTTAGACTCAGGCTCTTAGGGTGAGGGTTAGACTCAGGCTCTTAGGGTTAGGCTTAGACTCAGGCTCTTAGGGTTAGGGTTAGACTCAGGCTCTTAGGGTGAGGGTTAGACTCAGGCTCTTAGGGTTAGGGTTAGACTCTGGCTCTTCTTGTTAGGGTTAGACTCAGGCTCTTAGGGTGAGGGTTAGACTCAGGCTCTTAGGGTTAGGGTTAGACTCAGGCTCTTAGGGTTAGGGTTAGACTCAGGCTCTTAGGGTTAGGGTTCGACTCAGGCTCTTAGGGTTAGGGTTCGACTCAGGCTCTTAGGGTTAGGGTTAGACTCAGGCTCTTAGGGTTAGGGTTCGACTCAGGCTCTTAGGGTTAGGGTTAGACTCAGGCTCTTAGGGTTAGGGTTAGACTCAGGCTCTTAGGGTTAGGCTTAGACTCAGGCTCTTAGGGTGAGGGTTAGACTCAGGCTCTTAGGGTGAGGGTTAGACTCAGGCTCTTAGGGTTAGGGTTAGACTCAGGCTCTTAGGGTGAGGTCTAGACTCAGGCTCTTAGGGTGAGGGTTAGACTCAGGCTCTTAGGGTTAGGGTTAGACTCAGGCTCTTAGGGATCGGGTTAGACTCAGGCTCTTAGGGTTAGGGTTAGACTCAGGCTCTTAGGGTTAGGGTTAGACTCAGGCTCTTAGGGTGAGGGTTAGACTCAGGCTCTTAGGGTGAGGGTTAGACTCAGGCTCTTAGGGTTAGGGTTAGACTCAGGCTCTTAGGGTGAGGTCTAGACTCAGGCTCTTAGGGTGAGGGTTAGACTCAGGCTCTTAGGGTGAGGGTTAGACTCAGGCTCCTAGGGTTAGGCTTAGACTCAGGCTCTTCGGGTTAGGGTTAGACTCAGGCTCTTAGGGTTAGGGTTAGACTCAGGCTCTTAGGGTTAGGGTTAGACTCAGGCTCTTAGGGTTAGGGTTAGACTCAGGCTCTTAGGGTGAGGGTTAGACTCAGGCTCTTAGGGTTAGGGTTAGACTCAGGCTCTTAGGGTGAGGGTTCGACTCAGGCTCTTGGGGCGAGGGTTAGACTCAGGCTCTTAGGGTTAGGGTTAGACTCAGGCTCTTAGGGTTAGGGTTCGACTCAGGCTCTTAGGGTTAGGGTTAGACTCAGGCTCTTAGGCTTAGGGTTAGGCTCAGGCTCTTAGGGTTAGGGTTAGACTCAGGCTCTTAGGGTTAGGCTTAGACTCAGGCTCTTAGGGTGAGGGTTAGACTCAGGCTCTTAGGGTTAGGCTTAGACTCAGGCTCTTAGGGTTAGGCTTAGACTCAGGCTCTTAGGGTTAGGGTTAGACTCAGGCTCTTAGGGTGTGGGCTAGACTCAGGCTCTTCGGGTTAGGGTTAGACTCAGGCTCTTAGGGTTAGGGTTAGACTCAGGCTCTTAGGGCGAGGGTTAGACTCAGGCTCTTAGGGATAGGGTTAGACTCAGGCTCTTAGGGTTAGGGTTAGACTCAGGCTCTTAGGGTTAGGGTTAGACTCAGGCTCTTAGGGTGAGGGTTAGACTCAGGATCTTAGGGTTAGGGTTAGACTCAGGCTCTTAGGGCTAGGGTTAGACTCAGGCTCTTAGGGTTAGGGTTAGACTCAGGCTCTTAGGGTGAGGGTTAGACTCAGGCTCTTAGGGTGAGGGTTAGACTCAGGCTCTTAGGGTTAGGGTTAGACTCAGGCTCTTAGGGTTAGGGTTAGACTCAGGCTCTTAGGGTTAGGCTTAGACTCAGGCTCTTAGGGTTAGGGTTAGACTCAGGCTCTTAGGGTGAGGGTTAGACTCAGGCTCTTAGGGTGAGGGTTAGACTCAGGCTCCTAGGGTTAGGCTTAGACTCAGGCTCTTAGGGTTAGGCTTAGACTCAGGCTCTTAGGGTTAGGGTTAGACTCAGGCTCTTAGGGTTAGGGTTAGACTCAGGCTCTTAGGGTGAGGGTTCGACTCAGGCTCTTGGGGCGAGGGTTAGACTCAGGCTCTTAGGGTTAGGGTTAGACTCAGGCTCTTAGGGTTAGGGTTCGACTCAGGCTCTTAGGGTTAGGGTTAGACTCAGGCTCTTAGGCTTAGGGTTAGGCTCAGGCTCTTAGGGTTAGGGTTAGACTCAGGCTCTTAGGGTTAGGCTTAGACTCAGGCTCTTAGGGTGAGGGTTAGACTCAGGCTCTTAGGGTGAGGGTTAGACTCAGGCTCTTAGGGTTAGGCTTAGACTCAGGCTCTTAGGGTTAGGGTTAGACTCAGGCTCTTAGGGTGTGGGCTAGACTCAGGCTCTTAGGGTTAGGGTTAGACTCAGGCTCTTAGGGTGAGGGTTAGACTCAGGCTCTTAGGGCGAGGGTTAGACTCAGGCTCTTAGGGATAGGGTTAGACTCAGGCTCTTCGGGTTAGGGTTAGACTCAGGCTCTTAGGGTTAGGGTTAGACTCAGGCTCTTAGGGTGAGGGTTAGACTCAGGCTCTTAGGGTGAGGGTTAGACTCAGGCTCTTAGGGTTAGGGTTCGACTCAGGCTCTTAGGGTTAGGGTTAGACTCAGGCTCTTAGGGTTAGGGTTAGACTCAGGCTCTTAGGGTTAGGCTTAGACTCAGGCTCTTAGGGTTAGGGATAGACTCAGGCTCTTAGGGTTAGGGTTAGACTCAGGCTCTTAGGGTTCGGGTTCGACTCAGGCTCTTAGGGTTAGGGTTAGAGTCAGGCTCTTAGGGTTAGGGTTAGACTCAGGCTCTTAGGGTGAGGGTTAGACTCAGGCTCTTAGGGTTAGGCTTAGACTCAGGCTCTTAGGGTTAGGGTTAGACTCAGGCTCCTAGGGTTAGGCTTAGACTCAGGCTCTTAGGGTTAGGGTTAGACTCTGGCTCTTCTTGTTAGGGTTAGACTCAGGCTCTTAGGGTGAGGGTTAGACTCAGGCTCTTAGGGTTAGGGTTAGACTCAGGCTCTTAGGGTTAGGCTTAGACTCAGGCTCTTAGGGATCGGGTTAGACTCAGGCTCTTAGGGTTAGGGTTAGACTCTGGCTCTTCTTGTTAGGGTTAGACTCAGGCTCTTAGGGTGAGGGTTAGACTCAGGCTCTTAGGGTTAGGGTTAGACTCAGGCTCTTAGGGTTAGGGTTAGACTCAGGCTCTTAGGGTTAGGGTTCGACTCAGGCTCTTAGGGTTAGGGTTCGACTCAGGCTCTTAGGGTTAGGGTTAGACTCAGGCTCTTAGGGTTAGGGTTCGACTCAGGCTCTTAGGGTTAGGGTTAGACTCAGGCTCTTAGGGTTAGGGTTAGACTCAGGCTCTTAGGGTTAGGCTTAGACTCAGGCTCTTAGGGTGAGGGTTAGACTCAGGCTCTTAGGGTGAGGGTTAGACTCAGGCTCTTAGGGTTAGGGTTAGACTCAGGCTCTTAGGGTGAGGTCTAGACTCAGGCTCTTAGGGTGAGGGTTAGACTCAGGCTCTTAGGGTTAGGGTTAGACTCAGGCTCTTAGGGCGAGGGTTAGACTCAGGCTCTTAGGGTTAGGGTTAGACTCAGGCTCTTAGGGTTAGGGTTAGACTCAGGCTCTTAGGGTGAGGGTTAGACTCAGGCTCTTAGGGTGAGGGTTAGACTCAGGCTCTTAGGGTGAGGGTTAGACTCAGGCTCTTAGGGTGAGGTCTAGACTCAGGCTCTTAGGGTGAGGGTTAGACTCAGGCTCTTAGGGTGAGGGTTAGACTCAGGCTCCTAGGGTTAGGCTTAGACTCAGGCTCTTCGGGTTAGGGTTAGACTCAGGCTCTTAGGGTTAGGGTTAGACTCAGGCTCTTAGGGTTAGGGTTAGACTCAGGCTCTTAGGGTGAGGGTTAGACTCAGGCTCTTAGGGTTAGGGTTAGACTCAGGCTCTTAGGGTGAGGGTTCGACTCAGGCTCTTGGGGCGAGGGTTAGACTCAGGCTCTTAGGGTTAGGGTTAGACTCAGGCTCTTAGGGTTAGGGTTCGACTCAGGCTCTTAGGGTTAGGGTTAGACTCAGGCTCTTAGGCTTAGGGTTAGGCTCAGGCTCTTAGGGTTAGGGTTAGACTCAGGCTCTTAGGGTTAGGCTTAGACTCAGGCTCTTAGGGTGAGGGTTAGACTCAGGCTCTTAGGGTTAGGCTTAGACTCAGGCTCTTAGGGTTAGGCTTAGACTCAGGCTCTTAGGGTTAGGGTTAGACTCAGGCTCTTAGGGTGTGGGCTAGACTCAGGCTCTTAGGGTTAGGGTTAGACTCAGGCTCTTAGGGTGAGGGTTAGACTCAGGCTCTTAGGGCGAGGGTTAGACTCAGGCTCTTAGGGATAGGGTTAGACTCAGGCTCTTCGGGTTAGGGTTAGACTCAGGCTCTTAGGGTTAGGGTTAGACTCAGGCTCTTAGGGTGAGGGTTAGACTCAGGATCTTAGGGCGAGGGTTAGACTCAGGCTCTTAGGGCTAGGGTTAGACTCAGGCTCTTAGGGTTAGGGTTAGACTCAGGCTCTTAGGGTGAGGGTTAGACTCAGGCTCTTAGGGTGAGGGTTAGACTCAGGCTCTTAGGGTTAGGGTTAGACTCAGGCTCTTAGGGTTAGGGTTAGACTCAGGCTCTTAGGGTTAGGGTTAGACTCAGGCTCTTAGGGTTAGGCTTAGACTCAGGCTCTTAGGGTTAGGGATAGACTCAGGCTCTTAGGGTTAGGGTTAGACTCAGGCTCTTAGGGTTCGGGTTCGACTCAGGCTCTTAGGGTTAGGGTTAGAGTCAGGCTCTTAGGGTTAGGGTTAGACTCAGGCTCTTAGGGTGAGGGTTAGACTCAGGCTCTTAGGGTTAGGCTTAGACTCAGGCTCTTAGGGTTAGGGTTAGACTCAGGCTCTTAGGGTGAGGGTTAGACTCAGGCTCTTAGGGTTAGGCTTAGACTCTGGCTCTTCTTGTTAGGGTTAGACTCAGGCTCTTAGGGTGAGGGTTAGACTCAGGCTCTTAGGGTTAGGGTTAGACTCAGGCTCTTAGGGTTAGGGTTAGACTCAGGCTCTTAGGGTTAGGGTTCGACTCAGGCTCTTAGGGTTAGGGTTCGACTCAGGCTCTTAGGGTTAGGGTTAGACTCAGGCTCTTAGGGTTAGGGTTCGACTCAGGCTCTTAGGGTTAGGGTTAGACTCAGGCTCTTAGGGTTAGGGTTAGACTCAGGCTCTTAGGGTTAGGCTTAGACTCAGGCTCTTAGGGTGAGGGTTAGACTCAGGCTCTTAGGGTGAGGGTTAGACTCAGGCTCTTAGGGTTAGGGTTAGACTCAGGCTCTTAGGGTGAGGTCTAGACTCAGGCTCTTAGGGTGAGGGTTAGACTCAGGCTCTTAGGGTTAGGGTTAGACTCAGGCTCTTAGGGATCGGGTTAGACTCAGGCTCTTAGGGTTAGGGTTAGACTCAGGCTCTTAGGGTTAGGGTTAGACTCAGGCTCTTAGGGTGAGGGTTAGACTCAGGCTCTTAGGGTGAGGGTTAGACTCAGGCTCTTAGGGTTAGGGTTAGACTCAGGCTCTTAGGGTGAGGTCTAGACTCAGGCTCTTAGGGTGAGGGTTAGACTCAGGCTCTTAGGGTGAGGGTTAGACTCAGGCTCCTAGGGTTAGGCTTAGACTCAGGCTCTTCGGGTTAGGGTTAGACTCAGGCTCTTAGGGTTAGGGTTAGACTCAGGCTCTTAGGGTTAGGGTTAGACTCAGGCTCTTAGGGTTAGGGTTAGACTCAGGCTCTTAGGGTGAGGGTTAGACTCAGGCTCTTAGGGTTAGGGTTAGACTCAGGCTCTTAGGGTGAGGGTTCGACTCAGGCTCTTGGGGCGAGGGTTAGACTCAGGCTCTTAGGGTTAGGGTTAGACTCAGGCTCTTAGGGTTAGGGTTCGACTCAGGCTCTTAGGGTTAGGGTTAGACTCAGGCTCTTAGGCTTAGGGTTAGGCTCAGGCTCTTAGGGTTAGGCTTAGACTCAGGCTCTTAGGGTGAGGGTTAGACTCAGGCTCTTAGGGTTAGGCTTAGACTCAGGCTCTTAGGGTTAGGCTTAGACTCAGGCTCTTAGGGTTAGGGTTAGACTCAGGCTCTTAGGGTGTGGGCTAGACTCAGGCTCTTCGGGTTAGGGTTAGACTCAGGCTCTTAGGGTGAGGGTTAGACTCAGGCTCTTAGGGCGAGGGTTAGACTCAGGCTCTTAGGGATAGGGTTAGACTCAGGCTCTTCGGGTTAGGGTTAGACTCAGGCTCTTAGGGTTAGGGTTAGACTCAGGCTCTTAGGGTGAGGGTTAGACTCAGGATCTTAGGGTTAGGGTTAGACTCAGGCTCTTAGGGCTAGGGTTAGACTCAGGCTCTTAGGGTTAGGGTTAGACTCAGGCTCTTAGGGTGAGGGTTAGACTCAGGCTCTTAGGGTGAGGGTTAGACTCAGGCTCTTAGGGTTAGGGTTAGACTCAGGCTCTTAGGGTTAGGGTTAGACTCAGGCTCTTAGGGTTAGGGTTAGACTCAGGCTCTTAGGGTGAGGGTTAGACTCAGGCTCTTAGGGTTAGGGTTAGACTCAGGCTCTTAGGCTTAGGGTTAGACTCAGGCTCTTAGGGTTAGGGTTAGACTCAGGCTCTTAGGGTGAGGGTTAGACTCAGGCTCTTAGGCTTAGGGTTAGACTCAGGCTCTTAGGGTTAGGGTTAGACTCAGGCTCTTAGGGCTAGGGTTAGACTCGCTCTTAGGGTGAGGGTTAGACTCAGGCTCTTAGGGTGAGGGTTAGACTCAGGCTCTTAGGGTGAGGGTTAGACTCAGGCTCTTAGGGTTAGGGTTAGACTCAGGCTCTTAGGCTTAGGGTTAGACTCAGGCTCTTAGGGTTAGGGTTCGACTCAGGCTCTTAGGGTTAGGGTTAGACTCAGGCTCTTAGGCTTAGGGTTAGACTCAGGCTCTTAGGGTTAGGGTTAGACTCAGGCTCTTAGGGTTAGGGTTAGACTCAGGCTCTTAGGGTGAGGGTTAGACTCAGGCTCTTAGGCTTAGGGTTAGACTCAGGCTCTTAGGGTTAGGGTTAGACTCAGGCTCTTAGGGTTAGGCTTAGACTCAGGCTCTTAGGGTTAGGGTTAGACTCAGGCTCTTAGGGTTAGGGTTCGACTCAGGCTCTTAGGGTTAGGGTTAGACTCAGGCTCTTAGGGTTAGGCTTAGACTCAGGCTCTTAGGGTGAGGGTTAGACTCAGGCTCTTAGGGTGAGGGTTAGACTCAGGCTCTTAGGGCTAGGGTTAGACTCAGGCTCTTAGGGTTAGACTCAGGCTCTTAGGGTTAGGGTTAGACTCAGGCTCTTAGGGTTAGGGTTCGACTCAGGCTCTTAGGGTTAGGGTTCGACTCAGGCTCTTAGGGTTAGGGTTCGACTCAGGCTCTTAGGGTTAGGGTTCGACTCAGGCTCTTAGGGTTAGGGTTAGACTCAGGCTCTTAGGCTTAGGGTTAGACTCAGGCTCTTAGGGTTAGGGTTAGACTCAGGCTCTTAGGGTTAGGGTTAGACTCAGGCTCTTAGGGTTAGGCTTAGACTCAGGCTCTTAGGGTTAGGGTTAGACTCAGGCTCTTAGGGTGAGGGTTAGACTCAGGCTCTTAGGGTGAGGGTTAGACTCAGGCTCCTAGGGTTAGGCTTAGACTCAGGCTCTTAGGGTTAGGCTTAGACTCAGGCTCTTAGGGTTAGGGTTAGACTCAGGCTCTTAGGGTTAGGGTTAGACTCAGGCTCTTAGGGTGAGGGTTCGACTCAGGCTCTTGGGGCGAGGGTTAGACTCAGGCTCTTAGGGTTAGGGTTAGACTCAGGCTCTTAGGGTTAGGGTTCGACTCAGGCTCTTAGGGTTAGGGTTAGACTCAGGCTCTTAGGCTTAGGGTTAGGCTCAGGCTCTTAGGGTTAGGGTTAGACTCAGGCTCTTAGGGTTAGGCTTAGACTCAGGCTCTTAGGGTGAGGGTTAGACTCAGGCTCTTAGGGTTAGGCTTAGACTCAGGCTCTTAGGGTTAGGCTTAGACTCAGGCTCTTAGGGTTAGGGTTAGACTCAGGCTCTTAGGGTGTGGGCTAGACTCAGGCTCTTAGGGTTAGGGTTAGACTCAGGCTCTTAGGGTGAGGGTTAGACTCAGGCTCTTAGGGCGAGGGTTAGACTCAGGCTCTTAGGGATAGGGTTAGACTCAGGCTCTTCGGGTTAGGGTTAGACTCAGGCTCTTAGGGTTAGGGTTAGACTCAGGCTCTTAGGGTGAGGGTTAGACTCAGGATCTTAGGGTTAGGGTTAGACTCAGGCTCTTAGGGCTAGGGTTAGACTCAGGCTCTTAGGGTTAGGGTTAGACTCAGGCTCTTAGGGTGAGGGTTAGACTCAGGCTCTTAGGGTGAGGGTTAGACTCAGGCTCTTAGGGTTAGGGTTAGACTCAGGCTCTTAGGGTGAGGGTTAGACTCAGGCTCTTAGGGTTAGGGTTAGACTCAGGCTCTTAGGGTTAGGCTTAGACTCAGGCTCTTAGGGTTAGGGATAGACTCAGGCTCTTAGGGTTAGGGTTAGACTCAGGCTCTTAGGGTTCGGGTTCGACTCAGGCTCTTAGGGTTAGGGTTAGAGTCAGGCTCTTAGGGTTAGGGTTAGAGTCAGGCTCTTAGGGTGTGGGCTAGACTCAGGCTCTTAGGGTGAGGGTTAGACTCAGGCTCTTAGGGTGAGGGTTAGACTCAGGCTCTTAGGGCGAGGGTTAGACTCAGGCTCTTAGGGATAGGGTTAGACTCAGGCTCTTCGGGTTAGGGTTAGACTCAGGCTCTTAGGGTTAGGGTTAGACTCAGGCTCTTAGGGTGAGGGTTAGACTCAGGATCTTAGGGTTAGGGTTAGACTCAGGCTCTTAGGGTGAGGGTTAGACTCAGGCTCTTAGGGTTAGGGTTAGACTCAGGCTCTTAGGGTGAGGGTTAGACTCAGGCTCTTAGGGTGAGGGTTAGACTCAGGCTCTTAGGGTTAGGGTTAGACTCAGGCTCTTAGGGTTAGGGTTAGACTCAGGCTCTTAGGGTTAGGGTTAGACTCAGGCTCTTAGGGTGAGGGTTAGACTCAGGCTCTTAGGGTTAGGGTTAGACTCAGGCTCTTAGGCTTAGGGTTAGACTCAGGCTCTTAGGGTTAGGGTTAGACTCAGGCTCTTAGGGTGAGGGTTAGACTCAGGCTCTTAGGCTTAGGGTTAGACTCAGGCTTTTAGGGTTAGGGTTAGACTCAGGCTCTTAGGGCTAGGGTTAGACTCAGGCTCTTAGGGTGAGGGTTAGACTCAGGCTCTTAGGGTGAGGGTTAGACTCAGGCTCTTAGGGTGAGGGTTAGACTCAGGCTCTTAGGGTTAGGGTTAGACTCAGGCTCTTAGGCTTAGGGTTAGACTCAGGCTCTTAGGGTTAGGGTTCGACTCAGGCTCTTAGGGTTAGGGTTAGACTCAGGCTCTTAGGCTTAGGGTTAGACTCAGGCTCTTAGGGTTAGGGTTAGACTCAGGCTCTTAGGGTGAGGGTTAGACTCAGGCTCTTAGGCTTAGGGTTAGACTCAGGCTCTTAGGGTTAGGGTTAGACTCAGGCTCTTAGGGTTAGGCTTAGACTCAGGCTCTTAGGGTTAGGGTTAGACTCAGGCTCTTCGGGTTAGGGTTAGACTCAGGCTCTTAGGGTTAGGGTTAGACTCAGGCTCTTAGGGTTAGGCTTAGACTCAGGCTCTTAGGGTGAGGGTTAGACTCAGGCTCTTAGGGTGAGGGTTAGACTCAGGCTCTTAGGGCTAGGGTTAGACTCAGGCTCTTAGGGTTAGACTCAGGCTCTTAGGGTTAGGGTTAGACTCAGGCTCTTAGGGTTAGGGTTCGACTCAGGCTCTTAGGGTTAGGGTTCGACTCAGGCTCTTAGGGTTAGGGTTCGACTCAGGCTCTTAGGGTTAGGGTTCGACTCAGGCTCTTAGGGTTAGGGTTAGACTCAGGCTCTTAGGCTTAGGGTTAGACTCAGGCTCTTAGGGTTAGGGTTAGACTCAGGCTCTTAGGGTTAGGGTTAGACTCAGGCTCTTAGGGTTAGGCTTAGACTCAGGCTCTTAGGGTTAGGGTTAGACTCAGGCTCTTAGGGTGAGGGTTAGACTCAGGCTCTTAGGGTGAGGGTTAGACTCAGGCTCCTAGGGTTAGGCTTAGACTCAGGCTCTTAGGGTTAGGCTTAGACTCAGGCTCTTAGGGTTAGGGTTAGACTCAGGCTCTTAGGGTTAGGGTTAGACTCAGGCTCTTAGGGTTCGGGTTCGACTCAGGCTCTTAGGGTTAGGGTTAGACTCAGGCTCTTAGGGTTAGGGTTAGACTCAGGCTCTTAGGGTTAGGCTTAGACTCAGGCTCTTAGGGTGAGGGTTAGACTCAGGCTCTTAGGGTTAGGGTTAGACTCTGGCTCTTCTTGTTAGGGTTAGACTCAGGCTCTTAGGGTGAGGGTTAGACTCAGGCTCTTAGGGTTAGGGTTAGACTCAGGCTCTTAGGGTTAGGGTTAGACTCAGGCTCTTAGGGTTAGGGTTCGACTCAGGCTCTTAGGGTTAGGGTTCGACTCAGGCTCTTAGGGTTAGGGTTAGACTCAGGCTCTTAGGGTTAGGGTTCGACTCAGGCTCTTAGGGTTAGGGTTAGACTCAGGCTCTTAGGGTTAGGCTTAGACTCAGGCTCTTAGGGTGAGGGTTAGACTCAGGCTCTTAGGGTGAGGGTTAGACTCAGGCTCTTAGGGTTAGGGTTAGACTCAGGCTCTTAGGGTTAGGCTTACACTCAGGCTCTTAGGGTGAGGGTTAGACTCAGGCTCTTAGGGTGAGGGTTAGACTCAGGCTCCTAGGGTTAGGCTTAGACTCAGGCTCTTCGGGTTAGGGTTAGACTCAGGCTCTTAGGCTTAGGGTTAGACTCAGGCTCTTAGGGTTAGGGTTAGACTCAGGCTCTTAGGGTTAGGGTTCGACTCAGGCTCTTAGGGTTAGGGTTAGACTCAGGCTCTTAGGGTGAGGGTTAGACTCAGGCTCTTAGGGTTAGGCTTAGACTCAGGCTCTTAGGGTGAGGGTTCGACTCAGGCTCTTGGGGCGAGGGTTAGACTCAGGCTCTTAGGGTTAGGGTTAGACTCAGGCTCTTAGGGTTAGGGTTAGACTCAGGCTCTTAGGGTTAGGGTTCGACTCAGGCTCTTAGGGTTAGGGTTAGACTCAGGCTCTTCGGGTTAGGGTTCGACTCAGGCTCTTAGGGTGAGGGTTAGACTCAGGCTCCTAGGGTGAGGGTTAGACTCAGGCTCTTAGGGTTAGGGTTAGACTCAGGCTCTTAGGGTTAGGGTTAGACTCAGGCTCTTAGGGTTAGGGTTAGACTCAGGCTCTTAGGGTTAGGCTTAGACTCAGGCTCTTCGGGTTAGGGTTCGACTCAGGCTCTTAGGGTTAGGGTTAGAGTCAGGCTCTTAGGGTGAGGGTTAGACTCAGGCTCTTAGGGTTAGGCTTAGACTCAGGCTCTTAGGGTTAGGCTTAGACTCAGGCTCTTAGGGTTAGGGTTAGACTCAGGCTCTTAGGGTGAGGGCTAGACTCAGGCTCTTAGGGTTAGGGTTAGACTCAGGCTCTTAGGGTTAGGGTTAGACTCAGGCTCTTAGGGTGAGGGTTAGACTCAGGCTCTTAGGGTGAGGGTTAGACTCAGGTTCTTAGGGTTAGGCTTAGACTCAGGCTCTTAGGGTTAGGCTTAGACTCAGGCTCTTAGGGTTAGGCTTAGACTCAGGCTCTTAGGGTTAGGGTTCGACTCAGGCTCTTAGGGTTAGGGTTAGACTCAGGCTCTTAGGCTTAGGGTTAGACTCAGGCTCTTAGGGTTAGGCTTAGCCTCAGGCTCTTAGGGTTAGGCTTAGCCTCAGGCTCTTAGGGTTAGGGTTAGACTCAGGCTCATAGGGTGAGGGTTGGACTCAGGCTCTTAGGGTTAGGGTTAGACTCAGGCTCTTAGGGTGTGGGCTAGACTCAGGCTCTTAGGGTTAGGGTTAGACTCAGGCTCTTAGGGTGAGGGTTAGACTCAGGCTCTTAGGGCGAGGGTTAGACTCAGGCTCTTAGGGTGAGGGTTAGACTCAGGCTCTTCGGGTTAGGGTTAGACTCAGGCTCTTAGGGTTAGGGTTAGACTCAGGCTCTTAGGGTGAGGGTTAGACTCAGGATCTTAGGGTTAGGGTTAGACTCAGGCTCTTAGGGCTAGGGTTAGACTCAGGCTCTTAGGGTTAGGGTTAGACTCAGGCTCTTAGGGTGAGGGTTAGACTCAGGCTCTTAGGGTGAGGGTTAGACTCAGGCTCTTAGGGTTAGGGTTAGACTCAGGCTCTTAGGGTTAGGGTTAGACTCAGGCTCTTAGGGTTAGGGTTAGACTCAGGCTCTTAGGGTTAGGCTTAGACTCAGGCTCTTAGGGTTAGGGATAGACTCAGGCTCTTAGGGTTAGGGTTAGACTCAGGCTCTTAGGGTTCGGGTTCGACTCAGGCTCTTAGGGTTAGGGTTAGAGTCAGGCTCTTAGGGTTAGGGTTAGACTCAGGCTCTTAGGGTGAGGGTTAGACTCAGGCTCTTAGGGTTAGGCTTAGACTCAGGCTCTTAGGGTTAGGGTTAGACTCAGGCTCTTAGGGTGAGGGTTAGACTCAGGCTCTTAGGGTTAGGGTTAGACTCTGGCTCTTCTTGTTAGGGTTAGACTCAGGCTCTTAGGGTGAGGGTTAGACTCAGGCTCTTAGGGTTAGGGTTAGACTCAGGCTCTTAGGGTTAGGGTTAGACTCAGGCTCTTAGGGTTAGGGTTCGACTCAGGCTCTTAGGGTTAGGGTTCGACTCAGGCTCTTAGGGTTAGGGTTAGACTCAGGCTCTTAGGGTTAGGGTTCGACTCAGGCTCTTAGGGTTAGGGTTAGACTCAGGCTCTTAGGGTTAGGGTTAGACTCAGGCTCTTAGGGTTAGGCTTAGACTCAGGCTCTTAGGGTGAGGGTTAGACTCAGGCTCTTAGGGTGAGGGTTAGACTCAGGCTCTTAGGGTTAGGGTTAGACTCAGGCTCTTAGGGTGAGGTCTAGACTCAGGCTCTTAGGGTGAGGGTTAGACTCAGGCTCTTAGGGTTAGGGTTAGACTCAGGCTCTTAGGGATCGGGTTAGACTCAGGCTCTTAGGGTTAGGGTTAGACTCAGGCTCTTAGGGTTAGGGTTAGACTCAGGCTCTTAGGGTGAGGGTTAGACTCAGGCTCTTAGGGTGAGGGTTAGACTCAGGCTCTTAGGGTTAGGGTTAGACTCAGGCTCTTAGGGTGAGGTCTAGACTCAGGCTCTTAGGGTGAGGGTTAGACTCAGGCTCTTAGGGTGAGGGTTAGACTCAGGCTCCTAGGGTTAGGCTTAGACTCAGGCTCTTCGGGTTAGGGTTAGACTCAGGCTCTTAGGGTTAGGGTTAGACTCAGGCTCTTAGGGTTAGGGTTAGACTCAGGCTCTTAGGGTTAGGGTTAGACTCAGGCTCTTAGGGTGAGGGTTAGACTCAGGCTCTTAGGGTTAGGGTTAGACTCAGGCTCTTAGGGTGAGGGTTCGACTCAGGCTCTTGGGGCGAGGGTTAGACTCAGGCTCTTAGGGTTAGGGTTCGACTCAGGCTCTTAGGGTTAGGGTTAGACTCAGGCTCTTAGGCTTAGGGTTCGACTCAGGCTCTTAGGGTTAGGGTTAGACTCAGGCTCTTAGGGTTAGGCTTAGACTCAGGCTCTTAGGGTGAGGGTTAGACTCAGGCTCTTAGGGTTAGGCTTAGACTCAGGCTCTTAGGGTTAGGCTTAGACTCAGGCTCTTAGGGTTAGGGTTAGACTCAGGCTCTTAGGGTGTGGGCTAGACTCAGGCTCTTAGGGTTAGGGTTAGACTCAGGCTCTTAGGGTTAGGGTTAGACTCAGGCTCTTAGGGCGAGGGTTAGACTCAGGCTCTTAGGGATAGGGTTAGACTCAGGCTCTTCGGGTTAGGGTTAGACTCAGGCTCTTAGGGTTAGGGTTAGACTCAGGCTCTTAGGGTGAGGGTTAGACTCAGGATCTTAGGGTTAGGGTTAGACTCAGGCTCTTAGGGCTAGGGTTAGACTCAGGCTCTTAGGGTTAGGGTTAGACTCAGGCTCTTAGGGTGAGGGTTAGACTCAGGCTCTTAGGGTGAGGGTTAGACTCAGGCTCTTAGGGTTAGGGTTAGACTCAGGCTCTTAGGGTTAGGGTTAGACTCAGGCTCTTAGGGTTAGGGTTAGACTCAGGCTCTTAGGGTGAGGGTTAGACTCAGGCTCTTAGGGTTAGGGTTAGACTCAGGCTCTTAGGCTTAGGGTTAGACTCAGGCTCTTAGGGTTAGGGTTAGACTCAGGCTCTTAGGGTGAGGGTTAGACTCAGGCTCTTAGGCTTAGGGTTAGACTCAGGCTCTTAGGGTTAGGGTTAGACTCAGGCTCTTAGGGCTAGGGTTAGACTCAGGCTCTTAGGGTGAGGGTTAGACTCAGGCTCTTAGGGTGAGGGTTAGACTCAGGCTCTTAGGGTGAGGGTTAGACTCAGGCTCTTAGGGTTAGGGTTAGACTCAGGCTCTTAGGCTTAGGGTTAGACTCAGGCTCTTAGGGTTAGGGTTCGACTCAGGCTCTTAGGGTTAGGGTTAGACTCAGGCTCTTAGGCTTAGGGTTAGACTCAGGCTCTTAGGGTTAGGGTTAGACTCAGGCTCTTAGGGTTAGGGTTAGACTCAGGCTCTTAGGGTGAGGGTTAGACTCAGGCTCTTAGGGTTAGGGTTAGACTCAGGCTCTTAGGGTTAGGGTTAGACTCAGGCTCTTAGGGTTAGGCTTAGACTCAGGCTCTTAGGGTTAGGGTTAGACTCAGGCTCTTCGGGTTAGGGTTAGACTCAGGCTCTTAGGGTTAGGGTTAGACTCAGGCTCTTAGGGTTAGGCTTAGACTCAGGCTCTTAGGGTGAGGGTTAGACTCAGGCTCTTAGGGTGAGGGTTAGACTCAGGCTCTTAGGGCTAGGGTTAGACTCAGGCTCTTAGGGTTAGACTCAGGCTCTTAGGGTTAGGGTTAGACTCAGGCTCTTAGGGTTAGGGTTCGACTCAGGCTCTTAGGGTTAGGGTTCGACTCAGGCTCTTAGGGTTAGGGTTCGACTCAGGCTCTTAGGGTTAGGGTTCGACTCAGGCTCTTAGGGTTAGGGTTAGACTCAGGCTCTTAGGGTTA
Source organism: Falco punctatus (assembly GCF_963210335.1). NCBI lineage: Eukaryota > Metazoa > Chordata > Aves > Falconiformes > Falconidae > Falco > Falco punctatus. The sequence continues at coordinate 342,265 of NW_027660079.1, forward strand.
GGGTTAGACTCAGGCTCTTAGGGTTAGGGTTAGACTCAGGCTCTTAGGGTTAGGCTTAGACTCAGGCTCTTAGGGTTAGGCTTAGACTCAGGCTCTTAGGGTTAGGGTTAGACTCAGGCTCTTAGGGTGAGGGTTAGACTCAGGCTCTTAGGGTGAGGGTTAGACTCAGGCTCCTAGGGTTAGGCTTAGACTCAGGCTCTTAGGGTTAGGCTTAGACTCAGGCTCTTAGGGTTAGGGTTAGACTCAGGCTCTTAGGGTTAGGGTTAGACTCAGGCTCTTAGGGTTAGGGTTAGACTCAGGCTCTTAGGGTTAGGGTTAGACTCAGGCTCTTAGGGTTAGGCTTAGACTCAGGCTCTTAGGGTTAGGCTTAGACTCAGGCTCTTAGGGTGAGGGTTAGACTCAGGCTCTTAGGGTTAGGGTTAGACTCTGGCTCTTCTTGTTAGGGTTAGACTCAGGCTCTTAGGGTGAGGGTTAGACTCAGGCTCTTAGGGTTAGGGTTAGACTCAGGCTCTTAGGGTTAGGGTTAGACTCAGGCTCTTAGGGTTAGGGTTCGACTCAGGCTCTTAGGGTTAGGGTTCGACTCAGGCTCTTAGGGTTAGGGTTAGACTCAGGCTCTTAGGGTTAGGGTTCGACTCAGGCTCTTAGGGTTAGGGTTAGACTCAGGCTCTTAGGGTTAGGCTTAGACTCAGGCTCTTAGGGTGAGGGTTAGACTCAGGCTCTTAGGGTGAGGGTTAGACTCAGGCTCTTAGGGTTAGGGTTAGACTCAGGCTCTTAGGGTGAGGTCTAGACTCAGGCTCTTAGGGTGAGGGTTAGACTCAGGCTCTTAGGGTGAGGGTTAGACTCAGGCTCCTAGGGTTAGGCTTAGACTCAGGCTCTTCGGGTTAGGGTTAGACTCAGGCTCTTAGGCTTAGGGTTAGACTCAGGCTCTTAGGGTTAGGGTTAGACTCAGGCTCTTAGGGTTAGGGTTCGACTCAGGCTCTTAGGGTTAGGGTTAGACTCAGGCTCTTAGGGTGAGGGTTAGACTCAGGCTCTTAGGGTTAGGCTTAGACTCAGGCTCTTAGGGTGAGGGTTCGACTCAGGCTCTTGGGGCGAGGGTTAGACTCAGGCTCTTAGGGTTAGGGTTAGACTCAGGCTCTTAGGGTTAGGGTTAGACTCAGGCTCTTAGGGTTAGGGTTCGACTCAGGCTCTTAGGGTTAGGGTTAGACTCAGGCTCTTAGGGTTAGGGTTCGACTCAGGCTCTTAGGGTTAGGGTTAGACTCAGGCTCTTAGGGTGAGGGTTAGACTCAGGCTCTTAGGGTTAGGGTTAGACTCAGGCTCTTAGGGTTAGGGTTAGACTCAGGCTCTTAGGGTTAGGGTTAGACTCAGGCTCTTAGGGTTAGGCTTAGACTCAGGCTCTTCGGGTTAGGGTTCGACTCAGGCTCTTAGGGTTAGGGTTAGAGTCAGGCTCTTAGGGTGAGGGTTAGACTCAGGCTCTTAGGGTTAGGCTTAGACTCAGGCTCTTAGGGTTAGGCTTAGACTCAGGCTCTTAGGGTTAGGGTTAGACTCAGGCTCTTAGGGTGAGGGCTAGACTCAGGCTCTTAGGGTTAGGGTTAGACTCAGGCTCTTAGGGTTAGGGTTAGACTCAGGCTCTTAGGGTGAGGGTTAGACTCAGGCTCTTAGGGTGAGGGTTAGACTCAGGTTCTTAGGGTTAGGCTTAGACTCAGGCTCTTAGGGTTAGGCTTAGACTCAGGCTCTTAGGGTTAGGCTTAGACTCAGGCTCTTAGGGTTAGGGTTCGACTCAGGCTCTTAGGGTTAGGGTTAGACTCAGGCTCTTAGGCTTAGGGTTAGACTCAGGCTCTTAGGGTTAGGCTTAGCCTCAGGCTCTTAGGGTTAGGCTTAGCCTCAGGCTCTTAGGGTTAGGGTTAGACTCAGGCTCTTAGGGTGAGGGTTGGACTCAGGCTCTTAGGGTTAGGGTTAGACTCAGGCTCTTAGGCTTAGGGTTAGACTCAGGCTCTTAGGGTTAGGGTTAGACTCAGGCTCTTAGGGTGAGGGTTAGACTCAGGCTCTTAGGGTGAGGGTTAGACTCAGGCTCCTAGGGTTAGGCTTAGACTCAGGCTCTTAGGGTTAGGCTTAGACTCAGGCTCTTAGCCTTAGGGTTAGACTCAGGCTCTTAGGGTTAGGGTTAGACTCAGGCTCTTAGGGTTAGGGTTAGACTCAGGCTCTTAGGGTGAGGGTTAGACTCAGGCTCTTAGGGTTAGGGTTCGACTCAGGCTCTTAGGGTTAGGGTTAGACTCAGGCTCTTAGGGTGAGGGTTAGACTCAGGCTCTTAGGGTTAGGGTTAGACTCAGGCTCTTAGGGTTAGGGTTAGACTCAGGCTCTTAGGGTTAGGGTTAGACTCAGGCTCTTAGGGTGATGGTTAGACTCAGGCTCTTAGGGTGAGGGTTAGACTCAGGCTCTTAGGGTTAGGGTTAGACTCAGGCTCTTAGGGTTAGGGTTAGACTTAGGCTCTTAGGGTTAGGGTTAGACTCAGGCACTTAGGGTTAGGGTTAGACTCAGGCTCTTCGGGTTAGGGTTAGACTCAGGCTCTTAGGGTTAGGGTTAGACTCAGGCTCTTAGGGTTAGGGTTAGACTCAGGCTCTTAGGGCTAGGTTTAGACTCAGGCTCTTAGGGTTAGGGTTAGACTCAGGCTCTTAGGGTTAGGCTTAGACTCAGGCTCTTAGGGTTAGGGTTAGACTCAGGCTCTTAGGGTGAGGGTTAGACTCAGGCTCTTAGGGTTAGGGTTAGACTCAGGCTCTTAGGGTTAGGGTTAGACTCAGGCTCTTAGGGTTAGGGTTCGACTCAGGCTCTTAGGGTGAGGGTTAGACTCAGGCTCTTAGGGTTAGGGTTAGACTCAGGCTCTTAGGGTTAGGGTTAGACTCAGGCTCTTAGGGTGAGGGTTAGTCTCAGGCTCTTAGGGTTAGGCTTAGACTCAGGCTCTTAGGGTTAGGGTTAGACTCAGGCTCTTAGGGTTAGGGTTCGACTCAGGCTCTTAGGGTGAGGGTTAGACTCAGGCTCTTAGGGTGAGGGTTAGACTCAGGCTCTTAGGGTTAGGCTTAGACTCAGGCTCTTAGGGTTAGGGTTCGACTCAGGCTCTTGGGGCGAGGGTTAGACTCAGGCTCTTAGGGTTAGGGTTAGACTCAGGCTCTTAGGGTTAGGGTTAGACTCAGGCTCTTAGGGTTAGGGTTCGACTCAGGCTCTTAGGGTTAGGGTTAGACTCAGGCTCTTAGGGTTAGGGTTAGACTCAGGCTCTTAGGGTTAGGGTTAGACTCAGGCTCTTAGGGTGAGGGTTAGACTCAGGCTCTTAGGGTTAGGGTTAGACTCAGGCTCTTAGGGTTAGGGTTAGACTCAGGCTCTTAGGGTTAGGGTTAGACTCAGGCTCTTAGGGTTAGGCTTAGACTCAGGCTCTTCGGGTTAGGGTTAGACTCAGGCTCTTAGGGTTAGGGTTAGAGTCAGGCTCTTAGGGTGAGGGTTAGACTCAGGCTCTTAGGGTTAGGCTTAGACTCAGGCTCTTAGGGTTAGGCTTAGACTCAGGCTCTTAGGGTTAGGGTTAGACTCAGGCTCTTAGGGTGAGGGCTAGACTCAGGCTCTTAGGGTTAGGGTTAGACTCAGGCTCTTAGGGTTAGGGTTAGACTCAGGCTCTTAGGGTGAGGGTTAGACTCAGGCTCTTAGGGTGAGGGTTAGACTCAGGTTCTTAGGGTTAGGCTTAGACTCAGGCTCTTAGGGTTAGGCTTAGACTCAGGCTCTTAGGGTTAGGCTTAGACTCAGGCTCTTAGGGTTAGGGTTCGACTCAGGCTCTTAGGGTTAGGGTTAGACTCAGGCTCTTAGGCTTAGGGTTAGACTCAGGCTCTTAGGGTTAGGCTTAGCCTCAGGCTCTTAGGGTTAGGCTTAGCCTCAGGCTCTTAGGGTGAGGGTTAGACTCAGGCTCTTAGGGTTAGGGTTAGACTCAGGCTCTTAGGGTGAGGGTTAGACTCAGGCTCTTAGGGTTAGGGTTAGACTCAGGCTCTTAGGGTGAGGGTTAGACTCAGGCTCTTAGGGTGAGGGTTAGTCTCAGGCTCTTAGGGTTAGGCTTAGACTCAGGCTCTTAGGGTTAGGGTTAGACTCAGGCTATTAGGGTGAGGGCTAGACTCAGGCTCTTAGGGTGAGGGTTAGACTCAGGCTCTTAGGGTGAGGGTTAGACTCAGGCTCCTAGGGTTAGGCTTAGACTCAGGCTCTTAGGGTTAGGCTTAGACTCAGGCTCTTAGGGTTAGGGTTAGACTCAGGCTCTTAGGGTGAGGGTTAGACTCAGGCTCTTAGGGTGAGGGTTAGACTCAGGCTCTTAGGGTGAGGGTTAGACTCAGGCTCTTAGGGTTAGGGTTAGACTCAGGCTCTTAGGGTGAGGGTTAGACTCAGGCTCTTAGGGCGAGGGTTAGACTCAGGCTCTTAGGGTTAGGGTTAGACTCAGGCTCTTAGGGTGAGGGTTAGACTCAGGCTCTTAGGGTTAGGGTTAGACTCAGGCTCTTAGGGTGAGGGTTCGACTCAGGCTCTTAGGGCGAGGGTTAGACTCAGGCTCTTAGGGTTAGACTCAGGCTCTTAGGGTTAGGGTTAGACTCAGGCTCTTAGGGTGAGGGTTAGACTCAGGCTCTTAGGGTTAGGCTTAGACTCAGGCTCTTAGGGTTAGGGTTAGACTCAGGCTCTTAGGGTTAGGGTTAGACTCAGGCTCTTAGGGTTAGGGTTAGACTCAGGCTCTTAGGGTTAGGGTTAGACTCAGGCTCTTAGGGTTAGGCTTAGACTCAGGCTCTTAGGGTTAGGGTTAGACTCAGGCTCTTAGGGCTAGGTTTAGACTCAGGCTCTTAGGGTTAGGGTTAGACTCAGGCTCTTAGGGTTAGGGTTAGACTCAGGCTCTTAGGGTGAGGGTTAGACTCAGGCTCTTAGGGTTAGGGTTAGACTCAGGCTCTTCGGGTTAGGGTTAGACTCAGGCTCTTAGGGTGATGGTTAGACTCAGGCTCTTAGGGTGAGGGTTAGACTCAGGCTCTTAGGGTTAGGGTTAGACTCAGGCTCTTCGGGTTAGGGTTAGACTCAGGCTCTTAGGGTGATGGTTAGACTCAGGCTCTTAGGGTGAGGGTTAGACTCAGGCTCTTAGGGTTAGGGTTAGACTCAGGCTCTTAGGGTTAGGGTTAGACTTAGGCTCTTAGGGTTAGGGTTAGAGTCAGGCTCTTAGGGTTAGGGTTAGACTCAGGCTCTTCGGGTTAGGGTTAGACTCAGGCTCTTAGGGTTAGGGTTAGACTCAAGCTCTTAGGGTTAGGGTTAGACTCAGGCTCTTAGGGTGAGGGTTAGACTCAGGCTCTTAGGGTTAGGGTTCGACTCAGGCTCTTAGGGTTAGGGTTAGACTCAGGCTCTTAGGGTGAGGGTTAGACTCAGGCTCTTAGGGTTAGGGTTAGACTCAGGCTCTTAGGGTTAGGGTTAGACTCAGGCTCTTAGGGTTAGGGCTAGACTCAGGCTCTTAGGGTGATGGTTAGACTCAGGCTCTTAGGGTGAGGGTTAGACTCAGGCTCTTAGGGTTAGGGTTAGACTCAGGCTCTTAGGGTTAGGGTTAGACTCAGGCTCTTCGGGTTAGGGTTAGACTCAGGCTCTTAGGGTTAGGGTTAGACTCAGGCTCTTAGGGTTAGGGTTAGACTCAGGCTCTTAGGGCTAGGTTTAGACTCAGGCTCTTAGGGTGAGGGTTAGACTCAGGCTCTTAGGGTGAGGGTTAGACTCAGGCTCTTAGGGTGAGGGTTAGACTCAGGCTCTTAGGGTTAGGGTTAGACTCAGGCTCTTAGGGTTAGGGTTAGACTCAGGCTCTTAGGGTGATGGTTAGACTCAGGCTCTTAGGGTGAGGGTTAGACTCAGGCTCTTAGGGTTAGGGTTAGACTCAGGCTCTTAGGGTTAGGGTTAGACTTAGGCTCTTAGGGTTAGGGTTAGACTCAGGCTCTTAGGGTTAGGGTTAGACTCAGGCTCTTCGGGTTAGGGTTAGACTCAGGCTCTTAGGGTTAGGGTTAGACTCAAGCTCTTAGGGTTAGGGTTAGACTCAGGCTCTTAGGGTTAGGCTTAGACTCAGGCTCTTAGGGTTAGGGTTAGACTCAGGCTCTTAGGGTTAGGGTTAGACTCAGGCTCTTAGGGTTAGGGTTAGACTCAGGCTCTTAGGGTTAGGGTTCGACTCAGGCTCTTAGGGTTAGGGTTAGAGTCAGGCTCTTAGGGTTAGGGTTAGACTCAGGCTCTTAGGGTTAGGGTTAGACTCAGGCTCTTAGGGTTAGGGTTAGACTCAGGCTCTTAGGGTGAGGGTTAGACTCAGGCTCTTAGGGTGAGGGTTAGACTCAGGCTCTTAGGGTGAGGGTTAGACTCAGGCTCTTAGGGTGAGGGTTAGACTCAGGCTCCTAGGGTTAGGCTTAGACTCAGGCTCTTAGGGTTAGGCTTAGACTCAGGCTCTTAGGCTTAGGGTTAGACTCAGGCTCTTAGGCTTAGGGTTAGACTCAGGCTCTTAGGGTTAGGGTTAGACTCAGGCTCTTAGGGTGAGGGTTAGACTCAGGCTCTTAGGGTTAGGGTTCGACTCAGGCTCTTAGGGTTAGGGTTAGACTCAGGCTCTTAGGGTGAGGGTTAGACTCAGGCTCTTAGGGTTAGGGTTAGACTCAGGCTCTTAGGGTTAGGGTTAGACTCAGGCTCTTAGGGTTAGGGTTAGACTCAGGCTCTTAGGGTGATGGTTAGACTCAGGCTCTTAGGGTGAGGGTTAGACTCAGGCTCTTAGGGTTAGGGTTAGACTCAGGCTCTTAGGGTTAGGGTTAGACTCAGGCTCTTAGGGTTAGGGTTAGACTCAGGCTCTTCGGGTTAGGGTTAGACTCAGGCTCTTAGGGTTAGGGTTAGACTCAGGCTCTTAGGGTTAGGGTTAGACTCAGGCTCTTAGGGCTAGGTTTAGACTCAGGCTCTTAGGGTTAGGGTTAGACTCAGGCTCTTAGGGTTAGGGTTAGACTCAGGCTCTTAGGGTGAGGGTTAGACTCAGGCTCTTAGGGTTAGGGTTAGACTCAGGCTCTTCGGGTTAGGGTTAGACTCAGGCTCTTAGGGTGATGGTTAGACTCAGGCTCTTAGGGTGAGGGTTAGACTCAGGCTCTTAGGGTTAGGGTTAGACTCAGGCTCTTAGGGTTAGGGTTAGACTTAGGCTCTTAGGGTTAGGGTTAGAGTCAGGCTCTTAGGGTTAGGGTTAGACTCAGGCTCTTCGGGTTAGGGTTAGACTCAGGCTCTTAGGGTTAGGGTTAGACTCAAGCTCTTAGGGTTAGGGTTAGACTCAGGCTCTTAGGGTGAGGGTTAGACTCAGGCTCTTAGGGTTAGGGTTCGACTCAGGCTCTTAGGGTTAGGGTTAGACTCAGGCTCTTAGGGTGAGGGTTAGACTCAGGCTCTTAGGGTTAGGGTTAGACTCAGGCTCTTAGGGTTAGGGTTAGACTCAGGCTCTTAGGGTTAGGGTTAGACTCAGGCTCTTAGGGTGATGGTTAGACTCAGGCTCTTAGGGTGAGGGTTAGACTCAGGCTCTTAGGGTTAGGGTTAGACTCAGGCTCTTAGGGTTAGGGTTAGACTCAGGCTCTTCGGGTTAGGGTTAGACTCAGGCTCTTAGGGTTAGGGTTAGACTCAGGCTCTTAGGGTTAGGGTTAGACTCAGGCTCTTAGGGCTAGGTTTAGACTCAGGCTCTTAGGGTGAGGGTTAGACTCAGGCTCTTAGGGTTAGGGTTAGACTCAGGCTCTTCGGGTTAGGGTTAGACTCAGGCTCTTAGGGTGATGGTTAGACTCAGGCTCTTAGGGTGAGGGTTAGACTCAGGCTCTTAGGGTTAGGGTTAGACTCAGGCTCTTCGGGTTAGGGTTAGACTCAGGCTCTTAGGGTGATGGTTAGACTCAGGCTCTTAGGGTGAGGGTTAGACTCAGGCTCTTAGGGTTAGGGTTAGACTCAGGCTCTTAGGGTTAGGGTTAGACTTAGGCTCTTAGGGTTAGGGTTAGAGTCAGGCTCTTAGGGTTAGGGTTAGACTCAGGCTCTTCGGGTTAGGGTTAGACTCAGGCTCTTAGGGTTAGGGTTAGACTCAAGCTCTTAGGGTTAGGGTTAGACTCAGGCTCTTAGGGTGAGGGTTAGACTCAGGCTCTTAGGGTTAGGGTTCGACTCAGGCTCTTAGGGTTAGGGTTAGACTCAGGCTCTTAGGGTGAGGGTTAGACTCAGGCTCTTAGGGTTAGGGTTAGACTCAGGCTCTTAGGGTTAGGGTTAGACTCAGGCTCTTAGGGTTAGGGCTAGACTCAGGCTCTTAGGGTGATGGTTAGACTCAGGCTCTTAGGGTGAGGGTTAGACTCAGGCTCTTAGGGTTAGGGTTAGACTCAGGCTCTTAGGGTTAGGGTTAGACTCAGGCTCTTCGGGTTAGGGTTAGACTCAGGCTCTTAGGGTTAGGGTTAGACTCAGGCTCTTAGGGTTAGGGTTAGACTCAGGCTCTTAGGGCTAGGTTTAGACTCAGGCTCTTAGGGTGAGGGTTAGACTCAGGCTCTTAGGGTGAGGGTTAGACTCAGGCTCTTAGGGTGAGGGTTAGACTCAGGCTCTTAGGGTTAGGGTTAGACTCAGGCTCTTAGGGTTAGGGTTAGACTCAGGCTCTTAGGGTGATGGTTAGACTCAGGCTCTTAGGGTGAGGGTTAGACTCAGGCTCTTAGGGTTAGGGTTAGACTCAGGCTCTTAGGGTTAGGGTTAGACTTAGGCTCTTAGGGTTAGGGTTAGACTCAGGCTCTTAGGGTTAGGGTTAGACTCAGGCTCTTCGGGTTAGGGTTAGACTCAGGCTCTTAGGGTTAGGGTTAGACTCAAGCTCTTAGGGTTAGGGTTAGACTCAGGCTCTTAGGGTTAGGCTTAGACTCAGGCTCTTAGGGTTAGGGTTAGACTCAGGCTCTTAGGGTTAGGGTTAGACTCAGGCTCTTAGGGTTAGGGTTAGACTCAGGCTCTTAGGGTTAGGGTTCGACTCAGGCTCTTAGGGTTAGGGTTAGAGTCAGGCTCTTAGGGTTAGGGTTAGACTCAGGCTCTTAGGGTTAGGGTTAGACTCAGGCTCTTAGGGTTAGGGTTAGACTCAGGCTCTTAGGGTGAGGGTTAGACTCAGGCTCTTAGGGTGAGGGTTAGACTCAGGCTCTTAGGGTGAGGGTTAGACTCAGGCTCTTAGGGTGAGGGTTAGACTCAGGCTCCTAGGGTTAGGCTTAGACTCAGGCTCTTAGGGTTAGGCTTAGACTCAGGCTCTTAGGCTTAGGGTTAGACTCAGGCTCTTAGGCTTAGGGTTAGACTCAGGCTCTTAGGGTTAGGGTTAGACTCAGGCTCTTAGGGTGAGGGTTAGACTCAGGCTCTTAGGGTTAGGGTTCGACTCAGGCTCTTAGGGTTAGGGTTAGACTCAGGCTCTTAGGGTGAGGGTTAGACTCAGGCTCTTAGGGTTAGGGTTAGACTCAGGCTCTTAGGGTTAGGGTTAGACTCAGGCTCTTAGGGTTAGGGTTAGACTCAGGCTCTTAGGGTGATGGTTAGACTCAGGCTCTTAGGGTGAGGGTTAGACTCAGGCTCTTAGGGTTAGGGTTAGACTCAGGCTCTTAGGGTTAGGGTTAGACTCAGGCTCTTAGGGTTAGGGTTAGACTCAGGCTCTTCGGGTTAGGGTTAGACTCAGGCTCTTAGGGTTAGGGTTAGACTCAGGCTCTTAGGGTTAGGGTTAGACTCAGGCTCTTAGGGCTAGGTTTAGACTCAGGCTCTTAGGGTTAGGGTTAGACTCAGGCTCTTAGGGTTAGGGTTAGACTCAGGCTCTTAGGGTGAGGGTTAGACTCAGGCTCTTAGGGTTAGGGTTAGACTCAGGCTCTTCGGGTTAGGGTTAGACTCAGGCTCTTAGGGTGATGGTTAGACTCAGGCTCTTAGGGTGAGGGTTAGACTCAGGCTCTTAGGGTTAGGGTTAGACTCAGGCTCTTAGGGTTAGGGTTAGACTTAGGCTCTTAGGGTTAGGGTTAGAGTCAGGCTCTTAGGGTTAGGGTTAGACTCAGGCTCTTCGGGTTAGGGTTAGACTCAGGCTCTTAGGGTTAGGGTTAGACTCAAGCTCTTAGGGTTAGGGTTAGACTCAGGCTCTTAGGGTGAGGGTTAGACTCAGGCTCTTAGGGTTAGGGTTCGACTCAGGCTCTTAGGGTTAGGGTTAGACTCAGGCTCTTAGGGTGAGGGTTAGACTCAGGCTCTTAGGGTTAGGGTTAGACTCAGGCTCTTAGGGTTAGGGTTAGACTCAGGCTCTTAGGGTTAGGGTTAGACTCAGGCTCTTAGGGTGATGGTTAGACTCAGGCTCTTAGGGTGAGGGTTAGACTCAGGCTCTTAGGGTTAGGGTTAGACTCAGGCTCTTAGGGTTAGGGTTAGACTCAGGCTCTTCGGGTTAGGGTTAGACTCAGGCTCTTAGGGTTAGGGTTAGACTCAGGCTCTTAGGGTTAGGGTTAGACTCAGGCTCTTAGGGCTAGGTTTAGACTCAGGCTCTTAGGGTGAGGGTTAGACTCAGGCTCTTAGGGTGAGGGTTAGACTCAGGCTCTTAGGGTGAGGGTTAGACTCAGGCTCTTAGGGTTAGGGTTAGACTCAGGCTCTTAGGGTTAGGGTTAGACTCAGGCTCTTAGGGTGATGGTTAGACTCAGGCTCTTAGGGTGAGGGTTAGACTCAGGCTCTTAGGGTTAGGGTTAGACTCAGGCTCTTAGGGTTAGGGTTAGACTTAGGCTCTTAGGGTTAGGGTTAGACTCAGGCTCTTAGGGTTAGGGTTAGACTCAGGCTCTTCGGGTTAGGGTTAGACTCAGGCTCTTAGGGTTAGGGTTAGACTCAAGCTCTTAGGGTTAGGGTTAGACTCAGGCTCTTAGGGTTAGGGTTAGACTCAGGCTCTTAGGGTTAGGGTTAGACTCAGGCTCTTAGGGTTAGGGTTAGACTCAGGCTCTTAGGGTTAGGGTTAGACTCAGGCTCTTAGGGTTAGGGTTCGACTCAGGCTCTTAGGGTTAGGGTTAGAGTCAGGCTCTTAGGGTTAGGGTTAGAGTCAGGCTCTTAGGCTTAGGGTTAGACTCAGGCTCTTAGGGTTAGGGTTCGACTCAGGCTCTTAGGGTTAGGGTTAGACTCAGGCTCTTCGGGTTAGGGTTAGACTCAGGCTCTTAGGGTTAGGGTTAGACTCAGGCTCTTAGGGTTAGGGTTAGACTCAGGCTCTTCGGGTTAGGCTTAGACTCTGGCTCTTCGGGTTAGGGTTAGACTCAGGCTCTTAGGGTTAGGGTTAGACTCAGGCTCTTAGGGTGAGGGTTAGACTCAGGCTCTTAGGGTTAGGGTTAGACTCAGGCTCTTAGGGTGAGGGTTAGAGTCAGGCTCTTAGGGTTAGGGTTAGGGTGAGGGTTAGACTCAGGCTCTTCGGGTTAGGGTTAGACTCAGGCTCTTAGGGTTAGGCTTAGACTCAGGCTCTTAGGGTGAGGGTTAGACTCAGGCTCTTAGGGTTAGGGTTAGACTCAGGCTCTTAGGGTGAGGGTTAGACTCAGGCTCTTAGGGTTAGGGTTAGACTCAGGCTCTTAGGGTTCGGGTTCGACTCAGGCTCTTAGGGTTAGGGTTAGACTCAGGCTCTTAGGGTGAGGGTTAGACTCAGGCTCTTAGGGTGAGGGTTAGACTCAGGCTCTTAGGGTTAGGGTTCGACTCAGGCTCTTAGGGTTAGGGTTAGACTCAGGCTCTTAGGGTGAGGGTTAGACTCAGGCTCTTAGGGTTAGGGTTAGACTCAGGCTCTTAGGCTTAGGGTTAGACTCAGGCTCTTAGGGTTAGGGTTCGACTCAGGCTCTTAGGGTTAGGGTTAGACTCAGGCTCTTAGGGTTAGGGTTAGACTCAGGCTCTTAGGGTTAGGGTTAGACTCAGGCTCTTAGGGTTAGGGTTAGACTCAGGCTTTTAGGGTGAGGGTTAGACTCAGGCTCTTAGGGTGAGGGTTAGACTCAGGCTCTTAGGGTTAGGGTTCGACTCAGGCTCTTAGGGTTAGGGTTAGACTCAGGCACTTAGGGTTAGGGTTAGACTCAGGCTCTTAGGGTGAGGGTTAGACTCAGGCTCTTAGGGTGAGGGTTAGACTCAGGCTCTTAGGGTTAGGGTTAGACTCAGGCTCTTAGGGTGAGGGTTAGACTCAGGCTCTTAGGGTGAGGGTTAGACTCAGGCTCTTAGGGTTAGGGTTCGACTCAGGCTCTTAGGGTTAGGGTTAGACTCAGGGTCTTAGGGTTAGGGTTAGACTCAGGCTCTTAGGGTTAGGGTTCGACTCAGGCTCTTAGGGTTAGGGTTAGACTCAGGCTCTTAGGGTTAGGGTTAGACTCAGGCTCTTAGGGTTAGGGTTAGACTCAGGCTTTTAGGGTGAGGGTTAGACTCAGGCTCTTAGGGTGAGGGTTAGACTCAGGCTCTTAGGGTTAGGGTTCGACTCAGGCTCTTAGGGTTAGGGTTAGACTCAGGCACTTAGGGTTAGGGTTAGACTCAGGCTCTTAGGGTGAGGGTTAGACTCAGGCTCTTAGGGTGAGGGTTAGACTCAGGCTCTTAGGGTTAGGGTTAGACTCAGGCTCTTAGGGTGAGGGTTAGACTCAGGCTCTTAGGGTTAGGGTTAGACTCAGGCTCTTAGGGTTAGGGTTAGACTCAGGCTCTTAGGGTTAGGGTTAGACTCAGGCTCTTAGGGTTAGGGTTAGACTCAGGCTCTTAGGGTTAGGGTTAGAGTCAGGCTCTTAGGGTTAGGGTTAGACTCAGGCTCTTAGGGTTAGGGTTAGACTCAGGCTCTTAGGGTTAGCGTTAGAGTCAGGCTCTTAGGGTTAGGGTTAGATTTAGGCTCTTAGGGTTAGGCTTAGCCTCAGGCTCTTAGGGTTAGGCTTAGACTCAGGCTCTTAGTGTTAGGCTTAGACTCAGGCTCTTAGGGTTAGGCTTAGACTCAGGCTCTTAGGGTTAGGCTTAGACTCAGGCTCTTAGGGTTAGGGTTAGACTCAGGCTCTTAGGGTTAGGGTTAGACTCAGGCTCTTAGGGTGAGGGTTAGACTCAGGCTCTTAGGGTTAGGGTTCGACTCAGGCTCTTAGGGCTAGGGTTAGACTCAGGCTCTTAGGGTGAGGGTTAGACTCAGGCTCTTAGGGTTAGGGTTAGACTCAAGCTCTTAGGGTTAGGGTTAGACTCAGGCTCTTAGGGTTAGGGTTAGACTCAGGCTCTTCGGGTTAGGGTTAGACTCAGGCTCTTAGGGTGAGGGTTAGACTCAGGCTCTTAGGGTTAGGGTTAGACTCAGGCTCTTAGGGTTAGGGTTCGACTCAGGCTCTTAGGGTTAGGGTTAGAGTCAGGCTCTTAGGGTTAGGGTTAGAGTCAGGCTCTTAGGCTTAGGGTTAGACTCAGGCTCTTAGGGTTAGGGTTCGACTCAGGCTCTTAGGGTTAGGGTTAGACTCAGGCTCTTAGGGTGAGGGTTAGACTCAGGCTCTTAGGGTTAGGGTTAGACTCAGGCTCTTAGGGTTAGGGTTAGACTCAGGCTCTTCGGGTTAGGGTTAGACTCTGGCTCTTCGGGTTAGGGTTAGACTCAGGCTCTTAGGGTTAGGGTTAGACTCAGGCTCTTAGGGTGAGGGTTAGACTCAGGCTCTTAGGCTTAGGGTTAGACTCAGGCTCTTAGGGTTAGGGTTCGACTCAGGCTCTTAGGGTTAGGGTTAGACTCAGGCTCTTAGGGTGAGGGTTAGACTCAGGCTCTTAGGGTTAGGGTTAGACTCAGGCTCTTAGGGTTAGGGTTAGACTCAGGCTCTTCGGGTTAGGGTTAGACTCTGGCTCTTCGGGTTAGGGTTAGACTCAGGCTCTTAGGGTGAGGGTTAGACTCAGGCTCTTAGGGTTAGGGTTAGACTCAGGCTCTTAGGGTTCGGGTTCGACTCAGGCTCTTAGGGTTAGGGTTAGACTCAGGCTCTTAGGGTGAGGGTTAGACTCAGGCTCTTAGGGTGAGGGTTAGACTCAGGCTCTTAGGGTTAGGGTTCGACTCAGGCTCTTAGGGTTAGGGTTAGACTCAGGCTCTTAGGGTGAGGGTTAGACTCAGGCTCTTAGGGTTAGGGTTAGACTCAGGCTCTTAGGCTTAGGGTTAGACTCAGGCTCTTAGGGTTAGGGTTCGACTCAGGCTCTTAGGGTTAGGGTTAGACTCAGGCTCTTAGGGTTAGGGTTAGACTCAGGCTCTTAGGGTTAGGGTTAGACTCAGGCTCTTAGGGTTAGGGTTAGACTCAGGCTCTTAGGGTGAGGGTTAGACTCAGGGTCTTAGGGTTAGGGTTCGACTCAGGCTCTTAGGGTTAGGGTTAGACTCAGGCACTTAGGGTTAGGGTTAGAGTAAGGCTCTTAGGGTGAGGGTTAGACTCAGGCTCTTAGGGTGAGGGTTAGACTCAGGCTCTTAGGGTGAGGGTTAGACTCAGGCTCTTAGGGTGAGGGTTAGACTCAGGCTCTTAGGGTTAGGGTTCGACTCAGGCTCTTAGGGTTAGGGTTAGACTCAGGGTCTTAGGGTTAGGGTTAGACTCAGGCTCTTAGGGTTAGGGTTCGACTCAGGCTCTTAGGGTTAGGGTTAGACTCAGGCTCTTAGGGTTAGGGTTAGACTCAGGCTCTTAGGGTTAGGGTTAGACTCAGGCTTTTAGGGTGAGGGTTAGACTCAGGCTCTTAGGGTGAGGGTTAGACTCAGGCTCTTAGGGTTAGGGTTCGACTCAGGCTCTTAGGGTTAGGGTTAGACTCAGGCACTTAGGGTTAGGGTTAGACTCAGGCTCTTAGGGTGAGGGTTAGACTCAGGCTCTTAGGGTGAGGGTTAGACTCAGGCTCTTAGGGTTAGGGTTAGACTCAGGCTCTTAGGGTTAGGGTTAGACTCAGGCTCTTAGGGTGAGGGTTCGACTCAGGCTCTTAGGGTTAGGGTTAGACTCAGGCTCTTAGGTTGAGGGTTAGACTCAGGCTCTTAGGGTGAGGGTTAGACTCAGGCTCTTAGGGTTAGGGTTCGACTCAGGCTCTTAGGGTTAGGGTTAGACTCAGGCTCTTAGGGTGAGGGTTAGACTCAGGCTCTTAGGGTTAGGGTTAGACTCAGGCTCTTAGGCTTAGGGTTAGACTCAGGCTCTTAGGGTTAGGGTTCGACTCAGGCTCTTAGGGTTAGGGTTAGACTCAGGCTCTTAGGGTTAGGGTTAGACTCAGGCTCTTAGGGTTAGGTTTAGACTCAGGCTCTTAGGGTTAGGGTTAGACTCAGGCTTTTAGGGTGAGGGTTAGACTCAGGCTCTTAGGGTGAGGGTTAGACTCAGGCTCTTAGGGTTAGGGTTCGACTCAGGCTCTTAGGGTTAGGGTTAGACTCAGGCACTTAGGGTTAGGGTTAGACTCAGGCTCTTAGGGTGAGGGTTAGACTCAGGCTCTTAGGGTGAGGGTTAGACTCAGGCTCTTAGGGTGAGGGTTAGACTCAGGCTCTTAGGGTGAGGGTTAGACTCAGGCTCTTAGGGTGAGGGTTAGACTCAGGCTCTTAGGGTGAGGGTTAGACTCAGGCTCTTAGGGTTAGGGTTCGACTCAGGCTCTTAGGGTTAGGGTTAGACTCAGGGTCTTAGGGTTAGGGTTAGACTCAGGCTCTTAGGGTTAGGGTTCGACTCAGGCTCTTAGGGTTAGGGTTAGACTCAGGCTCTTAGGGTTAGGGTTAGACTCAGGCTCTTAGGGTTAGGGTTAGACTCAGGCTTTTAGGGTGAGGGTTAGACTCAGGCTCTTAGGGTGAGGGTTAGACTCAGGCTCTTAGGGTTAGGGTTAGACTCAGGCTCTTAGGGTTAGGGTTAGACTCAGGCTCTTAGGGTTAGGGTTAGACTCAGGCTCTTAGGGTGAGGGTTAGACTCAGGCTCTTAGGGTGAGGGTTAGACTCAGGCTCTTAGGGTTAGGGTTAGACTCAGGCTCTTAGGGCTAGGGTTAGACTCAGGCTCTTAGGGTTAGGGTTAGACTCAGGCTCTTAGGGTTAGGCTTACACTCAGGCTCTTAGGGTTAGGGTTAGACTCTGGCTCTTCTTGTTAGGGTTAGACCCAGGCTCTTAGGGTTAGGGTTAGACTCAGGCTCTTCGGGTTAGGGTTAGACTCAGGCTCTTAGGGTTAGGGTTAGACTCAGGCTCTTAGGGTTAGGGTTAGACTCAGGCTCTTAGGGTGAGGGTTAGACTCAGGCTCTTAGGGTGAGGGTTAGACTCAGGCTCTTAGGGTTAGGGTTAGACTCAGGCTCTTAGGGTGAGGGTTAGACTCAGGCTCTTAGGGTTAGGGTTAGACTCAGGCTCTTAGGCTTAGGGTTAGACTCAGGCTCTTAGGGTTAGGGTTCGACTCAGGCTCTTAGGGTTAGGGTTAGACTCAGGCTCTTAGGGTTAGGGTTAGACTCAGGCTGTTAGGGTTAGACTCAGGCTCTTAGGGTTAGGGTTAGACTCAGGCTCTTAGGGTGAGGGTTAGACTCAGGCTCTTAGGGTTAGGCTTAGACTCAGGCTCTTAGGGTTAGGGTTAGACTCAGGCTCTTAGGGTTAGGGTTAGACTCAGGCTCTTAGGGCTAGGGTTAGACTCAGGCTCTTAGGGTTAGGGTTAGAGTCTAGCTCTTAGGGTGAGGGTTAGACTCAGGCTCTTAGGCTTAGGGCTAGACTCAGGCTCTTAGGGTTAGCGTTAGAGTCAGGCTCTTAGGGTTAGGGTTAGATTTAGGCTCTTAGGGTTAGGCTTAGCCTCAGGCTCTTAGGGTTAGGCTTAGACTCAGGCTCTTAGTGTAAGGCTTAGACTCAGGCTCTTAGGGTTAGGGTTAGACTCAGGCTCTTAGGGTTAGGCTTAGACTCAGGCTCTTAGGGTTAGGCTTAGACTCAGGCTCTTAGGGTTAGGGTTAGACTCAGGCTCTTAGGGTTAGGGTTAGACTCAGGCTCTTAGGGTGAGGGTTAGACTCAGGCTCTTAGGGTTAGGGTTCGACTCAGGCTCTTAGGGTTAGGGTTAGAGTCAGGCTCTTAGGGTTAGGGTTAGAGTCAGGCTCTTAGGCTTAGGGTTAGACTCAGGCTCTTAGGGTTAGGGTTCGACTCAGGCTCTTAGGGTTAGGGTTAGACTCAGGCTCTTAGGGTTAGGCTTAGACTCAGGCTCTTAGGGTTAGGGTTAGACTCAGGCTCTTAGGGTTAGGGTTAGACTCAGGCTCTTCGGGTTAGGGTTAGACTCTGGCTCTTAGGGTTAGGGTTAGACTCAGGCTCTTAGGGTTAGGGTTAGACTCAGGCTCTTAGGGTGAGGGTTAGACTCAGGCTCTTAGGGTTAGGGTTAGACTCAGGCTCTTAGGGTTAGGCTTAGACTCAGGCTCTTAGGGTTAGGGTTACGGTTAGGGTTAGGGTTAGGGTTAGGGTTAGGGTTAGACTCAGGCTCTTAGGGTTAGGCTTAGACTCAGGCTCTTAGGGTGAGGGTTAGACTCAGGCTCTTAGGGTTAGGGTTAGACTCAGGCTCTTAGGGTGAGGGTTAGACTCAGGCTCTTAGGGTTAGGGTTAGACTCAGGCTCTTAGGGTTCGGGTTCGACTCAGGCTCTTAGGGTTAGGGTTAGACTCAGGCTCTTAGGGTGAGGGTTAGACTCAGGCTCTTAGGGTGAGGGTTAGACTCAGGCTCTTAGGGTTAGGGTTCGACTCAGGCTCTTAGGGTTAGGGTTAGACTCAGGCTCTTAGGGTGAGGGTTAGACTCAGGCTCTTAGGGTTAGGGTTAGACTCAGGCTCTTAGGCTTAGGGTTAGACTCAGGCTCTTAGGGTTAGGGTTCGACTCAGGCTCTTAGGGTTAGGGTTAGACTCAGGCTCTTAGGGTTAGGGTTAGACTCAGGCTCTTAGGGTTAGGGTTAGACTCAGGCTTTTAGGGTGAGGGTTAGACTCAGGCTCTTAGGGTGAGGGTTAGACTCAGGCTCTTAGGGTTAGGGTTCGACTCAGGCTCTTAGGGTTAGGGTTAGACTCAGGCACTTAGGGTTAGGGTTAGACTCAGGCTCTTAGGGTGAGGGTTAGACTCAGGCTCTTAGGGTGAGGGTTAGACTCAGGCTCTTAGGGTGAGGGTTAGACTCAGGCTCTTAGGGTTAGGGTTAGACTCAGGCTCTTAGGCTTAGGGTTAGACTCAGGCTCTTAGGGTTAGGGTTCGACTCAGGCTCTTAGGGTTAGGGTTAGACTCAGGGTCTTAGGGTTAGGGTTAGACTCAGGCTCTTAGGGTTAGGGTTCGACTCAGGCTCTTAGGGTTAGGGTTAGACTCAGGCTCTTAGGGTTAGGGTTAGACTCAGGCTCTTAGGGTGAGGGTTAGACTCAGGCTCTTAGGGTTAGGGTTAGACTCAGGCTTTTAGGGTGAGGGTTAGACTCAGGCTCTTAGGGTGAGGGTTAGACTCAGGCTCTTAGGGTTAGGGTTCGACTCAGGCTCTTAGGGTTAGGGTTAGACTCAGGCACTTAGGGTTAGGGTTAGACTCAGGCTCTTAGGGTGAGGGTTAGACTCAGGCTCTTAGGGTGAGGGTTAGACTCAGGCTCTTAGGGTGAGGGTTAGACTCAGGCTCTTAGGGTTAGGGTTAGACTCAGGCTCTTAGGGCTAGGGTTAGACTCAGGCTCTTAGGGTTAGGGTTAGACTCAGGCTCTTAGGGTTAGGCTTACACTCAGGCTCTTAGGGTTAGGGTTAGACTCAGGCTCTTAGGGTTAGGGTTAGACTCAGGCTCTTAGGGTTAGGGTTAGAGTCAGGCCCTTAGGGTTAGGGTTAGATTTAGGCTCTTAGGGTTAGGGTTAGACTCAGGCTCTTAGGGTTAGGGTTAGACTCTGGCTCTTCTTGTTAGGGTTAGACCCAGGCTCTTAGGGTTAGGGTTAGACTCAGGCTCTTCGGGTTAGGGTTAGACTCAGGCTCTTAGGGCTAGGGTTAGACTCAGGCTCTTAGGGTTAGGGTTAGACTCAGGCTCTTAGGGTGAGGGTTAGACTCAGGCTCTTAGGGTGAGGGTTAGACTCAGGCTCTTAGGGTTAGGGTTAGACTCAGGCTCTTAGGGTGAGGGTTAGACTCAGGCTCTTAGGGTTAGGGTTAGACTCAGGCTCTTAGGCTTAGGGTTAGACTCAGGCTCTTAGGGTTAGGGTTCGACTCAGGCTCTTAGGGTTAGGGTTAGACTCAGGCTCTTAGGGTTAGGGTTAGACTCAGGCTCTTAGGGTTAGACTCAGGCTCTTAGGGTTAGGGTTAGACTCAGGCTCTTAGGGTGAGGGTTAGACTCAGGCTCTTAGGGTGAGGGTTAGACTCAGGTTCTTAGGGTTAGGGTTAGACTCAGGCTCTTAGGGTGAGGGTTAGACTCAGGCTCTTAGGGTTAGGGTTAGACTCAGGCTCTTAGGGTTAGGCTTAGACTCAGGCTCTTAGGGTGAGGGTTAGACTCAGGATCTTAGGGTGAGGGTTAGACTCAGGCTCTTAGGGTTAGGGTTAGACTCAGGCTCTTAGGGTTAGGGTTAGACTCAGGCTCTTAGGGTTAGGCTTAGACTCAGGCTCTTAGGGTTAGGGTTAGACTCAGGCTCTTAGGGTTAGGGTTAGACTCAGGCTCTTAGGCTTAGGGTTAGACTCAGGCTCTTAGGGTTAGGGTTAGACTCAGGCTCTTAGGGTGAGGGTTAGACTCAGGCTCTTAGGGCTAGGGTTAGACTCAGGCTCTTAGGGTTAGGGTTCGACTCAGGCTCTTAGGGTTAGGGTTAGACTCAGGCTCTTAGGGTTAGGGTTAGACTCAGGCTCTTAGGGTGAGGGTTAGACTCAGGCTCTTCGGGTTAGGGTTAGACTCAGGCTCTTAGGGTGAGGGTTAGCCTCAGGCTCTTAGGGTTAGGGTTAGACTCAGGCTCTTAGGGTTAGGGTTAGACTCAGGCTCTTAGGGTGAGGGTTAGACTCAGGCCCTTAGGGTTAGGGTTAGACTCAGGCTCTTAGGGCTAGGGTTAGACTCAGGCTCTTAGGGTGAGGGTTAGACTCAGGCTCTTATGGTTAGGCTTACACTCAGGCTCTTACGCTTAGGGTTAGACTCAGGCTCTTAGGGTTAGGGTTAGACTCAGGCTCTTAGGCTTAGGGTTAGACTCAGGCTCTTAGGGTTAGGCTTAGACTCAGGCTCTTAGGGTTAGGGTTCGACTCAGGCTCTTAGGGTTAGGGTTAGACTCAGGCTCTTAGGGTTAGGGTTCGACTCAGGCTCTTAGGGTTAGGGTTAGACTCAGGCTCTTAGGGTTAGGGTTCGACTCAGGCTCTTAGGGTTAGGGTTAGACTCAGGCTCTTAGGGTTAGGGTTAGACTCAGGCTCTTAGGGTTAGGGTTAGAGTCAGGCTCTTAGGGTTAGGGTTCGACTCAGGCTCTTAGGGTTAGGGTTAGAGTCAGGCTCTTAGGGTTAGGGTTAGAGTCAGGCTCTTAGGGTTAGGCTTAGACTCAGGCTCTTAGGGTTAGGGTTAGACTCAGGCTCTTAGGGTTAGGGTTAGACTCAGGCTCTTAGGGTGAGGGTTAGACTCAGGCTCTTAGGGTGAGGGTTAGACTCAGGCTCTTAGGGTTAGGGTTAGAGTCAGGCTCTTAGGGTTAGGGTTAGACTCAGGCTCTTAGGGTTAGGGTTCGACTCAGGCTCTTAGGGTTAGGCTTAGACTCAGGCTCTTAGGGTTAGGCTTAGACTCAGGCTCTTAGGGTTAGGCTTAGACTCAGGCTCTTAGGGTTAGGCTTAGACTCAGGCTCTTAGGGTTAGGGTTAGACTCAGGCTCTTAGGGTTAGGGTTCGACTCAGGCTCTTAGGGTTAGGGTTAGACTCAGGCTCTTAGGGTTAGGCTTAGACTCAGGCTCTTAGGGTTAGGGTTAGACTCAGGCTCTTAGGGTTAGGCTTAGACTCAGGCTCTTAGGGTTAGGCTTAGACTCAGGCTCTTAGGGTGAGGGTTAGACTCAGGCTCTTAGGGTTAGGGTTAGACTCAGGCTCTTAGGGTTAGGGTTAGACTCAGGCTCTTAGGGTTAGGCTTAGACTCAGGCTCTTAGGGTTAGGGTTAGACTCAGGCTCTT
Organism: Falco punctatus; assembly: GCF_963210335.1. NCBI lineage: Eukaryota > Metazoa > Chordata > Aves > Falconiformes > Falconidae > Falco > Falco punctatus. The sequence goes on from NW_027660079.1 coordinate 363,244, forward strand.
AGGGTGAGGGTTAGACTCAGGCTCTTAGGGTTAGGGTTAGACTCAGGCTCTTAGGGTTAGGGTTAGACTCAGGCTCTTAGGGTTAGGGTTAGACTCAGGCTCTTAGGGTTAGGGTTAGACTCAGGCTCTTAGGGTTAGGCTTAGACTCAGGCTCTTAGGGTTAGGGTTAGACTCAGGCTCTTAGGGTTAGGGTTAGACTCAGGCTCTTAGGCTTAGGGTTAGACTCAGGCTCTTAGGGTTAGGGTTAGACTCAGGCTCTTAGGGTGAGGGTTAGACTCAGGCTCTTAGGGCTAGGGTTAGACTCAGGCTCTTAGGGTTAGGGTTCGACTCAGGCTCTTAGGGTTAGGGTTAGACTCAGGCTCTTAGGGTTAGGGTTAGACTCAGGCTCTTAGGGTGAGGGTTAGACTCAGGCTCTTCGGGTTAGGGTTAGACTCAGGCTCTTAGGGTTAGGGTTAGCCTCAGGCTCTTAGGGTTAGGGTTAGACTCAGGCTCTTAGGGTTAGGGTTAGACTCAGGCTCTTAGGGTGAGGGTTAGACTCAGGCCCTTAGGGTTAGGGTTAGACTCAGGCTCTTAGGGCTAGGGTTAGACTCAGGCTCTTAGGGTGAGGGTTAGACTCAGGCTCTTATGGTTAGGCTTACACTCAGGCTCTTACGCTTAGGGTTAGACTCAGGCTCTTAGGGTTAGGGTTAGACTCAGGCTCTTAGGCTTAGGGTTAGACTCAGGCTCTTAGGGTTAGGCTTAGACTCAGGCTCTTAGGGTTAGGGTTCGACTCAGGCTCTTAGGGTTAGGGTTAGACTCAGGCTCTTAGGGTTAGGGTTCGACTCAGGCTCTTAGGGTTAGGGTTAGACTCAGGCTCTTAGGGTTAGGGTTCGACTCAGGCTCTTAGGGTTAGGGTTAGACTCAGGCTCTTAGGGTTAGGGTTAGACTCAGGCTCTTAGGGTTAGGGTTAGAGTCAGGCTCTTAGGGTTAGGGTTCGACTCAGGCTCTTAGGGTTAGGGTTAGAGTCAGGCTCTTAGGGTTAGGGTTAGAGTCAGGCTCTTAGGGTTAGGCTTAGACTCAGGCTCTTAGGGTTAGGGTTAGACTCAGGCTGTTAGGGTTAGACTCAGGCTCTTAGGGTTAGGGTTAGACTCAGGCTCTTAGGGTGAGGGTTAGACTCAGGCTCTTAGGGTTAGGGTTAGAGTCAGGCTCTTAGGGTTAGGGTTAGACTCAGGCTCTTAGGGTTAGGGTTCGACTCAGGCTCTTAGGGTTAGGCTTAGACTCAGGCTCTTAGGGTTAGGCTTAGACTCAGGCTCTTAGGGTTAGGCTTAGACTCAGGCTCTTAGGGTTAGGCTTAGACTCAGGCTCTTAGGGTTAGGGTTAGACTCAGGCTCTTAGGGTTAGGGTTCGACTCAGGCTCTTAGGGTTAGGGTTAGACTCAGGCTCTTAGGGTTAGGGTTAGACTCAGGCTCTTAGGGTTAGACTCAGGCTCTTAGGGTTAGGGTTAGACTCAGGCTCTTAGGGTGAGGGTTAGACTCAGGCTCTTAGGGTGAGGGTTAGACTCAGGCTCTTAGGGTTAGGGTTAGACTCAGGCTCTTAGGGTGAGGGTTAGACTCAGGCTCTTAGGGTTAGGGTTAGACTCAGGCTCTTAGGGTTAGGCTTAGACTCAGGCTCTTAGGGTTAGGCTTAGACTCAGGCTCTTAGGGTGAGGGTTAGACTCAGGCTCTTAGGGTTAGGGTTAGACTCAGGCTCTTAGGGTTAGGGTTAGACTCAGGCTCTTAGGGTTAGGCTTAGACTCAGGCTCTTAGGGTTAGGGTTAGACTCAGGCTCTTAGGGTGAGGGTTAGACTCAGGCTCTTCGGGTTAGGGTTAGACTCAGGCTCTTAGGGTGAGGGTTAGACTCAGGCTCTTAGGGTGAGGGTTAGACTCAGGCTCTTAGGGTTAGGGTTAGACTCAGGCTCTTAGGCTTAGGGTTAGACTCAGGCTCTTAGGGTGAGGGTTCGACTCAGGCTCTTAGGGTTAGGGTTAGACTCAGGCTCTTAGGCTTAGGGTTAGACTCAGGCTCTTAGGCTTAGGGTTAGACTCAGGCTCTTAGGGTTAGGGTTAGACTCAGGCTCTTAGGGTGAGGGTTAGACTCAGGCTCTTAGGGCTAGGGTTAGACTCAGGCTCTTAGGGTTAGGGTTCGACTCAGGCTCTTAGGGTTAGGGTTAGACTCAGGCTCTTAGGGTTAGGGTTAGACTCAGGCTCTTAGGGTGAGGGTTAGACTCAGGCTCTTCGGGTTAGGGTTAGACTCAGGCTCTTAGGGTGAGGGTTAGCCTCAGGCTCTTAGGGTTAGGGTTAGACTCAGGCTCTTAGGGTTAGGGTTAGACTCAGGCTCTTAGGGTTAGGCTTAGACTCAGGCCCTTAGGGTTAGGGTTAGACTCAGGCTCTTAGGGCTAGGGTTAGACTCAGGCTCTTAGGGTGAGGGTTAGACTCAGGCTCTTATGGTTAGGCTTACACTCAGGCTCTTACGCTTAGGGTTAGACTCAGGCTCTTAGGGTTAGGGTTAGACTCAGGCTCTTAGGCTTAGGGTTAGACTCAGGCTCTTAGGGTTAGGCTTAGACTCAGGCTCTTAGGGTTAGGGTTCGACTCAGGCTCTTAGGGTTAGGGTTAGACTCAGGCTCTTAGGGTTAGGGTTCGACTCAGGCTCTTAGGGTTAGGGTTAGACTCAGGCTCTTAGGGTTAGGGTTCGACTCAGGCTCTTAGGGTTAGGCTTAGACTCAGGCTCTTAGGGTTAGGGTTAGACTCAGGCTCTTAGGGTTAGGGTTAGAGTCAGGCTCTTAGGGTTAGGGTTCGACTCAGGCTCTTAGGGTTAGGGTTAGAGTCAGGCTCTTAGGGTTAGGGTTAGAGTCAGGCTCTTAGGGTTAGGCTTAGACTCAGGCTCTTAGGGTTAGGGTTAGACTCAGGCTGTTAGGGTTAGACTCAGGCTCTTAGGGTTAGGGTTAGACTCAGGCTCTTAGGGTTAGGGTTCGACTCAGGCTCTTAGGGTTAGGGTTAGAGTCAGGCTCTTAGGGTTAGGGTTAGACTCAGGCTCTTAGGGTTAGGGTTCGACTCAGGCTCTTAGGGTTCGGGTTAGACTCAGGCTCTTAGGGTTAGGCTTAGACTCAGGCTCTTAGGGTTAGGCTTAGACTCAGGCTCTTAGGGTTAGGCTTAGACTCAGGCTCTTAGGGTTAGGGTTAGACTCAGGCTCTTAGGGTTAGGGTTAGACTCAGGCTCTTAGGGTGAGGGTTAGACTCAGGCTCTTAGGTTGAGGGTTAGACTCAGGCTCTTAGGGTTAGGGTTAGACTCAGGCTCTTAGGGTTAGGCTTAGACTCAGGCTCTTAGGGTTAGGGTTAGACTCAGGCTGTTAGGGTTAGACTCAGGCTCTTAGGGTGAGGGTTAGACTCAGGCTCTTAGGGTTAGGGTTCGACTCAGGCTCTTAGGGTTAGGGTTAGACTCAGGCTCTTAGGGTTAGGGTTAGACTCAGGCTCTTAGGGTTAGGGTTAGACTCAGGCTCTTAGGCTTAGGGTTAGACTCAGGCTCTTAGGGTTAGGGTTCGACTCAGGCTCTTAGGGTTAGGGTTAGACTCAGGCTCTTAGGGTTAGGGTTAGACTCAGGCTCTTAGGGTTAGGGTTAGACTCAGGCTCTTAGGGTGAGGGTTAGACTCAGGCTCTTAGGGTGAGGGTTAGACTCAGGCTCTTAGGGTTAGGGTTAGACTCAGGCTCTTAGGGTGAGGGTTAGACTCAGGCTCTTAGGGTTAGGGTTCGACTCAGGCTCTTAGGGTTAGGGTTAGACTCAGGGTCTTAGGGTTAGGGTTAGACTCAGGCTCTTAGGGTTAGGGTTCGACTCAGGCTCTTAGGGTTAGGGTTAGACTCAGGCTCTTAGGGTTAGGGTTAGACTCAGGCTCTTAGGGTTAGGCTTAGACTCAGGCTCTTAGGGTTAGGGTTAGACTCAGGCTTTTAGGGTGAGGGTTAGACTCAGGCTCTTAGGGTGAGGGTTAGACTCAGGCTCTTAGGGTTAGGGTTCGACTCAGGCTCTTAGGGTTAGGGTTAGACTCAGGCACTTAGGGTTAGGGTTAGACTCAGGCTCTTAGGGTGAGGGTTAGACTCAGGCTCTTAGGGTGAGGGTTAGACTCAGGCTCTTCGGGTTAGGCTTAGACTCAGGCTCTTAGGGTTAGGGTTAGACTCAGGCTCTTAGGGTGAGGGTTAGACTCAGGCTCTTAGGGTTAGGGTTAGACTCAGGCTCTTAGGGCTAGGGTTAGACTCAGGCTCTTAGGGTTAGGGTTAGACTCAGGCTCTTAGGGTTAGGCTTACACTCAGGCTCTTAGGGTTAGGGTTAGACTCAGGCTCTTAGGGTTAGGGTTAGACTCAGGCTCTTAGGGTGAGGGTTAGACTCAGGCTCTTAGGGTTAGGGTTAGATTTAGGCTCTTAGGGTTAGGGTTAGACTCAGGCTCTTAGGGTTAGGGTTAGACTCTGGCTCTTCTTGTTAGGGTTAGACCCAGGCTCTTAGGGTGAGGGTTAGACTCAGGCTCTTCGGGTTAGGGTTAGACTCAGGCTCTTAGGGCTAGGGTTAGACTCAGGCTCTTAGGGTTAGGGTTAGACTCAGGCTCTTAGGGTTAGGGTTAGACTCAGGCTCTTAGGGTGAGTGTTAGACTCAGGCTCTTAGGGTTAGGGTTAGACTCAGGCTCTTAGGGTGAGGGTTAGACTCAGGCTCTTAGGGTTAGGGTTAGACTCAGGCTCTTAGGCTTAGGGTTAGACTCAGGCTCTTAGGGTTAGGGTTCGACTCAGGCTCTTAGGGTTAGGGTTAGACTCAGGCTCTTAGGGTTAGGGTTAGACTCAGGCTGTTAGGGTTAGACTCAGGCTCTTAGGGTTAGGGTTAGACTCAGGCTCTTAGGGTGAGGGTTAGACTCAGGCTCTTAGGGTGAGGGTTAGACTCAGGCTCTTAGGGTTAGGGTTAGACTCAGGCTCTTAGGGTGAGGGTTAGACTCAGGCTCTTAGGGTTAGGGTTAGACTCAGGCTCTTAGGGTTAGGGTTAGAGTCAGGCTCTTAGGGTTAGGGTTAGAGTCAGGCTCTTAGGGTTAGGCTTAGACTCAGGCTCTTAGGGTTAGGGTTAGACTCAGGCTGTTAGGGTTAGACTCAGGCTCTTAGGGTTAGGGTTAGACTCAGGCTCTTAGGGTGAGGGTTAGACTCAGGCTCTTAGGGTTAGGGTTAGAGTCAGGCTCTTAGGGTTAGGGTTAGACTCAGGCTCTTAGGGTTAGGGTTCGACTCAGGCTCTTAGGGTTAGGCTTAGACTCAGGCTCTTAGGGTTAGGCTTAGACTCAGGCTCTTAGGGTTAGGCTTAGACTCAGGCTCTTAGGGTTAGGCTTAGACTCAGGCTCTTAGGGTTAGGGTTAGACTCAGGCTCTTAGGGTTAGGGTTCGACTCAGGCTCTTAGGGTTAGGGTTAGACTCAGGCTCTTAGGGTGTGGGTTCGACTCAGGCTCTTAGGGTTAGACTCAGGCTCTTAGGGTTAGGGTTAGACTCAGGCTCTTAGGGTGAGGGTTAGACTCAGGCTCTTAGGGTGAGGGTTAGACTCAGGCTCTTAGGGTTAGGGTTAGACTCAGGCTCTTAGGGTGAGGGTTAGACTCAGGCTCTTAGGGTTAGGGTTCGACTCAGGCTCTTAGGGTTCGGGTTAGACTCAGGCTCTTAGGGTTAGGCTTAGACTCAGGCTCTTAGGGTTAGGCTTAGACTCAGGCTCTTAGGGTTAGGCTTAGACTCAGGCTCTTAGGGTTAGGGTTAGACTCAGGCTCTTAGGGTTAGGGTTAGACTCAGGCTCTTAGGGTGAGGGTTAGACTCAGGCTCTTAGGTTGAGGGTTAGACTCAGGCTCTTAGGGTTAGGGTTAGACTCAGGCTCTTAGGGTTAGGCTTAGACTCAGGCTCTTAGGGTTAGGGTTAGACTCAGGCTGTTAGGGTTAGACTCAGGCTCTTAGGGTGAGGGTTAGACTCAGGCTCTTAGGGTTAGGGTTCGACTCAGGCTCTTAGGGTTAGGGTTAGACTCAGGCTCTTAGGGTTAGGGTTAGACTCAGGCTCTTAGGGTTAGGGTTAGACTCAGGCTCTTAGGCTTAGGGTTAGACTCAGGCTCTTAGGGTTAGGGTTCGACTCAGGCTCTTAGGGTTAGGGTTAGACTCAGGCTCTTAGGGTTAGGGTTAGACTCAGGCTCTTAGGGTTAGGGTTAGACTCAGGCTCTTAGGGTGAGGGTTAGACTCAGGCTCTTAGGGTGAGGGTTAGACTCAGGCTCTTAGGGTTAGGGTTAGACTCAGGCTCTTAGGGTGAGGGTTAGACTCAGGCTCTTAGGGTTAGGGTTCGACTCAGGCTCTTAGGGTTAGGGTTAGACTCAGGGTCTTAGGGTTAGGGTTAGACTCAGGCTCTTAGGGTTAGGGTTCGACTCAGGCTCTTAGGGTTAGGGTTAGACTCAGGCTCTTAGGGTTAGGGTTAGACTCAGGCTCTTAGGGTTAGGCTTAGACTCAGGCTCTTAGGGTTAGGGTTAGACTCAGGCTTTTAGGGTGAGGGTTAGACTCAGGCTCTTAGGGTGAGGGTTAGACTCAGGCTCTTAGGGTTAGGGTTCGACTCAGGCTCTTAGGGTTAGGGTTAGACTCAGGCACTTAGGGTTAGGGTTAGACTCAGGCTCTTAGGGTGAGGGTTAGACTCAGGCTCTTAGGGTGAGGGTTAGACTCAGGCTCTTCGGGTTAGGCTTAGACTCAGGCTCTTAGGGTTAGGGTTAGACTCAGGCTCTTAGGGTGAGGGTTAGACTCAGGCTCTTAGGGTTAGGGTTAGACTCAGGCTCTTAGGGCTAGGGTTAGACTCAGGCTCTTAGGGTTAGGGTTAGACTCAGGCTCTTAGGGTTAGGCTTACACTCAGGCTCTTAGGGTTAGGGTTAGACTCAGGCTCTTAGGGTTAGGGTTAGACTCAGGCTCTTAGGGTGAGGGTTAGACTCAGGCTCTTAGGGTTAGGGTTAGATTTAGGCTCTTAGGGTTAGGGTTAGACTCAGGCTCTTAGGGTTAGGGTTAGACTCTGGCTCTTCTTGTTAGGGTTAGACCCAGGCTCTTAGGGTGAGGGTTAGACTCAGGCTCTTCGGGTTAGGGTTAGACTCAGGCTCTTAGGGCTAGGGTTAGACTCAGGCTCTTAGGGTTAGGGTTAGACTCAGGCTCTTAGGGTTAGGGTTAGACTCAGGCTCTTAGGGTGAGTGTTAGACTCAGGCTCTTAGGGTTAGGGTTAGACTCAGGCTCTTAGGGTGAGGGTTAGACTCAGGCTCTTAGGGTTAGGGTTAGACTCAGGCTCTTAGGGTTAGGGTTAGACTCAGGCTCTTAGGGTTAGGGTTCGACTCAGGCTCTTAGGGTTAGGGTTAGACTCAGGCTCTTAGGGTTAGGGTTAGACTCAGGCTGTTAGGGTTAGACTCAGGCTCTTAGGGTTAGGGTTAGACTCAGGCTCTTAGGGTGAGGGTTAGACTCAGGCTCTTAGGGTGAGGGTTAGACTCAGGCTCTTAGGGTTAGGGTTAGACTCAGGCTCTTAGGGTGAGGGTTAGACTCAGGCTCTTAGGGTTAGGGTTAGACTCAGGCTCTTAGGGTTAGGGTTAGAGTCAGGCTCTTAGGGTTAGGGTTAGAGTCAGGCTCTTAGGGTTAGGCTTAGACTCAGGCTCTTAGGGTTAGGGTTAGACTCAGGCTGTTAGGGTTAGACTCAGGCTCTTAGGGTTAGGGTTAGACTCAGGCTCTTAGGGTGAGGGTTAGACTCAGGCTCTTAGGGTTAGGGTTAGAGTCAGGCTCTTAGGGTTAGGGTTAGACTCAGGCTCTTAGGGTTAGGGTTCGACTCAGGCTCTTAGGGTTAGGCTTTGACTCAGGCTCTTAGGGTTAGGCTTAGACTCAGGCTCTTAGGGTTAGGCTTAGACTCAGGCTCTTAGGGTTAGGCTTAGACTCAGGCTCTTAGGGTTAGGGTTAGACTCAGGCTCTTAGGGTTAGGGTTCGACTCAGGCTCTTAGGGTTAGGGTTAGACTCAGGCTCTTAGGGTGTGGGTTCGACTCAGGCTCTTAGGGTTAGACTCAGGCTCTTAGGGTTAGGGTTAGACTCAGGCTCTTAGGGTGAGGGTTAGACTCAGGCTCTTAGGGTGAGGGTTAGACTCAGGCTCTTAGGGTTAGGGTTAGACTCAGGCTCTTAGGGTGAGGGTTAGACTCAGGCTCTTAGGGTTAGGGTTAGACTCAGGCTCTTAGGGTTAGGCTTAGACTCAGGCTCTTAGGGTTAGGCTTAGACTCAGGCTCTTAGGGTGAGGGTTAGACTCAGGCTCTTAGGGTTAGGGTTAGACTCAGGCTCTTAGGGTTAGGGTTAGACTCAGGCTCTTAGGGTTAGGCTTAGACTCAGGCTCTTAGGGTTAGGGTTAGACTCAGGCTCTTAGGGTGAGGGTTAGACTCAGGCTCTTAGGGTTAGGGTTAGACTCAGGCTCTTAGGGTGAGGGTTAGACTCAGGCTCTTAGGGTGAGGGTTAGACTCAGGCTCTTAGGGTTAGGGTTAGACTCAGGCTCTTAGGCTTAGGGTTAGACTCAGGCTCTTAGGGTGAGGGTTCGACTCAGGCTCTTAGGGTTAGGGTTAGACTCAGGCTCTTAGGGTTAGGGTTAGACTCAGGCTCTTAGGGTGAGGGTTAGACTCAGGCTCTTAGGGTTAGGGTTAGACTCAGGCTCTTAGGGTGAGGGTTAGACTCAGGCTCTTAGGGCTAGGGTTAGACTCAGGCTCTTAGGGTTAGGGTTCGACTCAGGCTCTTAGGGTTAGGGTTAGACTCAGGCTCTTAGGGTTAGGGTTAGACTCAGGCTCTTAGGGTGAGGGTTAGACTCAGGCTCTTCGGGTTAGGGTTAGACTCAGGCTCTTAGGGTGAGGGTTAGCCTCAGGCTCTTAGGGTTAGGGTTAGACTCAGGCTCTTAGGGTTAGGGTTAGACTCAGGCTCTTAGGGTTAGGCTTAGACTCAGGCTCTTAGGGTTAGGGTTAGACTCAGGCTCTTAGGGCTAGGGTTAGACTCAGGCTCTTAGGGTGAGGGTTAGACTCAGGCTCTTATGGTTAGGCTTACACTCAGGCTCTTACGCTTAGGGTTAGACTCAGGCTCTTAGGGTTAGGGTTAGACTCAGGCTCTTAGGCTTAGGGTTAGACTCAGGCTCTTAGGGTTAGGCTTAGACTCAGGCTCTTAGGGTTAGGGTTCGACTCAGGCTCTTAGGGTTAGGGTTAGACTCAGGCTCTTAGGGTTAGGGTTCGACTCAGGCTCTTAGGGTTAGGGTTAGACTCAGGCTCTTAGGGTTAGGGTTCGACTCAGGCTCTTAGGGTTAGGGTTAGACTCAGGCTCTTAGGGTTAGGGTTAGACTCAGGCTCTTAGGGTTAGGGTTAGAGTCAGGCTCTTAGGGTTAGGGTTCGACTCAGGCTCTTAGGGTTAGGGTTAGAGTCAGGCTCTTAGGGTTAGGGTTAGAGTCAGGCTCTTAGGGTTAGGCTTAGACTCAGGCTCTTAGGGTTAGACTCAGGCTGTTAGGGTTAGACTCAGGCTCTTAGGGTTAGGGTTAGACTCAGGCTCTTAGGGTTAGGCTTAGACTCAGGCTCTTAGGGTTAGGGTTAGACTCAGGCTCTTAGGGTTAGGGTTAGACTCAGGCTCTTAGGGTTCGGGTTAGACTCAGGCTCTTAGGGTTAGGCTTAGACTCAGGCTCTTAGGGTTAGGCTTAGACTCAGGCTCTTAGGGTTAGGCTTAGACTCAGGCTCTTAGGGTTAGGGTTAGACTCAGGCTCTTAGGGTGAGGGTTAGACTCAGGCTCTTAGGTTGAGGGTTAGACTCAGGCTCTTAGGGTTAGGGTTAGACTCAGGCTCTTAGGGTTAGGCTTAGACTCAGGCTCTTAGGGTTAGGGTTGGACTCAGGCTGTTAGGGTTAGACTCAGGCTCTTAGGGTGAGGGTTAGACTCAGGCTCTTAGGGTTAGGGTTCGACTCAGGCTCTTAGGGTTAGGGTTAGACTCAGGCTCTTAGGGTTAGGGTTAGACTCAGGCTCTTAGGGTTAGGGTTAGACTCAGGCTCTTAGGCTTAGGGTTAGACTCAGGCTCTTAGGGTTAGGGTTAGACTCAGGCTCTTAGGGTTAGGGTTAGACTCAGGCTCTTAGGGTGAGGGTTAGACTCAGGCTCTTAGGGTGAGGGTTAGACTCAGGCTCTTAGGGTGAGGGTTAGACTCAGGCTCTTAGGGTTAGGGTTAGACTCAGGCTCTTAGGGTGAGGGTTAGACTCAGGCTCTTAGGGTTAGGGTTCGACTCAGGCTTTTAGGGTGAGGGTTAGACTCAGGCTCTTAGGGTGAGGGTTAGACTCAGGCTCTTAGGGTTAGGGTTCGACTCAGGCTCTTAGGGTTAGGGTTAGACTCAGGCACTTAGGGTTAGGGTTAGACTCAGGCTCTTAGGGTGAGGGTTAGACTCAGGCTCTTAGGGTGAGGGTTAGACTCAGGCTCTTCGGGTTAGGCTTAGACTCAGGCTCTTAGGGTTAGGGTTAGACTCAGGCTCTTAGGGTGAGGGTTAGACTCAGGCTCTTAGGGTTAGGGTTAGACTCAGGCTCTTAGGGCTAGGGTTAGACTCAGGCTCTTAGGGTTAGGGTTAGACTCAGGCTCTTAGGGTTAGGCTTACACTCAGGCTCTTAGGGTTAGGGTTAGACTCAGGCTCTTAGGGTTAGGGTTAGACTCAGGCTCTTAGGGTGAGGGTTAGACTCAGGCTCTTAGGGTTAGGGTTAGATTTAGGCTCTTAGGGTTAGGGTTAGACTCAGGCTCTTAGGGTTAGGGTTAGACTCTGGCTCTTCTTGTTAGGGTTAGACTCAGGCTCTTAGGGTGAGGGTTAGACTCAGGCTCTTCGGGTTAGGGTTAGACTCAGGCTCTTAGGGCTAGGGTTAGACTCAGGCTCTTAGGGTTAGGGTTAGACTCAGGCTCTTAGGGTTAGGGTTAGACTCAGGCTCTTAGGGTGAGTGTTAGACTCAGGCTCTTAGGGTTAGGGTTAGACTCAGGCTCTTAGGGTGAGGGTTAGACTCAGGCTCTTAGGGTTAGGGTTAGACTCAGGCTCTTAGGCTTAGGGTTAGACTCAGGCTCTTAGGGTTAGGGTTCGACTCAGGCTCTTAGGGTTAGGGTTAGACTCAGGCTCTTAGGGTTAGGGTTAGACTCAGGCTGTTAGGGTTAGACTCAGGCTCTTAGGGTTAGGGTTAGACTCAGGCTCTTAGGGTGAGGGTTAGACTCAGGCTCTTAGGGTGAGGGTTAGACTCAGGCTCTTAGGGTTAGGGTTAGACTCAGGCTCTTAGGGTGAGGGTTAGACTCAGGCTCTTAGGGTTAGGGTTAGACTCAGGCTCTTAGGGTGAGTGTTAGACTCAGGCTCTTAGGGTTAGGCTTAGACTCAGGCTCTTAGGGTGAGGGTTAGACTCAGGCTCTTAGGGTTAGGGTTAGACTCAGGCTCTTAGGGTTAGGGTTAGACTCAGGCTCTTAGGGTGAGGGTTAGACTCAGGCTCTTAGGGTTAGGGTTAGACTCAGGCTCTTAGGGTGAGGGTTAGACTTAGGCTCTTAGGGTGAGGGTTAGACTCAGGCTCTTAGGGTTAGGGTTAGACTCAGGCTCTTAGGGTTAGGGTTAGTCTCAGGCTCTTAGGGTTAGGGTTCGACTCAGGCTCTTAGGGTTAGGGTTAGACTCAGGCTCTTAGGGTTAGGGTTAGACTCAGGCTCTTAGGCTTAGGGTTAGACTCAGGCTCTTAGGGTTAGGGTTAGACTCAGGCTCTTAGGGTGAGGGTTAGACTCAGGCTCTTAGGGTGAGGGTTAGACTCAGGCTCTTAGGGTTAGGGTTCGACTCAGGCTCTTAGGGTTAGGGTTAGACTCAGGCTCTTAGGCTTAGGGTTAGACTCAGGCTCTTAGGCTTAGGGTTAGACTCAGGCTCTTAGGGTTAGGGTTAGACTCAGGCTCTTAGGGTTAGGGTTCGACTCAGGCTCTTAGGGTTAGGGTTCGACTCAGGCTCTTAGGGTTAGGGTTAGACTCAGGCTCTTAGGGTTAGGGTTAGACTCAGGCTCTTCGGGTTAGGGTTAGACTCAGGCTCTTAGGGTTAGGGTTAGACTCAGGCTCTTAGGGTTAGGGTTAGACTCAGGCTCTTAGGGTTAGGGTTCGACTCAGGCTCTTAGGGTTAGGGTTAGACTCAGGCTCTTAGGGTTAGGGTTCGACTCAGGCTCTTAGGGTTAGGGTTAGACTCAGGCTCTTAGGGTTAGGGTTCGACTCAGGCTCTTAGGGTTAGGGTTAGACTCAGGCTCTTAGGGTTAGGGTTAGACTCAGGCTCTTAGGGTTAGGCTTAGACTCAGGCTCTTAGGGTTAGGGTTAGACTCAGGCTCTTAGGGTTAGGGTTCGACTCAGGCTCTTAGGGTTAGGGTTAGACTCAGGCTGTTAGGGTTAGGGTTAGAGTCAGGCTCTTAGGGTTAGGCTTAGACTCAGGCTCTTAGGGTTAGGGTTAGACTCAGGCTGTTAGGGTTAGACTCAGGCTCTTAGGGTTAGGGTTAGACTCAGGCTCTTAGGGTGAGGGTTAGACTCAGGCTCTTAGGGTTAGGGTTAGAGTCAGGCTCTTAGGGTTAGGGTTAGACTCAGGCTCTTAGGGTTAGGGTTCGACTCAGGCTCTTAGGGTTAGGGTTAGACTCAGGCTCTTAGGGTTAGGCTTAGACTCAGGCTCTTAGGGTTAGGCTTAGACTCAGGCTCTTAGGGTTAGGCTTAGACTCAGGCTCTTAGGGTTAGGGTTAGACTCAGGCTCTTAGGGTTAGGGTTAGACTCAGGCTCTTAGGGTTAGGGTTAGACTCAGGCTCTTAGGTTGAGGGTTAGACTCAGGCTCTTAGGGTTAGGGTTAGACTCAGGCTCTTAGGGTTAGGCTTAGACTCAGGCTCTTAGGGTTAGGGTTAGACTCAGGCTGTTAGGGTTAGACTCAGGCTCTTAGGGTTAGGGTTAGACTCAGGCTCTTAGGGTGAGGGTTAGACTCAGGCTCTTAGGGTGAGGGTTAGACTCAGGCTCTTAGGGTGAGGGTTAGACTCAGGCTCTTAGGGTTAGGGTTAGACTCAGGCTCTTAGGGTGAGGGTTAGACTCAGGCTCTTAGGGTTAGGCTTAGACTCAGGCTCTTAGGGCTAGGGTTAGACTCAGGCTCTTAGGGTTAGGGTTAGACTCAGGCTCTTAGGGTTAGGCTTACACTCAGGCTCTTAGGGTTAGGGTTAGACTCAGGCTCTTAGGGTTAGGGTTAGACTCAGGCTCTTAGGGTTAGGGTTAGAGTCAGGCTCTTAGGGTTAGGGTTAGATTTAGGCTCTTAGGGTTAGGGTTAGACTCAGGCTCTTAGGGTTAGGGTTAGACTCTGGCTCTTCTTCTTAGGGTTAGACCCAGGCTCTTAGGGTGAGGGTTAGACTCAGGCTCTTCGGGTTAGGGTTAGACTCAGGCTCTTAGGGTTAGGCTTAGACTCAGGCTCTTAGGGTTAGGGTTAGACTCAGGCTCTTAGGGTGAGGGTTAGACTCAGGCTCTTAGGGTGAGGGTTAGACTCAGGCTCTTAGGGTTAGGGTTAGACTCAGGCTCTTAGGGTGAGGGTTAGACTCAGGCTCTTAGGGTTAGGGTTAGACTCAGGCTCTTAGGCTTAGGGTTAGACTCAGGCTCTTAGGGTTAGGGTTCGACTCAGGCTCTTAGGGTTAGGGTTAGACTCAGGCTCTTAGGGTTAGGGTTAGACTCAGGCTGTTAGGGTTAGACTCAGGCTCTTAGGGTTAGGGTTAGACTCAGGCTCTTAGGCTTAGGGTTAGACTCAGGCTCTTAGGCTTAGGGTTAGACTCAGGCTCTTACGGTTAGGGTTAGACTCAGGCTCTTAGGGTGAGGGTTAGACTCAGGCTCTTAGGCTTAGGGTTAGACTCAGGCTCTTCGGGTTAGGCTTAGACTCAGGCTCTTAGGGTTAGGGTTAGACTCAGGCTCTTAGGGTGAGGGTTAGACTCAGGCTCTTAGGGTTAGGGTTAGACTCAGGCTCTTAGGGTGAGGGTTAGACTCAGGCTCTTAGGGTGAGGGTTAGACTCAGGCTCTTAGGGTTAGGGTTAGACTCAGGCTCTTAGGGTTAGGGTTAGACTCAGGCTCTTAGGGTGAGGGTTAGACTCAGGCTCTTAGGGTGAGGGTTAGACTCAGGCTCTTAGGGTTAGGGTTAGACTCAGGCTCTTAGGGTTAGGGTTAGACTCAGGCTCTTAGGCTTAGGGTTAGACTCAGGCTCTTAGGGTTAGGGTTCGACTCAGGCTCTTAGGGTTAGGGTTAGACTCAGGCTCTTAGGGTTAGGGTTAGACTCAGGCTCTTAGGCTTAGGGTTAGACTCAGGCTCTTAGGGTTAGGGTTAGACTCAGGCTCTTAGGGTGAGGGTTAGACTCAGGCTCTTAGGGTGAGGGTTAGACTCAGGCTCTTAGGGTTAGGGTTCGACTCAGGCTCTTAGGGTTAGGGTTAGACTCAGGCTCTTAGGGTTAGGGTTAGACTCAGGCTCTTAGGGTGAGGGTTAGACTCAGGCTCTTCGGGTTAGGGTTAGACTCAGGCTCTTAGGGTGAGGGTTAGCCTCAGGCTCTTAGGGTTAGGGTTAGACTCAGGCTCTTAGGGTTAGGGTTAGACTCAGGCTCTTAGGGTGAGGGTTAGACTCAGGCCCTTAGGGTGAGGGTTAGACTCAGGCTCTTAGGGCTAGGGTTCGACTCAGGCTCTTCGGGTTAGGGTTAGACTCAGGCTCTTCTTGTTAGGGTTAGACTCAGGCTCTTAGGGTTAGGCTTAGACTCAGGCTCTTAGGGTTAGGGTTCGACTCAGGCTCTTAGGGTTAGGGTTAGACTCAGGCTCTTAGGGCTAGGGTTAGACTCAGGCTCTTAGGGTTAGGGTTAGACTCAGGCTCTTAGGGTTAGGGTTCGACTCAGGCTCTTAGGGTTAGGGTTAGACTCAGGCTCTTAGGGTTAGGGTTCGACTCAGGCTCTTAGGGTTAGGGTTAGAGTCAGGCTCTTAGGGTTAGGGTTAGAGTCAGGCTCTTAGGGTTAGGCTTAGACTCAGGCTCTTAGGGTTAGGGTTAGACTCAGGCTGTTAGGGTTAGACTCAGGCTCTTAGGGTTAGGGTTAGACTCAGGCTCTTAGGCTTAGGGTTAGACTCAGGCTCTTAGGGTTAGGCTTAGACTCAGGCTCTTAGGGTTAGGGTTCGACTCAGGCTCTTAGGGTTAGGGTTAGACTCAGGCTCTTAGGGTTAGGGTTCGACTCAGGCTCTTAGGGTTAGGGTTAGACTCAGGCTCTTAGGGTTAGGGTTCGACTCAGGCTCTTAGGGTTAGGGTTAGACTCAGGCTCTTAGGGTTAGGGTT
Organism: Falco punctatus; assembly: GCF_963210335.1. Taxonomy (NCBI): domain Eukaryota; kingdom Metazoa; phylum Chordata; class Aves; order Falconiformes; family Falconidae; genus Falco; species Falco punctatus. Next base: position 378,586 of record NW_027660079.1, read on the forward strand.
AGACTCAGGCTCTTAGGGTTAGGGTTAGACTCAGGCTCTTAGGGTTAGGGTTCGACTCAGGCTCTTAGGGTTAGGGTTAGAGTCAGGCTCTTAGGGTTAGGGTTAGAGTCAGGCTCTTAGGGTTAGGGTTAGACTCAGGCTCTTAGGGTTAGGGTTAGACTCAGGCTGTTAGGGTTAGACTCAGGCTCTTAGGGTTAGGGTTAGACTCAGGCTCTTAGGGTGAGGGTTAGACTCAGGCTCTTAGGGTTAGGGTTAGAGTCAGGCTCTTAGGGTTAGGGTTAGACTCAGGCTCTTAGGGTTAGGGTTCGACTCAGGCTCTTAGGGTTAGGCTTAGACTCAGGCTCTTAGGGTTAGGCTTAGACTCAGGCTCTTAGGGTTAGGCTTAGACTCAGGCTCTTAGGGTTAGGCTTAGACTCAGGCTCTTAGGGTTAGGGTTAGACTCAGGCTCTTAGGGTTAGGCTTAGACTCAGGCTCTTAGGGTTAGGGTTAGACTCAGGCTCTTAGGTTGAGGGTTAGACTCAGGCTCTTAGGGTTAGGGTTAGACTCAGGCTCTTAGGGTTAGGCTTAGACTCAGGCTCTTAGGGTTAGGGTTAGACTCAGGCTGTTAGGCTTAGACTCAGGCTCTTAGGGTTAGGGTTAGACTCAGGCTCTTAGGGTGAGGGTTAGACTCAGGCTCTTAGGGTTAGGGTTAGACTCAGGCTCTTAGGGTTAGGGTTAGACTCAGGCTCTTCGGGTTAGGCTTAGACTCAGGCTCTTAGGGTTAGGGTTAGACTCAGGCTCTTAGGGTGAGGGTTAGACTCAGGCTCTTAGGGTTAGGGTTAGACTCAGGCTCTTAGGGTGAGGGTTAGACTCAGGCTCTTAGGGTGAGGGTTAGACTCAGGCTCTTAGGGTTAGGGTTAGACTCAGGCTCTTAGGGTTAGGGTTAGACTCAGGCTCTTAGGCTTAGGGTTAGACTCAGGCTCTTAGGGTTAGGGTTCGACTCAGGCTCTTAGGGTTAGGGTTAGACTCAGGCTCTTAGGGTTAGGGTTAGACTCAGGCTCTTAGGCTTAGGGTTAGACTCAGGCTCTTAGGGTGAGGGTTAGACTCAGGCTCTTAGGGTGAGGGTTAGACTCAGGCTCTTAGGGTGAGGGTTAGACTCAGGCTCTTAGGGTTAGGGTTCGACTCAGGCTCTTAGGGTTAGGGTTAGACTCAGGCTCTTAGGGTGAGGGTTAGACTCAGGCTCTTCGGGTTAGGGTTAGACTCAGGCTCTTAGGGTGAGGGTTAGCCTCAGGCTCTTAGGGTTAGGGTTAGACTCAGGCTCTTAGGGTTAGGGTTAGACTCAGGCTCTTAGGGTGAGGGTTAGACTCAGGCCCTTAGGGTGAGGGTTAGACTCAGGCTCTTAGGGCTAGGGTTAGACTCAGGCTCTTAGGGTGAGGGTTAGACTCAGGCTCTTATGGTTAGGCTTACACTCAGGCTCTTACGCTTAGGGTTAGACTCAGGCTCTTAGGGTTAGGGTTAGACTCAGGCTCTTAGGCTTAGGGTTAGACTCAGGCTCTTAGGGTTAGGCTTAGACTCAGGCTCTTAGGGTTAGGGTTCGACTCAGGCTCTTAGGGTTAGGGTTAGACTCAGGCTCTTCGGGTTAGGGTTCGACTCAGGCTCTTAGGGTTAGGGTTAGACTCAGGCTCTTAGGGTTAGGGTTCGACTCAGGCTCTTAGGGTTAGGGTTAGACTCAGGCTCTTAGGGTTAGGGTTCGACTCAGGCTCTTAGGGTTAGGGTTAGAGTCAGGCTCTTAGGGTTAGGGTTAGAGTCAGGCTCTTAGGGTTAGGCTTAGACTCAGGCTCTTAGGGTTAGGGTTAGACTCAGGCTGTTAGGGTTAGACTCAGGCTCTTAGGGTTAGGGTTAGACTCAGGCTCTTAGGCTTAGGGTTAGACTCAGGCTCTTAGGGTTAGGCTTAGACTCAGGCTCTTAGGGTTAGGGTTCGACTCAGGCTCTTAGGGTTAGGGTTAGACTCAGGCTCTTAGGGTTAGGGTTCGACTCAGGCTCTTAGGGTTAGGGTTAGACTCAGGCTCTTAGGGTTAGGGTTCGACTCAGGCTCTTAGGGTTAGGGTTAGACTCAGGCTCTTAGGGTTAGGGTTAGACTCAGGCTCTTAGGGTTAGGGTTCGACTCAGGCTCTTAGGGTTAGGGTTAGAGTCAGGCTCTTAGGGTTAGGGTTAGAGTCAGGCTCTTAGGGTTAGGCTTAGACTCAGGCTCTTAGGGTTAGGGTTAGACTCAGGCTGTTAGGGTTAGACTCAGGCTCTTAGGGTTAGGGTTAGACTCAGGCTCTTAGGGTGAGGGTTAGACTCAGGCTCTTAGGGTTAGGGTTAGAGTCAGGCTCTTAGGGTTAGGGTTAGACTCAGGCTCTTAGGGTTAGGGTTCGACTCAGGCTCTTAGGGTTAGGCTTAGACTCAGGCTCTTAGGGTTAGGCTTAGACTCAGGCTCTTAGGGTTAGGCTTAGACTCAGGCTCTTAGGGTTAGGCTTAGCCTCAGGCTCTTAGGGTTAGGCTTAGACTCAGGCTCTTAGGGTTAGGGTTAGACTCAGGCTCTTAGGGTTAGGGTTAGACTCAGGCTCTTAGGTTGAGGGTTAGACTCAGGCTCTTAGGGTTAGGGTTAGACTCAGGCTCTTAGGGTTAGGCTTAGACTCAGGCTCTTAGGGTTAGGGTTAGACTCAGGCTGTTAGGGTTAGACTCAGGCTCTTAGGGTTAGGGTTAGACTCAGGCTCTTAGGGTGAGGGTTAGACTCAGGCTCTTAGGTTGAGGGTTAGACTCAGGCTCTTAGGGTTAGGGTTAGACTCAGGCTCTTAGGGTGAGGGTTAGACTCAGGCTCTTAGGGTTAGGGTTAGACTCAGGCTCTTAGGGCTAGGGTTAGACTCAGGCTCTTAGGGTTAGGGTTAGACTCAGGCTCTTAGGGTTAGGCTTAGCCTCAGGCTCTTAGGGTTAGGCTTAGCCTCAGGCTCTTAGGGTTAGGGTTAGACTCAGGCTCTTAGGGTTAGGGTTAGACTCAGGCTCTTCGGGTTAGGGTTAGACTCAGGCTCTTAGGGTTAGGGTTAAACTCAGGCTCTTAGGGTTAGGGTTAGACTCAGGCTCTTAGGGCTAGGGTTAGACTCAGGCTCTTAGGGTTAGGGTTAGACTCAGGCTCTTAGGGTTAGGCTTAGCCTCAGGCTCTTAGGGTTAGGCTTAGCCTCAGGCTCTTAGGGTTAGGGTTAGACTCAGGCTCTTAGGGTTAGGGTTAGACTCAGGCTCTTAGGTTGAGGGTTAGACTCAGGCTCTTAGGGTTAGGGTTAGACTCAGGCTCTTAGGGTTAGGCTTAGACTCAGGCTCTTAGGGTTAGGGTTAGACTCAGGCTGTTAGGGTTAGACTCAGGCTCTTAGGGTTAGGGTTAGACTCAGGCTCTTAGGGTGAGGGTTAGACTCAGGCTCTTAGGGTGAGGGTTAGACTCAGGCTCTTAGGGTGAGGGTTAGACTCAGGCTCTTAGGGTTAGGGTTAGACTCAGGCTCTTAGGGTGAGGGTTAGACTCAGGCTCTTAGGGTTAGGCTTAGACTCAGGCTCTTAGGGCTAGGGTTAGACTCAGGCTCTTAGGGTTAGGGTTAGACTCAGGCTCTTAGGGTTAGGCTTACACTCAGGCTCTTAGGGTTAGGGTTAGACTCAGGCTCTTAGGGTTAGGGTTAGACTCAGGCTCTTAGGGTTAGGGTTAGAGTCAGGCTCTTAGGGTTAGGGTTAGATTTAGGCTCTTAGGGTTAGGGTTAGACTCAGGCTCTTAGGGTTAGGGTTAGACTCTGGCTCTTCTTCTTAGGGTTAGACCCAGGCTCTTAGGGTTAGGGTTAGACTCAGGCTCTTCGGGTTAGGGTTAGACTCAGGCTCTTAGGGTTAGGCTTAGACTCAGGCTCTTAGGGTTAGGGTTAGACTCAGGCTCTTAGGGTGAGGGTTAGACTCAGGCTCTTAGGGTGAGGGTTAGACTCAGGCTCTTAGGGTTAGGGTTAGACTCAGGCTCTTAGGGTGAGGGTTAGACTCAGGCTCTTAGGGTTAGGGTTAGACTCAGGCTCTTAGGCTTAGGGTTAGACTCAGGCTCTTAGGGTTAGGGTTAGACTCAGGCTCTTAGGGTTAGGGTTAGACTCAGGCTGTTAGGGTTAGACTCAGGCTCTTAGGGTTAGGGTTAGACTCAGGCTCTTAGGCTTAGGGTTAGACTCAGGCTCTTAGGCTTAGGGTTAGACTCAGGCTCTTACGGTTAGGGTTAGACTCAGGCTCTTAGGGTGAGGGTTAGACTCAGGCTCTTAGGCTTAGGGTTAGACTCAGGCTCTTCGGGTTAGGCTTAGACTCAGGCTCTTAGGGTTAGGGTTAGACTCAGGCTCTTAGGGTGAGGGTTAGACTCAGGCTCTTAGGGTTAGGGTTAGACTCAGGCTCTTAGGGTGAGGGTTAGACTCAGGCTCTTAGGGTGAGGGTTAGACTCAGGCTCTTAGGGTTAGGGTTAGACTCAGGCTCTTAGGGTTAGGGTTAGACTCAGGCTCTTAGGGTGAGGGTTAGACTCAGGCTCTTAGGGTGAGGGTTAGACTCAGGCTCTTAGGGTTAGGGTTAGACTCAGGCTCTTAGGGTTAGGGTTAGACTCAGGCTCTTAGGCTTAGGGTTAGACTCAGGCTCTTAGGGTTAGGGTTCGACTCAGGCTCTTAGGGTTAGGGTTAGACTCAGGCTCTTAGGGTTAGGGTTAGACTCAGGCTCTTAGGCTTAGGGTTAGACTCAGGCTCTTAGGGTTAGGGTTAGACTCAGGCTCTTAGGGTGAGGGTTAGACTCAGGCTCTTAGGGTGAGGGTTAGACTCAGGCTCTTAGGGTTAGGGTTCGACTCAGGCTCTTAGGGTTAGGGTTAGACTCAGGCTCTTAGGGTTAGGGTTAGACTCAGGCTCTTAGGGTGAGGGTTAGACTCAGGCTCTTCGGGTTAGGGTTAGACTCAGGCTCTTAGGGTGAGGGTTAGCCTCAGGCTCTTAGGGTTAGGGTTAGACTCAGGCTCTTAGGGTTAGGGTTAGACTCAGGCTCTTAGGGTGAGGGTTAGACTCAGGCCCTTAGGGTGAGGGTTAGACTCAGGCTCTTAGGGCTAGGGTTCGACTCAGGCTCTTCGGGTTAGGGTTAGACTCAGGCTCTTCTTGTTAGGGTTAGACTCAGGCTCTTAGGGTTAGGCTTAGACTCAGGCTCTTAGGGTTAGGGTTCGACTCAGGCTCTTAGGGTTAGGGTTAGACTCAGGCTCTTAGGGCTAGGGTTAGACTCAGGCTCTTAGGGTTAGGGTTAGACTCAGGCTCTTAGGGTTAGGGTTCGACTCAGGCTCTTAGGGTTAGGGTTAGACTCAGGCTCTTAGGGTTAGGGTTCGACTCAGGCTCTTAGGGTTAGGGTTAGAGTCAGGCTCTTAGGGTTAGGGTTAGAGTCAGGCTCTTAGGGTTAGGCTTAGACTCAGGCTCTTAGGGTTAGGGTTAGACTCAGGCTGTTAGGGTTAGGGTTAGACTCAGGCTCTTAGGGTTAGGGTTAGACTCTTAGGGTTAGGGTTAAGGTTAGGGTTAGGGTTAGACTCTTAGGGTTAGGGTTAGACTCAGGCTCTTAGGGTTAGGGTTCGACTCAGGCTCTTAGGGTTAGGGTTAGACTCAGGCTCTTAGGGTTAGGGTTCGACTCAGGCTCTTAGGGTTAGGGTTAGACTCAGGCTCTTAGGGTTAGGGTTCGACTCAGGCTCTTAGGGTTAGGGTTAGACTCAGGCTCTTAGGGTTAGGGTTAGACTCAGGCTCTTAGGGTTAGGGTTAGACTCAGGCTCTTAGGGTTAGGGTTCGACTCAGGCTCTTAGGGTTAGGGTTAGAGTCAGGCTCTTAGGGTTAGGGTTAGAGTCAGGCTCTTAGGGTTAGGGTTAGACTCAGGCTCTTAGGGTTAGGGTTAGACTCAGGCTGTTAGGGTTAGACTCAGGCTCTTAGGGTTAGGGTTAGACTCAGGCTCTTAGGGTGAGGGTTAGACTCAGGCTCTTAGGGTTAGGGTTAGAGTCAGGCTCTTAGGGTTAGGGTTAGACTCAGGCTCTTAGGGTTAGGGTTCGACTCAGGCTCTTAGGGTTAGGCTTAGACTCAGGCTCTTAGGGTTAGGCTTAGACTCAGGCTCTTAGGGTTAGGCTTAGACTCAGGCTCTTAGGGTTAGGCTTAGACTCAGGCTCTTAGGGTTAGGGTTAGACTCAGGCTCTTAGGGTTAGGCTTAGACTCAGGCTCTTAGGGTTAGGGTTAGACTCAGGCTCTTAGGTTGAGGGTTAGACTCAGGATCTTAGGGTTAGGGTTAGACTCAGGCTCTTAGGGTTAGGCTTAGACTCAGGCTCTTAGGGTTAGGGTTAGACTCAGGCTGTTAGGCTTAGACTCAGGCTCTTAGGGTTAGGGTTAGACTCAGGCTCTTAGGGTGAGGGTTAGACTCAGGCTCTTAGGGTTAGGGTTAGACTCAGGCTCTTAGGGTTAGGGTTAGACTCAGGCTCTTCGGGTTAGGCTTAGACTCAGGCTCTTAGGGTTAGGGTTAGACTCAGGCTCTTAGGGTGAGGGTTAGACTCAGGCTCTTAGGGTTAGGGTTAGACTCAGGCTCTTAGGGTGAGGGTTAGACTCAGGCTCTTAGGGTGAGGGTTAGACTCAGGCTCTTAGGGTTAGGATTAGACTCAGGCTCTTAGGGTTAGGGTTAGACTCAGGCTCTTAGGCTTAGGGTTAGACTCAGGCTCTTAGGGTTAGGGTTCGACTCAGGCTCTTAGGGTTAGGGTTAGACTCAGGCTCTTAGGGTTAGGGTTAGACTCAGGCTCTTAGGCTTAGGGTTAGACTCAGGCTCTTAGGGTGAGGGTTAGACTCAGGCTCTTAGGGTGAGGGTTAGACTCAGGCTCTTAGGGTGAGGGTTAGACTCAGGCTCTTAGGGTTAGGGTTCGACTCAGGCTCTTAGGGTTAGGGTTAGACTCAGGCTCTTAGGGTGAGGGTTAGACTCAGGCTCTTCGGGTTAGGGTTAGACTCAGGCTCTTAGGGTGAGGGTTAGCCTCAGGCTCTTAGGGTTAGGGTTAGACTCAGGCTCTTAGGGTTAGGGTTAGACTCAGGCTCTTAGGGTGAGGGTTAGACTCAGGCCCTTAGGGTGAGGGTTAGACTCAGGCTCTTAGGGCTAGGGTTAGACTCAGGCTCTTAGGGTGAGGGTTAGACTCAGGCTCTTATGGTTAGGCTTACACTCAGGCTCTTACGCTTAGGGTTAGACTCAGGCTCTTAGGGTTAGGGTTAGACTCAGGCTCTTAGGCTTAGGGTTAGACTCAGGCTCTTAGGGTTAGGCTTAGACTCAGGCTCTTAGGGTTAGGGTTAGACTCAGGCTCTTAGGGTTAGGGTTAGACTCAGGCTCTTCGGGTTAGGGTTCGACTCAGGCTCTTCGGGTTAGGGTTAGACTCAGGCTCTTAGGGTTAGGGTTCGACTCAGGCTCTTAGGGTTAGGGTTAGACTCAGGCTCTTAGGGTTAGGGTTCGACTCAGGCTCTTAGGGTTAGGGTTAGAGTCAGGCTCTTAGGGTTAGGGTTAGAGTCAGGCTCTTAGGGTTAGGCTTAGACTCAGGCTCTTAGGGTTAGGGTTAGACTCAGGCTGTTAGGGTTAGACTCAGGCTCTTAGGGTTAGGGTTAGACTCAGGCTCTTAGGCTTAGGGTTAGACTCAGGCTCTTAGGGTTAGGCTTAGACTCAGGCTCTTAGGGTTAGGGTTCGACTCAGGCTCTTAGGGTTAGGGTTAGACTCAGGCTCTTAGGGTTAGGGTTCGACTCAGGCTCTTAGGGTTAGGGTTAGACTCAGGCTCTTAGGGTTAGGGTTCGACTCAGGCTCTTAGGGTTAGGGTTAGACTCAGGCTCTTAGGGTTAGGGTTAGACTCAGGCTCTTAGGGTTAGGGTTCGACTCAGGCTCTTAGGGTTAGGGTTAGAGTCAGGCTCTTAGGGTTAGGGTTAGAGTCAGGCTCTTAGGGTTAGGCTTAGACTCAGGCTCTTAGGGTTAGGGTTAGACTCAGGCTGTTAGGGTTAGACTCAGGCTCTTAGGGTTAGGGTTAGACTCAGGCTCTTAGGGTGAGGGTTAGACTCAGGCTCTTAGGGTTAGGGTTAGAGTCAGGCTCTTAGGGTTAGGGTTAGACTCAGGCTCTTAGGGTTAGGGTTCGACTCAGGCTCTTAGGGTTAGGGTTAGACTCAGGCTCTTAGGGTGAGGTCTAGACTCAGGCTCTTAGGGTGAGGGTTAGACTCAGGCTCTTAGGGTTAGGCTTAGACTCAGGCTCTTAGGGTTAGGGTTAGACTCAGGCTCTTAGGGTTAGGGTTAGACTCAGGCTCTTAGGGTTAGGGTTAGACTCAGGCTCTTAGGTTGAGGGTTAGACTCAGGCTCTTAGGGTTAGGGTTAGACTCAGGCTCTTAGGGTTAGGCTTAGACTCAGGCTCTTAGGGTTAGGGTTAGACTCAGGCTGTTAGGGTTAGACTCAGGCTCTTAGGGTTAGGGTTAGACTCAGGCTCTTAGGGTGAGGGTTAGACTCAGGCTCTTAGGTTGAGGGTTAGACTCAGGCTCTTAGGGTTAGGGTTAGACTCAGGCTCTTAGGGTGAGGGTTAGACTCAGGCTCTTAGGGTTAGGGTTAGACTCAGGCTCTTAGGGCTAGGGTTAGACTCAGGCTCTTAGGGTTAGGCTTAGCCTCAGGCTCTTAGGGTTAGGCTTAGCCTCAGGCTCTTAGGGTTAGGGTTAGACTCAGGCTCTTAGGGTTAGGGTTAGACTCAGGCTCTTCGGGTTAGGGTTAGACTCAGGCTCTTAGGGTTAGGGTTAAACTCAGGCTCTTAGGGTGAGGGTTAGACTCAGGCTCTTAGGGTTAGGGTTAGACTCAGGCTCTTAGGGTGAGGGTTAGAGTAAGGCTCTTAGGGTTAGGGTTAGACTCAGGCTCTTAGGGTTAGGCTTAGACTCAGGCTCTTAGGCTTAGGGTTAGACTCAGGCTCTTAGGGTGAGGGTTAGACTCAGGCTCTTAGGGTTAGGGTTAGACTCAGGCTCTTAGGCTTAGGGTTAGACTCAGGCTCTTAGGGTTAGGGTTCGACTCAGGCTCTTAGGGTTAGGGTTAGACTCAGGCTCTTAGGGTTAGGGTTAGACTCAGGCTCTTAGGCTTAGGGTTAGACTCAGGCTCTTAGGGTTAGGGTTAGACTCAGGCTCTTAGGGTGAGGGTTAGACTCAGGCTCTTAGGGTGAGGGTTAGACTCAGGCTCTTAGGGTTAGGGTTCGACTCAGGCTCTTAGGGTTAGGGTTAGACTCAGGCTCTTAGGGTTAGGGTTAGACTCAGGCTCTTAGGGTGAGGGTTAGACTCAGGCTCTTCGGGTTAGGGTTAGACTCAGGCTCTTAGGGTGAGGGTTAGCCTCAGGCTCTTAGGGTTAAGGTTAGACTCAGGCTCTTAGGGTTAGGGTTAGACTCAGGCTCTTAGGGTGAGGGTTAGACTCAGGCCCTTAGGGTGAGGGTTAGACTCAGGCTCTTAGGGCTAGGGTTAGACTCAGGCTCTTAGGGTTAGGGTTAGACTCAGGCTCTTATGGTTAGGCTTACACTCAGGCTCTTACGCTTAGGGTTAGACTCAGGCTCTTAGGGTTAGGGTTAGACTCAGGCTCTTAGGCTTAGGGTTAGACTCAGGCTCTTAGGGTTAGGCTTAGACTCAGGCTCTTAGGGTTAGGGTTCGACTCAGGCTCTTAGGGTTAGGGTTAGACTCAGGCTCTTAGGGCTAGGGTTAGACTCAGGCTCTTAGGGTTAGGGTTAGACTCAGGCTCTTAGGGTTAGGGTTCGACTCAGGCTCTTAGGGTTAGGGTTAGACTCAGGCTCTTAGGGTTAGGGTTCGACTCAGGCTCTTAGGGTTAGGGTTAGAGTCAGGCTCTTAGGGTTAGGGTTAGAGTCAGGCTCTTAGGGTTAGGCTTAGACTCAGGCTCTTAGGGTTAGGGTTAGACTCAGGCTGTTAGGGTTAGACTCAGGCTCTTCGGGTTAGGGTTAGACTCAGGCTCTTAGGCTTAGGGTTAGACTCAGGCTCTTAGGGTTAGGCTTAGACTCAGGCTCTTAGGGTTAGGGTTCGACTCAGGCTCTTAGGGTTAGGGTTAGACTCAGGCTCTTAGGGTTAGGGTTCGACTCAGGCTCTTAGGGTTAGGGTTAGACTCAGGCTCTTAGGGTTAGGGTTCGACTCAGGCTCTTAGGGTTAGGGTTCGACTCAGGCTCTTAGGGTTAGGGTTAGACTCAGGCTCTTAGGGTTAGGGTTAGACTCAGGCTCTTAGGGTGAGGGTTCGACTCAGGCTCTTAGGGTTAGGGTTAGAGTCAGGCTCTTAGGGTTAGGGTTAGAGTCAGGCTCTTAGGGTTAGGCTTAGACTCAGGCTCTTAGGGTTAGGGTTAGACTCAGGCTCTTAGGGTTAGACTCAGGCTCTTAGGGTTAGGGTTAGACTCAGGCTCTTAGGGTGAGGGTTAGACTCAGGCTCTTAGGGTGAGGGTTAGAGTCAGGCTCTTAGGGTTAGGGTTAGACTCAGGCTCTTAGGGTTAGGGTTAGACTCAGGCTCTTAGGGTTAGGGTTAGACTCAGGCTCTTAGGGTTAGGGTTAAACTCAGGCTCTTAGGGTTAGAGTTAGACTCAGGCTCTTAGGGTTAGGGTTAGACTCAGGCTCTTCGGGTGAGGGTTAGACTCAGGCTCTTAGGGTTAGGGTTAGACTCAGGCTCTTAGGGTTAGGGTTAGACTCAGGCTCTTAGGGTGCGGGTTAGACTCAGGCTCTTCGGGTGAGGGTTAGACTCAGGCTCTTCGGGTTAGGGTTAGACTCAGGCTCTTAGGCTTAGACTCAGGCTCTTAGGGTTAGGCTTAGACTCAGGCTCTTAGGGTGAGGGTTAGACTCAGGCTCTTAGGGTTAGGGTTAGACTCAGGCTCTTAGGGTTAGGGTTAGACTCAGGCTCTTAGGGTTAGGCTTAGACTCAGGCTCTTAGGGTTAGGGTTAGACGCTGGCTCTTAGGGTGAGGGTTAGACTCAGGCTCTTAGGGTTAGGGTTAGACTCAGGCTCTTAGGGTTAGGGTTAGACTCAGGCTCTTAGGGTTAGGGTTAGACTCAGGCTCTTCGGGTTAGGCTTAGACTCAGGCTCTTAGGGTTAGGGTTAGACGCTGGCTCTTAGGGTGAGGGTTAGACTCAGGCTCTTAGGGTTAGGGTTAGACTCAGGCTCTTAGGGTGAGGGTTAGACTCAGGCTCTTAGGGTGAGGGTTAGACTCAGGCTCTTAGGGTTAGGGTTAGACTCAGGCTCTTAGGGTTAGGGTTAGACTCAGGCTCTTAGGGTTAGGGTTAGACTCAGGCTCTTAGGGTTAGGGTTCGACTCAGGCTCTTAGGGTTAGGGTTAGACTCAGGCTCTTAGGGTTAGGGTTAGACTCAGGCTCTTAGGCTTAGGGTTAGACTCAGGCTCTTAGGGTTAGGGTTAGACTCAGGCTCTTAGGGTGAGGGTTAGACTCAGGCTCTTAGGGTGAGGGTTAGACTCAGGCTCTTAGGGTTAGGGTTCGACTCAGGCTCTTAGGGTTAGGGTTAGACTCAGGCTCTTAGGGTGAGGGTTAGACTCAGGCTCTTAGGGTTAGGGTTAGACTCAGGCTCTTAGGGTGAGGGTTAGCCTCAGGCTCTTAGGGTTAGGGTTAGACTCAGGCTCTTAGGGTTAGGGTTAGACTCAGGCTCTTAGGGTGAGGGTTAGACTCAGGCCCTTAGGGTGAGGGTTAGACTCAGGCTCTTAGGGCTAGGGTTAGACTCAGGCTCTTAGGGTGAGGGTTAGACTCAGGCTCTTATGGTTAGGCTTACACTCAGGCTCTTACGCTTAGGGTTAGACTCAGGCTCTTAGGGTTAGGGTTAGACTCAGGCTCTTAGGTTGAGGGTTAGACTCAGGCTCTTAGGGTTAGGGTTAGACTCAGGCTCTTAGGGTTAGGCTTAGACTCAGGCTCTTAGGGTTAGGGTTAGACTCAGGCTGTTAGGGTTAGACTCAGGCTCTTAGGGTTAGGGTTAGACTCAGGCTCTTAGGGTGAGGGTTAGACTCAGGCTCTTAGGTTGAGGGTTAGACTCAGGCTCTTAGGGTTAGGGTTAGACTCAGGCTCTTAGGGTGAGGGTTAGACTCAGGCTCTTAGGGTTCGGGTTCGACTCAGGCTCTTAGGGTTAGGGTTAGACTCAGGCTCTTAGGGTTAGGGTTAGACTCAGGCTCTTAGGGTTAGGCTTAGCCTCAGGCTCTTAGGGTTAGGCTTAGCCTCAGGCTCTTAGGGTTAGGGTTAGACTCAGGCTCTTAGGGTTAGGGTTAGACTCAGGCTCTTCGGGTTAGGGTTAGACTCAGGCTCTTAGGGTGAGGGTTAGACTCAGGCTCTTAGGGTTAGGGTTAGACTCAGGCTCTTAGGGTGAGGGTTAGAGTAAGGCTCTTAGGGTTAGGGTTAGACTCAGGCTCTTAGGGTTAGGCTTAGACTCAGGCTCTTAGGCTTAGGGTTAGACTCAGGCTCTTAGGGTGAGGGTTAGACTCAGGCTCTTAGGGTGAGGGTTAGACTCAGGCTCTTAGGGTTAGGGTTAGACTCAGGCTCTTAGGGTTAGGGTTAGACTCAGGCTCTTAGGGTTAGGGTTAGACTCAGGCTCTTAGGCTTAGGGTTAGACTCAGGCTCTTAGGGTTAGGGTTCGACTCAGGCTCTTAGGGTTAGGGTTAGACTCAGGCTCTTAGGGTTAGGGTTAGACTCAGGCTGTTAGGGTTAGACTCAGGCTCTTAGGGTTAGGGTTAGACTCAGGCTCTTAGGGTGAGGGTTAGACTCAGGCTCTTAGGGTGAGGGTTAGACTCAGGCTCTTAGGGTTAGGGTTAGACTCAGGCTCTTAGGGTGAGGGTTAGACTCAGGCTCTTAGGGTTAGGGTTAGACTCAGGCTCTTAGGGTTAGGCTTAGACTCAGGCTCTTAGGGTTAGGCTTAGACTCAGGCTCTTAGGGTGAGGGTTAGACTCAGGCTCTTAGGGTTAGGGTTAGACTCAGGCTCTTAGGGTTAGGGTTAGACTCAGGCTCTTCGGGTTAGGCTTAGACTCAGGCTCTTAGGGTTAGGGTTAGACTCAGGCTCTTAGGGTGAGGGTTAGACTCAGGCTCTTAGGGTTAGGGTTAGACTCAGGCTCTTAGGGTGAGGGTTAGACTCAGGCTCTTAGGGTGAGGGTTAGACTCAGGCTCTTAGGGTTAGGGTTAGACTCAGGCTCTTAGGGTTAGGGTTAGACTCAGGCTCTTAGGGTTAGGGTTCGACTCAGGCTCTTAGGGTTAGGGTTAGACTCAGGCTCTTAGGCTTAGGGTTAGACTCAGGCTCTTAGGGTTAGGGTTAGACTCAGGCTCTTAGGGTGAGGGTTAGACTCAGGCTCTTAGGGTGAGGGTTAGACTCAGGCTCTTAGGGTTAGGGTTCGACTCAGGCTCTTAGGGTTAGGGTTAGACTCAGGCTCTTAGGGTTAGGGTTAGACTCAGGCTCTTAGGGTGAGGGTTAGACTCAGGCTCTTCGGGTTAGGGTTAGACTCAGGCTCTTAGGGTGAGGGTTAGCCTCAGGCTCTTAGGGTTAGGGTTAGACTCAGGCTCTTAGGGTGAGGGTTAGACTCAGGCCCTTAGGGTGAGGGTTAGACTCAGGCTCTTAGGGTTAGGGTTAGACTCAGGCTCTTAGGGTGAGGGTTAGACTCAGGCTCTTATGGTTAGGCTTACACTCAGGCTCTTACGCTTAGGGTTAGACTCAGGCTCTTAGGGTTAGGGTTAGACTCAGGCTCTTAGGCTTAGGGTTAGACTCAGGCTCTTAGGGTTAGGCTTAGACTCAGGCTCTTAGGGTTAGGGTTCGACTCAGGCTCTTAGGGTTAGGGTTAGACTCAGGCTCTTAGGGTTAGGGTTCGACTCAGGCTCTTAGGGTTAGGGTTAGACTCAGGCTCTTAGGGTTAGGGTTCGACTCAGGCTCTTAGGGTTAGGGTTAGACTCAGGCTCTTAGGGTTAGGGTTAGACTCAGGCTCTTAGGGTTAGGGTTCGACTCAGGCTCTTAGGGTTAGGGTTAGAGTCAGGCTCTTAGGGTTAGGGTTAGAGTCAGGCTCTTAGGGTTAGGCTTAGACTCAGGCTCTTAGGGTTAGGGTTAGACTCAGGCTGTTAGGGTTAGACTCAGGCTCTTAGGGTTAGGGTTAGACTCAGGCTCTTAGGGTGAGGGTTAGACTCAGGCTCTTAGGGTTAGGGTTAGAGTCAGGCTCTTAGGGTGAGGCTTAGACTCAGGCTCTTAGGGTTAGGGTTCGACTCAGGCTCTTAGGGTTAGGGTTAGACTCAGGCTCTTAGGGTTAGGGTTCGACTCAGGCTCTTAGGGTTAGGGTTAGACTCAGGCTCTTAGGGTTAGGGTTCGACTCAGGCTCTTAGGGTTAGGGTTAGACTCAGGCTCTTAGGGTTAGGGTTAGACTCAGGCTCTTAGGGTTAGGGTTCGACTCAGGCTCTTAGGGTTAGGGTTCGAGTCAGGCTCTTAGGGTTAGGGTTAGAGTCAGGCTCTTAGGGTTAGGCTTAGACTCAGGCTCTTAGGGTTAGGGTTAGACTCAGGCTGTTAGGGTTAGACTCAGGCTCTTAGGGTTAGGGTTAGACTCAGGCTCTTAGGGTGAGGGTTAGACTCAGGCTCTTAGGGTTAGGGTTAGACTCAGGCTCTTAGGGTTAGACTCAGGCTCTTAGGGTTAGGGTTAGACTCAGGCTCTTAGGGTTAGGGTTAGACTCAGGCTCTTAGGGTTAGGGTTAGAGTCAGGCTCTTAGGGTGAGGGTTAGACTCAGGCTCTTAGGGTTAGGGTTCGACTCAGGCTCTTAGGGTTAGGCTTAGACTCAGGCTCTTAGGGTTAGGCTTAGACTCAGGCTCTTCGGGTTAGGCTTAGACTCAGGCTCTTAGGGTTAGGCTTAGACTCGGGCTCTTAGGGTTAGGGTTAGACTCAGGCTCTTAGGGTTAGGGTTAGACTCAGGCTCTTAGGGTTAGGGTTAGACTCAGGCTCTTAGGTTGAGGGTTAGACTCAGGCTCTTAGGGTTAGGGTTAGACTCAGGCTCTTAGGGTGAGGGTTAGACTCAGGCTCTTAGGGTTAGGGTTAGACTCAGGCTCTTAGGGTGAGGGTTAGACTCAGGCTCTTAGGGTTAGGGTTAGACTCAGGCTCTTAGGGTTAGGGTTAGACTCAGGCTCTTAGGGTGAGGGTTAGACTCAGGCTCTTAGGGTGAGGGTTAGACTCAGGCTCTTAGGGTTAGGGTTCGACTCAGGCTCTTAGGGTTAGGGTTAGACTCAGGCTCTTAGGGTGAGGGTTAGCCTCAGGCTCTTAGGGTTAGGGTTAGACTCAGGCTCTTAGGGTTAGGGTTAGACTCAGGCTCTTAGGGTGAGGGTTAGACTCAGGCCCTTAGGGTGAGGGTTAGACTCAGGCTCTTAGGGCTAGGGTTAGACTCAGGCTCTTAGGGTGAGGGTTAGACTCAGGCTCTTATGGTTAGGCTTACACTCAGGCTCTTACGCTTAGGGTTAGACTCAGGCTCTTAGGGTTAGGGTTAGACTCAGGCTCTTAGGTTGAGGGTTAGACTCAGGCTCTTAGGGTTAGGGTTAGACTCAGGCTCTTAGGGTTAGGCTTAGACTCAGGCTCTTAGGGTTAGGGTTAGACTCAGGCTGTTAGGGTTAGACTCAGGCTCTTAGGGTTAGGGTTAGACTCAGGCTCTTAGGGTGAGGGTTAGACTCAGGCTCTTAGGTTGAGGGTTAGACTCAGGCTCTTAGGGTTAGGGTTAGACTCAGGCTCTTAGGGTGAGGGTTAGACTCAGGCTCTTAGGGTTCGGGTTCGACTCAGGCTCTTAGGGTTAGGGTTAGACTCAGGCTCTTAGGGTTAGGGTTAGACTCAGGCTCTTAGGGTTAGGCTTAGCCTCAGGCTCTTAGGGTTAGGCTTAGCCTCAGGCTCTTAGGGTTAGGGTTAGACTCAGGCTCTTAGGGTTAGGGTTAGACTCAGGCTCTTCGGGTTAGGGTTAGACTCAGGCTCTTAGGGTTAGGGTTAAACTCAGGCTCTTAGGGTGAGGGTTAGACTCAGGCTCTTAGGGTTAGGGTTAGACTCAGGCTCTTAGGGTGAGGGTTAGAGTAAGGCTCTTAGGGTTAGGGTTAGACTCAGGCTCTTAGGGTTAGGCTTAGACTCAGGCTCTTAGGCTTAGGGTTAGACTCAGGCTCTTAGGGTGAGGGTTAGACTCAGGCTCTTAGGGTGAGGGTTAGACTCAGGCTCTTAGGGTTAGGGTTAGACTCAGGCTCTTAGGGTGAGGGTTAGACTCAGGCTCTTAGGGTTAGGGTTAGACTCAGGCTCTTAGGCTTAGGGTTAGACTCAGGCTCTTAGGGTTAGGGTTCGACTCAGGCTCTTAGGGTTAGGGTTAGACTCAGGCTCTTAGGGTTAGGGTTAGACTCAGGCTGTTAGGGTTAGACTCAGGCTCTTCGGGTTAGGGTTAGACTCAGGCTCTTAGGGTGAGGGTTAGACTCAGGCTCTTAGGGTGAGGGTTAGACTCAGGCTCTTAGGGTTAGGGTTAGACTCAGGCTCTTAGGGTGAGGGTTAGACTCAGGCTCTTAGGGTTAGGGTTAGACTCAGGCTCTTAGGGTTAGGCTTAGACTCAGGCTCTTAGGGTTAGGCTTAGACTCAGGCTCTTAGGGTGAGGGTTAGACTCAGGCTCTTAGGGTTAGGGTTAGACTCAGGCTCTTAGGGTTAGGGTTAGACTCAGGCTCTTCGGGTTAGGCTTAGACTCAGGCTCTTAGGGTTAGGGTTAGACTCAGGCTCTTAGGGTGAGGGTTAGACTCAGGCTCTTAGGGTTAGGGTTAGACTCAGGCTCTTAGGGTGAGGGTTAGACTCAGGCTCTTAGGGTTAGGGTTAGACTCAGGCTCTTAGGGTTAGGGTTAGACTCAGGCTCTTAGGGTTAGGGTTCGACTCAGGCTCTTAGGGTTAGGGTTAGACTCAGGCTCTTAGGCTTAGGGTTAGACTCAGGCTCTTAGGGTTAGGGTTAGACTCAGGCTCTTAGGGTGAGGGTTAGACTCAGGCTCTTAGGGTGAGGGTTAGACTCAGGCTCTTAGGGTTAGGGTTCGACTCAGGCTCTTAGGGTTAGGGTTAGACTCAGGCTCTTAGGGTTAGGGTTAGACTCAGGCTCTTAGGGTGAGGGTTAGACTCAGGCTCTTCGGGTTAGGGTTAGACTCAGGCTCTTAGGGTGAGGGTTAGCCTCAGGCTCTTAGGGTTAGGGTTAGACTCAGGCTCTTAGGGTTAGGGTTAGACTCAGGCTCTTAGGGTGAGGGTTAGACTCAGGCCCTTAGGGTGAGGGTTAGACTCAGGCTCTTAGGGTTAGGGTTAGACTCAGGCTCTTAGGGTGAGGGTTAGACTCAGGCTCTTATGGTTAGGCTTACACTCAGGCTCTTACGCTTAGGGTTAGACTCAGGCTCTTAGGGTTAGGGTTAGACTCAGGCTCTTAGGCTTAGGGTTAGACTCAGGCTCTTAGGGTTAGGCTTAGACTCAGGCTCTTAGGGTTAGGCTTAGACTCAGGCTCTTAGGGTTAGGGTTAGACTCAGGCTCTTAGGGTTAGGGTTAGACTCAGGCTCTTAGGGTTAGGCTTAGACTCAGGCTCTTAGGGTGAGGGTTAGACTCAGGCTCTTAGGGTTAGGGTTAGAGTCAGGCTCTTAGGGTGAGGGTTAGACTCAGGCTCTTAGGGTTAGGGTTCGACTCAGGCTCTTAGGGTTAGGCTTAGACTCAGGCTCTTAGGGTTAGGCTTAGACTCAGGCTCTTAGGGTTAGGCTTAGACTCAGGCTCTTAGGGTTAGGCTTAGACTCGGGCTCTTAGGGTTAGGGTTAGACTCAGGCTCTTAGGGTTAGGGTTAGACTCAGGCTCTTAGGGTTAGGGTTAGACTCAGGCTCTTAGGGTGAGGGTTAGACTCAGGCTCTTAGGGTTAGGCTTAGACTCAGGCTCTTAGGGTTAGGGTTAGACTCAGGCTCTTAGGGTGTGGGCTAGACTCAGGCTCTTAGGGTTAGGGTTAGACTCAGGCTCTTAGGGTGAGGGTTAGACTCAGGCTCTTAGGGTGAGGGTTAGACTCAGGCTCTTAGGGTGAGGGTTAGACTCAGGCTCTTAGGGTTAGGCTTAGACTCAGGCTCTTAAGGTTAGGCTTAGACTCAGGCTCTTAGGGTTAGGGTTAGACTCAGGCTCTTAGGGTTAGGCTTAGACTCAGGCTCTTAGGGTTAGGGTTAGACTCAGGCTCTTAGGGTTAGGGTTAGACTCAGGCTCTTAGGCTTAGGGTTAGACTCAGGCTCTTAGGGTGAGGGTTAGACTCAGGCTCTTAGGGTTAGGGTTAGACTCAGGCTCTTAGGGTTAGGGTTAGACTCAGGCTCTTAGGGTGAGGGTTAGACTCAGGCTCTTAGGGTTAGGGTTCGACTCATGCTCTTAGGGTTAGGGTTAGACTCAGGCTCTTAGGCTTAGGGTTAGACTCAGGCTCTTAGGGTTAGGGTTAGACTCAGGCTCTTAGGGTGAGGGTTAGACTCAGGCTCTTAGGGTTAGGCTTAGACTCAGGCTCTTAGGGTTAGGGTTAGACTCAGGCTCTTAGGGTTAGGGCTAGACTCAGGCTCTTAGGGTTAGCGTTAGAGTCAGGCTCTTAGGGTTAGGGTTAGATTTAGGCTCTTAGGGTTAGGCTTAGCCTCAGGGTCTTAGGGTTAGGCTTAGACTCAGGCTCTTAGGGTTAGGCTTAGACTCAGGCTCTTAGGGTTAGGCTTAGACTCAGGCTCTTAGGGTTAGGCTTAGACTCAGGCTCTTAGGGTTAGGCTTAGACTCAGGCTCTTAGGGTTAGGATTAGACTCAGGCTCTTAGGGTGAGGGTTAGACTCAGGCTCTTAGGGTTAGGGTTCGACTCAGGCTCTTAGGGCTAGGGTTAGACTCAGGCTCTTAGGGTTAGGGTTAGACTGAGGCTCTTAGGGTTAGGGTTAGACTCAAGCTCTTAGGGTTAGGGTTAGACTCAGGCTCTTAGGGTTAGGGTTAGACTCAGGCTCTTAGGGTTAGGGTTAGAGTCAGGCTCTTAGGGTTAGGGTTCGACTCAGGCTCTTAGGGTTAGGGTTCGACTCAGGCTCTTAGGGTTAGGGTTAGAGTCAGGCTCTTAGGGTGAGGGTTAGACTCAGGCTCTTAGGGTTAGGGTTAGAGTCAGGCTCTTAGGGTTAGGGTTAGACTCAGGCTCTTAGGGTTAGGGTTAGACTCAGGCTCTTAGGGTTAGGGTTAGACTCAGGCTCTTAGGCTTAGGGTTAGACTCAGGCTCTTAGGCTTAGGGTTAGACTCAGGCTCTTAGGGTTAGGCTTAGACTCAGGCTCTTAGGGTTAGGCTTAGACTCAGGCTCTTAGGGTTAGGGTTAGACTCAGGCTCTTAGGGTGAGTGTTAGACTCAGGCTCTTAGGGTTAGGGTTAGACTCAGGCTCTTAGGGTGAGGGTTAGACTCAGGCTCTTAGGGTTAGGGTTAGACTCAGGCTCTTAGGGTGAGGGTTAGACTCAGGCCTCCTAGGGTGAGGGTTAGACTCAGGCTCTTAGGGTTAGGGTTCGACTCAGGCTCTTAGGGTTAGGCTTAGACTCAGGCTCTTAGGGTGAGGGTTAGACTCAGGCTCTTAGGGTTAGGGTTCGACTCAGGCTCTTAGGGTTAGGGTTAGACTCAGGCTCTTAGGGTTAGGCTTAGACTCAGGCTCTTAGGGTTAGGGTTAGACTCAGGCTCTTAGGGTTAGGGTTAGACTCAGGCTCTTAGGGTGAGGGTTAGACTCAGGCTCTTAGGGTTAGGGTTAGACTCAGGCTCTTAGGGTGAGGGCTAGACTCAGGCTCTTAGGGTGAGGGTTAGACTCAGGCTCTTAGGGTTAGGCTTAGACTCAGGCTCTTAGGGTTAGGCTTAGACTCAGGCTCTTAGGGTTAGGGTTAGACTCAGGCTCTTAGGGTGTGGGTTCGACTCAGGCTCTTAGGGTTAGGGTTCGACTCAGGCTCTTAGGGTTAGGGTTAGACTCAGGCTCTTAGGGTGAGGGTTAGACTCAGGCTCTTAGGGTTAGGGTTAGACTCAGGCTCTTAGGGTTAGGGTTAGACTCAGGCTCTTAGGGTGAGGGTTAGACTCAGGCTCTTAGGGTGAGGGTTAGACTCAGGCTCTTAGGGTTAGGCTTAGACTCAGGCTCTTAGGGTGAGGGTTAGACTCAGGCTCTTAGGGTTAGGGTTAGACTCAGGCTCTTAGGCTTAGGGTTCGACTCAGGCTCTTAGGGTTAGGGTTCGACTCAGGCTCTTAGGGTTAGGGTTAGACTCAGGCTCTTAGGGTTAGGGTTAGACTCAGGCTCTTAGGGTTAGGGTTAGACTCAGGCTCTTAGGGTTAGGGTTAGACTCAGGCTTTTAGGGTGAGGGTTAGACTCAGGCTCTTAGGGTGAGGGTTAGACTCAGGCTCTTAGGGTTAGGGTTCGACTCAGGCTCTTAGGGTTAGGGTTAGACTCAGGCTCTTAGGGTTAGGGTTAGACTCAGGCTCTTCGGGTTAGGGTTAGACTCAGGCTCTTCTTGTTAGGGTTAGACTCAGGCTCTTAGGGTGAGGGTTAGACTCAGGCTCTTAGGGTTAGGGTTAGACTCAGGCTCTTAGGGTGAGGGTTAGACTCAGGCTCTTAGGGTGAGGGTTAGACTCAGGCTCTTAGGGTGAGGGTTAGACTCAGGCTCTTAGGGCTAGGGTTAGACTCAGGCTCTTAGGGTTAGGGTTAGACTCAGGCTCTTAGGGTTAGGCTTACACTCAGGCTCTTAGGCTTAGGGTTAGACTCAGGCTCTTAGGGTTAGGGTTAGACTCAGGCTCTTAGGCTTAGGGTTACACTCAGGCTCTTAGGGTTAGGCTTAGACTCAGGCTCTTAGGGTTACGGTTCGACTCAGGCTCTTAGGGTTAGGGTTAGACTCAGGCTCTTAGGGTTAGGGTTCGACTCAGGCTCTTAGGGTTAGGGTTAGACTCAGGCTCTTAGGGTTAGGGTTAGACTCAGGCTCTTAGGGTTAGGGTTAGACTCAGGCTCTTAGGGTTAGGGTTAGACTCAGGCTCTTAGGCTTAGGGTTAGACTCAGGCTCTTAGGGTGAGGGTTAGACTCAGGCTCTTAGGGTGAGGGTTAGACTCAGGCTCTTAGGCTTAGGGTTAGACTCAGGCTCTTAGGGCTAGGGTTAGACTCAGGCTCTTAGGGTTAGGGTTAGACTCAGGATCTTAGGGTGAGGGTTAGACTCAGGCTCTTAGGGTTAGGGTTAGACTCAGGCTCTTAGGCTTAGGGTTAGACTCAGGCTCTTACGGTTAGGGTTAGACTCAGGCTCTTAGGGTTAGGGTTAGACTCAGGATCTTAGGCTTAGGGTTAGACTCTGGCTCTTCTTGTTAGGGTTAGACCCAGGCTCTTAGGGTTAGGGTTAGACTCAGGCTTTTAGGGTGAGGGTTAGACTCAGGCTCTTAGGGCTAGGGTTAGACTCAGGCTCTTAGGGTTAGGGTTAGACTCAGGCTCTTAGGGTGAGGGTTAGACTCAGGCTCTTAGGCTTAGGGTTAGACTCAGGCTCTTCGGGTTAGGGTTCGACTCAGGCTCTTAGGGTTAGGGTTAGACTCAGGCTCTTAGGGTTAGGGTTAGACTCAGCCTCTTAGGGTTAGGGTTCGACTCAGGCTCTTAGGGTGAGGGTTAGACTCAGGCTCTTAGGGTTAGGGTTAGACTCAGGCTCTTAGGGTGAGGGTTAGACTCAGGCTCTTAGGGTTAGGGTTAGACTCAGGCTCTTAGGGTTAGGGTTAGACTCAGGCTCTTAGGGTGAGGGTTAGACTCAGGCTCTTAGGGTGAGGGTTAGACTCAGGCTCTTAGGGTTAGGGTTAGACTCAGGCTCTTAAGGTGAGGGTTAGACTCAGGCTCTTAGGGCTAGGGTTAGACTCAGGCTCTTAGGGTTAGGGTTAGACTCAGGCTCTTAGGGTTAGGCTTACACTCAGGCTCTTAGGCTTAGGGTTAGACTCAGGCTCTTAGGGTTAGGGTTAGACTCAGGCTCTTAGGCTTAGGGTTAGACTCAGGCTCTTAGGGTTAGGGTTAGACTCAGGCTCTTAGGGTTAGGGTTCGACTCAGGCTCTTAGGGTTAGGGTTCGACTCAGGCTCTTAGGGTTAGGGTTCGACTCAGGCTCTTAGGGTTAGGGTTAGACTCAGGCTCTTAGGGTTAGGGTTAGACTCAGGCTCTTAGGCTTAGGGTTAGACTCAGGCTCTTAGGGTGAGGGTTAGACTCAGGCTCTTAGGGTTAGGGTTAGACTCAGGCTCTTAGGCTTAGGGTTAGACTCAGGCTCTTAGGGTTAGGGTTAGACTCAGGCTCTTAGGGTTAGGGTTAAACTCAGGCTCTTAGGCTTAGGGTTAGACTCAGGCTCTTAGGCTTAGGGTTAGACTCAGGCTCTTACGGTTAGGGTTAGACTCAGGCTCTTACGGTTAGGGTTAGACTCAGGCTCTTAGGGTTAGGGTTCGACTCAGGCTCTTAGGGTTAGGGTTAGACTCAGGCTCTTAGGGTTAGTGTTAGAGTCAGGCTCTTAGGGTTAGGGTTAGATTTAGGCTCTTAGGGTTAGGGTTAGACTCAGGCTCTTAGGGTTAGGGTTAGACTCTGGCTCTTCTTCTTAGGGTTAGACCCAGGCTCTTAGGGTTAGGGTTAGACTCAGGCTCTTCGGGTTAGGGTTAGACTCAGGCTCTTAGGGTTAGGGTTAGACTCAGGCTCTTAGGCTTAGGGTTAGACTCAGGCTCTTAGGGTGAGGGTTAGACTCAGGCTCTTAGGGTTAGGGTTAGACTCAGGCTCTTAGGG
Source organism: Falco punctatus (assembly GCF_963210335.1). Lineage (NCBI taxonomy): Eukaryota > Metazoa > Chordata > Aves > Falconiformes > Falconidae > Falco > Falco punctatus. The sequence goes on from NW_027660079.1 coordinate 401,359, forward strand.
TTAGGGTTAGACTCAGGCTCTTAGGGTGAGGGTTAGACTCAGGCTCTTAGGGTTAGGGTTAGACTCAGGCTCTTAGGCTTAGGGTTAGACTCAGGCTCTTAGGGTTAGGGTTCGACTCAGGCTCTTAGGGTTAGGGTTAGACTCAGGATCTTAGGGTTAGGGTTAGACTCAGGCTCTTAGGGTTAGGGTTAGACTCAGGCTCTTCGGGTTAGGGTTCGACTCAGGCTCTTAGGGTTAGGGTTAGACTCAGGCTCTTAGGGTTAGGGTTCGACTCAGGCTCTTAGGGTGAGGGTTAGACTCAGGCTCTTAGGGTTAGGGTTAGACTCAGGCTCTTAGGGTTAGGCTTAGACTCAGGCTCTTAGGGTTAGGCTTAGACTCAGGCTCTTAGGGTTAGGGTTCGACTCAGGCTCTTAAGGTTAGACTCAGGCTCTTAGGGTTAGGGTTAGACTCAGGCTCTTAGGGTTAGGGTTCGACTCAGGCTCTTAGGGTTAGGGTTAGAGTCAGGCTCTTAGGGTTAGGGCTAGACTCAGGCTCTTAGGGTTAGGGTTCGACTCAGGCTCTTAGGGTTAGGCTTAGACTCAGGCTCTTAGGGTTAGGCTTAGACTCAGGCTCTTAGGGTTAGGCTTAGACTCAGGCTCTTAGGGTTAGGGTTAGACTTAGGCTCTTATGGTTAGGGTTAGACTCAGGCTCTTAGGGTTAGGTTTAGACTCAGGCTCTTAGGTTGAAGGTTAGACTCAGGCTCTTAGGGTTAGGCTTAGACTCAGGCTCTTAGGGTTAGGGTTAGAGTCAGGCTCTTAGGGTTAGGGTTAGACTCAGGCTCTTAGGGTTAGGGTTAGACTCAGGCTCTTAGGGTTGGGGTTAGACTCAGGCTCTTAGGGCTAGGGTTAGACTCAGGCTCTTAGGGTTAGGGTTAGACTCAGGCTCTTAGGGTTAGGGTTAGACTCAGGCTCTTAGGGTGAGGGTTAGACTCAGGCTCTTCGGGTTAGGGTTAGACTCAGGCTCTTCGGGTTAGGGTTAGACTCAGGCTCTTAGGGTTAGGCTTAGACTCAGGCTCTTAGGGTTAGGCTTAGACTCAGGCTCTTAGGGTTAGGGTTAGACTCAGGCTCTTAGGGTGAGGGTTAGACTCAGGCTCTTAGGGTGAGGGTTAGACTCAGGCTCTTAGGGTTAGGCTTAGACTCAGGCTCTTAGGGTTAGGGTTAGACTCAGGCTCTTAGGCTTAGGGTTAGACTCAGGCTCTTAGGGTGAGGGTTAGACTCAGGCTCTTAGGGTGAGGGTTAGACTCAGGCTCTTAGGCTTAGGGTTAGACTCAGGCTCTTAGGGTTAGGGTTAGACTCAGGCTCTTAGGCTTAGGGTTAGACTCAGGCTCTTAGGCTTAGGGTTAGACTCAGGCTCTTAGGCTTAGGGTTAGACTCAGGCTCTTACGGTTAGGGTTAGACTCAGGCTCTTACGGTTAGGGTTAGACTCAGGCTCTTAGGGTTAGGGTTAGACTCAGGCTCTTAGGGTTAGTGTTAGAGTCAGGCTCTTAGGGTTAGGGTTAGATTTAGGCTCTTAGGGTTAGGGTTAGACTCAGGCTCTTAGGGTTAGGGTTAGACTCAGGCTCTTCTTGTTAGGGTTAGACCCAGGCTCTTAGGGTTAGGGTTAGACTCAGGCTCTTCGGGTTAGGGTTAGACTCAGGCTCTTAGGGCTAGGGTTAGACTCAGGCTCTTAGGGTTAGGCTTAGACTCAGGCTCTTAGGGTGAGGGTTAGACTCAGGCTCTTAGGGTTAGGGTTAGACTCAGGCTCTTAGGGTTAGGGTTAGACTCAGGCTCTTAGGGTGAGGGTTAGACTCAGGCTCTTAGGGTTAGGGTTAGACTCAGGCTCTTAGGCTTAGGGTTAGACTCAGGCTCTTAGGGTTAGGGTTCGACTCAGGCTCTTAGGGTTAGGGTTAGACTCAGGCTCTTAGGGTTAGGCTTAGACTCAGGCTCTTAGGGTTAGGGTTAGACTCAGGCTCTTAGGGTTAGGGTTAGACTCAGGCTCTTAGGGTGAGGGTTAGACTCAGGCTCTTCGGGTTAGGGTTAGACTCAGGCTCTTAGGGTTAGGGTTAGACTCAGTCTCTTAGGCTTAGGGTTAGACTCAGGCTCTTAGGGTTAGGGTTAGACTCAGGCTCTTAGGGTTAGGGTTAGACTCAGGATCTTAGGGTTAGGGTTAGACTCAGGCTCTTAGGGTTAGGGTTAGACTCAGGCTCTTAGGGTTAGGGTTCGACTCAGGCTCTTAGGGTTAGGGTTAGACTCAGGCTCTTAGGGTTAGGGTTCGACTCAGGCTCTTAGGGTGAGGGTTAGACTCAGGCTCTTAGGGTTAGGGTTAGACTCAGGCTCTTAGGGTTAGGCTTAGACTCAGGCTCTTAGGGTTAGGCTTAGACTCAGGCTCTTAGGGTTAGGCTTAGACTCAGGCTCTTAGGGTTAGGGTTAGACTCAGGCTCTTAAGGTTAGACTCAGGCTCTTAGGGTTAGGGTTAGACTCAGGCTCTTAGGGTTAGGGTTCGACTCAGGCTCTTAGGGTTAGGGTTAGAGTCAGGCTCTTAGGGTTAGGGCTAGACTCAGGCTCTTAGGGTTAGGGTTAGACTCAGGCTCTTAGGGTTAGGCTTAGACTCAGGCTCTTAGGGTTAGGCTTAGACTCAGGCTCTTAGGGTTAGGCTTAGACTCAGGCTCTTAGGGTTAGGGTTAGACTTAGGCTCTTAGGGTTAGGGTTAGACTCAGGCTCTTAGGGTTAGGTTTAGACTCAGGCTCTTAGGTTGAAGGTTAGACTCAGGCTCTTAGGGTTAGGGTTAGACTCAGGCTCTTAGGGTTAGGGTTAGACTCAGGCTCTTAGGGTTAGGGTTAGACTCAGGCTCTTAGGGTGAGGGTTAGACTCAGGCTCTTAGGGTTAGGGTTAGACTCAGGCTCTTAGGGTGAGGGTTAGACTCAGGCTCTTAGGGTGAGGGTTAGACTCAGGCTCTTAGGGTTGGGGTTAGACTCAGGCTCTTAGGGCTAGGGTTAGACTCAGGCTCTTAGGGTGAGGGTTAGACTCAGGCTCTTAGGGTGAGGGTTAGACTCAGGCTCTTAGGGTTAGGGTTAGACTCAGGCTCTTAGGGTTAGGGTTAGACTCAGGCTTTTAGGGTTAGGGTTCGACTCAGGCTCTTAGGGTTAGGGTTCGACTCAGGCTCTTAGGGTTAGGGTTAGACTCAGGCTCTTAGGGTTAGGGTTCGACTCAGGCTCTTAGGGTTAGGGTTAGACTCAGGCTCTTAGGCTTAGGGTTAGACTCAGGCTCTTAGGGTTAGGGTTAGACTCTTAGGGTTAGGGTTAGACTCAGGCTCTTAGGGTTAGGGTTAGACTCAGGCTCTTAGGGTTAGGGTTAGACTCAGGCTCTTAGGGTGAGGGTTAGACTCAGGCTCTTAGGGTTAGGGTTAGACTCAGGCTCTTAGGGTGAGGGCTAGACTCAGGCTCTTAGGGTGAGGGTTAGACTCAGGCTCTTAGGGTTAGGGTTAGACTCAGGCTCTTAGGGTGAGGGTTAGACTCAGGCTCTTAGGGTTAGGGTTAGACTCAGGCTCTTAGGGTTAGGGTTAGACTCAGGCTCTTAGGGTTAGGGTTAGACTCAGGCTCTTAGGGTTAGGGTTAGACTCAGGCTCTTCGGGTTAGGGTTAGACTCAGGCTCTTCGGGTTAGGGTTAGACTCAGGCTCTTAGGGTGAGGGTTAGCCTCAGGCTCTTAGGGTTAGGGTTAGACTCAGGCTCTTAGGGTTAGGGTTAGACTCAGGCTCTTAGGGTGAGGGTTAGACTCAGGCTCTTAGGGTGGGGGTTAGACTCAGGCTCTTAGGGTTAGGGTTAGACTCAGGCTCTTAGGGTTAGGGTTAGACTCAGGCTCTTCCGGTTAGGGTTAGACTCAGGCTCTTAGGGTGAGGGTTAGACTCAGGCTCTTAGGGTTAGGGTTAGACTCAGGCTCTTAGGCTTAGGGTTAGACTCAGGCTCTTAGGGTTAGACTCAGGCTCTTAGGGTTAGGGTTAGACTCAGGCTCTTAGGGTTAGGGTTAGACTCAGGCTCTTAGGGTTAGGGTTAGACTCAGGCTCTTAGGGTGAGGGTTAGACTCAGGCTCTTAGGGTGAGGGTTAGACTCAGGCTCTTAGGGTTAGGGTTAGACTCAGGCTCTTCGGGTTAGGGTTAGACTCAGGCTCTTCGGGTTAGGGTTAGACTCAGGCTCTTAGGGTTAGGGTTAGACTCAGGCTCTTAGGGTTAGGGTTAGACTCAGGCTCTTAGGGTGAGGGTTAGACTCAGGCTCTTAGGGTTAGGGTTAGACTCAGGCTCTTCGGGTTAGGGTTAGACTCAGGCTCTTAGGGTTAGGGTTAGACTCAGGCTCTTAGGGTTAGGGTTAGACTCAGGCTCTTAGGGTGAGGGTTAGACTCAGGCTCTTAGGGTTAGGGTTCGACTCAGGCTCTTAAGGTTAGGGTTAGACTCAGGCTCTTAGGGTTAGGGTTAGACTCAGGCTCTTAGGGTGAGGGTTAGACTCAGGCTCTTCGGGTTAGGGTTAGACTCAGGCTCTTAGGGTTAGGGTTAGACTCAGGCTCTTAGGGTGAGGGTTAGACTCAGGCTCTTAGGGTTAGGGTTCGACTCAGGCTCTTAGGGTTAGGGTTAGACTCAGGCTCTTAGGGTGAGGGTTAGACTCAGGCTCTTAGGGTGAGGGTTAGACTCAGGCTCTTAGGGTTAGGGTTAGACTCAGGCTCTTAGGGTTAGGGTTAGACTCAGGCTCTTAGGGTGAGGGTTAGACTCAGGCTCTTAGGGTTAGGGTTAGACTCAGGCTCTTAGGGTGAGGGTTAGACTCAGGCTCTTAGGGTTAGGGTTAGACTCAGGCTCTTAGGGTTAGGGTTAGACTCAGGCTCTTCGGGTTAGGGTTAGACTCAGGCTCTTAGGGTTAGGGTTAGACTCAGGCTCTTAGGGTGAGGGTTAGACTCAGGCTCTTAGGGTGAGGGTTAGACTCAGGCTCTTAGGGTTAGGGTTAGACTCAGGCTCTTAGGGTTAGGGTTAGACTCAGGCTCTTCGGGTTAGGGTTAGACTCAGGCTCTTAGGGTGAGGGTTAGACTCAGGCTCTTAGGGTGAGGGTTAGACTCAGGCTCTTAGGGTTAGGGTTAGACTCAGGCTCTTAGGGTGAGGGTTAGACTCAGGCTCTTAGGGTTAGGGTTAGACTCAGGCTCTTCGGGTTAGGGTTAGACTCAGGCTCTTCGGGTTAGGGTTAGACTCAGGCTCTTAGGGTTAGGGTTAGACTCAGGCTCTTAGGGTTAGGGTTAGATTCAGGCTCTTAGGGTTAGGGTTAGACTCAGGCTCTTCGGGTTAGGGTTAGACTCAGGCTCTTAGGGTGAGGGTTAGACTCAGGCTCTTAGGGTTAGGGTTAGACTCAGGCTCTTAGGGTTAGGGTTAGACTCAGGCTCTTCGGGTTAGGGTTAGACTCAGGCTCTTAGGGTTAGGGTTAGACTCAGGCTCTTAGGGTTAGGGTCAGACTCAGGCTCTTAGGGTGAGGGTTAGACTCAGGCTCTTAGGGTGAGGGTTAGACTCAGGCTCTTCGGGTTAGGGTTAGACTCAGGCTCTTAGGGTTAGGGTTAGACTCAGGCTCTTAGGGTTAGGGTTCGACTCAGGCTCTTAGGGTTAGGGTTAGACTCAGGCTCTTAGGGTTAGGGTTCGACTCAGGCTCTTAGGGTGAGGGTTAGACTCAGGCTCTTAGGGTTAGGCTTAGACTCAGGCTCTTAGGGTTAGGCTTAGACTCAGGCTCTTAGGGTTAGGGTTCGACTCAGGCTCTTAAGGTTAGACTCAGGCTCTTAGGGTTAGGGTTAGACTCAGGCTCTTAGGGTTAGGCTTAGACTCAGGCTCTTAGGGTTAGGGTTAGAGTCAGGCTCTTAGGGTTAGGGCTAGACTCAGGCTCTTAGGGTTAGGGTTCGACTCAGGCTCTTAGGGTTAGGCTTAGACTCAGGCTCTTAGGGTTAGGCTTAGACTCAGGCTCTTAGGGTTAGGCTTAGACTCAGGCTCTTAGGGTTAGGGTTAGACTTAGGCTCTTAGGGTTAGGGTTAGACTCAGGCTCTTAGGGTTAGGTTTAGACTCAGGCTCTTAGGTTGAAGGTTAGACTCAGGCTCTTAGGGTTAGGCTTAGACTCAGGCTCTTAGGGTTAGGGTTAGACTCAGGCTCTTAGGGTTAGGGTTAGACTCAGGCTCTTAGGGTGAGGGTTAGACTCAGGCTCTTAGGGTTGGGGTTAGACTCAGGCTCTTAGGGCTAGGGTTAGACTCAGGCTCTTAGGGTGAGGGTTAGACTCAGGCTCTTAGGCTTAGGGTTAGACTCAGGCTCTTAGGGTTAGGGTTAGACTCAGGCTCTTAGGGTTAGGGTTAGACTCAGGCTCTTAGGGTTAGGGTTAGACTCAGGCTTTTAGGGTTAGGGTTCGACTCAGGCTCTTAGGGTTAGGGTTCGACTCAGGCTCTTAGGGTTAGGGTTAGACTCAGGCTCTTAGGGTTAGGGTTCGACTCACGCTCTTAGGGTTAGGGTTAGACTCAGGCTCTTAGGCTTAGGGTTAGACTCAGGCTCTTAGGGTTAGACTCAGGCTCTTAGGGTTAGGGTTAGACTCAGGCTCTTAGGGTTAGGGTTAGACTCAGGCTCTTAGGGTGAGGGTTAGACTCAGGCTCTTAGGGTGAGGGTTAGACTCAGGCTCTTAGGGTTAGGGTTAGACTCAGGCTCTTAGGGTGAGGGCTAGACTCAGGCTCTTAGGGTGAGGGTTAGACTCAGGCTCTTAGGGTTAGGGTTAGACTCAGGCTCTTAGGGTGAGGGTTAGACTCAGGCTCTTAGGGTTAGGGTTCGACTCAGGCTCTTAGGGTTAGGGTTAGACTCAGGCTCTTAGGGTTAGGGTTAGACTCAGGCTCTTAGGGTTAGGGTTAGACTCAGGCTCTTAGGGTGAGGGTTAGACTCAGGCTCTTCGGGTTAGGGTTAGACTCAGGCTCTTCGGGTTAGGCTTAGACTCAGGCTCTTAGGGTTAGGCTTAGACTCAGGCTCTTAGGGTTAGGCTTAGACTCAGGCTCTTAGGGTGAGGGTTAGACTCAGGCTCTTAGGGTGAGGGTTAGACTCAGGCTCTTAGGGTGAGGGTTAGACTCAGGCTCTTAGGGTTAGGCTTAGACTCAGGCTCTTAGGGTTAGGGTTAGACTCAGGCTCTTAGGCTTAGGGTTAGACTCAGGCTCTTAGGGTGAGGGTTAGACTCAGGCTCTTAGGGTGAGGGTTAGACTCAGGCTCTTAGGCTTAGGGTTAGACTCAGGCTCTTAGGGTTAGGGTTACACTCAGGCTCTTAGGGTTAGGGTTAGACTCAGGCTCTTAGGCTTAGGGTTAGACTCAGGCTCTTAGGCTTAGGGTTAGACTCAGGCTCTTACGGTTAGGGTTAGACTCAGGCTCTTAGGGTTAGGGTTAGACTCAGGCTCTTCGGGTTAGGCTTAGACTCAGGCTCTTAGGGTTAGGGTTAGACTCAGGCTCTTAGGGTTAGTGTTAGAGTCAGGCTCTTAGGGTTAGGGTTAGATTTAGGCTCTTAGGGTTAGGGTTAGACTCAGGCTCTTCGGGTTAGGGTTAGACTCTGGCTCTTCGGGTTAGGGTTAGACTCAGGCTCTTAGGGTGAGGGTTAGACTCAGGCTCTTAGGGTTAGGGTTAGACTCAGGCTCTTCGGGTTAGGGTTAGACTCAGGCTCTTAGGGCTAGGGTTAGACTCAGGCTCTTAGGGTTAGGCTTAGACTCAGGCTCTTAGGGTGAGGGTTAGACTCAGGCTCTTAGGGTTAGGGTTAGACTCAGGCTCTTAGGGTTAGGGTTAGACTCAGGCTCTTAGGGTTAGGGTTCGACTCAGGCTCTTAAGGTTAGACTCAGGCTCTTAGGGTTAGGGTTAGACTCAGGCTCTTAGGGTTAGGGTTCGACTCAGGCTCTTAGGGTTAGGGTTAGAGTCAGGCTCTTAGGGTTAGGGCTAGACTCAGGCTCTTAGGGTTAGGGTTCGACTCAGGCTCTTAGGGTTAGGCTTAGACTCAGGCTCTTAGGGTTAGGCTTAGACTCAGGCTCTTAGGGTTAGGGTTAGACTTAGGCTCTTAGGGTTAGGGTTAGACTCAGGCTCTTAGGGTTAGGTTTAGACTCAGGCTCTTAGGTTGAAGGTTAGACTCAGGCTCTTAGGGTTAGGCTTAGACTCAGGCTCTTAGGGTTAGGGTTAGAGTCAGGCTCTTAGGGTTAGGGTTAGACTCAGGCTCTTAGGGTGAGGGTTAGACTCAGGCTCTTAGGGTTGGGGTTAGACTCAGGCTCTTAGGGTTAGGCTTAGACTCAGGCTCTTAGGGTGAGGGTTAGACTCAGGCTCTTAGGCTTAGGGTTAGACTCAGGCTCTTAGGGTTAGGCTTAGACTCAGGCTCTTAGGGTTAGGGTTAGACTCAGGCTCTTAGGGTTAGGGTTAGACTCAGGCTTTTAGGGTTAGGGTTCGACTCAGGCTCTTAGGGTTAGGGTTCGACTCAGGCTCTTAGGGTTAGGGTTAGACTCAGGCTCTTAGGGTTAGGGTTCGACTCAGGCTCTTAGGGTTAGGGTTAGACTCAGGCTCTTAGGCTTAGGGTTAGACTCAGGCTCTTAGGGTTAGACTCAGGCTCTTAGGGTTAGGGTTAGACTCAGGCTCTTAGGGTTAGGGTTAGACTCAGGCTCTTAGGGTGAGGGTTAGACTCAGGCTCTTAGGGTGAGGGTTAGACTCAGGCTCTTAGGGTTAGGGTTAGACTCAGGCTCTTAGGGTGAGGGCTAGACTCAGGCTCTTAGGGTGAGGGTTAGACTCAGGCTCTTAGGGTTAGGGTTAGACTCAGGCTCTTAGGGTGAGGGTTAGACTCAGGCTCTTAGGGTTAGGGTTAGACTCAGGCTCTTAGGGTTAGGGTTAGACTCAGGCTCTTAGGGTTAGGGTTAGACTCAGGCTCTTAGGGTTAGGGTTAGACTCAGGCTCTTAGGGTGAGGGTTAGACTCAGGCTCTTCGGGTTAGGGTTAGACTCAGGCTCTTCGGGTTAGGCTTAGACTCAGGCTCTTAGGGTTAGGCTTAGACTCAGGCTCTTAGGGTTAGGCTTAGACTCAGGCTCTTAGGGTGAGGGTTAGACTCAGGCTCTTAGGGTGAGGGTTAGACTCAGGCTCTTAGGGTGAGGGTTAGACTCAGGCTCTTAGGGTTAGGCTTAGACTCAGGCTCTTCCGGTTAGGGTTAGACTCAGGCTCTTAGGCTTAGGGTTAGACTCAGGCTCTTAGGGTGAGGGTTAGACTCAGGCTCTTAGGGTGAGGGTTAGACTCAGGCTCTTAGGCTTAGGGTTAGACTCAGGCTCTTAGGGTTAGGGTTAGACTCAGGCTCTTAGGGTTAGGGTTAGACTCAGGCTCTTAGGCTTAGGGTTAGACTCAGGCTCTTAGGCTTAGGGTTAGACTCAGGCTCTTACGGTTAGGGTTAGACTCAGGCTCTTACGGTTAGGGTTAGACTCAGGCTCTTAGGCTTAGGGTTAGACTCAGGCTCTTAGGGTTAGGGTTAGACTCAGGCTCTTAGGGTTAGTGTTAGAGTCAGGCTCTTAGGGTTAGGGTTAGATTTAGGCTCTTAGGGTTAGGGTTAGACTCAGGCTCTTAGGGTTAGGGTTAGACTCTGGCTCTTCTTGTTAGGGTTAGACCCAGGCTCTTAGGGTTAGGGTTAGACTCAGGCTCTTCGGGTTAGGGTTAGACTCAGGCTCTTAGGGCTAGGGTTAGACTCAGGCTCTTAGGGTTAGGCTTAGACTCAGGCTCTTAGGGTGAGGGTTAGACTCAGGCTCTTAGGGTTAGGGTTAGACTCAGGCTCTTAGGGTTAGGGTTAGACTCAGGCTCTTAGGGTTAGGGTTCGACTCAGGCTCTTAGGGTTAGGGTTAGACTCAGGCTCTTAGGGTTAGGCTTAGACTCAGGCTCTTAGGGTTAGGGTTAGACTCAGGCCCTTAGGGTTAGGGTTAGACTCAGGCTCTTAGGGTGAGGGTTAGACTCAGGCTCTTAGGGTTAGGGTTAGACTCAGGCTCTTAGGGTTAGGGTTAGACTCAGGCTCTTAGGGTGAGGGTTAGACTCAGGCTCTTAGGGTTAGGGTTAGACTCAGGCTCTTAGGGTTAGGGTTAGACTCAGGATCTTAGGGTTAGGGTTAGACTCAGGCTCTTAGGGTTAGGGTTAGACTCAGGCTCTTCGGGTTAGGGTTCGACTCAGGCTCTTAGGGTTAGGGTTAGACTCAGGCTCTTAGGGTTAGGGTTCGACTCAGGCTCTTAGGGTGAGGGTTAGACTCAGGCTCTTAGGGTTAGGGTTAGACTCAGGCTCTTAGGGTTAGGCTTAGACTCAGGCTCTTAGGGTGAGGGTTAGACTCAGGCTCTTAGGGTTAGGCTTAGACTCAGGCTCTTAGGGTTAGGGTTAGACTCAGGCTCTTAGGGTTAGACTCAGGCTCTTAGGGTTAGGGTTAGACTCAGGCTCTTAGGGTTAGGGTTCGACTCAGGCTCTTAGGGTGAGGGTTAGACTCAGGCTCTTAGGGTGAGGGTTAGACTCAGGCTCTTAGGGTTAGGGTTAGACTCAGGCTCTTAGGGTTAGACTCAGGCTCTTAGGGTGAGGGTTAGACTCAGGCTCTTAGGGTTAGGGTTAGACTCAGGCTCTTAGGGTGAGGGTTAGACTCAGGCTCTTAGGGTTAGGGTTAGACTCAGGCTCTTAGGGTTAGGGTTAGACTCAGGCTCTTAGGGTTAGGGTTAGACTCAGGCTCTTAGGGTTAGGGTTAGACTCAGGCTCTTAGGGTGAGGGTTAGACTCAGGCTCTTCGGGTTAGGGTTAGACTCAGGCTCTTCGGGTTAGGCTTAGACTCAGGCTCTTAGGGTTAGGCTTAGACTCAGGCTCTTAGGGTTAGGCTTAGACTCAGGCTCTTAGGGTGAGGGTTAGACTCAGGCTCTTAGGGTGAGGGTTAGACTCAGGCTCTTAGGGTTAGGCTTAGACTCAGGCTCTTAGGGTTAGGGTTAGACTCAGGCTCTTAGGCTTAGGGTTAGACTCAGGCTCTTAGGGTGAGGGTTAGACTCAGGCTCTTAGGGTGAGGGTTAGACTCAGGCTCTTAGGCTTAGGGTTAGACTCAGGCTCTTAGGGTTAGGGTTAGACTCAGGCTCTTAGGCTTAGGGTTAGACTCAGGCTCTTAGGCTTAGGGTTAGACTCAGGCTCTTACGGTTAGGGTTAGACTCAGGCTCTTACGGTTAGGGTTAGACTCAGGCTCTTAGGGTTAGGGTTAGACTCAGGCTCTTAGGGTTAGGGTTAGACTCAGGCTCTTAGGGTTAGTGTTAGAGTCAGGCTCTTAGGGTTAGGGTTAGATTTAGGCTCTTAGGGTTAGGGTTAGACTCAGGCTCTTAGGGTTAGGGTTAGACTCTGGCTCTTCTTGTTAGGGTTAGACCCAGGCTCTTAGGGTTAGGGTTAGACTCAGGCTCTTCGGGTTAGGGTTAGACTCAGGCTCTTAGGGTTAGGGTTAGACTCAGGCTCTTAGGGTGAGGGTTAGACTCAGGCTCTTAGGGTTAGGGTTAGACTCAGGCTCTTAGGGTGAGGGTTAGACTCAGGCTCTTAGGGTGAGGGTTAGACTCAGGCTCTTAGGGTTGGGGTTAGACTCAGGCTCTTAGGGCTAGGGTTAGACTCAGGCTCTTAGGGTGAGGGTTAGACTCAGGCTCTTAGGGTTAGGCTTAGACTCAGGCTCTTAGGGTTAGGGTTAGACTCAGGCTCTTAGGGTTAGGGTTAGACTCAGGCTTTTAGGGTTAGGGTTCGACTCAGGCTCTTAGGGTTAGGGTTCGACTCAGGCTCTTAGGGTTAGGGTTAGACTCAGGCTCTTAGGGTTAGGGTTCGACTCAGGCTCTTAGGGTTAGGGTTAGACTCAGGCTCTTAGGGTTAGGGTTAGACTCAGGCTCTTAGGGTTAGACTCAGGCTCTTAGGGTTAGGGTTAGACTCAGGCTCTTAGGGTTAGGGTTAGACTCAGGCTCTTAGGCTTAGGGTTAGACTCAGGCTCTTAGGGTGAGGGTTAGACTCAGGCTCTTCGGGTTAGGGTTAGACTCAGGCTCTTAGGGTGAGGGCTAGACTCAGGCTCTTAGGGTGAGGGTTAGACTCAGGCTCTTAGGGTTAGGGTTAGACTCAGGCTCTTAGGGTGAGGGTTAGACTCAGGCTCTTAGGGTTAGGGTTAGACTCAGGCTCTTAGGGTTAGGGTTAGACTCAGGCTCTTAGGGTTAGGGTTAGACTCAGGCTCTTAGGGTTAGGGTTAGACTCAGGCTCTTCGGGTTAGGGTTAGACTCAGGCTCTTCGGGTTAGGGTTAGACTCAGGCTCTTAGGGTTAGGCTTAGACTCAGGCTCTTAGGGTTAGGCTTAGACTCAGGCTCTTAGGGTTAGGGTTAGACTTAGGCTCTTAGGGTTAGGGTTAGACTCAGGCTCTTAGGGTTAGGTTTAGACTCAGGCTCTTAGGTTGAAGGTTAGACTCAGGCTCTTAGGGTTAGGGTTAGACTCAGGCTCTTAGGGTTAGGGTTAGACTCAGGCTCTTAGGGTGAGGGTTAGACTCAGGCTCTTAGGGTTAGGGTTAGACTCAGGCTCTTAGGGTGAGGGTTAGACTCAGGCTCTTAGGGTGAGGGTTAGACTCAGGCTCTTAGGGTTGGGGTTAGACTCAGGCTCTTAGGGCTAGGGTTAGACTCAGGCTCTTAGGGTGAGGGTTAGACTCAGGCTCTTAGGGTGAGGGTTAGACTCAGGCTCTTAGGGTTTGGCTTAGACTCAGGCTCTTAGGGTTAGGGTTAGACTCAGGCTCTTAGGGTTAGGGTTAGACTCAGGCTTTTAGGGTTAGGGTTCGACTCAGGCTCTTAGGGTTAGGGTTCGACTCAGGCTCTTAGGGTTAGGGTTAGACTCAGGCTCTTAGGGTTAGGGTTCGACTCAGGCTCTTAGGGTTAGGGTTAGACTCAGGCTCTTAGGCTTAGGGTTAGACTCAGGCTCTTAGGGTTAGACTCAGGCTCTTAGGGTTAGGGTTAGACTCAGGCTCTTAGGGTTAGGGTTAGACTCAGGCTCTTAGGCTTAGGGTTAGACTCAGGCTCTTAGGGTGAGGGTTAGACTCAGGCTCTTCGGGTTAGGGTTAGACTCAGGCTCTTAGGGTGAGGGCTAGACTCAGGCTCTTAGGGTGAGGGTTAGACTCAGGCTCTTAGGGTTAGGGTTAGACTCAGGCTCTTAGGGTGAGGGTTAGACTCAGGCTCTTAGGGTTAGGGTTAGACTCAGGCTCTTAGGGTTAGGGTTAGACTCAGGCTCTTAGGGTTAGGGTTAGACTCAGGCTCTTCGGGTTAGGGTTAGACTCAGGCTCTTAGGGTTAGGCTTAGACTCAGGCTCTTAGGGTTAGGCTTAGACTCAGGCTCTTAGGGTTAGGGTTAGACTTAGGCTCTTAGGGTTAGGGTTAGACTCAGGCTCTTAGGGTTAGGTTTAGACTCAGGCTCTTAGGTTGAAGGTTAGACTCAGGCTCTTAGGGTTAGGGTTAGACTCAGGCTCTTAGGGTTAGGGTTAGACTCAGGCTCTTAGGGTTAGGGTTAGACTCAGGCTCTTAGGGTGAGGGTTAGACTCAGGCTCTTAGGGTTAGGGTTAGACTCAGGCTCTTAGGGTGAGGGTTAGACTCAGGCTCTTAGGGTGAGGGTTAGACTCAGGCTCTTAGGGTTGGGGTTAGACTCAGGCTCTTAGGGCTAGGGTTAGACTCAGGCTCTTAGGGTGAGGGTTAGACTCAGGCTCTTAGGGTGAGGGTTAGACTCAGGCTCTTAGGGTTAGGCTTAGACTCAGGCTCTTAGGGTTAGGGTTAGACTCAGGCTCTTAGGGTTAGGGTTAGACTCAGGCTTTTAGGGTTAGGGTTCGACTCAGGCTCTTAGGGTTAGGGTTCGACTCAGGCTCTTAGGGTTAGGGTTAGACTCAGGCTCTTAGGGTTAGGGTTCGACTCAGGCTCTTAGGGTTAGGGTTAGACTCAGGCTCTTAGGCTTAGGGTTAGACTCAGGCTCTTAGGGTTAGACTCAGGCTCTTAGGGTTAGGGTTAGACTCAGGCTCTTAGGGTTAGGGTTAGACTCAGGCTCTTAGGCTTAGGGTTAGACTCAGGCTCTTAGGGTGAGGGTTAGACTCAGGCTCTTCGGGTTAGGGTTAGACTCAGGCTCTTAGGGTGAGGGCTAGACTCAGGCTCTTAGGGTGAGGGTTAGACTCAGGCTCTTAGGGTTAGGGTTAGACTCAGGCTCTTAGGGTGAGGGTTAGACTCAGGCTCTTAGGGTTAGGGTTAGACTCAGGCTCTTAGGGTTAGGGTTAGACTCAGGCTCTTAGGGTTAGGGTTAGACTCAGGCTCTTAGGGTTAGGGTTAGACTCAGGCTCTTCGGGTTAGGGTTAGACTCAGGCTCTTCGGGTTAGGGTTAGACTCAGGCTCTTAGGGTTAGGCTTAGACTCAGGCTCTTAGGGTTAGGCTTAGACTCAGGCTCTTAGGGTTAGGCTTAGACTCAGGCTCTTAGGGTTAGGCTTAGACTCAGGCTCTTAGGGTTAGGCTTAGACTCAGGCTCTTAGGCTTAGGGTTAGACTCAGGCTCTTAGGGTGAGGGTTAGACTCAGGCTCTTCGGGTTAGGGTTAGACTCAGGCTCTTAGGGTTAGGGTTAGACTCAGGCTCTTAGGGTGAGGGTTAGACTCAGGCTCTTAGGGTTAGGGTTCGACTCAGGCTCTTAGGGTTAGGGTTAGACTCAGGCTCTTAGGGTGAGGGTTAGACTCAGGCTCTTAGGGTTAGGGTTAGACTCAGGCTCTTAGGGTTAGGGTTAGACTCAGGCTCTTAGGGTGAGGGTTAGACTCAGGCTCTTAGGGTTAGGGTTAGACTCAGGCTCTTAGGGTGAGGGTTAGACTCAGGCTCTTAGGGTGAGGGTTAGACTCAGGCTCTTAGGGTTAGGGTTAGACTCAGGCTCTTCGGGTTAGGGTTAGACTCAGGCTCTTAGGGTTAGGGTTAGACTCAGGCTCTTAGGGTGAGGGTTAGACTCAGGCTCTTAGGGTGAGGGTTAGACTCAGGCTCTTAGGGTTAGGGTTAGACTCAGGCTCTTCGGGTTAGGGTTAGACTCAGGCTCTTAGTGTTAGGGTTAGACTCAGGCTCTTAGGGTGAGGGTTAGACTCAGGCTCTTAGGGTTAGGGTTAGACTCAGGCTCTTAGGGTTAGGGTTAGACTCAGGCTCTTAGGGTTAGGGTTAGACTCAGGCTCTTAGGGTTAGGGTTAGACTCAGGCTCTTAGGGTTAGGGTTAGACTCAGGCTCTTAGGGTTAGGCTTAGACTCAGGCTCTTAGGGTTAGGGTTAGACTCAGGCTCTTAGGGTTAGGGTTAGACTCAGGCTCTTAGGGTGAGGGTTAGACTCAGGCTCTTAGGGTGAGGGTTAGACTCAGGCTCCTAGGGTTAGGCTTAGACTCAGGCTCTTAGGGTTAGGGTTCGACTCAGGCTCTTAGGGTTAGGGTTCGACTCAGGCTCTTAGGGTGAGGGTTAGACTCAGGCTCTTAGGGTTAGGGTTCGACTCAGGCTCTTAGGGTTAGGGTTAGACTCAGGCTCTTAGGGTTAGGCTTAGACTCAGGCTCTTAGGGTTAGGGTTAGACTCAGGCTCTTAGGGTTAGGGTTAGACTCAGGCTCTTAGGGTGAGGGTTAGACTCAGGCTCTTAGGGTTAGGGTTAGACTCAGGCTCTTAGGGTGAGGGCTAGACTCAGGCTCTTAGGGTGAGGGTTAGACTCAGGCTCTTAGGGTGAGGGTTAGACTCAGGCTCTTAGGGTTAGGCTTAGACTCAGGCTCTTAGGGTTAGGGTTAGACTCAGGCTCTTAGGCTTAGGGTTAGACTCAGGCTCTTAGGCTTAGGGTTAGACTCAGGCTCTTAGGGTTAGGCTTAGACTCAGGCTCTTAGGGTTAGGGTTAGACTCAGGCTCTTAGGGTGAGGGTTAGACTCAGGCTCTTAGGGTTAGGGCTAGACTCAGGCTCTTAGGGTTAGGGTTCGACTCAGGCTCTTAGGGTTAGGCTTAGCCTCAGGCTCTTAGGGTTAGGCTTAGACTCAGGCTCTTAGGGTTAGGCTTAGACTCAGGCTCTTAGGGTTAGGCTTAGACTCAGGCTCTTAGGGTTAGGCTTAGACTCAGGCTCTTAGGGTTAGGCTTAGACTCAGGCTCTTAGGGTTAGGATTAGACTCAGGCTCTTAGGGTTAGGATTAGACTCAGGCTCTTAGGGTGAGGGTTAGACTCAGGCTCTTAGGGTTAGGGTTCGACTCAGGCTCTTAGGGCTAGGGTTAGACTCAGGCTCTTAGGCTTAGGGTTAGACTGAGGCTCTTAGGGTTAGACTCAGGCTCTTAGGGTTAGGGTTAGACTCAGGCTCTTAGGGTTAGGGTTAGACTCAGGCTCTTAGGCTTAGGGTTAGACTCAGGCTCTTAGGGTTAGGGTTAGACTCAGGCTCTTAGGGTGAGGGTTAGACTCAGGCTCTTAGGGTGAGGGTTAGACTCAGGCTCTTAGGGTTAGGGTTAGACTCAGGCTCTTCGGGTTAGGGTTAGACTCAGGCTCTTCGGGTTAGGGTTAGACTCAGGCTCTTAGGGTTAGGGTTAGACTCAGGCTCTTAGGGTTAGGGTTAGACTCAGGCTCTTAGGGTGAGGGTTAGACTCAGGCTCTTAGGGTTAGGGTTAGACTCAGGCTCTTCGGGTTAGGGTTAGACTCAGGCTCTTAGGGTTAGGGTTAGACTCAGGCTCTTCGGGTGAGGGTTAGACTCAGGCTCTTAGGGTGAGGGTTAGACTCAGGCTCTTAGGGTTAGGGTTAGACTCAGGCTCTTAGGGTGAGGGTTAGACTCAGGCTCTTAGGGTTAGGGTTAGACTCAGGCTCTTAGGGTGAGGGTTCGACTCAGGCTCTTCGGGTTAGGGTTAGACTCAGGCTCTTAGGGTTAGGGTTAGACTCAGGCTCTTAGGGTGAGGGTTAGACTCAGGCTCTTAGGGTTAGGGTTCGACTCAGGCTCTTAGGGTTAGGGTTAGACTCAGGCTCTTAGGGTGAGGGTTAGACTCAGGCTCTTAGGGTTAGGGTTAGACTCAGGCTCTTAGGGTTAGGGTTAGACTCAGGCTCTTAGGGTTAGGGTTAGACTCAGGCTCTTAGGGTGAGGGTTAGACTCAGGCTCTTAGGGTTAGGGTTAGACTCAGGCTCTTAGGGTGAGGGTTAGACTCAGGCTCTTAGGGTGAGGGTTAGACTCAGGCTCTTAGGGTTAGGGTTAGACTCAGGCTCTTCGGGTTAGGGTTAGACTCAGGCTCTTAGGGTTAGGGTTAGACTCAGGCTCTTAGGGTGAGGGTTAGACTCAGGCTCTTAGGGTGAGGGTTAGACTCAGGCTCTTAGGGTTAGGGTTAGACTCAGGCTCTTAGGGTTAGGCTTAGACTCAGGCTCTTAGTGTTAGGGTTAGACTCAGGCTCTTAGGGTGAGGGTTAGACTCAGGCTCTTAGGGTTAGGGTTAGACTCAGGCTCTTAGGGTTAGGGTTAGACTCAGGCTCTTAGGCTTAGGGTTAGACTCAGGCTCTTAGGGTTAGGGTTAGACTCAGGCTCTTAGGGTTAGGGTTAGACTCAGGCTCTTAGGGTTAGGCTTAGACTCAGGCTCTTAGGGTTAGGGTTAGACTCAGGCTCTTAGGGTTAGGGTTAGACTCAGGCTCTTAGGGTGAGGGTTAGACTCAGGCTCTTAGGGTGAGGGTTAGACTCAGGCTCCTAGGGTTAGGCTTAGACTCAGGCTCTTAGGGTTAGGGTGCGACTCAGGCTCTTAGGGTTAGGGTTCGACTCAGGCTCTTAGGGTGAGGGTTAGACTCAGGCTCTTAGGGTTAGGGTTCGACTCAGGCTCTTAGGGTTAGGCTTAGCCTCAGGCTCTTAGGGTTAGGCTTAGACTCAGGCTCTTAGGGTTAGGCTTAGACTCAGGCTCTTAGGGTTAGGCTTAGACTCAGGCTCTTAGGGTTAGGCTTAGACTCAGGCTCTTAGGGTTAGGCTTAGACTCAGGCTCTTAGGGTTAGGATTAGACTCAGGCTCTTAGGGTTAGGATTAGACTCAGGCTCTTAGGGTGAGGGTTAGACTCAGGCTCTTAGGGTTAGGGTTCGACTCAGGCTCTTAGGGCTAGGGTTAGACTCAGGCTCTTAGGCTTAGGGTTAGACTGAGGCTCTTAGGGTTAGACTCAGGCTCTTAGGGTTAGGGTTAGACTCAGGCTCTTAGGGTTAGGGTTAGACTCAGGCTCTTAGGCTTAGGGTTAGACTCAGGCTCTTAGGGTTAGGGTTAGACTCAGGCTCTTAGGGTGAGGGTTAGACTCAGGCTCTTAGGGTGAGGGTTAGACTCAGGCTCTTAGGGTTAGGGTTAGACTCAGGCTCTTCGGGTTAGGGTTAGACTCAGGCTCTTAGGGTGAGGGTTAGACTCAGGCTCTTAGGGTGAGGGTTAGACTCAGGCTCCTAGGGTTAGGCTTAGACTCAGGCTCTTAGGGTTAGGGTGCGACTCAGGCTCTTAGGGTTAGGGTTCGACTCAGGCTCTTAGGGTGAGGGTTAGACTCAGGCTCTTAGGGTTAGGGTTCGACTCAGGCTCTTAGGGTTAGGCTTAGCCTCAGGCTCTTAGGGTTAGGCTTAGACTCAGGCTCTTAGGGTTAGGCTTAGACTCAGGCTCTTAGGGTTAGGCTTAGACTCAGGCTCTTAGGGTTAGGCTTAGACTCAGGCTCTTAGGGTTAGGCTTAGACTCAGGCTCTTAGGGTTAGGATTAGACTCAGGCTCTTAGGGTTAGGATTAGACTCAGGCTCTTAGGGTGAGGGTTAGACTCAGGCTCTTAGGGTTAGGGTTCGACTCAGGCTCTTAGGGCTAGGGTTAGACTCAGGCTCTTAGGCTTAGGGTTAGACTGAGGCTCTTAGGGTTAGACTCAGGCTCTTAGGGTTAGGGTTAGACTCAGGCTCTTAGGGTTAGGGTTAGACTCAGGCTCTTAGGCTTAGGGTTAGACTCAGGCTCTTAGGGTTAGGGTTAGACTCAGGCTCTTAGGGTGAGGGTTAGACTCAGGCTCTTAGGGTGAGGGTTAGACTCAGGCTCTTAGGGTTAGGGTTAGACTCAGGCTCTTCGGGTTAGGGTTAGACTCAGGCTCTTCGGGTTAGGGTTAGACTCAGGCTCTTAGGGTTAGGGTTAGACTCAGGCTCTTAGGGTTAGGGTTAGACTCAGGCTCTTAGGGTGAGGGTTAGACTCAGGCTCTTAGGGTTAGGGTTAGACTCAGGCTCTTCGGGTTAGGGTTAGACTCAGGCTCTTAGGGTTAGGGTTAGACTCAGGCTCTTAGGGTGAGGGTTAGACTCAGGCTCTTAGGGTGAGGGTTAGACTCAGGCTCTTAGGGTTAGGGTTAGACTCAGGCTCTTAGGGTGAGGGTTAGACTCAGGCTCTTAGGGTTAGGGTTAGACTCAGGCTCTTAGGGTGAGGGTTAGACTCAGGCTCTTCGGGTTAGGGTTAGACTCAGGCTCTTAGGGTTAGGGTTAGACTCAGGCTCTTAGGGTGAGGGTTAGACTCAGGCTCTTAGGGTTAGGGTTCGACTCAGGCTCTTAGGGTTAGGGTTAGACTCAGGCTCTTAGGGTGAGGGTTAGACTCAGGCTCTTAGGGTTAGGGTTAGACTCAGGCTCTTAGGGTTAGGGTTAGACTCAGGCTCTTAGGGTTAGGGTTAGACTCAGGCTCTTAGGGTGAGGGTTAGACTCAGGCTCTTAGGGTTAGGGTTAGACTCAGGCTCTTAGGGTGAGGGTTAGACTCAGGCTCTTAGGGTGAGGGTTAGACTCAGGCTCTTAGGGTTAGGGTTAGACTCAGGCTCTTCGGGTTAGGGTTAGACTCAGGCTCTTAGGGTTAGGGTTAGACTCAGGCTCTTAGGGTGAGGGTTAGACTCAGGCTCTTAGGGTGAGGGTTAGACTCAGGCTCTTAGGGTTAGGGTTAGACTCAGGCTCTTCGGGTTAGGGTTAGACTCAGGCTCTTAGTGTTAGGGTTAGACTCAGGCTCTTAGGGTGAGGGTTAGACTCAGGCTCTTAGGGTTAGGGTTAGACTCAGGCTCTTAGGGTTAGGGTTAGACTCAGGCTCTTAGGCTTAGGGTTAGACTCAGGCTCTTAGGGTTAGGGTTAGACTCAGGCTCTTAGGGTTAGGGTTAGACTCAGGCTCTTAGGGTTAGGCTTAGACTCAGGCTCTTAGGGTTAGGGTTAGACTCAGGCTCTTAGGGTTAGGGTTAGACTCAGGCTCTTAGGGTTAGGGTTAGACTCAGGCTCTTAGGGTGAGGGTTAGACTCAGGCTCTTAGGGTGAGGGTTAGACTCAGGCTCCTAGGGTTAGGCTTAGACTCAGGCTCTTAGGGTTAGGGTTCGACTCAGGCTCTTAGGGTTAGGGTTCGACTCAGGCTCTTAGGGTGAGGGTTAGACTCAGGCTCTTAGGGTTAGGGTTCGACTCAGGCTCTTAGGGTTAGGGTTAGACTCAGGCTCTTAGGGTTAGGCTTAGACTCAGGCTCTTAGGGTTAGGGTTAGACTCAGGCTCTTAGGGTTAGGGTTAGACTCAGGCTCTTAGGGTGAGGGTTAGACTCAGGCTCTTAGGGTTAGGGTTAGACTCAGGCTCTTAGGGTGAGGGCTAGACTCAGGCTCTTAGGGTGAGGGTTAGACTCAGGCTCTTAGGGTTAGGCTTAGACTCAGGCTCTTAGGGTTAGGCTTAGACTCAGGCTCTTAGGGTTAGGGTTAGACTCAGGCTCTTAGGCTTAGGGTTAGACTCAGGCTCTTAGGCTTAGGGTTAGACTCAGGCTCTTAGGGTTAGGCTTAGACTCAGGCTCTTAGGGTTAGGGTTAGACTCAGGCTCTTAGGGTGAGGGTTAGACTCAGGCTCTTAGGGTTAGGGTTAGACTCAGGCTCTTAGGGTTAGGGTTAGACTCAGGCTCTTAGGGTGAGGGTTAGACTCAGGCTCTTAGGGTTAGGGTTAGACTCAGGCTCTTAGGGTTAGGGTTCGACTCAGGCTCTTAGGGTTAGGGTTAGACTCAGGCTCTTAGGGTGAGGGTTAGACTCAGGCTCTTAGGGTTAGGGTTAGACTCAGGCTCTTAGGCTTAGGGTTCGACTCAGGCTCTTAGGGTTAGGGTTCGACTCAGGCTCTTAGGGTTAGGGTTAGACTCAGGCTCTTAGGGTTAGGGTTAGACTCAGGCTCTTAGGGTTAGGGTTAGACTCAGGCTTTTAGGGTGAGGGTTAGACTCAGGCTCTTAGGGTGAGGGTTAGACTCAGGCTCTTAGGGTTAGGGTTCGACTCAGGCTCTTAGGGTTAGGGTTAGACTCAGGCTCTTAGGGTTAGGGTTAGACTCAGGCTCTTAGGGTTAGGGTTAGACTCAGGCTCTTCGGGTTAGGGTTAGACTCAGGCTCTTCTTGTTAGGGTTAGACTCAGGCTCTTAGGGTGAGGGTTAGACTCAGGCTCTTAGGGTTAGGGTTAGACTCAGGCTCTTAGGCTTAGGGTTAGACTCAGGCTCTTAGGGTGAGGGTTAGACTCAGGCTCTTAGGGTTAGGGTTAGACTCAGGCTCTTAGGGCTAGGGTTAGACTCAGGCTCTTAGGGTTAGGGTTAGACTCAGGCTCTTAGGGTTAGGCTTAGACTCAGGCTCTTAGGGTTACGGTTCGACTCAGGCTCTTAGGGTTAGGGTTAGACTCAGGCTCTTAGGGTTAGGGTTAGACTCAGGCTCTTAGGCTTAGGGTTAGACTCAGGCTCTTAGGGCTAGGGTTAGACTCAGGCTCTTAGGGTTAGGGTTAGACTGAGGCTCTTAGGGTGAGGGTTAGACTCAAGCTCTTAGGGTTAGGGTTAGACTCAGGCTCTTCGGGTTAGGGTTAGACTCAGGCTCTTAGGGTTAGGGTTAGAGTCAGGCTCTTAGGGTTAGGGTTCGACTCAGGCTCTTAGGGTTAGGGTTCGACTCAGGCTCTTAGGGTTAGGGTTAGAGTCAGGCTCTTAGGGTGAGGGTTAGACTCAGGCTCTTAGGGTTAGGGTTAGAGTCAGGCTCTTAGGGTTAGGGTTAGACTCAGGCTCTTAGGGTTAGGGTTAGACTCAGGCTCTTAGGCTTAGGGTTAGACTCAGGCTCTTAGGGTTAGGCTTAGACTCAGGCTCTTAGGCTTAGGGTTAGACTCAGGCTCTTAGGGTTAGGGTTAGACTCAGGCTCTTAGGCTTAGGGTTAGACTCAGGCTCTTAGGGTTAGGCTTAGACTCAGGCTCTTAGAGTTAGGGTTAGATTCAGGCTCTTAGGGTTAGGGTTAGACTCAGGCTCTTAGGGTTAGGGTTAGACTCAGGCTCTTAGGGTGAGGGTTAGACACAGGCTCTTAGGGTGAGGGTTAGACTCAGGCTCCTAGGGTTAGGCTTAGACTCAGGCTCTTAGGGTTAGGGTTCGACTCAGGCTCTTAGGGTTAGGGTTCGACTCAGGCTCTTAGGGTGAGGGTTAGACTCAGGCTCTTAGGGTTAGGGTTCGACTCAGGCTCTTAGGGTTAGGGTTAGACTCAGGCTCTTAGGGTTAGGCTTAGACTCAGGCTCTTAGGGTTAGGGTTAGACTCAGGCTCTTAGGGTTAGGGTTAGACTCAGGCTCTTAGGGTGAGGGTTAGACTCAGGCTCTTAGGGTTAGGGTTAGAGTCAGGCTCTTAGGGTTAGGGTTAGACTCAGGCTCTTAGGGTTAGGGTTCGACTCAGGCTCTTAGGGTTAGGGTTAGACTCAGGCTCTTAGGGTTAGGCTTAGACTCAGGCTCTTAGGGTTAGGGTTAGACTCAGGCTCTTAGGGTTAGGCTTAGACTCAGGCTCTTAGGGTTAGGGTTAGACTCAGGCTCTTAGGGTTAGGGTTAGACTCAGGCTCTTAGGTTGAGGGTTAGACTCAGGCTCTTAGGGTTAGGGTTAGACTCAGGCTCTTAGGGTTAGGGTTAGAGTCAGGCTCTTAGGGTTAGGGTTAGACTCAGGCTGTTAGGGTTAGACTCAGGCTCTTAGGGTTAGGGTTAGACTCAGGCTCTTAGGGTGAGGGTTAGACTCAGGCTCTTAGGGTTAGGGTTAGAGTCAGGCTCTTAGGGTTAGGGTTAGAGTCAGGCTCTTAGGGTTAGGGTTCGACTCAGGCTCTTAGGGTTAGGCTTAGACTCAGGCTCTTAGGGTTAGGCTTAGACTCAGGCTCTTAGGGTTAGGCTTAGACTCAGGCTCTTAGGGTTAGGGTTAGACTCAGGCTCTTAGGTTGAGGGTTAGACTCAGGCTCTTAGGGTTAGGGTTAGACTCAGGCTCTTAGGGTGAGGGTTAGACTCAGGCTCTTAGGGTTAGGGTTAGACTCAGGCTCTTAGGGTTAGGGTTCGACTCATGCTCTTAGGGTTAGGGTTAGACTCAGGCTCTTAGGCTTAGGGTTAGACTCAGGCTCTTAGGGTTAGGGTTAGACTCAGGCTCTTACGGTTAGGGTTAGACTCAGGCTCTTAGGGTTAGGCTTAGACTCAGGCTCTTAGGGTGAGGGTTAGACTCAGGCTCTTAGGGTTAGGGCTAGACTCAGGCTCTTAGGGTTAGGGTTCGACTCAGGCTCTTAGGGTTAGGGTTAGATTTAGGCTCTTAGGGTTAGGCTTAGCCTCAGGCTCTTAGGGTTAGGCTTAGACTCAGGCTCTTAGGGTTAGGCTTAGACTCAGGCTCTTAGGGTTAGGCTTAGACTCAGGCTCTTAGGGTTAGGCTTAGACTCAGGCTCTTAGGGTTAGGCTTAGACTCAGGCTCTTAGGGTTAGGATTAGACTCAGGCTCTTAGGGTGAGGGTTAGACTCAGGCTCTTAGGGTTAGGGTTCGACTCAGGCTCTTAGGGCTAGGGTTAGACTCAGGCTCTTAGGGTTAGGGTTAGACTGAGGCTCTTCGGGTTAGGGTTAGACTCAAGCTCTTAGGGTTAGGGTTAGACTCAGGCTCTTCGGGTTAGGGTTAGACTCAGGCTCTTAGGGTTAGGGTTAGAGTCAGGCTCTTAGGGTTAGGGTTCGACTCAGGCTCTTAGGGTTAGGGTTCGACTCAGGCTCTTAGGGTTAGGGTTAGAGTCAGGCTCTTAGGGTGAGGGTTAGACTCAGGCTCTTAGGGTTAGGGTTAGAGTCAGGCTCTTAGGGTTAGGGTTAGACTCAGGCTCTTAGGGTTAGGGTTAGACTCAGGCTCTTAGGCTTAGGGTTAGACTCAGGCTCTTAGGGTTAGGCTTAGACTCAGGCTCTTAGGCTTAGGGTTAGACTCAGGCTCTTAGGGTTAGGGTTAGACTCAGGCTCTTAGGCTTAGGGTTAGACTCAGGCTCTTAGGGTTAGGCTTAGACTCAGGCTCTTAGGGTTAGGGTTAGACTCAGGCTCTTAGGGTTAGGGTTAGACTCAGGCTCTTAGGGTTAGGGTTAGACTCAGGCTCTTAGGGTGAGGGTTAGACTCAGGCTCTTAGGGTGAGGGTTAGACTCAGGCTCCTAGGGTTAGGCTTAGACTCAGGCTCTTAGGGTTAGGGTTCGACTCAGGCTCTTAGGGTTAGGGTTCGACTCAGGCTCTTAGGGTGAGGGTTAGACTCAGGCTCTTAGGGTTAGGGTTCGACTCAGGCTCTTAGGGTTAGGGTTAGACTCAGGCTCTTAGGGTTAGGCTTAGACTCAGGCTCTTAGGGTTAGGGTTAGACTCAGGCTCTTAGGGTTAGGGTTAGACTCAGGCTCTTAGGGTGAGGGTTAGACTCAGGCTCTTAGGGTTAGGGTTAGACTCAGGCTCTTAGGGTGAGGGCTAGACTCAGGCTCTTAGGGTGAGGGTTAGACTCAGGCTCTTAGGGTTAGGCTTAGA
This sequence comes from Falco punctatus, assembly GCF_963210335.1. Lineage (NCBI taxonomy): Eukaryota > Metazoa > Chordata > Aves > Falconiformes > Falconidae > Falco > Falco punctatus. The sequence continues at coordinate 426,124 of NW_027660079.1, forward strand.
CTCAGGCTCTTAGGGTTAGGCTTAGACTCAGGCTCTTAGGGTTAGGGTTAGACTCAGGCTCTTAGGCTTAGGGTTAGACTCAGGCTCTTAGGCTTAGGGTTAGACTCAGGCTCTTAGGGTTAGGCTTAGACTCAGGCTCTTAGGGTTAGGGTTAGACTCAGGCTCTTAGGGTGAGGGTTAGACTCAGGCTCTTAGGGTTAGGGTTAGACTCAGGCTCTTAGGGTTAGGGTTCGACTCAGGCTCTTAGGGTTAGGGTTAGAGTCAGGCTCTTAGGGTTAGGCTTAGACTCAGGCTCTTAGGGTTAGGGTTAGACTCAGGCTGTTAGGGTTAGACTCAGGCTCTTAGGGTTAGGGTTAGAGTCAGGCTCTTAGGGTTAGGGTTAGACTCAGGCTCTTAGGGTTAGGGTTAGACTCAGGCTCTTAGGGTGAGGGTTAGACTCAGGCTCTTAGGGTTAGGGTTAGACTCAGGCTCTTAGGGTGAGGGCTAGACTCAGGCTCTTAGGGTGAGGGTTAGACTCAGGCTCTTAGGGTTAGGCTTAGACTCAGGCTCTTAGGGTTAGGCTTAGACTCAGGCTCTTAGGGTTAGGGTTAGACTCAGGCTCTTAGGCTTAGGGTTAGACTCAGGCTCTTAGGCTTAGGGTTAGACTCAGGCTCTTAGGGTTAGGCTTAGACTCAGGCTCTTAGGGTTAGGGTTAGACTCAGGCTCTTAGGGTGAGGGTTAGACTCAGGCTCTTAGGGTTAGGGTTAGACTCAGGCTCTTAGGGTTAGGGTTCGACTCAGGCTCTTAGGGTTAGGGTTAGAGTCAGGCTCTTAGGGTTAGGCTTAGACTCAGGCTCTTAGGGTTAGGGTTAGACTCAGGCTGTTAGGGTTAGACTCAGGCTCTTAGGGTTAGGGTTAGAGTCAGGCTCTTAGGGTTAGGGTTAGACTCAGGCTCTTAGGGTTAGGGTTAGAGTCAGGCTCTTAGGGTTAGGGTTCGACTCAGGCTCTTAGGGTTAGGGTTCGACTCAGGCTCTTAGGGTTAGGGTTAGAGTCAGGCTCTTAGGGTGAGGGTTAGACTCAGGCTCTTAGGGTTAGGGTTAGAGTCAGGCTCTTAGGGTTAGGGTTAGACTCAGGCTCTTAGGGTGAGGGTTAGACTCAGGCTCTTAGGGTGAGGGTTAGACTCAGGCTCTTAGGGTTAGGGTTAGACTCAGGCTCTTAGGGTGAGGGTTAGACTCAGGCTCTTAGGGTTAGGGTTAGACTCAGGCTCTTAGGGTGAGGGTTAGACTCAGGCTCTTCGGGTTAGGGTTAGACTCAGGCTCTTAGGGTTAGGGTTAGACTCAGGCTCTTAGGGTGAGGGTTAGACTCAGGCTCTTAGGGTTAGGGTTCGACTCAGGCTCTTAGGGTTAGGGTTAGACTCAGGCTCTTAGGGTGAGGGTTAGACTCAGGCTCTTAGGGTTAGGGTTAGACTCAGGCTCTTAGGGTTAGGGTTAGACTCAGGCTCTTAGGGTTAGGGTTAGACTCAGGCTCTTAGGGTGAGGGTTAGACTCAGGCTCTTAGGGTTAGGGTTAGACTCAGGCTCTTAGGGTGAGGGTTAGACTCAGGCTCTTAGGGTGAGGGTTAGACTCAGGCTCTTAGGGTTAGGGTTAGACTCAGGCTCTTCGGGTTAGGGTTAGACTCAGGCTCTTAGGGTTAGGGTTAGACTCAGGCTCTTAGGGTGAGGGTTAGACTCAGGCTCTTAGGGTGAGGGTTAGACTCAGGCTCTTAGGGTTAGGGTTAGACTCAGGCTCTTCGGGTTAGGGTTAGACTCAGGCTCTTAGTGTTAGGGTTAGACTCAGGCTCTTAGGGTGAGGGTTAGACTCAGGCTCTTAGGGTTAGGGTTAGACTCAGGCTCTTAGGGTTAGGGTTAGACTCAGGCTCTTAGGCTTAGGGTTAGACTCAGGCTCTTAGGGTTAGGGTTAGACTCAGGCTCTTAGGGTTAGGGTTAGACTCAGGCTCTTAGGGTTAGGCTTAGACTCAGGCTCTTAGGGTTAGGGTTAGACTCAGGCTCTTAGGGTTAGGGTTAGACTCAGGCTCTTAGGGTTAGGGTTAGACTCAGGCTCTTAGGGTGAGGGTTAGACTCAGGCTCTTAGGGTGAGGGTTAGACTCAGGCTCCTAGGGTTAGGCTTAGACTCAGGCTCTTAGGGTTAGGGTTCGACTCAGGCTCTTAGGGTTAGGGTTCGACTCAGGCTCTTAGGGTGAGGGTTAGACTCAGGCTCTTAGGGTTAGGGTTCGACTCAGGCTCTTAGGGTTAGGGTTAGACTCAGGCTCTTAGGGTTAGGCTTAGACTCAGGCTCTTAGGGTTAGGGTTAGACTCAGGCTCTTAGGGTTAGGGTTAGACTCAGGCTCTTAGGGTGAGGGTTAGACTCAGGCTCTTAGGGTTAGGGTTAGACTCAGGCTCTTAGGGTGAGGGCTAGACTCAGGCTCTTAGGGTGAGGGTTAGACTCAGGCTCTTAGGGTTAGGCTTAGACTCAGGCTCTTAGGGTTAGGCTTAGACTCAGGCTCTTAGGGTTAGGGTTAGACTCAGGCTCTTAGGCTTAGGGTTAGACTCAGGCTCTTAGGCTTAGGGTTAGACTCAGGCTCTTAGGGTTAGGCTTAGACTCAGGCTCTTAGGGTTAGGGTTAGACTCAGGCTCTTAGGGTGAGGGTTAGACTCAGGCTCTTAGGGTTAGGGTTAGACTCAGGCTCTTAGGGTTAGGGTTAGACTCAGGCTCTTAGGGTGAGGGTTAGACTCAGGCTCTTAGGGTTAGGGTTAGACTCAGGCTCTTAGGGTTAGGGTTCGACTCAGGCTCTTAGGGTTAGGGTTAGACTCAGGCTCTTAGGGTGAGGGTTAGACTCAGGCTCTTAGGGTTAGGGTTAGACTCAGGCTCTTAGGCTTAGGGTTCGACTCAGGCTCTTAGGGTTAGGGTTCGACTCAGGCTCTTAGGGTTAGGGTTAGACTCAGGCTCTTAGGGTTAGGGTTAGACTCAGGCTCTTAGGGTTAGGGTTAGACTCAGGCTTTTAGGGTGAGGGTTAGACTCAGGCTCTTAGGGTGAGGGTTAGACTCAGGCTCTTAGGGTTAGGGTTCGACTCAGGCTCTTAGGGTTAGGGTTAGACTCAGGCTCTTAGGGTTAGGGTTAGACTCAGGCTCTTAGGGTTAGGGTTAGACTCAGGCTCTTCGGGTTAGGGTTAGACTCAGGCTCTTCTTGTTAGGGTTAGACTCAGGCTCTTAGGGTGAGGGTTAGACTCAGGCTCTTAGGGTTAGGGTTAGACTCAGGCTCTTAGGCTTAGGGTTAGACTCAGGCTCTTAGGGTGAGGGTTAGACTCAGGCTCTTAGGGTTAGGGTTAGACTCAGGCTCTTAGGGCTAGGGTTAGACTCAGGCTCTTAGGGTTAGGGTTAGACTCAGGCTCTTAGGGTTAGGCTTAGACTCAGGCTCTTAGGGTTACGGTTCGACTCAGGCTCTTAGGGTTAGGGTTAGACTCAGGCTCTTAGGGTTAGGGTTAGACTCAGGCTCTTAGGCTTAGGGTTAGACTCAGGCTCTTAGGGCTAGGGTTAGACTCAGGCTCTTAGGGTTAGGGTTAGACTGAGGCTCTTAGGGTGAGGGTTAGACTCAAGCTCTTAGGGTTAGGGTTAGACTCAGGCTCTTCGGGTTAGGGTTAGACTCAGGCTCTTAGGGTTAGGGTTAGAGTCAGGCTCTTAGGGTTAGGGTTCGACTCAGGCTCTTAGGGTTAGGGTTCGACTCAGGCTCTTAGGGTTAGGGTTAGAGTCAGGCTCTTAGGGTGAGGGTTAGACTCAGGCTCTTAGGGTTAGGGTTAGAGTCAGGCTCTTAGGGTTAGGGTTAGACTCAGGCTCTTAGGGTTAGGGTTAGACTCAGGCTCTTAGGCTTAGGGTTAGACTCAGGCTCTTAGGGTTAGGCTTAGACTCAGGCTCTTAGGCTTAGGGTTAGACTCAGGCTCTTAGGGTTAGGGTTAGACTCAGGCTCTTAGGCTTAGGGTTAGACTCAGGCTCTTAGGGTTAGGCTTAGACTCAGGCTCTTAGAGTTAGGGTTAGATTCAGGCTCTTAGGGTTAGGGTTAGACTCAGGCTCTTAGGGTTAGGGTTAGACTCAGGCTCTTAGGGTGAGGGTTAGACACAGGCTCTTAGGGTGAGGGTTAGACTCAGGCTCCTAGGGTTAGGCTTAGACTCAGGCTCTTAGGGTTAGGGTTCGACTCAGGCTCTTAGGGTTAGGGTTCGACTCAGGCTCTTAGGGTGAGGGTTAGACTCAGGCTCTTAGGGTTAGGGTTCGACTCAGGCTCTTAGGGTTAGGGTTAGACTCAGGCTCTTAGGGTTAGGCTTAGACTCAGGCTCTTAGGGTTAGGGTTAGACTCAGGCTCTTAGGGTTAGGGTTAGACTCAGGCTCTTAGGGTGAGGGTTAGACTCAGGCTCTTAGGGTTAGGGTTAGAGTCAGGCTCTTAGGGTTAGGGTTAGACTCAGGCTCTTAGGGTTAGGGTTCGACTCAGGCTCTTAGGGTTAGGGTTAGACTCAGGCTCTTAGGGTTAGGCTTAGACTCAGGCTCTTAGGGTTAGGGTTAGACTCAGGCTCTTAGGGTTAGGCTTAGACTCAGGCTCTTAGGGTTAGGGTTAGACTCAGGCTCTTAGGGTTAGGGTTAGACTCAGGCTCTTAGGTTGAGGGTTAGACTCAGGCTCTTAGGGTTAGGGTTAGACTCAGGCTCTTAGGGTTAGGGTTAGAGTCAGGCTCTTAGGGTTAGGGTTAGACTCAGGCTGTTAGGGTTAGACTCAGGCTCTTAGGGTTAGGGTTAGACTCAGGCTCTTAGGGTGAGGGTTAGACTCAGGCTCTTAGGGTTAGGGTTAGAGTCAGGCTCTTAGGGTTAGGGTTAGAGTCAGGCTCTTAGGGTTAGGGTTCGACTCAGGCTCTTAGGGTTAGGCTTAGACTCAGGCTCTTAGGGTTAGGCTTAGACTCAGGCTCTTAGGGTTAGGCTTAGACTCAGGCTCTTAGGGTTAGGGTTAGACTCAGGCTCTTAGGTTGAGGGTTAGACTCAGGCTCTTAGGGTTAGGGTTAGACTCAGGCTCTTAGGGTGAGGGTTAGACTCAGGCTCTTAGGGTTAGGGTTAGACTCAGGCTCTTAGGGTTAGGGTTCGACTCATGCTCTTAGGGTTAGGGTTAGACTCAGGCTCTTAGGCTTAGGGTTAGACTCAGGCTCTTAGGGTTAGGGTTAGACTCAGGCTCTTACGGTTAGGGTTAGACTCAGGCTCTTAGGGTTAGGCTTAGACTCAGGCTCTTAGGGTGAGGGTTAGACTCAGGCTCTTAGGGTTAGGGCTAGACTCAGGCTCTTAGGGTTAGGGTTCGACTCAGGCTCTTAGGGTTAGGGTTAGATTTAGGCTCTTAGGGTTAGGCTTAGCCTCAGGCTCTTAGGGTTAGGCTTAGACTCAGGCTCTTAGGGTTAGGCTTAGACTCAGGCTCTTAGGGTTAGGCTTAGACTCAGGCTCTTAGGGTTAGGCTTAGACTCAGGCTCTTAGGGTTAGGCTTAGACTCAGGCTCTTAGGGTTAGGATTAGACTCAGGCTCTTAGGGTGAGGGTTAGACTCAGGCTCTTAGGGTTAGGGTTCGACTCAGGCTCTTAGGGCTAGGGTTAGACTCAGGCTCTTAGGGTTAGGGTTAGACTGAGGCTCTTCGGGTTAGGGTTAGACTCAAGCTCTTAGGGTTAGGGTTAGACTCAGGCTCTTCGGGTTAGGGTTAGACTCAGGCTCTTAGGGTTAGGGTTAGAGTCAGGCTCTTAGGGTTAGGGTTCGACTCAGGCTCTTAGGGTTAGGGTTCGACTCAGGCTCTTAGGGTTAGGGTTAGAGTCAGGCTCTTAGGGTGAGGGTTAGACTCAGGCTCTTAGGGTTAGGGTTAGAGTCAGGCTCTTAGGGTTAGGGTTAGACTCAGGCTCTTAGGGTTAGGGTTAGACTCAGGCTCTTAGGCTTAGGGTTAGACTCAGGCTCTTAGGGTTAGGCTTAGACTCAGGCTCTTAGGCTTAGGGTTAGACTCAGGCTCTTAGGGTTAGGGTTAGACTCAGGCTCTTAGGCTTAGGGTTAGACTCAGGCTCTTAGGGTTAGGCTTAGACTCAGGCTCTTAGGGTTAGGGTTAGACTCAGGCTCTTAGGGTTAGGGTTAGACTCAGGCTCTTAGGGTTAGGGTTAGACTCAGGCTCTTAGGGTGAGGGTTAGACTCAGGCTCTTAGGGTGAGGGTTAGACTCAGGCTCCTAGGGTTAGGCTTAGACTCAGGCTCTTAGGGTTAGGGTTCGACTCAGGCTCTTAGGGTTAGGGTTCGACTCAGGCTCTTAGGGTGAGGGTTAGACTCAGGCTCTTAGGGTTAGGGTTCGACTCAGGCTCTTAGGGTTAGGGTTAGACTCAGGCTCTTAGGGTTAGGCTTAGACTCAGGCTCTTAGGGTTAGGGTTAGACTCAGGCTCTTAGGGTTAGGGTTAGACTCAGGCTCTTAGGGTGAGGGTTAGACTCAGGCTCTTAGGGTTAGGGTTAGACTCAGGCTCTTAGGGTGAGGGCTAGACTCAGGCTCTTAGGGTGAGGGTTAGACTCAGGCTCTTAGGGTTAGGCTTAGACTCAGGCTCTTAGGGTTAGGCTTAGACTCAGGCTCTTAGGGTTAGGGTTAGACTCAGGCTCTTAGGCTTAGGGTTAGACTCAGGCTCTTAGGCTTAGGGTTAGACTCAGGCTCTTAGGGTTAGGCTTAGACTCAGGCTCTTAGGGTTAGGGTTAGACTCAGGCTCTTAGGGTGAGGGTTAGACTCAGGCTCTTAGGGTTAGGGTTAGACTCAGGCTCTTAGGGTTAGGGTTCGACTCAGGCTCTTAGGGTTAGGGTTAGAGTCAGGCTCTTAGGGTTAGGCTTAGACTCAGGCTCTTAGGGTTAGGGTTAGACTCAGGCTGTTAGGGTTAGACTCAGGCTCTTAGGGTTAGGGTTAGAGTCAGGCTCTTAGGGTTAGGGTTAGACTCAGGCTCTTAGGGTTAGGGTTAGACTCAGGCTCTTAGGGTGAGGGTTAGACTCAGGCTCTTAGGGTTAGGGTTAGACTCAGGCTCTTAGGGTGAGGGCTAGACTCAGGCTCTTAGGGTGAGGGTTAGACTCAGGCTCTTAGGGTTAGGCTTAGACTCAGGCTCTTAGGGTTAGGCTTAGACTCAGGCTCTTAGGGTTAGGGTTAGACTCAGGCTCTTAGGCTTAGGGTTAGACTCAGGCTCTTAGGCTTAGGGTTAGACTCAGGCTCTTAGGGTTAGGCTTAGACTCAGGCTCTTAGGGTTAGGGTTAGACTCAGGCTCTTAGGGTGAGGGTTAGACTCAGGCTCTTAGGGTTAGGGTTAGACTCAGGCTCTTAGGGTTAGGGTTCGACTCAGGCTCTTAGGGTTAGGGTTAGAGTCAGGCTCTTAGGGTTAGGCTTAGACTCAGGCTCTTAGGGTTAGGGTTAGACTCAGGCTGTTAGGGTTAGACTCAGGCTCTTAGGGTTAGGGTTAGAGTCAGGCTCTTAGGGTTAGGGTTAGACTCAGGCTCTTAGGGTTAGGGTTAGAGTCAGGCTCTTAGGGTTAGGGTTCGACTCAGGCTCTTAGGGTTAGGGTTCGACTCAGGCTCTTAGGGTTAGGGTTAGAGTCAGGCTCTTAGGGTGAGGGTTAGACTCAGGCTCTTAGGGTTAGGGTTAGAGTCAGGCTCTTAGGGTTAGGGTTAGACTCAGGCTCTTAGGGTTAGGGTTAGACTCAGGCTCTTAGGCTTAGGGTTAGACTCAGGCTCTTAGGGTTAGGCTTAGACTCAGGCTCTTAGGCTTAGGGTTAGACTCAGGCTCTTAGGGTTAGGGTTAGACTCAGGCTCTTAGGCTTAGGGTTAGACTCAGGCTCTTAGGGTTAGGCTTAGACTCAGGCTCTTAGGGTTAGGGTTAGACTCAGGCTCTTAGGGTTAGGGTTAGACTCAGGCTCTTAGGGTTAGGGTTAGACTCAGGCTCTTAGGGTGAGGGTTAGACTCAGGCTCTTAGGGTGAGGGTTAGACTCAGGCTCCTAGGGTTAGGCTTAGACTCAGGCTCTTAGGGTTAGGGTTCGACTCAGGCTCTTAGGGTTAGGGTTCGACTCAGGCTCTTAGGGTGAGGGTTAGACTCAGGCTCTTAGGGTTAGGGTTAGACTCAGGCTCTTAGGGTTAGGCTTAGACTCAGGCTCTTAGGGTTAGGCTTAGACTCAGGCTCTTAGGGTTAGGGTTAGACTCAGGCTCTTAGGGTTAGGGTTAGACTCAGGCTCTTAGGGTGAGGGTTAGACTCAGGCTCTTAGGGTTAGGGTTAGACTCAGGCTCTTAGGGTGAGGGCTAGACTCAGGCTCTTAGGGTGAGGGTTAGACTCAGGCTCTTAGGGTTAGGCTTAGACTCAGGCTCTTAGGGTTAGGCTTAGACTCAGGCTCTTAGGGTTAGGGTTAGACTCAGGCTCTTAGGCTTAGGGTTAGACTCAGGCTCTTAGGCTTAGGGTTAGACTCAGGCTCTTAGGGTTAGGCTTAGACTCAGGCTCTTAGGGTTAGGGTTAGACTCAGGCTCTTAGGGTGAGGGTTAGACTCAGGCTCTTAGGGTTAGGGTTAGACTCAGGCTCTTAGGGTTAGGGTTCGACTCAGGCTCTTAGGGTTAGGGTTAGAGTCAGGCTCTTAGGGTTAGGCTTAGACTCAGGCTCTTAGGGTTAGGGTTAGACTCAGGCTGTTAGGGTTAGACTCAGGCTCTTAGGGTTAGGGTTAGACTCAGGCTCTTAGGGTGAGGGTTAGACTCAGGCTCTTAGGGTTAGGGTTAGAGTCAGGCTCTTAGGGTTAGGCTTAGACTCAGGCTCTTAGGGTTAGGGTTAGACTCAGGCTGTTAGGGTTAGACTCAGGCTCTTAGGGTTAGGGTTAGACTCAGGCTCTTAGGGTGAGGGTTAGACTCAGGCTCTTAGGGTTAGGGTTAGAGTCAGGCTCTTAGGGTTAGGGTTAGAGTCAGGCTCTTAGGGTTAGGGTTCGACTCAGGCTCTTAGGGTTAGGGTTAGACTCAGGCTCTTAGGGTTAGGCTTAGACTCAGGCTCTTAGGGTTAGGCTTAGACTCAGGCTCTTAGGGTTAGGCTTAGACTCAGGCTCTTAGGGTTAGGGTTAGACTCAGGCTCTTAGGGTTAGGGTTAGACTCAGGCTCTTAGGTTGAGGGTTAGACTCAGGCTCTTAGGGTTAGGGTTAGACTCAGGCTCTTAGGGTGAGGGTTAGACTCAGGCTCTTAGGGTTAGGGTTAGACTCAGGCTCTTAGGGTTAGGGTTAGACTCAGGCTCTTAGGGTTAGGGTTCGACTCATGCTCTTAGGGTTAGGGTTAGACTCAGGCTCTTAGGCTTAGGGTTAGACTCAGGCTCTTAGGGTTAGGGTTAGACTCAGGCTCTTAGGGTTAGGCTTAGACTCAGGCTCTTAGGGTGAGGGTTAGACTCAGGCTCTTAGGGTGAGGGTTAGACTCAGGCTCTTAGGGTTAGGGCTAGACTCAGGCTCTTAGGGTTAGGGTTCGACTCAGGCTCTTAGGGTTAGGCTTAGCCTCAGGCTCTTAGGGTTAGGCTTAGACTCAGGCTCTTAGGGTTAGGCTTAGACTCAGGCTCTTCGGGTTAGGCTTAGACTCAGGCTCTTAGGGTTAGGCTTAGACTCAGGCTCTTAGGGTTAGGCTTAGACTCAGGCTCTTAGGGTTAGGATTAGACTCAGGCTCTTAGGGTTAGGATTAGACTCAGGCTCTTAGGGTGAGGGTTAGACTCAGGCTCTTAGGGTTAGGGTTCGACTCAGGCTCTTAGGGCTAGGGTTAGACTCAGGCTCTTAGGCTTAGGGTTAGACTGAGGCTCTTAGGGTTAGACTCAGGCTCTTAGGGTTAGGGTTAGACTCAGGCTCTTAGGGTTAGGGTTAGACTCAGGCTCTTAGGCTTAGGGTTAGACTCAGGCTCTTAGGGTTAGGGTTAGACTCAGGCTCTTAGGGTGAGGGTTAGACTCAGGCTCTTAGGGTGAGGGTTAGACTCAGGCTCTTAGGGTTAGGGTTAGACTCAGGCTCTTCGGGTTAGGGTTAGACTCAGGCTCTTCGGGTTAGGGTTAGACTCAGGCTCTTAGGGTTAGGGTTAGACTCAGGCTCTTAGGGTTAGGGTTAGACTCAGGCTCTTAGGGTGAGGGTTAGACTCAGGCTCTTAGGGTTAGGGTTAGACTCAGGCTCTTCGGGTTAGGGTTAGACTCAGGCTCTTCGGGTTAGGGTTAGACTCAGGCTCTTAGGGTTAGGGTTAGACTCAGGCTCTTCGGGTTAGGGTTAGACTCAGGCTCTTAGGGTTAGGGTTAGACTCAGGCTCTTAGGGTGAGGGTTAGACTCAGGCTCTTAGGGTGAGGGTTAGACTCAGGCTCTTAGGGTTAGGGTTAGACTCAGGCTCTTCGGGTTAGGGTTAGACTCAGGCTCTTAGTGTTAGGGTTAGACTCAGGCTCTTAGGGTGAGGGTTAGACTCAGGCTCTTAGGGTTAGGGTTAGACTCAGGCTCTTAGGGTTAGGGTTAGACTCAGGCTCTTAGGCTTAGGGTTAGACTCAGGCTCTTAGGGTTAGGCTTAGACTCAGGCTCTTAGGGTTAGGGTTAGACTCAGGCTCTTAGGGTTAGGCTTAGACTCAGGCTCTTAGGGTTAGGGTTAGACTCAGGCTCTTAGGGTTAGGGTTAGACTCAGGCTCTTAGGGTTAGGGTTAGACTCAGGCTCTTAGGGTGAGGGTTAGACTCAGGCTCTTAGGGTGAGGGTTAGACTCAGGCTCCTAGGGTTATGGTTAGACTCAGGCTCTTAGGGTTAGGCTTAGACTCAGGCTCTTAGGGTTAGGGTTCGACTCAGGCTCTTAGGGTGAGGGTTAGACTCAGGCTCTTAGGGTTAGGGTTCGACTCAGGCTCTTAGGGTTAGGGTTAGACTCAGGCTCTTAGGGTTAGGCTTAGACTCAGGCTCTTAGGGTTAGGGTTAGACTCAGGCTCTTAGGGTTAGGGTTAGACTCAGGCTCTTAGGGTGAGGGTTAGACTCAGGCTCTTAGGGTTAGGGTTAGACTCAGGCTCTTAGGGTGAGGGCTAGACTCAGGCTCTTAGGGTGAGGGTTAGACTCAGGCTCTTAGGGTTAGGCTTAGACTCAGGCTCTTAGGGTTAGGCTTAGACTCAGGCTCTTAGGGTTAGGGTTAGACTCAGGCTCTTAGGCTTAGGGTTAGACTCAGGCTCTTAGGCTTAGGGTTAGACTCAGGCTCTTAGGGTTAGGCTTAGACTCAGGCTCTTAGGGTTAGGGTTAGACTCAGGCTCTTAGGGTTAGGGTTAGACTCAGGCTCTTAGGGTTAGGGTTAGACTCAGGCTTTTAGGGTGAGGGTTAGACTCAGGCTCTTAGGGTGAGGGTTAGACTCAGGCTCTTAGGGTTAGGGTTCGACTCAGGCTCTTAGGGTTAGGGTTAGACTCAGGCTCTTAGGCTTAGGGTTAGACTCAGGCTCTTAGGGTTAGGGTTAGACTCAGGCTCTTCTTGTTAGGGTTAGACTCAGGCTCTTAGGGTGAGGGTTAGACTCAGGCTCTTAGGGTTAGGGTTAGACTCAGGCTCTTAGGCTTAGGGTTAGACTCAGGCTCTTAGGGTGAGGGTTAGACTCAGGCTCTTAGGGTTAGGGTTAGACTCAGGCTCTTAGGGCTAGGGTTAGACTCAGGCTCTTAGGGTTAGGGTTAGACTCAGGCTCTTAGGGTTAGGCTTACACTCAGGCTCTTAGGGTTAGGGTTAGACTCAGGCTCTTAGGGTTAGGGTTAGACTCAGGCTCTTAGGCTTAGGGTTAGACTCAGGCTCTTAGGGTTAGGCTTAGACTCAGGCTCTTAGGGTTACGGTTCGACTCAGGCTCTTAGGGTTAGGGTTAGACTCAGGCTCTTAGGGTTAGGGTTCGACTCAGGCTCTTAGGGTTAGGGTTCGACTCAGGCTCTTAGGGTTAGGGTTCGACTCAGGCTCTTAGGGTTAGGGTTAGACTCAGGCTCTTAGGGTTAGGGTTAGACTCAGGCTCTTAGGGTGAGGGTTAGACTCAGGCTCTTAGGGTGAGGGTTAGACTCAGGCTCTTAGGGTTAGGGTTAGACTCAGGCTCTTCGGGTTAGGGTTAGACTCAGGCTCTTAGGGTTAGGGTTAGACTCAGGCTCTTAGGGTGAGGGTTAGACTCAGGCTCTTAGGGTGAGGGTTAGACTCAGGCTCTTAGGGTTAGGGTTAGACTCAGGCTCTTCGGGTTAGGGTTAGACTCAGGCTCTTAGTGTTAGGGTTAGACTCAGGCTCTTAGGGTGAGGGTTAGACTCAGGCTCTTAGGGTTAGGGTTCGACTCAGGCTCTTAGGGTGAGGGTTAGACTCAGGCTCTTAGGGTTAGGGTTAGACTCAGGCTCTTAGGGTGAGGGTTAGACTCAGGCTCTTAGGGTGAGGGTTAGACTCAGGCTCTTAGGGTTAGGGTTAGACTCAGGCTCTTCGGGTTAGGGTTAGACTCAGGCTCTTAGGGTTAGGGTTAGACTCAGGCTCTTAGGGTGAGGGTTAGACTCAGGCTCTTAGGGTGAGGGTTAGACTCAGGCTCTTAGGGTTAGGGTTAGACTCAGGCTCTTCGGGTTAGGGTTAGACTCAGGCTCTTAGTGTTAGGGTTAGACTCAGGCTCTTAGGGTTAGGGTTAGACTCAGGCTCTTAGGGTGAGGGTTAGACTCAGGCTCTTAGGGTTAGGGTTAGACTCAGGCTCTTAGGGTTAGGGTTAGACTCAGGCTCTTAGGGTTAGGGTTAGACTCAGGCTCTTAGGGTGAGGGTTAGACTCAGGCTCTTAGGGTTAGGGTTAGACTCAGGCTCTTAGGGTGAGGGTTAGACTCAGGCTCTTAGGGTGAGGGTTAGACTCAGGCTCTTAGGGTTAGGGTTAGACTCAGGCTCTTCGGGTTAGGGTTAGACTCAGGCTCTTAGGGTTAGGGTTAGACTCAGGCTCTTAGGGTGAGGGTTAGACTCAGGCTCTTAGGGTGAGGGTTAGACTCAGGCTCTTAGGGTTAGGGTTAGACTCAGGCTCTTCGGGTTAGGGTTAGACTCAGGCTCTTAGTGTTAGGGTTAGACTCAGGCTCTTAGGGTGAGGGTTAGACTCAGGCTCTTAGGGTTAGGGTTAGACTCAGGCTCTTAGGGTTAGGGTTAGACTCAGGCTCTTAGGCTTAGGGTTAGACTCAGGCTCTTAGGGTTAGGGTTAGACTCAGGCTCTTAGGGTTAGGGTTAGACTCAGGCTCTTAGGGTTAGGCTTAGACTCAGGCTCTTAGGGTTAGGGTTAGACTCAGGCTCTTAGGGTTAGGGTTAGACTCAGGCTCTTAGGGTTAGGGTTAGACTCAGGCTCTTAGGGTGAGGGTTAGACTCAGGCTCTTAGGGTGAGGGTTAGACTCAGGCTCCTAGGGTTAGGGTTAGACTCAGGCTCTTAGGGTTAGGCTTAGACTCAGGCTCTTAGGGTTAGGGTTCGACTCAGGCTCTTAGGGTGAGGGTTAGACTCAGGCTCTTAGGGTTAGGGTTCGACTCAGGCTCTTAGGGTTAGGGTTAGACTCAGGCTCTTAGGGTTAGGCTTAGACTCAGGCTCTTAGGGTTAGGGTTAGACTCAGGCTCTTAGGGTTAGGGTTAGACTCAGGCTCTTAGGGTGAGGGTTAGACTCAGGCTCTTAGGGTTAGGGTTAGACTCAGGCTCTTAGGGTGAGGGCTAGACTCAGGCTCTTAGGGTGAGGGTTAGACTCAGGCTCTTAGGGTTAGGCTTAGACTCAGGCTCTTAGGGTTAGGCTTAGACTCAGGCTCTTAGGGTTAGGGTTAGACTCAGGCTCTTAGGCTTAGGGTTAGACTCAGGCTCTTAGGCTTAGGGTTAGACTCAGGCTCTTAGGGTTAGGCTTAGACTCAGGCTCTTAGGGTTAGGGTTAGACTCAGGCTCTTAGGGTTAGGGTTAGACTCAGGCTCTTAGGGTTAGGGTTAGACTCAGGCTTTTAGGGTGAGGGTTAGACTCAGGCTCTTAGGGTGAGGGTTAGACTCAGGCTCTTAGGGTTAGGGTTCGACTCAGGCTCTTAGGGTTAGGGTTAGACTCAGGCTCTTAGGCTTAGGGTTAGACTCAGGCTCTTAGGGTTAGGGTTAGACTCAGGCTCTTCTTGTTAGGGTTAGACTCAGGCTCTTAGGGTGAGGGTTAGACTCAGGCTCTTAGGGTTAGGGTTAGACTCAGGCTCTTAGGCTTAGGGTTAGACTCAGGCTCTTAGGGTGAGGGTTAGACTCAGGCTCTTAGGGTTAGGGTTAGACTCAGGCTCTTAGGGCTAGGGTTAGACTCAGGCTCTTAGGGTTAGGGTTAGACTCAGGCTCTTAGGGTTAGGCTTACACTCAGGCTCTTAGGGTTAGGGTTAGACTCAGGCTCTTAGGGTTAGGGTTAGACTCAGGCTCTTAGGCTTAGGGTTAGACTCAGGCTCTTAGGGTTAGGCTTAGACTCAGGCTCTTAGGGTTACGGTTCGACTCAGGCTCTTAGGGTTAGGGTTAGACTCAGGCTCTTAGGGTTAGGGTTCGACTCAGGCTCTTAGGGTTAGGGTTCGACTCAGGCTCTTAGGGTTAGGGTTCGACTCAGGCTCTTAGGGTTAGGGTTAGACTCAGGCTCTTAGGGTTAGGGTTAGACTCAGGCTCTTAGGGTGAGGGTTAGACTCAGGCTCTTAGGGTGAGGGTTAGACTCAGGCTCTTAGGGTTAGGGTTAGACTCAGGCTCTTCGGGTTAGGGTTAGACTCAGGCTCTTAGGGTTAGGGTTAGACTCAGGCTCTTAGGGTGAGGGTTAGACTCAGGCTCTTAGGGTGAGGGTTAGACTCAGGCTCTTAGGGTTAGGGTTAGACTCAGGCTCTTAGGGTGAGGGTTAGACTCAGGCTCTTAGTGTTAGGGTTAGACTCAGGCTCTTAGGGTGAGGGTTAGACTCAGGCTCTTAGGGTTAGGGTTCGACTCAGGCTCTTAGGGTGAGGGTTAGACTCAGGCTCTTAGGGTTAGGGTTAGACTCAGGCTCTTAGGGTGAGGGTTAGACTCAGGCTCTTAGGGTGAGGGTTAGACTCAGGCTCTTAGGGTTAGGGTTAGACTCAGGCTCTTCGGGTTAGGGTTAGACTCAGGCTCTTAGGGTTAGGGTTAGACTCAGGCTCTTAGGGTGAGGGTTAGACTCAGGCTCTTAGGGTTAGGCTTAGACTCAGGCTCTTAGGGTTAGGGTTAGACTCAGGCTCTTCGGGTTAGGGTTAGACTCAGGCTCTTAGTGTTAGGGTTAGACTCAGGCTCTTAGGGTGAGGGTTAGACTCAGGCTCTTAGGGTTAGGGTTAGACTCAGGCTCTTAGGGTTAGGGTTAGACTCAGGCTCTTAGGCTTAGGGTTAGACTCAGGCTCTTAGGGTTAGGGTTAGACTCAGGCTCTTAGGGTTAGGGTTAGACTCAGGCTCTTAGGGTTAGGCTTAGACTCAGGCTCTTAGGGTTAGGGTTAGACTCAGGCTCTTAGGGTTAGGGTTAGACTCAGGCTCTTAGGGTTAGGGTTAGACTCAGGCTCTTAGGGTGAGGGTTAGACTCAGGCTCTTAGGGTGAGGGTTAGACTCAGGCTCCTAGGGTTAGGCTTAGACTCAGGCTCTTAGGGTTAGGGTTCGACTCAGGCTCTTCTTGTTAGGGTTAGACTCAGGCTCTTAGGGTGAGGGTTAGACTCAGGCTCTTAGGGTTAGGGTTAGACTCAGGCTCTTAGGGTTAGGGTTAGACTCAGGCTCTTAGGGTTAGGCTTAGACTCAGGCTCTTAGGGTTAGGGTTAGACTCAGGCTCTTAGGGTTAGGGTTAGACTCAGGCTCTTAGGGTGAGGGTTAGACTCAGGCTCTTAGGGTTAGGGTTAGACTCAGGCTCTTAGGGTGAGGGCTAGACTCAGGCTCTTAGGGTGAGGGTTAGACTCAGGCTTATAGGGTTAGGCTTAGACTCAGGCTCTTCGGGTTAGGGTTAGACTCAGGCTCTTAGGGTTAGGGTTAGACTCAGGCTCTTAGGCTTAGGGTTAGACTCAGGCTCTTAGGCTTAGGGTTAGACTCAGGCTCTTAGGGTTAGGGTTAGACTCAGGCTCTTAGGGTTAGGGTTAGACTCAGGCTCTTAGGGTGAGGGTTAGACTCAGGCTCTTAGGGTTAGACCCAGGCTCTTAGGGTTAGGGTTAGACTCAGGCTCTTAGGGTGAGGGTTAGACTCAGGCTCTTAGGGTTAGGGTTAGACTCAGGCTCTTAGGGTTAGGCTTAGACTCAGGCTCTTAGGGTTAGGGTTCGACTCAGGCTCTTAGGGTTAGGGTTAGACTCAGGCTCTTAGGGTGAGGGTTAGACTCAGGCTCTTAGGGTTAGGGTTAGACTCAGGCTCTTAGGCTTAGGGTTCGACTCAGGCTCTTAGGGTTAGGGTTCGACTCAGGCTCTTAGGGTTAGGGTTAGACTCAGGCTCTTAGGGTTAGGGTTAGACTCAGGCTCTTAGGGTTAGGGTTAGACTCAGGCTTTTAGGGTGAGGGTTAGACTCAGGCTCTTAGGGTGAGGGTTAGACTCAGGCTCTTAGGGTTAGGGTTCGACTCAGGCTCTTAGGGTTAGGGTTAGACTCAGGCTCTTAGGGTTAGGGTTAGACTCAGGCTCTTAGGGTGAGGGTTAGACTCAGGCTCTTCGGGTTAGGGTTAGACTCAGGCTCTTCTTGTTAGGGTTAGACTCAGGCTCTTAGGGTGAGGGTTAGACTCAGGCTCTTAGGGTTAGGGTTAGACTCAGGCTCTTAGGCTTAGGGTTAGACTCAGGCTCTTAGGGTGAGGGTTAGACTCAGGCTCTTAGGGTTAGGGTTAGACTCAGGCTCTTAGGGCTAGGGTTAGACTCAGGCTCTTAGGGTTAGGGTTAGACTCAGGCTCTTAGGGTTAGGCTTACACTCAGGCTCTTAGGGTTAGGGTTAGACTCAGGCTCTTAGGGTTAGGGTTAGACTCAGGCTCTTAGGCTTAGGGTTAGACTCAGGCTCTTAGGGTTAGGCTTAGACTCAGGCTCTTAGGGTTACGGTTCGACTCAGGCTCTTAGGGTTAGGGTTAGACTCAGGCTCTTAGGGTTAGGGTTCGACTCAGGCTCTTAGGGTTAGGGTTCGACTCAGGCTCTTAGGGTTAGGGTTCGACTCAGGCTCTTAGGGTTAGGGTTAGACTCAGGCTCTTCGGGTTAGGGTTAGACTCAGGCTCTTAGGCTTAGGGTTAGACTCAGGCTCTTAGGGTGAGGGTTAGACTCAGGCTCTTAGGGTGAGGGTTAGACTCAGGCTCTTAGGCTTAGGGTTAGACTCAGGCTCTTAGGGCTAGGGTTAGACTCAGGCTCTTAGGGTGAGGGTTAGACTCAGGATCTTAGGGTTAGGGTTAGACTCAGGCTCTTAGGGTTAGGGTTAGACTCAGGCTCTTAGGCTTAGGGTTAGACTCAGGCTCTTAGGGTTAGGGTTAGACTCAGGATCTTAGGGTTAGGGTTAGACTCTGGCTCTTCTTGTTAGGGTTAGACCCAGGCTCTTAGGGTTAGGGTTAGACTCAGGCTCTTCGGGTTAGGGTTAGACTCAGGCTCTTAGGGCTAGGGTTAGACTCAGGCTCTTAGGGTTAGGGTTAGACTCAGGCTCTTAGGGTGAGGGTTAGACTCAGGCTCTTCGGGTTAGGGTTAGACTCAGGCTCTTCGGGTTAGGGTTCGACTCAGGCTCTTAGGGTTAGGGTTAGACTCAGGCTCTTAGGGTTAGGGTTAGACTCAGGCTCTTAGGGTTAGGGTTCGACTCAGGCTCTTAGGGTTAGGGTTAGACTCAGGCTCTTAGGGTTAGGGTTAGACTCAGGCTCTTAGGGTGAGGGTTCGACTCAGGCTCTTAGGGTTAGGGTTAGACTCAGGCTCTTAGGGTTATAGTTAGACTCAGGCTCTTAGGGTGAGGGTTAGACTCAGGCTCTTAGGGTGAGGGTTAGACTCAGGCTCTTAGGGTTAGGGTTAGACTCAGGCTCTTAGGGTGAGGGTTAGACTCAGGCTCTTAGGGCTAGGGTTAGACTCAGGCTCTTAGGGTTAGGGTTAGACTCAGGCTCTTAGGGTTAGGCTTACACTCAGGCTCTTAGGGTGAGGGTTAGACTCAGGCTCTTAGGGTTAGGGTTAGACTCAGGCTCTTAGGCTTAGGGTTAGACTCAGGCTCTTAGGGTTAGGGTTAGACTCAGGCTCTTAGGGTTAGGGTTCGACTCAGGCTCTTAGGGTTAGGGTTCGACTCAGGCTCTTAGGGTTAGGGTTAGACTCAGGCTCTTAGGCTTAGGGTTAGACTCAGGCTCTTAGGGTGAGGGTTAGACTCAGGCTCTTAGGGTGAGGGTTAGACTCAGGCTCTTAGGCTTAGGGTTAGACTCAGGCTCTTAGGGTTAGGGTTAGACTCAGGCTCTTAGGGTTAGGGTTAAACTCAGGCTCTTAGGCTTAGGGTTAGACTCAGGCTCTTAGGCTTAGGGTTAGACTCAGGCTCTTACGGTTAGGGTTAGACTCAGGCTCTTACGGTTAGGGTTAGACTCAGGCTCTTCGGGTTAGGGTTAGACTCAGGCTCTTAGGGTGAGGGTTAGACTCAGGCTCTTAGGGTGAGGGTTAGACTCAGGCTCTTAGGGTTAGGGTTAGATTTAGGCTCTTAGGGTTAGGGTTAGACTCAGGCTCTTAGGGTTAGGGTTAGACTCTGGCTCTTCTTGTTAGGGTTAGACCCAGGCTCTTAGGGTTAGGGTTAGACTCAGGCTCTTAGGGTTAGGGTTAGACTCAGGCTCTTAGGGCTAGGGTTAGACTCAGGCTCTTAGGGTTAGGGTTAGACTCAGGCTCTTAGGGTGAGGGTTAGACTCAGGCTCTTAGGGTTAGGGTTAGACTCAGGCTCTTAGGGTTAGGGTTAGACTCAGGCTCTTAGGGTGAGGGTTAGACTCAGGCTCTTAGGGTTAGGGTTAGACT
This sequence comes from Falco punctatus, assembly GCF_963210335.1. Classification (NCBI taxonomy): domain Eukaryota; kingdom Metazoa; phylum Chordata; class Aves; order Falconiformes; family Falconidae; genus Falco; species Falco punctatus. The sequence continues at coordinate 445,026 of NW_027660079.1, forward strand.
CAGGCTCTTAGGCTTAGGGTTAGACTCAGGCTCTTAGGGTTAGGGTTCGACTCAGGCTCTTAGGGTTAGGGTTAGACTCAGGCTCTTAGGGTTAGGCTTAGACTCAGGCTCTTAGGGTTAGGGTTAGACTCAGGCTCTTAGGGTTAGGGTTAGACTCAGGCTCTTAGGGTGAGGGTTAGACTCAGGCTCTTCGGGTTAGGGTTAGACTCAGGCTCTTAGGGTTAGGGTTAGACTCAGGCTCTTAGGCTTAGGGTTAGACTCAGGCTCTTAGGGTTAGGGTTAGACTCAGGCTCTTAGGGTTAGGGTTAGACTCAGGATCTTAGGGTTAGGGTTAGACTCAGGCTCTTAGGGTTAGGGTTAGACTCAGGCTCTTCTTGTTAGGGTTCGACTCAGGCTCTTAGGGTTAGGGTTAGACTCAGGCTCTTAGGGTTAGGGTTAGACTCAGGCTCTTAGGGTGAGGGTTAGACTCAGGCTCTTCGGGTTAGGGTTCGACTCAGGCTCTTAGGGTTAGGCTTAGACTCAGGCTCTTAGGGTTAGGCTTAGACTCAGGCTCTTAGGGTTAGGGTTCGACTCAGGCTCTTAAGGTTAGACTCAGGCTCTTAGGGTGAGGGTTAGACTCAGGCTCTTAGGGTTAGGGTTCGACTCAGGCTCTTAGGGTTAGGGTTAGACTCAGGCTCTTAGGGTTAGGGCTAGACTCAGGCTCTTAGGGTTAGGGTTCGACTCAGGCTCTTAGGGTTAGGCTTAGACTCAGGCTCTTAGGGTTAGGCTTAGACTCAGGCTCTTAGGGTTAGGCTTAGACTCAGGCTCTTAGGGTTAGGGTTAGACTCAGGCTCTTAGGGTTAGGGTTAGACTCAGGCTCTTAGGGTTAGGTTTAGACTCAGGCTCTTAGGTTGAAGGTTAGACTCAGGCTCTTAGGGTTAGGCTTAGACTCAGGCTCTTAGGGTTAGGGTTAGACTCAGGCTCTTAGGGTTAGGGTTAGACTCAGGCTCTTAGGGTGAGGGTTAGACTCAGGCTCTTAGGGTTGGGGTTAGACTCAGGCTCTTAGGGCTAGGGTTAGACTCAGGCTCTTAGGGCTAGGGTTAGACTCAGGCTCTTAGGGTGAGGGTTAGACTCAGGCTCTTAGGGTTAGGGTTCGACTCAGGCTCTTAGGGTGAGGGTTAGACTCAGGCTCTTAGGGTTAGGGTTCGACTCAGGCTCTTAGGGTTAGGGTTCGACTCAGGCTCTTAGGGTTAGGGTTAGACTCAGGCTCTTAGGGTTAGGGTTCGACTCAGGCTCTTAGGGTTAGGGTTAGACTCAGGCTCTTAGGGTGAGGGTTAGACTCAGGCTCTTAGGGTTAGACTCAGGCTCTTAGGGTTAGGGTTAGACTCAGGCTCTTAGGGTTAGGGTTAGACTCAGGCTCTTAGGCTTAGGGTTAGACTCAGGCTCTTAGGGTGAGGGTTAGACTCAGGCTCTTAGGGTTAGGGTTAGACTCAGGCTCTTAGGGTGAGGGCTAGACTCAGGCTCTTAGGGTGAGGGTTAGACTCAGGCTCTTAGGGTTAGGGTTAGACTCAGGCTCTTAGGGTGAGGGTTAGACTCAGGCTCTTAGGGTTAGGCTTAGACTCAGGCTCTTAGGGTTAGGGTTAGACTCAGGCTCTTAGGGTTAGGGTTAGACTCAGGCTCTTAGGGTTAGGGTTAGACTCAGGCTCTTAGGGTGAGGGTTAGACTCAGGCTCTTCGGGTTAGGGTTAGACTCAGGCTCTTCGGGTTAGGGTTAGACTCAGGCTCTTAGGGTTAGGCTTAGACTCAGGCTCTTAGGGTTAGGCTTAGACTCAGGCTCTTAGGGTTAGGGTTAGACTCAGGCTCTTAGGGTGAGGGTTAGACTCAGGCTCTTAGGGTGAGGGTTAGACTCAGGCTCTTAGGGTTAGGCTTAGACTCAGGCTCTTAGGGTTAGGGTTAGACTCAGGCTCTTAGGCTTAGGGTTAGACTCAGGCTCTTAGGGTGAGGGTTAGACTCAGGCTCTTAGGGTGAGGGTTAGACTCAGGCTCTTAGGCTTAGGGTTAGACTCAGGCTCTTAGGGTTAGGGTTAGACTCAGGCTCTTAGGCTTAGGGTTAGACTCAGGCTCTTAGGCTTAGGGTTAGACTCAGGCTCTTATGGTTAGGGTTAGACTCAGGCTCTTACGGTTAGGGTTAGACTCAGGCTCTTAGGGTTAGGGTTAGACTCAGGCTCTTAGGGTTAGGGTTAGACTCAGGCTCTTAGGGTTAGTGTTAGAGTCAGGCTCTTAGGGTTAGGGTTAGATTTAGGCTCTTAGGGTTAGGGTTAGACTCAGGCTCTTAGGGTTAGGGTTAGACTCTGGCTCTTCTTGTTAGGGTTAGACCCAGGCTCTTAGGGTTAGGGTTAGACTCAGGCTCTTCGGGTTAGGGTTAGACTCAGGCTCTTAGGGCTAGGGTTAGACTCAGGCTCTTAGGGTTAGGGTTAGACTCAGGCTCTTAGGGTGAGGGTTAGACTCAGGCTCTTAGGGTGAGGGTTAGACTCAGGCTCTTAGGGTTAGGGTTAGACTCAGGCTCTTAGGGTGAGGGTTAGACTCAGGCTCTTAGGGTTAGGGTTAGACTCAGGCTCTTAGGCTTAGGGTTAGACTCAGGCTCTTAGGGTTAGGGTTAGACTCAGGCTCTTAGGGTTAGGGTTAGACTCAGGCTCTTAGGGTTAGGCTTAGACTCAGGCTCTTAGGGTTAGGGTTAGACTCAGGCTCTTAGGGTTAGGGTTAGACTCAGGCTCTTAGGGTGAGGGTTAGACTCAGGCTCTTCGGGTTAGGGTTAGACTCAGGCTCTTAGGGTTAGGGTTAGACTCAGGCTCTTAGGCTTAGGGTTAGACTCAGGCTCTTAGGGTTAGGGTTAGACTCAGGCTCTTAGGGTTAGGGTTAGACTCAGGATCTTAGGGTTAGGGTTAGACTCAGGCTCTTAGGGTTAGGGTTAGACTCAGGCTCTTAGGGTTAGGGTTCGACTCAGGCTCTTAGGGTTAGGGTTAGACTCAGGCTCTTAGGGTTAGGGTTCGACTCAGGCTCTTAGGGTGAGGGTTAGACTCAGGCTCTTAGGGTTAGGGTTAGACTCAGGCTCTTAGGGTTAGGCTTAGACTCAGGCTCTTAGGGTTAGGCTTAGACTCAGGCTCTTAGGGTTAGGGTTAGACTCAGGCTCTTAAGGTTAGACTCAGGCTCTTAGGGTTAGGGTTAGACTCAGGCTCTTAGGGTTAGGGTTCGACTCAGGCTCTTAGGGTTAGGGTTAGAGTCAGGCTCTTAGGGTTAGGGCTAGACTCAGGCTCTTAGGGTTAGGGTTAGACTCAGGCTCTTAGGGTTAGGCTTAGACTCAGGCTCTTAGGGTTAGGCTTAGACTCAGGCTCTTAGGGTTAGGCTTAGACTCAGGCTCTTAGGGTTAGGGTTAGACTTAGGCTCTTAGGGTTAGGGTTAGACTCAGGCTCTTAGGGTTAGGTTTAGACTCAGGCTCTTAGGTTGAAGGTTAGACTCAGGCTCTTAGGGTTAGGCTTAGACTCAGGCTCTTAGGGTTAGGGTTAGACTCAGGCTCTTAGGGTTAGGGTTAGACTCAGGCTCTTAGGGTGAGGGTTAGACTCAGGCTCTTAGGGTTAGGGTTAGACTCAGGCTCTTAGGGTTAGGGTTAGACTCAGGCTCTTAGGGTGAGGGTTAGACTCAGGCTCTTAGGGTTGGGGTTAGACTCAGGCTCTTAGGGCTAGGGTTAGACTCAGGCTCTTAGGGTGAGGGTTAGACTCAGGCTCTTAGGGTTAGGCTTAGACTCAGGCTCTTAGGGTTAGGGTTAGACTCAGGCTCTTAGGGTTAGGGTTAGACTCAGGCTTTTAGGGTTAGGGTTCGACTCAGGCTCTTAGGGTTAGGGTTCGACTCAGGCTCTTAGGGTTAGGGTTAGACTCAGGCTCTTAGGGTTAGGGTTCGACTCAGGCTCTTAGGGTTAGGGTTAGACTCAGGCTCTTAGGCTTAGGGTTAGACTCAGGCTCTTAGGGTTAGACTCAGGCTCTTAGGGTTAGGGTTAGACTCAGGCTCTTAGGGTTAGGGTTAGACTCAGGCTCTTAGGCTTAGGGTTAGACTCAGGCTCTTAGGGTGAGGGTTAGACTCAGGCTCTTAGGGTTAGGGTTAGACTCAGGCTCTTAGGGTGAGGGCTAGACTCAGGCTCTTAGGGTGAGGGTTAGACTCAGGCTCTTAGGGTTAGGGTTAGACTCAGGCTCTTAGGGTGAGGGTTAGACTCAGGCTCTTAGGGTTAGGGTTAGACTCAGGCTCTTAGGGTTAGGGTTAGACTCAGGCTCTTCGGGTTAGGGTTAGACTCAGGCTCTTCGGGTTAGGGTTAGACTCAGGCTCTTAGGGTTAGGCTTAGACTCAGGCTCTTAGGGTTAGGCTTAGACTCAGGCTCTTAGGGTTAGGGTTAGACTCAGGCTCTTAGGGTGAGGGTTAGACTCAGGCTCTTAGGGTGAGGGTTAGACTCAGGCTCTTAGGGTTAGGGTTAGACTCAGGCTCTTAGGGTTAGGGTTAGACTCAGGCTCTTCCGGTTAGGGTTAGACTCAGGCTCTTAGGGTGAGGGTTAGACTCAGGCTCTTAGGGTTAGGGTTAGACTCAGGCTCTTAGGCTTAGGGTTAGACTCAGGCTCTTAGGGTTAGACTCAGGCTCTTAGGGTTAGGGTTAGACTCAGGCTCTTAGGGTTAGGGTTAGACTCAGGCTCTTAGGGTTAGGGTTAGACTCAGGCTCTTAGGCTTAGGGTTAGACTCAGGCTCTTAGGGTGAGGGTTAGACTCAGGCTCTTAGGGTGAGGGTTAGACTCAGGCTCTTAGGGTTAGGGTTAGACTCAGGCTCTTCGGGTTAGGGTTAGACTCAGGCTCTTCGGGTTAGGGTTAGACTCAGGCTCTTAGGGTTAGGGTTAGACTCAGGCTCTTAGGGTTAGGGTTAGACTCAGGCTCTTCGGTTTAGGGTTAGACTCAGGCTCTTAGGGTGAGGGTTAGACTCAGGCTCTTAGGGTTAGGCTTAGACTCAGGCTCTTAGGGTTAGGGTTAGACTCAGGCTCTTAGGCTTAGGGTTAGACTCAGGCTCTTAGGGTGAGGGTTAGACTCAGGCTCTTAGGGTGAGGGTTAGACTCAGGCTCTTAGGCTTAGGGTTAGACTCAGGCTCTTAGGGTTAGGGTTAGACTCAGGCTCTTAGGCTTAGGGTTAGACTCAGGCTCTTAGGCTTAGGGTTAGACTCAGGCTCTTATGGTTAGGGTTAGACTCAGGCTCTTACGGTTAGGGTTAGACTCAGGCTCTTAGGGTGAGGGTTAGACTCAGGCTCTTAGGGTTAGGGTTAGACTCAGGCTCTTAGGGTGAGGGTTAGACTCAGGCTCTTAGGGTTAGGGTTAGACTCAGGCTCTTAGGGTTAGGGTTAGACTCAGGCTCTTAGGGTTAGGGTTAGACTCAGGCTCTTCGGGTTAGGGTTAGACTCAGGCTCTTCGGGTTAGGGTTAGACTCAGGCTCTTCCGGTTAGGGTTAGACTCAGGCTCTTAGGGTGAGGGTTAGACTCAGGCTCTTAGGGTTAGGGTTAGACTCAGGCTCTTAGGCTTAGGGTTAGACTCTGGCTCTTCTTGTTAGGGTTAGACCCAGGCTCTTAGGGTTAGGGTTAGACTCAGGCTCTTCGGGTTAGGGTTAGACTCAGGCTCTTAGGGCTAGGGTTAGACTCAGGCTCTTAGGGTTAGGGTTAGACTCAGGCTCTTAGGGTGAGGGTTAGACTCAGGCTCTTAGGGTTAGGGTTAGACTCAGGCTCTTAGGGTTAGGGTTAGACTCAGGCTCTTAGGGTGAGGGTTAGACTCAGGCTCTTAGGGTTAGGGTTAGACTCAGGCTCTTAGGCTTAGGGTTAGACTCAGGCTCTTAGGGTTAGGGTTAGACTCAGGCTCTTAGGCTTAGGGTTAGACTCAGGCTCTTAGGGTTAGGCTTAGACTCAGGCTCTTAGGGTTAGGGTTAGACTCAGGCTCTTAGGGTTAGGGTTAGACTCAGGCTCTTAGGGTGAGGGTTAGACTCAGGCTCTTCGGGTTAGTGTTAGACTCAGGCTCTTAGGGTTAGGGTTAGACTCAGTCTCTTAGGCTTAGGGTTAGACTCAGGCTCTTAGGGTTAGGGTTAGACTCAGGCTCTTAGGGTTAGGGTTAGACTCAGGATCTTAGGGTTAGGGTTAGACTCAGGCTCTTAGGGTTAGGGTTAGACTCAGGCTCTTAGGGTTAGGGTTCGACTCAGGCTCTTAGGGTTAGGGTTAGACTCAGGCTCTTAGGGTTAGGGTTCGACTCAGGCTCTTAGGGTGAGGGTTAGACTCAGGCTCTTAGGGTTAGGGTTAGACTCAGGCTCTTAGGGTTAGGCTTAGACTCAGGCTCTTAGGGTTAGGCTTAGACTCAGGCTCTTAGGGTTAGGCTTAGACTCAGGCTCTTAGGGTTAGGGTTAGACTCAGGCTCTTAAGGTTAGACTCAGGCTCTTAGGGTTAGGGTTAGACTCAGGCTCTTAGGGTTAGGGTTCGACTCAGGCTCTTAGGGTTAGGGTTAGAGTCAGGCTCTTAGGGTTAGGGCTAGACTCAGGCTCTTAGGGTTAGGGTTAGACTCAGGCTCTTAGGGTTAGGCTTAGACTCAGGCTCTTAGGGTTAGGCTTAGACTCAGGCTCTTAGGGTTAGGCTTAGACTCAGGCTCTTAGGGTTAGGGTTAGACTTAGGCTCTTAGGGTTAGGGTTAGACTCAGGCTCTTAGGGTTAGGTTTAGACTCAGGCTCTTAGGTTGAAGGTTAGACTCAGGCTCTTAGGGTTAGGCTTAGACTCAGGCTCTTAGGCTTAGGGTTAGACTCAGGCTCTTAGGGTTAGGGTTAGACTCAGGCTCTTAGGGTGAGGGTTAGACTCAGGCTCTTAGGGTTAGGGTTAGACTCAGGCTCTTAGGGTTAGGGTTAGACTCAGGCTCTTAGGGTGAGGGTTAGACTCAGGCTCTTAGGGTTGGGGTTAGACTCAGGCTCTTAGGGCTAGGGTTAGACTCAGGCTCTTAGGGTGAGGGTTAGACTCAGGCTCTTAGGGTGAGGGTTAGACTCAGGCTCTTAGGGTTAGGCTTAGACTCAGGCTCTTAGGGTTAGGGTTAGACTCAGGCTCTTAGGGTTAGGGTTAGACTCAGGCTTTTAGGGTTAGGGTTCGACTCAGGCTCTTAGGGTTAGGGTTCGACTCAGGCTCTTAGGGTTAGGGTTAGACTCAGGCTCTTAGGGTTAGGGTTCGACTCAGGCTCTTAGGGTTAGGGTTAGACTCAGGCTCTTAGGCTTAGGGTTAGACTCAGGCTCTTAGGGTTAGACTCAGGCTCTTAGGGTTAGGGTTAGACTCAGGCTCTTAGGGTTAGGGTTAGACTCAGGCTCTTAGGCTTAGGGTTAGACTCAGGCTCTTAGGGTGAGGGTTAGACTCAGGCTCTTAGGGTTAGGGTTAGACTCAGGCTCTTAGGGTGAGGGCTAGACTCAGGCTCTTAGGGTGAGGGTTAGACTCAGGCTCTTAGGGTTAGGGTTAGACTCAGGCTCTTAGGGTTAGGGTTAGACTCAGGCTCTTAGGGTTAGGGTTAGACTCAGGCTCTTAGGGTTAGGGTTAGACTCAGGCTCTTCGGGTTAGGGTTAGACTCAGGCTCTTCGGGTTAGGGTTAGACTCAGGCTCTTCGGGTTAGGGTTAGACTCAGGCTCTTAGGGTTAGGCTTAGACTCAGGCTCTTAGGGTTAGGCTTAGACTCAGGCTCTTAGGGTTAGGGTTAGACTCAGGCTCTTAGGGTGAGGGTTAGACTCAGGCTCTTCGGGTTAGGGTTAGACTCAGGCTCTTCCGGTTAGGGTTAGACTCAGGCTCTTAGGGTGAGGGTTAGACTCAGGCTCTTAGGGTTAGGGTTCGACTCAGGCTCTTAGGCTTAGGGTTAGACTCAGGCTCTTAGGGTTAGACTCAGGCTCTTAGGGTTAGGGTTAGACTCAGGCTCTTAGGGTAAGGGTTAGACTCAGGCTCTTAGGCTTAGGGTTAGACTCAGGCTCTTAGGCTTAGGGTTAGACTCAGGCTCTTAGGGTGAGGGTTAGACTCAGGCTCTTAGGGTGAGGGTTAGACTCAGGCTCTTAGGGTTAGGGTTAGACTCAGGCTCTTCGGGTTAGGGTTAGACTCAGGCTCTTCGGGTTAGGGTTAGACTCAGGCTCTTAGGGTTAGGGTTAGACTCAGGCTCTTAGGGTTAGGCTTAGACTCAGGCTCTTAGGCTTAGGGTTAGACTCAGGCTCTTAGGGTTAGGGTTAGACTCAGGCTCTTCGGGTTAGGGTTAGACTCAGGCTCTTAGGGTTAGGGTTAGACTCAGGCTCTTAGGGTTAGGGTTAGACTCAGGCTCTTAGGGTGAGGGTTAGACTCAGGCTCTTAGGGTTAGGGTTAGACTCAGGCTCTTAGGGTTAGGGTTAGACTCAGGCTCTTAGGGTTAGGGTTAGACTCAGGCTCTTAGGGTGAGGGTTAGACTCAGGCTCTTCGGGTTAGGGTTAGACTCAGGCTCTTAGGGTTAGGGTTAGACTCAGGCTCTTAGGGTGAGGGTTAGACTCAGGCTCTTAGGGTTAGGGTTAGACTCAGGCTCTTAGGGTTAGGCTTAGACTCAGGCTCTTAGGGTGAGGGTTAGACTCAGGCTCTTCGGGTTAGGGTTAGACTCAGGCTCTTCGGGTTAGGGTTAGACTCAGGCTCTTAGGGTTAGGGTTAGACTCAGGCTCTTAGGGTGAGGGTTAGACTCAGGCTCTTAGGGTGAGGGTTAGACTCAGGCTCTTAGGGTTAGGGTTAGACTCAGGCTCTTCGGGTTAGGGTTAGACTCAGGCTCTTAGTGTTAGGGTTAGACTCAGGCTCTTAGGGTGAGGGTTAGACTCAGGCTCTTAGGGTTAGGGTTAGACTCAGGCTCTTAGGGTGAGGGTTAGACTCAGGCTCTTAGGCTTAGGGTTAGACTCAGGCTCTTAGGGTTAGGGTTAGACTCAGGCTCTTAGGCTTAGGGTTAGACTCAGGCTCTTAGGGTGAGGGTTAGACTCAGGCTCTTAGGGTTAGGGTTAGACTCAGGCTCTTAGGGTTAGGGTTAGACTCAGGCTCTTAGGGTTAGGGTTAGACTCAGGCTCTTCGGGTTAGGGTTAGACTCAGGCTCTTCGGGTTAGGGTTAGACTCAGGCTCCTAGGGTTAGGCTTAGACTCAGGCTCTTAGGGTTAGGGTTCGACTCAGGCTCTTAGGGTTAGGGTTCGACTCAGGCTCTTAGGGTGAGGGTTAGAGTCAGGCTCTTAGGGTTAGGGTTCGACTCAGGCTCTTAGGGTTAGGGTTAGACTCAGGCTCTTAGGGTTAGGGTTAGACTCAGGCTCTTAGGGTTAGGGTTAGACTCAGGCTCTTAGGGTTAGGGTTAGACTCAGGCTCTTAGGGTGAGGGTTAGACTCAGGCTCTTAGGGTTAGGGTTAGACTCAGGCTCTTAGGGTGAGGGCTAGACTCAGGCTCTTAGGGTGAGGGTTAGACTCAGGCTCTTAGGGTTAGGCTTAGACTCAGGCTCTTAGGGTTAGGCTTAGACTCAGGCTCTTAGGGTTAGGGTTAGACTCAGGCTCTTAGGGTGAGGGTTAGACTCAGGCTCTTAGGCTTAGGGTTAGACTCAGGCTCTTAGGGTTAGGCTTAGACTCAGGCTCTTAGGGTTAGGGTTAGACTCAGGCTCTTAGGGTGAGGGTTAGACTCAGGCTCTTAGGGTTAGGGTTAGACTCAGGCTCTTAGGGTTAGGGTTAGACTCAGGCTCTTAGGGTGAGGGTTAGACTCAGGCTCTTAGGGTTAGGGTTAGACTCAGGCTCTTAGGGTTAGGCTTAGACTCAGGCTCTTAGGGTTAGGGTTCGACTCAGGCTCTTAGGGTTAGGGTTAGACTCAGGCTCTTAGGGTGAGGGTTAGACTCAGGCTCTTAGGGTTAGGGTTAGACTCAGGCTCTTAGGCTTAGGGTTCGACTCAGGCTCTTAGGGTTAGGGTTCGACTCAGGCTCTTAGGGTTAGGGTTAGACTCAGGCTCTTAGGGTTAGGGTTAGACTCAGGCTCTTAGGGTGAGGGTTAGACTCAGGCTCTTAGGGTTAGGGTTAGACTCAGGCTCTTAGGGTTAGGGTTAGACTCAGGCTCTTAGGGTTAGGGTTAGACTCAGGCTCTTAGGGTTAGGGTTAGACTCAGGCTCTTAGGGTGAGGGTTAGACTCAGGCTCTTCTTGTTAGGGTTAGACTCAGGCTCTTAGGGTGAGGGTTAGACTCAGGCTCTTAGGGTTAGGGTTAGACTCAGGCTCTTAGGCTTAGGGTTAGACTCAGGCTCTTAGGGTGAGGGTTAGACTCAGGCTCTTAGGGTGAGGGTTAGACTCAGGCTCTTAGGGCTAGGGTTAGACTCAGGCTCTTAGGGTTAGGGTTAGACTCAGGCTCTTAGGGTTAGGGTTACACTCAGGCTCTTAGGGTTAGGGTTAGACTCAGGCTCTTAGGGTTAGGGTTAGACTCAGGCTCTTAGGCTTAGGGTTAGACTCAGGCTCTTAGGGTTAGGCTTAGACTCAGGCTCTTAGGGTTACGGTTCGACTCAGGCTCTTCGGGTTAGGGTTAGACTCAGGCTCTTAGGGTTAGGGTTAGACTCAGGCTCTTAGGGTTAGGGTTCGACTCAGGCTCTTAGGGTTAGGGTTCGACTCAGGCTCTTAGGGTTAGGGTTAGACTCAGGCTCTTAGGGTTAGGGTTAGACTCAGGCTCTTAGGCTTAGGGTTAGACTCAGGCTCTTAGGGTGAGGGTTAGACTCAGGCTCTTAGGGTGAGGGTTAGACTCAGGCTCTTAGGGTTAGGGTTAGACTCAGGCTCTTAGGGTTAGGGTTAGACTCAGGCTCTTAGGGTGAGGGTTAGACTCAGGATCTTAGGGTTAGGGTTAGACTCAGGCTCTTAGGGTTAGGGTTAGACTCAGGCTCTTAGGGTTAGGGTTAGACTCAGGCTCTTACGGTTAGGGTTAGACTCAGGCTCTTAGGGTTAGGGTTAGACTCAGGATCTTAGGGTTAGGGTTAGACTCTGGCTCTTCTTGTTAGGGTTAGACCCAGGCTCTTAGGGTTAGGGTTAGACTCAGGCTCTTCGGGTTAGGGTTAGACTCAGGCTCTTAGGGCTAGGGTTAGACTCAGGCTCTTAGGGTTAGGGTTAGACTCAGGCTCTTAGGGTGAGGGTTAGACTCAGGCTCTTCGGGTTAGGGTTAGACTCAGGCTCTTCGGGTTAGGGTTCGACTCAGGCTCTTAGGGTTAGGGTTAGACTCAGGCTCTTAGGGTTAGGGTTAGACTCAGCCTCTTAGGGTTAGGGTTCGACTCAGGCTCTTAGGGTTAGGGTTAGACTCAGGCTCTTCGGGTTAGGGTTAGACTCAGGCTCTTCGGGTTAGGGTTCGACTCAGGCTCTTAGGGTTAGGGTTAGACTCAGGCTCTTAGGGTTAGGGTTAGACTCAGCCTCTTAGGGTTAGGGTTCGACTCAGGCTCTTAGGGTTAGGGTTAGACTCAGGCTCTTAGGGTTAGGGTTAGACTCAGGCTCTTAGGGTGAGGGTTCGACTCAGGCTCTTCGGGTTAGGGTTAGACTCAGGCTCTTAGGGTTATAGTTAGACTCAGGCTCTTAGGGTGAGGGTTAGACTCAGGCTCTTAGGGTGAGGGTTAGACTCAGGCTCTTAGGGTTAGGGTTAGACTCAGGCTCTTAGGGTGAGGGTTAGACTCAGGCTCTTAGGGCTAGGGTTAGACTCAGGCTCTTAGGGTTAGGGTTAGACTCAGGCTCTTAGGGTTAGGCTTACACTCAGGCTCTTAGGGTTAGGGTTAGACTCAGGCTCTTAGGGTTAGGGTTAGACTCAGGCTCTTAGGGTGAGGGTTAGACTCAGGCTCTTAGGGTTAGGGTTAGACTCAGGCTCTTAGGGTTAGGGTTCGACTCAGGCTCTTAGGGTTAGGGTTCGACTCAGGCTCTTAGGGTTAGGGTTAGACTCAGGCTCTTAGGGTTAGGGTTAGACTCAGGCTCTTAGGCTTAGGGTTAGACTCAGGCTCTTAGGGTGAGGGTTAGACTCAGGCTCTTAGGGTGAGGGTTAGACTCAGGCTCTTAGGCTTAGGGTTAGACTCAGGCTCTTAGGGTTAGGGTTAGACTCAGGCTCTTAGGGTTAGGGTTAAACTCAGGCTCTTAGGCTTAGGGTTAGACTCAGGCTCTTAGGCTTAGGGTTAGACTCAGGCTCTTACGGTTAGGGTTAGACTCAGGCTCTTAGGGTTAGGGTTAGACTCAGGCTCTTAGGGTTAGGGTTAGACTCAGGCTCTTAGGGTGAGGGTTAGACTCAGGCTCTTAGGGTGAGGGTTAGACTCAGGCTCTTAGGGTTAGGGTTAGATTTAGGCTCTTAGGGTTAGGGTTAGACTCAGGCTCTTAGGGTTAGGGTTAGACTCTGGCTCTTAGGGTTAGGGTTAGACTCAGGCTCTTAGGGTGAGGGTTAGACTCAGGCTCTTAGGGTTAGGGTTAGACTCAGGCTCTTAGGGCTAGGGTTAGACTCAGGCTCTTCGGGTTAGGGTTAGACTCAGGCTCTTAGGGTGAGGGTTAGACTCAGGCTCTTAGGGTTAGGGTTAGACTCAGGCTCTTAGGGTTAGGGTTAGACTCAGGCTCTTAGGGTGAGGGTTAGACTCAGGCTCTTAGGGTTAGGGTTAGACTCAGGCTCTTAGGCTTAGGGTTAGACTCAGGCTCTTAGGGTTAGGGTTCGACTCAGGCTCTTAGGGTTAGGGTTAGACTCAGGCTCTTAGGGTTAGGCTTAGACTCAGGCTCTTAGGGTTAGGGTTAGACTCAGGCTCTTAGGGTTAGGGTTAGACTCAGGCTCTTAGGGTGAGGGTTAGACTCAGGCTCTTCGGGTTAGGGTTAGACTCAGGCTCTTAGGGTTAGGGTTAGACTCAGTCTCTTAGGCTTAGGGTTAGACTCAGGCTCTTAGGGTTAGGGTTAGACTCAGGCTCTTAGGGTTAGGGTTAGACTCAGGATCTTAGGGTTAGGGTTAGACTCAGGCTCTTAGGGTTAGGGTTCGACTCAGGCTCTTAGGGTTAGGGTTAGACTCAGGCTCTTAGGGTTAGGGTTCGACTCAGGCTCTTAGGGTGAGGGTTAGACTCAGGCTCTTAGGGTTAGGGTTAGACTCAGGCTCTTAGGGTTAGGCTTAGACTCAGGCTCTTAGGGTTAGGGTTCGACTCAGGCTCTTAAGGTTAGACTCAGGCTCTTAGGGTTAGGGTTAGACTCAGGCTCTTAGGGTTAGGGTTCGACTCAGGCTCTTAGGGTTAGGGTTAGAGTCAGGCTCTTAGGGTTAGGGCTAGACTCAGGCTCTTAGGGTTAGGGTTCGACTCAGGCTCTTAGGGTTAGGCTTAGACTCAGGCTCTTAGGGTTAGGCTTAGACTCAGGCTCTTAGGGTTAGGCTTAGACTCAGGCTCTTAGGGTTAGGGTTAGACTTAGGCTCTTAGGGTTAGGGTTAGACTCAGGCTCTTAGGGTTAGGGTTAGACTCAGGCTCTTAGGTTGAAGGTTAGACTCAGGCTCTTAGGGTTAGGCTTAGACTCAGGCTCTTAGGGTTAGGGTTAGACTCAGGCTCTTAGGCTTAGGGTTAGACTCAGGCTCTTAGGGTGAGGGTTAGACTCAGGCTCTTAGGGTTGGGGTTAGACTCAGGCTCTTAGGGCTAGGGTTAGACTCAGGCTCTTAGGGTGAGGGTTAGACTCAGGCTCTTAGGGTGAGGGTTAGACTCAGGCTCTTAGGGTTAGGCTTAGACTCAGGCTCTTAGGGTTAGGGTTAGACTCAGGCTCTTAGGGTTAGGGTTAGACTCAGGCTTTTAGGGTTAGGGTTCGACTCAGGCTCTTAGGGTTAGGGTTAGTCTCAGGCTCTTAGGGTTAGGGTTAGACTCAGGCTCTTAGGGTTAGGGTTCGACTCAGGCTCTTAGGGTTAGGGTTAGACTCAGGCTCTTAGGCTTAGACTCAGGCTCTTAGGGTTAGACTCAGGCTCTTAGGGTTAGGGTTAGACTCAGGCTCTTAGGGTTAGGGTTAGACTCAGGCTCTTAGGCTTAGGGTTAGACTCAGGCTCTTAGGGTGAGGGTTAGACTCAGGCTCTTAGGGTTAGGGTTAGACTCAGGCTCTTAGGGTGAGGGCTAGACTCAGGCTCTTAGGGTGAGGGTTAGACTCAGGCTCTTAGGGTTAGGGTTAGACTCAGGCTCTTAGGGTGAGGGTTAGACTCAGGCTCTTAGGGTGAGGGTTAGACTCAGGCTCTTAGGGTTAGGGTTAGACTCAGGCTCTTAGGGTTAGGGTTAGACTCAGGCTCTTAGGGTTAGGGTTAGACTCAGGCTCTTAGGGTGAGGGTTAGACTCAGGCTCTTAGGGTGAGGGTTAGACTCAGGCTCTTCGGGTTAGGGTTAGACTCAGGCTCTTAGGGTTAGGCTTAGACTCAGGCTCTTAGGGTTAGGCTTAGACTCAGGCTCTTAGGGTTAGGGTTAGACTCAGGCTCTTAGGGTGAGGGTTAGACTCAGGCTCTTAGGGTGAGGGTTAGACTCAGGCTCTTAGGGTTAGGCTTAGACTCAGGCTCTTAGGGTTAGGGTTAGACTCAGGCTCTTAGGCTTAGGGTTAGACTCAGGCTCTTAGGGTGAGGGTTAGACTCAGGCTCTTAGGCTTAGGGTTAGACTCAGGCTCTTAGGGTTAGGGTTAGACTCAGGCTCTTAGGGTTAGGGTTAGACTCAGGCTCTTAGGGTTAGGGTTAGACTCAGGCTCTTAGGCTTAGGGTTAGACTCAGGCTCTTAGGCTTAGGGTTAGACTCAGGCTCTTATGGTTAGGGTTAGACTCAGGCTCTTACGGTTAGGGTTAGACTCAGGCTCTTAGGGTTAGGGTTAGACTCAGGCTCTTAGGGTTAGGGTTAGACTCAGGCTCTTAGGGTTAGTGTTAGAGTCAGGCTCTTAGGGTTAGGGTTAGATTTAGGCTCTTAGGGTTAGGGTTAGACTCAGGCTCTTAGGGTTAGGGTTAGACTCTGGCTCTTCTTGTTGGGGTTAGACCCAGGCTCTTAGGGTTAGGGTTAGACTCAGGCTCTTCGGGTTAGGGTTAGACTCAGGCTCTTAGGGCTAGGGTTAGACTCAGGCTCTTAGGGTTAGGGTTAGACTCAGGCTCTTAGGGTGAGGGTTAGACTCAGGCTCTTAGGGTTAGGGTTAGACTCAGGCTCTTAGGGTTAGGGTTAGACTCAGGCTCTTAGGGTGAGGGTTAGACTCAGGCTCTTAGGGTTAGGGTTAGACTCAGGCTCTTAGGCTTAGGGTTAGACTCAGGCTCTTAGGGTTAGGGTTAGAGTCAGGCTCTTAGGGTTAGGGTTAGACTCAGGCTCTTAGGGTTAGGCTTAGACTCAGGCTCTTAGGGTTAGGGTTAGACTCAGGCTCTTAGGGTTAGGGTTAGACTCAGGCTCTTAGGGTGAGGGTTAGACTCAGGCTCTTCGGGTTAGGGTTAGACTCAGGCTATTAGGGTTAGGGTTAGACTCAGTCTCTTAGGCTTAGGGTTAGACTCAGGCTCTTAGGGTTAGGGTTAGACTCAGGCTCTTAGGGTTAGGGTTAGACTCAGGATCTTAGGGTTAGGGTTAGACTCAGGCTCTTAGGGTTAGGGTTAGACTCAGGCTCTTAGGGTTAGGGTTCGACTCAGGCTCTTAGGGTTAGGGTTAGACTCAGGCTCTTAGGGTTAGGGTTCGACTCAGGCTCTTAGGGTGAGGGTTAGACTCAGGCTCTTAGGGTTAGGGTTAGACTCAGGCTCTTAGGGTTAGGGTTAGACTCAGGCTCTTAGGGTTAGGCTTAGACTCAGGCTCTTAGGGTTAGGCTTAGACTCAGGCTCTTAGGGTTAGGGTTAGACTCAGGCTCTTAAGGTTAGACTCAGGCTCTTAGGGTTAGGGTTAGACTCAGGCTCTTAGGGTTAGGGTTAGACTCAGGCTCTTAGGGTTAGGGTTAGAGTCAGGCTCTTAGGGTTAGGGCTAGACTCAGGCTCTTAGGGTTAGGGTTAGACTCAGGCTCTTAGGGTTAGGCTTAGACTCAGGCTCTTAGGGTTAGGCTTAGACTCAGGCTCTTAGGGTTAGGCTTAGACTCAGGCTCTTAGGGTTAGGGTTAGACTTAGGCTCTTAGGGTTAGGGTTAGACTCAGGCTCTTAGGGTTAGGTTTAGACTCAGGCTCTTAGGTTGAAGGTTAGACTCAGGCTCTTAGGGTTAGGCTTAGACTCAGGCTCTTAGGGTTAGGGTTAGACTCAGGCTCTTAGGGTTAGGGTTCGACTCAGGCTCTTAGGGTGAGGGTTAGACTCAGGCTCTTAGGGTTAGGGTTAGACTCAGGCTCTTAGGGTTAGGGTTAGACTCAGGCTCTTAGGGTGAGGGTTAGACTCAGGCTCTTAGGGTTGGGGTTAGACTCAGGCTCTTAGGGTGAGGGTTAGACTCAGGCTCTTAGGGTGAGGGTTAGACTCAGGCTCTTAGGGTGAGGGTTAGACTCAGGCTCTTAGGGTTAGGCTTAGACTCAGGCTCTTAGGGTTAGGGTTAGACTCAGGCTCTTAGGGTTAGGGTTAGACTCAGGCTTTTAGGGTTAGGGTTCGACTCAGGCTCTTAGGGTTAGGGTTCGACTCAGGCTCTTAGGGTTAGGGTTAGACTCAGGCTCTTAGGGTTAGGGTTCGACTCAGGCTCTTAGGGTTAGGGTTAGACTCAGGCTCTTAGGCTTAGGGTTAGACTCAGGCTCTTAGGGTTAGACTCAGGCTCTTAGGGTTAGGGTTAGACTCAGGCTCTTAGGGTTAGGGTTAGACTCAGGCTCTTAGGCTTAGGGTTAGACTCAGGCTCTTCGGGTTAGGGTTAGACTCAGGCTCTTAGGGTTAGGGTTAGACTCAGGCTCTTAGGGTGAGGGCTAGACACAGGCTCTTAGGGTGAGGGTTAGACTCAGGCTCTTAGGGTTAGGGTTAGACTCAGGCTCTTAGGGTGAGGGTTAGACTCAGGCTCTTAGGGTTAGGGTTAGACTCAGGCTCTTAGGCTTAGGGTTAGACTCAGGCTCTTAGGGTTAGGGTTAGACTCAGGCTCTTAGGGTGAGGGTTAGACTCAGGCTCTTAGGGTTAGGGTTAGACTCAGGCTCTTAGGGTTAGGGTTAGACTCAGGCTCTTAGGGTGAGGGTTAGACTCAGGCTCTTCGGGTTAGGGTTAGACTCAGGCTCTTAGGGTTAGGGTTAGACTCAGGCTCTTAGGGTTAGGGTTAGACTCAGGCTCTTAGGGTGAGGGTTAGACTCAGGCTCTTAGGGTTAGGGTTAGACTCAGGCTCTTAGGGTTAGGGTTAGACTCAGGCTCTTAGGGTTAGGGTTAGACTCAGGCTCTTCGGGTGAGGGTTAGACTCAGGCTCTTCGGGTTCGGGTTAGACTCAGGCTCTTCGGGTTCGGGTTAGACTCAGGCTCTTAGGGTTAGGGTTAGACTCAGGCTCTTAGGGTTAGGGTTAGACTCAGGCTCTTAGGGTTAGGGTTAGACTCAGGCTCTTAGGGTTAGGGTTAGACTCAGGCTCTTAGGGTTAGGGTTAGACTCAGGCTCTTAGAGTTAGGGTTAGACTCAGGCTCTTAGAGTTAGGGTTAGACTCAGGCTCTTCGGGTTAGGGTTAGACTCAGGCTCTTAGGGTTAGGGTTAGACTCAGGCTCTTAGGTTAGGGTTAGACTCAGGCTCTTAGGGTGAGGGTTAGACTCAGGCTCTTAGGGTTAGGGTTAGACTCAGGCTCTTAGGGTTAGGGTTAGACTCAGGCTCTTAGGGTGAGGGTTAGACTCAGGCTCTTCGGGTTAGGGTTCGACTCAGGCTCTTAGGGTGAGGGTTAGACTCAGGCTCTTAGGGTTAGGGTTAGACTCAGGCTCTTAGGGTTAGGGTTAGACTCAGGCTCTTAGGGTTAGGGTTAGACTCAGGCTCTTCGGGTTAGGGTTAGACTCAGGCTCTTAGGGTTAGGGTTAGACTCAGGCTCTTAGGGTGAGGGTTAGACTCAGGCTCTTAGGGTGAGGGTTAGACTCAGGCTCTTAGGGTTAGGGTTAGACTCAGGCTCTTCGGGTTAGGCTTAGACTCAGGCTCTTAGGGTTAGGGTTAGACTCAGGCTCTTAGGGTGAGGGTTAGACTCAGGCTCTTAGGGTTAGGGTTAGACTCAGGCTCTTCGGGTTAGGGTTAGACTCAGGCTCTTAGGGTTAGGGTTAGACTCAGGCTCTTAGGGTTAGGGTTAGACTCAGGCTCTTAGCGTGAGGGTTAGACTCAGGCTCTTAGGGTTAGGGTTAGACTCAGCCTCTTCGGGTTAGGGTTAGACTCAGGCTCTTAGGGTTAGGGTTAGACTCAGGCTCTTAGGGTTAGGGTTAGACTCAGGCTCTTAGGGTGAGGGTTAGACTCAGGCTCTTAGGGTTAGGGTTAGACTCAGGCTCTTAGGGTGAGGGTTAGACTCAGGCTCTTAGGGTGAGGGTTAGACTCAGGCTCTTCGGGTTAGGGTTAGACTCAGGCTCTTAGGGTTAGGGTTAGACTCAGGCTCTTAGGGAGAGGGTTAGACTCAGGCTCTTAGGGTGAGGGTTCGACTCAGGCTCTTAGGGTGAGGGTTAGACTCAGGCTCTTAGGGTGAGGGTTAGACTCAGGCTCTTAGGGTTAGGGTTAGACTCAGGCTCTTAGGGTTAGGGTTAGACTCAGGCTCTTAGGGTTAGGGTTAGACTCAGGCTCTTAGGGTGAGGGTTAGACTCAGGCTCTTAGGGTGAGGGTTAGACTCAGGCTCTTAGGGTTAGGGTTAGACTCAGGCTCTTAGGGTGAGGGTTAGACTCAGGCTCTTAGGGTTAGGGTTAGACTCAGGCTCTTAGGGTTAGGGTTAGACTCAGGCTCTTCGGGTTAGGGTTAGACTCAGGCTCTTAGGGTTAGGGTTAGACTCAGGCTCTTAGGGTGAGGGTTAGACTCAGGCTCCTAGGGTGAGGGTTAGACTCAGGCTCTTAGGGTTAGGGTTAGACTCAGGCTCTTAGGGTTAGGGTTAGACTCAGGCTCTTAGGGTTAGGCTTAGACTCAGGCTCTTAGGGTTAGGCTTAGACTCAGGCTCTTAGGGTTAGGCTTAGACTCAGGCTCTTAGGGTTAGGGTTAGACTCAGGCTCTTAGGGTGAGGGTTAGACTCAGGCTCTTAGGGTTAGGGTTAGACTCAGGCTCTTAGGGTTAGGGTTAGACTCAGGCTCTTAGGGTTAGGGTTAGACTCAGGCTCTTAGGGTTAGGGTTAGACTCAGGCTCTTAGGGTTAGGGTTAGACTCAGGCTCTTAGGGTTAGGGTTAGATTCAGGCTCTTAGGGTTAGGGTTAGACTCAGGCTCTTCGGGTTAGGGTTAGACTCAGGCTCTTAGGGTGAGGGTTAGACTCAGGCTCTTAGGGTTAGGGTTAGACTCAGGCTCTTAGGGTTAGGGTTAGACTCAGGCTCTTCGGGTTAGGGTTAGACTCAGGCTCTTAGGGTTAGGGTTAGACTCAGGCTCTTAGGGTTAGGGTCAGACTCAGGCTCTTAGGGTGAGGGTTAGACTCAGGCTCTTAGGGTGAGGGTTAGACTCAGGCTCTTCGGGTTAGGGTTAGACTCAGGCTCTTCGGGTTAGGGTTAGACTCAGGCTCTTCGGGTTAGGGTTAGACTCAGGCTCTTAGGGTTAGGGTTAGACTCAGGCTCTTAGGGTTAGGGTTAGACTCAGGCTCTTAGAGTTAGGGTTAGACTCAGGCTCTTAGGGTTAGGGTTAGACTCAGTACTATATATTTGGGTACTGCAGCCGCCGCTGTTGGTGGAGCGCTGCTGCCATCTAGCGAAATATACTTGGGTACTGCAGCCGGCGCTGTTGGTGGAGCGCTGCTGCCATGTATCGAAATATATTTGGGTACTGCAGCAGGCCCTGTTGGTGGAGCGCTGCTGCCGTCTAGCGAAATACATTTGGGTACTGCAGCCGCCCTTTTGGTGGAGCGCTGCTGCCATCTAGCCAAATATACTTGGGTATTGCAGCCGTCCCTGTTGGTGGAGCTCTGCTGCCATCTAGCGAAATATACTTGGGTACTGCAGCCGCCCGGTTGGTGGATCGCTGCTGCCATCTAGCGAAATGTAATTGGGTACTGCAGCCGCCCTTTTGGTGGAGCGCTGGTGCCATCTAGCGAAATATACTTGGGTACTGCAGCCGGCGCTGTTGGTGGAGCGCTGCTGCCATCTAGCGAAATGTAATTGGGTACTGCAGCCGCCCGGTTGGTGGAGCGCTGCTGCCATCTAGCGAAATATACTTGGGTACTGCAGCCGCCCTTTTGGTGGAGCGCTGCTGCCATCTAGCGAAATGTAATTGGGTACTGCAGCCGGCGCTGTTTGTGGAGCGCTGCTGCCATCTAGCGACATATACTTGGGTACTGCAGGCGGCCCGGTTGGTGGAGCGCTGCTGCCATCTAGCGAAATGTAATTGGGTACTGCAGCCGCCCGGTTGGTGGAGCGCTGCTGCCATCTAGCGTAATATACTTGGGTACTGCAGCCGCCCTTTTGGTGGAGCGCTGCTGCCATCTAGCGAAATATACTTGGGTACTGCAGCCGGCGCTGTTGGTGGAGCGCTGCTGCCATCTAGCGAAATATACTTGGGTACTTCAGCCGGCCGGTTGGTGGAGCGCTGCTGCCATCTAGCGACATATACTTGGGTACTGCAGCCGCCCGGTTGGTGGAGCGCTGCTGCCATCTAGCGAAATGTAATTGGGTACTGCAGCCGCCCTGTTGGTGGAGCGCTGCTGCCATCTAGCGAAATATATATGGGTACTGCACCCGGCGCTGTTGGTGGAGCGCTGCTGCCATCTAGCGAAATATATTTGGGTACTGCAGCCGGCTCTGTTGGTGGAGCGCTGCTGCCATCTAGCGAAATATACTTGGGTACTTCAGCCGGGGTTAGGGTTAGGGTTAAGTTTAGACTGTTAGGGTTAGGGTTAGGGTTAGACTCTTAGGGTTAGACTCTTAGGGTTAGGGTTAGACTCTTAGGGTTAAACTCTTATGTTTAGGGTTAGACTGTTAGGGCTAGAGTTAGGGTTAGGGTTAGACTCTTAGGGTTAGACTCTTAGGGTTAGGGTTAGACTGTTAGGGTTAGGGTTAGGGTTAGGGTTAGACTCAGGGTTAGGGTTAGACTCTTAGGGTTAGGGTTAGGGTTAGACTCTTAGGGTTAGGGTTAGGGTTAGGGTTAGACTCTTAGGATTAGGGTTAGGGTTAGGGTTAGGGTTAGACTATTAGGGTTAGGGTTAGGGTTAGGGTTAGACTCGTAGGGTTAGGGTTAGACTCAGGCTCTTAGGGTTAGGGTTAGACTCAGGCTTATAGGGTTAGGGTTAGACTCAGGCTCTTAGGGTGAGGGTTAGACTCAGGCTCTTAGGGTGAGGGTTAGACTCAGGCTCTTAGGGTTAGGGTTAGACTCAGGCTCTTCGGGTTAGGGTTAGACTCAGGCTCTTAGGGTTAGGGTTAGACTCAGGCTCTTAGGGTTAGGGTTAGACTCAGGCTCTTAGGGTTAGGGTTAGACTCAGGCTCTTAGGGTGAGGGTTAGACTCAGGCTCTTAGGGTTAGGGTTAGACTCAGGCTCTTCGGGTTAGGGTTAGACTCAGGCTCTTCGGGTTAGGGTTAGACTCAGGCTCTTAGGGTTAGGGTTAGACTCAGGCTCTTAGCGTGAGGGTTAGACTCAGGCTCTTAGGGTTAGGGTTAGACTCAGGCTCTTCGGGTTAGGGTTAGACTCAGGCTCTTAGGGTTAGGGTTAGACTCAGGCTCTTAGGGTGAGGGTTAGACTCAGGCTCTTAGGGTGAGGGTTAGACTCAGGCTCTTAGGGTTAGGCTTAGACTCAGGCTCTTAGGGTGAGGGTTAGACTCAGGCTCTTAGGGTGAGGGTTAGACTCAGGCTCTTCGGGTTAGGGTTAGACTCAGGCTCTTCGGGTTAGGGTTAGACTCAGGCTCTTAGGGTGAGGGTTAGACTCAGGCTCTTAGGGTGAGGGTTAGACTCAGGCTCTTAGGGTTAGGGTTCGACTCAGGCTCTTAGGGTTAGGGTTAGACTCAGGCTCTTAGGGTTAGGGTTAGACTCAGGCTCTTAGGGTTAGGGTTAGACTCAGGCTCTTAGGCTTAGGGTTAGACTCAGGCTCTTAGGGTGAGGGTTAGACTCAGGCTCTTAGGGTTAGGGTTAGACTCAGGCTCTTAGGGTTAGGGTTAGACTCAGGCTCTTAGGGTTAGGGTTAGACTCAGGCTCTTCGGGTTAGGGTTAGACTCAGGCTCTTAGGGTTAGGGTTAGACTCAGGCTCTTAGGGTGAGGGTTAGACTCAGGCTCTTAGGGTGAGGGTTAGACTCAGGCTCTTAGGGTTAGGGTTAGACTCAGGCTCTTAGGGTTAGGGTTAGACTCAGGCTCTTCGGGTTAGGGTTAGACTCAGGCTCTTAGGGTTAGGGTTAGACTCAGGCTCTTAGGGTGAGGGTTAGACTCAGGCTCTTAGGGTTAGGGTTAGACTCAGGCTCTTAGGGTGAGGGTTAGACTCAGGCTCTTAGGGTTAGGGTTAGACTCAGGCTCTTAGGGTTAGGGTTAGACTCAGGCTCTTCGGGTTAGGGTTAGACTCAGGCTCTTAGGGTTAGGGTTAGACTCAGGCTCTTAGGGTTAGGGTTAGACTCAGGCTCTTAGGGTTAGGGTTAGATTCAGGCTCTTAGGGTTAGGGTTAGACTCAGGCTCTTCGGGTTAGGGTTAGACTCAGGCTCTTAGGGTGAGGGTTCGACTCAGGCTCTTAGGGTTAGGGTCAGACTCAGGCTCTTCGGGTTAGGGTTAGACTCAGGCTCTTCGGGTTAGGGTTAGACTCAGGCTCTTCGGGTTAGGGTTAGACTCAGGCTCTTAGGGTTAGGGTTAGACTCAGGCTCTTAGGGTTAGGGTTAGACTCAGGCTCTTAGAGTTAGGGTTAGACTCAGGCTTTTAGGGTTAGGGTTAGACTCAGTACTATATATTTGGGTACTGCAGCCGCCGCTGTTGGTGGAGCGCTGCTGCCATCTAGCGAAATATACTTGGGTACTGCATCCGGCGCTGTTGGTGGAGCGCTGCTGCCATGTAGCGAAATATATTTGGGTACTGCAGCAGGCCCTGTTGGTGGAGCGCTGCTGCCGTCTAGCGAAATACATTTGGGTACTGCAGCCGCCCTTTTGGTGGAGCGCTGCTGCCATCTAGCCAAATATACTTGGGTATTGCAGCCGTCCCTGTTGGTGGAGCTCTGCTGCCATCTAGCGAAATATACTTGGGTACTGCAGCCGCCCGGTTGGTGGAGCGCTGCTGCCATCTAGCGAAATGTAATTGGGTACTGCAGCCGCCCTTTTGGTGGAGCGCTGGTGCCATCTAGCGAAATATACTTGGGTACTGCAGCCGGCGCTGTTGGTGGAGCGCTGCTGCCATCTAGCGAAATGTAATTGGGTACTGCAGCCGCCCGGTTGGTGGAGCGCTGCTGCCATCTAGCGAAATATATTTGGGTACTGCAGCCGGCCCTGTTGGTGGAGCGCTGCTGCCATTTAGCGAAATGTAATTGGGTACTGCGGCCGCCCTTTTGGTGTAGCGCTGCTGCCATCTAGCGAAATATACTGGGGTACTGCAGCCGGCGCTGTTGGTGGAGCGCTGCTGCCATCTAGCGAAATGTAATTGGGTACTGCAGCCGCCCTTTTGGTGGAGCGCTGCTGCCATCTAGCGTAATATACTTGGGTACTGCAGCCGCCCTTTTGGTGGAGCGCTGCTGCCATCTAGCGACATATACTTGGGTACTGCAGCCGGCGCTGTTGGTGGAGCGCTGCTGCCATCTAGCGAAATATATTTGGGTACTGCGGCCGCCCGGTTGGTGGAGCGCTGCTGCCATCTAGCGAAATATAATTGGGTACTGCAGCCGGCCCTGTTGGTGGAGCGCTGCTGCCATCTAGCGAAATGTAGTTGGGTACTGCAGCCGTCCTTCTGGTGGAGCGCTGGTGCCATCTAGCGAAATGTAATTGGGTACTGCAGCCGCCCTTTTGGTGGAGCGCTGCTGCCATCTAGCGAAATATACTTGGGTACTGCAGCCGGCGCTGTTGGTGGAGCGCTGCTGCCATCTAGCGAAATATATTTGGGTACTGCAGCCGGCCCTTTTTGTGGAGCGCTGCTGCCATCTAGCGAAATATACCTGGGTACTGCAGCCGCCCTTTTGGTGGAGCGCTGCTGCCATCTAGCGAAATGTAATTGGGTACTGCAGCCGGCGCTGTTTGTGGAGCGCTGCTGCCATCTAGCGACATATACTTGGGTACTGCAGGCGGCCCGGTTGGTGGAGCGCTGCTGCAATCTAGCGAAATATACTTGGGTACTGCAGCCGCCCGGTTGGTGGAGCGCTGCTGCCATCTAGCGTAATATACTTGGGTACTGCAGCCGCCCTTTTGGTGGAGCGCTGCTGCCATCTAGCGAAATATATTTGGGTACTGCAGCCGGCGCTGTTGGTGGAGCGCTGCTGCCATTTAGCGAAATGTAATTGGGTACTGCGGCCGCCCTTTTGGTGTAGCGCTGCTGCCATCTAGCGAAATATACTGGGGTACTGCAGCCGGCGCTGTTGGTGGAGCGCTGCTGCCATCTAGCGAAATGTAATTGGGTACTGCAGCCGCCCTTTTGGTGGAGCGCTGCTGCCATCTAGCGAAATATACTTGGGTACTGCAGCCGCCCTTTTGGTGGAGCGCTGCTGCCATCTAGCGACACATACTTGGGTACTGCAGCCGGCGCTGTTGGTGGAGCGCTGCTGCCATCTAGCGAAATATATTTGGGTACTGCGGCCGCCCGGTTGGTGGAGCGCTGCTGCCATCTAGCGAAATATAATTGGGTACTGCAGCCGGCCCTGTTGGTGGAGCGCTGCTGCCATCTAGCGAAATGTAGTTGGGTACTGCAGCCGTCCTTCTGGTGGAGCGCTGCTGCCATCTAGCGAAATGTAATTGGGTACTGCAGCCGCCCTTTTGGTGGAGCGCTGCTGCCATCTAGCGAAATATACTTGGGTACTGCAGCCGGCGCTGTTGGTGGAGCGCTGCTGCCATCTAGCGAAATATATTTGGGTACTGCAGCCGGCCCTTTTTGTGGAGCGCTGCTGCCATCTAGCGAAATATACTTGGGTACTGCAGCCGCCCTTTTGGTGGAGCGCTGCTGCCATCTAGCGAAATGTCATTGGGTACTGCAGTCGGCGCTGTTTGTGGAGCGCTGCTGCCATCTAGCGACATATACTTGGGTACTGCAGGCGGCCCGGTTGGTGGAGCGCTGCTGCCATCTAGCGAAATATACTTGGGTACTGCAGCCGCCCGGTTGGTGGAGCGCTGCTGCCATCTAGCGTAATATACTTGGGTACTGCAGCCGCCCTTTTGGTGGAGCGCTGCTGCCATCTAGCGAAATATACTGGGGTACTGCAGCCGGCGCTGTTGGTGGAGCGCTGCTGCCATCTAGCAAAATATATTTGGGTACTGCAGCCGGCGCTGTTGGTGGAGCGCTGCTGCCATCTAGCGAAATATACTTGGGTACTTCAGCCGGCCGGTTGGTGGAGCGCTGCTGCCATCTAGCGACATATACTTGGGTACTGCAGCCGCCCGGTTGGTGGAGCGCTGCTGCCATCTAGCGAAATGTAATTGGGTACTGCAGCCGCCCTGTTGGTGGAGCGCTGCTGCCATCTAGCGAAATATATATGGGTACTGCACCCGGCGCTGTTGGTGGAGCGCTGCTGCCATCTAGCGAAATATATTTGGGTACTGCAGCCGGCTCTGTTGGTGGAGCGCTGCTGCCATCTAGCGAAATATACTTGGGTACTTCAGCCGGGGTTAGGGTTAGGGTTAAGTTTAGACTGTTAGGGTTAGGGTTAGGGTTAGAATCTTAGGGTTAGACTCTTAGGGTTAGGGTTAGACTCTTAGGGTTAAACTCTTATGTTTAGGGTTAGACTGTTAGGGCTAGAGTTAGGGTTAGGGTTAGACTCTTAGGGTTAGACTCTTAGGGTTAGGGTTAGACTGTTAGGGTTAGGGTTAGGGTTAGGGTTAGACTCAGGGTTAGGGTTAGACTCTTAGGGTTAGGGTTAGGGTTAGACTCTTAGGGTTAGGGTTAGGGTTAGGGTTAGACTCTTAGGATTAGGGTTAGGGTTAGGGTTAGGGTTAGACTATTAGGGTTAGGGTTAGGGTTAGGGTTAGACTCGTAGGGTTAGGGTTAGACTCAGGCTCTTAGGGTTAGGGTTAGACTCAGGCTTATAGGGTTAGGGTTAGACTCAGGCTCTTAGGGTTAGGGTTAGACTCAGGCTCTTCGGGTTAGGGTTAGATTCAGGCTCTTAGGGTTAGGGTTAGACTCAGGCTCTTAGGGTTAGGGTTAGACTCAGGCTCTTAGGGTGAGGGTTAGACTCAGGCTCTTAGGGTTAGGGTTAGACTCAGGCTCTTCGGGTTAGGGTTAGACTCAGGCTCTTAGGGTTCGAGTTAGACTCAGGCTCTTAGGGTGAGGGTTAGACTCAGGCTCTTAGGGTTAGGGTTAGACTCAGGCTCTTAGGGTTAGGGTTAGACTCAGGCTCTTAGGGTTAGGGTTAGACTCAGGCTCTTAGGGTGAGGGTTAGACTCAGGCTCTTAGGGTTAGGGTTAGACTCAGGCTCTTAGAGTTAGGGTTAGACTCAGGCTCTTAGGGTTAGGGTTAGACTCAGTACTATATATTTGGGTACTGCAGCCGCCGCTGTTGGTGGAGCGCTGCTGCCATCTAGCGAAATATACTTGGGTACTGCAGCCGGCGCTGTTGGTGGAGCGCTGCTGCCATCTAGCGAAATATATTTGGGTACTGCAGCCGGCCCTGTTGGTGGAGCGCTGCTGCCGTCTAGCGAAATACATTTGGGTACTGCAGCCGCCCTTTTGGTGGAGCGCTGCTGCCATCTAGCGAAATATATTTGGGTACTGCAGCCGTCCCTGTTGGTGGAGCTCTGCTGCCATCTAGCGAAATATACTTGGGTACTGCAGCCGGCGCTGTTGGTGGAGCGCTGCTGCCATCTAGCGAAATGTAATAGGGTATTGCAGCCGCCCGGTTGGTGGAGCGCTGCTGCCATCTAGCGAAATATATTTGGGTACTGCAGCCGGCCCTGTTGGTGGAGCGCTGCTGCCATTTAGCGAAATGTAATTGGGTACTGCAGCCGCCCTTTTGGTGTAGCGCTGCTGCCATCTAGCGAAATATACTGGGGTACTGCAGCCGGCGCTGTTGGTGGAGCGCTGCTGCCATCTAGCGAAATGTAATTGGGTACTGCAGCCGCCCTTTTGGTGGAGCGCTGCTGCCATCTAGCGAAATGTATTGGGTACTGCAGCCGCCCTTTTGGTGGAGCGCTGCTGCCATCTAGCGACATATACTTGGGTACTGCAGCCGCCCGGTTGATGGATCGCTGCTGCCATCTAGCGAAATATAATTGGGTACTGCAGCCGGCCCTGTTGGTGGAGCGCTGCTGCCATCTAGCGAAATGTAGTTGGGTTCTGCAGCCGTCCTTCTGGTGGAGCGCTGCTGCCATCTAGCGAAATATATTTGGGTACTGCAGACGACCTTTTGGTGGAGCGCTGCTGCCATCTAGCGAAATATACTTGGGTACTGGAACCGGCCCCGTTGGTGGAGCGCTGCTGCCATCTAGCGAAATATATTTGGGTACTGCAGCCGGCCCTTTTTGTGGAGCGCTGCTGCCATCTAGCGAAATGTAATTGGGTACTGCAGCCGCCCTTTTGGTGGAGCGCTGCTGCCATCTAGCGAAATGTAATTGGGTACTGCAGCCGGCGCTGTTGGTGGAGCGCTGCTGCCATCTAGCGACATATACTTGGGTACTGCAGGCGGCCCGGTTGGTGGAGCGCTGCTGCCATCTAGCGAAATATACTTGGGTACTGCAGCCGCCCTTTTGGTGGAGCGCTGCTGCCATCTAGCGAAATATACTTGGGTACTGCAGCCGACCGGTTGGTGGAGCGCTGCTGCCATCTAGCGAAATATATTTGGGTACTGCAGGCGGCCTCTTTTGGTGAAGTGCTGCTGCCATCTAGCGAAATATATTTGGGTACTGCAGCCGGCTCTGTTGGTGGAGCGCTGCTGCCATCTAGCGAAATATACTTGGGTACTTCAGCCGGCCGGTTGGTGGAGCGCTGCTGCCATCTAGCGAAATATAATTGGGTACTGCAGCCGCCCTTTTGGTGGAGCGCTGCTGCCATCTAGCGAAATGTAATTGGGTACTGCAGCCGCCCTTTTGGTGGAGCGCTGCTGCCATCTAGCGAAATATATTTGGGTACTGCAGCCGCCCTTTTGGTGGAGCGCTGCTGCCATCTAGCGAAATATATTTGGGTACTGCAGCCGGCTCTGTTGGTGGAGCGCTGCTGCCATCTAGCGAAATATACTTGGGTACTTCAGCCGGGGTTAGGGTTAGGGTTAAGGTTAGACTGTTAGGGTTAGGGTTAGGGTTAGACTCTTAGGGTTATACTCTTAGGGTTAGGGTTAGACTCTTAGGGTTAGGGTTAGGGTTAGGGTTAGGGTTAGACTCTTAGGGTTAGGGTTAGACTCTTAGGGTTAGGGTTAGGGTTAGGGTTAGACTCTTAGGGTTAGGTTTAGACTCTTAGGGTTAGGGTAGGGTTAGGGTTAGACTCTTAGGGCTAGGGTAGGGTTAGGGTTAGACTCTTAGGGTTAGGGTTAGAGTTAGGGTTAGACTCTTAGGGTTAGGGTCAGGGTTAGGGTTAGGGTTAGGGTTAGGGTTAGACTCTTAGGGTTAGGGTTAGGGTTAAGGTTAGACTCTTAGTGTTAGGGTTAGACTCTTAGGGTTAGGGTTAGGTTTAGGGTTAGACTCTTAGGGTTAGGGTTAGGGTTAGACTCTTAGGGTTAGGGTTAGGGTTAGGGTTAGACTGTTAGGGTTAAACTCTTATGTTTAGGGTTAGACTGTTAGGGTTAGAGTTAGGGTTAGGGTTAGACTCTTAGGGTTAGGGTTAGACTGTTAGGGTTAGGGTTAGGGTTAGGGTTAGGGTTAGACTCTTAGGGTTAGGGTTAGACTCTTAGGGTTAGGGTTAGGGTTAGGGTTAGGGTTAGGGTTAGGGTTAGGGTTAGGGTTAGGGTTAGGGTTAGGGTTAGGGTTAGGGTTAGACTGTTAGGGTTAGGGTTAGGGTTAGGGTTAGACTCGTAGGGTTAGGGTTAGACTCAGGCTCTTAGGGTTAGGGTTAGACTCAGGCTCTTAGGGTTAGGGTTAGACTCAGGCTCTTAGGGTGAGGGTTAGACTCAGGCTCTTAGGCTTAGGGTTAGACTCAGGCTCTTAGTGTTAGGGTTAGACTCAGGCTCTTAGGGTTAGGGTTAGACTCAGGCTCTTAGGGTTAGGGTTAGACTCAGGCTCTTAGGGTTAGGGTTAGACTCAGGCTCTTAGGGTGAGGGTTAGACTCAGGCTCTTAGGGTGAGGGTTAGACTCAGGCTCTTAGGGTTAGGGTTAGACTCAGGCTCTTAGGGTGAGGGTTACACTCAGGCTCTTAGGGTTAGGGTTAGACTCAGGCTCTTAGGGTTAGGGTTAGACTCAGGCTCTTAGGGTGAGGGTTAGACTCAGGCTCTTAGGGTTAGGGTTAGACTCAGGCTCTTCGGGTGAGGGTTAGACTCAGGCTCTTAGGGTGAGGGTTAGACTCAGGCTCTTAGGGTTAGGGTTAGACTCAGGCTCTTAGGGTGAGGGTTAGACTCAGGCTCTTAGGGTTAGGGTTAGACTCAGGCTCTTAGGGTTAGGGTTAGACTCAGGCTCTTAGGGTTAGGGTTAGACTCAGGCTCTTCGGGTTAGGGTTAGACTCAGGCTCTTAGGGTGAGGGTTAGACTCAGGCTCTTAGGGTTAGGGTTAGACTCAGGCTCTTAGGGTGAGGGTTAGACTCAGGCTCTTAGGGTTAGGGTTAGACTCAGGCTCTTAGGGTGAGGGTTAGACTCAGGCTCTTAGGGTTAGGGTTAGACTCAGGCTCTTAGGGTGAGGGTTAGACTCAGGCTCTTAGGGTTAGGGTTAGACTCAGGCTCTTAGGGTGAGGGTTAGACTCAGGCTCTTAGGGTTAGGGTTAGACTCAGGCTCTTAGGGTTAGGGTTAGACTCAGGCTCTTAGGGTTAGGGTTAGACTCAGGCTCTTAGGGTTAGGGTTAGACTCAGGCTCTTCGGGTGAGGGTTAGACTCAGGCTCTTAGGGTGAGGGTTAGACTCAGGCTCTTAGGGTTAGGGTTAGACTCAGGCTCTTAGGGTGAGGGTTAGACTCAGGCTCTTAGGGTTAGGGTTAGACTCAGGCTCTTAGGGTTAGGGTTAGACTCAGGCTCTTAGGGTTAGGGTTAGACTCAGGCTCTTCGGGTTAGGGTTAGACTCAGGCTCTTCGGGTGAGGGTTAGACTCAGGCTCTTAGGGTTAGGGTTAGACTCAGGCTCTTAGGGTGAGGGTTAGACTCAGGCTCTTAGGGTTAGGGTTAGACTCAGGCTTTTAGGGTTAGGGTTAGACTCAGGCTCTTCGGGTTAGGGTTAGACTCAGGCTCTTCGGGTTAGGGTTAGACTCAGGCTCTTAGGGTTAGGGTTAGACTCAGGCTCTTAGGGTGAGGGTTAGACTCAGGCTCTTAGGGTTAGGGTTAGACTCAGGCTCTTAGGGTGAGGGTTAGACTCAGGCTCTTAGGGTTAGGGTTAGACTCAGGCTCTTAGGGTTAGGGTTAGACTCAGGCTCTTCGGGTTAGGGTTAGACTCAGGCTCTTCGGGTTAGGGTTAGATTCAGGCTCTTAGGGTTAGGGTTAGACTCAGGCTCTTAGGGTTAGGGTTAGACTCATGCCCTTAGGGTTAGGGTTAGACTCAGGCTCTTAGGCTTAGGGTTAGACTCAGGCTCTTAGGGTTAGGGTTAGACTCAGGCTCTTAGGGTGAGGGTTAGACTCAGGCTCTTAGGTTTCGCTAGATGGCAGCAGCGCTCCACCAACCGGGCGGCTGCAGTACCCAAGTATATTTCGCTAGATGGCAGCAGCGCTACACCAACAGCGCCGGCTGCAGTACCCAAGTAGATTTCGCTAGATGGCAGCAGCGCTCCACCAACGGGGCCGGCTGCAGTACCCAAGTATATTTCGCTAGATGGCAGCAGCGCTCCACCAAAAGGGCGGCTGCAGTACCCAATTACATTTCGCTAGATGGCAGCAGCGCTCCACCAACGGGGCGGCTGCAGTACCCAAGTATATTTCGCTAGACGGCAGCAGCGCTCCACCAAAAGGGCGGCTGCAGTACCCAATTACATTTCGATAGATGGCAGCAGCGCTCCACCAAAAGGGCGGCTGCAGTACCCAAATATATTTCGCTAGATGCCAGCAGCGCTCCACCAACAGAGCCGGCTGCAGTACCCAATTATATTTCGCTAGATGGCAGCAGCGCTCCACCAACCGGTCGGCTGCAGTACCCAATTACATTTCGCTAGATGGCAGCAGCGCTCCACCAACAGAGCCGGCTGCAGTACCCAAATATATTTCGCTAGATGGCAGCAGCGCTCCACCAAAAGGGCGGCTGCAGTACCCAAGTATATTTCGCTAGATGGCAGCAGCGCTCCACCAACCGGGCGGCTGCAGTACCCAAGTATATTTCGCTAGATGGCAGCAGCGCTCCACCAAAAGGGCGGCTGCAGTACCCAATTACATTTCGCTAGATGGCAGCAGCGCTCCACCAACAGGGCCGGCTGCAGTACCCAAATATATTTCGCTAGATGCCAGCAGCGCTCCACCAACAGAGCCGGCTGCAGTACCCAATTATATTTCGCTAGATGGCAGCAGCGCTCAACCAACCAGTCGGCTGCAGTACCCAATTACATTTCGCTAGATGGCAGCAGCGCTCCACCAAAAGGGCGGCTGCAGTACCCAAATATATTTCGCTAGATGGCAGCAGCGCTCCACCAACAGCGCCGGCTGCAGTACCCAAGTATATTTCGCTAGATGGCAGCAGCGCTCCACCAACCGGGCGGCTGCAGTACCCAAGTATATTTGGCTAGATGGCAGCAGCGCTCCACCAAAAGGGCGGCTGCAGTACCCAATTACATTTCGCTAGATGGCAGCAGCGCTCCACCAACAGCGCCGGCTGCAGTACCCAAGTATATTTCGCTAGATGGCAGCAGCGCTCCACCAAAAGGGCGGCTGCAGTACCCAAGTATATTTCGCTAGATGGCAGCAGCGCTCCACCAAAAGGGCGGCTGCAGTACCCAATTACATTTCGCTAGATGGCAGCAGCGCTCCACCAACAGGGCCGGCTGCTGTACCCAAATATATTTCGCTAGATGGCAGCAGTGCTCCACCAACGGGGCCGGCTGCAGTACCCAAGTATATTTCGCTAGATGGCAGCAGCGCTCCACCAACAGAGCCGGCTGCAGTACCCAAATATATTTCGCTAGATGGCAGCAGCGCTCCACCAAGCGGGCGGCTACAGTACCCAATTACATTTCGCTAGATGGCAGCAGCACTCCACCAAGAGGGCCGGCTGCAGTACCCAAATATATTTCGCTAGATGGCAGCAGCGCTCCACCAAAAGGGCGGCTGCAGTACCCAAATATATTTCGCTAGATGGCAGCAGCGCTCCACCAAACGGGCGGCTGCAGTACCCAATTACATTTCGCTAGATGGCAGCAGCGCTCCACCAAAAGGGCGGCTGCAGTACCCAAATACATTTCGCTAGATGGCAGCAGAGCTCCACCAACAGGGCCGGCTGCAGTACCCAAATATATTTCGCGAGACGGCAACAGCGCTCCACCAACCGGGCCGGCTGCAGTACCCAAATATATTTCGCTAGATGGCAGCAGCGCTCCACCAACAGGGCCGGCTGCACTACCCAAATATATTTCGCTAGATGGCAGCAGCGCTCCAACAACCGGGCCGGCTGCAGTACCCAATTACATTTCGCTAGATGGCAGCAGCGCTCCACCAAAAGGTCGTCTGCAGTACCCAAGTATATTTCGCTAGATGGCAGCAGCGCTCCACCAAGAGCGCCGGCTGCAGTACCCTAGTATATTTCGCTAGATAGCAGCAGCGCTCCACCAAAAGGGTTAGGGTTAGACTCAGGCTCTTAGGGTTAGGGTTAGACTCAGGCTCTTAGTGTTAGGGTTGGACTCAGGCTCTTCGGGTGAGGGTTAGACTCAGGCTCTTAGGGTTAGGGTTAGACTCAGGCTCTTAGGGTTAGGGTCAGACTCAGGCTCTTAGGGTGAGGGTTAGACTCAGGCTCTTAGGGTGAGGGTTAGACTCAGGCTCTTCGGGTTAGGGTTAGACTCAGGCTCTTCGGGTTAGGGTTAGACTCAGGCTCTTCGGGTTAGGGTTAGACTCAGGCTCTTAGGGTTAGGGTTAGACTCAGGCTCTTAGGGTGAGGGTTAGACTCAGGCTCTTAGGGTGAGGGTTAGACTCAGGCTCTTAGGGTTAGGGTTAGACTCAGGCTCTTAGGGTGAGGGTTAGACTCAGGCTCTTAGGGTGAGGGTTAGACTCAGGCTCTTCGGGTTAGGGTTAGACTCAGGCTCTTCGGGTTAGGGTTAGACTCAGGCTCTTCGGGTTAGGGTTAGACTCAGGCTCTTAGGGTTAGGGTTAGACTCAGGCTCTTAGAGTTAGGGTTAGACTCAGGCTCTTAGGGTTAGGGTTAGACTCAGTACTATATATTTGGGTACTGCAGCCGCCGCTGTTGGTGGAGCGCTGCTGCCATCTAGCGAAATATACTTGGGTACTGCAGCCGGCGCTGTTGGTGGAGCGCTGCTGCCATGTAGCGAAATATATTTGGGTACTGCAGCAGGCCCTGTTGGTGGAGCGCTGCTGCCGTCTAGCGAAATACATTTGGGTACTGCAGCCGCCCTTTTGGTGGAGCGCTGCTGCCATCTAGCCAAATATACTTGGGTATTGCAGCCGTCCCTGTTGGTGGAGCTCTGCTGCCATCTAGCGAAATATACTTGGGTACTTCAGCCGGGGTTAGGGTTAGGGTTAAGGTTAGACTGTTAGGGTTAGGGTTAGGGTTAGACTCTTAGGGTTAGACTCTTAGGGTTAGGGTTAGACTCTTAGGGTTAGGGTTAGGGTTAGGGTTAGGGTTAGACTCTTAGGGTTAGGGTTAGACTCTTAGGGTTAGGGTTAGGGTTAGACTCTTAGGGTTAGGTTTAGACTCTTAGGGTTAGGGTAGGGTTAGGGTTAGACTCTTAGGGTTAGGGTTAGAGTTAGGGTTAGACTCTTAGGGTTAGGGTCAGGGTTAGGGTTAGGGTTAGGGTTAGGGTTAGACTCTTAGGGTTAGGGTTAGGGTTAAGGTTAGACTCTTAGTGTTAAGGTTAGACTCTTAGGGTTAGGGTTAGGGTTAGGGTTAGACTCTTAGGGTTAGGGTTAGGGTTAGACTCTTAGGGTTAGGGTTAGGGTTAGGGTTAGACTCTTAGGGTTAAACTCTTATGTTTAGGGTTAGACTGTTAGGGTTAGAGTTAGGGTTAGGGTTAGACTCTTAGGGTTAGGGTTAGACTGTTAGGGTTAGGGTTAGGGTTAGGGTTAGACTCTTAGGGTTAGGGTTAGACTCTTAGGGTTAAACTCTTATGTTTAGGGTTAGACTGTTAGGGTTAGAGTTAGGGTTAGGGTTAGACTCTTAGGGTTAGGGTTAGACTGTTAGGGTTAGGGTTAGGGTTAGACTCTTAGGGTTAGGGTTAGACTCTTAGGGTTAGGGTTAGGGTTAGGGTTAGGGTTAGGGTTAGACTCAGGGTTAGGGTTAGACTCTTAGGGTTAGGGTTAGGGTTAGACTCTTAGGGTTAGGGTTAGACTCTTAGGGTTAGGGTAGGGTTAGGGTTAGACTCTTAGGGTTAGGGTTAGGGTTAGGGTTAGGGTTAGACTCTTAGGGTTAGGGTCAGGGTTAGGGTTAGGGTTAGGGTTAGACTCTTAGTGTTAGGGTTAGACTCTTAGGGTTAGGGTTAGGGTTAGACTCTTAGGGTTAGGGTTAGGGTTAGACTGTTAGGGTTAGGGTTAGGGTTAGGGTTAGACTCTTAGGGTTAAACTCTTATGTTTAATGTTAGACTGTTAGGGTTAGAGTTAGGGTTAGGGTTAGACTCTTAGCGTTAGACTCTTAGGGTTAGGGTTAGACTGTTAGGGTTAGGGTTAGGGTTAGGGTTAGACTCTTAGGGTTAGGGTTAGACTCTTAGGGTTAGACTCTTAGGGTTAGGGTTAGACTGTTAGGGTTAGGGTTAGGGTTAGGGTTAGACTCTTAGGGTTAGGGTTAGACTCTTAGGGTTAGACTCTTAGGGTTAGGGTTAGACTGTTAGGGTTAGGGTTAGGGTTAGGGTTAGACTCTTAGGGTTAGGGTTAGACTCTTAGGGTTAGGGTTAGGGTTAGGGTTAGACTCAGGGTTAGGGTTAGACTCTTAGGGTTAGGGTTAGGGTTAGGGTTAGACTCTTAGGGTTAGAGTTAGGGTTAGGGTTAGACTCTTAGGATTAGGGTTAGGGTTAGGGTTAGGGTTAGACTATAAGGGTTAGGGTTAGGGTTAGGATTAGACTCGTAGGGTTAGGGTTAGACTCAGGCTCTTAGGGTTAGGGTTAGACTCAGGCTCTTAGGGTTAGGGTTAGACTCAGGCTCTTCGGGTTAGGGTTAGGCTCAGGCTCTTAGGGTTAGGGTTAGACTCAGGCTCTTAGCGTGAGGGTTAGACTCAGGCTCTTAGGGTTAGGGTTAGACTCAGGCTCTTCGGGTTAGGGTTAGACTCAGGCTCTTAGGGTTAGGGTTAGACTCAGGCTCTTAGGGTGAGGGTTAGACTCAGGCTCTTAGGGTGAGGGTT
Source organism: Falco punctatus (assembly GCF_963210335.1). Classification (NCBI taxonomy): domain Eukaryota; kingdom Metazoa; phylum Chordata; class Aves; order Falconiformes; family Falconidae; genus Falco; species Falco punctatus. Next base: position 480,721 of record NW_027660079.1, read on the forward strand.
AGACTCAGGCTCTTAGGGTGAGGGTTAGACTCAGGCTCTTAGGGTTAGGGTTAGACTCAGGCTCTTAGAGTTAGGGTTAGACTCAGGCTCTTAGGGTTAGGGTTAGACTCAGTACTATATATTTGGGTACTGCAGCCGCCGCTGTTGGTGGAGCGCTGCTGCCATCTAGCGAAATATATTTGGGTACTGCAGCCGGCCCTGTTGGTGGAGCGCTGCTGCCGTCTAGCGAAATACATTTGGGTACTGCAGCCGCCCTTTTGGTGGAGCGCTGCTGCCATCTAGCCAAATATACTTGGGTATTGCAGCCGTCCCTGTTGGTGGAGCTCTGCTGCCATCTAGCGAAATATACTTGGGTACTGCAGCCGCCCTTTTGGTGGAGCGCTGCTGCCATCTAGCGAAATGTAATTGGGTACTGCAGCCGGCCCGGTTGGTGGAGCGCTGCTGCCATCTAGCGAAATATATTTGGGTACTGCAGCCGGCCCTGTTGGTGGAGCGCTGCTGCCATCTAGCGAAATATATTTGGGTACTGCGGCCGCCCGGTTGGTGGAGCGCTGCTGCCATCTAGCGAAATATATTTGGGTACTGCAGCCGGCCCTGTTGGTGGAGCGCTGCTGCCATCTAGCGAAATGTAGTTGGGTACTGCAGCCGTCCTTCTGGTGGAGCGCTGCTGCCATCTAGCGAAATATATTTGGGTACTGCAGCCGCCCTTTTGGTGGAGCGCTGCTGCCATCTAGCGAAATATACTTGGGTACTGCAACCGGCCCCGTTGGTGGAGCGCTGCTGCCATCTAGCGAAATATATTTGGGTACTGCAGCCGGCCCTTTTTGTGGAGCGCTGCTGCCATCTAGCGAAATGTAATTGGGTACTGCAGCCGCCCTTTTGGTGGAGCGCTGCTGCCATCTAGCGAAATGTAATTGGGTACTGCAGCCGGCGCTGTTGGTGGAGCGCTGCTGCCATCTAGCGACATATACTTGGGTACTGCAGGCGGCCCGGTTGGTGGAGCGCTGCTGCCATCTAGCGAAATATACTTGGGTACTGCAGCCGCCCTTTTGGTGGAGCGCTGCTGCCATCTAGCGAAATATACTTGGGTACTGCAGCCGACCGGTTGGTGGAGCGCTGCTGCCATCTAGCGAAATATATTTGGGTACTGCAGGCGGCCCCTTTTGGTGGAGCGCTGCTGCCATCTAGCGAAATATATTTGGGTACTGCAGCCGGCTCTGTTGGTGGAGCGCTGCTGCCATCTAGCGAAATATACTTGGGTACTTCAGCCGGCCGGTTGGTGGAGCGCTGCTGCCATCTAGCGAAATATAATTGGGTACTGCAGCCGCCCGGTTGGTGGAGCGCTGCTGCCATCTAGCGAAATGTAATTGGGTACTGCAGCCGCCCTTTTGGTGGAGCGCTGCTGCCATCTAGCGAAATATATTTGGGTACTGCAGCCGCCCTTTTGGTGGAGCGCTGCTGCCATCTAGCGAAATATATTTGGGTACTGCAGCCGGCTCTGTTGGTGGAGCGCTGCTGCCATCTAGCGAAATATACTTGGGTACTTCAGCCGGGGTTAGGGTTAGGGTTAAGGTTAGACTGTTAGGGTTAGGGTCAGGGTTAGACTCTTAGGGTTAGACTCTTAGTGTTAGGGTTAGACTCTTAGGGTTAGGGTAGGGTTAGGGTTAGACTCTTAGGGTTAGGGATAGGGTTAGGGTTAGGGTTAGACTCTTAGGGTTAGGGTCAGGGTTAGGGTTAGGGTTAGGGTTAGGGTTAGACTCTTAGGGTTAGGGTTAGGGTTAAGGTTAGACTCTTAGTGTTAGGGTTAGACTCTTAGGGTTAGGGTTAGGGTTAGACTCTTAGGGTTAGGGTTAGGGTTAGACTCTTAGGGTTAGGGTTAGGGTTAGGGTTAGACTCTTAGGGTTAAACTCTTATGTTTAGGGTTAGACTGTTAGGGTTAGAGTTAGGGTTAGGGTTAGACTCTTAGGGTTAGACTCTTAGGGTTAGGGTTAGACTGTTAGGGTTAGGGTTAGGGTTAGGGTTAGACTCTTAGGGTTAGGGTTAGGGTTAGGGTTAGACTCAGGGTTAGGGTATAGACTCTTAGGGTTAGGGTTAGGGTTAGGGTTAGACTGTTAGGGTTAGGGTTAGGGTTAGGGTTAGACTCTTAGGGTTAAACTCTTATGTTTAGGGTTAGACTGTTAGGGTTAGAGTTAGGGTTAGGGTTAGACTCTTAGGGTTAGACTCTTAGGGTTAGGGTTAGACTGTTAGGGTTAGGGTTAGGGTTAGGGTTAGACTCTTAGGGTTAGGGTTAGACTCTTAGGGTTAGGGTTAGACTCAGGGTTAGAGTTAGACTCGTAGGGTTAGGGTTAGGGTTAGGGTTAGACACTTAGGGTCAGGGTTAGGGTTAGGCTCTTAGGGTTAGGGTTAGGGTTAGGGTTAGACTGTTAGGGTTAGGGTTAGGGTTAGGGTTAGACTCGTAGGGTTAGGGTTAGACTCAGGCTCTTAGGGTTAGGGTTAGACTCAGGCTCTTAGGGTGAGGGTTAGACTCAGGCTCTTAGGGTTAGGGTTAGACTCAGGCTCTTCGGGTTAGGGTTAGACTCAGGCTCTTAGGGTTAGGGTTAGACTCAGGCTCTTAGGGTTAGGGTTAGACTCAGGCTCTTAGGGTTAGGGTTAGACTCAGGCTCTTCGGGTGAGGGTTAGACTCAGGCTCTTAGGGTGAGGGTTAGACTCAGTCTCTTAGGCTTAGGGTTAGACTCAGGCTCTTAGGGTGAGGGTTAGACTCAGGCTCTTAGGGTTAGGGTTAGACTCAGGCTCTTAGGGTTAGTGTTAGACTCAGGCTCTTAGGGTTAGGGTTAGACTCAGGCTCTTCGGGTGAGGGTTAGACTCAGGCTCTTAGGGTGAGGGTTAGACTCAGGCTCTTAGGGTTAGGGTTAGACTCAGGCTCTTAGGGTTAGGGTTAGACTCAGGCTCTTAGGGTTAGGGTTAGACTCAGGCTCTTAGGGTTAGGGTTAGACTCAGGCTCTTCGGGTTAGGGTTAGACTCAGGCTCTTAGGGTTAGGGTTAGACTCAGGCTCTTAGGGTGAGGTTTAGACTCAGGCTCTTAGGGTTAGGGTTAGACTCAGGCTCTTAGGGTGAGGGTTAGACTCAGGCTCTTAGGGTTAGGGTTAGAGTCAGGCTCTTAGGGTTAGGGTTAGACTCAGGCTCTTCGGGTTAGGGTTAGACTCAGGCTCTTAGGGTTAGGGTTAGACTCAGGCTCTTAGGGTTAGGGTTAGACTCATGCCCTTAGGGTTAGGGTTAGACTCAGGCTCTTAGGCTTAGGGTTAGACTCAGGCTCTTAGGGTTAGGGTTAGACTCAGGCTCTTAGGGTGAGGGTTAGACTCAGGCTCTTAGGTTTCGCTAGATGGCAGCAGCGCTCCACCAACAGGGCGGCTGCAGTACCCAAGTATATTTCGCTAGATGGCAGCAGCGCTCCACCAACAGCGCCGGCTGCAGTACCCAAGTATATTTCGCTAGATGGCAGCAGCGCTCCACCAACGGGGCCGGCTGCAGTACCCAAGTATATTTCGCTAGATGGCAGCAGCGCTCCACCAACCGGGCGGCTGCAGTACCCAATTACATTTCGCTAGATGGCAGCAGCGCTCCACCAACGGGGCGGCTGCAGTACCCAAGTATATTTCGCTAGACGGCAGCAGCGCTCCACCAAAAGGGCGGCTGCAGTACCCAATTACATTTCGATAGATGGCAGCAGCGCTCCACCAAAAGGGCGGCTGCAGTACCCAAATATATTTCGCTAGATGCCAGCAGCGCTCCACCAACAGAGCCGGCTGCAGTACCCAATTATATTTCGCTAGATGGCAGCAGCGCTCCACCAACCGGTCGGCTGCAGTACCCAATTACATTTCGCTAGATGGCAGCAGCGCTCCACCAACAGAGCCGGCTGCAGTACCCAAATATATTTCGCTAGATGGCAGCAGCGCTCCACCAAAAGGGCGGCTGCAGTACCCAAGTATATTTCGCTAGATGGCAGCAGCGCTCCACCAACCGGGCGGCAGCAGTACCCAAATATATTTCGCTAGATGGCAGCAGCGCTCCACCAAAAGGGCGGCTGCAGTACCCAATTACATTTCGCTAGATGGCAGCAGCGCTCCACCAACAGGGCCGGCTGCAGTACCCAAATATATTTCGCTAGATGCCAGCAGCGCTCCACCAACAGAGCCGGCTGCAGTACCCAATTATATTTCGCTAGATGGCAGCAGCGCTCAACCAACCAGTCGGCTGCAGTACCCAATTACATTTCGCTAGATGGCAGCAGCGCTCCACCAAAAGGGCGGCTGCAGTACCCAAATATATTTCGCTAGATGGCAGCAGCGCTCCACCAACAGCGCCGGCTGCAGTACCCAAGTATATTTCGCTAGATGGCAGCAGCGCTCCACCAACCGGGCGGCTGCAGTACCCAAGTATATTTGGCTAGATGGCAGCAGCGCTCCACCAAAAGGGCGGCTGCAGTACCCAATTACATTTCGCTAGATGGCAGCAGCGCTCCACCAACAGGGCCGGCTGCTGTACCCAAATATATTTCGCTAGATGGCAGCAGTGCTCCACCAACGGGGCCGGCTGCAGTACCCAAGTATATTTCGCTAGATGGCAGCAGCGCTCCACCAAAAGGGCGGCTGCAGTACCCAATTACATTTCGCTAGATGGCAGCAGCGCTCCACCAACAGGGCCGGCTGCTGTACCCAAATATATTTCGCTAGATGGCAGCAGTGCTCCACCAACGGGGCCGGCTGCAGTACCCAAGTATATTTCGCTAGATGGCAGCAGCGCTCCACCAACAGAGCCGGCTGCAGTACCCAAATATATTTCGCTAGATGGCAGCAGCGCTCCACCAACCGGGCGGCTACAGTACCCAATTACATTTCGCTAGATGGCAGCAGCACTCCACCAAGAGGGCCGGCTGCAGTACCCAAATATATTTCGCTAGATGGCAGCAGCGCTCCACCAAAAGGGCGGCTGCAGTACCCAAATATATTTCGCTAGATGGCAGGAGCGCTCCACCAAACGGGCGGCTGCAGTACCCAATTACATTTCGCTAGATGGCAGCAGCGCTCCACCAAAAGGGCGGCTGCAGTACCCAAATACATTTCGCTAGATGGCAGCAGAGCTCCACCAACAGGGCCGGCTGCAGTACCCAAATATATTTCGCGAGACGGCAACAGCGCTCCACCAACCGGGCCGGCTGCAGTACCCAAATATATTTCGCTAGATGGCAGCAGCGCTCCACCAACAGCGCCGGCTGCACTACCCAAATATATTTCGCTAGATGGCAGCAGCGCTCCAACAACCGGGCCGGCTGCAGTACCCAATTACATTTCGCTAGATGGCAGCAGCGCTCCACCAAAAGGTCGTCTGCAGTACCCAAATATATTTCGCTAGATGGCAGCAGCGCTCCACCAAGAGCGCCGGCTGCAGTACCCTAGTATATTTCGCTAGATAGCAGCAGCGCTCCACCAAAAGGGTTAGGGTTAGACTCAGGCTCTTAGGGTTAGGGTTGGACTCAGGCTCTTCGGGTTAGGGTTAGACTCAGGCTCTTAGGGTTAGGGTTAGACTCAGGCTCTTAGGGTTAGGGTCAGACTCAGGCTCTTAGGGTGAGGGTTAGACTCAGGCTCTTCGGGTTAGGGTTAGACTCAGGCTCTTAGGGTTAGGGTTAGACTCAGGCTCTTAGGGTGAGGGTTAGACTCAGGCTCTTAGGGTTAGGGTTAGACTCAGGCTCTTAGGGTTAGGGTTAGACTCAGGCTCTTAGGGTTAGGGTTAGACTCAGGCTCTTAGGGTTAGGGTTAGACTCAGGCTCTTCGGGTTAGGGTTAGACTCAGGCTCTTAGGGTTAGGGTTAGACTCAGGCTCTTAGGGTTAGGGTTAGACTCATGCCCTTAGGGTTAGGGTTAGACTCAGGCTCTTAGGCTTAGGGTTAGACTCAGGCTCTTAGGGTTAGGGTTAGACTCAGGCTCTTAGGGTGAGGGTTAGACTCAGGCTCTTAGGTTTCGCTAGATGGCAGCAGCGCTCCACCAACCGGGCGGCTGCAGTACCCAAGTATATTTCGCTAGATGGCAGCAGCGCTACACCAACAGCGCCGGCTGCAGTACCCAAGTACATTTCGCTAGATGGCAGCAGCGCTCCACCAACGGGGCCGGCTGCAGTACCCAAGTATATTTCGCTAGATGGCAGCAGCGCTCCACCAAAAGGGCGGCTGCAGTACCCAATTACATTTCGCTAGATGGCAGCAGCGCTCCACCAACGGGGCGGCTGCAGTACCCAAGTATATTTCGCTAGACGGCAGCAGCGCTCCACCAAAAGGGCGGCTGCAGTACCCAATTACATTTCGATAGATGGCAGCAGCGCTCCACCAAAAGGGCGGCTGCAGTACCCAAATATATTTCGCTAGATGCCAGCAGCGCTCCACCAACAGAGCCGGCTGCAGTACCCAATTATATTTCGCTAGATGGCAGCAGCGCTCCACCAACCGGTCGGCTGCAGTACCCAATTACATTTCGCTAGATGGCAGCAGCGCTCCACCAACAGAGCCGGCTGCAGTACCCAAATATATTTCGCTAGATGGCAGCAGCGCTCCACCAAAAGGGCGGCTGCAGTACCCAAGTATATTTCGCTAGATGGCAGCAGCGCTCCACCAACCGGGCGGCTGCAGTACCCAAGTATATTTCGCTAGATGGCAGCAGCGCTCCACCAAAAGGGCGGCTGCAGTACCCAATTACATTTCGCTAGATGGCAGCAGCGCTCCACCAACAGGGCCGGCTGCAGTACCCAAATATATTTCGCTAGATGCCAGCAGCGCTCCACCAACAGAGCCGGCTGCAGTACCCAATTATATTTCGCTAGATGGCAGCAGCGCTCAACCAACCAGTCGGCTGCAGTACCCAATTACATTTCGCTAGATGGCAGCAGCGCTCCACCAAAAGGGCGGCTGCAGTACCCAAATATATTTCGCTAGATGGCAGCAGCGCTCCACCAACAGCGCCGGCTGCAGTACCCAAGTATATTTCGCTAGATGGCAGCAGCGCTCCACCAACCGGGCGGCTGCAGTACCCAAGTATATTTGGCTAGATGGCAGCAGCGCTCCACCAAAAGGGCGGCTGCAGTACCCAATTACATTTCGCTAGATGGCAGCAGCGCTCCACCAAAAGGGCCGGCTGCTGTACCCAAATATATTTCGCTAGATGGCAGCAGTGCTCCACCAACGGGGCCGGCTGCAGTACCCAAGTATATTTCGCTAGATGGCAGCAGCGCTCCACCAAAAGGGCGGCTGCAGTACCCAATTACATTTCGCTAGATGGCAGCAGCGCTCCACCAACAGGGCCGGCTGCTGTACCCAAATATATTTCGCTAGATGGCAGCAGTGCTCCACCAACGGGGCCGGCTGCAGTACCCAAGTATATTTCGCTAGATGGCAGCAGCGCTCCACCAACAGAGCCGGCTGCAGTACCCAAATATATTTCGCTAGATGGCAGCAGCGCTCCACTAACCGGGCGGCTACAGTACCCAATTACATTTCGCTAGATGGCAGCAGAGCTCCACCAACAGCGCCGGCTGCAGTACCCAAATATATTTCGCTAGATGGCAGCAGCGCTCCACCAAAAGGGCGGCTGCAGTACCCAAATATATTTCGCTAGATGGCAGCAGCGCTCCACCAAACGGGCGGCTGCAGTACCCAATTACATTTCGCTAGATGGCAGCAGCGCTCCACCAAAAGGGCGGCTGCAGTACCCAAATATATTTCGCGAGACGGCAACAGCGCTCCACCAACCGGGCCGGCTGCAGTACCCAAATGTATTTCGCTAGATGGCAGCAGCGCTCCACCAACAGGGCCGGCTGCACTACCCAAATATATTTCGCTAGATGGCAGCAGCGCTCCAACAACCGGGCCGGCTGCAGTACCCAATTACGTTTCGCTAGATGGCAGCAGCGCTCCACCAAAAGGTCGTCTGCAGTACCCAAATATATTTCGCTAGATGGCAGCAGCGCTCCACCAACAGCGCCGGCTGCAGTACCCTAGTATATTTCGCTAGATAGCAGCAGCGCTCCACCAAAAGGGTTAGGGTCAGACTCAGGCTCTTAGGGTGAGGGTTAGACTCAGGCTCTTAGGGTTAGGGTTAGACTCAGGCTCTTAGGGTTAGGGTTGGACTCAGGCTCTTCGGGTTAGGGTTAGACTCAGGCTCTTAGGGTTAGGGTTCGACTCAGGCCCTTAGGGTTAGGGTCAGACTCAGGCTCTTAGGGTGAGGGTTAGACTCAGGCTCTTAGGGTGAGGGTTAGACTCAGGCTCTTCGGGTTAGGGTTAGACTCAGGCTCTTCGGGTTAGGGTTAGACTCAGGCTCTTCGGGTTAGGGTTAGACTCAGGCTCTTAGGGTGAGGGTTAGACTCAGGCTCTTAGGGTGAGGGTTAGACTCAGGCTCTTAGGGTTAGGGTTAGACTCAGGCTCTTAGGGTGAGGGTTAGACTCAGGCTCTTAGGGTGAGGGTTAGACTCAGGCTCTTCGGGTTAGGGTTAGACTCAGGCTCTTCGGGTTAGGGTTAGACTCAGGCTCTTAGGGTTAGGGTTAGACTCAGGCTCTTAGGGTTAGGGTTAGACTCAGGCTCTTAGGGTTAGGGTTAGACTCAGGCTCTTAGGGTTAGGGTTAGACTCAGTACTATATATTTGGGTACTGCAGCCGCCGCTGTTGGTGGAGCGCTGCTGCCATCTAGCGAAATATACTTGGGTACTGCAGCCGGCGCTGTTGGTGGAGCGCTGCTGCCATGTAGCGAAATATATTTGGGTACTGCAGCAGGCCCTGTTGGTGGAGCGCTGCTGCCGTCTAGCGAAATACATTTGGGTACTGCAGCCGCCCTTTTGGTGGAGCGCTGCTGCCATCTAGCCAAATATACTTGGGTATTGCAGCCGTCCCTGTTGGTGGAGCTCTGCTGCCATCTAGCGAAATATACTTGGGTACTGCAGCCGCCCTTTTGGTGGAGCGCTGCTGCCATCTATCGAAATGTAATTGGGTACTGCAGCCGCCCTTTTGGTGGAGCGCTGGTGCCATCTAGCGAAATATACTTGGGTACTGCAGCCGCCCGGTTGGTGGAGCGCTGCTGCCATCTAGCGAAATGTAATTGGGTACTGCAGCCGCCCGGTTGGTGGAGCGCTGCTGCCATCTAGCGAAATATATTTGGGTACTGCAGCCGGCCCTGTTGGTGGAGCGCTGCTGCCATTTAGCGAAATGTAATTGGGTACTGCGGCCGCCCTTTTGGTGTAGCGCTGCTGCCATCTAGCGAAATATACTGGGGTACTGCAGCCGGCGCTGTTGGTGGAGCGCTGCTGCCATCTAGCGAAATATATTTGGGTACTGCGGCCGCCCGGTTGGTGGAGCGCTGCTGCCATCTAGCGAAATATAATTGGGTACTGCAGCCGGCCCTGTTGGTGGAGCGCTGCTGCCATCTAGCGAAATGTAGTTGGGTACTGCAGCCGTCCTTCTGGTGGAGCGCTGCTGCCATCTAGCGAAATGTAATTGGGTACTGCAGCCGCCCTTTTGGTGGAGCGCTGCTGCCATCTAGCGAAATATACTTGGGTACTGCAGCCGGCGCTGTTGGTGGAGCGCTGCTGCCATCTAGCGAAATATATTTGGGTACTGCAGCCGGCCCTTTTTGTGGAGCGCTGCTGCCATCTAGCGAAATATACTTGGGTACTGCAGCCGCCCTTTTGGTGGAGCGCTGCTGCCATCTAGCGAAATGTAATTGGGTACTGCAGCCGGCGCTGTTTGTGGAGCGCTGCTGCCATCTAGCGACATATACTTGGGTACTGCAGGCGGCCCGGTTGGTGGAGCGCTGCTGCCATCTAGCGAAATATACTTGGGTACTGCAGCCGCCCGGTTGGTGGAGCGCTGCTGCCATCTAGCGTAATATACTTGGGTACTGCAGCCGCCCTTTTGGTGGAGCGCTGCTGCCATCTAGCGAAATATACTTGGGTACTGCAGCCGGCGCTGTTGGTGGAGCGCTGCTGCCATCTAGCGAAATATATTTGGGTACTGCAGCCGGCTCTGTTGGTGGAGCGCTGCTGCCATCTAGCGAAATATACTTGGGTACTTCAGCCGGCCGGTTGGTGGAGCGCTGCTGCCATCTAGCGACATATACTTGGGTACTGCAGCCGCCCGGTTGGTGGAGCGCTGCTGCCATCTAGCGAAATGTAATTGGGTACTGCAGCCGCCCTGTTGGTGGAGCGCTGCTGCCATCTAGCGAAATATATATGGGTACTGCACCCGGCGCTGTTGGTGGAGCGCTGCTGCCATCTAGCGAAATATACTTGGGTACTGCAGCCGGCGCTGTTGGTGGAGCGCTGCTGCCATCTAGCGAAATGTAATTGGGTACTGCAGCCGCCCTTTTGGTGGAGCGCTGCTGCCATCTAGCGACATATACTTGGGTACTGCAGCCGGCGCTGTTGGTGGAGCGCTGCTGCCATCTAGCGAAATATAATTGGGTACTGCAGCCGGCGCTGTTGGTCGAGCGCTGCTGCCATCTAGCGAAATGTAGTTGGGTTCTGCAGCCGTCCTTCTGGTGGAGCGCTGCTGCCATCTAGCGAAATATATTTGGGTACTGCAGACGACCTTTTGGTGGAGCGCTGCTGCCATCTAGCGAAATATACTTGGGTACTGGAACCGGCCCCGTTGGTGGAGCGCTGCTGCCATCTAGCGAAATATATTTGGGTACTGCAGCCGGCCCTGTTGGTGGAGCGCTGCTGCCATCTAGCGAAATGTAATTGGGTACTGCAGCCGCCCTTTTGGTGGAGCGCTGCTGCCATCTAGCGAAATGTAATTGGGTACTGCAGCCGGCGCTGTTGGTGGAGCGCTGCTGCCATCTAGCGACATATACTTGGGTACTGCAGGCGGCCCGGTTGGTGGAGCGCTGCTGCCATCTAGCGAAATATACTTGGGTACTGCAGCCGCCGCTGTTGGTGGAGCGCTGCTGCCATCTAGCGAAATATACTTGGGTACTGCAGCCGGCGCTGTTGGTGGAGCGCTGCTGCCATGTAGCGAAATATATTTGGGTACTGCAGCAGGCCCTGTTGGTGGAGCGCTGCTGCCGTCTAGCGAAATATATTTGGGTACTGCAGCCGGCTCTGTTGGTGGAGCGCTGCTGCCATCTAGCGAAATATACTTGGGTACTTCAGCCGGCCGGTTGGTTGAGCGCTGCTGCCATCTAGCGAAATATAATTGGGTACTGCAGCCGCCCGGTTGGTGGAGCGCTGCTGCCATCTAGCGAAATGTAATTGGGTACTGCAGCCGCCCTTTTGGTGGAGCGCTGCTGCCATCTAGCGAAATATATTTGGGTACTGCAGCCGCCCTTTTGGTGGAGCGCTGCTGCCATCTAGCGAAATATATTTGGGTACTGCAGCCGGCTCTGTTGGTGGAGCGCTGCTGCCATCTAGCGAAATATACTTGGGTACTTCAGCCGGGGTTAGGGTTAGGGTTAAGGTTAGACTGTTAGGGTTAGGGTTAGGGTTAGACTCTTAGGGTTAGACTCTTAGTGTTAGGGTTAGACTCTTAGGGTTAGGGTAGGGTTAGGGTTAGACTCTTAGGGTTAGGGATAGGGTTAGGGTTAGGGTTAGACTCTTAGGGTTAGGGTCAGGGTTAGGGTTAGGGTTAGGGTTAGGGTTAGACTCTTAGGGTTAGGGTTAGGGTTAAGGTTAGACTCTTAGTGTTAGGGTTAGACTCTTAGGGTTAGGGTTAGGGTTAGTCTCTTAGGGTTAGGGTTAGGGTTAGACTCTTAGGGTTAGGGTTAGGGTTAGGGTTAGACTCTTAGGGTTAAACTCTTATGTTTAGGGTTAGACTGTTAGGGTTAGAGTTAGGATTAGGGTTAGACTCTTAGGGTTAGACTCTTAGGGTTAGGGTTAGACTGTTAGGGTTAGGGTTAGGGTTAGGGTTAGACTCTTAGGGTTAGGGTTAGGGTTAGGGTTAGACTCAGGGTTAGGGTATAGACTCTTAGGGTTAGGGTTAGGGTTAGGGTTAGACTGTTAGGGTTAGGGTTAGGGTTAGGGTTAGACTCTTAGGGTTAAACTCTTATGTTTAGGGTTAGACTGTTAGAGTTAGAGTTAGGGTTAGGGTTAGACTCTTAGGGTTAGACTCTTAGGGTTAGGGTTAGACTGTTAGGGTTAGGGTTAGGGTTAGGGTTAGACTCTTAGGGTTAGGGTTAGACTCTTAGGGTTAGGGTTAGACTCAGGGTTAGAGTTAGACTCGTAGGGTTAGGGTTAGGGTTAGGGTTAGACACTTAGGGTCAGGGTTAGGGTTAGGATCTTAGGGTTAGGGTTAGGGTTAGGGTTAGACTGTTAGGGTTAGGGTTAGGGTTAGGGTTAGACTCGTAGGGTTAGGGTTAGACTCAGGCTCTTAGGGTTAGGGTTAGACTCAGGCTCTTAGGGTTAGGGTTAGACTCAGGCTCTTAGGGTGAGGGTTAGACTCAGGCTCTTAGGCTTAGGGTTAGACTCAGGCTCTTAGTGTTAGGGTTAGACTCAGGCTCTTAGGGTTAGGGTTAGACTCAGGCTCTTCGGGTTAGGGTTAGACTCAGGCTCTTACGGTTAGGGTTAGACTCAGGCTCTTAGGGTTAGGCTTAGACTCAGGCTCTTAGGGTTAGGGTTAGACTCAGGCTCTTCGGGTGAGGGTTAGACTCAGGCTCTTAGGGTGAGGGTTAGACTCAGGCTCTTAGGGTTAGGGTTAGACTCAGGCTCTTAGGGTGAGGGTTAGACTCAGGCTCTTAGGGTTAGGGTTAGACTCAGGCTCTTAGGGTTAGGGTTAGACTCAGGCTCTTAGGGTTAGGGTTAGACTCAGGCTCTTCGGGTGAGGGTTAGACTCAGGCTCTTAGGGTGAGGGTTAGACTCAGGCTCTTAGGGTTAGGGTTAGACTCAGGCTCTTAGGGTTAGGGTTAGACTCAGGCTCTTAGGGTTAGGGTTAGACTCAGGCTTTTAGGGTTAGGCTTAGACTCAGGCTCTTCGGGTTAGGGTTAGACTCAGGCTCTTCGGGTTAGGGTTAGACTCAGGCTCTTAGGGTTAGGGTTAGACTCAGGCTCTTAGGGTGAGGGTTAGACTCAGGCTCTTAGGGTTAGGGTTAGACTCAGGCTCTTCGGGTTAGGGTTAGACTCAGGCTCTTAGGGTTAGGGTTAGACTCAGGCTCTTAGGGTTAGGGTTAGACTCAGGCTCTTAGGGTTAGGGTTAGACTCATGCCCTTAGGGTTAGGGTTAGACTCAGGCTCTTAGGCTTAGGGTTAGACTCAGGCTCTTAGGGTGAGGGTTAGACTCAGGCTCTTAGGTTTCGCTAGATGGCAGCAGCGCTCCACCAACCGGGCGGCTGCAGTACCCAAGTATATTTCGCTAGATGGCAGCAGCGCTACACCAACAGCGCCGGCTGCAGTACCCAAGTATATTTCGCTAGATGGCAGCAGCGCTCCACCAACGGGGCCGGCTGCAGTACCCAAGTATATTTCGCTAGATGGCAGCAGCGCTCCACCAAAAGGGCGGCTGCAGTACCCAATTACATTTCGCTAGATGGCAGCAGCGCTCCACCAACGGGGCGGCTGCAGTACCCAAGTATATTTCGCTAGACGGCAGCAGCGCTCCACCAAAAGGGCGGCTGCAGTACCCAATTACATTTCGATAGATGGCAGCAGCGCTCCACCAACAGGGCCGGCTGCAGTACCCAAATATATTTCGCTAGATGCCAGCAGCGCTCCACCAACAGAGCCGGCTGCAGTACCCAATTATATTTCGCTAGATGGCAGCAGCGCTCCACCAACCGGTCGGCTGCAGTACCCAATTACATTTCGCTAGATGGCAGCAGCGCTCCACCAACAGAGCCGGCTGCAGTACCCAAATATATTTCGCTAGATGGCAGCAGCGCTCCACCAAAAGGGCGGCTGCAGTACCCAAGTATATTTCGCTAGATGGCAGCAGCGCTCCACCAACCGGGCGGCTGCAGTACCCAAGTATATTTCGCTAGATGGCAGCAGCGCTCCACCAAAAGGGCGGCTGCAGTACCCAATTACATTTCGCTAGATGGCAGCAGCGCTCCACCAACAGGGCCGGCTGCAGTACCCAAATATATTTCGCTAGATGCCAGCAGCGCTCCACCAACAGAGCCGGCTGCAGTACCCAATTATATTTCGCTAGATGGCAGCAGCGCTCAACCAACCAGTCGGCTGCAGTACCCAATTACATTTCGCTAGATGGCAGCAGCGCTCCACCAAAAGGGCGGCTGCAGTACCCAAATATATTTCGCTAGATGGCAGCAGCGCTCCACCAACAGCGCCGGCTGCAGTACCCAAGTATATTTCGCTAGATGGCAGCAGCGCTCCACCAACCGGGCGGCTGCAGTACCCAAGTATATTTGGCTAGATGGCAGCAGCGCTCCACCAAAAGGGCGGCTGCAGTACCCAATTACATTTCGCTAGATGGCAGCAGCGCTCCACCAACAGGGCCGGCTGCTGTACCCAAATATATTTCGCTAGATGGCAGCAGTGCTCTACCAACGGGGCCGGCTGCAGTACCCAAGTATATTTCGCTAGATGGCAGCAGCGCTCCACCAAAAGGGCGGCTGCAGTACCCAATTACATTTCGCTAGATGGCAGCAGCGCTCCACCAACAGGGCCGGCTGCTGTACCCAAATATATTTCGCTAGATGGCAGCAGTGCTCCACCAACGGGGCCGGCTGCAGTACCCAAGTATATTTCGCTAGATGGCAGCAGCGCTCCACCAACAGAGCCGGCTGCAGTACCCAAATATATTTCGCTAGATGGCAGCAGCGCTCCACCAACCGGGCGGCTACAGTACCCAATTACATTTCGCTAGATGGCAGCAGCACTCCACCAAGAGGGCCGGCTGCAGTACCCAAATATATTTCGCTAGATGGCAGCAGCGCTCCACCAAAAGGGCGGCTGCAGTACCCAAATATATTTCGCTAGATGGCAGCAGCGCTCCACCAACGGGCGGCTGCAGTACCCAATTACATTTCGCTAGATGGCAGCAGCGCTCCACCAAAAGGGCGGCTGCAGTACCCAAATACATTTCGCTAGATGGCAGCAGAGCTCCACCAACAGGGCCGGCTGCAGTACCCAAATATATTTCGCGAGACGGCAACAGCGCTCCACCAACCGGGCCGGCTGCAGTACCCAAATATATTTCGCTAGATGGCAGCAGCGCTCCACCAACAGGGCCGGCTGCACTACCCAAATATATTTCGCTAGATGGCAGCAGCGCTCCAACAACCGGGCTGGCTGCAGTACCCAATTACATTTCGCTAGATGGCAGCAGCGCTCCACCAAAAGGTCGTCTGCAGTACCCAAATATATTTCGCTAGATGGCAGCAGCGCTCCACCAAGAGCGCCGGCTGCAGTACCCTAGTATATTTCGCTAGATAGCAGCAGCGCTCCACCAAAAGGGTTAGGGTTAGACTCAGGCTCTTAGGGTTAGGGTTAGACTCAGGCTCTTAGGTTTAGGGTTGGACTCAGGCTCTTCGGGTTAGGGTTAGACTCAGGCTCTTAGGGTTAGGGTTAGACTCAGGCTCTTAGGGTTAGGGTCAGACTCAGGCTCTTAGGGTGAGGGTTAGACTCAGGCTCTTAGGGTGAGGGTTAGACTCAGGCTCTTAGGGTTAGGGTTAGACTCAGGCTCTTAGGGTTAGGGTTAGACTCAGGCTCTTAGGGTTAGGGTTAGACTCAGGCTCTTAGGGTGAGGGTTAGACTCAGGCTCTTAGGGTTAGGGTTAGACTCAGGCTCTTAGGGTTAGGGTTAGACACAGGCTCTTAGGGTTAGGGTCAGATTTAATACTATATATTTGTGTACTGCAGCCGCCCTTTTGGTGGAGCGCTGCTGCCATCTAGCGAAATATACTTGGGTACTGCAGCCGGCGCTGTTGGTGGAGCGCTGCTGCCATCTAGCGAAATATATTTGGGTACTGCAGCCGGCCCTGTTGGTGGAGCGCTGCTGCCATCTAGCGAAATATATTTGGGTACTGCAGCCAGCTCTGTTGGTGGAGCTCTGCTGCCATCTAGCGAAATATAATTGGGTACTGCAGCCGGCCGGTTGGTGGAGCGCTGCTGCCATCTAGCGAAATGTAATTGGGTACTGCAGCCGCCCGGTTGGTGGAGCGCTGCTGCCATCTAGCGAAATATACTTGGGTACTGCAGCCGGCGCTGTTGGTGGAGCGCTGCTGCCATCTAGCGAAATATACTTGGGTACTGCAGCCGCCCGGTTGGTGGAGCGCTGCTGCCATCTAGCGAAATATATTTGGGTACTGCAGCCGGCCCTGTTGGTGGAGCGCTGCTGCCATCTAGCGAAATATACTTGGGTACTGCAGCCGCCCGGTTGGTGGAGCGCTGCTGCCATCTAGCGAAATATACTTGGGTACTGCAGCCGGCGCTGTTGGTGGAGCGCTGCTGCCATCTAGCGAAATATATTTGGGTACTGCAGCCGGCCCTGTTTGTGGAGCGCTGCTGCCATCTAGCGAAATATATTTGGGTACTGCAGTCGGCTCTGTTGGTGGAGCGCTGCTGCCATCCAGCGAAATATACTTGGGTACTTCAGCCGGGTTTAGGGTTAGGGTTAGGGTTAGACTGTTAGGGTTAGGGTTAGGGTTAGGGTTAGACTCTTAGGGTTAGACTCTTAGGGTTAGGGTTAGACTCTTACGGTTAGGGTTAGGGTTAGGGTTAGGGTTAGGGTTAGACTCTTAGGGTTAGGGTTAGACTCTTAGGGTTAGGGTTAGGGTTAGGGTTAGACTCTTAGGGTTAGGGTTAGACTCTTAGGGTTAGGGTTAAGGTTAGGGTTAGGGTTAGACTCTTAGGGTTAGGGTTAGACTCTTAGGGTTAGGGTTAGGGTTAGACGCTTAGGGTTAGGGTTAGGGTTAGGGTTAGGGTTACACTCTTAGGGTTAGGGTTAGGGTTAGGGTTAGACTCTTAGGGTTAGGGTTAGACTTAGGCTCTTAGGGTTAGGGTTAGACTCAGGCTCTTAGGGTTAGGGTTAGACTCAGGCTCTTACGGTTAGGGTTAGACTCAGGCTCTTAGGGTTAGGGTTAGACACAGGCTCTTAGGGTTAGGGTCAGATTTAATACTATATATTTGTGTACTGCAGCCGCCCTTTTGGTGGAGCGCTGCTGCCATCTAGCGAAATATACTTGGGTACTGCAGCCGGCGCTGTTGGTGGAGCGCTGCTGCCATCTAGCGAAATATATTTGGGTACTGCAGCCGGCCCTGTTGGTGGAGCGCTGCTGCCATCTAGCGAAATATACTTGGGTACTGCAGCCGGCCCTTTTGGTGGAGCGCTGCTGCCATCTAGCGAAATATATTTGGGTACTGCAGCCAGCTCTGTTGGTGGAGCTCTGCTGCCATCTAGCGAAATATAATTGGGTACTGCAGCCGGCCTTTTGGTGGAGCGCTGCTGCCATCTAGCGAAATGTAATTGGGTACTGCAGCCGCCCGGTTGGTGGAGCGCTGCTGCCATCTAGCGAAATATACTTGGGTACTGCAGCCGCCCGGTTGGTGGAGCGCTGCTGCCATCTAGCGAAATATACTTGGGTACTGCAGCCGGCCCTGTTGGTGGAGCGCTGCTGCCATCTAGCGAAATATACTTGGGTACTGCAGCCGCCCGGTTGGTGGAGCGCTGCTGCCATCTAGCGAAATATACTTGGGTACTGCAGCCGGCCCTGTTGGTGGAGCGCTGCTGCCATCTAGCGAAATATACTTGGGTACTGCAGCCGCCCGGTTGGTGGAGCGCTGCTGCCATCTAGCGAAATATACTTGGGTACTGCAGCCGGCCCTTTTGGTGGAGCGCTGCTGCCATCTAGCGAAATATACTTGGGTACTGCAGCCGCCCGGTTGGTGGAGCGCTGCTGCCATCTAGCGAAATATACTTGGGTACTGCAGCCGGCCCTGTTGGTGGAGCGCTGCTGCCATCTAGCGAAATATATTTGGGTACTGCAGCCGGCGCTGTTGGTGGAGCGCTGCTGCCATCTAGCGAAATATATTTGGGTACTGCAGCCGGCTCTGTTGGTGGAGCGCTGCTGCCATCTAGCGAAATATATTTGGGTACTGCAGCCGGCTCTGTTTGTGGAGCGCTGCTGCCATCTAGCGAAATATACTTGGGTACTTCAGCCGGGTTTAGGGTTAGGGTTAGGGTTAGACTGTTAGGGTTAGGGTTAGACTCTTAGGGTTAGACTCTTAGGGTAAGACTCTTAGGGTTAGGGTTAGACTCTTACGGTTAGGGTTAGGGTTAGGGTTAGGGTTAGACTCTTAGGGTTAGGGTTAGACTCTTAGGGTTAGGGTTAGGGTTAGGGTTAGGGTTAGACTCTTAGGGTTAGGGTTAGACTCTTAGGGTTAGGGTTAGGGTTAGGGTTAGGGTTAGACTCTTAGGGTTAGGGTTAGGGTTACGGTTAGACTCTTAGGGTTAGAGTTAGGGTTAGGGTTAGACTCTTAAGGTTAGGGTTAGACTCTTAGGGTTAGGGTTGGGGTTAGGGTTAGACTCTTAGGGTTAGGGTTAGACTCTTAGGGTTAAGGTTAGGGTTAGGGTTAGACACTTAGGGTTAGGGTTAGGGTGAGGGTTAGACTCTTAGGGTTAGGGTTATATTCAGATTAGGGTTAGACTCTTAGGGTTAGGGTTAGGGTTAGACTCTTAGGGTTAGGGTTAGGGTTAGGGTTAGACTCTTAGGGTTAGGGTTAGACTCTTACGGTTAGGGTTAGGGTTAGGGTTAGGGTTAGACTCTTAGGGTTAGGGTTAGACTCTTAGGGTTAGGGTTAGGGTTAGGGTTAGACTCTTAGGGTTAGGGTTACGGTTAGACTCTTAGGGTTAGAGTTAGGGTTAGGGTTAGACTCTTAGGGTTAGGGTTAGACTCTTAGGGTTAGGGTTGGGGTTAGGGTTAGACTCTTAGGGTTAGGGTTAGACTCTTAGGGTTAGAGTTAGGGTTAGGGTTAGGGTTAGACACTTAGGGTTAGGGTTAGGGTGAGGGTTAGACTCTTAGGGTTAGGGTTATATTCAGGGTTAGGGTTAGACTCTTAGGGTTAGGGTTAGGGTTAGGGTTAGACTCTTAGGGTAAGGGTTAGACTTAGGCTCTTAGGGTTAGGGTTAGACTCAGGCTCTTAGGGTTAGGGTTAGACTCAGGCTCTTAGGGTGAGGGTTAGACTCAGGCTCTTAGGGTGAGGGTTAGACTCAGGCTCTTAGGGTTAGGGTTAGACTCAGGCTCTTAGGGTTAGGGTTAGACTCAGGCTCTTACGGTTAGGGTTAGACTCAGGCTCTTAGGGTTAGGGTTAGACACAGGCTCTTAGGGTTAGGGTCAGACTCAGTACTATATATTTGGGTACTGCAGCCGCCCTTTTGGTGGAGCGCTGCTGCCATCTAGCGAAATATACTTGGGTATTGCAGCCGGCGCTGTTGGTGGAGCGCTGCTGCCGTCTAGCGAAATATATTTGGGTACTGCAGCCGGCCCTGTTGGTGGAGCGCTGCTGCCATCTAGCGAAATATATTTGGGTACTGCAGCCGCCCTTTTGGTGGAGCGCTGCTGCCATCTAGCGAAATATATTTGGGTACTGCAGCCGGCGCTGTTGGTGGAGCTCTGCTGCCATCTAGCGAAATATACTTGGGTACTGCAGCCGCCCTTTTGGGGGAGCGCTGCTGCCATCTAGCTAAATGTAATTGGGTACTGCAGCCGCCCGGTTGGTGGAGCGCTGCTGCCATCTAGCGAAATGTAATTGGGTACTGCAGCCGCCCGGTTGGTGGAGCGCTGCTGCCATCTAGCGAAATATACTTGGGTACTGCAGCCGCCCGGTTTGTGGAGCGCTGCTGCCATCTAGCGAAATATATTTGGGTACTGCAGCCGGCGCTGTTAATGGAGCGCTGCTGCCATCTAGCGAAATGTAATTGGGTACTGCAGCCGCCCGGTTGGTGTAGCGCTGCTGCCATCTAGCGAAATATACTTGGGTACTGCAGCCGCCCGGTTGGTGGAGCGCTGCTGCCATCTAGCGAAATATATTTGGGTACTGCAGCCGGCCCTGTTGGTGGAGCGCTGCTGCCATCTAGCGAAATATACTTGGGTACTGCAGCCGCCCGGTTGGTGGAGCGCTGCTGCCATCTAGCGAAATATACTTGGGTACTGCACCCGGCCCTGTTGGTGGAGCGCTGCTGCCATCTAGCGAAATATACTTGGGTACTGCAGCCGCCCGGTTGGTGGAGCGCTGCTGCCATCTAGCGAAATATATTTGGGTACTGCAGCCGGCCCTGTTGGTGGAGCTCTGCTGCCATCTAGCGAAATATACTTGGGTACTGCAGCCGCCCTTTTGGTGGAGCGCTGCTGCCATCTAGCGAAATGTAATTGGGTACTGCAGCCGCCCGGTTGGTGGAGCGCTGCTGCCATCTAGCGAAATATACTTGGGTACTGCAGCCGGCCCTGTTGGTGGAGCGCTGCTGCCATCTAGCGAAATATACTTGGGTACTGCAGCCGCCCGGTTGGTGGAGCGCTGCTGCCATCTAGCGAAATATATTTGGGTACTGCAGCCGGCGCTGTTGGTGGAGCGCTGCTGCCATCTAGCGAAATATATTTGGGTACTGCAGCCGGCCCTGTTGGTGGAGCGCTGCTGCCATCTAGCGAAATATATTTGGGTACTGCAGCCGGCCCTGTTGGTGGAGCGCTGCTGCCATCTAGCGAAATATATTTGGGTACTGCAGCCGGCGCTGTTGGTGGAGCGCTGCTGCCATCTAGCGAAATATATTTGGGTACTGCAGCCGGCTCTGTTGGTGGAGCGCTGCTGCCATCTAGCGAAATATACTTGGGTACTTCAGCCGGGTTTAGGGTTAGGGTTAGGGTTAGACTGTTAGGGTTAGGGTTAGACTCTTAGGGTTAGACTCTTAGGGTTAGACTCTTAGGGTTAGGGTTAGGGTTAGGGTTAGACTCTTAGGGTTAGGGTTAGGGTTAGGCTCTTAGGGTTAGGGTTAGACTCAGGCTCTTAGGGTGAGGGTTAGACTCAGGCTCTTAGGGTTAGGGTTAGACTCAGGCTCTGAGGGTGAGGGTTAGACTCAGGCTCTTAGGGTGAGGGTTGGACTCAGGCTCTTAGGGTTAGGGTTAGACTCAGGCTCTTAGGGTGAGGGTTAGACTCAGGCTCTTAGGGTTAGGGTTAGACTCAGGCTCTTAGGGTTAGGGTCAGACTCAGTACTATATATTTGGGTACTGCAGCCGCCCTTTTGGTGGAGCGCTGCTGCCATCTAGCGAAATATACTTGGGTATTGCAGCCGGCGCTCTTGGTGGAGCGCTGCTGCCATCTAGCGAAATATATTTGTGTACTGCAGCCGGCCCTGTTGGTGGAGCGCTGCTGCCATCTAGCGAAATGTAATTGGGTACTGCAGCCGCCCTTTTGGTGGAGCGCTGCTGCCATCTAGCGAAATATATTTGGATACTGCAGCCGGCCCTGTTGGTGGAGCTCTGCTGCCATCTAGCGAAATATACTTGGGTACTGCAGCCGCCCTTTTGGTGGAGCGCTGCTGCCATCTAGCGAAATGTAATTGGGTACTGCAGCCGCCCGGTTGGTGGAGCGCTGCTGCCATGTAGCGAAATATATTTGGGTACTGCAGCCGGCCCTGTTGGTGGAGCTCTGCTGCCATCTAGCGAAATATATTTGGGTACTGCAGCCGCCCGGTTGGTGGAGCGCTGCTGCCATCTAGCGAAATGTAATTGGGTACTGCAGCCGCCCGGTTGGTGGAGCGCTGCTGCCATCTAGCGAAATATACTTGGGTACTGCAGCCGGCCCTGTTGGTGGAGCGCTGCTGCCATCTAGCGAAATATACTTGGGTACTGCAGCCGCCCGGTTTGTGGAGCGCTGCTGCCATCTAGCGAAATATATTTGGGTACTGCAGCCGGCCCTGTTGGTGGAGCGCTGCTGCCATCTAGCAAAATGTAATTGGGTACTGCAGCCGCCCGGTTGGTGTAGCGCTGCTGCCATCTAGCGAAATATACTTGGGTACTGCAGCCGCCCGGTTGGTGGAGCGCTGCTGCCATCTAGCGAAATGTAATGGGGTACTGCAGCCGCCCGGTTGGTGGAGCGCTGCTGCCATCTAGCGAAATATACTTGGGTACTGCAGCCGCCCGGTTGGTGGAGCGCTGCTGCCATCTAGCGAAATATACTTGGGTACTGCAGCCGGCCCTGTTGGTGGAGCGCTGCTGCCATCTAGCGAAATATATTTGGGTACTGCAGCCGCCCTTTTGGTGGAGCGCTGCTGCCATCTAGCGAAATATACTTGGGTACTGCAGCCGGCCCTGTTGGTGGAGCTCTGCTGCCATCTAGCGAAATATACTTGGGTACTGCAGCCGCCCTTTTGGTGGAGCGCTGCTGCCATCTAGCGAAATGTAATTGGGTACTGCAGCCGCCCGGTTGGTGGAGCGCTGCTGCCATCTAGCGAAATATACTTGGGTACTGCAGCCGGCGCTGTTGGTGGAGCGCTGCTGCCATCTAGCGAAATATACTTGGGTACTGCAGCCGCCCGGTTTGTGGAGCGCTGCTGCCATCTAGCGAAATATATTTGGGTACTGCAGCCGGCGCTGTTGGTGGAGCGCTGCTGCCATCTAGCGAAATATACTTGGGTACTGCAGCCGCCCGGTTGGTGGAGCGCTGCTGCCATCTAGCGAAATATACTTGGGTACTGCAGCCGCCCGGTTGGTGGAGCGCTGCTGCCATCTAGCGAAATATATTTGGGTACTGCAGCCGGCCCTGTTGGTGGAGCGCTGCTGCCATCTAGCGAAATATACTTGGGTACTGCAGCCGCCCGGTTGGTGGAGCGCTGCTGCCATCTAGCGAAATATACTTGGGTACTGCAGCCGGCGCTGTTGGTGGAGCGCTGCTGCCATCTAGCGAAATATATTTGGGTACTGCAGCCGGCTCTGTTTGTGGAGCGCTGCTGCCATCTAGCGAAATATACTTGGGTACTTCAGCCGGGTTTAGGGTTAGGGTTAGGGTTAGACTGTTAGGGTTAGGGTTAGACTGTTAGGGTTAGACTCTTAGGGTTAGACTCTTAGGGTTAGGGTTAGACTCTTACGGTTAGGGTTAGGGTTAGGGTTAGGGTTAGGGTTAGACTCTTAGGGTTAGGGTTAGACTCTTAGGGTTAGGGTTAGGGTTAGGGTTAGACTCTTAGGGTTAGGGTTAGACTCTTAGGGTTAGGGTTAGGGTTAGGGTTAGGGTTAGATTCTTAGGGTTAGGGTTAGACTCTTAGGGTTAGGGTTAGGGTTAGGGTTAGACTCTTAGGGTTAGGGTTAGGGTTAGGATAGGGTTAGACTCTTAGGGTTAGGGTTAGGGTTACGGTTAGACTCTTAGGGTTAGAGTTAGGGTTAGGGTTAGACTCTTAAGGTTAGGGTTAGACTCTTAGGGTTAGGGTTGGGGTTAGGGTTAGACTCTTAGGGTTAGGGTTAGACTCTTAGGGTTAAGGTTAGGGTTAGGGTTAGGGTTAGACACTTAGGGTTAGGGTTAGGGTGAGGGTTAGACTCTTAGGGTTAGGGTTATATTCAGATTAGGGTTAGACTCTTAGGGTTAGGGTTAGGGTTAGACTCTTAGGGTTAGGGCTAGGGTTAGGGTTAGACTCTTAGGGTTAGGGTTAGACTCTTACGGTTAGGGTTAGGGTTAGGGTTAGGGTTAGACTCTTAGGGTTAGGGTTAGACTCTTAGGGTTAGGGTTAGGGTTAGGGTTAGACTCTTAGGGTTAGGGTTAGGGTTACGGTTAGACTCTTAGGGTTAGAGTTAGGGTTAGGGTTAGACTCTTAGGGTTAGGGTTAGACTCTTAGGGTTAGGGTTGGGGTTAGGGTTAGACTCTTAGGGTTAGGGTTAGACTCTTAGGGTTAGAGTTAGGGTTAGGGTTAGGGTTAGACACTTAGGGTTAGGGTTAGGGTGAGGGTTAGACTCTTAGGGTTAGGGTTATATTCAGGGTTAGGGTTAGACTCTTAGGGTTAGGGTTAGGGTTAGGGTTAGACTCTTAGGGTAAGGGTTAGACTTAGGCTCTTAGGCTTAGGGTTAGACTCAGGCTCTTAGGGTTACGGTTAGACTCAGGCTCTTAGGGTGAGGGTTAGACTCAGGCTCTTAGGGTGAGGGTTAGACTCAGGCTCTTAGGGTTAGGGTTAGACTCAGGCTCTTAGGGTTAGGGTCAGACTCAGTACTATATATTTGGGTACTGCAGCCGCCCTTTTGGTGGAGCGCTGCTGCCATCTAGCGAAATATACTTGGGTACTGCAGCCGCCCGGTTGGTGGAGCGCTGCTGCCATCTAGCGAAATATATTTGGGTACTGCAGCCGGCCCTGTTGGTGGAGCGCTGCTGCCATCTAGCGAAATATACTTGGGTACTGCAGCCGCCCGGTTGGTGGAGCGCTGCTGCCATCTAGCGAAATATACTTGGGTACTGCAGCCGGCGCTGTTGGTGGAGCGCTGCTGCCATCTAGCGAAATATATTTGGGTACTGCAGCCGGCTCTGTTTGTGGAGCGCTGCTGCCATCTAGCGAAATATACTTGGGTACTTCAGCCGGGTTTAGGGTTAGGGTTAGGGTTAGACTGTTAGGGTTAGGGTTAGACTGTTAGGGTTAGACTCTTAGGGTTAGACTCTTAGGGTTAGGGTTAGACTCTTACGGTTAGGGTTAGGGTTAGGGTTAGGGTTAGACTCTTAGGGTTAGGGTTAGACTCTTAGGGTTAGGGTTAGGGTTAGGGTTAGACTCTTAGGGTTAGGGTTAGACTCTTAGGGTTAGGGTTAGGGTTAGGGTTAGGGTTAGATTCTTAGGGTTAGGGTTAGACTCTTACGGTTAGGGTTAGGGTTAGGGTTAGGGTTAGACTCTTAGGGTTAGGGTTAGACACTTAGGGTTAGGGTTAGGGTGAGGGTTAGACTCTTAGGGTTAGGGTTATATTCAGATTAGGGTTAGACTCTTAGGGTTAGGGTTAGGGTTAGACTCTTAGGGTTAGGGTTAGGGTTAGGGTTAGACTCTTAGGGTTAGGGTTAGACTCTTACGGTTAGGGTTAGGGTTAGGGTTAGGGTTAGACTCTTAGGGTTAGGGTTAGACTCTTAGGGTTAGGGTTAGGGTTAGGGTTAGACTCTTAGGGTTAGGGTTAGGGTTACGGTTAGACTCTTAGGGTTAGAGTTAGGGTTAGGGTTAGACTCTTAGGGTTAGGGTTAGACTCTTAGGGTTAGGGTTGGGGTTAGGGTTAGACTCTTAGGGTTAGGGTTAGACTCTTAGGGTTAGAATTAGGGTTAGGGTTAGGGTTAGACACTTAGGGTTAGGGTTAGGGTGAGGGTTAGACTCTTAGGGTTAGGGTTATATTCAGGGTTAGGGTTAGACTCTTAGGGTTAGGGTTAGGGTTAGGGTTAGACTCTTAGGGTAAGGGTTAGACTTAGGCTCTTAGGGTTAGGGTTAGACTCAGGCTCTTAGGGTTAGGGTTAGACTCAGGCTCTTAGGGTGAGGGTTAGACTCAGGCTCTTAGGGTGAGGGTTAGACTCAGGCTCTTAGGGTTAGGGTTAGACTCAGGCTCTTAGGGTTAGGGTTAGACTCAGGCTCTTAGGGTGAGGGTTAGACTCAGGCTCTTAGGGTTAGGGTTAGACTCAGGCTCTTAGGGTTAGGGTCAGACTCAGTACTATATATTTGGGTACTGCAGCCGCCCTTTTGGTGGAGCGCTGCTGCCATCTAGCGAAATATATTTGGGTACTGCAGCCGGCCCTGTTGGTGGAGCGCTGCTGCCATCTAGCGAAATGTAATTGGGTACTGCAGCCGCCCTTTTGGTGGAGCGCTGCTGCCATCTAGCGAAATATATTTGGATACTGCAGCCGGCCCTGTTGGTGGAGCTCTGCTGCCATCTAGCGAAATTTACTTGGGTACTGCAGCCGCCCTTTTGGTGGAGCGCTGCTGCCATCTAGCGAAATGTAATTGGGTACTGCAGCCGCCCGGTTGGTGGAGCGCTGCTGCCATCTAGCGAAATATATTTGGGTACTGCAGCCGGCCCTGTTGGTGGAGCTCTGCTGCCATCTAGCGAAATATACTTGGGTACTGCAGCCGCCCGGTTGGTGGAGCGCTGCTGCCATCTAGCGAAATGTAATTGGGTACTGCAGCCGCCCGGTTGGTGGAGCGCTGCTGCCATCTAGCGAAATATACTTGGGTACTGCAGCCGGCCCTGTTGGTGGAGCGCTGCTGCCATCTAGCGAAATATACTTGGGTACTGCAGCCGCCCGGTTTGTGGAGCGCTGCTGCCATCTAGCGAAATATATTTGGGTACTGCAGCCGGCCCTGTTGGTGGAGCGCTGCTGCCATCTAGCGAAATGTAATTGGGTACTGCAGCCGCCCGGTTGGTGGAGCGCTGCTGCCATCTAGCGAAATATACTTGGGTACTGCAGCCGCCCGGTTGGTGGAGCGCTGCTGCCATCTAGCGAAATGTAATGGGGTACTGCAGCCGCCCGGTTGGTGTAGCGCTGCTGCCATCTAGCGAAATATACTTGGGTACTGCAGCCGCCCGGTTGGTGGAGCGCTGCTGCCATCTAGCGAAATATACTTGGGTACTGCAGCCGGCCCTGTTGGTGGAGCGCTGCTGCCATCTAGCGAAATATATTTGGGTACTGCAGCCGCCCTTTTGGTGGAGCGCTGCTGCCATCTAGCGAAATATATTTGGGTACTGCAGCCGGCCCTGTTGGTGGAGCTCTGCTGCCATCTAGCGAAATATACTTGGGTACTGCAGCCGCCCTTTTGGTGGAGCGCTGCTGCCATCTAGCGAAATGTAATTGGGTACTGCAGCCGCCCGGTTGGTGGAGCGCTGCTGCCATCTAGCGAAATATACTTGGGTACTGCAGCCGGCGCTGTTGGTGGAGCGCTGCTGCCATCTAGCGAAATATACTTGGGTACTGCAGCCGCCCGGTTTGTGGAGCGCTGCTGCCATCTAGCGAAATATATTTGGGTACTGCAGCCGGCGCTGTTGGTGGAGCGCTGCTGCCATCTAGCGAAATATACTTGGGTACTGCAGCCGCCCGGTTGGTGGAGCGCTGCTGCCATCTAGCGAAATATACTTGGGTACTGCAGCCGCCCGGTTGGTGGAGCGCTGCTGCCATCTAGCGAAATATATTTGGGTACTGCAGCCGGCCCTGTTGGTGGAGCGCTGCTGCCATCTAGCGAAATATACTTGGGTACTGCAGCCGCCCGGTTGGTGGAGCGCTGCTGCCATCTAGCGAAATATACTTGGGTACTGCAGCCGGCGCTGTTGGTGGAGCGCTGCTGCCATCTAGCGAAATATATTTGGGTACTGCAGCCGGCTCTGTTTGTGGAGCGCTGCTGCCATCTAGCGAAATATACTTGGGTACTTCAGCCGGGTTTAGGGTTAGGGTTAGGGTTAGACTGTTAGGGTTAGGGTTAGACTGTTAGGGTTAGACTCTTAGGGTTAGGGTAGGGTTAGGGTTAGACTCTTACGGTTAGGGTTAGGGTTAGGGTTAGGGTTAGGGTTAGACTCTTAGGGTTAGGGTTAGACTCTTAGGGTTAGGGTTAGGGTTAGGGTTAGACTCTTAGGGTTAGGGTTAGACTCTTAGGGTTAGGGTTAGGGTTAGGGTTAGGGTTAGATTCTTAGGGTTAGGGTTAGACTCTTAGGGTTAGGGTTAGGGTTAGGGTTAGACTCTTAGGGTTAGGGTTAGGGTTAGGTTAGGGTTAGACTCTTAGGGTTAGGGTTAGGGTTACGGTTAGACTCTTAGGGTTAGAGTTAGGGTTAGGGTTAGACTCTTAAGGTTAGGGTTAGACTCTTAGGGTTAGGGTTGGGGTTAGGGTTAGACTCTTAGGGTTAGGGTTAGACTCTTAGGGTTAAGGTTAGGGTTAGGGTTAGGGTTAGACACTTAGGGTTAGGGTTAGGGTGAGGGTTAGACTCTTAGGGTTAGGGTTATTTTCAGATTAGGGTTAGACTCTTAGGGTTAGGGTTAGGGTTAGACTCTTAGGGTTAGGGTTAGGGTTAGGGTTAGACTCTTAGGGTTAGGGTTAGACTCTTACGGTTAGGGTTAGGGTTAGGGTTAGGGTTAGACTCTTAGGGTTAGGGTTAGACTCTTAGGGTTAGGGTTAGGGTTAGGGTTAGACTCTTAGGGTTAGGGTTAGGGTTACGGTTAGACTCTTAGGGTTAGAGTTAGGGTTAGGGTTAGACTCTTAGGGTTAGGGTTAGACTCTTAGGGTTAGGGTTGGGGTTAGGGTTAGACTCTTAGGGTTAGGGTTAGACTCTTAGGGTTAGAGTTAGGGTTAGGGTTAGGGTTAGACACTTAGGGTTAGGGTTAGGGTGAGGGTTAGACTCTTAGGGTTAGGGTTATATTCAGGGTTAGGGTTAGACTCTTAGGGTTAGGGTTAGGGTTAGGGTTAGACTCTTAGGGTAAGGGTTAGACTTAGG
Organism: Falco punctatus; assembly: GCF_963210335.1. Taxonomy (NCBI): domain Eukaryota; kingdom Metazoa; phylum Chordata; class Aves; order Falconiformes; family Falconidae; genus Falco; species Falco punctatus. Next base: position 509,104 of record NW_027660079.1, read on the forward strand.
CTCTTAGGGTTAGGGTTAGACTCAGGCTCTTAGGGTTAGGGTTAGACTCAGGCTCTTAGGGTGAGGGTTAGACTCAGGCTCTTAGGGTGAGGGTTAGACTCAGGCTCTTAGGGTTAGGGTTAGACTCAGGCTCTTAGGGTTAGGGTCAGACTCAGTACTATATATTTGGGTACTGCAGCCGCCCTTTTGGTGGAGCGCTGCTGCCATCTAGCGAAATATATTTGGGTACTGCAGCCGGCCCTGTTGGTGGAGCGCTGCTGCCATCTAGCGAAATATACTTGGGTACTGCAGCCGCCCGGTTGGTGGAGCGCTGCTGCCATCTAGCGAAATATACTTGGGTACTGCAGCCGACCCTGTTGGTGGAGCGCTGCTGCCATCTAGCGAAATATACTTGGTACTGCAGCCGCCCGGTTGTTGGAGCGCTGCTGCCATCTAGCGAAATATACTTGGGTACTGCAGCCGGCCCTGTTGGTGGAGCGCTGCTGCCATCTAGCGAAATATATTTGGGTACTGCAGCCGGCGCTGTTGGTGGAGCGCTGCTGCCATCTAGCGAAATATATTTGGGTACTGCAGCCGGCGCTGTTGGTGGAGCGCTGCTGCCATCTAGCGAAATATATTTGGGTACTGCAGCCGGCGCTGTTGGTGGAGCGCTGATGCCATCTAGCGAAATATATTTGGGTACTGCAGCCGGCTCTGTTTGTGGAGCGCTGCTGCCATCTAGCGAAATATACTTGGGTACTTCAGCCGGGTTTAGGGTTAGGGTTAGGGTTAGACTGTTAGGGTTAGGGTTAGACTGTTAGGGTTAGACTCTTAGGGTTAGACTCTTAGGGTTAGGGTTAGACTCTTACGGTTAGGGTTAGGGTTAGGGTTAGACTCTTAGGGTTAGGGTTAGACTCTTAGGGTTAGGGTTAGGGTTAGGGTTAGACTCAGGGTTAGGGTTAGACTCTTAGGGTTAGGGTTAGGGTTAGGGTTAGGGTTAGATTCTTAGGGTTAGGGTTAGACTCTTAGGGTTAGGGTTAGGGTTAGGGTTAGACTCTTAGGGTTAGGGTTAGGGTTAGGTTAGGGTTAGACTCTTAGGGTTAGACTCTTAGGGTTAGGGTTAGACTCTTACGGTTAGGGTTAGGGTTAGGGTTAGACTCTTAAGGTTAGGGTTAGACTCTTAGGGTTAGGGTTGGGGTTAGGGTTAGACTCTTAGGGTTAGGGTTAGACTCTTAGGGTTAAGGTTAGGGTTAGGGTTAGGGTTAGACACTTAGGGTTAGGGTTAGGGTGAGGGTTAGACTCTTAGGGTTAGGGTTATATTCAGATTAGGGTTAGACTCTTAGGGTTAGGGTTAGGGTTAGACTCTTAGGGTTAGGGTTAGGGTTAGGGTTAGACTCTTAGGGTTAGGGTTAGACTCTTAGGGTTAGGGTTAGGGTTAGGGTTAGGGTTAGACTCTTAGGGTTAGGGTTAGACTCTTAGGGTTAGGGTTAGACTCTTAGGGTTAGGGTTAGGGTTACGGTTAGACTCTTAGGGTTAGAGTTAGGGTTAGGGTTAGACTCTTAGGGTTAGGGTTAGACTCTTAGGGTTAGGGTTGGGGTTAGGGTTAGACTCTTAGAGTTAGGGTTAGACTCTTACGGTTAGAGTTAGGGTTAGGGTTAGGGTTAGACACTTAGGGTTAGGGTTAGGGTGAGGGTTAGACTCTTAGGGTTAGGGTTATATTCAGGGTTAGGGTTAGACTCTTAGGGTTAGGGTTAGGGTTAGGGTTAGACTCTTAGGGTAAGGGTTAGACTTAGGCTCTTAGGGTTAGGGTTAGACTCAGGCTCTTAGGGTTAGGGTTAGACTCAGGCTCTTAGGGTGAGGGTTAGAGTCAGGCTCTTAGGGTGAGGGTTAGACTCAGGCTCTTAGGGTTAGGGTTAGACTCAGGCTCTTAGGGTTAGGGTCAGACTCAGTACTATATATTTGGGTACTGCAGCCGCCCGGTTGGTGGAGCGCTGCTGCCATCTAGCGAAATATACTTGGGTATTGCAGCCGCCCGGTTGGTGGAGCGCTGCTGCCATCTAGCGAAATATATTTGGGTACTGCAGCCGGCCCTGTTGGTGGAGCGCTGCTGTTATCTAGCGAAATATATTTGGGTACTGCAGCCGCCCTTTTGGTGGAGCGCTGCTGCCATCTAGCGAAATATATTTGGGTACTGCAGCCGGCGCTGTTGGTGGAGCTCTGCTGCCATCTAGCGAAATATACTTGGGTACTGCAGCCGCCCTTTTGGTGGAGCGCTGCTGCCATCTAGCGAAATGTAATTGGGTACTGCAGCCGCCCGGTTGGTGGAGCGCTGCTGCCATCTAGCGAAATGTAATTGGGTACTGCAGCCGCCCGGTTGGTGGAGCGCTGCTGCCATCTAGCGAAATATACTTGGGTACTGCAGCCGCCCGGTTTGTGGAGCGCTGCTGCCATCTAGCGAAATGTAATTGGGTACTGCAGCCGGCGCTGTTAATGGAGCGCTGCTGCCATCTAGCGAAATGTAATTGGGTACTGCAGCCGCCCGGTTGGTGTAGCGCTGCTGCTATCTAGCGAAATGTAATTGGGTACTGCAGCCGCCCGGTTGGTGGAGCGCTGCTGCCATCTAGCGAAATATACTTGGGTACTGCAGCCGGCGCTGTTGGTGGAGCGCTGCTGCCATCTAGCGAAATATACTTGGGTACTGCAGCCGCCCGGTTGGTGGAGCGCTGCTGCCATCTAGCGAAATATACTTGGGTACTGCAGCCGGCGCTGTTGGTGGAGCGCTGCTGCCATCTAGCGAAATATATTTGGGTACTGCAGCCGGCGCTGTTGGTGGAGCGCTGCTGCCATCTAGCGAAATATATTTGGGTACTGCAGCCGGCGCTGTTGGTGGAGCGCTGCTGCCATCTAGCGAAATATATTTGGGTACTGCAGCCGGCTCTGTTTGTGGAGCGCTGCTGCCATCTAGCGAAATATACTTGGGTACTTCAGCCGGGTTTAGGGTTAGGGTTAGGGTTAGACTGTTAGGGTTAGGGTTAGACTGTTAGGGTTAGACTGTTAGGGTTAGACTCTTAGGGTTAGACTCTTACGGTTAGGGTTAGGGTTAGGGTTAGGGTTAGGGTTAGACTCTTAGGGTTAGGGTTAGACTCTTAGGGTTAGGGTTAGGGTTAGGGTTAGACTCAGGGTTAGGGTTAGACTCTTAGGGTTAGGGTTAGGGTTAGGGTTAGGGTTAGATTCTTAGGGTTAGGGTTAGACTCTTAGGGTTAGGGTTAGGGTTAGGGTTAGACTCTTAGGGTTAGGGTTAGGGTTAGGTTAGGGTTAGACTCTTAGGGTTAGACTCTTAGGGTTAGGGTTAGACTCTTACGGTTAGGGTTAGGGTTAGGGTTAGACTCTTAAGGTTAGGGTTAGACTCTTAGGGTTAGGGTTGGGGTTAGGGTTAGACTCTTAGGGTTAGGGTTAGACTCTTAGGGTTAAGGTTAGGGTTAGGGTTAGGGTTAGACACTTAGGGTTAGGGTTAGGGTGAGGGTTAGACTCTTAGGGTTAGGGTTATATTCAGATTAGGGTTAGACTCTTAGGGTTAGGGTTAGGGTTAGACTCTTAGGGTTAGGGTTAGGGTTAGGGTTAGACTCTTAGGGTTAGACTCTTACGGTTAGGGTTAGGGTTAGGGTTAGGGTTAGACTCTTAGGGTTAGGGTTAGACTCTTAGGGTTAGGGTTAGACTCTTAGGGTTAGGGTTAGGGTTACGGTTAGACTCTTAGGGTTAGAGTTAGGGTTAGGGTTAGACTCTTAGGGTTAGGGTTAGACTCTTAGGGTTAGGGTTGGGGTTAGGTTTAGACTCTTAGGGTTAGGGTTAGACTCTTAGGGTTAGAGTTAGGGTTAGGGTTAGGGTTAGACACTTAGGGTTAGGGTTAGGGTGAGGGTTAGACTCTTAGGGTTAGGGTTATATTCAGGGTTAGGGTTAGACTCTTAGGGTTAGGGTTAGGGTTAGGGTTAGACTCTTAGGGTAAGGGTTAGACTTAGGCTCTTAGGGTTAGGGTTAGACTCAGGCTCTTAGGGTTAGGGTTAGACTCAGGCTCTTAGGGTGAGGGTTAGACTCAGGCTCTTAGGGTTAGGGTTAGACTCAGGCTCTTAGGGTTAGGGTTAGACTCAGGCTCTTAGGGTTAGGGTCAGACTCAGTACTATATATTTGGGTACTGCAGCCGCCCTTTTGGTGGAGCGCTGCTGCCATCTAGCGAAATATACTTGGGTATTGCAGCCGGCGCTGTTGGTGGAGCGCTGCTGCCGTCTAGCGAAATATATTTGGGTACTGCAGCCGGCCCTGTTGGTGGAGCGCTGCTGCCATCTAGCGAAATATATTTGGGTACTGCAGCCGCCCTTTTGGTGGAGCGCTGCTGCCATCTAGCGAAATATATTTGGGTACTGCAGCCGGCGCTGTTGGTGGAGCTCTGCTGCCATCTAGCGAAATATACTTGGGTACTGCAGCCGCCCTTTTGGTGGAGCGCTGCTGCCATCTAGCGAAATGTAATTGGGTACTGCAGCCGCCCGGTTGGTGGAGCGCTGCTGCCATCTAGCGAAATGTAATTGGGTACTGCAGCCGCCCGGTTGGTGGAGCGCTGCTGCCATCTAGCGAAATATACTTGGGTACTGCAGCCGCCCGGTTTGTGGAGCGCTGCTGCCATCTAGCGAAATATATTTGGGTACTGCAGCCGGCGCTGTTAATGGAGCGCTGCTGCCATCTAGCGAAATGTAATTGGGTACTGCAGCCGCCCGGTTGGTGTAGCGCTGCTGCCATCTAGCGAAATATACTTGGGTACTGCAGCCGCCCGGTTGGTGGAGCGCTGCTGCCATCTAGCGAAATATATTTGGGTACTGCAGCCGGCCCTGTTGGTGGAGCGCTGCTGCCATCTAGCGAAATATACTTGGGTACTGCAGCCGCCCGGTTGGTGGAGCGCTGCTGCCATCTAGCGAAATATACTTGGGTACTGCAGCCGGCCCTGTTGGTGGAGCGCTGCTGCCATCTAGCGAAATATACTTGGGTACTGCAGCCGCCCGGTTGGTGGAGCGCTGCTGCCATCTAGCGAAATATATTTGGGTACTGCAGCCGGCGCTGTTGGTGGAGCGCTGCTGCCATCTAGCGAAATATATTTGGGTACTGCAGCCGGCGCTGTTGGTGGAGCGCTGCTGCCATCTAGCGAAATATATTTGGGTACTGCAGCCGGCGCTGTTGGTGGAGCGCTGCTGCCATCTAGCGAAATATATTTGGGTACTGCAGCCGGCGCTGTTGGTGGAGCGCTGCTGCCATCTAGCGAAATATATTTGGGTACTGCAGCCGGCTCTGTTGGTGGAGCGCTGCTGCCATCTAGCGAAATATACTTGGGTACTTCAGCCGGGTTTAGGGTTAGGGTTAGGGTTAGACTGTTAGGGTTAGGGTTAGACTCTTAGGGTTAGACTCTTAGGGTTAGACTCTTAGGGTTAGGGTTAGGGTTAGGGTTAGACTCTTAGGGTTAGGGTTAGGGTTAGGCTCTTAGGGTTAGGGTTAGACTCAGGCTCTTAGGGTGAGGGTTAGACTCAGGCTCTTAGGGTTAGGGTTAGACTCAGGCTCTTAGGGTGAGGGTTAGACTCAGGCTCTTAGGGTGAGGGTTGGACTCAGGCTCTTAGGGTTAGGGTTAGACTCAGGCTCTTAGGGTGAGGGTTAGACTCAGGCTCTTAGGGTTAGGGTTAGACTCAGGCTCTTAGGGTTAGGGTCAGACTCAGTACTATATATTTGGGTACTGCAGCCGCCCTTTTGGTGGAGCGCTGCTGCCATCTAGCGAAATATATTTGGGTACTGCAGCCGGCCCTGTTGGTGGAGCGCTGCTGCCATCTAGCGAAATGTAATTGGGTACTGCAGCCGCCCTTTTGGTGGAGCGCTGCTGCCATCTAGCGAAATATATTTGGATACTGCAGCCGGCCCTGTTGGTGGAGCTCTGCTGCCATCTAGCGAAATTTACTTGGGTACTGCAGCCGCCCTTTTGGTGGAGCGCTGCTGCCATCTAGCGAAATGTAATTGGGTACTGCAGCCGCCCGGTTGGTGGAGCGCTGCTGCCATCTAGCGAAATATATTTGGGTACTGCAGCCGGCCCTGTTGGTGGAGCTCTGCTGCCATCTAGCGAAATATACTTGGGTACTGCAGCCGCCCGGTTGGTGGAGCGCTGCTGCCATCTAGCGAAATGTAATTGGGTACTGCAGCCGCCCGGTTGGTGGAGCGCTGCTGCCATCTAGCGAAATATACTTGGGTACTGCAGCCGGCCCTGTTGGTGGAGCGCTGCTGCCATCTAGCGAAATATACTTGGGTACTGCAGCCGCCCGGTTTGTGGAGCGCTGCTGCCATCTAGCGAAATATATTTGGGTACTGCAGCCGGCCCTGTTGGTGGAGCGCTGCTGCCATCTAGCGAAATGTAATTGGGTACTGCAGCCGCCCGGTTGGTGGAGCGCTGCTGCCATCTAGCGAAATATACTTGGGTACTGCAGCCGCCCGGTTGGTGGAGCGCTGCTGCCATCTAGCGAAATGTAATGGGGTACTGCAGCCGCCCGGTTGGTGTAGCGCTGCTGCCATCTAGCGAAATATACTTGGGTACTGCAGCCGCCCGGTTGGTGGAGCGCTGCTGCCATCTAGCGAAATATACTTGGGTACTGCAGCCGGCCCTGTTGGTGGAGCGCTGCTGCCATCTAGCGAAATATATTTGGGTACTGCAGCCGCCCTTTTGGTGGAGCGCTGCTGCCATCTAGCGAAATATATTTGGGTACTGCAGCCGGCCCTGTTGGTGGAGCTCTGCTGCCATCTAGCGAAATATACTTGGGTACTGCAGCCGCCCTTTTGGTGGAGCGCTGCTGCCATCTAGCGAAATGTAATTGGGTACTGCAGCCGCCCGGTTGGTGGAGCGCTGCTGCCATCTAGCGAAATATACTTGGGTACTGCAGCCGGCGCTGTTGGTGGAGCGCTGCTGCCATCTAGCGAAATATACTTGGGTACTGCAGCCGCCCGGTTTGTGGAGCGCTGCTGCCATCTAGCGAAATATATTTGGGTACTGCAGCCGGCGCTGTTGGTGGAGCGCTGCTGCCATCTAGCGAAATATACTTGGGTACTGCAGCCGCCCGGTTGGTGGAGCGCTGCTGCCATCTAGCGAAATATACTTGGGTACTGCAGCCGCCCGGTTGGTGGAGCGCTGCTGCCATCTAGCGAAATATATTTGGGTACTGCAGCCGGCCCTGTTGGTGGAGCGCTGCTGCCATCTAGCGAAATATACTTGGGTACTGCAGCCGCCCGGTTGGTGGAGCGCTGCTGCCATCTAGCGAAATATACTTGGGTACTGCAGCCGGCGCTGTTGGTGGAGCGCTGCTGCCATCTAGCGAAATATATTTGGGTACTGCAGCCGGCTCTGTTTGTGGAGCGCTGCTGCCATCTAGCGAAATATACTTGGGTACTTCAGCCGGGTTTAGGGTTAGGGTTAGGGTTAGACTGTTAGGGTTAGGGTTAGACTGTTAGGGTTAGACTCTTAGGGTTAGGGTAGGGTTAGGGTTAGACTCTTACGGTTAGGGTTAGGGTTAGGGTTAGGGTTAGGGTTAGACTCTTAGGGTTAGGGTTAGACTCTTAGGGTTAGGGTTAGGGTTAGGGTTAGACTCTTAGGGTTAGGGTTAGACTCTTAGGGTTAGGGTTAGGGTTAGGGTTAGGGTTAGATTCTTAGGGTTAGGGTTAGACTCTTAGGGTTAGGGTTAGGGTTAGGGTTAGACTCTTAGGGTTAGGGTTAGGGTTAGGTTAGGGTTAGACTCTTAGGGTTAGGGTTAGGGTTACGGTTAGACTCTTAGGGTTAGAGTTAGGGTTAGGGTTAGACTCTTAAGGTTAGGGTTAGACTCTTAGGGTTAGGGTTGGGGTTAGGGTTAGACTCTTAGGGTTAGGGTTAGACTCTTAGGGTTAAGGTTAGGGTTAGGGTTAGGGTTAGACACTTAGGGTTAGGGTTAGGGTGAGGGTTAGACTCTTAGGGTTAGGGTTATTTTCAGATTAGGGTTAGACTCTTAGGGTTAGGGTTAGGGTTAGACTCTTAGGGTTAGGGTTAGGGTTAGGGTTAGACTCTTAGGGTTAGGGTTAGACTCTTACGGTTAGGGTTAGGGTTAGGGTTAGGGTTAGACTCTTAGGGTTAGGGTTAGACTCTTAGGGTTAGGGTTAGGGTTAGGGTTAGACTCTTAGGGTTAGGGTTAGGGTTACGGTTAGACTCTTAGGGTTAGAGTTAGGGTTAGGGTTAGACTCTTAGGGTTAGGGTTAGACTCTTAGGGTTAGGGTTGGGGTTAGGGTTAGACTCTTAGGGTTAGGGTTAGACTCTTAGGGTTAGAGTTAGGGTTAGGGTTAGGGTTAGACACTTAGGGTTAGGGTTAGGGTGAGGGTTAGACTCTTAGGGTTAGGGTTATATTCAGGGTTAGGGTTAGACTCTTAGGGTTAGGGTTAGGGTTAGGGTTAGACTCTTAGGGTAAGGGTTAGACTTAGGCTCTTAGGGTTAGGGTTAGACTCAGGCTCTTAGGGTTAGGGTTAGACTCAGGCTCTTAGGGTGAGGGTTAGACTCAGGCTCTTAGGGTGAGGGTTAGACTCAGGCTCTTAGGGTTAGGGTTAGACTCAGGCTCTTAGGGTTAGGGTCAGACTCAGTACTATATATTTGGGTACTGCAGCCGCCCTTTTGGTGGAGCGCTGCTGCCATCTAGCGAAATATATTTGGGTACTGCAGCCGGCCCTGTTGGTGGAGCGCTGCTGCCATCTAGCGAAATATACTTGGGTACTGCAGCCGCCCGGTTGGTGGAGCGCTGCTGCCATCTAGCGAAATATACTTGGGTACTGCAGCCGACCCTGTTGGTGGAGCGCTGCTGCCATCTAGCGAAATATACTTGGTACTGCAGCCGCCCGGTTGTTGGAGCGCTGCTGCCATCTAGCGAAATATACTTGGGTACTGCAGCCGGCCCTGTTGGTGGAGCGCTGCTGCCATCTAGCGAAATATATTTGGGTACTGCAGCCGGCGCTGTTGGTGGAGCGCTGCTGCCATCTAGCGAAATATATTTGGGTACTGCAGCCGGCGCTGTTGGTGGAGCGCTGCTGCCATCTAGCGAAATATATTTGGGTACTGCAGCCGGCGCTGTTGGTGGAGCGCTGATGCCATCTAGCGAAATATATTTGGGTACTGCAGCCGGCTCTGTTTGTGGAGCGCTGCTGCCATCTAGCGAAATATACTTGGGTACTTCAGCCGGGTTTAGGGTTAGGGTTAGGGTTAGACTGTTAGGGTTAGGGTTAGACTGTTAGGGTTAGACTCTTAGGGTTAGACTCTTAGGGTTAGGGTTAGACTCTTACGGTTAGGGTTAGGGTTAGGGTTAGGGCTAGGGTTAGACTCTTAGGGTTAGGGTTAGACTCTTAGGGTTAGGGTTAGGGTTAGGGTTAGACTCAGGGTTAGGGTTAGACTCTTAGGGTTAGGGTTAGGGTTAGGGTTAGGGTTAGATTCTTAGGGTTAGGGTTAGACTCTTAGGGTTAGGGTTAGGGTTAGGGTTAGACTCTTAGGGTTAGGGTTAGGGTTAGGTTAGGGTTAGACTCTTAGGGTTAGACTCTTAGGGTTAGGGTTAGACTCTTACGGTTAGGGTTAGGGTTAGGGTTAGACTCTTAAGGTTAGGGTTAGACTCTTAGGGTTAGGGTTGGGGTTAGGGTTAGACTCTTAGGGTTAGGGTTAGACTCTTAGGGTTAAGGTTAGGGTTAGGGTTAGGGTTAGACACTTAGGGTTAGGGTTAGGGTGAGGGTTAGACTCTTAGGGGTAGGGTTATATTCAGATTAGGGTTAGACTCTTAGGGTTAGGGTTAGGGTTAGACTCTTAGGGTTAGGGTTAGGGTTAGGGTTAGACTCTTAGGGTTAGGGTTAGACTCTTAGGGTTAGGGTTAGGGTTAGGGTTAGGGTTAGACTCTTAGGGTTAGGGTTAGACTCTTAGGGTTAGGGTTAGACTCTTAGGGTTAGGGTTAGGGTTACGGTTAGACTCTTAGGGTTAGAGTTAGGGTTAGGGTTAGACTCTTAGGGTTAGGGTTAGACTCTTAGGGTTAGGGTTGGGGTTAGGGTTAGACTCTTAGAGTTAGGGTTAGACTCTTACGGTTAGAGTTAGGGTTAGGGTTAGGGTTAGACACTTAGGGTTAGGGTTAGGGTGAGGGTTAGACTCTTAGGGTTAGGGTTATATTCAGGGTTAGGGTTAGACTCTTAGGGTTAGGGTTAGGGTTAGGGTTAGACTCTTAGGGTAAGGGTTAGACTTAGGCTCTTAGGGTTAGGGTTAGACTCAGGCTCTTAGGGTTAGGGTTAGACTCAGGCTCTTAGGGTGAGGGTTAGACTCAGGCTCTTAGGGTGAGGGTTAGACTCAGGCTCTTAGGGTTAGGGTTAGACTCAGGCTCTTAGGGTTAGGGTCAGACTCAGTACTATATATTTGGGTACTGCAGCCGCCCGGTTGGTGGAGCGCTGCTGCCATCTAGCGAAATATACTTGGGTATTGCAGCCGCCCGGTTGGTGGAGCGCTGCTGCCATCTAGCGAAATATATTTGGGTACTGCAGCCGGCCCTGTTGGTGGAGCGCTGCTGTTATCTAGCGAAATATATTTGGGTACTGCAGCCGCCCTTTTGGTGGAGCGCTGCTGCCATCTAGCGAAATATATTTGGGTACTGCAGCCGGCGCTGTTGGTGGAGCTCTGCTGCCATCTAGCGAAATATACTTGGGTACTGCAGCCGCCCTTTTGGTGGAGCGCTGCTGCCATCTAGCGAAATGTAATTGGGTACTGCAGCCGCCCGGTTGGTGGAGCGCTGCTGCCATCTAGCGAAATGTAATTGGGTACTGCAGCCGCCCGGTTGGTGGAGCGCTGCTGCCATCTAGCGAAATATACTTGGGTACTGCAGCCGCCCGGTTTGTGGAGCGCTGCTGCCATCTAGCGAAATGTAATTGGGTACTGCAGCCGGCGCTGTTAATGGAGCGCTGCTGCCATCTAGCGAAATGTAATTGGGTACTGCAGCCGCCCGGTTGGTGTAGCGCTGCTGCTATCTAGCGAAATGTAATTGGGTACTGCAGCCGCCCGGTTGGTGGAGCGCTGCTGCCATCTAGCGAAATATACTTGGGTACTGCAGCCGGCGCTGTTGGTGGAGCGCTGCTGCCATCTAGCGAAATATACTTGGGTACTGCAGCCGCCCGGTTGGTGGAGCGCTGCTGCCATCTAGCGAAATATACTTGGGTACTGCAGCCGGCGCTGTTGGTGGAGCGCTGCTGCCATCTAGCGAAATATATTTGGGTACTGCAGCCGGCGCTGTTGGTGGAGCGCTGCTGCCATCTAGCGAAATATATTTGGGTACTGCAGCCGGCGCTGTTGGTGGAGCGCTGCTGCCATCTAGCGAAATATATTTGGGTACTGCAGCCGGCTCTGTTTGTGGAGCGCTGCTGCCATCTAGCGAAATATACTTGGGTACTTCAGCCGGGTTTAGGGTTAGGGTTAGGGTTAGACTGTTAGGGTTAGGGTTAGACTGTTAGGGTTAGACTGTTAGGGTTAGACTCTTAGGGTTAGACTCTTACGGTTAGGGTTAGGGTTAGGGTTAGGGTTAGGGTTAGACTCTTAGGGTTAGGGTTAGACTCTTAGGGTTAGGGTTAGGGTTAGGGTTAGACTCAGGGTTAGGGTTAGACTCTTAGGGTTAGGGTTAGGGTTAGGGTTAGGGTTAGATTCTTAGGGTTAGGGTTAGACTCTTAGGGTTAGGGTTAGGGTTAGGGTTAGACTCTTAGGGTTAGGGTTAGGGTTAGGTTAGGGTTAGACTCTTAGGGTTAGACTCTTAGGGTTAGGGTTAGACTCTTACGGTTAGGGTTAGGGTTAGGGTTAGACTCTTAAGGTTAGGGTTAGACTCTTAGGGTTAGGGTTGGGGTTAGGGTTAGACTCTTAGGGTTAGGGTTAGACTCTTAGGGTTAAGGTTAGGGTTAGGGTTAGGGTTAGACACTTAGGGTTAGGGTTAGGGTGAGGGTTAGACTCTTAGGGTTAGGGTTATATTCAGATTAGGGTTAGACTCTTAGGGTTAGGGTTAGGGTTAGACTCTTAGGGTTAGGGTTAGGGTTAGGGTTAGACTCTTAGGGTTAGACTCTTACGGTTAGGGTTAGGGTTAGGGTTAGGGTTAGACTCTTAGGGTTAGGGTTAGACTCTTAGGGTTAGGGTTAGACTCTTAGGGTTAGGGTTAGGGTTACGGTTAGACTCTTAGGGTTAGAGTTAGGGTTAGGGTTAGACTCTTAGGGTTAGGGTTAGACTCTTAGGGTTAGGGTTGGGGTTAGGGTTAGACTCTTAGAGTTAGGGTTAGACTCTTACGGTTAGAGTTAGGGTTAGGGTTAGGGTTAGACACTTAGGGTTAGGGTTAGGGTGAGGGTTAGACTCTTAGGGTTAGGGTTATATTCAGGGTTAGGGTTAGACTCTTAGGGTTAGGGTTAGGGTTAGGGTTAGACTCTTAGGGTAAGGGTTAGACTTAGGCTCTTAGGGTTAGGGTTAGACTCAGGCTCTTAGGGTTAGGGTTAGACTCAGGCTCTTAGGGTGAGGGTTAGAGTCAGGCTCTTAGGGTGAGGGTTAGACTCAGGCTCTTAGGGTTAGGGTTAGACTCAGGCTCTTAGGGTTAGGGTCAGACTCAGTACTATATATTTGGGTACTGCAGCCGCCCGGTTGGTGGAGCGCTGCTGCCATCTAGCGAAATATACTTGGGTATTGCAGCCGCCCGGTTGGTGGAGCGCTGCTGCCATCTAGCGAAATATATTTGGGTACTGCAGCCGGCCCTGTTGGTGGAGCGCTGCTGTTATCTAGCGAAATATATTTGGGTACTGCAGCCGCCCTTTTGGTGGAGCGCTGCTGCCATCTAGCGAAATATATTTGGGTACTGCAGCCGGCCCTGTTGGTGGAGCTCTGCTGCCATCTAGCGAAATATACTTGGGTACTGCAGCCGCCCTTTTGGTGGAGCGCTGCTGCCATCTAGCGAAATGTAATTGGGTACTGCAGCCGCCCGGTTGGTGGAGCGCTGCTGCCATCTAGCGAAATGTAATTGGGTACTGCAGCCGCCCGGTTGGTGGAGCGCTGCTGCCATCTAGCGAAATATACTTGGGTACTGCAGCCGCCCGGTTTGTGGAGCGCTGCTGCCATCTAGCGAAATGTAATTGGGTACTGCAGCCGGCGCTGTTAATGGAGCGCTGCTGCCATCTAGCGAAATGTAATTGGGTACTGCAGCCGCCCGGTTGGTGTAGCGCTGCTGCCATCTAGCGAAATATACTTGGGTACTGCAGCCGGCCCTGTTGGTGGAGCGCTGCTGCCATCTAGCGAAATATACTTGGGTACTGCAGCCGCCCGGTTGGTGGAGCGCTGCTGCCATCTAGCGAAATATACTTGGGTACTGCAGCCGGCCCTGTTGGTGGAGCGCTGCTGCCATCTAGCGAAATATACTTGGGTACTGCAGCCGCCCGGTTGGTGGAGCGCTGCTGCCATCTAGCGAAATATACTTGGGTACTGCAGCCGGCGCTGTTGGTGGAGCGCTGCTGCCATCTAGCGAAATATATTTGGGTACTGCAGCCGGCGCTGTTGGTGGAGCGCTGCTGCCATCTAGCGAAATATATTTGGGTACTGCAGCCGGCGCTGTTGGTGGAGCGCTGCTGCCATCTAGCGAAATATATTTGGGTACTGCAGCCGGCGCTGTTGGTGGAGCGCTGCTGCCATCTAGCGAAATATATTTGGGTACTGCAGCCGGCTCTGTTGGTGGAGCGCTGCTGCCATCTAGCGAAATATACTTGGGTACTTCAGCCGGGTTTAGGGTTAGGGTTAGGGTTAGACTGTTAGGGTTAGGGTTAGGGTTAGGGTTAGACTCTTAGGGTTAGACTCTTAGGGTTAGGGTTAGACTCTTACGGTTAGGGTTAGGGTTAGGGTTAGGGTTAGACTCTTAGGGTTAGGGTTAGACTCTTAGGGTTAGGGTTAGGGTTAGGGTTAGACTCTTAGGGTTAGGGTTAGACTCTTAGGGTTCGGGTTAAGGTTAGGGTTAGGGTTAGACTCTTAGGGTTAGGGTTAGACTCTTAGGGTTAGGGTTAGGGTTAGGGTTAGACTCTTAGGGTTAGGGTTAGGGTTAGGGTTAGGGTTACACTCTTAGGCTTAGGGTTAGGGTTAGGGTTAGACTCTTAGGGTTAGGGTTAGACTTAGGCTCTTAGGGTTAGGGTTAGACTCAGGCTCTTAGGGTTAGGGTTAGACTCAGGCTCTTAGGGTTAGGGTTAGACTCAGGCTCTTAGGGTTAGGGTTAGACACAGGCTCTTAGGGTTAGGGTCAGATTTAGTACTATATATTTGTGTACTGCAGCCGCCCTTTTGGTGGAACGCTGCTGCCATCTAGCGAAATATACTTGGGTACTGCAGCCGGCCCTGTTGGTGGAGCGCTGCTGCCATCTAGCGAAATATACTTGGGTACTGCAGCCGCCCGGTTGGTGGAGCGCTGCTGCCATCTAGCGAAATATATTTGGGTACTGCAGCCGGCCCGGTTGGTGGAGCGCTGCTGCCATCTAGCGAAATGTAATTGGGTACTGCAGCCGCCCGGTTGGTGGAGCGCTGCTGCCATCTAGCGAAATATACTTGGGTACTGCAGCCGCCCGGTTGGTGGAGCGCTGCTGCCATCTAGCGAAATGTAATTGGGTACTGCAGCCGGCCCTGTTGGTGGAGCGCTGCTGCCATCTAGCGAAATATACTTGGGTACTGCAGCCGCCCGGTTGGTGGAGCGCTGCTGCCATCTAGCGAAATATACTTGGGTACTGCAGCCGGCGCTGTTGGTGGAGCGCTGCTGCCATCTAGCGAAATATATTTGGGTACTGCAGCCGGCGCTGTTGGTGGAGCGCTGCTGCCATCTAGCGAAATATATTTGGGTACTGCAGCCGCCCGGTTGGTGGAGCGCTGCTGCCATCTAGCGAAATATATTTGGGTACTGCAGCCGGAGCTGTTGGTGGAGCGCTGCTGCCATCTAGCGAAATATATTTGGGTACTGCAGCCGGCTCTGTTGGTGGAGCGCTGCTGCCATCTAGCGAAATATACTTGGGTACTTCAGCCGGGTTTAGGGTTAGGGTTAGGGTTAGACTGTTAGGGTTAGGGTTAGACTTTTAGGGTTAGACTCTTAGGGTTAGACTCTTAGGGTTAGGGTTAGACTCTTACGGTTAGGGTTAGGGTTAGGCTTAGGGTTAGGCTTAGACTCTTAGGGTTAGGGTTAGACTCTTAGGGTTAGGGTTAGGGTTAGAGTTAGGGTTAGACTCTTAGGGTTAGGGTTAGACTCTTAGGGTTAGGGTTAGGGTTAGGGTTAGACTCTTAGGGTTAGGGTTAGACTCTTAGGGTTAGGGTTAGGGTTAGGGTTAGGGTTAGACTCTTAGGGTTAGGGTTAGACTCTTAGGGTTAGGGTTAGGGTTAGGGTTAGGGTTAGACTCTTAGGGTTAGGGTTAGACTCTTAGGGTTAGGGTTAGGGTTAGGGTTAGACTCTTAGGGTAAGGGTTAGGGTTACGGTTAGACTCTTAGGGTTAGAGTTAGGGTTAGGGTTAGACTCTTAGGGTTAGGGTTAGACTCTTAGGGTTAGGGTTGGGGTTAGGGTTAGACTCTTAGGGTTAGGGTTAGACTCTTAGGGTTAGAGTTAGGGTTAGGGTTAGGGTTAGACACTTAGGGTTAGGGTTAGGGTGAGGGTTAGAATCTTAGGGTTAGGGTTATATTCAGGGTTAGGGTTAGACTCTTAGGGTTAGGGTTAGGGTTAGGGTTAGACTCTTAGGGTAAGGGTTAGACTTAGGCTCTTAGGGTTAGGGTTAGACTCAGGCTCTTAGGGTTAGGGTTAGACTCAGGCTCTTAGGGTGAGGGTTAGACTCAGGCTCTTAGGGTGAGGGTTAGACTCAGGCTCTTAGGGTTAGGGTTAGACTCAGGCTCTTAGGGTTAGGGTCAGACTCAGTACTATATATTTGGGTACTGCAGCCGCCCTTTTGGTGGAGCGCTGCTGCCATCTAGCGAAATATACTTGGGTATTGCAGCCGGCGCTGTTGGTGGAGCGCTGCTGCCATCTAGCGAAATATATTTGGGTACTGCAGCCGGCCCTGTTGGTGGAGCGCTGCTGCCATCTAGCGAAATATACTTGGGTACTGCAGCCGCCCGGTTTGTGGAGCGCTGCTGCCATCTAGCGAAATATATTTGGGTACTGCAGCCGCCCGGTTGGTGGAGCGCTGCTGCCATCTAGCGAAATGTAATGGGGTACTGCAGCCGCCCGGTTGGTGTAGCGCTGCTGCCATCTAGCGAAATATACTTGGGTACTGCAGCCGCCCGGTTGGTGGAGCGCTGCTGCCATCTAGCGAAATATATTTGGGTACTGCAGCCGCCCGGTTGGTGGAGCTCTGCTGCCATCTAGCGAAATATACTTGGGTACTGCAGCCGCCCTTTTGGTGGAGCGCTGCTGCCATCTAGCGAAATGTAATTGGGTACTGCAGCCGCCCGGTTGGTGGAGCGCTGCTGCCATCTAGCGAAATATACTTGGGTACTGCAGCCGGCGCTGTTGGTGGAGCGCTGCTGCCATCTAGCGAAATATACTTGGGTACTGCAGCCGCCCGGTTGGTGGAGCGCTGCTGCCATCTAGCGAAATATATTTGGGTACTGCAGCCGGCCCTGTTGGTGGAGCGCTGCTGCCATCTAGCGAAATATACTTGGGTACTGCAGCCGCCCTTTTGGTGGAGCGCTGCTGCCATCTAGCGAAATATACTTGGGTACTGCAGCCGCCCGGTTGGTGGAGCGCTGCTGCCATCTAGCGAAATATATTTGGGTACTGCAGCCGGCCCTGTTGGTGGAGCGCTGCTGCCATCTAGCGAAATATACTTGGGTACTGCAGCCGCCCTTTTGGTGGAGCGCTGCTGCCATCTAGCGAAATATACTTGGGTATTGCAGCCGGCGCTGTTGGTGGAGCGCTGCTGCCATCTAGCGAAATATATTTGGGTACTGCAGCCGGCCCTGTTGGTGGAGCGCTGCTGCCATCTAGCGAAATATATTTGGGTACTGCAGCCGCCCTTTTGGTGGAGCGCTGCTGCCATCTAGCGAAATATATTTGGGTACTGCAGCCAGCTCTGTTGGTGGAGCTCTGCTGCCATCTAGCGAAATGTAATTGGGTACTGCAGCCGGCCTTTTGGTGGAGCGCTGCTGCCATCTAGCGAAATGTAATTGGGTACTGCAGCCGCCCTGTTGGTGGAGCGCTGCTGCCATCTAGCGAAATATACTTGGGTACTGCAGCCGCCCTGTTGGTGGAGCGCTGCTGCCATCTAGCGAAATATACTTGGGTACTGCAGCCGGCCCTGTTGGTGGAGCGCTGCTGCCATCTAGCGAAATATACTTGGGTACTGCAGCCGCCCGGTTGGTGGAGCGCTGCTGCCATCTAGCGAAATATACTTGGGTACTGCAGCCGGCCCTGTTGGTGGAGCGCTGCTGCCATCTAGCGAAATATACTTGGGTACTGCAGCCGCCCGGTTGGTGGAGCGCTGCTGCCATCTAGCGAAATATACTTGGGTACTGCAGCCGCCCGGTTGGTGGAGCGCTGCTGCCATCTAGCGAAATATACTTGGGTACTGCAGCCGGCGCTGTTGGTGGAGCGCTGCTGCCATCTAGCGAAATATATTTGGGTACTGCAGCCGGCGCTGTTGGTGGAGCGCTGCTGCCATCTAGCGAAATATATTTGGGTACTGCAGCCGGCTCTGTTGGTGGAGCGCTGCTGCCATCTAGCGAAATATATTTGGGTACTGCAGCCGGCTCTGTTTGTGGAGCGCTGCTGCCATCTAGCGAAATATACTTGGGTACTTCAGCCGGGTTTAGGGTTAGGGTTAGGGTTAGACTGTTAGGGTTAGGGTTAGGGTTACGGTTAGACTCTTAGGGTTAGAGTTAGGGTTAGGGTTAGACTCTTAGGGTTAGGGTTAGACTCTTAGGGTTAGGGTTGGGGTTAGGGTTAGACTCTTAGGGTTAGGGTTAGACTCTTAGGGTTAGAGTTAGGGTTAGGGTTAGGGTTAGACACTTAGGGTTAGGGTTAGGGTGAGGGTTAGACTCTTAGGGTTAGGGTTATATTCAGGGTTAGGGTTAGACTCTTAGGGTTAGGGTTAGGGTTAGGGTTAGACTCTTAGGGTAAGGGTTAGACTTAGGCTCTTAGGGTTAGGGTTAGACTCAGGCTCTTAGGGTTAGGGTTAGACTCAGGCTCTTAGGGTGAGGGTTAGAGTCAGGCTCTTAGGGTGAGGGTTAGACTCAGGCTCTTAGGGTTAGGGTTAGACTCAGGCTCTTAGGGTTAGGGTCAGACTCAGTACTATATATTTGGGTACTGCAGCCGCCCTTTTGGTGGAGCGCTGCTGCCATCTAGCGAAATATATTTGGGTACTGCAGCCGGCCCTGTTGGTGGAGCGCTGCTGCCATCTAGCGAAATATACTTGGGTACTGCAGCCGCCCGGTTGGTGGAGCGCTGCTGCCATCTAGCGAAATATACTTGGTACTGCAGCCGCCCGGTTGTTGGAGCGCTGCTGCCATCTAGCGAAATATACTTGGGTACTGCAGCCGGCCCTGTTGGTGGAGCGCTGCTGCCATCTAGCGAAATATATTTGGGTACTGCAGCCGGCGCTGTTGGTGGAGCGCTGCTGCCATCTAGCGAAATATATTTGGGTACTGCAGCCGGCGCTGTTGGTGGAGCGCTGCTGCCATCTAGCGAAATATATTTGGGTACTGCAGCCGGCGCTGTTGGTGGAGCGCTGATGCCATCTAGCGAAATATATTTGGGTACTGCAGCCGGCTCTGTTTGTGGAGCGCTGCTGCCATCTAGCGAAATATACTTGGGTACTTCAGCCGGGTTTAGGGTTAGGGTTAGGGTTAGACTGTTAGGGTTAGGGTTAGACTGTTAGGGTTAGACTCTTAGGGTTAGACTCTTAGGGTTAGGGTTAGACTCTTACGGTTAGGGTTAGGGTTAGGGTTAGGGTTAGGGTTAGACTCTTAGGGTTAGGGTTAGACTCTTAGGGTTAGGGTTAGGGTTAGGGTTAGACTCAGGGTTAGGGTTAGACTCTTAGGGTTAGGGTTAGGGTTAGGGTTAGGGTTAGGGTTAGATTCTTAGGGTTAGGGTTAGACTCTTAGGGTTAGGGTTAGGGTTAGGGTTAGACTCTTAGGGTTAGGGTTAGGGTTAGGTTAGGGTTAGACTCTTAGGGTTAGACTCTTAGGGTTAGGGTTAGACTCTTACGGTTAGGGTTAGGGTTAGGGTTAGACTCTTAAGGTTAGGGTTAGACTCTTAGGGTTAGGGTTGGGGTTAGGGTTAGACTCTTAGGGTTAGGGTTAGACTCTTAGGGTTAAGGTTAGGGTTAGGGTTAGACACTTAGGGTTAGGGTTAGGGTGAGGGTTAGACTCTTAGGGTTAGGGTTATATTCAGATTAGGGTTAGACTCTTAGGGTTAGGGTTAGGGTTAGACTCTTAGGGTTAGGGTTAGGGTTAGGGTTAGACTCTTAGGGTTAGGGTTAGACTCTTAGGGTTAGGGTTAGGGTTAGGGTTAGGGTTAGACTCTTAGGGTTAGGGTTAGACTCTTAGGGTTAGGGTTAGACTCTTAGGGTTAGGGTTAGGGTTACGGTTAGACTCTTAGGGTTAGAGTTAGGGTTAGGGTTAGACTCTTAGGGTTAGGGTTAGACTCTTAGGGTTAGGGTTGGGGTTAGGGTTAGACTCTTAGAGTTAGGGTTAGACTCTTACGGTTAGAGTTAGGGTTAGGGTTAGGGTTAGACACTTAGGGTTAGGGTTAGGGTGAGGGTTAGACTCTTAGGGTTAGGGTTATATTCAGGGTTAGGGTTAGACTCTTAGGGTTAGGGTTAGGGTTAGGGTTAGACTCTTAGGGTAAGGGTTAGACTTAGGCTCTTAGGGTTAGGGTTAGACTCAGGCTCTTAGGGTTAGGGTTAGACTCAGGCTCTTAGGGTGAGGGTTAGAGTCAGGCTCTTAGGGTGAGGGTTAGACTCAGGCTCTTAGGGTTAGGGTTAGACTCAGGCTCTTAGGGTTAGGGTCAGACTCAGTACTATATATTTGGGTACTGCAGCCGCCCGGTTGGTGGAGCGCTGCTGCCATCTAGCGAAATATACTTGGGTATTGCAGCCGCCCGGTTGGTGGAGCGCTGCTGCCATCTAGCGAAATATATTTGGGTACTGCAGCCGGCCCTGTTGGTGGAGCGCTGCTGTTATCTAGCGAAATATATTTGGGTACTGCAGCCGCCCTTTTGGTGGAGCGCTGCTGCCATCTAGCGAAATATATTTGGGTACTGCAGCCGGCGCTGTTGGTGGAGCTCTGCTGCCATCTAGCGAAATATACTTGGGTACTGCAGCCGCCCTTTTGGTGGAGCGCTGCTGCCATCTAGCGAAATGTAATTGGGTACTGCAGCCGCCCGGTTGGTGGAGCGCTGCTGCCATCTAGCGAAATGTAATTGGGTACTGCAGCCGCCCGGTTGGTGGAGCGCTGCTGCCATCTAGCGAAATATACTTGGGTACTGCAGCCGCCCGGTTTGTGGAGCGCTGCTGCCATCTAGCGAAATGTAATTGGGTACTGCAGCCGGCGCTGTTAATGGAGCGCTGCTGCCATCTAGCGAAATGTAATTGGGTACTGCAGCCGCCCGGTTGGTGTAGCGCTGCTGCTATCTAGCGAAATGTAATTGGGTACTGCAGCCGCCCGGTTGGTGGAGCGCTGCTGCCATCTAGCGAAATATACTTGGGTACTGCAGCCGGCGCTGTTGGTGGAGCGCTGCTGCCATCTAGCGAAATATACTTGGGTACTGCAGCCGCCCGGTTGGTGGAGCGCTGCTGCCATCTAGCGAAATATACTTGGGTACTGCAGCCGGCGCTGTTGGTGGAGCGCTGCTGCCATCTAGCGAAATATATTTGGGTACTGCAGCCGGCGCTGTTGGTGGAGCGCTGCTGCCATCTAGCGAAATATATTTGGGTACTGCAGCCGGCGCTGTTGGTGGAGCGCTGCTGCCATCTAGCGAAATATATTTGGGTACTGCAGCCGGCTCTGTTTGTGGAGCGCTGCTGCCATCTAGCGAAATATACTTGGGTACTTCAGCCGGGTTTAGGGTTAGGGTTAGGGTTAGACTGTTAGGGTTAGGGTTAGACTGTTAGGGTTAGACTGTTAGGGTTAGACTCTTAGGGTTAGACTCTTACGGTTAGGGTTAGGGTTAGGGTTAGGGTTAGGGTTAGACTCTTAGGGTTAGGGTTAGACTCTTAGGGTTAGGGTTAGGGTTAGGGTTAGACTCAGGGTTAGGGTTAGACTCTTAGGGTTAGGGTTAGGGTTAGGGTTAGGGTTAGATTCTTAGGGTTAGGGTTAGACTCTTAGGGTTAGGGTTAGGGTTAGGGTTAGACTCTTAGGGTTAGGGTTAGGGTTAGGTTAGGGTTAGACTCTTAGGGTTAGACTCTTAGGGTTAGGGTTAGACTCTTACGGTTAGGGTTAGGGTTAGGGTTAGACTCTTAAGGTTAGGGTTAGACTCTTAGGGTTAGGGTTGGGGTTAGGGTTAGACTCTTAGGGTTAGGGTTAGACTCTTAGGGTTAAGGTTAGGGTTAGGGTTAGGGTTAGACACTTAGGGTTAGGGTTAGGGTGAGGGTTAGACTCTTAGGGTTAGGGTTATATTCAGATTAGGGTTAGACTCTTAGGGTTAGGGTTAGGGTTAGACTCTTAGGGTTAGGGTTAGGGTTAGGGTTAGACTCTTAGGGTTAGGGTTAGACTCTTACGGTTAGGGTTAGGGTTAGGGTTAGGGTTAGACTCTTAGGGTTAGGGTTAGACTCTTAGGGTTAGGGTTAGACTCTTAGGGTTAGGGTTAGGGTTACGGTTAGACTCTTAGGGTTAGAGTTAGGGTTAGGGTTAGACTCTTAGGGTTAGGGTTAGACTCTTAGGGCTAGGGTTGGGGTTAGGGTTAGA
This sequence comes from Falco punctatus, assembly GCF_963210335.1. NCBI lineage: Eukaryota > Metazoa > Chordata > Aves > Falconiformes > Falconidae > Falco > Falco punctatus. The sequence goes on from NW_027660079.1 coordinate 531,055, forward strand.
CTCTTAGAGTTAGGGTTAGACTCTTACGGTTAGAGTTAGGGTTAGGGTTAGGGTTAGACACTTAGGGTTAGGGTTAGGGTGAGGGTTAGACTCTTAGGGTTAGGGTTATATTCAGGGTTAGGGTTAGACTCTTAGGGTTAGGGTTAGGGTTAGGGTTAGACTCTTAGGGTAAGGGTTAGACTTAGGCTCTTAGGGTTAGGGTTAGACTCAGGCTCTTAGGGTTAGGGTTAGACTCAGGCTCTTAGGGTGAGGGTTAGAGTCAGGCTCTTAGGGTGAGGGTTAGACTCAGGCTCTTAGGGTTAGGGTTAGACTCAGGCTCTTAGGGTTAGGGTCAGACTCAGTACTATATATTTGGGTACTGCAGCCGCCCGGTTGGTGGAGCGCTGCTGCCATCTAGCGAAATATACTTGGGTATTGCAGCCGCCCGGTTGGTGGAGCGCTGCTGCCATCTAGCGAAATATATTTGGGTACTGCAGCCGGCCCTGTTGGTGGAGCGCTGCTGTTATCTAGCGAAATATATTTGGGTACTGCAGCCGCCCTTTTGGTGGAGCGCTGCTGCCATCTAGCGAAATATATTTGGGTACTGCAGCCGGCCCTGTTGGTGGAGCTCTGCTGCCATCTAGCGAAATATACTTGGGTACTGCAGCCGCCCTTTTGGTGGAGCGCTGCTGCCATCTAGCGAAATGTAATTGGGTACTGCAGCCGCCCGGTTGGTGGAGCGCTGCTGCCATCTAGCGAAATGTAATTGGGTACTGCAGCCGCCCGGTTGGTGGAGCGCTGCTGCCATCTAGCGAAATATACTTGGGTACTGCAGCCGCCCGGTTGGTGGAGCGCTGCTGCCATCTAGCGAAATGTAATTGGGTACTGCAGCCGGCGCTGTTAATGGAGCGCTGCTGCCATCTAGCGAAATGTAATTGGGTACTGCAGCCGCCCGGTTGGTGTAGCGCTGCTGCCATCTAGCGAAATATACTTGGGTACTGCAGCCGGCCCTGTTGGTGGAGCGCTGCTGCCATCTAGCGAAATATACTTGGGTACTGCAGCCGCCCGGTTGGTGGAGCGCTGCTGCCATCTAGCGAAATATACTTGGGTACTGCAGCCGGCCCTGTTGGTGGAGCGCTGCTGCCATCTAGCGAAATATACTTGGGTACTGCAGCCGCCCGGTTGGTGGAGCGCTGCTGCCATCTAGCGAAATATACTTGGGTACTGCAGCCGGCGCTGTTGGTGGAGCGCTGCTGCCATCTAGCGAAATATATTTGGGTACTGCAGCCGGCGCTGTTGGTGGAGCGCTGCTGCCATCTAGCGAAATATATTTGGGTACTGCAGCCGGCGCTGTTGGTGGAGCGCTGCTGCCATCTAGCGAAATATATTTGGGTACTGCAGCCGGCGCTGTTGGTGGAGCGCTGCTGCCATCTAGCGAAATATATTTGGGTACTGCAGCCGGCTCTGTTGGTGGAGCGCTGCTGCCATCTAGCGAAATATACTTGGGTACTTCAGCCGGGTTTAGGGTTAGGGTTAGGGTTAGACTGTTAGGGTTAGGGTTAGGGTTAGGGTTAGACTCTTAGGGTTAGACTCTTAGGGTTAGGGTTAGACTCTTACGGTTAGGGTTAGGGTTAGGGTTAGGGTTAGACTCTTAGGGTTAGGGTTAGACTCTTAGGGTTAGGGTTAGGGTTAGGGTTAGACTCTTAGGGTTAGGGTTAGACTCTTAGGGTTCGGGTTAAGGTTAGGGTTAGGGTTAGACTCTTAGGGTTAGGGTTAGACTCTTAGGGTTAGGGTTAGGGTTAGGGTTAGACTCTTAGGGTTAGGGTTAGGGTTAGGGTTAGGGTTACACTCTTAGGCTTAGGGTTAGGGTTAGGGTTAGACTCTTAGGGTTAGGGTTAGACTTAGGCTCTTAGGGTTAGGGTTAGACTCAGGCTCTTAGGGTTAGGGTTAGACTCAGGCTCTTACGGTTAGGGTTAGACTCAGGCTCTTAGGGTTAGGGTTAGACACAGGCTCTTAGGGTTAGGGTCAGATTTAGTACTATATATTTGTGTACTGCAGCCGCCCTTTTGGTGGAACGCTGCTGCCATCTAGCGAAATATACTTGGGTACTGCAGCCGGCCCTGTTGGTGGAGCGCTGCTGCCATCTAGCGAAATATACTTGGGTACTGCAGCCGCCCGGTTGGTGGAGCGCTGCTGCCATCTAGCGAAATATATTTGGGTACTGCAGCCGGCCCGGTTGGTGGAGCGCTGCTGCCATCTAGCGAAATGTAATTGGGTACTGCAGCCGCCCGGTTGGTGGAGCGCTGCTGCCATCTAGCGAAATATACTTGGGTACTGCAGCCGCCCGGTTGGTGGAGCGCTGCTGCCATCTAGCGAAATGTAATTGGGTACTGCAGCCGGCCCTGTTGGTGGAGCGCTGCTGCCATCTAGCGAAATATACTTGGGTACTGCAGCCGCCCGGTTGGTGGAGCGCTGCTGCCATCTAGCGAAATATACTTGGGTACTGCAGCCGGCGCTGTTGGTGGAGCGCTGCTGCCATCTAGCGAAATATATTTGGGTACTGCAGCCGGCGCTGTTGGTGGAGCGCTGCTGCCATCTAGCGAAATATATTTGGGTACTGCAGCCGCCCGGTTGGTGGAGCGCTGCTGCCATCTAGCGAAATATATTTGGGTACTGCAGCCGGAGCTGTTGGTGGAGCGCTGCTGCCATCTAGCGAAATATATTTGGGTACTGCAGCCGGCTCTGTTGGTGGAGCGCTGCTGCCATCTAGCGAAATATACTTGGGTACTTCAGCCGGGTTTAGGGTTAGGGTTAGGGTTAGACTGTTAGGGTTAGGGTTAGACTTTTAGGGTTAGACTCTTAGGGTTAGACTCTTAGGGTTAGGGTTAGACTCTTACGGTTAGGGTTAGGGTTAGGCTTAGGGTTAGGCTTAGACTCTTAGGGTTAGGGTTAGACTCTTAGGGTTAGGGTTAGGGTTAGAGTTAGGGTTAGACTCTTAGGGTTAGGGTTAGACTCTTACGGTTAGGGTTAGGGTTAGGGTTAGACTCTTAGGGTTAGGGTTAGACTCTTAGGGTTAGGGTTAGGGTTAGGGTTAGGGTTAGACTCTTAGGGTTAGGGTTAGACTCTTAGGGTTAGGGTTAGGGTTAGGGTTAGGGTTAGACTCTTAGGGTTAGGGTTAGACTCTTAGGGTTAGGGTTAGGGTTAGGGTTAGACTCTTAGGGTTAGGGTTAGGGTTACGGTTAGACTCTTAGGGTTAGAGTTAGGGTTAGGGTTAGACTCTTAGGGTTAGGGTTAGACTCTTAGGGTTAGGGTTGGGGTTAGGGTTAGACTCTTAGGGTTAGGGTTAGACTCTTAGGGTTAGAGTTAGGGTTAGGGTTAGGGTTAGACACTTAGGGTTAGGGTTAGGGTGAGGGTTAGAATCTTAGGGTTAGGGTTATATTCAGGGTTAGGGTTAGACTCTTAGGGTTAGGGTTAGGGTTAGGGTTAGACTCTTAGGGTAAGGGTTAGACTTAGGCTCTTAGGGTTAGGGTTAGACTCAGGCTCTTAGGGTTAGGGTTAGACTCAGGCTCTTAGGGTGAGGGTTAGACTCAGGCTCTTAGGGTGAGGGTTAGACTCAGGCTCTTAGGGTTAGGGTTAGAATCAGGCTCTTAGGGTTAGGGTCAGACTCAGTACTATATATTTGGGTACTGCAGCCGCCCTTTTGGTGGAGCGCTGCTGCCATCTAGCGAAATATACTTGGGTATTGCAGCCGGCGCTGTTGGTGGAGCGCTGCTGCCATCTAGCGAAATATATTTGGGTACTGCAGCCGGCCCTGTTGGTGGAGCGCTGCTGCCATCTAGCGAAATATACTTGGGTACTGCAGCCGCCCGGTTTGTGGAGCGCTGCTGCCATCTAGCGAAATATATTTGGGTACTGCAGCCGCCCGGTTGGTGGAGCGCTGCTGCCATCTAGCGAAATGTAATGGGGTACTGCAGCCGCCCGGTTGGTGTAGCGCTGCTGCCATCTAGCGAAATATACTTGGGTACTGCAGCCGCCCGGTTGGTGGAGCGCTGCTGCCATCTAGCGAAATATATTTGGGTACTGCAGCCGCCCGGTTGGTGGAGCTCTGCTGCCATCTAGCGAAATATACTTGGGTACTGCAGCCGCCCTTTTGGTGGAGCGCTGCTGCCATCTAGCGAAATGTAATTGGGTACTGCAGCCGCCCGGTTGGTGGAGCGCTGCTGCCATCTAGCGAAATATACTTGGGTACTGCAGCCGGCGCTGTTGGTGGAGCGCTGCTGCCATCTAGCGAAATATACTTGGGTACTGCAGCCGCCCGGTTGGTGGAGCGCTGCTGCCATCTAGCGAAATATATTTGGGTACTGCAGCCGGCCCTGTTGGTGGAGCGCTGCTGCCATCTAGCGAAATATACTTGGGTATTGCAGCCGCCCGGTTGGTGGAGCGCTGCTGCCATCTAGCGAAATATACTTGGGTACTGCAGCCGCCCGGTTGGTGGAGCGCTGCTGCCATCTAGCGAAATATATTTGGGTACTGCAGCCGGCCCTGTTGGTGGAGCGCTGCTGCCATCTAGCGAAATATACTTGGGTACTGCAGCCGCCCTTTTGGTGGAGCGCTGCTGCCATCTAGCGAAATATACTTGGGTATTGCAGCCGGCGCTGTTGGTGGAGCGCTGCTGCCATCTAGCGAAATATATTTGGGTACTGCAGCCGGCCCTGTTGGTGGAGCGCTGCTGCCATCTAGCGAAATATATTTGGGTACTGCAGCCGCCCTTTTGGTGGAGCGCTGCTGCCATCTAGCGAAATATATTTGGGTACTGCAGCCAGCTCTGTTGGTGGAGCTCTGCTGCCATCTAGCGAAATGTAATTGGGTACTGCAGCCGGCCTTTTGGTGGAGCGCTGCTGCCATCTAGCGAAATGTAATTGGGTACTGCAGCCGCCCTGTTGGTGGAGCGCTGCTGCCATCTAGCGAAATATACTTGGGTACTGCAGCCGCCCTGTTGGTGGAGCGCTGCTGCCATCTAGCGAAATATACTTGGGTACTGCAGCCGGCCCTGTTGGTGGAGCGCTGCTGCCATCTAGCGAAATATACTTGGGTACTGCAGCCGCCCGGTTGGTGGAGCGCTGCTGCCATCTAGCGAAATATACTTGGGTACTGCAGCCGGCCCTGTTGGTGGAGCGCTGCTGCCATCTAGCGAAATATACTTGGGTACTGCAGCCGCCCGGTTGGTGGAGCGCTGCTGCCATCTAGCGAAATATACTTGGGTACTGCAGCCGCCCGGTTGGTGGAGCGCTGCTGCCATCTAGCGAAATATACTTGGGTACTGCAGCCGCCCGGTTGGTGGAGCGCTGCTGCCATCTAGCGAAATATATTTGGGTACTGCAGCCGGCGCTGTTGGTGGAGCGCTGCTGCCATCTAGCGAAATATATTTGGGTACTGCAGCCGGCTCTGTTGGTGGAGCGCTGCTGCCATCTAGCGAAATATATTTGGGTACTGCAGCCGGCTCTGTTTGTGGAGCGCTGCTGCCATCTAGCGAAATATACTTGGGTACTTCAGCCGGGTTTAGGGTTAGGGTTAGGGTTAGACTGTTAGGGTTAGGGTTAGACTCTTAGGGTTAGACTCTTAGGGTTAGACTCTTAGGGTTAGGGTTAGACTCTTACGGTTAGGGTTAGGGTTAGGGTTAGGGTTAGACTCTTAGGGTTAGGGTTAGACTCTTAGGGTTAGGGTTAGGGTTAGGGTTAGACTCTTAGGGTTAGGGTTAGACTCTTAGGTTTAGGGTTAGGGTTAGGGTTAGGGTTAGACTCTTAGGGTTAGGGTTAGACTCTTAGGGTTAGGGTTAGGGTTAGGGTTAGGGTTAGACTCTTAGGGTTAGGGTTAGACTCTTAGGGTTAGGGTTGGGGTTAGGGTTAGACTCTTAGGGTTAGGGTTAGACTCTTAGGGTTAGAGTTAGGGTTAGGGTTAGGGTTAGACACTTAGGGTTAGGGTTACGGTGAGGGTTAGACTCTTAGGGTTAGGGTTATATTCAGGGTTAGGGTTAGACTCTTAGGGTTAGGGTTAGGGTTAGGGTTAGACTCTTAGGGTAAGGGTTAGACTTAGGCTCTTAGGGTTAGGGTTAGACTCAGGCTCTTAGGGTTAGGGTTAGACTCAGGCTCTTAGGGTGAGGGTTAGACTCAGGCTCTTAGGGTGAGGGTTAGACTCAGGCTCTTAGGGTTAGGGTTAGACTCAGGCTCTTAGGGTTAGGGTCAGACTCAGTACTATATATTTGGGTACTGCAGCCGCCCGGTTGGTGGAGCGCTGCTGCCATCTAGCGAAATATACTTGGGTACTGCAGCCGCCCTTTTGGTGGAGCGCTGCTGCCATCTAGCGAAATATACTTGGGTACTGCAGCCGCCCGGTTGGTGGAGCGCTGCTGCCATCTAGCGAAATGTAATTGGGTACTGCAGCCGGCCCTGTTGGTGGAGCGCTGCTGCCATCTAGCGAAATATACTTGGGTACTGCAGCCGCCCTTTTGGTGGAGCGCTGCTGCCATCTAGCGAAATATACTTGGGTATTGCAGCCGGCGCTGTTGGTGGAGCGCTGCTGCCATCTAGCGAAATATATTTGGGTACTGCAGCCGGCCCTGTTGGTGGAGCGCTGCTGCCATCTAGCGAAATATATTTGGGTACTGCAGCCGCCCTTTTGGTGGAGCGCTGCTGCCATCTAGCGAAATATATTTGGGTACTGCAGCCAGCTCTGTTGGTGGAGCTCTGCTGCCATCTAGCGAAATATAATTGGGTACTGCAGCCGGCCTTTTGGTGGAGCGCTGCTGCCATCTAGCGAAATGTAATTGGGTACTGCAGCCGCCCTGTTGGTGGAGCGCTGCTGCCATCTAGCGAAATATACTTGGGTACTGCAGCCGCCCTGTTGGTGGAGCGCTGCTGCCATCTAGCGAAATATACTTGGGTACTGCAGCCGGCCCTGTTGGTGGAGCGCTGCTGCCATCTAGCGAAATATACTTGGGTACTGCAGCCGCCCGGTTGGTGGAGCGCTGCTGCCATCTAGCGAAATATACTTGGGTACTGCAGCCGGCCCTGTTGGTGGAGCGCTGCTGCCATCTAGCGAAATATACTTGGGTACTGCAGCCGCCCGGTTGGTGGAGCGCTGCTGCCATCTAGCGAAATATACTTGGGTACTGCAGCCGGCCCTGTTGGTGGAGCGCTGCTGCCATCTAGCGAAATATACTTGGGTACTGCAGCCGCCCGGTTGGTGGAGCGCTGCTGCCATCTAGCGAAATATACTTGGGTACTGCAGCCGGCGCTGTTGGTGGAGCGCTGCTGCCATCTAGCGAAATATATTTGGGTACTGCAGCCGGCGCTGTTGGTGGAGCGCTGCTGCCATCTAGCGAAATATATTTGGGTACTGCAGCCGGCTCTGTTGGTGGAGCGCTGCTGCCATCTAGCGAAATATATTTGGGTACTGCAGCCGGCGCTGTTGGTGGAGCGCTGCTGCCATCTAGCGAAATATACTTGGGTACTTCAGCCGGGTTTAGGGTTAGGGTTAGGGTTAGACTGTTAGGGTTAGGGTTAGACTCTTAGGGTTAGACTCTTAGGGTTAGACTCTTAGGGTTAGGGTTAGACTCTTACGGTTAGGGTTAGGGTTAGGGTTAGGGTTAGACTCTTAGGGTTAGGGTTAGACTCTTAGGGTTAGGGTTAGGGTTAGGGTTAGACTCTTAGGGTTAGGGTTAGACTCTTAGGGTTAGGGTTAGGGTTAGGGTTAGGGTTAGACTCTTAGGGTTAGGGTTAGACTCTTAGGGTTAGGGTTAGGGTTAGGGTTAGGGTTAGACTCTTAGGGTTAGGGTTAGACTCTTAGGGTTAGGGTTGGGGTTAGGGTTAGACTCTTAGGGTTAGGGTTAGACTCTTAGGGTTAGAGTTAGGGTTAGGGTTAGGGTTAGACACTTAGGGTTAGGGTTACGGTGAGGGTTAGACTCTTAGGGTTAGGGTTATATTCAGGGTTAGGGTTAGACTCTTAGGGTTAGGGTTAGGGTTAGGGTTAGACTCTTAGGGTAAGGGTTAGACTTAGGCTCTTAGGGTTAGGGTTAGACTCAGGCTCTTAGGGTTAGGGTTAGACTCAGGCTCTTAGGGTGAGGGTTAGACTCAGGCTCTTAGGGTGAGGGTTAGACTCAGGCTCTTAGGGTTAGGGTTAGACTCAGGCTCTTAGGGTTAGGGTCAGACTCAGTACTATATATTTGGGTACTGCAGCCGCCCGGTTGGTGGAGCGCTGCTGCCATCTAGCGAAATATACTTGGGTACTGCAGCCGGCGCTGTTGGTGGAGCGCTGCTGCCATCTAGCGAAATATATTTGGGTACTGCAGCCGGCGCTGTTGGTGGAGCGCTGCTGCCATCTAGCGAAATATATTTGGGTACTGCAGCCGCCCTTTTGGTGGAGCGCTGCTGCCATCTAGCGAAATATATTTGGATACTGCAGCCGGCTTTGTTTGTGGAGCTCTGCTGCCATCTAGCGAAATATACTTGGGTACTGCAGCCGCCCTTTTGGTGGAGCGCTGCTGCCATCTAGCGAAATGTAATTGGGTACTGCAGCCGCCCTTTTGGTGGAGCGCTGCTGCCATCTAGCGAAATGTAATTGGGTACTGCAGCCGCCCGGTTGGTGGAGCGCTGCTGCCATCTAGCGAAATATACTTGGGTACTGCAGCCGCCCGGTTTGTGGAGCGCTGCTGCCATCTAGCGAAATATATTTGGGTACTGCAGCCGGCGCTGTTAATGGAGCGCTGCTGCCATCTAGCGAAATGTAATTGGGTACTGCAGCCGCCCGGTTGGTGTAGCGCTGCTGCCATCTAGCGAAATATACTTGGGTACTGCAGCCGCCCGGTTGGTGGAGCGCTGCTGCCATCTAGCGAAATATATTTGGGTACTGCAGCCGGCCCTGTTGGTGGAGCGCTGCTGCCATCTAGCGAAATGTAATTGGGTACTGCAGCCGCCCGGTTGGTGGAGCGCTGCTGCCATCTAGCGAAATATACTTGGGTACTGCAGCCGGCCCTGTTGGTGGAGCGCTGCTGCCATCTAGCGAAATATACTTGGGTACTGCAGCCGCCCGGTTGGTGGAGCGCTGCTGCCATCTAGCGAAATATATTTGGGTACTGCAGCCGGCGCTGTTGGTGGAGCGCTGCTGCCATCTAGCGAAATATATTTGGGTACTGCAGCCGCCCTTTTGGTGGAGCGCTGCTGCCATCTAGCGAAATATATTTGGGTACTGCAGCCGGCGCTGTTGGTGGAGCGCTGCTGCCATCTAGCGAAATATATTTGGGTACTGCAGCCGGCGCTGTTGGTGGAGCGCTGCTGCCATCTAGCGAAATATATTTGGGTACTGCAGCCGGCTCTGTTGGTGGAGCGCTGCTGCCATCTAGCGAAATATACTTGGGTACTTCAGCCGGGTTTAGGGTTAGGGTTAGGGTTAGACTGTTAGGGTTAGGGTTAGACTCTTAGGGTTAGACTCTTAGGGTTAGACTCTTAGGGTTAGGGTTAGGGTTAGGGTTAGGGTTAGGGTTAGACTCTTAGGGTTAGGGTTAGACTCTTAGGGTTAGGGTTAGGGTTAGACTCTTAGGGTTAGGGTTAGACTCTTAGGGTTAGGGTTAGGGTTAGGGTTAGGGTTAGACTCTTAGGGTTAGGGTTAGACTCTTAGGGTTAGGGTTAGGGTTAGGGTTAGGGTTAGAGTCTTAGGGTTAGGGTTAGACTCTTAGGGTTAGGGTTAGGGTTAGGGTTAGACTCTTAGGGTTAGGGTTAGGGTTAGGGTTAGGGTTAGGGTTAGGGTTAGGGTTAGGGTTAGGGTTAGGGTTAGGGTTAGACTCTTAGGGTTAGGGTTAGGGTTAGACTCTTAGGGTTAGGGTTAGACTCTTAGGGTTAGGGTTAAGGTTAGGGTTAGGGTTAGACTCTTAGGGTTAGGGTTAGACTCTTAGGGTTAGGGTTAGGGTTAGGGTTAGACTCTTAGGGTTAGGGTTAGGGTTAGGGTTAGGGTTACACTCTTAGGCTTAGGGTTAGGGTTAGACTCTTAGGGTTAGGGTTAGACTTAGGCTCTTAGGGTTAGGGTTAGACTCAGGCTCTTAGGGTTAGGGTTAGACTCAGGCTCTTACGGTTAGGGTTAGACTCAGGCTCTTAGGGTTAGGGTTAGACACAGGCTCTTAGGGTTAGGGTCAGATTTAGTACTATATATTTGTGTACTGCAGCCGCCCTTTTGGTGGAACGCTGCTGCCATCTAGCGAAATATACTTGGGTACTGCAGCCGGCCCTGTTGGTGGAGCGCTGCTGCCATCTAGCGAAATATACTTGGGTACTGCAGCCGCCCGGTTGGTGGAGCGCTGCTGCCATCTAGCGAAATATACTTGGGTACTGCAGCCGGCCCTGTTGGTGGAGCGCTGCTGCCATCTAGCGAAATATACTTGGGTACTGCAGCCGCCCGGTTGGTGGAGCGCTGCTGCCATCTAGCGAAATATACTTGGGTACTGCAGCCGCCCGGTTGGTGGAGCGCTGCTGCCATCTAGCGAAATATACTTGGGTACTGCAGCCGCCCGGTTTGTGGAGCGCTGCTGCCATCTAGCGAAATATATTTGGGTACTGCAGCCGGCGCTGTTGGTGGAGCGCTGCTGCCATCTAGCGAAATATACTTGGGTACTGCAGCCGCCCGGTTGGTGGAGCGCTGCTGCCATCTAGCGAAATATACTTGGGTACTGCAGCCGCCCGGTTGGTGGAGCGCTGCTGCCATCTAGCGAAATATATTTGGGTACTGCAGCCGGCCCTGTTGGTGGAGCGCTGCTGCCATCTAGCGAAATATACTTGGGTACTGCAGCCGCCCTTTTGGTGGAGTGCTGCTGCCATCTAGCGAAATATACTTGGGTACTGCAGCCGGCGCTGTTGGTGGAGCGCTGCTGCCATCTAGCGAAATATATTTGGGTACTGCAGCCGCCCTTTTGGTGGAGCGCTGCTGCCATCTAGCGAAATATATTTGGATACTGCAGCCGGCTTTGTTTGTGGAGCTCTGCTGCCATCTAGCGAAATATACTTGGGTACTGCAGCCGCCCTTTTGGTGGAGCGCTGCTGCCATCTAGCGAAATGTAATTGGGTACTGCAGCCGCCCTTTTGGTGGAGCGCTGCTGCCATCTAGCGAAATGTAATTGGGTACTGCAGCCGCCCGGTTGGTGGAGCGCTGCTGCCATCTAGCGAAATATACTTGGGTACTGCAGCCGCCCGGTTTGTGGAGCGCTGCTGCCATCTAGCGAAATATATTTGGGTACTGCAGCCGGCGCTGTTAATGGAGCGCTGCTGCCATCTAGCGAAATGTAATTGGGTACTGCAGCCGCCCGGTTGGTGTAGCGCTGCTGCCATCTAGCGAAATATACTTGGGTACTGCAGCCGCCCGGTTGGTGGAGCGCTGCTGCCATCTAGCGAAATATATTTGGGTACTGCAGCCGGCCCTGTTGGTGGAGCGCTGCTGCCATCTAGCGAAATGTAATTGGGTACTGCAGCCGCCCGGTTGGTGGAGCGCTGCTGCCATCTAGCGAAATATACTTGGGTACTGCAGCCGGCCCTGTTGGTGGAGCGCTGCTGCCATCTAGCGAAATATACTTGGGTACTGCAGCCGCCCGGTTGGTGGAGCGCTGCTGCCATCTAGCGAAATATATTTGGGTACTGCAGCCGGCGCTGTTGGTGGAGCGCTGCTGCCATCTAGCGAAATATATTTGGGTACTGCAGCCGCCCTTTTGGTGGAGCGCTGCTGCCATCTAGCGAAATATATTTGGGTACTGCAGCCGGCGCTGTTGGTGGAGCGCTGCTGCCATCTAGCGAAATATATTTGGGTACTGCAGCCGGCGCTGTTGGTGGAGCGCTGCTGCCATCTAGCGAAATATATTTGGGTACTGCAGCCGGCTCTGTTGGTGGAGCGCTGCTGCCATCTAGCGAAATATACTTGGGTACTTCAGCCGGGTTTAGGGTTAGGGTTAGGGTTAGACTGTTAGGGTTAGGGTTAGACTCTTAGGGTTAGACTCTTAGGGTTAGACTCTTAGGGTTAGGGTTAGGGTTAGGGTTAGGGTTAGGGTTAGACTCTTAGGGTTAGGGTTAGACTCTTAGGGTTAGGGTTAGGGTTAGACTCTTAGGGTTAGGGTTAGACTCTTAGGGTTAGGGTTAGGGTTAGGGTTAGGGTTAGACTCTTAGGGTTAGGGTTAGACTCTTAGGGTTAGGGTTAGGGTTAGGGTTAGGGTTAGAGTCTTAGGGTTAGGGTTAGACTCTTAGGGTTAGGGTTAGGGTTAGGGTTAGACTCTTAGGGTTAGGGTTAGGGTTAGGGTTAGGGTTAGGGTTAGGGTTAGGGTTAGGGTTAGGGTTAGGGTTAGGGTTAGACTCTTAGGGTTAGGGTTAGGGTTAGACTCTTAGGGTTAGGGTTAGACTCTTAGGGTTAGGGTTAAGGTTAGGGTTAGGGTTAGACTCTTAGGGTTAGGGTTAGACTCTTAGGGTTAGGGTTAGGGTTAGGGTTAGACTCTTAGGGTTAGGGTTAGGGTTAGGGTTAGGGTTACACTCTTAGGCTTAGGGTTAGGGTTAGACTCTTAGGGTTAGGGTTAGACTTAGGCTCTTAGGGTTAGGGTTAGACTCAGGCTCTTAGGGTTAGGGTTAGACTCAGGCTCTTACGGTTAGGGTTAGACTCAGGCTCTTAGGGTTAGGGTTAGACACAGGCTCTTAGGGTTAGGGTCAGATTTAGTACTATATATTTGTGTACTGCAGCCGCCCTTTTGGTGGAACGCTGCTGCCATCTAGCGAAATATACTTGGGTACTGCAGCCGGCCCTGTTGGTGGAGCGCTGCTGCCATCTAGCGAAATATACTTGGGTACTGCAGCCGCCCGGTTGGTGGAGCGCTGCTGCCATCTAGCGAAATATACTTGGGTACTGCAGCCGGCCCTGTTGGTGGAGCGCTGCTGCCATCTAGCGAAATATACTTGGGTACTGCAGCCGCCCGGTTGGTGGAGCGCTGCTGCCATCTAGCGAAATATACTTGGGTACTGCAGCCGCCCGGTTGGTGGAGCGCTGCTGCCATCTAGCGAAATATACTTGGGTACTGCAGCCGCCCGGTTTGTGGAGCGCTGCTGCCATCTAGCGAAATATATTTGGGTACTGCAGCCGGCGCTGTTGGTGGAGCGCTGCTGCCATCTAGCGAAATATACTTGGGTACTGCAGCCGCCCGGTTGGTGGAGGGCTGCTGCCATCTAGCGAAATATACTTGGGTACTGCAGCCGCCCGGTTGGTGGAGCGCTGCTGCCATCTAGCGAAATATATTTGGGTACTGCAGCCGGCCCTGTTGGTGGAGCGCTGCTGCCATCTAGCGAAATGTAATTGGGTACTGCAGCCGCCCTTTTGGTGGAGTGCTGCTGCCATCTAGCGAAATATACTTGGGTACTGCAGCCGGCGCTGTTGGTGGAGCGCTGCTGCCATCTAGCGAAATATATTTGGGTACTGCAGCCGGCTCTGTTTGTGGAGCGCTGCTGCCATCTAGCGAAATATACTTGGGTACTTCAGCCGGGTTTAGGGTTAGGGTTAGGGTTAGACTGTTAGGGTTAGGGTTAGACTGTTAGGGTTAGACTCTTAGGGTTAGACTCTTAGGGTTAGGGTTAGACTCTTACGGTTAGGGTTAGGGTTAGGGTTAGGGTTAGACTCTTAGGGTTAGGGTTAGACTCTTAGGGTTAGGGTTAGGGTTAGGGTTAGACTCTTAGGGTTAGGGTTAGACTCTTAGGGTTAGGGTTAGGGTTAGGGTTAGGGTTAGATTCTTAGGGTTAGGGTTAGACTCTTAGGGTTAGGGTTAGGGTTAGGGTTAGACTCTTAGGGTTAGGGTTAGGGTTAGGTTAGGGTTAGACTCTTAGGGTTAGGGTTAGGGTTACGGTTAGACTCTTAGGGTTAGAGTTAGGGTTAGGGTTAGACTCTTAAGGTTAGGGTTAGACTCTTAGGGTTAGGGTTGGGGTTAGGGTTAGACTCTTAGGGTTAGGGTTAGACTCTTAGGGTTAAGGTTAGGGTTAGGGTTAGGGTTAGACACTTAGGGTTAGGGTTAGGGTGAGGGTTAGACTCTTAGGGTTAGGGTTATATTCAGATTAGGGTTAGACTCTTAGGGTTAGGGTTAGGGTTAGACTCTTAGGGTTAGGGTTAGGGTTAGGGTTAGACTCTTAGGGTTAGGGTTAGACTCTTACGGTTAGGGTTAGGGTTAGGGTTAGGGTTAGACTCTTAGGGTTAGGGTTAGACTCTTAGGGTTAGGGTTAGGGTTAGGGTTAGACTCTTAGGGTTAGGGTTAGGGTTACGGTTAGACTCTTAGGGTTAGAGTTAGGGTTAGGGTTAGACTCTTAGGGTTAGGGTTAGACTCTTAGGGTTAGGGTTGGGGTTAGGGTTAGACTCTTAGGGTTAGGGTTAGACTCTTAGGGTTAGAGTTAGGGTTAGGGTTAGGGTTAGACACTTAGGGTTAGGGTTAGGGTGAGGGTTAGACTCTTAGGGTTAGGGTTATATTCAGGGTTAGGGTTAGACTGTTAGGGTTAGGGTTAGGGTTAGACTCTTAAGGTAAGGGTTAGACTTAGGCTCTTAGGGTTAGGGTTAGACTCAGGCTCTTAGGGTTAGGGTTAGACTCAGGCTCTTAGGGTTAGGGTTAGACTCAGGCTCTTAGGGTGAGGGTTAGACTCAGGCTCTTAGGGTTAGGGTTAGACTCAGGCTCTTAGGGTTAGGGTCAGACTCAGTACTATATATTTGGGTACTGCAGCCGCCCGGTTGGTGGAGCGCTGCTGCCATCTAGCGAAATATATTTGGGTACTGCAGCCGGCCCTGTTGGTGGAGCGCTGCTGCCATCTAGCGAAATATACTTGGGTACTGCAGCCGCCCGGTTGGTGGAGCGCTGCTGCCATCTAGCGAAATATACTTAGGTACTGCAGCCGACCCTGTTGGTGGAGCGCTGCTGCCATCTAGCGAAATATACTTGGTACTGCAGCCGCCCGGTTGTTGGAGCGCTGCTGCCATCTAGCGAAATATACTTGGGTACTGCAGCCGGCCCTGTTGGTGGAGCGCTGCTGCCATCTAGCGAAATATATTTGGGTACTGCAGCCGGCGCTGTTGGTGGAGCGCTGCTGCCATCTAGCGAAATATATTTGGGTACTGCAGCCGGCGCTGTTGGTGGAGCGCTGCTGCCATCTAGCGAAATATATTTGGGTACTGCAGCCGGCGCTGTTGGTGGAGCGCTGCTGCCATCTAGCGAAATATATTTGGGTACTGCAGCCGGCTCTGTTTGTGGAGCGCTGCTGCCATCTAGCGAAATATACTTGGGTACTTCAGCCGGGTTTAGGGTTAGGGTTAGGGTTAGACTGTTAGGGTTAGGGTTAGACTGTTAGGGTTAGACTCTTAGGGTTAGACTCTTAGGGTTAGGGTTAGACTCTTACGGTTAGGGTTAGGGTTAGGGTTAGGGTTAGACTCTTAGGGTTAGGGTTAGACTCTTAGGGTTAGGGTTAGGGTTAGGGTTAGACTCAGGGTTAGGGTTAGACTCTTAGGGTTAGGGTTAGGGTTAGGGTTAGGGTTAGATTCTTAGGGTTAGGGTTAGACTCTTAGGGTTAGGGTTAGGGTTAGGGTTAGACTCTTAGGGTTAGGGTTAGGGTTAGGTTAGGGTTAGACTCTTAGGGTTAGACTCTTAGGGTTAGGGTTAGACTCTTACGGTTAGGGTTAGGGTTAGACTCTTAAGGTTAGGGTTAGACTCTTAGGGTTAGGGTTGGGGTTAGGGTTAGACTCTTAGGGTTAGGGTTAGACTCTTAGGGTTAAGGTTAGGGTTAGGGTTAGGGTTAGACACTTAGGGTTAGGGTTAGGGTGAGGGTTAGACTCTTAGGGTTAGGGTTATATTCAGATTAGGGTTAGACTCTTAGGGTTAGGGTTAGGGTTAGACTCTTAGGGTTAGGGTTAGGGTTAGGGTTAGACTCTTAGGGTTAGGGTTAGACTCTTACGGTTAGGGTTAGGGTTAGGGTTAGGGTTAGACTCTTAGGGTTAGGGTTAGACTCTTAGGGTTAGGGTTAGACTCTTAGGGTTAGGGTTAGGGTTACGGTTAGACTCTTAGGGTTAGAGTTAGGGTTAGGGTTAGACTCTTAGGGTTAGGGTTAGACTCTTAGGGTTAGGGTTGGGGTTAGGGTTAGACTCTTAGAGTTAGGGTTAGACTCTTACGGTTAGAGTTAGGGTTAGGGTTAGGGTTAGACACTTAGGGTTAGGGTTAGGGTGAGGGTTAGACTCTTAGGGTTAGGGTTATATTCAGGGTTAGGGTTAGACTCTTAGGGTTAGGGTTAGGGTTAGGGTTAGACTCTTAGGGTAAGGGTTAGACTTAGGCTCTTAGGGTTAGGGTTAGACTCAGGCTCTTAGGGTTAGGGTTAGACTCAGGCTCTTAGGGTGAGGGTTAGACTCAGGCTCTTAGGGTGAGGGTTAGACTCAGGCTCTTAGGGTTAGGGTTAGACTCAGGCTCTTAGGGTTAGGGTCAGACTCAGTACTATATATTTGGGTACTGCAGCCGCCCGGTTGGTGGAGCGCTGCTGCCATCTAGCGAAATATACTTGGGTATTGCAGCCGCCCGGTTGGTGGAGCGCTGCTGCCATCTAGCGAAATATATTTGGGTACTGCAGCCGGCCCTGTTGGTGGAGCGCTGCTGTTATCTAGCGAAATATATTTGGGTACTGCAGCCGCCCTTTTGGTGGAGCGCTGCTGCCATCTAGCGAAATATATTTGGGTACTGCAGCCGGCGCTGTTGGTGGAGCTCTGCTGCCATCTAGCGAAATATACTTGGGTACTGCAGCCGCCCTTTTGGTGGAGCGCTGCTGCCATCTAGCGAAATGTAATTGGGTACTGCAGCCGCCCGGTTGGTGGAGCGCTGCTGCCATCTAGCGAAATATACTTGGGTACTTCAGCCGGGTTTAGGGTTAGGGTTAGGGTTAGACTGTTAGGGTTAGGGTTAGACTGTTAGGGTTAGACTCTTAGGGTTAGACTCTTAGGGTTAGGGTTAGGGTTAGGGTTAGGGTTAGGGTTAGACTCTTAGGGTTAGGGTTAGACTCTTAGGGTTAGGGTTAGGGTTAGGGTTAGGGTTAGACTCTTAGGGTTAGGGTTAGACTCTTAGGGTTAGGGTTAGGGTTAGGGTTAGGGTTAGACTCTTAGGGTTAGGGTTAGACTCTTAGGGTTAGGGTTAGGGTTAGGGTTAGGGTTAGACTCTTAGGGTTAGGGTTAGACTCTTAGGGTTAGGGTTAGGGTTAGGGTTAGACTCTTAGGGTTAGGGTTAGGGTTAGGGTTAGACTCTTAGGGTTAGGGTTACGGTTAGACTCTTAGGGTTAGAGTTAGGGTTAGGGTTAGACTCTTAAGGTTAGGGTTAGACTCTTAGGGTTAGGGTTGGGGTTAGGGTTAGACTCTTAGGGTTAGGGTTAGACTCTTAGGGTTAAGGTTAGGGTTAGGGTTAGACACTTAGGGTTAGGGTTAGGGTGAGGGTTAGACTCTTAGGGTTAGGGTTATATTCAGATTAGGGTTAGACTCTTAGGGTTAGGGTTAGGGTTAGGGTTAGACTCTTAGGGTAAGGGTTAGACTCAGGCTCTTAGGGTTAGGGTTAGACTCAGGCTCTTAGGGTGAGGGTTAGACTCAGGCTCTTAGGGTTAGGGTTAGACTCAGGCTCTTAGGGTTAGGGTTAGACTCAGGCTCTTAGGGTGAGGGTTAGACTCAGGCTCTTAGGGTTAGGGTTAGACTCAGGCTCTTAGGGTTAGGGTCAGACTCAGTACTATATATTTGGGTACTGCAGCCGCCCTTTTGGTGGAGCGCTGCTGCCATCTAGCGAAATATACTTGGGTATTGCAGCCGGCGCTGTTGGTGGAGCGCTGCTGCCGTCTAGCGAAATATATTTGGGTACTGCAGCCGGCCCTGTTGGTGGAGCGCTGCTGCCATCTAGCGAAATATATTTGGGTACTGCAGCCGCCCTTTTGGTGGAGCGCTGCTGCCATCTAGCGAAATATATTTGGGTACTGCAGCCGGCCCTGTTGGTGGAGCTCTGCTGCCATCTAGCGAAATATACTTGGGTACTGCAGCCGCCCTTTTGGTGGAGCGCTGCTGCCATCTAGCGAAATGTAATTGGGTACTGCAGCCGCCCGGTTGGTGGAGCGCTGCTGCCATCTAGCGAAATGTAATTGGGTACTGCAGCCGCCCGGTTGGTGGAGCGCTGCTGCCATCTAGCGAAATATACTTGGGTACTGCAGCCGCCCGGTTTGTGGAGCGCTGCTGCCATCTAGCGAAATATATTTGGGTACTGCAGCCGGCGCTGTTAATGGAGCGCTGCTGCCATCTAGCGAAATGTAATTGGGTACTGCAGCCGCCCGGTTGGTGTAGCGCTGCTGCCATCTAGCGAAATATACTTGGGTACTGCAGCCGCCCGGTTGGTGGAGCGCTGCTGCCATCTAGCGAAATATATTTGGGTACTGCAGCCGGCCCTGTTGGTGGAGCGCTGCTGCCATCTAGCGAAATATACTTGGGTACTGCAGCCGCCCGGTTGGTGGAGCGCTGCTGCCATCTAGCGAAATATACTTGGGTACTGCAGCCGGCCCTGTTGGTGGAGCGCTGCTGCCATCTAGCGAAATATACTTGGGTACTGCAGCCGCCCGGTTGGTGGAGCGCTGCTGCCATCTAGCGAAATATATTTGGGTACTGCAGCCGGCGCTGTTGGTGGAGCGCTGCTGCCATCTAGCGAAATATATTTGGGTACTGCAGCCGGCGCTGTTGGTGGAGCGCTGCTGCCATCTAGCGAAATATATTTGGGTACTGCAGCCGGCGCTGTTGGTGGAGCGCTGCTGCCATCTAGCGAAATATATTTGGGTACTGCAGCCGGCGCTGTTGGTGGAGCGCTGCTGCCATCTAGCGAAATATATTTGGGTACTGCAGCCGGCTCTGTTGGTGGAGCGCTGCTGCCATCTAGCGAAATATACTTGGGTACTTCAGCCGGGTTTAGGGTTAGGGTTAGGGTTAGACTGTTAGGGTTAGGGTTAGACTCTTAGGGTTAGACTCTTAGGGTTAGACTCTTAGGGTTAGGGTTAGGGTTAGGGTTAGACTCTTAGGGTTAGGGTTAGGCTCTTAGGGTTAGGGTTAGACTCAGGCTCTTAGGGTGAGGGTTAGACTCAGGCTCTTCGGGTTAGGGTTAGACTCAGGCTCTTAGGGTGAGGGTTAGACTCAGGCTCTTAGGGTGAGGGTTGGACTCAGGCTCTTAGGGTTAGGGTTAGACTCAGGCTCTTAGGGTGAGGGTTAGACTCAGGCTCTTAGGGTTAGGGTTAGACTCAGGCTCTTAGGGTTAGGGTCAGACTCAGTACTATATATTTGGGTACTGCAGCCGCCCTTTTGGTGGAGCGCTGCTGCCGTCTAGCGAAATATATTTGGGTACTGCAGCCGGCCCTGTTGGTGGAGCGCTGCTGCCATCTAGCGAAATGTAATTGGGTACTGCAGCCGCCCTTTTGGTGGAGCGCTGCTGCCATCTAGCGAAATATATTTGGATACTGCAGCCGGCCCTGTTGGTGGAGCTCTGCTGCCATCTAGCGAAATTTACTTGGGTACTGCAGCCGCCCTTTTGGTGGAGCGCTGCTGCCATCTAGCGAAATGTAATTGGGTACTGCAGCCGCCCGGTTGGTGGAGCGCTGCTGCCATCTAGCGAAATATATTTGGGTACTGCAGCCGGCCCTGTTGGTGGAGCTCTGCTGCCATCTAGCGAAATATACTTGGGTACTGCAGCCGCCCGGTTGGTGGAGCGCTGCTGCCATCTAGCGAAATGTAATTGGGTACTGCAGCCGCCCGGTTGGTGGAGCGCTGCTGCCATCTAGCGAAATATACTTGGGTACTGCAGCCGGCCCTGTTGGTGGAGCGCTGCTGCCATCTAGCGAAATATACTTGGGTACTGCAGCCGCCCGGTTTGTGGAGCGCTGCTGCCATCTAGCGAAATATATTTGGGTACTGCAGCCGGCCCTGTTGGTGGAGCGCTGCTGCCATCTAGCGAAATGTAATTGGGTACTGCAGCCGCCCGGTTGGTGGAGCGCTGCTGCCATCTAGCGAAATATACTTGGGTACTGCAGCCGCCCGGTTGGTGGAGCGCTGCTGCCATCTAGCGAAATGTAATGGGGTACTGCAGCCGCCCGGTTGGTGTAGCGCTGCTGCCATCTAGCGAAATATACTTGGGTACTGCAGCCGCCCGGTTGGTGGAGCGCTGCTGCCATCTAGCGAAATATACTTGGGTACTGCAGCCGGCCCTGTTGGTGGAGCGCTGCTGCCATCTAGCGAAATATATTTGGGTACTGCAGCCGCCCTTTTGGTGGAGCGCTGCTGCCATCTAGCGAAATATATTTGGGTACTGCAGCCGGCCCTGTTGGTGGAGCTCTGCTGCCATCTAGCGAAATATACTTGGGTACTGCAGCCGCCCTTTTGGTGGAGCGCTGCTGCCATCTAGCGAAATGTAATTGGGTACTGCAGCCGCCCGGTTGGTGGAGCGCTGCTGCCATCTAGCGAAATATATTTGGGTACTGCAGCCGGCCCTGTTGGTGGAGCGCTGCTGCCATCTAGCGAAATATACTTGGGTACTTCAGCCGGGTTTAGGGTTAGGGTTAGGGTTAGACTGTTAGGGTTAGGGTTAGACTGTTAGGGTTAGACTCTTAGGGTTAGACTCTTAGGGTTAGGGTTAGACTCTTACGGTTAGGGTTAGGGTTAGGGTTAGGGTTAGGGTTAGACTCTTAGGGTTAGGGTTAGACTCTTAGGGTTAGGGTTAGGGTTAGGGTTAGACTCTTAGGGTTAGGGTTAGACTCTTAGGGTTAGGGTTAGGGTTAGGGTTAGGGTTAGATTCTTAGGGTTAGGGTTAGACTCTTAGGGTTAGGGTTAGGGTTAGGGTTAGACTCTTAGGGTTAGGGTTAGGGTTAGGTTAGGGTTAGACTCTTAGGGTTAGGGTTAGGGTTACGGTTAGACTCTTAGGGTTAGGGTTAGGGTTAGGGTTAGACTCTTAAGGTTAGGGTTAGACTCTTAGGGTTAGGGTTGGGGTTAGGGTTAGACTCTTAGGGTTAGGGTTAGACTCTTAGGGTTAAGGTTAGGGTTAGGGTTAGGGTTAGACACTTAGGGTTAGGGTTAGGGTGAGGGTTAGACTCTTAGGGTTAGGGTTATTTTCAGATTAGGGTTAGACTCTTAGGGTTAGGGTTAGGGTTAGACTCTTAGGGTTAGGGTTAGGGTTAGGGTTAGACTCTTAGGGTTAGGGTTAGACTCTTACGGTTAGGGTTAGGGTTAGGGTTAGGGTTAGACTCTTAGGGTTAGGGTTAGACTCTTAGGGTTAGGGTTAGGGTTAGGGTTAGACTCTTAGGGTTAGGGTTAGGGTTACGGTTAGACTCTTAGGGTTAGAGTTAGGGTTAGGGTTAGACTCTTAGGGTTAGGGTTAGACTCTTAGGGTTAGGGTTGGGGTTAGGGTTAGACTCTTAGGGTTAGGGTTAGACTCTTAGGGTTAGAGTTAGGGTTAGGGTTAGGGTTAGACACTTAGGGTTAGGGTTAGGGTGAGGGTTAGACTCTTAGGGTTAGGGTTATATTCAGGGTTAGGGTTAGACTCTTAGGGTTAGGGTTAGGGTTAGGGTTAGACTCTTAGGGTAAGGGTTAGACTTAGGCTCTTAGGGTTAGGGTTAGACTCAGGCTCTTAGGGTTAGGGTTAGACTCAGGCTCTTAGGGTGAGGGTTAGACTCAGGCTCTTAGGGTGAGGGTTAGACTCAGGCTCTTAGGGTTAGGGTTAGACTCAGGCTCTTAGGGTTAGGGTCAGACTCAGTACTATATATTTGGGTACTGCAGCCGCCCTTTTGGTGGAGCGCTGCTGCCATCTAGCGAAATATATTTGGGTACTGCAGCCGGCCCTGTTGGTGGAGCGCTGCTGCCATCTAGCGAAATATACTTGGGTACTGCAGCCGCCCGGTTGGTGGAGCGCTGCTGCCATCTAGCGAAATATACTTGGGTACTGCAGCCGACCCTGTTGGTGGAGCGCTGCTGCCATCTAGCGAAATATACTTGGTACTGCAGCCGCCCGGTTGTTGGAGCGCTGCTGCCATCTAGCGAAATATACTTGGGTACTGCAGCCGGCCCTGTTGGTGGAGCGCTGCTGCCATCTAGCGAAATATATTTGGGTACTGCAGCCGGCGCTGTTGGTGGAGCGCTGCTGCCATCTAGCGAAATATATTTGGGTACTGCAGCCGGCGCTGTTGGTGGAGCGCTGCTGCCATCTAGCGAAATATATTTGGGTACTGCAGCCGGCGCTGTTGGTGGAGCGCTGATGCCATCTAGCGAAATATATTTGGGTACTGCAGCCGGCTCTGTTTGTGGAGCGCTGCTGCCATCTAGCGAAATATACTTGGGTACTTCAGCCGGGTTTAGGGTTAGGGTTAGGGTTAGACTGTTAGGGTTAGGGTTAGACTGTTAGGGTTAGACTCTTAGGGTTAGACTCTTAGGGTTAGGGTTAGACTCTTAAGGTTAGGGTTAGGGTTAGGGTTAGGGTTACGGTTAGACTCTTAGGGTTAGGGTTAGACTCTTAGGGTTAGGGTTAGGGTTAGGGTTAGACTCAGGGTTAGGGTTAGACTCTTAGGGTTAGGGTTAGGGTTAGGGTTAGGGTTAGATTCTTAGGGTTAGGGTTAGACTCTTAGGGTTAGGGTTAGGGTTAGGGTTAGACTCTTAGGGTTAGGGTTAGGGTTAGGTTAGGGTTAGACTCTTAGGGTTAGACTCTTAGGGTTAGGGTTAGACTCTTACGGTTAGGGTTAGGGTTAGGGTTAGACTCTTAAGGTTAGGGTTAGACTCTTAGGGTTAGGGTTGGGGTTAGGGTTAGACTCTTAGGGTTAGGGTTAGACTCTTAGGGTTAAGGTTAGGGTTAGGGTTAGGGTTAGACACTTAGGGTTAGGGTTAGGGTGAGGGTTAGACTCTTAGGGTTAGGGTTATATTCAGATTAGGGTTAGACTCTTAGGGTTAGGGTTAGGGTTAGACTCTTAGGGTTAGGGTTAGGGTTAGGGTTAGACTCTTAGGGTTAGGGTTAGACTCTTAGGGTTAGGGTTAGGGTTAGGGTTAGGGTTAGACTCTTAGGGTTAGGGTTAGACTCTTAGGGTTAGGGTTAGACTCTTAGGGTTAGGGTTAGGGTTACGGTTAGACTCTTAGGGTTAGAGTTAGGGTTAGGGTTAGACTCTTAGGGTTAGGGTTAGACTCTTAGGGTTAGGGTTGGGGTTAGGGTTAGACTCTTAGAGTTAGGGTTAGACTCTTACGGTTAGAGTTAGGGTTAGGGTTAGGGTTAGACACTTAGGGTTAGGGTTAGGGTGAGGGTTAGACTCTTAGGGTTAGGGTTATATTCAGGGTTAGGGTTAGACTCTTAGGGTTAGGGTTAGGGTTAGGGTTAGACTCTTAGGGTAAGGGTTAGACTTAGGCTCTTAGGGTTAGGGTTAGACTCAGGCTCTTAGGGTTAGGGTTAGACTCAGGCTCTTAGGGTGAGGGTTAGAGTCAGGCTCTTAGGGTGAGGGTTAGACTCAGGCTCTTAGGGTTAGGGTTAGACTCAGGCTCTTAGGGTTAGGGTCAGACTCAGTACTATATATTTGGGTACTGCAGCCGCCCGGTTGGTGGAGCGCTGCTGCCATCTAGCGAAATATACTTGGGTATTGCAGCCGCCCGGTTGGTGGAGCGCTGCTGCCATCTAGCGAAATATATTTGGGTACTGCAGCCGGCCCTGTTGGTGGAGCGCTGCTGTTATCTAGCGAAATATATTTGGGTACTGCAGCCGCCCTTTTGGTGGAGCGCTGCTGCCATCTAGCGAAATATATTTGGGTACTGCAGCCGGCGCTGTTGGTGGAGCTCTGCTGCCATCTAGCGAAATATACTTGGGTACTGCAGCCGCCCTTTTGGTGGAGCGCTGCTGCCATCTAGCGAAATGTAATTGGGTACTGCAGCCGCCCGGTTGGTGGAGCGCTGCTGCCATCTAGCGAAATGTAATTGGGTACTGCAGCCGCCCGGTTGGTGGAGCGCTGCTGCCATCTAGCGAAATATACTTGGGTACTGCAGCCGCCCGGTTTGTGGAGCGCTGCTGCCATCTAGCGAAATGTAATTGGGTACTGCAGCCGGCGCTGTTAATGGAGCGCTGCTGCCATCTAGCGAAATGTAATTGGGTACTGCAGCCGCCCGGTTGGTGGAGCGCTGCTGCTATCTAGCGAAATGTAATTGGGTACTGCAGCCGCCCGGTTGGTGGAGCGCTGCTGCCATCTAGCGAAATATACTTGGGTACTGCAGCCGGCGCTGTTGGTGGAGCGCTGCTGCCATCTAGCGAAATATACTTGGGTACTGCAGCCGCCCGGTTGGTGGAGCGCTGCTGCCATCTAGCGAAATATACTTGGGTACTGCAGCCGGCGCTGTTGGTGGAGCGCTGCTGCCATCTAGCGAAATATATTTGGGTACTGCAGCCGGCGCTGTTGGTGGAGCGCTGCTGCCATCTAGCGAAATATATTTGGGTACTGCAGCCGGCGCTGTTGGTGGAGCGCTGCTGCCATCTAGCGAAATATATTTGGGTACTGCAGCCGGCTCTGTTTGTGGAGCGCTGCTGCCATCTAGCGAAATATACTTGGGTACTTCAGCCGGGTTTAGGGTTAGGGTTAGGGTTAGACTGTTAGGGTTAGGGTTAGACTGTTAGGGTTAGACTGTTAGGGTTAGACTCTTAGGGTTAGACTCTTACGGTTAGGGTTAGGGTTAGGGTTAGGGTTAGGGTTAGACTCTTAGGGTTAGGGTTAGACTCTTAGGGTTAGGGTTAGGGTTAGGGTTAGACTCAGGGTTAGGGTTAGACTCTTAGGGTTAGGGTTAGGGTTAGGGTTAGGGTTAGATTCTTAGGGTTAGGGTTAGACTCTTAGGGTTAGGGTTAGGGTTAGGGTTAGACTCTTAGGGTTAGGGTTAGGGTTAGGTTAGGGTTAGACTCTTAGGGTTAGACTCTTAGGGTTAGGGTTAGACTCTTACGGTTAGGGTTAGGGTTAGGGTTAGACTCTTAAGGTTAGGGTTAGACTCTTAGGGTTAGGGTTGGGGTTAGGGTTAGACTCTTAGGGTTAGGGTTAGACTCTTAGGGTTAAGGTTAGGGTTAGGGTTAGGGTTAGACACTTAGGGTTAGGGTTAGGGTGAGGGTTAGACTCTTAGGGTTAGGGTTATATTCAGATTAGGGTTAGACTCTTAGGGTTAGGGTTAGGGTTAGACTCTTAGGGTTAGGGTTAGGGTTAGGGTTAGACTCTTAGGGTTAGGGTTAGACTCTTAGGGTTAGGGTTAGGGTTAGGGTTAGGGTTAGACTCTTAGGGTTAGGGTTAGACTCTTAGGGTTAGGGTTAGACTCTTAGGGTTAGGGTTAGGGTTACGGTTAGACTCTTAGGGTTAGAGTTAGGGTTAGGGTTAGACTCTTAGGGTTAGGGTTAGACTCTTAGGGTTAGGGTTGGGGTTAGGGTTAGACTCTTAGAGTTAGGGTTAGACTCTTACGGTTAGAGTTAGGGTTAGGGTTAGGGTTAGACACTTAGGGTTAGGGTTAGGGTGAGGGTTAGACTCTTAGGGTTAGGGTTATATTCAGGGTTAGGGTTAGACTCTTAGGGTTAGGGTTAGGGTTAGGGTTAGACTCTTAGGGTAAGGGTTAGGGTTAGGGTTAGGGTTAGACTCTTAGGGTTAGGGTTAGACTCTTAGGGTTAGGGTTGGGGTTAGGGTTAGACTCTTAGGGTTAGGGTTAGACTCTTAGGGTTAGAGTTAGGGTTAGGGTTAGGGTTAGACACTTAGGGTTAGGGTTACGGTGAGGGTTAGACTCTTAGGGTTAGGGTTATATTCAGGGTTAGGGTTAGACTCTTAGGGTTAGGGTTAGGGTTAGGGTTAGACTCTTAGGGTAAGGGTTAGACTTAGGCTCTTAGGGTTAGGGTTAGACTCAGGCTCTTAGGGTTAGGGTTAGACTCAGGCTCTTAGGGTGAGGGTTAGAGTCAGGCTCTTAGGGTGAGGGTTAGACTCAGGCTCTTAGGGTTAGGGTTAGACTCAGGCTCTTAGGGTTAGGGTCAGACTCAGTACTATATATTTGGGTACTGCAGCCGCCCGGTTGGTGGAGCGCTGCTGCCATCTAGCGAAATATACTTGGGTATTGCAGCCGCCCGGTTGGTGGAGCGCTGCTGCCATCTAGCGAAATATATTTGGGTACTGCAGCCGGCCCTGTTGGTGGAGCGCTGCTGTTATCTAGCGAAATATATTTGGGTACTGCAGCCGCCCTTTTGGTGGAGCGCTGCTGCCATCTAGCGAAATATATTTGGGTACTGCAGCCGGCGCTGTTGGTGGAGCTCTGCTGCCATCTAGCGAAATATACTTGGGTACTGCAGCCGCCCTTTTGGTGGAGCGCTGCTGCCATCTAGCGAAATGTAATTGGGTACTGCAGCCGCCCGGTTGGTGGAGCGCTGCTGCCATCTAGCGAAATGTAATTGGGTACTGCAGCCGCCCGGTTGGTGGAGCGCTGCTGCCATCTAGCGAAATATACTTGGGTACTGCAGCCGCCCGGTTTGTGGAGCGCTGCTGCCATCTAGCGAAATGTAATTGGGTACTGCAGCCGGCGCTGTTAATGGAGCGCTGCTGCCATCTAGCGAAATGTAATTGGGTACTGCAGCCGCCCGGTTGGTGTAGCGCTGCTGCTATCTAGCGAAATGTAATTGGGTACTGCAGCCGCCCGGTTGGTGGAGCGCTGCTGCCATCTAGCGAAATATACTTGGGTACTGCAGCCGGCGCTGTTGGTGGAGCGCTGCTGCCATCTAGCGAAATATACTTGGGTACTGCAGCCGCCCGGTTGGTGGAGCGCTGCTGCCATCTAGCGAAATATACTTGGGTACTGCAGCCGGCGCTGTTGGTGGAGCGCTGCTGCCATCTAGCGAAATATATTTGGGTACTGCAGCCGGCGCTGTTGGTGGAGCGCTGCTGCCATCTAGCGAAATATATTTGGGTACTGCAGCCGGCGCTGTTGGTGGAGCGCTGCTGCCATCTAGCGAAATATATTTGGGTACTGCAGCCGGCTCTGTTTGTGGAGCGCTGCTGCCATCTAGCGAAATATACTTGGGTACTTCAGCCGGGTTTAGGGTTAGGGTTAGGGTTAGACTGTTAGGGTTAGGGTTAGACTGTTAGGGTTAGACTGTTAGGGTTAGACTCTTAGGGTTAGACTCTTACGGTTAGGGTTAGGGTTAGGGTTAGGGTTAGGGTTAGACTCTTAGGGTTAGGGTTAGACTCTTAGGGTTAGGGTTAGGGTTAGGGTTAGACTCAGGGTTAGGGTTAGACTCTTAGGGTTAGGGTTAGGGTTAGGGTTAGGGTTAGATTCTTAGGGTTAGGGTTAGACTCTTAGGGTTAGGGTTAGGGTTAGGGTTAGACTCTTAGGGTTAGGGTTAGGGTTAGGTTAGGGTTAGACTCTTAGGGTTAGACTCTTAGGGTTAGGGTTAGACTCTTACGGTTAGGGTTAGGGTTAGGGTTAGACTCTTAAGGTTAGGGTTAGACTCTTAGGGTTAGGGTTGGGGTTAGGGTTAGACTCTTAGGGTTAGGGTTAGACTCTTAGGGTTAAGGTTAGGGTTAGGGTTAGGGTTAGACACTTAGGGTTAGGGTTAGGGTGAGGGTTAGACTCTTAGGGTTAGGGTTATATTCAGATTAGGGTTAGACTCTTAGGGTTAGGGTTAGGGTTAGACTCTTAGGGTTAGGGTTAGGGTTAGGGTTAGACTCTTAGGGTTAGGGTTAGACTCTTACGGTTAGGGTTAGGGTTAGGGTTAGGGTTAGACTCTTAGGGTTAGGGTTAGACTCTTAGGGTTAGGGTTAGACTCTTAGGGTTAGGGTTAGGGTTACGGTTAGACTCTTAGGGTTAGAGTTAGGGTTAGGGTTAGACTCTTAGGGTTAGGGTTAGACTCTTAGGGTTAGGGTTGGGGTTAGGGTTAGACTCTTAGAGTTAGGGTTAGACTCTTACGGTTAGAGTTAGGGTTAGGGTTAGGGTTAGACACTTAGGGTTAGGGTTAGGGTGAGGGTTAGACTCTTAGGGTTAGGGTTATATTCAGGGTTAGGGTTAGACTCTTAGGGTTAGGGTTAGGGTTAGGGTTAGACTCTTAGGGTAAGGGTTAGACTTAGGCTCTTAGGGTTAGGGTTAGACTCAGGCTCTTAGGGTTAGGGTTAGACTCAGGCTCTTAGGGTGAGGGTTAGAGTCAGGCTCTTAGGGTGAGGGTTAGACTCAGGCTCTTAGGGTTAGGGTTAGACTCAGGCTCTTAGGGTTAGGGTCAGACTCAGTACTATATATTTGGGTACTGCAGCCGCCCGGTTGGTGGAGCGCTGCTGCCATCTAGCGAAATATACTTGGGTACTGCAGCCGCCCGGTTGGTGGAGCGCTGCTGCCATCTAGCGAAATGTAATTGGGTACTGCAGCCGCCCGGTTGGTGGAGCGCTGCTGCCATCTAGCGAAATATACTTGGGTACTGCAGCCGCCCGGTTTGTGGAGCGCTGCTGCCATCTAGCGAAATGTAATTGGGTACTGCAGCCGGCGCTGTTAATGGAGCGCTGCTGCCATCTAGCGGAATGTAATTGGGTACTGCAGCCGCCCGGTTGGTGTAGCGCTGCTGCCATCTAGCGAAATATACTTGGGTACTGCAGCCGGCCCTGTTGGTGGAGCGCTGCTGCCATCTAGCGAAATATACTTGGGTACTGCAGCCGCCCGGTTGGTGGAGCGCTGCTGCCATCTAGCGAAATATACTTGGGTACTGCAGCCGGCCCTGTTGGTGGAGCGCTGCTGCCATCTAGCGAAATATACTTGGGTACTGCAGCCGCCCGGTTGGTGGAGCGCTGCTGCCATCTAGCGAAATATACTTGGGTACTGCAGCCGGCGCTGTTGGTGGAGCGCTGCTGCCATCTAGCGAAATATATTTGGGTACTGCAGCCGGCGCTGTTGGTGGAGCGCTGCTGCCATCTAGCGAAATATATTTGGGTACTGCAGCCGGCGCTGTTGGTGGAGCGCTGCTGCCATCTAGCGAAATATATTTGGGTACTGCAGCCGGCGCTGTTGGTGGAGCGCTGCTGCCATCTAGCGAAATATATTTGGGTACTGCAGCCGGCTCTGTTGGTGGAGCGCTGCTGCCATCTAGCGAAATATACTTGGGTACTTCAGCCGGGTTTAGGGTTAGGGTTAGGGTTAGACTGTTAGGGTTAGGGTTAGGGTTAGGGTTAGACTCTTAGGGTTAGACTCTTAGGGTTAGACTCTTACGGTTAGGGTTAGGGTTAGGGTTAGGGTTAGGGTTAGACTCTTAGGGTTAGGGTTAGACTCTTAGGGTTAGGGTTAGGGTTAGGGTTAGACTCAGGGTTAGGGTTAGACTCTTAGGGTTAGGGTTAGGGTTAGGGTTAGGGTTAGATTCTTAGGGTTAGGGTTAGACTCTTAGGGTTAGGGTTAGGGTTAGGGTTAGACTCTTAGGGTTAGGGTTAGGGTTAGGTTAGGGTTAGACTCTTAGGGTTAGACTCTTAGGGTTAGGGTTAGACTCTTACGGTTAGGGTTAGGGTTAGGGTTAGACTCTTAAGGTTAGGGTTAGACTCTTAGGGTTAGGGTTGGGGTTAGGGTTAGACTCTTAGGGTTAGGGTTAGACTCTTAGGGTTAAGGTTAGGGTTAGGGTTAGGGTTAGACACTTAGGGTTAGGGTTAGGGTGAGGGTTAGACTCTTAGGGTTAGGGTTATATTCAGATTAGGGTTAGACTCTTAGGGTTAGGGTTAGGGTTAGACTCTTAGGGTTAGGGTTAGGGTTAGGGTTAGACTCTTAGGGTTAGGGTTAGACTCTTACGGTTAGGGTTAGGGTTAGGGTTAGGGTTAGACTCTTAGGGTTAGGGTTAGACTCTTAGGGTTAGGGTTAGACTCTTAGGGTTAGGGTTAGGGTTACGGTTAGACTCTTAGGGTTAGAGTTAGGGTTAGGGTTAGACTCTTAGGGTTAGGGTTAGACTCTTAGGGTTAGGGTTGGGGTTAGGGTTAGACTCTTAGAGTTAGGGTTAGACTCTTACGGTTAGAGTTAGGGTTAGGGTTAGGGTTAGACACTTAGGGTTAGGGTTAGGGTGAGGGTTAGACTCTTAGGGTTAGGGTTATATTCAGGGTTAGGGTTAGACTCTTAGGGTTAGGGTTAGGGTTAGGGTTAGACTCTTAGGGTAAGGGTTAGACTTAGGCTCTTAGGGTTAGGGTTAGACTCAGGCTCTTAGGGTTAGGGTTAGACTCAGGCTCTTAGGGTGAGGGTTAGAGTCAGGCTCTTAGGGTGAGGGTTAGACTCAGGCTCTTAGGGTTAGGGTTAGACTCAGGCTCTTAGGGTTAGGGTCAGACTCAGTACTATATATTTGGGTACTGCAGCCGCCCGGTTGGTGGAGCGCTGCTGCCATCTAGCGAAATATACTTGGGTACTGCAGCCGCCCGGTTGGTGGAGCGCTGCTGCCATCTAGCGAAATGTAATTGGGTACTGCAGCCGCCCGGTTGGTGGAGCGCTGCTGCCATCTAGCGAAATATACTTGGGTACTGCAGCCGCCCGGTTTGTGGAGCGCTGCTGCCATCTAGCGAAATGTAATTGGGTACTGCAGCCGGCGCTGTTAATGGAGCGCTGCTGCCATCTAGCGGAATGTAATTGGGTACTGCAGCCGCCCGGTTGGTGTAGCGCTGCTGCCATCTAGCGAAATATACTTGGGTACTGCAGCCGGCCCTGTTGGTGGAGCGCTGCTGCCATCTAGCGAAATATACTTGGGTACTGCAGCCGCCCGGTTGGTGGAGCGCTGCTGCCATCTAGCGAAATATACTTGGGTACTGCAGCCGGCCCTGTTGGTGGAGCGCTGCTGCCATCTAGCGAAATATACTTGGGTACTGCAGCCGCCCGGTTGGTGGAGCGCTGCTGCCATCTAGCGAAATATACTTGGGTACTGCAGCCGGCGCTGTTGGTGGAGCGCTGCTGCCATCTAGCGAAATATATTTGGGTACTGCAGCCGGCGCTGTTGGTGGAGCGCTGCTGCCATCTAGCGAAATATATTTGGGTACTGCAGCCGGCGCTGTTGGTGGAGCGCTGCTGCCATCTAGCGAAATATATTTGGGTACTGCAGCCGGCGCTGTTGGTGGAGCGCTGCTGCCATCTAGCGAAATATATTTGGGTACTGCAGCCGGCTCTGTTGGTGGAGCGCTGCTGCCATCTAGCGAAATATACTTGGGTACTTCAGCCGGGTTTAGGGTTAGGGTTAGGGTTAGACTGTTAGGGTTAGGGTTAGGGTTAGGGTTAGACTCTTAGGGTTAGACTCTTAGGGTTAGGGTTAGACTCTTACGGTTAGGGTTAGGGTTAGGGTTAGGGTTAGACTCTTAGGGTTAGGGTTAGACTCTTAGGGTTAGGGTTAGGGTTAGGGTTAGACTCTTAGGGTTAGGGTTAGACTCTTAGGGTTAGGGTTAAGGTTAGAGTTAGGGTTAGACTCTTAGGGTTAGGGTTAGACTCTTAGGGTTAGGGTTAGGGTTAGGGTTAGACTCTTAGGGTTAGGGTTAGGGTTAGGGTTAGGGTTACACTCTTAGGCTTAGGGTTAGGGTTAGGGTTAGACTCTTAGGGTTAGGGTTAGACTTAGGCTCTTAGGGTTAGGGTTAGACTCAGGCTCTTAGGGTTAGGGTTAGACTCAGGCTCTTACGGTTAGGGTTAGACTCAGGCTCTTAGGGTTAGGGTTAGACACAGGCTCTTAGGGTTAGGGTCAGATTTAGTACTATATATTTGTGTACTGCAGCCGCCCTTTTGGTGGAACGCTGCTGCCATCTAGCGAAATATACTTGGGTACTGCAGCCGGCCCTGTTGGTGGAGCGCTGCTGCCATCTAGCGAAATATACTTGGGTACTGCAGCCGCCCGGTTGGTGGAGCGCTGCTGCCATCTAGCGAAATATATTTGGGTACTGCAGCCGGCCCGGTTGGTGGAGCGCTGCTGCCATCTAGCGAAATGTAATTGGGTACTGCAGCCGCCCGGTTGGTGGAGCGCTGCTGCCATCTAGCGAAATATACTTGGGTACTGCAGCCGCCCGGTTGGTGGAGCGCTGCTGCCATCTAGCGAAATGTAATTGGGTACTGCAGCCGGCCCTGTTGGTGGAGCGCTGCTGCCATCTAGCGAAATATACTTGGGTACTGCAGCCGCCCGGTTGGTGGAGCGCTGCTGCCATCTAGCGAAATATACTTGGGTACTGCAGCCGGCGCTGTTGGTGGAGCGCTGCTGCCATCTAGCGAAATATATTTGGGTACTGCAGCCGGCGCTGTTGGTGGAGCGCTGCTGCCATCTAGCGAAATATATTTGGGTACTGCAGCCGCCCGGTTGGTGGAGCGCTGCTGCCATCTAGCGAAATATATTTGGGTACTGCAGCCGGAGCTGTTGGTGGAGCGCTGCTGCCATCTAGCGAAATATATTTGGGTACTGCAGCCGGCTCTGTTGGTGGAGCGCTGCTGCCATCTAGCGAAATATACTTGGGTACTTCAGCCGGGTTTAGGGTTAGGGTTAGGGTTAGACTGTTAGGGTTAGGGTTAGACTTTTAGGGTTAGACTCTTAGGGTTAGACTCTTAGGGTTAGGGTTAGACTCTTACGGTTAGGGTTAGGGTTAGGCTTAGGGTTAGGCTTAGACTCTTAGGGTTAGGGTTAGACTCTTAGGGTTAGGGTTAGTGTTAGAGTTAGGGTTAGACTCTTAGGGTTAGGGTTAGACTCTTAGGGTTAGGGTTAGGGTTAGGGTTAGACTCTTAGGGTTAGGGTTAGACTCTTAGGGTTAGGGTTAGGGTTAGGGTTAGGGTTAGACTCTTAGGGTTAGGGTTAGACTCTTAGGGTTAGGGTTAGGGTTAGGGTTAGGGTTAGACTCTTAGGGTTAGGGTTAGACTCTTAGGGTTAGGGTTAGGGTTAGGGTTAGACTCTTAGGGTTAGGGTTAGGGTTACGGTTAGACTCTTAGGGTTAGAGTTAGGGTTAGGGTTAGACTCTTAGGGTTAGGGTTAGACTCTTAGGGTTAGGGTTGGGGTTAGGGTTAGACTCTTAGGGTTAGGGTTAGACTCTTAGGGTTAGAGTTAGGGTTAGGGTTAGGGTTAGACACTTAGGGTTAGGGTTAGGGTTAGGGTTAGACTCTTAGGGTTAGGGTTAGGGTTAGGTTAGGGTTAGACTCTTAGGGTTAGACTCTTAGGGTTAGGGTTAGACTCTTACGGTTAGGGTTAGGGTTAGGGTTAGACTCTTAAGGTTAGGGTTAGACTCTTAGGGTTAGGGTTGGGGTTAGGGTTAGACTCTTAGGGTTAGGGTTAGACTCTTAGGGTTAAGGTTAGGGTTAGGGTTAGGGTTAGACACTTAGGGTTAGGGTTAGGGTGAGGGTTAGACTCTTAGGGTTAGGGTTATATTCAGATTAGGGTTAGACTCTTAGGGTTAGGGTTAGGGTTAGACTCTTAGGGTTAGGGTTAGGGTTAGGGTTAGACTCTTAGGGTTAGGGTTAGACTCTTACGGTTAGGGTTAGGGTTAGGGTTAGGGTTAGACTCTTAGGGTTAGGGTTAGACTCTTAGGGTTAGGGTTAGACTCTTAGGGTTAGGGTTAGGGTTACGGTTAGACTCTTAGGGTTAGAGTTAGGGTTAGGGTTAGACTCTTAGGGTTAGGGTTAGACTCTTAGGGCTAGGGTTGGGGTTAGGGTTAGACTCTTAGAGTTAGGGTTAGACTCTTACGGTTAGAGTTAGGGTTAGGGTTAGGGTTAGACACTTAGGGTTAGGGTTAGGGTGAGGGTTAGACTCTTAGGGTTAGGGTTATATTCAGGGTTAGGGTTAGACTCTTAGGGTTAGGGTTAGGGTTAGGGTTAGACTCTTAGGGTAAGGGTTAGACTTAGGCTCTTAGGGTTAGGGTTAGACTCAGGCTCTTAGGGTTAGGGTTAGACTCAGGCTCTTAGGGTGAGGGTTAGAGTCAGGCTCTTAGGGTGAGGGTTAGACTCAGGCTCTTAGGGTTAGGGTTAGACTCAGGCTCTTAGGGTTAGGGTCAGACTCAGTACTATATATTTGGGTACTGCAGCCGCCCGGTTGGTGGAGCGCTGCTGCCATCTAGCGAAATATACTTGGGTATTGCAGCCGCCCGGTTGGTGGAGCGCTGCTGCCATCTAGCGAAATATATTTGGGTACTGCAGCCGGCCCTGTTGGTGGAGCGCTGCTGTTATCTAGCGAAATATATTTGGGTACTGCAGCCGCCCTTTTGGTGGAGCGCTGCTGCCATCTAGCGAAATATATTTGGGTACTGCAGCCGGCCCTGTTGGTGGAGCTCTGCTGCCATCTAGCGAAATATACTTGGGTACTGCAGCCGCCCTTTTGGTGGAGCGCTGCTGCCATCTAGCGAAATGTAATTGGGTACTGCAGCCGCCCGGTTGGTGGAGCGCTGCTGCCATCTAGCGAAATATAATTGGGTACTGCAGCCGCCCGGTTGGTGGAGCGCTGCTGCCATCTAGCGAAATATACTTGGGTACTGCAGCCGCCCGGTTTGTGGAGCGCTGCTGCCATCTAGCGAAATGTAATTGGGTACTGCAGCCGGCGCTGTTAATGGAGCGCTGCTGCCATCTAGCGAAATGTAATTGGGTACTGCAGCCGCCCGGTTGGTGTAGCGCTGCTGCCATCTAGCGAAATATACTTGGGTACTGCAGCCGGCCCTGTTGGTGGAGCGCTGCTGCCATCTAGCGAAATATACTTGGGTACTGCAGCCGCCCGGTTGGTGGAGCGCTGCTGCCATCTAGCGAAATATACTTGGGTACTGCAGCCGGCCCTGTTGGTGGAGCGCTGCTGCCATCTAGCGAAATATACTTGGGTACTGCAGCCGCTCGGTTGGTGGAGCGCTGCTGCCATCTAGCGAAATATACTTGGGTACTGCAGCCGGCGCTGTTGGTGGAGCGCTGCTGCCATCTAGCGAAATATATTTGGGTACTGCAGCCGGCGCTGTTGGTGGAGCGCTGCTGCCATCTAGCGAAATATATTTGGGTACTGCAGCCGGCGCTGTTGGTGGAGCGCTGCTGCCATCTAGCGAAATATATTTGGGTACTGCAGCCGGCGCTGTTGGTGGAGCGCTGCTGCCATCTAGCGAAATATATTTGGGTACTGCAGCCGGCTCTGTTGGTGGAGCGCTGCTGCCATCTAGCGAAATATACTTGGGTACTTCAGCCGGGTTTAGGGTTAGGGTTAGGGTTAGACTGTTAGGGTTAGGGTTAGGGTTAGGGTTAGACTCTTAGGGTTAGACTCTTAGGGTTAGGGTTAGACTCTTACGGTTAGGGTTAGGGTTAGGGTTAGGGTTAGACTCTTAGGGTTAGGGTTAGACTCTTAGGGTTAGGGTTAGGGTTAGGGTTAGACTCTTAGGGTTAGGGTTAGACTCTTAGGGTTCGGGTTAAGGTTAGGGTTAGGGTTAGACTCTTAGGGTTAGGGTTAGACTCTTAGGGTTAGGGTTAGGGTTAGGGTTAGACTCTTAGGGTTAGGGTTAGGGTTAGGGTTAGGGTTACACTCTTAGGCTTAGGGTTAGGGTTAGGGTTAGACTCTTAGGGTTAGGGTTAGACTTAGGCTCTTAGGGTTAGGGTTAGACTCAGGCTCTTAGGGTTAGGGTTAGACTCAGGCTCTTACGGTTAGGGTTAGACTCAGGCTCTTAGGGTTAGGGTTAGACACAGGCTCTTAGGGTTAGGGTCAGATTTAGTACTATATATTTGTGTACTGCAGCCGCCCTTTTGGTGGAACGCTGCTGCCATCTAGCGAAATATACTTGGGTACTGCAGCCGGCCCTGTTGGTGGAGCGCTGCTGCCATCTAGCGAAATATACTTGGGTACTGCAGCCGCCCGGTTGGTGGAGCGCTGCTGCCATCTAGCGAAATATATTTGGGTACTGCAGCCGGCCCGGTTGGTGGAGCGCTGCTGCCATCTAGCGAAATGTAATTGGGTACTGCAGCCGCCCGGTTGGTGGAGCGCTGCTGCCATCTAGCGAAATATACTTGGGTACTGCAGCCGCCCGGTTGGTGGAGCGCTGCTGCCATCTAGCGAAATGTAATTGGGTACTGCAGCCGGCCCTGTTGGTGGAGCGCTGCTGCCATCTAGCGAAATATACTTGGGTACTGCAGCCGCCCGGTTGGTGGAGCGCTGCTGCCATCTAGCGAAATATACTTGGGTACTGCAGCCGGCGCTGTTGGTGGAGCGCTGCTGCCATCTAGCGAAATATATTTGGGTACTGCAGCCGGCGCTGTTGGTGGAGCGCTGCTGCCATCTAGCGAAATATATTTGGGTACTGCAGCCGCCCGGTTGGTGGAGCGCTGCTGCCATCTAGCGAAATATATTTGGGTACTGCAGCCGGAGCTGTTGGTGGAGCGCTGCTGCCATCTAGCGAAATATATTTGGGTACTGCAGCCGGCTCTGTTGGTGGAGCGCTGCTGCCATCTAGCGAAATATACTTGGGTACTTCAGCCGGGTTTAGGGTTAGGGTTAGGGTTAGACTGTTAGGGTTAGGGTTAGACTTTTAGGGTTAGACTCTTAGGGTTAGACTCTTAGGGTTAGGGTTAGACTCTTACGGTTAGGGTTAGGGTTAGGCTTAGGGTTAGGCTTAGACTCTTAGGGTTAGGGTTAGACTCTTAGGGTTAGGGTTAGGGTTAGAGTTAGGGTTAGACTCTTAGGGTTAGGGTTAGACTCTTAGGGTTAGGGTTAGGGTTAGGGTTAGACTCTTAGGGTTAGGGTTAGACTCTTAGGGTTAGGGTTAGGGTTAGGGTTAGGGTTAGACTCTTAGGGTTAGGGTTAGACTCTTAGGGTTAGGGTTAGGGTTAGGGTTAGGGTTAGACTCTTAGGGTTAGGGTTAGACTCTTAGGGTTAGGGTTAGGGTTAGGGTTAGACTCTTAGGGTTAGGGTTAGGGTTACGGTTAGACTCTTAGGGTTAGAGTTAGGGTTAGGGTTAGACTCTTAGGGTTAGGGTTAGACTCTTAGGGTTAGGGTTGGGGTTAGGGTTAGACTCTTAGGGTTAGGGTTAGACTCTTAGGGTTAGAGTTAGGGTTAGGGTTAGGGTTAGACACTTAGGGTTAGGGTTAGGGTGAGGGTTAGAATCTTAGGGTTAGGGTTATATTCAGGGTTAGGGTTAGACTCTTAGGGTTAGGGTTAGGGTTAGGGTTAGACTCTTAGGGTAAGGGTTAGACTTAGGCTCTTAGGGTTAGGGTTAGACTCAGGCTCTTAGGGTTAGGGTTAGACTCAGGCTCTTAGGGTGAGGGTTAGACTCAGGCTCTTAGGGTGAGGGTTAGACTCAGGCTCTTAGGGTTAGGGTTAGAATCAGGCTCTTAGGGTTAGGGTCAGACTCAGTACTATATATTTGGGTACTGCAGCCGCCCTTTTGGTGGAGCGCTGCTGCCATCTAGCGAAATATACTTGGGTATTGCAGCCGGCGCTGTTGGTGGAGCGCTGCTGCCATCTAGCGAAATATATTTGGGTACTGCAGCCGGCCCTGTTGGTGGAGCGCTGCTGCCATCTAGCGAAATATACTTGGGTACTGCAGCCGCCCGGTTTGTGGAGCGCTGCTGCCATCTAGCGAAATATATTTGGGTACTGCAGCCGCCCGGTTGGTGGAGCGCTGCTGCCATCTAGCGAAATGTAATGGGGTACTGCAGCCGCCCGGTTGGTGTAGCGCTGCTGCCATCTAGCGAAATATACTTGGGTACTGCAGCCGCCCGGTTGGTGGAGCGCTGCTGCCATCTAGCGAAATATATTTGGGTACTGCAGCCGCCCGGTTGGTGGAGCTCTGCTGCCATCTAGCGAAATATACTTGGGTACTGCAGCCGCCCTTTTGGTGGAGCGCTGCTGCCATCTAGCGAAATGTAATTGGGTACTGCAGCCGCCCGGTTGGTGGAGCGCTGCTGCCATCTAGCGAAATATACTTGGGTACTGCAGCCGGCGCTGTTGGTGGAGCGCTGCTGCCATCTAGCGAAATATACTTGGGTACTGCAGCCGCCCGGTTGGTGGAGCGCTGCTGCCATCTAGCGAAATATATTTGGGTACTGCAGCCGGCCCTGTTGGTGGAGCGCTGCTGCCATCTAGCGAAATATACTTGGGTACTGCAGCCGCCCTTTTGGTGGAGCGCTGCTGCCATCTAGCGAAATATACTTGGGTACTGCAGCCGCCCGGTTGGTGGAGCGCTGCTGCCATCTAGCGAAATATATTTGGGTACTGCAGCCGGCCCTGTTGGTGGAGCGCTGCTGCCATCTAGCGAAATATACTTGGGTACTGCAGCCGCCCTTTTGGTGGAGCGCTGCTGCCATCTAGCGAAATATACTTGGGTATTGCAGCCGGCGCTGTTGGTGGAGCGCTGCTGCCATCTAGCGAAATATATTTGGGTACTGCAGCCGGCCCTGTTGGTGGAGCGCTGCTGCCATCTAGCGAAATATATTTGGGTACTGCAGCCGCCCTTTTGGTGGAGCGCTGCTGCCATCTAGCGAAATATATTTGGGTACTGCAGCCAGCTCTGTTGGTGGAGCTCTGCTGCCATCTAGCGAAATGTAATTGGGTACTGCAGCCGGCCTTTTGGTGGAGCGCTGCTGCCATCTAGCGAAATGTAATTGGGTACTGCAGCCGCCCTGTTGGTGGAGCGCTGCTGCCATCTAGCGAAATATACTTGGGTACTGCAGCCGCCCTGTTGGTGGAGCGCTGCTGCCATCTAGCGAAATATACTTGGGTACTGCAGCCGGCCCTGTTGGTGGAGCGCTGCTGCCATCTAGCGAAATATACTTGGGTACTGCAGCCGCCCGGTTGGTGGAGCGCTGCTGCCATCTAGCGAAATATACTTGGGTACTGCAGCCGGCCCTGTTGGTGGAGCGCTGCTGCCATCTAGCGAAATATACTTGGGTACTGCAGCCGCCCGGTTGGTGGAGCGCTGCTGCCATCTAGCGAAATATACTTGGGTACTGCAGCCGCCCGGTTGGTGGAGCGCTGCTGCCATCTAGCGAAATATACTTGGGTACTGCAGCCGGCGCTGTTGGTGGAGCGCTGCTGCCATCTAGCGAAATATATTTGGGTACTGCAGCCGGCGCTGTTGGTGGAGCGCTGCTGCCATCTAGCGAAATATATTTGGGTACTGCAGCCGGCTCTGTTGGTGGAGCGCTGCTGCCATCTAGCGAAATATATTTGGGTACTGCAGCCGGCTCTGTTTGTGGAGCGCTGCTGCCATCTAGCGAAATATACTTGGGTACTTCAGCCGGGTTTAGGGTTAGGGTTAGGGTTAGACTGTTAGGGTTAGGGTTAGACTCTTAGGGTTAGACTCTTAGGGTTAGACTCTTAGGGTTAGGGTTAGACTCTTACGGTTAGGGTTAGGGTTAGGGTTAGGGTTAGACTCTTAGGGTTAGGGTTAGACTCTTAGGGTTAGGGTTAGGGTTAGGGTTAGGGTTAGACTCTTAGGGTTAGGGTTAGACTCTTAGGGTTAGGGTTAGGGTTAGGGTTAGGGTTAGACTCTTAGGGTTAGGGTTAGACTCTTAGGGTTAGGGTTAGGGTTAGGGTTAGGGTTAGACTCTTAGGGTTAGGGTTAGACTCTTAGGGTTAGGGTTGGGGTTAGGGTTAGACTCTTAGGGTTAGGGTTAGACTCTTAGGGTTAGAGTTAGGGTTAGGGTTAGGGTTAGACACTTAGGGTTAGGGTTACGGTGAGGGTTAGACTCTTAGGGTTAGGGTTATATTCAGGGTTAGGGTTAGACTCTTAGGGTTAGGGTTAGGGTTAGGGTTAGACTCTTAGGGTAAGGGTTAGACTTAGGCTCTTAGGGTTAGGGTTAGACTCAGGCTCTTAGGGTTAGGGTTAGACTCAGGCTCTTAGGGTGAGGGTTAGACTCAGGCTCTTAGGGTGAGGGTTAGACTCAGGCTCTTAGGGTTAGGGTTAGACTCAGGCTCTTAGGGTTAGGGTCAGACTCAGTACTATATATTTGGGTACTGCAGCCGCCCGGTTGGTGGAGCGCTGCTGCCATCTAGCGAAATATACTTGGGTACTGCAGCCGCCCTTTTGGTGGAGCGCTGCTGCCATCTAGCGAAATATACTTGGGTACTGCAGCCGCCCGGTTGGTGGAGCGCTGCTGCCATCTAGCGAAATGTAATTGGGTACTGCAGCCGGCCCTGTTGGTGGAGCGCTGCTGCCATCTAGCGAAATATACTTGGGTACTGCAGCCGCCCTTTTGGTGGAGCGCTGCTGCCATCTAGCGAAATATACTTGGGTATTGCAGCCGGCGCTGTTGGTGGAGCGCTGCTGCCATCTAGCGAAATATATTTGGGTACTGCAGCCGGCCCTGTTGGTGGAGCGCTGCTGCCATCTAGCGAAATATATTTGGGTACTGCAGCCGCCCTTTTGGTGGAGCGCTGCTGCCATCTAGCGAAATATATTTGGGTACTGCAGCCAGCTCTGTTGGTGGAGCTCTGCTGCCATCTAGCGAAATATAATTGGGTACTGCAGCCGGCCTTTTGGTGGAGCGCTGCTGCCATCTAGCGAAATGTAATTGGGTACTGCAGCCGCCCTGTTGGTGGAGCGCTGCTGCCATCTAGCGAAATATACTTGGGTACTGCAGCCGCCCTGTTGGTGGAGCGCTGCTGCCATCTAGCGAAATATACTTGGGTACTGCAGCCGGCCCTGTTGGTGGAGCGCTGCTGCCATCTAGCGAAATATACTTGGGTACTGCAGCCGCCCGGTTGGTGGAGCGCTGCTGCCATCTAGCGAAATATACTTGGGTACTGCAGCCGGCCCTGTTGGTGGAGCGCTGCTGCCATCTAGCGAAATATACTTGGGTACTGCAGCCGCCCGGTTGGTGGAGCGCTGCTGCCATCTAGCGAAATATACTTGGGTACTGCAGCCGGCCCTGTTGGTGGAGCGCTGCTGCCATCTAGCGAAATATACTTGGGTACTGCAGCCGCCCGGTTGGTGGAGCGCTGCTGCCATCTAGCGAAATATACTTGGGTACTGCAGCCGGCGCTGTTGGTGGAGCGCTGCTGCCATCTAGCGAAATATATTTGGGTACTGCAGCCGGCGCTGTTGGTGGAGCGCTGCTGCCATCTAGCGAAATATATTTGGGTACTGCAGCCGGCTCTGTTGGTGGAGCGCTGCTGCCATCTAGCGAAATATATTTGGGTACTGCAGCCGGCTCTGTTTGTGGAGCGCTGCTGCCATCTAGCGAAATATACTTGGGTACTTCAGCCGGGTTTAGGGTTAGGGTTAGGGTTAGACTGTTAGGGTTAGGGTTAGACTCTTAGGGTTAGACTCTTAGGGTTAGACTCTTAGGGTTAGGGTTAGACTCTTACGGTTAGGGTTAGGGTTAGGGTTAGGGTTAGACTCTTAGGGTTAGGGTTAGACTCTTAGGGTTAGGGTTAGGGTTAGGGTTAGACTCTTAGGGTTAGGGTTAGACTCTTAGGGTTAGGGTTAGGGTTAGGGTTAGGGTTAGACTCTTAGGGTTAGGGTTAGACTCTTAGGGTTAGGGTTAGACTCTTAGGGTTAGGGTTGGGGTTAGGGTTAGACTCTTAGGGTTAGGGTTAGACTCTTAGGGTTAGAGTTAGGGTTAGGGTTAGGGTTAGACACTTAGGGTTAGGGTTACGGTGAGGGTTAGACTCTTAGGGTTAGGGTTATATTCAGGGTTAGGGTTAGACTCTTAGGGTTAGGGTTAGGGTTAGGGTT
Source organism: Falco punctatus (assembly GCF_963210335.1). NCBI lineage: Eukaryota > Metazoa > Chordata > Aves > Falconiformes > Falconidae > Falco > Falco punctatus. The sequence goes on from NW_027660079.1 coordinate 572,712, forward strand.
AGACTCTTAGGGTAAGGGTTAGACTTAGGCTCTTAGGGTTAGGGTTAGACTCAGGCTCTTAGGGTGAGGGTTAGACTCAGGCTCTTAGGGTGAGGGTTAGACTCAGGCTCTTAGGGTTAGGGTTAGACTCAGGCTCTTAGGGTTAGGGTCAGACTCAGTACTATATATTTGGGTACTGCAGCCGCCCGGTTGGTGGAGCGCTGCTGCCATCTAGCGAAATATACTTGGGTACTGCAGCCGGCGCTGTTGGTGGAGCGCTGCTGCCATCTAGCGAAATATATTTGGGTACTGCAGCCGGCGCTGTTGGTGGAGCGCTGCTGCCATCTAGCGAAATATATTTGGGTACTGCAGCCGCCCTTTTGGTGGAGCGCTGCTGCCATCTAGCGAAATATATTTGGATACTGCAGCCGGCTTTGTTTGTGGAGCTCTGCTGCCATCTAGCGAAATATACTTGGGTACTGCAGCCGCCCTTTTGGTGGAGCGCTGCTGCCATCTAGCGAAATGTAATTGGGTACTGCAGCCGCCCGGTTGGTGGAGCGCTGCTGCCATCTAGCGAAATGTAATTGGGTACTGCAGCCGCCCGGTTGGTGGAGCGCTGCTGCCATCTAGCGAAATATACTTGGGTACTGCAGCCGCCCGGTTTGTGGAGCGCTGCTGCCATCTAGCGAAATATATTTGGGTACTGCAGCCGGCGCTGTTAATGGAGCGCTGCTGCCATCTAGCGAAATGTAATTGGGTACTGCAGCCGCCCGGTTGGTGTAGCGCTGCTGCCATCTAGCGAAATATACTTGGGTACTGCAGCCGCCCGGTTGGTGGAGCGCTGCTGCCATCTAGCGAAATATATTTGGGTACTGCAGCCGGCCCTGTTGGTGGAGCGCTGCTGCCATCTAGCGAAATGTAATTGGGTACTGCAGCCGCCCGGTTGGTGGAGCGCTGCTGCCATCTAGCGAAATATACTTGGGTACTGCAGCCGGCCCTGTTGGTGGAGCGCTGCTGCCATCTAGCGAAATATACTTGGGTACTGCAGCCGCCCGGTTGGTGGAGCGCTGCTGCCATCTAGCGAAATATATTTGGGTACTGCAGCCGGCGCTGTTGGTGGAGCGCTGCTGCCATCTAGCGAAATATATTTGGGTACTGCAGCCGCCCGGTTGGTGGAGCGCTGCTGCCATCTAGCGAAATATATTTGGGTACTGCAGCCGGCGCTGTTGGTGGAGCGCTGCTGCCATCTAGCGAAATATATTTGGGTACTGCAGCCGGCGCTGTTGGTGGAGCGCTGCTGCCATCTAGCGAAATATATTTGGGTACTGCAGCCGGCTCTGTTGGTGGAGCGCTGCTGCCATCTAGCGAAATATACTTGGGTACTTCAGCCGGGTTTAGGGTTAGGGTTAGGGTTAGACTGTTAGGGTTAGGGTTAGACTCTTAGGGTTAGACTCTTAGGGTTAGACTCTTAGGGTTAGGGTTAGGGTTAGGGTTAGGGTTAGGGTTAGACTCTTAGGGTTAGGGTTAGACTCTTAGGGTTAGGGTTAGGGTTAGACTCTTAGGGTTAGGGTTAGACTCTTAGGGTTAGGGTTAGGGTTAGGGTTAGGGTTAGACTCTTAGGGTTAGGGTTAGACTCTTAGGGTTAGGGTTAGGGTTAGGGTTAGGGTTAGAGTCTTAGGGTTAGGGTTAGACTCTTAGGGTTAGGGTTAGGGTTAGGGTTAGACTCTTAGGGTTAGGGTTAGGGTTAGGGTTAGGGTTAGGGTTAGGGTTAGGATTAGGGTTAGGGTTAGGGTTAGGGTTAGGGTTAGACTCTTAGGGTTAGGGTTAGGGTTAGGGTTAGACTCTTAGGGTTAGGGTTAGACTCTTAGGGTTAGGGTTAAGGTTAGGGTTAGGGTTAGACTCTTAGGGTTAGGGTTAGACTCTTAGGGTTAGGGTTAGGGTTAGGGTTAGACTCTTAGGGTTAGGGTTAGGGTTAGGGTTAGGGTTACACTCTTAGGCTTAGGGTTAGGGTTAGACTCTTAGGGTTAGGGTTAGACTTAGGCTCTTAGGGTTAGGGTTAGACTCAGGCTCTTAGGGTTAGGGTTAGACTCAGGCTCTTACGGTTAGGGTTAGACTCAGGCTCTTAGGGTTAGGGTTAGACACAGGCTCTTAGGGTTAGGGTCAGATTTAGTACTATATATTTGTGTACTGCAGCCGCCCTTTTGGTGGAACGCTGCTGCCATCTAGCGAAATATACTTGGGTACTGCAGCCGGCCCTGTTGGTGGAGCGCTGCTGCCATCTAGCGAAATATACTTGGGTACTGCAGCCGCCCGGTTGGTGGAGCGCTGCTGCCATCTAGCGAAATATACTTGGGTACTGCAGCCGGCCCTGTTGGTGGAGCGCTGCTGCCATCTAGCGAAATATACTTGGGTACTGCAGCCGCCCGGTTGGTGGAGCGCTGCTGCCATCTAGCGAAATATACTTGGGTACTGCAGCCGCCCGGTTGGTGGAGCGCTGCTGCCATCTAGCGAAATATACTTGGGTACTGCAGCCGCCCGGTTTGTGGAGCGCTGCTGCCATCTAGCGAAATATATTTGGGTACTGCAGCCGGCGCTGTTGGTGGAGCGCTGCTGCCATCTAGCGAAATATACTTGGGTACTGCAGCCGCCCGGTTGGTGGAGCGCTGCTGCCATCTAGCGAAATATACTTGGGTACTGCAGCCGCCCGGTTGGTGGAGCGCTGCTGCCATCTAGCGAAATATAATTGGGTACTGCAGCCGGCCCTGTTGGTGGAGCGCTGCTGCCATCTAGCGAAATATACTTGGGTACTGCAGCCGCCCTTTTGGTGGAGTGCTGCTGCCATCTAGCGAAATATACTTGGGTACTGCAGCCGGCGCTGTTGGTGGAGCGCTGCTGCCATCTAGCGAAATATATTTGGGTACTGCAGCCGGCTCTGTTTGTGGAGCGCTGCTGCCATATAGCGAAATATACTTGGGTACTTCAGCCGGGTTTAGGGTTAGGGTTAGGGTTAGACTGTTAGGGTTAGGGTTAGACTGTTAGGGTTAGACTCTTAGGGTTAGACTCTTAGGGTTAGGGTTAGACTCTTACGGTTAGGGTTAGGGTTAGGGTTAGGGTTAGACTCTTAGGGTTAGGGTTAGACTCTTAGGGTTAGGGTTAGGGTTAGGGTTAGACTCTTAGGGTTAGGGTTAGACTCTTAGGGTTAGGGTTAGGGTTAGGGTTAGGGTTAGATTCTTAGGGTTAGGGTTAGACTCTTAGGGTTAGGGTTAGGGTTAGGGTTAGACTCTTAGGGTTAGGGTTAGGGTTAGGTTAGGGTTAGACTCTTAGGGTTAGGGTTAGGGTTACGGTTAGACTCTTAGGGTTAGAGTTAGGGTTAGGGTTAGACTCTTAAGGTTAGGGTTAGACTCTTAGGGTTAGGGTTGGGGTTAGGGTTAGACTCTTAGGGTTAGGGTTAGACTCTTAGGGTTAAGGTTAGGGTTAGGGTTAGGGTTAGACACTTAGGGTTAGGGTTAGGGTGAGGGTTAGACTCTTAGGGTTAGGGTTATATTCAGATTAGGGTTAGACTCTTAGGGTTAGGGTTAGGGTTAGACTCTTAGGGTTAGGGTTAGGGTTAGGGTTAGACTCTTAGGGTTAGGGTTAGACTCTTACGGTTAGGGTTAGGGTTAGGGTTAGGGTTAGACTCTTAGGGTTAGGGTTAGACTCTTAGGGTTAGGGTTAGGGTTAGGGTTAGACTCTTAGGGTTAGGGTTAGGGTTACGGTTAGACTCTTAGGGTTAGAGTTAGGGTTAGGGTTAGACTCTTAGGGTTAGGGTTAGACTCTTAGGGTTAGGGTTGGGGTTAGGGTTAGACTCTTAGGGTTAGGGTTAGACTCTTAGGGTTAGAGTTAGGGTTAGGGTTAGGGTTAGACACTTAGGGTTAGGGTTAGGGTGAGGGTTAGACTCTTAGGGTTAGGGTTATATTCAGGGTTAGGGTTAGACTGTTAGGGTTAGGGTTAGGGTTAGACTCTTAAGGTAAGGGTTAGACTTAGGCTCTTAGGGTTAGGGTTAGACTCAGGCTCTTAGGGTTAGGGTTAGACTCAGGCTCTTAGGGTTAGGGTTAGACTCAGGCTCTTAGGGTGAGGGTTAGACTCAGGCTCTTAGGGTTAGGGTTAGACTCAGGCTCTTAGGGTTAGGGTCAGACTCAGTACTATATATTTGGGTACTGCAGCCGCCCGGTTGGTGGAGCGCTGCTGCCATCTAGCGAAATATATTTGGGTACTGCAGCCGGCCCTGTTGGTGGAGCGCTGCTGCCATCTAGCGAAATATACTTGGGTACTGCAGCCGCCCGGTTGGTGGAGCGCTGCTGCCATCTAGCGAAATATACTTAGGTACTGCAGCCGACCCTGTTGGTGGAGCGCTGCTGCCATCTAGCGAAATATACTTGGTACTGCAGCCGCCCGGTTGGTGGAGCGCTGCTGCCATCTAGCGAAATATACTTGGGTACTGCAGCCGGCCCTGTTGGTGGAGCGCTGCTGCCATCTAGCGAAATATATTTGGGTACTGCAGCCGGCGCTGTTGGTGGAGCGCTGCTGCCATCTAGCGAAATATATTTGGGTACTGCAGCCGGCGCTGTTGGTGGAGCGCTGCTGCCATCTAGCGAAATATATTTGGGTACTGCAGCCGGCGCTGTTGGTGGAGCGCTGCTGCCATCTAGCGAAATATATTTGGGTACTGCAGCCGGCTCTGTTTGTGGAGCGCTGCTGCCATCTAGCGAAATATACTTGGGTACTTCAGCCGGGTTTAGGGTTAGGGTTAGGGTTAGACTGTTAGGGTTAGGGTTAGACTGTTAGGGTTAGACTCTTAGGGTTAGACTCTTAGGGTTAGGGTTAGACTCTTACGGTTAGGGTTAGGGTTAGGGTTAGGGTTAGGGTTAGACTCTTAGGGTTAGGGTTAGACTCTTAGGGTTAGGGTTAGGGTTAGGGTTAGACTCAGGGTTAGGGTTAGACTCTTAGGGTTAGGGTTAGGGTTAGGGTTAGGGTTAGATTCTTAGGGTTAGGGTTAGACTCTTAGGGTTAGGGTTAGGGTTAGGGTTAGACTCTTAGGGTTAGGGTTAGGGTTAGGTTAGGGTTAGACTCTTAGGGTTAGACTCTTAGGGTTAGGGTTAGACTCTTACGGTTAGGGTTAGGGTTAGGGTTAGACTCTTAAGGTTAGGGTTAGACTCTTAGGGTTAGGGTTGGGGTTAGGGTTAGACTCTTAGGGTTAGGGTTAGACTCTTAGGGTTAAGGTTAGGGTTAGGGTTAGGGTTAGACACTTAGGGTTAGGGTTAGGGTGAGGGTTAGACTCTTAGGGTTAGGGTTATATTCAGATTAGGGTTAGACTCTTAGGGTTAGGGTTAGGGTTAGACTCTTAGGGTTAGGGTTAGGGTTAGGGTTAGACTCTTAGGGTTAGGGTTAGACTCTTACGGTTAGGGTTAGGGTTAGGGTTAGGGTTAGACTCTTAGGGTTAGGGTTAGACTCTTAGGGTTAGGGTTAGACTCTTAGGGTTAGGGTTAGGGTTACGGTTAGACTCTTAGGGTTAGAGTTAGGGTTAGGGTTAGACTCTTAGGGTTAGGGTTAGACTCTTAGGGTTAGGGTTGGGGTTAGGGTTAGACTCTTAGAGTTAGGGTTAGACTCTTACGGTTAGAGTTAGGGTTAGGGTTAGGGTTAGACACTTAGGGTTAGGGTTAGGGTGAGGGTTAGACTCTTAGGGTTAGGGTTATATTCAGGGTTAGGGTTAGACTCTTAGGGTTAGGGTTAGGGTTAGGGTTAGACTCTTAGGGTAAGGGTTAGACTTAGGCTCTTAGGGTTAGGGTTAGACTCAGGCTCTTAGGGTTAGGGTTAGACTCAGGCTCTTAGGGTGAGGGTTAGACTCAGGCTCTTAGGGTGAGGGTTAGACTCAGGCTCTTAGGGTTAGGGTTAGACTCAGGCTCTTAGGGTTAGGGTCAGACTCAGTACTATATATTTGGGTACTGCAGCCGCCCGGTTGGTGGAGCGCTGCTGCCATCTAGCGAAATATACTTGGGTATTGCAGCCGCCCGGTTGGTGGAGCGCTGCTGCCATCTAGCGAAATATATTTGGGTACTGCAGCCGGCCCTGTTGGTGGAGCGCTGCTGTTATCTAGCGAAATATATTTGGGTACTGCAGCCGCCCTTTTGGTGGAGCGCTGCTGCCATCTAGCGAAATATATTTGGGTACTGCAGCCGGCGCTGTTGGTGGAGCTCTGCTGCCATCTAGCGAAATATACTTGGGTACTGCAGCCGCCCTTTTGGTGGAGCGCTGCTGCCATCTAGCGAAATGTAATTGGGTACTGCAGCCGCCCGGTTGGTGGAGCGCTGCTGCCATCTAGCGAAATATACTTGGGTACTTCAGCCGGGTTTAGGGTTAGGGTTAGGGTTAGACTGTTAGGGTTAGGGTTAGACTCTTAGGGTTAGACTCTTAGGGTTAGACTCTTAGGGTTAGGGTTAGGGTTAGGGTTAGGGTTAGGGTTAGACTCTTAGGGTTAGGGTTAGACTCTTAGGGTTAGGGTTAGGGTTAGGGTTAGGGTTAGACTCTTAGGGTTAGGGTTAGACTCTTAGGGTTAGGGTTAGGGTTAGGGTTAGGGTTAGACTCTTAGGGTTAGGGTTAGACTCTTAGGGTTAGGGTTAGGGTTAGGGTTAGGGTTAGACTCTTAGGGTTAGGGTTAGACTCTTAGGGTTAGGGTTAGGGTTAGGGTTAGACTCTTAGGGTTAGGGTTAGGGTTAGGGTTAGACTCTTAGGGTTAGGGTTACGGTTAGACTCTTAGGGTTAGAGTTAGGGTTAGGGTTAGACTCTTAAGGTTAGGGTTAGACTCTTAGGGTTAGGGTTGGGGTTAGGGTTAGACTCTTAGGGTTAGGGTTAGACTCTTAGGGTTAAGGTTAGGGTTAGGGTTAGACACTTAGGGTTAGGGTTAGGGTGAGGGTTAGACTCTTAGGGTTAGGGTTATATTCAGATTAGGGTTAGACTCTTAGGGTTAGGGTTAGGGTTAGGGTTAGACTCTTAGGGTAAGGGTTAGACTCAGGCTCTTAGGGTTAGGGTTAGACTCAGGCTCTTAGGGTGAGGGTTAGACTCAGGCTCTTAGGGTTAGGGTTAGACTCAGGCTCTTAGGGTTAGGGTTAGACTCAGGCTCTTAGGGTGAGGGTTAGACTCAGGCTCTTAGGGTTAGGGTTAGACTCAGGCTCTTAGGGTTAGGGTCAGACTCAGTACTATATATTTGGGTACTGCAGCCGCCCTTTTGGTGGAGCGCTGCTGCCATCTAGCGAAATATACTTGGGTATTGCAGCCGGCGCTGTTGGTGGAGCGCTGCTGCCGTCTAGCGAAATATATTTGGGTACTGCAGCCGGCCCTGTTGGTGGAGCGCTGCTGCCATCTAGCGAAATATATTTGGGTACTGCAGCCGCCCTTTTGGTGGAGCGCTGCTGCCATCTAGCGAAATATATTTGGGTACTGCAGCCGGCGCTGTTGGTGGAGCTCTGCTGCCATCTAGCGAAATATACTTGGGTACTGCAGCCGCCCTGTTGGTGGAGCGCTGCTGCCATCTAGCGAAATGTAATTGGGTACTGCAGCCGCCCGGTTGGTGGAGCGCTGCTGCCATCTAGCGAAATGTAATTGGGTACTGCAGCCGCCCGGTTGGTGTAGCGCTGCTGCCATCTAGCGAAATATACTTGGGTACTGCAGCCGCCCGGTTTGTGGAGCGCTGCTGCCATCTAGCGAAATATATTTGGGTACTGCAGCCGGCGCTGTTAATGGAGCGCTGCTGCCATCTAGCGAAATGTAATTGGGTACTGCAGCCGCCCGGTTGGTGTAGCGCTGCTGCCATCTAGCGAAATATACTTGGGTACTGCAGCCGCCCGGTTGGTGGAGCGCTGCTGCCATCTAGCGAAATATATTTGGGTACTGCAGCCGGCCCTGTTGGTGGAGCGCTGCTGCCATCTAGCGAAATATACTTGGGTACTGCAGCCGCCCGGTTGGTGGAGCGCTGCTGCCATCTAGCGAAATATACTTGGGTACTGCAGCCGGCCCTGTTGGTGGAGCGCTGCTGCCATCTAGCGAAATATACTTGGGTACTGCAGCCGCCCGGTTGGTGGAGCGCTGCTGCCATCTAGCGAAATATATTTGGGTACTGCAGCCGGCGCTGTTGGTGGAGCGCTGCTGCCATCTAGCGAAATATATTTGGGTACTGCAGCCGGCGCTGTTGGTGGAGCGCTGCTGCCATCTAGCGAAATATATTTTGGTACTGCAGCCGGCGCTGTTGGTGGAGCGCTGCTGCCATCTAGCGAAATATATTTGGGTACTGCAGCCGGCGCTGTTGGTGGAGCGCTGCTGCCATCTAGCGAAATATATTTGGGTACTGCAGCCGGCTCTGTTGGTGGAGCGCTGCTGCCATCTAGCGAAATATACTTGGGTACTTCAGCCGGGTTTAGGGTTAGGGTTAGGGTTAGACTGTTAGGGTTAGGGTTAGACTCTTAGGGTTAGACTCTTAGGGTTAGACTCTTAGGGTTAGGGTTAGGGTTAGGGTTAGACTCTTAGGGTTAGGGTTAGGGTTAGGCTCTTAGGGTTAGGGTTAGACTCAGGCTCTTAGGGTGAGGGTTAGACTCAGGCTCTTAGGGTTAGGGTTAGACTCAGGCTCTTAGGGTGAGGGTTAGACTCAGGCTCTTAGGGTGAGGGTTGGACTCAGGCTCTTAGGGTTAGGGTTAGACTCAGGCTCTTAGGGTGAGGGTTAGACTCAGGCTCTTAGGGTTAGGGTTAGACTCAGGCTCTTAGGGTTAGGGTCAGACTCAGTACTATATATTTGGGTACTGCAGCCGCCCTTTTGGTGGAGCGCTGCTGCCATCTAGCGAAATATATTTGGGTACTGCAGCCGGCCCTGTTGGTGGAGCGCTGCTGCCATCTAGCGAAATGTAATTGGGTACTGCAGCCGCCCTTTTGGTGGAGCGCTGCTGCCATCTAGCGAAATATATTTGGATACTGCAGCCGGCCCTGTTGGTGGAGCTCTGCTGCCATCTAGCGAAATTTACTTGGGTACTGCAGCCGCCCGGTTGGTGGAGCGCTGCTGCCATCTAGCGAAATGTAATTGGGTACTGCAGCCGCCCGGTTGGTGGAGCGCTGCTGCCATCTAGCGAAATATATTTGGGTACTGCAGCCGGCCCTGTTGGTGGAGCTCTGCTGCCATCTAGCGAAATATACTTGGGTACTGCAGCCGCCCGGTTGGTGGAGCGCTGCTGCCATCTAGCGAAATGTAATTGGGTACTGCAGCCGCCCGGTTGGTGTAGCGCTGCTGCCATCTAGCGAAATATACTTGGGTACTGCAGCCGGCCCTGTTGGTGGAGCGCTGCTGCCATCTAGCGAAATATACTTGGGTACTGCAGCCGCCCGGTTTGTGGAGCGCTGCTGCCATCTAGCGAAATATATTTGGGTACTGCAGCCGGCCCTGTTGGTGGAGCGCTGCTGCCATCTAGCGAAATGTAATTGGGTACTGCAGCCGCCCGGTTGGTGGAGCGCTGCTGCCATCTAGCGAAATATACTTGGGTACTGCAGCCGCCCGGTTGGTGGAGCGCTGCTGCCATCTAGCGAAATGTAATGGGGTACTGCAGCCGCCCGGTTGGTGTAGCGCTGCTGCCATCTAGCGAAATATACTTGGGTACTGCAGCCGCCCGGTTGGTGGAGCGCTGCTGCCATCTAGCGAAATATACTTGGGTACTGCAGCCGGCCCTGTTGGTGGAGCGCTGCTGCCATCTAGCGAAATATATTTGGGTACTGCAGCCGCCCTTTTGGTGGAGCGCTGCTGCCATCTAGCGAAATATATTTGGGTACTGCAGCCGGCCCTGTTGGTGGAGCTCTGCTGCCATCTAGCGAAATATACTTGGGTACTGCAGCCGCCCTTTTGGTGGAGCGCTGCTGCCATCTAGCGAAATGTAATTGGGTACTGCAGCCGCCCGGTTGGTGGAGCGCTGCTGCCATCTAGCGAAATATATTTGGGTACTGCAGCCGGCCCTGTTGGTGGAGCGCTGCTGCCATCTAGCGAAATATACTTGGGTACTTCAGCCGGGTTTAGGGTTAGGGTTAGGGTTAGACTGTTAGGGTTAGGGTTAGACTGTTAGGGTTAGACTCTTAGGGTTAGACTCTTAGGGTTAGGGTTAGACTCTTACGGTTAGGGTTAGGGTTAGGGTTAGGGTTAGGGTTAGACTCTTAGGGTTAGGGTTAGACTCTTAGGGTTAGGGTTAGGGTTAGGGTTAGACTCTTAGGGTTAGGGTTAGGGTTAGGGTTAGACTCTTAGGGTTAGGGTTAGACTCTTACGGTTAGGGTTAGGGTTAGGGTTAGGGTTAGACTCTTAGGGTTAGGGTTAGACTCTTAGGGTTAGGGTTAGGGTTAGGGTTAGACTCTTAGGGTTAGGGTTAGGGTTACGGTTAGACTCTTAGGGTTAGAGTTAGGGTTAGGGTTAGACTCTTAGGGTTAGGGTTAGACTCTTAGGGTTAGGGTTGGGGTTAGGGTTAGACTCTTAGGGTTAGGGTTAGACTCTTAGGGTTAGAGTTAGGGTTAGGGTTAGGGTTAGACACTTAGGGTTAGGGTTAGGGTGAGGGTTAGACTCTTAGGGTTAGGGTTATATTCAGGGTTAGGGTTAGACTCTTAGGGTTAGGGTTAGGGTTAGGGTTAGACTCTTAGGGTAAGGGTTAGACTTAGGCTCTTAGGGTTAGGGTTAGACTCAGGCTCTTAGGGTTAGGGTTAGACTCAGGCTCTTAGGGTGAGGGTTAGACTCAGGCTCTTAGGGTGAGGGTTAGACTCAGGCTCTTAGGGTTAGGGTTAGACTCAGGCTCTTAGGGTTAGGGTCAGACTCAGTACTATATATTTGGGTACTGCAGCCGCCCTTTTGGTGGAGCGCTGCTGCCATCTAGCGAAATATATTTGGGTACTGCAGCCGGCCCTGTTGGTGGAGCGCTGCTGCCATCTAGCGAAATATACTTGGGTACTGCAGCCGCCCGGTTGGTGGAGCGCTGCTGCCATCTAGCGAAATATACTTGGGTACTGCAGCCGACCCTGTTGGTGGAGCGCTGCTGCCATCTAGCGAAATATACTTGGTACTGCAGCCGCCCGGTTGTTGGAGCGCTGCTGCCATCTAGCGAAATATACTTGGGTACTGCAGCCGGCCCTGTTGGTGGAGCGCTGCTGCCATCTAGCGAAATATATTTGGGTACTGCAGCCGGCGCTGTTGGTGGAGCGCTGCTGCCATCTAGCGAAATATATTTGGGTACTGCAGCCGGCGCTGTTGGTGGAGCGCTGCTGCCATCTAGCGAAATATATTTGGGTACTGCAGCCGGCGCTGTTGGTGGAGCGCTGATGCCATCTAGCGAAATATATTTGGGTACTGCAGCCGGCTCTGTTGGTGGAGCGCTGCTGCCATCTAGCGAAATATACTTGGGTACTTCAGCCGGGTTTAGGGTTAGGGTTAGGGTTAGACTGTTAGGGTTAGGGTTAGACTGTTAGGGTTAGACTCTTAGGGTTAGACTCTTAGGGTTAGGGTTAGACTCTTACGGTTAGGGTTAGGGTTAGGGTTAGGGTTAGGGTTAGACTCTTAGGGTTAGGGTTAGACTCTTAGGGTTAGGGTAAGGGTTAGGGTTAGACTCAGGGTTAGGGTTAGACTCTTAGGGTTAGGGTTAGGGTTAGGGTTAGGGTTAGATTCTTAGGGTTAGGGTTAGACTCTTAGGGTTAGGGTTAGGGTTAGGGTTAGACTCTTAGGGTTAGGGTTAGGGTTAGGTTAGGGTTAGACTCTTAGGGTTAGACTCTTAGGGTTAGGGTTAGACTCTTACGGTTAGGGTTAGGGTTAGGGTTAGACTCTTAAGGTTAGGGTTAGACTCTTAGGGTTAGGGTTGGGGTTAGGGTTAGACTCTTAGGGTTAGGGTTAGACTCTTAGGGTTAAGGTTAGGGTTAGGGTTAGGGTTAGACACTTAGGGTTAGGGTTAGGGTGAGGGTTAGACTCTTAGGGTTAGGGTTATATTCAGATTAGGGTTAGACTCTTAGGGTTAGGGTTAGGGTTAGACTCTTAGGGTTAGGGTTAGGGTTAGGGTTAGACTCTTAGGGTTAGGGTTAGACTCTTACGGTTAGGGTTAGGGTTAGGGTTAGGGTTAGACTCTTAGGGTTAGGGTTAGACTCTTAGGGTTAGGGTTAGGGTTACGGTTAGACTCTTAGGGTTAGAGTTAGGGTTAGGGTTAGACTCTTAGGGTTAGGGTTAGACTCTTAGGGTTAGGGTTGGGGTTAGGGTTAGACTCTTAGAGTTAGGGTTAGACTCTTACGGTTAGAGTTAGGGTTAGGGTTAGGGTTAGACACTTAGGGTTAGGGTTAGGGTGAGGGTTAGACTCTTAGGGTTAGGGTTATATTCAGGGTTAGGGTTAGACTCTTAGGGTTAGGGTTAGGGTTAGGGTTAGACTCTTAGGGTAAGGGTTAGACTTAGGCTCTTAGGGTTAGGGTCAGACTCAGTACTATATATTTGGGTACTGCAGCCGCCCGGTTGGTGGAGCGCTGCTGCCATCTAGCGAAATATACTTGGGTATTGCAGCCGCCCGGTTGGTGGAGCGCTGCTGCCATCTAGCGAAATATATTTGGGTACTGCAGCCGGCCCTGTTGGTGGAGCGCTGCTGTTATCTAGCGAAATATATTTGGGTACTGCAGCCGCCCTTTTGGTGGAGCGCTGCTGCCATCTAGCGAAATATATTTGGGTACTGCAGCCGGCGCTGTTGGTGGAGCTCTGCTGCCATCTAGCGAAATATACTTGGGTACTGCAGCCGCCCTTTTGGTGGAGCGCTGCTGCCATCTAGCGAAATGTAATTGGGTACTGCAGCCGCCCGGTTGGTGGAGCGCTGCTGCCATCTAGCGAAATGTAATTGGGTACTGCAGCCGCCCGGTTGGTGTAGCGCTGCTGCCATCTAGCGAAATATACTTGGGTACTGCAGCCGCCCGGTTTGTGGAGCGCTGCTGCCATCTAGCGAAATATATTTGGGTACTGCAGCCGGCGCTGTTGGTGGAGCTCTGCTGCCATCTAGCGAAATGTAATTGGGTACTGCAGCCGCCCGGTTGGTGTAGCGCTGCTGCCATCTAGCGAAATATACTTGGGTACTGCAGCCGCCCGGTTGGTGGAGCGCTGCTGCCATCTAGCGAAATATACTTGGGTACTGCAGCCGGCCCTGTTGGTGGAGCGCTGCTGCCATCTAGCGAAATATACTTGGGTACTGCAGCCGCCCGGTTGGTGGAGCGCTGCTGCCATCTAGCGAAATATACTTGGGTACTGCAGCCGGCCCTGTTGGTGGAGCGCTGCTGCCATCTAGCGAAATATAGTTGGGTACTGCAGCCGCCCGGTTGGTGGAGCGCTGCTGCCATCTAGCGAAATATACTTGGGTACTGCAGCCGGCGCTGTTGGTGGAGCGCTGCTGCCATCTAGCGAAATATATTTGGGTACTGCAGCCGGCCCTGTTGGTGGAGCGCTGCTGCCATCTAGCGAAATATATTTGGGTACTGCAGCCGGCGCTGTTGGTGGAGCGCTGCTGCCATCTAGCGAAATATATTTGGGTACTGCAGCCGGCGCTGTTGGTGGAGCGCTGCTGCCATCTAGCGAAATATATTTGGGTACTGCAGCCGGCTCTGTTGGTGGAGCGCTGCTGCCATCTAGCGAAATATACTTGGGTACTTCAGCCGGGTTTAGGGTTAGGGTTAGGGTTAGACTGTTAGGGTTAGGGTTAGACTCTTAGGGTTAGACTCTTAGGGTTAGACTCTTAGGGTTAGGGTTAGGGTTAGGGTTAGGGTTAGGGTTAGACTCTTAGGGTTAGGGTTAGACTCTTAGGGTTAGGGTTAGGGTTAGGGTTAGACTCTTAGGGTTAGGGTTAGACTCTTAGGGTTAGGGTTAGGGTTAGGGTTAGGGTTAGACTCTTAGGGTTAGGGTTAGACTCTTAGGGTTAGGGTTAGGGTTAGGGTTAGGGTTAGACTCTTAGGGTTAGGGTTAGACTCTTAGGGTTAGGGTTAGGGTTAGGGTTAGACTCTTAGGGTTAGGGTTAGGGTTAGGGTTAGACTCTTAGGGTTAGGGTTACGGTTAGACTCTTAGGGTTAGAGTTAGGGTTAGGGTTAGACTCTTAAGGTTAGGGTTAGACTCTTAGGGTTAGGGTTGGGGTTAGGGTTAGACTCTTAGGGTTAGGGTTAGACTCTTAGGGTTAAGGTTAGGGTTAGGGTTAGACACTTAGGGTTAGGGTTAGGGTGAGGGTTAGACTCTTAGGGTTAGGGTTATATTCAGATTAGGGTTAGACTCTTAGGGTTAGGGTTAGGGTTAGGGTTAGACTCTTAGGGTAAGGGTTAGACTCAGGCTCTTAGGGTTAGGGTTAGACTCAGGCTCTTAGGGTGAGGGTTAGACTCAGGCTCTTAGGGTGAGGGTTAGACTCAGGCTCTTAGGGTTAGGGTTAGACTCAGGCTCTTAGGGTGAGGGTTAGACTCAGGCTCTTAGGGTGAGGGTTAGACTCAGGCTCTTAGGGTTAGGGTTAGAATCAGGCTCTTAGGGTTAGGGTCAGACTCAGTACTATATATTTGGGTACTGCAGCCGCCCTTTTGGTGGAGCGCTGCTGCCATCTAGCGAAATATACTTGGGTATTGCAGCCGGCGCTGTTGGTGGAGCGCTGCTGCCATCTAGCGAAATATATTTGGGTACTGCAGCCGGCCCTGTTGGTGGAGCGCTGCTGCCATCTAGCGAAATATAATTGGGTACTGCAGCCGCCCTTTTGGTGGAGCGCTGCTGCCATCTAGCGAAATATACTTGGGTACTGCAGCCGCCCGGTTGGTGGAGCGCTGCTGCCATCTAGCGAAATATATTTGGGTACTGCAGCCGCCCGGTTGGTGGAGCGCTGCTGCCATCTAGCGAAATGTAATGGGGTACTGCAGCCGCCCGGTTGGTGTAGCGCTGCTGCCATCTAGCGAAATATACTTGGGTACTGCAGCCGCCCGGTTGGTGGAGCGCTGCTGCCATCTAGCGAAATATATTTGGGTACTGCAGCCGCCCGGTTGGTGGAGCTCTGCTGCCATCTAGCGAAATATACTTGGGTACTGCAGCCGCCCTTTTGGTGGAGCGCTGCTGCCATCTAGCGAAATGTAATTGGGTACTGCAGCCGCCCGGTTGGTGGAGCGCTGCTGCCATCTAGCGAAATATACTTGGGTACTGCAGCCGGCGCTGTTGGTGGAGCGCTGCTGCCATCTAGCGAAATATACTTGGGTACTGCAGCCGCCCGGTTGGTGGAGCGCTGCTGCCATCTAGCGAAATATATTTGGGTACTGCTGCCGGCCCTGTTGGTGGAGCGCTGCTGCCATCTAGCGAAATATACTTGGGTACTACAGCCGCCTTTTTGGTGGAGCGCTGCTGCCATCTAGCGAAATATACTTGGGTACTGCAGCCGCCCGGTTGGTGGAGCGCTGCTGCCATCTAGCGAAATATATTTGGGTACTGCAGCCGGCCCTGTTGGTGGAGCGCTGCTGCCATCTAGCGAAATATACTTGGGTACTGCAGCCGCCCTTTTGGTGGAGCGCTGCTGCCATCTAGCGAAATATACTTGGGTATTGCAGCCGGCGCTGTTGGTGGAGCGCTGCTGCCATCTAGCGAAATATATTTGGGTACTGCAGCCGGCCCTGTTGGTGGAGCGCTGCTGCCATCTAGCGAAATATATTTGGGTACTGCAGCCGCCCTTTTGGTGGAGCGCTGCTGCCATCTAGCGAAATATATTTGGGTACTGCAGCCAGCTCTGTTGGTGGAGCTCTGCTGCCATCTAGCGAAATATAATTGGGTACTGCAGCCGGCCTTTTGGTGGAGCGCTGCTGCCATCTAGCGAAATGTAATTGGGTACTGCAGCCGCCCGGTTGGTGGAGCGCTGCTGCCATCTAGCGAAATATACTTGGGTACTGCAGCCGGCGCTGTTGGTGGAGCGCTGCTGCCATCTAGCGAAATATATTTGGGTACTGCAGCCGGCGCTGTTGGTGGAGCGCTGCTGCCATCTAGCGAAATATATTTGGGTACTGCAGCCGGCTCTGTTGGTGGAGCGCTGCTGCCATCTAGCGAAATATATTTGGGTACTGCAGCCGGCTCTGTTTGTGGAGCGCTGCTGCCATCTAGCGAAATATACTTGGGTACTTCAGCCGGGTTTAGGGTTAGGGTTAGGGTTAGACTGTTAGGGTTAGGGTTAGACTCTTAGGGTTAGACTCTTAGGGTTAGACTCTTAGGGTTAGGGATAGACTCTTACGGTTAGGGTTAGGGTTAGGGTTAGGGTTAGACTCTTAGGGTTAGGGTTAGACTCTTAGGGTTAGGGTTAGGGTTAGGGTTAGGGTTAGACTCTTAGGGTTAGGGTTAGACTCTTAGGGTTAGGGTTAGGATTAGGGTTAGGGTTAGACTCTTAGGGTTAGGGTTAGATTCTTAGGGTTAGGGTTAGGGTTAGGGTTAGACTCTTAGGGTTAGGGTTAGACTCTTAGGGTTAGGGTTGGGGTTAGGGTTAGACTCTTAGGGTTAGGGTTAGACTCTTAGGGTTAGAGTTAGGGTTAGGGTTAGGGTTAGACACTTAGGGTTAGGGTTACGGTGAGGGTTAGACTCTTAGGGTTAGGGTTATATTCAGGGTTAGGGTTAGACTCTTAGGGTTAGGGTTAGGGTTAGGGTTAGACTCTTAGGGTAAGGGTTAGACTTAGGCTCTTAGGGTTAGGGTTAGACTCAGGCTCTTAGGGTTAGGGTTAGACTCAGGCTCTTAGGGTGAGGGTTAGACTCAGGCTCTTAGGGTGAGGGTTAGACTCAGGCTCTTAGGGTTAGGGTTAGACTCAGGCTCTTAGGGTTAGGGTCAGACTCAGTACTATATATTTGGGTACTGCAGCCGCCCTTTTGGTGGAGCGCTGCTGCCATCTAGCGAAATATACTTGGGTACTGCAGCCGGCGCTGTTGGTGGAGCGCTGCTGCCATCTAGCGAAATATATTTGGGTACTGCAGCCGGCGCTGTTGGTGGAGCGCTGCTGCCATCTAGCGAAATATATTTGGGTACTGCAGCCGCCCTTTTGGTGGAGCGCTGCTGCCATCTAGCGAAATATATTTGGATACTGCAGCCGGCTCTGTTGGTGGAGCTCTGCTGCCATCTAGCGAAATATACTTGGGTACTGCAGCCGCCCTTTTGGTGGAGCGCTGCTGCCATCTAGCGAAATGTAATTGGGTACTGCAGCCGCCCGGTTGGTGGAGCGCTGCTGCCATCTAGCGAAATGTAATTGGGTACTGCAGCCGCCCGGTTGGTGTAGCGCTGCTGCCATCTAGCGAAATATACTTGGGTACTGCAGCCGCCCGGTTTGTGGAGCGCTGCTGCCATCTAGCGAAATATATTTGGGTACTGCAGCCGGCCCTGTTGGTGGAGCGCTGCTGCCATCTAGCGAAATATACTTGGGTACTGCAGCCGCCCGGTTGGTGGAGCGCTGCTGCCATCTAGCGAAATATACTTGGGTACTGCAGCCGGCCCTGTTGGTGGAGCGCTGCTGCCATCTAGCGAAATATACTTGGGTACTGCAGCCGCCCGGTTGGTGGAGCGCTGCTGCCATCTAGCGAAATATATTTGGGTACTGCAGCCGGCGCTGTTGGTGGAGCGCTGCTGCCATCTAGCGAAATATATTTGGGTACTGCAGCCGCCCTTTTGGTGGAGCGCTGCTGCCATCTAGCGAAATATATTTGGGTACTGCAGCCGGCGCTGTTGGTGGAGCGCTGCTGCCATCTAGCGAAATATATTTGGGTACTGCAGCCGGCGCTGTTGGTGGAGCGCTGCTGCCATCTAGCGAAATATATTTGGGTACTGCAGCCGGCGCTGTTGGTGGAGCGCTGCTGCCATCTAGCGAAATATACTTGGGTACTTCAGCCGGGTTTAGGGTTAGGGTTAGGGTTAGACTGTTAGGGTTAGGGTTAGACTCTTAGGGTTAGACTCTTAGGGTTAGACTCTTAGGGTTAGGGTTAGGGTTAGGGTTAGGGTTAGGGTTAGACTCTTAGGGTTAGGGTTAGACTCTTAGGGTTAGGGTTAGGGTTAGGGTTAGGGTTAGACTCTTAGGGTTAGGGTTAGACTCTTAGGGTTAGGGTTAGGGTTAGGGTTAGGGTTAGACTCTTAGGGTTAGGGTTAGACTCTTAGGGTTAGGGTTAGGGTTAGGGTTAGGGTTAGACTCTTAGGGTTAGACTCTTAGGGTTAGGGTTAGGGTTAGGGTTAGACTCTTAGGGTTAGGGTTAGGGTTAGGGTTAGGGTTAGACTCTTAGGGTTAGGGTTACGGTTAGACTCTTAGGGTTAGAGTTAGGGTTAGGGTTAGACTCTTAAGGTTAGGGTTAGACTCTTAGGGTTAGGGTTGGGGTTAGGGTTAGACTCTTAGGGTTAGGGTTAGACTCTTAGGGTTAAGGTTAGGGTTAGGGTTAGACACTTAGGGTTAGGGTTAGGGTGAGGGTTAGACTCTTAGGGTTAGGGTTATATTCAGATTAGGGTTAGACTCTTAGGGTTAGGGTTAGGGTTAGGGTTAGACTCTTAGGGTAAGGGTTAGACTTAGGCTCTTAGGGTTAGGGTTAGACTCAGGCTCTTAGGGTTAGGGTTAGACTCAGGCTCTTAGGGTGAGGGTTAGACTCAGGCTCTTAGGGTTAGGGTTAGACTCAGGCTCTTAGGGTGAGGGTTAGACTCAGGCTCTTAGGGTTAGGGTTAGACTCAGGCTCTTAGGGTTAGGGTCAGACTCAGTACTATATATTTGGGTACTGCAGCCGCCCTTTTGGTGGAGCGCTGCTGCCATCTAGCGAAATATACTTGGGTATTGCAGCCGGTGCTGTTGGTGGAGCGCTGCTGCCATCTAGCGAAATATATTTGGGTACTGCAGCCGGCCCTGTTGGTGGAGCGCTGCTGCCATCTAGCGAAATATACTTGGGTACTGCAGCCGGCTCTGTTGGTGGAGCGCTGCTGCCATCTAGCGAAATATACTTGGGTACTGCAGCCGGGTTTAGGGTTAGGGTTAGGGTTAGACTGTTAGGGTTAGGGTTAGGGTTAGGGTTAGACTCTTAGGGTTAGACTCTTAGGGTTAGGGTTAGACTCACTACTATATATTTGGGTAGTGCAGCCACCCTTTTTGTGGAGCGCTGCTGCCATCTAGCGAAATATACTTGAGTACTGCAGCCGGCGCTGTTGGTGGAGCGCTGCTGCCATCTAGCGAAATATACTTTGGTACTGCAGCCGCCCGGTTGGTTGAGCACTGCCGCCGTCTAGCGAAATATACTTGGGTACTGCAGCCGCCCTTTTGGTGGAGCGCTGCTGCCATCTAGCGAAATATATTTGGGTACTGCAGCCGGCGCTGTTGGTGGATCGCTGCTGCCATCTAGCGAAATATATTTGGGTACTGCAGCCGGCCCTGTTTGTGGAGCGCTGCTGCCATCTAGCGAAATATATTTGGGTACTGCAGCCGGCTCTGTTGGTGGAGCGCTGCTGCCATCTAGCGAAATATACTTGGGTACTTCAGCCGGGTTTAGGGTTAGGGTTAGGGTTAGACTGTTAGGGTTAGGGTTAGGGTTAGGGTTAGACTCTTAGGGTTAGACTCTTAGGGTTAGGGTTAGACTCTTACGGTTAGGGTTAGGGTTAGGGTTAGACTCTTAGGGTTAGGGTTAGACTCTTAGGGTTAGGGTTAGGGTTAGGGTTAGACTCTTAGGGTTAGGGTTAGACTCTTAGGGTTAGGGTTAGGGTTAGGGTTAGGGTTAGACTCTTAGGGTTAGGGTTAGACTCTTAGGGTTAGGGTTAGGGTTAGACTCTTAGGGTTAGGGTTAGGGTTAGGGTTAGGGTTACACTCTTAGGCTTAGGGTTAGGGTTAGACTCTTAGGGTTAGGGTTAGACTTAGGCTCTTAGGGTTAGGGTTAGACTCAGGCTCTTAGGGTTAGGGTTAGACTCAGGCTCTTACGGTTAGGGTTAGACTCAGGCTCTTAGGGTTAGGGTTAGACACAGGCTCTTAGGGTTAGGGTCAGATTTAGTACTATATATTTGTGTACTGCAGCCGCCCTTTTGGTGGAACGCTGCTGCCATCTAGCGAAATATACTTGGGTACTGCAGCCGGCCCTGTTGGTGGAGCGCTGCTGCCATCTAGCGAAATATACTTGGGTACTGCAGCCGCCCGGTTGGTGGAGCGCTGCTGCCATCTAGCGAAATATACTTGGGTACTGCAGCCGGCCCTGTTGGTGGAGCGCTGCTGCCATCTAGCGAAATATACTTGGGTACTGCAGCCGCCCGGTTGGTGGAGCGCTGCTGCCATCTAGCGAAATATATTTGGGTACTGCAGCCGGCCCTGTTGGTGGAGCGCTGCTGCCATCTAGCGAAATATACTTGGGTACTGCAGCCGCCAGGTTGGTGGAGCGCTGCTGCCATCTAGCGAAATATACTTGGGTACTGCAGCCGGCGCTGTTGGTGGAGCGCTGCTGCCATCTAGCGAAATATATTTGGGTACTGCAGCCGGCGCTGTTGGTGGAGCGCTGCTGCCATCTAGCGAAATATATTTGGGTACTGCAGCCGGCTCTGTTGGTGGAGCGCTGCTGCCATCTAGCGAAATATATTTGGGTACTGCAGCCGGCTCTGTTTGTGGAGCGCTGCTGCCATCTAGCGAAATATACTTGGGTACTTCAGCCGGGTTTAGGGTTAGGGTTAGGGTTAGACTGTTAGGGTTAGGGTTAGGGTTAGGGTTAGACTCTTAGGGTTAGACTCTTAGGGTTAGGGTTAGACTCTTACGGTTAGGGTTAGGGTTAGGGTTAGGGTTAGGGTTAGACTCTTAGGGTTAGGGTTAGACTCTTAGGGTTAGGGTTAGGGTTAGGGTTAGACTCTTAGGGTTAGGGTTAGACTCTTAGGGTTAGGGTTAAGGTTAGGGTTAGGGTTAGACTCTTAGGGTTAGGGTTAGACTCTTAGGGTTAGGGTTAGGGTTAGACTCTTAGGGTTAGGGTTAGGGTTAGGGTTAGGGTTACACTCTTAGGCTTAGGGTTAGGGTTAGACTCTTAGGGTTAGGGTTAGACTTAGGCTCTTAGGGTTAGGGTTAGACTCAGGCTCTTAGGGTTAGGGTTAGACTCAGGCTCTTACGGTTAGGGTTAGACTCAGGCTCTTAGGGTTAGGGTTAGACACAGGCTCTTAGGGTTAGGGTCAGATTTAGTACTATATATTTGTGTACTGCAGCCGCCCTTTTGGTGGAACGCTGCTGCCATCTAGCGAAATATACTTGGGTACTGCAGCCGGCCCTGTTGGTGGAGCGCTGCTGCCATCTAGCGAAATATACTTGGGTACTGCAGCCGCCCGGTTGGTGGAGCGCTGCTGCCATCTAGCGAAATATACTTGGGTACTGCAGCCGGCCCTGTTGGTGGAGCGCTGCTGCCATCTAGCGAAATATACTTGGGTACTGCAGCCGCCCGGTTGGTGGAGCGCTGCTGCCATCTAGCGAAATATATTTGGGTACTGCAGCCGGCCCTGTTGGTGGAGCGCTGCTGCCATCTAGCGAAATATACTTGGGTACTGCAGCCGCCAGGTTGGTGGAGCGCTGCTGCCATCTAGCGAAATATACTTGGGTACTGCAGCCGGCGCTGTTGGTGGAGCGCTGCTGCCATCTAGCGAAATATATTTGGGTACTGCAGCCGGCGCTGTTGGTGGAGCGCTGCTGCCATCTAGCGAAATATATTTGGGTACTGCAGCCGGCTCTGTTGGTGGAGCGCTGCTGCCATCTAGCGAAATATATTTGGGTACTGCAGCCGGCTCTGTTTGTGGAGCGCTGCTGCCATCTAGCGAAATATACTTGGGTACTGCAGCCGGCCCTGTTGGTGGAGCGCTGCTGCCATCTAGCGAAATATATTTGGGTACTGCAGCCGCCCTTTTGGTGGAGCGCTGCTGCCATCTAGCGAAATATATTTGGGTACTGCAGCCGGCCCTGTTGGTGGAGCTCTGCTGCCATCTAGCGAAATATACTTGGGTACTGCAGCCGCCCTTTTGGTGGAACGCTGCTGCCATCTAGCGAAATATATTTGGGTACTGCAGCCGGCCCTGTTGGTGGAGCTCTGCTGCCATCTAGCGAAATATACTTGGGTACTGCAGCCGCCCGGTTGGTGGAGCGCTGCTGCCATCTAGCGAAATATACTTGTGTACTGCAGCCGGCCCTGTTGGTGGAGCGCTGCTGCCATCTAGCGAAATATACTTGGGTACTGCAGCCGCCCGGTTGGTGGAGCGCTGCTGCCATCTAGCGAAATATACTTGGGTACTGCAGCCGGCTCTGTTGGTGGAGCGCTGCTGCCATCTAGCGAAATATATTTGGGTACTGCAGCCGGCCCTGTTGGTGGAGCGCTGCTGCCATCTAGCGAAATGTAATTGGGTACTGCAGCCGCCCTTTTGGTGGAGCGCTGCTGCCATCTAGCGAAATATACTTGGGTACTGCAGCCGCCCGGTTGGTGGAGCGCTGCTGCCATCTAGCGAAATATACTTGGGTACTGCAGCCGGCCCTGTTGGTGGAGCGCTGCTGCCATCTAGCGAAATATATTTGGGTACTGCAGCCGGCGCTGTTGGTGGAGCGCTGCTGCCATCTAGCGAAATATATTTGGGTACTGCAGCCGGCCCTGTTGGTGGAGCTCTGCTGCCATCTAGCGAAATATACTTGGGTACTGCAGCCGCCCTTTTGGTGGAGCGCTGCTGCCATCTAGCGAAATATATTTGGGTACTGCAGCCGGCCCTGTTGGTGGAGCTCTGCTGCCATCTAGCGAAATATACTTGGGTACTGCAGCCGCCCGGTTGGTGGAGCGCTGCTGCCATCTAGCGAAATATACTTGGGTACTGCAGCCGGCCCTGTTGATGGAGCGCTGCTGCCATCTAGCGAAATATACTTGGGTACTGCAGCCGCCCGGTTGGTGGAGCGCTGCTGCCATCTAGCGAAATATACTTGGGTACTGCAGCCGGCGCTGTTGGTGGAGCGCTGCTGCCATCTAGCGAAATATATTTGGGTACTGCAGCCGGCCCTGTTGGTGGAGCGCTGCTGCCATCTAGCGAAATGTAATTGGGTACTGCAGCCGCCCTTTTGGTGGAGCGCTGCTGCCATCTAGCGAAATATAATTGGGTACTGCAGCCGGCTCTGTTGGTGGAGCGCTGCTGGCATCTAGCGAAATATATTTGGGTACTGCAGCCGGCCCTGTTGGTGGAGCTCTGCTGCCATCTAGCGAAATATACTTGGGTACTGCAGCCGCCCGGTTGGTGGAGCGCTGCTGCCATCTAGCGAAATGTAATTGGGTACTGCAGCCGCCCGGTTGGTGGAGCGCTGCTGCCATCTAGCGAAATATACTTGGGTACTGCAGCCGGCCCTGTTGGTGGAGCGCTGCTGCCATCTAGCGAAATATACTTGGGTACTGCAGCCGCCCGGTTGGTGGAGCGCTGCTGCCATCTAGCGAAATATATTTGGGTACTGCAGCCGGCCCTGTTGGTGGAGCGCTGCTGCCATCTAGCGAAATGTAATTGGGTACTGCAGCCGCCCGGTTGGTGTAGCGCTGCTGCCATCTAGCGAAATATACTTGGGTACTGCAGCCGCCCGGTTGGTGGAGCGCTGCTGCCATCTAGCGAAATGTAATGGGGTACTGCAGCCGCCCGGTTGGTGTAGCGCTGCTGCCATCTAGCGAAATATACTTGGGTACTGCAGCCGCCCGGTTGGTGGAGCGCTGCTGCCATCTAGCGAAATATACTTGGGTACTGCAGCCGGCCCTGTTGGTGGAGCGCTGCTGCCATCTAGCGAAATATATTTGGGTACTGCAGCCGCCCTTTTGGTGGAGCGCTGCTGCCATCTAGCGAAATATATTTGGGTACTGCAGCCGGCCCTGTTGGTGGAGCTCTGCTGCCATCTAGCGAAATATACTTGGGTACTGCAGCCGCCCTTTTGGTGGAGCGCTGCTGCCATCTAGCGAAATATATTTGGGTACTGCAGCCGGCCCTGTTGGTGGAGCTCTGCTGCCATCTAGCGAAATATACTTGGGTACTGCAGCCGCCCGGTTGGTGGAGCGCTGCTGCCATCTAGCGAAATATACTTGGGTACTGCAGCCGGCCCTGTTGGTGGAGCGCTGCTGCCATCTAGCGAAATATACTTGGGTACTGCAGCCGCCCGGTTGGTGGAGCGCTGCTGCCATCTAGCGAAATATACTTGGGTACTGCAGCCGGCGCTGTTGGTGGAGCGCTGCTGCCATCTAGCGAAATATATTTGGGTACTGCAGCCGGCGCTGTTGGTGGAGCGCTGCTGCCATCTAGCGAAATATATTTGGGTACTGCAGCCGGGTTTAGGGTTAGGGTTAGGGTTAGACTGTTAGGGTTAGGGTTAGACTCTTAGGGTTAGACTCTTAGGGTTAGACTCTTAGGGTTAGGGTTAGACTCTTACGGTTAGGGTTAGGGTTAGGGTTAGGGTTAGACTCTTAGGGTTAGTGTTAGACTCTTAGGGTTAGGGTTAGGGTTAGGGTTAGGGTTAGACTCTTAGGGTTAGGGTTAGACTCTTAGGGTTAGGGTTAGGGTTAGGGTTAGGGTTAGACTCTTAGGGTTAGTGTTAGACTCTTAGGGTTAGGGTTAGGGTTAGGGTTAGGGTTAGACTCTTAGGGTTAGGGTTAGACTCTTAGGGTTAGGGTTGGGGTTAGGGTTAGACTCTTAGGGTTAGGGTTAGACTCTTAGGGTTAGAGTTAGGATTAGGGTTAGGGTTAGACACTTAGGGTTAGGGTTACGGTGAGGGTTAGACTTTTAGAGTTAGGGTTATATTCAGGGTTAGGGTTAGACTCTTAGGGTTAGGGTTAGGGTTAGGGTTAGACTCTTAGGGTAAGGGTTAGACTTAGGCTCTTAGGGTTAGGGTTAGACTCAGGCTCTTAGGGTTAGGGTTAGACTCAGGCTCTTAGGGTGAGGGTTAGACTCAGGCTCTTAGGGTTAGGGTTAGACTCAGGCTCTTAGGGTGAGGGTTAGACTCAGGCTCTTAGGGTTAGGGTTAGACTCAGGCTCTTAGGGTTAGGGTCAGACTCAGTACTATATATTTGGGTACTGCAGCCGCCCTTTTGGTGGAGCGCTGCTGCCATCTAGCGAAATATACTTGGGTATTGCAGCCGGTGCTGTTGGTGGAGCGCTGCTGCCATCTAGCGAAATATATTTGGGTACTGCAGCCGGCCCTGTTGGTGGAGCGCTGCTGCCATCTAGCGAAATATACTTGGGTACTGCAGCCGGCTCTGTTGGTGGAGCGCTGCTGCCATCTAGCGAAATATACTTGGGTACTGCAGCCGGGTTTAGGGTTAGGGTTAGGGTTAGACTGTTAGGGTTAGGGTTAGGGTTAGGGTTAGACTCTTAGGGTTAGACTCTTAGGGTTAGGGTTAGACTCACTACTATATATTTGGGTAGTGCAGCCACCCTTTTTGTGGAGCGCTGCTGCCATCTAGCGAAATATACTTGAGTACTGCAGCCGGCGCTGTTGGTGGAGCGCTGCTGCCATCTAGCGAAATATACTTTGGTACTGCAGCCGCCCGGTTGGTTGAGCACTGCCGCCGTCTAGCGAAATATACTTGGGTACTGCAGCCGCCCTTTTGGTGGAGCGCTGCTGCCATCTAGCGAAATATATTTGGGTACTGCAGCCGGCGCTGTTGGTGGATCGCTGCTGCCATCTAGCGAAATATATTTGGGTACTGCAGCCGGCCCTGTTTGTGGAGCGCTGCTGCCATCTAGCGAAATATATTTGGGTACTGCAGCCGGCTCTGTTGGTGGAGCGCTGCTGCCATCTAGCGAAATATACTTGGGTACTTCAGCCGGGTTTAGGGTTAGGGTTAGGGTTAGACTGTTAGGGTTAGGGTTAGGGTTAGGGTTAGACTCTTAGGGTTAGACTCTTAGGGTTAGGGTTAGACTCTTACGGTTAGGGTTAGGGTTAGGGTTAGGGTTAGGGTTAGACTCTTAGGGTTAGGGTTAGACTCTTAGGGTTAGGGTTAGGGTTAGGGTTAGACTCTTAGGGTTAGGGTTAGACTCTTAGGGTTAGGGTTAGGGTTAGGGTTAGGGTTAGACACTTAGGGTTAGGGTTAGACTCTTAGGGTTAGGGTTAGGGTTAGGGTTAGACTCTTAGGGTTAGGGTTAGGGTTAGGGTTAGGGTTACACTCTTAGGCTTAGGGTTAGGGTTAGACTCTTAGGGTTAGGGTTAGACTTAGGCTCTTAGGGTTAGGGTTAGACTCAGGCTCTTAGGGTTAGGGTTAGACTCAGGCTCTTACGGTTAGGGTTAGACTCAGGCTCTTAGGGTTAGGGTTAGACACAGGCTCTTAGGGTTAGGGTCAGATTTAGTACTATATATTTGTGTACTGCAGCCGCCCTTTTGGTGGAACGCTGCTGCCATCTAGCGAAATATACTTGGGTACTGCAGCCGGCCCTGTTGGTGGAGCGCTGCTGCCATCTAGCGAAATATACTTGGGTACTGCAGCCGCCCGGTTGGTGGAGCGCTGCTGCCATCTAGCGAAATATACTTGGGTACTGCAGCCGGCCCTGTTGGTGGAGCGCTGCTGCCATCTAGCGAAATATACTTGGGTACTGCAGCCGCCCGGTTGGTGGAGCGCTGCTGCCATCTAGCGAAATATATTTGGGTACTGCAGCCGGCCCTGTTGGTGGAGCGCTGCTGCCATCTAGCGAAATATACTTGGGTACTGCAGCCGCCAGGTTGGTGGAGCGCTGCTGCCATCTAGCGAAATATACTTGGGTACTGCAGCCGGCGCTGTTGGTGGAGCGCTGCTGCCATCTAGCGAAATATATTTGGGTACTGCAGCCGGCGCTGTTGGTGGAGCGCTGCTGCCATCTAGCGAAATATATTTGGGTACTGCAGCCGGCTCTGTTGGTGGAGCGCTGCTGCCATCTAGCGAAATATATTTGGGTACTGCAGCCGGCTCTGTTTGTGGAGCGCTGCTGCCATCTAGCGAAATATACTTGGGTACTTCAGCCGGGTTTAGGGTTAGGGTTAGGGTTAGACTGTTAGGGTTAGGCTTAGACTCTTAGGGTTAGACTCTTAGGGTTAGACTCTTAGGGTTAGGGTTAGACTCTTACGGTTAGGGTTAGGGTTAGGGTTAGGGTTAGACTCTTAGGGTTAGGGTTAGACTCTTAGGGTTAGGGTTAGGGTTAGGGTTAGGGTTAGACTCTTAGGGTTAGGGTTAGACTCTTAGGGTTAGGGTTAGGGTTAGGGTTAGGGTTAGACTCTTAGGGTTAGGGTTAGACTCTTAGGGTTAGGGTTAGGGTTAGGGTTAGGGTTAGACTCTTAGGGTTAGGGTTAGACTCTTAGGGTTAGGGTTAGGGTTAGGGTTAGACTCTTAGGGTTAGGGTTATATTCAGGGTTAGGGTTAGACTCTTAGGGTTAGGGTTAGGGTTAGGGTTAGACTCTTAGGGTTAGGGTTAGGGTTAGGCTCTTAGGGTTAGGGTTAGACTCAGGCTCTTAGGGTGAGGGTTAGACTCAGGCTCTTAGGGTTAGGGTTAGACTCAGGCTCTTAGGGTGAGGGTTAGACTCAGGCTCTTAGGGTGAGGGTTGGACTCAGGCTCTTAGGGTTAGGGTTAGACTCAGGCTCTTAGGGTGAGGGTTAGACTCAGGCTCTTAGGGTTAGGGTTAGAATCAGGCTCTTAGGGTTAGGGTCAGACTCAGTACTATATATTTGGGTACTGCAGCCGCCCTTTTGGTGGAGCGCTGCTGCCATCTAGCGAAATATACTTGGGTACTGCAGCCGGCGCTGTTGGTGGAGCGCTGCTGCCATCTAGCGAAATATATTTGGGTACTGCAGCCGGCCCTGTTGGTGGAGCGCTGCTGCCATCTAGCGAAATGTAATTGGGTACTGCAGCCGCCCTTTTGGTGGAGCGCTGCTGCCATCTAGCGAAATATATTTGGGTACTGCAGCCGGCCCTGTTGGTGGAGCGCTGCTGCCATCTAGCGAAATATACTTGGGTACTGCAGCCGGCTCTGTTGGTGGAGCGCTGCTGCCATCTAGCGAAATGTAATTGGGTACTGCAGCCGCCCGGTTGGTGGAGCGCTGCTGCCATCTAGCGAAATATATTTGGGTACTGCAGCCGGCCCTGTTGGTGGAGCTCTGCTGCCATCTAGCGAAATGTAATTGGGTACTGCAGCCGCCCGGTTGGTGGAGCGCTGCTGCCATCTAGCGAAATATATTTGGGTACTGCAGCCGGCCCTGTTGGTGGAGCGCTGCTGCCATCTAGCGAAATATACTTGGGTACTGCAGCCGGCTCTGTTGGTGGAGCGCTGCTGCCATCTAGCGAAATATACTTGGGTACTGCAGCCGGGTTTAGGGTTAGGGTTAGGGTTAGACTGTTAGGGTTAGGGTTAGGGTTAGGGTTAGACTCTTAGGGTTAGACTCTTAGGGTTAGGGTTAGACTCACTACTATATATTTGGGTAGTGCAGCCACCCTTTTTGTGGAGCGCTGCTGCCATCTAGCGAAATATACTTGAGTACTGCAGCCGGCGCTGTTGGTGGAGCGCTGCTGCCATCTAGCGAAATATATTTGGGTACTGCAGCCGGCCCTGTTGGTGGAGCGCTGCTGCCATCTAGCGAAATATACTTGGGTACTGCAGCCGGCGCTGTTGGTGGAGCGCTGCTGCCATCTAGCGAAATATACTTGGGTACTGCAGCCGGCCCTGTTGGTGGAGCGCTGCTGCCATCTAGCGAAATATACTTGGGTACTGCAGCCGCCCGGTTGGTGGAGCGCTGCTGCCATCTAGCGAAATATATTTGGGTACTGCAGCCGGCCCTGTTGGTGGAGCGCTGCTGCCATCTAGCGAAATATACTTGGGTACTGCAGCCGCCAGGTTGGTGGAGCGCTGCTGCCATCTAGCGAAATATACTTGGGTACTGCAGCCGGCGCTGTTGGTGGAGCGCTGCTGCCATCTAGCGAAATATATTTGGGTACTGCAGCCGGCGCTGTTGGTGGAGCGCTGCTGCCATCTAGCGAAATATATTTGGGTACTGCAGCCGGCTCTGTTGGTGGAGCGCTGCTGCCATCTAGCGAAATATATTTGGGTACTGCAGCCGGCTCTGTTTGTGGAGCGCTGCTGCCATCTAGCGAAATATACTTGGGTACTGCAGCCGGCCCTGTTGGTGGAGCGCTGCTGCCATCTAGCGAAATATATTTGGGTACTGCAGCCGCCCTTTTGGTGGAGCGCTGCTGCCATCTAGCGAAATATATTTGGGTACTGCAGCCGGCCCTGTTGGTGGAGCTCTGCTGCCATCTAGCGAAATATACTTGGGTACTGCAGCCGCCCTTTTGGTGGAACGCTGCTGCCATCTAGCGAAATATATTTGGGTACTGCAGCCGGCCCTGTTGGTGGAGCTCTGCTGCCATCTAGCGAAATATACTTGGGTACTGCAGCCGCCCGGTTGGTGGAGCGCTGCTGCCATCTAGCGAAATATACTTGGGTACTGCAGCCGGCCCTGTTGGTGGAGCGCTGCTGCCATCTAGCGAAATATACTTGGGTACTGCAGCCGCCCGGTTGGTGGAGCGCTGCTGCCATCTAGCGAAATATACTTGGGTACTGCAGCCGGCGCTGTTGGTGGAGCGCTGCTGCCATCTAGCGAAATATATTTGGGTACTGCAGCCGGCGCTGTTGGTGGAGCGCTGCTGCCATCTAGCGAAATATATTTGGGTACTGCAGCCGGGTTTAGGGTTAGGGTTAGGGTTAGACTGTTAGGGTTAGGGTTAGACTCTTAGGGTTAGACTCTTAGGGTTAGACTCTTAGGGTTAGGGTTAGACTCTTACGGTTAGGGTTAGGGTTAGGGTTAGGGTTAGACTCTTAGGGTTAGGGTTAGACTCTTAGGGTTAGGGTTAGGGTTAGGGTTAGGGTTAGACTCTTAGGGTTAGGGTTAGACTCTTAGGGTTAGGGTTAGGGTTAGGGTTAGGGTTAGACTCTTAGGGTTAGTGTTAGACTCTTAGGGTTAGGGTTAGGGTTAGGGTTAGGGTTAGACTCTTAGGGTTAGGGTTAGACTCTTAGGGTTAGGGTTGGGGTTAGGGTTAGACTCTTAGGGTTAGGGTTAGACTCTTAGGGTTAGAGTTAGGATTAGGGTTAGGGTTAGACACTTAGGGTTAGGGTTACGGTGAGGGTTAGACTTTTAGAGTTAGGGTTATATTCAGGGTTAGGGTTAGACTCTTAGGGTTAGGGTTAGGGTTAGGGTTAGACTCTTAGGGTAAGGGTTAGACTTAGGCTCTTAGGGTTAGGGTTAGACTCAGGCTCTTAGGGTTAGGGTTAGACTCAGGCTCTTAGGGTGAGGGTTAGACTCAGGCTCTTAGGGTGAGGGTTAGACTCAGGCTCTTAGGGTTAGGGTCAGACTCAGTACTATATATTTGGGTACTGCAGCCGCCCTTTTGGTGGAGCGCTGCTGCCATCTAGCGAAATATACTTGGGTACTGCAGCCGCCCTTTTGGTGGAGCGCTGCTGCCATCTAGCGAAATATATTTGGATACTGCAGCCGGCTCTGTTGGTGGAGCTCTGCTGCCATCTAGCGAAAGATACTTGGGTACTGCAGCCGCCCTTTTGGTGGAGCGCTGCTGCCATCTAGCGAAATGTAATTGGGTACTGCAGCCGCCCGGTTGGTGGAGCGCTGCTGCCATCTAGCGAAATGTAATTGGGTACTGCAGCCGCCCGGTTGGTGGAGCGCTGCTGCCATCTAGCGAAATATACTTGGGTACTGCAGCCGCCCGGTTTGTGGAGCGCTGCTGCCATCTAGCGAAATATATTTGGGTACTGCAGCCGGCGCTGTTAATGGAGCGCTGCTGCCATCTAGCGAAATGTAATTGAGTACTGCAGCCGCCCGGTTGGTGTAGCGCTGCTGCCATCTAGCGAAATATACTTGGGTACTGCAGCCGCCCGGTTGGTGGAGCGCTGCTGCCATCTAGCGAAATATATTTGGGTACTGCAGCCGGCCCTGTTGGTGGAGCGCTGCTGCCATCTAGCGAAATATACTTGGGTACTGCAGCCGCCCGGTTGGTGGAGCGCTGCTGCCATCTAGCGAAATATACTTGGGTACTGCAGCCGGCCCTGTTGGTGGAGCGCTGCTGCCATCTAGCGAAATATACTTGGGTACTGCAGCCGCCCGGTTGGTGGAGCGCTGCTGCCATCTAGCGAAATATATTTGGGTACTGCAGCCGGCGCTGTTGGTGGAGCGCTGCTGCCATCTAGCGAAATATATTTGGGTACTGCAGCCGCCCGGTTGGTGGAGCGCTGCTGCCATCTAGCGAAATATATTTGGGTACTGCAGCCGGCGCTGTTGGTGGAGCGCTGCTGCCATCTAGCGAAATATATTTGGGTACTGCAGCCGGCGCTGTTGGTGGAGCGCTGCTGCCATCTAGCGAAATATATTTGGGTACTGCAGCCGGCTCTGTTGGTGGAGCGCTGCTGCCATCTAGCGAAATATACTTGGGTACTTCAGCCGGGTTTAGGGTTAGGGTTAGGGTTAGACTGTTAGGGTTAGGGTTAGACTCTTAGGGTTAGACTCTTAGGGTTAGACTCTTAGGGTTAGGGTTAGGGTTAGGGTTAGGGTTAGGGTTAGACTCTTAGGGTTAGGGTTAGACTCTTAGGGTTAGGGTTAGGGTTAGGGTTAGGGTTAGACTCTTAGGGTTAGGGTTAGACTCTTAGGGTTAGGGTTAGGGTTAGGGCTAGGGTTAGACTCTTAGGGTTAGGGTTAGACTCTTAGGGTTAGGGTTAGGGTTAGGGTTAGGGTTAGACTCTTAGGGTTAGGGTTAGACTCTTAGGGTTAGGGTTAGGGTTAGGGTTAGACTCTTAGGGTTAGGGTTAGGGTTAGGGTTAGGGTTAGACTCTTAGGGTTAGGGTTACGGTTAGACTCTTAGGGTTAGAGTTAGGGTTAGGGTTAGACTCTTAAGGTTAGGGTTAGACTCTTAGGGTTAGGGTTGGGGTTAGGGTTAGACTCTTAGGGTTAGGGTTAGACTCTTAGGGTTAAGGTTAGGGTTAGGGTTAGACACTTAGGGTTAGGGTTAGGGTGAGGGTTAGACTCTTAGGGTTAGGGTTATATTCAGATTAGGGTTAGACTCTTAGGGTTAGGGTTAGGGTTAGGGTTAGACTCTTAGGGTAAGGGTTAGACTTAGGCTCTTAGGGTTAGGGTTAGACTCAGGCTCTTAGGGTTAGGGTTAGACTCAGGCTCTTAGGGTGAGGGTTAGACTCAGGCTCTTAGGGTTAGGGTTAGACTCAGGCTCTTAGGGTGAGGGTTAGACTCAGGCTCTTCGGGTTAGGGTTAGACTCAGGCTCTTAGGGTTAGGGTCAGACTCAGTACTATATATTTGGGTACTGCAGCCGCCCTTTTGGTGGAGCGCTGCTGCCATCTAGCGAAATATACTTGGGTATTGCAGCCGGTGCTGTTGGTGGAGCGCTGCTGCCATCTAGCGAAATATATTTGGGTACTGCAGCCGGCCCTGTTGGTGGAGCGCTGCTGCCATCTAGCGAAATATACTTGGGTACTGCAGCCGGCTCTGTTGGTGGAGCGCTGCTGCCATCTAGCGAAATATACTTGGGTACTGCAGCCGGGTTTAGGGTTAGGGTTAGGGTTAGACTGTTAGGGTTAGGGTTAGGGTTAGGGTTAGACTCTTAGGGTTAGACTCTTAGGGTTAGGGTTAGACTCACTACTATATATTTGGGTAGTGCAGCCACCCTTTTTGTGGAGCGCTGCTGCCATCTAGCGAAATATACTTGAGTACTGCAGCCGGCGCTGTTGGTGGAGCGCTGCTGCCATCTAGCGAAATATACTTTGGTACTGCAGCCGCCCGGTTGGTTGAGCACTGCCGCCGTCTAGCGAAATATACTTGGGTACTGCAGCCGCCCTTTTGGTGGAGCGCTGCTGCCATCTAGCGAAATATATTTGGGTACTGCAGCCGGCGCTGTTGGTGGATCGCTGCTGCCATCTAGCGAAATATATTTGGGTACTGCAGCCGGCCCTGTTTGTGGAGCGCTGCTGCCATCTAGCGAAATATATTTGGGTACTGCAGCCGGCTCTGTTGGTGGAGCGCTGCTGCCATCTAGCGAAATATACTTGGGTACTTCAGCCGGGTTTAGGGTTAGGGTTAGGGTTAGACTGTTAGGGTTAGGGTTAGGGTTAGGGTTAGACTCTTAGGGTTAGACTCTTAGGGTTAGGGTTAGACTCTTACGGTTAGGGTTAGGGTTAGGGTTAGGGTTAGGGTTAGACTCTTAGGGTTAGGGTTAGACTCTTAGGGTTAGGGTTAGGGTTAGGGTTAGACTCTTAGGGTTAGGGTTAGACTCTTAGGGTTAGGGTTAAGGTTAGGGTTAGGGTTAGACTCTTAGGGTTAGGGTTAGACTCTTAGGGTTAGGGTTAGGGTTAGGGTTAGACTCTTAGGGTTAGGGTTAGGGTTAGGGTTAGGGTTACACTCTTAGGCTTAGGGTTAGGGTTAGACTCTTAGGGTTAGGGTTAGACTTAGGCTCTTAGGGTTAGGGTTAGACTCAGGCTCTTAGGGTTAGGGTTAGACTCAGGCTCTTACGGTTAGGGTTAGACTCAGGCTCTTAGGGTTAGGGTTAGACACAGGCTCTTAGGGTTAGGGTCAGATTTAGTACTATATATTTGTGTACTGCAGCCGCCCTTTTGGTGGAACGCTGCTGCCATCTAGCGAAATATACTTGGGTACTGCAGCCGGCGCTGTTAATGGAGCGCTGCTGCCATCTAGCGAAATATACTTGGGTACTGCAGCCGCCCGGTTGGTGGAGCGCTGCTGCCATCTAGCGAAATATACTTGGGTACTGCAGCCGGCCCTGTTGGTGGAGCGCTGCTGCCATCTAGCGAAATATACTTGGGTACTGCAGCCGCCCGGTTGGTGGAGCGCTGCTGCCATCTAGCGAAATATATTTGGGTACTGCAGCCGGCCCTGTTGGTGGAGCGCTGCTGCCATCTAGCGAAATATACTTGGGTACTGCAGCCGGAGCTGTTGGTGGAGCGCTGCTGCCATCTAGCGAAATATACTTGGTTACTGCAGCCGGCGCTGTTGGTGGAGCGCTGCTGCCATCTAGCGAAATATACTTGGGTACTGCAGCCGCCCGGTTGGTGGAGCGCTGCTGCCATCTAGCGAAATATACTTGGGTACTGCAGCCGGCGCTGTTGGTGGAGCGCTGCTGCCATCTAGCGAAATATATTTGGGTACTGCAGCCGGCGCTGTTGGTGGAGCGCTGCTGCCATCTAGCGAAATATATTTGGGTACTGCAGCCGGCTCTGTTGGTGGAGCGCTGCTGCCATCTAGCGAAATATATTTGGGTACTGCAGCCGGCTCTGTTTGTGGAGCGCTGCTGCCATCTAGCGAAATATACTTGGGTACTTCAGCCGGGTTTAGGGTTAGGGTTAGGGTTAGACTGTTAGGGTTAGGCTTAGACTCTTAGGGTTAGACTCTTAGGGTTAGACTCTTAGGGTTAGGGTTAGACTCTTACGGTTAGGGTTAGGGTTAGGGTTAGGGTTAGACTCTTAGGGTTAGGGTTAGACTCTTAGGGTTAGGGTTAGGGTTAGGGTTAGGGTTAGACTCTTAGGGTTAGGGTTAGACTCTTAGGGTTAGGGTTAGGGTTAGGGTTAGGGTTAGACTCTTAGGGTTAGGGTTAGACTCTTAGGGTTAGGGTTAGGGTTAGGGTTAGACTCTTAGGGTTAGGGTTAGACTCTTAGGGTTAGGGTTAGGGTTAGGGTTAGACTCTTAGGGTTAGGGTTATATTCAGGGTTAGGGTTAGACTCTTAGGGTTAGGGTTAGGGTTAGGGTTAGACTCTTAGGGTTAGGGTTAGGGTTAGGCTCTTAGGGTTAGGGTTAGACTCAGGCTCTTAGGGTTAGGGTTAGACTCAGGCTCTTAGGGTGAGGGTTAGACTCAGGCTCTTAGGGTGAGGGTTGGACTCAGGCTCTTAGGGTTAGGGTTAGACTCAGGCTCTTAGGGTGAGGGTTAGACTCAGGCTCTTAGGGTTAGGGTTAGAATCAGGCTCTTAGGGTTAGGGTCAGACTCAGTACTATATATTTGGGTACTGCAGCCGCCCTTTTGGTGGAGCGCTGCTGCCATCTAGCGAAATATAATTGGGTACTGCAGCCGGCGCTCTTGGTGGAGCGCTGCTGCCATCTAGCGAAATATATTTGGGTACTGCAGCCGGCCCTGTTGGTGGAGCGCTGCTGCCATCTAGCGAAATGTAATTGGGTACTGCAGCCGCCCTTTTGGTGGAGCGCTGCTGCCATCTAGCGAAATATATTTGGGTACTGCAGCCGGCCCTGTTGGTGGAGCGCTGCTGCCATCTAGCGAAATATACTTGGGTACTGCAGCCGGCTCTGTTGGTGGAGCGCTGCTGCCATCTAGCGAAATGTAATTGGGTACTGCAGCCGCCCGGTTGGTGGAGCGCTGCTGCCATCTAGCGAAATATATTTGGGTAGTGCAGCCGGCCCTGTTGGTGGAGCTCTGCTGCCATCTAGCGAAATATACTTGGGTACTGCAGCCGCCCGGTTGGTGTAGCGCTGCTGCCATCTAGCGAAATATACTTGGGTACTGCAGCCGCCCGGTTGGTGGAGCGCTGCTGCCATCTAGCGAAATATACTTGGGTACTGCAGCCGGCCCTGTTGGTGGAGCGCTGCTGCCATCTAGCGAAATATATTTGGGTACTGCAGCCGCCCTTTTGGTGGAGCGCTGCTGCCATCTAGCGAAATATACTTGGGTACTGCAGCCGGCCCTGTTGGTGGAGCTCTGCTGCCATCTAGCGAAATATACTTGGGTACTGCAGCCGCCCTTTTGGTGGAGCGCTGCTGCCATCTAGCGAAATGTAATTGGGTACTGCAGCCGCCCGGTTGGTGGAGCGCTGCTGCCATCTAGCGAAATATACTTGGGTACTGCAGCCGGCGCTGTTGGTGGAGCGCTGCTGCCATCTAGCGAAATATACTTGGGTACTGCAGCCGCCCGGTTTGTGGAGCGCTGCTGCCATCTAGCGAAATATATTTGGGTACTGCAGCCGGCGCTGTTGGTGGAGCGCTGCTGCCATCTAGCGAAATATACTTGGGTACTGCAGCCGCCCGGTTGGTGGAGCGCTGCTGCCATCTAGCGAAATATACTTGGGTACTGCAGCCGCCCGGTTGGTGGAGCGCTGCTGCCATCTAGCGAAATATATTTGGGTACTGCAGCCGGCCCTGTTGGTGGAGCGCTGCTGCCATCTAGCGAAATATACTTGGGTACTGCAGCCGCCCGGTTGGTGGAGCGCTGCTGCCATCTAGCGAAATATACTTGGGTACTGCAGCCGGCCCTGTTGGTGGAGCGCTGCAGCCATCTAGCGAAATATACTTGTGTACTGCAGCCGCCCGGTTGGTGGAGCGCTGCTGCCATCTAGCGAAATATACTTGGGTACTGCAGCCGGCGCTGTTGGTGGAGCGCTGCTGCCATCTAGCGAAATATATTTGGGTACTGCAGCCGGCGCTGTTGGTGGAGCGCTGCTGCCATCTAGCGAAATATATTTGGGTACTGCAGCCGGCGCTGTTGGTGGAGCGCTGCTGCCATCTAGCGAAATATATTTGGGTACTGCAGCCGGCGCTGTTGGTGGAGCGCTGCTGCCATCTAGCGAAATATATTTGGGTACTGCAGCCGGCTCTGTTGGTGGAGCGCTGCTGCCATCTAGCGAAATATACTTGGGTACTTCAGCCGGGTTTAGGGTTAGGGTTAGGGTTAGACTGTTAGGGTTAGGGTTAGACTGTTAGGGTTAGACTCTTAGGGTTAGACTCTTAGGGTTAGGGTTAGACTCTTACGGTTAGGGTTAGGGTTAGGGTTAGGGTTAGGGTTAGACTCTTAGGGTTAGGGTTAGGGTTAGGGTTAGACTCTTAGGGTTAGGGTAAGACTCTTAGGGTTAGGGTTAGGGTTAGGGTTAGATTCTTAGGGTTAGGGTTAGACTCTTAGGGTTAGGGTTAGGGTTAGGGTTAGACTCTTAGGGTTAGGGTTAGGGTTAGGTTAGGGTTAGACTCTTAGGGTTAGGGTTAGGGTTACGGTTAGACTCTTAGGGTTAGAGTTAGGGTTAGGGTTAGACTCTTAAGGTTAGGGTTAGACTCTTAGGGTTAGGGTTGGGGTTAGGGTTAGACTCTTAGGGTTAGGGTTAGACTCTTAGGGTTAAGGTTAGGGTTAGGGTTAGGGTTAGACTCTTAGGGTTAGGGTTAGACTCTTAGGGTTAGGGTTAGGGTTAGGGTTAGACTCTTAGGGTTAGGGTTAGGGTTACGGTTAGACTCTTAGGGTTAGAGTTAGGGTTAGGGTTAGACTCTTAGGGTTAGGGTTAGACTCTTAGGGTTAGGGTTGGGGTTAGGGTTAGACTCTTAGGGTTAGGGTTAGACTCTTAGGGTTAGAGTTAGGGTTAGGGTTAGGGTTAGACACTTATGGTTAGGGTTAGGGTGAGGGTTAGACTCTTAGGGTTAGGGTTATATTCAGGGTTAGGGTTAGACTCTTAGGGTTAGGGTTAGGGTTAGGGTTAGACTCTTAGGGTAAGGGTTAGACTTAGGCTATTAGGGTTAGGGTTAGACTCAGGCTCTTAGGGTTAGGGTTAGACTCAGGCTCTTAGGGTGAGGGTTAGACTCAGGCTCTTAGGGTTAGGGTTAGACTCAGGCTCTTAGGGTTAGGGTCAGACTCAGTACTATATATTTGGGTACTGCAGCCGCCCTTTTGGTGGAGCGCTGCTGCCATCTAGCGAAATATACTTGGGTATTGCAGCCGGCGCTCTTGGTGGAGCGCTGCTGCCATCTAGCGAAATATATTTGGGTACTGCAGCCGGCCCTGTTGGTGGAGCGCTGCTGCCATCTAGCGAAATATATTTGGGTACTGCAGCCGCCCTTTTGGTGGAGCGCTGCTGCCATCTAGCGAAATATATTTGGGTACTGCAGCCGGCGCTGTTGGTGGAGCTCTGCTGCCATCTAGCGAAATATACTTGGGTACTGCAGCCGCCCTTTTGGTGGAGCGCTGCTGCCATCTAGCGAAATGTAATTGGGTACTGCAGCCGCCCTTTTGGTGGAGCGCTGCTGCCATCTAGCGAAATGTAATTGGGTACTGCAGCCGCCCGGTTGGTGGAGCGCTGCTGCCATCTAGCGAAATATACTTGGGTACTGCAGCCGCCCGGTTGGTGGAGCGCTGCTGCCATCTAGCGAAATATATTTGGGTACTGCAGCCGGCGCTGTTAATGGAGCGCTGCTGCCATCTAGCGAAATGTAATTGGGTACTGCAGCCGCCCGGTTGGTTTAGCGCTGCTGCCATCTAGCGAAATATACTTGGGTACTGCAGCCGCCCGGTTGGTGGAGCGCTGCTGCCATCTAGCGAAATATACTTGGGTACTGCAGCCGGCCCCGTTGGTGGAGCGCTGCTGCCATCTAGCGAAATATACTTGGGTACTGCAGCCGCCCGGTTGGTGGAGCGCTGCTGCCATCTAGCGAAATATACTTGGGTACTGCAGCCGGCGCTGTTGGTGGAGCGCTGCTGCCATCTAGCGAAATATATTTGGGTACTGCAGCCGGCGCTGTTGGTGGAGCGCTGCTGCCATCTAGCGAAATATATTTGGGTACTGCAGCCGGCGCTGTTGGTGGAGCGCTGCTGCCATCTAGCGAAATATATTTGGGTACTGCAGCCGGCGCTGTTGGTGGAGCGCTGCTGCCATCTAGCGAAATATATTTGGGTACTGCAGCCGGCTCTGTTGGTGGAGCGCTGCTGCCATCTAGCGAAATATACTTGGGTACTTCAGCCGGGTTTAGGGTTAGGGTTAGGGTTAGACTGTTAGGGTTAGGGTTAGACTCTTAGGGTTAGACTCTTAGGGTTAGACTCTTAGGGTTAGGGTTAGGGTTAGGGTTAGGGTTAGGGTTAGACTCTTAGGGTTAGGGTTAGACTCTTAGGGTTAGGGTTAGGGTTAGGGTTAGGGTTAGACTCTTAGGGTTAGGGTTAGACTCTTAGGGTTAGGGTTAGGGTTAGGGTTAGGGTTAGACTCTTAGGGTTAGGGTTAGACTCTTAGGGTTAGGGTTAGGGTTAGGGTTAGGGTTAGACTCTTAGGGTTAGGTTTAGACTCTTAGGGTTAGGGTTAGGGTTAGGGTTAGACTCTTAGGGTTAGGGTTAGGGTTAGGGTTAGACTCTTAGGGTTAGGGTTACGGTTAGACTCTTAGGGTTAGAGTTAGGGTTAGGGTTAGACTCTTAAGGTTAGGGTTAGACTCTTAGGGTTAGGGTTGGGGTTAGGGTTAGACTCTTAGGGTTAGGGTTAGACTCTTAGGGTTAAGGTTAGGGTTAGGATTAGACACTTAGGGTTAGGGTTAGGGTGAGGGTTAGACTCTTAGGGTTAGGGTTATATTCAGATTAGGGTTAGACTCTTAGGGTTAGGGTTAGGGTTAGGGTTAGACTCTTAGGGTAAGGGTTAGACTCAGGCTCTTAGGGTTAGGGTTAGACTCAGGCTCTTAGGGTGAGGGTTAGACTCAGGCTCTTAGGGTGAGGGTTAGACTCAGGCTCTTAGGGTTAGGGTTAGACTCAGGCTCTTAGGGTTAGGGTTAGACTCAGGCTCTTAGGGTGAGGGTTAGACTCAGGCTCTTAGGGTTAGGGTTAGAATCAGGCTCTTAGGGTTAGGGTCAGACTCAGTACTATATATTTGGGTACTGCAGCCGCCCTTTTGATGGAGCGCTGCTGCCATCTAGCGAAATATACTTGGGTATTGCAGCCGGTGCTGTTGGTGGAGCGCTGCTGCCATCTAGCGAAATATATTTGGGTACTGCAGCCGGCCCTGTTGGTGGAGCGCTGCTGCCATCTAGCGAAATATACTTGGGTACTGCAGCCGGCTCTGTTGGTGGAGCGCTGCTGCCATCTAGCGAAATATATTTGGGTACTGCAGCCGGGTTTAGGGTTAGGGTTAGGGTTAGACTGTTAGGGTTAGGGTTAGGGTTAGGGTTAGACTCTTAGGGTTAGACTCTTAGGGTTAGGGTTAGACTCACTACTATATATTTGGGTAGTGCAGCCACCCTTTTTGTGGAGCGCTGCTGCCATCTAGCGAAATATACTTGAGTACTGCAGCCGGCGCTGTTGGTGGAGCGCTGCTGCCATCTAGCGAAATATACTTTGGTACTGCAGCCGCCCGGTTCGTTGAGCACTGCCGCCGTCTAGCGAAATATACTTGGGTACTGCAGCCGCCCTTTTGGTGGAG
This sequence comes from Falco punctatus, assembly GCF_963210335.1. NCBI lineage: Eukaryota > Metazoa > Chordata > Aves > Falconiformes > Falconidae > Falco > Falco punctatus. Next base: position 612,886 of record NW_027660079.1, read on the forward strand.
CGCTGCTGCCATCTAGCGAAATATATTTGGGTACTGCAGCCGGCGCTGTTGGTGGATCGCTGCTGCCATCTAGCGAAATATATTTGGGTACTGCAGCCGGCGCTGTTGGTGGATCGCTGCTGCCATCTAGCGAAATATATTTGGGTACTGCAGCCGGCCCTGTTTGTGGAGCGCTGCTGCCATCTAGCGAAATATATTTGGGTACTGCAGCCGGCTCTGTTGGTGGAGCGCTGCTGCCATCTAGCGAAATATACTTGGGTACTTCAGCCGGGTTTAGGGTTAGGGTTAGGGTTAGACTGTTAGGGTTAGGGTTAGGGTTAGGGTTAGACTCTTAGGGTTAGACTCTTAGGGTTAGGGTTAGACTCTTACGGTTAGGGTTAGGGTTAGGGTTAGGGTTAGGGTTAGACTCTTAGGGTTAGGGTTAGACTCTTAGGGTTAGGGTTAGGGTTAGGGTTAGACTCTTAGGGTTAGGGTTAGACTCTTAGGGTTAGGGTTAAGGTTAGGGTTAGGGTTAGACTCTTAGGGTTAGGGTTAGACTCTTAGGGTTAGGGTTAGGGTTAGGGTTAGACTCTTAGGGTTAGGGTTAGGGTTAGGGTTAGGGTTACACTCTTAGGCTTAGGGTTAGGGTTAGGGTTAGACTCTTAGGGTTAGGGTTAGACTTAGGCTCTTAGGGTTAGGGTTAGACTCAGGCTCTTAGGGTTAGGGTTAGACTCAGGCTCTTACGGTTAGGGTTAGACTCAGGCTCTTAGGGTTAGGGTTAGACACAGGCTCTTAGGGTTAGGGTCAGATTTAGTACTATATATTTGTGTACTGCAGCCGCCCTTTTGGTGGAACGCTGCTGCCATCTAGCGAAATATACTTGGGTACTGCAGCCGGCCCTGTTGGTGGAGCGCTGCTGCCATCTAGCGAAATATACTTGGGTACTGCAGCCGCCCGGTTGGTGGAGCGCTGCTGCCATCTAGCGAAATATATTTGGGTACTGCAGCCGGCGCTGTTGGTGGAGCGCTGCTGCCATCTAGCGAAATGTAATTGGGTACTGCAGCCGCCCGGTTGGTGGAGCGCTGCTGCCATCTAGCGAAATATACTTGGGTACTGCAGCCGCCCGGTTGGTGGAGCGCTGCTGCCATCTAGCGAAATGTAATTGGGTACTGCAGCCGGCCCTGTTGGTGGAGCGCTGCTGCCATCTAGCGAAATATACTTGGGTACTGCAGCCGCCCGGTTGGTGGAGCGCTGCTGCCATCTAGCGAAATATACTTGGGTACTGCAGCCGGCGCTGTTGGTGGAGCGCTGCTGCCATCTAGCGAAATATATTTGGGTACTGCAGCCGGCGCTGTTGGTGGAGCGCTGCTGCCATCTAGCGAAATATATTTGGGTACTGCAGCCGCCCGGTTGGTGGAGCGCTGCTGCCATCTAGCGAAATATATTTGGGTACTGCAGCCGGAGCTGTTGGTGGAGCGCTGCTGCCATCTAGCGAAATATATTTGGGTACTGCAGCCGGCTCTGTTGGTGGAGCGCTGCTGCCATCTAGCGAAATATACTTGGGTACTTCAGCCGGGTTTAGGGTTAGGGTTAGGGTTAGACTGTTAGGGTTAGGGTTAGACTTTTAGGGTTAGACTCTTAGGGTTAGACTCTTAGGGTTAGGGTTAGACTCTTACGGTTAGGTTTAGGGTTAGGCTTAGGGTTAGGCTTAGACTCTTAGGGTTAGGGTTAGACTCTTAGGGTTAGGGTTAGGGTTAGAGTTAGGGTTAGACTCTTAGGGTTAGGGTTAGACTCTTAGGGTTAGGGTTAGGGTTAGGGTTAGACTCTTAGGGTTAGGGTTAGACTCTTAGGGTTAGGGTTAGGGTTAGGGTTAGGGTTAGACTCTTAGGGTTAGGGTTAGACTCTTAGGGTTAGGGTTAGGGTTAGGGTTAGGGTTAGACTCTTAGGGTTAGGGTTAGACTCTTAGGGTTAGGGTTAGGGTTAGGGTTAGACTCTTAGGGTTAGGGTTAGGGTTACGGTTAGACTCTTAGGGTTAGAGTTAGGGTTAGGGTTAGACTCTTAGGGTTAGGGTTAGACTCTTAGGGTTAGGGTTGGGGTTAGGGTTAGACTCTTAGGGTTAGGGTTAGACTCTTAGGGTTAGAGTTAGGGTTAGGGTTAGGGTTAGACACTTAGGGTTAGGGTTAGGGTGAGGGTTAGAATCTTAGGGTTAGGGTTATATTCAGGGTTAGGGTTAGACACTTAGGGTTAGGGTTAGGGTGAGGGTTAGAATCTTAGGGTTAGGGTTATATTCAGGGTTAGGGTTAGACTCTTAGGGTTAGGGTTAGGGTTAGGGTTAGACTCTTAGGGTAAGGGTTAGACTTAGGCTCTTAGGGTTAGGGTTAGACTCTTAGGGTTAGGGTTAGGGTTAGACTGTTAGGGTTAGGGTTAGGGTTAGGGTTAGACTCTTAGGGTTAGGGTTAGACTCTTAGGGTTAGGGTTAGGGTTAGGGTTAGACTCTTAGGGTTAGGGTTAGACTCTTAGGGTTAGGGTTAAGGTTAGGGTTAGGGTTAGACTCTTAGGGTTAGGGTTAGACTCTTAGGGTTAGGGTTAGGGTTAGGGTTAGACTCTTAGGGTTAGGGTTAGGGTTAGGGTTAGGGTTACACTCTTAGGCTTAGGGTTAGGGTTAGGGTTAGACTCTTAGGGTTAGGGTTAGACTTAGGCTCTTAGGGTTAGGGTTAGACTCAGGCTCTTAGGGTTAGGGTTAGACTCAGGCTCTTACGGTTAGGGTTAGACTCAGGCTCTTAGGGTTAGGGTTAGACACAGGCTCTTAGGGTTAGGGTCAGATTTAGTACTATATATTTGTGTACTGCAGCCGCCCTTTTGGTGGAACGCTGCTGCCATCTAGCGAAATATACTTGGGTACTGCAGCCGGCCCTGTTGGTGGAGCGCTGCTGCCATCTAGCGAAATATACTTGGGTACTGCAGCCGCCCGGTTGGTGGAGCGCTGCTGCCATCTAGCGAAATATATTTGGGTACTGCAGCCGGCGCTGTTGGTGGAGCGCTGCTGCCATCTAGCGAAATGTAATTGGGTACTGCAGCCGCCCGGTTGGTGGAGCGCTGCTGCCATCTAGCGAAATATACTTGGGTACTGCAGCCGCCCGGTTGGTGGAGCGCTGCTGCCATCTAGCGAAATGTAATTGGGTACTGCAGCCGGCCCTGTTGGTGGAGCGCTGCTGCCATCTAGCGAAATATACTTGGGTACTGCAGCCGCCCGGTTGGTGGAGCGCTGCTGCCATCTAGCGAAATATACTTGGGTACTGCAGCCGGCGCTGTTGGTGGAGCGCTGCTGCCATCTAGCGAAATATATTTGGGTACTGCAGCCGGCGCTGTTGGTGGAGCGCTGCTGCCATCTAGCGAAATATATTTGGGTACTGCAGCCGCCCGGTTGGTGGAGCGCTGCTGCCATCTAGCGAAATATATTTGGGTACTGCAGCCGGAGCTGTTGGTGGAGCGCTGCTGCCATCTAGCGAAATATATTTGGGTACTGCAGCCGGCTCTGTTGGTGGAGCGCTGCTGCCATCTAGCGAAATATACTTGGGTACTTCAGCCGGGTTTAGGGTTAGGGTTAGGGTTAGACTGTTAGGGTTAGGGTTAGACTTTTAGGGTTAGACTCTTAGGGTTAGACTCTTAGGGTTAGGGTTAGACTCTTACGGTTAGGTTTAGGGTTAGGCTTAGGGTTAGGCTTAGACTCTTAGGGTTAGGGTTAGACTCTTAGGGTTAGGGTTAGGGTTAGAGTTAGGGTTAGACTCTTAGGGTTAGGGTTAGACTCTTAAGGTTAGGGTTAGGGTTAGGGTTAGACTCTTAGGGTTAGGGTTAGACTCTTAGGGTTAGGGTTAGGGTTAGGGTTAGGGTTAGACTCTTAGGGTTAGGGTTAGACTCTTAGGGTTAGGGTTAGGGTTAGGGTTAGGGTTAGACTCTTAGGGTTAGGGTTAGACTCTTAGGGTTAGGGTTAGGGTTAGGGTTAGACTCTTAGGGTTAGGGTTAGGGTTACGGTTAGACTCTTAGGGTTAGAGTTAGGGTTAGGGTTAGACTCTTAGGGTTAGGGTTAGACTCTTAGGGTTAGGGTTGGGGTTAGGGTTAGACTCTTAGGGTTAGGGTTAGACTCTTAGTGTTAGAGTTAGGGTTAGGGTTAGGGTTAGACACTTAGGGTTAGGGTTAGGGTGAGGGTTAGAATCTTAGGGTTAGGGTTATATTCAGGGTTAGGGTTAGACACTTAGGGTTAGGGTTAGGGTGAGGGTTAGAATCTTAGGGTTAGGGTTATATTCAGGGTTAGGGTTAGACTCTTAGGGTTAGGGTTAGGGTTAGGGTTAGACTCTTAGGGTAAGGGTTAGACTTAGGCTCTTAGGGTTAGGGTTAGACTCTTAGGGTTAGGGTTAGGGTTAGGGTTAGGGTTAGGGTTAGACTCTTAGGGTTAGGGTTAGACTCTTAGGGTTAGGGTTAGGGTTAGGGTTAGACTCTTAGGGTTAGGGTTAGACTCTTAGGGTTAGGGTTAAGGTTAGGGTTAGGGTTAGACTCTTAGGGTTAGGGTTAGACTCTTAGGGTTAGGGTTAGGGTTAGGGTTAGACTCTTAGGGTTAGGGTTAGGGTTAGGGTTAGGGTTACACTCTTAGGCTTAGGGTTAGGGTTAGGGTTAGACTCTTAGGGTTAGGGTTAGACTTAGGCTCTTAGGGTTAGGGTTAGACTCAGGCTCTTAGGGTTAGGGTTAGACTCAGGCTCTTACGGTTAGGGTTAGACTCAGGCTCTTAGGGTTAGGGTTAGACACAGGCTCTTAGGGTTAGGGTCAGATTTAGTACTATATATTTGTGTACTGCAGCCGCCCTTTTGGTGGAACGCTGCTGCCATCTAGCGAAATATACTTGGGTACTGCAGCCGGCCCTGTTGGTGGAGCGCTGCTGCCATCTAGCGAAATATACTTGGGTACTGCAGCCGCCCGGTTGGTGGAGCGCTGCTGCCATCTAGCGAAATATATTTGGGTACTGCAGCCGGCCCGGTTGGTGGAGCGCTGCTGCCATCTAGCGAAATGTAATTGGGTACTGCAGCCGCCCGGTTGGTGGAGCGCTGCTGCCATCTAGCGAAATATACTTGGGTACTGCAGCCGCCCGGTTGGTGGAGCGCTGCTGCCATCTAGCGAAATGTAATTGGGTACTGCAGCCGGCCCTGTTGGTGGAGCGCTGCTGCCATCTAGCGAAATATACTTGGGTACTGCAGCCGCCCGGTTGGTGGAGCGCTGCTGCCATCTAGCGAAATATACTTGGGTACTGCAGCCGGCGCTGTTGGTGGAGCGCTGCTGCCATCTAGCGAAATATATTTGGGTACTGCAGCCGGCGCTGTTGGTGGAGCGCTGCTGCCATCTAGCGAAATATATTTGGGTACTGCAGCCGCCCGGTTGGTGGAGCGCTGCTGCCATCTAGCGAAATATATTTGGGTACTGCAGCCGGAGCTGTTGGTGGAGCGCTGCTGCCATCTAGCGAAATATATTTGGGTACTGCAGCCGGCCCTGTTGGTGGAGCGCTGCTGCCATCTAGCGAAATATACTTGGGTACTTCAGCCGGGTTTAGGGTTAGGGTTAGGGTTAGACTGTTAGGGTTAGGGTTAGACTTTTAGGGTTAGACTCTTAGGGTTAGACTCTTAGGGTTAGGGTTAGACTCTTAGGGTTAGGTTTAGGGTTAGGCTTAGGGTTAGGCTTAGACTCTTAGGGTTAGGGTTAGACTCTTAGGGTTAGGGTTAGGGTTAGGGTTAGGGTTAGACTCTTAGGGTTAGGGTTAGACTCTTAGGGTTAGGGTTAGGGTTAGGGTTAGACTCTTAGGGTTAGGGTTAGACTCGTAGGGTTAGGGTTAGGGTTAGGGTTAGGGTTAGACTCTTAGGGTTAGGGTTAGACTCTTAGGGTTAGGGTTAGGGTTAGGGTTAGGGTTAGACTCTTAGGGTTAGGGTTAGACTCTTAGGGTTAGGGTTAGGGTTAGGGTTAGACTCTTAGGGTTAGGGTTAGGGTTACGGTTAGACTCTTAGGGTTAGAGTTAGGGTTAGGGTTAGACTCTTAGGGTTAGGGTTAGACTCTTAGGGTTAGGGTTGGGGTTAGGGTTAGACTCTTAGGGTTAGGGTTAGACTCTTAGGGTTAGAGTTAGGGTTAGGGTTAGGGTTAGACACTTAGGGTTAGGGTTAGGGTGAGGGTTAGAATCTTAGGGTTAGGGTTATATTCAGGGTTAGGGTTAGACTCTTAGGGTTAGGGTTAGGGTTAGGGTTAGACTCTTAGGGTAAGGGTTAGACTTAGGCTCTTAGGGTTAGGGTTAGACTCTTAGGGTTAGGGTTGGGGTTAGGGTTAGACTCTTAGGGTTAGGGTTAGACTCTTAGGGTTAGAGTTAGGGTTAGGGTTAGGGTTAGACACTTAGGGTTAGGGTTAGGGTGAGGGTTAGACTCTTAGGGTTAGGGTTATATTCAGGGTTAGGGTTAGACTCTTAGGGTTAGGGTTAGGGTTAGGGTTAGACTCTTAGGGTAAGGGTTAGACTTAGGCTCTTAGGGTTAGGGTTAGACTCAGGCTCTTAGGGTTAGGGTTAGACTCAGGCTCTTAGGGTGAGGGTTAGAGTCAGGCTCTTAGGGTGAGGGTTAGACTCAGGCTCTTAGGGTTAGGGTTAGACTCAGGCTCTTAGGGTTAGGGTCAGACTCAGTACTATATATTTGGGTACTGCAGCCGCCCGGTTGGTGGAGCGCTGCTGCCATCTAGCGAAATATACTTGGGTATTGCAGCCGCCCGGTTGGTGGAGCGCTGCTGCCATCTAGCGAAATATATTTGGGTACTGCAGCCGGCCCTGTTGGTGGAGCGCTGCTGTTATCTAGCGAAATATATTTGGGTACTGCAGCCGCCCTTTTGGTGGAGCGCTGCTGCCATCTAGCGAAATATATTTGGGTACTGCAGCCGGCGCTGTTGGTGGAGCTCTGCTGCCATCTAGCGAAATATACTTGGGTACTGCAGCCGCCCTTTTGGTGGAGCGCTGCTGCCATCTAGCGAAATGTAATTGGGTACTGCAGCCGCCCGGTTGGTGGAGCGCTGCTGCCATCTAGCGAAATGTAATTGGGTACTGCAGCCGCCCGGTTGGTGGAGCGCTGCTGCCATCTAGCGAAATATACTTGGGTACTGCAGCCGCCCGGTTTGTGGAGCGCTGCTGCCATCTAGCGAAATGTAATTGGGTACTGCAGCCGGCGCTGTTAATGGAGCGCTGCTGCCATCTAGCGAAATGTAATTGGGTACTGCAGCCGCCCGGTTGGTGTAGCGCTGCTGCTATCTAGCGAAATGTAATTGGGTACTGCAGCCGCCCGGTTGGTGGAGCGCTGCTGCCATCTAGCGAAATATACTTGGGTACTGCAGCCGGCGCTGTTGGTGGAGCGCTGCTGCCATCTAGCGAAATATACTTGGGTACTGCAGCCGCCCTTTTGGTGGAGCGCTGCTGCCATCTAGCGAAATATACTTGGGTACTGCAGCCGGCGCTGTTGGTGGAGCGCTGCTGCCATCTAGCGAAATATATTTGGGTACTGCAGCCGGCGCTGTTGGTGGAGCGCTGCTGCCATCTAGCGAAATATATTTGGGTACTGCAGCCGGCGCTGTTGGTGGAGCGCTGCTGCCATCTAGCGAAATATATTTGGGTACTGCAGCCGGCTCTGTTTGTGGAGCGCTGCTGCCATCTAGCGAAATATACTTGGGTACTTCAGCCGGGTTTAGGGTTAGGGTTAGGGTTAGACTGTTAGGGTTAGGGTTAGACTGTTAGGGTTAGACTGTTAGGGTTAGACTCTTAGGGTTAGACTCTTACGGTTAGGGTTAGGGTTAGGGTTAGGGTTAGGGTTAGACTCTTAGGGTTAGGGTTAGACTCTTAGGGTTAGACTCTTAGGGTTAGGGTTAGACTCAGGGTTAGGGTTAGACTCTTAGGGTTAGGGTTAGGGTTAGGGTTAGGGTTAGATTCTTAGGGTTAGGGTTAGACTCTTAGGGTTAGGGTTAGGGTTAGTGTTAGACTCTTAGGGTTAGGGTTAGGGTTAGGTTAGGGTTAGACTCTTAGGGTTAGACTCTTAGGGTTAGGGTTAGACTCTTACGGTTAGGGTTAGGGTTAGGGTTAGACTCTTAAGGTTAGGGTTAGACTCTTAGGGTTAGGGTTGGGGTTAGGGTTAGACTCTTAGGGTTAGGGTTAGACTCTTAGGGTTAAGGTTAGGGTTAGGGTTAGGGTTAGACACTTAGGGTTAGGGTTAGGGTGAGGGTTAGACTCTTAGGGTTAGGGTTATATTCAGATTAGGGTTAGACTCTTAGGGTTAGGGTTAGGGTTAGACTCTTAGGGTTAGGGTTAGGGTTAGGGTTAGACTCTTAGGGTTAGGGTTAGACTCTTACGGTTAGGGTTAGGGTTAGGGTTAGGATTAGACTCTTAGGGTTAGGGTTAGACTCTTAGGGTTAGGGTTAGACTCTTAGGGTTAGGGTTAGGGTTACGGTTAGACTCTTAGGGTTAGAGTTAGGGTTAGGGTTAGACTCTTAGGGTTAGGGTTAGACTCTTAGGGCTAGGGTTGGGGTTAGGGTTAGACTCTTAGAGTTAGGGTTAGACTCTTACGGTTAGAGTTAGGGTTAGGGTTAGGGTTAGACACTTAGGGTTAGGGTTAGGGTGAGGGTTAGACTCTTAGGGTTAGGGTTATATTCAGGGTTAGGGTTAGACTCTTAGGGTTAGGGTTAGGGTTAGGGTTAGACTCTTAGGGTAAGGGTTAGACTTAGGCTCTTAGGGTTAGGGTTAGACTCAGGCTCTTAGGGTTAGGGTTAGACTCAGGCTCTTAGGGTGAGGGTTAGAGTCAGGCTCTTAGGGTGAGGGTTAGACTCAGGCTCTTAGGGTTAGGGTTAGACTCAGGCTCTTAGGGTTAGGGTCAGACTCAGTACTATATATTTGGGTACTGCAGCCGCCCGGTTGGTGGAGCGCTGCTGCCATCTAGCGAAATATATTTGGGTACTGCAGCCGGCCCTGTTGGTGGAGCGCTGCTGTTATCTAGCGAAATATATTTGGGTACTGCAGCCGCCCTTTTGGTGGAGCGCTGCTGCCATCTAGCGAAATATATTTGGGTACTGCAGCCGGCGCTGTTGGTGGAGCTCTGCTGCCATCTAGCGAAATATACTTGGGTACTGCAGCCGCCCTTTTGGTGGAGCGCTGCTGCCATCTAGCGAAATGTAATTGGGTACTGCAGCCGCCCGGTTGGTGGAGCGCTGCTGCCATCTAGCGAAATGTAATTGGGTACTGCAGCCGCCCGGTTGGTGGAGCGCTGCTGCCATCTAGCGAAATATACTTGGGTACTGCAGCCGCCCGGTTTGTGGAGCGCTGCTGCCATCTAGCGAAATGTAATTGGGTACTGCAGCCGGCGCTGTTAATGGAGCGCTGCTGCCATCTAGCGAAATGTAATTGGGTACTGCAGCCGCCCGGTTGGTGTAGCGCTGCTGCCATCTAGCGAAATATACTTGGGTACTGCAGCCGGCCCTGTTGGTGGAGCGCTGCTGCCATCTAGCGAAATATACTTGGGTACTGCAGCCGCCCGGTTGGTGGAGCGCTGCTGCCATCTAGCGAAATATACTTGGGTACTGCAGCCGGCCCTGTTGGTGGAGCGCTGCTGCCATCTAGCGAAATATACTTGGGTACTGCAGCCGCCCGGTTGGTGGAGCGCTGCTGCCATCTAGCGAAATATACTTGGGTACTGCAGCCGGCGCTGTTGGTGGAGCGCTGCTGCCATCTAGCGAAATATATTTGGGTACTGCAGCCGGCGCTGTTGGTGGAGCGCTGCTGCCATCTAGCGAAATATATTTGGGTACTGCAGCCGCCCGGTTGGTGGAGCGCTGCTGCCATCTAGCGAAATATATTTGGGTACTGCAGCCGGCGCTGTTGGTGGAGCGCTGCTGCCATCTAGCGAAATATATTTGGGTACTGCAGCCGGCTCTGTTGGTGGAGCGCTGCTGCCATCTAGCGAAATATACTTGGGTACTTCAGCCGGGTTTAGGGTTAGGGTTAGGGTTAGACTGTTAGGGTTAGGGTTAGGGTTAGGGTTAGACTCTTAGGGTTAGACTCTTAGGGTTAGGGTTAGACTCTTACGGTTAGGGTTAGGGTTAGGGTTAGGGTTAGACTCTTAGGGTTAGGGTTAGACTCTTAGGGTTAGGGTTAAGGTTAGGGTTAGGGTTAGACTCTTAGGGTTAGGGTTAGACTCTTAGGGTTAGGGTTAGGGTTAGGGTTAGACTCTTAGGGTTAGGGTTAGGGTTAGGGTTAGGGTTACACTCTTAGGCTTAGGGTTAGGGTTAGGGTTAGACTCTTAGGGTTAGGGTTAGACTTAGGCTCTTAGGGTTAGGGTTAGACTCAGGCTCTTAGGGTTAGGGTTAGACTCAGGCTCTTACGGTTAGGGTTAGACTCAGGCTCTTAGGGTTAGGGTTAGACACAGGCTCTTAGGGTTAGGGTCAGATTTAGTACTATATATTTGTGTACTGCAGCCGCCCTTTTGGTGGAACGCTGCTGCCATCTAGCGAAATATACTTGGGTACTGCAGCCGGCCCTGTTGGTGGAGCGCTGCTGCCATCTAGCGAAATATACTTGGGTACTGCAGCCGCCCGGTTGGTGGAGCGCTGCTGCCATCTAGCGAAATATATTTGGGTACTGCAGCCGGCCCGGTTGGTGGAGCGCTGCTGCCATCTAGCGAAATGTAATTGGGTACTGCAGCCGGCCCTGTTGGTGGAGCGCTGCTGCCATCTAGCGAAATATACTTGGGTACTGCAGCCGCCCGGTTGGTGGAGCGCTGCTGCCATCTAGCGAAATGTAATTGGGTACTGCAGCCGGCCCTGTTGGTGGAGCGCTGCTGCCATCTAGCGAAATATACTTGGGTACTGCAGCCGCCCGGTTGGTGGAGCGCTGCTGCCATCTAGCGAAATATACTTGGGTACTGCAGCCGGCGCTGTTGGTGGAGCGCTGCTGCCATCTAGCGAAATATATTTGGGTACTGCAGCCGGCGCTGTTGGTGGAGCGCTGCTGCCATCTAGCGAAATATATTTGGGTACTGCAGCCGCCCGGTTGGTGGAGCGCTGCTGCCATCTAGCGAAATATATTTGGGTACTGCAGCCGGAGCTGTTGGTGGAGCGCTGCTGCCATCTAGCGAAATATATTTGGGTACTGCAGCCGGCTCTGTTGGTGGAGCGCTGCTGCCATCTAGCGAAATATACTTGGGTACTTCAGCCGGGTTTAGGGTTAGGGTTAGGGTTAGACTGTTAGGGTTAGGGTTAGACTTTTAGGGTTAGACTCTTAGGGTTAGACTCTTAGGGTTAGGGTTAGACTCTTACGGTTAGGGTTAGGGTTAGGCTTAGGGTTAGGCTTAGACTCTTAGGGTTAGGGTTAGACTCTTAGGGTTAGGGTTAGGGTTAGAGTTAGGGTTAGACTCTTAGGGTTAGGGTTAGACTCTTAGGGTTAGGGTTAGGGTTAGGGTTAGACTCTTAGGGTTAGGGTTAGACTCTTAGGGTTAGGGTTAGGGTTAGGGTTAGGGTTAGACTCTTAGGGTTAGGGTTAGACTCTTAGGGTTAGGGTTAGGGTTAGGGTTAGGGTTAGACTCTTAGGGTTAGGGTTAGACTCTTAGGGTTAGGGTTAGGGTTAGGGTTAGACTCTTAGGGTTAGGGTTAGGGTTACGGTTAGACTCTTAGGGTTAGAGTTAGGGTTAGGGTTAGACTCTTAGGGTTAGGGTTAGACTCTTAGGGTTAGGGTTGGGGTTAGGGTTAGACTCTTAGGGTTAGGGTTAGACTCTTAGGGTTAGAGTTAGGGTTAGGGTTAGGGTTAGACACTTAGGGTTAGGGTTAGGGTGAGGGTTAGAATCTTAGGGTTAGGGTTATATTCAGGGTTAGGGTTAGACTCTTAGGGTTAGGGTTAGGGTTAGGGTTAGACTCTTAGGGTAAGGGTTAGACTTAGGCTCTTAGGGTTAGGGTTAGACTCAGGCTCTTAGGGTTAGGGTTAGACTCAGGCTCTTAGGGTGAGGGTTAGACTCAGGCTCTTAGGGTTAGGGTTAGAATCAGGCTCTTAGGGTTAGGGTCAGACTCAGTACTATATATTTGGGTACTGCAGCCGCCCTTTTGGTGGAGCGCTGCTGCCATCTAGCGAAATATACTTGGGTATTGCAGCCGGCGCTGTTGGTGGAGCGCTGCTGCCATCTAGCGAAATATATTTGGGTACTGCAGCCGGCCCTGTTGGTGGAGCGCTGCTGCCATCTAGCGAAATATACTTGGGTACTGCAGCCGCCCGGTTTGTGGAGCGCTGCTGCCATCTAGCGAAATATATTTGGGTACTGCAGCCGCCCGGTTGGTGGAGCGCTGCTGCCATCTAGCGAAATGTAATGGGGTACTGCAGCCGCCCGGTTGGTGTAGCGCTGCTGCCATCTAGCGAAATATACTTGGGTACTGCAGCCGCCCGGTTGGTGGAGCGCTGCTGCCATCTAGCGAAATATATTTGGGTACTGCAGCCGCCCGGTTGGTGGAGCTCTGCTGCCATCTAGCGAAATATACTTGGGTACTGCAGCCGCCCTTTTGGTGGAGCGCTGCTGCCATCTAGCGAAATGTAATTGGGTACTGCAGCCGCCCGGTTGGTGGAGCGCTGCTGCCATCTAGCGAAATATACTTGGGTACTGCAGCCGGCGCTGTTGGTGGAGCGCTGCTGCCATCTAGCGAAATATACTTGGGTACTGCAGCCGCCCGGTTGGTGGAGCGCTGCTGCCATCTAGCGAAATATATTTGGGTACTGCAGCCGGCCCTGTTGGTGGAGCGCTGCTGCCATCTAGCGAAATATACTTGGGTACTGCAGCCGCCCTTTTGGTGGAGCGCTGCTGCCATCTAGCGAAATATACTTGGGTACTGCAGCCGCCCGGTTGGTGGAGCGCTGCTGCCATCTAGCGAAATATATTTGGGTACTGCAGCCGGCCCTGTTGGTGGAGCGCTGCTGCCATCTAGCGAAATATACTTGGGTACTGCAGCCGCCCTTTTGGTGGAGCGCTGCTGCCATCTAGCGAAATATACTTGGGTATTGCAGCCGGCGCTGTTGGTGGAGCGCTGCTGCCATCTAGCGAAATATATTTGGGTACTGCAGCCGGCCCTGTTGGTGGAGCGCTGCTGCCATCTAGCGAAATATATTTGGGTACTGCAGCCGCCCTTTTGGTGGAGCGCTGCTGCCATCTAGCGAAATATATTTGGGTACTGCAGCCAGCTCTGTTGGTGGAGCTCTGCTGCCATCTAGCGAAATGTAATTGGGTACTGCAGCCGGCCTTTTGGTGGAGCGCTGCTGCCATCTAGCGAAATGTAATTGGGTACTGCAGCCGCCCTGTTGGTGGAGCGCTGCTGCCATCTAGCGAAATATACTTGGGTACTGCAGCCGCCCTGTTGGTGGAGCGCTGCTGCCATCTAGCGAAATATACTTGGGTACTGCAGCCGGCCCTGTTGGTGGAGCGCTGCTGCCATCTAGCGAAATATACTTGGGTACTGCAGCCGCCCGGTTGGTGGAGCGCTGCTGCCATCTAGCGAAATATACTTGGGTACTGCAGCCGGCCCTGTTGGTGGAGCGCTGCTGCCATCTAGCGAAATATACTTGGGTACTGCAGCCGCCCGGTTGGTGGAGCGCTGCTGCCATCTAGCGAAATATACTTGGGTACTGCAGCCGCCCGGTTGGTGGAGCGCTGCTGCCATCTAGCGAAATATACTTGGGTACTGCAGCCGGCGCTGTTGGTGGAGCGCTGCTGCCATCTAGCGAAATATATTTGGGTACTGCAGCCGGCGCTGTTGGTGGAGCGCTGCTGCCATCTAGCGAAATATATTTGGGTACTGCAGCCGGCTCTGTTGGTGGAGCGCTGCTGCCATCTAGCGAAATATATTTGGGTACTGCAGCCGGCTCTGTTTGTGGAGCGCTGCTGCCATCTAGCGAAATATACTTGGGTACTTCAGCCGGGTTTAGGGTTAGGGTTAGGGTTAGACTGTTAGGGTTAGGGTTAGACTCTTAGGGTTAGACTCTTAGGGTTAGACTCTTAGGGTTAGGGTTAGACTCTTACGGTTAGGGTTAGGGTTAGGGTTAGGGTTAGACTCTTAGGGTTAGGGTTAGACTCTTAGGGTTAGGGTTAGGGTTAGGGTTAGGGTTAGACTCTTAGGGTTAGGGTTAGACTCTTAGGGTTAGGGTTAGGGTTAGGGTTAGGGTTAGACTCTTAGGGTTAGGGTTAGACTCTTAGGGTTAGGGTTAGGGTTAGGGTTAGGGTTAGACTCTTAGGGTTAGGGTTAGACTCTTAGGGTTAGGGTTGGGGTTAGGGTTAGACTCTTAGGGTTAGGGTTAGACTCTTAGGGTTAGAGTTAGGGTTAGGGTTAGGGTTAGACACTTAGGGTTAGGGTTACGGTGAGGGTTAGACTCTTAGGGTTAGGGTTATATTCAGGGTTAGGGTTAGACTCTTAGGGTTAGGGTTAGGGTTAGGGTTAGACTCTTAGGGTAAGGGTTAGACTTAGGCTCTTAGGGTTAGGGTTAGACTCAGGCTCTTAGGGTTAGGGTTAGACTCAGGCTCTTAGGGTGAGGGTTAGACTCAGGCTCTTAGGGTGAGGGTTAGACTCAGGCTCTTAGGGTTAGGGTTAGACTCAGGCTCTTAGGGTTAGGGTCAGACTCAGTACTATATATTTGGGTACTGCAGCCGCCCGGTTGGTGGAGCGCTGCTGCCATCTAGCGAAATATACTTGGGTACTGCAGCCGCCCGGTTTGTGGAGCGCTGCTGCCATCTAGCGAAATATATTTGGGTACTGCAGCCGCCCGGTTGGTGGAGCGCTGCTGCCATCTAGCGAAATGTAATGGGGTACTGCAGCCGCCCGGTTGGTGTAGCGCTGCTGCCATCTAGCGAAATATACTTGGGTACTGCAGCCGCCCGGTTGGTGGAGCGCTGCTGCCATCTAGCGAAATATATTTGGGTACTGCAGCCGCCCGGTTGGTGGAGCTCTGCTGCCATCTAGCGAAATATACTTGGGTACTGCAGCCGCCCTTTTGGTGGAGCGCTGCTGCCATCTAGCGAAATGTAATTGGGTACTGCAGCCGCCCGGTTGGTGGAGCGCTGCTGCCATCTAGCGAAATATACTTGGGTACTGCAGCCGGCGCTGTTGGTGGAGCGCTGCTGCCATCTAGCGAAATATACTTGGGTACTGCAGCCGCCCGGTTGGTGGAGCGCTGCTGCCATCTAGCGAAATATATTTGGGTACTGCAGCCGGCCCTGTTGGTGGAGCGCTGCTGCCATCTAGCGAAATATACTTGGGTACTGCAGCCGCCCTTTTGGTGGAGCGCTGCTGCCATCTAGCGAAATATACTTGGGTACTGCAGCCGCCCGGTTGGTGGAGCGCTGCTGCCATCTAGCGAAATATATTTGGGTACTGCAGCCGGCCCTGTTGGTGGAGCGCTGCTGCCATCTAGCGAAATATACTTGGGTACTGCAGCCGCCCTTTTGGTGGAGCGCTGCTGCCATCTAGCGAAATATACTTGGGTATTGCAGCCGGCGCTGTTGGTGGAGCGCTGCTGCCATCTAGCGAAATATATTTGGGTACTGCAGCCGGCCCTGTTGGTGGAGCGCTGCTGCCATCTAGCGAAATATATTTGGGTACTGCAGCCGCCCTTTTGGTGGAGCGCTGCTGCCATCTAGCGAAATATATTTGGGTACTGCAGCCAGCTCTGTTGGTGGAGCTCTGCTGCCATCTAGCGAAATGTAATTGGGTACTGCAGCCGGCCTTTTGGTGGAGCGCTGCTGCCATCTAGCGAAATGTAATTGGGTACTGCAGCCGCCCTGTTGGTGGAGCGCTGCTGCCATCTAGCGAAATATATTTGGGTACTGCAGCCGCCCTGTTGGTGGAGCGCTGCTGCCATCTAGCGAAATATATTTGGGTACTGCAGCCGGCTCTGTTTGTGGAGCGCTGCTGCCATCTAGCGAAATATACTTGGGTACTTCAGCCGGGTTTAGGGTTAGGGTTAGGGTTAGACTGTTAGGGTTAGGGTTAGACTCTTAGGGTTAGACTCTTAGGGTTAGACTCTTAGGGTTAGGGTTAGACTCTTACGGTTAGGGTTAGGGTTAGGGTTAGGGTTAGACTCTTAGGGTTAGGGTTAGACTCTTAGGGTTAGGGTTAGGGTTAGGGTTAGGGTTAGACTCTTAGGGTTAGGGTTAGACTCTTAGGGTTAGGGTTAGGGTTAGGGTTAGACTCTTAGGGTTAGGGTTAGACTCTTAGGGTTAGGGTTAGGGTTAGGGTTAGGGTTAGACTCTTAGGGTTAGGGTTAGACTCTTAGGGTTAGGGTTGGGGTTAGGGTTAGACTCTTAGGGTTAGGGTTAGACTCTTAGGGTTAGAGTTAGGGTTAGGGTTAGGGTTAGACACTTAGGGTTAGGGTTACGGTGAGGGTTAGACTCTTAGGGTTAGGGTTATATTCAGGGTTAGGGTTAGACTCTTAGGGTTAGGGTTAGGGTTAGACTCTTAGGGTAAGGGTTAGACTTAGGCTCTTAGGG
This sequence comes from Falco punctatus, assembly GCF_963210335.1. NCBI lineage: Eukaryota > Metazoa > Chordata > Aves > Falconiformes > Falconidae > Falco > Falco punctatus. Next base: position 629,418 of record NW_027660079.1, read on the forward strand.
TTAGGGTTAGACTCAGGCTCTTAGGGTTAGGGTTAGACTCAGGCTCTTAGGGTGAGGGTTAGACTCAGGCTCTTAGGGTTAGGGTTAGACTCAGGCTCTTAGGGTTAGGGTTAGACTCAGGCTCTTAGGGTTAGGGTCAGACTCAGTACTATATATTTGGGTACTGCAGCCGCCCGCTTGGTGGAGCGCTGCTGCCATCTAGCGAAATATACTTGGGTACTGCAGCCGCCCTTTTGGTGGAGCGCTGCTGCCATCTAGCGAAATATACTTGGGTACTGCAGCCGCCCGGTTGGTGGAGCGCTGCTGCCATCTAGCGAAATGTAATTGGGTACTGCAGCCGGCCCTGTTGGTGGAGCGCTGCTGCCATCTAGCGAAATATACTTGGGTACTGCAGCCGCCCTTTTGGTGGAGCGCTGCTGCCATCTAGCGAAATATACTTGGGTATTGCAGCCGGCGCTGTTGGTGGAGCGCTGCTGCCATCTAGCGAAATATATTTGGGTACTGCAGCCGGCCCTGTTGGTGGAGCGCTGCTGCCATCTAGCGAAATATATTTGGGTACTGCAGCCGCCCTTTTGGTGGAGCGCTGCTGCCATCTAGCGAAATATATTTGGGTACTGCAGCCAGCTCTGTTGGTGGAGCTCTGCTGCCATCTAGCGAAATATAATTGGGTACTGCAGCCGGCCTTTTGGTGGAGCGCTGCTGCCATCTAGCGAAATGTAATTGGGTACTGCAGCCGCCCTGTTGGTGGAGCGCTGCTGCCATCTAGCGAAATATACTTGGGTACTGCAGCCGCCCTGTTGGTGGAGCGCTGCTGCCATCTAGCGAAATATACTTGGGTACTGCAGCCGGCCCTGTTGGTGGAGCGCTGCTGCCATCTAGCGAAATATACTTGGGTACTGCAGCCGCCCGGTTGGTGGAGCGCTGCTGCCATCTAGCGAAATATACTTGGGTACTGCAGCCGGCCCTGTTGGTGGAGCGCTGCTGCCATCTAGCGAAATATACTTGGGTACTGCAGCCGCCCGGTTGGTGGAGCGCTGCTGCCATCTAGCGAAATATACTTGGGTACTGCAGCCGGCCCTGTTGGTGGAGCGCTGCTGCCATCTAGCGAAATATACTTGGGTACTGCAGCCGCCCGGTTGGTGGAGCGCTGCTGCCATCTAGCGAAATATACTTGGGTACTGCAGCCGGCGCTGTTGGTGGAGCGCTGCTGCCATCTAGCGAAATATATTTGGGTACTGCAGCCGGCGCTGTTGGTGGAGCGCTGCTGCCATCTAGCGAAATATATTTGGGTACTGCAGCCGGCTCTGTTGGTGGAGCGCTGCTGCCATCTAGCGAAATATATTTGGGTACTGCAGCCGGCTCTGTTTGTGGAGCGCTGCTGCCATCTAGCGAAATATACTTGGGTACTTCAGCCGGGTTTAGGGTTAGGGTTAGGGTTAGACTGTTAGGGTTAGGCTTAGACTGTTAGGGTTAGACTCTTAGGGTTAGACTCTTAGGGTTAGGGTTAGACTCTTACGGTTAGGGTTAGGGTTAGGGTTAGGGTTAGACTCTTAGGGTTAGGGTTAGACTCTTAGGGTTAGGGTTAGGGTTAGGGTTAGGGTTAGACTCTTAGGGTTAGGGTTAGACTCTTAGGGTTAGGGTTAGGGTTAGGGTTAGGGTTAGACTCTTAGGGTTAGGGTTAGACTCTTAGGGTTAGGGTTAGGGTTAGGGTTAGGGTTAGACTCTTAGGGTTAGGGTTAGACTCTTAGGGTTAGGGTTGGGGTTAGGGTTAGACTCTTAGGGTTAGGGTTAGACTCTTAGGGTTAGAGTTAGGGTTAGGGTTAGGGTTAGACACTTAGGGTTAGGGTTACGGTGAGGGTTAGACTCTTAGGGTTAGGGTTATATTCAGGGTTAGGGTTAGACTCTTAGGGTTAGGGTTAGGGTTAGGGTTAGACTCTTAGGGTAAGGGTTAGACTTAGGCTCTTAGGGTTAGGGTTAGACTCAGGCTCTTAGGGTTAGGGTTAGACTCAGGCTCTTAGGGTGAGGGTTAGACTCAGGCTCTTAGGGTGAGGGTTAGACTCAGGCTCTTAGGGTTAGGGTTAGACTCAGGCTCTTAGGGTTAGGGTCAGACTCAGTACTATATATTTGGGTACTGCAGCCGCCCGGTTGGTGGAGCGCTGCTGCCATCTAGCGAAATATACTTGGGTACTGCAGCCGGCGCTGTTGGTGGAGCGCTGCTGCCATCTAGCGAAATATATTTGGGTACTGCAGCCGGCGCTGTTGGTGGAGCGCTGCTGCCATCTAGCGAAATATATTTGGGTACTGCAGCCGCCCTTTTGGTGGAGCGCTGCTGCCATCTAGCGAAATATATTTGGATACTGCAGCCGGCTTTGTTTGTGGAGCTCTGCTGCCATCTAGCGAAATGTAATTGGGTACTGCAGCCGCCCGGTTGGTGGAGCGCTGCTGCCATCTAGCGAAATGTAATTGGGTACTGCAGCCGCCCGGTTGGTGGAGCGCTGCTGCCATCTAGCGAAATATACTTGGGTACTGCAGCCGCCCGGTTTGTGGAGCGCTGCTGCCATCTAGCGAAATATATTTGGGTACTGCAGCCGGCGCTGTTAATGGAGCGCTGCTGCCATCTAGCGAAATGTAATTGGGTACTGCAGCCGCCCGGTTGGTGTAGCGCTGCTGCCATCTAGCGAAATATACTTGGGTACTGCAGCCGCCCGGTTGGTGGAGCGCTGCTGCCATCTAGCGAAATATATTTGGGTACTGCAGCCGGCCCTGTTGGTGGAGCGCTGCTGCCATCTAGCGAAATATACTTGGGTACTGCAGCCGCCCGGTTGGTGGAGCGCTGCTGCCATCTAGCGAAATATACTTGGGTACTGCAGCCGGCCCTGTTGGTGGAGCGCTGCTGCCATCTAGCGAAATATACTTGGGTACTGCAGCCGCCCGGTTGGTGGAGCGCTGCTGCCATCTAGCGAAATATATTTGGGTACTGCAGCCGGCGCTGTTGGTGGAGCGCTGCTGCCATCTAGCGAAATATATTTGGGTACTGCAGCCGCCCGGTTGGTGGAGCGCTGCTGCCATCTAGCGAAATATATTTGGGTACTGCAGCCGGCGCTGTTGGTGGAGCGCTGCTGCCATCTAGCGAAATATATTTGGGTACTGCAGCCGGCGCTGTTGGTGGAGCGCTGCTGCCATCTAGCGAAATATATTTGGGTACAGCAGCCGGCTCTGTTGGTGGAGCGCTGCTGCCATCTAGCGAAATATACTTGGGTACTTCAGCCGGGTTTAGGGTTAGGGTTAGGGTTAGACTGTTAGGGTTAGGGTTAGACTCTTAGGGTTAGACTCTTAGGGTTAGACTCTTAGGGTTAGGGTTAGGGTTAGGGTTAGGGTTAGGGTTAGACTCTTAGGGTTAGGGTTAGACTCTTAGGGTTAGGGTTAGGGTTAGACTCTTAAGGTTAGGGTTAGACTCTTAGGGTTAGGGTTAGGGTTAGGGTTAGGGTTAGACTCTTAGGGTTAGGGTTAGACTCTTAGGGTTAGGGTTAGGGTTAGGGTTAGGGTTAGAGTCTTAGGGTTAGGGTTAGACTCTTAGGGTTAGGGTTAGGGTTAGGGTTAGACTCTTAGGGTTAGGGTTAGGGTTAGGGTTAGGGTTAGGGTTAGGGTTAGGGTTAGGGTTAGGGTTAGGGTTAGGGTTAGGGTTAGACTCTTAGGGTTAGGGTTAGGGTTAGGGTTAGACTCTTAGGGTTAGGGTTAGACTCTTAGGGTTAGGGTTAAGGTTAGGGTTAGGGTTAGACTCTTAGGGTTAGGGTTAGACTCTTAGGGTTAGGGTTAGGGTTAGGGTTAGACTCTTAGGGTTAGGGTTAGGGTTAGGGTTAGGGTTACACTCTTAGGCTTAGGGTTAGTGTTAGACTCTTAGGGTTAGGGTTAGACTTAGGCTCTTAGGGTTAGGGTTAGACTCAGGCTCTTAGGGTTAGGGTTAGACTCAGGCTCTTACGGTTAGGGTTAGACTCAGGCTCTTAGGGTTAGGGTTAGACACAGGCTCTTAGGGTTAGGGTCAGATTTAGTACTATATATTTGTGTACTGCAGCCGCCCTTTTGGTGGAACGCTGCTGCCATCTAGCGAAATATACTTGGGTACTGCAGCCGGCCCTGTTGGTGGAGCGCTGCTGCCATCTAGCGAAATATACTTGGGTACTGCAGCCGCCCGGTTGGTGGAGCGCTGCTGCCATCTAGCGAAATATACTTGGGTACTGCAGCCGGCCCTGTTGGTGGAGCGCTGCTGCCATCTAGCGAAATATACTTGGGTACTGCAGCCGCCCGGTTGGTGGAGCGCTGCTGCCATCTAGCGAAATATACTTGGGTACTGCAGCCGGCGCTGTTGGTGGAGCGCTGCTGCCATCTAGCGAAATATACTTGGGTACTGCAGCCGCCCGGTTGGTGGAGCGCTGCTGCCATCTAGCGAAATATACTTGGGTACTGCAGCCGCCCGGTTTGTGGAGCGCTGCTGCCATCTAGCGAAATATATTTGGGTACTGCAGCCGGCGCTGTTGGTGGAGCGCTGCTGCCATCTAGCGAAATATACTTGGGTACTGCAGCCGCCCGGTTGGTGGAGCGCTGCTGCCATCTAGCGAAATATACTTGGGTACTGCAGCCGCCCGGTTGGTGGAGCGCTGCTGCCATCTAGCGAAATATATTTGGGTACTGCAGCCGGCCCTGTTGGTGGAGCGCTGCTGCCATCTAGCGAAATATACTTGGGTACTGCAGCCGCCCTTTTGGTGGAGTGCTGCTGCCATCTAGCGAAATATACTTGGGTACTGCAGCCGGCGCTGTTGGTGGAGCGCTGCTGCCATCTAGCGAAATATATTTGGGTACTGCAGCCGGCTCTGTTTGTGGAGCGCTGCTGCCATCTAGCGAAATATACTTGGGTACTTCAGCCGGGTTTAGGGTTAGGGTTAGGGTTAGACTGTTAGGGTTAGGGTTAGACTGTTAGGGTTAGACTCTTAGGGTTAGACTCTTAGGGTTAGGGTTAGACTCTTACGGTTAGGGTTAGGGTTAGGGTTAGGGTTAGACTCTTAGGGTTAGGGTTAGACTCTTAGGGTTAGGGTTAGGGTTAGGGTTAGACTCTTAGGGTTAGGGTTAGACTCTTAGGGTTAGGGTTAGGGTTAGGGTTAGGGTTAGATTCTTAGGGTTAGGGTTAGACTCTTAGGGTTAGGGTTAGGGTTAGGGTTAGACTCTTAGGGTTAGGGTTAGGGTTAGGTTAGGGTTAGACTCTTAGGGTTAGGGTTAGGGTTATGGTTAGACTCTTAGGGTTAGAGTTAGGGTTAGGGTTAGACTCTTAAGGTTAGGGTTAGACTCTTAGGGTTAGGGTTGGGGTTAGGGTTAGACTCTTAGGGTTAGGGTTAGACTCTTAGGGTTAAGGTTAGGGTTAGGGTTAGGGTTAGACACTTAGGGTTAGGGTTAGGGTGAGGGTTAGACTCTTAGGGTTAGGGTTATATTCAGATTAGGGTTAGACTCTTAGGGTTTGGGTTAGGGTTAGACTCTTAGGGTTAGGGTTAGGGTTAGGGTTAGACTCTTAGGGTTAGGGTTAGACTCTTACGGTTAGGGTTAGGGTTAGGGTTAGGGTTAGACTCTTAGGGTTAGGGTTAGACTCTTAGGGTTAGGGTTAGGGTTAGGGTTAGACTCTTAGGGTTAGGGTTAGGGTTACGGTTAGACTCTTAGGGTTAGAGTTAGGGTTAGGGTTAGACTCTTAGGGTTAGGGTTAGACTCTTAGGGTTAGGGTTGGGGTTAGGGTTAGACTCTTAGGGTTAGGGTTAGACTCTTAGGGTTAGAGTTAGGGTTAGGGTTAGGGTTAGACACTTAGGGTTAGGGTTAGGGTGAGGGTTAGACTCTTAGGGTTAGGGTTATATTCAGGGTTAGGGTTAGACTCTTAGGGTTAGGCTTAGGGTTAGGGTTAGACTCTTAAGGTAAGGGTTAGACTTAGGCTCTTAGGGTTAGGGTTAGACTCAGGCTCTTAGGGTTAGGGTTAGACTCAGGCTCTTAGGGTTAGGGTTAGACTCAGGCTCTTAGGGTGAGGGTTAGACTCAGGCTCTTAGGGTTAGGGTTAGACTCAGGCTCTTAGGGTTAGGGTCAGACTCAGTACTATATATTTGGGTACTGCAGCCGCCCGGTTGGTGGAGCGCTGCTGCCATCTAGCGAAATATATTTGGGTACTGCAGCCGGCCCTGTTGGTGGAGCGCTGCTGCCATCTAGCGAAATATACTTGGGTACTGCAGCCGCCCGGTTGGTGGAGCGCTGCTGCCATCTAGCGAAATATACTTAGGTACTGCAGCCGACCCTGTTGGTGGAGCGCTGCTGCCATCTAGCGAAATATACTTGGTACTGCAGCCGCCCGGTTGTTGGAGCGCTGCTGCCATCTAGCGAAATATACTTGGGTACTGCAGCCGGCCCTGTTGGTGGAGCGCTGCTGCCATCTAGCGAAATATATTTGGGTACTGCAGCCGGCGCTGTTGGTGGAGCGCTGCTGCCATCTAGCGAAATATATTTGGGTACTGCAGCCGGCGCTGTTGGTGGAGCGCTGCTGCCATCTAGCGAAATATATTTGGGTACTGCAGCCGGCGCTGTTGGTGGAGCGCTGCTGCCATCTAGCGAAATATATTTGGGTACTGCAGCCGGCTCTGTTTGTGGAGCGCTGCTGCCATCTAGCGAAATATACTTGGGTACTTCAGCCGGGTTTAGGGTTAGGGTTAGGGTTAGACTGTTAGGGTTAGGGTTAGACTGTTAGGGTTAGACTCTTAGGGTTAGACTCTTAGGGTTAGGGTTAGACTCTTACGGTTAGGGTTAGGCTTAGGGTTAGGGTTAGGGTTAGACTCTTAGGGTTAGGGTTAGACTCTTAGGGTTAGGGTTAGGGTTAGGGTTAGACTCAGGGTTAGGGTTAGACTCTTAGGGTTAGGGTTAGGGTTAGGGTTAGGGTTAGATTCTTAGGGTTAGGGTTAGACTCTTAGGGTTAGGGTTAGGGTTAGGGTTAGACTCTTAGGGTTAGGGTTAGGGTTAGGTTAGGGTTAGACTCTTAGGGTTAGACTCTTAGGGTTAGGGTTAGACTCTTACGGTTAGGGTTAGGGTTAGGGTTAGACTCTTAAGGTTAGGGTTAGACTCTTAGGGTTAGGGTTGGGGTTAGGGTTAGACTCTTAGGGTTAGGGTTAGACTCTTAGGGTTAAGGTTAGGGTTAGGGTTAGGGTTAGACACTTAGGGTTAGGGTTAGGGTGAGGGTTAGACTCTTAGGGTTAGGGTTATATTCAGATTAGGGTTAGACTCTTAGGGTTAGGGTTAGGGTTAGACTCTTAGGGTTAGGGTTAGGGTTAGGGTTAGACTCTTAGGGTTAGGGTTAGACTCTTACGGTTAGGGTTAGGGTTAGGGTTAGGGTTAGACTCTTAGGGTTAGGGTTAGACTCTTAGGGTTAGGGTTAGACTCTTAGGGTTAGGGTTAGGGTTACGGTTAGACTCTTAGGGTTAGAGTTAGGGTTAGGGTTAGACTCTTAGGGTTAGGGTTAGACTCTTAGGGTTAGGGTTGGGGTTAGGGTTAGACTCTTAGAGTTAGGGTTAGACTCTTACGGTTAGAGTTAGGGTTAGGGTTAGGGTTAGACACTTAGGGTTAGGGTTAGGGTGAGGGTTAGACTCTTAGGGTTAGGGTTATATTCAGGGTTAGGGTTAGACTCTTAGGGTTAGGGTTAGGGTTAGGGTTAGACTCTTAGGGTAAGGGTTAGACTTAGGCTCTTAGGGTTAGGGTTAGACTCAGGCTCTTAGGGTTAGGGTTAGACTCAGGCTCTTAGGGTGAGGGTTAGACTCAGGCTCTTAGGGTGAGGGTTAGACTCAGGCTCTTAGGGTTAGGGTTAGACTCAGGCTCTTAGGGTTAGGGTCAGACTCAGTACTATATATTTGGGTACTGCAGCCGCCCGGTTGGTGGAGCGCTGCTGCCATCTAGCGAAATATACTTGGGTATTGCAGCCGCCCGGTTGGTGGAGCGCTGCTGCCATCTAGCGAAATATATTTGGGTACTGCAGCCGGCCCTGTTGGTGGAGCGCTGCTGTTATCTAGCGAAATATATTTGGGTACTGCAGCCGCCCTTTTGGTGGAGCGCTGCTGCCATCTAGCGAAATATATTTGGGTACTGCAGCCGGCGCTGTTGGTGGAGCTCTGCTGCCATCTAGCGAAATATACTTGGGTACTGCAGCCGCCCTTTTGGTGGAGCGCTGCTGCCATCTAGCGAAATGTAATTGGGTACTGCAGCCGCCCGGTTGGTGGAGCGCTGCTGCCATCTAGCGAAATGTAATTGGGTACTGCAGCCGCCCGGTTGGTGGAGCGCTGCTGCCATCTAGCGAAATATACTTGGGTACTGCAGCCGCCCGGTTTGTGGAGCGCTGCTGCCATCTAGCGAAATATATTTGGGTACTGCAGCCGGCGCTGTTAATGGAGCGCTGCTGCCATCTAGCGAAATGTAATTGGGTACTGCAGCCGCCCGGTTGGTGTAGCGCTGCTGCCATCTAGCGAAATATACTTGGGTACTGCAGCCGCCCGGTTGGTGGAGCGCTGCTGCCATCTAGCGAAATATATTTGGGTACTGCAGCCGGCCCTGTTGGTGGAGCGCTGCTGCCATCTAGCGAAATATACTTGGGTACTGCAGCCGCCCGGTTGGTGGAGCGCTGCTGCCATCTAGCGAAATATACTTGGGTACTGCAGCCGGCCCTGTTGGTGGAGCGCTGCTGCCATCTAGCGAAATATACTTGGGTACTGCAGCCGCCCGGTTGGTGGAGCGCTGCTGCCATCTAGCGAAATATACTTGGGTACTGCAGCCGGCGCTGTTGGTGGAGCGCTGCTGCCATCTAGCGAAATATATTTGGGTACTGCAGCCGGCGCTGTTGGTGGAGCGCTGCTGCCATCTAGCGAAATATATTTGGGTACTGCAGCCGGCGCTGTTGGTGGAGCGCTGCTGCCATCTAGCGAAATATATTTGGGTACTGCAGCCGGCGCTGTTGGTGGAGCGCTGCTGCCATCTAGCGAAATATATTTGGGTACTGCAGCCGGCTCTGTTGGTGGAGCGCTGCTGCCATCTAGCGAAATATACTTGGGTACTTCAGCCGGGGTTAGGGTTAGGGTTAAGGTTAGACTGTTAGGGTTAGGGTTAGACTCTTAGGGTTAGACTCTTAGGGTTAGACTCTTAGGGTTAGGGTTAGGGTTAGGGTTAGGGTTAGGGTTAGACTCTTAGGGTTAGGGTTAGACTCTTAGGGTTAGGGTTAGGGTTAGGGTTAGGGTTAGACTCTTAGGGTTAGGGTTAGACTCTTAGGGTTAGGGTTAGGGTTAGGGTTAGGGTTAGACTCTTAGGGTTAGGGTTAGACTCTTAGGGTTAGGGTTAGGGTTAGGGTTAGGGTTAGACTCTTAGGGTTAGGGTTAGACTCTTAGGGTTAGGGTTAGGGTTAGGGTTAGACTCTTAGGGTTAGGGTTAGGGTTAGGGTTAGACTCTTAGGGTTAGGGTTACGGTTAGACTCTTAGGGTTAGAGTTAGGGTTAGGGTTAGACTCTTAAGGTTAGGGTTAGACTCTTAGGGTTAGGGTTGGGGTTAGGGTTAGACTCTTAGGGTTAGGGTTAGACTCTTAGGGTTAAGGTTAGGGTTAGGGTTAGACACTTAGGGTTAGGGTTAGGGTGAGGGTTAGACTCTTAGGGTTAGGGTTATATTCAGATTAGGGTTAGACTCTTAGGGTTAGGGTTAGGGTTAGGGTTAGACTCTTAGGGTAAGGGTTAGACTCAGGCTCTTAGGGTTAGGGTTAGACTCAGGCTCTTAGGGTGAGGGTTAGACTCAGGCTCTTAGGGTGAGGGTTAGACTCAGGCTCTTAGGGTTAGGGTTAGACTCAGGCTCTTAGGGTGAGGGTTAGACTCAGGCTCTTAGGGTTAGGGTTAGAATCAGGCTCTTAGGGTTAGGGTCAGACTCAGTACTATATATTTGGGTACTGCAGCCGCCCTTTTGATGGAGCGCTGCTGCCATCTAGCGAAATATACTTGGGTATTGCAGCCGGTGCTGTTGGTGGAGCGCTGCTGCCATCTAGCGAAATATATTTGGGTACTGCAGCCGGCCCTGTTGGTGGAGCGCTGCTGCCATCTAGCGAAATATACTTGGGTACTGCAGCCGGCTCTGTTGGTGGAGCGCTGCTGCCATCTAGCGAAATATATTTGGGTACTGCAGCCGGGTTTAGGGTTAGGGTTAGGGTTAGACTGTTAGGGTTAGGGTTAGGGTTAGGGTTAGACTCTTAGGGTTAGACTCTTAGGGTTAGGGTTAGACTCACTACTATATATTTGGGTAGTGCAGCCACCCTTTTTGTGGAGCGCTGCTGCCATCTAGCGAAATATACTTGAGTACTGCAGCCGGCGCTGTTGGTGGAGCGCTGCTGCCATCTAGCGAAATATACTTTGGTACTGCAGCCGCCCGGTTCGTTGAGCACTGCCGCCGTCTAGCGAAATATACTTGGGTACTGCAGCCGCCCTTTTGGTGGAGCGCTGCTGCCATCTAGCGAAATATATTTGGGTACTGCAGCCGGCGCTGTTGGTGGATCGCTGCTGCCATCTAGCGAAATATATTTGGGTACTGCAGCCGGCGCTGTTGGTGGATCGCTGCTGCCATCTAGCGAAATATATTTGGGTACTGCAGCCGGCCCTGTTTGTGGAGCGCTGCTGCCATCTAGCGAAATATATTTGGGTACTGCAGCCGGCTCTGTTGGTGGAGCGCTGCTGCCATCTAGCGAAATATACTTGGGTACTTCAGCCGGGTTTAGGGTTAGGGTTAGGGTTAGACTGTTAGGGTTAGGGTTAGGGTTAGGGTTAGACTCTTAGGGTTAGACTCTTAGGGTTAGGGTTAGACTCTTACGGTTAGGGTTAGGGTTAGGGTTAGGGTTAGGGTTAGACTCTTAGGGTTAGGGTTAGACTCTTAGGGTTAGGGTTAGGGTTAGGGTTAGACTCTTAGGGTTAGGGTTAGACTCTTAGGGTTAGGGTTAAGGTTAGGGTTAGGGTTAGACTCTTAGGGTTAGGGTTAGACTCTTAGGGTTAGGGTTAGGGTTAGGGTTAGACTCTTAGGGTTAGGGTTAGACTCTTAAGGTTAGGGTTAGACTCTTAGGGTTAGGGTTGGGGTTAGGGTTAGACTCTTAGGGTTAGGGTTAGACTCTTAGGGTTAAGGTTAGGGTTAGGGTTAGGGTTAGACACTTAGGGTTAGGGTTAGGGTGAGGGTTAGACTCTTAGGGTTAGGGTTATATTCAGATTAGGGTTAGACTCTTAGGGTTAGGGTTAGGGTTAGACTCTTAGGGTTAGGGTTAGGGTTAGACTCTTAGGGTTAGGGTTAGACTCTTACGGTTAGGGTTAGGGTTAGGGTTAGGGTTAGACTCTTAGGGTTAGGGTTAGACTCTTAGGGTTAGGGTTAGACTCTTAGGGTTAGGGTTAGGGTTACGGTTAGACTCTTAGGGTTAGAGTTAGGGTTAGGGTTAGACTCTTAGGGTTAGGGTTAGACTCTTAGGGTTAGGGTTGGGGTTAGGGTTAGACTCTTAGGGTTAGGGTTAGACTCTTAGGGTTAGAGTTAGGGTTAGGGTTAGGGTTAGACACTTAGGGTTAGGGTTACGGTGAGGGTTAGACTCTTAGGGTTAGGGTTATATTCAGGGTTAGGGTTAGACTCTTAGGGTTAGGGTTAGGGTTAGGGTTAGACTCTTAGGGTAAGGGTTAGACTTAGGCTCTTAGGGTTAGGGTTAGACTCAGGCTCTTAGGGTTAGGGTTAGACTCAGGCTCTTAGGGTGAGGGTTAGACTCAGGCTCTTAGGGTGAGGGTTAGACTCAGGCTCTTAGGGTTAGGGTTAGACTCAGGCTCTTAGGGTTAGGGTCAGACTCAGTACTATATATTTGGGTACTGCAGCCGCCCGGTTGGTGGAGCGCTGCTGCCATCTAGCGAAATATACTTGGGTATTGCAGCCGCCCGGTTGGTGGAGCGCTGCTGCCATCTAGCGAAATATATTTGGGTACTGCAGCCGGCCCTGTTGGTGGAGCGCTGCTGTTATCTAGCGAAATATATTTGGGTACTGCAGCCGCCCTTTTGGTGGAGCGCTGCTGCCATCTAGCGAAATATATTTGGGTACTGCAGCCGGCGCTGTTGGTGGAGCTCTGCTGCCATCTAGCGAAATATACTTGGGTACTGCAGCCGCCCTTTTGGTGGAGCGCTGCTGCCATCTAGCGAAATGTAATTGGGTACTGCAGCCGCCCGGTTGGTGGAGCGCTGCTGCCATCTAGCGAAATGTAATTGGGTACTGCAGCCGCCCGGTTGGTGGAGCGCTGCTGCCATCTAGCGAAATATACTTGGGTACTGCAGCCGCCCGGTTTGTGGAGCGCTGCTGCCATCTAGCGAAATATATTTGGGTACTGCAGCCGGCGCTGTTAATGGAGCGCTGCTGCCATCTAGCGAAATGTAATTGGGTACTGCAGCCGCCCGGTTGGTGTAGCGCTGCTGCCATCTAGCGAAATATATTTGGGTACTGCAGCCGCCCGGTTGGTGGAGCGCTGCTGCCATCTAGCGAAATATATTTGGGTACTGCAGCCGGCCCTGTTGGTGGAGCGCTGCTGCCATCTAGCGAAATATACTTGGGTACTGCAGCCGCCCGGTTGGTGGAGCGCTGCTGCCATCTAGCGAAATATACTTGGGTACTGCAGCCGGCCCTGTTGGTGGAGCGCTGCTGCCATCTAGCGAAATATACTTGGGTACTGCAGCCGCCCGGTTGGTGGAGCGCTGCTGCCATCTAGCGAAATATACTTGGGTACTGCAGCCGGCGCTGTTGGTGGAGCGCTGCTGCCATCTAGCGAAATATATTTGGGTACTGCAGCCGGCGCTGTTGGTGGAGCGCTGCTGCCATCTAGCGAAATATATTTGGGTACTGCAGCCGGCGCTGTTGGTGGAGCGCTGCTGCCATCTAGCGAAATATATTTGGGTACTGCAGCCGGCGCTGTTGGTGGAGCGCTGCTGCCATCTAGCGAAATATATTTGGGTACTGCAGCCGGCTCTGTTGGTGGAGCGCTGCTGCCATCTAGCGAAATATACTTGGGTACTTCAGCCGGGTTTAGGGTTAGGGTTAGGGTTAGACTGTTAGGGTTAGGGTTAGACTCTTAGGGTTAGACTCTTAGGGTTAGACTCTTAGGGTTAGGGTTAGGGTTAGGGTTAGGGTTAGGGTTAGACTCTTAGGGTTAGGGTTAGACTCTTAGGGTTAGGGTTAGGGTTAGGGTTAGGGTTAGACTCTTAGGGTTAGGGTTAGACTCTTAGGGTTAGGGTTAGGGTTAGGGTTAGGGTTAGACTCTTAGGGTTAGGGTTAGACTCTTAGGGTTAGGGTTAGGGTTAGGGTTAGGGTTAGACTCTTAGGGTTAGGGTTAGACTCTTAGGGTTAGGGTTAGGGTTAGGGTTAGACTCTTAGGGTTAGGGTTAGGGTTAGGGTTAGACTCTTAGGGTTAGGGTTACGGTTAGACTCTTAGGGTTAGAGTTAGGGTTAGGGTTAGACTCTTAAGGTTAGGGTTAGACTCTTAGGGTTAGGGTTGGGGTTAGGGTTAGACTCTTAGGGTTAGGGTTAGACTCTTAGGGTTAAGGTTAGGGTTAGGGTTAGACACTTAGGGTTAGGGTTAGGGTGAGGGTTAGACTCTTAGGGTTAGGGTTATATTCAGATTAGGGTTAGACTCTTAGGGTTAGGGTTAGGGTTAGGGTTAGACTCTTAGGGTAAGGGTTAGACTCAGGCTCTTAGGGTTAGGGTTAGACTCAGGCTCTTAGGGTGAGGGTTAGACTCAGGCTCTTAGGGTGAGGGTTAGACTCAGGCTCTTAGGGTTAGGGTTAGACTCAGGCTCTTAGGGTTAGGGTTAGACTCAGGCTCTTAGGGTGAGGGTTAGACTCAGGCTCTTAGGGTTAGGGTTAGAATCAGGCTCTTAGGGTTAGGGTCAGACTCAGTACTATATATTTGGGTACTGCAGCCGCCCTTTTGATGGAGCGCTGCTGCCATCTAGCGAAATATACTTGGGTATTGCAGCCGGTGCTGTTGGTGGAGCGCTGCTGCCATCTAGCGAAATATATTTGGGTACTGCAGCCGGCCCTGTTGGTGGAGCGCTGCTGCCATCTAGCGAAATATACTTGGGTACTGCAGCCGGCTCTGTTGGTGGAGCGCTGCTGCCATCTAGCGAAATATATTTGGGTACTGCAGCCGGGTTTAGGGTTAGGGTTAGGGTTAGACTGTTAGGGTTAGGGTTAGGGTTAGGGTTAGACTCTTAGGGTTAGACTCTTAGGGTTAGGGTTAGACTCACTACTATATATTTGGGTAGTGCAGCCACCCTTTTTGTGGAGCGCTGCTGCCATCTAGCGAAATATACTTGAGTACTGCAGCCGGCGCTGTTGGTGGAGCGCTGCTGCCATCTAGCGAAATATACTTTGGTACTGCAGCCGCCCGGTTCGTTGAGCACTGCCGCCGTCTAGCGAAATATACTTGGGTACTGCAGCCGCCCTTTTGGTGGAGCGCTGCTGCCATCTAGCGAAATATATTTGGGTACTGCAGCCGGCGCTGTTGGTGGATCGCTGCTGCCATCTAGCGAAATATATTTGGGTACTGCAGCCGGCGCTGTTGGTGGATCGCTGCTGCCATCTAGCGAAATATATTTGGGTACTGCAGCCGGCCCTGTTTGTGGAGCGCTGCTGCCATCTAGCGAAATATATTTGGGTACTGCAGCCGGCTCTGTTGGTGGAGCGCTGCTGCCATCTAGCGAAATATACTTGGGTACTTCAGCCGGGTTTAGGGTTAGGGTTAGGGTTAGACTGTTAGGGTTAGGGTTAGGGTTAGGGTTAGACTCTTAGGGTTAGACTCTTAGGGTTAGGGTTAGACTCTTACGGTTAGGGTTAGGGTTAGGGTTAGGGTTAGGGTTAGACTCTTAGGGTTAGGGTTAGACTCTTAGGGTTAGGGTTAGGGTTAGGGTTAGACTCTTAGGGTTAGGGTTAGACTCTTAGGGTTAGGGTTAAGGTTAGGGTTAGGGTTAGACTCTTAGGGTTAGGGTTAGACTCTTAGGGTTAGGGTTAGGGTTAGGGTTAGACTCTTAGGGTTAGGGTTAGGGTTAGGGTTAGGGTTACACTCTTAGGCTTAGGGTTAGGGTTAGACTCTTAGGGTTAGGGTTAGACTTAGGCTCTTAGGGTTAGGGTTAGACTCAGGCTCTTAGGGTTAGGGTTAGACTCAGGCTCTTACGGTTAGGGTTAGACTCAGGCTCTTAGGGTTAGGGTTAGACACAGGCTCTTAGGGTTAGGGTCAGATTTAGTACTATATATTTGTGTACTGCAGCCGCCCTTTTGGTGGAACGCTGCTGCCATCTAGCGAAATATACTTGGGTACTGCAGCCGGCCCTGTTGGTGGAGCGCTGCTGCCATCTAGCGAAATATACTTGGGTACTGCAGCCGCCCGGTTGGTGGAGCGCTGCTGCCATCTAGCGAAATATATTTGGGTACTGCAGCCGGCGCTGTTGGTGGAGCGCTGCTGCCATCTAGCGAAATGTAATTGGGTACTGCAGCCGCCCGGTTGGTGGAGCGCTGCTGCCATCTAGCGAAATATACTTGGGTACTGCAGCCGCCCGGTTGGTGGAGCGCTGCTGCCATCTAGCGAAATGTAATTGGGTACTGCAGCCGGCCCTGTTGGTGGAGCGCTGCTGCCATCTAGCGAAATATACTTGGGTACTGCAGCCGCCCGGTTGGTGGAGCGCTGCTGCCATCTAGCGAAATATACTTGGGTACTGCAGCCGGCGCTGTTGGTGGAGCGCTGCTGCCATCTAGCGAAATATATTTGGGTACTGCAGCCGGCGCTGTTGGTGGAGCGCTGCTGCCATCTAGCGAAATATATTTGGGTACTGCAGCCGCCCGGTTGGTGGAGCGCTGCTGCCATCTAGCGAAATATATTTGGGTACTGCAGCCGGAGCTGTTGGTGGAGCGCTGCTGCCATCTAGCGAAATATATTTGGGTACTGCAGCCGGCTCTGTTGGTGGAGCGCTGCTGCCATCTAGCGAAATATACTTGGGTACTTCAGCCGGGTTTAGGGTTAGGGTTAGGGTTAGACTGTTAGGGTTAGGGTTAGACTTTTAGGGTTAGACTCTTAGGGTTAGACTCTTAGGGTTAGGGTTAGACTCTTACGGTTAGGTTTAGGGTTAGGCTTAGGGTTAGGCTTAGACTCTTAGGGTTAGGGTTAGACTCTTAGGGTTAGGGTTAGGGTTAGAGTTAGGGTTAGACTCTTAGGGTTAGGGTTAGACTCTTAGGGTTAGGGTTAGGGTTAGGGTTAGGGTTAGACTCTTAGGGTTAGGGTTAGACTCTTAGGGTTAGGGTTAGGGTTAGGGTTAGGGTTAGACTCTTAGGGTTAGGGTTAGACTCTTAGGGTTAGGGTTAGGGTTAGGGTTAGACTCTTAGGGTTAGGGTTAGGGTTACGGTTAGACTCTTAGG
The DNA here is from genome assembly GCF_963210335.1 of Falco punctatus. Taxonomy (NCBI): domain Eukaryota; kingdom Metazoa; phylum Chordata; class Aves; order Falconiformes; family Falconidae; genus Falco; species Falco punctatus. The sequence goes on from NW_027660079.1 coordinate 645,910, forward strand.
GTTAGAGTTAGGGTTAGGGTTAGACTCTTAGGGTTAGGGTTAGACTCTTAGGGTTAGGGTTGGGGTTAGGGTTAGACTCTTAGGGTTAGGGTTAGACTCTTAGGGTTAGAGTTAGGGTTAGGGTTAGGGTTAGACACTTAGGGTTAGGGTTAGGGTGAGGGTTAGAATCTTAGGGTTAGGGTTATATTCAGGGTTAGGGTTAGACACTTAGGGTTAGGGTTAGGGTGAGGGTTAGAATCTTAGGGTTAGGGTTATATTCAGGGTTAGGGTTAGACTCTTAGGGTTAGGGTTAGGGTTAGGGTTAGACTCTTAGGGTAAGGGTTAGACTTAGGCTCTTAGGGTTAGGGTTAGACTCTTAGGGTTAGGGTTAGGGTTAGGGTTAGGGTTAGGGTTAGACTCTTAGGGTTAGGGTTAGACTCTTAGGGTTAGGGTTAGGGTTAGGGTTAGACTCTTAGGGTTAGGGTTAGACTCTTAGGGTTAGGGTTAAGGTTAGGGTTAGGGTTAGACTCTTAGGGTTAGGGTTAGACTCTTAGGGTTAGGGTTAGGGTTAGGGTTAGACTCTTAGGGTTAGGGTTAGGGTTAGGGTTAGGGTTACACTCTTAGGCTTAGGGTTAGGGTTAGGGTTAGACTCTTAGGGTTAGGGTTAGACTTAGGCTCTTAGGGTTAGGGTTAGACTCAGGCTCTTAGGGTTAGGGTTAGACTCAGGCTCTTACGGTTAGGGTTAGACTCAGGCTCTTAGGGTTAGGGTTAGACACAGGCTCTTAGGGTTAGGGTCAGATTTAGTACTATATATTTGTGTACTGCAGCCGCCCTTTTGGTGGAACGCTGCTGCCATCTAGCGAAATATACTTGGGTACTGCAGCCGGCCCTGTTGGTGGAGCGCTGCTGCCATCTAGCGAAATATACTTGGGTACTGCAGCCGCCCGGTTGGTGGAGCGCTGCTGCCATCTAGCGAAATATATTTGGGTACTGCAGCCGGCCCTGTTGGTGGAGCGCTGCTGCCATCTAGCGAAATGTAATTGGGTACTGCAGCCGCCCGGTTGGTGGAGCGCTGCTGCCATCTAGCGAAATATACTTGGGTACTGCAGCCGCCCGGTTGGTGGAGCGCTGCTGCCATCTAGCGAAATGTAATTGGGTACTGCAGCCGGCCCTGTTGGTGGAGCGCTGCTGCCATCTAGCGAAATATACTTGGGTACTGCAGCCGCCCGGTTGGTGGAGCGCTGCTGCCATCTAGCGAAATATACTTGGGTACTGCAGCCGGCGCTGTTGGTGGAGCGCTGCTGCCATCTAGCGAAATATATTTGGGTACTGCAGCCGGCGCTGTTGGTGGAGCGCTGCTGCCATCTAGCGAAATATATTTGGGTACTGCAGCCGCCCGGTTGGTGGAGCGCTGCTGCCATCTAGCGAAATATATTTGGGTACTGCAGCCGGAGCTGTTGGTGGAGCGCTGCTGCCATCTAGCGAAATATATTTGGGTACTGCAGCCGGCTCTGTTGGTGGAGCGCTGCTGCCATCTAGCGAAATATACTTGGGTACTTCAGCCGGGTTTAGGGTTAGGGTTAGGGTTAGACTGTTAGGGTTAGGGTTAGACTTTTAGGGTTAGACTCTTAGGGTTAGACTCTTAGGGTTAGACTCTTAGGGTTAGGGTTAGACTCTTACGGTTAGGTTTAGGGTTAGGCTTAGGGTTAGGCTTAGACTCTTAGGGTTAGGGTTAGACTCTTAGGGTTAGGGTTAGGGTTAGAGTTAGGGTTAGACTCTTAGGGTTAGGGTTAGACTCTTAGGGTTAGGGTTAGGGTTAGGGTTAGACTCTTAGGGTTAGGGTTAGACTCGTAGGGTTAGGGTTAGGGTTAGGGTTAGGGTTAGACTCTTAGGGTTAGGGTTAGACTCTTAGGGTTAGGGTTAGGGTTAGGGTTAGGGTTAGACTCTTAGGGTTAGGGTTAGACTCTTAGGGTTAGGGTTAGGGTTAGGGTTAGACTCTTAGGGTTAGGGTTAGGGTTACGGTTAGACTCTTAGGGTTAGAGTTAGGGTTAGGGTTAGACTCTTAGGGTTAGGGTTAGACTCTTAGGGTTAGGGTTGGGGTTAGGGTTAGACTCTTAGGGTTAGGGTTAGACTCTTAGGGTTAGAGTTAGGGTTAGGGTTAGGGTTAGACACTTAGGGTTAGGGTTAGGGTGAGGGTTAGAATCTTAGGGTTAGGGTTATATTCAGGGTTAGGGTTAGACTCTTAGGGTTAGGGTTAGGGTTAGGGTTAGACTCTTAGGGTAAGGGTTAGACTTAGGCTCTTAGGGTTAGGGTTAGACTCTTAGGGTTAGGGTTGGGGTTAGGGTTAGACTCTTAGGGTTAGGGTTAGACTCTTAGGGTTAGAGTTAGGGTTAGGGTTAGGGTTAGACACTTAGGGTTAGGGTTAGGGTGAGGGTTAGACTCTTAGGGTTAGGGTTAGACTCTTAGGGTTAGGGTTGGGGTTAGGGTTAGACTCTTAGAGTTAGGGTTAGACTCTTACGGTTAGAGTTAGGGTTAGGGTTAGGGTTAGACACTTAGGGTTAGGGTTAGGGTGAGGGTTAGACTCTTAGGGTTAGGGTTATATTCAGGGTTAGGGTTAGACTCTTAGGGTTAGGGTTAGGGTTAGGGTTAGACTCTTAGGGTAAGGGTTAGACTTAGGCTCTTAGGGTTAGGGTCAGACTCAGTACTATATATTTGGGTACTGCAGCCGCCCGGTTGGTGGAGCGCTGCTGCCATCTAGCGAAATATACTTGGGTATTGCAGCCGCCCGGTTGGTGGAGCGCTGCTGCCATCTAGCGAAATATATTTGGGTACTGCAGCCGGCCCTGTTGGTGGAGCGCTGCTGTTATCTAGCGAAATATATTTGGGTACTGCAGCCGCCCTTTTGGTGGAGCGCTGCTGCCATCTAGCGAAATATATTTGGGTACTGCAGCCGGCGCTGTTGGTGGATCTCTGCTGCCATCTAGCGAAATATACTTGGGTACTGCAGCCGCCCTTTTGGTGGAGCGCTGCTGCCATCTAGCGAAATGTAATTGGGTACTGCAGCCGCCCGGTTGGTGGAGCGCTGCTGCCATCTAGCGAAATGTAATTGGGTACTGCAGCCGCCCGGTTGGTGGAGCGCTGCTGCCATCTAGCGAAATATACTTGGGTACTGCAGCCGCCCGGTTTGTGGAGCGCTGCTGCCATCTAGCGAAATATATTTGGGTACTGCAGCCGGCGCTGTTAATGGAGCGCTGCTGCCATCTAGCGAAATGTAATTGGGTACTGCAGCCGCCCGGTTGGTGTAGCGCTGCTGCCATCTAGCGAAATATACTTGGGTACTGCAGCCGCCCGGTTGGTGGAGCGCTGCTGCCATCTAGCGAAATATATTTGGGTACTGCAGCCGGCCCTGTTGGTGGAGCGCTGCTGCCATCTAGCGAAATATACTTGGGTACTGCAGCCGCCCGGTTGGTGGAGCGCTGCTGCCATCTAGCGAAATATACTTGGGTACTGCAGCCGGCCCTGTTGGTGGAGCGCTGCTGCCATCTAGCGAAATATACTTGGGTACTGCAGCCGCCCGGTTGGTGGAGCGCTGCTGCCATCTAGCGAAATATATTTGGGTACTGCAGCCGGCCCGGTTGGTGGAGCGCTGCTGCCATCTAGCGAAATGTAATTGGGTACTGCAGCCGCCCGGTTGGTGGAGCGCTGCTGCCATCTAGCGAAATATACTTGGGTACTGCAGCCGCCCGGTTGGTGGAGCGCTGCTGCCATCTAGCGAAATGTAATTGGGTACTGCAGCCGGCCCTGTTGGTGGAGCGCTGCTGCCATCTAGCGAAATATACTTGGGTACTGCAGCCGCCCGGTTGGTGGAGCGCTGCTGCCATCTAGCGAAATATACTTGGGTACTGCAGCCGGCGCTGTTGGTGGAGCGCTGCTGCCATCTAGCGAAATATATTTGGGTACTGCAGCCGGCGCTGTTGGTGGAGCGCTGCTGCCATCTAGCGAAATATATTTGGGTACTGCAGCCGGCGCTGTTGGTGGAGCGCTGCTGCCATCTAGCGAAATGTAATTGGGTACTGCAGCCGGAGCTGTTGGTGGAGCGCTGCTGCCATCTAGCGAAATATATTTGGGTACTGCAGCCGGCTCTGTTGGTGGAGCGCTGCTGCCATCTAGCGAAATATACTTGGGTACTTCAGCCGGGTTTAGGGTTAGGGTTAGGGTTAGACTGTTAGGGTTAGGGTTAGACTTTTAGGGTTAGACTCTTAGGGTTAGACTCTTAGGGTTAGGGTTAGACTCTTACGGTTAGGGTTAGGGTTAGGGTTAGGCTTAGACTCTTAGGGTTAGGGTTAGACTCTTAGGGTTAGGGTTAGGGTTAGAGTTAGGGTTAGACTCTTAGGGTTAGGGTTAGACTCTTAGGGTTAGGGTTAGGGTTAGACTCTTAGGGTTAGGGTTAGACTCTTAGGGTTAGGGTTAGGGTTAGGGTTAGGGTTAGACTCTTAGGGTTAGGGTTAGACTCTTAGGGTTAGGGTTAGGGTTAGGGTTAGGGTTAGACTCTTAGGGTTAGGGTTAGACTCTTAGGGTTAGGGTTAGGGTTAGGGTTAGACTCTTAGGGTTAGGGTTAGGGTTACGGTTAGACTCTTAGGGTTAGAGTTAGGGTTAGGGTTAGACTCTTAGGGTTAGGGTTAGACTCTTAGGGTTAGGGTTGGGGTTAGGGTTAGACTCTTAGGGTTAGGGTTAGACTCTTAGGGTTAGAGTTAGGGTTAGGGTTAGGGTTAGACACTTAGGGTTAGGGTTAGGGTGAGGGTTAGAATCTTAGGGTTAGGGTTATATTCAGGGTTAGGGTTAGACTCTTAGGGTTAGGGTTAGGGTTAGGGTTAGACTCTTAGGGTAAGGGTTAGACTTAGGCTCTTAGGGTTAGGGTTAGACTCAGGCTCTTAGGGTTAGGGTTAGACTCAGGCTCTTAGGGTGAGGGTTAGACTCAGGCTCTTAGGGTGAGGGTTAGACTCAGGCTCTTAGGGTTAGGGTTAGAATCAGGCTCTTAGGGTTAGGGTCAGACTCAGTACTATATATTTGGGTACTGCAGCCGCCCTTTTGGTGGAGCGCTGCTGCCATCTAGCGAAATATACTTGGGTATTGCAGCCGGCGCTGTTGGTGGAGCGCTGCTGCCATCTAGCGAAATATATTTGGGTACTGCAGCCGGCCCTGTTGGTGGAGCGCTGCTGCCATCTAGCGAAATATAATTGGGTACTGCAGCCGCCCTTTTGGTGGAGCGCTGCTGCCATCTAGCGAAATATACTTGGGTACTGCAGCCGCCCGGTTGGTGGAGCGCTGCTGCCATCTAGCGAAATATATTTGGGTACTGCAGCCGCCCGGTTGGTGGAGCGCTGCTGCCATCTAGCGAAATGTAATGGGGTACTGCAGCCGCCCGGTTGGTGTAGCGCTGCTGCCATCTAGCGAAATATACTTGGGTACTGCAGCCGCCCGGTTGGTGGAGCGCTGCTGCCATCTAGCGAAATATATTTGGGTACTGCAGCCGCCCGGTTGGTGGAGCTCTGCTGCCATCTAGCGAAATATACTTGGGTACTGCAGCCGCCCTTTTGGTGGAGCGCTGCTGCCATCTAGCGAAATGTAATTGGGTACTGCAGCCGCCCGGTTGGTGGAGCGCTGCTGCCATCTAGCGAAATATACTTGGGTACTGCAGCCGGCGCTGTTGGTGGAGCGCTGCTGCCATCTAGCGAAATATACTTGGGTACTGCAGCCGCCCGGTTGGTGGAGCGCTGCTGCCATCTAGCGAAATATATTTGGGTACTGCTGCCGGCCCTGTTGGTGGAGCGCTGCTGCCATCTAGCGAAATATACTTGGGTACTGCAGCCGCCTTTTTGGTGGAGCGCTGCTGCCATCTAGCGAAATATACTTGGGTACTGCAGCCGCCCGGTTGGTGGAGCGCTGCTGCCATCTAGCGAAATATATTTGGGTACTGCAGCCGGCCCTGTTGGTGGAGCGCTGCTGCCATCTAGCGAAATATACTTGGGTACTGCAGCCGCCCTTTTGGTGGAGCGCTGCTGCCATCTAGCGAAATATACTTGGGTATTGCAGCCGGCGCTGTTGGTGGAGCGCTGCTGCCATCTAGCGAAATATACTTGGGTACTGCAGCCGGCCCTGTTGGTGGAGCGCTGCTGCCATCTAGCGAAATATATTTGGGTACTGCAGCCGCCCTTTTGGTGGAGCGCTGCTGCCATCTAGCGAAATATATTTGGGTACTGCAGCCAGCTCTGTTGGTGGAGCTCTGCTGCCATCTAGCGAAATATAATTGGGTACTGCAGCCGGCCTTTTGGTGGAGCGCTGCTGCCATCTAGCGAAATGTAATTGGGTACTGCAGCCGCCCGGTTGGTGGAGCGCTGCTGCCATCTAGCGAAATATACTTGGGTACTGCAGCCGGCGCTGTTGGTGGAGCGCTGCTGCCATCTAGCGAAATATATTTTGGTACTGCAGCCGGCGCTGTTGGTGGAGCGCTGCTGCCATCTAGCGAAATATATTTGGGTACTGCAGCCGGCTCTGTTGGTGGAGCGCTGCTGCCATCTAGCGAAATATATTTGGGTACTGCAGCCGGCTCTGTTTGTGGAGCGCTGCTGCCATCTAGCGAAATATACTTGGGTACTTCAGCCGGGTTTAGGGTTAGGGTTAGGGTTAGACTGTTAGGGTTAGGGTTAGACTCTTAGGGTTAGACTCTTAGGGTTAGACTCTTAGGGTTAGGGTTAGACTCTTAGGGTTAGGGTTAGGGTTAGGGTTAGGATTAGGGTTAGACTCTTAGGGTTAGGGTTAGACTCTTAGGGTTAGGGTTAGGGTTAGGGTTAGGGTTAGACTCTTAGGGTTAGGGTTAGACTCTTAGGGTTAGGGTTAGGGTTAGGGTTAGGGTTAGACTCTTAGGGTTAGGGTTAGATTCTTAGGGTTAGGGTTAGGGTTAGGGTTAGACTCTTAGGGTTAGGGTTAGACTCTTAGGGTTAGGGTTAGGGTTAGGGTTAGGGTTAGACTCTTAGGGTTAGGGTTAGATTCTTAGGGTTAGGGTTAGGGTTAGACTCTTAGGGTTAGGGTTAGACTCTTAGGGTTAGGGTTGGGGTTAGGGTTAGACTCTTAGGGTTAGGGTTAGACTCTTAGGGTTAGAGTTAGGGTTAGGGTTAGGGTTAGACACTTAGGGTTAGGGTTACGGTGAGGGTTAGACTCTTAGGGTTAGGGTTATATTCAGGGTTAGGGTTAGACTCTTAGGGTTAGGGTTAGGGTTAGGGTTAGACTCTTAGGGTAAGGGTTAGACTTAGGCTCTTAGGGTTAGGGTTAGACTCAGGCTCTTAGGGTTAGGGTTAGACTCAGGCTCTTAGGGTGAGGGTTAGACTCAGGCTCTTAGGGTTAGGGTTAGACTCAGGCTCTTAGGGTTAGGGTTAGACTCAGGCTCTTAGGGTTAGGGTCAGACTCAGTACTATATATTTGGGTACTGCAGCCGCCCTTTTGGTGGAGCGCTGCTGCCATCTAGCGAAATATACTTGGGTACTGCAGCCGGCGCTGTTGGTGGAGCGCTGCTGCCATCTAGCGAAATATATTTGGGTACTGCAGCCGGCGCTGTTGGTGGAGCGCTGCTGCCATCTAGCGAAATATATTTGGGTACTGCAGCCGCCCTTTTGGTGGAGCGCTGCTGCCATCTAGCGAAATATATTTGGATACTGCAGCCGGCTCTGTTGGTGGAGCTCTGCTGCCATCTAGCGAAATATACTTGGGTACTGCAGCCGCCCTTTTGGTGGAGCGCTGCTGCCATCTAGCGAAATGTAATTGGGTACTGCAGCCGCCCGGTTGGTGGAGCGCTGCTGCCATCTAGCGAAATGTAATTGGGTACTGCAGCCGCCCGGTTGGTGTAGCGCTGCTGCCATCTAGCGAAATATACTTGGGTACTGCAGCCGCCCGGTTTGTGGAGCGCTGCTGCCATCTAGCGAAATATATTTGGGTACTGCAGCCGGCCCTGTTGGTGGAGCGCTGCTGCCATCTAGCGAAATATACTTGGGTACTGCAGCCGCCCGGTTGGTGGAGCGCTGCTGCCATCTAGCGAAATATACTTGGGTACTGCAGCCGGCCCTGTTGGTGGAGCGCTGCTGCCATCTAGCGAAATATACTTGGGTACTGCAGCCGCCCGGTTGGTGGAGCGCTGCTGCCATCTAGCGAAATATATTTGGGTACTGCAGCCGGCGCTGTTGGTGGAGCGCTGCTGCCATCTAGCGAAATATATTTGGGTACTGCAGCCGCCCTTTTGGTGGAGCGCTGCTGCCATCTAGCGAAATATATTTGGGTACTGCAGCCGGCGCTGTTGGTGGAGCGCTGCTGCCATCTAGCGAAATATATTTGGGTACTGCAGCCGGCGCTGTTGGTGGAGCGCTGCTGCCATCTAGCGAAATATATTTGGGTACTGCAGCCGGCTCTGTTGGTGGAGCGCTGCTGCCATCTAGCGAAATATACTTGGGTACTTCAGCCGGGTTTAGGGTTAGGGTTAGGGTTAGACTGTTAGGGTTAGGCTTAGACTCTTAGGGTTAGACTCTTAGGGTTAGACTCTTAGGGTTAGGGTTAGGGTTAGGGTTAGGGTTAGGGTTAGACTCTTAGGGTTAGGGTTAGACTCTTAGGGTTAGGGTTAGGGTTAGGGTTAGGGTTAGACTCTTAGGGTTAGGGTTAGACTCTTAGGGTTAGGGTTAGGGTTAGGGTTAGGGTTAGACTCTTAGGGTTAGGGTTAGACTCTTAGGGTTAGGGTTAGGGTTAGGGTTAGGGTTAGACTCTTAGGGTTAGACTCTTAGGGTTAGGGTTAGGGTTAGGGTTAGACTCTTAGGGTTAGGGTTAGGGTTAGGGTTAGGGTTAGACTCTTAGGGTTAGGGTTACGGTTAGACTCTTAGGGTTAGAGTTAGGGTTAGGGTTAGACTCTTAAGGTTAGGGTTAGACTCTTAGGGTTAGGGTTGGGGTTAGGGTTAGACTCTTAGGGTTAGGGTTAGACTCTTAGGGTTAAGGTTAGGGTTAGGGTTAGACACTTAGGGTTAGGGTTAGGGTGAGGGTTAGACTCTTAGGGTTAGGGTTATATTCAGATTAGGGTTAGACTCTTAGGGTTAGGGTTAGGGTTAGGGTTAGACTCTTAGGGTAAGGGTTAGACTTAGGCTCTTAGGGTTAGGGTTAGACTCAGGCTCTTAGGGTTAGGGTTAGACTCAGGCTCTTAGGGTGAGGGTTAGACTCAGGCTCTTAGGGTTAGGGTTAGACTCAGGCTCTTAGGGTGAGGGTTAGACTCAGGCTCTTAGGGTTAGGGTTAGACTCAGGCTCTTAGGGTTAGGGTCAGACTCAGTACTATATATTTGGGTACTGCAGCCGCCCTTTTGGTGGAGCGCTGCTGCCATCTAGCGAAATATACTTGGGTATTGCAGCCGGTGCTGTTGGTGGAGCGCTGCTGCCATCTAGCGAAATATATTTGGGTACTGCAGCCGGCCCTGTTGGTGGAGCGCTGCTGCCATCTAGCGAAATATACTTGGGTACTGCAGCCGGCTCTGTTGGTGGAGCGCTGCTGCCATCTAGCGAAATATACTTGGGTACTGCAGCCGGGTTTAGGGTTAGGGTTAGGGTTAGACTGTTAGGGTTAGGGTTAGGGTTAGGGTTAGACTCTTAGGGTTAGGGTTAGACTAACTACTATATATTTGGGTAGTGCAGCCACCCTTTTTGTGGAGCGCTGCTGCCATCTAGCGAAATATACTTGAGTACTGCAGCCGGCGCTGTTGGTGGAGCGCTGCTGCCATCTAGCGAAATATACTTTGGTACTGCAGCCGCCCGGTTGGTTGAGCACTGCCGCCGTCTAGCGAAATATACTTGGGTACTGCAGCCGCCCTTTTGGTGGAGCGCTGCTGCCATCTAGCGAAATATATTTGGGTACTGCAGCCGGCGCTGTTGGTGGATCGCTGCTGCCATCTAGCGAAATATATTTGGGTACTGCAGCCGGCCCTGTTTGTGGAGCGCTGCTGCCATCTAGCGAAATATATTTGGGTACTGCAGCCGGCTCTGTTGGTGGAGCGCTGCTGCCATCTAGCGAAATATACTTGGGTACTTCAGCCGGGTTTAGGGTTAGGGTTAGGGTTAGACTGTTAGGGTTAGGGTTAGGGTTAGGGTTAGACTCTTAGGGTTAGACTCTTAGGGTTAGGGTTAGACTCTTACGGTTAGGGTTAGGGTTAGGGTTAGACTCTTAGGGTTAGGGTTAGACTCTTAGGGTTAGGGTTAGGGTTAGGGTTAGACTCTTAGGGTTAGGGTTAGACTCTTAGGGTTAGGGTTAGGGTTAGGGTTAGGGTTAGACTCTTAGGGTTAGGGTTAGACTCTTAGGGTTAGGGTTAGGGTTAGGGTTAGACTCTTAGGGTTAGGGTTAGGGTTAGGGTTAGGGTTACACTCTTAGGCTTAGGGTTAGGGTTAGACTCTTAGGGTTAGGGTTAGACTTAGGCTCTTAGGGTTAGGGTTAGACTCAGGCTCTTAGGGTTAGGGTTAGACTCAGGCTCTTACGGTTAGGGTTAGACTCAGGCTCTTAGGGTTAGGGTTAGACACAGGCTCTTAGGGTTAGGGTCAGATTTAGTACTATATATTTGTGTACTGCAGCCGCCCTTTTGGTGGAACGCTGCTGCCATCTAGCGAAATATACTTGGGTACTGCAGCCGGCCCTGTTGGTGGAGCGCTGCTGCCATCTAGCGAAATATACTTGGGTACTGCAGCCGCCCGGTTGGTGGAGCGCTGCTGCCATCTAGCGAAATATACTTGGGTACTGCAGCCGGCCCTGTTGGTGGAGCGCTGCTGCCATCTAGCGAAATATACTTGGGTACTGCAGCCGCCCGGTTGGTGGAGCGCTGCTGCCATCTAGCGAAATATATTTGGGTACTGCAGCCGGCCCTGTTGGTGGAGCGCTGCTGCCATCTAGCGAAATATACTTGGGTACTGCAGCCGCCAGGTTGGTGGAGCGCTGCTGCCATCTAGCGAAATATACTTGGGTACTGCAGCCGGCGCTGTTGGTGGAGCGCTGCTGCCATCTAGCGAAATATATTTGGGTACTGCAGCCGCCCGGTTGGTGGAGCGCTGCTGCCATCTAGCGAAATATATTTGGGTACTGCAGCCGGAGCTGTTGGTGGAGCGCTGCTGCCATCTAGCGAAATATATTTGGGTACTGCAGCCGGCTCTGTTGGTGGAGCGCTGCTGCCATCTAGCGAAATATACTTGGGTACTTCAGCCGGGTTTAGGGTTAGGGTTAGGGTTAGACTGTTAGGTTTAGGCTTAGACTCTTAGGGTTAGACTCTTAGGGTTAGACTCTTAGGGTTAGGGTTAGACTCTTACGGTTAGGGTTAGGGTTAGGGTTAGGGTTAGACTCTTAGGGTTAGGGTTAGACTCTTAGGGTTAGGGTTAGGGTTAGGGTTAGGGTTAGACTCTTAGGGTTAGGGTTAGACTCTTAGGGTTAGGGTTAGGGTTAGGGTTAGGGTTAGACTCTTAGGGTTAGGGTTAGACTCTTAGGGTTAGGGTTAGGGTTAGGGTTAGGGTTAGACTCTTAGGGTTAGGGTTAGACTCTTAGGGTTAGGGTTAGGGTTAGGGTTAGACTCTTAGGGTTAGGGTTATATTCAGGGTTAGGGTTAGACTCTTAGGGTTAGGGTTAGGGTTAGGGTTAGACTCTTAGGGTTAGGGTTAGGGTTAGGCTCTTAGGGTTAGGGTTAGACTCAGGCTCTTAGGGTGAGGGTTAGACTCAGGCTCTTAGGGTTAGGGTTAGACTCAGGCTCTTAGGGTGAGGGTTAGACTCAGGCTCTTAGGGTGAGGGTTGGACTCAGGCTCTTAGGGTTAGGGTTAGACTCAGGCTCTTAGGGTGAGGGTTAGACTCAGGCTCTTAGGGTTAGGGTTAGAATCAGGCTCTTAGGGTTAGGGTCAGACTCAGTACTATATATTTGGGTACTGCAGCCGCCCTTTTGGTGGAGCGCTGCTGCCATCTAGCGAAATATACTTGGGTATTGCAGCCGGCGCTCTTGGTGGAGCGCTGCTGCCATCTAGCGAAATATATTTGGGTACTGCAGCCGGCCCTGTTGGTGGAGCGCTGCTGCCATCTAGCGAAATGTAATTGGGTACTGCAGCCGCCCTTTTGGTGGAGCGCTGCTGCCATCTAGCGAAATATATTTGGGTACTGCAGCCGGCCCTGTTGGTGGAGCGCTGCTGCCATCTAGCGAAATATACTTGGGTACTGCAGCCGGCTCTGTTGGTGGAGCGCTGCTGCCATCTAGCGAAATGTAATTGGGTACTGCAGCCGCCCGGTTGGTGGAGCGCTGCTGCCATCTAGCGAAATATATTTGGGTACTGCAGCCGGCCCTGTTGGTGGAGCTCTGCTGCCATCTAGCGAAATTTAATTGGGTACTGCAGCCGCCCGGTTGGTGGAGCGCTGCTGCCATCTAGCGAAATATATTTGGGTACTGCAGCCGGCCCTGTTGGTGGAGCGCTGCTGCCATCTAGCGAAATATACTTGGGTACTGCAGCCGGCTCTGTTGGTGGAGCGCTGCTGCCATCTAGCGAAATATACTTGGGTACTGCAGCCGGGTTTAGGGTTAGGGTTAGGGTTAGACTGTTAGGGTTAGGGTTAGGGTTAGGGTTAGACTCTTAGGGTTAGACTCTTAGGGTTAGGGTTAGACTCACTACTATATATTTGGGTAGTGCAGCCACCCTTTTTGTGGAGCGCTGCTGCCATCTAGCGAAATATACTTGAGTACTGCAGCCGGCGCTGTTGGTGGAGCGCTGCTGCCATCTAGCGAAATATATTTGGGTACTGCAGCCGGCGCTGTTGGTGGATCGCTGCTGCCATCTAGCGAAATATATTTGGGTACTGCAGCCGGCCCTGTTTGTGGAGCGCTGCTGCCATCTAGCGAAATATATTTGGGTACTGCAGCCGGCTCTGTTGGTGGAGCGCTGCTGCCATCTAGCGAAATATACTTGGGTACTTCAGCCGGGTTTAGGGTTAGGGTTAGGGTTAGACTGTTAGGGTTAGGGTTAGGGTTAGGGTTAGACTCTTAGGGTTAGACTCTTAGGGTTAGGGTTAGACTCTTACGGTTAGGGTTAGGGTTAGGGTTAGGGTTAGGGTTAGACTCTTAGGGTTAGGGTTAGACTCTTAGGGTTAGAGTTAGGGTTAGGGTTAGACTCTTAGGGTTAGGGTTAGACTCTTAGGGTTAGGGTTAAGGTTAGGGTTAGGGTTAGACTCTTAGGGTTAGGGTTAGACTCTTAGGGTTAGGGTTAGGGTTAGGGTTAGACTCTTAGGGTTAGGGTTAGGGTTAGGGTTAGGGTTACACTCTTAGGCTTAGGGTTAGGGTTAGACTCTTAGGGTTAGGGTTAGACTTAGGCTCTTAGGGTTAGGGTTAGACTCAGGCTCTTAGGGTTAGGGTTAGACTCAGGCTCTTACGGTTAGGGTTAGACTCAGGCTCTTAGGGTTAGGGTTAGACACAGGCTCTTAGGGTTAGGGTCAGATTTAGTACTATATATTTGTGTACTGCAGCCGCCCTTTTGGTGGAACGCTGCTGCCATCTAGCGAAATATACTTGGGTACTGCAGCCGGCCCTGTTGGTGGAGCGCTGCTGCCATCTAGCGAAATATACTTGGGTACTGCAGCCGCCCGGTTGGTGGAGCGCTGCTGCCATCTAGCGAAATATACTTGGGTACTGCAGCCGGCCCTGTTGGTGGAGCGCTGCTGCCATCTAGCGAAATATACTTGGGTACTGCAGCCGCCCGGTTGGTGGAGCGCTGCTGCCATCTAGCGAAATATATTTGGGTACTGCAGCCGGCCCTGTTGGTGGAGCGCTGCTGCCATCTAGCGAAATATACTTGGGTACTGCAGCCGGCCCTGTTGGTGGAGCGCTGCTGCCATCTAGCGAAATATACTTGGGTACTGCAGCAGGCTCTGTTGGTGGAGCGCTGCTGCCATCTAGCGAAATGTAATTGGGTACTGCAGCCGCCCCGTTGGTGGAGCGCTGCTGCCATCTAGCGAAATATATTTGGGTACTGCAGCCGGCCCTGTTGGTGGAGCTCTGCTGCCATCTAGCGAAATTTAATTGGGTACTGCAGCCGCCCGGTTGGTGGAGCGCTGCTGCCATCTAGCGAAATATATTTGGGTACTGCAGCCGGCCCTGTTGGTGGAGCGCTGCTGCCATCTAGCGAAATATACTTGGGTACTGCAGCCGGGTTTAGGGTTAGGGTTAGGGTTAGACTGTTAGGTTTAGGGTTAGGGTTAGGGTTAGACTCTTAGGGTTAGACTCTTAGGGTTAGGGTTAGACTCACTACTATATATTTGGGTAGTGCAGCCACCCTTTTTGTGGAGCGCTGCTGCCATCTAGCGAAATATACTTGAGTACTGCAGCCGGCGCTGTTGGTGGAGCGCTGCTGCCATCTAGCGAAATATACTTTGGTACTGCAGCCGCCCGGTTCGTTGAGCACTGCCGCCGTCTAGCGAAATATACTTGGGTACTGCAGCCGCCCTTTTGGTGGAGCGCTGCTGCCATCTAGCGAAATATATTTGGGTACTGCAGCCGGCGCTGTTGGTGGATCGCTGCTGCCATCTAGCGAAATATATTTGGGTACTGCAGCCGGCCCTGTTTGTGGAGCGCTGCTGCCATCTAGCGAAATATATTTGGGTACTGCAGCCGGCTCTGTTGGTGGAGCGCTGCTGCCATCTAGCGAAATATACTTGGGTACTTCAGCCGGGTTTAGGGTTAGGGTTAGGGTTAGACTGTTAGGGTTAGGGTTAGGGTTAGGGTTAGACTCTTAGGGTTAGACTCTTAGGGTTAGGGTTAGACTCTTACGGTTAGGGTTAGGGTTAGGGTTAGGGTTAGGGTTAGACTCTTAGGGTTAGGGTTAGACTCTTAGGGTTAGAGTTAGGGTTAGGGTTAGACTCTTAGGGTTAGGGTTAGACTCTTAGGGTTAGGGTTAAGGTTAGGGTTAGGGTTAGACTCTTAGGGTTAGGGTTAGACTCTTAGGGTTAGGGTTAGGGTTAGGGTTAGACTCTTAGGGTTAGGGTTAGGGTTAGGGTTAGGGTTACACTCTTAGGCTTAGGGTTAGGGTTAGACTCTTAGGGTTAGGGTTAGACTTAGGCTCTTAGGGTTAGGGTTAGACTCAGGCTCTTAGGGTTAGGGTTAGACTCAGGCTCTTACGGTTAGGGTTTGACTCAGGCTCTTAGGGTTAGGGTTAGACACAGGCTCTTAGGGTTAGGGTCAGATTTAGTACTATATATTTGTGTACTGCAGCCGCCCTTTTGGTGGAACGCTGCTGCCATCTAGCGAAATATACTTGGGTACTGCAGCCGGCCCTGTTGGTGGAGCTCTGCTGCCATCTAGCGAAATTTAATTGGGTACTGCAGCCGCCCGGTTGGTGGAGCGCTGCTGCCATCTAGCGAAATATATTTGGGTACTGCAGCCGGCCCTGTTGGTGGAGCGCTGCTGCCATCTAGCGAAATATACTTGGGTACTGCAGCCGGGTTTAGGGTTAGGGTTAGGGTTAGACTGTTAGGTTTAGGGTTAGGGTTAGGGTTAGACTCTTAGGGTTAGACTCTTAGGGTTAGGGTTAGACTCACTACTATATATTTGGGTAGTGCAGCCACCCTTTTTGTGGAGCGCTGCTGCCATCTAGCGAAATATACTTGAGTACTGCAGCCGGCGCTGTTGGTGGAGCGCTGCTGCCATCTAGCGAAATATACTTTGGTACTGCAGCCGCCCGGTTCGTTGAGCACTGCCGCCGTCTAGCGAAATATACTTGGGTACTGCAGCCGCCCTTTTGGTGGAGCGCTGCTGCCATCTAGCGAAATATATTTGGGTACTGCAGCCGGCGCTGTTGGTGGATCGCTGCTGCCATCTAGCGAAATATATTTGGGTACTGCAGCCGGCCCTGTTTGTGGAGCGCTGCTGCCATCTAGCGAAATATATTTGGGTACTGCAGCCGGCTCTGTTGGTGGAGCGCTGCTGCCATCTAGCGAAATATACTTGGGTACTTCAGCCGGGTTTAGGGTTAGGGTTAGGGTTAGACTGTTAGGGTTAGGGTTAGGGTTAGGGTTAGACTCTTAGGGTTAGACTCTTAGGGTTAGGGTTAGACTCTTACGGTTAGGGTTAGGGTTAGGGTTAGGGTTAGGGTTAGACTCTTAGGGTTAGGGTTAGACTCTTAGGGTTAGAGTTAGGGTTAGGGTTAGACTCTTAGGGTTAGGGTTAGACTCTTAGGGTTAGGGTTAAGGTTAGGGTTAGGGTTAGACTCTTAGGGTTAGGGTTAGACTCTTAGGGTTAGGGTTAGGGTTAGGGTTAGACTCTTAGGGTTAGGGTTAGGGTTAGGGTTAGGGTTACACTCTTAGGCTTAGGATTAGGGTTAGACTCTTAGGGTTAGGGTTAGACTTAGGCTCTTAGGGTTAGGGTTAGACTCAGGCTCTTAGGGTTAGGGTTAGACTCAGGCTCTTACGGTTAGGGTTTGACTCAGGCTCTTAGGGTTAGGGTTAGACACAGGCTCTTAGGGTTAGGGTCAGATTTAGTACTATATATTTGTGTACTGCAGCCGCCCTTTTGGTGGAACGCTGCTGCCATCTAGCGAAATATACTTGGGTACTGCAGCCGGCCCTGTTGGTGGAGCGCTGCTGCCATCTAGCGAAATATACTTGGGTACTGCAGCCGCCCGGTTGGTGGAGCGCTGCTGCCATCTAGCGAAATATACTTGGGTACTGCAGCCGGCCCTGTTGGTGGAGCGCTGCTGCCATCTAGCGAAATATACTTGGGTACTGCAGCCGCCCGGTTGGTGGAGCGCTGCTGCCATCTAGCGAAATATATTTGGGTACTGCAGCCGGCCCTGTTGGTGGAGCGCTGCTGCCATCTAGCGAAATATACTTGGGTACTGCAGCCGCCAGGTTGGTGGAGCGCTGCTGCCATCTAGCGAAATATACTTGGGTACTGCAGCCGGCGCTGTTGGTGGAGCGCTGCTGCCATCTAGCGAAATATATTTGGGTACTGCAGCCGGCGCTGTTGGTGGAGCGCTGCTGCCATCTAGCGAAATATATTTGGGTACTGCAGCCGGCTCTGTTGGTGGAGCGCTGCTGCCATCTAGCGAAATATATTTGGGTACTGCAGCCGGCTCTGTTTGTGGAGCGCTGCTGCCATCTAGCGAAATATACTTGGGTACTGCAGCCGGCCCTGTTGGTGGAGCGCTGCTGCCATCTAGCAAAATATATTTGGGTACTGCAGCCGCCCTTTTGGTGGAGCGCTGCTGCCATCTAGCGAAATATATTTGGGTACTGCAGCCGGCCCTGTTGGTGGAGCTCTGCTGCCATCTAGCGAAATATACTTGGGTACTGCAGCCGCCCTTTTGGTGGAACGCTGCTGCCATCTAGCGAAATATATTTGGGTACTGCAGCCGGCCCTGTTGGTGGAGCTCTGCTGCCATCTAGCGAAATATACTTGGGTACTGCAGCCGCCCGGTTGGTGGAGCGCTGCTGCCATCTAGCGAAATATACTTGGGTACTGCAGCCGGCCCTGTTGGTGGAGCGCTGCTGCCATCTAGCGAAATATACTTGGGTACTGCAGCCGCCCGGTTGGTGGAGCGCTGCTGCCATCTAGCGAAATATACTTGGGTACTGCAGCCGGCGCTGTTGGTGGAGCGCTGCTGCCATCTAGCGAAATATATTTGGGTACTGCAGCCGGCCCTGTTGGTGGAGCGCTGCTGCCATCTAGCGAAATGTAATTGGGTACTGCAGCCGCCCTTTTGGTGGAGCGCTGCTGCCATCTAGCGAAATATACTTGGGTACTGCAGCCGCCCGGTTGGTGGAGCGCTGCTGCCATCTAGCGAAATATACTTGGGTACTGCAGCCGGCCCTGTTGGTGGAGCGCTGCTGCCATCTAGCGAAATATATTTGGGTACTGCAGCCGCCCTTTTGGTGGAGCGCTGCTGCCATCTAGCGAAATATATTTGGGTACTGCAGCCGGCCCTGTTGGTGGAGCTCTGCTGCCATCTAGCGAAATATACTTGGGTACTGCAGCCGCCCTTTTGGTGGAGCGCTGCTGCCATCTAGCGAAATATATTTGGGTACTGCAGCCGGCCCTGTTGGTGGAGCTCTGCTGCCATCTAGCGAAATATACTTGGGTACTGCAGCCGCCCGGTTGTTGGAGCGCTGCTGCCATCTAGCGAAATATACTTGGGTACTGCAGCCGGCGCTGTTGGTGGAGCGCTGCTGCCATCTAGCGAAATATACTTGGGTACTGCAGCCGCCCGGTTGGTGGAGCGCTGCTGCCATCTAGCGAAATATACTTGGGTACTGCAGCCGGCGCTGTTGGTGGAGCGCTGCTGCCATCTAGCGAAATATATTTGGGTACTGCAGCCGGCCCTGTTGGTGGAGCGCTGCTGCCATCTAGCGAAATGTAATTGGGTACTGCAGCCGCCCTTTTGGTGGAGCGCTGCTGCCATCTAGCGAAATATAATTGGGTACTGCAGCCGGCTCTGTTGGTGGAGCGCTGCTGGCATCTAGCGAAATATATTTGGGTACTGCAGCCGGCCCTGTTGGTGGAGCTCTGCTGCCATCTAGCGAAATATACTTGGGTACTGCAGCCGCCCGGTTGGTGGAGCGCTGCTGCCATCTAGCGAAATGTAATTGGGTACTGCAGCCGCCCGGTTGGTGTAGCGCTGCTGCCATCTAGCGAAATATACTTGGGTACTGCAGCCGCCCGGTTGGTGGAGCGCTGCTGCCATCTAGCGAAATGTAATGGGGTACTGCAGCCGCCCGGTTGGTGTAGCGCTGCTGCCATCTAGCGAAATATACTTGGGTACTGCAGCCGCCCGGTTGGTGGAGCGCTGCTGCCATCTAGCGAAATATACTTGGGTACTGCAGCCGGCCCTGTTGGTGGAGCGCTGCTGCCATCTAGCGAAATATATTTGGGTACTGCAGCCGCCCTTTTGGTGGAGCGCTGCTGCCATCTAGCGAAATATATTTGGGTACTGCAGCCGGCCCTGTTGGTGGAGCTCTGCTGCCATCTAGCGAAATATACTTGGGTACTGCAGCCGCCCTTTTGGTGGAGCGCTGCTGCCATCTAGCGAAATATATTTGGGTACTGCAGCCGGCCCTGTTGGTGGAGCTCTGCTGCCATCTAGCGAAATATACTTGGGTACTGCAGCCGCCCGGTTGGTGGAGCGCTGCTGCCATCTAGCGAAATATACTTGGGTACTGCAGCCGGCCCTGTTGGTGGAGCGCTGCTGCCATCTAGCGAAATATACTTGGGTACTGCAGCCGCCCGGTTGGTGGAGCGCTGCTGCCATCTAGCGAAATATACTTGGGTACTGCAGCCGGCGCTGTTGGTGGAGCGCTGCTGCCATCTAGCGAAATATATTTGGGTACTGCAGCCGGCGCTGTTGGTGGAGCGCTGCTGCCATCTAGCGAAATATATTTGGGTACTGCAGCCGGCTCTGTTGGTGGAGCGCTGCTGCCATCTAGCGAAATATACTTGGGTACTTCAGCCGGGTTTAGGGTTAGGGTTAGGGTTAGACTGTTAGGGTTAGGGTTAGACTCTTAGGGTTAGACTCTTAGGGTTAGACTCTTAGGGTTAGGGTTAGACTCTTACGGTTAGGGTTAGGGTTAGGGTTAGGGTTAGACTCTTAGGGTTAGGGTTAGACTCTTAGGGTTAGGGTTAGGGTTAGGGTTATGGTTAGACTCTTAGGGTTAGGGTTAGACTCTTAGGGTTAGGGTTAGGGTTAGGGTTAGGGTTAGACTCTTAGGGTTAGTGTTAGACTCTTAGGGTTAGGGTTAGGGTTAGGGTTAGGGTTAGACTCTTAGGGTTAGGGTTAGACTCTTAGGGTTAGGGTTGGGGTTAGGGTTAGACTCTTAGGGTTAGGGTTAGACTCTTAGGGTTAGAGTTAGGGTTAGGGTTAGGGTTAGACACTTAGGGTTAGGGTTACGGTGAGGGTTAGACTTTTAGAGTTAGGGTTATATTCAGGGTTAGGGTTAGACTCTTAGGGTTAGGGTTAGGGTTAGGGTTAGACTCTTAGGGTAAGGGTTAGACTTAGGCTCTTAGGGTTAGGGTTAGACTCAGGCTCTTAGGGTGAGGGTTAGACTCAGGCTCTTAGGGTGAGGGTTAGACTCAGGCTCTTAGGGTTAGGGTTAGACTCAGGCTCTTAGGGTTAGGGTCAGACTCAGTACTATATATTTGGGTACTGCAGCCGCCCTTTTGGTGGAGCGCTGCTGCCATCTAGCGAAATATACTTGGGTACTGCAGCCGCCCTTTTGGTGGAGCGCTGCTGCCATCTAGCGAAATATATTTGGATACTGCAGCCGCCCGGTTGGTGGAGCTCTGCTGCCATCTAGCGAAAGATACTTGGGTACTGCAGCCGCCCTTTTGGTGGAGCGCTGCTGCCATCTAGCGAAATGTAATTGGGTACTGCAGCCGCCCGGTTGGTGGAGCGCTGCTGCCATCTAGCGAAATGTAATTGGGTACTGCAGCCGCCCGGTTGGTGGAGCGCTGCTGCCATCTAGCGAAATATACTTGGGTACTGCAGCCGCCCGGTTTGTGGAGCGCTGCTGCCATCTAGCGAAATATATTTGGGTACTGCAGCCGGCGCTGTTAATGGAGCGCTGCTGCCATCTAGCGAAATGTAATTGAGTACTGCAGCCGCCCGGTTGGTGTAGCGCTGCTGCCATCTAGCGAAATATACTTGGGTACTGCAGCCGCCCGGTTGGTGGAGCGCTGCTGCCATCTAGCGAAATATATTTGGGTACTGCAGCCGGCCCTGTTGGTGGAGCGCTGCTGCCATCTAGCGAAATATACTTGGGTACTGCAGCCGGCCCTGTTGGTGGAGCGCTGCTGCCATCTAGCGAAATATACTTGGGTACTGCAGCCGCCCGGTTGATGGAGCGCTGCTGCCATCTAGCGAAATATATTTGGGTACTGCAGCCGGCGCTGTTGGTGGAGCGCTGCTGCCATCTAGCGAAATATATTTGGGTACTGCAGCCGCCCGGTTGGTGGAGCGCTGCTGCCATCTAGCGAAATATATTTGGGTACTGCAGCCGGCGCTGTTGGTGGAGCGCTGCTGCCATCTAGCGAAATATATTTGGGTACTGCAGCCGGCGCTGTTGGTGGAGCGCTGCTGCCATCTAGCGAAATATATTTGGGTACTGCAGCCGGCTCTGTTGGTGGAGCGCTGCTGCCATCTAGCGAAATATACTTGGGTACTTCAGCCGGGTTTAGGGTTAGGGTTAGGGTTAGACTGTTAGGGTTAGGGTTAGACTCTTAGGGTTAGACTCTTAGGGTTAGACTCTTAGGGTTAGGGTTAGGGTTAGGGTTAGGGTTAGGGTTAGACTCTTAGGGTTAGGGTTAGACTCTTAGGGTTAGGGTTAGGGTTAGGGTTAGGGTTAGACTCTTAGGGTTAGGGTTAGACTCTTAGGGTTAGGGTTAGGGTTAGGGCTAGGGTTAGACTCTTAGGGTTAGGGTTAGACTCTTAGGGTTAGGGTTAGGGTTAGGGTTAGGGTTAGACTCTTAGGGTTAGGGTTAGACTCTTAGGGTTAGGGTTAGGGTTAGGGTTAGACTCTTAGGGTTAGGGTTAGGGTTAGGGTTAGGGTTAGACTCTTAGGGTTAGGGTTACGGTTAGACTCTTAGGGTTAGAGTTAGGGTTAGGGTTAGACTCTTAAGGTTAGGGTTAGACTCTTAGGGTTAGGGTTGGGGTTAGGGTTAGACTCTTAGGGTTAGGGTTAGACTCTTAGGGTTAAAGTTAGGGTTAGGGTTAGACACTTAGGGTTAGGGTTAGGGTGAGGGTTAGACTCTTAGGGTTAGGGTTATATTCAGATTAGGGTTAGACTCTTAGGGTTAGGGTTAGGGTTAGACTCTTAGGGTAAGGGTTAGACTTAGGCTCTTAGGGTTAGGGTTAGACTCAGGCTCTTAGGGTTAGGGTTAGACTCAGGCTCTTAGGGTGAGGGTTAGACTCAGGCTCTTAGGGTTAGGGTTAGACTCAGGCTCTTAGGGTGAGGGTTAGACTCAGGCTCTTAGGGTTAGGGTTAGACTCAGGCTCTTAGGGTTAGGGTCAGACTCAGTACTATATATTTGGGTACTGCAGCCGCCCTTTTGGTGGAGCGCTGCTGCCATCTAGCGAAATATACTTGGGTATTGCAGCCGGTGCTGTTGGTGGAGCGCTGCTGCCATCTAGCGAAATATATTTGGGTACTGCAGCCGGCCCTGTTGGTGGAGCGCTGCTGCCATCTAGCGAAATATACTTGGGTACTGCAGCCGGCTCTGTTGGTGGAGCGCTGCTGCCATCTAGCGAAATATACTTGGGTACTGCAGCCGGGTTTAGGGTTAGGGTTAGGGTTAGACTGTTAGGGTTAGGGTTAGGGTTAGGGTTAGACTCTTAGGGTTAGACTCTTAGGGTTAGGGTTAGACTCACTACTATATATTTGGGTAGTGCAGCCACCCTTTTTGTGGAGCGCTGCTGCCATCTAGCGAAATATACTTGAGTACTGCAGCCGGCGCTGTTGGTGGAGCGCTGCTGCCATCTAGCGAAATATACTTTGGTACTGCAGCCGCCCGGTTGGTTGAGCACTGCCGCCGTCTAGCGAAATATACTTGGGTACTGCAGCCGCCCTTTTGGTGGAGCGCTGCTGCCATCTAGCGAAATATATTTGGGTACTGCAGCCGGCGCTGTTGGTGGATCGCTGCTGCCATCTAGCGAAATATATTTGGGTACTGCAGCCGGCCCTGTTTGTGGAGCGCTGCTGCCATCTAGCGAAATATACTTGGGTACTTCAGCCGGGTTTAGGGTTAGGGTTAGGGTTAGACTGTTAGGGTTAGGGTTAGGGTTAGGGTTAGACTCTTAGGGTTAGACTCTTAGGGTTAGGGTTAGACTCTTACGGTTAGGGTTAGGGTTAGGGTTAGGGTTAGGGTTAGACTCTTAGGGTTAGGGTTAGACTCTTAGGGTTAGGGTTAGGGTTAGGGTTAGACTCTTAGGGTTA
Source organism: Falco punctatus (assembly GCF_963210335.1). Taxonomy (NCBI): domain Eukaryota; kingdom Metazoa; phylum Chordata; class Aves; order Falconiformes; family Falconidae; genus Falco; species Falco punctatus. Next base: position 668,885 of record NW_027660079.1, read on the forward strand.
GGGTTAGACTCTTAGGGTTAGGGTTAAGGTTAGGGTTAGGGTTAGACTCTTAGGGTTAGGGTTAGACTCTTAGGGTTAGGGTTAGGGTTAGGGTTAGACTCTTAGGGTTAGGGTTAGGGTTAGGGTTAGGGTTACACTCTTAGGCTTAGGGTTAGGGTTAGACTCTTAGGGTTAGGGTTAGACTTAGGCTCTTAGGGTTAGGGTTAGACTCAGGCTCTTAGGGTTAGGGTTAGACTCAGGCTCTTACGGTTAGGGTTAGACTCAGGCTCTTAGGGTTAGGGTTAGACACAGGCTCTTAGGGTTAGGGTCAGATTTAGTACTATATATTTGTGTACTGCAGCCGCCCTTTTGGTGGAACGCTGCTGCCATCTAGCGAAATATACTTGGGTACTGCAGCCGGCGCTGTTAATGGAGCGCTGCTGCCATCTAGCGAAATATACTTGGGTACTGCAGCCGCCCGGTTGGTGGAGCGCTGCTGCCATCTAGCGAAATATACTTGGGTACTGCAGCCGGCCCTGTTGGTGGAGCGCTGCTGCCATCTAGCGAAATATACTTGGGTACTGCAGCCGCCCGGTTGGTGGAGCGCTGCTGCCATCTAGCGAAATATATTTGGGTACTGCAGCCGGCCCTGTTGGTGGAGCGCTGCTGCCATCTAGCGAAATATACTTGGGTACTGCAGCCGCCAGGTTGGTGGAGCGCTGCTGCCATCTAGCGAAATATACTTGGTTACTGCAGCCGGCGCTGTTGGTGGAGCGCTGCTGCCATCTAGCGAAATATATTTGGGTACTGCAGCCGGCGCTGTTGGTGGAGCGCTGCTGCCATCTAGCGAAATATATTTGGGTACTGCAGCCGGCTCTGTTGGTGGAGCGCTGCTGCCATCTAGCGAAATATATTTGGGTACTGCAGCCGGCTCTGTTTGTGGAGCGCTGCTGCCATCTAGCGAAATATACTTGGGTACTTCAGCCGGGTTTAGGGTTAGGGTTAGGGTTAGACTGTTAGGGTTAGGCTTAGACTCTTAGGGTTAGACTCTTAGGGTTAGACTCTTAGGGTTAGGGTTAGACTCTTACGGTTAGGGTTAGGGTTAGGGTTAGGGTTAGACTCTTAGGGTTAGGGTTAGACTCTTAGGGTTAGGGTTAGGGTTAGGGTTAGGGTTAGACTCTTAGGGTTAGGGTTAGACTCTTAGGGTTAGGGTTAGGGTTAGGGTTAGGGTTAGACTCTTAGGGTTAGGGTTAGACTCTTAGGGTTAGGGTTAGGGTTAGGGTTAGGGTTAGACTCTTAGGGTTAGGGTTAGACTCTTAGGGTTAGGGTTAGGGTTAGGGTTAGACTCTTAGGGTTAGGGTTATATTCAGGGTTAGGGTTAGACTCTTAGGGTTAGGGTTAGGGTTAGGGTTAGACTCTTAGGGTTAGGGTTAGGGTTAGGCTCTTAGGGTTAGGGTTAGACTCAGGCTCTTAGGGTTAGGGTTAGACTCAGGCTCTTAGGGTGAGGGTTAGACTCAGGCTCTTAGGGTGAGGGTTGGACTCAGGCTCTTAGGGTTAGGGTTAGACTCAGGCTCTTAGGGTGAGGGTTAGACTCAGGCTCTTAGGGTTAGGGTTAGAATCAGGCTCTTAGGGTTAGGGTCAGACTCAATACTATATATTTGGGTACTGCAGCCGCCCTTTTGGTGGAGCGCTGCTGCCATCTAGCGAAATATAATTGGGTACTGCAGCCGGCGCTCTTGGTGGAGCGCTGCTGCCATCTAGCGAAATATATTTGGGTACTGCAGCCGGCCCTGTTGGTGGAGCGCTGCTGCCATCTAGCGAAATGTAATTGGGTACTGCAGCCGCCCTTTTGGTGGAGCGCTGCTGCCATCTAGCGAAATATATTTGGGTACTGCAGCCGGCCCTGTTGGTGGAGCGCTGCTGCCATCTAGCGAAATATACTTGGGTACTGCAGCCGGCTCTGTTGGTGGAGCGCTGCTGCCATCTAGCGAAATGTAATTGGGTACTGCAGCCGCCCGGTTGGTGGAGCGCTGCTGCCATCTAGCGAAATATATTTGGGTACTGCAGCCGGCCCTGTTGGTGGAGCTCTGCTGCCATCTAGCGAAATATACTTGGGTACTGCAGCCGCCCGGTTGGTGTAGCGCTGCTGCCATCTAGCGAAATATACTTGGGTACTGCAGCCGCCCGGTTGGTGTAGCGCTGCTGCCATCTAGCGAAATATATTTGGGTACTGCAGCCGCCCTTTTGGTGGAGCGCTGCTGCCATCTAGCGAAATATACTTGGGTACTGCAGCCGGCCCTGTTGGTGGAGCTCTGCTGCCATCTAGCGAAATATACTTGGGTACTGCAGCCGCCCTTTTGGTGGAGCGCTGCTGCCATCTAGCGAAATGTAATTGGGTACTGCAGCCGCCCGGTTGGTGGAGCGCTGCTGCCATCTAGCGAAATATACTTGGGTACTGCAGCCGCCCGGTTGGTGGAGCGCTGCTGCCATCTAGCGAAATATATTTGGGTACTGCAGCCGGCCCTGTTGGTGGAGCGCTGCTGCCATCTAGCGAAATATACTTGGGTACTGCAGCCGCCCGGTTGGTGGAGCGCTGCTGCCATCTAGCGAAATATACTTGGGTACTGCAGCCGGCCCTGTTGGTGGAGCGCTGCTGCCATCTAGCGAAATATACTTGGGTACTGCAGCCGCCCGGTTGTTGGAGCGCTGCTGCCATCTAGCGAAATATACTTGGGTACTGCAGCCGGCGCTGTTGGTGGAGCGCTGCTGCCATCTAGCGAAATATATTTGGGTACTGCAGCCGGCGCTGTTGGTGGAGCGCTGCTGCCATCTAGCGAAATATATTTGGGTACTGCAGCCGGCGCTGTTGGTGGAGCGCTGCTGCCATCTAGCGAAATATATTTGGGTACTGCAGCCGGCGCTGTTGGTGGAGCGCTGCTGCCATCTAGCGAAATATATTTGGGTACTGCAGCCGGCTCTGTTGGTGGAGCGCTGCTGCCATCTAGCGAAATATACTTGGGTACTTCAGCCGGGTTTAGGGTTAGGGTTAGGGTTAGACTGTTAGGGTTAGGGTTAGACTGTTAGGGTTAGACTCTTAGGGTTAGACTCTTAGGGTTAGGGTTAGACTCTTACGGTTAGGGTTAGGGTTAGGGTTAGGGTTAGGGTTAGACTCTTAGGGTTAGGGTAAGACTCTTAGGGTTAGGGTTAGGGTTAGGGTTAGATTCTTAGGGTTAGGGTTAGACTCTTAGGGTTAGGGTTAGGGTTAGGGTTAGACTCTTAGGGTTAGGGTTAGGGTTAGGTTAGGGTTAGACTCTTAGGGTTAGGGTTAGGGTTACGGTTAGACTCTTAGGGTTAGAGTTAGGGTTAGGGTTAGACTCTTAAGGTTAGGGTTAGACTCTTAGGGTTAGGGTTGGGGTTAGGGTTAGACTCTTAGGGTTAGGGTTAGACTCTTAGGGTTAAGGTTAGGGTTAGGGTTAGGGTTAGACTCTTAGGGTTAGGGTTAGACTCTTAGGGTTAGGGTTAGGGTTAGGGTTAGACTCTTAGGGTTAGGGTTAGGGTTACGGTTAGACTCTTAGGGTTAGAGTTAGGGTTAGGGTTAGACTCTTAGGGTTAGGGTTAGACTCTTAGGGTTAGGGTTGGGGTTAGGGTTAGACTCTTAGGGTTAGGGTTAGACTCTTAGGGTTAGAGTTAGGGTTAGGGTTAGGGTTAGACACTTAGGGTTAGGGTTAGGGTGAGGGTTAGACTCTTAGGGTTAGGGTTATATTCAGGGTTAGGGTTAGACTCTTAGGGTTAGGGTTAGGGTTAGGGTTAGACTCTTAGGGTAAGGGTTAGACTTAGGCTATTAGGGTTAGGGTTAGACTCAGGCTCTTAGGGTTAGGGTTAGACTCAGGCTCTTAGGGTGAGGGTTAGACTCAGGCTCTTAGGGTTAGGGTTAGACTCAGGCTCTTAGGGTTAGGGTCAGACTCAGTACTATATATTTGGGTACTGCAGCCGCCCTTTTGGTGGAGCGCTGCTGCCATCTAGCGAAATATACTTGGGTATTGCAGCCGGCGCTCTTGGTGGAGCGCTGCTGCCATCTAGCGAAATATATTTGGGTACTGCAGCCGGCCCTGTTGGTGGAGCGCTGCTGCCATCTAGCGAAATATATTTGGGTACTGCAGCCGCCCTTTTGGTGGAGCGCTGCTGCCATCTAGCGAAATATATTTGGGTACTGCAGCCGGCGCTGTTGGTGGAGCTCTGCTGCCATCTAGCGAAATATACTTGGGTACTGCAGCCGCCCTTTTGGTGGAGCGCTGCTGCCATCTAGCGAAATGTAATTGGGTACTGCAGCCGCCCGGTTGGTGGAGCGCTGCTGCCATCTAGCGAAATGTAATTGGGTACTGCAGCCGCCCGGTTGGTGGAGCGCTGCTGCCATCTAGCGAAATATACTTGGGTACTGCAGCCGCCCTTTTGGTGGAGCGCTGCTGCCATCTAGCGAAATATATTTGGGTACTGCAGCCGGCGCTGTTAATGGAGCGCTGCTGCCATCTAGCGAAATGTAATTGGGTACTGCAGCCGCCCGGTTGGTTTAGCGCTGCTGCCATCTAGCGAAATATACTTGGGTACTGCAGCCGCCCGGTTGGTGGAGCGCTGCTGCCATCTAGCGAAATATACTTGGGTACTGCAGCCGGCCCTGTTGGTGGAGCGCTGCTGCCATCTAGCGAAATATACTTGGGTACTGCAGCCGCCCGGTTGGTGGAGCGCTGCTGCCATCTAGCGAAATATACTTGGGTACTGCAGCCGGCGCTGTTGGTGGAGCGCTGCTGCCATCTAGCGAAATATATTTGGGTACTGCAGCCGGCGCTGTTGGTGGAGCGCTGCTGCCATCTAGCGAAATATATTTGGGTACTGCAGCCGGCGCTGTTGGTGGAGCGCTGCTGCCATCTAGCGAAATATATTTGGGTACTGCAGCCGGCGCTGTTGGTGGAGCGCTGCTGCCATCTAGCGAAATATACTTGGGTACTTCAGCCGGGTTTAGGGTTAGGGTTAGGGTTAGACTGTTAGGGTTAGGGTTAGACTCTTAGGGTTAGACTCTTAGGGTTAGACTCTTAGGGTTAGGGTTAGGGTTAGGGTTAGGGTTAGACTCTTAGGGTTAGGGTTAGACTCTTAGGGTTAGGGTTAGGGTTAGGGTTAGGGTTAGACTCTTAGGGTTAGGGTTAGACTCTTAGGGTTAGGGTTAGGGTTAGGGTTAGACTCTTAGGGTTAGGGTTAGACTCTTAGGGTTAGGGTTAGGGTTAGGGTTAGGGTTAGACTCTTAGGGTTAGGTTTAGACTCTTAGGGTTAGGGTTAGGGTTAGGGTTAGACTCTTAGGGTTAGGGTTAGGGTTAGGGTTAGACTCTTAGGGTTAGGGTTACGGTTAGACTCTTAGGGTTAGAGTTAGGGTTAGGGTTAGACTCTTAAGGTTAGGGTTAGACTCTTAGGGTTAGGGTTGGGGTTAGGGTTAGACTCTTAGGGTTAGGGTTAGACTCTTAGGGTTAAGGTTAGGGTTAGGATTAGACACTTAGGGTTAGGGTTAGGGTGAGGGTTAGACTCTTAGGGTTAGGGTTATATTCAGATTAGGGTTAGACTCTTAGGGTTAGGGTTAGGGTTAGGGTTAGACTCTTAGGGTAAGGGTTAGACTCAGGCTCTTAGGGTTAGGGTTAGACTCAGGCTCTTAGGGTGAGGGTTAGACTCAGGCTCTTAGGGTGAGGGTTAGACTCAGGCTCTTAGGGTTAGGGTTAGACTCAGGCTCTTAGGGTTAGGGTTAGACTCAGGCTCTTAGGGTGAGGGTTAGACTCAGGCTCTTAGGGTTAGGGTTAGAATCAGGCTCTTAGGGTTAGGGTCAGACTCAGTACTATATATTTGGGTACTGCAGCCGCCCTTTTGATGGAGCGCTGCTGCCATCTAGCGAAATATACTTGGGTATTGCAGCCGGTGCTGTTGGTGGAGCGCTGCTGCCATCTAGCGAAATATATTTGGGTACTGCAGCCGGCCCTGTTGGTGGAGCGCTGCTGCCATCTAGCGAAATATACTTGGGTACTGCAGCCGGCTCTGTTGGTGGAGCGCTGCTGCCATCTAGCGAAATATATTTGGGTACTGCAGCCGGGTTTAGGGTTAGGGTTAGGGTTAGACTGTTAGGGTTAGGGTTAGGGTTAGGGTTAGACTCTTAGGGTTAGACTCTTAGGGTTAGGGTTAGACTCACTACTATATATTTGGGTAGTGCAGCCACCCTTTTTGTGGAGCGCTGCTGCCATCTAGCGAAATATACTTGAGTACTGCAGCCGGCGCTGTTGGTGGAGCGCTGCTGCCATCTAGCGAAATATACTTTGGTACTGCAGCCGCCCGGTTCGTTGAGCACTGCCGCCGTCTAGCGAAATATACTTGGGTACTGCAGCCGCCCTTTTGGTGGAGCGCTGCTGCCATCTAGCGAAATATATTTGGGTACTGCAGCCGGCGCTGTTGGTGGATCGCTGCTGCCATCTAGCGAAATATATTTGGGTACTGCAGCCGGCGCTGTTGGTGGATCGCTGCTGCCATCTAGCGAAATATATTTGGGTACTGCAGCCGGCCCTGTTTGTGGAGCGCTGCTGCCATCTAGCGAAATATATTTGGGTACTGCAGCCGGCTCTGTTGGTGGAGCGCTGCTGCCATCTAGCGAAATATACTTGGGTACTTCAGCCGGGTTTAGGGTTAGGGTTAGGGTTAGACTGTTAGGGTTAGGGTTAGGGTTAGGGTTAGACTCTTAGGGTTAGACTCTTAGGGTTAGGGTTAGACTCTTACGGTTAGGGTTAGGGTTAGGGTTAGGGTTAGGGTTAGACTCTTAGGGTTAGGGTTAGACTCTTAGGGTTAGGGTTAGGGTTAGGGTTAGACTCTTAGGGTTAGGGTTAGACTCTTAGGGTTAGGGTTAAGGTTAGGGTTAGGGTTAGACTCTTAGGGTTAGGGTTAGACTCTTAGGGTTAGGGTTAGGGTTAGGGTTAGACTCTTAGGGTTAGGGTTAGGGTTAGGGTTAGGGTTAGGGTTAGACTCTTAGGGTTAGGGTTAGACTTAGGCTCTTAGGGTTAGGGTTAGACTCAGGCTCTTACGGTTAGGGTTAGACTCAGGCTCTTAGGGTTAGGGTTAGACACAGGCTCTTAGGGTTAGGGTCAGATTTAGTACTATATATTTGTGTACTGCAGCCGCCCTTTTGGTGGAACGCTGCTGCCATCTAGCGAAATATACTTGGGTACTGCAGCCGGCGCTGTTAATGGAGCGCTGCTGCCATCTAGCGAAATATACTTGGGTACTGCAGCCGCCCGGTTGGTGGAGCGCTGCTGCCATCTAGCGAAATATACTTGGGTACTGCAGCCGGCCCTGTTGGTGGAGCGCTGCTGCCATCTAGCGAAATATACTTGGGTACTGCAGCCGCCCGGTTGGTGGAGCGCTGCTGCCATCTAGCGAAATATATTTGGGTACTGCAGCCGGCCCTGTTGGTGGAGCGCTGCTGCCATCTAGCGAAATATACTTGGGTACTGCAGCCGCCAGGTTGGTGGAGCGCTGCTGCCATCTAGCGAAATATACTTGGTTACTGCAGCCGGCGCTGTTGGTGGAGCGCTGCTGCCATCTAGCGAAATATATTTGGGTACTGCAGCCGGCGCTGTTGGTGGAGCGCTGCTGCCATCTAGCGAAATATATTTGGGTACTGCAGCCGGCTCTGTTGGTGGAGCGCTGCTGCCATCTAGCGAAATATATTTGGGTACTGCAGCCGGCTCTGTTTGTGGAGCGCTGCTGCCATCTAGCGAAATATACTTGGGTACTTCAGCCGGGTTTAGGGTTAGGGTTAGGGTTAGACTGTTAGGGTTAGGCTTAGACTCTTAGGGTTAGACTCTTAGGGTTAGACTCTTAGGGTTAGGGTTAGACTCTTACGGTTAGGGTTAGGGTTAGGGTTAGGGTTAGACTCTTAGGGTTAGGGTTAGACTCTTAGGGTTAGGGTTAGGGTTAGGGTTAGGGTTAGACTCTTAGGGTTAGGGTTAGACTCTTAGGGTTAGGGTTAGGGTTAGGGTTAGGGTTAGACTCTTAGGGTTAGGGTTAGACTCTTAGGGTTAGGGTTAGGGTTAGGGTTAGGGTTAGACTCTTAGGGTTAGGGTTAGACTCTTAGGGTTAGGGTTAGGGTTAGGGTTAGACTCTTAGGGTTAGGGTTATATTCAGGGTTAGGGTTAGACTCTTAGGGTTAGGGTTAGGGTTAGGGTTAGACTCTTAGGGTTAGGGTTAGGGTTAGGCTCTTAGGGTTAGGGTTAGACTCAGGCTCTTAGGGTTAGGGTTAGACTCAGGCTCTTAGGGTGAGGGTTAGACTCAGGCTCTTAGGGTGAGGGTTGGACTCAGGCTCTTAGGGTTAGGGTTAGACTCAGGCTCTTAGGGTGAGGGTTAGACTCAGGCTCTTAGGGTTAGGGTTAGAATCAGGCTCTTAGGGTTAGGGTCAGACTCAATACTATATATTTGGGTACTGCAGCCGCCCTTTTGGTGGAGCGCTGCTGCCATCTAGCGAAATATAATTGGGTACTGCAGCCGGCGCTCTTGGTGGAGCGCTGCTGCCATCTAGCGAAATATATTTGGGTACTGCAGCCGGCCCTGTTGGTGGAGCGCTGCTGCCATCTAGCGAAATGTAATTGGGTACTGCAGCCGCCCTTTTGGTGGAGCGCTGCTGCCATCTAGCGAAATATATTTGGGTACTGCAGCCGGCCCTGTTGGTGGAGCGCTGCTGCCATCTAGCGAAATATACTTGGGTACTGCAGCCGGCTCTGTTGGTGGAGCGCTGCTGCCATCTAGCGAAATGTAATTGGGTACTGCAGCCGCCCGGTTGGTGGAGCGCTGCTGCCATCTAGCGAAATATATTTGGGTACTGCAGCCGGCCATGTTGGTGGAGCTCTGCTGCCATCTAGCGAAATATACTTGGGTACTGCAGCCGCCCGGTTGGTGTAGCGCTGCTGCCATCTAGCGAAATATACTTGGGTACTGCAGCCGCCCGGTTGGTGTAGCGCTGCTGCCATCTAGCGAAATATATTTGGGTACTGCAGCCGCCCTTTTGGTGGAGCGCTGCTGCCATCTAGCGAAATATACTTGGGTACTGCAGCCGGCCCTGTTGGTGGATCGCTGCTGCCATCTAGCGAAATATACTTGGGTACTGCAGCCGCCCTTTTGGTGGAGCGCTGCTGCCATCTAGCGAAATATATTTGGGTACTGCAGCCGGCTCTGTTGGTGGAGCGCTGCTGCCATCTAGCGAAATATACTTGGGTACTTCAGCCGGGTTTAGGGTTAGGGTTAGGGTTAGACTGTTAGGGTTAGGGTTAGGGTTAGGGTTAGACTCTTAGGGTTAGACTCTTAGGGTTAGGGTTAGACTCTTACGGTTAGGGTTAGGGTTAGGGTTAGGGTTAGGGTTAGACTCTTAGGGTTAGGGTTAGACTCTTAGGGTTAGGGTTAGGGTTAGGGTTAGACTCTTAGGGTTAGGGTTAGACTCTTAGGGTTAGGGTTAAGGTTAGGGTTAGGGTTAGACTCTTAGGGTTAGGGTTAGACTCTTAGGGTTAGGGTTAGGGTTAGGGTTAGACTCTTAGGGTTAGGGTTAGGGTTAGGGTTAGGGTTACACTCTTAGGCTTAGGGTTAGGGTTAGACTCTTAGGGTTAGGGTTAGACTTAGGCTCTTAGGGTTAGGGTTAGACTCAGGCTCTTAGGGTTAGGGTTAGACTCAGGCTCTTACGGTTAGGGTTAGACTCAGGCTCTTAGGGTTAGGGTTAGACACAGGCTCTTAGGGTTAGGGTCAGATTTAGTACTATATATTTGTGTACTGCAGCCGCCCTTTTGGTGGAACGCTGCTGCCATCTAGCGAAATATACTTGGGTACTGCAGCCGGCCCTGTTGGTGGAGCGCTGCTGCCATCTAGCGAAATATACTTGGGTACTGCAGCCGCCCGGTTGGTGGAGCGCTGCTGCCATCTAGCGAAATATACTTGGGTACTGCAGCCGGCCCTGTTGGTGGAGCGCTGCTGCCATCTAGCGAAATATACTTGGGTACTGCAGCCGCCCGGTTGGTGGAGCGCTGCTGCCATCTAGCGAAATATATTTGGGTACTGCAGCCGGCCCTGTTGGTGGAGCGCTGCTGCCATCTAGCGAAATATACTTGGGTACTGCAGCCGCCAGGTTGGTGGAGCGCTGCTGCCATCTAGCGAAATATACTTGGTTACTGCAGCCGGCGCTGTTGGTGGAGCGCTGCTGCCATCTAGCGAAATATATTTGGGTACTGCAGCCGGCGCTGTTGGTGGAGCGCTGCTGCCATCTAGCGAAATATATTTGGGTACTGCAGCCGGCTCTGTTGGTGGAGCGCTGCTGCCATCTAGCGAAATATATTTGGGTACTGCAGCCGGCTCTGTTTGTGGAGCGCTGCTGCCATCTAGCGAAATATACTTGGGTACTTCAGCCGGGTTTAGGGTTAGGGTTAGGGTTAGACTGTTAGGGTTAGGCTTAGACTCTTAGGGTTAGACTCTTAGGGTTAGACTCTTAGGGTTAGGGTTAGACTCTTACGGTTAGGGTTAGGGTTAGGGTTAGGGTTAGACTCTTAGGGTTAGGGTTAGACTCTTAGGGTTAGGGTTAGGGTTAGGGTTAGGGTTAGACTCTTAGGGTTAGGGTTAGACTCTTAGGGTTAGGGTTAGGGTTAGGGTTAGGGTTAGACTCTTAGGGTTAGGGTTAGACTCTTAGGGTTAGGGTTAGGGTTAGGGTTAGGGTTAGACTCTTAGGGTTAGGGTTAGACTCTTAGGGTTAGGGTTAGGGTTAGGGTTAGACTCTTAGGGTTAGGGTTATATTCAGGGTTAGGGTTAGACTCTTAGGGTTAGGGTTAGGGTTAGGGTTAGACTCTTAGGGTTAGGGTTAGGGTTAGGCTCTTAGGGTTAGGGTTAGACTCAGGCTCTTAGGGTTAGGGTTAGACTCAGGCTCTTAGGGTGAGGGTTAGACTCAGGCTCTTAGGGTGAGGGTTGGACTCAGGCTCTTAGGGTTAGGGTTAGACTCAGGCTCTTAGGGTGAGGGTTAGACTCAGGCTCTTAGGGTTAGGGTTAGAATCAGGCTCTTAGGGTTAGGGTCAGACTCAATACTATATATTTGGGTACTGCAGCCGCCCTTTTGGTGGAGCGCTGCTGCCATCTAGCGAAATATAATTGGGTACTGCAGCCGGCGCTCTTGGTGGAGCGCTGCTGCCATCTAGCGAAATATATTTGGGTACTGCAGCCGGCCCTGTTGGTGGAGCGCTGCTGCCATCTAGCGAAATGTAATTGGGTACTGCAGCCGCCCTTTTGGTGGAGCGCTGCTGCCATCTAGCGAAATATATTTGGGTACTGCAGCCGGCCCTGTTGGTGGAGCGCTGCTGCCATCTAGCGAAATATACTTGGGTACTGCAGCCGGCTCTGTTGGTGGAGCGCTGCTGCCATCTAGCGAAATGTAATTGGGTACTGCAGCCGCCCGGTTGGTGGAGCGCTGCTGCCATCTAGCGAAATATATTTGGGTACTGCAGCCGGCCCTGTTGGTGGAGCTCTGCTGCCATCTAGCGAAATATACTTGGGTACTGCAGCCGCCCGGTTGGTGTAGCGCTGCTGCCATCTAGCGAAATATACTTGGGTACTGCAGCCGCCCGGTTGGTGTAGCGCTGCTGCCATCTAGCGAAATATATTTGGGTACTGCAGCCGCCCTTTTGGTGGAGCGCTGCTGCCATCTAGCGAAATATACTTGGGTACTGCAGCCGGCCCTGTTGGTGGAGCTCTGCTGCCATCTAGCGAAATATACTTGGGTACTGCAGCCGCCCTTTTGGTGGAGCGCTGCTGCCATCTAGCGAAATGTAATTGGGTACTGCAGCCGCCCGGTTGGTGGAGCGCTGCTGCCATCTAGCGAAATATACTTGGGTACTGCAGCCGCCCGGTTGGTGGAGCGCTGCTGCCATCTAGCGAAATATATTTGGGTACTGCAGCCGGCCCTGTTGGTGGAGCGCTGCTGCCATCTAGCGAAATATACTTGGGTACTGCAGCCGCCCGGTTGGTGGAGCGCTGCTGCCATCTAGCGAAATATACTTGGGTACTGCAGCCGGCCCTGTTGGTGGAGCGCTGCTGCCATCTAGCGAAATATACTTGGGTACTGCAGCCGCCCGGTTGTTGGAGCGCTGCTGCCATCTAGCGAAATATACTTGGGTACTGCAGCCGGCGCTGTTGGTGGAGCGCTGCTGCCATCTAGCGAAATATATTTGGGTACTGCAGCCGGCGCTGTTGGTGGAGCGCTGCTGCCATCTAGCGAAATATATTTGGGTACTGCAGCCGGCGCTGTTGGTGGAGCGCTGCTGCCATCTAGCGAAATATATTTGGGTACTGCAGCCGGCGCTGTTGGTGGAGCGCTGCTGCCATCTAGCGAAATATATTTGGGTACTGCAGCCGGCTCTGTTGGTGGAGCGCTGCTGCCATCTAGCGAAATATACTTGGGTACTTCAGCCGGGTTTAGGGTTAGGGTTAGGGTTAGACTGTTAGGGTTAGGGTTAGACTGTTAGGGTTAGACTCTTAGGGTTAGACTCTTAGGGTTAGGGTTAGACTCTTACGGTTAGGGTTAGGGTTAGGGTTAGGGTTAGGGTTAGACTCTTAGGGTTAGGGTAAGACTCTTAGGGTTAGGGTTAGGGTTAGGGTTAGATTCTTAGGGTTAGGGTTAGACTCTTAGGGTTAGGGTTAGGGTTAGGGTTAGACTCTTAGGGTTAGGGTTAGGGTTAGGTTAGGGTTAGACTCTTAGGGTTAGGGTTAGGGTTACGGTTAGACTCTTAGGGTTAGAGTTAGGGTTAGGGTTAGACTCTTAAGGTTAGGGTTAGACTCTTAGGGTTAGGGTTGGGGTTAGGGTTAGACTCTTAGGGTTAGGGTTAGACTCTTAGGGTTAAGGTTAGGGTTAGGGTTAGGGTTAGACTCTTAGGGTTAGGGTTAGACTCTTAGGGTTAGGGTTAGGGTTAGGGTTAGACTCTTAGGGTTAGGGTTAGGGTTACGGTTAGACTCTTAGGGTTAGAGTTAGGGTTAGGGTTAGACTCTTAGGGTTAGGGTTAGACTCTTAGGGTTAGGGTTGGGGTTAGGGTTAGACTCTTAGGGTTAGGGTTAGACTCTTAGGGTTAGAGTTAGGGTTAGGGTTAGGGTTAGACACTTAGGGTTAGGGTTAGGGTGAGGGTTAGACTCTTAGGGTTAGGGTTATATTCAGGGTTAGGGTTAGACTCTTAGGGTTAGGGTTAGGGTTAGGGTTAGACTCTTAGGGTAAGGGTTAGACTTAGGCTATTAGGGTTAGGGTTAGACTCAGGCTCTTAGGGTTAGGGTTAGACTCAGGCTCTTAGGGTGAGGGTTAGACTCAGGCTCTTAGGGTTAGGGTTAGACTCAGGCTCTTAGGGTTAGGGTCAGACTCAGTACTATATATTTGGGTACTGCAGCCGCCCTTTTGGTGGAGCGCTGCTGCCATCTAGCGAAATATACTTGGGTATTGCAGCCGGCGCTCTTGGTGGAGCGCTGCTGCCATCTAGCGAAATATATTTGGGTACTGCAGCCGGCCCTGTTGGTGGAGCGCTGCTGCCATCTAGCGAAATATATTTGGGTACTGCAGCCGCCCTTTTGGTGGAGCGCTGCTGCCATCTAGCGAAATATATTTGGGTACTGCAGCCGGCGCTGTTGGTGGAGCTCTGCTGCCATCTAGCGAAATATACTTGGGTACTGCAGCCGCCCTTTTGGTGGAGCGCTGCTGCCATCTAGCGAAATGTAATTGGGTACTGCAGCCGCCCGGTTGGTGGAGCGCTGCTGCCATCTAGCGAAATGTAATTGGGTACTGCAGCCGCCCGGTTGGTGGAGCGCTGCTGCCATCTAGCGAAATATACTTGGGTACTGCAGCCGCCCTTTTGGTGGAGCGCTGCTGCCATCTAGCGAAATATATTTGGGTACTGCAGCCGGCGCTGTTAATGGAGCGCTGCTGCCATCTAGCGAAATGTAATTGGGTACTGCAGCCGCCCGGTTGGTTTAGCGCTGCTGCCATCTAGCGAAATATACTTGGGTACTGCAGCCGCCCGGTTGGTGGAGCGCTGCTGCCATCTAGCGAAATATACTTGGGTACTGCAGCCGGCCCTGTTGGTGGAGCGCTGCTGCCATCTAGCGAAATATACTTGGGTACTGCAGCCGCCCGGTTGGTGGAGCGCTGCTGCCATCTAGCGAAATATACTTGGGTACTGCAGCCGGCGCTGTTGGTGGAGCGCTGCTGCCATCTAGCGAAATATATTTGGGTACTGCAGCCGGCGCTGTTGGTGGAGCGCTGCTGCCATCTAGCGAAATATATTTGGGTACTGCAGCCGGCGCTGTTGGTGGAGCGCTGCTGCCATCTAGCGAAATATATTTGGGTACTGCAGCCGGCGCTGTTGGTGGAGCGCTGCTGCCATCTAGCGAAATATACTTGGGTACTTCAGCCGGGTTTAGGGTTAGGGTTAGGGTTAGACTGTTAGGGTTAGGGTTAGACTCTTAGGGTTAGACTCTTAGGGTTAGACTCTTAGGGTTAGGGTTAGGGTTAGGGTTAGGGTTAGACTCTTAGGGTTAGGGTTAGACTCTTAGGGTTAGGGTTAGGGTTAGGGTTAGGGTTAGACTCTTAGGGTTAGGGTTAGACTCTTAGGGTTAGGGTTAGGGTTAGGGTTAGACTCTTAGGGTTAGGGTTAGACTCTTAGGGTTAGGGTTAGGGTTAGGGTTAGGGTTAGACTCTTAGGGTTAGGTTTAGACTCTTAGGGTTAGGGTTAGGGTTAGGGTTAGACTCTTAGGGTTAGGGTTAGGGTTAGGGTTAGACTCTTAGGGTTAGGGTTACGGTTAGACTCTTAGGGTTAGAGTTAGGGTTAGGGTTAGACTCTTAAGGTTAGGGTTAGACTCTTAGGGTTAGGGTTGGGGTTAGGGTTAGACTCTTAGGGTTAGGGTTAGACTCTTAGGGTTAAGGTTAGGGTTAGGATTAGACACTTAGGGTTAGGGTTAGGGTGAGGGTTAGACTCTTAGGGTTAGGGTTATATTCAGATTAGGGTTAGACTCTTAGGGTTAGGGTTAGGGTTAGGGTTAGACTCTTAGGGTAAGGGTTAGACTCAGGCTCTTAGGGTTAGGGTTAGACTCAGGCTCTTAGGGTGAGGGTTAGACTCAGGCTCTTAGGGTGAGGGTTAGACTCAGGCTCTTAGGGTTAGGGTTAGACTCAGGCTCTTAGGGTTAGGGTTAGACTCAGGCTCTTAGGGTGAGGGTTAGACTCAGGCTCTTAGGGTTAGGGTTAGAATCAGGCTCTTAGGGTTAGGGTCAGACTCAGTACTATATATTTGGGTACTGCAGCCGCCCTTTTGATGGAGCGCTGCTGCCATCTAGCGAAATATACTTGGGTATTGCAGCCGGTGCTGTTGGTGGAGCGCTGCTGCCATCTAGCGAAATATATTTGGGTACTGCAGCCGGCCCTGTTGGTGGAGCGCTGCTGCCATCTAGCGAAATATACTTGGGTACTGCAGCCGGCTCTGTTGGTGGAGCGCTGCTGCCATCTAGCGAAATATATTTGGGTACTGCAGCCGGGTTTAGGGTTAGGGTTAGGGTTAGACTGTTAGGGTTAGGGTTAGGGTTAGGGTTAGACTCTTAGGGTTAGACTCTTAGGGTTAGGGTTAGACTCACTACTATATATTTGGGTAGTGCAGCCACCCTTTTTGTGGAGCGCTGCTGCCATCTAGCGAAATATACTTGAGTACTGCAGCCGGCGCTGTTGGTGGAGCGCTGCTGCCATCTAGCGAAATATACTTTGGTACTGCAGCCGCCCGGTTCGTTGAGCACTGCCGCCGTCTAGCGAAATATACTTGGGTACTGCAGCCGCCCTTTTGGTGGAGCGCTGCTGCCATCTAGCGAAATATATTTGGGTACTGCAGCCGGCGCTGTTGGTGGATCGCTGCTGCCATCTAGCGAAATATATTTGGGTACTGCAGCCGGCGCTGTTGGTGGATCGCTGCTGCCATCTAGCGAAATATATTTGGGTACTGCAGCCGGCCCTGTTTGTGGAGCGCTGCTGCCATCTAGCGAAATATATTTGGGTACTGCAGCCGGCTCTGTTGGTGGAGCGCTGCTGCCATCTAGCGAAATATACTTGGGTACTTCAGCCGGGTTTAGGGTTAGGGTTAGGGTTAGACTGTTAGGGTTAGGGTTAGGGTTAGGGTTAGACTCTTAGGGTTAGACTCTTAGGGTTAGGGTTAGACTCTTACGGTTAGGGTTAGGGTTAGGGTTAGGGTTAGGGTTAGACTCTTAGGGTTAGGGTTAGACTCTTAGGGTTAGGGTTAGGGTTAGGGTTAGACTCTTAGGGTTAGGGTTAGACTCTTAGGGTTAGGGTTAAGGTTAGGGTTAGGGTTAGACTCTTAGGGTTAGGGTTAGACTCTTAGGGTTAGGGTTAGGGTTAGGGTTAGACTCTTAGGGTTAGGGTTAGGGTTAGGGTTAGGGTTACACTCTTAGGCTTAGGGTTAGGGTTAGGGTTAGACTCTTAGGGTTAGGGTTAGACTTAGGCTCTTAGGGTTAGGGTTAGACTCAGGCTCTTAGGGTTAGGGTTAGACTCAGGCTCTTACGGTTAGGGTTAGACTCAGGCTCTTAGGGTTAGGGTTAGACACAGGCTCTTAGGGTTAGGGTCAGATTTAGTACTATATATTTGTGTACTGCAGCCGCCCTTTTGGTGGAACGCTGCTGCCATCTAGCGAAATATACTTGGGTACTGCAGCCGGCGCTGTTAATGGAGCGCTGCTGCCATCTAGCGAAATATACTTGGGTACTGCAGCCGCCCGGTTGGTGGAGCGCTGCTGCCATCTAGCGAAATATACTTGGGTACTGCAGCCGGCCCTGTTGGTGGAGCGCTGCTGCCATCTAGCGAAATATACTTGGGTACTGCAGCCGCCCGGTTGGTGGAGCGCTGCTGCCATCTAGCGAAATATATTTGGGTACTGCAGCCGGCCCTGTTGGTGGAGCGCTGCTGCCATCTAGCGAAATATACTTGGGTACTGCAGCCGCCAGGTTGGTGGAGCGCTGCTGCCATCTAGCGAAATATACTTGGTTACTGCAGCCGGCGCTGTTGGTGGAGCGCTGCTGCCATCTAGCGAAATATATTTGGGTACTGCAGCCGGCGCTGTTGGTGGAGCGCTGCTGCCATCTAGCGAAATATATTTGGGTACTGCAGCCGGCTCTGTTGGTGGAGCGCTGCTGCCATCTAGCGAAATATATTTGGGTACTGCAGCCGGCTCTGTTTGTGGAGCGCTGCTGCCATCTAGCGAAATATACTTGGGTACTTCAGCCGGGTTTAGGGTTAGGGTTAGGGTTAGACTGTTAGGGTTAGGCTTAGACTCTTAGGGTTAGACTCTTAGGGTTAGACTCTTAGGGTTAGGGTTAGACTCTTACGGTTAGGGTTAGGGTTAGGGTTAGGGTTAGACTCTTAGGGTTAGGGTTAGACTCTTAGGGTTAGGGTTAGGGTTAGGGTTAGGGTTAGACTCTTAGGGTTAGGGTTAGACTCTTAGGGTTAGGGTTAGGGTTAGGGTTAGGGTTAGACTCTTAGGGTTAGGGTTAGACTCTTAGGGTTAGGGTTAGGGTTAGGGTTAGGGTTAGACTCTTAGGGTTAGGGTTAGACTCTTAGGGTTAGGGTTAGGGTTAGGGTTAGACTCTTAGGGTTAGGGTTATATTCAGGGTTAGGGTTAGACTCTTAGGGTTAGGGTTAGGGTTAGGGTTAGACTCTTAGGGTTAGGGTTAGGGTTAGGCTCTTAGGGTTAGGGTTAGACTCAGGCTCTTAGGGTTAGGGTTAGACTCAGGCTCTTAGGGTGAGGGTTAGACTCAGGCTCTTAGGGTGAGGGTTGGACTCAGGCTCTTAGGGTTAGGGTTAGACTCAGGCTCTTAGGGTGAGGGTTAGACTCAGGCTCTTAGGGTTAGGGTTAGAATCAGGCTCTTAGGGTTAGGGTCAGACTCAATACTATATATTTGGGTACTGCAGCCGCCCTTTTGGTGGAGCGCTGCTGCCATCTAGCGAAATATAATTGGGTACTGCAGCCGGCGCTCTTGGTGGAGCGCTGCTGCCATCTAGCGAAATATATTTGGGTACTGCAGCCGGCCCTGTTGGTGGAGCGCTGCTGCCATCTAGCGAAATGTAATTGGGTACTGCAGCCGCCCTTTTGGTGGAGCGCTGCTGCCATCTAGCGAAATATATTTGGGTACTGCAGCCGGCCCTGTTGGTGGAGCGCTGCTGCCATCTAGCGAAATATACTTGGGTACTGCAGCCGGCTCTGTTGGTGGAGCGCTGCTGCCATCTAGCGAAATGTAATTGGGTACTGCAGCCGCCCGGTTGGTGGAGCGCTGCTGCCATCTAGCGAAATATATTTGGGTACTGCAGCCGGCCATGTTGGTGGAGCTCTGCTGCCATCTAGCGAAATATACTTGGGTACTGCAGCCGCCCGGTTGGTGTAGCGCTGCTGCCATCTAGCGAAATATACTTGGGTACTGCAGCCGCCCGGTTGGTGTAGCGCTGCTGCCATCTAGCGAAATATATTTGGGTACTGCAGCCGCCCTTTTGGTGGAGCGCTGCTGCCATCTAGCGAAATATACTTGGGTACTGCAGCCGGCCCTGTTGGTGGAGCTCTGCTGCCATCTAGCGAAATATACTTGGGTACTGCAGCCGCCCTTTTGGTGGAGCGCTGCTGCCATCTAGCGAAATGTAATTGGGTACTGCAGCCGCCCGGTTGGTGGAGCGCTGCTGCCATCTAGCGAAATATACTTGGGTACTGCAGCCGGCGCTGTTGGTGGAGCGCTGCTGCCATCTAGCGAAATATACTTGGGTACTGCAGCCGCCCGGTTTGTGGAGCGCTGCTGCCATCTAGCGAAATATATTTGGGTACTGCAGCCGGCGCTGTTGGTGGAGCGCTGCTGCCATCTAGCGAAATATACTTGGGTACTGCAGCCGCCCGGTTGGTGGAGCGCTGCTGCCATCTAGCGAAATATACTTGGGTACTGCAGCCGCCCGGTTGGTGGAGCGCTGCTGCCATCTAGCGAAATATATTTGGGTACTGCAGCCGGCCCTGTTGGTGGAGCGCTGCTGCCATCTAGCGAAATATACTTGGGTACTGCAGCCGCCCGGTTGGTGGAGCGCTGCTGCCATCTAGCGAAATATACTTGGGTACTGCAGCCGGCCCTGTTGGTGGAGCGCTGCTGCCATCTAGCGAAATATACTTGGGTACTGCAGCCGCCCGGTTGTTGGAGCGCTGCTGCCATCTAGCGAAATATACTTGGGTATTGCAGCCGGCGCTCTTGGTGGAGCGCTGCTGCCATCTAGCGAAATATATTTGGGTACTGCAGCCGGCCCTGTTGGTGGAGCGCTGCTGCCATCTAGCGAAATATATTTGGGTACTGCAGCCGCCCTTTTGGTGGAGCGCTGCTGCCATCTAGCGAAATATATTTGGGTACTGCAGCCGGCGCTGTTGGTGGAGCTCTGCTGCCATCTAGCGAAATATACTTGGGTACTGCAGCCGCCCTTTTGGTGGAGCGCTGCTGCCATCTAGCGAAATGTAATTGGGTACTGCAGCCGCCCGGTTGGTGGAGCGCTGCTGCCATCTAGCGAAATGTAATTGGGTACTGCAGCCGCCCGGTTGGTGGAGCGCTGCTGCCATCTAGCGAAATATACTTGGGTACTGCAGCCGCCCTTTTGGTGGAGCGCTGCTGCCATCTAGCGAAATATATTTGGGTACTGCAGCCGGCGCTGTTAATGGGGCGCTGCTGCCATCTAGCGAAATGTAATTGGGTACTGCAGCCGCCCGGTTGGTTTAGCGCTGCTGCCATCTAGCGAAATATACTTGGGTACTGCAGCCGCCCGGTTGGTGGAGCGCTGCTGCCATCTAGCGAAATATACTTGGGTACTGCAGCCGGCCCTGTTGGTGGAGCGCTGCTGCCATCTAGCGAAATATACTTGGGTACTGCAGCCGCCCGGTTGGTGGAGCGCTGCTGCCATCTAGCGAAATATACTTGGGTACTGCAGCCGGCGCTGTTGGTGGAGCGCTGCTGCCATCTAGCGAAATATATTTGGGTACTGCAGCCGGCGCTGTTGGTGGAGCGCTGCTGCCATCTAGCGAAATATATTTGGGTACTGCAGCCGGCGCTGTTGGTGGAGCGCTGCTGCCATCTAGCGAAATATATTTGGGTACTGCAGCCGGCGCTGTTGGTGGAGCGCTGCTGCCATCTAGCGAAATATATTTGGGTACTGCAGCCGGCTCTGTTGGTGGAGCGCTGCTGCCATCTAGCGAAATATACTTGGGTACTTCAGCCGGGTTTAGGGTTAGGGTTAGGGTTAGACTGTTAGGGTTAGGGTTAGACTCTTAGGGTTAGACTCTTAGGGTTAGACTCTTAGGGTTAGGGTTAGACTCTTACGGTTAGGGTTAGGGTTAGGGTTAGGGTTAGGGTTAGACTCTTAGGGTTAGGGTAAGACTCTTAGGGTTAGGGTTAGGGTTAGGGTTAGATTCTTAGGGTTAGGGTTAGACTCTTAGGGTTAGGGTTAGGGTTAGGGTTAGACTCTTAGGGTTAGGGTTAGGGTTAGGTTAGGGTTAGACTCTTAGGGTTAGGGTTAGGGTTACGGTTAGACTCTTAGGGTTAGAGTTAGGGTTAGGGTTAGACTCTTAAGGTTAGGGTTAGACTCTTAGGGTTAGGGTTGGGGTTAGGGTTAGACTCTTAGGGTTAGGGTTAGACTCTTAGGGTTAAGGTTAGGGTTAGGGTTAGGGTTAGACTCTTAGGGTTAGGGTTAGACTCTTAGGGTTAGGGTTAGGGTTAGGGTTAGACTCTTAGGGTTAGGGTTAGGGTTACGGTTAGACTCTTAGGGTTAGAGTTAGGGTTAGGGTTAGACTCTTAGGGTTAGGGTTAGACTCTTAGGGTTAGGGTTGGGGTTAGGGTTAGACTCTTAGGGTTAGGGTTAGACTCTTAGGGTTAGAGTTAGGGTTAGGGTTAGGGTTAGACACTTAGGGTTAGGGTTAGGGTGAGGGTTAGACTCTTAGGGTTAGGGTTATATTCAGGGTTAGGGTTAGACTCTTAGGGTTAGGGTTAGGGTTAGGGTTAGACTCTTAGGGTAAGGGTTAGACTTAGGCTATTAGGGTTAGGGTTAGACTCAGGCTCTTAGGGTTAGGGTTAGACTCAGGCTCTTAGGGTGAGGGTTAGACTCAGGCTCTTAGGGTTAGGGTTAGACTCAGGCTCTTAGGGTTAGGGTCAGACTCAGTACTATATATTTGGGTACTGCAGCCGCCCTTTTGGTGGAGCGCTGCTGCCATCTAGCGAAATATACTTGGGTATTGCAGCCGGCGCTCTTGGTGGAGCGCTGCTGCCATCTAGCGAAATATATTTGGGTACTGCAGCCGGCCCTGTTGGTGGAGCGCTGCTGCCATCTAGCGAAATATATTTGGGTACTGCAGCCGCCCTTTTGGTGGAGCGCTGCTGCCATCTAGCGAAATATATTTGGGTACTGCAGCCGGCGCTGTTGGTGGAGCTCTGCTGCCATCTAGCGAAATATACTTGGGTACTGCAGCCGCCCTTTTGGTGGAGCGCTGCTGCCATCTAGCGAAATGTAATTGGGTACTGCAGCCGCCCGGTTGGTGGAGCGCTGCTGCCATCTAGCGAAATGTAATTGGGTACTGCAGCCGCCCGGTTGGTGGAGCGCTGCTGCCATCTAGCGAAATATACTTGGGTACTGCAGCCGCCCTTTTGGTGGAGCGCTGCTGCCATCTAGCGAAATATATTTGGGTACTGCAGCCGGCGCTGTTAATGGAGCGCTGCTGCCATCTAGCGAAATGTAATTGGGTACTGCAGCCGCCCGGTTGGTTTAGCGCTGCTGCCATCTAGCGAAATATACTTGGGTACTGCAGCCGCCCGGTTGGTGGAGCGCTGCTGCCATCTAGCGAAATATACTTGGGTACTGCAGCCGGCCCTGTTGGTGGAGCGCTGCTGCCATCTAGCGAAATATACTTGGGTACTGCAGCCGCCCGGTTGGTGGAGCGCTGCTGCCATCTAGCGAAATATACTTGGGTACTGCAGCCGGCGCTGTTGGTGGAGCGCTGCTGCCATCTAGCGAAATATATTTGGGTACTGCAGCCGGCGCTGTTGGTGGAGCGCTGCTGCCATCTAGCGAAATATATTTGGGTACTGCAGCCGGCGCTGTTGGTGGAGCGCTGCTGCCATCTAGCGAAATATATTTGGGTACTGCAGCCGGCGCTGTTGGTGGAGCGCTGCTGCCATCTAGCGAAATATACTTGGGTACTTCAGCCGGGTTTAGGGTTAGGGTTAGGGTTAGACTGTTAGGGTTAGGGTTAGACTCTTAGGGTTAGACTCTTAGGGTTAGACTCTTAGGGTTAGGGTTAGGGTTAGGGTTAGGGTTAGACTCTTAGGGTTAGGGTTAGACTCTTAGGGTTAGGGTTAGGGTTAGGGTTAGGGTTAGACTCTTAGGGTTAGGGTTAGACTCTTAGGGTTAGGGTTAGGGTTAGGGTTAGACTCTTAGGGTTAGGGTTAGACTCTTAGGGTTAGGGTTAGGGTTAGGGTTAGGGTTAGACTCTTAGGGTTAGGTTTAGACTCTTAGGGTTAGGGTTAGGGTTAGGGTTAGACTCTTAGGGTTAGGGTTAGGGTTAGGGTTAGACTCTTAGGGTTAGGGTTACGGTTAGACTCTTAGGGTTAGAGTTAGGGTTAGGGTTAGACTCTTAAGGTTAGGGTTAGACTCTTAGGGTTAGGGTTGGGGTTAGGGTTAGACTCTTAGGGTTAGGGTTAGACTCTTAGGGTTAAGGTTAGGGTTAGGATTAGACACTTAGGGTTAGGGTTAGGGTGAGGGTTAGACTCTTAGGGTTAGGGTTATATTCAGATTAGGGTTAGACTCTTAGGGTTAGGGTTAGGGTTAGGGTTAGACTCTTAGGGTAAGGGTTAGACTCAGGCTCTTAGGGTTAGGGTTAGACTCAGGCTCTTAGGGTGAGGGTTAGACTCAGGCTCTTAGGGTGAGGGTTAGACTCAGGCTCTTAGGGTTAGGGTTAGACTCAGGCTCTTAGGGTTAGGGTTAGACTCAGGCTCTTAGGGTTAGGGTTAGACTCAGGCTCTTAGGGTTAGGGTTAGAATCAGGCTCTTAGGGTTAGGGTCAGACTCAGTACTATATATTTGGGTACTGCAGCCGCCCTTTTGATGGAGCGCTGCTGCCATCTAGCGAAATATACTTGGGTATTGCAGCCGGTGCTGTTGGTGGAGCGCTGCTGCCATCTAGCGAAATATATTTGGGTACTGCAGCCGGCCCTGTTGGTGGAGCGCTGCTGCCATCTAGCGAAATATACTTGGGTACTGCAGCCGGCTCTGTTGGTGGAGCGCTGCTGCCATCTAGCGAAATATATTTGGGTACTGCAGCCGGGTTTAGGGTTAGGGTTAGGGTTAGACTGTTAGGGTTAGGGTTAGGGTTAGGGTTAGACTCTTAGGGTTAGACTCTTAGGGTTAGGGTTAGACTCACTACTATATATTTGGGTAGTGCAGCCACCCTTTTTGTGGAGCGCTGCTGCCATCTAGCGAAATATACTTGAGTACTGCAGCCGGCGCTGTTGGTGGAGCGCTGCTGCCATCTAGCGAAATATACTTTGGTACTGCAGCCGCCCGGTTCGTTGAGCACTGCCGCCGTCTAGCGAAATATACTTGGGTACTGCAGCCGCCCTTTTGGTGGAGCGCTGCTGCCATCTAGCGAAATATATTTGGGTACTGCAGCCGGCGCTGTTGGTGGATCGCTGCTGCCATCTAGCGAAATATATTTGGGTACTGCAGCCGGCGCTGTTGGTGGATCGCTGCTGCCATCTAGCGAAATATATTTGGGTACTGCAGCCGGCCCTGTTTGTGGAGCGCTGCTGCCATCTAGCGAAATATATTTGGGTACTGCAGCCGGCTCTGTTGGTGGAGCGCTGCTGCCATCTAGCGAAATATACTTGGGTACTTCAGCCGGGTTTAGGGTTAGGGTTAGGGTTAGACTGTTAGGGTTAGGGTTAGGGTTAGGGTTAGACTCTTAGGGTTAGACTCTTAGGGTTAGGGTTAGACTCTTACGGTTAGGGTTAGGGTTAGGGTTAGGGTTAGGGTTAGACTCTTAGGGTTAGGGTTAGACTCTTAGGGTTAGGGTTAGGGTTAGGGTTAGACTCTTAGGGTTAGGGTTAGACTCTTAGGGTTAGGGTTAAGGTTAGGGTTAGGGTTAGACTCTTAGGGTTAGGGTTAGACTCTTAGGGTTAGGGTTAGGGTTAGGGTTAGACTCTTAGGGTTAGGGTTAGGGTTAGGGTTAG
This sequence comes from Falco punctatus, assembly GCF_963210335.1. NCBI lineage: Eukaryota > Metazoa > Chordata > Aves > Falconiformes > Falconidae > Falco > Falco punctatus. The sequence continues at coordinate 693,211 of NW_027660079.1, forward strand.
GGTTACACTCTTAGGCTTAGGGTTAGGGTTAGGGTTAGACTCTTAGGGTTAGGGTTAGACTTAGGCTCTTAGGGTTAGGGTTAGACTCAGGCTCTTAGGGTTAGGGTTAGACTCAGGCTCTTACGGTTAGGGTTAGACTCAGGCTCTTAGGGTTAGGGTTAGACACAGGCTCTTAGGGTTAGGGTCAGATTTAGTACTATATATTTGTGTACTGCAGCCGCCCTTTTGGTGGAACGCTGCTGCCATCTAGCGAAATATACTTGGGTACTGCAGCCGGCGCTGTTAATGGAGCGCTGCTGCCATCTAGCGAAATATACTTGGGTACTGCAGCCGCCCGGTTGGTGGAGCGCTGCTGCCATCTAGCGAAATATACTTGGGTACTGCAGCCGGCCCTGTTGGTGGAGCGCTGCTGCCATCTAGCGAAATATACTTGGGTACTGCAGCCGCCCGGTTGGTGGAGCGCTGCTGCCATCTAGCGAAATATATTTGGGTACTGCAGCCGGCCCTGTTGGTGGAGCGCTGCTGCCATCTAGCGAAATATACTTGGGTACTGCAGCCGCCAGGTTGGTGGAGCGCTGCTGCCATCTAGCGAAATATACTTGGTTACTGCAGCCGGCGCTGTTGGTGGAGCGCTGCTGCCATCTAGCGAAATATATTTGGGTACTGCAGCCGGCGCTGTTGGTGGAGCGCTGCTGCCATCTAGCGAAATATATTTGGGTACTGCAGCCGGCTCTGTTGGTGGAGCGCTGCTGCCATCTAGCGAAATATATTTGGGTACTGCAGCCGGCTCTGTTTGTGGAGCGCTGCTGCCATCTAGCGAAATATACTTGGGTACTTCAGCCGGGTTTAGGGTTAGGGTTAGGGTTAGACTGTTAGGGTTAGGCTTAGACTCTTAGGGTTAGACTCTTAGGGTTAGACTCTTAGGGTTAGGGTTAGACTCTTACGGTTAGGGTTAGGGTTAGGGTTAGGGTTAGACTCTTAGGGTTAGGGTTAGACCCTTAGGGTTAGGGTTAGGGTTAGGGTTAGGGTTAGACTCTTAGGGTTAGGGTTAGACTCTTAGGGTTAGGGTTAGGGTTAGGGTTAGGGTTAGACTCTTAGGGTTAGGGTTAGACTCTTAGGGTTAGGGTTAGGGTTAGGGTTAGGGTTAGACTCTTAGGGTTAGGGTTAGACTCTTAGGGTTAGGGTTAGGGTTAGGGTTAGACTCTTAGGGTTAGGGTTATATTCAGGGTTAGGGTTAGACTCTTAGGGTTAGGGTTAGGGTTAGGGTTAGACTCTTAGGGTTAGGGTTAGGCTCTTAGGGTTAGGGTTAGACTCAGGCTCTTAGGGTTAGGGTTAGACTCAGGCTCTTAGGGTGAGGGTTAGACTCAGGCTCTTAGGGTGAGGGTTGGACTCAGGCTCTTAGGGTTAGGGTTAGACTCAGGCTCTTAGGGTGAGGGTTAGACTCAGGCTCTTAGGGTTAGGGTTAGAATCAGGCTCTTAGGGTTAGGGTCAGACTCAATACTATATATTTGGGTACTGCAGCCGCCCTTTTGGTGGAGCGCTGCTGCCATCTAGCGAAATATAATTGGGTACTGCAGCCGGCGCTCTTGGTGGAGCGCTGCTGCCATCTAGCGAAATATATTTGGGTACTGCAGCCGGCCCTGTTGGTGGAGCGCTGCTGCCATCTAGCGAAATGTAATTGGGTACTGCAGCCGCCCTTTTGGTGGAGCGCTGCTGCCATCTAGCGAAATATATTTGGGTACTGCAGCCGGCCCTGTTGGTGGAGCGCTGCTGCCATCTAGCGAAATATACTTGGGTACTGCAGCCGGCTCTGTTGGTGGAGCGCTGCTGCCATCTAGCGAAATGTAATTGGGTACTGCAGCCGCCCGGTTGGTGGAGCGCTGCTGCCATCTAGCGAAATATATTTGGGTACTGCAGCCGGCCATGTTGGTGGAGCTCTGCTGCCATCTAGCGAAATATACTTGGGTACTGCAGCCGCCCGGTTGGTGTAGCGCTGCTGCCATCTAGCGAAATATACTTGGGTACTGCAGCCGCCCGGTTGGTGTAGCGCTGCTGCCATCTAGCGAAATATATTTGGGTACTGCAGCCGCCCTTTTGGTGGAGCGCTGCTGCCATCTAGCGAAATATACTTGGGTACTGCAGCCGGCCCTGTTGGTGGAGCTCTGCTGCCATCTAGCGAAATATACTTGGGTACTGCAGCCGCCCTTTTGGTGGAGCGCTGCTGCCATCTAGCGAAATGTAATTGGGTACTGCAGCCGCCCGGTTGGTGGAGCGCTGCTGCCATCTAGCGAAATATACTTGGGTACTGCAGCCGGCGCTGTTGGTGGAGCGCTGCTGCCATCTAGCGAAATATACTTGGGTACTGCAGCCGCCCGGTTTGTGGAGCGCTGCTGCCATCTAGCGAAATATATTTGGGTACTGCAGCCGGCGCTGTTGGTGGAGCGCTGCTGCCATCTAGCGAAATATACTTGGGTACTGCAGCCGCCCGGTTGGTGGAGCGCTGCTGCCATCTAGCGAAATATACTTGGGTACTGCAGCCGCCCGGTTGGTGGAGCGCTGCTGCCATCTAGCGAAATATATTTGGGTACTGCAGCCGGCCCTGTTGGTGGAGCGCTGCTGCCATCTAGCGAAATATACTTGGGTACTGCAGCCGCCCGGTTGGTGGAGCGCTGCTGCCATCTAGCGAAATATACTTGGGTACTGCAGCCGGCCCTGTTGGTGGAGCGCTGCTGCCATCTAGCGAAATATACTTGGGTACTGCAGCCGCCCGGTTGTTGGAGCGCTGCTGCCATCTAGCGAAATATACTTGGGTATTGCAGCCGGCGCTGTTGGTGGAGCGCTGCTGCCATCTAGCGAAATATATTTGGGTACTGCAGCCGGCCCTGTTGGTGGAGCGCTGCTGCCATCTAGCGAAATATATTTGGGTACTGCAGCCGCCCTTTTGGTGGAGCGCTGCTGCCATCTAGCGAAATATATTTGGGTACTGCAGCCGGCGCTGTTGGTGGAGCTCTGCTGCCATCTAGCGAAATATACTTGGGTACTGCAGCCGCCCTTTTGGTGGAGCGCTGCTGCCATCTAGCGAAATGTAATTGGGTACTGCAGCCGCCCGGTTGGTGGAGCGCTGCTGCCATCTAGCGAAATGTAATTGGGTACTGCAGCCGCCCGGTTGGTGGAGCGCTGCTGCCATCTAGCGAAATATACTTGGGTACTGCAGCCGCCCTTTTGGTGGAGCGCTGCTGCCATCTAGCGAAATATATTTGGGTACTGCAGCCGGCGCTGTTAATGGAGCGCTGCTGCCATCTAGCGAAATGTAATTGGGTACTGCAGCCGCCCGGTTGGTTTAGCGCTGCTGCCATCTAGCGAAATATACTTGGGTACTGCAGCCGCCCGGTTGGTGGAGCGCTGCTGCCATCTAGCGAAATATACTTGGGTACTGCAGCCGGCCCTGTTGGTGGAGCGCTGCTGCCATCTAGCGAAATATACTTGGGTACTGCAGCCGCCCGGTTGGTGGAGCGCTGCTGCCATCTAGCGAAATATACTTGGGTACTGCAGCCGGCGCTGTTGGTGGAGCGCTGCTGCCATCTAGCGAAATATATTTGGGTACTGCAGCCGGCGCTGTTGGTGGAGCGCTGCTGCCATCTAGCGAAATATATTTGGGTACTGCAGCCGGCGCTGTTGGTGGAGCGCTGCTGCCATCTAGCGAAATATATTTGGGTACTGCAGCCGGCGCTGTTGGTGGAGCGCTGCTGCCATCTAGCGAAATATATTTGGGTACTGCAGCCGGCTCTGTTGGTGGAGCGCTGCTGCCATCTAGCGAAATATACTTGGGTACTTCAGCCGGGTTTAGGGTTAGGGTTAGGGTTAGACTGTTAGGGTTAGGGTTAGACTGTTAGGGTTAGACTCTTAGGGTTAGACTCTTAGGGTTAGGGTTAGACTCTTACGGTTAGGGTTAGGGTTAGGGTTAGGGTTAGGGTTAGACTCTTAGGGTTAGGGTAAGACTCTTAGGGTTAGGGTTAGGGTTAGGGTTAGATTCTTAGGGTTAGGGTTAGACTCTTAGGGTTAGGGTTAGGGTTAGGGTTAGACTCTTAGGGTTAGGGTTAGGGTTAGGTTAGGGTTAGACTCTTAGGGTTAGGGTTAGGGTTACGGTTAGACTCTTAGGGTTAGAGTTAGGGTTAGGGTTAGACTCTTAAGGTTAGGGTTAGACTCTTAGGGTTAGGGTTGGGGTTAGGGTTAGACTCTTAGGGTTAGGGTTAGACTCTTAGGGTTAAGGTTAGGGTTAGGGTTAGGGTTAGACTCTTAGGGTTAGGGTTAGACTCTTAGGGTTAGGGTTAGGGTTAGGGTTAGACTCTTAGGGTTAGGGTTAGGGTTACGGTTAGACTCTTAGGGTTAGAGTTAGGGTTAGGGTTAGACTCTTAGGGTTAGGGTTAGACTCTTAGGGTTAGGGTTGGGGTTAGGGTTAGACTCTTAGGGTTAGGGTTAGACTCTTAGGGTTAGAGTTAGGGTTAGGGTTAGGGTTAGACACTTAGGGTTAGGGTTAGGGTGAGGGTTAGAATCTTAGGGTTAGGGTTATATTCAGGGTTAGGGTTAGACACTTAGGGTTAGGGTTAGGGTGAGGGTTAGAATCTTAGGGTTAGGGTTATATTCAGGGTTAGGGTTAGACTCTTAGGGTAAGGGTTAGACTTAGGCTCTTAGGGTTAGGGTTAGACTCTTAGGGTTAGGGTTAGGGTTAGACTGTTATGGTTAGGGTTAGGGTTAGGGTTAGACTCTTAGGGTTAGGGTTAGACTCTTAGGGTTAGGGTTAGGGTTAGGGTTAGACTCTTAGGGTTAGGGTTAGACTCTTAGGGTTAGGGTTAAGGTTAGGGTTAGGGTTAGACTCTTAGGGTTAGGGTTAGACTCTTAGGGTTAGGGTTAGGGTTAGGGTTAGACTCTTAGGGTTAGGGTTAGGGTTAGGGTTAGGGTTACACTCTTAGGCTTAGGGTTAGGGTTAGGGTTAGACTCTTAGGGTTAGGGTTAGACTTAGGCTCTTAGGGTTAGGGTTAGACTCAGGCTCTTAGGGTTAGGGTTAGACTCAGGCTCTTACGGTTAGGGTTAGACTCAGGCTCTTAGGGTTAGGGTTAGACACAGGCTCTTAGGGTTAGGGTCAGATTTAGTACTATATATTTGTGTACTGCAGCCGCCCTTTTGGTGGAACGCTGCTGCCATCTAGCGAAATATACTTGGGTACTGCAGCCGGCCCTGTTGGTGGAGCGCTGCTGCCATCTAGCGAAATATACTTGGGTACTGCAGCCGCCCGGTTGGTGGAGCGCTGCTGCCATCTAGCGAAATATATTTGGGTACTGCAGCCGGCGCTGTTGGTGGAGCGCTGCTGCCATCTAGCGAAATGTAATTGGGTACTGCAGCCGCCCGGTTGGTGGAGCGCTGCTGCCATCTAGCGAAATATACTTGGGTACTGCAGCCGCCCGGTTGGTGGAGCGCTGCTGCCATCTAGCGAAATGTAATTGGGTACTGCAGCCGGCCCTGTTGGTGGAGCGCTGCTGCCATCTAGCGAAATATACTTGGGTACTGCAGCCGCCCGGTTGGTGGAGCGCTGCTGCCATCTAGCGAAATATACTTGGGTACTGCAGCCGGCGCTGTTGGTGGAGCGCTGCTGCCATCTAGCGAAATATATTTGGGTACTGCAGCCGGCGCTGTTGGTGGAGCGCTGCTGCCATCTAGCGAAATATATTTGGGTACTGCAGCCGCCCGGTTGGTGGAGCGCTGCTGCCATCTAGCGAAATATATTTGGGTACTGCAGCCGGAGCTGTTGGTGGAGCGCTGCTGCCATCTAGCGAAATATATTTGGGTACTGCAGCCGGCTCTGTTGGTGGAGCGCTGCTGCCATCTAGCGAAATATACTTGGGTACTTCAGCCGGGTTTAGGGTTAGGGTTAGGGTTAGACTGTTAGGGTTAGGGTTAGACTTTTAGGGTTAGACTCTTAGGGTTAGACTCTTAGGGTTAGGGTTAGACTCTTACGGTTAGGTTTAGGGTTAGGCTTAGGGTTAGGCTTAGACTCTTAGGGTTAGGGTTAGACTCTTAGGGTTAGGGTTAGGGTTAGAGTTAGGGTTAGACTCTTAGGGTTAGGGTTAGACTCTTAGGGTTAGGGTTAGGGTTAGGGTTAGACTCTTAGGGTTAGGGTTAGACTCTTAGGGTTAGGGTTAGGGTTAGGGTTAGGGTTAGACTCTTAGGGTTAGGGTTAGACTCTTAGGGTTAGGGTTAGGGTTAGGGTTAGGGTTAGACTCTTAGGGTTAGGGTTAGACTCTTAGGGTTAGGGTTAGGGTTACGGTTAGACTCTTAGGGTTAGAGTTAGGGTTAGACTTAGGCTCTTAGGGTTAGAGTTAGGGTTAGACTTAGGCTCTTAGGGTTAGGGTTAGACTCTTAGGGTTAGGGTTAGGGTTAGGGTTAGGGTTAGGGTTAGACTCTTAGGGTTAGGGTTAGACTCTTAGGGTTAGGGTTAGGGTTAGGGTTAGACTCTTAGGGTTAGGGTTAGACTCTTAGGGTTAGGGTTAAGGTTAGGCTTAGGGTTAGACTCTTAGGGTTAGGGTTAGACTCTTAGGGTTAGGGTTAGGGTTAGGGTTAGACTCTTAGGGTTAGGGTTAGGGTTAGGGTTAGGGTTACACTCTTAGGCTTAGGGTTAGGGTTAGGGTTAGACTCTTAGGGTTAGGGTTAGACTTAGGCTCTTAGGGTTAGGGTTAGACTCAGGCTCTTAGGGTTAGGGTTAGACTCAGGCTCTTACGGTTAGGGTTAGACTCAGGCTCTTAGGGTTAGGGTTAGACACAGGCTCTTAGGGTTAGGGTCAGATTTAGTACTATATATTTGTGTACTGCAGCCGCCCTTTTGGTGGAACGCTGCTGCCATCTAGCGAAATATACTTGGGTACTGCAGCCGGCCCTGTTGGTGGAGCGCTGCTGCCATCTAGCGAAATATACTTGGGTACTGCAGCCGCCCGGTTGGTGGAGCGCTGCTGCCATCTAGCGAAATATATTTGGGTACTGCAGCCGGCCCGGTTGGTGGAGCGCTGCTGCCATCTAGCGAAATGTAATTGGGTACTGCAGCCGCCCGGTTGGTGGAGCGCTGCTGCCATCTAGCGAAATATACTTGGGTACTGCAGCCGCCCGGTTGGTGGAGCGCTGCTGCCATCTAGCGAAATGTAATTGGGTACTGCAGCCGGCCCTGTTGGTGGAGCGCTGCTGCCATCTAGCGAAATATACTTGGGTACTGCAGCCGCCCGGTTGGTGGAGCGCTGCTGCCATCTAGCGAAATATACTTGGGTACTGCAGCCGGCGCTGTTGGTGGAGCGCTGCTGCCATCTAGCGAAATATATTTGGGTACTGCAGCCGGCGCTGTTGGTGGAGCGCTGCTGCCATCTAGCGAAATATATTTGGGTACTGCAGCCGCCCGGTTGGTGGAGCGCTGCTTCCATCTAGCGAAATATATTTGGGTACTGCAGCCGGAGCTGTTGGTGGAGCGCTGCTGCCATCTAGCGAAATATATTTGGGTACTGCAGCCGGCTCTGTTGGTGGAGCGCTGCTGCCATCTAGCGAAATATACTTGGGTACTTCAGCCGGGTTTAGGGTTAGGGTTAGGGTTAGACTGTTAGGGTTAGGGTTAGACTTTTAGGGTTAGACTCTTAGGGTTAGACTCTTAGGGTTAGACTCTTAGGGTTAGGGTTAGACTCTTACGGTTAGGTTTAGGGTTAGGCTTAGGGTTAGGCTTAGACTCTTAGGGTTAGGGTTAGACTCTTAGGGTTAGGGTTAGGGTTAGAGTTAGGGTTAGACTCTTAGGGTTAGGGTTAGACTCTTAGGGTTAGGGTTAGGGTTAGGGTTAGACTCTTAGGGTTAGGGTTAGACTCGTAGGGTTAGGGTTAGGGTTAGGGTTAGGGTTAGACTCTTAGGGTTAGGGTTAGACTCTTAGGGTTAGGGTTAGGGTTAGGGTTAGGGTTTGACTCTTAGGGTTAGGGTTAGACTCTTAGGGTTAGGGTTAGGGTTAGGGTTAGACTCTTAGGGTTAGGGTTAGGGTTACGGTTAGACTCTTAGGGTTAGAGTTAGGGTTAGGGTTAGACTCTTAGGGTTAGGGTTAGACTCTTAGGGTTAGGGTTGGGGTTAAGGTTAGACTCTTAGGGTTAGGGTTAGACTCTTAGGGTTAGAGTTAGGGTTAGGGTTAGGGTTAGACACTTAGGGTTAGGGTTAGGGTGAGGGTTAGAATCTTAGGGTTAGGGTTATATTCAGGGTTAGGGTTAGACTCTTAGGGTTAGGGTTAGGGTTAGGGTTAGACTCTTAGGGTAAGGGTTAGACTTAGGCTCTTAGGGTTAGGGTTAGATTCTTAGGGTTAGGGTTGGGGTTAGGATTAGACTCTTAGGGTTAGGGTTAGACTCTTAGGGTTAGAGTTAGGGTTAGGGTTAGGGTTAGACACTTAGGGTTAGGGTTAGGGTGAGGGTTAGACTCTTAGGGTTAGGGTTATATTCAGGGTTAGGGTTAGACTCTTAGGGTTAGGGTTAGGGTTAGGGTTAGACTCTTAAGGTAAGGGTTAGACTTAGGCTCTTAGGGTTAGGGTTAGACTCAGGCTCTTAGGGTTAGGGTTAGACTCAGGCTCTTAGGGTGAGGGTTAGACTCAGGCTCTTAGGGTGAGGGTTAGACTCAGGCTCTTAGGGTTAGGGTTAGACTCAGGCTCTTAGGGTTAGGGTCAGACTCAGTACTATATATTTGGGTACTGCAGCCGCCCGGTTGGTGGAGCGCTGCTGCCATCTAGCGAAATATATTTGGGTACTGCAGCCGGCCCTGTTGGTGGAGCGCTGCTGCCATCTAGCGAAATATACTTGGGTACTGCAGCCGCCCGGTTGGTGGAGCGCTGCTGCCATCTAGCGAAATATACTTGGGTACTGCAGCCGACCCTGTTGGTGGAGCGCTGCTGCCATCTAGCGAAATATACTTGGTACTGCAGCCGCCCGGTTGTTGGAGCGCTGCTGCCATCTAGCGAAATATACTTGGGTACTGCAGCCGCCCGGTTGGTGGAGCGCTGCTGCCATCTAGCGAAATATATTTGGGTACTGCAGCCGGCGCTGTTGGTGGAGCGCTGCTGCCATCTAGCGAAATATATTTGGGTACTGCAGCCGGCGCTGTTGGTGGAGCGCTGCTGCCATCTAGCGAAATATATATGGGTACTGCAGCCGGCGCTGTTGGTGGAGCGCTGCTGCCATCTAGCGAAATATATTTGGGTACTGCAGCCGGCTCTGTTTGTGGAGCGCTGCTGCCATCTAGCGAAATATACTTGGGTACTTCAGCCGGGTTTAGGGTTAGGGTTAGGGTTAGACTGTTAGGGTTAGGGTTAGACTGTTAGGGTTAGACTCTTAGGGTTAGACTCTTAGGGTTAGGGTTAGACTCTTACGGTTAGGGTTAGGGTTAGGGTTAGGGTTAGGGTTAGACTCTTAGGGTTAGGGTTAGACTCCTAGGGTTAGGGTTAGGGTTAGGGTTAGACTCAGGGTTAGGGTTAGACTCTTAGGGTTAGGGTTAGGGTTAGGGTTAGGGTTAGATTCTTAGGGTTAGGGTTAGACTCTTAGGGTTAGGGTTAGGGTTAGGGTTAGACTCTTAGGGTTAGGGTTAGGGTTAGGTTAGGGTTAGACTCTTAGGGTTAGACTCTTAGGGTTAGGGTTAGACTCTTAGGGTTAGGGTTAGGGTTAGGGTTAGGGTTAGATTCTTAGGGTTAGGGTTAGACTCTTAGGGTTAGGGTTAGGGTTAGGGTTAGACTCTTAGGGTTAAGGTTAGGGTTAGGGTTAGGGTTAGACACTTAGGGTTAGGGTTAGGGTGAGGGTTAGACTCTTAGGGTTAGGGTTATATTCAGATTAGGGTTAGACTCTTAGGGTTAGGGTTAGGGTTAGACTCTTAGGGTTAGGGTTAGGGTTAGGGTTAGACTCTTAGGGTTAGGGTTAGACTCTTACGGTTAGGGTTAGGGTTAGGGTTAGGGTTAGACTCTTAGGGTTAGGGTTAGACTCTTAGGGTTAGGGTTAGACTCTTAGGGTTAGGGTTAGGGTTACGGTTAGACTCTTAGGGTTAGAGTTAGGGTTAGGGTTAGACTCTTAGGGTTAGGGTTAGACTCTTACGGTTAGAGTTAGGGTTAGGGTTAGGGTTAGACACTTAGGGTTAGGGTTAGGGTGAGGGTTAGACTCTTAGGGTTAGGGTTATATTCAGGGTTAGGGTTAGACTCTTAGGGTTAGGGTTAGGGTTAGGGTTAGACTCTTAGGGTAAGGGTTAGACTTAGGCTCTTAGGGTTAGGGTCAGACTCAGTACTATATATTTGGGTACTGCAGCCGCCCGGTTGGTGGAGCGCTGCTGCCATCTAGCGAAATATACTTGGGTATTGCAGCCGCCCGGTTGGTGGAGCGCTGCTGCCATCTAGCGAAATATATTTGGGTACTGCAGCCGGCCCTGTTGGTGGAGCGCTGCTGTTATCTAGCGAAATATATTTGGGTACTGCAGCCGCCCTTTTGGTGGAGCGCTGCTGCCATCTAGCGAAATATATTTGGGTACTGCAGCCGGCGCTGTTGGTGGAGCTCTGCTGCCATCTAGCGAAATATACTTGGGTACTGCAGCCGCCCTTTTGGTGGAGCGCTGCTGCCATCTAGCGAAATGTAATTGGGTACTGCAGCCGCCCGGTTGGTGGAGCGCTGCTGCCATCTAGCGAAATGTAATTGGGTACTGCAGCCGCCCGGTTGGTGGAGCGCTGCTGCCATCTAGCGAAATATACTTGGGTACTGCAGCCGCCCGGTTTGTGGAGCGCTGCTGCCATCTAGCGAAATATATTTGGGTACTGCAGCCGGCGCTGTTAATGGAGCGCTGCTGCCATCTAGCGAAATGTAATTGGGTACTGCAGCCGCCCGGTTGGTGTAGCGCTGCTGCCATCTAGCGAAATATACTTCGGTACTGCAGCCGCCCGGTTGGTGGAGCGCTGCTGCCATCTAGCGAAATATATTTGGGTACTGCAGCCGGCGCTGTTGGTGGAGCGCTGCTGCCATCTAGCGAAATATATTTGGGTACTGCAGCCGCCCGGTTGGTGGAGCGCTGCTTCCATCTAGCGAAATATATTTGGGTACTGCAGCCGGAGCTGTTGGTGGAGCGCTGCTGCCATCTAGCGAAATATATTTGGGTACTGCAGCCGGCCCTGTTGGTGGAGCGCTGCTGCCATCTAGCGAAATATACTTGGGTACTGCAGCCGCCCGGTTGGTGGAGCGCTGCTGCCATCTAGCGAAATATACTTGGGTACTGCAGCCGGCCCTGTTGGTGGAGCGCTGCTGCCATCTAGCGAAATATACTTGGGTACTGCAGCCGCCCGGTTGGTGGAGCGCTGCTGCCATCTAGCGAAATATACTTGGGTACTGCAGCCGGCGCTGTTGGTGGAGCGCTGCTGCCATCTAGCGAAATATATTTGGGTACTGCAGCCGGCGCTGTTGGTGGAGCGCTGCTGCCATCTAGCGAAATATATTTGGGTACTGCAGCCGGCGCTGTTGGTGGAGCGCTGCTGCCATCTAGCGAAATATACTTGGGTACTTCAGCCGGGTTTAGGGTTAGGGTTAGGGTTAGACTGTTAGGGTTAGGGTTAGACTCTTAGGGTTAGACTCTTAGGGTTAGACTCTTAGGGTTAGGGTTAGGGTTAGGGTTAGGGTTAGACTCTTAGGGTTAGGGTTAGACTCTTAGGGTTAGGGTTAGGGTTAGGGTTAGACTCTTAGGGTTAGGGTTAGACTCTTAGGGTTAGGGTTAGGGTTAGGGTTAGGGTTAGACTCTTAGGGTTAGGGTTAGACTCTTAGGGTTAGGGTTAGGGTTAGGGTTAGGGTTAGACTCTTAGGGTTAGGGTTAGACTCTTAGGGTTAGGGTTAGGGTTAGGGTTAGACTCTTAGGGTTAGGGTTAGGGTTAGGGTTAGACTCTTAGGGTTAGGGTTACGGTTAGACTCTTAGGGTTAGAGTTAGGGTTAGGGTTAGACTCTTAAGGTTAGGGTTAGACTCTTAGGGTTAGGGTTGGGGTTAGGGTTAGACTCTTAGGGTTAGGGTTAGACTCTTAGGGTTAAGGTTAGGGTTAGGGTTAGACACTTAGGGTTAGGGTTAGGGTGAGGGTTAGACTCTTAGGGTTAGGGTTATATTCAGATTAGGGTTAGACTCTTAGGGTTAGGGTTAGGGTTAGGGTTAGACTCTTAGGGTAAGGGTTAGACTCAGGCTCTTAGGGTTAGGGTTAGACTCAGGCTCTTAGGGTGAGGGTTAGACTCAGGCTCTTAGGGTGAGGGTTAGACTCAGGCTCTTAGGGTTAGGGTTAGACTCAGGCTCTTAGGGTTAGGGTTAGACTCAGGCTCTTAGGGTGAGGGTTAGACTCAGGCTCTTAGGGTTAGGGTTAGACTCAGGCTCTTAGGGTTAGGGTCAGACTCAGTACTATATATTTGGGTACTGCAGCCGCCCTTTTGATGGAGCGCTGCTGCCATCTAGCGAAATATACTTGGGTATTGCAGCCGGTGCTGTTGGTGGAGCGCTGTTGCCATCTAGCGAAATATATTTGGGTACTGCAGCCGGCCCTGTTGGTGGAGCGCTGCTGCCATCTAGCGAAATATACTTGGGTACTGCAGCCGACTCTGTTGGTGGAGCGCTGCTGCCATCTAGCGAAATATATTTGGGTACTGCAGCCGGGTTTAGGGTTAGGGTTAGGGTTAGACTGTTAGGGTTAGGGTTAGGGTTAGGGTTAGACTCTTAGGGTTAGACTCTTAGGGTTAGGGTTAGACTCACTACTATATATTTGGGTAGTGCAGCCACCCTTTTTGTGGAGCGCTGCTGCCATCTAGCGAAATATACTTGAGTACTGCAGCCGGCGCTGTTGGTGGAGCGCTGCTGCCATCTAGCGAAATATACTTTGGTACTGCAGCCGCCCGGTTCGTTGAGCACTGCCGCCGTCTAGCGAAATATACTTGGGTACTGCAGCCGCCCTTTTGGTGGAGCGCTGCTGCCATCTAGCGAAATATATTTGGGTACTGCAGCCGGCGCTGTTGGTGGATCGCTGCTGCCATCTAGCGAAATATATTTGGGTACTGCAGCCGGCGCTGTTGGTGGATCGCTGCTGCCATCTAGCGAAATATATTTGGGTACTGCAGCCGGCCCTGTTTGTGGAGCGCTGCTGCCATCTAGCGAAATATATTTGGGTACTGCAGCCGGCTCTGTTGGTGGAGCGCTGCTGCCATCTAGCGAAATATACTTGGGTACTTCAGCCGGGTTTAGGGTTAGGGTTAGGGTTAGACTGTTAGGGTTAGGGTTAGGGTTAGGGTTAGACTCTTAGGGTTAGACTCTTAGGGTTAGGGTTAGACTCTTACGGTTAGGGTTAGGGTTAGGGTTAGGGTTAGGGTTAGACTCTTAGGGTTAGGGTTAGACTCTTAGGGTTAGGGTTAGGGTTAGGGTTAGACTCTTAGGGTTAGGGTTAGACTCTTAGGGTTAGGGTTAAGGTTAGGGTTAGGGTTAGACTCTTAGGGTTAGGGTTAGACTCTTAGGGTTAGGGTTAGGGTTAGGGTTAGACTCTTAGGGTTAGGGTTAGGGTTAGGGTTAGGGTTACACTCTTAGGCTTAGGGTTAGGGTTAGGGTTAGACTCTTAGGGTTAGGGTTAGACTTAGGCTCTTAGGGTTAGGGTTAGACTCAGGCTCTTAGGCTTAGGGTTAGACTCAGGCTCTTACGGTTAGGGTTAGACTCAGGCTCTTAGGGTTAGGGTTAGACACAGGCTCTTAGGGTTAGGGTCAGATTTAGTACTATATATTTGTGTACTGCAGCCGCCCTTTTGGTGGAACGCTGCTGCCATCTAGCGAAATATACTTGGGTACTGCAGCCGGCCCTGTTGGTGGAGCGCTGCTGCCATCTAGCGAAATATACTTGGGTACTGCAGCCGCCCGGTTGGTGGAGCGCTGCTGCCATCTAGCGAAATATATTTGGGTACTGCAGCCGGCCCGGTTGGTGGAGCGCTGCTGCCATCTAGCGAAATGTAATTGGGTACTGCAGCCGCCCGGTTGGTGGAGCGCTGCTGCCATCTAGCGAAATATACTTGGGTACTGCAGCCGCCCGGTTGGTGGAGCGCTGCTGCCATCTAGCGAAATGTAATTGGGTACTGCAGCCGGCCCTGTTGGTGGAGCGCTGCTGCCATCTAGCGAAATATACTTGGGTACTGCAGCCGCCCGGTTGGTGGAGCGCTGCTGCCATCTAGCGAAATATACTTGGGTACTGCAGCCGGCGCTGTTGGTGGAGCGCTGCTGCCATCTAGCGAAATATATTTGGGTACTGCAGCCGGCGCTGTTGGTGGAGCGCTGCTGCCATCTAGCGAAATATATTTGGGTACTGCAGCCGGCGCTGTTGGTGGAGCGCTGCTGCCATCTAGCGAAATATATTTGGGTACTGCAGCCGGCTCTGTTGGTGGAGCGCTGCTGCCATCTAGCGAAATATATTTGGGTACTGCAGCCGGCTCTGTTGGTGGAGCGCTGCTGCCATCTAGCGAAATATACTTGGGTACTTCAGCCGGGTTTAGGGTTAGGGTTAGGGTTAGACTGTTAGGGTTAGGGTTAGACTTTTAGGGTTAGACTCTTAGGGTTAGACTCTTAGGGTTAGGGTTAGACTCTTACGGTTAGGTTTAGGGTTAGGCTTAGGGTTAGGCTTAGACTCTTAGGGTTAGGGTTAGACTCTTAGGGTTAGGGTTAGGGTTAGAGTTAGGGTTAGACTCTTAGGGTTAGGGTTAGACTCTTAGGGTTAGGGTTAGGGTTAGGGTTAGACTCTTAGGGTTAGGGTTAGACTCTTAGGGTTAGGGTTAGGGTTAGGGTTAGGGTTAGACTCTTAGGGTTAGGGTTAGACTCTTAGGGTTAGGGTTAGGGTTAGGGTTAGGGTTAGACTCTTAGGGTTAGGGTTAGACTCTTAGGGTTAGGGTTAGGGTTAGGGTTAGACTCTTAGGGTTAGGGTTAGGGTTACGGTTAGACTCTTAGGGTTAGAGTTAGGGTTAGGGTTAGACTCTTAGGGTTAGGGTTAGACTCTTAGGGTTAGGGTTGGGGTTAGGGTTAGACTCTTAGGGTTAGGGTTAGACTCTTAGGGTTAGAGTTAGGGTTAGGGTTAGGGTTAGACACTTAGGGTTAGGGTTAGGGTGAGGGTTAGAATCTTAGGGTTAGGGTTATATTCAGGGTTAGGGTTAGACTCTTAGGGTTAGGGTTAGGGTTAGGGTTAGACTCTTAGGGTAAGGGTTAGACTTAGGCTCTTAGGGTTAGGGTTAGACTCAGGCTCTTAGGGTTAGGGTTAGACTCAGGCTCTTAGGGTGAGGGTTAGACTCAGGCTCTTAGGGTGAGGGTTAGACTCAGGCTCTTAGGGTTAGGGTTAGAATCAGGCTCTTAGGGTTAGGGTCAGACTCAGTACTATATATTTGGGTACTGCAGCCGCCCTTTTGGTGGAGCGCTGCTGCCATCTAGCGAAATATACTTGGGTATTGCAGCCGGCGCTGTTGGTGGAGCGCTGCTGCCATCTAGCGAAATATATTTGGGTACTGCAGCCGGCCCTGTTGGTGGAGCGCTGCTGCCATCTAGCGAAATATAATTGGGTACTGCAGCCGCCCTTTTGGTGGAGCGCTGCTGCCATCTAGCGAAATATACTTGGGTACTGCAGCCGCCCGGTTGGTGGAGCGCTGCTGCCATCTAGCGAAATATATTTGGGTACTGCAGCCGCCCGGTTGGTGGAGCGCTGCTGCCATCTAGCGAAATATACTTGGGTACTGCAGCCGGCGCTGTTGGTGGAGCGCTGCTGCCATCTAGCGAAATATACTTGGGTACTGCAGCCGCCCGGTTGGTGGAGCGCTGCTGCCATCTAGCGAAATATATTTGGGTACTGCAGCCGCCCGGTTGGTGGAGCTCTGCTGCCATCTAGCGAAATATACTTGGGTACTGCAGCCGCCCTTTTGGTGGAGCGCTGCTGCCATCTAGCGAAATGTAATTGGGTACTGCAGCCGCCCGGTTGGTGGAGCGCTGCTGCCATCTAGCGAAATATACTTGGGTACTGCAGCCGGCGCTGTTGGTGGAGCGCTGCTGCCATCTAGCGAAATATACTTGGGTACTGCAGCCGCCCGGTTGGTGGAGCGCTGCTGCCATCTAGCGAAATATATTTGGGTACTGCTGCCGGCCCTGTTGGTGGAGCGCTGCTGCCATCTAGCGAAATATACTTGGGTACTGCAGCCGCCTTTTTGGTGGAGCGCTGCTGCCATCTAGCGAAATATACTTGGGTACTGCAGCCGCCCGGTTGGTGGAGCGCTGCTGCCATCTAGCGAAATATATTTGGGTACTGCAGCCGGCCCTGTTGGTGGAGCGCTGCTGCCATCTAGCGAAATATACTTGGGTACTGCAGCCGCCCTTTTGGTGGAGCGCTGCTGCCATCTAGCGAAATATACTTGGGTATTGCAGCCGGCGCTGTTGGTGGAGCGCTGCTGCCATCTAGCGAAATATATTTGGGTACTGCAGCCGGCCCTGTTGGTGGAGCGCTGCTGCCATCTAGCGAAATATATTTGGGTACTGCAGCCGCCCTTTTGGTGGAGCGCTGCTGCCATCTAGCGAAATATATTTGGGTACTGCAGCCAGCTCTGTTGGTGGAGCTCTGCTGCCATCTAGCGAAATATAATTGGGTACTGCAGCCGGCCTTTTGGTGGAGCGCTGCTGCCATCTAGCGAAATGTAATTGGGTACTGCAGCCGCCCTGTTGGTGGAGCGCTGCTGCCATCTAGCGAAATATACTTGGGTACTGCAGCCGCCCTGTTGGTGGAGCGCTGCTGCCATCTAGCGAAATATACTTGGGTACTGCAGCCGGCGCTGTTGGTGGAGCGCTGCTGCCATCTAGCGAAATATATTTGGGTACTGCAGCCGGCGCTGTTGGTGGAGCGCTGCTGCCATCTAGCGAAATATATTTGGGTACTGCAGCCGGCTCTGTTGGTGGAGCGCTGCTGCCATCTAGCGAAATATATTTGGGTACTGCAGCCGGCTCTGTTTGTGGAGCGCTGCTGCCATCTAGCGAAATATACTTGGGTACTTCAGCCGGGTTTAGGGTTAGGGTTAGGGTTAGACTGTTAGGGTTAGGGTTAGACTCTTAGGGTTAGACTCTTAGGGTTAGACTCTTAGGGTTAGGGTTAGACTCTTACGGTTAGGGTTAGGGTTAGGGTTAGGGTTAGACTCTTAGGGTTAGGGTTAGACTCTTAGGGTTAGGGTTAGGGTTAGGGTTAGACTCAGGGTTAGGGTTAGACTCTTAGGGTTAGGGTTAGGGTTAGGGTTAGGGTTAGACTCTTAGGGTTAGGGTTAGATTCTTAGGGTTAGGGTTAGGGTTAGACTCTTAGGGTTAGGGTTAGACTCTTAGGGTTAGGGTTGGGGTTAGGGTTAGACTCTTAGGGTTAGGGTTAGACTCTTAGGGTTAGAGTTAGGGTTAGGGTTAGGGTTAGACACTTAGGGTTAGGGTTACGGTGAGGGTTAGACTCTTAGGGTTAGGGTTATATTCAGGGTTAGGGTTAGACTCTTAGGGTTAGGGTTAGGGTTAGGGTTAGACTCTTAGGGTAAGGGTTAGACTTAGGCTCTTAGGGTTAGGGTTAGACTCAGGCTCTTAGGGTTAGGGTTAGACTCAGGCTCTTAGGGTGAGGGTTAGACTCAGGCTCTTAGGGTGAGGGTTAGACTCAGGCTCTTAGGGTTAGGGTTAGACTCAGGCTCTTAGGGTTAGGGTCAGACTCAGTACTATATATTTGGGTACTGCAGCCGCCCTTTTGGTGGAGCGCTGCTGCCATCTAGCGAAATATACTTGGGTACTGCAGCCGGCGCTGTTGGTGGAGCGCTGCTGCCATCTAGCGAAATATATTTGGGTACTGCAGCCGGCGCTGTTGGTGGAGCGCTGCTGCCATCTAGCGAAATATATTTGGGTACTGCAGCCGGCGCTGTTGGTGGAGCGCTGCTGCCATCTAGCGAAATATATTTGGATACTGCAGCCGGCTCTGTTGGTGGAGCTCTGCTGCCATCTAGCGAAATATACTTGGGTACTGCAGCCGCCCTTTTGGTGGAGCGCTGCTGCCATCTAGCGAAATGTAATTGGGTACTGCAGCCGCCCGGTTGGTGGAGCGCTGCTGCCATCTAGCGAAATGTAATTGGGTACTGCAGCCGCCCGGTTGGTGTAGCGCTGCTGCCATCTAGCGAAATATACTTGGGTACTGCAGCCGGCCCTGTTGGTGGAGCGCTGCTGCCATCTAGCGAAATATACTTGGGTACTGCAGCCGCCCGGTTGGTGGAGCGCTGCTGCCATCTAGCGAAATATACTTGGGTACTGCAGCCGGCCCTGTTGGTGGAGCGCTGCTGCCATCTAGCGAAATATACTTGGGTACTGCAGCCGCCCGGTTGGTGGAGCGCTGCTGCCATCTAGCGAAATATATTTGGGTACTGCAGCCGGCGCTGTTGGTGGAGCGCTGCTGCCATCTAGCGAAATATATTTGGGTACTGCAGCCGCCCTTTTGGTGGAGCGCTGCTGCCATCTAGCGAAATATATTTGGGTACTGCAGCCGGCGCTGTTGGTGGAGCGCTGCTGCCATCTAGCGAAATATATTTGGGTACTGCAGCCGGCGCTGTTGGTGGAGCGCTGCTGCCATCTAGCGAAATATATTTGGGTACTGCAGCCGGCTCTGTTGGTGGAGCGCTGCTGCCATCTAGCGAAATATACTTGGGTACTTCAGCCGGGTTTAGGGTTAGGGTTAGGGTTAGACTGTTAGGGTTAGGGTTAGACTCTTAGGGTTAGACTCTTAGGGTTAGACTCTTAGGGTTAGGGTTAGGGTTAGGGTTAGGGTTAGGGTTAGACTCTTAGGGTTAGGGTTAGACTCTTAGGGTTAGGGTTAGGGTTAGGGTTAGGGTTAGACTCTTAGGGTTAGGGTTAGACTCTTAGGGTTAGGGTTAGGGTTAGGGTTAGGGTTAGACTCTTAGGGTTAGGGTTAGACTCTTAGGGTTAGGGTTAGGGTTAGGGTTAGGGTTAGACTCTTAGGGTTAGACTCTTAGGGTTAGGGTTAGGGTTAGGGTTAGACTCTTAGGGTTAGGGTTACGGTTAGACTCTTAGGGTTAGAGTTAGGGTTAGGGTTAGACTCTTAAGGTTAGGGTTAGACTCTTAGGGTTAGGGTTGGGGTTAGGGTTAGACTCTTAGGGTTAGGGTTAGACTCTTAGGGTTAAGGTTAGGGTTAGGGTTAGACACTTAGGGTTAGGGTTAGGGTGAGGGTTAGACTCTTAGGGTTAGGGTTATATTCAGATTAGGGTTAGACTCTTAGGGTTAGGGTTAGGGTTAGGGTTAGACTCTTAGGGTAAGGGTTAGACTTAGGCTCTTAGGGTTAGGGTTAGACTCAGGCTCTTAGGGTTAGGGTTAGACTCAGGCTCTTAGGGTGAGGGTTAGACTCAGGCTCTTAGGGTTAGGGTTAGACTCAGGCTCTTAGGGTGAGGGTTAGACTCAGGCTCTTAGGGTTAGGGTTAGACTCAGGCTCTTAGGGTTAGGGTCAGACTCAGTACTATATATTTGGGTACTGCAGCCGCCCTTTTGGTGGAGCGCTGCTGCCATCTAGCGAAATATACTTGGGTATTGCAGCCGGTGCTGTTGGTGGAGCGCTGCTGCCATCTAGCGAAATATATTTGGGTACTGCAGCCGGCGCTGTTGGTGGAGCGCTGCTGCCATCTAGCGAAATATATTTGGATACTGCAGCCGGCTCTGTTGGTGGAGCTCTGCTGCCATCTAGCGAAATATACTTGGGTACTGCAGCCGCCCTTTTGGTGGAGCGCTGCTGCCATCTAGCGAAATGTAATTGGGTACTGCAGCCGCCCGGTTGGTGGAGCGCTGCTGCCATCTAGCGAAATGTAATTGGGTACTGCAGCCGCCCGGTTGGTGTAGCGCTGCTGCCATCTAGCGAAATATACTTGGGTACTGCAGCCGGCCCTGTTGGTGGAGCGCTGCTGCCATCTAGCGAAATATACTTGGGTACTGCAGCCGCCCGGTTGGTGGAGCGCTGCTGCCATCTAGCGAAATATACTTGGGTACTGCAGCCGGCCCTGTTGGTGGAGCGCTGCTGCCATCTAGCGAAATATACTTGGGTACTGCAGCCGCCCGGTTGGTGGAGCGCTGCTGCCATCTAGCGAAATATATTTGGGTACTGCAGCCGGCGCTGTTGGTGGAGCGCTGCTGCCATCTAGCGAAATATATTTGGGTACTGCAGCCGCCCTTTTGGTGGAGCGCTGCTGCCATCTAGCGAAATATATTTGGGTACTGCAGCCGGCGCTGTTGGTGGAGCGCTGCTGCCATCTAGCGAAATATATTTGGGTACTGCAGCCGGCGCTGTTGGTGGAGCGCTGCTGCCATCTAGCGAAATATATTTGGGTACTGCAGCCGGCTCTGTTGGTGGAGCGCTGCTGCCATCTAGCGAAATATACTTGGGTACTTCAGCCGGGTTTAGGGTTAGGGTTAGGGTTAGACTGTTAGGGTTAGGGTTAGACTCTTAGGGTTAGACTCTTAGGGTTAGACTCTTAGGGTTAGGGTTAGGGTTAGGGTTAGGGTTAGGGTTAGACTCTTAGGGTTAGGGTTAGACTCTTAGGGTTAGGGTTAGGGTTAGGGTTAGGGTTAGACTCTTAGGGTTAGGGTTAGACTCTTAGGGTTAGGGTTAGGGTTAGGGTTAGGGTTAGACTCTTAGGGTTAGGGTTAGACTCTTAGGGTTAGGGTTAGGGTTAGGGTTAGGGTTAGACTCTTAGGGTTAGACTCTTAGGGTTAGGGTTAGGGTTAGGGTTAGACTCTTAGGGTTAGGGTTACGGTTAGACTCTTAGGGTTAGAGTTAGGGTTAGGGTTAGACTCTTAAGGTTAGGGTTAGACTCTTAGGGTTAGGGTTGGGGTTAGGGTTAGACTCTTAGGGTTAGGGTTAGACTCTTAGGGTTAAGGTTAGGGTTAGGGTTAGACACTTAGGGTTAGGGTTAGGGTGAGGGTTAGACTCTTAGGGTTAGGGTTATATTCAGATTAGGGTTAGACTCTTAGGGTTAGGGTTAGGGTTAGGGTTAGACTCTTAGGGTAAGGGTTAGACTTAGGCTCTTAGGGTTAGGGTTAGACTCAGGCTCTTAGGGTTAGGGTTAGACTCAGGCTCTTAGGGTGAGGGTTAGACTCAGGCTCTTAGGGTTAGGGTTAGACTCAGGCTCTTAGGGTGAGGGTTAGACTCAGGCTCTTAGGGTTAGGGTTAGACTCAGGCTCTTAGGGTTAGGGTCAGACTCAGTACTATATATTTGGGTACTGCAGCCGCCCTTTTGGTGGAGCGCTGCTGCCATCTAGCGAAATATACTTGGGTATTGCAGCCGGTGCTGTTGGTGGAGCGCTGCTGCCATCTAGCGAAATATATTTGGGTACTGCAGCCGGCCCTGTTGGTGGAGCGCTGCTGCCATCTAGCGAAATATACTTGGGTACTGCAGCCGGCTCTGTTGGTGGAGCGCTGCTGCCATCTAGCGAAATATACTTGGGTACTGCAGCCGGGTTTAGGGTTAGGGTTAGGGTTAGACTGTTAGGGTTAGGGTTAGGGTTAGGGTTAGACTCTTAGGGTTAGACTCTTAGGGTTAGGGTTAGACTCACTACTATATATTTGGGTAGTGCAGCCACCCTTTTTGTGGAGCGCTGCTGCCATCTAGCGAAATATACTTGAGTACTGCAGCCGGCCCTGTTGGTGGAGCGCTGCTGCCATCTAGCGAAATATACTTTGGTACTGCAGCCGCCCGGTTGGTTGAGCACTGCCGCCGTCTAGCGAAATATACTTGGGTACTGCAGCCGCCCTTTTGGTGGAGCGCTGCTGCCATCTAGCGAAATATATTTGGGTACTGCAGCCGGCGCTGTTGGTGGATCGCTGCTGCCATCTAGCGAAATATATTTGGGTACTGCAGCCGGCCCTGTTTGTGGAGCGCTGCTGCCATCTAGCGAAATATATTTGGGTACTGCAGCCGGCTCTGTTGGTGGAGCGCTGCTGCCATCTAGCGAAATATACTTGGGTACTTCAGCCGGGTTTAGGGTTAGGGTTAGGGTTAGACTGTTAGGGTTAGGGTTAGGGTTAGGGTTAGACTCTTAGGGTTAGACTCTTAGGGTTAGGGTTAGACTCTTACGGTTAGGGTTAGGGTTAGGGTTAGGGTTAGGGTTAGACTCTTAGGGTTAGGGTTAGACTCTTAGGGTTAGGGTTAGGGTTAGACTCTTAGGGTTAGGGTTAGACTCTTAGGGTTAGGGTTAGGGTTAGGGTTAGGGTTAGACTCTTAGGGTTAGGGTTAGACTCTTAGGGTTAGGGTTAGGGTTAGGGTTAGACTCTTAGGGTTAGGGTTAGGGTTAGGGTTAGGGTTACACTCTTAGGCTTAGGGTTAGGGTTAGACTCTTAGGGTTAGGGTTAGACTTAGGCTCTTAGGGTTAGGGTTAGACTCAGGCTCTTAGGGTTAGGGTTAGACTCAGGCTCTTACGGTTAGGGTTAGACTCAGGCTCTTAGGGTTAGGGTTAGACACAGGCTCTTAGGGTTAGGGTCAGATTTAGTACTATATATTTGTGTACTGCAGCCGCCCTTTTGGTGGAACGCTGCTGCCATCTAGCGAAATATACTTGGGTACTGCAGCCGGCCCTGTTGGTGGAGCGCTGCTGCCATCTAGCGAAATATACTTGGGTACTGCAGCCGCCCGGTTGGTGGAGCGCTGCTGCCATCTAGCGAAATATATTTGGGTACTGCAGCCGGCGCTGTTGGTGGAGCGCTGCTGCCATCTAGCGAAATGTAATTGGGTACTGCAGCCGCCCGGTTGGTGGAGCGCTGCTGCCATCTAGCGAAATATACTTGGGTACTGCAGCCGCCCGGTTGGTGGAGCGCTGCTGCCATCTAGCGAAATATATTTGGGTACTGCAGCCGCCCGGTTGGTGGAGCTCTGCTGCCATCTAGCGAAATATACTTGGGTACTGCAGCCGCCCTTTTGGTGGAGCGCTGCTGCCATCTAGCGAAATGTAATTGGGTACTGCAGCCGCCCGGTTGGTGGAGCGCTGCTGCCATCTAGCGAAATATACTTGGGTACTGCAGCCGGCGCTGTTGGTGGAGCGCTGCTGCCATCTAGCGAAATATACTTGGGTACTGCAGCCGCCCGGTTGGTGGAGCGCTGCTGCCATCTAGCGAAATATATTTGGGTACTGCTGCCGGCCCTGTTGGTGGAGCGCTGCTGCCATCTAGCGAAATATACTTGGGTACTGCAGCCGCCTTTTTGGTGGAGCGCTGCTGCCATCTAGCGAAATATACTTGGGTACTGCAGCCGCCCGGTTGGTGGAGCGCTGCTGCCATCTAGCGAAATATATTTGGGTACTGCAGCCGGCCCTGTTGGTGGAGCGCTGCTGCCATCTAGCGAAATATACTTGGGTACTGCAGCCGCCCTTTTGGTGGAGCGCTGCTGCCATCTAGCGAAATATATTTGGGTATTGCAGCCGGCGCTGTTGGTGGAGCGCTGCTGCCATCTAGCGAAATATACTTGGGTACTGCAGCCGGCGCTGTTGGTGGAGCGCTGCTGCCATCTAGCGAAATATACTTGGGTACTGCAGCCGCCCGGTTGGTGGAGCGCTGCTGCCATCTAGCGAAATATACTTGGGTACTGCAGCCGGCGCTGTTGGTGGAGCGCTGCTGCCATCTAGCGAAATATACTTGGGTACTGCAGCCGCCCGGTTGGTGGAGCGCTGCTGCCATCTAGCGAAATATACTTGGGTACTGCAGCCGGCCCTGTTGGTGGAGCGCTGCTGCCATCTAGCGAAATATACTTGGGTACTGCAGCCGCCCGGTTGGTGGAGCGCTGCTGCCATCTAGCGAAATATACTTGGGTACTGCAGCCGGCGCTGTTGGTGGAGCGCTGCTGCCATCTAGCGAAATATATTTGGGTACTGCAGCCGGCGCTGTTGGTGGAGCGCTGCTGCCATCTAGCGAAATATATTTGGGTACTGCAGCCGGCTCTGTTGGTGGAGCGCTGCTGCCATCTAGCGAAATATATTTGGGTACTGCAGCCGGCTCTGTTTGTGGAGCGCTGCTGCCATCTAGCGAAATATACTTGGGTACTTCAGCCGGGTTTAGGGTTAGGGTTAGGGTTAGACTGTTAGGGTTAGGGTTAGACTCTTAGGGTTAGACTCTTAGGGTTAGACTCTTAGGGTTAGGATTAGACTCTTACGGTTAGGGTTAGGGTTAGGGTTAGGGTTAGACTCTTAGGGTTAGGGTTAGACTCTTAGGGTTAGGGTTAGGGTTAGGGTTAGACTCAGGGTTAGGGTTAGACTCTTAGGGTTAGGGTTAGGGTTAGGGTTAGGGTTAGACTCTTAGGGTTAGGGTTAGATTCTTAGGGTTAGGGTTAGGGTTAGGGTTAGGGTTAGACTCTTAGGGTTAGGGTTAGACTCTTAGGGTTAGGGTTGGGGTTAGGGTTAGACTCTTAGGGTTAGGGTTAAACTCTTAGGGTTAGAGTTAGGGTTAGGGTTAGGGTTAGACACTTAGGGTTAGGGTTACGGTGAGGGTTAGACTCTTAGGGTTAGGGTTATATTCAGGGTTAGGGTTAGACTCTTAGGGTTAGGGTTAGGGTTAGGGTTAGACTCTTAGGGTAAGGGTTAGACTTAGGCTCTTAGGGTTAGGGTTAGACTCAGGCTCTTAGGGTTAGGGTTAGACTCAGGCTCTTAGGGTGAGGGTTAGACTCAGGCTCTTAGGGTGAGGGTTAGACTCAGGCTCTTAGGGTTAGGGTTAGACTCAGGCTCTTAGGGTTAGGGTCAGACTCAGTACTATATATTTGGGTACTGCAGCCGCCCTTTTGGTGGAGCGCTGCTGCCATCTAGCGAAATATACTTGGGTACTGCAGCCGGCGCTGTTGGTGGAGCGCTGCTGCCATCTAGCGAAATATATTTGGGTACTGCAGCCGGCGCTGTTGGTGGAGCGCTGCTGCCATCTAGCGAAATATATTTGGGTACTGCAGCCGCCCTTTTGGTGGAGCGCTGCTGCCATCTAGCGAAATATATTTGGATACTGCAGCCGGCTCTGTTGGTGGAGCTCTGCTGCCATCTAGCGAAATATACTTGGGTACTGCAGCCGCCCTTTTGGTGGAGCGCTGCTGCCATCTAGCGAAATGTAATTGGGTACTGCAGCCGCCCGGTTGGTGGAGCGCTGCTGCCATCTAGCGAAATGTAATTGGGTACTGCAGCCGCCCGGTTGGTGTAGCGCTGCTGCCATCTAGCGAAATATACTTGGGTACTGCAACCACCCGGTTTGTGGAGCGCTGCTGCCATCTAGCGAAATATATTTGGGTACTGCAGCCGGCCCTGTTGGTGGAGCGCTGCTGCCATCTAGCGAAATATACTTGGGTACTGCAGCCGCCCGGTTGGTGGAGCGCTGCTGCCATCTAGCGAAATATACTTGGGTACTGCAGCCGGCCCTGTTGGTGGAGCGCTGCTGCCATCTAGCGAAATATACTTGGGTACTGCAGCCGCCCGGTTGGTGGAGCGCTGCTGCCATCTAGCGAAATATATTTGGGTACTGCAGCCGGAGCTGTTGGTGGAGCGCTGCTGCCATCTAGCGAAATATACTTGGGTACTGCAGCCGGCGCTGTTGGTGGAGCGCTGCTGCCATCTAGCGAAATATATTTGGGTACTGCAGCCGGCGCTGTTGGTGGAGCGCTGCTGCCATCTAGCGAAATATATTTGGGTACTGCAGCCGCCCGGTTGGTGGAGCGCTGCTGCCATCTAGCGAAATATATTTGGGTACTGCAGCCGGAGCTGTTGGTGGAGCGCTGCTGCCATCTAGCGAAATATATTTGGGTACTGCAGCCGGCTCTGTTGGTGGAGCGCTGCTGCCATCTAGCGAAATATACTTGGGTACTTCAGCCGGGTTTAGGGTTAGGGTTAGGGTTAGACTGTTAGGGTTAGGGTTAGACTTTTAGGGTTAGACTCTTAGGGTTAGACTCTTAGGGTTAGGGTTAGACTCTTACGGTTAGGTTTAGGGTTAGGCTTAGGGTTAGGCTTAGACTCTTAGGGTTAGGGTTAGACTCTTAGGGTTAGGGTTAGGGTTAGAGTTAGGGTTAGACTCTTAGGGTTAGGGTTAGACTCTTAGGGTTAGGGTTAGGGTTAGGGTTAGACTCTTAGGGTTAGGGTTAGACTCTTAGGGTTAGGGTTAGGGTTAGGGTTAGGGTTAGACTCTTAGGGTTAGGGTTAGACTCTTAGGGTTAGGGTTAGGGTTAGGGTTAGGGTTAGACTCTTAGGGTTAGGGTTAGACTCTTAGGGTTAGGGTTAGGGTTAGGGTTAGACTCTTAGGGTTAGGGTTAGGGTTACGGTTAGACTCTTAGGGTTAGAGTTAGGGTTAGGGTTAGACTCTTAGGGTTAGGGTTAGACTCTTAGGGTTAGGGTTGGGGTTAGGGTTAGACTCTTAGGGTTAGGGTTAGACTCTTAGGGTTAGAGTTAGGGTTAGGGTTAGGGTTAGACACTTAGGGTTAGGGTTAGGGTGAGGGTTAGAATCTTAGGGTTAGGGTTATATTCAGGGTTAGGGTTAGACTCTTAGGGTTAGGGTTAGGGTTAGGGTTAGACTCTTAGGGTAAGGGTTAGACTTAGGCTCTTAGGGTTAGGGTTAGACTCAGGCTCTTAGGGTTAGGGTTAGACTCAGGCTCTTAGGGTGAGGGTTAGACTCAGGCTCTTAGGGTGAGGGTTAGACTCAGGCTCTTAGGGTTAGGGTTAGAATCAGGCTCTTAGGGTTAGGGTCAGACTCAGTACTATATATTTGGGTACTGCAGCCGCCCTTTTGGTGGAGCGCTGCTGCCATCTAGCGAAATATACTTGGGTATTGCAGCCGGCGCTGTTGGTGGAGCGCTGCTGCCATCTAGCGAAATATATTTGGGTACTGCAGCCGGCCCTGTTGGTGGAGCGCTGCTGCCATCTAGCGAAATATAATTGGGTACTGCAGCCGCCCTTTTGGTGGAGCGCTGCTGCCATCTAGCGAAATATACTTGGGTACTGCAGCCGCCCGGTTGGTGGAGCGCTGCTGCCATCTAGCGAAATATATTTGGGTACTGCAGCCGCCCGGTTGGTGGAGCGCTGCTGCCATCTAGCGAAATGTAATGGGGTACTGCAGCCGCCCGGTTGGTGTAGCGCTGCTGCCATCTAGCGAAATATACTTGGGTACTGCAGCCGCCCGGTTGGTGGAGCGCTGCTGCCATCTAGCGAAATATATTTGGGTACTGCAGCCGCCCGGTTGGTGGAGCTCTGCTGCCATCTAGCGAAATATACTTGGGTACTGCAGCCGCCCTTTTGGTGGAGCGCTGCTGCCATCTAGCGAAATGTAATTGGGTACTGCAGCCGCCCGGTTGGTGGAGCGCTGCTGCCATCTAGCGAAATATACTTGGGTACTGCAGCCGGCGCTGTTGGTGGAGCGCTGCTGCCATCTAGCGAAATATACTTGGGTACTGCAGCCGCCCGGTTGGTGGAGCGCTGCTGCCATCTAGCGAAATATATTTGGGTACTGCTGCCGGCCCTGTTGGTGGAGCGCTGCTGCCATCTAGCGAAATATACTTGGGTACTGCAGCCGCCTTTTTGGTGGAGCGCTGCTGCCATCTAGCGAAATATACTTGGGTACTGCAGCCGCCCGGTTGGTGGAGCGCTGCTGCCATCTAGCGAAATATATTTGGGTACTGCAGCCGGCCCTGTTGGTGGAGCGCTGCTGCCATCTAGCGAAATATACTTGGGTACTGCAGCCGCCCTTTTGGTGGAGCGCTGCTGCCATCTAGCGAAATATACTTGGGTACTGCAGCCGGCGCTGTTGGTGGAGCGCTGCTGCCATCTAGCGAAATATACTTGGGTACTGCAGCCGGCGCTGTTGGTGGAGCGCTGCTGCCATCTAGCGAAATATACTTGGGTACTGCAGCCGCCCGGTTGGTGGAGCGCTGCTGCCATCTAGCGAAATATACTTGGGTACTGCAGCCGGCCCTGTTGGTGGAGCGCTGCTGCCATCTAGCGAAATATACTTGGGTACTGCAGCCGCCCGGTTGGTGGAGCGCTGCTGCCATCTAGCGAAATATACTTGGGTACTGCAGCCGGCCCTGTTGGTGGAGCGCTGCTGCCATCTAGCGAAATATACTTGGGTACTGCAGCCGCCCGGTTGGTGGAGCGCTGCTGCCATCTAGCGAAATATACTTGGGTACTGCAGCCGGCGCTGTTGGTGGAGCGCTGCTGCCATCTAGCGAAATATATTTGGGTACTGCAGCCGGCGCTGTTGGTGGAGCGCTGCTGCCATCTAGCGAAATATATTTGGGTACTGCAGCCGGCTCTGTTGGTGGAGCGCTGCTGCCATCTAGCGAAATATATTTGGGTACTGCAGCCGGCTCTGTTTGTGGAGCGCTGCTGCCATCTAGCGAAATATACTTGGGTACTTCAGCCGGGTTTAGGGTTAGGGTTAGGGTTAGACTGTTAGGGTTAGGGTTAGACTCTTAGGGTTAGACTCTTAGGGTTAGACTCTTAGGGTTAGGGTTAGACTCTTACGGTTAGGGTTAGGGTTAGGGTTAGGGTTAGACTCTTAGGGTTAGGGTTAGACTCTTAGGGTTAGGGTTAGGGTTAGGGTTAGACTCAGGGTTAGGGTTAGACTCTTAGGGTTAGGGTTAGGGTTAGGGTTAGGGTTAGACTCTTAGGGTTAGGGTTAGATTCTTAGGGTTAGGGTTAGGGTTAGGGTTAGGGTTAGACTCTTAGGGTTAGGGTTAGACTCTTAGGGTTAGGGTTGGGGTTAGGGTTAGACTCTTAGGGTTAGGGTTAGACTCTTAGGGTTAGAGTTAGGGTTAGGGTTAGGGTTAGACACTTAGGGTTAGGGTTACGGTGAGGGTTAGACTCTTAGGGTTAGGGTTATATTCAGGGTTAGGGTTAGACTCTTAGGGTTAGGGTTAGGGTTAGGGTTAGACTCTTAGGGTAAGGGTTAGACTTAGGCTCTTAGGGTTAGGGTTAGACTCAGGCTCTTAGGGTTAGGGTTAGACTCAGGCTCTTAGGGTGAGGGTTAGACTCAGGCTCTTAGGGTGAGGGTTAGACTCAGGCTCTTAGGGTTAGGGTTAGACTCAGGCTCTTAGGGTTAGGGTCAGACTCAGTACTATATATTTGGGTACTGCAGCCGCCCTTTTGGTGGAGCGCTGCTGCCATCTAGCGAAATATACTTGGGTACTGCAGCCGGCGCTGTTGGTGGAGCGCTGCTGCCATCTAGCGAAATATATTTGGGTACTGCAGCCGGCGCTGTTGGTGGAGCGCTGCTGCCATCTAGCGAAATATATTTGGGTACTGCAGCCGGCGCTGTTGGTGGAGCGCTGCTGCCATCTAGCGAAATATATTTGGATACTGCAGCCGGCTCTGTTGGTGGAGCTCTGCTGCCATCTAGCGAAATATACTTGGGTACTGCAGCCGCCCTTTTGGTGGAGCGCTGCTGCCATCTAGCGAAATGTAATTGGGTACTGCAGCCGCCCGGTTGGTGGAGCGCTGCTGCCATCTAGCGAAATGTAATTGGGTACTGCAGCCGCCCGGTTGGTGTAGCGCTGCTGCCATCTAGCGAAATATACTTGGGTACTGCAACCACCCGGTTTGTGGAGCGCTGCTGCCATCTAGCGAAATATATTTGGGTACTGCAGCCGGCCCTGTTGGTGGAGCGCTGCTGCCATCTAGCGAAATATACTTGGGTACTGCAGCCGCCCGGTTGGTGGAGCGCTGCTGCCATCTAGCGAAATATACTTGGGTACTGCAGCCGGCCCTGTTGGTGGAGCGCTGCTGCCATCTAGCGAAATATACTTGGGTACTGCAGCCGCCCGGTTGGTGGAGCGCTGCTGCCATCTAGCGAAATATATTTGGGTACTGCAGCCGGCGCTGTTGGTGGAGCGCTGCTGCCATCTAGCGAAATATATTTGGGTACTGCAGCCGCCCTTTTGGTGGAGCGCTGCTGCCATCTAGCGAAATATATTTGGGTACTGCAGCCGGCGCTGTTGGTGGAGCGCTGCTGCCATCTAGCGAAATATATTTGGGTACTGCAGCCGGCGCTGTTGGTGGAGCGCTGCTGCCATCTAGCGAAATATATTTGGGTACTGCAGCCGGCTCTGTTGGTGGAGCGCTGCTGCCATCTAGCGAAATATACTTGGGTACTTCAGCCGGGTTTAGGGTTAGGGTTAGGGTTAGACTGTTAGGGTTAGGGTTAGACTCTTAGGGTTAGACTCTTAGGGTTAGACTCTTAGGGTTAGGGTTAGACTCTTACGGTTAGGGTTAGGGTTAGGGTTAGGGTTAGACTCTTAGGGTTAGGGTTAGACTCTTAGGGTTAGGGTTAGGGTTAGGGTTAGGGTTAGACTCTTAGGGTTAGGGTTAGACTCTTAGGGTTAGGGTTAGGGTTAGGGTTAGGGTTAGACTCTTAGGGTTAGGGTTAGACTCTTAGGGTTAGGGTTAGGGTTAGGGTTAGGGTTAGACTCTTAGGGTTAGACTCTTAGGGTTAGGGTTAGGGTTAGGGTTAGACTCTTAGGGTTAGGGTTAGGGTTAGGGTTAGGGTTAGACTCTTAGGGTTAGGGTTACGGTTAGACTCTTAGGGTTAGAGTTAGGGTTAGGGTTAGACTCTTAAGGTTAGGGTTAGACTCTTAGGGTTAGGGTTGGGGTTAGGGTTAGACTCTTAGGGTTAGGGTTAGACTCTTAGGGTTAAGGTTAGGGTTAGGGTTAGACACTTAGGGTTAGGGTTAGGGTGAGGGTTAGACTCTTAGGGTTAGGGTTATATTCAGATTAGGGTTAGACTCTTAGGGTTAGGGTTAGGGTTAGGGTTAGACTCTTAGGGTAAGGGTTAGACTTAGGCTCTTAGGGTTAGGGTTAGACTCAGGCTCTTAGGGTTAGGGTTAGACTCAGGCTCTTAGGGTGAGGGTTAGACTCAGGCTCTTAGGGTTAGGGTTAGACTCAGGCTCTTAGGGTGAGGGTTAGACTCAGGCTCTTAGGGTTAGGGTTAGACTCAGGCTCTTAGGGTTAGGGTCAGACTCAGTACTATATATTTGGGTACTGCAGCCGCCCTTTTGGTGGAGCGCTGCTGCCATCTAGCGAAATATATTTGGGTACTGCAGCCGGCGCTGTTGGTGGATCGCTGCTGCCATCTAGCGAAATATATTTGGGTACTGCAGCCGGCCCTGTTTGTGGAGCGCTGCTGCCATCTAGCGAAATATATTTGGGTACTGCAGCCGGCTCTGTTGGTGGAGCGCTGCTGCCATCTAGCGAAATATACTTGGGTACTTCAGCCGGGTTTAGGGTTAGGGTTAGGGTTAGACTGTTAGGGTTAGGGTTAGGGTTAGGGTTAGACTCTTAGGGTTAGACTCTTAGGGTTAGGGTTAGACTCTTACGGTTAGGGTTAGGGTTAGGGTTAGGGTTAGGGTTAGACTCTTAGGGTTAGGGTTAGACTCTTAGGGTTAGGGTTAGGGTTAGGGTTAGACTCTTAGGGTTAGGGTTAGACTCTTAGGGTTAGGGTTAGGGTTAGGGTTAGGGTTAGACTCTTAGGGTTAGGGTTAGACTCTTAGGGTTAGGGTTAGGGTTAGGGTTAGACTCTTAGGGTTAGGGTTAGGGTTAGGGTTAGGGTTACACTCTTAGGCTTAGGGTTAGGGTTAGACTCTTAGGGTTAGGGTTAGACTTAGGCTCTTAGGGTTAGGGTTAGACTCAGGCTCTTAGGGTTAGGGTTAGACTCAGGCTCTTACGGTTAGGGTTAGACTCAGGCTCTTAGGGTTAGGGTTAGACACAGGCTCTTAGGGTTAGGGTCAGATTTAGTACTATATATTTGTGTACTGCAGCCGCCCTTTTGGTGGAACGCTGCTGCCATCTAGCGAAATATACTTGGGTACTGCAGCCGGCCCTGTTGGTGGAGCGCTGCTGCCATCTAGCGAAATATACTTGGGTACTGCAGCCGCCCGGTTGGTGGAGCGCTGCTGCCATCTAGCGAAATATATTTGGGTACTGCAGCCGGCGCTGTTGGTGGAGCGCTGCTGCCATCTAGCGAAATGTAATTGGGTACTGCAGCCGCCCGGTTGGTGGAGCGCTGCTGCCATCTAGCGAAATATACTTGGGTACTGCAGCCGCCCGGTTGGTGGAGCGCTGCTGCCATCTAGCGAAATATATTTGGGTACTGCAGCCGCCCGGTTGGTGGAGCTCTGCTGCCATCTAGCGAAATATACTTGGGTACTGCAGCCGCCCTTTTGGTGGAGCGCTGCTGCCATCTAGCGAAATGTAATTGGGTACTGCAGCCGCCCGGTTGGTGGAGCGCTGCTGCCATCTAGCGAAATATACTTGGGTACTGCAGCCGGCGCTGTTGGTGGAGCGCTGCTGCCATCTAGCGAAATATACTTGGGTACTGCAGCCGCCCGGTTGGTGGAGCGCTGCTGCCATCTAGCGAAATATATTTGGGTACTGCTGCCGGCCCTGTTGGTGGAGCGCTGCTGCCATCTAGCGAAATATACTTGGGTACTGCAGCCGCCTTTTTGGTGGAGCGCTGCTGCCATCTAGCGAAATATACTTGGGTACTGCAGCCGCCCGGTTGGTGGAGCGCTGCTGCCATCTAGCGAAATATATTTGGGTACTGCAGCCGGCCCTGTTGGTGGAGCGCTGCTGCCATCTAGCGAAATATACTTGGGTACTGCAGCCGCCCTTTTGGTGGAGCGCTGCTGCCATCTAGCGAAATATATTTGGGTATTGCAGCCGGCGCTGTTGGTGGAGCGCTGCTGCCATCTAGCGAAATATACTTGGGTACTGCAGCCGGCGCTGTTGGTGGAGCGCTGCTGCCATCTAGCGAAATATACTTGGGTACTGCAGCCGCCCGGTTGGTGGAGCGCTGCTGCCATCTAGCGAAATATACTTGGGTACTGCAGCCGGCGCTGTTGGTGGAGCGCTGCTGCCATCTAGCGAAATATACTTGGGTACTGCAGCCGCCCGGTTGGTGGAGCGCTGCTGCCATCTAGCGAAATATACTTGGGTACTGCAGCCGGCCCTGTTGGTGGAGCGCTGCTGCCATCTAGCGAAATATACTTGGGTACTGCAGCCGCCCGGTTGGTGGAGCGCTGCTGCCATCTAGCGAAATATACTTGGGTACTGCAGCCGGCGCTGTTGGTGGAGCGCTGCTGCCATCTAGCGAAATATATTTGGGTACTGCAGCCGGCGCTGTTGGTGGAGCGCTGCTGCCATCTAGCGAAATATATTTGGGTACTGCAGCCGGCTCTGTTGGTGGAGCGCTGCTGCCATCTAGCGAAATATATTTGGGTACTGCAGCCGGCTCTGTTTGTGGAGCGCTGCTGCCATCTAGCGAAATATACTTGGGTACTTCAGCCGGGTTTAGGGTTAGGGTTAGGGTTAGACTGTTAGGGTTAGGGTTAGACTCTTAGGGTTAGACTCTTAGGGTTAGACTCTTAGGGTTAGGGTTAGACTCTTACGGTTAGGGTTAGGGTTAGGGTTAGGGTTAGACTCTTAGGGTTAGGGTTAGACTCTTAGGGTTAGGGTTAGGGTTAGGGTTAGACTCAGGGTTAGGGTTAGACTCTTAGGGTTAGGGTTAGGGTTAGGGTTAGGGTTAGACTCTTAGGGTTAGGGTTAGATTCTTAGGGTTAGGGTTAGGGTTAGGGTTAGGGTTAGACTCTTAGGGTTAGGGTTAGACTCTTAGGGTTAGGGTTGGGGTTAGGGTTAGACTCTTAGGGTTAGGGTTAGACTCTTAGGGTTAGAGTTAGGGTTAGGGTTAGGGTTAGACACTTAGGGTTAGGGTTACGGTGAGGGTTAGACTCTTAGGGTTAGGGTTATATTCAGGGTTAGGGTTAGACTCTTAGGGTTAGGGTTAGGGTTAGGGTTAGACTCTTAGGGTAAGGGTTAGACTTAGGCTCTTAGGGTTAGGGTTAGACTCAGGCTCTTAGGGTTAGGGTTAGACTCAGGCTCTTAGGGTGAGGGTTAGACTCAGGCTCTTAGGGTGAGGGTTAGACTCAGGCTCTTAGGGTTAGGGTTAGACTCAGGCTCTTAGGGTTAGGGTCAGACTCAGTACTATATATTTGGGTACTGCAGCCGCCCTTTTGGTGGAGCGCTGCTGCCATCTAGCGAAATATACTTGGGTACTGCAGCCGGCGCTGTTGGTGGAGCGCTGCTGCCATCTAGCGAAATATATTTGGGTACTGCAGCCGGCGCTGTTGGTGGAGCGCTGCTGCCATCTAGCGAAATATATTTGGGTACTGCAGCCGCCCTTTTGGTGGAGCGCTGCTGCCATCTAGCGAAATATATTTGGATACTGCAGCCGGCTCTGTTGGTGGAGCTCTGCTGCCATCTAGCGAAATATACTTGGGTACTGCAGCCGCCCTTTTGGTGGAGCGCTGCTGCCATCTAGCGAAATGTAATTGGGTACTGCAGCCGCCCGGTTGGTGGAGCGCTGCTGCCATCTAGCGAAATGTAATTGGGTACTGCAGCCGCCCGGTTGGTGTAGCGCTGCTGCCATCTAGCGAAATATACTTGGGTACTGCAGCCACCCGGTTTGTGGAGCGCTGCTGCCATCTAGCGAAATATATTTGGGTACTGCAGCCGGCCCTGTTGGTGGAGCGCTGCTGCCATCTAGCGAAATATACTTGGGTACTGCAGCCGCCCGGTTGGTGGAGCGCTGCTGCCATCTAGCGAAATATACTTGGGTACTGCAGCCGGCCCTGTTGGTGGAGCGCTGCTGCCATCTAGCGAAATATACTTGGGTACTGCAGCCGCCCGGTTGGTGGAGCGCTGCTGCCATCTAGCGAAATATATTTGGGTACTGCAGCCGGCGCTGTTGGTGGAGCGCTGCTGCCATCTAGCGAAATATATTTGGGTACTGCAGCCGCCCTTTTGGTGGAGCGCTGCTGCCATCTAGCGAAATATATTTGGGTACTGCAGCCGGCGCTGTTGGTGGAGCGCTGCTGCCATCTAGCGAAATATATTTGGGTACTGCAGCCGGCGCTGTTGGTGGAGCGCTGCTGCCATCTAGCGAAATATATTTGGGTACTGCAGCCGGCTCTGTTGGTGGAGCGCTGCTGCCATCTAGCGAAATATACTTGGGTACTTCAGCCGGGTTTAGGGTTAGGGTTAGGGTTAGACTGTTAGGGTTAGGGTTAGACTCTTAGGGTTAGACTCTTAGGGTTAGACTCTTAGGGTTAGGGTTAGACTCTTACGGTTAGGGTTAGGGTTAGGGTTAGGGTTAGACTCTTAGGGTTAGGGTTAGACTCTTAGGGTTAGGGTTAGGGTTAGGGTTAGGGTTAGACTCTTAGGGTTAGGGTTAGACTCTTAGGGTTAGGGTTAGGGTTAGGGTTAGGGTTAGACTCTTAGGGTTAGGGTTAGACTCTTAGGGTTAGGGTTAGGGTTAGGGTTAGGGTTAGACTCTTAGGGTTAGACTCTTAGGGTTAGGGTTAGGGTTAGGGTTAGACTCTTAGGGTTAGGGTTAGGGTTAGGGTTAGGGTTAGACTCTTAGGGTTAGGGTTACGGTTAGACTCTTAGGGTTAGAGTTAGGGTTAGGGTTAGACTCTTAAGGTTAGGGTTAGACTCTTAGGGTTAGGGTTGGGGTTAGGGTTAGACTCTTAGGGTTAGGGTTAGACTCTTAGGGTTAAGGTTAGGGTTAGGGTTAGACACTTAGGGTTAGGGTTAGGGTGAGGGTTAGACTCTTAGGGTTAGGGTTATATTCAGATTAGGGTTAGACTCTTAGGGTTAGGGTTAGGGTTAGGGTTAGACTCTTAGGGTAAGGGTTAGACTTAGGCTCTTAGGGTTAGGGTTAGACTCAGGCTCTTAGGGTTAGGGTTAGACTCAGGCTCTTAGGGTGAGGGTTAGACTCAGGCTCTTAGGGTGAGGGTTAGACTCAGGCTCTTAGGGTGAGGGTTAGACTCAGGCTCTTAGGGTTAGGGTTAGACTCAGGCTCTTAGGGTTAGGGTCAGACTCAGTACTATATATTTGGGTACTGCAGCCGCCCTTTTGGTGGAGCGCTGCTGCCATCTAGCGAAATATACTTGGGTATTGCAGCCGGTGCTGTCGGTGGAGCGCTGCTGCCATCTAGCGAAATATATTTGGGTACTGCAGCCGGCCCTGTTGGTGGAGCGCTGCTGCCATCTAGCGAAATATACTTGGGTACTGCAGCCGGCTCTGTTGGTGGAGCGCTGCTGCCATCTAGCGAAATATACTTGGGTACTGCAGCCGGGTTTAGGGTTAGGGTTAGGGTTAGACTGTTAGGGTTAGGGTTAGGGTTAGGGTTAGACTCTTAGGGTTAGACTCTTAGGGTTAGGGTTAGACTCACTACTATATATTTGGGTAGTGCAGCCACCCTTTTTGTGGAGCGCTGCTGCCATCTAGCGAAATATACTTGAGTACTGCAGCCGGCCCTGTTGGTGGAGCGCTGCTGCCATCTAGCGAAATATACTTTGGTACTGCAGCCGCCCGGTTGGTTGAGCACTGCCGCCGTCTAGCGAAATATACTTGGGTACTGCAGCCGCCCTTTTGGTGGAGCGCTGCTGCCATCTAGCGAAATATATTTGGGTACTGCAGCCGGCGCTGTTGGTGGATCGCTGCTGCCATCTAGCGAAATATATTTGGGTACTGCAGCCGGCCCTGTTTGTGGAGCGCTGCTGCCATCTAGCGAAATATATTTGGGTACTGCAGCCGGCTCTGTTGGTGGAGCGCTGCTGCCATCTAGCGAAATATACTTGGGTACTTCAGCCGGGTTTAGGGTTAGGGTTAGGGTTAGACTGTTAGGGTTAGGGTTAGGGTTAGGGTTAGACTCTTAGGGTTAGACTCTTAGGGTTAGGGTTAGACTCTTACGGTTAGGGTTAGGGTTAGGGTTAGGGTTAGGGTTAGACTCTTAGGGTTAGGGTTAGACTCTTAGGGTTAGGGTTAGGGTTAGGGTTAGACTCTTAGGGTTAGGGTTAGACTCTTAGGGTTAGGGTTAGGGTTAGACTCTTAGGGTTAGGGTTAGACTCTTAGGGTTAGGGTTAGGGTTAGGGTTAGACTCTTAGGGTTAGGGTTAGGGTTAGGGTTAGGGTTACACTCTTAGGCTTAGGGTTAGGGTTAGACTCTTAGGGTTAGGGTTAGACTTAGGCTCTTAGGGTTAGGGTTAGACTCAGGCTCTTAGGGTTAGGGTTAGACTCAGGCTCTTACGGTTAGGGTTAGACTCAGGCTCTTAGGGTTAGGGTTAGACACAGGCTCTTAGGGTTAGGGTCAGATTTAGTACTATATATTTGTGTACTGCAGCCGCCCTTTTGGTGGAACGCTGCTGCCATCTAGCGAAATATACTTGGGTACTGCAGCCGGCCCTGTTGGTGGAGCGCTGCTGCCATCTAGCGAAATATACTTGGGTACTGCAGCCGCCCGGTTGGTGGAGCGCTGCTGCCATCTAGCGAAATATACTTGGGTACTGCAGCCGGCCCTGTTGGTGGAGCGCTGCTGCCATCTAGCGAAATATACTTGGATACTGCAGCCGCCCGGTTGGTGGAGCGCTGCTGCCATCTAGCGAAATATATTTGGGTACTGCAGCCGGCCCTGTTGGTGGAGCGCTGCTGCCATCTAGCGAAATATACTTGGGTACTGCAGCCGCCAGGTTGGTGGAGCGCTGCTGCCATCTAGCGAAATATACTTGGGTACTGCAGCCGCCCTTTTGGTGGAGCGCTGCTGCCATCTAGCGAAATATATTTGGGTACTGCAGCCGGCGCTGTTGGTGGAGCGCTGCTGCCATCTAGCGAAATATATTTGGGTACTGCAGCCGGCGCTGTTGGTGGAGCGCTGCTGCCATCTAGCGAAATATATTTGGGTACTGCAGCCGGCTCTGTTGGTGGAGCGCTGCTGCCATCTAGCGAAATATACTTGGGTACTTCAGCCGGGTTTAGGGTTAGGGTTAGGGTTAGACTGTTAGGGTTAGGGTTAGACTCTTAGGGTTAGACTCTTAGGGTTAGACTCTTAGGGTTAGGGTTAGACTCTTACGGTTAGGGTTAGGGTTAGGGTTAGGGTTAGACTCTTAGGGTTAGGGTTAGACTCTTAGGGTTAGGGTTAGGGTTAGGGTTAGGGTTAGACTCTTAGGGTTAGGGTTAGACTCTTAGGGTTAGGGTTAGGGTTAGGGTTAGGGTTAGACTCTTAGGGTTAGGGTTAGACTCTTAGGGTTAGGGTTAGGGTTAGGGTTAGGGTTAGACTCTTAGGGTTAGGGTTAGACTCTTAGGGTTAGGGTTAGGGTTAGGGTTAGACTCTTAGGGTTAGGGTTATATTCAGGGTTAGGGTTAGACTCTTAGGGTTAGGGTTAGGGTTAGGGTTAGACTCTTAGGGTTAGGGTTAGGGTTAGGCTCTTAGGGTTAGGGTTAGACTCAGGCTCTTAGGGTGAGGGTTAGACTCAGGCTCTTAGGGTTAGGGTTAGACTCAGGCTCTTAGGGTGAGGGTTAGACTCAGGCTCTTAGGGTGAGGGTTGGACTCAGGCTCTTAGGGTTAGGGTTAGACTCAGGCTCTTAGGGTGAGGGTTAGACTCAGGCTCTTAGGGTTAGGGTTAGAATCAGGCTCTTAGGGTTAGGGTCAGACTCAGTACTATATATTTGGGTACTGCAGCCGCCCTTTTGGTGGAGCGCTGCTGCCATCTAGCGAAATATACTTGGGTATTGCAGCCGGCGCTCTTGGTGGAGCGCTGCTGCCATCTAGCGAAATATATTTGGGTACTGCAGCCGGCCCTGTTGGTGGAGCGCTGCTGCCATCTAGCGAAATGTAATTGGGTACTGCAGCCGCCCTTTTGGTGGAGCGCTGCTGCCATCTAGCGAAATATATTTGGGTACTGCAGCCGGCCCTGTTGGTGGAGCGCTGCTGCCATCTAGCGAAATATACTTGGGTACTGCAGCCGGCTCTGTTGGTGGAGCGCTGCTGCCATCTAGCGAAATGTAATTGGGTACTGCAGCCGCCCGGTTGGTGGAGCGCTGCTGCCATCTAGCGAAATATATTTGGGTACTGCAGCCGGCCCTGTTGGTGGAGCTCTGCTGCCATCTAGCGAAATGTAATTGGGTACTGCAGCCGCCCGGTTGGTGGAGCGCTGCTGCCATCTAGCGAAATATATTTGGGTACTGCAGCCGGCCCTGTTGGTGGAGCGCTGCTGCCATCTAGCGAAATATACTTGGGTACTGCAGCCGGCTCTGTTGGTGGAGCGCTGCTGCCATCTAGCGAAATATACTTGGGTACTGCAGCCGGGTTTAGGGTTAGGGTTAGGGTTAGACTGTTAGGGTTAGGGTTAGGGTTAGGGTTAGACTCTTAGGGTTAGACTCTTAGGGTTAGGGTTAGACTCACTACTATATATTTGGGTAGTGCAGCCACCCTTTTTGTGGAGCGCTGCTGCCATCTAGCGAAATATACTTGAGTACTGCAGCCGGCGCTGTTGGTGGAGCGCTGCTGCCATCTAGCGAAATATACTTTGGTACTGCAGCCGCCCGGTTGGTTGAGCACTGCCGCCGTCTAGCGAAATATACTTGGGTACTGCAGCCGCCCTTTTGGTGGAGCGCTGCTGCCATCTAGCGAAATATATTTGGGTACTGCAGCCGGCGCTGTTGGTGGATCGCTGCTGCCATCTAGCGAAATATATTTGGGTACTGCAGCCGGCCCTGTTTGTGGAGCGCTGCTGCCATCTAGCGAAATATATTTGGGTACTGCAGCCGGCTCTGTTGGTGGAGCGCTGCTGCCATCTAGCGAAATATACTTGGGTACTTCAGCCGGGTTTAGGGTTAGGGTTAGGGTTAGACTGTTAGGGTTAGGGTTAGGGTTAGGGTTAGACTCTTAGGGTTAGACTCTTAGGGTTAGGGTTAGACTCTTACGGTTAGGGTTAGGGTTAGGGTTAGGGTTAGGGTTAGACTCTTAGGGTTAGGGTTAGACTCTTAGGGTTAGGGTTAGGGTTAGGGTTAGACTCTTAGGGTTAGGGTTAGACTCTTAGGGTTAGGGTTAAGGTTAGGGTTAGGGTTAGACTCTTAGGGTTAGGGTTAGACTCTTAGGGTTAGGGTTAGGGTTAGGGTTAGACTCTTAGGGTTAGGGTTAGGGTTAGGGTTAGGGTTACACTCTTAGGCTTAGGGTTAGGGTTAGACTCTTAGGGTTAGGGTTAGACTTAGGCTCTTAGGGTTAGGGTTAGACTCAGGCTCTTAGGGTTAGGGTTAGACTCAGGCTCTTACGGTTAGGGTTAGACTCAGGCTCTTAGGGTTAGGGTTAGACACAGGCTCTTAGGGTTAGGGTCAGATTTAGTACTATATATTTGTGTACTGCAGCCGCCCTTTTGGTGGAACGCTGCTGCCATCTAGCGAAATATACTTGGGTACTGCAGCCGCCAGGTTGGTGGAGCGCTGCTGCCATCTAGCGAAATATACTTGGGTACTGCAGCCGCCCGGTTGGTGGAGCGCTGCTGCCATCTAGCGAAATATACTTGGGTACTGCAGCCGGCCCTGTTGGTGGAGCGCTGCTGCCATCTAGCGAAATATACTTGGGTACTGCAGCCGCCCGGTTGGTGGAGCGCTGCTGCCATCTAGCGAAATATATTTGGGTACTGCAGCCGGCCCTGTTGGTGGAGCGCTGCTGCCATCTAGCGAAATATACTTGGGTACTGCAGCCGCCCGGTTGGTGGAGCGCTGCTGCCATCTAGCGAAATATACTTGGGTACTGCAGCCGGCGCTGTTGGTGGAGCGCTGCTGCCATCTAGCGAAATATATTTGGGTACTGCAGCCGGCGCTGTTGGTGGAGCGCTGCTGCCATCTAGCGAAATATATTTGGGTACTGCAGCCGGCTCTGTTGGTGGAGCGCTGCTGCCATCTAGCGAAATATATTTGGGTACTGCAGCCGGCTCTGTTTGTGGAGCGCTGCTGCCATCTAGCGAAATATACTTGGGTACTGCAGCCGGCCCTGTTGGTGGAGCGCTGCTGCCATCTAGCGAAATATATTTGGGTACTGCAGCCGCCCTTTTGGTGGAGCGCTGCTGCCATCTAGCGAAATATATTTGGGTACTGCAGCCGGCCCTGTTGGTGGAGCTCTGCTGCCATCTAGCGAAATATACTTGGGTACTGCAGCCGCCCTTTTGGTGGAACGCTGCTGCCATCTAGCGAAATATATTTGGGTACTGCAGCCGGCCCTGTTGGTGGAGCTCTGCTGCCATCTAGCGAAATATACTTGGGTACTGCAGCCGCCCGGTTGGTGGAGCGCTGCTGCCATCTAGCGAAATATACTTGGGTACTGCAGCCGGCCCTGTTGGTGGAGCGCTGCTGCCATCTAGCGAAATATACTTGGGTACTGCAGCCGCCCGGTTGGTGGAGCGCTGCTGCCATCTAGCGAAATATACTTGGGTACTGCAGCCGGCGCTGTTGGTGGAGCGCTGCTGCCATCTAGCGAAATATACTTGGGTACTGCAGCCGGCGCTGTTGGTGGAGCGCTGCTGCCATCTAGCGAAATATACTTGGGTACTGCAGCCGCCCGGTTGGTGGAGCGCTGCTGCCATCTAGCGAAATATATTTGGGTACTGCTGCCGGCCCTGTTGGTGGAGCGCTGCTGCCATCTAGCGAAATATACTTGGGTACTGCAGCCGCCTTTTTGGTGGAGCGCTGCTGCCATCTAGCGAAATATACTTGGGTACTGCAGCCGCCCGGTTGGTGGAGCGCTGCTGCCATCTAGCGAAATATATTTGGGTACTGCAGCCGGCCCTGTTGGTGGAGCGCTGCTGCCATCTAGCGAAATATACTTGGGTACTGCAGCCGCCCTTTTGGTGGAGCGCTGCTGCCATCTAGCGAAATATACTTGGGTATTGCAGCCGGCGCTGTTGGTGGAGCGCTGCTGCCATCTAGCGAAATATATTTGGGTACTGCAGCCGGCCCTGTTGGTGGAGCGCTGCTGCCATCTAGCGAAATATATTTGGGTACTGCAGCCGCCCTTTTGGTGGAGCGCTGCTGCCATCTAGCGAAATATATTTGGGTACTACAGCCAGCTCTGTTGGTGGAGCTCTGCTGCCATCTAGCGAAATATAATTGGGTACTGCAGCCGGCCTTTTGGTGGAGCGCTGCTGCCATCTAGCGAAATGTAATTGGGTACTGCAGCCGCCCTGTTGGTGGAGCGCTGCTGCCATCTAGCGAAATATATTTGGGTACTGCAGCCGCCCTTTTGGTGGAACGCTGCTGCCATCTAGCGAAATATACTTGGGTACTGCAGCCGGCCCTGTTGGTGGAGCGCTGCTGCCATCTAGCG
The DNA here is from genome assembly GCF_963210335.1 of Falco punctatus. NCBI lineage: Eukaryota > Metazoa > Chordata > Aves > Falconiformes > Falconidae > Falco > Falco punctatus. The sequence goes on from NW_027660079.1 coordinate 735,467, forward strand.
AAATATACTTGGGTACTGCAGCCGCCCGGTTGGTGGAGCGCTGCTGCCATCTAGCGAAATATACTTGGGTACTGCAGCCGGCGCTGTTGGTGGAGCGCTGCTGCCATCTAGCGAAATATACTTGGGTACTGCAGCCGCCCGGTTGGTGGAGCGCTGCTGCCATCTAGCGAAATATACTTGGGTACTGCAGCCGGCCCTGTTGGTGGAGCGCTGCTGCCATCTAGCGAAATATACTTGGGTACTGCAGCCGCCCGGTTGGTGGAGCGCTGCTGCCATCTAGCGAAATATACTTGGGTACTGCAGCCGGCCCTGTTGGTGGAGCGCTGCTGCCATCTAGCGAAATATACTTGGGTACTGCAGCCGCCCGGTTGGTGGAGCGCTGCTGCCATCTAGCGAAATATACTTGGGTACTGCAGCCGGCGCTGTTGGTGGAGCGCTGCTGCCATCTAGCGAAATATATTTGGGTACTGCAGCCGGCGCTGTTGGTGGAGCGCTGCTGCCATCTAGCGAAATATATTTGGGTACTGCAGCCGGCTCTGTTGGTGGAGCGCTGCTGCCATCTAGCGAAATATATTTGGGTACTGCAGCCGGCGCTGTTGGTGGAGCGCTGCTGCCATCTAGCGAAATATACTTGGGTACTTCAGCCGGGTTTAGGGTTAGGGTTAGGGTTAGACTGTTAGGGTTAGGGTTAGACTCTTAGGGTTAGACTCTTAGGGTTAGACTCTTAGGGTTAGGGTTAGACTCTTACGGTTAGGGTTAGGGTTAGGGTTAGGGTTAGACTCTTAGGGTTAGGGTTAGACTCTTAGGGTTAGGGTTAGGGTTAGGGTTAGGGTTAGACTCTTAGGGTTAGGGTTAGACTCTTAGGGTTAGGGTTAGGGTTAGGGTTAGGGTTAGACTCTTAGGGTTAGGGTTAGACTCTTAGGGTTAGGGTTAGGGTTAGGGTTAGACTCTTAGGGTTAGGGTTAGACTCTTAGGGTTAGGGTTGGGGTTAGGGTTAGACTCTTAGGGTTAGGGTTAGACTCTTAGGGTTAGAGTTAGGGTTAGGGTTAGGGTTAGACACTTAGGGTTAGGGTTACGGTGAGGGTTAGACTCTTAGGGTTAGGGTTATATTCAGGGTTAGGGTTAGACTCTTAGGGTTAGGGTTAGGGTTAGGGTTAGACTCTTAGGGTAAGGGTTAGACTTAGGCTCTTAGGGTTAGGGTTAGACTCAGGCTCTTAGGGTTAGGGTTAGACTCAGGCTCTTAGGGTGAGGGTTAGACTCAGGCTCTTAGGGTGAGGGTTAGACTCAGGCTCTTAGGGTTAGGGTTAGACTCAGGCTCTTAGGGTTAGGGTCAGACTCAGTACTATATATTTGGGTACTGCAGCCGCCCTTTTGGTGGAGCGCTGCTGCCATCTAGCGAAATATACTTGGGTACTGCAGCCGGCGCTGTTGGTGGAGCGCTGCTGCCATCTAGCGAAATATATTTGGGTACTGCAGCCGGCGCTGTTGGTGGAGCGCTGCTGCCATCTAGCGAAATATATTTGGGTACTGCAGCCGGCGCTGTTGGTGGAGCGCTGCTGCCATCTAGCGAAATATATTTGGATACTGCAGCCGGCTCTGTTGGTGGAGCTCTGCTGCCATCTAGCGAAATATACTTGGGTACTGCAGCCGCCCTTTTGGTGGAGCGCTGCTGCCATCTAGCGAAATGTAATTGGGTACTGCAGCCGCCCGGTTGGTGGAGCGCTGCTGCCATCTAGCGAAATGTAATTGGGTACTGCAGCCGCCCGGTTGGTGTAGCGCTGCTGCCATCTAGCGAAATATACTTGGGTACTGCAGCCGCCCGGTTTGTGGAGCGCTGCTGCCATCTAGCGAAATATATTTGGGTACTGCAGCCGGCCCTGTTGGTGGAGCGCTGCTGCCATCTAGCGAAATATACTTGGGTACTGCAGCCGCCCGGTTGGTGGAGCGCTGCTGCCATCTAGCGAAATATACTTGGGTACTGCAGCCGCCCGGTTGGTGGAGCGCTGCTGCCATCTAGCGAAATATATTTGGGTACTGCAGCCGGCCCTGTTGGTGGAGCGCTGCTGCCATCTAGCGAAATATATTTGGGTACTGCAGCCGCCCTTTTGGTGGAGCGCTGCTGCCATCTAGCGAAATATATTTGGGTACTGCAGCCGGCGCTGTTGGTGGAGCGCTGCTGCCATCTAGCGAAATATATTTGGGTACTGCAGCCGGCGCTGTTGGTGGAGCGCTGCTGCCATCTAGCGAAATATATTTGGGTACTGCAGCCGGCTCTGTTGGTGGAGCGCTGCTGCCATCTAGCGAAATATACTTGGGTACTTCAGCCGGGTTTAGGGTTAGGGTTAGGGTTAGACTGTTAGGGTTAGGGTTAGACTCTTAGGGTTAGACTCTTAGGGTTAGACTCTTAGGGTTAGGGTTAGGGTTAGGGTTAGGGTTAGGGTTAGACTCTTAGGGTTAGGGTTAGGGTTAGGGTTAGGGTTAGACTCTTAGGGTTAGGGTTAGACTCTTAGGGTTAGGGTTAGGGTTAGGGTTAGGGTTAGACTCTTAGGGTTAGGGTTAGACTCTTAGGGTTAGGGTTAGGGTTAGGGTTAGGGTTAGACTCTTAGGGTTAGACTCTTAGGGTTAGGGTTAGGGTTAGGGTTAGACTCTTAGGGTTAGGGTTAGGGTTAGGGTTAGGGTTAGACTCTTAGGGTTAGGGTTACGGTTAGACTCTTAGGGTTAGAGTTAGGGTTAGGGTTAGACTCTTAAGGTTAGGGTTAGACTCTTAGGGTTAGGGTTGGGGTTAGGGTTAGACTCTTAGGGTTAGGGTTAGACTCTTAGGGTTAAGGTTAGGGTTAGGGTTAGACACTTAGGGTTAGGGTTAGGGTGAGGGTTAGACTCTTAGGGTTAGGGTTATATTCAGATTAGGGTTAGACTCTTAGGGTTAGGGTTAGGGTTAGGGTTAGACTCTTAGGGTAAGGGTTAGACTTAGGCTCTTAGGGTTAGGGTTAGACTCAGGCTCTTAGGGTTAGGGTTAGACTCAGGCTCTTAGGGTGAGGGTTAGACTCAGGCTCTTAGGGTTAGGGTTAGACTCAGGCTCTTAGGGTGAGGGTTAGACTCAGGCTCTTAGGGTTAGGGTTAGACTCAGGCTCTTAGGGTTAGGGTCAGACTCAGTACTATATATTTGGGTACTGCAGCCGCCCTTTTGGTGGAGCGCTGCTGCCATCTAGCGAAATATACTTGGGTATTGCAGCCGGTGCTGTTGGTGGAGCGCTGCTGCCATCTAGCGAAATATATTTGGGTACTGCAGCCGGCCCTGTTGGTGGAGCGCTGCTGCCATCTAGCGAAATATACTTGGGTACTGCAGCCGGCTCTGTTGGTGGAGCGCTGCTGCCATCTAGCGAAATATACTTGGGTACTTCAGCCGGGTTTAGGGTTAGGGTTAGGGTTAGACTGTTAGGGTTAGGGTTAGGGTTAGGGTTAGACTCTTAGGGTTAGACTCTTAGGGTTAGGGTTAGACTCACTACTATATATTTGGGTAGTGCAGCCACCCTTTTTGTGGAGCGCTGCTGCCATCTAGCGAAATATACTTGAGTACTGCAGCCGGCGCTGTTGGTGGAGCGCTGCTGCCATCTAGCGAAATATACTTTGGTACTGCAGCCGCCCGGTTGGTTGAGCACTGCCGCCGTCTAGCGAAATATACTTGGGTACTGCAGCCGCCCTTTTGGTGGAGCGCTGCTGCCATCTAGCGAAATATATTTGGGTACTGCAGCCGGCGCTGTTGGTGGATCGCTGCTGCCATCTAGCGAAATATATTTGGGTACTGCAGCCGGCCCTGTTTGTGGAGCGCTGCTGCCATCTAGCGAAATATACTTGGGTACTTCAGCCGGGTTTAGGGTTAGGGTTAGGGTTAGACTGTTAGGGTTAGGGTTAGGGTTAGGGTTAGACTCTTAGGGTTAGACTCTTAGGGTTAGGGTTAGACTCTTACGGTTAGGGTTAGGGTTAGGGTTAGGGTTAGGGTTAGACTCTTAGGGTTAGGGTTAGACTCTTAGGGTTAGGGTTAGGGTTAGGGTTAGACTCTTAGGGTTAGGGTTAGACTCTTAGGGTTAGGGTTAGGGTTAGGGTTAGGGTTAGACTCTTAGGGTTAGGGTTAGACTCTTAGGGTTAGGGTTAGGGTTAGGGTTAGACTCTTAGGGTTAGGGTTAGGGTTAGGGTTAGGGTTACACTCTTAGGCTTAGGGTTAGGGTTAGACTCTTAGGGTTAGGGTTAGACTTAGGCTCTTAGGGTTAGGGTTAGACTCAGGCTCTTAGGGTTAGGGTTAGACTCAGGCTCTTACGGTTAGGGTTAGACTCAGGCTCTTAGGGTTAGGGTTAGACACAGGCTCTTAGGGTTAGGGTCAGATTTAGTACTATATATTTGTGTACTGCAGCCGCCCTTTTGGTGGAACGCTGCTGCCATCTAGCGAAATATACTTGGGTACTGCAGCCGGCCCTGTTGGTGGAGCGCTGCTGCCATCTAGCGAAATATACTTGGGTACTGCAGCCGCCCGGTTGGTGGAGCGCTGCTGCCATCTAGCGAAATATACTTGGGTACTGCAGCCGGCCCTGTTGGTGGAGCGCTGCTGCCATCTAGCGAAATATACTTGGGTACTGCAGCCGCCCGGTTGGTGGAGCGCTGCTGCCATCTAGCGAAATATATTTGGGTACTGCAGCCGGCCCTGTTGGTGGAGCGCTGCTGCCATCTAGCGAAATATACTTGGGTACTGCAGCCGCCAGGTTGGTGGAGCGCTGCTGCCATCTAGCGAAATATACTTGGGTACTGCAGCCGGCGCTGTTGGTGGAGCGCTGCTGCCATCTAGCGAAATATATTTGGGTACTGCAGCCGGCGCTGTTGGTGGAGCGCTGCTGCCATCTAGCGAAATATATTTGGGTACTGCAGCCGGCTCTGTTGGTGGAGCGCTGCTGCCATCTAGCGAAATATATTTGGGTACTGCAGCCGGCTCTGTTTGTGGAGCGCTGCTGCCATCTAGCGAAATATACTTGGGTACTTCAGCCGGGTTTAGGGTTAGGGTTAGGGTTAGACTGTTAGGGTTAGGCTTAGACTCTTAGGGTTAGACTCTTAGGGTTAGACTCTTAGGGTTAGGGTTAGACTCTTACGGTTAGGGTTAGGGTTAGGGTTAGGGTTAGACTCTTAGGGTTAGGGTTAGACTCTTAGGGTTAGGGTTAGGGTTAGGGTTAGGGTTAGACTCTTAGGGTTAGGGTTAGACTCTTAGGGTTAGGGTTAGGGTTAGGGTTAGGGTTAGACTCTTAGGGTTAGGGTTAGACTCTTAGGGTTAGGGTTAGGGTTAGGGTTAGGGTTAGACTCTTAGGGTTAGGGTTAGACTCTTAGGGTTAGGGTTAGGGTTAGGGTTAGACTCTTAGGGTTAGGGTTATATTCAGGGTTAGGGTTAGACTCTTAGGGTTAGGGTTAGGGTTAGGGTTAGACTCTTAGGGTTAGGGTTAGGGTTAGGCTCTTAGGGTTAGGGTTAGACTCAGGCTCTTAGGGTGAGGGTTAGACTCAGGCTCTTAGGGTTAGGGTTAGACTCAGGCTCTTAGGGTGAGGGTTAGACTCAGGCTCTTAGGGTGAGGGTTGGACTCAGGCTCTTAGGGTTAGGGTTAGACTCAGGCTCTTAGGGTGAGGGTTAGACTCAGGCTCTTAGGGTTAGGGTTAGAATCAGGCTCTTAGGGTTAGGGTCAGACTCAGTACTATATATTTGGGTACTGCAGCCGCCCGGTTGGTGGAGCGCTGCTGCCATCTAGCGAAATATATTTGGGTATTGCAGCCGGCGCTCTTGGTGGAGCGCTGCTGCCATCTAGCGAAATATATTTGGGTACTGCAGCCGGCCCTGTTGGTGGAGCGCTGCTGCCATCTAGCGAAATGTAATTGGGTACTGCAGCCGCCCTTTTGGTGGAGCGCTGCTGCCATCTAGCGAAATATATTTGGGTACTGCAGCCGGCCCTGTTGGTGGAGCGCTGCTGCCATCTAGCGAAATATACTTGGGTACTGCAGCCGGCGCTGTTGGTGGAGCGCTGCTGCCATCTAGCGAAATGTAATTGGGTACTGCAGCCGCCCGGTTGGTGGAGCGCTGCTGCCATCTAGCGAAATATATTTGGGTACTGCAGCCGGCCCTGTTGGTGGAGCTCTGCTGCCATCTAGCGAAATGTAATTGGGTACTGCAGCCGCCCGGTTGGTGGAGCGCTGCTGCCATCTAGCGAAATATATTTGGGTACTGCAGCCGGCCCTGTTGGTGGAGCGCTGCTGCCATCTAGCGAAATATACTTGGGTACTGCAGCCGGCTCTGTTGGTGGAGCGCTGCTGTCATCTAGCGAAATATACTTGGGTACTGCAGCCGGGTTTAGGGTTAGGGTTAGGGTTAGACTGTTAGGGTTAGGGTTAGGGTTAGACTCTTAGGGTTAGACTCTTAGGGTTAGGGTTAGACTCACTACTATATATTTGGGTAGTGCAGCCACCCTTTTTGTGGAGCGCTGCTGCCATCTAGCGAAATATACTTGAGTACTGCAGCCGGCGCTGTTGGTGGAGCGCTGCTGCCATCTAGCGAAATATACTTTGGTACTGCAGCCGCCCGGTTGGTTGAGCACTGCCGCCGTCTAGCGAAATATACTTGGGTACTGCAGCCGCCCTTTTGGTGGAGCGCTGCTGCCATCTAGCGAAATATATTTGGGTACTGCAGCCGGCGCTGTTGGTGGATCGCTGCTGCCATCTAGCGAAATATATTTGGGTACTGCAGCCGGCCCTGTTTGTGGAGCGCTGCTGCCATCTAGCGAAATATATTTGGGTACTGCAGCCGGCTCTGTTGGTGGAGCGCTGCTGCCATCTAGCGAAATATACTTGGGTACTTCAGCCGGGTTTAGGGTTAGGGTTAGGGTTAGACTGTTAGGGTTAGGGTTAGGGTTAGGGTTAGACTCTTAGGGTTAGACTCTTAGGGTTAGGGTTAGACTCTTACGGTTAGGGTTAGGGTTAGGGTTAGGGTTAGGGTTAGACTCTTAGGGTTAGGGTTAGACTCTTAGGGTTAGGGTTAGGGTTAGGGTTAGACTCTTAGGGTTAGGGTTAGACTCTTAGGGTTAGGGTTAAGGTTAGGGTTAGGGTTAGACTCTTAGGGTTAGGGTTAGACTCTTAGGGTTAGGGTTAGGGTTAGGGTTAGACTCTTAAGGTTAGGGTTAGGGTTAGGGTTAGGGTTACACTCTTAGGCTTAGGGTTAGGGTTAGACTCTTAGGGTTAGGGTTAGACTTAGGCTCTTAGGGTTAGGGTTAGACTCAGGCTCTTACGGTTAGGGTTAGACTCAGGCTCTTACGGTTAGGGTTAGACTCAGGCTCTTAGGGTTAGGGTTAGACACAGGCTCTTAGGGTTAGGGTCAGATTTAGTACTATATATTTGTGTACTGCAGCCGCCCTTTTGGTGGAACGCTGCTGCCATCTAGCGAAATATACTTGGGTACTGCAGCCGGCCCTGTTGGTGGAGCGCTGCTGCCATCTAGCGAAATATACTTGGGTACTGCAGCCGCCCGGTTGGTGGAGCGCTGCTGCCATCTAGCGAAATATACTTGGGTACTGCAGCCGGCCCTGTTGGTGGAGCGCTGCTGCCATCTAGCGAAATATACTTGGGTACTGCAGCCGCCCGGTTGGTGGAGCGCTGCTGCCATCTAGCGAAATATATTTGGGTACTGCAGCCGGCCCTGTTGGTGGAGCGCTGCTGCCATCTAGCGAAATATACTTGGGTACTGCAGCCGGCTCTGTTGGTGGAGCGCTGCTGCCATCTAGCGAAATATACTTGGGTACTGCAGCCGGCGCTGTTGGTGGAGCGCTGCTGCCATCTAGCGAAATATATTTGGGTACTGCAGCCGGCGCTGTTGGTGGAGCGCTGCTGCCATCTAGCGAAATATATTTGGGTACTGCAGCCGGCTCTGTTGGTGGAGCGCTGCTGCCATCTAGCGAAATATATTTGGGTACTGCAGCCGGCTCTGTTTGTGGAGCGCTGCTGCCATCTAGCGAAATATACTTGGGTACTGCAGCCGGCCCTGTTGGTGGAGCGCTGCTGCCATCTAGCGAAATATATTTGGGTACTGCAGCCGCCCTTTTGGTGGAGCGCTGCTGCCATCTAGCGAAATATATTTGGGTACTGCAGCCGGCCCTGTTGGTGGAGCTCTGCTGCCATCTAGCGAAATATACTTGGGTACTGCAGCCGCCCTTTTGGTGGAACGCTGCTGCCATCTAGCGAAATATATTTGGGTACTGCAGCCGGCCCTGTTGGTGGAGCTCTGCTGCCATCTAGCGAAATATACTTGGGTACTGCAGCCGCCCGGTTGGTGGAGCGCTGCTGCCATCTAGCGAAATATACTTGGGTACTGCAGCCGGCTCTGTTGGTGGAGCGCTGCTGCCATCTAGCGAAATGTAATTGGGTACTGCAGCCGCCCGGTTGGTGGAGCGCTGCTGCCATCTAGCGAAATATATTTGGGTACTGCAGCCGGCCCTGTTGGTGGAGCTCTGCTGCCATCTAGCGAAATGTAATTGGGTACTGCAGCCGCCCGGTTGGTGGAGCGCTGCTGCCATCTAGCGAAATATATTTGGGTACTGCAGCCGGCCCTGTTGGTGGAGCGCTGCTGCCATCTAGCGAAATATACTTGGGTACTGCAGCCGGCTCTGTTGGTGGAGCGCTGCTGTCATCTAGCGAAATATACTTGGGTACTGCAGCCGGGTTTAGGGTTAGGGTTAGGGTTAGACTGTTAGGGTTAGGGTTAGGGTTAGACTCTTAGGGTTAGACTCTTAGGGTTAGGGTTAGACTCACTACTATATATTTGGGTAGTGCAGCCACCCTTTTTGTGGAGCGCTGCTGCCATCTAGCGAAATATACTTGAGTACTGCAGCCGGCGCTGTTGGTGGAGCGCTGCTGCCATCTAGCGAAATATACTTGGGTACTGCAGCCGCCCGGTTGGTTGAGCACTGCCTCCGTCTAGCGAAATATACTTGGGTACTGCAGCCGCCCTTTTGGTGGAGCGCTGCTGCCATCTAGCGAAATATATTTGGGTACTGCAGCCGGCGCTGTTGGTGGATCGCTGCTGCCATCTAGCGAAATATATTTGGGTACTGCAGCCGGCCCTGTTTGTGGAGCGCTGCTGCCATCTAGCGAAATATATTTGGGTACTGCAGCCGGCTCTGTTGGTGGAGCGCTGCTGCCATCTAGCGAAATATACTTGGGTACTTCAGCCGGGTTTAGGGTTAGGGTTAGGGTTAGACTGTTAGGGTTAGGGTTAGACTCTTAGGGTTAGACTCTTAGGGTTAGACTCTTAGGGTTAGGGTTAGACTCTTACGGTTAGGGTTAGGGTTAGGGTTAGGGTTAGACTCTTAGGGTTAGGGTTAGACTCTTAGGGTTAGGGTTAGGGTTAGGGTTAGGGTTAGACTCTTAGGGTTAGGGTTAGACTCTTAGGGTTAGGGTTAAGGTTAGGGTTAGGGTTAGACTCTTAGGGTTAGGGTTAGACTCTTAGGGTTAGGGTTAGGGTTAGGGTTAGACTCTTAGGGTTAGGGTTAGGGTTAGGGTTACACTCTTAGGCTTAGGGTTAGGGTTAGACTCTTAGGGTTAGGGTTAGACTTAGGCTCTTAGGGTTAGGGTTAGACTCAGGCTCTTAGGGTTAGGGTTAGACTCAGGCTCTTACGGTTAGGGTTAGACTCAGGCTCTTAGGGTTAGGGTTAGACACAGGCTCTTAGGGTTAGGGTCAGATTTAGTACTATATATTTGTGTACTGCAGCCGCCCTTTTGGTGGAACGCTGCTGCCATCTAGCGAAATATACTTGGGTACTGCAGCCGGCCCTGTTGGTGGAGCGCTGCTGCCATCTAGCGAAATATACTTGGGTACTGCAGCCGGCCCTGTTGGTGGAGCGCTGCTGCCATCTAGCGAAATATACTTGGGTACTGCAGCCGCCCGGTTGGTGGAGCGCTGCTGCCATCTAGCGAAATATATTTGGGTACTGCAGCCGGCCCTGTTGGTGGAGCGCTGCTGCCATCTAGCGAAATATACTTGGGTACTGCAGCCGCCAGGTTGGTGGAGCGCTGCTGCCATCTAGCGAAATATACTTGGGTACTGCAGCCGGCGCTGTTGGTGGAGCGCTGCTGCCATCTAGCGAAATATATTTGGGTACTGCAGCCGGCGCTGTTGGTGGAGCGCTGCTGCCATCTAGCGAAATATATTTGGGTACTGCAGCCGGCTCTGTTGGTGGAGCGCTGCTGCCATCTAGCGAAATATATTTGGGTACTGCAGCCGGCTCTGTTTGTGGAGCGCTGCTGCCATCTAGCGAAATATACTTGGGTACTGCAGCCGGCCCTGTTGGTGGAGCGCTGCTGCCATCTAGCGAAATATATTTGGGTACTGCAGCCGGCGCTGTTGGTGGAGCGCTGCTGCCATCTAGCGAAATATATTTGGGTACTGCAGCCGGCCCTGTTGGTGGAGCTCTGCTGCCATCTAGCGAAATATACTTGGGTACTGCAGCCGCCCTTTTGGTGGAACGCTGCTGCCATCTAGCGAAATATATTTGGGTACTGCAGCCGGCCCTGTTGGTGGAGCTCTGCTGCCATCTAGCGAAATATACTTGGGTACTGCAGCCGCCCGGTTGGTGGAGCGCTGCTGCCATCTAGCGAAATATACTTGGGTACTGCAGCCGGCCCTGTTGGTGGAGCGCTGCTGCCATCTAGCGAAATATACTTGGGTACTGCAGCCGCCCGGTTGGTGGAGCGCTGCTGCCATCAAGCGAAATATACTTGGGTACTGCAGCCGGCGCTGTTGGTGGAGCGCTGCTGCCATCTAGCGAAATATATTTGGGTACTGCAGCCGGCCCTGTTGGTGGAGCGCTGCTGCCATCTAGCGAAATGTAATGGGGTACTGCAGCCGCCCTTTTGGTGGAGCGCTGCTGCCATCTAGCGAAATATACTTGGGTACTGCAGCCGCCCGGTTGGTGGAGCGCTGCTGCCATCTAGCGAAATATACTTGGGTACTGCAGCCGGCCCTGTTGGTGGAGCGCTGCTGCCATCTAGCGAAATATATTTGGGTACTGCAGCCGCCCGGTTGGTGGAGCGCTGCTGCCATCTAGCGAAATATATTTGGGTACTGCAGCCGGCCCTGTTGGTGGAGCTCTGCTGCCATCTAGCGAAATATACTTGGGTACTGCAGCCGCCCTTTTGGTGGAGCGCTGCTGCCATCTAGCGAAATATATTTGGGTACTGCAGCCGGCCCTGTTGGTGGAGCTCTGCTGCCATCTAGCGAAATATACTTGGGTACTGCAGCCGCCCGGTTGGTGGAGCGCTGCTGCCATCTAGCGAAATATACTTGGGTACTGCAGCCGGCCCTGTTGGTGGAGCGCTGCTGCCATCTAGCGAAATATACTTGGGTACTGCAGCCGCCCGGTTGGTGGAGCGCTGCTGCCATCTAGCGAAATATACTTGGGTACTGCAGCCGGCGCTGTTGGTGGAGCGCTGCTGCCATCTAGCGAAATATATTTGGGTACTGCAGCCGGCCCTGTTGGTGGAGCGCTGCTGCCATCTAGCGAAATGTAATTGGGTACTGCAGCCGCCCTTTTGGTGGAGCGCTGCTGCCATCTAGCGAAATATAATTGGGTACTGCAGCCGGCTCTGTTGGTGGAGCGCTGCTGCCATCTAGCGAAATATATTTGGGTACTGCAGCCGGCCCTGTTGGTGGAGCTCTGCTGCCATCTAGCGAAATATACTTGGGTACTGCAGCCGCCCGGTTGGTGGAGCGCTGCTGCCATCTAGCGAAATGTAATTGGGTACTGCAGCCGCCCGGTTGGTGGAGCGCTGCTGCCATCTAGCGAAATATACTTGGGTACTGCAGCCGGCCCTGTTGGTGGAGCGCTGCTGCCATCTAGCGAAATATACTTGGGTACTGCAGCCGCCCGGTTGGTGGAGCGCTGCTGCCATCTAGCGAAATATATTTGGGTACTGCAGCCGGCCCTGTTGGTGGAGCGCTGCTGCCATCTAGCGAAATGTAATTGGGTACTGCAGCCGCCCGGTTGGTGTAGCGCTGCTGCCATCTAGCGAAATATACTTGGGTACTGCAGCCGCCCGGTTGGTGGAGCGCTGCTGCCATCTAGCGAAATGTAATGGGGTACTGCAGCCGCCCGGTTGGTGTAGCGCTGCTGCCATCTAGCGAAATATACTTGGGTACTGCAGCCGCCCGGTTGGTGGAGCGCTGCTGCCATCTAGCGAAATATACTTGGGTACTGCAGCCGGCGCTGTTGGTGGAGCGCTGCTGCCATCTAGCGAAATATATTTGGGTACTGCAGCCGCCCTTTTGGTGGAGCGCTGCTGCCATCTAGCGAAATATATTTGGGTACTGCAGCCGGCCCTGTTGGTGGAGCTCTGCTGCCATCTAGCGAAATATACTTGGGTACTGCAGCCGCCCTTTTGGTGGAGCGCTGCTGCCATCTAGCGAAATATATTTGGGTACTGCAGCCGGCCCTGTTGGTGGAGCTCTGCTGCCATCTAGCGAAATATACTTGGGTACTGCAGCCGCCCGGTTGGTGGAGCGCTGCTGCCATCTAGCGAAATATACTTGGGTACTGCAGCCGGCCCTGTTGGTGGAGCGCTGCTGCCATCTAGCGAAATATACTTGGGTACTGCAGCCGCCCGGTTGGTGGAGCGCTGCTGCCATCTAGCGAAATATACTTGGGTACTGCAGCCGGCGCTGTTGGTGGAGCGCTGCTGCCATCTAGCGAAATATATTTGGGTACTGCAGCCGGCGCTGTTGGTGGAGCGCTGCTGCCATCTAGCGAAATATATTTGGGTACTGCAGCCGGCTCTGTTGGTGGAGCGCTGCTGCCATCTAGCGAAATATATTTGGGTACTGCAGCCGGCTCTGTTTGTGGAGCGCTGCTGCCATCTAGCGAAATATACTTGGGTACTTCAGCCGGGTTTAGGGTTAGGGTTAGGGTTAGACTGTTAGGGTTAGGGTTAGACTCTTAGGGTTAGACTCTTAGGGTTAGACTCTTAGGGTTAGGGTTAGACTCTTACGGTTAGGGTTAGGGTTAGGGTTAGGGTTAGACTCTTAGGGTTAGGGTTAGACTCTTAGGGTTAGGGTTAGGGTTAGGGTTAGGGTTAGACTCTTAGGGTTAGGGTTAGACTCTTAGGGTTAGGGTTAGGGTTAGGGTTAGGGTTAGACTCTTAGGGTTAGTGTTAGACTCTTAGGGTTAGGGTTAGGGTTAGGGTTAGGGTTAGACTCTTAGGGTTAGGGTTAGACTCTTAGGGTTAGGGTTGGGGTTAGGGTTAGACTCTTAGGGTTAGGGTTAGACTCTTAGGGTTAGAGTTAGGGTTAGGGTTAGGGTTAGACACTTAGGGTTAGGGTTACGGTGAGGGTTAGACTCTTAGGGTTAGGGTTATATTCAGGGTTAGGGTTAGACTCTTAGGGTTAGGGTTAGGGTTAGGGTTAGACTCTTAGGGTAAGGGTTAGACTTAGGCTCTTAGGGTTAGGGTTAGACTCAGGCTCTTAGGGTTAGGGTTAGACTCAGGCTCTTAGGGTGAGGGTTAGACTCAGGCTCTTAGGGTGAGGGTTAGACTCAGGCTCTTAGGGTTAGGGTTAGACTCAGGCTCTTAGGGTTAGGGTCAGACTCAGTACTATATATTTGGGTACTGCAGCCGCCCTTTTGGTGGAGCGCTGCTGCCATCTAGCGAAATATACTTGGGTACTGCAGCCGCCCTTTTGGTGGAGCGCTGCTGCCATCTAGCGAAATATATTTGGATACTGCAGCCGGCTCTGTTGGTGGAGCTCTGCTGCCATCTAGCGAAAGATACTTGGGTACTGCAGCCGCCCTTTTGGTGGAGCGCTGCTGCCATCTAGCGAAATGTAATTGGGTACTGCAGCCGCCCGGTTGGTGGAGCGCTGCTGCCATCTAGCGAAATGTAATTGGGTACTGCAGCCGCCCGGTTGGTGGAGCGCTGCTGCCATCTAGCGAAATATACTTGGGTACTGCAGCCGCCCGGTTTGTGGAGCGCTGCTGCCATCTAGCGAAATATATTTGGGTACTGCAGCCGGCGCTGTTAATGGAGCGCTGCTGCCATCTAGCGAAATGTAATTGAGTACTGCAGCCGCCCGGTTGGTGTAGCGCTGCTGCCATCTAGCGAAATATACTTGGGTACTGCAGCCGCCCGGTTGGTGGAGCGCTGCTGCCATCTAGCGAAATATATTTGGGTACTGCAGCCGGCCCTGTTGGTGGAGCGCTGCTGCCATCTAGCGAAATATACTTGGGTACTGCAGCCGCCCGGTTGGTGGAGCGCTGCTGCCATCTAGCGAAATATACTTGGGTACTGCAGCCGGCCCTGTTGGTGGAGCGCTGCTGCCATCTAGCGAAATATACTTGGGTACTGCAGCCGCCCGGTTGGTGGAGCGCTGCTGCCATCTAGCGAAATATATTTGGGTACTGCAGCCGGCGCTGTTGGTGGAGCGCTGCTGCCATCTAGCGAAATATATTTGGGTACTGCAGCCGCCCGGTTGGTGGAGCGCTGCTGCCATCTAGCGAAATATATTTGGGTACTGCAGCCGGCGCTGTTGGTGGAGCGCTGCTGCCATCTAGCGAAATATATTTGGGTACTGCAGCCGGCGCTGTTGGTGGAGCGCTGCTGCCATCTAGCGAAATATATTTGGGTACTGCAGCCGGCTCTGTTGGTGGAGCGCTGCTGCCATCTAGCGAAATATACTTGGGTACTTCAGCCGGGTTTAGGGTTAGGGTTAGGGTTAGACTGTTAGGGTTAGGGTTAGACTCTTAGGGTTAGACTCTTAGGGTTAGACTCTTAGGGTTAGGGTTAGGGTTAGGGTTAGGGTTAGGGTTAGACTCTTAGGGTTAGGGTTAGACTCTTAGGGTTAGGGTTAGGGTTAGGGTTAGGGTTAGACTCTTAGGGTTAGGGTTAGACTCTTAGGGTTAGGGTTAGGGTTAGGGCTAGGGTTAGACTCTTAGGGTTAGGGTTAGACTCTTAGGGTTAGGGTTAGGGTTAGGGTTAGGGTTAGACTCTTAGGGTTAGGGTTAGACTCTTAGGGTTAGGGTTAGGGTTAGGGTTAGACTCTTAGGGTTAGGGTTAGGGTTAGGGTTAGGGTTAGACTCTTAGGGTTAGGGTTACGGTTAGACTCTTAGGGTTAGAGTTAGGGTTAGGGTTAGACTCTTAAGGTTAGGGTTAGACTCTTAGGGTTAGGGTTGGGGTTAGGGTTAGACTCTTAGGGTTAGGGTTAGACTCTTAGGGTTAAGGTTAGGGTTAGGGTTAGACACTTAGGGTTAGGGTTAGGGTGAGGGTTAGACTCTTAGGGTTAGGGTTATATTCAGATTAGGGTTAGACTCTTAGGGTTAGGGTTAGGGTTAGGGTTAGACTCTTAGGGTAAGGGTTAGACTTAGGCTCTTAGGGTTAGGGTTAGACTCAGGCTCTTAGGGTTAGGGTTAGACTCAGGCTCTTAGGGTGAGGGTTAGACTCAGGCTCTTAGGGTTAGGGTTAGACTCAGGCTCTTAGGGTTAGGGTTAGACTCAGGCTCTTAGGGTGAGGGTTAGACTCAGGCTCTTAGAGTTAGGGTTAGACTCAGGCTCTTAGGGTTAGGGTCAGACTCAGTACTATATATTTGGGTACTGCAGCCGCCCTTTTGGTGGAGCGCTGCTGCCATCTAGCGAAATATACTTGGGTATTGCAGCCGGTGCTGTTGGTGGAGCGCTGCTGCCATCTAGCGAAATATATTTGGGTACTGCAGCCGGCCCTGTTGGTGGAGCGCTGCTGCCATCTAGCGAAATATACTTGGGTACTGTAGCCGGCTCTGTTGGTGGAGCGCTGCTGCCATCTAGCGAAATATACTTGGGTACTGCAGCCGGGTTTAGGGTTAGGGTTAGGGTTAGACTGTTAGGGTTAGGGTTAGGGTTAGGGTTAGACTCTTAGGGTTAGACTCTTAGGGTTAGGGTTAGACTCACTACTATATATTTGGGTAGTGCAGCCACCCTTTTTGTGGAGCGCTGCTGCCATCTAGCGAAATATACTTGAGTACTGCAGCCGGCCCTGTTGGTGGAGCGCTGCTGCCATCTAGCGAAATATACTTTGGTACTGCAGCCGCCCGGTTGGTTGAGCACTGCCGCCGTCTAGCGAAATATACTTGGGTACTGCAGCCGCCCTTTTGGTGGAGCGCTGCTGCCATCTAGCGAAATATATTTGGGTACTGCAGCCGGCGCTGTTGGTGGATCGCTGCTGCCATCTAGCGAAATATATTTGGGTACTGCAGCCGGCCCTGTTTGTGGAGCGCTGCTGCCATCTAGCGAAATATATTTGGGTACTGCAGCCGGCTCTGTTGGTGGAGCGCTGCTGCCATCTAGCGAAATATACTTGGGTACTTCAGCCGGGTTTAGGGTTAGGGTTAGGGTTAGACTGTTAGGGTTAGGGTTAGGGTTAGGGTTAGACTCTTAGGGTTAGACTCTTAGGGTTAGGGTTAGACTCTTACGGTTAGGGTTAGGGTTAGGGTTAGGGTTAGGGTTAGACTCTTAGGGTTAGGGTTAGACTCTTAGGGTTAGGGTTAGGGTTAGGGTTAGACTCTTAGGGTTAGGGTTAGACTCTTAGGGTTAGGGTTAAGGTTAGGGTTAGGGTTAGACTCTTAGGGTTAGGGTTAGACTCTTAGGGTTAGGGTTAGGGTTAGGGTTAGACTCTTAAGGTTAGGGTTAGGGTTAGGGTTAGGGTTACACTCTTAGGCTTAGGGTTAGGGTTAGACTCTTAGGGTTAGGGTTAGACTTAGGCTCTTAGGGTTAGGGTTAGACTCAGGCTCTTACGGTTAGGGTTAGACTCAGGCTCTTACGGTTAGGGTTAGACTCAGGCTCTTAGGGTTAGGGTTAGACACAGGCTCTTAGGGTTAGGGTCAGATTTAGTACTATATATTTGTGTACTGCAGCCGCCCTTTTGGTGGAACGCTGCTGCCATCTAGCGAAATATACTTGGGTACTGCAGCCGGCCCTGTTGGTGGAGCGCTGCTGCCATCTAGCGAAATATACTTGGGTACTGCAGCCGCCCGGTTGGTGGAGCGCTGCTGCCATCTAGCGAAATATATTTGGGTACTGCAGCCGGCCCTGTTGGTGGAGCGCTGCTGCCATCTAGCGAAATATACTTGGGTACTGCAGCCGGCTCTGTTGGTGGAGCGCTGCTGCCATCTAGCGAAATATACTTGGGTACTGCAGCCGGCGCTGTTGGTGGAGCGCTGCTGCCATCTAGCGAAATATATTTGGGTACTGCAGCCGGCGCTGTTGGTGGAGCGCTGCTGCCATCTAGCGAAATATATTTGGGTACTGCAGCCGGCTCTGTTGGTGGAGCGCTGCTGCCATCTAGCGAAATATATTTGGGTACTGCAGCCGGCTCTGTTTGTGGAGCGCTGCTGCCATCTAGCGAAATATACTTGGGTACTGCAGCCGGCCCTGTTGGTGGAGCGCTGCTGCCATCTAGCGAAATATATTTGGGTACTGCAGCCGCCCTTTTGGTGGAGCGCTGCTGCCATCTAGCGAAATATATTTGGGTACTGCAGCCGGCCCTGTTGGTGGAGCTCTGCTGCCATCTAGCGAAATATACTTGGGTACTGCAGCCGCCCTTTTGGTGGAACGCTGCTGCCATCTAGCGAAATATATTTGGGTACTGCAGCCGGCCCTGTTGGTGGAGCTCTGCTGCCATCTAGCGAAATATACTTGGGTACTGCAGCCGCCCGGTTGGTGGAGCGCTGCTGCCATCTAGCGAAATATACTTGGGTACTGCAGCCGGCTCTGTTGGTGGAGCGCTGCTGCCATCTAGCGAAATGTAATTGGGTACTGCAGCCGCCCGGTTGGTGGAGCGCTGCTGCCATCTAGCGAAATATATTTGGGTACTGCAGCCGGCCCTGTTGGTGGAGCTCTGCTGCCATCTAGCGAAATGTAATTGGGTACTGCAGCCGCCCGGTTGGTGGAGCGCTGCTGCCATCTAGCGAAATATATTTGGGTACTGCAGCCGGCCCTGTTGGTGGAGCGCTGCTGCCATCTAGCGAAATATACTTGGGTACTGCAGCCGGCTCTGTTGGTGGAGCGCTGCTGTCATCTAGCGAAATATACTTGGGTACTGCAGCCGGGTTTAGGGTTAGGGTTAGGGTTAGACTGTTAGGGTTAGGGTTAGGGTTAGACTCTTAGGGTTAGACTCTTAGGGTTAGGGTTAGACTCACTACTATATATTTGGGTAGTGCAGCCACCCTTTTTGTGGAGCGCTGCTGCCATCTAGCGAAATATACTTGAGTACTGCAGCCGGCGCTGTTGGTGGAGCGCTGCTGCCATCTAGCGAAATATACTTGGGTACTGCAGCCGCCCGGTTGGTTGAGCACTGCCGCCGTCTAGCGAAATATACTTGGGTACTGCAGCCGCCCTTTTGGTGGAGCGCTGCTGCCATCTAGCGAAATATATTTGGGTACTGCAGCCGGCGCTGTTGGTGGATCGCTGCTGCCATCTAGCGAAATATATTTGGGTACTGCAGCCGGCCCTGTTTGTGGAGCGCTGCTGCCATCTAGCGAAATATATTTGGGTACTGCAGCCGGCTCTGTTGGTGGAGCGCTGCTGCCATCTAGCGAAATATACTTGGGTACTTCAGCCGGGTTTAGGGTTAGGGTTAGGGTTAGACTGTTAGGGTTAGGGTTAGGGTTAGGGTTAGACTCTTAGGGTTAGACTCTTAGGGTTAGGGTTAGACTCTTACGGTTAGGGTTAGGGTTAGGGTTAGGGTTAGGGTTAGACTCTTAGGGTTAGGGTTAGAATCTTAGGGTTAGGGTTAGGGTTAGGGTTAGACTCTTAGGGTTAGGGTTAGACTCTTAGGGTTAGGGTTAAGGTTAGGGTTAGGGTTAGACTCTTAGGGTTAGGGTTAGACTCTTAGGGTTAGGGTTAGGGTTAGGGTTAGACTCTTAGGGTTAGGGTTAGGGTTAGGGTTAGGGTTACACTCTTAGGCTTAGGGTTAGGGTTAGACTCTTAGGGTTAGGGTTAGACTTAGGCTCTTAGGGTTAGGGTTAGACTCAGGCTCTTAGGGTTAGGGTTAGACTCAGGCTCTTACGGTTAGGGTTAGACTCAGGCTCTTAGGGTTAGGGTTAGACACAGGCTCTTAGGGTTAGGGTCAGATTTAGTACTATATATTTGTGTACTGCAGCCGCCCTTTTGGTGGAACGCTGCTGCCATCTAGCGAAATATACTTGGGTACTGCAGCCGGCCCTGTTGGTGGAGCGCTGCTGCCATCTAGCGAAATATACTTGGGTACTGCAGCCGGCCCTGTTGGTGGAGCGCTGCTGCCATCTAGCGAAATATACTTGGGTACTGCAGCCGCCCGGTTGGTGGAGCGCTGCTGCCATCTAGCGAAATATATTTGGGTACTGCAGCCGGCCCTGTTGGTGGAGCGCTGCTGCCATCTAGCGAAATATACTTGGGTACTGCAGCCGCCAGGTTGGTGGAGCGCTGCTGCCATCTAGCGAAATATACTTGGGTACTGCAGCCGGCGCTGTTGGTGGAGCGCTGCTGCCATCTAGCGAAATATATTTGGGTACTGCAGCCGGCGCTGTTGGTGGAGCGCTGCTGCCATCTAGCGAAATATATTTGGGTACTGCAGCCGGCTCTGTTGGTGGAGCGCTGCTGCCATCTAGCGAAATATATTTGGGTACTGCAGCCGGCTCTGTTTGTGGAGCGCTGCTGCCATCTAGCGAAATATACTTGGGTACTGCAGCCGGCGCTGTTGGTGGAGCGCTGCTGCCATCTAGCGAAATATATTTGGGTACTGCAGCCGGCGCTGTTGGTGGAGCGCTGCTGCCATCTAGCGAAATATACTTGGGTACTGCAGCCGCCCGGTTGGTGGAGCGCTGCTGCCATCTAGCGAAATATACTTGGGTACTGCAGCCGCCCGGTTGGTGGAGCGCTGCTGCCATCTAGCGAAATATATTTGGGTACTGCAGCCGGCCCTGTTGGTGGAGCTCTGCTGCCATCTAGCGAAATATACTTGGGTACTGCAGCCGGCGCTGTTGGTGGAGCGCTGCTGCCATCTAGCGAAATATACTTGGGTACTGCAGCCGGCCCTGTTGGTGGAGCGCTGCTGCCATCTAGCGAAATATACTTGGGTACTGCAGCCGCCCGGTTGGTGGAGCGCTGCTGCCATCAAGCGAAATATACTTGGGTACTGCAGCCGGCGCTGTTGGTGGAGCGCTGCTGCCATCTAGCGAAATATATTTGGGTACTGCAGCCGGCCCTGTTGGTGGAGCGCTGCTGCCATCTAGCGAAATGTAATGGGGTACTGCAGCCGCCCTTTTGGTGGAGCGCTGCTGCCATCTAGCGAAATATACTTGGGTACTGCAGCCGCCCGGTTGGTGGAGCGCTGCTGCCATCTAGCGAAATATACTTGGGTACTGCAGCCGGCCCTGTTGGTGGAGCGCTGCTGCCATCTAGCGAAATATATTTGGGTACTGCAGCCGCCCGGTTGGTGGAGCGCTGCTGCCATCTAGCGAAATATATTTGGGTACTGCAGCCGGCCCTGTTGGTGGAGCTCTGCTGCCATCTAGCGAAATATACTTGGGTACTGCAGCCGCCCTTTTGGTGGAGCGCTGCTGCCATCTAGCGAAATATATTTGGGTACTGCAGCCGGCCCTGTTGGTGGAGCTCTGCTGCCATCTAGCGAAATATACTTGGGTACTGCAGCCGCCCGGTTGGTGGAGCGCTGCTGCCATCTAGCGAAATATACTTGGGTACTGCAGCCGGCCCTGTTGGTGGAGCGCTGCTGCCATCTAGCGAAATATACTTGGGTACTGCAGCCGCCCGGTTGGTGGAGCGCTGCTGCCATCTAGCGAAATATACTTGGGTACTGCAGCCGGCGCTGTTGGTGGAGCGCTGCTGCCATCTAGCGAAATATATTTGGGTACTGCAGCCGGCCCTGTTGGTGGAGCGCTGCTGCCATCTAGCGAAATGTAATTGGGTACTGCAGCCGCCCTTTTGGTGGAGCGCTGCTGCCATCTAGCGAAATATAATTGGGTACTGCAGCCGGCTCTGTTGGTGGAGCGCTGCTGGCATCTAGCGAAATATATTTGGGTACTGCAGCCGGCCCTGTTGGTGGAGCTCTGCTGCCATCTAGCGAAATATACTTGGGTACTGCAGCCGCCCGGTTGGTGGAGCGCTGCTGCCATCTAGCGAAATGTAATTGGGTACTGCAGCCGCCCGGTTGGTGGAGCGCTGCTGCCATCTAGCGAAATATACTTGGGTACTGCAGCCGGCCCTGTTGGTGGAGCGCTGCTGCCATCTAGCGAAATATACTTGGGTACTGCAGCCGCCCGGTTGGTGGAGCGCTGCTGCCATCTAGCGAAATATATTTGGGTACTGCAGCCGGCCCTGTTGGTGGAGCGCTGCTGCCATCTAGCGAAATGTAATTGGGTACTGCAGCCGCCCGGTTGGTGTAGCGCTGCTGCCATCTAGCGAAATATACTTGGGTACTGCAGCCGCCCGGTTGGTGGAGCGCTGCTGCCATCTAGCGAAATGTAATGGGGTACTGCAGCCGCCCGGTTGGTGTAGCGCTGCTGCCATCTAGCGAAATATACTTGGGTACTGCAGCCGCCCGGTTGGTGGAGCGCTGCTGCCATCTAGCGAAATATACTTGGGTACTGCAGCCGGCGCTGTTGGTGGAGCGCTGCTGCCATCTAGCGAAATATATTTGGGTACTGCAGCCGCCCTTTTGGTGGAGCGCTGCTGCCATCTAGCGAAATATATTTGGGTACTGCAGCCGGCCCTGTTGGTGGAGCTCTGCTGCCATCTAGCGAAATATACTTGGGTACTGCAGCCGCCCTTTTGGTGGAGCGCTGCTGCCATCTAGCGAAATATATTTGGGTACTGCAGCCGGCCCTGTTGGTGGAGCTCTGCTGCCATCTAGCGAAATATACTTGGGTACTGCAGCCGCCCGGTTGGTGGAGCGCTGCTGCCATCTAGCGAAATATACTTGGGTACTGCAGCCGGCCCTGTTGGTGGAGCGCTGCTGCCATCTAGCGAAATATACTTGGGTACTGCAGCCGCCCGGTTGGTGGAGCGCTGCTGCCATCTAGCGAAATATACTTGGGTACTGCAGCCGGCGCTGTTGGTGGAGCGCTGCTGCCATCTAGCGAAATATATTTGGGTACTGCAGCCGGCGCTGTTGGTGGAGCGCTGCTGCCATCTAGCGAAATATATTTGGGTACTGCAGCCGGCTCTGTTGGTGGAGCGCTGCTGCCATCTAGCGAAATATATTTGGGTACTGCAGCCGGCTCTGTTTGTGGAGCGCTGCTGCCATCTAGCGAAATATACTTGGGTACTTCAGCCGGGTTTAGGGTTAGGGTTAGGGTTAGACTGTTAGGGTTAGGGTTAGACTCTTAGGGTTAGACTCTTAGGGTTAGACTCTTAGGGTTAGGGTTAGACTCTTACGGTTAGGGTTAGGGTTAGGGTTAGGGTTAGACTCTTAGGGTTAGGGTTAGACTCTTAGGGTTAGGGTTAGGGTTAGGGTTAGGGTTAGACTCTTAGGGTTAGGGTTAGACTCTTAGGGTTAGGGTTAGGGTTAGGGTTAGGGTTAGACTCTTAGGGTTAGTGTTAGACTCTTAGGGTTAGGGTTAGGGTTAGGGTTAGGGTTAGACTCTTAGGGTTAGGGTTAGACTCTTAGGGTTAGGGTTGGGGTTAGGGTTAGACTCTTAGGGTTAGGGTTAGACTCTTAGGGTTAGAGTTAGGGTTAGGGTTAGGGTTAGACACTTAGGGTTAGGGTTACGGTGAGGGTTAGACTCTTAGGGTTAGGGTTATATTCAGGGTTAGGGTTAGACTCTTAGGGTTAGGGTTAGGGTTAGGGTTAGACTCTTAGGGTAAGGGTTAGACTTAGGCTCTTAGGGTTAGGGTTAGACTCAGGCTCTTAGGGTTAGGGTTAGACTCAGGCTCTTAGGGTGAGGGTTAGACTCAGGCTCTTAGGGTGAGGGTTAGACTCAGGCTCTTAGGGTTAGGGTTAGACTCAGGCTCTTAGGGTTAGGGTCAGACTCAGTACTATATATTTGGGTACTGCAGCCGCCCTTTTGGTGGAGCGCTGCTGCCATCTAGCGAAATATACTTGGGTACTGCAGCCGCCCTTTTGGTGGAGCGCTGCTGCCATCTAGCGAAATATATTTGGATACTGCAGCCGGCTCTGTTGGTGGAGCTCTGCTGCCATCTAGCGAAAGATACTTGGGTACTGCAGCCGCCCTTTTGGTGGAGCGCTGCTGCCATCTAGCGAAATGTAATTGGGTACTGCAGCCGCCCGGTTGGTGGAGCGCTGCTGCCATCTAGCGAAATGTAATTGGGTACTGCAGCCGCCCGGTTGGTGGAGCGCTGCTGCCATCTAGCGAAATATACTTGGGTACTGCAGCCGCCCGGTTTGTGGAGCGCTGCTGCCATCTAGCGAAATATATTTGGGTACTGCAGCCGGCGCTGTTAATGGAGCGCTGCTGCCATCTAGCGAAATGTAATTGAGTACTGCAGCCGCCCGGTTGGTGTAGCGCTGCTGCCATCTAGCGAAATATACTTGGGTACTGCAGCCGCCCGGTTGGTGGAGCGCTGCTGCCATCTAGCGAAATATATTTGGGTACTGCAGCCGGCCCTGTTGGTGGAGCGCTGCTGCCATCTAGCGAAATATACTTGGGTACTGCAGCCGCCCGGTTGGTGGAGCGCTGCTGCCATCTAGCGAAATATACTTGGGTACTGCAGCCGGCCCTGTTGGTGGAGCGCTGCTGCCATCTAGCGAAATATACTTGGGTACTGCAGCCGCCCGGTTGGTGGAGCGCTGCTGCCATCTAGCGAAATATATTTGGGTACTGCAGCCGGCGCTGTTGGTGGAGCGCTGCTGCCATCTAGCGAAATATATTTGGGTACTGCAGCCGCCCGGTTGGTGGAGCGCTGCTGCCATCTAGCGAAATATATTTGGGTACTGCAGCCGGCGCTGTTGGTGGAGCGCTGCTGCCATCTAGCGAAATATATTTGGGTACTGCAGCCGGCGCTGTTGGTGGAGCGCTGCTGCCATCTAGCGAAATATATTTGGGTACTGCAGCCGGCTCTGTTGGTGGAGCGCTGCTGCCATCTAGCGAAATATACTTGGGTACTTCAGCCGGGTTTAGGGTTAGGGTTAGGGTTAGACTGTTAGGGTTAGGGTTAGACTCTTAGGGTTAGACTCTTAGGGTTAGACTCTTAGGGTTAGGGTTAGGGTTAGGGTTAGGGTTAGGGTTAGACTCTTAGGGTTAGGGTTAGACTCTTAGGGTTAGGGTTAGGGTTAGGGTTAGGGTTAGACTCTTAGGGTTAGGGTTAGACTCTTAGGGTTAGGGTTAGGGTTAGGGCTAGGGTTAGACTCTTAGGGTTAGGGTTAGACTCTTAGGGTTAGGGTTAGGGTTAGGGTTAGGGTTAGACTCTTAGGGTTAGGGTTAGACTCTTAGGGTTAGGGTTAGGGTTAGGGTTAGACTCTTAGGGTTAGGGTTAGGGTTAGGGTTAGGGTTAGACTCTTAGGGTTAGGGTTACGGTTAGACTCTTAGGGTTAGAGTTAGGGTTAGGGTTAGACTCTTAAGGTTAGGGTTAGACTCTTAGGGTTAGGGTTGGGGTTAGGGTTAGACTCTTAGGGTTAGGGTTAGACTCTTAGGGTTAAGGTTAGGGTTAGGGTTAGACACTTAGGGTTAGGGTTAGGGTGAGGGTTAGACTCTTAGGGTTAGGGTTATATTCAGATTAGGGTTAGACTCTTAGGGTTAGGGTTAGGGTTAGGGTTAGACTCTTAGGGTAAGGGTTAGACTTAGGCTCTTAGGGTTAGGGTTAGACTCAGGCTCTTAGGGTTAGGGTTAGACTCAGGCTCTTAGGGTGAGGGTTAGACTCAGGCTCTTAGGGTTAGGGTTAGACTCAGGCTCTTAGGGTTAGGGTTAGACTCAGGCTCTTAGGGTGAGGGTTAGACTCAGGCTCTTAGAGTTAGGGTTAGACTCAGGCTCTTAGGGTTAGGGTCAGACTCAGTACTATATATTTGGGTACTGCAGCCGCCCTTTTGGTGGAGCGCTGCTGCCATCTAGCGAAATATACTTGGGTATTGCAGCCGGTGCTGTTGGTGGAGCGCTGCTGCCATCTAGCGAAATATATTTGGGTACTGCAGCCGGCCCTGTTGGTGGAGCGCTGCTGCCATCTAGCGAAATATACTTGGGTACTGTAGCCGGCTCTGTTGGTGGAGCGCTGCTGCCATCTAGCGAAATATACTTGGGTACTGCAGCCGGGTTTAGGGTTAGGGTTAGGGTTAGACTGTTAGGGTTAGGGTTAGGGTTAGGGTTAGACTCTTAGGGTTAGACTCTTAGGGTTAGGGTTAGACTCACTACTATATATTTGGGTAGTGCAGCCACCCTTTTTGTGGAGCGCTGCTGCCATCTAGCGAAATATACTTGAGTACTGCAGCCGGCCCTGTTGGTGGAGCGCTGCTGCCATCTAGCGAAATATACTTTGGTACTGCAGCCGCCCGGTTGGTTGAGCACTGCCGCCGTCTAGCGAAATATACTTGGGTACTGCAGCCGCCCTTTTGGTGGAGCGCTGCTGCCATCTAGCGAAATATATTTGGGTACTGCAGCCGGCGCTGTTGGTGGATCGCTGCTGCCATCTAGCGAAATATATTTGGGTACTGCAGCCGGCCCTGTTTGTGGAGCGCTGCTGCCATCTAGCGAAATATATTTGGGTACTGCAGCCGGCTCTGTTGGTGGAGCGCTGCTGCCATCTAGCGAAATATACTT
Organism: Falco punctatus; assembly: GCF_963210335.1. Taxonomy (NCBI): domain Eukaryota; kingdom Metazoa; phylum Chordata; class Aves; order Falconiformes; family Falconidae; genus Falco; species Falco punctatus. The sequence goes on from NW_027660079.1 coordinate 761,253, forward strand.
GGGTACTTCAGCCGGGTTTAGGGTTAGGGTTAGGGTTAGACTGTTAGGGTTAGGGTTAGGGTTAGGGTTAGACTCTTAGGGTTAGACTCTTAGGGTTAGGGTTAGACTCTTACGGTTAGGGTTAGGGTTAGGATTAGGGTTAGGGTTAGACTCTTAGGGTTAGGGTTAGACTCTTAGGGTTAGGGTTAGGGTTAGGGTTAGACTCTTAGGGTTAGGGTTAGACTCTTAGGGTTAGGGTTAAGGTTAGGGTTAGGGTTAGACTCTTAGGGTTAGGGTTAGACTCTTAGGGTTAGGGTTAGGGTTAGGGTTAGACTCTTAGGGTTAGGGTTAGGGTTAGGGTTAGGGTTACACTCTTAGGCTTAGGGTTAGGGTTAGACTCTTAGGGTTAGGGTTAGACTTAGGCTCTTAGGGTTAGGGTTAGACTCAGGCTCTTAGGGTTAGGGTTAGACTCAGGCTCTTACGGTTAGGGTTAGACACAGGCTCTTAGGGTTAGGGTCAGATTTAGTACTATATATTTGTGTACTGCAGCCGCCCTTTTGGTGGAACGCTGCTGCCATCTAGCGAAATATACTTGGGTACTGCAGCCGGCGCTGTTAATGGAGCGCTGCTGCCATCTAGCGAAATATACTTGGGTACTGCAGCCGCCCTTTTGGTGGAGCGCTGCTGCCATCTAGCGAAATATACTTGGGTACTGCAGCCGGCCCTGTTGGTGGAGCGCTGCTGCCATCTAGCGAAATATACTTGGGTACTGCAGCCGCCCGGTTGGTGGAGCGCTGCTGCCATCTAGCGAAATATATTTGGGTACTGCAGCCGGCCCTGTTGGTGGAGCGCTGCTGCCATCTAGCGAAATATACTTGGGTACTGCAGCCGCCAGGTTGGTGGAGCGCTGCTGCCATCTAGCGAAATATACTTGGTTACTGCAGCCGGCGCTGTTGGTGGAGCGCTGCTGCCATCTAGCGAAATATATTTGGGTACTGCAGCCGGCGCTGTTGGTGGAGCGCTGCTGCCATCTAGCGAAATATATTTGGGTACTGCAGCCGGCTCTGTTGGTGGAGCGCTGCTGCCATCTAGCGAAATATATTTGGGTACTGCAGCCGGCTCTGTTTGTGGAGCGCTGCTGCCATCTAGCGAAATATACTTGGGTACTTCAGCCGGGTTTAGGGTTAGGGTTAGGGTTAGACTGTTAGGGTTAGGCTTAGACTCTTAGGGTTAGACTCTTAGGGTTAGACTCTTAGGGTTAGGGTTAGACTCTTACGGTTAGGGTTAGGGTTAGGGTTAGGGTTAGACTCTTAGGGTTAGGGTTAGACTCTTAGGGTTAGGGTTAGGGTTAGGGTTAGGGTTAGACTCTTAGGGTTAGGGTTAGACTCTTAGGGTTAGGGTTAGGGTTAGGGTTAGGGTTAGACTCTTAGGGTTAGGGTTAGACTCTTAGGGTTAGGGTTAGGGTTAGGGTTAGGGTTAGACTCTTAGGGTTAGGGTTAGACTCTTAGGGTTAGGGTTAGGGTTAGGGTTAGACTCTTAGGGTTAGGGTTATATTCAGGGTTAGGGTTAGACTCTTAGGGTTAGGGTTAGGGTTAGGGTTAGACTCTTAGGGTTAGGGTTAGGGTTAGGCTCTTAGGGTTAGGGTTAGACTCAGGCTCTTAGGGTTAGGGTTAGACTCAGGCTCTTAGGGTGAGGGTTAGACTCAGGCTCTTAGGGTGAGGGTTGGACTCAGGCTCTTAGGGTTAGGGTTAGACTCAGGCTCTTAGGGTGAGGGTTAGACTCAGGCTCTTAGGGTTAGGGTTAGAATCAGGCTCTTAGGGTTAGGGTCAGACTCAGTACTATATATTTGGGTACTGCAGCCGCCCTTTTGGTGGAGCGCTGCTGCCATCTAGCGAAATATACTTGGGTATTGCAGCCGGCGCTCTTGGTGGAGCGCTGCTGCCATCTAGCGAAATATATTTGGGTACTGCAGCCGGCCCTGTTGGTGGAGCGCTGCTGCCATCTAGCGAAATGTAATTGGGTACTGCAGCCGCCCTTTTGGTGGAGCGCTGCTGCCATCTAGCGAAATATATTTGGGTACTGCAGCCGGCCCTGTTGGTGGAGCGCTGCTGCCATCTAGCGAAATATACTTGGGTACTGCAGCCGGATCTGTTGGTGGAGCGCTGCTGCCATCTAGCGAAATGTAATTGGGTACTGCAGCCGCCCGGTTGGTGGAGCGCTGCTGCCATCTAGCGAAATATATTTGGGTACTGCAGCCGGCCCTGTTGGTGGAGCTCTGCTGCCATCTAGCGAAATATACTTGGGTACTGCAGCCGCCCGGTTGGTGTAGCGCTGCTGCCATCTAGCGAAATATACTTGGGTACTGCAGCCGCCCGGTTGGTGGAGCGCTGCTGCCATCTAGCGAAATATACTTGGGTACTGCAGCCGGCCCTGTTGGTGGAGCGCTGCTGCCATCTAGCGAAATATATTTGGGTGCTGCAGCCGCCCTTTTGGTGGAGCGCTGCTGCCATCTAGCGAAATATACTTGGGTACTGCAGCCGGCCCTGTTGGTGGAGCTCTGCTGCCATCTAGCGAAATATACTTGGGTACTGCAGCCGCCCTTTTGGTGGAGCGCTGCTGCCATCTAGCGAAATGTAATTGGGTACTGCAGCCGCCCGGTTGGTGGAGCGCTGCTGCCATCTAGCGAAATATACTTGGGTACTGCAGCCGGCGCTGTTGGTGGAGCGCTGCTGCCATCTAGCGAAATATACTTGGGTACTGCAGCCGCCCGGTTTGTGGAGCGCTGCTGCCATCTAGCGAAATATATTTGGGTACTGCAGCCGGCGCTGTTGGTGGAGCGCTGCTGCCATCTAGCGAAATATACTTGGGTACTGCAGCCGCCCGGTTGGTGGAGCGCTGCTGCCATCTAGCGAAATATACTTGGGTACTGCAGCCGCCCGGTTGGTGGAGCGCTGCTGCCATCTAGCGAAATATATTTGGGTACTGCAGCCGGCCCTGTTGGTGGAGCGCTGCTGCCATCTAGCGAAATATACTTGGGTACTGCAGCCGCCCGGTTGGTGGAGCGCTGCTGCCATCTAGCGAAATATACTTGGGTACTGCAGCCGGCCCTGTTGGTGGAGCGCTGCTGCCATCTAGCGAAATATACTTGGGTACTGCAGCCGCCCGGTTGTTGGAGCGCTGCTGCCATCTAGCGAAATATACTTGGGTACTGCAGCCGGCGCTGTTGGTGGAGCGCTGCTGCCATCTAGCGAAATATATTTGGGTACTGCAGCCGGCGCTGTTGGTGGAGCGCTGCTGCCATCTAGCGAAATATATTTGGGTACTGCAGCCGGCGCTGTTGGTGGAGCGCTGCTGCCATCTAGCGAAATATATTTGGGTACTGCAGCCGGCGCTGTTGGTGGAGCGCTGCTGCCATCTAGCGAAATATATTTGGGTACTGCAGCCGGCTCTGTTGGTGGAGCGCTGCTGCCATCTAGCGAAATATACTTGGGTACTTCAGCCGGGTTTAGGGTTAGGGTTAGGGTTAGACTGTTAGGGTTAGGGTTAGACTGTTAGGGTTAGACTCTTAGGGTTAGACTCTTAGGGTTAGGGTTAGACTCTTACGGTTAGGGTTAGGGTTAGGGTTAGGGTTAGGGTTAGACTCTTAGGGTTAGGGTTAGGGTTAGGGTTAGACTCTTAGGGTTAGGGTAAGACTCTTAGGGTTAGGGTTAGGGTTAGGGTTAGATTCTTAGGGTTAGGGTTAGACTCTTAGGGTTAGGGTTAGGGTTACGGTTAGACTCTTAGGGTTAGAGTTAGGGTTAGGGTTAGACTCTTAAGGTTAGGGTTAGACTCTTAGGGTTAGGGTTGGTGTTAGGGTTAGACTCTTAGGGTTAGGGTTAGACTCTTAGGGTTAAGGTTAGGGTTAGGGTTAGACACTTAGGGTTAGGGTTAGGGTGAGGGTTAGACTCTTAGGGTTAGGGTTATATTCAGATTATGGTTAGACTCTTAGGGTTAGGGTTAGGGTTAGGGTTAGACTCTTAGGGTAAGGGTTAGACTTAGGCTCTTAGGGTTAGGGTTAGACTCAGGCTCTTAGGGTTAGGGTTAGACTCAGGCTCTTAGGGTGAGGGTTAGACTCAGGCTCTTAGGGTTAGGGTTAGACTCAGGCTCTTCGGGTTAGGGTTAGACTCAGGCTCTTAGGGTGAGGGTTAGACTCAGGCTCTTAGGGTTAGGGTTAGACTCAGGCTCTTAGGGTTAGGGTCAGACTCAGTACTATATATTTGGGTACTGCAGCCGCCCTTTTGGTGGAGCGCTGCTGCCATCTAGCGAAATATACTTGGGTATTGCAGCCGGTGCTGTTGGTGGAGCGCTGCTGCCATCTAGCGAAATATACTTGGGTACTGCAGCCGGCTCTGTTGGTGGAGCGCTGCTGCCATCTAGCGAAATATATTTGGGTACTGCAGCCGGGTTTAGGGTTAGGGTTAGGGTTAGACTGTTAGGGTTAGGGTTAGGGTTAGGGTTAGACTCTTAGGGTTAGACTCTTAGGGTTAGGGTTAGACTCACTACTATATATTTGGGTAGTGCAGCCACCCTTTTTGTGGAGCGCTGCTGCCATCTAGCGAAATATACTTGAGTACTGCAGCCGGCGCTGTTGGTGGAGCGCTGCTGCCATCTAGCGAAATATACTTTGGTACTGCAGCCGCCCGGTTGGTTGAGCACTGCCGCCGTCTAGCGAAATATACTTGGGTACTGCAGCCGCCCTTTTGGTGGAGCGCTGCTGCCATCTAGCGAAATATATTTGGGTACTGCAGCCGGCGCTGTTGGTGGATCGCTGCTGCCATCTAGCGAAATATATTTGGGTACTGCAGCCGGCGCTGTTTGTGGAGCGCTGCTGCCATCTAGCGAAATATATTTGGGTACTGCAGCCGGCTCTGTTGGTGGAGCGCTGCTGCCATCTAGCGAAATATACTTGGGTACTTCAGCCGGGTTTAGGGTTAGGGTTAGGGTTAGACTGTTAGGGTTAGGGTTAGGGTTAGGGTTAGACTCTTAGGGTTAGACTCTTAGGGTTAGGGTTAGACTCTTACGGTTAGAGTTAGGGTTAGGGTTAGGGTTAGGGTTAGACTCTTAGGGTTAGGGTTAGACTCTTAGGGTTAGGGTTAGGGTTAGGGTTAGACTCTTAGGGTTAGGGTTAGACTCTTAGGGTTAGGGTTAAGGTTAGGGTTAGGGTTAGACTCTTAGGGTTAGGGTTAGACTCTTAGGGTTAGGGTTAGGGTTAGGGTTAGACTCTTAGGGTTAGGGTTAGGGTTAGGGTTAGGGTTACACTCTTAGGCTTAGGGTTAGGGTTAGGGTTAGACTCTTAGGGTTAGGGTTAGACTTAGGCTCTTAGGGTTAGGGTTAGGGTTAGGGTTAGGGTTAGACTCTTAGGGTTAGGGTTAGGGTTAGGGTTAGGGTTAGACTCTTAGGGTTAGGGTTAGACTCTTAGGGTTAGGGTTAGGGTTAGGGTTAGGGTTAGACTCTTAGGGTTAGGGTTAGACTCTTAGGGTTAGGGTTAGGGTTAGGGTTAGACTCTTAGGGTTAGGGTTATATTCAGGGTTAGGGTTAGACTCTTAGGGTTAGGGTTAGGGTTAGGCTCTTAGGGTTAGGGTTAGACTCAGGCTCTTAGGGTTAGGGTTAGACTCAGGCTCTTAGGGTGAGGGTTAGACTCAGGCTCTTAGGGTGAGGGTTGGACTCAGGCTCTTAGGGTTAGGGTTAGACTCAGGCTCTTAGGGTGAGGGTTAGACTCAGGCTCTTAGGGTTAGGGTTAGAATCAGGCTCTTAGGGTTAGGGTCAGACTCAGTACTATATATTTGGGTACTGCAGCCGCCCTTTTGGTGGAGCGCTGCTGCCATCTAGCGAAATATACTTGGGTATTGCAGCCGGCGCTCTTGGTGGAGCGCTGCTGCCATCTAGCGAAATATATTTGGGTACTGCAGCCGGCCCTGTTGGTGGAGCGCTGCTGCCATCTAGCGAAATGTAATTGGGTACTGCAGCCGCCCTTTTGGTGGAGCGCTGCTGCCATCTAGCGAAATATATTTGGGTACTGCAGCCGGCCCTGTTGGTGGAGCGCTGCTGCCATCTAGCGAAATATACTTGGGTACTGCAGCCGGATCTGTTGGTGGAGCGCTGCTGCCATCTAGCGAAATGTAATTGGGTACTGCAGCCGCCCGGTTGGTGGAGCGCTGCTGCCATCTAGCGAAATATATTTGGGTACTGCAGCCGGCCCTGTTGGTGGAGCTCTGCTGCCATCTAGCGAAATATACTTGGGTACTGCAGCCGCCCGGTTGGTGTAGCGCTGCTGCCATCTAGCGAAATATACTTGGGTACTGCAGCCGCCCGGTTGGTGGAGCGCTGCTGCCATCTAGCGAAATATACTTGGGTACTGCAGCCGGCCCTGTTGGTGGAGCGCTGCTGCCATCTAGCGAAATATATTTGGGTGCTGCAGCCGCCCTTTTGGTGGAGCGCTGCTGCCATCTAGCGAAATATACTTGGGTACTGCAGCCGGCCCTGTTGGTGGAGCTCTGCTGCCATCTAGCGAAATATACTTGGGTACTGCAGCCGCCCTTTTGGTGGAGCGCTGCTGCCATCTAGCGAAATGTAATTGGGTACTGCAGCCGCCCGGTTGGTGGAGCGCTGCTGCCATCTAGCGAAATATACTTGGGTACTGCAGCCGGCGCTGTTGGTGGAGCGCTGCTGCCATCTAGCGAAATATACTTGGGTACTGCAGCCGCCCGGTTTGTGGAGCGCTGCTGCCATCTAGCGAAATATATTTGGGTACTGCAGCCGGCGCTGTTGGTGGAGCGCTGCTGCCATCTAGCGAAATATACTTGGGTACTGCAGCCGCCCGGTTGGTGGAGCGCTGCTGCCATCTAGCGAAATATACTTGGGTACTGCAGCCGCCCGGTTGGTGGAGCGCTGCTGCCATCTAGCGAAATATATTTGGGTACTGCAGCCGGCCCTGTTGGTGGAGCGCTGCTGCCATCTAGCGAAATATACTTGGGTACTGCAGCCGCCCGGTTGGTGGAGCGCTGCTGCCATCTAGCGAAATATACTTGGGTACTGCAGCCGGCCCTGTTGGTGGAGCGCTGCTGCCATCTAGCGAAATATACTTGGGTACTGCAGCCGCCCGGTTGTTGGAGCGCTGCTGCCATCTAGCGAAATATACTTGGGTACTGCACCCGGCGCTGTTGGTGGAGCGCTGCTGCCATCTAGCGAAATATATTTGGGTACTGCAGCCGGCGCTGTTGGTGGAGCGCTGCTGCCATCTAGCGAAATATATTTGGGTACTGCAGCCGGCGCTGTTGGTGGAGCGCTGCTGCCATCTAGCGAAATATATTTGGGTACTGCAGCCGGCGCTGTTGGTGGAGCGCTGCTGCCATCTAGCGAAATATATTTGGGTACTGCAGCCGGCTCTGTTGGTGGAGCGCTGCTGCCATCTAGCGAAATATACTTGGGTACTTCAGCCGGGTTTAGGGTTAGGGTTAGGGTTAGACTGTTAGGGTTAGGGTTAGACTGTTAGGGTTAGACTCTTAGGGTTAGACTCTTAGGGTTAGGGTTAGACTCTTACGGTTAGGGTTAGGGTTAGGGTTAGGGTTAGGGTTAGACTCTTAGGGTTAGGGTTAGGGTTAGGGTTAGACTCTTAGGGTTAGGGTAAGACTCTTAGGGTTAGGGTTAGGGTTAGGGTTAGATTCTTAGGGTTAGGGTTAGACTCTTAGGGTTAGGGTTAGGGTTACGGTTAGACTCTTAGGGTTAGAGTTAGGGTTAGGGTTAGACTCTTAAGGTTAGGGTTAGACTCTTAGGGTTAGGGTTGGTGTTAGGGTTAGACTCTTAGGGTTAGGGTTAGACTCTTAGGGTTAAGGTTAGGGTTAGGGTTAGACACTTAGGGTTAGGGTTAGGGTGAGGGTTAGACTCTTAGGGTTAGGGTTATATTCAGATTATGGTTAGACTCTTAGGGTTAGGGTTAGGGTTAGGGTTAGACTCTTAGGGTAAGGGTTAGACTTAGGCTCTTAGGGTTAGGGTTAGACTCAGGCTCTTAGGGTTAGGGTTAGACTCAGGCTCTTAGGGTGAGGGTTAGACTCAGGCTCTTAGGGTTAGGGTTAGACTCAGGCTCTTAGGGTTAGGGTTAGACTCAGGCTCTTAGGGTGAGGGTTAGACTCAGGCTCTTAGGGTTAGGGTTAGACTCAGGCTCTTAGGGTTAGGGTCAGACTCAGTACTATATATTTGGGTACTGCAGCCGCCCTTTTGGTGGAGCGCTGCTGCCATCTAGCGAAATATACTTGGGTATTGCAGCCGGTGCTGTTGGTGGAGCGCTGCTGCCATCCAGCGAAATATACTTGGGTACTGCAGCCGGCTCTGTTGGTGGAGCGCTGCTGCCATCTAGCGAAATATATTTGGGTACTGCAGCCGGGTTTAGGGTTAGGGTTAGGGTTAGACTGTTAGGGTTAGGGTTAGGGTTAGGGTTAGACTCTTAGGGTTAGACTCTTAGGGTTAGGGTTAGACTCACTACTATATATTTGGGTAGTGCAGCCACCCTTTTTGTGGAGCGCTGCTGCCATCTAGCGAAATATACTTGAGTACTGCAGCCGGCGCTGTTGGTGGAGCGCTGCTGCCATCTAGCGAAATATACTTTGGTACTGCAGCCGCCCGGTTGGTTGAGCACTGCCGCCGTCTAGCGAAATATACTTGGGTACTGCAGCCGCCCTTTTGGTGGAGCGCTGCTGCCATCTAGCGAAATATATTTGGGTACTGCAGCCGGCGCTGTTGGTGGATCGCTGCTGCCATCTAGCGAAATATATTTGGGTACTGCAGCCGGAGCTGTTTGTGGAGCGCTGCTGCCATCTAGCGAAATATATTTGGGTACTGCAGCCGGCTCTGTTGGTGGAGCGCTGCTGCCATCTAGCGAAATATACTTGGGTACTTCAGCCGGGTTTAGGGTTAGGGTTAGGGTTAGACTGTTAGGGTTAGGGTTAGGGTTAGGGTTAGACTCTTAGGGTTAGACTCTTAGGGTTAGGGTTAGACTCTTACGGTTAGAGTTAGGGTTAGGGTTAGGGTTAGGGTTAGACTCTTAGGGTTAGGGTTAGACTCTTAGGGTTAGGGTTAGGGTTAGGGTTAGACTCTTAGGGTTAGGGTTAGACTCTTAGGGTTAGGGTTAAGGTTAGGGTTAGGGTTAGACTCTTAGGGTTAGGGTTAGACTCTTAGGGTTAGGGTTAGGGTTAGGGTTAGACTCTTAGGGTTAGGGTTAGGGTTAGGGTTAGGGTTACACTCTTAGGCTTAGGGTTAGGGTTAGGGTTAGACTCTTAGGGTTAGGGTTAGACTTAGGCTCTTAGGGTTAGGGTTAGACTCAGGCTCTTAGGGTTAGGGTTAGACTCAGGCTCTTACGGTTAGGGTTAGACTCAGGCTCTTAGGGTTAGGGTTAGACACAGGCTCTTAGGGTTAGGGTCAGATTTAGTACTATATATTTGTGTACTGCAGCCGCCCTTTTGGTGGAACGCTGCTGCCATCTAGCGAAATATACTAGGGTACTGCAGCCGGCCCTGTTGGTGGAGCGCTGCTGCCATCTAGCGAAATATACTTGGGTACTGCAGCCGCCCGGTTGGTGGAGCGCTGCTGCCATCTAGCGAAATATACTTGGGTACTGCAGCCGGCCCTGTTGGTGGAGCGCTGCTGCCATCTAGCGAAATATACTTGGGTACTGCAGCCGCCCGGTTGGTGTAGCGCTGCTGCCATCTAGCGAAATATACTTGGGTACTGCAGCCGCCCGGTTGGTGGAGCGCTGCTGCCATCTAGCGAAATATACTTGGGTACTGCAGCCGGCCCTGTTGGTGGAGCGCTGCTGCCATCTAGCGAAATATATTTGGGTACTGCAGCCGGCGCTGTTGGTGGAGCGCTGCTGCCATCTAGCGAAATATATTTGGGTACTGCAGCCGGCTCTGTTTGTGGAGCGCTGCTGCCATCTAGCGAAATATACTTGGGTACTTCAGCCGGGTTTAGGGTTAGGGTTAGGGTTAGACTGTTAGGGTTAGGGTTAGACTCTTAGGGTTAGACTCTTAGGGTTAGACTCTTAGGGTTAGGGTTAGACTCTTACGGTTAGGGTTAGGGTTAGGGTTAGGGTTAGACTCTTAGGGTTAGGGTTAGACTCTTAGGGTTAGGGTTAGGGTTAGGGTTAGGGTTAGACTCTTAGGGTTAGGGTTAGACTCTTAGGGTTAGGGTTAGGGTTAGACTCTTAGGGTTAGGGTTAGGGTGAGGGTTAGACTCTTAGGGTTAGGGTTATATTCAGGGTTAGGGTTAGACTCTTAGGGTTAGGGTTAGGGTTAGGGTTAGACTCTTAGGGTTAGGGTTAGGGTTAGGCTCTTAGGGTTAGGGTTAGACTCAGGCTCTTAGGGTGAGGGTTAGACTCAGGCTCTTAGGGTTAGGGTTAGACTCAGGCTCTTAGGGTGAGGGTTAGACTCAGGCTCTTAGGGTTAGGGTTAGACTCAGGCTCTTAGGGTTAGGGTCAGACTCAGTACTATATATTTGGGTACTGCAGCCGCCCTTTTGGTGGAGCGCTGCTGCCATCTAGCGAAATATACTTGGGTATTGCAGCCGGCGCTCTTGGTGGAGCGCTGCTGCCATCTAGCGAAATATATTTGGGTACTGCAGCCGGCCCTGTTGGTGGAGCGCTGCTGCCATCTAGCGAAATATATTTGGGTACTGCAGCCGCCCTTTTGGTGGAGCGCTGCTGCCATCTAGCGAAATATATTTGGGTACTGCAGCCGGCGCTGTTGGTGGAGCTCTGCTGCCATCTAGCGAAATGTAATTGGGTACTGCAGCCGCCCGGTTGGTGGAGTGCTCCTGCCATCTAGCGAAATATACTTGGGTACTGCAGCCGGCCCTGTTGGTGGAGCGCTGCTGCCATCTAGCGAAATATACTTGGGTACTGCAGCCGCCCGGTTTGTGGAGCGCTGCTGCCATCTAGCGAAATATATTTGGGTACTGCAGCCGGCCCGGTTGGTGGAGCGCTGCTGCCATCTAGCGAAATGTAATTGGGTACTGCAGCCGCCCGGTTGGTGGAGCGCTGCTGCCATCTAGCGAAATATACTTGGGTACTGCAGCCGCCCGGTTGGTGGAGCGCTGCTGCCATCTAGCGAAATATACTTGGGTACTGCAGCCGGCCCTGTTGGTGGAGCGCTGCTGCCATCTAGCGAAATATATTTGGGTACTGCAGCCGCCCGGTTGGTGGAGCGCTGCTGCCATCTAGCGAAATATACTTGGGTACTGCAGCCGCCCTTTTGGTGGAGCGCTGCTGCCATCTAGCGAAATATATTTGGGTACTGCAGCCGGCGCTGTTGGTGGAGCGCTGCTGCCATCTAGCGAAATATATTTGGGTACTGCAGCCGGCTCTGTTGGTGGAGCGCTGCTGCCATCTAGCGAAATATATTTGGGTACTGCAGCCGCCCTTTTGGTGGAGCGCTGCTGCCATCTAGCGAAATATACTTGGGTATTGCAGCCGGCGCTCTTGGTGGAGCGCTGCTGCCATCTAGCGAAATATATTTGGGTACTGCAGCCGGCCCTGTTGGTGGAGCGCTGCTGCCATCTAGCGAAATATATTTGGGTACTGCAGCCGCCCTTTTGGTGGAGCGCTGCTGCCATCTAGCGAAATATATTTGGGTACTGCAGCCGGCGCTGTTGGTGGAGCTCTGCTGCCATCTAGCGAAATATACTTGGGTACTGCAGACGCCCTTTTGGTGGAGCGCTGCTGCCATCTAGCGAAATGTAATTGGGTACTGCAGCCGCCCGGTTGGTGGAGTGCTGCTGCCATCTAGCGAAATATACTTGGGTACTGCAGCCGGCCCTGTTGGTGGAGCGCTGCTGCCATCTAGCGAAATATACTTGGGTACTGCAGCCGCCCGGTTTGTGGAGCGCTGCTGCCATCTAGCGAAATATATTTGGGTACTGCAGCCGGCCCGGTTGGTGGAGCGCTGCTGCCATCTAGCGAAATGTAATTGGGTACTGCAGCCGCCCGGTTGGTGGAGCGCTGCTGCCATCTAGCGAAATATACTTGGGTACTGCAGCCGCCCGGTTGGTGGAGCGCTGCTGCCATCTAGCGAAATATACTTGGGTACTGCAGCCGGCCCTGTTGGTGGAGCGCTGCTGCCATCTAGCGAAATATATTTGGGTACTGCAGCCGCCCGGTTGGTGGAGCGCTGCTGCCATCTAGCGAAATATATTTGGGTACTGCAGCCGGCGCTGTTGGTGGAGCGCTGCTGCCATCTAGCGAAATATATTTGGGTACTGCAGCCGGCGCTGTTGGTGGAGCGCTGCTGCCATCTAGCGAAATATATTTGGGTACTGCAGCCGGCTCTGTTGGTGGAGCGCTGCTGCCATCTAGCGAAATATATTTGGGTACTGCAGCCGGAGCTGTTGGTGGAGCGCTGCTGCCATCTAGCGAAATATATTTGGGTACTGCAGCCGGCTCTGTTGGTGGAGCGCTGCTGCCATCTAGCGAAATATACTTGGGTACTTCAGCCGGGTTTAGGGTTAGGGTTAGGGTTAGACTGTTAGGGTTAGGGTTAGACTTTTAGGGTTAGACTCTTAGGGTTAGACTCTTAGGGTTAGGGTTAGACTCTTACGGTTAGGGTTAGGGTTAGGCTTAGGGTTAGGCTTAGACTCTTAGGGTTAGGGTTAGACTCTTAGGGTTAGGGTTAGGGTTAGAGTTAGGGTTAGACTCTTAGGGTTAGGGTTAGACTCTTAGGGTTAGGGTTAGGGTTAGGGTTAGACTCTTAGGGTTAGGGTTAGACTCTTAGGGTTAGGGTTAGGGTTAGGGTTAGGGTTAGACTCTTAGGGTTAGGGTTAGACTCTTAGGGTTAGGGTTAGGGTTAGGGTTAGGGTTAGACTCTTAGGGTTAGGGTTAGACTCTTAGGGTTAGGGTTAGGGTTAGGGTTAGACTCTTAGGGTTAGGGTTAGGGTTACGGTTAGACTCTTAGGGTTAGAGTTAGGGTTAGGGTTAGACTCTTAGGGTTAGGGTTAGACTCTTAGGGTTAGGGTTAGGGTTAGGGTTAGACTCTTAGGGTTAGGGTTAGACTCTTAGGGTTAGAGTTAGGGTTAGGGTTAGGGTTAGACACTTAGGATTAGGGTTAGGGTGAGGGTTAGACTCTTAGGGTTAGGGTTATATTCAGGGTTAGGGTTAGACTCTTAGGGTTAGGGTTAGGGTTAGGGTTAGACTCTTAGGGTAAGGGTTAGACTTAGGCTATTAGGGTTAGGGTTAGACTCAGGCTCTTAGGGTTAGGGTTAGACTCAGGCTCTTAGGGTGAGGGTTAGACTCAGGCTCTTAGGGTTAGGGTTAGACTCAGGCTCTTAGGGTTAGGGTCAGACTCAGTACTATATATTTGGGTACTGCAGCCGCCCTTTTGGTGGAGCGCTGCTGCCATCTAGCGAAATATACTTGGGTATTGCAGCCGGCGCTCTTGGTGGAGCGCTGCTGCCATCTAGCGAAATATATTTGGGTACTGCAGCCGGCCCTGTTGGTGGAGCGCTGCTGCCATCTAGCGAAATATATTTGGGTACTGCAGCCGCCCTTTTGGTGGAGCGCTGCTGCCATCTAGCGAAATATATTTGGGTACTGCAGCCGGCGCTGTTGGTGGAGCTCTGCTGCCATCTAGCGAAATATACTTGGGTACTGCAGCCGCCCTTTTCGTGGAGCGCTGCTGCCATCTAGCGAAATGTAATTGGGTACTGCAGCCGCCCGGTTGGTGGAGCGCTGCTGCCATCTAGCGAAATGTAATTGGGTACTGCAGCCGCCCGGTTGGTGGAGCGCTGCTGCCATCTAGCGAAATATACTTGGGTACTGCAGCCGCCCGGTTGGTGGAGCGCTGCTGCCATCTAGCGAAATATATTTGGGTACTGCAGCCGGCGCTGTTAATGGAGCGCTGCTGCCATCTAGCGAAATGTAATTGGGTACTGCAGCCGCCCGGTTGGTTTAGCGCTGCTGCCATCTAGCGAAATATACTTGGGTACTGCAGCCGCCCGGTTGGTGGAGCGCTGCTGCCATCTAGCGAAATATACTTGGGTACTGCAGCCGGCCCTGTTGGTGGAGCGCTGCTGCCATCTAGCGAAATATACTTGGGTACTGCAGCCGCCCGGTTGGTGGAGCGCTGCTGCCATCTAGCGAAATATGCTTGGGTACTGCAGCTGGCGCTGTTGGTGGAGCGCTGCTGCCATCTAGCGAAATATATTTGGGTACTGCAGCCGGCGCTGTTGGTGGAGCGCTGCTGCCATCTAGCGAAATATACTTGGGTACTGCAGCCGGCCCTGTTGGTGGAGCGCTGCTGCCATCTAGCGAAATATATTTGGGTACTGCAGCCGGAGCTGTTGGTGGAGCGCTGCTGCCATCTAGCGAAATATATTTGGGTACTGCAGCCGCCCGGTTGGTGGAGCGCTGCTGCCATCTAGCGAAATATACTTGGGTACTTCAGCCGGGTTTAGGGTTAGGGTTAGGGTTAGACTGTTAGGGTTAGGGTTAGACTCTTAGGGTTAGACTCTTAGGGTTAGACTCTTAGGGTTAGGGTTAGGGTTAGGGTTAGGGTTAGGGTTAGACTCTTAGGGTTAGGGTTAGACTCTTAGGGTTAGGGTTAGGGTTAGGGTTAGACTCTTAGGGTTAGGGTTAGACTCTTAGGGTTAGGGTTAGGGTTAGGGTTAGGGTTAGACTCTTAGGGTTAGGGTTAGACTCTTAGGGTTAGGGTTAGGGTTAGGGTTAGGGTTAGGGTTAGACTCTTAGGGTTAGGGTTAGACTCTTAGGGTTAGGGTTAGGGTTAGGGTTAGACTCTTAGGGTTAGGGTTAGGGTTAGGGTTAGGGTTAGACTCTTAGGGTTAGGGTTACGGTTAGACTCTTAGGGTTAGAGTTAGGGTTAGGGTTAGACTCTTAAGGTTAGGGTTAGACTCTTAGGGTTAGGGTTGGGGTTAGGGTTAGACTCTTAGGGTTAGGGTTAGACTCTTAGGGTTAAGGTTAGGGTTAGGGTTAGACACTTAGGGTTAGGGTTAGGGTGAGGGTTAGACTCTTAGGGTTAGGGTTATATTCAGATTATGGTTAGACTCTTAGGGTTAGGGTTAGGGTTAGGGTTAGACTCTTAGGGTAAGGGTTAGACTTAGGCTCTTAGGGTTAGGGTGAGACTCAGGCTCTTAGGGTTAGGGTTAGACTCAGGCTCTTAGGGTGAGGGTTAGACTCAGGCTCTTAGGGTTAGGGTTAGACTCAGGCTCTTCGGGTTAGGGTTAGACTCAGGCTCTTAGGGTGAGGGTTAGACTCAGGCTCTTAGGGTTAGGGTTAGACTCAGGCTCTTAGGGTTAGGGTCAGACTCAGTACTATATATTTGGGTACTGCAGCCGCCCTTTTGGTGGAGCGCTGCTGCCATCTAGCGAAATATACTTGGGTATTGCAGCCGGTGCTGTTGGTGGAGCGCTGCTGCCATCTAGCGAAATATACTTGGGTACTGCAGCCGGCTCTGTTGGTGGAGCGCTGCTGCCATCTAGCGAAATATATTTGGGTACTGCAGCCGGGTTTAGGGTTAGGGTTAGGGTTAGACTGTTAGGGTTAGGGTTAGGGTTAGGGTTAGACTCTTAGGGTTAGACTCTTAGGGTTAGGGTTAGACTCACTACTATATATTTGGGTAGTGCAGCCACCCTTTTTGTGGAGCGCTGCTGCCATCTAGCGAAATATACTTGAGTACTGCAGCCGGCGCTGTTGGTGGAGCGCTGCTGCCATCTAGCGAAATATACTTGGGTACTGCAGCCGCCCGGTTGGTTGAGCACTGCCGCCGTCTAGCGAAATATACTTGGGTACTGCAGCCGCCCTTTTGGTGGAGCGCTGCTGCCATCTAGCGAAATATATTTGGGTACTGCAGCCGGCGCTGTTGGTGGATCGCTGCTGCCATCTAGCGAAATATATTTGGGTACTGCAGCCGGCGCTGTTTGTGGAGCGCTGCTGCCATCTAGCGAAATATATTTGGGTACTGCAGCCGGCTCTGTTGGTGGAGCGCTGCTGCCATCTAGCGAAATATATTTGGGTACTGCAGCCGGCTCTGTTGGTGGAGCGCTGCTGCCATCTAGCGAAATATACTTGGGTACTTCAGCCGGGTTTAGGGTTAGGGTTAGGGTTAGACTGTTAGGGTTAGGGTTAGACTCTTAGGGTTAGACTCTTAGGGTTAGACTCTTAGGGTTAGGGTTAGGGTTAGGGTTAGGGTTAGGGTTAGACTCTTAGGGTTAGGGTTAGACTCTTAGGGTTAGGGTTAGGGTTAGGGTTAGGGTTAGACTCTTAGGGTTAGGGTTAGACTCTTAGGGTTAGGGTTAGGGTTAGGGCTAGGGTTAGACTCTTAGGGTTAGGGTTAGACTCTTAGGGTTAGGGTTAGGGTTAGGGTTAGGGTTAGACTCTTAGGGTTAGGGTTAGACTCTTAGGGTTAGGGTTAGGGTTAGGGTTAGACTCTTAGGGTTAGGGTTAGGGTTAGGGTTAGGGTTAGACTCTTAGGGTTAGGGTTACGGTTAGACTCTTAGGGTTAGAGTTAGGGTTAGGGTTAGACTCTTAAGGTTAGGGTTAGACTCTTAGGGTTAGGGTTGGGGTTAGGGTTAGACTCTTAGGGTTAGGGTTAGACTCTTAGGGTTAAGGTTAGGGTTAGGGTTAGACACTTAGGGTTAGGGTTAGGGTGAGGGTTAGACTCTTAGGGTTAGGGTTATATTCAGATTAGGGTTAGACTCTTAGGGTTAGGGTTAGGGTTAGGGTTAGACTCTTAGGGTAAGGGTTAGACTTAGGCTCTTAGGGTTAGGGTTAGACTCAGGCTCTTAGGGTTAGGGTTAGACTCAGGCTCTTAGGGTGAGGGTTAGACTCAGGCTCTTAGGGTTAGGGTTAGACTCAGGCTCTTAGGGTTAGGGTTAGACTCAGGCTCTTAGGGTGAGGGTTAGACTCAGGCTCTTAGAGTTAGGGTTAGACTCAGGCTCTTAGGGTTAGGGTCAGACTCAGTACTATATATTTGGGTACTGCAGCCGCCCTTTTGGTGGAGCGCTGCTGCCATCTAGCGAAATATACTTGGGTATTGCAGCCGGTGCTGTTGGTGGAGCGCTGCTGCCATCTAGCGAAATATATTTGGGTACTGCAGCCGGCCCTGTTGGTGGAGCGCTGCTGCCATCTAGCGAAATATACTTGGGTACTGTAGCCGGCTCTGTTGGTGGAGCGCTGCTGCCATCTAGCGAAATATACTTGGGTACTGCAGCCGGGTTTAGGGTTAGGGTTAGGGTTAGACTGTTAGGGTTAGGGTTAGGGTTAGGGTTAGACTCTTAGGGTTAGACTCTTAGGGTTAGGGTTAGACTCACTACTATATATTTGGGTAGTGCAGCCACCCTTTTTGTGGAGCGCTGCTGCCATCTAGCGAAATATACTTGAGTACTGCAGCCGGCCCTGTTGGTGGAGCGCTGCTGCCATCTAGCGAAATATACTTTGGTACTGCAGCCGCCCGGTTGGTTGAGCACTGCCGCCGTCTAGCGAAATATACTTGGGTACTGCAGCCGCCCTTTTGGTGGAGCGCTGCTGCCATCTAGCGAAATATATTTGGGTACTGCAGCCGGCGCTGTTGGTGGATCGCTGCTGCCATCTAGCGAAATATATTTGGGTACTGCAGCCGGCCCTGTTTGTGGAGCGCTGCTGCCATCTAGCGAAATATATTTGGGTACTGCAGCCGGCTCTGTTGGTGGAGCGCTGCTGCCATCTAGCGAAATATACTTGGGTACTTCAGCCGGGTTTAGGGTTAGGGTTAGGGTTAGACTGTTAGGGTTAGGGTTAGGGTTAGGGTTAGACTCTTAGGGTTAGACTCTTAGGGTTAGGGTTAGACTCTTACGGTTAGGGTTAGGGTTAGGATTAGGGTTAGGGTTAGACTCTTAGGGTTAGGGTTAGACTCTTAGGGTTAGGGTTAGGGTTAGGGTTAGACTCTTAGGGTTAGGGTTAGACTCTTAGGGTTAGGGTTAAGGTTAGGGTTAGGGTTAGACTCTTAGGGTTAGGGTTAGACTCTTAGGGTTAGGGTTAGGGTTAGGGTTAGACTCTTAGGGTTAGGGTTAGGGTTAGGGTTAGGGTTACACTCTTAGGCTTAGGGTTAGGGTTAGACTCTTAGGGTTAGGGTTAGACTTAGGCTCTTAGGGTTAGGGTTAGACTCAGGCTCTTAGGGTTAGGGTTAGACTCAGGCTCTTACGGTTAGGGTTAGACACAGGCTCTTAGGGTTAGGGTCAGATTTAGTACTATATATTTGTGTACTGCAGCCGCCCTTTTGGTGGAACGCTGCTGCCATCTAGCGAAATATACTTGGGTACTGCAGCCGGCGCTGTTAATGGAGCGCTGCTGCCATCTAGCGAAATATACTTGGGTACTGCAGCCGCCCTTTTGGTGGAGCGCTGCTGCCATCTAGCGAAATATACTTGGGTACTGCAGCCGGCCCTGTTGGTGGAGCGCTGCTGCCATCTAGCGAAATATACTTGGGTACTGCAGCCGCCCGGTTGGTGGAGCGCTGCTGCCATCTAGCGAAATATATTTGGGTACTGCAGCCGGCCCTGTTGGTGGAGCGCTGCTGCCATCTAGCGAAATATACTTGGGTACTGCAGCCGCCAGGTTGGTGGAGCGCTGCTGCCATCTAGCGAAATATACTTGGTTACTGCAGCCGGCGCTGTTGGTGGAGCGCTGCTGCCATCTAGCGAAATATATTTGGGTACTGCAGCCGGCGCTGTTGGTGGAGCGCTGCTGCCATCTAGCGAAATATATTTGGGTACTGCAGCCGGCTCTGTTGG
This sequence comes from Falco punctatus, assembly GCF_963210335.1. NCBI lineage: Eukaryota > Metazoa > Chordata > Aves > Falconiformes > Falconidae > Falco > Falco punctatus. The sequence continues at coordinate 780,033 of NW_027660079.1, forward strand.
TGGAGCGCTGCTGCCATCTAGCGAAATATATTTGGGTACTGCAGCCGGCTCTGTTTGTGGAGCGCTGCTGCCATCTAGCGAAATATACTTGGGTACTTCAGCCGGGTTTAGGGTTAGGGTTAGGGTTAGACTGTTAGGGTTAGGCTTAGACTCTTAGGGTTAGACTCTTAGGGTTAGACTCTTAGGGTTAGGGTTAGACTCTTACGGTTAGGGTTAGGGTTAGGGTTAGGGTTAGACTCTTAGGGTTAGGGTTAGACTCTTAGGGTTAGGGTTAGGGTTAGGGTTAGGGTTAGACTCTTAGGGTTAGGGTTAGACTCTTAGGGTTAGGGTTAGGGTTAGGGTTAGGGTTAGACTCTTAGGGTTAGGGTTAGACTCTTAGGGTTAGGGTTAGGGTTAGGGTTAGGGTTAGACTCTTAGGGTTAGGGTTAGACTCTTAGGGTTAGGGTTAGGGTTAGGGTTAGACTCTTAGGGTTAGGGTTATATTCAGGGTTAGGGTTAGACTCTTAGGGTTAGGGTTAGGGTTAGGGTTAGACTCTTAGGGTTAGGGTTAGGGTTAGGCTCTTAGGGTTAGGGTTAGACTCAGGCTCTTAGGGTTAGGGTTAGACTCAGGCTCTTAGGGTGAGGGTTAGACTCAGGCTCTTAGGGTGAGGGTTGGACTCAGGCTCTTAGGGTTAGGGTTAGACTCAGGCTCTTAGGGTGAGGGTTAGACTCAGGCTCTTAGGGTTAGGGTTAGAATCAGGCTCTTAGGGTTAGGGTCAGACTCAGTACTATATATTTGGGTACTGCAGCCGCCCTTTTGGTGGAGCGCTGCTGCCATCTAGCGAAATATACTTGGGTATTGCAGCCGGCGCTCTTGGTGGAGCGCTGCTGCCATCTAGCGAAATATATTTGGGTACTGCAGCCGGCCCTGTTGGTGGAGCGCTGCTGCCATCTAGCGAAATGTAATTGGGTACTGCAGCCGCCCTTTTGGTGGAGCGCTGCTGCCATCTAGCGAAATATATTTGGGTACTGCAGCCGGCCCTGTTGGTGGAGCGCTGCTGCCATCTAGCGAAATATACTTGGGTACTGCAGCCGGATCTGTTGGTGGAGCGCTGCTGCCATCTAGCGAAATGTAATTGGGTACTGCAGCCGCCCGGTTGGTGGAGCGCTGCTGCCATCTAGCGAAATATATTTGGGTACTGCAGCCGGCCCTGTTGGTGGAGCTCTGCTGCCATCTAGCGAAATATACTTGGGTACTGCAGCCGCCCGGTTGGTGTAGCGCTGCTGCCATCTAGCGAAATATACTTGGGTACTGCAGCCGCCCGGTTGGTGGAGCGCTGCTGCCATCTAGCGAAATATACTTGGGTACTGCAGCCGGCCCTGTTGGTGGAGCGCTGCTGCCATCTAGCGAAATATATTTGGGTGCTGCAGCCGCCCTTTTGGTGGAGCGCTGCTGCCATCTAGCGAAATATACTTGGGTACTGCAGCCGGCCCTGTTGGTGGAGCTCTGCTGCCATCTAGCGAAATATACTTGGGTACTGCAGCCGCCCTTTTGGTGGAGCGCTGCTGCCATCTAGCGAAATGTAATTGGGTACTGCAGCCGCCCGGTTGGTGGAGCGCTGCTGCCATCTAGCGAAATATACTTGGGTACTGCAGCCGGCGCTGTTGGTGGAGCGCTGCTGCCATCTAGCGAAATATACTTGGGTACTGCAGCCGCCCGGTTTGTGGAGCGCTGCTGCCATCTAGCGAAATATATTTGGGTACTGCAGCCGGCGCTGTTGGTGGAGCGCTGCTGCCATCTAGCGAAATATACTTGGGTACTGCAGCCGCCCGGTTGGTGGAGCGCTGCTGCCATCTAGCGAAATATACTTGGGTACTGCAGCCGCCCGGTTGGTGGAGCGCTGCTGCCATCTAGCGAAATATATTTGGGTACTGCAGCCGGCCCTGTTGGTGGAGCGCTGCTGCCATCTAGCGAAATATACTTGGGTACTGCAGCCGCCCGGTTGGTGGAGCGCTGCTGCCATCTAGCGAAATATACTTGGGTACTGCAGCCGGCCCTGTTGGTGGAGCGCTGCTGCCATCTAGCGAAATATACTTGGGTACTGCAGCCGCCCGGTTGTTGGAGCGCTGCTGCCATCTAGCGAAATATACTTGGGTACTGCAGCCGGCGCTGTTGGTGGAGCGCTGCTGCCATCTAGCGAAATATATTTGGGTACTGCAGCCGGCGCTGTTGGTGGAGCGCTGCTGCCATCTAGCGAAATATATTTGGGTACTGCAGCCGGCGCTGTTGGTGGAGCGCTGCTGCCATCTAGCGAAATATATTTGGGTACTGCAGCCGGCGCTGTTGGTGGAGCGCTGCTGCCATCTAGCGAAATATATTTGGGTACTGCAGCCGGCTCTGTTGGTGGAGCGCTGCTGCCATCTAGCGAAATATACTTGGGTACTTCAGCCGGGTTTAGGGTTAGGGTTAGGGTTAGACTGTTAGGGTTAGGGTTAGACTGTTAGGGTTAGACTCTTAGGGTTAGACTCTTAGGGTTAGGGTTAGACTCTTACGGTTAGGGTTAGGGTTAGGGTTAGGGTTAGGGTTAGACTCTTAGGGTTAGGGTTAGGGTTAGGGTTAGACTCTTAGGGTTAGGGTAAGACTCTTAGGGTTAGGGTTAGGGTTAGGGTTAGATTCTTAGGGTTAGGGTTAGACTCTTAGGGTTAGGGTTAGGGTTACGGTTAGACTCTTAGGGTTAGAGTTAGGGTTAGGGTTAGACTCTTAAGGTTAGGGTTAGACTCTTAGGGTTAGGGTTGGTGTTAGGGTTAGACTCTTAGGGTTAGGGTTAGACTCTTAGGGTTAAGGTTAGGGTTAGGGTTAGACACTTAGGGTTAGGGTTAGGGTGAGGGTTAGACTCTTAGGGTTAGGGTTATATTCAGATTATGGTTAGACTCTTAGGGTTAGGGTTAGGGTTAGGGTTAGACTCTTAGGGTAAGGGTTAGACTTAGGCTCTTAGGGTTAGGGTTAGACTCAGGCTCTTAGGGTTAGGGTTAGACTCAGGCTCTTAGGGTGAGGGTTAGACTCAGGCTCTTAGGGTTAGGGTTAGACTCAGGCTCTTCGGGTTAGGGTTAGACTCAGGCTCTTAGGGTGAGGGTTAGACTCAGGCTCTTAGGGTTAGGGTTAGACTCAGGCTCTTAGGGTTAGGGTCAGACTCAGTACTATATATTTGGGTACTGCAGCCGCCCTTTTGGTGGAGCGCTGCTGCCATCTAGCGAAATATACTTGGGTATTGCAGCCGGTGCTGTTGGTGGAGCGCTGCTGCCATCTAGCGAAATATACTTGGGTACTGCAGCCGGCTCTGTTGGTGGAGCGCTGCTGCCATCTAGCGAAATATATTTGGGTACTGCAGCCGGGTTTAGGGTTAGGGTTAGGGTTAGACTGTTAGGGTTAGGGTTAGGGTTAGGGTTAGACTCTTAGGGTTAGACTCTTAGGGTTAGGGTTAGACTCACTACTATATATTTGGGTAGTGCAGCCACCCTTTTTGTGGAGCGCTGCTGCCATCTAGCGAAATATACTTGAGTACTGCAGCCGGCGCTGTTGGTGGAGCGCTGCTGCCATCTAGCGAAATATACTTTGGTACTGCAGCCGCCCGGTTGGTTGAGCACTGCCGCCGTCTAGCGAAATATACTTGGGTACTGCAGCCGCCCTTTTGGTGGAGCGCTGCTGCCATCTAGCGAAATATATTTGGGTACTGCAGCCGGCGCTGTTGGTGGATCGCTGCTGCCATCTAGCGAAATATATTTGGGTACTGCAGCCGGCGCTGTTTGTGGAGCGCTGCTGCCATCTAGCGAAATATATTTGGGTACTGCAGCCGGCTCTGTTGGTGGAGCGCTGCTGCCATCTAGCGAAATATACTTGGGTACTTCAGCCGGGTTTAGGGTTAGGGTTAGGGTTAGACTGTTAGGGTTAGGGTTAGGGTTAGGGTTAGACTCTTAGGGTTAGACTCTTAGGGTTAGGGTTAGACTCTTACGGTTAGAGTTAGGGTTAGGGTTAGGGTTAGGGTTAGACTCTTAGGGTTAGGGTTAGACTCTTAGGGTTAGGGTTAGGGTTAGGGTTAGACTCTTAGGGTTAGGGTTAGACTCTTAGGGTTAGGGTTAAGGTTAGGGTTAGGGTTAGACTCTTAGGGTTAGGGTTAGACTCTTAGGGTTAGGGTTAGGGTTAGGGTTAGACTCTTAGGGTTAGGGTTAGGGTTAGGGTTAGGGTTACACTCTTAGGCTTAGGGTTAGGGTTAGGGTTAGACTCTTAGGGTTAGGGTTAGACTTAGGCTCTTAGGGTTAGGGTTAGGGTTAGGGTTAGGGTTAGACTCTTAGGGTTAGGGTTAGGGTTAGGGTTAGGGTTAGACTCTTAGGGTTAGGGTTAGACTCTTAGGGTTAGGGTTAGGGTTAGGGTTAGGGTTAGACTCTTAGGGTTAGGGTTAGACTCTTAGGGTTAGGGTTAGGGTTAGGGTTAGACTCTTAGGGTTAGGGTTATATTCAGGGTTAGGGTTAGACTCTTAGGGTTAGGGTTAGGGTTAGGCTCTTAGGGTTAGGGTTAGACTCAGGCTCTTAGGGTTAGGGTTAGACTCAGGCTCTTAGGGTGAGGGTTAGACTCAGGCTCTTAGGGTGAGGGTTGGACTCAGGCTCTTAGGGTTAGGGTTAGACTCAGGCTCTTAGGGTGAGGGTTAGACTCAGGCTCTTAGGGTTAGGGTTAGAATCAGGCTCTTAGGGTTAGGGTCAGACTCAGTACTATATATTTGGGTACTGCAGCCGCCCTTTTGGTGGAGCGCTGCTGCCATCTAGCGAAATATACTTGGGTATTGCAGCCGGCGCTCTTGGTGGAGCGCTGCTGCCATCTAGCGAAATATATTTGGGTACTGCAGCCGGCCCTGTTGGTGGAGCGCTGCTGCCATCTAGCGAAATGTAATTGGGTACTGCAGCCGCCCTTTTGGTGGAGCGCTGCTGCCATCTAGCGAAATATATTTGGGTACTGCAGCCGGCCCTGTTGGTGGAGCGCTGCTGCCATCTAGCGAAATATACTTGGGTACTGCAGCCGGATCTGTTGGTGGAGCGCTGCTGCCATCTAGCGAAATGTAATTGGGTACTGCAGCCGCCCGGTTGGTGGAGCGCTGCTGCCATCTAGCGAAATATATTTGGGTACTGCAGCCGGCCCTGTTGGTGGAGCTCTGCTGCCATCTAGCGAAATATACTTGGGTACTGCAGCCGCCCGGTTGGTGTAGCGCTGCTGCCATCTAGCGAAATATACTTGGGTACTGCAGCCGCCCGGTTGGTGGAGCGCTGCTGCCATCTAGCGAAATATACTTGGGTACTGCAGCCGGCCCTGTTGGTGGAGCGCTGCTGCCATCTAGCGAAATATATTTGGGTGCTGCAGCCGCCCTTTTGGTGGAGCGCTGCTGCCATCTAGCGAAATATACTTGGGTACTGCAGCCGGCCCTGTTGGTGGAGCTCTGCTGCCATCTAGCGAAATATACTTGGGTACTGCAGCCGCCCTTTTGGTGGAGCGCTGCTGCCATCTAGCGAAATGTAATTGGGTACTGCAGCCGCCCGGTTGGTGGAGCGCTGCTGCCATCTAGCGAAATATACTTGGGTACTGCAGCCGGCGCTGTTGGTGGAGCGCTGCTGCCATCTAGCGAAATATACTTGGGTACTGCAGCCGCCCGGTTTGTGGAGCGCTGCTGCCATCTAGCGAAATATATTTGGGTACTGCAGCCGGCGCTGTTGGTGGAGCGCTGCTGCCATCTAGCGAAATATACTTGGGTACTGCAGCCGCCCGGTTGGTGGAGCGCTGCTGCCATCTAGCGAAATATACTTGGGTACTGCAGCCGCCCGGTTGGTGGAGCGCTGCTGCCATCTAGCGAAATATATTTGGGTACTGCAGCCGGCCCTGTTGGTGGAGCGCTGCTGCCATCTAGCGAAATATACTTGGGTACTGCAGCCGCCCGGTTGGTGGAGCGCTGCTGCCATCTAGCGAAATATACTTGGGTACTGCAGCCGGCCCTGTTGGTGGAGCGCTGCTGCCATCTAGCGAAATATACTTGGGTACTGCAGCCGCCCGGTTGTTGGAGCGCTGCTGCCATCTAGCGAAATATACTTGGGTACTGCAGCCGGCGCTGTTGGTGGAGCGCTGCTGCCATCTAGCGAAATATATTTGGGTACTGCAGCCGGCGCTGTTGGTGGAGCGCTGCTGCCATCTAGCGAAATATATTTGGGTACTGCAGCCGGCGCTGTTGGTGGAGCGCTGCTGCCATCTAGCGAAATATATTTGGGTACTGCAGCCGGCGCTGTTGGTGGAGCGCTGCTGCCATCTAGCGAAATATATTTGGGTACTGCAGCCGGCTCTGTTGGTGGAGCGCTGCTGCCATCTAGCGAAATATACTTGGGTACTTCAGCCGGGTTTAGGGTTAGGGTTAGGGTTAGACTGTTAGGGTTAGGGTTAGACTGTTAGGGTTAGACTCTTAGGGTTAGACTCTTAGGGTTAGGGTTAGACTCTTACGGTTAGGGTTAGGGTTAGGGTTAGGGTTAGGGTTAGACTCTTAGGGTTAGGGTTAGGGTTAGGGTTAGACTCTTAGGGTTAGGGTAAGACTCTTAGGGTTAGGGTTAGGGTTAGGGTTAGATTCTTAGGGTTAGGGTTAGACTCTTAGGGTTAGGGTTAGGGTTACGGTTAGACTCTTAGGGTTAGAGTTAGGGTTAGGGTTAGACTCTTAAGGTTAGGGTTAGACTCTTAGGGTTAGGGTTGGTGTTAGGGTTAGACTCTTAGGGTTAGGGTTAGACTCTTAGGGTTAAGGTTAGGGTTAGGGTTAGACACTTAGGGTTAGGGTTAGGGTGAGGGTTAGACTCTTAGGGTTAGGGTTATATTCAGATTATGGTTAGACTCTTAGGGTTAGGGTTAGGGTTAGGGTTAGACTCTTAGGGTAAGGGTTAGACTTAGGCTCTTAGGGTTAGGGTTAGACTCAGGCTCTTAGGGTTAGGGTTAGACTCAGGCTCTTAGGGTGAGGGTTAGACTCAGGCTCTTAGGGTTAGGGTTAGACTCAGGCTCTTAGGGTTAGGGTTAGACTCAGGCTCTTAGGGTGAGGGTTAGACTCAGGCTCTTAGGGTTAGGGTTAGACTCAGGCTCTTAGGGTTAGGGTCAGACTCAGTACTATATATTTGGGTACTGCAGCCGCCCTTTTGGTGGAGCGCTGCTGCCATCTAGCGAAATATACTTGGGTATTGCAGCCGGTGCTGTTGGTGGAGCGCTGCTGCCATCCAGCGAAATATACTTGGGTACTGCAGCCGGCTCTGTTGGTGGAGCGCTGCTGCCATCTAGCGAAATATATTTGGGTACTGCAGCCGGGTTTAGGGTTAGGGTTAGGGTTAGACTGTTAGGGTTAGGGTTAGGGTTAGGGTTAGACTCTTAGGGTTAGACTCTTAGGGTTAGGGTTAGACTCACTACTATATATTTGGGTAGTGCAGCCACCCTTTTTGTGGAGCGCTGCTGCCATCTAGCGAAATATACTTGAGTACTGCAGCCGGCGCTGTTGGTGGAGCGCTGCTGCCATCTAGCGAAATATACTTTGGTACTGCAGCCGCCCGGTTGGTTGAGCACTGCCGCCGTCTAGCGAAATATACTTGGGTACTGCAGCCGCCCTTTTGGTGGAGCGCTGCTGCCATCTAGCGAAATATATTTGGGTACTGCAGCCGGCGCTGTTGGTGGATCGCTGCTGCCATCTAGCGAAATATATTTGGGTACTGCAGCCGGCGCTGTTTGTGGAGCGCTGCTGCCATCTAGCGAAATATATTTGGGTACTGCAGCCGGCTCTGTTGGTGGAGCGCTGCTGCCATCTAGCGAAATATACTTGGGTACTTCAGCCGGGTTTAGGGTTAGGGTTAGGGTTAGACTGTTAGGGTTAGGGTTAGGGTTAGGGTTAGACTCTTAGGGTTAGACTCTTAGGGTTAGGGTTAGACTCTTACGGTTAGAGTTAGGGTTAGGGTTAGGGTTAGGGTTAGACTCTTAGGGTTAGGGTTAGACTCTTAGGGTTAGGGTTAGGGTTAGGGTTAGACTCTTAGGGTTAGGGTTAGACTCTTAGGGTTAGGGTTAAGGTTAGGGTTAGGGTTAGACTCTTAGGGTTAGGGTTAGACTCTTAGGGTTAGGGTTAGGGTTAGGGTTAGACTCTTAGGGTTAGGGTTAGGGTTAGGGTTAGGGTTACACTCTTAGGCTTAGGGTTAGGGTTAGGGTTAGACTCTTAGGGTTAGGGTTAGACTTAGGCTCTTAGGGTTAGGGTTAGACTCAGGCTCTTAGGGTTAGGGTTAGACTCAGGCTCTTACGGTTAGGGTTAGACTCAGGCTCTTAGGGTTAGGGTTAGACACAGGCTCTTAGGGTTAGGGTCAGATTTAGTACTATATATTTGTGTACTGCAGCCGCCCTTTTGGTGGAACGCTGCTGCCATCTAGCGAAATATACTAGGGTACTGCAGCCGGCCCTGTTGGTGGAGCGCTGCTGCCATCTAGCGAAATATACTTGGGTACTGCAGCCGCCCGGTTGGTGGAGCGCTGCTGCCATCTAGCGAAATATACTTGGGTACTGCAGCCGGCCCTGTTGGTGGAGCGCTGCTGCCATCTAGCGAAATATACTTGGGTACTGCAGCCGCCCGGTTGGTGTAGCGCTGCTGCCATCTAGCGAAATATACTTGGGTACTGCAGCCGCCCGGTTGGTGGAGCGCTGCTGCCATCTAGCGAAATATACTTGGGTACTGCAGCCGGCCCTGTTGGTGGAGCGCTGCTGCCATCTAGCGAAATATATTTGGGTACTGCAGCCGGCGCTGTTGGTGGAGCGCTGCTGCCATCTAGCGAAATATATTTGGGTACTGCAGCCGGCTCTGTTTGTGGAGCGCTGCTGCCATCTAGCGAAATATACTTGGGTACTTCAGCCGGGTTTAGGGTTAGGGTTAGGGTTAGACTGTTAGGGTTAGGGTTAGACTCTTAGGGTTAGACTCTTAGGGTTAGACTCTTAGGGTTAGGGTTAGACTCTTACGGTTAGGGTTAGGGTTAGGGTTAGGGTTAGACTCTTAGGGTTAGGGTTAGACTCTTAGGGTTAGGGTTAGGGTTAGGGTTAGGGTTAGACTCTTAGGGTTAGGGTTAGACTCTTAGGGTTAGGGTTAGGGTTAGACTCTTAGGGTTAGGGTTAGGGTGAGGGTTAGACTCTTAGGGTTAGGGTTATATTCAGGGTTAGGGTTAGACTCTTAGGGTTAGGGTTAGGGTTAGGGTTAGACTCTTAGGGTTAGGGTTAGGGTTAGGCTCTTAGGGTTAGGGTTAGACTCAGGCTCTTAGGGTGAGGGTTAGACTCAGGCTCTTAGGGTTAGGGTTAGACTCAGGCTCTTAGGGTGAGGGTTAGACTCAGGCTCTTAGGGTTAGGGTTAGACTCAGGCTCTTAGGGTTAGGGTCAGACTCAGTACTATATATTTGGGTACTGCAGCCGCCCTTTTGGTGGAGCGCTGCTGCCATCTAGCGAAATATACTTGGGTATTGCAGCCGGCGCTCTTGGTGGAGCGCTGCTGCCATCTAGCGAAATATATTTGGGTACTGCAGCCGGCCCTGTTGGTGGAGCGCTGCTGCCATCTAGCGAAATATATTTGGGTACTGCAGCCGCCCTTTTGGTGGAGCGCTGCTGCCATCTAGCGAAATATATTTGGGTACTGCAGCCGGCGCTGTTGGTGGAGCTCTGCTGCCATCTAGCGAAATGTAATTGGGTACTGCAGCCGCCCGGTTGGTGGAGTGCTGCTGCCATCTAGCGAAATATACTTGGGTACTGCAGCCGGCCCTGTTGGTGGAGCGCTGCTGCCATCTAGCGAAATATACTTGGGTACTGCAGCCGCCCGGTTTGTGGAGCGCTGCTGCCATCTAGCGAAATATATTTGGGTACTGCAGCCGGCCCGGTTGGTGGAGCGCTGCTGCCATCTAGCGAAATGTAATTGGGTACTGCAGCCGCCCGGTTGGTGGAGCGCTGCTGCCATCTAGCGAAATATACTTGGGTACTGCAGCCGCCCGGTTGGTGGAGCGCTGCTGCCATCTAGCGAAATATACTTGGGTACTGCAGCCGGCCCTGTTGGTGGAGCGCTGCTGCCATCTAGCGAAATATATTTGGGTACTGCAGCCGCCCGGTTGGTGGAGCGCTGCTGCCATCTAGCGAAATATACTTGGGTACTGCAGCCGCCCTTTTGGTGGAGCGCTGCTGCCATCTAGCGAAATATATTTGGGTACTGCAGCCGGCGCTGTTGGTGGAGCGCTGCTGCCATCTAGCGAAATATATTTGGGTACTGCAGCCGGCTCTGTTGGTGGAGCGCTGCTGCCATCTAGCGAAATATATTTGGGTACTGCAGCCGCCCTTTTGGTGGAGCGCTGCTGCCATCTAGCGAAATATACTTGGGTATTGCAGCCGGCGCTCTTGGTGGAGCGCTGCTGCCATCTAGCGAAATATATTTGGGTACTGCAGCCGGCCCTGTTGGTGGAGCGCTGCTGCCATCTAGCGAAATATATTTGGGTACTGCAGCCGCCCTTTTGGTGGAGCGCTGCTGCCATCTAGCGAAATATATTTGGGTACTGCAGCCGGCGCTGTTGGTGGAGCTCTGCTGCCATCTAGCGAAATATACTTGGGTACTGCAGACGCCCTTTTGGTGGAGCGCTGCTGCCATCTAGCGAAATGTAATTGGGTACTGCAGCCGCCCGGTTGGTGGAGTGCTGCTGCCATCTAGCGAAATATACTTGGGTACTGCAGCCGGCCCTGTTGGTGGAGCGCTGCTGCCATCTAGCGAAATATACTTGGGTACTGCAGCCGCCCGGTTTGTGGAGCGCTGCTGCCATCTAGCGAAATATATTTGGGTACTGCAGCCGGCCCGGTTGGTGGAGCGCTGCTGCCATCTAGCGAAATGTAATTGGGTACTGCAGCCGCCCGGTTGGTGGAGCGCTGCTGCCATCTAGCGAAATATACTTGGGTACTGCAGCCGCCCGGTTGGTGGAGCGCTGCTGCCATCTAGCGAAATATACTTGGGTACTGCAGCCGGCCCTGTTGGTGGAGCGCTGCTGCCATCTAGCGAAATATATTTGGGTACTGCAGCCGCCCGGTTGGTGGAGCGCTGCTGCCATCTAGCGAAATATATTTGGGTACTGCAGCCGGCGCTGTTGGTGGAGCGCTGCTGCCATCTAGCGAAATATATTTGGGTACTGCAGCCGGCGCTGTTGGTGGAGCGCTGCTGCCATCTAGCGAAATATATTTGGGTACTGCAGCCGGCTCTGTTGGTGGAGCGCTGCTGCCATCTAGCGAAATATATTTGGGTACTGCAGCCGGAGCTGTTGGTGGAGCGCTGCTGCCATCTAGCGAAATATATTTGGGTACTGCAGCCGGCTCTGTTGGTGGAGCGCTGCTGCCATCTAGCGAAATATACTTGGGTACTTCAGCCGGGTTTAGGGTTAGGGTTAGGGTTAGACTGTTAGGGTTAGGGTTAGACTTTTAGGGTTAGACTCTTAGGGTTAGACTCTTAGGGTTAGGGTTAGACTCTTACGGTTAGGGTTAGGGTTAGGCTTAGGGTTAGGCTTAGACTCTTAGGGTTAGGGTTAGACTCTTAGGGTTAGGGTTAGGGTTAGAGTTAGGGTTAGACTCTTAGGGTTAGGGTTAGACTCTTAGGGTTAGGGTTAGGGTTAGGGTTAGACTCTTAGGGTTAGGGTTAGACTCTTAGGGTTAGGGTTAGGGTTAGGGTTAGGGTTAGACTCTTAGGGTTAGGGTTAGACTCTTAGGGTTAGGGTTAGGGTTAGGGTTAGGGTTAGACTCTTAGGGTTAGGGTTAGACTCTTAGGGTTAGGGTTAGGGTTAGGGTTAGACTCTTAGGGTTAGGGTTAGGGTTACGGTTAGACTCTTAGGGTTAGAGTTAGGGTTAGGGTTAGACTCTTAGGGTTAGGGTTAGACTCTTAGGGTTAGGGTTAGGGTTAGGGTTAGACTCTTAGGGTTAGGGTTAGACTCTTAGGGTTAGAGTTAGGGTTAGGGTTAGGGTTAGACACTTAGGATTAGGGTTAGGGTGAGGGTTAGACTCTTAGGGTTAGGGTTATATTCAGGGTTAGGGTTAGACTCTTAGGGTTAGGGTTAGGGTTAGGGTTAGACTCTTAGGGTAAGGGTTAGACTTAGGCTATTAGGGTTAGGGTTAGACTCAGGCTCTTAGGGTTAGGGTTAGACTCAGGCTCTTAGGGTGAGGGTTAGACTCAGGCTCTTAGGGTTAGGGTTAGACTCAGGCTCTTAGGGTTAGGGTCAGACTCAGTACTATATATTTGGGTACTGCAGCCGCCCTTTTGGTGGAGCGCTGCTGCCATCTAGCGAAATATACTTGGGTATTGCAGCCGGCGCTCTTGGTGGAGCGCTGCTGCCATCTAGCGAAATATATTTGGGTACTGCAGCCGGCCCTGTTGGTGGAGCGCTGCTGCCATCTAGCGAAATATATTTGGGTACTGCAGCCGCCCTTTTGGTGGAGCGCTGCTGCCATCTAGCGAAATATATTTGGGTACTGCAGCCGGCGCTGTTGGTGGAGCTCTGCTGCCATCTAGCGAAATATACTTGGGTACTGCAGCCGCCCTTTTCGTGGAGCGCTGCTGCCATCTAGCGAAATGTAATTGGGTACTGCAGCCGCCCGGTTGGTGGAGCGCTGCTGCCATCTAGCGAAATGTAATTGGGTACTGCAGCCGCCCGGTTGGTGGAGCGCTGCTGCCATCTAGCGAAATATACTTGGGTACTGCAGCCGCCCGGTTGGTGGAGCGCTGCTGCCATCTAGCGAAATATATTTGGGTACTGCAGCCGGCGCTGTTAATGGAGCGCTGCTGCCATCTAGCGAAATGTAATTGGGTACTGCAGCCGCCCGGTTGGTTTAGCGCTGCTGCCATCTAGCGAAATATACTTGGGTACTGCAGCCGCCCGGTTGGTGGAGCGCTGCTGCCATCTAGCGAAATATACTTGGGTACTGCAGCCGGCCCTGTTGGTGGAGCGCTGCTGCCATCTAGCGAAATATACTTGGGTACTGCAGCCGCCCGGTTGGTGGAGCGCTGCTGCCATCTAGCGAAATATGCTTGGGTACTGCAGCTGGCGCTGTTGGTGGAGCGCTGCTGCCATCTAGCGAAATATATTTGGGTACTGCAGCCGGCGCTGTTGGTGGAGCGCTGCTGCCATCTAGCGAAATATACTTGGGTACTGCAGCCGGCCCTGTTGGTGGAGCGCTGCTGCCATCTAGCGAAATATATTTGGGTACTGCAGCCGGAGCTGTTGGTGGAGCGCTGCTGCCATCTAGCGAAATATATTTGGGTACTGCAGCCGCCCGGTTGGTGGAGCGCTGCTGCCATCTAGCGAAATATACTTGGGTACTTCAGCCGGGTTTAGGGTTAGGGTTAGGGTTAGACTGTTAGGGTTAGGGTTAGACTCTTAGGGTTAGACTCTTAGGGTTAGACTCTTAGGGTTAGGGTTAGGGTTAGGGTTAGGGTTAGGGTTAGACTCTTAGGGTTAGGGTTAGACTCTTAGGGTTAGGGTTAGGGTTAGGGTTAGACTCTTAGGGTTAGGGTTAGACTCTTAGGGTTAGGGTTAGGGTTAGGGTTAGGGTTAGACTCTTAGGGTTAGGGTTAGACTCTTAGGGTTAGGGTTAGGGTTAGGGTTAGGGTTAGGGTTAGACTCTTAGGGTTAGGGTTAGACTCTTAGGGTTAGGGTTAGGGTTAGGGTTAGACTCTTAGGGTTAGGGTTAGGGTTAGGGTTAGGGTTAGACTCTTAGGGTTAGGGTTACGGTTAGACTCTTAGGGTTAGAGTTAGGGTTAGGGTTAGACTCTTAAGGTTAGGGTTAGACTCTTAGGGTTAGGGTTGGGGTTAGGGTTAGACTCTTAGGGTTAGGGTTAGACTCTTAGGGTTAAGGTTAGGGTTAGGGTTAGACACTTAGGGTTAGGGTTAGGGTGAGGGTTAGACTCTTAGGGTTAGGGTTATATTCAGATTATGGTTAGACTCTTAGGGTTAGGGTTAGGGTTAGGGTTAGACTCTTAGGGTAAGGGTTAGACTTAGGCTCTTAGGGTTAGGGTGAGACTCAGGCTCTTAGGGTTAGGGTTAGACTCAGGCTCTTAGGGTGAGGGTTAGACTCAGGCTCTTAGGGTTAGGGTTAGACTCAGGCTCTTCGGGTTAGGGTTAGACTCAGGCTCTTAGGGTGAGGGTTAGACTCAGGCTCTTAGGGTTAGGGTTAGACTCAGGCTCTTAGGGTTAGGGTCAGACTCAGTACTATATATTTGGGTACTGCAGCCGCCCTTTTGGTGGAGCGCTGCTGCCATCTAGCGAAATATACTTGGGTATTGCAGCCGGTGCTGTTGGTGGAGCGCTGCTGCCATCTAGCGAAATATACTTGGGTACTGCAGCCGGCTCTGTTGGTGGAGCGCTGCTGCCATCTAGCGAAATATATTTGGGTACTGCAGCCGGGTTTAGGGTTAGGGTTAGGGTTAGACTGTTAGGGTTAGGGTTAGGGTTAGGGTTAGACTCTTAGGGTTAGACTCTTAGGGTTAGGGTTAGACTCACTACTATATATTTGGGTAGTGCAGCCACCCTTTTTGTGGAGCGCTGCTGCCATCTAGCGAAATATACTTGAGTACTGCAGCCGGCGCTGTTGGTGGAGCGCTGCTGCCATCTAGCGAAATATACTTGGGTACTGCAGCCGCCCGGTTGGTTGAGCACTGCCGCCGTCTAGCGAAATATACTTGGGTACTGCAGCCGCCCTTTTGGTGGAGCGCTGCTGCCATCTAGCGAAATATATTTGGGTACTGCAGCCGGCGCTGTTGGTGGATCGCTGCTGCCATCTAGCGAAATATATTTGGGTACTGCAGCCGGCGCTGTTTGTGGAGCGCTGCTGCCATCTAGCGAAATATATTTGGGTACTGCAGCCGGCTCTGTTGGTGGAGCGCTGCTGCCATCTAGCGAAATATACTTGGGTACTTCAGCCGGGTTTAGGGTTAGGGTTAGGGTTAGACTGTTAGGGTTAGGGTTAGGGTTAGGGTTAGACTCTTAGGGTTAGACTCTTAGGGTTAGGGTTAGACTCTTACGGTTAGAGTTAGGGTTAGGGTTAGGGTTAGGGTTAGACTCTTAGGGTTAGGGTTAGACTCTTAGGGTTAGGGTTAGGGTTAGGGTTAGACTCTTAGGGTTAGGGTTAGACTCTTAGGGTTAGGGTTAAGGTTAGGGTTAGGGTTAGACTCTTAGGGTTAGGGTTAGACTCTTAGGGTTAGGGTTAGGGTTAGGGTTAGACTCTTAGGGTTAGGGTTAGGGTTAGGGTTAGGGTTACACTCTTAGGCTTAGGGTTAGGGTTAGGGTTAGACTCTTAGGGTTAGGGTTAGACTTAGGCTCTTAGGGTTAGGGTTAGACTCAGGCTCTTAGGGTTAGGGTTAGACTCAGGCTCTTACGGTTAGGGTTAGACTCAGGATCTTAGGGTTAGGGTTAGACACAGGCTCTTAGGGTTAGGGTCAGATTTAGTACTATATATTTGTGTACTGCAGCCGCCCTTTTGGTGGAACGCTGCTGCCATCTAGCGAAATGTAATTGGGTACTGCAGCCGCCCTTTTGGTGGAGCGCTGCTGCCATCTAGCGAAATATACTTGGGTACTGCAGCCGGCCCTGTTGGTGGAGCGCTGCTGCCATCTAGCGAAATATACTTGGGTACTGCAGCCGCCCGGTTGGTGGAGCGCTGCTGCCATCTAGCGAAATATACTTGGGTACTGCAGCCGCCCGGTTGGTGGAGCGCTGCTGCCATCTAGCGAAATATACTTGGGTACTGCAGCCGGCCCTGTTGGTGGAGCGCTGCTGCCATCTAGCGAAATATATTTGGGTACTGCAGCCGGCGCTGTTGGTGGAGCGCTGCTGCCATCTAGCGAAATATATTTGGGTACTGCAGCCGGCTCTGTTTGTGGAGCGCTGCTGCCATCTAGCGAAATATACTTGGGTACTTCAGCCGGGTTTAGGGTTAGGGTTAGGGTTAGACTGTTAGGGTTAGGGTTAGACTCTTAGGGTTAGACTCTTAGGGTTAGACTCTTAGGGTTAGGGTTAGACTCTTACGGTTAGGGTTAGGGTTAGGGTTAGGGTTAGACTCTTAGGGTTAGGGTTAGACTCTTAGGGTTAGGGTTAGGGTTAGGGTTAGGGTTAGACTCTTAGGGTTAGGGTTAGACTCTTAGGGTTAGGGTTAGGGTTAGACTCTTAGGGTTAGGGTTAGGGTGAGGGTTAGACTCTTAGGGTTAGGGTTATATTCAGGGTTAGGGTTAGACTCTTAGGGTTAGGGTTAGGGTTAGGGTTAGACTCTTAGGGTTAGGGTTAGGGTTAGGCTCTTAGGGTTAGGGTTAGACTCAGGCTCTTAGGGTGAGGGTTAGACTCAGGCTCTTAGGGTTAGGGTTAGACTCAGGCTCTTAGGGTTAGGGTTAGACTCAGGCTCTTAGGGTTAGGGTCAGACTCAGTACTATATATTTGGGTACTGCAGCCGCCCTTTTGGTGGAGCGCTGCTGCCATCTAGCGAAATATACTTGGGTATTGCAGCCGGCGCTCTTGGTGGAGCGCTGCTGCCATCTAGCGAAATATATTTGGGTACTGCAGCCGGCCCTGTTGGTGGAGCGCTGCTGCCATCTAGCGAAATATATTTGGGTACTGCAGCCGCCCTTTTGGTGGAGCGCTGCTGCCATCTAGCGAAATATATTTGGGTACTGCAGCCGGCGCTGTTGGTGGAGCTCTGCTGCCATCTAGCGAAATATACTTGGGTACTGCAGCCGCCCTTTTGGTGGAGCGCTGCTGCCATCTAGCGAAATGTAATTGGGTACTGCAGCCGCCCGGTTGGTGGAGTGCTGCTGCCATCTAGCGAAATATACTTGGGTACTGCAGCCGGCCCTGTTGGTGGAGCGCTGCTGCCATCTAGCGAAATATACTTGGGTACTGCAGCCGCCCGGTTTGTGGAGCGCTGCTGCCATCTAGCGAAATATATTTGGGTACTGCAGCCGGCCCGGTTGGTGGAGCGCTGCTGCCATCTAGCGAAATGTAATTGGGTACTGCAGCCGCCCGGTTGGTGGAGCGCTGCTGCCATCTAGCGAAATATACTTGGGTACTGCAGCCGCCCGGTTGGTGGAGCGCTGCTGCCATCTAGCGAAATATACTTGGGTACTGCAGCCGGCGCTGTTGGTGGAGCGCTGCTGCCATCTAGCGAAATATATTTGGGTACTGCAGCCGCCCGGTTGGTGGAGCGCTGCTGCCATCTAGCGAAATATATTTGGGTACTGCAGCCGGCTCTGTTGGTGGAGCGCTGCTGCCATCTAGCGAAATATATTTGGGTACTGCAGCCGGAGCTGTTGGTGGAGCGCTGCTGCCATCTAGCGAAATATATTTGGGTACTGCAGCCGGCTCTGTTGGTGGAGCGCTGCTGCCATCTAGCGAAATATACTTGGGTACTTCAGCCGGGTTTAGGGTTAGGGTTAGGGTTAGACTGTTAGGGTTAGGGTTAGACTTTTAGGGTTAGACTCTTAGGGTTAGACTCTTAGGGTTAGGGTTAGACTCTTACGGTTAGGGTTAGGGTTAGGCTTAGGGTTAGGCTTAGACTCTTAGGGTTAGGGTTAGACTCTTAGGGTTAGGGTTAGGGTTAGAGTTAGGGTTAGACTCTTAGGGTTAGGGTTAGACTCTTAGGGTTAGGGTTAGGGTTAGGGTTAGACTCTTAGGGTTAGGGTTAGACTCTTAGGGTTAGGGTTAGGGTTAGGGTTAGACTCTTAGGGTTAGGGTTAGACTCTTAGGGTTAGGGTTAGGGTTAGGGTTAGGGTTAGACTCTTAGGGTTAGGGTTAGACTCTTAGGGTTAGGGTTAGGGTTAGGGTTAGACTCTTAGGGTTAGGGTTAGGGTTACGGTTAGACTCTTAGGGTTAGAGTTAGGGTTAGGGTTAGACTCTTAGGGTTAGGGTTAGACTCTTAGGGTTAGGGTTGGGGTTAGGGTTAGACTCTTAGGGTTAGGGTTAGACTCTTAGGGTTAGAGTTAGGGTTAGGGTTAGGGTTAGACACTTAGGGTTAGGGTTAGGGTGAGGGTTAGACTCTTAGGGTTAGGGTTATATTCAGGGTTAGGGTTAGACTCTTAGGGTTAGGGTTAGGGTTAGGGTTAGACTCTTAGGGTAAGGGTTAGACTTAGGCTCTTAGGGTTAGGGTTAGACTCAGGCTCTTAGGGTGAGGGTTAGACTCAGGCTCTTAGGGTGAGGGTTAGACTCAGGCTCTTAGGGTTAGGGTTAGAATCAGGCTCTTAGGGTTAGGGTCAGACTCAGTACTATATATTTGGGTACTGCAGCCGCCCTTTTGGTGGAGCGCTGCTGACATCTAGCGAAATATACTTGGGTACTTCAGCCGGGTTTAGGGTTAGGGTTAGGGTTAGACTGTTAGGGTTAGGGTTAGGGTTAGGGTTAGACTCTTAGGGTTAGGGTTAGGGTTAGGGTTAGACTCTTAGGGTTAGGGTTAGACTCTTAGGGTTAGGGTTAGGGTTAGGGTTAGACTCTTAGGGTTAGGGTTAGACTCTTAGGGTTAGGGTAGGGTTAGGGTTAGACTCTTAGGGTTAGGGTTAGGGTTAGGGTTAGGGTTAGACTCTTAGGGTTAGGGTTAGGGTTAGGGTTAGACTCTTAGGGTTAGAGTTAGGGTTAGGGTTAGACTCTTAAGGTTAGGGTTAGACTCTTAGGGTTAGGGTTGGGGTTAGGGTTAGACTCTTAGGGTTAGGGTTAGACTCTTAGGGTTAAGGTTAGGGTTAGGGTTAGGGTTAGACTCTTAGGGTTAGGGTTAGACTCTTAGGGTTAGGGTTAGGGTTAGGGTTAGACTCTTAGGGTTAGGGTTAGGGTTACGGTTAGACTCTTAGGGTTAGAGTTAGGGTTAGGGTTAGACTCTTAGGGTTAGGGTTAGACTCTTAGGGTTAGGGTTGGGGTTAGGGTTAGACTCTTAGGGTTAGGGTTAGACTCTTAGGGTTAGAGTTAGGGTTAGGGTTAGGGTTAGACACTTAGGGTTAGGGTTAGGGTGAGGGTTAGACTCTTAGGGTTAGGGTTATATTCAGGGTTAGGGTTAGACTTTTAGGGTTAGGGTTAGGGTTAGGGTTAGACTCTTAGGGTAAGGGTTAGACTTAGGCTATTAGGGTTAGGGTTAGACTCAGGCTCTTAGGGTTAGGGTTAGACTCAGGCTCTTAGGGTGAGGGTTAGACTCAGGCTCTTAGGGTTAGGGTTAGACTCAGGCTCTTAGGGTTAGGGTCAGACTCAGTACTATATATTTGGGTACTGCAGCCGCCCTTTTGGTGGAGCGCTGCTGCCATCTAGCGAAATATACTTGGGTATTGCAGCCGGCGCTCTTGGTGGAGCGCTGCTGCCATCTAGCGAAATATATTTGGGTACTGCAGCCGGCCCTGTTGGTGGAGCGCTGCTGCCATCTAGCGAAATATATTTGGGTACTGCAGCCGCCCTTTTGGTGGAGCGCTGCTGCCATCTAGCGAAATATATTTGGGTACTGCAGCCGGCGCTGTTGGTGGAGCTCTGCTGCCATCTAGCGAAATATACTTGGGTACTGCAGCCGCCCTTTTGGTGGAGCGCTGCTGCCATCTAGCGAAATGTAATTGGGTACTGCAGCCGCCCGGTTGGTGGAGCGCTGCTGCCATCTAGCGAAATGTAATTGGGTACTGCAGCCGCCCGGTTGGTGGAGCGCTGCTGCCATCTAGCGAAATATACTTGGGTACTGCAGCCGCCCGGTTGGTGGAGCGCTGCTGCCATCTAGCGAAATATATTTGGGTACTGCAGCCGGCGCTGTTAATGGAGCGCTGCTGCCATCTAGCGAAATGTAATTGGGTACTGCAGCCGCCCGGTTGGTTTAGCGCTGCTGCCATCTAGCGAAATATACTTGGGTACTGCAGCCGCCCGGTTGGTGGAGCGCTGCTGCCATCTAGCGAAATATACTTGGGTACTGCAGCCGGCCCTGTTGGTGGAGCGCTGCTGCCATCTAGCGAAATATACTTGGGTACTGCAGCCGCCCGGTTGGTGGAGCGCTGCTGCCATCTAGCGAAATATACTTGGGTACTGCAGCCGGCGCTGTTGGTGGAGCGCTGCTGCCATCTAGCGAAATATATTTGGGTACTGCAGCCGGCGCTGTTGGTGGAGCGCTGCTGCCATCTAGCGAAATATACTTGGGTACTGCAGCCGGCCCTGTTGGTGGAGCGCTGCTGCCATCTAGCGAAATATATTTGGGTACTGCAGCCGGCGCTGTTGGTGGAGCGCTGCTGCCATCTAGCGAAATATATTTGGGTACTGCAGCCGCCCGGTTGGTGGAGCGCTGCTGCCATCTAGCGAAATATACTTGGGTACTTCAGCCGGGTTTAGGGTTAGGGTTAGGGTTAGACTGTTAGGGTTAGGGTTAGACTCTTAGGGTTAGACTCTTAGGGTTAGACTCTTAGGGTTAGGGTTAGGGTTAGGGTTAGGGTTAGGGTTAGACTCTTAGGGTTAGGGTTAGACTCTTAGGGTTAGGGTTAGGGTTAGGGTTAGGGTTAGACTCTTAGGGTTAGGGTTAGACTCTTAGGGTTAGGGTTAGGGTTAGGGTTAGGGTTAGACTCTTAGGGTTAGGGTTAGACTCTTAGGGTTAGGGTTAGGGTTAGGGTTAGGGTTAGACTCTTAGGGTTAGGGTTAGACTCTTAGGGTTAGGGTTAGGGTTAGGGTTAGACTCTTAGGGTTAGGGTTAGGGTTAGGGTTAGGGTTAGACTCTTAGGGTTAGGGTTACGGTTAGACTCTTAGGGTTAGAGTTAGGGTTAGGGTTAGACTCTTAAGGTTAGGGTTAGACTCTTAGGGTTAGGGTTGGGGTTAGGGTTAGACTCTTAGGGTTAGGGTTAGACTCTTAGGGTTAAGGTTAGGGTTAGGGTTAGACACTTAGGGTTAGGGTTAGGGTGAGGGTTAGACTCTTAGGGTTAGGGTTATATTCAGATTAGGGTTAGACTCTTAGGGTTAGGGTTAGGGTTAGGGTTAGACTCTTAGGGTAAGGGTTAGACTTAGGCTCTTAGGGTTAGGGTTAGACTCAGGCTCTTAGGGTTAGGGTTAGACTCAGGCTCTTAGGGTGAGGGTTAGACTCAGGCTCTTAGGGTTAGGGTTAGACTCAGGCTCTTCGGGTTAGGGTTAGACTCAGGCTCTTAGGGTGAGGGTTAGACTCAGGCTCTTAGGGTTAGGGTTAGACTCAGGCTCTTAGGGTTAGGGTCAGACTCAGTACTATATATTTGGGTACTGCAGCCGCCCTTTTGGTGGAGCGCTGCTGCCATCTAGCGAAATATACTTGGGTATTGCAGCCGGTGCTGTTGGTGGAGCGCTGCTGCCATCTAGCGAAATATACTTGGGTACTGCAGCCGGCTCTGTTGGTGGAGCGCTGCTGCCATCTAGCGAAATATATTTGGGTACTGCAGCCGGGTTTAGGGTTAGGGTTAGGGTTAGACTGTTAGGGTTAGGGTTAGGGTTAGGGTTAGACTCTTAGGGTTAGACTCTTAGGGTTAGGGTTAGACTCACTACTATATATTTGGGTAGTGCAGCCACCCTTTTTGTGGAGCGCTGCTGCCATCTAGCGAAATATACTTGAGTACTGCAGCCGGCCCTGTTGGTGGAGCGCTGCTGCCATCTAGCGAAATATACTTTGGTACTGCAGCCGCCCGGTTGGTTGAGCACTGCCGCCGTCTAGCGAAATATACTTGGGTACTGCAGCCGCCCTTTTGGTGGAGCGCTGCTGCCATCTAGCGAAATATATTTGGGTACTGCAGCCGGCGCTGTTGGTGGATCGCTGCTGCCATCTAGCGAAATATATTTGGGTACTGCAGCCGGCGCTGTTTGTGGAGCGCTGCTGCCATCTAGCGAAATATATTTGGGTACTGCAGCCGGCTCTGTTGGTGGAGCGCTGCTGCCATCTAGCGAAATATACTTGGGTACTTCAGCCGGGTTTAGGGTTAGGGTTAGGGTTAGACTGTTAGGGTTAGGGTTAGGGTTAGGGTTAGACTCTTAGGGTTAGACTCTTAGGGTTAGGGTTAGA
Source organism: Falco punctatus (assembly GCF_963210335.1). Taxonomy (NCBI): domain Eukaryota; kingdom Metazoa; phylum Chordata; class Aves; order Falconiformes; family Falconidae; genus Falco; species Falco punctatus. The sequence goes on from NW_027660079.1 coordinate 802,096, forward strand.
CTCTTACGGTTAGAGTTAGGGTTAGGGTTAGGGTTAGGGTTAGACTCTTAGGGTTAGGGTTAGACTCTTAGGGTTAGGGTTAGGGTTAGGGTTAGACTCTTAGGGTTAGGGTTAGACTCTTAGGGTTAGGGTTAAGGTTAGGGTTAGGGTTAGACTCTTAGGGTTAGGGTTAGACTCTTAGGGTTAGGGTTAGGGTTAGGGTTAGACTCTTAGGGTTAGGGTTAGGGTTAGGGTTAGGGTTACACTCTTAGGCTTAGGGTTAGGGTTAGGGTTAGACTCTTAGGGTTAGGGTTAGACTTAGGCTCTTAGGGTTAGGGTTAGACTCAGGCTCTTAGGGTTAGGGTTAGACTCAGGCTCTTACGGTTAGGGTTAGACTCAGGCTCTTAGGGTTAGGGTTAGACACAGGCTCTTAGGGTTAGGGTCAGATTTAGTACTATATATTTGTGTACTGCAGCCGCCCTTTTGGTGGAACGCTGCTGCCATCTAGCGAAATATACTTGGGTACTGCAGCCGGCCCTGTTGGTGGAGCGCTGCTGCCATCTAGCGAAATATACTTGGGTACTGCAGCCGCCCGGTTGGTGGAGCGCTGCTGCCATCTAGCGAAATATACTTGGGTACTGCAGCCGGCCCTGTTGGTGGAGCGCTGCTGCCATCTAGCGAAATATACTTGGGTACTGCAGCCGCCCGGTTGGTGTAGCGCTGCTGCCATCTAGCGAAATATACTTGGGTACTGCAGCCGCCCGGTTGGTGGAGCGCTGCTGCCATCTAGCGAAATATACTTGGGTACTGCAGCCGGCCCTGTTGGTGGAGCGCTGCTGCCATCTAGCGAAATATATTTGGGTACTGCAGCCGGCGCTGTTGGTGGAGCGCTGCTGCCATCTAGCGAAATATATTTGGGTACTGCAGCCGGCTCTGTTTGTGGAGCGCTGCTGCCATCTAGCGAAATATACTTGGGTACTTCAGCCGGGTTTAGGGTTAGGGTTAGGGTTAGACTGTTAGGGTTAGGGTTAGACTCTTAGGGTTAGACTCTTAGGGTTAGACTCTTAGGGTTAGGGTTAGACTCTTACGGTTAGGGTTAGGGTTAGGGTTAGGGTTAGACTCTTAGGGTTAGGGTTAGACTCTTAGGGTTAGGGTTAGGGTTAGGGTTAGGGTTAGACTCTTAGGGTTAGGGTTAGACTCTTAGGGTTAGGGTTAGGGTTAGACTCTTAGGGTTAGGGTTAGGGTGAGGGTTAGACTCTTAGGGTTAGGGTTATATTCAGGGTTAGGGTTAGACTCTTAGGGTTAGGGTTAGGGTTAGGGTTAGACTCTTAGGGTTAGGGTTAGGGTTAGGCTCTTAGGGTTAGGGTTAGACTCAGGCTCTTAGGGTGAGGGTTAGACTCAGGCTCTTAGGGTTAGGGTTAGACTCAGGCTCTTAGGGTGAGGGTTAGACTCAGGCTCTTAGGGTTAGGGTTAGACTCAGGCTCTTAGGGTTAGGGTCAGACTCAGTACTATATATTTGGGTACTGCAGCCGCCCTTTTGGTGGAGCGCTGCTGCCATCTAGCGAAATATACTTGGGTATTGCAGCCGGCGCTCTTGGTGGAGCGCTGCTGCCATCTAGCGAAATATATTTGGGTACTGCAGCCGGCCCTGTTGGTGGAGCGCTGCTGCCATCTAGCGAAATATATTTGGGTACTGCAGCCGCCCTTTTGGTGGAGCGCTGCTGCCATCTAGCGAAATATATTTGGGTACTGCAGCCGGCGCTGTTGGTGGAGCTCTGCTGCCATCTAGCGAAATATACTTGGGTACTGCAGCCGCCCTTTTGGTGGAGCGCTGCTGCCATCTAGCGAAATGTAATTGGGTACTGCAGCCGCCCGGTTGGTGGAGTGCTGCTGCCATCTAGCGAAATATACTTGGGTACTGCAGCCGGCCCTGTTGGTGGAGCGCTGCTGCCATCTAGCGAAATATACTTGGGTACTGCAGCCGCCCGGTTTGTGGAGCGCTGCTGCCATCTAGCGAAATATATTTGGGTACTGCAGCCGGCGCTGTTGGTGGAGCGCTGCTGCCATCTAGCGAAATATATTTGGGTACTGCAGCCGGCTCTGTTGGTGGAGCGCTGCTGCCATCTAGCGAAATATATTTGGGTACTGCAGCCGGAGCTGTTGGTGGAGCGCTGCTGCCATCTAGCGAAATATATTTGGGTACTGCAGCCGGCTCTGTTGGTGGAGCGCTGCTGCCATCTAGCGAAATATACTTGGGTACTTCAGCCGGGTTTAGGGTTAGGGTTAGGGTTAGACTGTTAGGGTTAGGGTTAGACTTTTAGGGTTAGACTCTTAGGGTTAGACTCTTAGGGTTAGGGTTAGACTCTTACGGTTAGGGTTAGGGTTAGGCTTAGGGTTAGGCTTAGACTCTTAGGGTTAGGGTTAGACTCTTAGGGTTAGGGTTAGGGTTAGAGTTAGGGTTAGACTCTTAGGGTTAGGGTTAGACTCTTAGGGTTAGGGTTAGGGTTAGGGTTAGACTCTTAGGGTTAGGGTTAGACTCTTAGGGTTAGGGTTAGGGTTAGGGTTAGGGTTAGACTCTTAGGGTTAGGGTTAGACTCTTAGGGTTAGGGTTAGGGTTAGGGTTAGGGTTAGACTCTTAGGGTTAGGGTTAGACTCTTAGGGTTAGGGTTAGGGTTAGGGTTAGACTCTTAGGGTTAGGGTTAGGGTTACGGTTAGACTCTTAGGGTTAGAGTTAGGGTTAGGGTTAGACTCTTAGGGTTAGGGTTAGACTCTTAGGGTTAGGGTTGGGGTTAGGGTTAGACTCTTAGGGTTAGGGTTAGACTCTTAGGGTTAGAGTTAGGGTTAGGGTTAGGGTTAGACACTTAGGGTTAGGGTTAGGGTGAGGGTTAGACTCTTAGGGTTAGGGTTATATTCAGGGTTAGGGTTAGACTCTTAGGGTTAGGGTTAGGGTTAGGGTTAGACTCTTAGGGTAAGGGTTAGACTTAGGCTCTTAGGGTTAGGGTTAGACTCAGGCTCTTAGGGTGAGGGTTAGACTCAGGCTCTTAGGGTGAGGGTTAGACTCAGGCTCTTAGGGTTAGGGTTAGAATCAGGCTCTTAGGGTTAGGGTCAGACTCAGTACTATATATTTGGGTACTGCAGCCGCCCTTTTGGTGGAGCGCTGCTGACATCTAGCGAAATATACTTGGGTACTTCAGCCGGGTTTAGGGTTAGGGTTAGGGTTAGACTGTTAGGGTTAGGGTTAGGGTTAGGGTTAGACTCTTAGGGTTAGGGTTAGGGTTAGGGTTAGGGTTAGACTCTTAGGGTTAGGGTTAGACTCTTAGGGTTAGGGTTAGGGTTAGGGTTAGGGTTAGACTCTTAGGGTTAGGGTTAGACTCTTAGGGTTAGGGTTAGGGTTAGGGTTAGACTCTTAGGGTTAGGGTTAGGGTTACGGTTAGACTCTTAGGGTTAGAGTTAGGGTTAGGGTTAGACTCTTAGGGTTAGGGTTAGACTCTTAGGGTTAGGGTTGGGGTTAGGGTTAGACTCTTAGGGTTAGGGTTAGACTCTTAGGGTTAGAGTTAGGGTTAGGGTTAGGGTTAGACACTTAGGGTTAGGGTTAGGGTGAGGGTTAGACTCTTAGGGTTAGGGTTATATTCAGGGTTAGGGTTAGACTCTTAGGGTTAGGGTTAGGGTTAGGGTTAGACTCTTAGGGTTAGGGTTAGGGTGAGGGTTAGACTCTTAGGGTTAGGGTTATATTCAGGGTTAGGGTTAGACTCTTAGGGTTAGGGTTAGGGTTAGGGTTAGACTCTTAGGGTTAGGGTTAGGGTTAGGCTCTTAGGGTTAGGGTTAGACTCAGGCTCTTAGGGTGAGGGTTAGACTCAGGCTCTTAGGGTTAGGGTTAGACTCAGGCTCTTAGGGTGAGGGTTAGACTCAGGCTCTTAGGGTTAGGGTTAGACTCAGGCTCTTAGGGTGAGGGTCAGACTCAGTACTATATATTTGGGTACTGCAGCCGCCCTTTTGGTGGAGCGCTGCTGCCATCTAGCGAAATATACTTGGGTATTGCAGCCGGCGCTCTTGGTGGAGCGCTGCTGCCATCTAGCGAAATATATTTGGGTACTGCAGCCGGCGCTGTTGGTGGAGCGCTGCTGCCATCTAGCGAAATATATTTGGGTACTGCAGCCGCCCTTTTGGTGGAGCGCTGCTGCCATCTAGCGAAATATATTTGGGTACTGCAGCCGGCGCTGTTGGTGGAGCTCTGCTGCCATCTAGCGAAATATACTTGGGTACTGCAGCCGCCCTTTTGGTGGAGCGCTGCTGCCATCTAGCGAAATGTAATTGGGTACTGCAGCCGCCCGGTTGGTGGAGCGCTGCTGCCATCTAGCGAAATATACTTGGGTACTGCAGCCGGCCCTGTTGGTGGAGCGCTGCTGCCATCTAGCGAAATATACTTGGGTACTGCAGCCGGCCCTGTTGGTGGAGCGCTGCTGCCATCTAGCGAAATATATTTGGGTACTGCAGCCGGCCCGGTTGGTGGAGCGCTGCTGCCATCTAGCGAAATGTAATTGGGTACTGCAGCCGCCCGGTTGGTGGAGCGCTGCTGCCATCTAGCGAAATATACTTGGGTACTGCAGCCGCCCGGTTGGTGGAGCGCTGCTGCCATCTAGCGAAATATACTTGGGTACTGCAGCCGGCCCTGTTGGTGGAGCGCTGCTGCCATCTAGCGAAATATACTTGGGTACTGCAGCCGCCCGGTTGGTGGAGCGCTGCTGCCATCTAGCGAAATATACTTGGGTACTGCAGCCGGCGCTGTTGGTGGAGCGCTGCTGCCATCTAGCGAAATATATTTGGGTACTGCAGCCGGCGCTGTTGGTGGAGCGCTGCTGCCATCTAGCGAAATATATTTGGGTACTGCAGCCGGCTCTGTTGGTGGAGCGCTGCTGCCATCTAGCGAAATATATTTGGGTACTGCAGCCGGAGCTGTTGGTGGAGCGCTGCTGCCATCTAGCGAAATATATTTGGGTACTGCAGCCGGCTCTGTTGGTGGAGCGCTGCTGCCATCTAGCGAAATATACTTGGGTACTTCAGCCGGGTTTAGGGTTAGGGTTAGGGTTAGACTGTTAGGGTTAGGGTTAGACTTTTAGGGTTAGACTCTTAGGGTTAGACTCTTAGGGTTAGGGTTAGACTCTTACGGTTAGGGTTAGGGTTAGGCTTAGGGTTAGGCTTAGACTCTTAGGGTTAGGGTTAGACTCTTAGGGTTAGGGTTAGGGTTAGAGTTAGGGTTAGACTCTTAGGGTTAGGGTTAGACTCTTAGGGTTAGGGTTAGGGTTAGACTCTTAGGGTTAGGGTTAGACTCTTAGGGTTAGGGTTAGGGTTAGGGTTAGGGTTAGACTCTTAGGGTTAGGGTTAGACTCTTAGGGTTAGGGTTAGGGTTAGGGTTAGGGTTAGACTCTTAGGGTTAGGGTTAGACTCTTAGGGTTAGGGTTAGGGTTAGGGTTAGACTCTTAGGGTTAGGGTTAGACTCTTAGGGTTAGAGTTAGGGTTAGGGTTAGGGTTAGACACTTAGGGTTAGGGTTAGGGTGAGGGTTAGACTCTTAGGGTTAGGGTTATATTCAGGGTTAGGGTTAGACTCTTAGGGTTAGGGTTAGGGTTAGGGTTAGACTCTTAGGGTAAGGGTTAGACTTAGGCTCTTAGGGTTAGGGTTAGACTCAGGCTCTTAGGGTTAGGGTTAGGGTTAGGCTCTTAGGGTTAGGGTTAGACTCTTAGGGTTAGGGTTAGGGTTAGGGTTAGGGTTAGACTCTTAGGGTTAGGGTTAGACTCTTAGGGTTAGGGTTAGGGTTAGGGTTAGACTCTTAGGGTTAGGGTTAGGGTTAGGGTTAGGGTTAGACTCTTAGGGTTAGGGTTACGGTTAGACTCTTAGGGTTAGAGTTAGGGTTAGGGTTAGACTCTTAAGGTTAGGGTTAGACTCTTAGGGTTAGGGTTGGTGTTAGGGTTAGACTCTTAGGGTTAGGGTTAGACTCTTAGGGTTAAGGTTAGGGTTAGGGTTAGACACTTAGGGTTAGGGTTAGGGTGAGGGTTAGACTCTTAGGGTTAGGGTTATATTCAGATTATGGTTAGACTCTTAGGGTTAGGGTTAGGGTTAGGGTTAGACTCTTAGGGTAAGGGTTAGACTTAGGCTCTTAGGGTTAGGGTTAGACTCAGGCTCTTAGGGTTAGGGTTAGACTCAGGCTCTTAGGGTGAGGGTTAGACTCAGGCTCTTAGGGTTAGGGTTAGACTCAGGCTCTTCGGGTTAGGGTTAGACTCAGGCTCTTAGGGTGAGGGTTAGACTCAGGCTCTTAGGGTTAGGGTTAGACTCAGGCTCTTAGGGTTAGGGTCAGACTCAGTACTATATATTTGGGTACTGCAGCCGCCCTTTTGGTGGAGCGCTGCTGCCATCTAGCGAAATATACTTGGGTATTGCAGCCGGTGCTGTTGGTGGAGCGCTGCTGCCATCTAGCGAAATATACTTGGGTACTGCAGCCGGCTCTGTTGGTGGAGCGCTGCTGCCATCTAGCGAAATATATTTGGGTACTGCAGCCGGGTTTAGGGTTAGGGTTAGGGTTAGACTGTTAGGGTTAGGGTTAGGGTTAGGGTTAGACTCTTAGGGTTAGACTCTTAGGGTTAGGGTTAGACTCACTACTATATATTTGGGTAGTGCAGCCACCCTTTTTGTGGAGCGCTGCTGCCATCTAGCGAAATATACTTGAGTACTGCAGCCGGCCCTGTTGGTGGAGCGCTGCTGCCATCTAGCGAAATATACTTTGGTACTGCAGCCGCCCGGTTGGTTGAGCACTGCCGCCGTCTAGCGAAATATACTTGGGTACTGCAGCCGCCCTTTTGGTGGAGCGCTGCTGCCATCTAGCGAAATATATTTGGGTACTGCAGCCGGCGCTGTTGGTGGATCGCTGCTGCCATCTAGCGAAATATATTTGGGTACTGCAGCCGGCGCTGTTTGTGGAGCGCTGCTGCCATCTAGCGAAATATATTTGGGTACTGCAGCCGGCTCTGTTGGTGGAGCGCTGCTGCCATCTAGCGAAATATACTTGGGTACTTCAGCCGGGTTTAGGGTTAGGGTTAGGGTTAGACTGTTAGGGTTAGGGTTAGGGTTAGGGTTAGACTCTTAGGGTTAGACTCTTAGGGTTAGGGTTAGACTCTTACGGTTAGAGTTAGGGTTAGGGTTAGGGTTAGGGTTAGACTCTTAGGGTTAGGGTTAGACTCTTAGGGTTAGGGTTAGGGTTAGGGTTAGACTCTTAGGGTTAGGGTTAGACTCTTAGGGTTAGGGTTAAGGTTAGGGTTAGGGTTAGACTCTTAGGGTTAGGGTTAGACTCTTAGGGTTAGGGTTAGGGTTAGGGTTAGACTCTTAGGGTTAGGGTTAGGGTTAGGGTTAGGGTTACACTCTTAGGCTTAGGGTTAGGGTTAGGGTTAGACTCTTAGGGTTAGGGTTAGACTTAGGCTCTTAGGGTTAGGGTTAGACTCAGGCTCTTAGGGTTAGGGTTAGACTCAGGCTCTTACGGTTAGGGTTAGACTCAGGCTCTTAGGGTTAGGGTTAGACACAGGCTCTTAGGGTTAGGGTCAGATTTAGTACTATATATTTGTGTACTGCAGCCGCCCTTTTGGTGGAACGCTGCTGCCATCTAGCGAAATATACTTGGGTACTGCAGCCGGCCCTGTTGGTGGAGCGCTGCTGCCATCTAGCGAAATATACTTGGGTACTGCAGCCGCCCGGTTGGTGGAGCGCTGCTGCCATCTAGCGAAATATACTTGGGTACTGCAGCCGGCCCTGTTGGTGGAGCGCTGCTGCCATCTAGCGAAATATACTTGGGTACTGCAGCCGCCCGGTTGGTGTAGCGCTGCTGCCATCTAGCGAAATATACTTGGGTACTGCAGCCGCCCGGTTGGTGGAGCGCTGCTGCCATCTAGCGAAATATACTTGGGTACTGCAGCCGGCCCTGTTGGTGGAGCGCTGCTGCCATCTAGCGAAATATATTTGGGTACTGCAGCCGGCGCTGTTGGTGGAGCGCTGCTGCCATCTAGCGAAATATATTTGGGTACTGCAGCCGGCTCTGTTTGTGGAGCGCTGCTGCCATCTAGCGAAATATACTTGGGTACTTCAGCCGGGTTTAGGGTTAGGGTTAGGGTTAGACTGTTAGGGTTAGGGTTAGACTCTTAGGGTTAGACTCTTAGGGTTAGACTCTTAGGGTTAGGGTTAGACTCTTACGGTTAGGGTTAGGGTTAGGGTTAGGGTTAGACTCTTAGGGTTAGGGTTAGACTCTTAGGGTTAGGGTTAGGGTTAGGGTTAGGGTTAGACTCTTAGGGTTAGGGTTAGACTCTTAGGGTTAGGGTTAGGGTTAGACTCTTAGGGTTAGGGTTAGGGTGAGGGTTAGACTCTTAGGGTTAGGGTTATATTCAGGGTTAGGGTTAGACTCTTAGGGTTAGGGTTAGGGTTAGGGTTAGACTCTTAGGGTTAGGGTTAGGGTTAGGCTCTTAGGGTTAGGGTTAGACTCAGGCTCTTAGGGTGAGGGTTAGACTCAGGCTCTTAGGGTTAGGGTTAGACTCAGGCTCTTAGGGTGAGGGTTAGACTCAGGCTCTTAGGGTTAGGGTTAGACTCAGGCTCTTAGGGTTAGGGTCAGACTCAGTACTATATATTTGGGTACTGCAGCCGCCCTTTTGGTGGAGCGCTGCTGCCATCTAGCGAAATATACTTGGGTATTGCAGCCGGCGCTCTTGGTGGAGCGCTGCTGCCATCTAGCGAAATATATTTGGGTACTGCAGCCGGCCCTGTTGGTGGAGCGCTGCTGCCATCTAGCGAAATATATTTGGGTACTGCAGCCGCCCTTTTGGTGGAGCGCTGCTGCCATCTAGCGAAATATATTTGGGTACTGCAGCCGGCGCTGTTGGTGGAGCTCTGCTGCCATCTAGCGAAATATACTTGGGTACTGCAGCCGCCCTTTTGGTGGAGCGCTGCTGCCATCTAGCGAAATGTAATTGGGTACTGCAGCCGCCCGGTTGGTGGAGTGCTGCTGCCATCTAGCGAAATATACTTGGGTACTGCAGCCGGCCCTGTTGGTGGAGCGCTGCTGCCATCTAGCGAAATATACTTGGGTACTGCAGCCGCCCGGTTTGTGGAGCGCTGCTGCCATCTAGCGAAATATATTTGGGTACTGCAGCCGGCGCTGTTGGTGGAGCGCTGCTGCCATCTAGCGAAATATATTTGGGTACTGCAGCCGGCTCTGTTGGTGGAGCGCTGCTGCCATCTAGCGAAATATATTTGGGTACTGCAGCCGGAGCTGTTGGTGGAGCGCTGCTGCCATCTAGCGAAATATATTTGGGTACTGCAGCCGGCTCTGTTGGTGGAGCGCTGCTGCCATCTAGCGAAATATACTTGGGTACTTCAGCCGGGTTTAGGGTTAGGGTTAGGGTTAGACTGTTAGGGTTAGGGTTAGACTTTTAGGGTTAGACTCTTAGGGTTAGACTCTTAGGGTTAGGGTTAGACTCTTACGGTTAGGGTTAGGGTTAGGCTTAGGGTTAGGCTTAGACTCTTAGGGTTAGGGTTAGACTCTTAGGGTTAGGGTTAGGGTTAGAGTTAGGGTTAGACTCTTAGGGTTAGGGTTAGACTCTTAGGGTTAGGGTTAGGGTTAGGGTTAGACTCTTAGGGTTAGGGTTAGACTCTTAGGGTTAGGGTTAGGGTTAGGGTTAGGGTTAGACTCTTAGGGTTAGGGTTAGACTCTTAGGGTTAGGGTTAGGGTTAGGGTTAGGGTTAGACTCTTAGGGTTAGGGTTAGACTCTTAGGGTTAGGGTTAGGGTTAGGGTTAGACTCTTAGGGTTAGGGTTAGGGTTACGGTTAGACTCTTAGGGTTAGAGTTAGGGTTAGGGTTAGACTCTTAGGGTTAGGGTTAGACTCTTAGGGTTAGGGTTGGGGTTAGGGTTAGACTCTTAGGGTTAGGGTTAGACTCTTAGGGTTAGAGTTAGGGTTAGGGTTAGGGTTAGACACTTAGGGTTAGGGTTAGGGTGAGGGTTAGACTCTTAGGGTTAGGGTTATATTCAGGGTTAGGGTTAGACTCTTAGGGTTAGGGTTAGGGTTAGGGTTAGACTCTTAGGGTAAGGGTTAGACTTAGGCTCTTAGGGTTAGGGTTAGACTCAGGCTCTTAGGGTGAGGGTTAGACTCAGGCTCTTAGGGTGAGGGTTAGACTCAGGCTCTTAGGGTTAGGGTTAGAATCAGGCTCTTAGGGTTAGGGTCAGACTCAGTACTATATATTTGGGTACTGCAGCCGCCCTTTTGGTGGAGCGCTGCTGACATCTAGCGAAATATACTTGGGTACTTCAGCCGGGTTTAGGGTTAGGGTTAGGGTTAGACTGTTAGGGTTAGGGTTAGGGTTAGGGTTAGACTCTTAGGGTTAGGGTTAGGGTTAGGGTTAGGGTTAGACTCTTAGGGTTAGGGTTAGACTCTTAGGGTTAGGGTTAGGGTTAGGGTTAGGGTTAGACTCTTAGGGTTAGGGTTAGACTCTTAGGGTTAGGGTTAGGGTTAGGGTTAGACTCTTAGGGTTAGGGTTAGGGTTACGGTTAGACTCTTAGGGTTAGAGTTAGGGTTAGGGTTAGACTCTTAGGGTTAGGGTTAGACTCTTAGGGTTAGGGTTGGGGTTAGGGTTAGACTCTTAGGGTTAGGGTTAGACTCTTAGGGTTAGAGTTAGGGTTAGGGTTAGGGTTAGACACTTAGGGTTAGGGTTAGGGTGAGGGTTAGACTCTTAGGGTTAGGGTTATATTCAGGGTTAGGGTTAGACTCTTAGGGTTAGGGTTAGGGTTAGGGTTAGACTCTTAGGGTTAGGGTTAGGGTGAGGGTTAGACTCTTAGGGTTAGGGTTATATTCAGGGTTAGGGTTAGACTCTTAGGGTTAGGGTTAGGGTTAGGGTTAGACTCTTAGGGTTAGGGTTAGGGTTAGGCTCTTAGGGTTAGGGTTAGACTCAGGCTCTTAGGGTGAGGGTTAGACTCAGGCTCTTAGGGTTAGGGTTAGACTCAGGCTCTTAGGGTGAGGGTTAGACTCAGGCTCTTAGGGTTAGGGTTAGACTCAGGCTCTTAGGGTGAGGGTCAGACTCAGTACTATATATTTGGGTACTGCAGCCGCCCTTTTGGTGGAGCGCTGCTGCCATCTAGCGAAATATACTTGGGTATTGCAGCCGGCGCTCTTGGTGGAGCGCTGCTGCCATCTAGCGAAATATATTTGGGTACTGCAGCCGGCGCTGTTGGTGGAGCGCTGCTGCCATCTAGCGAAATATATTTGGGTACTGCAGCCGCCCTTTTGGTGGAGCGCTGCTGCCATCTAGCGAAATATATTTGGGTACTGCAGCCGGCGCTGTTGGTGGAGCTCTGCTGCCATCTAGCGAAATATACTTGGGTACTGCAGCCGCCCTTTTGGTGGAGCGCTGCTGCCATCTAGCGAAATGTAATTGGGTACTGCAGCCGCCCGGTTGGTGGAGCGCTGCTGCCATCTAGCGAAATATACTTGGGTACTGCAGCCGGCCCTGTTGGTGGAGCGCTGCTGCCATCTAGCGAAATATACTTGGGTACTGCAGCCGGCCCTGTTGGTGGAGCGCTGCTGCCATCTAGCGAAATATATTTGGGTACTGCAGCCGGCCCGGTTGGTGGAGCGCTGCTGCCATCTAGCGAAATGTAATTGGGTACTGCAGCCGCCCGGTTGGTGGAGCGCTGCTGCCATCTAGCGAAATATACTTGGGTACTGCAGCCGCCCGGTTGGTGGAGCGCTGCTGCCATCTAGCGAAATATACTTGGGTACTGCAGCCGGCCCTGTTGGTGGAGCGCTGCTGCCATCTAGCGAAATATACTTGGGTACTGCAGCCGCCCGGTTGGTGGAGCGCTGCTGCCATCTAGCGAAATATACTTGGGTACTGCAGCCGGCGCTGTTGGTGGAGCGCTGCTGCCATCTAGCGAAATATATTTGGGTACTGCAGCCGGCGCTGTTGGTGGAGCGCTGCTGCCATCTAGCGAAATATATTTGGGTACTGCAGCCGGCTCTGTTGGTGGAGCGCTGCTGCCATCTAGCGAAATATATTTGGGTACTGCAGCCGGAGCTGTTGGTGGAGCGCTGCTGCCATCTAGCGAAATATATTTGGGTACTGCAGCCGGCTCTGTTGGTGGAGCGCTGCTGCCATCTAGCGAAATATACTTGGGTACTTCAGCCGGGTTTAGGGTTAGGGTTAGGGTTAGACTGTTAGGGTTAGGGTTAGACTTTTAGGGTTAGACTCTTAGGGTTAGACTCTTAGGGTTAGGGTTAGACTCTTACGGTTAGGGTTAGGGTTAGGCTTAGGGTTAGGCTTAGACTCTTAGGGTTAGGGTTAGACTCTTAGGGTTAGGGTTAGGGTTAGAGTTAGGGTTAGACTCTTAGGGTTAGGGTTAGACTCTTAGGGTTAGGGTTAGGGTTAGACTCTTAGGGTTAGGGTTAGACTCTTAGGGTTAGGGTTAGGGTTAGGGTTAGGGTTAGACTCTTAGGGTTAGGGTTAGACTCTTAGGGTTAGGGTTAGGGTTAGGGTTAGGGTTAGACTCTTAGGGTTAGGGTTAGACTCTTAGGGTTAGGGTTAGGGTTAGGGTTAGACTCTTAGGGTTAGGGTTAGACTCTTAGGGTTAGAGTTAGGGTTAGGGTTAGGGTTAGACACTTAGGGTTAGGGTTAGGGTGAGGGTTAGACTCTTAGGGTTAGGGTTATATTCAGGGTTAGGGTTAGACTCTTAGGGTTAGGGTTAGGGTTAGGGTTAGACTCTTAGGGTAAGGGTTAGACTTAGGCTCTTAGGGTTAGGGTTAGACTCAGGCTCTTAGGGTTAGGGTTAGGGTTAGGCTCTTAGGGTTAGGGTTAGACTCAGGCTCTTAGGGTGAGGGTTAGACTCAGGCTCTTAGGGTTAGGGTTAGACTCAGGCTCTTAGGGTGAGGGTTAGACTCAGGCTCTTAGGGTTAGGGTTAGACTCAGGCTCTTAGGGTTAGGGTCAGACTCAGTACTATATATTTGGGTACTGCAGCCGCCCTTTTGGTGGAGCGCTGCTGCCATCTAGCGAAATATACTTGGGTATTGCAGCCGGCGCTCTTGGTGGAGCGCTGCTGCCATCTAGCGAAATATATTTGGGTACTGCAGCCGGCCCTGTTGGTGGAGCGCTGCTGCCATCTAGCGAAATATATTTGGGTACTGCAGCCGCCCTTTTGGTGGAGCGCTGCTGCCATCTAGCGAAATATATTTGGGTACTGCAGCCGGCGCTGTTGGTGGAGCTCTGCTGCCATCTAGCGAAATATACTTGGGTACTGCAGCCGCCCTTTTGGTGGAGCGCTGCTGCCATCTAGCGAAATGTAATTGGGTACTGCAGCCGCCCGGTTGGTGGAGTGCTGCTGCCATCTAGCGAAATATACTTGGCTACTGCAGCCGGCCCTGTTGGTGGAGCGCTGCTGCCATCTAGCGAAATATACTTGGGTACTGCAGCCGCCCGGTTTGTGGAGCGCTGCTGCCATCTAGCGAAATATATTTGGGTACTGCAGCCGGCCCGGTTGGTGGAGCGCTGCTGCCATCTAGCGAAATGTAATTGGGTACTGCAGCCGCCCGGTTGGTGGAGCGCTGCTGCCATCTAGCGAAATATACTTGGGTACTGCAGCCGCCCGGTTGGTGGAGCGCTGCTGCCATCTAGCGAAATATACTTGGGTACTGCAGCCGGCCCTGTTGGTGGAGCGCTGCTGCCATCTAGCGAAATATATTTGGGTACTGCAGCCGCCCGGTTGGTGGAGCGCTGCTGCCATCTAGCGAAATATACTTGGGTACTGCAGCCGGCGCTGTTGGTGGAGCGCTGCTGCCATCTAGCGAAATATATTTGGGTACTGCAGCCGGCGCTGTTGGTGGAGCGCTGCTGCCATCTAGCGAAATATATTTGGGTACTGCAGCCGGCTCTGTTGGTGGAGCGCTGCTGCCATCTAGCGAAATATATTTGGGTACTGCAGCCGGAGCTGTTGGTGGAGCGCTGCTGCCATCTAGCGAAATATATTTGGGTACTGCAGCCGGCTCTGTTGGTGGAGCGCTGCTGCCATCTAGCGAAATATACTTGGGTACTTCAGCCGGGTTTAGGGTTAGGGTTAGGGTTAGACTGTTAGGGTTAGGGTTAGACTTTTAGGGTTAGACTCTTAGGGTTAGACTCTTAGGGTTAGGGTTAGACTCTTACGGTTAGGGTTAGGGTTAGGCTTAGGGTTAGGCTTAGACTCTTAGGGTTAGGGTTAGACTCTTAGGGTTAGGGTTAGGGTTAGAGTTAGGGTTAGACTCTTAGGGTTAGGGTTAGACTCTTAGGGTTAGGGTTAGGGTTAGGGTTAGACTCTTAGGGTTAGGGTTAGACTCTTAGGGTTAGGGTTAGGGTTAGGGTTAGGGTTAGACTCTTAGGGTTAGGGTTAGACTCTTAGGGTTAGGGTTAGGGTTAGGGTTAGGGTTAGACTCTTAGGGTTAGGGTTAGACTCTTAGGGTTAGGGTTAGGGTTAGGGTTAGACTCTTAGGGTTAGGGTTAGGGTTACGGTTAGACTCTTAGGGTTAGAGTTAGGGTTAGGGTTAGACTCTTAGGGTTAGGGTTAGACTCTTAGGGTTAGGGTTGGGGTTAGGGTTAGACTCTTAGGGTTAGGGTTAGACTCTTAGGGTTAGAGTTAGGGTTAGGGTTAGGGTTAGACACTTAGGGTTAGGGTTAGGGTGAGGGTTAGACTCTTAGGGTTAGGGTTATATTCAGGGTTAGGGTTAGACTCTTAGGGTTAGGGTTAGGGTTAGGGTTAGACTCTTAGGGTAAGGGTTAGACTTAGGCTCTTAGGGTTAGGGTTAGACTCAGGCTCTTAGGGTGAGGGTTAGACTCAGGCTCTTAGGGTGAGGGTTAGACTCAGGCTCTTAGGGTTAGGGTTAGAATCAGGCTCTTAGGGTTAGGGTCAGACTCAGTACTATATATTTGGGTACTGCAGCCGCCCTTTTGGTGGAGCGCTGCTGACATCTAGCGAAATATACTTGGGTACTTCAGCCGGGTTTAGGGTTAGGGTTAGGGTTAGACTGTTAGGGTTAGGGTTAGGGTTAGGGTTAGACTCTTAGGGTTAGGGTTAGGGTTAGGGTTAGACTCTTAGGGTTAGGGTTAGACTCTTAGGGTTAGGGTTAGGGTTAGGGTTAGACTCTTAGGGTTAGGGTTAGACTCTTAGGGTTAGGGTAGGGTTAGGGTTAGACTCTTAGGGTTAGGGTTAGGGTTAGGGTTAGGGTTAGACTCTTAGGGTTAGGGTTAGGGTTAGGGTTAGACTCTTAGGGTTAGAGTTAGGGTTAGGGTTAGACTCTTAAGGTTAGGGTTAGACTCTTAGGGTTAGGGTTGGGGTTAGGGTTAGACTCTTAGGGTTAGGGTTAGACTCTTAGGGTTAAGGTTAGGGTTAGGGTTAGGGTTAGACTCTTAGGGTTAGGGTTAGACTCTTAGGGTTAGGGTTAGGGTTAGGGTTAGACTCTTAGGGTTAGGGTTAGGGTTACGGTTAGACTCTTAGGGTTAGAGTTAGGGTTAGGGTTAGACTCTTAGGGTTAGGGTTAGACTCTTAGGGTTAGGGTTGGGGTTAGGGTTAGACTCTTAGGGTTAGGGTTAGACTCTTAGGGTTAGAGTTAGGGTTAGGGTTAGGGTTAGACACTTAGGGTTAGGGTTAGGGTGAGGGTTAGACTCTTAGGGTTAGGGTTATATTCAGGGTTAGGGTTAGACTTTTAGGGTTAGGGTTAGGGTTAGGGTTAGACTCTTAGGGTAAGGGTTAGACTTAGGCTATTAGGGTTAGGGTTAGACTCAGGCTCTTAGGGTTAGGGTTAGACTCAGGCTCTTAGGGTGAGGGTTAGACTCAGGCTCTTAGGGTTAGGGTTAGACTCAGGCTCTTAGGGTTAGGGTCAGACTCAGTACTATATATTTGGGTACTGCAGCCGCCCTTTTGGTGGAGCGCTGCTGCCATCTAGCGAAATATACTTGGGTATTGCAGCCGGCGCTCTTGGTGGAGCGCTGCTGCCATCTAGCGAAATATATTTGGGTACTGCAGCCGGCCCTGTTGGTGGAGCGCTGCTGCCATCTAGCGAAATATATTTGGGTACTGCAGCCGCCCTTTTGGTGGAGCGCTGCTGCCATCTAGCGAAATATATTTGGGTACTGCAGCCGGCGCTGTTGGTGGAGCTCTGCTGCCATCTAGCGAAATATACTTGGGTACTGCAGCCGCCCTTTTGGTGGAGCGCTGCTGCCATCTAGCGAAATGTAATTGGGTACTGCAGCCGCCCGGTTGGTGGAGCGCTGCTGCCATCTAGCGAAATGTAATTGGGTACTGCAGCCGCCCGGTTGGTGGAGCGCTGCTGCCATCTAGCGAAATATACTTGGGTACTGCAGCCGCCCGGTTGGTGGAGCGCTGCTGCCATCTAGCGAAATATATTTGGGTACTGCAGCCGGCGCTGTTAATGGAGCGCTGCTGCCATCTAGCGAAATGTAATTGGGTACTGCAGCCGCCCGGTTGGTTTAGCGCTGCTGCCATCTAGCGAAATATACTTGGGTACTGCAGCCGCCCGGTTGGTGGAGCGCTGCTGCCATCTAGCGAAATATACTTGGGTACTGCAGCCGGCCCTGTTGGTGGAGCGCTGCTGCCATCTAGCGAAATATACTTGGGTACTGCAGCCGCCCGGTTGGTGGAGCGCTGCTGCCATCTAGCGAAATATACTTGGGTACTGCAGCCGGCGCTGTTGGTGGAGCGCTGCTGCCATCTAGCGAAATATATTTGGGTACTGCAGCCGGCGCTGTTGGTGGAGCGCTGCTGCCATCTAGCGAAATATACTTGGGTACTGCAGCCGGCCCTGTTGGTGGAGCGCTGCTGCCATCTAGCGAAATATATTTGGGTACTGCAGCCGGCGCTGTTGGTGGAGCGCTGCTGCCATCTAGCGAAATATATTTGGGTACTGCAGCCGCCCGGTTGGTGGAGCGCTGCTGCCATCTAGCGAAATATACTTGGGTACTTCAGCCGGGTTTAGGGTTAGGGTTAGGGTTAGACTGTTAGGGTTAGGGTTAGACTCTTAGGGTTAGACTCTTAGGGTTAGACTCTTAGGGTTAGGGTTAGGGTTAGGGTTAGGGTTAGGGTTAGACTCTTAGGGTTAGGGTTAGACTCTTAGGGTTAGGGTTAGGGTTAGGGTTAGGGTTAGACTCTTAGGGTTAGGGTTAGACTCTTAGGGTTAGGGTTAGGGTTAGGGTTAGGGTTAGACTCTTAGGGTTAGGGTTAGACTCTTAGGGTTAGGGTTAGGGTTAGGGTTAGGGTTAGACTCTTAGGGTTAGGGTTAGACTCTTAGGGTTAGGGTTAGGGTTAGGGTTAGACTCTTAGGGTTAGGGTTAGGGTTAGGGTTAGACTCTTAGGGTTAGGGTTACGGTTAGACTCTTAGGGTTAGAGTTAGGGTTAGGGTTAGACTCTTAAGGTTAGGGTTAGACTCTTAGGGTTAGGGTTGGTGTTAGGGTTAGACTCTTAGGGTTAGGGTTAGACTCTTAGGGTTAAGGTTAGGGTTAGGGTTAGACACTTAGGGTTAGGGTTAGGGTGAGGGTTAGACTCTTAGGGTTAGGGTTATATTCAGATTATGGTTAGACTCTTAGGGTTAGGGTTAGGGTTAGGGTTAGACTCTTAGGGTAAGGGTTAGACTTAGGCTCTTAGGGTTAGGGTTAGACTCAGGCTCTTAGGGTTAGGGTTAGACTCAGGCTCTTAGGGTGAGGGTTAGACTCAGGCTCTTAGGGTTAGGGTTAGACTCAGGCTCTTCGGGTTAGGGTTAGACTCAGGCTCTTAGGGTGAGGGTTAGACTCAGGCTCTTAGGGTTAGGGTTAGACTCAGGCTCTTAGGGTTAGGGTCAGACTCAGTACTATATATTTGGGTACTGCAGCCGCCCTTTTGGTGGAGCGCTGCTGCCATCTAGCGAAATATACTTGGGTATTGCAGCCGGTGCTGTTGGTGGAGCGCTGCTGCCATCTAGCGAAATATACTTGGGTACTGCAGCCGGCTCTGTTGGTGGAGCGCTGCTGCCATCTAGCGAAATATATTTGGGTACTGCAGCAGGGTTTAGGGTTAGGGTTAGGGTTAGACTGTTAGGGTTAGGGTTAGGGTTAGGGTTAGACTCTTAGGGTTAGACTCTTAGGGTTAGGGTTAGACTCACTACTATATATTTGGGTAGTGCAGCCACCCTTTTTGTGGAGCGCTGCTGCCATCTAGCGAAATATACTTGAGTACTGCAGCCGGCCCTGTTGGTGGAGCGCTGCTGCCATCTAGCGAAATATACTTTGGTACTGCAGCCGCCCGGTTGGTTGAGCACTGCCGCCGTCTAGCGAAATATACTTGGGTACTGCAGCCGCCCTTTTGGTGGAGCGCTGCTGCCATCTAGCGAAATATATTTGGGTACTGCAGCCGGCGCTGTTGGTGGATCGCTGCTGCCATCTAGCGAAATATATTTGGGTACTGCAGCCGGCGCTGTTTGTGGAGCGCTGCTGCCATCTAGCGAAATATATTTGGGTACTGCAGCCGGCTCTGTTGGTGGAGCGCTGCTGCCATCTAGCGAAATATACTTGGGTACTTCAGCCGGGTTTAGGGTTAGGGTTAGGGTTAGACTGTTAGGGTTAGGGTTAGGGTTAGGGTTAGACTCTTAGGGTTAGACTCTTAGGGTTAGGGTTAGACTCTTACGGTTAGAGTTAGGGTTAGGGTTAGGGTTAGGGTTAGGGTTAGACTCTTAGGGTTAGGGTTAGACTCTTAGGGTTAGGGTTAGGGTTAGGGTTAGACTCTTAGGGTTAGGGTTAGACTCTTAGGGTTAGGGTTAAGGTTAGGGTTAGGGTTAGACTCTTAGGGTTAGGGTTAGACTCTTAGGGTTATGGTTAGGGTTAGGGTTAGACTCTTAGGGTTAGGGTTAGGGTTAGGGTTAGGGTTACACTCTTAGGCTTAGGGTTAGGGTTAGGGTTAGACTCTTAGGGTTAGGGTTAGACTTAGGCTCTTAGGGTTAGGGTTAGACTCAGGCTCTTAGGGTTAGGGTTAGACTCAGGCTCTTACGGTTAGGGTTAGACTCAGGCTCTTAGGGTTAGGGTTAGACACAGGCTCTTAGGGTTAGGGTCAGATTTAGTACTATATATTTGTGTACTGCAGCCGCCCTTTTGGTGGAACGCTGCTGCCATCTAGCGAAATATACTTGGGTACTGCAGCCGGCCCTGTTGGTGGAGCGCTGCTGCCATCTAGCGAAATATACTTGGGTACTGCAGCCGCCCGGTTGGTGGAGCGCTGCTGCCATCTAGCGAAATATACTTGGGTACTGCAGCCGGCCCTGTTGGTGGAGCGCTGCTGCCATCTAGCGAAATATACTTGGGTACTGCAGCCGCCCGGTTGGTGTAGCGCTGCTGCCATCTAGCGAAATATACTTGGGTACTGCAGCCGCCCGGTTGGTGGAGCGCTGCTGCCATCTAGCGAAATATACTTGGGTACTGCAGCCGGCCCTGTTGGTGGAGCGCTGCTGCCATCTAGCGAAATATATTTGGGTACTGCAGCCGGCGCTGTTGGTGGAGCGCTGCTGCCATCTAGCGAAATATATTTGGGTACTGCAGCCGGCTCTGTTTGTGGAGCGCTGCTGCCATCTAGCGAAATATACTTGGGTACTTCAGCCGGGTTTAGGGTTAGGGTTAGGGTTAGACTGTTAGGGTTAGTGTTAGACTCTTAGGGTTAGACTCTTAGGGTTAGACTCTTAGGGTTAGGGTTAGACTCTTACGGTTAGGGTTAGGGTTAGGGTTAGGGTTAGACTCTTAGGGTTAGGGTTAGACTCTTAGGGTTAGGGTTAGGGTTAGGGTTAGGGTTAGACTCTTAGGGTTAGGGTTAGACTCTTAGGGTTAGGGTTAGGGTTAGACTCTTAGGGTTAGGGTTAGGGTGAGGGTTAGACTCTTAGGGTTAGGGTTATATTCAGGGTTAGGGTTAGACTCTTAGGGTTAGGGTTAGGGTTAGGGTTAGACTCTTAGGGTTAGGGTTAGGGTTAGGCTCTTAGGGTTAGGGTTAGACTCAGGCTCTTAGGGTGAGGGTTAGACTCAGGCTCTTAGGGTTAGGGTTAGACTCAGGCTCTTAGGGTGAGGGTTAGACTCAGGCTCTTAGGGTTAGGGTTAGACTCAGGCTCTTAGGGTTAGGGTCAGACTCAGTACTATATATTTGGGTACTGCAGCCGCCCTTTTGGTGGAGCGCTGCTGCCATCTAGCGAAATATACTTGGGTATTGCAGCCGGCGCTCTTGGTGGAGCGCTGCTGCCATCTAGCGAAATATATTTGGGTACTGCAGCCGGCCCTGTTGGTGGAGCGCTGCTGCCATCTAGCGAAATATATTTGGGTACTGCAGCCGCCCTTTTGGTGGAGCGCTGCTGCCATCTAGCGAAATATATTTGGGTACTGCAGCCGGCGCTGTTGGTGGAGCTCTGCTGCCATCTAGCGAAATATACTTGGGTACTGCAGCCGCCCTTTTGGTGGAGCGCTGCTGCCATCTAGCGAAATGTAATTGGGTACTGCAGCCGCCCGGTTGGTGGAGTGCTGCTGCCATCTAGCGAAATATACTTGGGTACTGCAGCCGGCCCTGTTGGTGGAGCGCTGCTGCCATCTAGCGAAATATACTTGGGTACTGCAGCCGCCCGGTTTGTGGAGCGCTGCTGCCATCTAGCGAAATATATTTGGGTACTGCAGCCGGCGCTGTTGGTGGAGCGCTGCTGCCATCTAGCGAAATATATTTGGGTACTGCAGCCGGCTCTGTTGGTGGAGCGCTGCTGCCATCTAGCGAAATATATTTGGGTACTGCAGCCGGAGCTGTTGGTGGAGCGCTGCTGCCATCTAGCGAAATATATTTGGGTACTGCAGCCGGCTCTGTTGGTGGAGCGCTGCTGCCATCTAGCGAAATATACTTGGGTACTTCAGCCGGGTTTAGGGTTAGGGTTAGGGTTAGACTGTTAGGGTTAGGGTTAGGGTTAGGGTTAGACTCTTAGGGTTAGGGTTAGGGTTAGGGTTAGGGTTAGACTCTTAGGGTTAGGGTTAGACTCTTAGGGTTAGGGTTAGGGTTAGGGTTAGGGTTAGACTCTTAGGGTTAGGGTTAGACTCTTAGGGTTAGGGTTAGGGTTAGGGTTAGACTCTTAGGGTTAGGGTTAGGGTTACGGTTAGACTCTTAGGGTTAGAGTTAGGGTTAGGGTTAGACTCTTAGGGTTAGGGTTAGACTCTTAGGGTTAGGGTTGGGGTTAGGGTTAGACTCTTAGGGTTAGGGTTAGACTCTTAGGGTTAGAGTTAGGGTTAGGGTTAGGGTTAGACACTTAGGGTTAGGGTTAGGGTGAGGGTTAGACTCTTAGGGTTAGGGTTATATTCAGGGTTAGGGTTAGACTCTTAGGGTTAGGGTTAGGGTTAGGGTTAGACTCTTAGGGTTAGGGTTAGGGTGAGGGTTAGACTCTTAGGGTTAGGGTTATATTCAGGGTTAGGGTTAGACTCTTAGGGTTAGGGTTAGGGTTAGGGTTAGACTCTTAGGGTTAGGGTTAGGGTTAGGCTCTTAGGGTTAGGGTTAGACTCAGGCTCTTAGGGTGAGGGTTAGACTCAGGCTCTTAGGGTTAGGGTTAGACTCAGGCTCTTAGGGTGAGGGTTAGACTCAGGCTCTTAGGGTTAGGGTTAGACTCAGGCTCTTAGGGTGAGGGTCAGACTCAGTACTATATATTTGGGTACTGCAGCCGCCCTTTTGGTGGAGCGCTGCTGCCATCTAGCGAAATATACTTGGGTATTGCAGCCGGCGCTCTTGGTGGAGCGCTGCTGCCATCTAGCGAAATATATTTGGGTACTGCAGCCGGCCCTGTTGGTGGAGCGCTGCTGCCATCTAGCGAAATATATTTGGGTACTGCAGCCGCCCTTTTGGTGGAGCGCTGCTGCCATCTAGCGAAATATATTTGGGTACTGCAGCCGGCGCTGTTGGTGGAGCTCTGCTGCCATCTAGCGAAATATACTTGGGTACTGCAGCCGCCCTTTTGGTGGAGCGCTGCTGCCATCTAGCGAAATGTAATTGGGTACTGCAGCCGCCCGGTTGGTGGAGCGCTGCTGCCATCTAGCGAAATATACTTGGGTACTGCAGCCGGCCCTGTTGGTGGAGCGCTGCTGCCATCTAGCGAAATATACTTGGGTACTGCAGCCGGCCCTGTTGGTGGAGCGCTGCTGCCATCTAGCGAAATATATTTGGGTACTGCAGCCGGCCCGGTTGGTGGAGCGCTGCTGCCATCTAGCGAAATGTAATTGGGTACTGCAGCCGCCCGGTTGGTGGAGCGCTGCTGCCATCTAGCGAAATATACTTGGGTACTGCAGCCGCCCGGTTGGTGGAGCGCTGCTGCCATCTAGCGAAATATACTTGGGTACTGCAGCCGGCCCTGTTGGTGGAGCGCTGCTGCCATCTAGCGAAATATACTTGGGTACTGCAGCCGCCCGGTTGGTGGAGCGCTGCTGCCATCTAGCGAAATATACTTGGGTACTGCAGCCGGCGCTGTTGGTGGAGCGCTGCTGCCATCTAGCGAAATATATTTGGGTACTGCAGCCGGCGCTGTTGGTGGAGCGCTGCTGCCATCTAGCGAAATATATTTGGGTACTGCAGCCGGCTCTGTTGGTGGAGCGCTGCTGCCATCTAGCGAAATATATTTGGGTACTGCAGCCGGAGCTGTTGGTGGAGCGCTGCTGCCATCTAGCGAAATATATTTGGGTACTGCAGCCGGCTCTGTTGGTGGAGCGCTGCTGCCATCTAGCGAAATATACTTGGGTACTTCAGCCGGGTTTAGGGTTAGGGTTAGGGTTAGACTGTTAGGGTTAGGGTTAGACTTTTAGGGTTAGACTCTTAGGGTTAGACTCTTAGGGTTAGGGTTAGACTCTTACGGTTAGGGTTAGGGTTAGGCTTAGGGTTAGGCTTAGACTCTTAGGGTTAGGGTTAGACTCTTAGGGTTAGGGTTAGGGTTAGAGTTAGGGTTAGACTCTTAGGGTTAGGGTTAGACTCTTAGGGTTAGGGTTAGGGTTAGACTCTTAGGGTTAGGGTTAGACTCTTAGGGTTAGGGTTAGGGTTAGGGTTAGGGTTAGACTCTTAGGGTTAGGGTTAGACTCTTAGGGTTAGGGTTAGGGTTAGGGTTAGGGTTAGACTCTTAGGGTTAGGGTTAGACTCTTAGGGTTAGGGTTAGGGTTAGGGTTAGACTCTTAGGGTTAGGGTTAGGGTTACGGTTAGACTCTTAGGGTTAGAGTTAGGGTTAGGGTTAGACTCTTAGGGTTAGGGTTAGACTCTTAGGGTTAGGGTTGGGGTTAGGGTTAGACTCTTAGGGTTAGGGTTAGACTCTTAGGGTTAGAGTTAGGGTTAGGGTTAGGGTTAGACACTTAGGGTTAGGGTTAGGGTGAGGGTTAGACTCTTAGGGTTAGGGTTATATTCAGGGTTAGGGTTAGACTCTTAGGGTTAGGGTTAGGGTTAGGGTTAGACTCTTAGGGTAAGGGTTAGACTTAGGCTCTTAGGGTTAGGGTTAGACTCAGGCTCTTAGGGTGAGGGTTAGACTCAGGCTCTTAGGGTGAGGGTTAGACTCAGGCTCTTAGGGTTAGGGTTAGAATCAGGCTCTTAGGGTTAGGGTCAGACTCAGTACTATATATTTGGGTACTGCAGCCGCCCTTTTGGTGGAGCGCTGCTGACATCTAGCGAAATATACTTGGGTACTTCAGCCGGGTTTAGGGTTAGGGTTAGGGTTAGACTGTTAGGGTTAGGGTTAGGGTTAGGGTTAGACTCTTAGGGTTAGGGTTAGGGTTAGGGTTAGGGTTAGACTCTTAGGGTTAGGGTTAGACTCTTAGGGTTAGGGTTAGGGTTAGGGTTAGGGTTAGACTCTTAGGGTTAGGGTTAGACTCTTAGGGTTAGGGTTAGGGTTAGGGTTAGACTCTTAGGGTTAGGGTTAGGGTTACGGTTAGACTCTTAGGGTTAGAGTTAGGGTTAGGGTTAGACTCTTAGGGTTAGGGTTAGACTCTTAGGGTTAGGGTTGGGGTTAGGGTTAGACTCTTAGGGTTAGGGTTAGACTCTTAGGGTTAGAGTTAGGGTTAGGGTTAGGGTTAGACACTTAGGGTTAGGGTTAGGGTGAGGGTTAGACTCTTAGGGTTAGGGTTATATTCAGGGTTAGGGTTAGACTCTTAGGGTTAGGGTTAGGGTTAGGGTTAGACTCTTAGGGTAAGGGTTAGACTTAGGCTCTTAGGGTTAGGGTTAGACTCAGGCTCTTAGGGTGAGGGTTAGACTCAGGCTCTTAGGGTGAGGGTTAGACTCAGGCTCTTAGGGTTAGGGTTAGAATCAGGCTCTTAGGGTTAGGGTCAGACTCAGTACTATATATTTGGGTACTGCAGCCGCCCTTTTGGTGGAGCGCTGCTGCCATCTAGCGAAATATACTTGGGTACTGCAGCCGCCCGGTTGGTGGAGCGCTGCTGCCATCTAGCGAAATATACTTGGGTACTGCAGCCGGCCCTGTTGGTGGAGCGCTGCTGCCATCTAGCGAAATATATTTGGGTACTGCAGCCGGCGCTGTTGGTGGAGCGCTGCTGCCATCTAGCGAAATATATTTGGGTACTGCAGCCGGCTCTGTTGGTGGAGCGCTGCTGCCATCTAGCGAAATATATTTGGGTACTGCAGCCGGCTCTGTTGGTGGAGCGCTGCTGCCATCTAGCGAAATATACTTGGGTACTTCAGCCGGGTTTAGGGTTAGGGTTAGGGTTAGACTGTTAGGGTTAGGGTTAGGGTTAGGGTTAGACTCTTAGGGTTAGACTCTTAGGGTTAGGGTTAGGGTTAGGGTTAGACTCTTAGGGTTAGACTCTTAGGGTTAGGGTTAGACTCTTACGGTTAGGGTTAGGGTTAGGGTTAGGGTTAGGGTTAGACTCTTAGGGTTAGGGATAGACTCTTAGGGTTAGGGTTAGGGTTAGGGTTAGACTCTTAGGGTTAGGGTTAGACTCTTAGGGTTAGGGTTAAGGTTAGGGTTAGGGTAAGACTCTTAGGGTTAGGGTTAGACTCTTAGGGTTAGGGTTAGGGTTAGGGTTAGACTCTTAGGGTTAGGGTTAGGGTTAGGGTTAGGGTTACACTCTTAGGCTTAGGGTAAGGGTTAGGGTTAGACTCTTAGGGTTAGGGTTGGTGTTAGGGTTAGACTCTTAGGGTTAGGGTTAGACTCTTAGGGTTAAGGTTAGGGTTAGGGTTAGACACTTAGGGTTAGGGTTAGGGTGAGGGTTAGACTCTTAGGGTTAGGGTTATATTCAGATTATGGTTAGACTCTTAGGGTTAGGGTTAGGGTTAGGGTTAGACTCTTAGGGTAAGGGTTAGACTTAGGCTCTTAGGGTTAGGGTTAGACTCAGGCTCTTAGGGTTAGGGTTAGACTCAGGCTCTTAGGGTGAGGGTTAGACTCAGGCTCTTAGGGTCAGGGTTAGACTCAGGCTCTTCGGGTTAGGGTTAGACTCAGGCTCTTAGGGTGAGGGTTAGACTCAGGCTCTTAGGGTTAGGGTTAGACTCAGGCTCTTAGGGTTAGGGTCAGACTCAGTACTATATATTTGGGTACTGCAGCCGCCCTTTTGGTGGAGCGCTGCTGCCATCTAGCGAAATATACTTGGGTATTGCAGCCGGTGCTGTTGGTGGAGCGCTGCTGCCATCTAGCGAAATATACTTGGGTACTGCAGCCGGCTCTGTTGGTGGAGCGCTGCTGCCATCTAGCGAAATATATTTGGGTACTGCAGCCGGGTTTAGGGTTAGGGTTAGGGTTAGACTGTTAGGGTTAGGGTTAGGGTTAGGGTTAGACTCTTAGGGTTAGACTCTTAGGGTTAGGGTTAGACTCACTACTATATATTTGGGTAGTGCAGCCACCCTTTTTGTGGAGCGCTGCTGCCATCTAGCGAAATATACTTGAGTACTGCAGCCGGCCCTGTTGGTGGAGCGCTGCTGCCATCTAGCGAAATATATTTGGGTACTGCAGCCGGCGCTGTTGGTGGATCGCTGCTGCCATCTAGCGAAATATATTTGGGTACTGCAGCCGGCGCTGTTTGTGGAGCGCTGCTGCCATCTAGCGAAATATATTTGGGTACTGCAGCCGGCTCTGTTGGTGGAGCGCTGCTGCCATCTAGCGAAATATACTTGGGTACTTCAGCCGGGTTTAGGGTTAGGGTTAGGGTTAGACTGTTAGGGTTAGGGTTAGGGTTAGGGTTAGACTCTTAGGGTTAGACTCTTAGGGTTAGGGTTAGACTCTTACGGTTAGAGTTAGGGTTAGGGTTAGGGTTAGGGTTAGACTCTTAGGGTTAGGGTTAGACTCTTAGGGTTAGGGTTAGGGTTAGGGTTAGACTCTTAGGGTTAGGGTTAGACTCTTAGGGTTAGGGTTAAGGTTAGGGTTAGGGTTAGACTCTTAGGGTTAGGGTTAGACTCTTAGGGTTAGGGTTAGGGTTAGGGTTAGACTCTTAGGGTTAGGGTTAGGGTTAGGGTTAGGGTTACACTCTTAGGCTTAGGGTTAGGGTTAGGGTTAGACTCTTAGGGTTAGGGTTAGACTTAGGCTCTTAAGGTTAGGGTTAGACTCAGGCTCTTAGGGTTAGGGTTAGACTCAGGCTCTTACGGTTAGGGTTAGACTCAGGCTCTTAGGGTTAGGGTTAGACACAGGCTCTTAGGGTTAGGGTCAGATTTAGTACTATATATTTGTGTACTGCAGCCGCCCTTTTGGTGGAACGCTGCTGCCATCTAGCGAAATATACTTGGGTACTGCAGCCGGCCCTGTTGGTGGAGCGCTGCTGCCATCTAGCGAAATATACTTGGGTACTGCAGCCGCCCGGTTGGTGGAGCGCTGCTGCCATCTAGCGAAATATACTTGGGTACTGCAGCCGGCCCTGTTGGTGGAGCGCTGCTGCCATCTAGCGAAATATACTTGGGTACTGCAGCCGCCCGGTTGGTGTAGCGCTGCTGCCATCTA
Organism: Falco punctatus; assembly: GCF_963210335.1. Lineage (NCBI taxonomy): Eukaryota > Metazoa > Chordata > Aves > Falconiformes > Falconidae > Falco > Falco punctatus. The sequence continues at coordinate 829,065 of NW_027660079.1, forward strand.
GCGAAATATACTTGGGTACTGCAGCCGCCCGGTTGGTGGAGCGCTGCTGCCATCTAGCGAAATATACTTGGGTACTGCAGCCGGCCCTGTTGGTGGAGCGCTGCTGCCATCTAGCGAAATATATTTGGGTACTGCAGCCGGCGCTGTTGGTGGAGCGCTGCTGCCATCTAGCGAAATATATTTGGGTACTGCAGCCGGCTCTGTTTGTGGAGCGCTGCTGCCATCTAGCGAAATATACTTGGGTACTTCAGCCGGGTTTAGGGTTAGGGTTAGGGTTAGACTGTTAGGGTTAGGGTTAGACTCTTAGGGTTAGACTCTTAGGGTTAGACTCTTAGGGTTAGGGTTAGACTCTTACGGTTAGGGTTAGGGTTAGGGTTAGGGTTAGACTCTTAGGGTTAGGGTTAGACTCTTAGGGTTAGGGTTAGGGTTAGGGTTAGGGTTAGACTCTTAGGGTTAGGGTTAGACTCTTAGGGTTAGGGTTAGGGTTAGACTCTTAGGGTTAGGGTTAGGGTGAGGGTTAGACTCTTAGGGTTAGGGTTATATTCAGGGTTAGGGTTAGACTCTTAGGGTTAGGGTTAGGGTTAGGGTTAGACTCTTAGGGTTAGGGTTAGGGTTAGGCTCTTAGGGTTAGGGTTAGACTCAGGCTCTTAGGGTGAGGGTTAGACTCAGGCTCTTAGGGTTAGGGTTAGACTCAGGCTCTTAGGGTGAGGGTTAGACTCAGGCTCTTAGGGTTAGGGTTAGACTCAGGCTCTTAGGGTTAGGGTCAGACTCAGTACTATATATTTGGGTACTGCAGCCGCCCTTTTGGTGGAGCGCTGCTGCCATCTAGCGAAATATACTTGGGTATTGCAGCCGGCGCTCTTGGTGGAGCGCTGCTGCCATCTAGCGAAATATATTTGGGTACTGCAGCCGGCCCTGTTGGTGGAGCGCTGCTGCCATCTAGCGAAATATATTTGGGTACTGCAGCCGCCCTTTTGGTGGAGCGCTGCTGCCATCTAGCGAAATATATTTGGGTACTGCAGCCGGCGCTGTTGGTGGAGCTCTGCTGCCATCTAGCGAAATATACTTGGGTACTGCAGCCGCCCTTTTGGTGGAGCGCTGCTGCCATCTAGCGAAATGTAATTGGGTACTGCAGCCGCCCGGTTGGTGGAGTGCTGCTGCCATCTAGCGAAATATACTTGGGTACTGCAGCCGGCCCTGTTGGTGGAGCGCTGCTGCCATCTAGCGAAATATACTTGGGTACTGCAGCCGCCCGGTTTGTGGAGCGCTGCTGCCATCTAGCGAAATATATTTGGGTACTGCAGCCGGCGCTGTTGGTGGAGCGCTGCTGCCATCTAGCGAAATATATTTGGGTACTGCAGCCGGCTCTGTTGGTGGAGCGCTGCTGCCATCTAGCGAAATATATTTGGGTACTGCAGCCGGAGCTGTTGGTGGAGCGCTGCTGCCATCTAGCGAAATATATTTGGGTACTGCAGCCGGCTCTGTTGGTGGAGCGCTGCTGCCATCTAGCGAAATATACTTGGGTACTTCAGCCGGGTTTAGGGTTAGGGTTAGGGTTAGACTGTTAGGGTTAGGGTTAGGGTTAGGGTTAGACTCTTAGGGTTAGGGTTAGGGTTAGGGTTAGGGTTAGACTCTTAGGGTTAGGGTTAGACTCTTAGGGTTAGGGTTAGGGTTAGGGTTAGGGTTAGACTCTTAGGGTTAGGGTTAGACTCTTAGGGTTAGGGTTAGGGTTAGGGTTAGACTCTTAGGGTTAGGGTTAGGGTTACGGTTAGACTCTTAGGGTTAGAGTTAGGGTTAGGGTTAGACTCTTAGGGTTAGGGTTAGACTCTTAGGGTTAGGGTTGGGGTTAGGGTTAGACTCTTAGGGTTAGGGTTAGACTCTTAGGGTTAGAGTTAGGGTTAGGGTTAGGGTTAGACACTTAGGGTTAGGGTTAGGGTGAGGGTTAGACTCTTAGGGTTAGGGTTATATTCAGGGTTAGGGTTAGACTCTTAGGGTTAGGGTTAGGGTTAGGGTTAGACTCTTAGGGTTAGGGTTAGGGTGAGGGTTAGACTCTTAGGGTTAGGGTTATATTCAGGGTTAGGGTTAGACTCTTAGGGTTAGGGTTAGGGTTAGGGTTAGACTCTTAGGGTTAGGGTTAGGGTTAGGCTCTTAGGGTTAGGGTTAGACTCAGGCTCTTAGGGTGAGGGTTAGACTCAGGCTCTTAGGGTTAGGGTTAGACTCAGGCTCTTAGGGTGAGGGTTAGACTCAGGCTCTTAGGGTTAGGGTTAGACTCAGGCTCTTAGGGTGAGGGTCAGACTCAGTACTATATATTTGGGTACTGCAGCCGCCCTTTTGGTGGAGCGCTGCTGCCATCTAGCGAAATATACTTGGGTATTGCAGCCGGCGCTCTTGGTGGAGCGCTGCTGCCATCTAGCGAAATATATTTGGGTACTGCAGCCGGCCCTGTTGGTGGAGCGCTGCTGCCATCTAGCGAAATATATTTGGGTACTGCAGCCGCCCTTTTGGTGGAGCGCTGCTGCCATCTAGCGAAATATATTTGGGTACTGCAGCCGGCGCTGTTGGTGGAGCTCTGCTGCCATCTAGCGAAATATACTTGGGTACTGCAGCCGCCCTTTTGGTGGAGCGCTGCTGCCATCTAGCGAAATGTAATTGGGTACTGCAGCCGCCCGGTTGGTGGAGCGCTGCTGCCATCTAGCGAAATATACTTGGGTACTGCAGCCGGCCCTGTTGGTGGAGCGCTGCTGCCATCTAGCGAAATATACTTGGGTACTGCAGCCGGCCCTGTTGGTGGAGCGCTGCTGCCATCTAGCGAAATATATTTGGGTACTGCAGCCGGCCCGGTTGGTGGAGCGCTGCTGCCATCTAGCGAAATGTAATTGGGTACTGCAGCCGCCCGGTTGGTGGAGCGCTGCTGCCATCTAGCGAAATATACTTGGGTACTGCAGCCGCCCGGTTGGTGGAGCGCTGCTGCCATCTAGCGAAATATACTTGGGTACTGCAGCCGGCCCTGTTGGTGGAGCGCTGCTGCCATCTAGCGAAATATACTTGGGTACTGCAGCCGCCCGGTTGGTGGAGCGCTGCTGCCATCTAGCGAAATATACTTGGGTACTGCAGCCGGCGCTGTTGGTGGAGCGCTGCTGCCATCTAGCGAAATATATTTGGGTACTGCAGCCGGCGCTGTTGGTGGAGCGCTGCTGCCATCTAGCGAAATATATTTGGGTACTGCAGCCGGCTCTGTTGGTGGAGCGCTGCTGCCATCTAGCGAAATATATTTGGGTACTGCAGCCGGAGCTGTTGGTGGAGCGCTGCTGCCATCTAGCGAAATATATTTGGGTACTGCAGCCGGCTCTGTTGGTGGAGCGCTGCTGCCATCTAGCGAAATATACTTGGGTACTTCAGCCGGGTTTAGGGTTAGGGTTAGGGTTAGACTGTTAGGGTTAGGGTTAGACTTTTAGGGTTAGACTCTTAGGGTTAGACTCTTAGGGTTAGGGTTAGACTCTTACGGTTAGGGTTAGGGTTAGGCTTAGGGTTAGGCTTAGACTCTTAGGGTTAGGGTTAGACTCTTAGGGTTAGGGTTAGGGTTAGAGTTAGGGTTAGACTCTTAGGGTTAGGGTTAGACTCTTAGGGTTAGGGTTAGGGTTAGACTCTTAGGGTTAGGGTTAGACTCTTAGGGTTAGGGTTAGGGTTAGGGTTAGGGTTAGACTCTTAGGGTTAGGGTTAGACTCTTAGGGTTAGGGTTAGGGTTAGGGTTAGGGTTAGACTCTTAGGGTTAGGGTTAGACTCTTAGGGTTAGGGTTAGGGTTAGGGTTAGACTCTTAGGGTTAGGGTTAGGGTTACGGTTAGACTCTTAGGGTTAGAGTTAGGGTTAGGGTTAGACTCTTAGGGTTAGGGTTAGACTCTTAGGGTTAGGGTTGGGGTTAGGGTTAGACTCTTAGGGTTAGGGTTAGACTCTTAGGGTTAGAGTTAGGGTTAGGGTTAGGGTTAGACACTTAGGGTTAGGGTTAGGGTGAGGGTTAGACTCTTAGGGTTAGGGTTATATTCAGGGTTAGGGTTAGACTCTTAGGGTTAGGGTTAGGGTTAGGGTTAGACTCTTAGGGTAAGGGTTAGACTTAGGCTCTTAGGGTTAGGGTTAGACTCAGGCTCTTAGGGTGAGGGTTAGACTCAGGCTCTTAGGGTGAGGGTTAGACTCAGGCTCTTAGGGTTAGGGTTAGAATCAGGCTCTTAGGGTTAGGGTCAGACTCAGTACTATATATTTGGGTACTGCAGCCGCCCTTTTGGTGGAGCGCTGCTGACATCTAGCGAAATATACTTGGGTACTTCAGCCGGGTTTAGGGTTAGGGTTAGGGTTAGACTGTTAGGGTTAGGGTTAGGGTTAGGGTTAGACTCTTAGGGTTAGGGTTAGGGTTAGGGTTAGGGTTAGACTCTTAGGGTTAGGGTTAGACTCTTAGGGTTAGGGTTAGGGTTAGGGTTAGGGTTAGACTCTTAGGGTTAGGGTTAGACTCTTAGGGTTAGGGTTAGGGTTAGGGTTAGACTCTTAGGGTTAGGGTTAGGGTTACGGTTAGACTCTTAGGGTTAGAGTTAGGGTTAGGGTTAGACTCTTAGGGTTAGGGTTAGACTCTTAGGGTTAGGGTTGGGGTTAGGGTTAGACTCTTAGGGTTAGGGTTAGACTCTTAGGGTTAGAGTTAGGGTTAGGGTTAGGGTTAGACACTTAGGGTTAGGGTTAGGGTGAGGGTTAGACTCTTAGGGTTAGGGTTATATTCAGGGTTAGGGTTAGACTCTTAGGGTTAGGGTTAGGGTTAGGGTTAGACTCTTAGGGTAAGGGTTAGACTTAGGCTCTTAGGGTTAGGGTTAGACTCAGGCTCTTAGGGTGAGGGTTAGACTCAGGCTCTTAGGGTGAGGGTTAGACTCAGGCTCTTAGGGTTAGGGTTAGAATCAGGCTCATAGGGTTAGGGTCAGACTCAGTACTATATATTTGGGTACTGCAGCCGCCCTTTTGGTGGAGCGCTGCTGCCATCTAGCGAAATATACTTGGGTACTGCAGCCGCCCGGTTGGTGGAGCGCTGCTGCCATCTAGCGAAATATACTTGGGTACTGCAGCCGCCCGGTTGGTGGAGCGCTGCTGCCATCTAGCGAAATATACTTGGGTACTGCAGCCGCCCGGTTGGTGGAGCGCTGCTGCCATCTAGCGAAATATATTTGGGTACTGCAGCCGGCCCGGTTGGTGGAGCGCTGCTGCCATCTAGCGAAATGTAATTGGGTACTGCAGCCGCCCGGTTGGTGGAGCGCTGCTGCCATCTAGCGAAATATACTTGGGTACTGCAGCCGCCCGGTTGGTGGAGCGCTGCTGCCATCTAGCGAAATATACTTGGGTACTGCAGCCGGCCCTGTTGGTGGAGCGCTGCTGCCATCTAGCGAAATATACTTGGGTACTGCAGCCGCCCGGTTGGTGGAGCGCTGCTGCCATCTAGCGAAATATACTTGGGTACTGCAGCCGGCGCTGTTGGTGGAGCGCTGCTGCCATCTAGCGAAATATATTTGGGTACTGCAGCCGGCGCTGTTGGTGGAGCGCTGCTGCCATCTAGCGAAATATATTTGGGTACTGCAGCCGGCTCTGTTGGTGGAGCGCTGCTGCCATCTAGCGAAATATATTTGGGTACTGCAGCCGGAGCTGTTGGTGGAGCGCTGCTGCCATCTAGCGAAATATATTTGGGTACTGCAGCCGGCTCTGTTGGTGGAGCGCTGCTGCCATCTAGCGAAATATACTTGGGTACTTCAGCCGGGTTTAGGGTTAGGGTTAGGGTTAGACTGTTAGGGTTAGGGTTAGACTTTTAGGGTTAGACTCTTAGGGTTAGACTCTTAGGGTTAGGGTTAGACTCTTACGGTTAGGGTTAGGGTTAGGCTTAGGGTTAGGCTTAGACTCTTAGGGTTAGGGTTAGACTCTTAGGGTTAGGGTTAGGGTTAGAGTTAGGGTTAGACTCTTAGGGTTAGGGTTAGACTCTTAGGGTTAGGGTTAGGGTTAGACTCTTAGGGTTAGGGTTAGACTCTTAGGGTTAGGGTTAGGGTTAGGGTTAGGGTTAGACTCTTAGGGTTAGGGTTAGACTCTTAGGGTTAGGGTTAGGGTTAGGGTTAGGGTTAGACTCTTAGGGTTAGGGTTAGACTCTTAGGGTTAGGGTTAGGGTTAGGGTTAGACTCTTAGGGTTAGGGTTAGGGTTACGGTTAGACTCTTAGGGTTAGAGTTAGGGTTAGGGTTAGACTCTTAGGGTTAGGGTTAGACTCTTAGGGTTAGGGTTGGGGTTAGGGTTAGACTCTTAGGGTTAGGGTTAGACTCTTAGGGTTAGAGTTAGGGTTAGGGTTAGGGTTAGACACTTAGGGTTAGGGTTAGGGTGAGGGTTAGACTCTTAGGGTTAGGGTTATATTCAGGGTTAGGGTTAGACTCTTAGGGTTAGGGTTAGGGTTAGGGTTAGACTCTTAGGGTAAGGGTTAGACTTAGGCTCTTAGGGTTAGGGTTAGACTCAGGCTCTTAGGGTGAGGGTTAGACTCAGGCTCTTAGGGTGAGGGTTAGACTCAGGCTCTTAGGGTTAGGGTTAGAATCAGGCTCTTAGGGTTAGGGTCAGACTCAGTACTATATATTTGGGTACTGCAGCCGCCCTTTTGGTGGAGCGCTGCTGACATCTAGCGAAATATACTTGGGTACTTCAGCCGGGTTTAGGGTTAGGGTTAGGGTTAGACTGTTAGGGTTAGGGTTAGGGTTAGGGTTAGACTCTTAGGGTTAGGGTTAGGGTTAGGGTTAGACTCTTAGGGTTAGGGTTAGACTCTTAGGGTTAGGGTTAGGGTTAGGGTTAGGGTTAGACTCTTAGGGTTAGGGTTAGACTCTTAGGGTTAGGGTTAGGGTTAGGGTTAGACTCTTAGGGTTAGGGTTAGGGTTACGGTTAGACTCTTAGGGTTAGAGTTAGGGTTAGGGTTAGACTCTTAGGGTTAGGGTTAGACTCTTAGGGTTAGGGTTGGGGTTAGGGTTAGACTCTTAGGGTTAGGGTTAGACTCTTAGGGTTAGAGTTAGGGTTAGGGTTAGGGTTAGACACTTAGGGTTAGGGTTAGGGTGAGGGTTAGACTCTTAGGGTTAGGGTTATATTCAGGGTTAGGGTTAGACTCTTAGGGTTAGGGTTAGGGTTAGGGTTAGACTCTTAGGGTAAGGGTTAGACTTAGGCTCTTAGGGTTAGGGTTAGACTCAGGCTCTTAGGGTGAGGGTTAGACTCAGGCTCTTAGGGTGAGGGTTAGACTCAGGCTCTTAGGGTTAGGGTTAGAATCAGGCTCTTAGGGTTAGGGTCAGACTCAGTACTATATATTTGGGTACTGCAGCCGCCCTTTTGGTGGAGCGCTGCTGCCATCTAGCGAAATATACTTGGGTACTGCAGCCGCCCGGTTGGTGGAGCGCTGCTGCCATCTAGCGAAATATACTTGGGTACTGCAGCCGGCCCTGTTGGTGGAGCGCTGCTGCCATCTAGCGAAATATATTTGGGTACTGCAGCCGGCGCTGTTGGTGGAGCGCTGCTGCCATCTAGCGAAATATATTTGGGTACTGCAGCCGGCTCTGTTGGTGGAGCGCTGCTGCCATCTAGCGAAATATATTTGGGTACTGCAGCCGGCTCTGTTGGTGGAGCGCTGCTGCCATCTAGCGAAATATACTTGGGTACTTCAGCCGGGTTTAGGGTTAGGGTTAGGGTTAGACTGTTAGGGTTAGGGTTAGGGTTAGGGTTAGACTCTTAGGGTTAGACTCTTAGGGTTAGGGTTAGACTCTTACGGTTAGGGTTAGGGTTAGGGTTAGGGTTAGGGTTAGACTCTTAGGGTTAGGGATAGACTCTTAGGGTTAGGGTTAGGGTTAGGGTTAGACTCTTAGGGTTAGGGTTAGACTCTTAGGGTTAGGGTTAAGGTTAGGGTTAGGGTAAGACTCTTAGGGTTAGGGTTAGACTCTTAGGGTTAGGGTTAGGGTTAGGGTTAGACTCTTAGGGTTAGGGTTAGGGTTAGGGTTAGGGTTACACTCTTAGGCTTAGGGTTAGGGTTAGGGTTAGACTCTTAGGGTTAGGGTTAGACTTAGGCTCTTAGGGTTAGGGTTAGACTCAGGCTCTTAGGGTTAGGGTTAGACTCAGGCTCTTACGGTTAGGGTTAGACTCAGGCTCTTAGGGTTAGGGTTAGACACAGGCTCTTAGGGTTAGGGTCAGATTTAGTACTATATATTTGTGTACTGCAGCCGCCCTTTTGGTGGAACGCTGCTGCCATCTAGCGAAATATACTTGGGTACTGCAGCCGGCCCTGTTGGTGGAGCGCTGCTGCCATCTAGCGAAATATACTTGGGTACTGCAGCCGCCCTTTTGGTGGAGCGCTGCTGCCATCTAGCGAAATATACTTGGGTACTGCAGCCGGCCCTGTTGGTGGAGCGCTGCTGCCATCTAGCGAAATATACTTGGGTACTGCAGCCGCCCGGTTGGTGGAGCGCTGCTGCCATCTAGCGAAATATAATTGGGTACTGCAGCCGCCCGGTTGGTGGAGCGCTGCTGCCATCTAGCGAAATATACTTGGGTACTGCAGCCGCCCTTTTGGTGGAGCGCTGCTGCCATCTAGCGAAATATATTTGGGTACTGCAGCCGGCCCTGTTGGTGTAGCGCTGCTGCCATCTAGCGAAATATACTTGGGTACTGCAGCCGCCCGGTTGGTGGAGCGCTGCTGCCATCTAGCGAAATATACTTGGGTACTTCAGCCGGGTTTAGGGTTAGGGTTAGGGTTAGACTCTTAGGGTTAGGTTTAGGGTTAGGGTTAGGGTTAGACTCTTAGGGTTAGGGTTAGACTCTTAGGGTTAGGGTTAGGGTTAGACTCTTAGGGTTAGGGTTAGGGTGAGGGTTAGACTCTTAGGGTTAGGGTTATATTCAGGGTTAGGGTTAGACTCTTAGGGTTAGGGTTAGGGTTAGGGTTAGACTCTTAGGGTTAGGGTTAGGGTTAGGCTCTTAGGGTTAGGGTTAGACTCAGGCTCTTAGGGTGAGGGTTAGACTCAGGCTCTTAGGGTTAGGGTTAGACTCAGGCTCTTAGGGTGAGGGTTAGACTCAGGCTCTTAGGGTTAGGGTTAGACTCAGGCTCTTAGGGTGAGGGTCAGACTCAGTACTATATATTTGGGTACTGCAGCCGCCCTGTTGGTGGAGCGCTGCTGCCATCTAGCGAAATATACTTGGGTATTGCAGCCGGCGCTCTTGGTGGAGCGCTGCTGCCATCTAGCGAAATATATTTGGGTACTGCAGCCGGCCCTGTTGGTGGAGCGATGCTGCCATCTAGCGAAATATATTTGGGTACTGCAGCCGCCCTTTTGGTGGAGCGCTGCTGCCATCTAGCGAAATATATTTGGGTACTGCAGCCGGCGCTGTTGGTGGAGCTCTGCTGCCATCTAGCGAAATATACTTGGGTACTGCAGCCGCCCTTTTGGTGGAGCGCTGCTGCCATCTAGCGAAATGTAATTGGGTACTGCAGCCGCCCGGTTGGTGGAGTGCTGCTGCCATCTAGCGAAATATACTTGGGTACTGCAGCCGGCCCTGTTGGTGGAGCGCTGCTGCCATCTAGCGAAATATACTTGGGTACTGCAGCCGCCCGGTTGGTGGAGCGCTGCTGCCATCTAGCGAAATATATTTGGGTACTGCAGCCGGCCCGGTTGGTGGAGCGCTGCTGCCATCTAGCGAAATGTAATTGGGTACTGCAGCCGCCCGGTTGGTGGAGCGCTGCTGCCATCTAGCGAAATATACTTGGGTACTGCAGCCGCCCGGTTGGTGGAGCGCTGCTGCCATCTAGCGAAATATACTTGGGTACTGCAGCCGGCCCTGTTGGTGGAGCGCTGCTGCCATCTAGCGAAATATATTTGGGTACTGCAGCCGCCCGGTTGGTGGAGCGCTGCTGCCATCTAGCGAAATATACTTGGGTACTGCAGCCGGCGCTGTTGGTGGAGCGCTGCTGCCATCTAGCGAAATATATTTGGGTACTGCAGCCGGCGCTGTTGGTGGAGCGCTGCTGCCATCTAGCGAAATATATTTGGGTACTGCAGCCGGCTCTGTTGGTGGAGCGCTGCTGCCATCTAGCGAAATATATTTGGGTACTGCAGCCGGAGCTGTTGGTGGAGCGCTGCTGCCATCTAGCGAAATATATTTGGGTACTGCAGCCGGCTCTGTTGGTGGAGCGCTGCTGCCATCTAGCGAAATATACTTGGGTACTTCAGCCGGGTTTAGGGTTAGGGTTAGGGTTAGACTGTTAGGGTTAGGGTTAGACTTTTAGGGTTAGACTCTTAGGGTTAGACTCTTAGGGTTAGGGTTAGACTCTTACGGTTAGGGTTAGGGTTAGGCTTAGGGTTAGGCTTAGACTCTTAGGGTTAGGGTTAGACTCTTAGGGTTAGGGTTAGGGTTAGAGTTAGGGTTAGACTCTTAGGGTTAGGGTTAGACTCTTAGGGTTAGGGTTAGGGTTAGGGTTAGACTCTTAGGGTTAGGGTTAGACTCTTAGGGTTAGGGTTAGGGTTAGGGTTAGGGTTAGACTCTTAGGGTTAGGGTTAGACTCTTAGGGTTAGGGTTAGGGTTAGGGTTAGGGTTAGACTCTTAGGGTTAGGGTTAGACTCTTAGGGTTAGGGTTAGGGTTAGGGTTAGACTCTTAGGGTTAGGGTTAGGGTTACGGTTAGACTCTTAGGGTTAGAGTTAGGGTTAGGGTTAGACTCTTAGGGTTAGGGTTGGGGTTAGGGTTAGACTCTTAGGGTTAGGGTTAGACTCTTAGGGGTAGAGTTAGGGTTAGGGTTAGGGTTAGACACTTAGGGTTAGGGTTAGGGTGAGGGTTAGACTCTTAGGGTTAGGGTTATATTCAGGGTTAGGGTTAGACTCTTAGGGTTAGGGTTAGGGTTAGGGTTAGACTCTTAGGGTAAGGGTTAGACTTAGGCTCTTAGGGTTAGGGTTAGACTCAGGCTCTTAGGGTGAGGGTTAGACTCAGGCTCTTAGGGTGAGGGTTAGACTCAGGCTCTTAGGGTTAGGGTTAGAATCAGGCTCTTAGGGTTAGGGTCAGACTCAGTACTATATATTTGGGTACTGCAGCCGCCCTTTTGGTGGAGCGCTGCTGACATCTAGCGAAATATACTTGGGTACTTCAGCCGGGTTTAGGGTTAGGGTTAGGGTTAGACTGTTAGGGTTAGGGTTAGGGTTAGGGTTAGACTCTTAGGGTTAGGGTTAGGGTTAGGGTTAGGGTTAGACTCTTAGGGTTAGGGTTAGACTCTTAGGGTTAGGGTTAGGGTTAGGGTTAGGGTTAGACTCTTAGGGTTAGGGTTAGACTCTTAGGGTTAGGGTTAGGGTTAGGGTTAGACTCTTAGGGTTAGGGTTACGGTTAGACTCTTAGGGTTAGAGTTAGGGTTAGGGTTAGACTCTTAGGGTTAGGGTTAGACTCTTAGGGTTAGGGTTGGGGTTAGGGTTAGACTCTTAGGGTTAGGGTTAGACCCTTAGGGTTAGAGTTAGGGTTAGGGTTAGGGTTAGACACTTAGGGTTAGGGTTAGGGTGAGGGTTAGACTCTTAGGGTTAGGGTTATATTCAGGGTTAGGGTTAGACTCTTAGGGTTAGGGTTAGGGTTAGGGTTAGACTCTTAGGGTTAGGGTTAGGGTGAGGGTTAGACTCTTAGGGTTAGGGTTATATTCAGGGTTAGGGTTAGACTCTTAGGGTTAGGGTTAGGGTTAGGGTTAGACTCTTAGGGTTAGGGTTAGGGTTAGGCTCTTAGGGTTAGGGTTAGACTCAGGCTCTTAGGGTGAGGGTTAGACTCAGGCTCTTAGGGTTAGGGTTAGACTCAGGCTCTTAGGGTGAGGGTTAGACTCAGGCTCTTAGGGTTAGGGTTAGACTCAGGCTCTTAGGGTGAGGGTCAGACTCAGTACTATATATTTGGGTACTGCAGCCGCCCTTTTGGTGGAGCGCTGCTGCCATCTAGCGAAATATACTTGGGTATTGCAGCCGGCGCTCTTGGTGGAGCGCTGCTGCCATCTAGCGAAATATATTTGGGTACTGCAGCCGGCCCTGTTGGTGGAGCGCTGCTGCCATCTAGCGAAATATATTTGGGTACTGCAGCCGCCCTTTTGGTGGAGCGCTGCTGCCATCTAGCGAAATATATTTGGGTACTGCAGCCGGCGCTGTTGGTGGAGCTCTGCTGCCATCTAGCGAAATATACTTGGGTACTGCAGCCGCCCTTTTGGTGGAGCGCTGCTGCCATCTAGCGAAATATATTTGGGTACTGCAGCCGGCTCTGTTGGTGGAGCGCTGCTGCCATCTAGCGAAATATACTTGGGTACTTCAGCCGGGTTTAGGGTTAGGGTTAGGGTTAGACTGTTAGGGTTAGGGTTAGGGTTAGGGTTAGACTCTTAGGGTTAGACTCTTAGGGTTAGGGTTAGACTCTTACGGTTAGAGTTAGGGTTAGGGTTAGGGTTAGGGTTAGACTCTTAGGGTTAGGGTTAGATTCTTAGGGTTAGGGTTAGGGTTAGGGTTAGACTCTTAGGGTTAGGGTTAGACTCTTAGGGTTAGGGTTAAGGTTAGGGTTAGGGTTAGACTCTTAGGGTTAGGGTTAGACTCTTAGGGTTAGGGTTAGGGTTAGGGTTAGACTCTTAGGGTTAGGGTTAGGGTTAGGGTTAGGGTTACACTCTTAGGCTTAGGGTTAGGGTTAGGGTTAGACTCTTAGGGTTAGGGTTAGACTTAGGCTCTTAGGGTTAGGGTTAGACTCAGGCTCTTAGGGTTAGGGTTAGACTCAGGCTCTTACGGTTAGGGTTAGACTCAGGCTCTTAGGGTTAGGGTTAGACACAGGCTCTTAGGGTTAGGGTCAGATTTAGTACTATATATTTGTGTACTGCAGCCGCCCTTTTGGTGGAGCGCTGCTGCCATCTAGCGAAATATACTTGGGTACTGCAGCCGGCCCTGTTGGTGGAGCGCTGCTGCCATCTAGCGAAATATACTTGGGTACTGCAGCCGCCCGGTTGGTGGAGCGCTGCTGCCATCTAGCGAAATATACTTGGGTACTGCAGCCGGCCCTGTTGGTGGAGCGCTGCTGCCATCTAGCGAAATATACTTGGGTACTGCAGCCGCCCGGTTGGTGTAGCGCTGCTGCCATCTAGCGAAATATACTTGGGTACTGCAGCCGCCCGGTTGGTGGAGCGCTGCTGCCATCTAGCGAAATATACTTGGGTACTGCAGCCGGCCCTGTTGGTGGAGCGCTGCTGCCATCTAGCGAAATATATTTGGGTACTGCAGCCGGCGCTGTTGGTGGAGCGCTGCTGCCATCTAGCGAAATATATTTGGGTACTGCAGCCGGCTCTGTTTGTGGAGCGCTGCTGCCATCTAGCGAAATATACTTGGGTACTTCAGCCGGGTTTAGGGTTAGGGTTAGGGTTAGACTGTTAGGGTTAGGGTTAGACTCTTAGGGTTAGACTCTTAGGGTTAGACTCTTAGGGTTAGGGTTAGACTCTTACGGTTAGGGTTAGGGTTAGGGTTAGGGTTAGACTCTTAGGGTTAGGGTTAGACTCTTAGGGTTAGGGTTAGGGTTAGGGTTAGGGTTAGACTCTTAGGGTTAGGGTTAGACTCTTAGGGTTAGGGTTAGGGTTAGACTCTTAGGGTTAGGGTTAGGGTGAGGGTTAGACTCTTAGGGTTAGGGTTATATTCAGGGTTAGGGTTAGACTCTTAGGGTTAGGGTTAGGGTTAGGGTTAGACTCTTAGGGTTAGGGTTAGGGTTAGGCTCTTAGGGTTAGGGTTAGACTCAGGCTCTTAGGGTGAGGGTTAGACTCAGGCTCTTAGGGTTAGGGTTAGACTCAGGCTCTTAGGGTGAGGGTTAGACTCAGGCTCTTCGGCTTAGGGTTAGACTCAGGCTCTTAGGGTTAGGGTCAGACTCAGTACTATATATTTGGGTACTGCAGCCGCCCTTTTGGTGGAGCGCTGCTGCCATCTAGCGAAATATACTTGGGTATTGCAGCCGGCGCTCTTGGTGGAGCGCTGCTGCCATCTAGCGAAATATATTTGGGTACTGCAGCCGGCCCTGTTGGTGGAGCGCTGCTGCCATCTAGCGAAATATATTTGGGTACTGCAGCCGCCCTTTTGGTGGAGCGCTGCTGCCATCTAGCGAAATATATTTGGGTACTGCAGCCGGCGCTGTTGGTGGAGCTCTGCTGCCATCTAGCGAAATATACTTGGGTACTGCAGCCGCCCTTTTGGTGGAGCGCTGCTGCCATCTAGCGAAATGTAATTGGGTACTGCAGCCGCCCGGTTGGTGGAGTGCTGCTGCCATCTAGCGAAATATACTTGGGTACTGCAGCCGGCCCTGTTGGTGGAGCGCTGCTGCCATCTAGCGAAATATACTTGGGTACTGCAGCCGCCCGGTTTGTGGAGCGCTGCTGCCATCTAGCGAAATATATTTGGGTACTGCAGCCGGCCCGGTTGGTGGAGCGCTGCTGCCATCTAGCGAAATGTAATTGGGTACTGCAGCCGCCCGGTTGGTGGAGCGCTGCTGCCATCTAGCGAAATATACTTGGGTACTGCAGCCGCCCGGTTGGTGGAGCGCTGCTGCCATCTAGCGAAATATACTTGGGTACTGCAGCCGGCCCTGTTGGTGGAGCGCTGCTGCCATCTAGCGAAATATATTTGGGTACTGCAGCCGCCCGGTTGGTGGAGCGCTGCTGCCATCTAGCGAAATATACTTGGGTACTGCAGCCGGCTCTGTTGGTGGAGCGCTGCTGCCATCTAGCGAAATATACTTGGGTACTTCAGCCGGGTTTAGGGTTAGGGTTAGGGTTAGACTGTTAGGGTTAGGGTTAGACTTTTAGGGTTAGACTCTTAGGGTTAGACTCTTAGGGTTAGGGTTAGACTCTTACGGTTAGGGTTAGGGTTAGGCTTAGGGTTAGGCTTAGACTCTTAGGGTTAGGGTTAGACTCTTAGGGTTAGGGTTAGGGTTAGAGTTAGGGTTAGACTCTTAGGGTTAGGGTTAGACTCTTAGGGTTAGGGTTAGGGTTAGACTCTTAGGGTTAGGGTTAGACTCTTAGGGTTAGGGTTAGGGTTAGGGTTAGGGTTAGACTCTTAGGGTTAGGGTTAGACTCTTAGGGTTAGGGTTAGGGTTAGGGTTAGGGTTAGACTCTTAGGGTTAGGGTTAGACTCTTAGGGTTAGGGTTAGGGTTAGGGTTAGACTCTTAGGGTTAGGGTTAGGGTTACGGTTAGACTCTTAGGGTTAGAGTTAGGGTTAGGGTTAGACTCTTAGGGTTAGGGTTAGACTCTTAGGGTTAGGGTTGGGGTTAGGGTTAGACTCTTAGGGTTAGGGTTAGACTCTTAGGGTTAGAGTTAGGGTTAGGGTTAGGGTTAGACACTTAGGGTTAGGGTTAGGGTGAGGGTTAGACTCTTAGGGTTAGGGTTATATTCAGGGTTAGGGTTAGACTCTTAGGGTTAGGGTTAGGGTTAGGGTTAGACTCTTAGGGTAAGGGTTAGACTTAGGCTCTTAGGGTTAGGGTTAGACTCAGGCTCTTAGGGTGAGGGTTAGACTCAGGCTCTTAGGGTGAGGGTTAGACTCAGGCTCTTAGGGTTAGGGTTAGAATCAGGCTCTTAGGGTTAGGGTCAGACTCAGTACTATATATTTGGGTACTGCAGCCGCCCTTTTGGTGGAGCGCTGCTGACATCTAGCGAAATATACTTGGGTACTTCAGCCGGGTTTAGGGTTAGGGTTAGGGTTAGACTGTTAGGGTTAGGGTTAGGGTTAGGGTTAGACTCTTAGGGTTAGGGTTAGGGTTAGGGTTAGGGTTAGACTCTTAGGGTTAGGGTTAGACTCTTAGGGTTAGGGTTAGGGTTAGGGTTAGGGTTAGACTCTTAGGGTTAGGGTTAGACTCTTAGGGTTAGGGTTAGGGTTAGGGTTAGACTCTTAGGGTTAGGGTTAGGGTTACGGTTAGACTCTTAGGGTTAGAGTTAGGGTTAGGGTTAGACTCTTAGGGTTAGGGTTAGACTCTTAGGGTTAGGGTTGGCGTTAGGGTTAGACTCTTAGGGTTAGGGTTAGACTCTTAGGGTTAGAGTTAGGGTTAGGGTTAGGGTTAGACACTTAGGGTTAGGGTTAGGGTGAGGGTTAGACTCTTAGGGTTAGGGTTATATTCAGGGTTAGGGTTAGACTCTTAGGGTTAGGGTTAGGGTTAGGGTTAGACTCTTAGGGTAAGGGTTAGACTCAGGCTCTTAGGGTTAGGGTTAGACTCAGGCTCTTAGGGTGAGGGTTAGACTCAGGCTCTTAGGGTTAGGGTTAGAATCAGGCTCTTAGGGTTAGGGTCAGACTCAGTACTATATATTTGGGTACTGCAGCCGCCCTTTTGGTGGAGCGCTGCTGCCATCTAGCGAAATATACTTGGGTACTGCAGCCGCCCGGTTGGTGGAGCGCTGCTGCCATCTAGCGAAATATACTTGGGTACTGCAGCCGGCCCTGTTGGTGGAGCGCTGCTGCCATCTAGCGAAATATATTTGGGTACTGCAGCCGGCGCTGTTGGTGGAGCGCTGCTGCCATCTAGCGAAATATATTTGGGTACTGCAGCCGGCTCTGTTGGTGGAGCGCTGCTGCCATCTAGCGAAATATATTTGGGTACTGCAGCCGGCTCTGTTGGTGGAGCGCTGCTGCCATCTAGCGAAATATACTTGGGTACTTCAGCCGGGTTTAGGGTTAGGGTTAGGGTTAGACTGTTAGGGTTAGGGTTAGGGTTAGGGTTAGACTCTTAGGGTTAGACTCTTAGGGTTAGGGTTAGACTCTTACGGTAAAGGGTTAGGGTTAGGGTTAGGGTTAGGGTTAGACTCTTAGGGTTAGGGATAGACTCTTAGGGTTAGGGTTAGGGTTAGACTCTTAGGGTTAGGGTTAGACTCTTAGGGTTAGGGTTAAGGTTAGGGTTAGGGTAAGACTCTTAGGGTTAGGGTTAGACTCTTAGGGTTAGGGTTAGGGTTAGGGTTAGACTCTTAGGGTTAGGGTTAGGGTTAGGGTTAGGGTTACACTCTTAGGCTTAGGGTTAGGGTTAGGGTTAGACTCTTAGGGTTAGGGTTAGACTTAGGCTCTTAGGGTTAGGGTTAGACTCAGGCTCTTAGGGTTAGGGTTAGACTCAGGCTCTTACGGTTAGGGTTAGACTCAGGCTCTTAGGGTTAGGGTTAGACACAGGCTCTTAGGGTTAGGGTCAGATTTAGTACTATATATTTGTGTACTGCAGCCGCCCTTTTGGTGGAACGCTGCTGCCATCTAGCGAAATATACTTGGGTACTGCAGCCGGCCCTGTTGGTGGAGCGCTGCTGCCATCTAGCGAAATATACTTGGGTACTGCAGCCGCCCGGTTGGTGGAGCGCTGCTGCCATCTAGCGAAATATACTTGGGTACTGCAGCCGGCCCTGTTGGTGGAGCGCTGCTGCCATCTAGCGAAATATACTTGGGTACTGCAGCCGCCCGGTTGGTGGAGCGCTGCTGCCATCTAGCGAAATATAATTGGGTACTGCAGCCGCCCGGTTGGTGGAGCGCTGCTGCCATCTAGCGAAATATACTTGGGTACTGCAGCCGCCCTTTTGGTGGAGCGCTGCTGCCATCTAGCGAAATATATTTGGGTACTGCAGCCGGCCCTGTTGGTGGAGCGCTGCTGCCATCTAGCGAAATATACTTGGGTACTGCAGCCGCCCGGTTGGTGGAGCGCTGCTGCCATCTAGCGAAATATACTTGGGTACTGCAGCCGCCCGGTTGGTGGAGCGCTGCTGCCATCTAGCGAAATATATTTGGGTACTGCAGCCGGCCCGGTTGGTGGAGCGCTGCTGCCATCTAGCGAAATGTAATTGGGTACTGCAGCCGCCCGGTTGGTGGAGCGCTGCTGCCATCTAGCGAAATATACTTGGGTACTGCAGCCGCCCGGTTGGTGGAGCGCTGCTGCCATCTAGCGAAATATACTTGGGTACTGCAGCCGGCCCTGTTGGTGGAGCGCTGCTGCCATCTAGCGAAATATACTTGGGTACTGCAGCCGCCCGGTTGGTGGAGCGCTGCTGCCATCTAGCGAAATATACTTGGGTACTGCAGCCGGCGCTGTTGGTGGAGCGCTGCTGCCATCTAGCGAAATATATTTGGGTACTGCAGCCGGCGCTGTTGGTGGAGCGCTGCTGCCATCTAGCGAAATATATTTGGGTACTGCAGCCGGCTCTGTTGGTGGAGCGCTGCTGCCATCTAGCGAAATATATTTGGGTACTGCAGCCGGAGCTGTTGGTGGAGCGCTGCTGCCATCTAGCGAAATATATTTGGGTACTGCAGCCGGCTCTGTTGGTGGAGCGCTGCTGCCATCTAGCGAAATATACTTGGGTACTTCAGCCGGGTTTAGGGTTAGGGTTAGGGTTAGACTGTTAGGGTTAGGGTTAGACTTTTAGGGTTAGACTCTTAGGGTTAGACTCTTAGGGTTAGGGTTAGACTCTTACGGTTAGGGTTAGGGTTAGGCTTAGGGTTAGGCTTAGACTCTTAGGGTTAGGGTTAGACTCTTAGGGTTAGGGTTAGGGTTAGAGTTAGGGTTAGACTCTTAGGGTTAGGGTTAGACTCTTAGGGTTAGGGTTAGGGTTAGACTCTTAGGGTTAGGGTTAGACTCTTAGGGTTAGGGTTAGGGTTAGGGTTAGGGTTAGACTCTTAGGGTTAGGGTTAGACTCTTAGGGTTAGGGTTAGGGTTAGGGTTAGGGTTAGACTCTTAGGGTTAGGGTTAGACTCTTAGGGTTAGGGTTAGGGTTAGGGTTAGACTCTTAGGGTTAGGGTTAGGGTTACGGTTAGACTCTTAGGGTTAGAGTTAGGGTTAGGGTTAGACTCTTAGGGTTAGGGTTAGACTCTTAGGGTTAGGGTTGGGGTTAGGGTTAGACTCTTAGGGTTAGGGTTAGACTCTTAGGGTTAGAGTTAGGGTTAGGGTTAGGGTTAGACACTTAGGGTTAGGGTTAGGGTGAGGGTTAGACTCTTAGGGTTAGGGTTATATTCAGGGTTAGGGTTAGACTCTTAGGGTTAGGGTTAGGGTTAGGGTTAGACTCTTAGGGTAAGGGTTAGACTTAGGCTCTTAGGGTTAGGGTTAGACTCAGGCTCTTAGGGTGAGGGTTAGACTCAGGCTCTTAGGGTGAGGGTTAGACTCAGGCTCTTAGGGTTAGGGTTAGAATCAGGCTCTTAGGGTTAGGGTCAGACTCAGTACTATATATTTGGGTACTGCAGCCGCCCTTTTGGTGGAGCGCTGCTGACATCTAGCGAAATATACTTGGGTACTTCAGCCGGGTTTAGGGTTAGGGTTAGGGTTAGACTGTTAGGGTTAGGGTTAGGGTTAGGGTTAGACTCTTAGGGTTAGGGTTAGGGTTAGGGTTAGACTCTTAGGGTTAGGGTTAGACTCTTAGGGTTAGGGTTAGGGTTAGGGTTAGGGTTAGACTCTTAGGGTTAGGGTTAGACTCTTAGGGTTAGGGTTAGGGTTAGGGTTAGACTCTTAGGGTTAGGGTTAGGGTTACGGTTAGACTCTTAGGGTTAGAGTTAGGGTTAGGGTTAGACTCTTAGGGTTAGGGTTAGACTCTTAGGGTTAGGGTTGGCGTTAGGGTTAGACTCTTAGGGTTAGGGTTAGACTCTTAGAGTTAGAGTTAGGGTTAGGGTTAGGGTTAGACACTTAGGGTTAGGGTTAGGGTGAGGGTTAGACTCTTAGGGTTAGGGTTATATTCAGGGTTAGGGTTAGACTCTTAGGGTTAGGGTTAGGGTTAGGGTTAGACTCTTAGGGTAAGGGTTAGACTTAGGCTCTTAGGGTTAGGGTTAGACTCAGGCTCTTAGGGTGAGGGTTAGACTCAGGCTCTTAGGGTGAGGGTTAGACTCAGGCTCTTAGGGTTAGGGTTAGAATCAGGCTCTTAGGGTTAGGGTCAGACTCAGTACTATATATTTGGGTACTGCAGCCGCCCTTTTGGTGGAGCGCTGCTGCCATCTAGCGAAATATACTTGGGTACTGCAGCCGCCCGGTTGGTGGAGCGCTGCTGCCATCTAGCGAAATATACTTGGGTACTGCAGCCGGCCCTGTTGGTGGAGCGCTGCTGCCATCTAGCGAAATATATTTGGGTACTGCAGCCGGCGCTGTTGGTGGAGCGCTGCTGCCATCTAGCGAAATATATTTGGGTACTGCAGCCGGCTCTGTTGGTGGAGCGCTGCTGCCATCTAGCGAAATATATTTGGGTACTGCAGCCGGCTCTGTTGGTGGAGCGCTGCTGCCATCTAGCGAAATATACTTGGGTACTTCAGCCGGGTTTAGGGTTAGGGTTAGGGTTAGACTGTTAGGGTTAGGGTTAGGGTTAGGGTTAGACTCTTAGGGTTAGACTCTTAGGGTTAGGGTTAGACTCTTACGGTTAGGGTTAGGGTTAGGGTTAGGGTTAGGGTTAGACTCTTAGGGTTAGGGATAGACTCTTAGGGTTAGGGTTAGGGTTAGGGTTAGACTCTTAGGGTTAGGGTTAGACTCTTAGGGTTAGGGTTAAGGTTAGGGTTAGGGTAAGACTCTTAGGGTTAGGGTTAGACTCTTAGGGTTAGGGTTAGGGTTAGGGTTAGACTCTTAGGGTTAGGGTTAGGGTTAGGGTTAGGGTTACACTCTTAGGCTTAGGGTTAGGGTTAGGGTTAGACTCTTAGGGTTAGGGTTAGACTTAGGCTCTTAGGGTTAGGGTTAGACTCAGGCTCTTAGGGTTAGGGTTAGACTCAGGCTCTTACGGTTAGGGTTAGACTCAGGCTCTTAGGGTTAGGGTTAGACACAGGCTCTTAGGGTTAGGGTCAGATTTAGTACTATATATTTGTGTACTGCAGCCGCCCTTTTGGTGGAACGCTGCTGCCATCTAGCGAAATATACTTGGGTACTGCAGCCGGCCCTGTTGGTGGAGCGCTGCTGCCATCTAGCGAAATATACTTGGGTACTGCAGCCGCCCGGTTGGTGGAGCGCTGCTGCCATCTAGCGAAATATACTTGGGTACTGCAGCCGGCCCTGTTGGTGGAGCGCTGCTGCCATCTAGCGAAATATACTTGGGTACTGCAGCCGCCCGGTTGGTGGAGCGCTGCTGCCATCTAGCGAAATATAATTGGGTACTGCAGCCGCCCGGTTGGTGGAGCGCTGCTGCCATCTAGCGAAATATACTTGGGTACTGCAGCCGCCCTTTTGGTGGAGCGCTGCTGCCATCTAGCGAAATATATTTGGGTACTGCAGCCGGCCCTGTTGGTGGAGCGCTGCTGCCATCTAGCGAAATATACTTGGGTACTGCAGCCGCCCGGTTGGTGGAGCGCTGCTGCCATCTAGCGAAATATACTTGGGTACTTCAGCCGGGTTTAGGGTTAGGGTTAGGGTTAGACTCTTAGGGTTAGGTTTAGGGTTAGGGTTAGGGTTAGACTCTTAGGGTTAGGGTTAGACTCTTAGGGTTAGGGTTAGGGTTAGACTCTTAGGGTTAGGGTTAGGGTGAGGGTTAGACTCTTAGGGTTAGGGTTATATTCAGGGTTAGGGTTAGACTCTTAGGGTTAGGGTTAGGGTTAGGGTTAGACTCTTAGGGTTAGGGTTAGGGTTAGGCTCTTAGGGTTAGGGTTAGACTCAGGCTCTTAGGGTGAGGGTTAGACTCAGGCTCTTAGGGTTAGGGTTAGACTCAGGCTCTTAGGGTGAGGGTTAGACTCAGGCTCTTAGGGTTAGGGTTAGACTCAGGCTCTTAGGGTGAGGGTCAGACTCAGTACTATATATTTGGGTACTGCAGCCGCCCTGTTGGTGGAGCGCTGCTGCCATCTAGCGAAATATACTTGGGTATTGCAGCCGGCGCTCTTGGTGGAGCGCTGCTGCCATCTAGCGAAATATATTTGGGTACTGCAGCCGGCCCTGTTGGTGGAGCGATGCTGCCATCTAGCGAAATATATTTGGGTACTGCAGCCGCCCTTTTGGTGGAGCGCTGCTGCCATCTAGCGAAATATATTTGGGTACTGCAGCCGGCGCTGTTGGTGGAGCTCTGCTGCCATCTAGCGAAATATACTTGGGTACTGCAGCCGCCCTTTTGGTGGAGCGCTGCTGCCATCTAGCGAAATGTAATTGGGTACTGCAGCCGCCCGGTTGGTGGAGTGCTGCTGCCATCTAGCGAAATATACTTGGGTACTGCAGCCGGCCCTGTTGGTGGAGCGCTGCTGCCATCTAGCGAAATATACTTGGGTACTGCAGCCGCCCGGTTTGTGGAGCGCTGCTGCCATCTAGCGAAATATATTTGGGTACTGCAGCCGGCCCGGTTGGTGGAGCGCTGCTGCCATCTAGCGAAATGTAATTGGGTACTGCAGCCGCCCGGTTGGTGGAGCGCTGCTGCCATCTAGCGAAATATACTTGGGTACTGCAGCCGCCCGGTTGGTGGAGCGCTGCTGCCATCTAGCGAAATATACTTGGGTACTGCAGCCGGCCCTGTTGGTGGAGCGCTGCTGCCATCTAGCGAAATATATTTGGGTACTGCAGCCGCCCGGTTGGTGGAGCGCTGCTGCCATCTAGCGAAATATACTTGGGTACTGCAGCCGGCGCTGTTGGTGGAGCGCTGCTGCCATCTAGCGAAATATATTTGGGTACTGCAGCCGGCGCTGTTGGTGGAGCGCTGCTGCCATCTAGCGAAATATATTTGGGTACTGCAGCCGGCTCTGTTGGTGGAGCGCTGCTGCCATCTAGCGAAATATATTTGGGTACTGCAGCCGGAGCTGTTGGTGGAGCGCTGCTGCCATCTAGCGAAATATATTTGGGTACTGCAGCCGGCTCTGTTGGTGGAGCGCTGCTGCCATCTAGCGAAATATACTTGGGTACTTCAGCCGGGTTTAGGGTTAGGGTTAGGGTTAGACTGTTAGGGTTAGGGTTAGACTTTTAGGGTTAGACTCTTAGGGTTAGACTCTTAGGGTTAGGGTTAGACTCTTACGGTTAGGGTTAGGGTTAGGCTTAGGGTTAGGCTTAGACTCTTAGGGTTAGGGTTAGACTCTTAGGGTTAGGGTTAGGGTTAGAGTTAGGGTTAGACTCTTAGGGTTAGGGTTAGACTCTTAGGGTTAGGGTTAGGGTTAGGGTTAGACTCTTAGGGTTAGGGTTAGACTCTTAGGGTTAGGGTTAGGGTTAGGGTTAGGGTTAGACTCTTAGGGTTAGGGTTAGACTCTTAGGGTTAGGGTTAGGGTTAGGGTTAGGGTTAGACTCTTAGGGTTAGGGTTAGACTCTTAGGGTTAGGGTTAGGGTTAGGGTTAGACTCTTAGGGTTAGGGTTAGGGTTAGGGTTAGACTCTTAGGGTTAGAGTTAGGGTTAGGGTTAGACTCTTAGGGTTAGGGTTGGGGTTAGGGTTAGACTCTTAGGGTTAGGGTTAGACTCTTAGGGTTAGAGTTAGGGTTAGGGTTAGGGTTAGACACTTAGGGTTAGGGTTAGGGTGAGGGTTAGACTCTTAGGGTTAGGGTTATATTCAGGGTTAGGGTTAGACTCTTAGGGTTAGGGTTAGGGTTAGGGTTAGACTCTTAGGGTAAGGGTTAGACTTAGGCTCTTAGGGTTAGGGTTAGACTCAGGCTCTTAGGGTGAGGGTTAGACTCAGGCTCTTAGGGTGAGGGTTAGACTCAGGCTCTTAGGGTTAGGGTTAGAATCAGGCTCTTAGGGTTAGGGTCAGACTCAGTACTATATATTTGGGTACTGCAGCCGCCCTTTTGGTGGAGCGCTGCTGACATCTAGCGAAATATACTTGGGTACTTCAGCCGGGTTTAGGGTTAGGGTTAGGGTTAGACTGTTAGGGTTAGGGTTAGGGTTAGGGTTAGACTCTTAGGGTTAGGGTTAGGGTTAGGGTTAGGGTTAGACTCTTAGGGTTAGGGTTAGACTCTTAGGGTTAGGGTTAGGGTTAGGGTTAGGGTTAGACTCTTAGGGTTAGGGTTAGACTCTTAGGGTTAGGGTTAGGGTTAGGGTTAGACTCTTAGGGTTAGGGTTAGGGTTACGGTTAGACTCTTAGGGTTAGAGTTAGGGTTAGGGTTAGACTCTTAGGGTTAGGGTTAGACTCTTAGGGTTAGGGTTGGGGTTAGGGTTAGACTCTTAGGGTTAGGGTTAGACTCTTAGGGTTAGAGTTAGGGTTAGGGTTAGGGTTAGACACTTAGGGTTAGGGTTAGGGTGAGGGTTAGACTCTTAGGGTTAGGGTTATATTCAGGGTTAGGGTTAGACTCTTAGGGTTAGGGTTAGGGTTAGGGTTAGACTCTTAGGGTTAGGGTTAGGGTGAGGGTTAGACTCTTAGGGTTAGGGTTATATTCAGGGTTAGGGTTAGACTCTTAGGGTTAGGGTTAGGGTTAGGGTTAGACTCTTAGGGTTAGGGTTAGGGTTAGGCTCTTAGGGTTAGGGTTAGACTCAGGCTCTTAGGGTGAGGGTTAGACTCAGGCTCTTAGGGTTAGGGTTAGACTCAGGCTCTTAGGGTGAGGGTTAGACTCAGGCTCTTAGGGTTAGGGTTAGACTCAGGCTCTTAGGGTGAGGGTCAGACTCAGTACTATATATTTGGGTACTGCAGCCGCCCTTTTGGTGGAGCGCTGCTGCCATCTAGCGAAATATACTTGGGTATTGCAGCCGGCGCTCTTGGTGGAGCGCTGCTGCCATCTAGCGAAATATATTTGGGTACTGCAGCCGGCCCTGTTGGTGGAGCGCTGCTGCCATCTAGCGAAATATATTTGGGTACTGCAGCCGCCCGGTTGGTGGAGCGCTGCTGCCATCTAGCGAAATATATTTGGGTACTGCAGCCGGCGCTGTTGGTGGAGCTCTGCTGCCATCTAGCGAAATATACTTGGGTACTGCAGCCGCCCTTTTGGTGGAGCGCTGCTGCCATCTAGCGAAATATATTTGGGTACTGCAGCCGGCTCTGTTGGTGGAGCGCTGCTGCCATCTAGCGAAATATACTTGGGTACTTCAGCCGGGTTTAGGGTTAGGGTTAGGGTTAGACTGTTAGGGTTAGGGTTAGGGTTAGGGTTAGACTCTTAGGGTTAGACTCTTAGGGTTAGGGTTAGACTCTTACGGTTAGAGTTAGGGTTAGGGTTAGGGTTAGGGTTAGACTCTTAGGGTTAGGGTTAGACTCTTAGGGTTAGGGTTAGGGTTAGGGTTAGACTCTTAGGGTTAGGGTTAGACTCTTAGGGTTAGGGTTAAGGTTAGGGTTAGGGTTAGACTCTTAGGGTTAGGGTTAGACTCTTAGGGTTAGGGTTAGGGTTAGGGTTAGACTCTTAGGGTTAGGGTTAGGGTTAGGGTTAGGGTTACACTCTTAGGCTTAGGGTTAGGGTTAGGGTTAGACTCTTAGGGTTAGGGTTAGACTTAGGCTCTTAGGGTTAGGGTTAGACTCAGGCTCTTAGGGTTAGGGTTAGACTCAGGCTCTTACGGTTAGGGTTAGACTCAGGCTCTTAGGGTTAGGGTTAGACACAGGCTCTTAGGGTTAGGGTCAGATTTAGTACTATATATTTGTGTACTGCAGCCGCCCTTTTGGTGGAACGCTGCTGCCATCTAGCGAAATATACTTGGGTACTGCAGCCGGCCCTGTTGGTGGAGCGCTGCTGCCATCTAGCGAAATATACTTGGGTACTGCAGCCGCCCGGTTGGTGGAGCGCTGCTGCCATCTAGCGAAATATACTTGGGTACTGCAGCCGGCCCTGTTGGTGGAGCGCTGCTGCCATCTAGCGAAATATACTTGGGTACTGCAGCCGCCCGGTTGGTGTAGCGCTGCTGCCATCTAGCGAAATATACTTGGGTACTGCAGCCGCCCGGTTGGTGGAGCGCTGCTGCCATCTAGCGAAATATACTTGGGTACTGCAGCCGGCCCTGTTGGTGGAGCGCTGCTGCCATCTAGCGAAATATATTTGGGTACTGCAGCCGGCGCTGTTGGTGGAGCGCTGCTGCCATCTAGCGAAATATATTTGGGTACTACAGCCGGCTCTGTTTGTGGAGCGCTGCTGCCATCTAGCGAAATATACTTGGGTACTTCAGCCGGGTTTAGGGTTAGGGTTAGGGTTAGACTGTTAGGGTTAGGGTTAGACTCTTAGGGTTAGACTCTTAGGGTTAGACTCTTAGGGTTAGGGTTAGACTCTTACGGTTAGGGTTAGGGTTAGGGTTAGGGTTAGACTCTTAGGGTTAGGGTTAGACTCTTAGGGTTAGGGTTAGGGTTTGGGTTAGGGTTAGACTCTTAGGGTTAGGGTTAGACTCTTAGGGTTAGGGTTCGGGTTAGACTCTTAGGGTTAGGGTTAGGGTGAGGGTTAGACTCTTAGGGTTAGGGTTATATTCAGGGTTAGGGTTAGACTCTTAGGGTTAGGGTTAGGGTTAGGGTTAGACTCTTAGGGTTAGGGTTAGGGTTAGGCTCTTAGGGTTAGGGTTAGACTCAGGCTCTTAGGGTGAGGGTTAGACTCAGGCTCTTAGGGTTAGGGTTAGACTCAGGCTCTTAGGGTGAGGGTTAGACTCAGGCTCTTCGGGTTAGGGTTAGACTCAGGCTCTTAGGGTTAGGGTCAGACTCAGTACTATATATTTGGGTACTGCAGCCGCCCTTTTGGTGGAGCGCTGCTGCCATCTAGCGAAATATACTTGGGTATTGCAGCCGGCGCTCTTGGTGGAGCGCTGCTGCCATCTAGCGAAATATATTTGGGTACTGCAGCCGGCCCTGTTGGTGGAGCGCTGCTGCCATCTAGCGAAATATATTTGGGTACTGCAGCCGCCCTTTTGGTGGAGCGCTGCTGCCATCTAGCGAAATATATTTGGGTACTGCAGCCGGCGCTGTTGGTGGAGCTCTGCTGCCATCTAGCGAAATATACTTGGGTACTGCAGCCGCCCTTTTGGTGGAGCGCTGCTGCCATCTAGCGAAATGTAATTGGGTACTGCAGCCGCCCGGTTGGTGGAGTGCTGCTGCCATCTAGCGAAATATACTTGGGTACTGCAGCCGGCCCTGTTGGTGGAGCGCTGCTGCCATCTAGCGAAATATACTTGGGTACTGCAGCCGCCCGGTTTGTGGAGCGCTGCTGCCATCTAGCGAAATATATTTGGGTACTGCAGCCGGCCCGGTTGGTGGAGCGCTGCTGCCATCTAGCGAAATGTAATTGGGTACTGCAGCCGCCCGGTTGGTGGAGCGCTGCTGCCATCTAGCGAAATATACTTGGGTACTGCAGCCGCCCGGTTGGTGGAGCGCTGCTGCCATCTAGCGAAATATACTTGGGTACTGCAGCCGGCCCTGTTGGTGGAGCGCTGCTGCCATCTAGCGAAATATATTTGGGTACTGCAGCCGCCCGGTTGGTGGAGCGCTGCTGCCATCTAGCGAAATATACTTGGGTACTGCAGCCGGCCCTGTTGGTGGAGCGCTGCTGCCATCTAGCGAAATATATTTGGGTACTGCAGCCGGCGCTGTTGGTGGAGCGCTGCTGCCATCTAGCGAAATATATTTGGGTACTGCAGCCGGCTCTGTTGGTGGAGCGCTGCTGCCATCTAGCGAAATATATTTGGGTACTGCAGCCGGAGCTGTTGGTGGAGCGCTGCTGCCATCTAGCGAAATATATTTGGGTACTGCAGCCGGCTCTGTTGGTGGAGCGCTGCTGCCATCTAGCGAAATATACTTGGGTACTTCAGCCGGGTTTAGGGTTAGGGTTAGGGTTAGACTGTTAGGGTTAGGGTTAGACTTTTAGGGTTAGACTCTTAGGGTTAGACTCTTAGGGTTAGGGTTAGACTCTTACGGTTAGGGTTAGGGTTAGGCTTAGGGTTAGGCTTAGACTCTTAGGGTTAGGGTTAGACTCTTAGGGTTAGGGTTAGGGTTAGAGTTAGGGTTAGACTCTTAGGGTTAGGGTTAGACTCTTAGGGTTAGGGTTAGGGTTAGGGTTAGACTCTTAGGGTTAGGGTTAGACTCTTAGGGTTAGGGTTAGGGTTAGGGTTAGGGTTAGACTCTTAGGGTTAGGGTTAGACTCTTAGGGTTAGGGTTAGGGTTAGGGTTAGGGTTAGACTCTTAGGGTTAGGGTTAGACTCTTAGGGTTAGGGTTAGGGTTAGGGTTAGACTCTTAGGGTTAGGGTTAGGGTTACGGT
Organism: Falco punctatus; assembly: GCF_963210335.1. NCBI lineage: Eukaryota > Metazoa > Chordata > Aves > Falconiformes > Falconidae > Falco > Falco punctatus. Next base: position 857,116 of record NW_027660079.1, read on the forward strand.
TAGACTCTTAGGGTTAGAGTTAGGGTTAGGGTTAGACTCTTAGGGTTAGGGTTAGACTCTTAGGGTTAGGGTTGGGGTTAGGGTTAGACTCTTAGGGTTAGGGTTAGACTCTTAGGGTTAGAGTTAGGGTTAGGGTTAGGGTTAGACACTTAGGGTTAGGGTTAGGGTGAGGGTTAGACTCTTAGGGTTAGGGTTATATTCAGGGTTAGGGTTAGACTCTTAGGGTTAGGGTTAGGGTTAGGGTTAGACTCTTAGGGTAAGGGTTAGACTTAGGCTCTTAGGGTTAGGGTTAGACTCAGGCTCTTAGGGTGAGGGTTAGACTCAGGCTCTTAGGGTGAGGGTTAGACTCAGGCTCTTAGGGTTAGGGTTAGAATCAGGCTCTTAGGGTTAGGGTCAGACTCAGTACTATATATTTGGGTACTGCAGCCGCCCTTTTGGTGGAGCGCTGCTGACATCTAGCGAAATATACTTGGGTACTTCAGCCGGGTTTAGGGTTAGGGTTAGACTGTTAGGGTTAGGGTTAGGGTTAGGGTTAGACTCTTAGGGTTAGGGTTAGGGTTAGGGTTAGGGTTAGACTCTTAGGGTTAGGGTTAGACTCTTAGGGTTAGGGTTAGGGTTAGGGTTAGGGTTAGACTCTTAGGGTTAGGGTTAGACTCTTAGGGTTAGGGTTAGGGTTAGGGTTAGACTCTTAGGGTTAGGGTTAGGGTTACGGTTAGACTCTTAGGGTTAGAGTTAGGGTTAGGGTTAGACTCTTAGGGTTAGGGTTAGACTCTTAGGGTTAGGGTTAGGGTTAGGGTTAGACTCTTAGGGTTAGGGTTAGGGTTAGGGTTAGGGTTACACTCTTAGGCTTAGGGTTAGGGTTAGGGTTAGACTCTTAGGGTTAGGGTTAGACTTAGGCTCTTAGGGTTAGGGTTAGACTCAGGCTCTTAGGGTTAGGGTTAGACTCAGGCTCTTACGGTTAGGGTTAGACTCAGGCTCTTAGGGTTAGGGTTAGACACAGGCTCTTAGGGTTAGGGTCAGATTTAGTACTATATATTTGTGTACTGCAGCCGCCCTTTTGGTGGAACGCTGCTGCCATCTAGCGAAATATACTTGGGTACTGCAGCCGGCCCTGTTGGTGGAGCGCTGCTGCCATCTAGCGAAATATACTTGGGTACTGCAGCCGCCCGGTTGGTGGAGCGCTGCTGCCATCTAGCGAAATATACTTGGGTACTGCAGCCGGCCCTGTTGGTGGAGCGCTGCTGCCATCTAGCGAAATATACTTGGGTACTGCAGCCGCCCGGTTGGTGGAGCGCTGCTGCCATCTAGCGAAATATAATTGGGTACTGCAGCCGCCCGGTTGGTGGAGCGCTGCTGCCATCTAGCGAAATATACTTGGGTACTGCAGCCGCCCTTTTGGTGGAGCGCTGCTGCCATCTAGCGAAATATATTTGGGTACTGCAGCCGGCCCTGTTGGTGGAGCGCTGCTGCCATCTAGCGAAATATACTTGGGTACTGCAGCCGCCCGGTTGGTGGAGCGCTGCTGCCATCTAGCGAAATATACTTGGGTACTTCAGACGGGTTTAGGGTTAGGGTTAGGGTTAGACTCTTAGGGTTAGGTTTAGGGTTAGGGTTAGGGTTAGACTCTTAGGGTTAGGGTTAGACTCTTAGGGTTAGGGTTAGGGTTAGACTCTTAGGGTTAGGGTTAGGGTGAGGGTTAGACTCTTAGGGTTAGGGTTATATTCAGGGTTAGGGTTAGACTCTTAGGGTTAGGGTTAGGGTTAGACTCTTAGGGTTAGGGTTAGGGTTAGGCTCTTAGGGTTAGGGTTAGACTCAGGCTCTTAGGGTGAGGGTTAGACTCAGGCTCTTAGGGTTAGGGTTAGACTCAGGCTCTTAGGGTGAGGGTTAGACTCAGGCTCTTAGGGTTAGGGTTAGACTCAGGCTCTTAGGGTGAGGGTCAGACTCAGTACTATATATTTGGGTACTGCAGCCGCCCTGTTGGTGGAGCGCTGCTGCCATCTAGCGAAATATACTTGGGTATTGCAGCCGGCGCTCTTGGTGGAGCGCTGCTGCCATCTAGCGAAATATATTTGGGTACTGCAGCCGGCCCTGTTGGTGGAGCGCTGCTGCCATCTAGCGAAATATATTTGGGTACTGCAGCCGCCCTTTTGGTGGAGCGCTGCTGCCATCTAGCGAAATATATTTGGGTACTGCAGCCGGCGCTGTTGGTGGAGCTCTGCTGCCATCTAGCGAAATATACTTGGGTACTGCAGCCGCCCGGTTTGTGGAGCGCTGCTGCCATCTAGCGAAATATATTTGGGTACTGCAGCCGGCCCTGTTGGTGGAGCGCTGCTGCCATCTAGCGAAATATATTTGGGTACTGCAGCCGCCCTTTTGGTGGAGCGCTGCTGCCATCTAGCGAAATATATTTGGGTACTGCAGCCGGCGCTGTTGGTGGAGCTCTGCTGCCATCTAGCGAAATATACTTGGGTACTGCAGCCGCCCTTTTGGTGGAGCGCTGCTGCCATCTAGCGAAATATATTTGGGTACTGCAGCCGGCTCTGTTGGTGGAGCGCTGCTGCCATCTAGCGAAATATACTTGGGTACTTCAGCCGGGTTTAGGGTTAGGGTTAGGGTTAGACTGTTAGGGTTAGGGTTAGGGTTAGGGTTAGACTCTTAGGGTTAGACTCTTAGGGTTAGGGTTAGACTCTTACGGTTAGAGTTAGGGTTAGGGTTAGGGTTAGGGTTAGACTCTTAGGGTTAGGGTTAGACTCTTAGGGTTAGGGTTAGGGTTAGGGTTAGACTCTTAGGGTTAGGGTTAGACTCTTAGGGTTAGGGTTAAGGTTAGGGTTAGGGTTAGACTCTTAGGGTTAGGGTTAGACTCTTAGGGTTAGGGTTAGGGTTAGGGTTAGACTCTTAGGGTTAGGGTTAGGGTTAGGGTTAGGGTTACACTCTTAGGCTTAGGGTTAGGGTTAGGGTTAGACTCTTAGGGTTAGGGTTAGACTTAGGCTCTTAGGGTTAGGGTTAGACTCAGGCTCTTAGGGTTAGGGTTAGACTCAGGCTCTTACGGTTAGGGTTAGACTCAGGCTCTTAGGGTTAGGGTTAGACACAGGCTCTTAGGGTTAGGGTCAGATTTAGTACTATATATTTGTGTACTGCAGCCGCCCTTTTGGTGGAACGCTGCTGCCATCTAGCGAAATATACTTGGGTACTGCAGCCGGCCCTGTTGGTGGAGCGCTGCTGCCATCTAGCGAAATATACTTGGGTACTGCAGCCGCCCGGTTGGTGGAGCGCTGCTGCCATCTAGCGAAATATACTTGGGTACTGCAGCCGGCCCTGTTGGTGGAGCGCTGCTGCCATCTAGCGAAATATACTTGGGTACTGCAGCCGCCCGGTTGGTGTAGCGCTGCTGCCATCTAGCGAAATATACTTGGGTACTGCAGCCGCCCGGTTGGTGGAGCGCTGCTGCCATCTAGCGAAATATACTTGGGTACTGCAGCCGGCCCTGTTGGTGGAGCGCTGCTGCCATCTAGCGAAATATATTTGGGTACTGCAGCCGGCGCTGTTGGTGGAGCGCTGCTGCCATCTAGCGAAATATATTTGGGTACTGCAGCCGGCTCTGTTTGTGGAGCGCTGCTGCCATCTAGCGAAATATACTTGGGTACTTCAGCCGGGTTTAGGGTTAGGGTTAGGGTTAGACTGTTAGGGTTAGGGTTAGACTCTTAGGGTTAGACTCTTAGGGTTAGACTCTTAGGGTTAGGGTTAGACTCTTACGGTTAGGGTTAGGGTTAGGGTTAGGGTTAGACTCTTAGGGTTAGGGTTAGGGTTAGGGTTAGGGTTAGACTCTTAGGGTTAGGGTTAGACTCTTAGGGTTAGGGTTAGGGTTAGACTCTTAGGGTTAGGGTTAGGGTGAGGGTTAGACTCTTAGGGTTAGGGTTATATTCAGGGTTAGGGTTAGACTCTTAGGGTTAGGGTTAGGGTTAGGGTTAGACTCTTAGGGTTAGGGTTAGACTCAGGCTCTTAGGGTTAGGGTTAGACTCAGGCTCTTAGGGTGAGGGTTAGACTCAGGCTCTTAGGGTTAGGGTTAGACTCAGGCTCTTAGGGTGAGGGTTAGACTCAGGCTCTTAGGGTTAGGGTTAGACTCAGGCTCTTAGGGTGAGGGTCAGACTCAGTACTATATATTTGGGTACTGCAGCCGCCCTGTTGGTGGAGCGCTGCTGCCATCTAGCGAAATATACTTGGGTATTGCAGCCGGCGCTCTTGGTGGAGCGCTGCTGCCATCTAGCGAAATATATTTGGGTACTGCAGCCGGCCCTGTTGGTGGAGCGCTGCTGCCATCTAGCGAAATATATTTGGGTACTGCAGCCGCCCTTTTGGTGGAGCGCTGCTGCCATCTAGCGAAATATATTTGGGTACTGCAGCCGGCGCTGTTGGTGGAGCTCTGCTGCCATCTAGCGAAATATACTTGGGTACTGCAGCCGCCCTTTTGGTGGAGCGCTGCTGCCATCTAGCGAAATGTAATTGGGTACTGCAGCCGCCCGGTTGGTGGAGTGCTGCTGCCATCTAGCGAAATATACTTGGGTACTGCAGCCGGCCCTGTTGGTGGAGCGCTGCTGCCATCTAGCGAAATATACTTGGGTACTGCAGCCGCCCGGTTTGTGGAGCGCTGCTGCCATCTAGCGAAATATATTTGGGTACTGCAGCCGGCCCGGTTGGTGGAGCGCTGCTGCCATCTAGCGAAATGTAATTGGGTACTGCAGCCGCCCGGTTGGTGGAGCGCTGCTGCCATCTAGCGAAATATACTTGGGTACTGCAGCCGCCCGGTTGGTGGAGCGCTGCTGCCATCTAGCGAAATATACTTGGGTACTGCAGCCGGCCCTGTTGGTGGAGCGCTGCTGCCATCTAGCGAAATATATTTGGGTACTGCAGCCGCCCGGTTGGTGGAGCGCTGCTGCCATCTAGCGAAATATACTTGGGTACTGCAGCCGGCGCTGTTGGTGGAGCGCTGCTGCCATCTAGCGAAATATATTTGGGTACTGCAGCCGGCGCTGTTGGTGGAGCGCTGCTGCCATCTAGCGAAATATATTTGGGTACTGCAGCCGGCTCTGTTGGTGGAGCGCTGCTGCCATCTAGCGAAATATATTTGGGTACTGCAGCCGGAGCTGTTGGTGGAGCGCTGCTGCCATCTAGCGAAATATATTTGGGTACTGCAGCCGGCTCTGTTGGTGGAGCGCTGCTGCCATCTAGCGAAATATACTTGGGTACTTCAGCCGGGTTTAGGGTTAGGGTTAGGGTTAGACTGTTAGGGTTAGGGTTAGACTTTTAGGGTTAGACTCTTAGGGTTAGACTCTTAGGGTTAGGGTTAGACTCTTACGGTTAGGGTTAGGGTTAGGCTTAGGGTTAGGCTTAGACTCTTAGGGTTAGGGTTAGACTCTTAGGGTTAGGGTTAGGGTTAGAGTTAGGGTTAGACTCTTAGGGTTAGGGTTAGACTCTTAGGGTTAGGGTTAGGGTTAGGGTTAGACTCTTAGGGTTAGGGTTAGACTCTTAGGGTTAGGGTTAGGGTTAGGGTTAGGGTTAGACTCTTAGGGTTAGGGTTAGACTCTTAGGGTTAGGGTTAGGGTTAGGGTTAGGGTTAGACTCTTAGGGTTAGGGTTAGACTCTTAGGGTTAGGGTTAGGGTTAGGGTTAGACTCTTAGGGTTAGGGTTAGGGTTACGGTTAGACTCTTAGGGTTAGAGTTAGGGTTAGGGTTAGACTCTTAGGGTTAGGGTTAGACTCTTAGGGTTAGGGTTGGGGTTAGGGTTAGACTCTTAGGGTTAGGGTTAGACTCTTAGGGTTAGAGTTAGGGTTAGGGTTAGGGTTAGACACTTAGGGTTAGGGTTAGGGTGAGGGTTAGACTCTTAGGGTTAGGGTTATATTCAGGGTTAGGGTTAGACTCTTAGGGTTAGGGTTAGGGTTAGGGTTAGACTCTTAGGGTAAGGGTTAGACTTAGGCTCTTAGGGTTAGGGTTAGACTCAGGCTCTTAGGGTGAGGGTTAGACTCAGGCTCTTAGGGTGAGGGTTAGACTCAGGCTCTTAGGGTTAGGGTTAGAATCAGGCTCTTAGGGTTAGGGTCAGACTCAGTACTATATATTTGGGTACTGCAGCCGCCCTTTTGGTGGAGCGCTGCTGACATCTAGCGAAATATACTTGGGTACTTCAGCCGGGTTTAGGGTTAGGGTTAGGGTTAGACTGTTAGGGTTAGGGTTAGGGTTAGGGTTAGACTCTTAGGGTTAGGGTTAGGGTTAGGGTTAGGGTTAGACTCTTAGGGTTAGGGTTAGACTCTTAGGGTTAGGGTTAGGGTTAGGGTTAGGGTTAGACTCTTAGGGTTAGGGTTAGACTCTTAGGGTTAGGGTTAGGGTTAGGGTTAGACTCTTAGGGTTAGGGTTAGGGTTACGGTTAGACTCTTAGGGTTAGAGTTAGGGTTAGGGTTAGACTCTTAGGGTTAGGGTTAGACTCTTAGGGTTAGGGTTAGGGTTAGGGTTAGACTCTTAGGGTTAGGGTTAGGGTTAGGGTTAGGGTTACACTCTTAGGCTTAGGGTTAGGGTTAGGGTTAGACTCTTAGGGTTAGGGTTAGACTTAGGCTCTTAGGGTTAGGGTTAGACTCAGGCTCTTAGGGTTAGGGTTAGACTCAGGCTCTTACGGTTAGGGTTAGACTCAGGCTCTTAGGGTTAGGGTTAGACACAGGCTCTTAGGGTTAGGGTCAGATTTAGTACTATATATTTGTGTACTGCAGCCGCCCTTTTGGTGGAACGCTGCTGCCATCTAGCGAAATATACTTGGGTACTGCAGCCGGCCCTGTTGGTGGAGCGCTGCTGCCATCTAGCGAAATATACTTGGGTACTGCAGCCGCCCGGTTGGTGGAGCGCTGCTGCCATCTAGCGAAATATACTTGGGTACTGCAGCCGGCCCTGTTGGTGGAGCGCTGCTGCCATCTAGCGAAATATACTTGGGTACTGCAGCCGCCCGGTTGGTGGAGCGCTGCTGCCATCTAGCGAAATATAATTGGGTACTGCAGCCGCCCGGTTGGTGGAGCGCTGCTGCCATCTAGCGAAATATACTTGGGTACTGCAGCCGCCCTTTTGGTGGAGCGCTGCTGCCATCTAGCGAAATATATTTGGGTACTGCAGCCGGCCCTGTTGGTGGAGCGCTGCTGCCATCTAGCGAAATATACTTGGGTACTGCAGCCGCCCGGTTGGTGGAGCGCTGCTGCCATCTAGCGAAATATACTTGGGTACTTCAGCCGGGTTTAGGGTTAGGGTTAGGGTTAGACTCTTAGGGTTAGGTTTAGGGTTAGGGTTAGGGTTAGACTCTTAGGGTTAGGGTTAGACTCTTAGGGTTAGGGTTAGGGTTAGACTCTTAGGGTTAGGGTTAGGGTGAGGGTTAGACTCTTAGGGTTAGGGTTATATTCAGGGTTAGGGTTAGACTCTTAGGGTTAGGGTTAGGGTTAGGGTTAGACTCTTAGGGTTAGGGTTAGGGTTAGGCTCTTAGGGTTAGGGTTAGACTCAGGCTCTTAGGGTGAGGGTTAGACTCAGGCTCTTAGGGTTAGGGTTAGACTCAGGCTCTTAGGGTGAGGGTTAGACTCAGGCTCTTAGGGTTAGGGTTAGACTCAGGCTCTTAGGGTGAGGGTCAGACTCAGTACTATATATTTGGGTACTGCAGCCGCCCTGTTGGTGGAGCGCTGCTGCCATCTAGCGAAATATACTTGGGTATTGCAGCCGGCGCTCTTGGTGGAGCGCTGCTGCCATCTAGCGAAATATATTTGGGTACTGCAGCCGGCCCTGTTGGTGGAGCGCTGCTGCCATCTAGCGAAATATATTTGGGTACTGCAGCCGCCCTTTTGGTGGAGCGCTGCTGCCATCTAGCGAAATATATTTGGGTACTGCAGCCGGCGCTGTTGGTGGAGCTCTGCTGCCATCTAGCGAAATATACTTGGGTACTGCAGCCGCCCGGTTTGTGGAGCGCTGCTGCCATCTAGCGAAATATATTTGGGTACTGCAGCCGGCCCGGTTGGTGGAGCGCTGCTGCCATCTAGCGAAATGTAATTGGGTACTGCAGCCGCCCGGTTGGTGGAGCGCTGCTGCCATCTAGCGAAATATACTTGGGTACTGCAGCCGCCCGGTTGGTGGAGCGCTGCTGCCATCTAGCGAAATATACTTGGGTACTGCAGCCGGCCCTGTTGGTGGAGCGCTGCTGCCATCTAGCGAAATATATTTGGGTACTGCAGCCGCCCGGTTGGTGGAGCGCTGCTGCCATCTAGCGAAATATACTTGGGTACTGCAGCCGGCGCTGTTGGTGGAGCGCTGCTGCCATCTAGCGAAATATATTTGGGTACTGCAGCCGGCGCTGTTGGTGGAGCGCTGCTGCCATCTAGCGAAATATATTTGGGTACTGCAGCCGGAGCTGTTGGTGGAGCGCTGCTGCCATCTAGCGAAATATATTTGGGTACTGCAGCCGGCTCTGTTGGTGGAGCGCTGCTGCCATCTAGCGAAATATACTTGGGTACTTCAGCCGGGTTTAGGGTTAGGGTTAGGGTTAGACTGTTAGGGTTAGGGTTAGACTTTTAGGGTTAGACTCTTAGGGTTAGACTCTTAGGGTTAGGGTTAGACTCTTACGGTTAGGGTTAGGGTTAGGCTTAGGGTTAGGCTTAGACTCTTAGGGTTAGGGTTAGACTCTTAGGGTTAGGGTTAGGGTTAGAGTTAGGGTTAGACTCTTAGGGTTAGGGTTAGACTCTTAGGGTTAGGGTTAGGGTTAGGGTTAGACTCTTAGGGTTAGGGTTAGACTCTTAGGGTTAGGGTTAGGGTTAGGGTTAGGGTTAGACTCTTAGGGTTAGGGTTAGACTCTTAGGGTTAGGGTTAGGGTTAGGGTTAGGGTTAGACTCTTAGGGTTAGGGTTAGACTCTTAGGGTTAGGGTTAGGGTTAGGGTTAGACTCTTAGGGTTAGGGTTAGGGTTACGGTTAGACTCTTAGGGTTAGAGTTAGGGTTAGGGTTAGACTCTTAGGGTTAGGGTTAGACTCTTAGGGTTAGGGTTGGGGTTAGGGTTAGACTCTTAGGGTTAGGGTTAGACTCTTAGGGTTAGAGTTAGGGTTAGGGTTAGGGTTAGACACTTAGGGTTAGGGTTAGGGTGAGGGTTAGACTCTTAGGGTTAGGGTTATATTCAGGGTTAGGGTTAGACTCTTAGGGTTAGGGTTAGACTCTTAGGGTTAGGGTTAGGGTTAGACTCTTAGGGTTAGGGTTAGACTCTTAGGGTTAGGGTTAGGGTTAGGGTTAGGGTTAGACTCTTAGGGTTAGGGTTAGACTCTTAGGGTTAGGGTTAGGGTTAGGGTTAGGGTTAGACTCTTAGGGTTAGGGTTAGACTCTTAGGGTTAGGGTTAGGGTTAGGGTTAGACTCTTAGGGTTAGGGTTAGGGTTACGGTTAGACTCTTAGGGTTAGAGTTAGGGTTAGGGTTAGACTCTTAGGGTTAGGGTTAGACTCTTAGGGTTAGGGTTGGGGTTAGGGTTAGACTCTTAGGGTTAGGGTTAGACTCTTAGGGTTAGAGTTAGGGTTAGGGTTAGGGTTAGACACTTAGGGTTAGGGTTAGGGTGAGGGTTAGACTCTTAGGGTTAGGGTTATATTCAGGGTTAGGGTTAGACTCTTAGGGTTAGGGTTAGGGTTAGGGTTAGACTCTTAGGGTAAGGGTTAGACTTAGGCTCTTAGGGTTAGGGTTAGACTCAGGCTCTTAGGGTGAGGGTTAGACTCAGGCTCTTAGGGTGAGGGTTAGACTCAGGCTCTTAGGGTTAGGGTTAGAATCAGGCTCTTAGGGTTAGGGTCAGACTCAGTACTATATATTTGGGTACTGCAGCCGCCCTTTTGGTGGAGCGCTGCTGACATCTAGCGAAATATACTTGGGTACTTCAGCCGGGTTTAGGGTTAGGGTTAGGGTTAGACTGTTAGGGTTAGGGTTAGGGTTAGGGTTAGACTCTTAGGGTTAGGGTTAGGGTTAGGGTTAGGGTTAGACTCTTAGGGTTAGGGTTAGACTCTTAGGGTTAGGGTTAGGGTTAGGGTTAGGGTTAGACTCTTAGGGTTAGGGTTAGACTCTTAGGGTTAGGGTTAGGGTTAGGGTTAGACTCTTAGGGTTAGGGTTAGGGTTACGGTTAGACTCTTAGGGTTAGAGTTAGGGTTAGGGTTAGACTCTTAGGGTTAGGGTTAGACTCTTAGGGTTAGGGTTGGGGTTAGGGTTAGACTCTTAGGGTTAGGGTTAGACTCTTAGGGTTAGAGTTAGGGTTAGGGTTAGGGTTAGACACTTAGGGTTAGGGTTAGGGTGAGGGTTAGACTCTTAGGGTTAGGGTTATATTCAGGGTTAGGGTTAGACTCTTAGGGTTAGGGTTAGGGTTAGGGTTAGACTCTTAGGGTAAGGGTTAGACTTAGGCTCTTAGGGTTAGGGTTAGACTCAGGCTCTTAGGGTGAGGGTTAGACTCAGGCTCTTAGGGTGAGGGTTAGACTCAGGCTCTTAGGGTTAGGGTTAGAATCAGGCTCTTAGGGTTAGGGTCAGACTCAGTACTATATATTTGGGTACTGCAGCCGCCCTTTTGGTGGAGCGCTGCTGCCATCTAGCGAAATATACTTGGGTACTGCAGCCGCCCGGTTGGTGGAGCGCTGCTGCCATCTAGCGAAATATACTTGGGTACTGCAGCCGGCCCTGTTGGTGGAGCGCTGCTGCCATCTAGCGAAATATATTTGGGTACTGCAGCCGGCGCTGTTGGTGGAGCGCTGCTGCCATCTAGCGAAATATATTTGGGTACTGCAGCCGGCTCTGTTGGTGGAGCGCTGCTGCCATCTAGCGAAATATATTTGGGTACTGCAGCCGGCTCTGTTGGTGGAGCGCTGCTGCCATCTAGCGAAATATACTTGGGTACTTCAGCCGGGTTTAGGGTTAGGGTTAGGGTTAGACTGTTAGGGTTAGGGTTAGGGTTAGGGTTAGACTCTTAGGGTTAGACTCTTAGGGTTAGGGTTAGACTCTTACGGTTAGGGTTAGGGTTAGGGTTAGGGTTAGGGTTAGACTCTTAGGGTTAGGGATAGACTCTTAGGGTTAGGGTTAGGGTTAGGGTTAGACTCTTAGGGTTAGGGTTAGACTCTTAGGGTTAGGGTTAAGGTTAGGGTTAGGGTAAGACTCTTAGGGTTAGGGTTAGACTCTTAGGGTTAGGGTTAGGGTTAGGGTTAGACTCTTAGGGTTAGGGTTAGGGTTAGGGTTAGGGTTACACTCTTAGGCTTAGGGTAAGGGTTAGGGTTAGACTCTTAGGGTTAGGGTTAGACTTAGGCTCTTAGGGTTAGGGTTAGACTCAGGCTCTTAGGGTTAGGGTTAGACTCAGGCTCTTACGGTTAGGGTTAGACTCAGGCTCTTAGGGTTAGGGTTAGACACAGGCTCTTAGGGTTAGGGTCAGATTTAGTACTATATATTTGTGTACTGCAGCCGCCCTTTTGGTGGAACGCTGCTGCCATCTAGCGAAATATACTTGGGTACTGCAGCCGGCCCTGTTGGTGGAGCGCTGCTGCCATCTAGCGAAATATACTTGGGTACTGCAGCCGCCCGGTTGGTGGAGCGCTGCTGCCATCTAGCGAAATATACTTGGGTACTGCAGCCGGCCCTGTTGGTGGAGCGCTGCTGCCATCTAGCGAAATATACTTGGGTACTGCAGCCGCCCGGTTGGTGGAGCGCTGCTGCCATCTAGCGAAATATAATTGGGTACTGCAGCCGCCCGGTTGGTGGAGCGCTGCTGCCATCTAGCGAAATATACTTGGGTACTGCAGCCGCCCTTTTGGTGGAGCGCTGCTGCCATCTAGCGAAATATATTTGGGTACTGCAGCCGGCCCTGTTGGTGGAGCGCTGCTGCCATCTAGCGAAATATACTTGGGTACTGCAGCCGCCCGGTTGGTGGAGCGCTGCTGCCATCTAGCGAAATATACTTGGGTACTGCAGCCGCCCGGTTGGTGGAGCGCTGCTGCCATCTAGCGAAATATATTTGGGTACTGCAGCCGGCCCGGTTGGTGGAGCGCTGCTGCCATCTAGCGAAATGTAATTGGGTACTGCAGCCGCCCGGTTGGTGGAGCGCTGCTGCCATCTAGCGAAATATACTTGGGTACTGCAGCCGCCCGGTTGGTGGAGCGCTGCTGCCATCTAGCGAAATATACTTGGGTACTGCAGCCGGCCCTGTTGGTGGAGCGCTGCTGCCATCTAGCGAAATATACTTGGGTACTGCAGCCGCCCGGTTGGTGGAGCGCTGCTGCCATCTAGCGAAATATACTTGGGTACTGCAGCCGGCGCTGTTGGTGGAGCGCTGCTGCCATCTAGCGAAATATATTTGGGTACTGCAGCCGGCGCTGTTGGTGGAGCGCTGCTGCCATCTAGCGAAATATATTTGGGTACTGCAGCCGGCTCTGTTGGTGGAGCGCTGCTGCCATCTAGCGAAATATATTTGGGTACTGCAGCCGGAGCTGTTGGTGGAGCGCTGCTGCCATCTAGCGAAATATATTTGGGTACTGCAGCCGGCTCTGTTGGTGGAGCGCTGCTGCCATCTAGCGAAATATACTTGGGTACTTCAGCCGGGTTTAGGGTTAGGGTTAGGGTTAGACTGTTAGGGTTAGGGTTAGACTTTTAGGGTTAGACTCTTAGGGTTAGACTCTTAGGGTTAGGGTTAGACTCTTACGGTTAGGGTTAGGGTTAGGCTTAGGGTTAGGCTTAGACTCTTAGGGTTAGGGTTAGACTCTTAGGGTTAGGGTTAGGGTTAGAGTTAGGGTTAGACTCTTAGGGTTAGGGTTAGACTCTTAGGGTTAGGGTTAGGGTTAGACTCTTAGGGTTAGGGTTAGACTCTTAGGGTTAGGGTTAGGGTTAGGGTTAGGGTTAGACTCTTAGGGTTAGGGTTAGACTCTTAGGGTTAGGGTTAGGGTTAGGGTTAGGGTTAGACTCTTAGGGTTAGGGTTAGACTCTTAGGGTTAGGGTTAGGGTTAGGGTTAGACTCTTAGGGTTAGGGTTAGGGTTACGGTTAGACTCTTAGGGTTAGAGTTAGGGTTAGGGTTAGACTCTTAGGGTTAGGGTTAGACTCTTAGGGTTAGGGTTGGGGTTAGGGTTAGACTCTTAGGGTTAGGGTTAGACTCTTAGGGTTAGAGTTAGGGTTAGGGTTAGGGTTAGACACTTAGGGTTAGGGTTAGGGTGAGGGTTAGACTCTTAGGGTTAGGGTTATATTCAGGGTTAGGTTTAGACTCTTAGGGTTAGGGTTAGGGTTAGGGTTAGACTCTTAGGGTAATGGTTAGACTTAGGCTCTTAGGGTTAGGGTTAGACTCAGGCTCTTAGGGTGAGGGTTAGACTCAGGCTCTTAGGGTGAGGGTTAGACTCAGGCTCTTAGGGTTAGGGTTAGAATCAGGCTCTTAGGGTTAGGGTCAGACTCAGTACTATATATTTGGGTACTGCAGCCGCCCTTTTGGTGGAGCGCTGCTGACATCTAGCGAAATATACTTGGGTACTTCAGCCGGGTTTAGGGTTAGGGTTAGGGTTAGACTGTTAGGGTTAGGGTTAGGGTTAGGGTTAGACTCTTAGGGTTAGGGTTAGGGTTAGGGTTAGACTCTTAGGGTTAGGGTTAGACTCTTAGGGTTAGGGTTAGGGTTAGGGTTAGGGTTAGACTCTTAGGGTTAGGGTTAGACTCTTAGGGTTAGGGTTAGGGTTAGGGTTAGACTCTTAGGGTTAGGGTTAGGGTTACGGTTAGACTCTTAGGGTTAGAGTTAGGGTTAGGGTTAGACTCTTAGGGTTAGGGTTAGACTCTTAGGGTTAGGGTTGGGGTTAGGGTTAGACTCTTAGGGTTAGGGTTAGACTCTTAGGGTTAGAGTTAGGGTTAGGGTTAGGGTTAGACACTTAGGGTTAGGGTTAGGGTGAGGGTTAGACTCTTAGGGTTAGGGTTATATTCAGGGTTAGGGTTAGACTCTTAGGGTTAGGGTTAGGGTTAGGGTTAGACTCTTAGGGTAAGGGTTAGACTTAGGCTCTTAGGGTTAGGGTTAGACTCAGGCTCTTAGGGTGAGGGTTAGACTCAGGCTCTTAGGGTGAGGGTTAGACTCAGGCTCTTAGGGTTAGGGTTAGAATCAGGCTCTTAGGGTTAGGGTCAGACTCAGTACTATATATTTGGGTACTGCAGCCGCCCTTTTGGTGGAGCGCTGCTGCCATCTAGCGAAATATACTTGGGTACTGCAGCCGCCCGGTTGGTGGAGCGCTGCTGCCATCTAGCGAAATATACTTGGGTACTGCAGCCGGCCCTGTTGGTGGAGCGCTGCTGCCATCTAGCGAAATATATTTGGGTACTGCAGCCGGCTCTGTTGGTGGAGCGCTGCTGCCATCTAGCGAAATATATTTGGGTACTGCAGCCGGCTCTGTTGGTGGAGCGCTGCTGCCATCTAGCGAAATATACTTGGGTACTTCAGCCGGGTTTAGGGTTAGGGTTAGGGTTAGACTGTTAGGGTTAGGGTTAGGGTTAGGGTTAGACTCTTAGGGTTAGACTCTTAGGGTTAGGGTTAGACTCTTACGGTTAGGGTTAGGGTTAGGGTTAGGGTTAGGGTTAGACTCTTAGGGTTAGGGATAGACTCTTAGGGTTAGGGTTAGGGTTAGGGTTACACTCTTAGGGTTAGGGTTAGACTCTTAGGGTTAGGGTTAAGGTTAGGGTTAGGGTAAGACTCTTAGGGTTAGGGTTAAACTCTTAGGGTTAGGGTTAGGGTTAGGGTTAGACTCTTAGGGTTAGGGTTAGGGTTAGGCTTAGGGTTAGGCTTAGACTCTTAGGGTTAGGGTTAGACTCTTAGGGTTAGGGTTAGGGTTAGAGTTAGGGTTAGACTCTTAGGGTTAGGGTTAGACTCTTAGGGTTAGGGTTAGGGTTAGGGTTAGACTCTTAGGGTTAGGGTTAGACTCTTAGGGTTAGGGTTAGGGTTAGGGTTAGGGTTAGACTCTTAGGGTTAGGGTTAGACTCTTAGGGTTAGGGTTAGGGTTAGGGTTAGGGTTAGACTCTTAGGGTTAGGGTTAGACTCTTAGGGTTAGGGTTAGGGTTAGGGTTAGACTCTTAGGGTTAGGGTTAGGGTTACGGTTAGACTCTTAGGGTTAGAGTTAGGGTTAGGGTTAGACTCTTAGGGTTAGGGTTAGACTCTTAGGGTTAGGGTTGGGGTTAGGGTTAGACTCTTAGGGTTAGGGTTAGACTCTTAGGGTTAGAGTTAGGGTTAGGGTTAGGGTTAGACACTTAGGGTTAGGGTTAGGGTGAGGGTTAGACTCTTAGGGTTAGGGTTATATTCAGGGTTAGGGTTAGACTCTTAGGGTTAGGGTTAGGGTTAGGGTTAGACTCTTAGGGTAAGGGTTAGACTTAGGCTCTTAGGGTTAGGGTTAGACTCAGGCTCTTAGGGTGAGGGTTAGACTCAGGCTCTTAGGGTGAGGGTTAGACTCAGGCTCTTAGGGTTAGGGTTAGAATCAGGCTCTTAGGGTTAGGGTCAGACTCAGTACTATATATTTGGGTACTGCAGCCGCCCTTTTGGTGGAGCGCTGCTGACATCTAGCGAAATATACTTGGGTACTTCAGCCGGGTTTAGGGTTAGGGTTAGACTGTTAGGGTTAGGGTTAGGGTTAGGGTTAGACTCTTAGGGTTAGGGTTAGGGTTAGGGTTAGGGTTAGACTCTTAGGGTTAGGGTTAGACTCTTAGGGTTAGGGTTAGGGTTAGGGTTAGGGTTAGACTCTTAGGGTTAGGGTTAGACTCTTAGGGTTAGGGTTAGGGTTAGGGTTAGACTCTTAGGGTTAGGGTTAGGGTTACGGTTAGACTCTTAGGGTTAGAGTTAGGGTTAGGGTTAGACTCTTAGGGTTAGGGTTAGACTCTTAGGGTTAGGGTTAGGGTTAGGGTTAGACTCTTAGGGTTAGGGTTAGGGTTAGGGTTAGGGTTACACTCTTAGGCTTAGGGTTAGGGTTAGGGTTAGACTCTTAGGGTTAGGGTTAGACTTAGGCTCTTAGGGTTAGGGTTAGACTCAGGCTCTTAGGGTTAGGGTTAGACTCAGGCTCTTACGGTTAGGGTTAGACTCAGGCTCTTAGGGTTAGGGTTAGACACAGGCTCTTAGGGTTAGGGTCAGATTTAGTACTATATATTTGTGTACTGCAGCCGCCCTTTTGGTGGAACGCTGCTGCCATCTAGCGAAATATACTTGGGTACTGCAGCCGGCCCTGTTGGTGGAGCGCTGCTGCCATCTAGCGAAATATACTTGGGTACTGCAGCCGCCCGGTTGGTGGAGCGCTGCTGCCATCTAGCGAAATATACTTGGGTACTGCAGCCGGCCCTGTTGGTGGAGCGCTGCTGCCATCTAGCGAAATATACTTGGGTACTGCAGCCGCCCGGTTGGTGGAGCGCTGCTGCCATCTAGCGAAATATAATTGGGTACTGCAGCCGCCCGGTTGGTGGAGCGCTGCTGCCATCTAGCGAAATATACTTGGGTACTGCAGCCGCCCTTTTGGTGGAGCGCTGCTGCCATCTAGCGAAATATATTTGGGTACTGCAGCCGGCCCTGTTGGTGGAGCGCTGCTGCCATCTAGCGAAATATACTTGGGTACTGCAGCCGCCCGGTTGGTGGAGCGCTGCTGCCATCTAGCGAAATATACTTGGGTACTTCAGCCGGGTTTAGGGTTAGGGTTAGGGTTAGACTCTTAGGGTTAGGTTTAGGGTTAGGGTTAGGGTTAGACTCTTAGGGTTAGGGTTAGACTCTTAGGGTTAGGGTTAGGGTTAGACTCTTAGGGTTAGGGTTAGGGTGAGGGTTAGACTCTTAGGGTTAGGGTTATATTCAGGGTTAGGGTTAGACTCTTAGGGTTAGGGTTAGGGTTAGGGTTAGACTCTTAGGGTTAGGGTTAGGGTTAGGCTCTTAGGGTTAGGGTTAGACTCAGGCTCTTAGGGTGAGGGTTAGACTCAGGCTCTTAGGGTTAGGGTTAGACTCAGGCTCTTAGGGTGAGGGTTAGACTCAGGCTCTTAGGGTTAGGGTTAGACTCAGGCTCTTAGGGTGAGGGTCAGACTCAGTACTATATATTTGGGTACTGCAGCCGCCCTGTTGGTGGAGCGCTGCTGCCATCTAGCGAAATATACTTGGGTATTGCAGCCGGCGCTCTTG
This sequence comes from Falco punctatus, assembly GCF_963210335.1. NCBI lineage: Eukaryota > Metazoa > Chordata > Aves > Falconiformes > Falconidae > Falco > Falco punctatus. Next base: position 874,268 of record NW_027660079.1, read on the forward strand.
GTGGAGCGCTGCTGCCATCTAGCGAAATATATTTGGGTACTGCAGCCGGCCCTGTTGGTGGAGCGCTGCTGCCATCTAGCGAAATATATTTGGGTACTGCAGCCGCCCTTTTGGTGGAGCGCTGCTGCCATCTAGCGAAATATATTTGGGTACTGCAGCCGGCGCTGTTGGTGGAGCTCTGCTGCCATCTAGCGAAATATACTTGGGTACTGCAGCCGCCCGGTTTGTGGAGCGCTGCTGCCATCTAGCGAAATATATTTGGGTACTGCAGCCGGCCCGGTTGGTGGAGCGCTGCTGCCATCTAGCGAAATGTAATTGGGTACTGCAGCCGCCCGGTTGGTGGAGCGCTGCTGCCATCTAGCGAAATATACTTGGGTACTGCAGCCGCCCGGTTGGTGGAGCGCTGCTGCCATCTAGCGAAATATACTTGGGTACTGCAGCCGGCCCTGTTGGTGGAGCGCTGCTGCCATCTAGCGAAATATATTTGGGTACTGCAGCCGCCCGGTTGGTGGAGCGCTGCTGCCATCTAGCGAAATATACTTGGGTACTGCAGCCGGCGCTGTTGGTGGAGCGCTGCTGCCATCTAGCGAAATATATTTGGGTACTGCAGCCGGCGCTGTTGGTGGAGCGCTGCTGCCATCTAGCGAAATATATTTGGGTACTGCAGCCGGAGCTGTTGGTGGAGCGCTGCTGCCATCTAGCGAAATATATTTGGGTACTGCAGCCGGAGCTGTTGGTGGAGCGCTGCTGCCATCTAGCGAAATATATTTGGGTACTGCAGCCGGCTCTGTTGGTGGAGCGCTGCTGCCATCTAGCGAAATATACTTGGGTACTTCAGCCGGGTTTAGGGTTAGGGTTAGGGTTAGACTGTTAGGGTTAGGGTTAGACTTTTAGGGTTAGACTCTTAGGGTTAGACTCTTAGGGTTAGGGTTAGACTCTTACGGTTAGGGTTAGGGTTAGGCTTAGGGTTAGGCTTAGACTCTTAGGGTTAGGGTTAGACTCTTAGGGTTAGGGTTAGGGTTAGAGTTAGGGTTAGACTCTTAGGGTTAGGGTTAGACTCTTAGGGTTAGGGTTAGGGTTAGGGTTAGACTCTTAGGGTTAGGGTAAGACTCTTAGGGTTAGGGTTAGGATTAGGGTTAGGGTTAGACTCTTAGGGTTAGGGTTAGACTCTTAGGGTTAGGGTTAGGGTTAGGGTTAGGGTTAGACTCTTAGGGTTAGGGTTAGACTCTTAGGGTTAGGGTTAGGGTTAGGGTTAGACTCTTAGGGTTAGGGTTAGGGTTACGGTTAGACTCTTAGGGTTAGAGTTAGGGTTAGGGTTAGACTCTTAGGGTTAGGGTTAGACTCTTAGGGTTAGGGTTGGGGTTAGGGTTAGACTCTTAGGGTTAGGGTTAGACTCTTAGGGTTAGAGTTAGGGTTAGGGTTAGGGTTATACACTTAGGGTTAGGGTTAGGGTGAGGGTTAGACTCTTAGGGTTAGGGTTATATTCAGGGTTAGGGTTAGACTCTTAGGGTTAGGGTTAGGGTTAGGGTTAGACTCTTAGGGTTAGGGTTAGGGTGAGGGTTAGACTCTTAGGGTTAGGGTTATATTCAGGGTTAGGGTTAGACTCTTAGGGTTAGGGTTAGGGTTAGGGTTAGACTCTTAGGGTTAGGGTTAGGGTTAGGCTCTTAGGGTTAGGGTTAGACTCAGGCTCTTAGGGTGAGGGTTAGACTCAGGCTCTTAGGGTTAGGGTTAGACTCAGGCTCTTAGGGTGAGGGTTAGACTCAGGCTCTTAGGGTTAGGGTTAGACTCAGGCTCTTAGGGTGAGGGTCAGACTCAGTACTATATATTTGGGTACTGCAGCCGCCCTTTTGGTGGAGCGCTGCTGCCATCTAGCGAAATATACTTGGGTATTGCAGCCGGCGCTCTTGGTGGAGCGCTGCTGCCATCTAGCGAAATATATTTGGGTACTGCAGCCGGCCCTGTTGGTGGAGCGCTGCTGCCATCTAGCGAAATATATTTGGGTACTGCAGCCGCCCTTTTGGTGGAGCGCTGCTGCCATCTAGCGAAATATATTTGGGTACTGCAGCCGGCGCTGTTGGTGGAGCTCTGCTGCCATCTAGCGAAATATACTTGGGTACTGCAGCCGCCCTTTTGGTGGAGCGCTGCTGCCATCTAGCGAAATATATTTGGGTACTGCAGCCGGCTCTGTTGGTGGAGCGCTGCTGCCATCTAGCGAAATATACTTGGGTACTTCAGCCGGGTTTAGGGTTAGGGTTAGGGTTAGACTGTTAGGGTTAGGGTTAGGGTTAGGGTTAGACTCTTAGGGTTAGACTCTTAGGGTTAGGGTTAGACTCTTACGGTTAGAGTTAGGGTTAGGGTTAGGGTTAGGGTTAGACTCTTAGGGTTAGGGTTAGACTCTTAGGGTTAGGGTTAGGGTTAGGGTTAGACTCTTAGGGTTAGGGTTAGACTCTTAGGGTTAGGGTTAGGGTTAGGGTTAGACTCTTAGGGTTAGGGTTAGGGTTAGGGTTAGGGTTACACTCTTAGGCTTAGGGTTAGGGTTAGGGTTAGACTCTTAGGGTTAGGGTTAGACTTAGGCTCTTAGGGTTAGGGTTAGACTCAGGCTCTTAGGGTTAGGGTTAGACTCAGGCTCTTACGGTTAGGGTTAGACTCAGGCTCTTAGGGTTAGGGTTAGACACAGGCTCTTAGGGTTAGGGTCAGATTTAGTACTATATATTTGTGTACTGCAGCCGCCCTTTTGGTGGAACGCTGCTGCCATCTAGCGAAATATACTTGGGTACTGCAGCCGGCCCTGTTGGTGGAGCGCTGCTGCCATCTAGCGAAATATACTTGGGTACTGCAGCCGCCCGGTTGGTGGAGCGCTGCTGCCATCTAGCGAAATATACTTGGGTACTGCAGCCGGCCCTGTTGGTGGAGCGCTGCTGCCATCTAGCGAAATATACTTGGGTACTGCAGCCGCCCGGTTGGTGTAGCGCTGCTGCCATCTAGCGAAATATACTTGGGTACTGCAGCCGCCCGGTTGGTGGAGCGCTGCTGCCATCTAGCGAAATATACTTGGGTACTGCAGCCGGCCCTGTTGGTGGAGCGCTGCTGCCATCTAGCGAAATATATTTGGGTACTGCAGCCGGCGCTGTTGGTGGAGCGCTGCTGCCATCTAGCGAAATATATTTGGGTACTGCAGCCGGCTCTGTTTGTGGAGCGCTGCTGCCATCTAGCGAAATATACTTGGGTACTTCAGCCGGGTTTAGGGTTAGGGTTAGGGTTAGACTGTTAGGGTTAGGGTTAGACTCTTAGGGTTAGACTCTTAGGGTTAGACTCTTAGGGTTAGGGTTAGACTCTTACGGTTAGGGTTAGGGTTAGGGTTAGGGTTAGACTCTTAGGGTTAGGGTTAGGGTGAGGGTTAGACTCTTAGGGTTAGGGTTATATTCAGGGTTAGGGTTAGACTCTTAGGGTTAGGGTTAGGGTTAGGGTTAGACTCTTAGGGTTAGGGTTAGGGTTAGGCTCTTAGGGTTAGGGTTAGACTCAGGCTCTTAGGGTGAGGGTTAGACTCAGGCTCTTAGGGTTAGGGTTAGACTCAGGCTCTTAGGGTGAGGGTTAGACTCAGGCTCTTAGGGTTAGGGTTAGACTCAGGCTCTTAGGGTGAGGGTCAGACTCAGTACTATATATTTGGGTACTGCAGCCGCCCTGTTGGTGGAGCGCTGCTGCCATCTAGCGAAATATACTTGGGTATTGCAGCCGGCGCTCTTGGTGGAGCGCTGCTGCCATCTAGCGAAATATATTTGGGTACTGCAGCCGGCCCTGTTGGTGGAGCGCTGCTGCCATCTAGCGAAATATATTTGGGTACTGCAGCCGCCCTTTTGGTGGAGCGCTGCTGCCATCTAGCGAAATATATTTGGGTACTGCAGCCGGCGCTGTTGGTGGAGCTCTGCTGCCATCTAGCGAAATATACTTGGGTACTGCAGCCGCCCTTTTGGTGGAGCGCTGCTGCCATCTAGCGAAATGTAATTGGGTACTGCAGCCGCCCGGTTGGTGGAGTGCTGCTGCCATCTAGCGAAATATACTTGGGTACTGCAGCCGGCCCTGTTGGTGGAGCGCTGCTGCCATCTAGCGAAATATACTTGGGTACTGCAGCCGCCCGGTTTGTGGAGCGCTGCTGCCATCTAGCGAAATATATTTGGGTACTGCAGCCGGCCCGGTTGGTGGAGCGCTGCTGCCATCTAGCGAAATGTAATTGGGTACTGCAGCCGCCCGGTTGGTGGAGCGCTGCTGCCATCTAGCGAAATATACTTGGGTACTGCAGCCGCCCGGTTGGTGGAGCGCTGCTGCCATCTAGCGAAATATACTTGGGTACTGCAGCCGGCCCTGTTGGTGGAGCGCTGCTGCCATCTAGCGAAATATATTTGGGTACTGCAGCCGGCTCTGTTGGTGGAGCGCTGCTGCCATCTAGCGAAATATACTTGGGTACTGCAGCCGGCGCTGTTGGTGGAGCGCTGCTGCCATCTAGCGAAATATATTTGGGTACTGCAGCCGGCGCTGTTGGTGGAGCGCTGCTGCCATCTAGCGAAATATATTTGGGTACTGCAGCCGGCTCTGTTGGTGGAGCGCTGCTGCCATCTAGCGAAATATATTTGGGTACTGCAGCCGGAGCTGTTGGTGGAGCGCTGCTGCCATCTAGCGAAATATATTTGGGTACTGCAGCCGGCTCTGTTGGTGGAGCGCTGCTGCCATCTAGCGAAATATACTTGGGTACTTCAGCCGGGTTTAGGGTTAGGGTTAGGGTTAGACTGTTAGGGTTAGGGTTAGACTTTTAGGGTTAGACTCTTAGGGTTAGACTCTTAGGGTTAGGGTTAGACTCTTACGGTTAGGGTTAGGGTTAGGCTTAGGGTTAGGCTTAGACTCTTAGGGTTAGGGTTAGACTCTTAGGGTTAGGGTTAGGGTTAGAGTTAGGGTTAGACTCTTAGGGTTAGGGTTAGACTCTTAGGGTTAGGGTTAGGGTTAGGGTTAGACTCTTAGGGTTAGGGTTAGACTCTTAGGGTTAGGGTTAGGGTTAGGGTTAGGGTTAGACTCTTAGGGTTAGGGTTAGACTCTTAGGGTTAGGGTTAGGGTTAGGGTTAGGGTTAGACTCTTAGGGTTAGGGTTAGACTCTTAGGGTTAGGGTTAGGGTTAGGGTTAGACTCTTAGGGTTAGGGTTAGGGTTACGGTTAGACTCTTAGGGTTAGAGTTAGGGTTAGGGTTAGACTCTTAGGGTTAGGGTTAGACTCTTAGGGTTAGGGTTGGGGTTAGGGTTAGACTCTTAGGGTTAGGGTTAGACTCTTAGGGTTAGAGTTAGGGTTAGGGTTAGGGTTAGACACTTAGGGTTAGGGTTAGGGTGAGGGTTAGACTCTTAGGGTTAGGGTTATATTCAGGGTTAGGGTTAGACTCTTAGGGTTAGGGTTAGGGTTAGGGTTAGACTCTTAGGGTAAGGGTTAGACTTAGGCTCTTAGGGTTAGGGTTAGACTCAGGCTCTTAGGGTGAGGGTTAGACTCAGGCTCTTAGGGTGAGGGTTAGACTCAGGCTCTTAGGGTTAGGGTTAGAATCAGGCTCTTAGGGTTAGGGTCAGACTCAGTACTATATATTTGGGTACTGCAGCCGCCCTTTTGGTGGAGCGCTGCTGACATCTAGCGAAATATACTTGGGTACTTCAGCCGGGTTTAGGGTTAGGGTTAGGGTTAGACTGTTAGGGTTAGGGTTAGGGTTAGGGTTAGACTCTTAGGGTTAGGGTTAGGGTTAGGGTTAGGGTTAGACTCTTAGGGTTAGGGTTAGACTCTTAGGGTTAGGGTTAGGGTTAGGGTTAGGGTTAGACTCTTAGGGTTAGGGTTAGACTCTTAGGGTTAGGGTTAGGGTTAGGGTTAGACTCTTAGGGTTAGGGTTAGGGTTACGGTTAGACTCTTAGGGTTAGAGTTAGGGTTAGGGTTAGACTCTTAGGGTTAGGGTTAGACTCTTAGGGTTAGGGTTAGGGTTAGGGTTAGACTCTTAGGGTTAGGGTTAGGGTTAGGGTTAGGGTTACACTCTTAGGCTTAGGGTTAGGGTTAGGGTTAGACTCTTAGGGTTAGGGTTAGACTTAGGCTCTTAGGGTTAGGGTTAGACTCAGGCTCTTAGGGTTAGGGTTAGACTCAGGCTCTTACGGTTAGGGTTAGACTCAGGCTCTTAGGGTTAGGGTTAGACACAGGCTCTTAGGGTTAGGGTCAGATTTAGTACTATATATTTGTGTACTGCAGCCGCCCTTTTGGTGGAACGCTGCTGCCATCTAGCGAAATATACTTGGGTACTGCAGCCGGCCCTGTTGGTGGAGCGCTGCTGCCATCTAGCGAAATATACTTGGGTACTGCAGCCGCCCGGTTGGTGGAGCGCTGCTGCCATCTAGCGAAATATACTTGGGTACTGCAGCCGGCCCTGTTGGTGGAGCGCTGCTGCCATCTAGCGAAATATACTTGGGTACTGCAGCCGCCCGGTTGGTGGAGCGCTGCTGCCATCTAGCGAAATATAATTGGGTACTGCAGCCGCCCGGTTGGTGGAGCGCTGCTGCCATCTAGCGAAATATACTTGGGTACTGCAGCCGCCCTTTTGGTGGAGCGCTGCTGCCATCTAGCGAAATATATTTGGGTACTGCAGCCGGCCCTGTTGGTGGAGCGCTGCTGCCATCTAGCGAAATATACTTGGGTACTGCAGCCGCCCGGTTGGTGGAGCGCTGCTGCCATCTAGCGAAATATACTTGGGTACTTCAGCCGGGTTTAGGGTTAGGGTTAGGGTTAGACTCTTAGGGTTAGGTTTAGGGTTAGGGTTAGGGTTAGACTCTTAGGGTTAGGGTTAGACTCTTAGGGTTAGGGTTAGGGTTAGACTCTTAGGGTTAGGGTTAGGGTGAGGGTTAGACTCTTAGGGTTAGGGTTATATTCAGGGTTAGGGTTAGACTCTTAGGGTTAGGGTTAGGGTTAGGGTTAGACTCTTAGGGTTAGGGTTAGGGTTAGGCTCTTAGGGTTAGGGTTAGACTCAGGCTCTTAGGGTGAGGGTTAGACTCAGGCTCTTAGGGTTAGGGTTAGACTCAGGCTCTTAGGGTGAGGGTTAGACTCAGGCTCTTAGGGTTAGGGTTAGACTCAGGCTCTTAGGGTGAGGGTCAGACTCAGTACTATATATTTGGGTACTGCAGCCGCCCTGTTGGTGGAGCGCTGCTGCCATCTAGCGAAATATACTTGGGTATTGCAGCCGGCGCTCTTGGTGGAGCGCTGCTGCCATCTAGCGAAATATATTTGGGTACTGCAGCCGGCCCTGTTGGTGGAGCGCTGCTGCCATCTAGCGAAATATATTTGGGTACTGCAGCCGCCCTTTTGGTGGAGCGCTGCTGCCATCTAGCGAAATATATTTGGGTACTGCAGCCGGCGCTGTTGGTGGAGCTCTGCTGCCATCTAGCGAAATATACTTGGGTACTGCAGCCGCCCGGTTTGTGGAGCGCTGCTGCCATCTAGCGAAATATATTTGGGTACTGCAGCCGGCCCGGTTGGTGGAGCGCTGCTGCCATCTAGCGAAATGTAATTGGGTACTGCAGCCGCCCGGTTGGTGGAGCGCTGCTGCCATCTAGCGAAATATACTTGGGTACTGCAGCCGCCCGGTTGGTGGAGCGCTGCTGCCATCTAGCGAAATATACTTGGGTACTGCAGCCGGCCCTGTTGGTGGAGCGCTGCTGCCATCTAGCGAAATATATTTGGGTACTGCAGCCGCCCGGTTGGTGGAGCGCTGCTGCCATCTAGCGAAATATACTTGGGTACTGCAGCCGGCGCTGTTGGTGGAGCGCTGCTGCCATCTAGCGAAATATATTTGGGTACTGCAGCCGGCGCTGTTGGTGGAGCGCTGCTGCCATCTAGCGAAATATATTTGGGTACTGCAGCCGGAGCTGTTGGTGGAGCGCTGCTGCCATCTAGCGAAATATATTTGGGTACTGCAGCCGGCTCTGTTGGTGGAGCGCTGCTGCCATCTAGCGAAATATACTTGGGTACTTCAGCCGGGTTTAGGGTTAGGGTTAGGGTTAGACTGTTAGGGTTAGGGTTAGACTTTTAGGGTTAGACTCTTAGGGTTAGACTCTTAGGGTTAGGGTTAGACTCTTACGGTTAGGGTTAGGGTTAGGCTTAGGGTTAGGCTTAGACTCTTAGGGTTAGGGTTAGACTCTTAGGGTTAGGGTTAGGGTTAGAGTTAGGGTTAGACTCTTAGGGTTAGGGTTAGACTCTTAGGGTTAGGGTTAGGGTTAGGGTTAGACTCTTAGGGTTAGGGTTAGACTCTTAGGGTTAGGGTTAGGGTTAGGGTTAGGGTTAGACTCTTAGGGTTAGGGTTAGACTCTTAGGGTTAGGGTTAGGGTTAGGGTTAGGGTTAGACTCTTAGGGTTAGGGTTAGACTCTTAGGGTTAGGGTTAGGGTTAGGGTTAGACTCTTAGGGTTAGGGTTAGGGTTACGGTTAGACTCTTAGGGTTAGAGTTAGGGTTAGGGTTAGACTCTTAGGGTTAGGGTTAGACTCTTAGGGTTAGGGTTGGGGTTAGGGTTAGACTCTTAGGGTTAGGGTTAGACTCTTAGGGTTAGAGTTAGGGTTAGGGTTAGGGTTAGACACTTAGGGTTAGGGTTAGGGTGAGGGTTAGACTCTTAGGGTTAGGGTTATATTCAGGGTTAGGGTTAGACTCTTAGGGTTAGGGTTAGGGTTAGGGTTAGACTCTTAGGGTAAGGGTTAGACTTAGGCTCTTAGGGTTAGGGTTAGACTCAGGCTCTTAGGGTGAGGGTTAGACTCAGGCTCTTAGGGTGAGGGTTAGACTCAGGCTCTTAGGGTTAGGGTTAGAATCAGGCTCTTAGGGTTAGGGTCAGACTCAGTACTATATATTTGGGTACTGCAGCCGCCCTTTTGGTGGAGCGCTGCTGACATCTAGCGAAATATACTTGGGTACTTCAGCCGGGTTTAGGGTTAGGGTTAGGGTTAGACTGTTAGGGTTAGGGTTAGGGTTAGGGTTAGACTCTTAGGGTTAGGGTTAGGGTTAGGGTTAGGGTTAGACTCTTAGGGTTAGGGTTAGACTCTTAGGGTTAGGGTTAGGGTTAGGGTTAGGGTTAGACTCTTAGGGTTAGGGTTAGACTCTTAGGGTTAGGGTTAGGGTTAGGGTTAGACTCTTAGGGTTAGGGTTAGGGTTACGGTTAGACTCTTAGGGTTAGAGTTAGGGTTAGGGTTAGACTCTTAGGGTTAGGGTTAGACTCTTAGGGTTAGGGTTGGGGTTAGGGTTAGACTCTTAGGGTTAGGGTTAGACTCTTAGGGTTAGAGTTAGGGTTAGGGTTAGGGTTAGACACTTAGGGTTAGGGTTAGGGTGAGGGTTAGACTCTTAGGGTTAGGGTTATATTCAGGGTTAGGGTTAGACTCTTAGGGTTAGGGTTAGGGTTAGGGTTAGACTCTTAGGGTAAGGGTTAGACTTAGGCTCTTAGGGTTAGGGTTAGACTCAGGCTCTTAGGGTGAGGGTTAGACTCAGGCTCTTAGGGTGAGGGTTAGACTCAGGCTCTTAGGGTTAGGGTTAGAATCAGGCTCTTAGGGTTAGGGTCAGACTCAGTACTATATATTTGGGTACTGCAGCCGCCCTTTTGGTGGAGCGCTGCTGCCATCTAGCGAAATATACTTGGGTACTGCAGCCGCCCGGTTGGTGGAGCGCTGCTGCCATCTAGCGAAATATACTTGGGTACTGCAGCCGGCCCTGTTGGTGGAGCGCTGCTGCCATCTAGCGAAATATATTTGGGTACTGCAGCCGGCGCTGTTGGTGGAGCGCTGCTGCCATCTAGCGAAATATATTTGGGTACTGCAGCCGGCTCTGTTGGTGGAGCGCTGCTGCCATCTAGCGAAATATATTTGGGTACTGCAGCCGGCTCTGTTGGTGGAGCGCTGCTGCCATCTAGCGAAATATACTTGGGTACTTCAGCCGGGTTTAGGGTTAGGGTTAGGGTTAGACTGTTAGGGTTAGGGTTAGGGTTAGGGTTAGACTCTTAGGGTTAGACTCTTAGGGTTAGGGTTAGACTCTTACGGTTAGGGTTAGGGTTAGGGTTAGGGTTAGGGTTAGACTCTTAGGGTTAGGGATAGACTCTTAGGGTTAGGGTTAGGGTTAGGGTTAGACTCTTAGGGTTAGGGTTAGACTCTTAGGGTTAGGGTTAAGGTTAGGGTTAGGGTAAGACTCTTAGGGTTAGGGTTAGACTCTTAGGGTTAGGGTTAGGGTTAGGGTTAGACTCTTAGGGTTAGGGTTAGGGTTAGGGTTAGGGTTACACTCTTAGGCTTAGGGTAAGGGTTAGGGTTAGACTCTTAGGGTTAGGGTTAGACTTAGGCTCTTAGGGTTAGGGTTAGACTCAGGCTCTTAGGGTTAGGGTTAGACTCAGGCTCTTACGGTTAGGGTTAGACTCAGGCTCTTAGGGTTAGGGTTAGACACAGGCTCTTAGGGTTAGGGTCAGATTTAGTACTATATATTTGTGTACTGCAGCCGCCCTTTTGGTGGAACGCTGCTGCCATCTAGCGAAATATACTTGGGTACTGCAGCCGGCCCTGTTGGTGGAGCGCTGCTGCCATCTAGCGAAATATACTTGGGTACTGCAGCCGCCCGGTTGGTGGAGCGCTGCTGCCATCTAGCGAAATATACTTGGGTACTGCAGCCGGCCCTGTTGGTGGAGCGCTGCTGCCATCTAGCGAAATATAATTGGGTACTGCAGCCGCCCGGTTGGTGGAGCGCTGCTGCCATCTAGCGAAATATAATTGGGTACTGCAGCCGCCCGGTTGGTGGAGCGCTGCTGCCATCTAGCGAAATATACTTGGGTACTGCAGCCGCCCTTTTGGTGGAGCGCTGCTGCCATCTAGCGAAATATATTTGGGTACTGCAGCCGGCCCTGTTGGTGGAGCGCTGCTGCCATCTAGCGAAATATACTTGGGTACTGCAGCCGCCCGGTTGGTGGAGCGCTGCTGCCATCTAGCGAAATATACTTGGGTACTTCAGCCGGGTTTAGGGTTAGGGTTAGGGTTAGACTCTTAGGGTTAGGTTTAGGGTTAGGGTTAGGGTTAGACTCTTAGGGTTAGGGTTAGACTCTTAGGGTTAGGGTTAGGGTTAGACTCTTAGGGTTAGGGTTAGGGTGAGGGTTAGACTCTTAGGGTTAGGGTTATATTCAGGGTTAGGGTTAGACTCTTAGGGTTAGGGTTAGGGTTAGGGTTAGACTCTTAGGGTTAGGGTTAGGGTTAGGCTCTTAGGGTTAGGGTTAGACTCAGGCTCTTAGGGTGAGGGTTAGACTCAGGCTCTTAGGGTTAGGGTTAGACTCAGGCTCTTAGGGTGAGGGTTAGACTCAGGCTCTTAGGGTTAGGGTTAGACTCAGGCTCTTAGGGTGAGGGTCAGACTCAGTACTATATATTTGGGTACTGCAGCCGCCCTGTTGGTGGAGCGCTGCTGCCATCTAGCGAAATATACTTGGGTATTGCAGCCGGCGCTCTTGGTGGAGCGCTGCTGCCATCTAGCGAAATATATTTGGGTACTGCAGCCGGCCCTGTTGGTGGAGCGCTGCTGCCATCTAGCGAAATATATTTGGGTACTGCAGCCGCCCTTTTGGTGGAGCGCTGCTGCCATCTAGCGAAATATATTTGGGTACTGCAGCCGGCGCTGTTGGTGGAGCTCTGCTGCCATCTAGCGAAATATACTTGGGTACTGCAGCCGCCCGGTTTGTGGAGCGCTGCTGCCATCTAGCGAAATATATTTGGGTACTGCAGCCGGCCCGGTTGGTGGAGCGCTGCTGCCATCTAGCGAAATGTAATTGGGTACTGCAGCCGCCCGGTTGGTGGAGCGCTGCTGCCATCTAGCGAAATATACTTGGGTACTGCAGCCGCCCGGTTGGTGGAGCGCTGCTGCCATCTAGCGAAATATACTTGGGTACTGCAGCCGGCCCTGTTGGTGGAGCGCTGCTGCCATCTAGCGAAATATATTTGGGTACTGCAGCCGCCCGGTTGGTGGAGCGCTGCTGCCATCTAGCGAAATATACTTGGGTACTGCAGCCGGCGCTGTTGGTGGAGCGCTGCTGCCATCTAGCGAAATATATTTGGGTACTGCAGCCGGCGCTGTTGGTGGAGCGCTGCTGCCATCTAGCGAAATATATTTGGGTACTGCAGCCGGAGCTGTTGGTGGAGCGCTGCTGCCATCTAGCGAAATATATTTGGGTACTGCAGCCGGCTCTGTTGGTGGAGCGCTGCTGCCATCTAGCGAAATATACTTGGGTACTTCAGCCGGGTTTAGGGTTAGGGTTAGGGTTAGACTGTTAGGGTTAGGGTTAGACTTTTAGGGTTAGACTCTTAGGGTTAGACTCTTAGGGTTAGGGTTAGACTCTTACGGTTAGGGTTAGGGTTAGGCTTAGGGTTAGGCTTAGACTCTTAGGGTTAGGGTTAGACTCTTAGGGTTAGGGTTAGGGTTAGAGTTAGGGTTAGACTCTTAGGGTTAGGGTTAGACTCTTAGGGTTAGGGTTAGGGTTAGGGTTAGACTCTTAGGGTTAGGGTTAGACTCTTAGGGTTAGGGTTAGGGTTAGGGTTAGGGTTAGACTCTTAGGGTTAGGGTTAGACTCTTAGGGTTAGGGTTAGGGTTAGGGTTAGGGTTAGACTCTTAGGGTTAGGGTTAGACTCTTAGGGTTAGGGTTAGGGTTAGGGTTAGACTCTTAGGGTTAGGGTTAGGGTTACGGTTAGACTCTTAGGGTTAGAGTTAGGGTTAGGGTTAGACTCTTAGGGTTAGGGTTAGACTCTTAGGGTTAGGGTTGGGGTTAGGGTTAGACTCTTAGGGTTAGGGTTAGACTCTTAGGGTTAGAGTTAGGGTTAGGGTTAGGGTTAGACACTTAGGGTTAGGGTTAGGGTGAGGGTTAGACTCTTAGGGTTAGGGTTATATTCAGGGTTAGGGTTAGACTCTTAGGGTTAGGGTTAGGGTTAGGGTTAGACTCTTAGGGTAAGGGTTAGACTTAGGCTCTTAGGGTTAGGGTTAGACTCAGGCTCTTAGGGTGAGGGTTAGACTCAGGCTCTTAGGGTGAGGGTTAGACTCAGGCTCTTAGGGTTAGGGTTAGAATCAGGCTCTTAGGGTTAGGGTCAGACTCAGTACTATATATTTGGGTACTGCAGCCGCCCTTTTGGTGGAGCGCTGCTGCCATCTAGCGAAATATACTTGGGTATTGCAGCCGGCGCTCTTGGTGGAGCGCTGCTGCCATCTAGCGAAATATATTTGGGTACTGCAGCCGGCCCTGTTGGTGGAGCGCTGCTGCCATCTAGCGAAATATATTTGGGTACTGCAGCCGCCCTTTTGGTGGAGCGCTGCTGCCATCTAGCGAAATATATTTGGGTACTGCAGCCGGCGCTGTTGGTGGAGCTCTGCTGCCATCTAGCGAAATATACTTGGGTACTGCAGCCGCCCTTTTGGTGGAGCGCTGCTGCCATCTAGCGAAATGTAATTGGGTACTGCAGCCGCCCGGTTGGTGGAGTGCTGCTGCCATCTAGCGAAATATACTTGGGTACTGCAGCCGGCCCTGTTGGTGGAGCGCTGCTGCCATCTAGCGAAATATACTTGGGTACTGCAGCCGCCCGGTTTGTGGAGCGCTGCTGCCATCTAGCGAAATATATTTGGGTACTGCAGCCGGCCCGGTTGGTGGAGCGCTGCTGCCATCTAGCGAAATGTAATTGGGTACTGCAGCCGCCCGGTTGGTGGAGCGCTGCTGCCATCTAGCGAAATATACTTGGGTACTGCAGCCGCCCGGTTGGTGGAGCGCTGCTGCCATCTAGCGAAATATACTTGGGTACTGCAGCCGGCCCTGTTGGTGGAGCGCTGCTGCCATCTAGCGAAATATATTTGGGTACTGCAGCCGCCCGGTTGGTGGAGCGCTGCTGCCATCTAGCGAAATATACTTGGGTACTGCAGCCGGCGCTGTTGGTGGAGCGCTGCTGCCATCTAGCGAAATATATTTGGGTACTGCAGCCGGCGCTGTTGGTGGAGCGCTGCTGCCATCTAGCGAAATATATTTGGGTACTGCAGCCGGCTCTGTTGGTGGAGCGCTGCTGCCATCTAGCGAAATATATTTGGGTACTGCAGCCGGAGCTGTTGGTGGAGCGCTGCTGCCATCTAGCGAAATATATTTGGGTACTGCAGCCGGCTCTGTTGGTGGAGCGCTGCTGCCATCTAGCGAAATATACTTGGGTACTTCAGCCGGGTTTAGGGTTAGGGTTAGGGTTAGACTGTTAGGGTTAGGGTTAGACTTTTAGGGTTAGACTCTTAGGGTTAGACTCTTAGGGTTAGGGTTAGACTCTTACGGTTAGGGTTAGGGTTAGGCTTAGGGTTAGGCTTAGACTCTTAGGGTTAGGGTTAGACTCTTAGGGTTAGGGTTAGGGTTAGAGTTAGGGTTAGACTCTTAGGGTTAGGGTTAGACTCTTAGGGTTAGGGTTAGGGTTAGGGTTAGACTCTTAGGGTTAGGGTTAGACTCTTAGGGTTAGGGTTAGGGTTAGGGTTAGGGTTAGACTCTTAGGGTTAGGGTTAGACTCTTAGGGTTAGGGTTAGGGTTAGGGTTAGGGTTAGACTCTTAGGGTTAGGGTTAGACTCTTAGGGTTAGGGTTAGGGTTAGGGTTAGACTCTTAGGGTTAGGGTTAGGGTTACGGTTAGACTCTTAGGGTTAGAGTTAGGGTTAGGGTTAGACTCTTAGGGTTAGGGTTAGACTCTTAGGGTTAGGGTTGGGGTTAGGGTTAGACTCTTAGGGTTAGGGTTAGACTCTTAGGGTTAGAGTTAGGGTTAGGGTTAGGGTTAGACACTTAGGGTTAGGGTTAGGGTGAGGGTTAGACTCTTAGGGTTAGGGTTATATTCAGGGTTAGGGTTAGACTCTTAGGGTAAGGGTTAGACTTAGGCTCTTAGGGTTAGGGTTAGACTCAGGCTCTTAGGGTGAGGGTTAGACTCAGGCTCTTAGGGTGAGGGTTAGACTCAGGCTCTTAGGGTTAGGGTTAGAATCAGGCTCTTAGGGTTAGGGTCAGACTCAGTACTATATATTTGGGTACTGCAGCCGCCCTTTTGGTGGAGCGCTGCTGACATCTAGCGAAATATACTTGGGTACTTCAGCCGGGTTTAGGGTTAGGGTTAGGGTTAGACTGTTAGGGTTAGGGTTAGGGTTAGGGTTAGACTCTTAGGGTTAGGGTTAGGGTTAGGGTTAGGGTTAGACTCTTAGGGTTAGGGTTAGACTCTTAGGGTTAGGGTTAGGGTTAGGGTTAGGGTTAGACTCTTAGGGTTAGGGTTAGACTCTTAGGGTTAGGGTTAGGGTTAGGGTTAGACTCTTAGGGTTAGGGTTAGGGTTACGGTTAGACTCTTAGGGTTAGAGTTAGGGTTAGGGTTAGACTCTTAGGGTTAGGGTTAGACTCTTAGGGTTAGGGTTAGGGTTAGGGTTAGACTCTTAGGGTTAGGGTTAGGGTTAGGGTTAGGGTTACACTCTTAGGCTTAGGGTTAGGGTTAGGGTTAGACTCTTAGGGTTAGGGTTAGACTTAGGCTCTTAGGGTTAGGGTTAGACTCAGGCTCTTAGGGTTAGGGTTAGACTCAGGCTCTTACGGTTAGGGTTAGACTCAGGCTCTTAGGGTTAGGGTTAGACACAGGCTCTTAGGGTTAGGGTCAGATTTAGTACTATATATTTGTGTACTGCAGCCGCCCTTTTGGTGGAACGCTGCTGCCATCTAGCGAAATATACTTGGGTACTGCAGCCGGCCCTGTTGGTGGAGCGCTGCTGCCATCTAGCGAAATATACTTGGGTACTGCAGCCGCCCGGTTGGTGGAGCGCTGCTGCCATCTAGCGAAATATACTTGGGTACTGCAGCCGGCCCTGTTGGTGGAGCGCTGCTGCCATCTAGCGAAATATACTTGGGTACTGCAGCCGCCCGGTTGGTGGAGCGCTGCTGCCATCTAGCGAAATATAATTGGGTACTGCAGCCGCCCGGTTGGTGGAGCGCTGCTGCCATCTAGCGAAATATACTTGGGTACTGCAGCCGCCCTTTTGGTGGAGCGCTGCTGCCATCTAGCGAAATATATTTGGGTACTGCAGCCGGCCCTGTTGGTGGAGCGCTGCTGCCATCTAGCGAAATATACTTGGGTACTGCAGCCGCCCGGTTGGTGGAGCGCTGCTGCCATCTAGCGAAATATACTTGGGTACTTCAGCCGGGTTTAGGGTTAGGGTTAGGGTTAGACTCTTAGGGTTAGGTTTAGGGTTAGGGTTAGGGTTAGACTCTTAGGGTTAGGGTTAGACTCTTAGGGTTAGGGTTAGGGTTAGACTCTTAGGGTTAGGGTTAGGGTGAGGGTTAGACTCTTAGGGTTAGGGTTATATTCAGGGTTAGGGTTAGACTCTTAGGGTTAGGGTTAGGGTTAGGGTTAGACTCTTAGGGTTAGGGTTAGGGTTAGGCTCTTAGGGTTAGGGTTAGACTCAGGCTCTTAGGGTGAGGGTTAGACTCAGGCTCTTAGGGTTAGGGTTAGACTCAGGCTCTTAGGGTGAGGGTTAGACTCAGGCTCTTAGGGTTAGGGTTAGACTCAGGCTCTTAGGGTGAGGGTCAGACTCAGTACTATATATTTGGGTACTGCAGCCGCCCTGTTGGTGGAGCGCTGCTGCCATCTAGCGAAATATACTTGGGTATTGCAGCCGGCGCTCTTGGTGGAGCGCTGCTGCCATCTAGCGAAATATATTTGGGTACTGCAGCCGGCCCTGTTGGTGGAGCGCTGCTGCCATCTAGCGAAATATATTTGGGTACTGCAGCCGCCCTTTTGGTGGAGCGCTGCTGCCATCTAGCGAAATATATTTGGGTACTGCAGCCGGCGCTGTTGGTGGAGCTCTGCTGCCATCTAGCGAAATATACTTGGGTACTGCAGCCGCCCGGTTTGTGGAGCGCTGCTGCCATCTAGCGAAATATATTTGGGTACTGCAGCCGGCCCGGTTGGTGGAGCGCTGCTGCCATCTAGCGAAATGTAATTGGGTACTGCAGCCGCCCGGTTGGTGGAGCGCTGCTGCCATCTAGCGAAATATACTTGGGTACTGCAGCCGCCCGGTTGGTGGAGCGCTGCTGCCATCTAGCGAAATATACTTGGGTACTGCAGCCGGCCCTGTTGGTGGAGCGCTGCTGCCATCTAGCGAAATATATTTGGGTACTGCAGCCGCCCGGTTGGTGGAGCGCTGCTGCCATCTAGCGAAATATACTTGGGTACTGCAGCCGGCGCTGTTGGTGGAGCGCTGCTGCCATCTAGCGAAATATATTTGGGTACTGCAGCCGGCGCTGTTGGTGGAGCGCTGCTGCCATCTAGCGAAATATATTTGGGTACTGCAGCCGGAGCTGTTGGTGGAGCGCTGCTGCCATCTAGCGAAATATATTTGGGTACTGCAGCCGGCTCTGTTGGTGGAGCGCTGCTGCCATCTAGCGAAATATACTTGGGTACTTCAGCCGGGTTTAGGGTTAGGGTTAGGGTTAGACTGTTAGGGTTAGGGTTAGACTTTTAGGGTTAGACTCTTAGGGTTAGACTCTTAGGGTTAGGGTTAGACTCTTACGGTTAGGGTTAGGGTTAGGCTTAGGGTTAGGCTTAGACTCTTAGGGTTAGGGTTAGACTCTTAGGGTTAGGGTTAGGGTTAGAGTTAGGGTTAGACTCTTAGGGTTAGGGTTAGACTCTTAGGGTTAGGGTTAGGGTTAGGGTTAGACTCTTAGGGTTAGGGTTAGACTCTTAGGGTTAGGGTTAGGGTTAGGGTTAGGGTTAGACTCTTAGGGTTAGGGTTAGACTCTTAGGGTTAGGGTTAGGGTTAGGGTTAGGGTTAGACTCTTAGGGTTAGGGTTAGACTCTTAGGGTTAGGGTTAGGGTTAGGGTTAGACTCTTAGGGTTAGGGTTAGGGTTACGGTTAGACTCTTAGGGTTAGAGTTAGGGTTAGGGTTAGACTCTTAGGGTTAGGGTTAGACTCTTAGGGTTAGGGTTGGGGTTAGGGTTAGACTCTTAGGGTTAGGGTTAGACTCTTAGGGTTAGAGTTAGGGTTAGGGTTAGGGTTAGACACTTAGGGTTAGGGTTAGGGTGAGGGTTAGACTCTTAGGGTTAGGGTTATATTCAGGGTTAGGGTTAGACTCTTAGGGTTAGGGTTAGGGTTAGGGTTAGACTCTTAGGGTAAGGGTTAGACTTAGGCTCTTAGGGTTAGGGTTAGACTCAGGCTCTTAGGGTGAGGGTTAGACTCAGGCTCTTAGGGTGAGGGTTAGACTCAGGCTCTTAGGGTTAGGGTTAGAATCAGGCTCTTAGGGTTAGGGTCAGACTCAGTACTATATATTTGGGTACTGCAGCCGCCCTTTTGGTGGAGCGCTGCTGACATCTAGCGAAATATACTTGGGTACTTCAGCCGGGTTTAGGGTTAGGGTTAGGGTTAGACTGTTAGGGTTAGGGTTAGGGTTAGGGTTAGACTCTTAGGGTTAGGGTTAGGGTTAGGGTTAGGGTTAGACTCTTAGGGTTAGGGTTAGACTCTTAGGGTTAGGGTTAGGGTTAGGGTTAGGGTTAGACTCTTAGGGTTAGGGTTAGACTCTTAGGGTTAGGGTTAGGGTTAGGGTTAGACTCTTAGGGTTAGGGTTAGGGTTACGGTTAGACTCTTAGGGTTAGAGTTAGGGTTAGGGTTAGACTCTTAGGGTTAGGGTTAGACTCTTAGGGTTAGGGTTGGGGTTAGGGTTAGACTCTTAGGGTTAGGGTTAGACTCTTAGGGTTAGAGTTAGGGTTAGGGTTAGGGTTAGACACTTAGGGTTAGGGTTAGGGTGAGGGTTAGACTCTTAGGGTTAGGGTTATATTCAGGGTTAGGGTTAGACTCTTAGGGTTAGGGTTAGGGTTAGGGTTAGACTCTTAGGGTAAGGGTTAGACTTAGGCTCTTAGGGTTAGGGTTAGACTCAGGCTCTTAGGGTGAGGGTTAGACTCAGGCTCTTAGGGTGAGGGTTAGACTCAGGCTCTTAGGGTTAGGGTTAGAATCAGGCTCTTAGGGTTAGGGTCAGACTCAGTACTATATATTTGGGTACTGCAGCCGCCCTTTTGGTGGAGCGCTGCTGCCATCTAGCGAAATATACTTGGGTACTGCAGCCGCCCGGTTGGTGGAGCGCTGCTGCCATCTAGCGAAATATACTTGGGTACTGCAGCCGGCCCTGTTGGTGGAGCGCTGCTGCCATCTAGCGAAATATATTTGGGTACTGCAGCCGGCGCTGTTGGTGGAGCGCTGCTGCCATCTAGCGAAATATATTTGGGTACTGCAGCCGGCTCTGTTGGTGGAGCGCTGCTGCCATCTAGCGAAATATATTTGGGTACTGCAGCCGGCTCTGTTGGTGGAGCGCTGCTGCCATCTAGCGAAATATACTTGGGTACTTCAGCCGGGTTTAGGGTTAGGGTTAGGGTTAGACTGTTAGGGTTAGGGTTAGGGTTAGGGTTAGACTCTTAGGGTTAGACTCTTAGGGTTAGGGTTAGACTCTTACGGTTAGGGTTAGGGTTAGGGTTAGGGTTAGGGTTAGACTCTTAGGGTTAGGGATAGACTCTTAGGGTTAGGGTTAGGGTTAGGGTTAGACTCTTAGGGTTAGGGTTAGACTCTTAGGGTTAGGGTTAGACTCTTAGGGTTAGGGTAAGACTCTTAGGGTTAGGGTTAGACTCTTAGGGTTAGGGTTAGGGTTAGGGTTAGACTCTTAGGGTTAGGGTTAGGGTTAGGGTTAGGGTTACACTCTTAGGCTTAGGGTAAGGGTTAGGGTTAGACTCTTAGGGTTAGGGTTAGACTTAGGCTCTTAGGGTTAGGGTTAGACTCAGGCTCTTAGGGTTAGGGTTAGACTCAGGCTCTTACGGTTAGGGTTAGACTCAGGCTCTTAGGGTTAGGGTTAGACACAGGCTCTTAGGGTTAGGGTCAGATTTAGTACTATATATTTGTGTACTGCAGCCGCCCTTTTGGTGGAACGCTGCTGCCATCTAGCGAAATATACTTGGGTACTGCAGCCGGCCCTGTTGGTGGAGCGCTGCTGCCATCTAGCGAAATATACTTGGGTACTGCAGCCGCCCGGTTGGTGGAGCGCTGCTGCCATCTAGCGAAATATACTTGGGTACTGCAGCCGGCCCTGTTGGTGGAGCGCTGCTGCCATCTAGCGAAATATACTTGGGTACTGCAGCCGCCCGGTTGGTGGAGCGCTGCTGCCATCTAGCGAAATATAATTGGGTACTGCAGCCGCCCGGTTGGTGGAGCGCTGCTGCCATCTAGCGAAATATACTTGGGTACTGCAGCCGCCCTTTTGGTGGAGCGCTGCTGCCATCTAGCGAAATATATTTGGGTACTGCAGCCGGCCCTGTTGGTGGAGCGCTGCTGCCATCTAGCGAAATATACTTGGGTACTGCAGCCGCCCGGTTGGTGGAGCGCTGCTGCCATCTAGCGAAATATACTTGGGTACTTCAGCCGGGTTTAGGGTTAGGGTTAGGGTTAGACTCTTAGGGTTAGGTTTAGGGTTAGGGTTAGGGTTAGACTCTTAGGGTTAGGGTTAGACTCTTAGGGTTAGGGTTAGGGTTAGGGTTAGGGTTAGACTCTTAGGGTTAGGGTTAGACTCTTAGGGTTAGGGTTAGGGTTAGGGTTAGACTCTTAGGGTTAGGGTTAGGGTTACGGTTAGACTCTTAGGGTTAGAGTTAGGGTTAGGGTTAGACTCTTAGGGTTAGGGTTAGACTCTTAGGGTTAGGGTTGGGGTTAGGGTTAGACTCTTAGGGTTAGGGTTAGACTCTTAGGGTTAGAGTTAGGGTTAGGGTTAGGGTTAGACACTTAGGGTTAGGGTTAGGGTGAGGGTTAGACTCTTAGGGTTAGGGTTATATTCAGGGTTAGGGTTAGACTCTTAGGGTTAGGGTTAGGGTTAGGGTTAGACTCTTAGGGTAAGGGTTAGACTTAGGCTCTTAGGGTTAGGGTTAGACTCAGGCTCTTAGGGTGAGGGTTAGACTCAGGCTCTTAGGGTGAGGGTTAGACTCAGGCTCTTAGGGTTAGGGTTAGAATCAGGCTCTTAGGGTTAGGGTCAGACTCAGTACTATATATTTGGGTACTGCAGCCGCCCTTTTGGTGGAGCGCTGCTGCCATCTAGCGAAATATACTTGGGTACTGCAGCCGCCCGGTTGGTGGAGCGCTGCTGCCATCTAGCGAAATATACTTGGGTACTGCAGCCGGCCCTGTTGGTGGAGCGCTGCTGCCATCTAGCGAAATATATTTGGGTACTGCAGCCGGCGCTGTTGGTGGAGCGCTGCTGCCATCTAGCGAAATATATTTGGGTACTGCAGCCGGCTCTGTTGGTGGAGCGCTGCTGCCATCTAGCGAAATATATTTGGGTACTGCAGCCGGCTCTGTTGGTGGAGCGCTGCTGCCATCTAGCGAAATATACTTGGGTACTTCAGCCGGGTTTAGGGTTAGGGTTAGGGTTAGACTGTTAGGGTTAGGGTTAGGGTTAGGGTTAGACTCTTAGGGTTAGACTCTTAGGGTTAGGGTTAGACTCTTACGGTTAGGGTTAGGGTTAGGGTTAGGGTTAGGGTTAGACTCTTAGGGTTAGGGATAGACTCTTAGGGTTAGGGTTAGGGTTAGGGTTAGACTCTTAGGGTTAGGGTTAGACTCTTAGGGTTAGGGTTAAGGTTAGGGTTAGGGTAAGACTCTTAGGGTTAGGGTTAGACTCTTAGGGTTAGGGTTAGGGTTAGGGTTAGACTCTTAGGGTTAGGGTTAGGGTTAGGGTTAGGGTTACACTCTTAGGCTTAGGGTAAGGGTTAGGGTTAGACTCTTAGGGTTAGGGTTAGACTTAGGCTCTTAGGGTTAGGGTTAGACTCAGGCTCTTAGGGTTAGGGTTAGACTCAGGCTCTTACGGTTAGGGTTAGACTCAGGCTCTTAGGGTTAGGGTTAGACACAGGCTCTTAGGGTTAGGGTCAGATTTAGTACTATATATTTGTGTACTGCAGCCGCCCTTTTGGTGGAACGCTGCTGCCATCTAGCGAAATATACTTGGGTACTGCAGCCGGCCCTGTTGGTGGAGCGCTGCTGCCATCTAGCGAAATATACTTGGGTACTGCAGCCGCCCGGTTGGTGGAGCGCTGCTGCCATCTAGCGAAATATACTTGGGTACTTCAGCCGGGTTTAGGGTTAGGGTTAGGGTTAGACTCTTAGGGTTAGGTTTAGGGTTAGGGTTAGGGTTAGACTCTTAGGGTTAGGGTTAGACTCTTAGGGTTAGGGTTAGGGTTAGACTCTTAGGGTTAGGGTTAGGGTGAGGGTTAGACTCTTAGGGTTAGGGTTATATTCAGGGTTAGGGTTAGACTCTTAGGGTTAGGGTTAGGGTTAGGGTTAGACTCTTAGGGTTAGGGTTAGGGTTAGGCTCTTAGGGTTAGGGTTAGACTCAGGCTCTTAGGGTGAGGGTTAGACTCAGGCTCTTAGGGTTAGGGTTAGACTCAGGCTCTTAGGGTGAGGGTTAGACTCAGGCTCTTAGGGTTAGGGTTAGACTCAGGCTCTTAGGGTGAGGGTCAGACTCAGTACTATATATTTGGGTACTGCAGCCGCCCTGTTGGTGGAGCGCTGCTGCCATCTAGCGAAATATACTTGGGTATTGCAGCCGGCGCTCTTGGTGGAGCGCTGCTGCCATCTAGCGAAATATATTTGGGTACTGCAGCCGGCCCTGTTGGTGGAGCGCTGCTGCCATCTAGCGAAATATATTTGGGTACTGCAGCCGCCCTTTTGGTGGAGCGCTGCTGCCATCTAGCGAAATATATTTGGGTACTGCAGCCGGCGCTGTTGGTGGAGCTCTGCTGCCATCTAGCGAAATATACTTGGGTACTGCAGCCGCCCGGTTTGTGGAGCGCTGCTGCCATCTAGCGAAATATATTTGGGTACTGCAGCCGGCCCGGTTGGTGGAGCGCTGCTGCCATCTAGCGAAATGTAATTGGGTACTGCAGCCGCCCGGTTGGTGGAGCGCTGCTGCCATCTAGCGAAATATACTTGGGTACTGCAGCCGCCCGGTTGGTGGAGCGCTGCTGCCATCTAGCGAAATATACTTGGGTACTGCAGCCGGCCCTGTTGGTGGAGCGCTGCTGCCATCTAGCGAAATGTAATTGGGTACTGCAGCCGCCCGGTTGGTGGAGCGCTGCTGCCATCTAGCGAAATATACTTGGGTACTGCAGCCGGCGCTGTTGGTGGAGCGCTGCTGCCATCTAGCGAAATATATTTGGGTACTGCAGCCGGCGCTGTTGGTGGAGCGCTGCTGCCATCTAGCGAAATATATTTGGGTACTGCAGCCGGAGCTGTTGGTGGAGCGCTGCTGCCATCTAGCGAAATATATTTGGGTACTGCAGCCGGCTCTGTTGGTGGAGCGCTGCTGCCATCTAGCGAAATATACTTGGGTACTTCAGCCGGGTTTAGGGTTAGGGTTAGGGTTAGACTGTTAGGGTTAGGGTTAGACTTTTAGGGTTAGACTCTTAGGGTTAGACTCTTAGGGTTAGGGTTAGACTCTTACGGTTAGGGTTAGGGTTAGGCTTAGGGTTAGGCTTAGACTCTTAGGGTTAGGGTTAGACTCTTAGGGTTAGGGTTAGGGTTAGAGTTAGGGTTAGACTCTTAGGGTTAGGGTTAGACTCTTAGGGTTAGGGTTAGGGTTAGGGTTAGACTCTTAGGGTTAGGGTTAGACTCTTAGGGTTAGGGTTAGGGTTAGGGTTAGGGTTAGACTCTTAGGGTTAGGGTTAGACTCTTAGGGTTAGGGTTAGGGTTAGGGTTAGGGTTAGACTCTTAGGGTTAGGGTTAGACTCTTAGGGTTAGGGTTAGGGTTAGGGTTAGACTCTTAGGGTTAGGGTTAGGGTTACGGTTAGACTCTTAGGGTTAGAGTTAGGGTTAGGGTTAGACTCTTAGGGTTAGGGTTAGACTCTTAGGGTTAGGGTTGGGGTTAGGGTTAGACTCTTAGGGTTAGGGTTAGACTCTTAGGGTTAGAGTTAGGGTTAGGGTTAGGGTTAGACACTTAGGGTTAGGGTTAGGGTGAGGGTTAGACTCTTAGGGTTAGGGTTATATTCAGGGTTAGGGTTAGACTCTTAGGGTTAGGGTTAGGGTTAGGGTTAGACTCTTAGGGTAAGGGTTAGACTTAGGCTCTTAGGGTTAGGGTTAGACTCAGGCTCTTAGGGTGAGGGTTAGACTCAGGCTCTTAGGGTGAGGGTTAGACTCAGGCTCTTAGGGTTAGGGTTAGAATCAGGCTCTTAGGGTTAGGGTCAGACTCAGTACTATATATTTGGGTACTGCAGCCGCCCTTTTGGTGGAGCGCTGCTGACATCTAGCGAAATATACTTGGGTACTTCAGCCGGGTTTAGGGTTAGGGTTAGGGTTAGACTGTTAGGGTTAGGGTTAGGGTTAGGGTTAGACTCTTAGGGTTAGGGTTAGGGTTAGGGTTAGGGTTAGACTCTTAGGGTTAGGGTTAGACTCTTAGGGTTAGGGTTAGGGTTAGGGTTAGGGTTAGACTCTTAGGGTTAGGGTTAGACTCTTAGGGTTAGGGTTAGGGTTAGGGTTAGACTCTTAGGGTTAGGGTTAGGGTTACGGTTAGACTCTTAGGGTTAGAGTTAGGGTTAGGGTTAGACTCTTAGGGTTAGGGTTAGACTCTTAGGGTTAGGGTTGGGGTTAGGGTTAGACTCTTAGGGTTAGGGTTAGACTCTTAGGGTTAGAGTTAGGGTTAGGGTTAGGGTTAGACACTTAGGGTTAGGGTTAGGGTGAGGGTTAGACTCTTAGGGTTAGGGTTATATTCAGGGTTAGGGTTAGACTCTTAGGGTTAGGGTTAGGGTTAGGGTTAGACTCTTAGGGTAAGGGTTAGACTTAGGCTCTTAGGGTTAGGGTTAGACTCAGGCTCTTAGGGTGAGGGTTAGACTCAGGCTCTTAGGGTGAGGGTTAGACTCAGGCTCTTAGGGTTAGGGTTAGAATCAGGCTCTTAGGGTTAGGGTCAGACTCAGTACTATATATTTGGGTACTGCAGCCGCCCTTTTGGTGGAGCGCTGCTGCCATCTAGCGAAATATACTTGGGTACTGCAGCCGCCCGGTTGGTGGAGCGCTGCTGCCATCTAGCGAAATATACTTGGGTACTGCAGCCGGCCCTGTTGGTGGAGCGCTGCTGCCATCTAGCGAAATATATTTGGGTACTGCAGCCGGCGCTGTTGGTGGAGCGCTGCTGCCATCTAGCGAAATATATTTGGGTACTGCAGCCGGCTCTGTTGGTGGAGCGCTGCTGCCATCTAGCGAAATATATTTGGGTACTGCAGCCGGCTCTGTTGGTGGAGCGCTGCTGCCATCTAGCGAAATATACTTGGGTACTTCAGCCGGGTTTAGGGTTAGGGTTAGGGTTAGACTGTTAGGGTTAGGGTTAGGGTTAGGGTTAGACTCTTAGGGTTAGACTCTTAGGGTTAGGGTTAGACTCTTACGGTTAGGGTTAGGGTTAGGGTTAGGGTTAGGGTTAGACTCTTAGGGTTAGGGATAGACTCTTAGGGTTAGGGTTAGGGTTAGGGTTAGACTCTTAGGGTTAGGGTTAGACTCTTAGGGTTAGGGTTAAGGTTAGGGTTAGGGTAAGACTCTTAGGGTTAGGGTTAGACTCTTAGGGTTAGGGTTAGGGTTAGGGTTAGACTCTTAGGGTTAGGGTTAGGGTTAGGGTTAGGGTTACACTCTTAGGCTTAGGGTAAGGGTTAGGGTTAGACTCTTAGGGTTAGGGTTAGACTTAGGCTCTTAGGGTTAGGGTTAGACTCAGGCTCTTAGGGTTAGGGTTAGACTCAGGCTCTTACGGTTAGGGTTAGACTCAGGCTCTTAGGGTTAGGGTTAGACACAGGCTCTTAGGGTTAGGGTCAGATTTAGTACTATATATTTGTGTACTGCAGCCGCCCTTTTGGTGGAACGCTGCTGCCATCTAGCGAAATATACTTGGGTACTGCAGCCGGCCCTGTTGGTGGAGCGCTGCTGCCATCTAGCGAAATATACTTGGGTACTGCAGCCGCCCGGTTGGTGGAGCGCTGCTGCCATCTAGCGAAATATACTTGGGTACTGCAGCCGGCCCTGTTGGTGGAGCGCTGCTGCCATCTAGCGAAATATACTTGGGTACTGCAGCCGCCCGGTTGGTGGAGCGCTGCTGCCATCTAGCGAAATATAATTGGGTACTGCAGCCGCCCGGTTGGTGGAGCGCTGCTGCCATCTAGCGAAATATACTTGGGTACTGCAGCCGCCCTTTTGGTGGAGCGCTGCTGCCATCTAGCGAAATATATTTGGGTACTGCAGCCGGCCCTGTTGGTGGAGCGCTGCTGCCATCTAGCGAAATATACTTGGGTACTGCAGCCGCCCGGTTGGTGGAGCGCTGCTGCCATCTAGCGAAATATACTTGGGTACTGCAGCCGCCCGGTTGGTGGAGCGCTGCTGCCATCTAGCGAAATATATTTGGGTACTGCAGCCGGCCCGGTTGGTGGAGCGCTGCTGCCATCTAGCGAAATGTAATTGGGTACTGCAGCCGCCCGGTTGGTGGAGCGCTGCTGCCATCTAGCGAAATATACTTGGGTACTGCAGCCGCCCGGTTGGTGGAGCGCTGCTGCCATCTAGCGAAATATACTTGGGTACTGCAGCCGGCCCTGTTGGTGGAGCGCTGCTGCCATCTAGCGAAATATACTTGGGTACTGCAGCCGCCCGGTTGGTGGAGCGCTGCTGCCATCTAGCGAAATATACTTGGGTACTGCAGCCGGCGCTGTTGGTGGAGCGCTGCTGCCATCTAGCGAAATATATTTGGGTACTGCAGCCGGCGCTGTTGGTGGAGCGCTGCTGCCATCTAGCGAAATATATTTGGGTACTGCAGCCGGCTCTGTTGGTGGAGCGCTGCTGCCATCTAGCGAAATATATTTGGGTACTGCAGCCGGCTCTGTTGGTGGAGCGCTGCTGCCATCTAGCGAAATATATTTGGGTACTGCAGCCGGCTCTGTTGGTGGAGCGCTGCTGCCATCTAGCGAAATATACTTGGGTACTTCAGCCGGGTTTAGGGTTAGGGTTAGGGTTAGACTGTTAGGGTTAGGGTTAGACTTTTAGGGTTAGACTCTTAGGGTTAGACTCTTAGGGTTAGGGTTAGACTCTTACGGTTAGGGTTAGGGTTAGGCTTAGGGTTAGGCTTAGACTCTTAGGGTTAGGGTTAGACTCTTAGGGTTAGGGTTAGGGTTAGAGTTAGGGTTAGACTCTTAGGGTTAGGGTTAGACTCTTAGGGTTAGGGTTAGGGTTAGACTCTTAGGGTTAGGGTTAGACTCTTAGGGTTAGGGTTAGGGTTAGGGTTAGGGTTAGACTCTTAGGGTTAGGGTTAGACTCTTAGGGTTAGGGTTAGGGTTAGGGTTAGGGTTAGACTCTTAGGGTTAGGGTTAGACTCTTAGGGTTAGGGTTAGGGTTAGGGTTAGACTCTTAGGGTTAGGGTTAGGGTTACGGTTAGACTCTTAGGGTTAGAGTTAGGGTTAGGGTTAGACTCTTAGGGTTAGGGTTAGACTCTTAGGGTTAGGGTTGGGGTTAGGGTTAGACTCTTAGGGTTAGGGTTAGACTCTTAGGGTTAGAGTTAGGGTTAGGGTTAGGGTTAGACACTTAGGGTTAGGGTTAGGGTGAGGGTTAGACTCTTAGGGTTAGGGTTATATTCAGGGTTAGGTTTAGACTCTTAGGGTTAGGGTTAGGGTTAGGGTTAGACTCTTAGGGTAAGGGTTAGACTTAGGCTCTTAGGGTTAGGGTTAGACTCAGGCTCTTAGGGTGAGGGTTAGACTCAGGCTCTTAGGGTGAGGGTTAGACTCAGGCTCTTAGGGTTAGGGTTAGTATCAGGCTCTTAGGGTTAGGGTCAGACTCAGTACTATATATTTGGGTACTGCAGCCGCCCTTTTGGTGGAGCGCTGCTGACATCTAGCGAAATATACTTGGGTACTTCAGCCGGGTTTAGGGTTAGGGTTAGGGTTAGACTGTTAGGGTTAGGGTTAGGGTTAGGGTTAGACTCTTAGGGTTAGGGTTAGGGTTAGGGTTAGACTCTTAGGGTTAGGGTTAGACTCTTAGGGTTAGGGTTAGGGTTAGGGTTAGGGTTAGACTCTTAGGGTTAGGGTTAGACTCTTAGGGTTAGGGTTAGGGTTAGGGTTAGACTCTTAGGGTTAGGGTTAGGGTTACGGTTAGACTCTTAGGGTTAGAGTTAGGGTTAGGGTTAGACTCTTAGGGTTAGGGTTAGACTCTTAGGGTTAGGGTTGGGGTTAGGGTTAGACTCTTAGGGTTAGGGTTAGACTCTTAGGGTTAGAGTTAGGGTTAGGGTTAGGGTTAGACACTTAGGGTTAGGGTTAGGGTGAGGGTTAGACTCTTAGGGTTAGGGTTATATTCAGGGTTAGGGTTAGACTCTTAGGGTTAGGGTTAGGGTTAGGGTTAGACTCTTAGGGTAAGGGTTAGACTTAGGCTCTTAGGGTTAGGGTTAGACTCAGGCTCTTAGGGTGAGGGTTAGACTCAGGCTCTTAGGGTGAGGGTTAGACTCAGGCTCTTAGGGTTAGGGTTAGAATCAGGCTCTTAGGGTTAGGGTCAGACTCAGTACTATATATTTGGGTACTGCAGCCGCCCTTTTGGTGGAGCGCTGCTGCCATCTAGCGAAATATACTTGGGTACTGCAGCCGCCCGGTTGGTGGAGCGCTGCTGCCATCTAGCGAAATATACTTGGGTACTGCAGCCGGCCCTGTTGGTGGAGCGCTGCTGCCATCTAGCGAAATATATTTGGGTACTGCAGCCGGCTCTGTTGGTGGAGCGCTGCTGCCATCTAGCGAAATATATTTGGGTACTGCAGCCGGCTCTGTTGGTGGAGCGCTGCTGCCATCTAGCGAAATATACTTGGGTACTTCAGCCGGGTTTAGGGTTAGGGTTAGGGTTAGACTGTTAGGGTTAGGGTTAGGGTTAGGGTTAGACTCTTAGGGTTAGACTCTTAGGGTTAGGGTTAGACTCTTACGGTTAGGGTTAGGGTTAGGGTTAGGGTTAGGGTTAGACTCTTAGGGTTAGGGATAGACTCTTAGGGTTAGGGTTAGGGTTAGGGTTAGACTCTTAGGGTTAGGGTTAGACTCTTAGGGTTAGGGTTAAGGTTAGGGTTAGGGTAAGACTCTTAGGGTTAGGGTTAGACTCTTAGGGTTAGGGTTAGGGTTAGACTCTTAGGGTTAGGGTTAGGGTTAGGGTTAGGGTTACACTCTTAGGCTTAGGGTTAGGGTTAGGGTTAGACTCTTAGGGTTAGGGTTAGACTTAGGCTCTTAGGGTTAGGGTTAGACTCAGGCTCTTAGGGTTAGGGTTAGACTCAGGCTCTTACGGTTAGGGTTAGACTCAGGCTCTTAGGGTTAGGGTTAGACACAGGCTCTTAGGGTTAGGGTCAGATTTAGTACTATATATTTGTGTACTGCAGCCGCCCTTTTGGTGGAACGCTGCTGCCATCTAGCGAAATATACTTGGGTACTGCAGCCGGCCCTGTTGGTGGAGCGCTGCTGCCATCTAGCGAAATATACTTGGGTACTGCAGCCGCCCGGTTGGTGGAGCGCTGCTGCCATCTAGCGAAATATACTTGGGTACTGCAGCCGGCCCTGTTGGTGGAGCGCTGCTGCCATCTAGCGAAATATACTTGGGTACTGCAGCCGCCCGGTTGGTGGAGCGCTGCTGCCATCTAGCGAAATATAATTGGGTACTGCAGCCGCCCGGTTGGTGGAGCGCTGCTGCCATCTAGCGAAATATACTTGGGTACTGCAGCCGCCCTTTTGGTGGAGCGCTGCTGCCATCTAGCGAAATATATTTGGGTACTGCAGCCGGCCCTGTTGGTGGAGCGCTGCTGCCATCTAGCGAAATATACTTGGGTACTGCAGCCGCCCGGTTGGTGGAGCGCTGCTGCCATCTAGCGAAATATACTTGGGTACTTCAGCCGGGTTTAGGGTTAGGGTTAGGGTTAGACTCTTAGGGTTAGGTTTAGGGTTAGGGTTAGGGTTAGACTCTTAGGGTTAGGGTTAGACTCTTAGGGTTAGGGTTAGGGTTAGACTCTTAGGGTTAGGGTTAGGGTGAGGGTTAGACTCTTAGGGTTAGGGTTATATTCAGGGTTAGGGTTAGACTCTTAGGGTTAGGGTTAGGGTTAGGGTTAGACTCTTAGGGTTAGGGTTAGGGTTAGGCTCTTAGGGTTAGGGTTAGACTCAGGCTCTTAGGGTGAGGGTTAGACTCAGGCTCTTAGGGTTAGGGTTAGACTCAGGCTCTTAGGGTGAGGGTTAGACTCAGGCTCTTAGGGTTAGGGTTAGACTCAGGCTCTTAGGGTGAGGGTCAGACTCAGTACTATATATTTGGGTACTGCAGCCGCCCTGTTGGTGGAGCGCTGCTGCCATCTAGCGAAATATACTTGGGTATTGCAGCCGGCGCTCTTGGTGGAGCGCTGCTGCCATCTAGCGAAATATATTTGGGTACTGCAGCCGGCCCTGTTGGTGGAGCGATGCTGCCATCTAGCGAAATATATTTGGGTACTGCAGCCGCCCTTTTGGTGGAGCGCTGCTGCCATCTAGCGAAATATATTTGGGTACTGCAGCCGCCGCTGTTGGTGGAGCTCTGCTGCCATCTAGCGAAATATACTTGGGTACTGCAGCCGCCCTTTTGGTGGAGCGCTGCTGCCATCTAGCGAAATGTAATTGGGTACTGCAGCCGCCCGGTTGGTGGAGTGCTGCTGCCATCTAGCGAAATATACTTGGGTACTGCAGCCGGCCCTGTTGGTGGAGCGCTGCTGCCATCTAGCGAAATATACTTGGGTACTGCAGCCGCCCGGTTTGTGGAGCGCTGCTGCCATCTAGCGAAATATATTTGGGTACTGCAGCCGGCCCGGTTGGTGGAGCGCTGCTGCCATCTAGCGAAATGTAATTGGGTACTGCAGCCGCCCGGTTGGTGGAGCGCTGCTGCCATCTAGCGAAATATACTTGGGTACTGCAGCCGCCCGGTTGGTGGAGCGCTGCTGCCATCTAGCGAAATATACTTGGGTACTGCAGCCGGCCCTGTTGGTGGAGCGCTGCTGCCATCTAGCGAAATATATTTGGGTACTGCAGCCGCCCGGTTGGTGGAGCGCTGCTGCCATCTAGCGAAATATACTTGGGTACTGCAGCCGGCGCTGTTGGTGGAGCGCTGCTGCCATCTAGCGAAATATATTTGGGTACTGCAGCCGGCGCTGTTGGTGGAGCGCTGCTGCCATCTAGCGAAATATATTTGGGTACTGCAGCCGGCTCTGTTGGTGGAGCGCTGCTGCCATCTAGCGAAATATATTTGGGTACTGCAGCCGGAGCTGTTGGTGGAGCGCTGCTGCCATCTAGCGAAATATATTTGGGTACTGCAGCCGGCTCTGTTGGTGGAGCGCTGCTGCCATCTAGCGAAATATATTTGGGTACTGCAGCCGGCCCGGTTGGTGGAGCGCTGCTGCCATCTAGCGAAATGTAATTGGGTACTGCAGCCGCCCGGTTGGTGGAGCGCTGCTGCCATCTAGCGAAATATACTTGGGTACTGCAGCCGCCCGGTTGGTGGAGCGCTGCTGCCATCTAGCGAAATATACTTGGGTACTGCAGCCGGCCCTGTTGGTGGAGCGCTGCTGCCATCTAGCGAAATATACTTGGGTACTGCAGCCGCCCGGTTGGTGGAGCGCTGCTGCCATCTAGCGAAATATACTTGGGTACTGCAGCCGGCGCTGTTGGTGGAGCGCTGCTGCCATCTAGCGAAATATATTTGGGTACTGCAGCCGGCGCTGTTGGTGGAGCGCTGCTGCCATCTAGCGAAATATATTTGGGTACTGCAGCCGGCTCTGTTGGTGGAGCGCTGCTGCCATCTAGCGAAATATATTTGGGTACTGCAGCCGGAGCTGTTGGTGGAGCGCTGCTGCCATCTAGCGAAATATATTTGGGTACTGCAGCCGGCTCTGTTGGTGGAGCGCTGCTGCCATCTAGCGAAATATACTTGGGTACTTCAGCCGGGTTTAGGGTTAGGGTTAGGGTTAGACTGTTAGGGTTAGGGTTAGACTTTTAGGGTTAGACTCTTAGGGTTAGACTCTTAGGGTTAGGGTTAGACTCTTACGGTTAGGGTTAGGGTTAGGCTTAGGGTTAGGCTTAGACTCTTAGGGTTAGGGTTAGACTCTTAGGGTTAGGGTTAGGGTTAGAGTTAGGGTTAGACTCTTAGGGTTAGGGTTAGACTCTTAGGGTTAGGGTTAGGGTTAGACTCTTAGGGTTAGGGTTAGACTCTTAGGGTTAGGGTTAGGGTTAGGGTTAGGGTTAGACTCTTAGGGTTAGGGTTAGACTCTTAGGGTTAGGGTTAGGGTTAGGGTTAGGGTTAGACTCTTAGGGTTAGGGTTAGACTCTTAGGGTTAGGGTTAGGGTTAGGGTTAGACTCTTAGGGTTAGGGTTAGGGTTACGGTTAGACTCTTAGGGTTAGAGTTAGGGTTAGGGTTAGACTCTTAGGGTTAGGGTTAGACTCTTAGGGTTAGGGTTGGGGTTAGGGTTAGACTCTTAGGGTTAGGGTTAGACTCTTAGGGTTAGAGTTAGGGTTAGGGTTAGGGTTAGACACTTAGGGTTAGGGTTAGGGTGAGGGTTAGACTCTTAGGGTTAGGGTTATATTCAGGGTTAGGGTTAGACTCTTAGGGTTAGGGTTAGGGTTAGGGTTAGACTCTTAGGGTAAGGGTTAGACTTAGGCTCTTAGGGTTAGGGTTAGACTCAGGCTCTTAGGGTGAGGGTTAGACTCAGGCTCTTAGGGTGAGGGTTAGACTCAGGCTCTTAGGGTTAGGGTTAGAATCAGGCTCTTAGGGTTAGGGTCAGACTCAGTACTATATATTTGGGTACTGCAGCCGCCCTTTTGGTGGAGCGCTGCTGACATCTAGCGAAATATACTTGGGTACTTCAGCCGGGTTTAGGGTTAGGGTTAGGGTTAGACTGTTAGGGTTAGGGTTAGGGTTAGGGTTAGACTCTTAGGGTTAGGGTTAGGGTTAGGGTTAGACTCTTAGGGTTAGGGTTAGACTCTTAGGGTTAGGGTTAGGGTTAGGGTTAGGGTTAGACTCTTAGGGTTAGGGTTAGACTCTTAGGGTTAGGGTTAGGGTTAGGGTTAGACTCTTAGGGTTAGGGTTAGGGTTACGGTTAGACTCTTAGGGTTAGAGTTAGGGTTAGGGTTAGACTCTTAGGGTTAGGGTTAGACTCTTAGGGTTAGGGTTGGGGTTAGGGTTAGACTCTTAGGGTTAGGGTTAGACTCTTAGGGTTAGAGTTAGGGTTAGGGTTAGGGTTAGACACTTAGGGTTAGGGTTAGGGTGAGGGTTAGACTCTTAGGGTTAGGGTTATATTCAGGGTTAGGGTTAGACTCTTAGGGTTAGGGTTAGGGTTAGGGTTAGACTCTTAGGGTAAGGGTTAGACTTAGGCTCTTAGGGTTAGGGTTAGACTCAGGCTCTTAGGGTGAGGGTTAGACTCAGGCTCTTAGGGTGAGGGTTAGACTCAGGCTCTTAGGGTTAGGGTTAGAATCAGGCTCTTAGGGTTAGGGTCAGACTCAGTACTATATATTTGGGTACTGCAGCCGCCCTTTTGGTGGAGCGCTGCTGCCATCTAGCGAAATATACTTGGGTACTGCAGCCGCCCGGTTGGTGGAGCGCTGCTGCCATCTAGCGAAATATACTTGGGTACTGCAGCCGGCCCTGTTGGTGGAGCGCTGCTGCCATCTAGCGAAATATATTTGGGTACTGCAGCCGGCGCTGTTGGTGGAGCGCTGCTGCCATCTAGCGAAATATATTTGGGTACTGCAGCCGGCTCTGTTGGTGGAGCGCTGCTGCCATCTAGCGAAATATATTTGGGTACTGCAGCCGGCTCTGTTGGTGGAGCGCTGCTGCCATCTAGCGAAATATACTTGGGTACTTCAGCCGGGTTTAGGGTTAGGGTTAGGGTTAGACTGTTAGGGTTAGGGTTAGGGTTAGGTTTAGACTCTTAGGGTTAGACTCTTAGGGTTAGGGTTAGACTCTTACGGTTAGGGTTAGGGTTAGGGTTAGGGTTAGGGTTAGACTCTTAGGGTTAGGGATAGACTCTTAGGGTTAGGGTTAGGGTTAGACTCTTAGGGTTAGGGTTAGACTCTTAGGGTTAGGGTTAAGGTTAGGGTTAGGGTAAGACTCTTAGGGTTAGGGTTAGACTCTTAGGGTTAGGGTTAGGGTTAGGGTTAGACTCTTAGGGTTAGGGTTAGGGTTAGGGTTAGGGTTACACTCTTAGGCTTAGGGTTAGGGTTAGGGTTAGACTCTTAGGGTTAGGGTTAGACTTAGGCTCTTAGGGTTAGGGTTAGACTCAGGCTCTTAGGGTTAGGGTTAGACTCAGGCTCTTACGGTTAGGGTTAGACTCAGGCTCTTAGGGTTAGGGTTAGACACAGGCTCTTAGGGTTAGGGTCAGATTTAGTACTATATATTTGGGTACTGCAGCCGCCCTTTTGGTGGAACGCTGCTGCCATCTAGCGAAATATACTTGGGTACTGCAGCCGGCCCTGTTGGTGGAGCGCTGCTGCCATCTAGCGAAATATACTTGGGTACTGCAGCCGCCCGGTTGGTGGAGCGCTGCTGCCATCTAGCGAAATATACTTGGGTACTGCAGCCGGCCCTGTTGGTGGAGCGCTGCTGCCATCTAGCGAAATATACTTGGGTACTGCAGCCGCCCGGTTGGTGGAGCGCTGCTGCCATCTAGCGAAATATAATTGGGTACTGCAGCCGCCCGGTTGGTGGAGCGCTGCTGCCATCTAGCGAAATATACTTGGGTACTGCAGCCGCCCTTTTGGTGGAGCGCTGCTGCCATCTAGCGAAATATATTTGGGTACTGCAGCCGGCCCTGTTGGTGGAGCGCTGCTGCCATCTAGCGAAATATACTTGGGTACTGCAGCCGGCGCTGTTGGTGGAGCGCTGCTGCCATCTAGCGAAATATACTTGGGTACTTCAGCCGGGTTTAGGGTTAGGGTTAGGGTTAGACTCTTAGGGTTAGGTTTAGGGTTAGGGTTAGGGTTAGACTCTTAGGGTTAGGGTTAGACTCTTAGGGTTAGGGTTAGGGTTAGACTCTTAGGGTTAGGGTTAGGGTGAGGGTTAGACTCTTAGGGTTAGGGTTATATTCAGGGTTAGGGTTAGACTCTTAGGGTTAGGGTTAGGGTTAGGGTTAGACTCTTAGGGTTAGGGTTAGGGTTAGGCTCTTAGGGTTAGGGTTAGACTCAGGCTCTTAGGGTGAGGGTTAGACTCAGGCTCTTAGGGTTAGGGTTAGACTCAGGCTCTTAGGGTGAGGGTTAGACTCAGGCTCTTAGGGTTAGGGTTAGACTCAGGCTCTTAGGGTGAGGGTCAGACTCAGTACTATATATTTGGGTACTGCAGCCGCCCTGTTGGTGGAGCGCTGCTGCCATCTAGCGAAATATACTTGGGTATTGCAGCCGGCGCTCTTGGTGGAGCGCTGCTGCCATCTAGCGAAATATATTTGGGTACTGCAGCCGGCCCTGTTGGTGGAGCGATGCTGCCATCTAGCGAAATATATTTGGGTACTGCAGCCGCCCTTTTGGTGGAGCGCTGCTGCCATCTAGCGAAATATATTTGGGTACTGCAGCCGGCGCTGTTGGTGGAGCTCTGCTGCCATCTAGCGAAATATACTTGGGTACTGCAGCCGCCCTTTTGGTGGAGCGCTGCTGCCATCTAGCGAAATGTAATTGGGTACTGCAGCCGCCCGGTTGGTGGAGTGCTGCTGCCATCTAGCGAAATATACTTGGGTACTGCAGCCGGCCCTGTTGGTGGAGCGCTGCTGCCATCTAGCGAAATATACTTGGGTACTGCAGCCGCCCGGTTTGTGGAGCGCTGCTGCCATCTAGCGAAATATATTTGGGTACTGCAGCCGGCCCGGTTGGTGGAGCGCTGCTGCCATCTAGCGAAATGTAATTGGGTACTGCAGCCGCCCGGTTGGTGGAGCGCTGCTGCCATCTAGCGAAATATACTTGGGTACTGCAGCCGCCCGGTTGGTGGAGCGCTGCTGCCATCTAGCGAAATATACTTGGGTACTGCAGCCGGCCCTGTTGGTGGAGCGCTGCTGCCATCTAGCGAAATATATTTGGGTACTGCAGCCGCCCGGTTGGTGGAGCGCTGCTGCCATCTAGCGAAATATACTTGGGTACTGCAGCCGGCGCTGTTGGTGGAGCGCTGCTGCCATCTAGCGAAATATATTTGGGTACTGCAGCCGGCGCTGTTGGTGGAGCGCTGCTGCCATCTAGCGAAATATATTTGGGTACTGCAGCCGGCTCTGTTGGTGGAGCGCTGCTGCCATCTAGCGAAATATATTTGGGTACTGCAGCCGGAGCTGTTGGTGGAGCGCTGCTGCCATCTAGCGAAATATATTTGGGTACTGCAGCCGGCTCTGTTGGTGGAGCGCTGCTGCCATCTAGCGAAATATACTTGGGTACTTCAGCCGGGTTTAGGGTTAGGGTTAGGGTTAGACTGTTAGGGTTAGGGTTAGACTTTTAGGGTTAGACTCTTAGGGTTAGACTCTTAGGGTTAGGGTTAGACTCTTACGGTTAGGGTTAGGGTTAGGCTTAGGGTTAGGCTTAGACTCTTAGGGTTAGGGTTAGACTCTTAGGGTTAGGGTTAGGGTTAGAGTTAGGGTTAGACTCTTAGGGTTAGGGTTAGACTCTTAGGGTTAGGGTTAGGGTTAGGGTTAGACTCTTAGGGTTAGGGTTAGACTCTTAGGGTTAGGGTTAGGGTTAGGGTTAGGGTTAGACTCTTAGGGTTAGGGTTAGACTCTTAGGGTTAGGGTTAGGGTTAGGGTTAGGGTTAGACTCTTAGGGTTAGGGTTAGACTCTTAGGGTTAGGGTTAGGGTTAGGGTTAGACTCTTAGGGTTAGGGTTAGGGTTACGGTTAGACTCTTAGGGTTAGAGTTAGGGTTAGGGTTAGACTCTTAGGGTTAGGGTTGGGGTTAGGGTTAGACTCTTAGGGTTAGGGTTAGACTCTTAGGGTTAGAGTTAGGGTTAGGGTTAGGGTTAGACACTTAGGGTTAGGGTTAGGGTGAGGGTTAGACTCTTAGGGTTAGGGTTATATTCAGGGTTAGGGTTAGACTCTTAGGGTTAGGGTTAGGGTTAGGGTTAGACTCTTAGGGTAAGGGTTAGACTTAGGCTCTTAGGGTTAGGGTTAGACTCAGGCTCTTAGGGTGAGGGTTAGACTCAGGCTCTTAGGGTGAGGGTTAGACTCAGGCTCTTAGGGTTAGGGTTAGAATCAGGCTCTTAGGGTTAGGGTCAGACTCAGTACTATATATTTGGGTACTGCAGCCGCCCTTTTGGTGGAGCGCTGCTGACATCTAGCGAAATATACTTGGGTACTTCAGCCGGGTTTAGGGTTAGGGTTAGGGTTAGACTGTTAGGGTTAGGGTTAGGGTTAGGGTTAGACTCTTAGGGTTAGACTCTTAGGGTTAGGGTTAGACTCTTACGGTTAGGGTTAGGGTTAGGGTTAGGGTTAGGGTTAGACTCTTAGGGTTAGGGATAGACTCTTAGGGTTAGGGTTAGGGTTAGGGTTAGACTCTTAGGGTTAGGGTTAGACTCTTAGGGTTAGGGTTAAGGTTAGGGTTAGGGTAAGACTCTTAGGGTTAGGGTTAGGCTCTTAGGGTTAGGGTTAGGGTTAGCGTTAGACTCTTAGGGTTAGGGTTAGGGTTAGGGTTAGGGTTACACTCTTAGGCTTAGGGTAAGGGTTAGGGTTAGACTCTTAGGGTTAGGGTTAGACTTAGGCTCTTAGGGTTAGGGTTAGACTCAGGCTCTTAGGGTTAGGGTTAGACTCAGGCTCTTACGGTTAGGGTTAGACTCAGGCTCTTAGGGTTAGGGTTAGACACAGGCTCTTAGGGTTAGGGTCAGATTTAGTACTATATATTTGTGTACTGCAGCCGCCCTTTTGGTGGAACGCTGCTGCCATCTAGCGAAATATACTTGGGTACTGCAGCCGGCCCTGTTGGTGGAGCGCTGCTGCCATCTAGCGAAATATACTTGGGTACTGCAGCCGCCCGGTTGGTGGAGCGCTGCTGCCATCTAGCGAAATATACTTGGGTACTGCAGCCGGCCCTGTTGGTGGAGCGCTGCTGCCATCTAGCGAAATATACTTGGGTACTGCAGCCGCCCGGTTGGTGGAGCGCTGCTGCCATCTAGCGAAATATAATTGGGTACTGCAGCCGCCCGGTTGGTGGAGCGCTGCTGCCATCTAGCGAAATATACTTGGGTACTGCAGCCGCCCTTTTGGTGGAGCGCTGCTGCCATCTAGCGAAATATATTTGGGTACTGCAGCCGGCCCTGTTGGTGGAGCGCTGCTGCCATCTAGCGAAATATACTTGGGTACTGCAGCCGCCCGGTTGGTGGAGCGCTGCTGCCATCTAGCGAAATATACTTGGGTACTGCAGCCGCCCGGTTGGTGGAGCGCTGCTGCCATCTAGCGAAATATATTTGGGTACTGCAGCCGGCCCGGTTGGTGGAGCGCTGCTGCCATCTAGCGAAATGTAATTGGGTACTGCAGCCGCCCGGTTGGTGGAGCGCTGCTGCCATCTAGCGAAATATACTTGGGTACTGCAGCCGCCCGGTTGGTGGAGCGCTGCTGCCATCTAGCGAAATATACCTGGGTACTGCAGCCGGCCCTGTTGGTGGAGCGCTGCTGCCATCTAGCGAAATATACTTGGGTACTGCAGCCGGCGCTGTTGGTAGAGCGCTGCTGCCATCTAGCGAAATATATTTGGGTACTGCAGCCGGCGCTGTTGGTGGAGCGCTGCTGCCATCTAGCGAAATATATTTGGGTACTGCAGCCGGCTCTGTTGGTGGAGCGCTGCTGCCATCTAGCGAAATATATTTGGGTACTGCAGCCGGAGCTGTTGGTGGAGCGCTGCTGCCATCTAGCGAAATATATTTGGGTACTGCAGCCGGCTCTGTTGGTGGAGCGCTGCTGCCATCTAGCGAAATATACTTGGGTACTTCAGCCGGGTTTAGGGTTAGGGTTAGGGTTAGACTGTTAGGGTTAGGGTTAGACTTTTAGGGTTAGACTCTTAGGGTTAGACTCTTAGGGTTAGGGTTAGACTCTTACGGTTAGGGTTAGGGTTAGGCTTAGGGTTAGGCTTAGACTCTTAGGGTTAGGGTTAGACTCTTAGGGTTAGGGTTAGGGTTAGAGTTAGGGTTAGACTCTTAGGGTTAGGGTTAGACTCTTAGGGTTAGGGTTAGGGTTAGACTCTTAGGGTTAGGGTTAGACTCTTAGGGTTAGGGTTAGGGTTAGGGTTAGGGTTAGACTCTTAGGGTTAGGGTTAGGGTTAGGGTTAGGGTTAGACTCTTAGGGTTAGGGTTAGACTCTTAGGGTTAGGGTTAGGGTTAGGGTTAGACTCTTAGGGTTAGGGTTAGGGTTACGGTTAGACTCTTAGGGTTAGAGTTAGGGTTAGGGTTAGACTCTTAGGGTTAGGGTTAGACTCTTAGGGTTAGGGTTGGGGTTAGGGTTAGACTCTTAGGGTTAGGGTTAGACTCTTAGGGTTAGAGTTAGGGTTAGGGTTAGGGTTAGACACTTAGGGTTAGGGTTAGGGTGAGGGTTAGACTCTTAGGGTTAGGGTTATATTCAGGGTTAGGGTTAGACTCTTAGGGTTAGGGTTAGGGTTAGGGTTAGACTCTTAGGGTAAGGGTTAGACTTAGGCTCTTAGGGTTAGGGTTAGACTCAGGCTCTTAGGGTGAGGGTTAGACTCAGGCTCTTAGGGTGAGGGTTAGACTCAGGCTCTTAGGGTTAGGGTTAGAATCAGGCTCTTAGGGTTAGGGTCAGACTCAGTACTATATATTTGGGTACTGCAGCCGCCCTTTTGGTGGAGCGCTGCTGACATCTAGCGAAATATACTTGGGTACTTCAGCCGGGTTTAGGGTTAGGGTTAGGGTTAGACTGTTAGGGTTAGGGTTAGGGTTAGGGTTAGACTCTTAGGGTTAGGGTTAGGGTTAGGGTTAGACTCTTAGGGTTAGGGTTAGACTCTTAGGGTTAGGGTTAGGGTTAGGGTTAGGGTTAGACTCTTAGGGTTAGGGTTAGACTCTTAGGGTTAGGGTTAGGGTTAGGGTTAGACTCTTAGGGTTAGGGTTAGGGTTACGGTTAGACTCTTAGGGTTAGAGTTAGGGTTAGGGTTAGACTCTTAGGGTTAGGGTTAGACTCTTAGGGTTAGGGTTGGGGTTAGGGTTAGACTCTTAGGGTTAGGGTTAGACTCTTAGGGTTAGAGTTAGGGTTAGGGTTAGGGTTAGACACTTAGGGTTAGGGTTAGGGTGAGGGTTAGACTCTTAGGGTTAGGGTTATATTCAGGGTTAGGGTTAGACTCTTAGGGTTAGGGTTAGGGTTAGGGTTAGACTCTTAGGGTAAGGGTTAGACTTAGGCTCTTAGGGTTAGGGTTAGACTCAGGCTCTTAGGGTGAGGGTTAGACTCAGGCTCTTAGGGTGAGGGTTAGACTCAGGCTCTTAGGGTTAGGGTTAGAATCAGGCTCTTAGGGTTAGGGTCAGACTCAGTACTATATATTTGGGTACTGCAGCCGCCCTTTTGGTGGAGCGCTGCTGCCATCTAGCGAAATATACTTGGGTACTGCAGCCGCCCGGTTGGTGGAGCGCTGCTGCCATCTAGCGAAATATACTTGGGTACTGCAGCCGGCCCTGTTGGTGGAGCGCTGCTGCCATCTAGCGAAATATATTTGGGTACTGCAGCCGGCGCTGTTGGTGGAGCGCTGCTGCCAT
Source organism: Falco punctatus (assembly GCF_963210335.1). Taxonomy (NCBI): domain Eukaryota; kingdom Metazoa; phylum Chordata; class Aves; order Falconiformes; family Falconidae; genus Falco; species Falco punctatus. Next base: position 915,034 of record NW_027660079.1, read on the forward strand.
CTAGCGAAATATATTTGGGTACTGCAGCCGGCTCTGTTGGTGGAGCGCTGCTGCCATCTAGCGAAATATATTTGGGTACTGCAGCCGGCTCTGTTGGTGGAGCGCTGCTGCCATCTAGCGAAATATACTTGGGTACTTCAGCCGGGTTTAGGGTTAGGGTTAGGGTTAGACTGTTAGGGTTAGGGTTAGGGTTAGGGTTAGACTCTTAGGGTTAGACTCTTAGGGTTAGGGTTAGACTCTTACGGTTAGGGTTAGGGTTAGGGTTAGGGTTAGGGTTAGACTCTTAGGGTTAGGGATAGACTCTTAGGGTTAGGGTTAGGGTTAGGGTTAGACTCTTAGGGTTAGGGTTAGACTCTTAGGGTTAGGGTTAGGGTTAGGGTTAGACTCTTAGGGTTAGGGTTAGGGTTAGGGTTAGGGTTACACTCTTAGGCTTAGGGTTAGGGTTAGGGTTAGACTCTTAGGGTTAGGGTTAGACTTAGGCTCTTAGGGTTAGGGTTAGACTCAGGCTCTTAGGGTTAGGGTTAGACTCAGGCTCTTACGGTTAGGGTTAGACTCAGGCTCTTAGGGTTAGGGTTAGACACAGGCTCTTAGGGTTAGGGTCAGATTTAGTACTATATATTTGTGTACTGCAGCCGCCCTTTTGGTGGAACGCTGCTGCCATCTAGCGAAATATACTTGGGTACTGCAGCCGGCCCTGTTGGTGGAGCGCTGCTGCCATCTAGCGAAATATACTTGGGTACTGCAGCCGCCCGGTTGGTGGAGCGCTGCTGCCATCTAGCGAAATATACTTGGGTACTGCAGCCGGCCCTGTTGGTGGAGCGCTGCTGCCATCTAGCGAAATATACTTGGGTACTGCAGCCGCCCGGTTGGTGGAGCGCTGCTGCCATCTAGCGAAATATAATTGGGTACTGCAGCCGCCCGGTTGGTGGAGCGCTGCTGCCATCTAGCGAAATATACTTGGGTACTGCAGCCGCCCTTTTGGTGGAGCGCTGCTGCCATCTAGCGAAATATATTTGGGTACTGCAGCCGGCCCTGTTGGTGGAGCGCTGCTGCCATCTAGCGAAATATACTTGGGTACTGCAGCCGCCCGGTTGGTGGAGCGCTGCTGCCATCTAGCGAAATATACTTGGGTACTTCAACCGGGTTTAGGGTTAGGGTTAGGGTTAGACTCTTAGGGTTAGGTTTAGGGTTAGGGTTAGGGTTAGACTCTTAGGGTTAGGGTTAGACTCTTAGGGTTAGGGTTAGGGTTAGACTCTTAGGGTTAGGGTTAGGGTGAGGGTTAGACTCTTAGGGTTAGGGTTATATTCAGGGTTAGGGTTAGACTCTTAGGGTTAGGGTTAGGGTTAGGGTTAGACTCTTAGGGTTAGGGTTAGGGTTAGGCTCTTAGGGTTAGGGTTAGACTCAGGCTCTTAGGGTGAGGGTTAGACTCAGGCTCTTAGGGTTAGGGTTAGACTCAGGCTCTTAGGGTGAGGGTTAGACTCAGGCTCTTAGGGTTAGGGTTAGACTCAGGCTCTTAGGGTGAGGGTCAGACTCAGTACTATATATTTGGGTACTGCAGCCGCCCTGTTGGTGGAGCGCTGCTGCCATCTAGCGAAATATACTTGGGTATTGCAGCCGGCGCTCTTGGTGGAGCGCTGCTGCCATCTAGCGAAATATATTTGGGTACTGCAGCCGGCCCTGTTGGTGGAGCGATGCTGCCATCTAGCGAAATATATTTGGGTACTGCAGCCGCCCTTTTGGTGGAGCGCTGCTGCCATCTAGCGAAATATATTTGGGTACTGCAGCCGGCGCTGTTGGTGGAGCTCTGCTGCCATCTAGCGAAATATACTTGGGTACTGCAGCCGCCCTTTTGGTGGAGCGCTGCTGCCATCTAGCGAAATGTAATTGGGTACTGCAGCCGCCCGGTTGGTGGAGTGCTGCTGCCATCTAGCGAAATATACTTGGGTACTGCAGCCGGCCCTGTTGGTGGAGCGCTGCTGCCATCTAGCGAAATATACTTGGGTACTGCAGCCGCCCGGTTTGTGGAGCGCTGCTGCCATCTAGCGAAATATATTTGGGTACTGCAGCCGGCCCGGTTGGTGGAGCGCTGCTGCCATCTAGCGAAATGTAATTGGGTACTGCAGCCGCCCGGTTGGTGGAGCGCTGCTGCCATCTAGCGAAATATACTTGGGTACTGCAGCCGCCCGGTTGGTGGAGCGCTGCTGCCATCTAGCGAAATATACTTGGGTACTGCAGCCGGCCCTGTTGGTGGAGCGCTGCTGCCATCTAGCGAAATATATTTGGGTACTGCAGCCGCCCGGTTGGTGGAGCGCTGCTGCCATCTAGCGAAATATACTTGGGTACTGCAGCCGGCGCTGTTGGTGGAGCGCTGCTGCCATCTAGCGAAATATATTTGGGTACTGCAGCCGGCGCTGTTGGTGGAGCGCTGCTGCCATCTAGCGAAATATATTTGGGTACTGCAGCCGGCTCTGTTGGTGGAGCGCTGCTGCCATCTAGCGAAATATATTTGGGTACTGCAGCCGGAGCTGTTGGTGGAGCGCTGCTGCCATCTAGCGAAATATATTTGGGTACTGCAGCCGGCTCTGTTGGTGGAGCGCTGCTGCCATCTAGCGAAATATACTTGGGTACTTCAGCCGGGTTTAGGGTTAGGGTTAGGGTTAGACTGTTAGGGTTAGGGTTAGACTTTTAGGGTTAGACTCTTAGGGTTAGACTCTTAGGGTTAGGGTTAGACTCTTACGGTTAGGGTTAGGGTTAGGCTTAGGGTTAGGCTTAGACTCTTAGGGTTAGGGTTAGACTCTTAGGGTTAGGGTTAGGGTTAGAGTTAGGGTTAGACTCTTAGGGTTAGGGTTAGACTCTTAGGGTTAGGGTTAGGGTTAGGGTTAGACTCTTAGGGTTAGGGTTAGACTCTTAGGGTTAGGGTTAGGGTTAGGGTTAGGGTTAGACTCTTAGGGTTAGGGTTAGACTCTTAGGGTTAGGGTTAGGGTTAGGGTTAGGGTTAGACTCTTAGGGTTAGGGTTAGACTCTTAGGGTTAGGGTTAGGGTTAGGGTTAGACTCTTAGGGTTAGGGTTAGGGTTACGGTTAGACTCTTAGGGTTAGAGTTAGGGTTAGGGTTAGACTCTTAGGGTTAGGGTTGGGGTTAGGGTTAGACTCTTAGGGTTAGGGTTAGACTCTTAGGGTTAGAGTTAGGGTTAGGGTTAGGGTTAGACACTTAGGGTTAGGGTTAGGGTGAGGGTTAGACTCTTAGGGTTAGGGTTATATTCAGGGTTAGGGTTAGACTCTTAGGGTTAGGGTTAGGGTTAGGGTTAGACTCTTAGGGTAAGGGTTAGACTTAGGCTCTTAGGGTTAGGGTTAGACTCAGGCTCTTAGGGTGAGGGTTAGACTCAGGCTCTTAGGGTGAGGGTTAGACTCAGGCTCTTAGGGTTAGGGTTAGAATCAGGCTCTTAGGGTTAGGGTCAGACTCAGTACTATATATTTGGGTACTGCAGCCGCCCTTTTGGTGGAGCGCTGCTGACATCTAGCGAAATATACTTGGGTACTTCAGCCGGGTTTAGGGTTAGGGTTAGGGTTAGACTGTTAGGGTTAGGGTTAGGGTTAGGGTTAGACTCTTAGGGTTAGGGTTAGGGTTAGGGTTAGGGTTAGACTCTTAGGGTTAGGGTTAGACTCTTAGGGTTAGGGTTAGGGTTAGGGTTAGACTCTTAGGGTTAGGGTTAGACTCTTAGGGTTAGGGTTAGGGTTAGGGTTAGACTCTTAGGGTTAGGGTTAGGGTTACGGTTAGACTCTTAGGGTTAGAGTTAGGGTTAGGGTTAGACTCTTAGGGTTAGGGTTAGACTCTTAGGGTTAGGGTTGGGGTTAGGGTTAGACTCTTAGGGTTAGGGTTAGACTCTTAGGGTTAGAGTTAGGGTTAGGGTTAGGGTTAGACACTTAGGGTTAGGGTTAGGGTGAGGGTTAGACTCTTAGGGTTAGGGTTATATTCAGGGTTAGGGTTAGACTCTTAGGGTTAGGGTTAGGGTTAGGGTTAGACTCTTAGGGTTAGGGTTAGGGTGAGGGTTAGACTCTTAGGGTTAGGGTTATATTCAGGGTTAGGGTTAGACTCTTAGGGTTAGGGTTAGGGTTAGGGTTAGACTCTTAGGGTTAGGGTTAGGGTTAGGCTCTTAGGGTTAGGGTTAGACTCAGGCTCTTAGGGTGAGGGTTAGACTCAGGCTCTTAGGGTTAGGGTTAGACTCAGGCTCTTAGGGTGAGGGTTAGACTCAGGCTCTTAGGGTTAGGGTTAGACTCAGGCTCTTAGGGTGAGGGTCAGACTCAGTACTATATATTTGGGTACTGCAGCCGCCCTTTTGGTGGAGCGCTGCTGCCATCTAGCGAAATATACTTGGGTATTGCAGCCGGCGCTCTTGGTGGAGCGCTGCTGCCATCTAGCGAAATATATTTGGGTACTGCAGCCGGCCCTGTTGGTGGAGCGCTGCTGCCATCTAGCGAAATATATTTGGGTACTGCAGCCGCCCTTTTGGTGGAGCGCTGCTGCCATCTAGCGAAATATATTTGGGTACTGCAGCCGGCGCTGTTGGTGGAGCTCTGCTGCCATCTAGCGAAATATACTTGGGTACTGCAGCCGCCCTTTTGGTGGAGCGCTGCTGCCATCTAGCGAAATATATTTGGGTACTGCAGCCGGCTCTGTTGGTGGAGCGCTGCTGCCATCTAGCGAAATATACTTGGGTACTTCAGCCGGGTTTAGGGTTAGGGTTAGGGTTAGACTGTTAGGGTTAGGGTTAGGGTTAGGGTTAGACTCTTAGGGTTAGACTCTTAGGGTTAGGGTTAGACTCTTACGGTTAGAGTTAGGGTTAGGGTTAGGGTTAGGGTTAGACTGTTAGGGTTAGGGTTAGACTTTTAGGGTTAGACTCTTAGGGTTAGACTCTTAGGGTTAGGGTTAGACTCTTACGGTTAGGGTTAGGGTTAGGCTTAGGGTTAGGCTTAGACTCTTAGGGTTAGGGTTAGACTCTTAGGGTTAGGGTTAGGGTTAGAGTTAGGGTTAGACTCTTAGGGTTAGGGTTAGACTCTTAGGGTTAGGGTTAGGGTTAGGGTTAGACTCTTAGGGTTAGGGTTAGACTCTTAGGGTTAGGGTTAGGGTTAGGGTTAGGGTTAGACTCTTAGGGTTAGGGTTAGACTCTTAGGGTTAGGGTTAGGGTTAGGGTTAGGGTTAGACTCTTAGGGTTAGGGTTAGACTCTTAGGGTTAGGGTTAGGGTTAGGGTTAGACTCTTAGGGTTAGGGTTAGGGTTACGGTTAGACTCTTAGGGTTAGAGTTAGGGTTAGGGTTAGACTCTTAGGGTTAGGGTTGGGGTTAGGGTTAGACTCTTAGGGTTAGGGTTAGACTCTTAGGGTTAGAGTTAGGGTTAGGGTTAGGGTTAGACACTTAGGGTTAGGGTTAGGGTGAGGGTTAGACTCTTAGGGTTAGGGTTATATTCAGGGTTAGGGTTAGACTCTTAGGGTTAGGGTTAGGGTTAGGGTTAGACTCTTAGGGTAAGGGTTAGACTTAGGCTCTTAGGGTTAGGGTTAGACTCAGGCTCTTAGGGTGAGGGTTAGACTCAGGCTCTTAGGGTGAGGGTTAGACTCAGGCTCTTAGGGTTAGGGTTAGAATCAGGCTCTTAGGGTTAGGGTCAGACTCAGTACTATATATTTGGGTACTGCAGCCGCCCTTTTGGTGGAGCGCTGCTGACATCTAGCGAAATATACTTGGGTACTTCAGCCGGGTTTAGGGTTAGGGTTAGGGTTAGACTGTTAGGGTTAGGGTTAGGGTTAGGGTTAGACTCTTAGGGTTAGGGTTAGGGTTAGGGTTAGGGTTAGACTCTTAGGGTTAGGGTTAGACTCTTAGGGTTAGGGTTAGGGTTAGGGTTAGGGTTAGACTCTTAGGGTTAGGGTTAGACTCTTAGGGTTAGGGTTAGGGTTAGGGTTAGACTCTTAGGGTTAGGGTTAGGGTTACGGTTAGACTCTTAGGGTTAGAGTTAGGGTTAGGGTTAGACTCTTAGGGTTAGGGTTAGACTCTTAGGGTTAGGGTTGGGGTTAGGGTTAGACTCTTAGGGTTAGGGTTAGACTCTTAGGGTTAGAGTTAGGGTTAGGGTTAGGGTTAGACACTTAGGGTTAGGGTTAGGGTGAGGGTTAGACTCTTAGGGTTAGGGTTATATTCAGGGTTAGGGTTAGACTCTTAGGGTTAGGGTTAGGGTTAGGGTTAGACTCTTAGGGTTAGGGTTAGGGTGAGGGTTAGACTCTTAGGGTTAGGGTTATATTCAGGGTTAGGGTTAGACTCTTAGGGTTAGGGTTAGGGTTAGGGTTAGACTCTTAGGGTTAGGGTTAGGGTTAGGCTCTTAGGGTTAGGGTTAGACTCAGGCTCTTAGGGTGAGGGTTAGACTCAGGCTCTTAGGGTTAGGGTTAGACTCAGGCTCTTAGGGTGAGGGTTAGACTCAGGCTCTTAGGGTTAGGGTTAGACTCAGGCTCTTAGGGTGAGGGTCAGACTCAGTACTATATATTTGGGTACTGCAGCCGCCCTTTTGGTGGAGCGCTGCTGCCATCTAGCGAAATATACTTGGGTATTGCAGCCGGCGCTCTTGGTGGAGCGCTGCTGCCATCTAGCGAAATATATTTGGGTACTGCAGCCGGCCCTGTTGGTGGAGCGCTGCTGCCATCTAGCGAAATATATTTGGGTACTGCAGCCGCCCTTTTGGTGGAGCGCTGCTGCCATCTAGCGAAATATATTTGGGTACTGCAGCCGGCGCTGTTGGTGGAGCTCTGCTGCCATCTAGCGAAATATACTTGGGTACTGCAGCCGCCCTTTTGGTGGAGCGCTGCTGCCATCTAGCGAAATATATTTGGGTACTGCAGCCGGCTCTGTTGGTGGAGCGCTGCTGCCATCTAGCGAAATATACTTGGGTACTTCAGCCGGGTTTAGGGTTAGGGTTAGGGTTAGACTGTTAGGGTTAGGGTTAGGGTTAGGGTTAGACTCTTAGGGTTAGACTCTTAGGGTTAGGGTTAGACTCTTACGGTTAGAGTTAGGGTTAGGGTTAGGGTTAGGGTTAGACTCTTAGGGTTAGGGTTAGACTCTTAGGGTTAGGGTTAGGGTTAGGGTTAGACTCTTAGGGTTAGGGTTAGACTCTTAGGGTTAGGGTTAAGGTTAGGGTTAGGGTTAGACTCTTAGGGTTAGGGTTAGACTCTTAGGGTTAGGGTTAGGGTTAGGGTTAGACTCTTAGGGTTAGGGTTAGGGTTAGGGTTAGGGTTACACTCTTAGGCTTAGGGTTAGGGTTAGGGTTAGACTCTTAGGGTTAGGGTTAGACTTAGGCTCTTAGGGTTAGGGTTAGACTCAGGCTCTTAGGGTTAGGGTTAGACTCAGGCTCTTACGGTTAGGGTTAGACTCAGGCTCTTAGGGTTAGGGTTAGACACAGGCTCTTAGGGTTAGGGTCAGATTTAGTACTATATATTTGTGTACTGCAGCCGCCCTTTTGGTGGAACGCTGCTGCCATCTAGCGAAATATACTTGGGTACTGCAGCCGGCCCTGTTGGTGGAGCGCTGCTGCCATCTAGCGAAATATACTTGGGTACTGCAGCCGCCCGGTTGGTGGAGCGCTGCTGCCATCTAGCGAAATATACTTGGGTACTGCAGCCGGCCCTGTTGGTGGAGCGCTGCTGCCATCTAGCGAAATATACTTGGGTACTGCAGCCGCCCGGTTGGTGTAGCGCTGCTGCCATCTAGCGAAATATACTTGAGTACTGCAGCCGCCCGGTTTGTGGAGCGCTGCTGCCATCTAGCGAAATATACTTGGGTACTGCAGCCGGCCCTGTTGGTGGAGCGCTGCTGCCATCTAGCGAAATATATTTGGGTACTGCAGCCGGCGCTGTTGGTGGAGCGCTGCTGCCATCTAGCGAAATATATTTGGGTACTGCAGCCGGCTCTGTTTGTGGAGCGCTGCTGCCATCTAGCGAAATATACTTGGGTACTTCAGCCGGGTTTAGGGTTAGGGTTAGGGTTAGACTGTTAGGGTTAGGGTTAGACTCTTAGGGTTAGACTCTTAGGGTTAGACTCTTAGGGTTAGGGTTAGACTCTTACGGTTAGGGTTAGGGTTAGGGTTAGGGTTAGACTCTTAGGGTTAGGGTTAGACTCTTAGGGTTAGGGTTAGGGTTAGGGTTAGGGTTAGACTCTTAGGGTTAGGGTTAGACTCTTAGGGTTAGGGTTAGGGTTAGACTCTTAGGGTTAGGGTTAGGGTGAGGGTTAGACTCTTAGGGTTAGGGTTATATTCAGGGTTAGGGTTAGACTCTTAGGGTTAGGGTTAGGGTTAGGGTTAGACTCTTAGGGTTAGGGTTAGGGTTAGGCTCTTAGGGTTAGGGTTAGACTCAGGCTCTTAGGGTGAGGGTTAGACTCAGGCTCTTAGGGTTAGGGTTAGACTCAGGCTCTTAGGGTGAGGGTTAGACTCAGGCTCTTCGGGTTAGGGTTAGACTCAGGCTCTTAGGGTTAGGGTCAGACTCAGTACTATATATTTGGGTATTGCAGCCGCCCTTTTGGTGGAGCGCTGCTGCCATCTAGCGAAATATACTTGGGTATTGCAGCCGGCGCTCTTGGTGGAGCGCTGCTGCCATCTAGCGAAATATATTTGGGTACTGCAGCCGGCCCTGTTGGTGGAGCGCTGCTGCCATCTAGCGAAATATATTTGGGTACTGCAGCCGCCCTTTTGGTGGAGCGCTGCTGCCATCTAGCGAAATATATTTGGGTACTGCAGCCGGCGCTGTTGGTGGAGCTCTGCTGCCATCTAGCGAAATATACTTGGGTACTGCAGCCGCCCTTTTGGTGGAGCGCTGCTGCCATCTAGCGAAATGTAATTGGGTACTGCAGCCGCCCGGTTGGTGGAGTGCTGCTGCCATCTAGCGAAATATACTTGGGTACTGCAGCCGGCCCTGTTGGTGGAGCGCTGCTGCCATCTAGCGAAATATACTTGGGTACTGCAGCCGCCCGGTTTGTGGAGCGCTGCTGCCATCTAGCGAAATATATTTGGGTACTGCAGCCGGCCCGGTTGGTGGAGCGCTGCTGCCATCTAGCGAAATGTAATTGGGTACTGCAGCCGCCCGGTTGGTGGAGCGCTGCTGCCATCTAGCGAAATATACTTGGGTACTGCAGCCGCCCGGTTGGTGGAGCGCTGCTGCCATCTAGCGAAATATACTTGGGTACTGCAGCCGGCGCTGTTGGTGGAGCGCTGCTGCCATCTAGCGAAATATATTTGGGTACTGCAGCCGCCCGGTTGGTGGAGCGCTGCTGCCATCTAGCGAAATATACTTGGGTACTGCAGCCGGCGCTGTTGGTGGAGCGCTGCTGCCATCTAGCGAAATATATTTGGGTACTGCAGCCGGCGCTGTTGGTGGAGCGCTGCTGCCATCTAGCGAAATTTATTTGGGTACTGCAGCCGGCTCTGTTGGTGGAGCGCTGCTGCCATCTAGCGAAATATATTTGGGTACTGCAGCCGGAGCTGTTGGTGGAGCGCTGCTGCCATCTAGCGAAATATATTTGGGTACTGCAGCCGGCTCTGTTGGTGGAGCGCTGCTGCCATCTAGCGAAATATACTTGGGTACTTCAGCCGGGTTTAGGGTTAGGGTTAGGGTTAGACTGTTAGGGTTAGGGTTAGACTTTTAGGGTTAGACTCTTAGGGTTAGACTCTTAGGGTTAGGGTTAGACTCTTACGGTTAGGGTTAGGGTTAGGCTTAGGGTTAGGCTTAGACTCTTAGGGTTAGGGTTAGACTCTTAGGGTTAGGGTTAGGGTTAGAGTTAGGGTTAGACTCTTAGGGTTAGGGTTAGACTCTTAGGGTTAGGGTTAGGGTTAGGGTTAGACTCTTAGGGTTAGGGTTAGACTCTTAGGGTTAGGGTTAGGGTTAGGGTTAGGGTTAGACTCTTAGGGTTAGGGTTAGACTCTTAGGGTTAGGGTTAGGGTTAGGGTTAGGGTTAGACTCTTAGGGTTAGGGTTAGACTCTTAGGGTTAGGGTTAGGGTTAGGGTTAGACTCTTAGGGTTAGGGTTAGGGTTACGGTTAGACTCTTAGGGTTAGAGTTAGGGTTAGGGTTAGACTCTTAGGGTTAGGGTTAGACTCTTAGGGTTAGGGTTGGGGTTAGGGTTAGACTCTTAGGGTTAGGGTTAGACTCTTAGGGTTAGAGTTAGGGTTAGGGTTAGGGTTAGACACTTAGGGTTAGGGTTAGGGTGAGGGTTAGACTCTTAGGGTTAGGGTTATATTCAGGGTTAGGGTTAGACTCTTAGGGTTAGGGTTAGGGTTAGGGTTAGACTCTTAGGGTAAGGGTTAGACTTAGGCTCTTAGGGTTAGGGTTAGACTCAGGCTCTTAGGGTGAGGGTTAGACTCAGGCTCTTAGGGTGAGGGTTAGACTCAGGCTCTTAGGGTTAGGGTTAGAATCAGGCTCTTAGGGTTAGGGTCAGACTCAGTACTATATATTTGGGTACTGCAGCCGCCCTTTTGGTGGAGCGCTGCTGACATCTAGCGAAATATACTTGGGTACTTCAGCCGGGTTTAGGGTTAGGGTTAGGGTTAGACTGTTAGGGTTAGGGTTAGGGTTAGGGTTAGACTCTTAGGGTTAGGGTTAGGGTTAGGGTTAGGGTTAGACTCTTAGGGTTAGGGTTAGACTCTTACGGTTAGGGTTAGGGTTAGGGTTAGGGTTAGACTCTTAGGGTTAGGGTTAGACTCTTAGGGTTAGGGTTAGGGTTAGGGTTAGACTCTTAGGGTTAGGGTTAGGGTTACGGTTAGACTCTTAGGGTTAGAGTTAGGGTTAGGGTTAGACTCTTAGGGTTAGGGTTAGACTCTTAGGGTTAGGGTTGGGGTTAGGGTTAGACTCTTAGGGTTAGGGTTAGACTCTTAGGGTTAGAGTTAGGGTTAGGGTTAGGGTTAGACACTTAGGGTTAGGGTTAGGGTGAGGGTTAGACTCTTAGGGTTAGGGTTATATTCAGGGTTAGGGTTAGACTCTTAGGGTTAGGGTTAGGGTTAGGGTTAGACTCTTAGGGTTAGGGTTAGGGTGAGGGTTAGACTCTTAGGGTTAGGGTTATATTCAGGGTTAGGGTTAGACTCTTAGGGTTAGGGTTAGGGTTAGGGTTAGACTCTTAGGGTTAGGGTTAGGGTTAGGCTCTTAGGGTTAGGGTTAGACTCAGGCTCTTAGGGTGAGGGTTAGACTCAGGCTCTTAGGGTTAGGGTTAGACTCAGGCTCTTAGGGTGAGGGTTAGACTCAGGCTCTTAGGGTTAGGGTTAGACTCAGGCTCTTAGGGTGAGGGTCAGACTCAGTACTATATATTTGGGTACTGCAGCCGCCCTTTTGGTGGAGCGCTGCTGCCATCTAGCGAAATATACTTGGGTACTGCAGCCGGCGCTCTTGGTGGAGCGCTGCTGCCATCTAGCGAAATATATTTGGGTACTGCAGCCGCCCTTTTGGTGGAGCGCTGCTGCCATCTAGCGAAATATATTTGGGTACTGCAGCCGGCGCTGTTGGTGGAGCTCTGCTGCCATCTAGCGAAATATACTTGGGTACTGCAGCCGCCCTTTTGGTGGAGCGCTGCTGCCATCTAGCGAAATGTAATTGGGTACTGCAGCCGCCCGGTTGGTGGAGCGCTGCTGCCATCTAGCGAAATATACTTGGGTACTGCAGCCGGCCCTGTTGGTGGAGCGCTGCTGCCATCTAGCGAAATATACTTGGGTACTGCAGCCGCCCGGTTTGTGGAGCGCTGCTGCCATCTAGCGAAATATATTTGGGTACTGCAGCCGGCGCTGTTGGTGGAGCGCTGCTGCCATCTAGCGAAATGTAATTGGGTACTGCAGCCGCCCGGTTGGTGGAGCGCTGCTGCCATCTAGCGAAATATACTTGGGTACTGCAGCCGGCCCTGTTGGTGGAGCGCTGCTGCCATCTAGCGAAATATACTTGGGTACTGCAGCCGCCCGGTTGGTGGAGCGCTGCTGCCATCTAGCGAAATATACTTGGGTACTGCAGCCGGCGCTGTTGGTGGAGCGCTGCTGCCATCTAGCGAAATATATTTGGGTACTGCAGCCGGCGCTGTTGGTGGAGCGCTGCTGCCATCTAGCGAAATATATTTGGGTACTGCAGCCGGCTCTGTTGGTGGAGCGCTGCTGCCATCTAGCGAAATATATTTGGGTACTGCAGCCGGAGCTGTTGGTGGAGCGCTGCTGCCATCTAGCGAAATATATTTGGGTACTGCAGCCGGCTCTGTTGGTGGAGCGCTGCTGCCATCTAGCGAAATATACTTGGGTACTTCAGCCGGGTTTAGGGTTAGGGTTAGGGTTAGACTGTTAGGGTTAGGGTTAGACTTTTAGGGTTAGACTCTTAGGGTTAGACTCTTAGGGTTAGGGTTAGACTCTTACGGTTAGGGTTAGGGTTAGGCTTAGGGTTAGGCTTAGACTCTTAGGGTTAGGGTTAGACTCTTAGGGTTAGGGTTAGGGTTAGAGTTAGGGTTAGACTCTTAGGGTTAGGGTTAGACTCTTAGGGTTAGGGTTAGGGTTAGGGTTAGACTCTTAGGGTTAGGGTTAGACTCTTAGGGTTAGGGTTAGGGTTAGGGTTAGGGTTAGACTCTTAGGGTTAGGGTTAGACTCTTAGGGTTAGGGTTAGGGTTAGGGTTAGGGTTAGACTCTTAGGGTTAGGGTTAGACTCTTAGGGTTAGGGTTAGGGTTAGGGTTAGACTCTTAGGGTTAGGGTTAGGGTTACGGTTAGACTCTTAGGGTTAGAGTTAGGGTTAGGGTTAGACTCTTAGGGTTAGGGTTAGACTCTTAGGGTTAGGGTTGGGGTTAGGGTTAGACTCTTAGGGTTAGGGTTAGACTCTTAGGGTTAGAGTTAGGGTTAGGGTTAGGGTTAGACACTTAGGGTTAGGGTTAGGGTGAGGGTTAGACTCTTAGGGTTAGGGTTATATTCAGGGTTAGGGTTAGACTCTTAGGGTTAGGGTTAGGGTTAGGGTTAGACTCTTAGGGTAAGGGTTAGACTTAGGCTCTTAGGGTTAGGGTTAGACTCAGGCTCTTAGGGTGAGGGTTAGACTCAGGCTCTTAGGGTGAGGGTTAGACTCAGGCTCTTAGGGTTAGGGTTAGAATCAGGCTCTTAGGGTTAGGGTCAGACTCAGTACTATATATTTGGGTACTGCAGCCGCCCTTTTGGTGGAGCGCTGCTGACATCTAGCGAAATATACTTGGGTACTTCAGCCGGGTTTAGGGTTAGGGTTAGGGTTAGACTGTTAGGGTTAGGGTTAGGGTTAGGGTTAGACTCTTAGGGTTAGGGTTAGGGTTAGGGTTAGGGTTAGACTCTTAGGGTTAGGGTTAGACTCTTAGGGTTAGGGTTAGGGTTAGGGTTAGGGTTAGACTCTTAGGGTTAGGGTTAGACTCTTAGGGTTAGGGTTAGGGTTAGGGATAGACTGTTAGGGTTAGGGTTAGACTTTTAGGGTTAGACTCTTAGGGTTAGAGTTAGGGTTAGGGTTAGACTCTTAGGGTTAGGGTTAGACTCTTAGGGTTAGGGTTGGGGTTAGGGTTAGACTCTTAGGGTTAGGGTTAGACTCTTAGGGTTAGAGTTAGGGTTAGGGTTAGGGTTAGACACTTAGGGTTAGGGTTAGGGTGAGGGTTAGACTCTTAGGGTTAGGGTTATATTCAGGGTTAGGGTTAGACTCTTAGGGTTAGGGTTAGGGTTAGGGTTAGACTCTTAGGGTAAGGGTTAGACTTAGGCTCTTAGGGTTAGGGTTAGACTCAGGCTCTTAGGGTGAGGGTTAGACTCAGGCTCTTAGGGTGAGGGTTAGACTCAGGCTCTTAGGGTTAGGGTTAGAATCAGGCTCTTAGGGTTAGGGTCAGACTCAGTACTATATATTTGGGTACTGCAGCCGCCCTTTTGGTGGAGCGCTGCTGCCATCTAGCGAAATATACTTGGGTACTGCAGCCGCCCGGTTGGTGGAGCGCTGCTGCCATCTAGCGAAATATACTTGGGTACTGCAGCCGGCCCTGTTGGTGGAGCGCTGCTGCCATCTAGCGAAATATATTTGGGTACTGCAGCCGGCGCTGTTGGTGGAGCGCTGCTGCCATCTAGCGAAATATATTTGGGTACTGCAGCCGGCTCTGTTGGTGGAGCGCTGCTGCCATCTAGCGAAATATATTTGGGTACTGCAGCCGGCTCTGTTTGTGGAGCGCTGCTGCCATCTAGCGAAATATACTTGGGTACTTCAGCCGGGTTTAGGGTTAGGGTTAGGGTTAGACTGTTAGGGTTAGGGTTAGGGTTAGGGTTAGACTCTTAGGGTTAGACTCTTAGGGTTAGGGTTAGACTCTTACGGTTAGGGTTAGGGTTAGGGTTAGGGTTAGGGTTAGACTCTTAGGGTTAGGGTTAGACTCTTAGGGTTAGGGTTAGGGTTAGGGTTAGACTCTTAGGGTTAGGGTTAAGGTTAGGGTTAGGGTAAGACTCTTAGGGTTAGGGTTAGACTCTTAGGGTTAGGGTTAGGGTTAGGGTTAGACTCTTAGGGTTAGGGTTAGGGTTAGGGTTAGGGTTACACTCTTAGGCTTAGGGTTAGGGTTAGGGTTAGACTCTTAGGGTTAGGGTTAGACTTAGGCTCTTAGGGTTAGGGTTAGACTCAGGCTCTTAGGGTTAGGGTTAGACTCAGGCTCTTACGGTTAGGGTTAGACTCAGGCTCTTAGGGTTAGGGTTAGAATCAGGCTCTTAGGGTTAGGGTCAGACTCAGTACTATATATTTGGGTACTGCAGCCGCCCTTTTGGTGGAACGCTGCTGCCATCTAGCGAAATATACTTGGGTACTGCAGCCGGCCCTGTTGGTGGAGCGCTGCTGCCATCTAGCGAAATATACATGGGTACTGCAGCCGCCCGGTTGGTGGAGCGCTGCTGCCATCTAGCGAAATATACTTGGGTACTGCAGCCGGCCCTGTTGGTGGAGCGCTGCTGCCATCTAGCGAAATATACTTGGGTACTGCAGCCGCCCGGTTGGTGGAGCGCTGCTGCAATCTAGCGAAATATACTTGGGTACTGCAGCCGCCCGGTTGGTGGAGCGCTGCTGCCATCTAGCGAAATATATTTGGGTACTGCAGCCGGCGCTGTTGGTGGAGCGCTGCTGCCATCTAGCGAAATATATTTGGGTACTGCAGCCGGCGCTGTTGGTGGAGCGCTGCTGCCATCTAGCGAAATATATTTGGGTACTGCAGCCGGCTCTGTTGGTGGAGCGCTGCTGCCATCTAGCGAAATATATTTGGGTACTGCAGCCGGCTCTGTTTGTGGAGCGCTGCTGCCATCTAGCGAAATATACTTGGGTACTTCAGCCGGGTTTAGGGTTAGGGTTAGGGTTAGACTGTTAGGGTTAGGGTTAGACTCTTAGGGTTAGACTCTTAGGGTTAGACTCTTAGGGTTAGGGTTAGACTCTTAGGGTTAGGGTTAGGGTTAGGGTTAGACTCTTAGGGTTAGGGTTAGACTCTTAGGGTTAGGGTTAGGGTTAGGGTTAGGGTTAGACTCTTAGGGTTAGGGTTAGACTCTTAGGGTTAGGGTTAGGGTGAGGGTTAGACTCTTAGGGTTAGGGTTATATTCAGGGTTAGGGTTAGACTCTTAGGGTTAGGGTTAGGGTTAGGGTTAGACTCTTAGGGTTAGGGTTAGGGTTAGGCTCTTAGGGTTAGGGTTAGACTCAGGCTCTTAGGGTGAGGGTTAGACTCAGGCTCTTAGGGTTAGGGTTAGACTCAGGCTCTTAGGGTGAGGGTTAGACTCAGGCTCTTAGGGTTAGGGTTAGACTCAGGCTCTTAGGGTGAGGGTCAGACTCAGTACTATATATTTGGGTACTGCAGCCGCCCTTTTGGTGGAGCGCTGCTGCCATCTAGCGAAATATACTTGGGTATTGCAGCCGGCGCTCTTGGTGGAGCGCTGCTGCCATCTAGCGAAATATATTTGGGTACTGCAGCCGGCCCTGTTGGTGGAGCGCTGCTGCCATCTAGCGAAATATATTTGGGTACTGCAGCCGCCCTTTTGGTGGAGCGCTGCTGCCATCTAGCGAAATATATTTGGGTACTGCAGCCGGCGCTGTTGGTGGAGCTCTGCTGCCATCTAGCGAAATATACTTGGGTACTGCAGCCGCCCTTTTGGTGGAGCGCTGCTGCCATCTAGCGAAATGTAATTGGGTACTGCAGCCGCCCGGTTGGTGGAGCGCTGCTGCCATCTAGCGAAATATACTTGGGTACTGCAGCCGGCCCTGTTGGTGGAGCCCTGCTGCCATCTAGCGAAATATACTTGGGTACTGCAGCCGCCCGGTTTGTGGAGCGCTGCTGCCATCTAGCGAAATATATTTGGGTACTGCAGCCGGCCCGGTTGGTGGAGCGCTGCTGCCATCTAGCGAAATGTATTTGGGTACTGCAGCCGCCCGGTTGGTGGAGCGCTGCTGCCATCTAGCGAAATATACTTGGGTACTGCAGCCGCCCGGTTGGTGGAGCGCTGCTGCCATCTAGCGAAATATACTTGGGTACTGCAGCCGGCCCTGTTGGTGGAGCGCTGCTGCCATCTAGCGAAATATACTTGGGTACTGCAGCCGCCCGGTTGGTGGAGCGCTGCTGCCATCTAGCGAAATATACTTGGGTACTGCAGCCGGCCCTGTTGGTGGAGCGCTGCTGCCATCTAGCGAAATATATTTGGGTACTGCAGCCGGCGCTGTTGGTGGAGCGCTGCTGCCATCTAGCGAAATATATTTGGGTACTGCAGCCGGCTCTGTTGGTGGAGTGCTGCTGCCATCTAGCGAAATATATTTGGGTACTGCAGCCGGAGCTGTTGGTGGAGCGCTGCTGCCATCTAGCGAAATATATTTGGGTACTGCAGCCGGCTCTGTTGGTGGAGCGCTGCTGCCATCTAGCGAAATATACTTGGGTACTTCAGCCGGGTTTAGGGTTAGGGTTAGGGTTAGACTGTTAGGGTTAGGGTTAGACTTTTAGGGTTAGACTCTTAGGGTTAGACTCTTAGGGTTAGGGTTAGACTCTTACGGTTAGGGTTAGGGTTAGGCTTAGGGTTAGGCTTAGACTCTTAGGGTTAGGGTTAGACTCTTAGGGTTAGGGTTAGGGTTAGAGTTAGGGTTAGACTCTTAGGGTTAGGGTTAGACTCTTAGGGTTAGGGTTAGGGTTAGGGTTAGACTCTTAGGGTTAGGGTTAGACTCTTAGGGTTAGGGTTAGGGTTAGGGTTAGGGTTAGACTCTTAGGGTTAGGGTTAGACTCTTAGGGTTAGGGTTAGGGTTAGGGTTAGGGTTAGACTCTTAGGGTTAGGGATAGACTCTTAGGGTTAGGGTTAGGGTTAGGGTTAGACTCTTAGGGTTAGGGTTAGGGTTACGGTTAGACTCTTAGGGTTAGAGTTAGGGTTAGGGTTAGACTCTTAGGGTTAGGGTTAGACTCTTAGGGTTAGGGTTGGGGTTAGGGTTAGACTCTTAGGGTTAGGGTTAGACTCTTAGGGTTAGAGTTAGGGTTAGGGTTAGGGTTAGACACTTAGGGTTAGGGTTAGGGTGAGGGTTAGACTCTTAGGGTTAGGGTTATATTCAGGGTTAGGGTTAGACTCTTAGGGTTAGGGTTAGGGTTAGGGTTAGACTCTTAGGGTAAGGGTTAGACTTAGGCTCTTAGGGTAAGGGTTAGACTCAGGCTCTTAGGGTGAGGGTTAGACTCAGGCTCTTAGGGTGAGGGTTAGACTCAGGCTCTTAGGGTTAGGGTTAGAATCAGGCTCTTAGGGTTAGGGTCAGACTCAGTACTATATATTTGGGTACTGCAGCCGCCCTTTTGGTGGAGCGCTGCTGCCATCTAGCGAAATATACTTGGGTATTGCAGCCGGCGCTGTTGGTGGAGCGCTGCTGCCATCTAGCGAAATATATTTGGGTACTGCAGCCGGCCCTGTTGGTGGAGCGCTGCTGCCATCTAGCGAAATATAATTGGGTACTGCAGCCGCCCTTTTGGTGGAGCGCTGCTGCCATCTAGCGAAATATACTTGGGTACTGCAGCCGCCCGGTTTGTGGAGCGCTGCTGCCATCTAGCGAAATATATTTGGGTACTGCAGCCGCCCGGTTGGTGGAGCGCTGCTGCCATCTAGCGAAATGTAATGGGGTACTGCAGCCGCCCGGTTGGTGTAGCGCTGCTGCCATCTAGCGAAATATACTTGGGTACTGCAGCCGCCCGGTTGGTGGAGCGCTGCTGCCATCTAGCGAAATATACTTGGGTACTGCAGCCGGCCCTGTTGGTGGAGCGCTGCTGCCATCTAGCGAAATATATTTGGGTACTGCAGCCGGCCCTGTTGGTGGAGCGCTGCTGCCATCTAGCGAAATATATTTGGGTACTGCAGCCGCCCGGTTGGTGGAGCTCTGCTGCCATCTAGCGAAATATACTTGGGTACTGCAGCCGCCCTTTTGGTGGAGCGCTGCTGCCATCTAGCGAAATGTAATTGGGTACTGCAGCCGCCCGGTTGGTGGAGCGCTGCTGCCATCTAGCGAAATATACTTGGGTACTGCAGCCGGCGCTGTTGGTGGAGCGCTGCTGCCATCTAGCGAAATATACTTGGGTACTGCAGCCGCCCGGTTGGTGGAGCGCTGCTGCCATCTAGCGAAATATACTTGGGTACTGCAGCCGGCCCTGTTGGTGGAGCGCTGCTGCCATCTAGCGAAATATACTTGGGTACTGCAGCCGCCCGGTTGGTGGAGCGCTGCTGCCATCTAGCGAAATATACTTGGGTACTGCAGCCGCCCGGTTGGTGGAGCGCTGCTGCCATCTAGCGAAATATATTTGGGTACTGCAGCCGGCCCTGTTGGTGGAGCGCTGCTGCCATCTAGCGAAATATACTTGTGTACTGCAGCCGTCCTTTTGGTGGAGCGCTGCTGCCATCTAGCGAAATATACTTGGGTACTGCAGCCGGCGCTGTTGGTGGAGCGCTGCTGCCATCTAGCGAAATATATTTGGGTACTGCATCCGGCCCTGTTGGTGGAGCGCTGCTGCCATCTAGCGAAATATATTTGGGTACTGCAGCCGCCCTTTTGGTGGAGCGCTGCTGCCATCTAGCGAAATATATTTGGGTACTGCAGCCAGCTCTGTTGGTGGAGCGCTGCTGCCATCTAGCGAAATATACTTGGGTACTGCAGCCGCCCGGTTGGTGGAGCGCTGCTGCCATCTAGCGAAATATATTTGGGTACTGCAGCCGGCCCTGTTGGTGGAGCGCTGCTGCCATCTAGCGAAATATACTTGGGTACTGCAGCCGCCCGGTTGGTGGAGCGCTGCTGCCATCTAGCGAAATGTAATGGGGTACTGCAGCCGCCCGGTTGGTGTAGCGCTGCTGCCATCTAGCGAAATATACTTGGGTACTGCAGCCGCCCGGTTGGTGGAGCGCTGCTGCCATCTAGCGAAATATACTTGGGTACTGCAGCCGGCCCGGTTGGTGGAGCGCTGCTGCCATCTAGCGAAATATACTTGGGTACTGCAGCCGCCCGGTTGGTGGAGCGCTGCTGCCATCTAGCGAAATATATTTGGGTACTGCAGCCGGCCCTGTTGGTGGAGCGCTGCTGCCATCTAGCGAAATATACTTGGGTACTGCAGCCGGCGCTGTTGGTGGAGCGCTGCTGCCATCTAGCGAAATATACTTGGGTACTGCAGCCGCCCTTTTGGTGGAGCGCTGCTGCCATCTACCGAAATATATTTGGGTACTGCAGCCGGCGCTGTTGGTGGAGCGCTGCTGCCATCTAGCGAAATATACTTGGGTACTGCAGCCGCCCGGTTGTTGGAGCGCTGCTGCCATCTAGCGAAATATACTTGGGTACTGCAGCCGCCCGGTTGGTGGAGCGCTGCTGCCATCTAGCGAAATATATTTGGGTACTGCAGCCGGCCCTGTTGGTGGAGCGCTGCTGCCATCTAGCGAAATATACTTGGGTACTGCAGCCGCCCGGTTGGTGGAGCGCTGCTGCCATCTAGCGAAATATACTTGGGTACTGCAGCCGGCCCTGTTGGTGGAGCGCTGCTGCCATCTAGCGAAATGTAATTGGGTACTGCAGCCGCCCGGTTGGTGGAGCGCTGCTGCCATCTAGCGAAATATACTTGGGTACTGCAGCCGGCCCTGTTGGTGGAGCGCTGCTGCCATCTAGCGAAATATACTTGGGTACTGCAGCCGGCCCTGTTGGTGGAGCGCTGCTGCCATCTAGCGAAATATATTTGGGTACTGCAGCCGGCGCTGTTGGTGGAGCGCTGCTGCCATCTAGCGAAATATATTTGGGTACTGCAGCCGGCTCTGTTGGTGGAGCGCTGCTGCCATCTAGCGAAATATATTTGGGTACTGCAGCCGGCTCTGTTTGTGGAGCGCTGCTGCCATCTAGCGAAATATACTTGGGTACTTCAGCCGGGTTTAGGGTTAGGGTTAGGGTTAGACTGTTAGGGTTAAGGTTAGACTCTTAGGGTTAGACTCTTAGGGTTAGACTCTTAGGGTTAGGGTTAGACTCTTACGGTTAGGGTTAGGGTTAGGGTTAGACTCTTAGGGTTAGGGTTAGACTCTTAGGGTTAGGGTTAGGGTTAGGGTTAGGGTTAGACTCTTAGGGTTAGGGTTAGACTCTTAGGGTTAGGGTTAGGGTTAGACTCTTAGGGTTAGGGTTAGGGTGAGGGTTAGACTCTTAGGGTTAGGGTTATATTCAGGGTTAGGGTTAGACTCTTAGGGTTAGGGTTAGGGTTAGGGTTAGACTCTTAGGGTTAGGGTTAGGGTTAGGCTCTTAGGGTTAGGGTTAGACTCAGGCTCTTAGGGTGAGGGTTAGACTCAGGCTCTTAGGGTTAGGGTTAGACTCAGGCTCTTAGGGTGAGGGTTAGACTCAGGCTCTTAGGGTTAGGGTTAGACTCAGGCTCTTAGGGTGAGGGTCAGACTCAGTACTATATATTTGGGTACTGCAGCCGCCCTTTTGGTGGAGCGCTGCTGCCATCTAGCGAAATATACTTGGGTATTGCAGCCGGCGCTCTTGGTGGAGCGCTGCTGCCATCTAGCGAAATATATTTGGGTACTGCAGCCGGCCCTGTTGGTGGAGCGCTGCTGCCATCTAGCGAAATATATTTGGGTACTGCAGCCGCCCTTTTGGTGGAGCGCTGCTGCCATCTAGCGAAATATATTTGGGTACTGCAGCCGGCGCTGTTGGTGGAGCTCTGCTGCCATCTAGCGAAATATACTTGGGTACTGCAGCCGCCCTTTTGGTGGAGCGCTGCTGCCATCTAGCGAAATGTAATTGGGTACTGCAGCCGCCCGGTTGGTGGAGCGCTGCTGCCATCTAGCGAAATATACTTGGGTACTGCAGCCGGCCCTGTTGGTGGAGCGCTGCTGCCATCTAGCGAAATATACTTGGGTACTGCAGCCGCCCGGTTTGTGGAGCGCTGCTGCCATCTAGCGAAATATATTTGGGTACTGCAGCCGGCCCGGTTGGTGGAGCGCTGCTGCCATCTAGCGAAATGTAATTGGGTACTGCAGCCGCCCGGTTGGTGGAGCGCTGCTGCCATCTAGCGAAATATACTTGGGTACTTCAGCCGGGTTTAGGGTTAGGGTTAGGGTTAGACTGTTAGGGTTAGGGTTAGACTCTTAGGGTTAGACTCTTAGGGTTAGACTCTTAGGGTTAGGGTTAGACTCTTACGGTTAGGGTTAGGGTTAGGGTTAGACTCTTAGGGTTAGGGTTAGACTCTTAGGGTTAGGGTTAGGGTTAGGGTTAGGGTTAGACTCTTAGGGTTAGGGTTAGACTCTTAGGGTTAGGGTTAGGGTTAGACTCTTAGGGTTAGGGTTAGGGTGAGGGTTAGACTCTTAGGGTTAGGGTTATATTCAGGGTTAGGGTTAGACTCTTAGGGTTAGGGTTAGGGTTAGGGTTAGACTCTTAGGGTTAGGGTTAGGGTTAGGCTCTTAGGGTTAGGGTTAGACTCAGGCTCTTAGGGTGAGGGTTAGACTCAGGCTCTTAGGGTTAGGGTTAGACTCAGGCTCTTAGGGTGAGGGTTAGACTCAGGCTCTTAGGGTTAGGGTTAGACTCAGGCTCTTAGGGTGAGGGTCAGACTCAGTACTATATATTTGGGTACTGCAGCCGCCCTTTTGGTGGAGCGCTGCTGCCATCTAGCGAAATATACTTGGGTATTGCAGCCGGCGCTCTTGGTGGAGCGCTGCTGCCATCTAGCGAAATATATTTGGGTACTGCAGCCGGCCCTGTTGGTGGAGCGCTGCTGCCATCTAGCGAAATATATTTGGGTACTGCAGCCGCCCTTTTGGTGGAGCGCTGCTGCCATCTAGCGAAATATATTTGGGTACTGCAGCCGGCGCTGTTGGTGGAGCTCTGCTGCCATCTAGCGAAATATACTTGGGTACTGCAGCCGCCCTTTTGGTGGAGCGCTGCTGCCATCTAGCGAAATGTAATTGGGTACTGCAGCCGCCCGGTTGGTGGAGCGCTGCTGCCATCTAGCGAAATATACTTGGGTACTGCAGCCGGCCCTGTTGGTGGAGCGCTGCTGCCATCTAGCGAAATATACTTGGGTACTGCAGCCGCCCGGTTTGTGGAGCGCTGCTGCCATCTAGCGAAATATATTTGGGTACTGCAGCCGGCCCGGTTGGTGGAGCGCTGCTGCCATCTAGCGAAATGTAATTGGGTACTGCAGCCGCCCGGTTGGTGGAGCGCTGCTGCCATCTAGCGAAATGTAATTGGGTACTGCAGCCGGCGCTGTTGGTGGAGCGCTGCTGCCATCTAGCGAAATATACTTGGGTACTGCAGCCGGCCCTGTTGGTGGAGCGCTGCTGCCATCTAGCGAAATATACTTGGGTACTGCAGCCGCCCGGTTGGTGGAGCGCTGCTGCCATCTAGCGAAATATACTTGGGTACTGCAGCCGGCGCTGTTGGTGGAGCGCTGCTGCCATCTAGCGAAATATATTTGGGTACTGCAGCCGGCGCTGTTGGTGGAGCGCTGCTGCCATCTAGCGAAATATATTTGGGTACTGCAGCCGGCTCTGTTGGTGGAGTGCTGCTGCCATCTAGCGAAATATATTTGGGTACTGCAGCCGGAGCTGTTGGTGGAGCGCTGCTGCCATCTAGCGAAATATATTTGGGTACTGCAGCCGGCTCTGTTGGTGGAGCGCTGCTGCCATCTAGCGAAATATACTTGGGTACTTCAGCCGGGTTTAGGGTTAGGGTTAGGGTTAGACTGTTAGGGTTAGGGTTAGACTTTTAGGGTTAGACTCTTAGGGTTAGACTCTTAGGGTTAGGGTTAGACTCTTACGGTTAGGGTTAGGGTTAGGCTTAGGGTTAGGCTTAGACTCTTAGGGTTAGGGTTAGACTCTTAGGGTTAGGGTTAGGGTTAGAGTTAGGGTTAGACTCTTAGGGTTAGGGTTAGACTCTTAGGGTTAGGGTTAGGGTTAGGGTTAGACTCTTAGGGTTAGGGTTAGACTCTTAGGGTTAGGGTTAGGGTTAGGGTTAGGGTTAGACTCTTAGGGTTAGGGTTAGACTCTTAGGGTTAGGGTTAGGGTTAGGGTTAGGGTTAGACTCTTAGGGTTAGGGATAGACTCTTAGGGTTAGGGTTAGGGTTAGGGTTAGACTCTTAGGGTTAGGGTTAGGGTTACGGTTAGACTCTTAGGGTTAGAGTTAGGGTTAGGGTTAGACTCTTAGGGTTAGGGTTAGACTCTTAGGGTTAGGGTTGGGGTTAGGGTTAGACTCTTAGGGTTAGGGTTAGACTCTTAGGGTTAGAGTTAGGGTTAGGGTTAGGGTTAGACACTTAGGGTTAGGGTTAGGGTGAGGGTTAGACTCTTAGGGTTAGGGTTATATTCAGGGTTAGGGTTAGACTCTTAGGGTTAGGGTTAGGGTTAGGGTTAGACTCTTAGGGTAAGGGTTAGACTTAGGCTCTTAGGGTTAGGGTTAGACTCAGGCTCTTAGGGTGAGGGTTAGACTCAGGCTCTTAGGGTGAGGGTTAGACTCAGGCTCTTAATGTTAGGGTTAGAATCAGGCTCTTAGGGTTAGGGTTAGACTCAGTACTATATATTTGGGTAGTGCAGCCACCCTTTTTGTGGAGCGCTGCTGCCATCTAGCGAAATATACTTGAGTACTGCAGCCGGCGCTGTTGGTGGAGCGCTGCTGCCATCTAGCGAAATATACTTTGGTACTGCAGCCGCCCGGTTGGTTGAGCACTGCCGCCGTCTAGCGAAATATACTTGGGTACTGCAGCCGCCCTTTTGGTGGAGCGCTGCTGCCATCTAGCGAAATATATTTGGGTACTGCAGCCGGCGCTGTTGGTGGATCGCTGCTGCCATCTAGCGAAATATATTTGGGTGCTGCAGCCGGCCCTGTTTGTGGAGCGCTGCTGCCATCTAGCGAAATATATTTGGGTACTGCAGCCGGCTCTGTTGGTGGAGCGCTGCTGCCATCTAGCGAAATATACTTGGGTACTTCAGCCGGGTTTAGGGTTAGGCTTAGGGTTAGACTGTTAGGGTTAGGGTTAGGGTTAGGGTTAGACTCTTAGGGTTAGACTCTTAGGGTTAGGGTTACACTCTTACGGTTAGGGTTAGGGTTAGGGTTAGGGTTAGGGTTAGACTCTTAGGGTTAGGGTTAGACTCTTAGGGTTAGGGTTAGGGTTAGGGTTAGACTCTTAGGGTTAGGGTTAGACTCTTAGGGTTAGGGTTAAGGTTAGGGTTAGGGTTAGACTCTTAGGGTTAGGGTTAGACTCTTAGGGTTAGGGTTAGGGTTAGACTCTTAGGGTTAGGGTTAGGGTTAGGGTTAGACTCTTAGGGTTAGGGTTAGGGTTAGGGTTAGGGTTACACTCTTAGGGTTAGGGTTAGGGTTAGGGTTAGACTCTTAGGGTTAGGGTTAGACTTAGGCTCTTAGGGTTAGGGTTAGACTCAGGCTCTTAGGGTTAGGGTTAGACTCAGGCTCTTACGGTTAGGGTTAGACTCAGGCTCTTAGGGTTAGGGTTAGACACAGGCTCTTAGGGTTAGGGTCAGATTTAGTACTATATATTTGTGTACTGCAGCCGCCCTTTTGGTGGAACGCTGCTGCCATCTAGCGAAATATACTTGGGTACTGCAGCCGGCCCTGTTGGTGGAGCGCTGCTGCCATCTAGCGAAATATACTTGGGTACTGCAGCCGCCCGGTTTGTGGAGCGCTGCTGCCATCTAGCGAAATATATTTGGGTACTGCAGCCGGCCCTGTTGGTGGAGCGCTGCTGCCATCTAGCGAAATATACTTGGGTACTGCAGCCGCCCGGTTGGTGGAGCGCTGCTGCCATCTAGCGAAATATATTTGGGTACTGCAGCCGCCCTTTTGGTGGAGCGCTGCTGCCATCTAGCGAAATATATTTGGGTACTGCAGCCGGCGCTGTTGGTGGAGCGCTGCTGCCATCTAGCGAAATATACTTTGGTACTGCAGCCGCCCGGTTGGTTGAGCACTGCCGCCGTCTAGCGAAATATACGTGGGTACTGCAGCCGGCGCTTTTGGTGGAGCGCTGCTGCCATCTAGCGAAATATATTTGGGTACTGCAGCCGGCGCTGTTGGTGGATCGCTGCTGCCATCTAGCGAAATATATTTGGTGACTGCAGCCGGCCCTGTTTGTGGAGCGCTGCTGCCATCTAGCGAAATATATTTGGGTACTGCAGCCGGCTCTGTTGGTGGAGCGCTGCTGCCATCTAGCGAAATATACTTGGGTACTTCAGCCGGGTTTAGGGTTAGGGTTAGGGTTAGACTGTTAGGGTTAGGGTTAGGGTTAGGGTTAGACTCTTAGGGTTAGACTCTTACGGTTAGGGTTAGGGTTAGGGTTAGGGTTAGGGTTAGACTCTTAGGGTTAGGGTTAGACTCTTAGGGTTAGGGTTAGGGTTAGGGTTAGACTCTTAGGGTTAGGGTTAGACTCTTAGGGTTAGGGTTAAGGTTAGGGTTAGGGTTAGACTCTTAGGGTTAGGGTTAGACTCTTAGGGTTAGGGTTAGGGTTAGACTCTTAGGGTTAGGGTTAGGGTTAGGGTTAGGGTTACACTCTTAGGGTTAGGGTTAGGGTTAGGGTTAGACTCTTAGGGTTAGGGTTAGACTTAGGCTCTTAGGGTTAGGGTTAGACTCAGGCTCTTAGGGTTAGGGTTAGACTCAGGCTCTTACGGTTAGGGTTAGACTCAGGCTCTTAGGGTTAGGGTTAGACACAGGCTCTTAGGGTTAGGGTCAGATTTAGTACTATATATTTGTGTACTGCAGCCGCCCTTTTGGTGGAACGCTGCTGCCATCTAGCGAAATATACTTGGGTACTGCAGCCGGCGCTGTTGGTGGAGCGCTGCTGCCATCTAGCGAAATATACTTGGGTACTGCAGCCGCCCGGTTTGTGGAGCGCTGCTGCCATCTAGCGAAATATATTTGGGTACTGCAGCCGGCCCTGTTGGTGGAGCGCTGCTGCCATCTAGCGAAATATACTTGGGTACTGCAGCCGCCCGGTTGGTGGAGCGCTGCTGCCATCTAGCGAAATATATTTGGGTACTGCAGCCGCCCTTTTGGTGGAGCGCTGCTGCCATCTAGCGAAATATATTTGGGTACTGCAGCCGGCGCTGTTGGTGGAGCGCTGCTGCCATCTAGCGAAATATACTTTGGTACTGCAGCCGCCCGGTTGGTTGAGCACTGCCGCCGTCTAGCGAAATATACGTGGGTACTGCAGCCGCCCTTTTGGTGGAGCGCTGCTGCCATCTAGCGAAATATATTTGGGTACTGCAGCCGGCGCTGTTGGTGGATCGCTGCTGCCATCTAGCGAAATATATTTGGTGACTGCAGCCGGCCCTGTTTGTGGAGCGCTGCTGCCATCTAGCGAAATATATTTGGGTACTGCAGCCGGCTCTGTTGGTGGAGCGCTGCTGCCATCTAGCGAAATATACTTGGGTACTTCAGCCGGGTTTAGGGTTAGGGTTAGACTGTTAGGGTTAGGGTTAGGGTTAGGGTTAGACTCTTAGGGTTAGACTCTTAGGGTTAGGGTTAGACTCTTACGGTTAGGGTTAGGGTTAGGGTTAGGGTTAGGGTTAGACTCTTAGGGTTAGGGTTAGACTCTTAGGGTTAGGGTTAGGGTTAGGGTTAGACTCTTAGGGTTAGGGTTAGACTCTTAGGGTTAGGGTTAAGGTTAGGGTTAGACTCTTAGGGTTAGGGTTAGGGTTAGGGTTAGACTCTTAGGGTAAGGGTTAGACTTAGGCTCTTAGGGTTAGGGTTAGACTCAGGCTCTTAGGGTTAGGGTTAGACTCAGGCTCTTAGGGTGAGGGTTAGACTCAGGCTCTTAGGGTGAGGGTTAGACTCAGGCTCTTAGGGTTGGGTTAGACTCAGGCTCTTAGTGTTAGGGTCAGACTCAGTACTATATTTTTGGGTACTGCAGCCGCCCTTTTGGTGGAGCGCTGCTGCCATCTAGCGAAATATACTTGGGTATTGCAGCCGGCGCTGTTGGTGGAGCGCTGCTGCCATCTAGCGAAATATACTTGGGTACTGCAGACGGCCCTGTTGGTGGAGCGCTGCTGCCATCTAGCGAAATATATTTGGGTACTGCAGCCGCCCTTTTGGTGGAGCGCTGCTGCCATCTAGCGAAATATATTTGGGTACTGCAGCCGGCTCTGTTGGTGGAGCTCTGCTGCCATCTAGCGAAATATATTTGGGTACTGCAGCCGCCCTTTTGGTGGAGCGCTGCTGCCATCTAGCGAAATGTAATTGGGTACTGCAGCCGCCCGGTTGGTGGAGCGCTGCTGCCATCTAGCGAAATGTAATTGGGTACTGCAGCCGGCCCTGTTGGTGGAGCGCTGCTGCCATCTAGCGAAATATACTTGGGTACTGCAGCCGCCCGGTTTGTGGAGCGCTGCTGCCATCTAGCGAAATATATTTGGGTACTGCAGCCGGCTCTGTTGGTGGAGCGCTGCTGCCATCTAGCGAAATGTAATTGGGTACTGCAGCCGCCCGGTTGGTGTAGCGCTGCTGCCATCTAGCGAAATATACTTGGGTACTGCAGCCGCCCGGTTGGTGGAGCGCTGCTGCCATCTAGCGAAATATATTTGGGTACTGCAGCCGGCCCTGCTGGTGGAGCGCTGCTGCCATCTAGCGAAATATACTTGGGTACTGCAGCCGCCCGGTTGGTGGAGCGCTGCTGCCATCTAGCGAAATATACTTGTGTACTTCAGCCGGGTTTAGGGTTAGGGTTAGGGTTAGACTGTTAGGGTTAGGGTTAGACTCTTAGGGTTAGACTCTTAGGGTTAGGGTTAGGTTTAGGGTTAGGGTTAGGGTTAGACTCTTAGGGTTAGGGTTAGGGTTAGGGTTAGGGTTAGGGTTAGACTCTTAGGGTTAGGGTTAGACTCTTAGGGTTAGGGTTAGGGTTAGGGTTAGGGTTAGACTCTTAGGGTTAGGGTTAGACTCTTAGGGTTAGGGTTAGGGTTAGGGTTAGGGTTAGACTCTTAGGGTTAGGGTTAGACTCTTAGGGTTAGGGTTAGGTTTAGGGTTAGACTCTTAGGGTTAGGGTTATATTCAGATTAGGGTTAGACTCTTAGGGTTAGGGTTAGGGTTAGGGTTACACTCTTAGGGTAAGGGTTAGACTTAGGCTCTTAGGGTTAGGGTTAGACTCAGGCTCTTAGGGTGAGGGTTAGACTCAGGCTCTTAGGGTGAGGGTTAGACTCAGGCTCTTAGGGTTAGGGTTAGACTCAGTCTCTTAGGGTTAGGGTTAGACTCAGGCTCTTAGTGTGAGGGTTAGACTCAGGCTCTTAGGGTTAGGGTTAGACTCAGGCTCTTAGGGTTAGGGTCAGACTCAGTACTATATATTTGGGTACTGCAGCCGCCCTTTTGGTGGAGCGCTGCTGCCATCTAGGGAAATATACTTGGGTATTGCAGCCGGCGCTGTTGGTGGAGCGCTGCTGCCATCTAGCGAAATATATTTGGGTACTGCAGCCGGCCCTGTTGGTGGAGCTCTGCTGCCATCTAGCGAAATATACTTGGGTACTGCAGCCGCCCGGTTGGTGGAGCGCTGCTGCCATCTAGCGAAATGTAATTGGGTACTGCAGCCGCCCGGTTGGTGGAGCGCTGCTGCCATCTAGCGAAATATACTTGGGTACTGCAGCCGGCGCTGTTGGTGGAGCGCTGCTGCCATCTAGCGAAATATACTTGGGTACTGCAGCCGGCTCTGTTGGTGGAGCGCTGCTGCCATCTAGCGAAATATATTTGGGTACTGCAGCCGGCCCTGTTGGTGGAGCGCTGCTGCCATCTAGCGAAATGTAATTGGGTACTGCAGCCGCCCGGTTGGTGTAGCGCTGCTGCCATCTAGCGAAATATACTTGGGTACTGCAGCCGCCCTTTTGGTGGAGCGCTGCTGCCATCTAGCGAAATGTAATGGGGTACTGCAGCCGCCCGGTTGGTGTAGCGCTGCTGCCATCTAGCGAAATATACTTGGGTACTGCAGCCGCCCGGTTGGTGGAGCGCTGCTGCCATCTAGCGAAATATACTTGGGTACTGCAGCCGGCCCTGTTGGTGGAGCGCTGCTGCCATCTAGCGAAATATATTTGGGTACTGCAGCCGCCCTTTTGGTGGAGCGCTGCTGCCATCTAGCGAAATATATTTGGGTACTGCAGCCGGCCCTGTTGGTGGAGCTCTGCTGCCATCTAGCGAAATATACTTGGGTACTGCAGCCGCCCTTTTGGTGGAGCGCTGCTGCCATCTAGCGAAATGTAATTGGGTACTGCAGCCGCCCGGTTGGTGGAGCGCTGCTGCCATCTAGCGAAATGTAATTGGGTACTGCAGCCGGCGCTGTTGGTGGAGCGCTGCTGCCATCTAGCGAAATATACTTGGGTACTGCAGCCGCCCGGTTGGTGGAGCGCTGCTGCCATCTAGCGAAATATATTTGGGTACTGCAGCCGGCGCTGTTGGTGGAGCGCTGCTGCCATCTAGCGAAATATACTTGGGTACTGCAGCCGCCCGGTTGGTGGAGCGCTGCTGCCATCTAGCGAAATATACTTGGGTACTGCAGCCGCCCGGTTGGTGGAGCGCTGCTGCCATCTAGCGAAATATATTTGGGTACTGCAGCCGGCCCTGTTGGTGGAGCGCTGCTGCCATCTAGCGAAATATACTTGGGTACTGCAGCCGCCCGGTTGGTGGAGCGCTGCTGCCATCTAGCGAAATATACTTGGGTACTGCAGCCGGCCCTGTTGGTGGAGCGCTGCTGCCATCTAGCGAAATATACTTGGGTACTGCAGCCGCCCGGTTGTTGGAGCGCTGCTGCCATCTAGCGAAATATACTTGGGTACTGCAGCCGGCGCTGTTGGGGGAGCGCTGCTGCCATCTAGCGAAATATATTTGGGTACTGCAGCCGGCGCTGTTGGTGGAGCGCTGCTGCCATCTAGCGAAATATACTTGGGTACTGCAGCCGCCCGGTTGGTGGAGCGCTGCTGCCATCTAGCGAAATATACTTGGGTACTGCAGCCGCCCTTTTGGTGGAGCGCTGCTGCCATCTAGCGAAATATATTTGGGTACTGCAGCCGGCCCTGTTGGTGGAGCGCTGCTGCCATCTAGCGAAATATACTTGGGTACTGCAGCCGCCCGGTTGGTGGAGCGCTGCTGCCATCTAGCGAAATATACTTGGGTACTTCAGCCGGGTTTAGGGTTAGGGTTAGGGTTAGACTGTTAGGGTTAGGGTTAGACTCTTAGGGTTAGACTCTTAGGGTTAGACTCTTAGGGTTAGGGTTAGACTCTTACGGTTAGGGTTAGGGTTAGGGTTAGACTCTTAGGGTTAGGGTTAGACTCTTAGGGTTAGGGTTAGGGTTAGGGTTAGGGTTAGACTCTTAGGGTTAGGGTTAGACTCTTAGGGTTAGGGTTAGGGTTAGACTCTTAGGGTTAGGGTTAGGGTTAGGGTTAGACTCTTAGGGTTAGGGTTATATTCAGGGTTAGGGTTAGACTCTTAGGGTTAGGGTTAGGGTTAGGGTTAGACTCTTAGGGTTAGGGTTAGGGTTAGGCTCTTAGGGTTAGGGTTAGACTCAGGCTCTTAGGGTGAGGGTTAGACTCAGGCTCTTAGGGTTAGGGTTAGACTCAGGCTCTTAGGGTGAGGGTTAGACTCAGGCTCTTAGGGTTAGGGTTAGACTCAGGCTCTTAGGGTGAGGGTCAGACTCAGTACTATATATTTGGGTACTGCAGCCGCCCTTTTGGTGGAGCGCTGCTGCCATCTAGCGAAATATACTTGGGTATTGCAGCCGGCGCTCTTGGTGGAGCGCTGCTGCCATCTAGCGAAATATATTTGGGTACTGCAGCCGGCGCTGTTGGTGGAGCTCTGCTGCCATCTAGCGAAATATACTTGGGTACTGCAGCCGCCCTTTTGGTGGAGCGCTGCTGCCATCTAGCGAAATGTAATTGGGTACTGCAGCCGCCCGGTTGGTGGAGCGCTGCTGCCATCTAGCGAAATATACTTGGGTACTGCAGCCGGCCCTGTTGGTGGAGCGCTGCTGCCATCTAGCGAAATTTACTTGGGTACTGCAGCCGCCCGGTTTGTGGAGCGCTGCTGCCATCTAGCGAAATATATTTGGGTACTGCAGCCGGCCCGGTTGGTGGAGCGCTGCTGCCATCTAGCGAAATGTAATTGGGTACTGCAGCCGCCCGGTTGGTGGAGCGCTGCTGCCATCTAGCGAAATATACTTGGGTACTTCAGCCGGGTTTAGGGTTAGGGTTAGGGTTAGACTGTTAGGGTTAGGGTTAGACTCTTAGGGTTAGACTCTTAGGGTTAGACTCTTAGGGTTAGGGTTAGACTCTTACGGTTAGGGTTAGGGTTAGGGTTAGACTCTTAGGGTTAGGGTTAGACTCTTAGGGTTAGGGTTAGGGTTAGGGTTAGGGTTAGACTCTTAGGGTTAGGGTTAGACTCTTAGGGTTAGGGTTAGGGTTAGACTCTTAGGGTTAGGGTTAGGGTGAGGGTTAGACTCTTAGGGTTAGGGTTATATTCAGGGTTAGGGTTAGACTCTTAGGGTTAGGGTTAGGGTTAGGGTTAGACTCTTAGGGTTAGGGTTAGGGTTAGGCTCTTAGGGTTAGGGTTAGACTCAGGCTCTTAGGGTGAGGGTTAGACTCAGGCTCTTAGGGTTAGGGTTAGACTCAGGCTCTTAGGGTGAGGGTTAGACTCAGGCTCTTAGGGTTAGGGTTAGACTCAGGCTCTTAGGGTGAGGGTCAGACTCAGTACTATATATTTGGGTACTGCAGCCGCCCTGTTGGTGGAGCGCTGCTGCCATCTAGCGAAATATACTTGGGTATTGCAGCCGGCGCTCTTGGTGGAGCGCTGCTGCCATCTAGCGAAATATATTTGGGTACTGCAGCCGGCCCTGTTGGTGGAGCGATGCTGCCATCTAGCGAAATATATTTGGGTACTGCAGCCGCCCTTTTGGTGGAGCGCTGCTGCCATCTAGCGAAATATATTTGGGTACTGCAGCCGGCGCTGTTGGTGGAGCTCTGCTGCCATCTAGCGAAATATACTTGGGTACTGCAGCCGCCCTTTTGGTGGAGCGCTGCTGCCATCTAGCGAAATGTAATTGGGTACTGCAGCCGCCCGGTTGGTGGAGCGCTGCTGCCATCTAGCGAAATATACTTGGGTACTGCAGCCGGCCCTGTTGGTGGAGCCCTGCTGCCATCTAGCGAAATATACTTGGGTACTGCAGCCGCCCGGTTTGTGGAGCGCTGCTGCCATCTAGCGAAATATATTTGGGTACTGCAGCCGGCCCGGTTGGTGGAGCGCTGCTGCCATCTAGCGAAATGTATTTGGGTACTGCAGCCGCCCGGTTGGTGGAGCGCTGCTGCCATCTAGCGAAATATACTTGGGTACTGCAGCCGCCCGGTTGGTGGAGCGCTGCTGCCATCTAGCGAAATATACTTGGGTACTGCAGCCGGCCCTGTTGGTGGAGCGCTGCTGCCATCTAGCGAAATATACTTGGGTACTGCAGCCGCCCGGTTGGTGGAGCGCTGCTGCCATCTAGCGAAATATACTTGGGTACTGCAGCCGGCGCTGTTGGTGGAGCGCTGCTGCCATCTAGCGAAATATATTTGGGTACTGCAGCCGGCGCTGTTGGTGGAGCGCTGCTGCCATCTAGCGAAATATATTTGGGTACTGCAGCCGGCTCTGTTGGTGGAGTGCTGCTGCCATCTAGCGAAATATATTTGGGTACTGCAGCCGGAGCTGTTGGTGGAGCGCTGCTGCCATCTAGCGAAATATATTTGGGTACTGCAGCCGGCTCTGTTGGTGGAGCGCTGCTGCCATCTAGCGAAATATACTTGGGTACTTCAGCCGGGTTTAGGGTTAGGGTTAGGGTTAGACTGTTAGGGTTAGGGTTAGACTTTTAGGGTTAGACTCTTAGGGTTAGACTCTTAGGGTTAGGGTTAGACTCTTACGGTTAGGGTTAGGGTTAGGCTTAGGGTTAGGCTTAGACTCTTAGGGTTAGGGTTAGACTCTTAGGGTTAGGGTTAGGGTTAGAGTTAGGGTTAGACTCTTAGGGTTAGGGTTAGACTCTTAGGGTTAGGGTAAGGGTTAGGGTTAGACTCTTAGGGTTAGGGTTAGACTCTTAGGGTTAGGGTTAGGGTTAGGGTTAGGGTTAGACTCTTAGGGTTAGGGTTAGACTCTTAGGGTTAGGGTTAGGGTTAGGGTTAGGG
Source organism: Falco punctatus (assembly GCF_963210335.1). Taxonomy (NCBI): domain Eukaryota; kingdom Metazoa; phylum Chordata; class Aves; order Falconiformes; family Falconidae; genus Falco; species Falco punctatus. The sequence continues at coordinate 948,645 of NW_027660079.1, forward strand.
TTAGACTCTTAGGGTTAGGGTTAGACTCTTAGGGTTAGGGTTAGGGTTAGGGTTAGACTCTTAGGGTTAGGGTTAGACTCTTAGGGTTAGGGTTAGGGTTAGGGTTAGACTCTTAGGGTTAGGGTTAGACTCTTAGGGTTAGGGTTGGGGTTAGGGTTAGACTCTTAGGGTTAGGGTTAGACTCTTAGGGTTAGAGTTAGGGTTAGGGTTAGGGTTAGACACTTAGGGTTAGGGTTAGGGTGAGGGTTAGACTCTTAGGGTTAGGGTTATATTCAGGGTTAGGGTTAGACTCTTAGGGTTAGGGTTAGGGTTAGGGTTAGACTCTTAGGGTAAGGGTTAGACTTAGGCTCTTAGGGTTAGGGTTAGACTCAGGCTCTTAGGGTGAGGGTTAGACTCAGGCTCTTAGGGTGAGGGTTAGACTCAGGCTCTTAATGTTAGGGTTAGAATCAGGCTCTTAGGGTTAGGGTTAGACTCAGTACTATATATTTGGGTAGTGCAGCCACCCTTTTTGTGGAGCGCTGCTGCCATCTAGCGAAATATACTTGAGTACTGCAGCCGGCGCTGTTGGTGGAGCGCTGCTGCCATCTAGCGAAATATACTTTGGTACTGCAGCCGCCCGGTTGGTTGAGCACTGCCGCCGTCTAGCGAAATATACTTGGGTACTGCAGCCGCCCTTTTGGTGGAGCGCTGCTGCCATCTAGCGAAATATATTTGGGTACTGCAGCCGGCGCTGTTGGTGGATCGCTGCTGCCATCTAGCGAAATATATTTGGGTGCTGCAGCCGGCCCTGTTTGTGGAGCGCTGCTGCCATCTAGCGAAATATATTTGGGTACTGCAGCCGGCTCTGTTGGTGGAGCGCTGCTGCCATCTAGCGAAATATACTTGGGTACTTCAGCCGGGTTTAGGGTTAGGGTTAGGGTTAGACTGTTAGGGTTAGGGTTAGGGTTAGGGTTAGACTCTTAGGGTTAGACTCTTAGGGTTAGGGTTACACTCTTACGGTTAGGGTTAGGGTTAGGGTTAGGGTTAGGGTTAGACTCTTAGGGTTAGGGTTAGACTCTTAGGGTTAGGGTTAGGGTTAGGGTTAGACTCTTAGGGTTAGGGTTAGACTCTTAGGGTTAGGGTTAAGGTTAGGGTTAGGGTTAGACTCTTAGGGTTAGGGTTAGACTCTTAGGGTTAGGGTTAGGGTTAGACTCTTAGGGTTAGGGTTAGGGTTAGGGTTAGACTCTTAGGGTTAGGGTTAGGGTTAGGGTTAGGGTTACACTCTTAGGGTTAGGGTTAGGGTTAGGGTTAGACTCTTAGGGTTAGGGTTAGACTTAGGCTCTTAGGGTTAGGGTTAGACTCAGGCTCTTAGGGTTAGGGTTAGACTCAGGCTCTTACGGTTAGGGTTAGACTCAGGCTCTTAGGGTTAGGGTTAGACACAGGCTCTTAGGGTTAGGGTCAGATTTAGTACTATATATTTGTGTACTGCAGCCGCCCTTTTGGTGGAACGCTGCTGCCATCTAGCGAAATATACTTGGGTACTGCAGCCGGCGCTGTTGGTGGAGCGCTGCTGCCATCTAGCGAAATATACTTGGGTACTGCAGCCGCCCGGTTTGTGGAGCGCTGCTGCCATCTAGCGAAATATATTTGGGTACTGCAGCCGGCCCTGTTGGTGGAGCGCTGCTGCCATCTAGCGAAATATACTTGGGTACTGCAGCCGCCCGGTTGGTGGAGCGCTGCTGCCATCTAGCGAAATATATTTGGGTACTGCAGCCGCCCTTTTGGTGGAGCGCTGCTGCCATCTAGCGAAATATATTTGGGTACTGCAGCCGGCGCTGTTGGTGGAGCGCTGCTGCCATCTAGCGAAATATACTTTGGTACTGCAGCCGCCCGGTTGGTTGAGCACTGCCGCCGTCTAGCGAAATATACGTGGGTACTGCAGCCGCCCTTTTGGTGGAGCGCTGCTGCCATCTAGCGAAATATATTTGGGTACTGCAGCCGGCGCTGTTGGTGGATCGCTGCTGCCATCTAGCGAAATATATTTGGTGACTGCAGCCGGCCCTGTTTGTGGAGCGCTGCTGCCATCTAGCGAAATATATTTGGGTACTGCAGCCGGCTCTGTTGGTGGAGCGCTGCTGCCATCTAGCGAAATATACTTGGGTACTTCAGCCGGGTTTAGGGTTAGGGTTAGGGTTAGACTGTTAGGGTTAGGGTTAGGGTTAGGGTTAGACTCTTAGGGTTAGACTCTTACGGTTAGGGTTAGGGTTAGGGTTAGGGTTAGGGTTAGACTCTTAGGGTTAGGGTTAGACTCTTAGGGTTAGGGTTAGGGTTAGGGTTAGACTCTTAGGGTTAGGGTTAGACTCTTAGGGTTAGGGTTAAGGTTAGGGTTAGGGTTAGACTCTTAGGGTTAGGGTTAGACTCTTAGGGTTAGGGTTAGGGTTAGACTCTTAGGGTTAGGGTTAGGGTTAGGGTTAGGGTTACACTATTAGGGTTAGGGTTAGGGTTAGGGTTAGACTCTTAGGGTTAGGGTTAGACTTAGGCTCTTAGGGTTAGGGTTAGACTCAGGCTCTTAGGGTTAGGGTTAGACTCAGGCTCTTACGGTTAGGGTTAGACTCAGGCTCTTAGGGTTAGGGTTAGACACAGGCTCTTAGGGTTAGGGTCAGATTTAGTACTATATATTTGTGTACTGCAGCCGCCCTTTTGGTGGAACGCTGCTGCCATCTAGCGAAATATACTTGGGTACTGCAGCCGGCGCTGTTGGTGGAGCGCTGCTGCCATCTAGCGAAATATACTTGGGTACTGCAGCCGCCCGGTTTGTGGAGCGCTGCTGCCATCTAGCGAAATATATTTGGGTACTGCAGCCGGCCCTGTTGGTGGAGCGCTGCTGCCATCTAGCGAAATATACTTGGGTACTGCAGCCGCCCGGTTGGTGGAGCGCTGCTGCCATCTAGCGAAATATATTTGGGTACTGCAGCCGCCCTTTTGGTGGAGCGCTGCTGCCATCTAGCGAAATATATTTGGGTACTGCAGCCGGCGCTGTTGGTGGAGCGCTGCTGCCATCTAGCGAAATATACTTTGGTACTGCAGCCGCCCGGTTGGTTGAGCACTGCCGCCGTCTAGCGAAATATACGTGGGTACTGCAGCCGCCCTTTTGGTGGAGCGCTGCTGCCATCTAGCGAAATATATTTGGGTACTGCAGCCGGCGCTGTTGGTGGATCGCTGCTGCCATCTAGCGAAATATATTTGGTGACTGCAGCCGGCCCTGTTTGTGGAGCGCTGCTGCCATCTAGCGAAATATATTTGGGTACTGCAGCCGGCTCTGTTGGTGGAGCGCTGCTGCCATCTAGCGAAATATACTTGGGTACTTCAGCCGGGTTTAGGGTTAGGGTTAGGGTTAGACTGTTAGGGTTAGGGTTAGACTTTTAGGGTTAGACTCTTAGGGTTAGACTCTTAGGGTTAGGGTTAGACTCTTACGGTTAGGGTTAGGGTTAGGCTTAGGGTTAGGCTTAGACTCTTAGGGTTAGGGTTAGACTCTTAGGGTTAGGGTTAGGGTTAGAGTTAGGGTTAGACTCTTAGGGTTAGGGTTAGACTCTTAGGGTTAGGGTTAGGGTTAGGGTTAGACTCTTAGGGTTAGGGTTAGACTCTTAGGGTTAGGGTTAGGGTTAGGGTTAGGGTTAGACTCTTAGGGTTAGGGTTAGACTCTTAGGGTTAGGGTTAGGGTTAGGGTTAGGGTTAGACTCTTAGGGTTAGGGTTAGACTCTTAGGGTTAGGGTTAGGGTTAGGGTTAGACTCTTAGGGTTAGGGTTAGGGTTACGGTTAGACTCTTAGGGTTAGAGTTAGGGTTAGGGTTAGACTCTTAGGGTTAGGGTTAGACTCTTAGGGTTAGGGTTGGGGTTAGGGTTAGACTCTTAGGGTTAGGGTTAGACTCTTAGGGTTAGAGTTAGGGTTAGGGTTAGGGTTAGACACTTAGGGTTAGGGTTAGGGTGAGGGTTAGACTCTTAGGGTTAGGGTTATATTCAGGGTTAGGGTTAGACTCTTAGGGTTAGGGTTAGGGTTAGGGTTAGACTCTTAGGGTAAGGGTTAGACTTAGGCTCTTAGGGTTAGGGTTAGACTCAGGCTCTTAGGGTGAGGGTTAGACTCAGGCTCTTAGGGTGAGGGTTAGACTCAGGCTCTTAATGTTAGGGTTAGAATCAGGCTCTTAGGGTTAGGGTTAGACTCAGTACTATATATTTGGGTAGTGCAGCCACCCTTTTTGTGGTGCGCTGCTGCCATCTAGCGAAATATACTTGAGTACTGCAGCCGGCGCTGTTGGTGGAGCGCTGCTGCCATCTAGCGAAATATACTTGGGTACTGCAGCCGCCCGGTTGGTTGAGCACTGCCGCCGTCTAGCGAAATATACTGGGGTACTGCAGCCGCCCTTTTGGTGGAGCGCTGCTGCCATCTAGCGAAATATATTTGGGTACTGCAGCCGGCGCTGTTGGTGGATCGCTGCTGCCATCTAGCGAAATATATTTGGGTGCTGCAGCCGGCCCTGTTTGTGGAGCGCTGCTGCCATCTAGCGAAATATATTTGGGTACTGCAGCCGGCTCTGTTGGTGGAGCGCTGCTGCCATCTAGCGAAATATACTTGGGTACTTCAGCCGGGTTTAGGGTTAGGGTTAGGGTTAGACTGTTAGGGTTAGGGTTAGGGTTAGGGTTAGACTCTTAGGGTTAGACTCTTAGGGTTAGGGTTACACTCTTACGGTTAGGGTTAGGGTTAGGGTTAGGGTTAGGGTTAGACTCTTAGGGTTAGGGTTAGACTCTTAGGGTTAGGGTTAGGGTTAGGGTTAGACTCTTAGGGTTAGGGTTAGACTCTTAGGGTTAGGGTTAAGGTTAGGGTTAGGGTTAGACTCTTAGGGTTAGGGTTAGACTCTTAGGGTTAGGGTTAGGGTTAGACTCTTAGGGTTAGGGTTAGGGTTAGGGTTAGACTCTTAGGGTTAGGGTTAGGGTTAGGGTTAGGGTTACACTCTTAGGGTTAGGGTTAGGGTTAGGGTTAGACTCTTAGGGTTAGGGTTAGACTTAGGCTCTTAGGGTTAGGGTTAGACTCAGGCTCTTAGGGTTAGGGTTAGACTCAGGCTCTTACGGTTAGGGTTAGACTCAGGCTCTTAGGGTTAGGGTTAGACACAGGCTCTTAGGGTTAGGGTCAGATTTAGTACTATATATTTGTGTACTGCAGCCGCCCTTTTGGTGGAACGCTGCTGCCATCTAGCGAAATATACTTGGGTACTGCAGCCGGCGCTGTTGGTGGAGCGCTGCTGCCATCTAGCGAAATATACTTGGGTACTGCAGCCGCCCGGTTTGTGGAGCGCTGCTGCCATCTAGCGAAATATATTTGGGTACTGCAGCCGGCCCTGTTGGTGGAGCGCTGCTGCCATCTAGCGAAATATACTTGGGTACTGCAGCCGCCCGGTTGGTGGAGCGCTGCTGCCATCTAGCGAAATATATTTGGGTACTGCAGCCGCCCTTTTGGTGGAGCGCTGCTGCCATCTAGCGAAATATATTTGGGTACTGCAGCCGGCGCTGTTGGTGGAGCGCTGCTGCCATCTAGCGAAATATACTTTGGTACTGCAGCCGCCCGGTTGGTTGAGCACTGCCGCCGTCTAGCGAAATATACGTGGGTACTGCAGCCGGCGCTTTTGGTGGAGCGCTGCTGCCATCTAGCGAAATATATTTGGGTACTGCAGCCGGCGCTGTTGGTGGATCGCTGCTGCCATCTAGCGAAATATATTTGGTGACTGCAGCCGGCCCTGTTTGTGGAGCGCTGCTGCCATCTAGCGAAATATATTTGGGTACTGCAGCCGGCTCTGTTGGTGGAGCGCTGCTGCCATCTAGCGAAATATACTTGGGTACTTCAGCCGGGTTTAGGGTTAGGGTTAGGGTTAGACTGTTAGGGTTAGGGTTAGGGTTAGGGTTAGACTCTTAGGGTTAGACTCTTACGGTTAGGGTTAGGGTTAGGGTTAGGGTTAGGGTTAGACTCTTAGGGTTAGGGTTAGACTCTTAGGGTTAGGGTTAGGGTTAGGGTTAGACTCTTAGGGTTAGGGTTAGACTCTTAGGGTTAGGGTTAAGGTTAGGGTTAGGGTTAGACTCTTAGGGTTAGGGTTAGACTCTTAGGGTTAGGGTTAGGGTTAGACTCTTAGGGTTAGGGTTAGGGTTAGGGTTAGGGTTACACTCTTAGGGTTAGGGTTAGGGTTAGGGTTAGACTCTTAGGGTTAGGGTTAGACTTAGGCTCTTAGGGTTAGGGTTAGACTCAGGCTCTTAGGGTTAGGGTTAGACTCAGGCTCTTACGGTTAGGGTTAGACTCAGGCTCTTAGGGTTAGGGTTAGACACAGGCTCTTAGGGTTAGGGTCAGATTTAGTACTATATATTTGTGTACTGCAGCCGCCCTTTTGGTGGAACGCTGCTGCCATCTAGCGAAATATACTTGGGTACTGCAGCCGGCGCTGTTGGTGGAGCGCTGCTGCCATCTAGCGAAATATACTTGGGTACTGCAGCCGCCCGGTTTGTGGAGCGCTGCTGCCATCTAGCGAAATATATTTGGGTACTGCAGCCGGCCCTGTTGGTGGAGCGCTGCTGCCATCTAGCGAAATATACTTGGGTACTGCAGCCGCCCGGTTGGTGGAGCGCTGCTGCCATCTAGCGAAATATATTTGGGTACTGCAGCCGCCCTTTTGGTGGAGCGCTGCTGCCATCTAGCGAAATATATTTGGGTACTGCAGCCGGCGCTGTTGGTGGAGCGCTGCTGCCATCTAGCGAAATATACTTTGGTACTGCAGCCGCCCGGTTGGTTGAGCACTGCCGCCGTCTAGCGAAATATACGTGGGTACTGCAGCCGCCCTTTTGGTGGAGCGCTGCTGCCATCTAGCGAAATATATTTGGGTACTGCAGCCGGCGCTGTTGGTGGATCGCTGCTGCCATCTAGCGAAATATATTTGGTGACTGCAGCCGGCCCTGTTTGTGGAGCGCTGCTGCCATCTAGCGAAATATATTTGGGTACTGCAGCCGGCTCTGTTGGTGGAGCGCTGCTGCCATCTAGCGAAATATACTTGGGTACTTCAGCCGGGTTTAGGGTTAGGGTTAGACTGTTAGGGTTAGGGTTAGGGTTAGGGTTAGACTCTTAGGGTTAGACTCTTAGGGTTAGGGTTAGACTCTTACGGTTAGGGTTAGGGTTAGGGTTAGGGTTAGGGTTAGACTCTTAGGGTTAGGGTTAGACTCTTAGGGTTAGGGTTAGGGTTAGGGTTAGACTCTTAGGGTTAGGGTTATTCTCTTAGGGTTAGGGTTAAGGTTAGGGTTAGACTCTTAGGGTTAGGGTTAGGGTTAGGGTTAGACTCTTAGGGTAAGGGTTAGACTTAGGCTCTTAGGGTTAGGGTTAGACTCAGGCTCTTAGGGTTAGGGTTAGACTCAGGCTCTTAGGGTGAGGGTTAGACTCAGGCTCTTAGGGTGAGGGTTAGACTCAGGCTCTTAGGGTTGGGTTAGACTCAGGCTCTTAGTGTTAGGGTCAGACTCAGTACTATATTTTTGGGTACTGCAGCCGCCCTTTTGGTGGAGCGCTGCTGCCATCTAGCGAAATATACTTGGGTATTGCAGCCGGCGCTGTTGGTGGAGCGCTGCTGCCATCTAGCGAAATATACTTGGGTACTGCAGACGGCCCTGTTGGTGGAGCGCTGCTGCCATCTAGCGAAATATATTTGGGTACTGCAGCCGCCCTTTTGGTGGAGCGCTGCTGCCATCTAGCGAAATATATTTGGGTACTGCAGCCGGCTCTGTTGGTGGAGCTCTGCTGCCATCTAGCGAAATATATTTGGGTACTGCAGCCGCACTTTTGGTGGAGCGCTGCTGCCATCTAGCGAAATGTAATTGGGTACTGCAGCCGCCCGGTTGGTGGAGCGCTGCTGCCATCTAGCGAAATGTAATTGGGTACTGCAGCCGGCCCTGTTGGTGGAGCGCTGCTGCCATCTAGCGAAATATACTTGGGTACTGCAGCCGCCCGGTTTGTGGAGCGCTGCTGCCATCTAGCGAAATATATTTGGGTACTGCAGCCGGCTCTGTTGGTGGAGCGCTGCTGCCATCTAGCGAAATGTAATTGGGTACTGCAGCCGCCCGGTTGGTGTAGCGCTGCTGCCATCTAGCGAAATATACTTGGGTACTGCAGCCGCCCGGTTGGTGGAGCGCTGCTGCCATCTAGCGAAATATATTTGGGTACTGCAGCCGGCCCTGCTGGTGGAGCGCTGCTGCCATCTAGCGAAATATACTTGGGTACTGCAGCCGCCCGGTTGGTGGAGCGCTGCTGCCATCTAGCGAAATATACTTGTGTACTTCAGCCGGGTTTAGGGTTAGGGTTAGGGTTAGACTGTTAGGGTTAGGGTTAGACTCTTAGGGTTAGACTCTTAGGGTTAGGGTTAGGTTTAGGGTTAGGGTTAGGGTTAGACTCTTAGGGTTAGGGTTAGACTCTTAGGGTTAGGGTTAGGGTTAGGGTTAGGGTTAGGGTTAGACTCTTAGGGTTAGGGTTAGACTCTTAGGGTTAGGGTTAGGGTTAGGGTTAGGGTTAGACTCTTAGGGTTAGGGTTAGACTCTTAGGGTTAGGGTTAGGGTTAGGGTTAGGGTTAGACTCTTAGGGTTAGGGTTAGACTCTTAGGGTTAGGGTTAGGTTTAGGGTTAGACTCTTAGGGTTAGGGTTATATTCAGATTAGGGTTAGACTCTTAGGGTTAGGGTTAGGGTTAGGGTTACACTCTTAGGGTAAGGGTTAGACTTAGGCTCTTAGGGTTAGGGTTAGACTCAGGCTCTTAGGGTGAGGGTTAGACTCAGGCTCTTAGGGTGAGGGTTAGACTCAGGCTCTTAGGGTTAGGGTTAGACTCAGGCTCTTAGGGTTAGGGTTAGACTCAGGCTCTTAGGGTGAGGGTTAGACTCAGGCTCTTAGGGTTAGGGTTAGACTCAGGCTCTTAGGGTTAGGGTCAGACTCAGTACTATATATTTGGGTACTGCAGCCGCCCTTTTGGTGGAGCGCTGCTGCCATCTAGGGAAATATACTTGGGTATTGCAGCCGGCGCTGTTGGTGGAGCGCTGCTGCCATCTAGCGAAATATATTTGGGTACTGCAGCCGGCCCTGTTGGTGGAGCTCTGCTGCCATCTAGCGAAATATACTTGGGTACTGCAGCCGCCCGGTTGGTGGAGCGCTGCTGCCATCTAGCGAAATGTAATTGGGTACTGCAGCCGCCCGGTTGGTGGAGCGCTGCTGCCATCTAGCGAAATATACTTGGGTACTGCAGCCGGCTCTGTTGGTGGAGCGCTGCTGCCATCTAGCGAAATATATTTGGGTACTGCAGCCGGCCCTGTTGGTGGAGCGCTGCTGCCATCTAGCGAAATGTAATTGGGTACTGCAGCCGCCCGGTTGGTGTAGCGCTGCTGCCATCTAGCGAAATATACTTGGGTACTGCAGCCGCCCTTTTGGTGGAGCGCTGCTGCCATCTAGCGAAATGTAATGGGGTACTGCAGCCGCCCGGTTGGTGTAGCGCTGCTGCCATCTAGCGAAATATACTTGGGTACTGCAGCCGCCCGGTTGGTGGAGCGCTGCTGCCATCTAGCGAAATATACTTGGGTACTGCAGCCGGCCCTGTTGGTGGAGCGCTGCTGCCATCTAGCGAAATATATTTGGGTACTGCAGCCGCCCTTTTGGTGGAGCGCTGCTGCCATCTAGCGAAATATATTTGGGTACTGCAGCCGGCCCTGTTGGTGGAGCTCTGCTGCCATCTAGCGAAATATACTTGGGTACTGCAGCCGCCCTTTTGGTGGAGCGCTGCTGCCATCTAGCGAAATGTAATTGGGTACTGCAGCCGCCCGGTTGGTGGAGCGCTGCTGCCATCTAGCGAAATGTAATTGGGTACTGCAGCCGGCGCTGTTGGTGGAGCGCTGCTGCCATCTAGCGAAATATACTTGGGTACTGCAGCCGCCCGGTTTGTGGAGCGCTGCTGCCATCTAGCGAAATATATTTGGGTACTGCAGCCGGCGCTGTTGGTGGAGCGCTGCTGCCATCTAGCGAAATATACTTGGGTACTGCAGCCGCCCGGTTGGTGGAGCGCTGCTGCCATCTAGCGAAATATACTTGGGTACTGCAGCCGCCCGGTTGGTGGAGCGCTGCTGCCATCTAGCGAAATATATTTGGGTACTGCAGCCGGCCCTGTTGGTGGAGCGCTGCTGCCATCTAGCGAAATATATTTGGGTACTGCAGCCGCCCGGTTGGTGGAGCGCTGCTGCCATCTAGCGAAATATACTTGGGTACTGCAGCCGGCCCTGTTGGTGGAGCGCTGCTGCCATCTAGCGAAATATACTTGGGTACTGCAGACGCCCGGTTGTTGGAGCGCTGCTGCCATCTAGCGAAATATACTTGGGTACTGCAGCCGGCGCTGTTGGGGGAGCGCTGCTGCCATCTAGCGAAATATATTTGGGTACTGCAGCCGGCGCTGTTGGTGGAGCGCTGCTGCCATCTAGCGAAATATACTTGGGTACTGCAGCCGCCCGGTTGGTGGAGCGCTGCTGCCATCTAGCGAAATATACTTGGGTACTGCAGCCGCCCTTTTGGTGGAGCGCTGCTGCCATCTAGCGAAATATATTTGGGTACTGCAGCCGGCCCTGTTGGTGGAGCGCTGCTGCCATCTAGCGAAATATACTTGGGTACTGCAGCCGCCCGGTTGGTGGAGCGCTGCTGCCATCTAGCGAAATATACTTGGGTACTTCAGCCGGGTTTAGGGTTAGGGTTAGGGTTAGACTGTTAGGGTTAGGGTTAGACTCTTAGGGTTAGACTCTTAGGGTTAGACTCTTAGGGTTAGGGTTAGGGTTAGGGTTAGACTCTTAGGGTTAGGGTTAGACTCTTAGGGTTAGGGTTAGGGTTAGGGTTAGGGTTAGACTCTTAGGGTTAGGGTTAGACTCTTAGGGTTAGGGTTAGGATTAGGGTTAGACTCTTAGGGTTAGGGTTAGACTCTTAGGGTTAGGGTTAGGGTTAGGGTTAGGGTTAGACTCTTAGGGTTAGGGTTAGACTCTTAGGGTTAGGGTTAGGGTTAGGGTTAGACTCTTAGGGTTAGGGTTAGGGTTAGGGTTAGGGTTAGACTGTTAGGGTTAGGGTTACGGTTAGACTCTTAGGGTTAGAGTTAGGGTTAGGGTTAGACTCTTAGGGTTAGGGTTAGACTCTTAGGGTTAGGGTTGGGGTTAGGGTTAGACTCTTAGGGTTAGGGTTAGGGTTAGGGTTAGGGTTAGACTCTTAGGGTTAGGGTTATATTCAGATTAGGGTTAGACTCTTAGGGTTAGGGTTAGGGTTAGGGTTAGACTCTTAGGGTAAGGGTTAGACTCAGGCTCTTAGGGTGAGGGTTAGACTCAGGCTCTTAGGGTGAGGGTTAGACTCAGGCTCTTAGGGTTAGGGTTAGACTCAGGCTCTTAGGGTGAGGGTTAGACTCAGGCTCTTAGGGTTAGGGTTAGACTCAGGCTCTTAGGGTTAGGGTCAGACTCAGTACTATATATTTGGGTACTGCAGCCGCCCTTTTGGTGGAGCGCTGCTGCCATCTAGCGAAATATACTTGGGTATTGCAGCCGGCGCTGTTGGTGGAGCGCTGCTGCCATCTAGCGAAATATATTTGGGTACTGCAGCCGGCCCTGTTGGTGGAGCTCTGCTGCCATCTAGCGAAATATACTTGGGTACTGCAGCCGCCCGGTTGGTGGAGCGCTGCTGCCATCTAGCGAAATGTAATTGGGTACTGCAGCCGCCCGGTTTCTGGAGCGCTGCTGCCATCTAGCGAAATATACTTGGGTACTGCAGCCGGCGCTGTTGGTGGAGCGCTGCTGCCATCTAGCGAAATATACTTGGGTACTGCAGCCGCCCGGTTTGTGGAGCGCTGCTGCCATCTAGCGAAATATATTTGGGTACTGCAGCCGCCCTTTTGGTGGAACGCTGCTGCCATCTAGCGAAATATACTTGGGTACTGCAGCCGGCGCTGTTGGTGGAGCGCTGCTGCCATCTAGCGAAATATACTTGGGTACTGCAGCCGCCCGGTTTGTGGAGCGCTGCTGCCATCTAGCGAAATATATTTGGGTACTGCAGCCGGCCCTGTTGGTGGAGCGCTGCTGCCATCTAGCGAAATATACTTGGGTACTGCAGCCGCCCGGTTGGTGGAGCGCTGCTGCCATCTAGCGAAATATATTTGGGTACTGCAGCCGCCCTTTTGGTGGAGCGCTGCTGCCATCTAGCGAAATATATTTGGGTACTGCAGCCGGCGCTGTTGGTGGAGCGCTGCTGCCATCTAGCGAAATATACTTTGGTACTGCAGCCGCCCGGTTGGTTGAGCACTGCCGCCGTCTAGCGAAATATACGTGGGTACTGCAGCCGCCCTTTTGGTGGAGCGCTGCTGCCATCTAGCGAAATATATTTGGGTACTGCAGCCGGCGCTGTTGGTGGATCGCTGCTGCCATCTAGCGAAATATATTTGGTGACTGCAGCCGGCCCTGTTTGTGGAGCGCTGCTGCCATCTAGCGAAATATATTTGGGTACTGCAGCCGGCTCTGTTGGTGGAGCGCTGCTGCCATCTAGCGAAATATACTTGGGTACTTCAGCCGGGTTTAGGGTTAGGGTTAGGGTTAGACTGTTAGGGTTAGGGTTAGGGTTAGGGTTAGACTCTTAGGGTTAGACTCTTACGGTTAGGGTTAGGGTTAGGGTTAGGGTTAGGGTTAGACTCTTAGGGTTAGGGTTAGACTCTTAGGGTTAGGGTTAGGGTTAGGGTTAGACTCTTAGGGTTAGGGTTAGACTCTTAGGGTTAGGGTTAAGGTTAGGGTTAGGGTTAGACTCTTAGGGTTAGGGTTAGACTCTTAGGGTTAGGGTTAGGGTTAGACTCTTAGGGTTAGGGTTAGGGTTAGGGTTAGGGTTACACTCTTAGGGTTAGGGTTAGGGTTAGGGTTAGACTCTTAGGGTTAGGGTTAGACTTAGGCTCTTAGGGTTAGGGTTAGACTCAGGCTCTTAGGGTTAGGGTTAGACTCAGGCTCTTACGGTTAGGGTTAGACTCAGGCTCTTAGGGTTAGGGTTAGACACAGGCTCTTAGGGTTAGGGTCAGATTTAGTACTATATATTTGTGTACTGCAGCCGCCCTTTTGGTGGAACGCTGCTGCCATCTAGCGAAATATACTTGGGTACTGCAGCCGGCGCTGTTGGTGGAGCGCTGCTGCCATCTAGCGAAATATACTTGGGTACTGCAGCCGCCCGGTTTGTGGAGCGCTGCTGCCATCTAGCGAAATATATTTGGGTACTGCAGCCGGCCCTGTTGGTGGAGCGCTGCTGCCATCTAGCGAAATATACTTGGGTACTGCAGCCGCCCGGTTGGTGGAGCGCTGCTGCCATCTAGCGAAATATATTTGGGTACTGCAGCCGCCCTTTTGGTGGAGCGCTGCTGCCATCTAGCGAAATATATTTGGGTACTGCAGCCGGCGCTGTTGGTGGAGCGCTGCTGCCATCTAGCGAAATATACTTTGGTACTGCAGCCGCCCGGTTGGTTGAGCACTGCCGCCGTCTAGCGAAATATACGTGGGTACTGCAGCCGCCCTTTTGGTGGAGCGCTGCTGCCATCTAGCGAAATATATTTGGGTACTGCAGCCGGCGCTGTTGGTGGATCGCTGCTGCCATCTAGCGAAATATATTTGGTGACTGCAGCCGGCCCTGTTTGTGGAGCGCTGCTGCCATCTAGCGAAATATATTTGGGTACTGCAGCCGGCTCTGTTGGTGGAGCGCTGCTGCCATCTAGCGAAATATACTTGGGTACTTCAGCCGGGTTTAGGGTTAGGGTTAGACTGTTAGGGTTAGGGTTAGGGTTAGGGTTAGACTCTTAGGGTTAGACTCTTAGGGTTAGGGTTAGACTCTTACGGTTAGGGTTAGGGTTAGGGTTAGGGTTAGGGTTAGGGTTAGACTCTTAGGGTTAGGGTTAGACTCTTAGGGTTAGGGTTAGGGTTAGGGTTAGGGTTAGGGTTAGACTCTTAGGGTTAGGGTTAGACTCTTAGGGTTAGGGTTAGGGTTAGGGTTAGACTCTTAGGGTTAGGGTTAGACTCTTAGGGTTAGGGTTAAGGTTAGGGTTAGGGTTAGACTCTTAGGGTTAGGGTTAGACTCTTAGGGTTAGGGTTAGGGTTAGACTCTTAGGGTTAGGGTTAGGGTTAGGGTTAGACTCTTAGGGTTAGGGTTAGGGTTAGGGTTAGGGTTACACTCTTAGGGTTAGGGTTAGGGTTAGGGTTAGACTCTTAGGGTTAGGGTTAGACTTAGGCTCTTAGGGTTAGGGTTAGACTCAGGCTCTTAGGGTTAGGGTTAGACTCAGGCTCTTACGGTTAGGGTTAGACTCAGGCTCTTAGGGTTAGGGTTAGACACAGGCTCTTAGGGTTAGGGTCAGATTTAGTACTATATATTTGTGTACTGCAGCCGCCCTTTTGGTGGAACGCTGCTGCCATCTAGCGAAATATACTTGGGTACTGCAGCCGGCGCTGTTGGTGGAGCGCTGCTGCCATCTAGCGAAATATACTTGGGTACTGCAGCCGCCCGGTTTGTGGAGCGCTGCTGCCATCTAGCGAAATATATTTGGGTACTGCAGCCGGCCCTGTTGGTGGAGCGCTGCTGCCATCTAGCGAAATATACTTGGGTACTGCAGCCGCCCGGTTGGTGGAGCGCTGCTGCCATCTAGCGAAATATATTTGGGTACTGCAGCCGCCCTTTTGGTGGAGCGCTGCTGCCATCTAGCGAAATATATTTGGGTACTGCAGCCGGCGCTGTTGGTGGAGCGCTGCTGCCATCTAGCGAAATATACTTTGGTACTGCAGCCGCCCGGTTGGTTGAGCACTGCCGCCGTCTAGCGAAATATACGTGGGTACTGCAGCCGCCCTTTTGGTGGAGCGCTGCTGCCATCTAGCGAAATATATTTGGGTACTGCAGCCGGCGCTGTTGGTGGATCGCTGCTGCCATCTAGCGAAATATATTTGGTGACTGCAGCCGGCCCTGTTTGTGGAGCGCTGCTGCCATCTAGCGAAATATATTTGGGTACTGCAGCCGGCTCTGTTGGTGGAGCGCTGCTGCCATCTAGCGAAATATACTTGGGTACTTCAGCCGGGTTTAGGGTTAGGGTTAGGGTTAGACTGTTAGGGTTAGGGTTAGGGTTAGGGTTAGACTCTTAGGGTTAGACTCTTACGGTTAGGGTTAGGGTTAGGGTTAGGGTTAGGGTTAGACTCTTAGGGTTAGGGTTAGACTCTTAGGGTTAGGGTTAGGGTTAGGGTTAGACTCTTAGGGTTAGGGTTAGACTCTTAGGGTTAGGGTTAAGGTTAGGGTTAGGGTTAGACTCTTAGGGTTAGGGTTAGACTCTTAGGGTTAGGGTTAGGGTTAGACTCTTAGGGTTAGGGTTAGGGTTACACTCTTAGGGTTAGGGTTAGGGTTAGGGTTAGACTCTTAGGGTTAGGGTTAGACTTAGGCTCTTAGGGTTAGGGTTAGACTCAGGCTCTTAGGGTTAGGGTTAGACTCAGGCTCTTACGGTTAGGGTTAGACTCAGGCTCTTAGGGTTAGGGTTAGACACAGGCTCTTAGGGTTAGGGTCAGATTTAGTACTATATATTTGTGTACTGCAGCCGCCCTTTTGGTGGAACGCTGCTGCCATCTAGCGAAATATACTTGGGTACTGCAGCCGGCGCTGTTGGTGGAGCGCTGCTGCCATCTAGCGAAATATACTTGGGTACTGCAGCCGCCCGGTTTGTGGAGCGCTGCTGCCATCTAGCGAAATATATTTGGGTACTGCAGCCGGCCCTGTTGGTGGAGCGCTGCTGCCATCTAGCGAAATATACTTGGGTACTGCAGCCGCCCGGTTGGTGGAGCGCTGCTGCCATCTAGCGAAATATATTTGGGTACTGCAGCCGCCCTTTTGGTGGAGCGCTGCTGCCATCTAGCGAAATATATTTGGGTACTGCAGCCGGCGCTGTTGGTGGAGCGCTGCTGCCATCTAGCGAAATATACTTTGGTACTGCAGCCGCCCGGTTGGTTGAGCACTGCCGCCGTCTAGCGAAATATACGTGGGTACTGCAGCCGCCCTTTTGGTGGAGCGCTGCTGCCATCTAGCGAAATATATTTGGGTACTGCAGCCGGCGCTGTTGGTGGATCGCTGCTGCCATCTAGCGAAATATATTTGGGTACTGCAGCCGGCTCTGTTGGTGGAGCGCTGCTGCCATCTAGCGAAATATACTTGGGTACTTCAGCCGGGTTTAGGGTTAGGGTTAGACTGTTAGGGTTAGGGTTAGGGTTAGGGTTAGACTCTTAGGGTTAGACTCTTAGGGTTAGGGTTAGACTCTTACGGTTAGGGTTAGGGTTAGGGTTAGGGTTAGGGTTAGACTCTTAGGGTTAGGGTTAGACTCTTAGGGTTAGGGTTAGGGTTAGGGTTAGACTCTTAGGGTTAGGGTTAGACTCTTAGGGTTAGGGTTAAGGTTAGGGTTAGACTCTTAGGGTTAGGGTTAGGGTTAGGGTTAGACTCTTAGGGTAAGGGTTAGACTTAGGCTCTTAGGGTTAGGGTTAGACTCAGGCTCTTAGGGTTAGGGTTAGACTCAGGCTCTTAGGGTGAGGGTTAGACTCAGGCTCTTAGGGTGAGGGTTAGACTCAGGCTCTTAGGGTTGGGTTAGACTCAGGCTCTTAGTGTTAGGGTCAGACTCAGTACTATATTTTTGGGTACTGCAGCCGCCCTTTTGGTGGAGCGCTGCTGCCATCTAGCGAAATATACTTGGGTACTGCAGCCGCCCGGTTGGTGGAGCGCTGCTGCCATCTAGCGAAATATACTTGTGTACTTCAGCCGGCTTTAGGGTTAGGGTTAGGGTTAGACTGTTAGGGTTAGGGTTAGACTCTTAGGGTTAGACTCTTAGGGTTAGGGTTAGGTTTAGGGTTAGGGTTAGGGTTAGACTCTTAGGGTTAGGGTTAGACTCTTAGGGTTAGGGTTAGGGTTAGGGTTAGGGTTAGGGTTAGACTCTTAGGGTTAGGGTTAGACTCTTAGGGTTAGGGTTAGGGTTAGGGTTAGGGTTAGACTCTTAGGGTTAGGGTTAGACTCTTAGGGTTAGGGTTAGGGTTAGGGTTAGGGTTAGACTCTTAGGGTTAGGGTTAGACTCTTAGGGTTAGGGTTAGGTTTAGGGTTAGACTCTTAGGGTTAGGGTTATATTCAGATTAGGGTTAGACTCTTAGGGTTAGGGTTAGGGTTAGACTCTTAGGGTAAGGGTTAGACTTAGGCTCTTAGGGTTAGGGTTAGACTCAGGCTCTTAGGGTGAGGGTTAGACTCAGGCTCTTAGGGTGAGGGTTAGACTCAGGCTCTTAGGGTTAGGGTTAGACTCAGTCTCTTAGGGTTAGGGTTAGACTCAGGCTCTTAGTGTGAGGGTTAGACTCAGGCTCTTAGGGTTAGGGTTAGACTCAGGCTCTTAGGGTTAGGGTCAGACTCAGTACTATATATTTGGGTACTGCAGCCGCCCTTTTGGTGGAGCGCTGCTGCCATCTAGCGAAATATACTTGGGTATTGCAGCCGGCGCTGTTGGTGGAGCGCTGCTGCCATCTAGCGAAATATATTTGGGTACTGCAGCCGGCCCTGTTGGTGGAGCTCTGCTGCCATCTAGCGAAATATACTTGGGTACTGCAGCCGCCCGGTTGGTGGAGCGCTGCTGCCATCTAGCGAAATGTAATTGGGTACTGCAGCCGCCCGGTTGGTGGAGCGCTGCTGCCATCTAGCGAAATATACTTGGGTACTGCAGCCGGCGCTGTTGGTGGAGCGCTGCTGCCATCTAGCGAAATATACTTGGGTACTGCAGCCGGCTCTGTTGGTGGAGCGCTGCTGCCATCTAGCGAAATATATTTGGGTACTGCAGCCGGCCCTGTTGGTGGAGCGCTGCTGCCATCTAGCGAAATGTAATTGGGTACTGCAGCCGCCCGGTTGGTGTAGCGCTGCTGCCATCTAGCGAAATATACTTGGGTACTGCAGCCGCCCTTTTGGTGGAGCGCTGCTGCCATCTAGCGAAATGTAATGGGGTACTGCAGCCGCCCGGTTGGTGTAGCGCTGCTGCCATCTAGCGAAATATACTTGGGTACTGCAGCCGCCCGGTTGGTGGAGCGCTGCTGCCATCTAGCGAAATATACTTGGGTACTGCAGCCGGCCCTGTTGGTGGAGCGCTGCTGCCATCTAGCGAAATATATTTGGGTACTGCAGCCGCCCTTTTGGTGGAGCGCTGCTGCCATCTAGCGAAATATATTTGGGTACTGCAGCCGGCCCTGTTGGTGGAGCTCTGCTGCCATCTAGCGAAATATACTTGGGTACTGCAGCCGCCCTTTTGGTGGAGCGCTGCTGCCATCTAGCGAAATGTAATTGGGTACTGCAGCCGCCCGGTTGGTGGAGCGCTGCTGCCATCTAGCGAAATGTAATTGGGTACTGCAGCCGGCGCTGTTGGTGGAGCGCTGCTGCCATCTAGCGAAATATACTTGGGTACTGCAGCCGCCCGGTTTGTGGAGCGCTGCTGCCATCTAGCGAAATATATTTGGGTACTGCAGCCGGCGCTGTTGGTGGAGCGCTGCTGCCATCTAGCGAAATATACTTGGGTACTGCAGCCGCCCGGTTGGTGGAGCGCTGCTGCCATCTAGCGAAATATACTTGGGTACTGCAGCCGCCCGGTTGGTGGAGCGCTGCTGCCATCTAGCGAAATATATTTGGGTACTGCAGCCGGCCCTGTTGGTGGAGCGCTGCTGCCATCTAGCGAAATATACTTGGGTACTGCAGCCGCCCGGTTGGTGGAGCGCTGCTGCCATCTAGCGAAATATACTTGGGTACTGCAGCCGGCCCTGTTGGTGGAGCGCTGCTGCCATCTAGCGAAATATACTTGGGTACTGCAGCCGCCCGGTTGTTGGAGCGCTGCTGCCATCTAGCGAAATATACTTGGGTACTGCAGCCGGCGCTGTTGGGGGAGCGCTGCTGCCATCTAGCGAAATATATTTGGGTACTGCAGCCGGCGCTGTTGGTGGAGCGCTGCTGCCATCTAGCGAAATATACTTGGGTACTGCAGCCGCCCGGTTGGTGGAGCGCTGCTGCCATCTAGCGAAATATACTTGGGTACTGCAGCCGCCCTTTTGGTGGAGCGCTGCTGCCATCTAGCGAAATATATTTGGGTACTGCAGCCGGCCCTGTTGGTGGAGCGCTGCTGCCATCTAGCGAAATATACTTGGGTACTGCAGCCGCCCGGTTGGTGGAGCGCTGCTGCCATCTAGCGAAATATACTTGGGTACTTCAGCCGGGTTTAGGGTTAGGGTTAGGGTTAGACTGTTAGGGTTAGGGTTAGACTCTTAGGGTTAGACTCTTAGGGTTAGACTCTTAGGGTTAGGGTTAGGGTTAGGGTTAGACTCTTAGGGTTAGGGTTAGACTCTTAGGGTTAGGGTTAGGGTTAGGGTTAGGGTTAGACTCTTAGGGTTAGGGTTAGACTCTTAGGGTTAGGGTTAGGATTAGGGTTAGACTCTTAGGGTTAGGGTTAGACTCTTAGGGTTAGGGTTAGGGTTAGGGTTAGACTCTTAGGGTTAGGGTTAGACTCTTAGGGTTAGGGTTAGGGTTAGGGTTAGACTCTTAGGGTTAGGGTTAGGGTTAGGGTTAGGGTTAGACTGTTAGGGTTAGGGTTACGGTTAGACTCTTAGGATTAGAGTTAGGGTTAGGGTTAGACTCTTAGGGTTAGGGTTAGACTCTTAGGGTTAGGGTTGGGGTTAGGGTTAGACTCTTAGGGTTAGGGTTAGGGTTAGGGTTAGGGTTAGACTCTTAGGGTTAGGGTTATATTCAGATTAGGGTTAGACTCTTAGGGTTAGGGTTAGGGTTAGGGTTAGACTCTTAGGGTAAGGGTTAGACTCAGGCTCTTAGGGTGAGGGTTAGACTCAGGCTCTTAGGGTGAGGGTTAGACTCAGGCTCTTAGGGTTAGGGTTAGACTCAGGCTCTTAGGGTGAGGGTTAGACTCAGGCTCTTAGGGTTAGGGTTAGACTCAGGCTCTTAGGGTTAGGGTCAGACTCAGTACTATATATTTGGGTACTGCAGCCGCCCTTTTGGTGGAGCGCTGCTGCCATCTAGCGAAATATACTTGGGTATTGCAGCCGGCGCTGTTGGTGGAGCGCTGCTGCCATCTAGCGAAATATATTTGGGTACTGCAGCCGGCCCTGTTGGTGGAGCTCTGCTGCCATCTAGCGAAATATACTTGGGTACTGCAGCCGCCCTTTTGGTGGAGCGCTGCTGCCATCTAGCGAAATGTAATTGGGTACTGCAGCCGCCCGGTTGGTGGAGCGCTGCTGCCATCTAGCGAAATATACTTGGGTACTGCAGCCGGCGCTGTTGGTGGAGCGCTGCTGCCATCTAGCGAAATATATTTGGGTACTGCAGCCAGCTCTGTTGGTGGAGCTCTGCTGCCATCTAGCGAAATATAATTGGGTACTGCAGCCGGCCTTTTGGTGGAGCGCTGCTGCCATCTAGCGAAATGTAATTGGGTACTGCAGCCGCCCTGTTGGTGGAGCGCTGCTGCCATCTAGCGAAATATACTTGGGTACTGCAGCCAGCTCTGTTGGTGGAGCTCTGCTGCCATCTAGCGAAATATAATTGGGTACTGCAGCCGGCCTTTTGGTGGAGCGCTGCTGCCATCTAGCGAAATGTAATTGGGTACTGCAGCCGCCCTGTTGGTGGAGCGCTGCTGCCATCTAGCGAAATATACTTGGGTACTGCAGCCGCCCTGTTGGTGGAGCGCTGCTGCCATCTAGCGAAATATACTTGGGTACTGCAGCCGGCGCTGTTGGTGGAGCGCTGCTGCCATCTAGCGAAATATACTTGGGTACTGCAGCCGCCCGGTTGGTGGAGCGCTGCTGCCATCTAGCGAAATATACTTGGGTACTGCAGCCGGCCCTGTTGGTGGAGCGCTGCTGCCATCTAGCGAAATATACTTGGGTACTGCAGCCGCCCGGTTGTTGGAGCGCTGCTGCCATCTAGCGAAATATACTTGGGTACTGCAGCCGGCCCTGTTGGTGGAGCGCTGCTGCCATCTAGCGAAATATATTTGGGTACTGCAGCCGGCTCTGTTGGTGGAGCGCTGCTGCCATCTAGCGAAATATACTTGGGTACTTCAGCCGGGTTTAGGGTTAGGGTTAGGGTTAGACTGTTAGGGTTAGGGTTAGGGTTAGGGTTAGACTCTTAGGGTTAGACTCTTACGGTTAGGGTTAGGGTTAGGGTTAGGGTTAGGGTTAGACTCTTAGGGTTAGGGTTAGACTCTTAGGGTTAGGGTTAGGGTTAGGGTTAGACTCTTAGGGTTAGGGTTAGACTCTTAGGGTTAGGGTTAAGGTTAGGGTTAGGGTTAGACTCTTAGGGTTAGGGTTAGACTCTTAGGGTTAGGGTTAGGGTTAGACTCTTAGGGTTAGGGTTAGGGTTAGGGTTAGGGTTACACTCTTAGGGTTAGGGTTAGGGTTAGGGTTAGACTCTTAGGGTTAGGGTTAGACTTAGGCTCTTAGGGTTAGGGTTAGACTCAGGCTCTTAGGGTTAGGGTTAGACTCAGGCTCTTACGGTTAGGGTTAGACTCAGGCTCTTAGGGTTAGGGTTAGACACAGGCTCTTAGGGTTAGGGTCAGATTTAGTACTATATATTTGTGTACTGCAGCCGCCCTTTTGGTGGAACGCTGCTGCCATCTAGCGAAATATACTTGGGTACTGCAGCCGGCGCTGTTGGTGGAGCGCTGCTGCCATCT
Source organism: Falco punctatus (assembly GCF_963210335.1). NCBI lineage: Eukaryota > Metazoa > Chordata > Aves > Falconiformes > Falconidae > Falco > Falco punctatus. The sequence continues at coordinate 970,418 of NW_027660079.1, forward strand.
AGCGAAATATACTTGGGTACTGCAGCCGCCCGGTTTGTGGAGCGCTGCTGCCATCTAGCGAAATATATTTGGGTACTGCAGCCGGCCCTGTTGGTGGAGCGCTGCTGCCATCTAGCGAAATATACTTGGGTACTGCAGCCGCCCGGTTGGTGGAGCGCTGCTGCCATCTAGCGAAATATATTTGGGTACTGCAGCCGCCCTTTTGGTGGAGCGCTGCTGCCATCTAGCGAAATATATTTGGGTACTGCAGCCGGCGCTGTTGGTGGAGCGCTGCTGCCATCTAGCGAAATATACTTTGGTACTGCAGCCGCCCGGTTGGTTGAGCACTGCCGCCGTCTAGCGAAATATACGTGGGTACTGCAGCCGCCCTTTTGGTGGAGCGCTGCTGCCATCTAGCGAAATATATTTGGGTACTGCAGCCGGCGCTGTTGGTGGATCGCTGCTGCCATCTAGCGAAATATATTTGGTGACTGCAGCCGGCCCTGTTTGTGGAGCGCTGCTGCCATCTAGCGAAATATATTTGGGTACTGCAGCCGGCTCTGTTGGTGGAGCGCTGCTGCCATCTAGCGAAATATACTTGGGTACTTCAGCCGGGTTTAGGGTTAGGGTTAGACTGTTAGGGTTAGGGTTAGGGTTAGGGTTAGACTCTTAGGGTTAGACTCTTAGGGTTAGGGTTAGACTCTTACGGTTAGGGTTAGGGTTAGGGTTAGGGTTAGGGTTAGACTCTTAGGGTTAGGGTTAGACTCTTAGGGTTAGGGTTAGGGTTAGGGTTAGACTCTTAGGGTTAGGGTTAGACTCTTAGGGTTAGGGTTAAGGTTAGGGTTAGACTCTTAGGGTTAGGGTTAGGGTTAGGGTTAGACTCTTAGGGTAAGGGTTAGACTTAGGCTCTTAGGGTTAGGGTTAGACTCAGGCTCTTAGGGTTAGGGTTAGACTCAGGCTCTTAGGGTGAGGGTTAGACTCAGGCTCTTAGGGTGAGGGTTAGACTCAGGCTCTTAGGGTTGGGTTAGACTCAGGCTCTTAGTGTTAGGGTCAGACTCAGTACTATATTTTTGGGTACTGCAGCCGCCCTTTTGGTGGAGCGCTGCTGCCATCTAGCGAAATATACTTGGGTACTGCAGCCGCCCGGTTGGTGGAGCGCTGCTGCCATCTAGCGAAATATACTTGTGTACTTCAGCCGGGTTTAGGGTTAGGGTTAGGGTTAGACTGTTAGGGTTAGGGTTAGACTCTTAGGGTTAGACTCTTAGGGTTAGGGTTAGGTTTAGGGTTAGGGTTAGGGTTAGACTCTTAGGGTTAGGGTTAGGGTTAGGGTTAGGGTTAGGGTTAGACTCTTAGGGTTAGGGTTAGACTCTTAGGGTTAGGGTTAGGGTTAGGGTTAGGGTTAGACTCTTAGGGTTAGGGTTAGACTCTTAGGGTTAGGGTTAGGGTTAGGGTTAGGGTTAGACTCTTAGGGTTAGGGTTAGACTCTTAGGGTTAGGGTTAGGTTTAGGGTTAGACTCTTAGGGTTAGGGTTATATTCAGATTAGGGTTAGACTCTTAGGGTTAGGGTTAGGGTTAGGGTTAGACTCTTAGGGTAAGGGTTAGACTTAGGCTCTTAGGGTTAGGGTTAGACTCAGGCTCTTAGGGTGAGGGTTAGACTCAGGCTCTTAGGGTGAGGGTTAGACTCAGGCTCTTAGGGTTAGGGTTAGACTCAGTCTCTTAGGGTTAGGGTTAGACTCAGGCTCTTAGTGTGAGGGTTAGACTCAGGCTCTTAGGGTTAGGGTTAGACTCAGGCTCTTAGGGTTAGGGTCAGACTCAGTACTATATATTTGGGTACTGCAGCCGCCCTTTTGGTGGAGCGCTGCTGCCATCTAGCGAAATATACTTGGGTATTGCAGCCGGCGCTGTTGGTGGAGCGCTGCTGCCATCTAGCGAAATATATTTGGGTACTGCAGCCGGCCCTGTTGGTGGAGCTCTGCTGCCATCTAGCGAAATATACTTGGGTACTGCAGCCGCCCGGTTGGTGGAGCGCTGCTGCCATCTAGCGAAATGTAATTGGGTACTGCAGCCGCCCGGTTGGTGGAGCGCTGCTGCCATCTAGCGAAATATACTTGGGTACTGCAGCCGGCGCTGTTGGTGGAGCGCTGCTGCCATCTAGCGAAATATACTTGGGTACTGCAGCCGGCTCTGTTGGTGGAGCGCTGCTGCCATCTAGCGAAATATATTTGGGTACTGCAGCCGGCCCTGTTGGTGGAGCGCTGCTGCCATCTAGCGAAATGTAATTGGGTACTGCAGCCGCCCGGTTGGTGTAGCGCTGCTGCCATCTAGCGAAATATACTTGGGTACTGCAGCCGCCCTTTTGGTGGAGCGCTGCTGCCATCTAGCGAAATGTAATGGGGTACTGCAGCCGCCCGGTTGGTGTAGCGCTGCTGCCATCTAGCGAAATATACTTGGGTACTGCAGCCGCCCGGTTGGTGGAGCGCTGCTGCCATCTAGCGAAATATACTTGGGTACTGCAGCCGGCCCTGTTGGTGGAGCGCTGCTGCCATCTAGCGAAATATATTTGGGTACTGCAGCCGCCCTTTTGGTGGAGCGCTGCTGCCATCTAGCGAAATATATTTGGGTACTGCAGCCGGCCCTGTTGGTGGAGCTCTGCTGCCATCTAGCGAAATATACTTGGGTACTGCAGCCGCCCTTTTGGTGGAGCGCTGCTGCCATCTAGCGAAATGTAATTGGGTACTGCAGCCGCCCGGTTGGTGGAGCGCTGCTGCCATCTAGCGAAATGTAATTGGGTACTGCAGCCGCCCGGTTGGTGGAGCGCTGCTGCCATCTAGCGAAATATACTTGGGTACTGCAGCCGCCCGGTTTGTGGAGCGCTGCTGCCATCTAGCGAAATATATTTGGGTACTGCAGCCGGCGCTGTTGGTGGAGCGCTGCTGCCATCTAGCGAAATATACTTGGGTACTGCAGCCGCCCGGTTGGTGGAGCGCTGCTGCCATCTAGCGAAATATACTTGGGTACTGCAGCCGCCCGGTTGGTGGAGCGCTGCTGCCATCTAGCGAAATATATTTGGGTACTGCAGCCGGCCCTGTTGGTGGAGCGCTGCTGCCATCTAGCGAAATATACTTGGGTACTGCAGCCGCCCGGTTGGTGGAGCGCTGCTGCCATCTAGCGAAATATACTTGGGTACTGCAGCCGGCCCTGTTGGTGGAGCGCTGCTGCCATCTAGCGAAATATACTTGGGTACTGCAGCCGCCCGGTTGTTGGAGCGCTGCTGCCATCTAGCGAAATATACTTGGGTACTGCAGCCGGCGCTGTTGGGGGAGCGCTGCTGCCATCTAGCGAAATATATTTGGGTACTGCAGCCGGCGCTGTTGGTGGAGCGCTGCTGCCATCTAGCGAAATATACTTGGGTACTGCAGCCGCCCGGTTGGTGGAGCGCTGCTGCCATCTAGCGAAATATACTTGGGTACTGCAGCCGCCCTTTTGGTGGAGCGCTGCTGCCATCTAGCGAAATATATTTGGGTACTGCAGCCGGCCCTGTTGGTGGAGCGCTGCTGCCATCTAGCGAAATATACTTGGGTACTGCAGCCGCCCTTTTGGTGGAGCGCTGCTGCCATCTAGCGAAATATACTTGGGTATTGCAGCCGGCGCTGTTGGTGGAGCGCTGCTGCCATCTAGCGAAATATATTTGGGTACTGCAGCCGGCCCTGTTGGTGGAGCTCTGCTGCCATCTAGCGAAATATACTTGGGTACTGCAGCCGCCCGGTTGGTGGAGCGCTGCTGCCATCTAGCGAAATGTAATTGGGTACTGCAGCCGCCCGGTTGGTGGAGCGCTGCTGCCATCTAGCGAAATATACTTGGGTACTGCAGCCGGCGCTGTTGGTGGAGCGCTGCTGCCATCTAGCGAAATATATTTGGGTACTGCAGCCAGCTCTGTTGGTGGAGCTCTGCTGCCATCTAGCGAAATATAATTGGGTACTGCAGCCGGCCTTTTGGTGGAGCGCTGCTGCCATCTAGCGAAATGTAATTGGGTACTGCAGCCGCCCTGTTGGTGGAGCGCTGCTGCCATCTAGCGAAATATACTTGGGTACTGCAGCCAGCTCTGTTGGTGGAGCTCTGCTGCCATCTAGCGAAATATAATTGGGTACTGCAGCCGGCCTTTTGGTGGAGCGCTGCTGCCATCTAGCGAAATGTAATTGGGTACTGCAGCCGCCCTGTTGGTGGAGCGCTGCTGCCATCTAGCGAAATATACTTGGGTACTGCAGCCGCCCTGTTGGTGGAGCGCTGCTGCCATCTAGCGAAATATACTTGGGTACTGCAGCCGGCGCTGTTGGTGGAGCGCTGCTGCCATCTAGCGAAATATACTTGGGTACTGCAGCCGCCCGGTTGGTGGAGCGCTGCTGCCATCTAGCGAAATATACTTGGGTACTGCAGCCGGCCCTGTTGGTGGAGCGCTGCTGCCATCTAGCGAAATATACTTGGGTACTGCAGCCGCCCGGTTGTTGGAGCGCTGCTGCCATCTAGCGAAATATACTTGGGTACTGCAGCCGGCCCTGTTGGTGGAGCGCTGCTGCCATCTAGCGAAATATATTTGGGTACTGGAGCCGGCGCTGTTGGTGGAGCGCTGCTGCCATCTAGCGAAATATATTTGGGTACTGCAGCCGGCGCTGTTGGTGGAGCGCTGCTGCCATCTAGCGAAATATATTTGGGTACTGCAGCCGGCCCGGTTGGTGGAGCGCTGCTGCCATCTAGCGAAATATATTTGGGTACTGCTGCCGGCCCTGTTGGTGGAGCGCTGCTGCCATCTAGCGAAATATACTTGGGTACTTCAGCCGGGTTTAGGGTTAGGGTTAGGGTTAGACTGTTAGGGTTAGGGTTAGACTGTTAGGGTTAGACTCTTAGGGTTAGACTCTTAGGGTTAGGGTTAGACTCTTACGGTTAGGGTTAGGGTTAGGGTTAGGGTTAGGGTTAGACTCTTAGGGTTAGGGTTAGACTCTTAGGGTTAGGGTTAGGGTTAGGGTTAGACTCTTAGGGTTAGGGTTAGACTCTTAGGGTTAGGGTTAGGGTTAGGGTTAGGGTTAGATTCTTAGGGTTAGGGTCAGACTCTTAGGGTTAGGGTTAGGGTTAGGGTTAGACTCTTAGGGTTAGGGTTAGGGTTAGGTTAGGGTTAGACTCTTAGGGTTAGGGTTAGGGTTACGGTTAGACTCTTAGGGTTAGAGTTAGGGTTAGGGTTAGACTCTTAAGGTTAGGGTTAGACTCTTAGGGTTAGGGTTGGGGTTAGGGTTAGACTCTTAGGGTTAGGGTTAGACTCTTAGGGTTAAGGTTAGGGTTAGGGTTAGACACTTAGGGTTAGGGTTAGGGTGAGGGTTAGACTCTTAGGGTTAGGGTTATATTCAGATTAGGGTTAGACTCTTAGGGTTAGGGTTAGGGTTAGGGTTAGACTCTTAGGGTAAGGGTTAGACTTAGGCTCTTAGGGTTAGGGTTAGACTCAGGCTCTTAGGGTTAGGGTTAGACTCAGGCTCTTAGGGTGAGGGTTAGACTCAGGCTCTTAGGGTTAGGGTTAGACTCAGGCTCTTAGGGTGAGGGTTAGACTCAGGCTCTTAGGGTGAGGGTTAGACTCAGGCTCTTAGGGTTAGGGTTAGACTCAGGCTCTTAGGGTGAGGGTTAGACTCAGGCTCTTAGGGTTAGGGTTAGACTCAGGCTCTTAGGGTTAGGGTCAGACTCAGTACTATATATTTGGGTACTGCAGCCGCCCTTTTGGTGGAGCGCTGCTGCCATCTAGCGAAATATACTTGGGTATTGCAGCCGGTGCTGTTGGTGGAGCGCTGCTGCCATCTAGCGAAATATATTTGGGTACTGCAGCCGGCCCTGTTGGTGGAGCGCTGCTGCCATCTAGCGAAATATACTTGGGTACTGCAGCCGGCTCTGTTGGTGGAGCGCTGCTGCCATCTAGCGAAATATATTTGGGTACTGCAGCCGGGTTTAGGGTTAGGGTTAGGGTTAGACTGTTAGGGTTAGGGTTAGGTTTAGGGTTAGACTCTTAGGGTTAGACTCTTAGGGTTAGGGTTAGACTCAGTACTATATATTTGGGTAGTGCAGCCACCCTTTTTGTGGAGCGCTGCTGCCATCTAGCGAAATATACTTGAGTACTGCAGCCGGCGCTGTTGGTGGAGCGCTGCTGCCATCTAGCGAAATATACTTTGGTACTGCAGCCGCCCGGTTGGTTGAGCACTGCCGCCGTCTAGCGAAATATACTTGGGTACTGCAGCCGCCCTTTTGGTGGAGCGCTGCTGCCATCTAGCGAAATATATTTGGGTACTGCAGCCGGCGCTGTTGGTGGATCGCTGCTGCCATCTAGCGAAATATATTTGGGTACTGCAGCCGGCGCTGTTTGTGGAGCGCTGCTGCCATCTAGCGAAATATATTTGGGTACTGCAGCCGGCTCTGTTGGTGGAGCGCTGCTGCCATCTAGCGAAATATACTTGGGTACTTCAGCCGGGTTTAGGGTTAGGGTTAGGGTTAGACTGTTAGGGTTAGGGTTAGGGTTAGGGTTAGACTCTTAGGGTTAGACTCTTAGGGTTAGGGTTAGACTCTTACGGTTAGGGTTAGGGTTAGGGTTAGGGTTAGGGTTAGACTCTTAGGGTTAGGGTTAGACTCTTAGGGTTAGGGTTAGGGTTAGGGTTAGGGTTAGACTCTTAGGGTTAGGGTTAGACTCTTAGGGTTAGGGTTAGGGTTAGGGTTAGGGTTAGACTCTTAGGGTTAGGGTTAGACTCTTAGGGTTAGGGTTAGGGTTAGGGTTAGACTCTTAGGGTTAGGGTTAGGGTTACGGTTAGACTCTTAGGGTTAGAGTTAGGGTTAGGGTTAGACTCTTAGGGTTAGGGTTAGACTCAGGGTTAGGGTTGGGGTTAGGGTTAGACTCTTAGGGTTAGGGTTAGACTCTTAGGGTTAGAGTTAGGGTTAGGGTTAGGGTTAGACACTTAGGGTTAGGGTTAGGGTGAGGGTTAGACTCTTAGGGTTAGGGTTATATTCAGGGTTAGGGTTAGACTCTTAGGGTTAGGGTTAGGGTTAGGGTTAGACTCTTAGGGTAAGGGTTAGACTTAGGCTCTTAGGGTTAGGGTTAGACTCAGGCTCTTAGGGTGAGGGTTAGACTCAGGCTCTTAGGGTTAGGGTTAGACTCAGGCTCTTAGGGTGAGGGTTAGACTCAGGCTCTTAGGGTTAGGGTTAGACTCAGGCTCTTAGGGTTAGGGTCAGACTCAGTACTATATATTTGGGTACTGCAGCCGCCCTTTTGGTGGAGCGCTGCTGCCATCTAGCGAAATATACTTGGGTATTGCAGCCGGCGCTGTTGGTGGAGCGCTGCTGCCATCTAGCGAAATATAATTGGGTACTGCAGCCGCCCTTTTGGTGGAGCGCTGCTGCCATCTAGCGAAATATACTTGGGTACTGCAGCCGCCCGGTTTGTGGAGCGCTGCTGCCATCTAGCGAAATATATTTGGGTACTGCAGCCGGCGCTGTTGGTGGAGCGCTGCTGCCATCTAGCGAAATATATTTGGGTACTGCAGCCGGCTCTGTTGGTGGAGCGCTGCTGCCATCTAGCGAAATATACTTGGGTACTGCAGCCGCCCGGTTGGTGGAGCGCTGCTGCCATCTAGCGAAATGTAATGGGGTACTGCAGCCGCCCGGTTGGTGTAGCGCTGCTGCCATCTAGCGAAATATACTTGGGTACTGCAGCCGCCCGGTTGGTGGAGCGCTGCTGCCATCTAGCGAAATATACTTGGGTACTGCAGCCGGCCCTGTTGGTGGAGCGCTGCTGCCATCTAGCGAAATATACTTGGGTACTGCAGCCGCCCGGTTGTTGGAGCGCTGCTGCCATCTAGCGAAATATACTTGGGTACTGCAGCCGGCGCTGTTGGTGGAGCGCTGCTGCCATCTAGCGAAATATATTTGGGTACTGCAGCCGGCTCTGTTTGTGGAGCGCTGCTGCCATCTAGCGAAATATATTTGGGTACTGCAGCCGGCTCTGTTGGTGGAGCGCTGCTGCCATCTAGCGAAATATACTTGGGTACTTCAGCCGGGTTTAGGGTTAGGGTTAGGGTTAGACTGTTAGGGTTAGGGTTAGGGTTAGACTCTTAGGGTTAGACTCTTAGGGTTAGGGTTAGACTCTTACGGTTAGGGTTAGGGTTAGGGTTAGGGTTAGGGTTAGACTCTTAGGGTTAGGGTTAGACTCTTAGGGTTAGGGTTAGGGTTAGGGTTAGACTCTTAGGGTTAGGGTTAGACTCTTAGGGTTAGGGTTAAGGTTAGGTTTAGGGTTAGACTCTTAGGGTTAGGGTTAGACACTTAGGGTTAGGGTTAGGGTTAGGGTTAGACTCTTAGGGTTAGGGTTAGGGTTAGGGTTAGACTCTTAGGGTTAGGGTTAGGGTTAGGGTTACACTCTTAGGGTTAGGGTTAGGGTTAGGGTTAGACTCTTAGGGTTAGGGTTAGACTTAGGCTCTTAGGGTTAGGGTTAGACTCAGGCTCTTAGGGTTAGGGTTAGACTCAGGCTCTTACGGTTAGGGTTAGACTCAGGCTCTTAGGGTGAGGGTTAGACACAGGCTCTTAGGGTTAGGGTCAGATTTAATACTATATATTTGTGTACTGCAGCCGCCCTTTTGGTGGAGCGCTGCTGCCATCTAGCGAAATATACTTGGGTACTGCAGCCGGCGCTGTTGGTGGAGCGCTGCTGCCATCTAGCGAAATATATTTGGGTACTGCAGCCGGCCCTGTTGGTGGAGCGCTGCTGCCATCTAGCGAAATATACTTGGGTACTGCAGCCGCCCTTTTGGTGGAGCGCTGCTGCCATCTAGCGAAATATATTTGGGTACTGCAGCCAGCTCTGTTGGTGGATCTCTGCTGCCATCTAGCGAAATATAATTGGGTACTGCAGCCGGCCTTTTGGTGGAGTGCTGCTGCCATCTAGCGAAATGTAATTGGGTACTGCAGCCGCCCTGTTGGTGGAGCGCTGCTGCCATCTAGCGAAATATACTTGGGTACTGCAGCCGCCCGGTTGGTGGAGCGCTGCTGCCATCTAGCGAAATATATTTGGGTACTGCAGCCGGCCCTGTTGGTGGAGCGCTGCTGCCATCTAGCGAAATATACTTGGGTACTGCAGCCGCCCGGTTGGTGGAGCGCTGCTGCCATCTAGCGAAATATACTTGGGTACTGCAGCCGGCCCTGTTGGTGGAGCGCTGCTGCCATCTAGCGAAATATACTTGGGTACTGCAGCCGCCCGGTTGGTGGAGCGCTGCTGCCATCTAGCGAAATATACTTGGGTACTGCAGCCGGCACTGTTGGTGGAGCGCTGCTGCCATCTAGCGAAATATACTTGGGTACTGCAGCCGCCCGGTTGGTGGAGCGCTGCTGCCATCTAGCGAAATATATTTGGGTACTGCAGCCGGCCATGTTGGTGGAGCGCTGCTGCCATCTAGCGAAATATACTTGGGTACTGCAGCCGCCCTTTTGGTGGAGCGCTGCTGCCATCTAGCGAAATATACTTGGGTACTGCAGCCGCCCGGTTGGTGGAGCGCTGCTGCCATCTAGCGAAATATATTTGGGTACTGCAGCCGGCCCTGTTGGTGGAGCGCTGCTGCCATCTAGCGAAATATACTTGGGTACTGCAGCCGCCCGGTTGGTGGAGCGCTGCTGCCATCTAGCGAAATATACTTGGGTACTGCAGCCGGCCCTGTTGGTGGAGCGCTGCTGCCATCTAGCGAAATATACTTGGGTACTGCAGCCGCCCGGTTGTTGGAGCGCTGCTGCCATCTAGCGAAATATACTTGGGTACTGCAGCCGGCGCTGTTGGTGGAGCGCTGCTGCCATCTAGCGAAATATATTTGGGTACTGCAGCCGGCTCTGTTTGTGGAGCGCTGCTGCCATCTAGCGAAATATATTTGGGTACTGCAGTCGGCTCTGTTGGTGGAGCGCTGCTGCCATCTAGCGAAATATACTTGGGTACTTCAGCCGGGTTTAGGGTTAGGGTTAGGGTTAGACTGTTAGGGTTAGGGTTAGGGTTAGGGTTAGACTCTTAGGGTTAGACTCTTAGGGTTAGGGTTAGACTCTTACGGTTAGGGTTAGGGTTAGGGTTAGGGTTAGGGTTAGACTCTTAGGGTTAGGGTTAGACTCTTAGGGTTAGGGTTAGGGTTAGGGTTAGACTCTTAGGGTTAGGGTTAGACTCTTAGGGTTATGGTTAAGGTTAGGGTTAGGGTTAGACTCTTAGGGTTAGGGTTAGACTCTTAGGGTTAGGGTTAGGGTTAGGGTTAGACTCTTAGGGTTAGGGTTAGGGTTAGGGTTAGACTCTTAGGGTTAGGGTTAGGGTTAGGGTTAGGGTTACACTCTTAGGGTTAGGGTTAGGGTTAGGGTTAGACTCTTAGGGTTAGGGTTAGACTTAGGCTCTTAGGGTTAGGGTTAGACTCAGGCTCTTAGGGTTAGGGTTAGACTCAGGCTCTTACGGTTAGGGTTAGACTCAGGCTCTTAGGGTTAGGGTTAGACACAGGCTCTTAGGGTTAGGGTCAGATTTAATACTATATATTTGTGTACTGCAGCCGCCCTTTTGGTGGAGCGCTGCTGCCATCTAGCGAAATATACTTGGGTACTGCAGCCGGCGCTGTTGGTGGAGCGCTGCTGCCATCTAGCGAAATATACTTTGGTACTGCAGCCGCCCGGTTGGTTGAGCACTGCCGCCGTCTAGCGAAATATACGTGGGTACTGCAGCCGCCCTTTTGGTGGAGCGCTGCTGCCATCTAGCGAAATATATTTGGGTACTGCAGCCGGCGCTGTTGGTGGATCGCTGCTGCCATCTAGCGAAATATATTTGGTGACTGCAGCCGGCCCTGTTTGTGGAGCGCTGCTGCCATCTAGCGAAATATATTTGGGTACTGCAGCCGGCTCTGTTGGTGGAGCGCTGCTGCCATCTAGCGAAATATACTTGGGTACTTCAGCCGGGTTTAGGGTTAGGGTTAGGGTTAGACTGTTAGGGTTAGGGTTAGGGTTAGGGTTAGACTCTTAGGGTTAGACTCTTAGGGTTAGGGTTAGACTCTTACGGTTAGGGTTAGGGTTAGGGTTAGGGTTAGGGTTAGACTCTTAGGGTTAGGGTTAGACTCTTAGGGTTAGGGTTAGGGTTAGGGTTAGACTCTTAGGGTTAGGGTTAGACTCTTAGGGTTAGGGTTAAGGTTAGGGTTAGACTCTTAGGGTTAGGGTTAGGGTTAGGGTTAGACTCTTAGGGTAAGGGTTAGACTTAGGCTCTTAGGGTTAGGGTTAGACTCAGGCTCTTAGGGTTAGGGTTAGACTCAGGCTCTTAGGGTGAGGGTTAGACTCAGGCTCTTAGGGTGAGGGTTAGACTCAGGCTCTTAGGGTTAGGGTTAGACTCAGGCTCTTAGTGTTAGGGTCAGACTCAGTACTATATTTTTGGGTACTGCAGCCGCCCTTTTGGTGGAGCGCTGCTGCCATCTAGCGAAATATACTTGGGTACTGCAGCCGCCCGGTTGGTGGAGCGCTGCTGCCATCTAGCGAAATATATTTGGGTACTGCAGCCGGCCCTGTTGGTGGAGCGCTGCTGCCATCTAGCGAAATATACTTGGGTACTGCAGCCGCCCGGTTGGTGGAGCGCTGCTGCCATCTAGCGAAATATACTTGGGTACTGCAGCCGGCCCTTTTGGTGGAGCGCTGCTGCCATCTAGCGAAATATACTTGGGTACTGCAGCCGCCCGGTTGGTGGAGCGCTGCTGCCATCTAGCGAAATATACTTGGGTACTGCAGCCGGCGCTGTTGGTGGAGCGCTGCTGCCATCTAGCGAAATATATTTGGGTACTGCAGCCGGCTCTGTTTGTGGAGCGCTGCTGCCATCTAGCGAAATATATTTGGGTACTGCAGCCGGCCCTGTTGGTGGAGCGCTGCTGCCATCTAGCGAAATATACTTGGGTACTTCAGCCGGGTTTAGGGTTAGGGTTAGGGTTAGACTGTTAGGGTTAGGGTTAGGGTTAGGGTTAGACTCTTAGGGTTAGACTCTTAGGGTTAGGGTTAGACTCTTACGGTTAGGGTTAGGGTTAGGGTTAGGGTTAGGGTTAGACTCTTAGGGTTAGGGTTAGACTCTTAGGGTTAGGGTTAGGGTTAGGGTTAGACTCTTAGGGTTAGGGTTAGACTCTTAGGGTTAGGGTTGGGGTTAGACTCTTAGGGTTAGGGTTAGACTCTTAGGGTTAGGGTTAGGGTTAGGGTTAGACTCTTAGGGTTAGGGTTAGGGTTAGGGTTAGACTCTTAGGGTTAGGGTTAGGGTTAGGGTTAGGGTTACACTCTTAGGGTTAGGGTTAGGGTTAGGGTTAGACTCTTAGGGTTAGGGTTAGACTTAGGCTCTTAGGGTTAGGGTTAGACTCAGGCTCTTAGGGTTAGGGTTAGACTCAGGCTCTTACGGTTAGGGTTAGACTCAGGCTCTTAGGGTTAGGGTTAGACACAGGCTCTTAGGGTTAGGGTCAGATTTAATACTATATATTTGTGTACTGCAGCCGCCCTTTTGGTGGAGCGCTGCTGCCATCTAGCGAAATATACTTGGGTACTGCAGCCGGCGCTGTTGGTCGAGCGCTGCTGCCATCTAGCGAAATATATTTGGGTACTGCAGCCGGCCCTGTTGGTGGAGCGCTGCTGCCATCTAGCGAAATATATTTGGGTACTGCAGCCGCCCTTTTGGTGGAGCGCTGCTGCCATCTAGCGAAATATAATTGGGTACTGCAGCCAGCTCTGTTGGTGGAGCTCTGCTGCCATCTAGCGAAATATAATTGGGTACTGCAGCCGGCCTTTTGGTGGAGCGCTGCTGCCATCTAGCGAAATGTAATTGGGTACTGCAGCCGCCCTGTTGGTGGAGCGCTGCTGCCATCTAGCGAAATATACTTGGGTACTGCAGCCGGCCGGTTGGTGGAGCGCTGCTGCCATCTAGCGAAATATATTTGGGTACTGCAGCCGGCCCTGTTGGTGGAGCGCTGCTGCCATCTAGCGAAATATACTTGGGTACTGCAGCCGGCCCTGTTGGTGGAGCGCTGCTGCCATCTAGCGAAATATATTTGGGTACTGCAGCCAGCTCTGTTGGTGGAGCTCTGCTGCCATCTAGCGAAATATAATTGGGTACTGCAGCCGGCCTTTTGGTGGAGCGCTGCTGCCATCTAGCGAAATGTAATTGGGTACTGCAGCCGCCCTGTTGGTGGAGCGCTGCTGCCATCTAGCGAAATATACTTGGGTACTGCAGCCGCCCGGTTGGTGGAGCGCTGCTGCCATCTAGCGAAATATATTTGGGTACTGCAGCCGGCCCTTTTGGTGGAGCGCTGCTGCCATCTAGCGAAATATACTTGGGTACTGCAGCCGCCCGGTTGGTGGAGCGCTGCTGCCATCTAGCGAAATATACTTGTGTACTTCAGCCGGGTTTAGGGTTAGGGTTAGGGTTAGACTGTTAGGGTTAGGGTTAGACTCTTAGGGTTAGACTCTTAGGGTTAGGGTTAGGTTTAGGGTTAGGGTTAGGGTTAGACTCTTAGAGTTCGGGTTAGACTCTTAGGGTTAGGGTTAGGGTTAGGGTTAGGGTTAGGGTTAGACTCTTAGGGTTAGGGTTAGGGTTAGGGTTAGGGTTAGACTCTTAGGGTTAGGGTTAGACTCTTAGGGTTAGGGTTAGGGTTAGGGTTAGGGTTAGACTCTTAGGGTTAGGGTTAGACTCTTAGGGTTAGGGTTAGGGTTAGGGTTAGACTCTTAGGGTTAGGGTTATATTCAGATTAGGGTTAGACTCTTAGGGTTAGGGTTAGGGTTAGGGTTAGACTCTTAGGGTAAGGGTTAGACTTAGGCTCTTAGGGTTAGGGTTAGACTCAGGCTCTTAGGGTGAGGGTTAGACTCAGGCTATTAGGGTGAGGGTTAGACTCAGGCTCTTAGGGTTAGGGTTAGACTCAGTCTCTTAGGGTTAGGGTTAGACTCAGGCTCTTAGGGTGAGGGTTAGACTCAGGCTCTTAGGGTTAGGGTTAGACTCAGGCTCTTAGGGTTAGGGTCAGACTCAGTACTATATATTTGGGTACTGCAGCCGCCCTTTTGGTGGAGCGCTGCTGCCATCTAGCGAAATATACTTGGGTATTGCAGCCGGCGCTGTTGGTGGAGCGCTGCTGCCATCTAGCGAAATATATTTGGGTACTGCAGCCGGCCCTGTTGGTGGAGCTCTGCTGCCATCTAGCGAAATATACTTGGGTACTGCAGCCGCCCGGTTGGTGGAGCGCTGCTGCCATCTAGCGAAATGTAATTGGGTACTGCAGCCGCCCGGTTGGTGGAGCGCTGCTGCCATCTAGCGAAATATACTTGGGTACTGCAGCCGGCCCTGTTGGTGGAGCGCTGCTGCCATCTAGCGAAATATACTTGGGTACTGCAGCCGCCCGGTTGGTGGAGCGCTGCTGCCATCTAGCGAAATATACTTGGGTACTGCAGCCGGCCCTGTTGGTGGAGCGCTGCTGCCATCTAGCGAAATATATTTGGGTACTGCAGCCGCCCTTTTGGTGGAGCGCTGCTGCCATCTAGCGAAATATATTTGGGTACTGCAGCCGGCCCTGTTGGTGGAGCTCTGCTGCCATCTAGCGAAATATACTTGGGTACTGCAGCCGCCCTTTTGGTGGAGCGCTGCTGCCATCTAGCGAAATGTAATTGGGTACTGCAGCCGCCCGGTTGGTGGAGCGCTGCTGCCATCTAGCGAAATGTAATTGGGTACTGCAGCCGGCGCTGTTGGTGGAGCGCTGCTGCCATCTAGCGAAATATACTTGGGTACTGCAGCCGCCCGGTTTGTGGAGCGCTGCTGCCATCTAGCGAAATATATTTGGGTACTGCAGCCGGCGCTGTTGGTGGAGCGCTGCTGCCATCTAGCGAAATATACTTGGGTACTGCAGCCGCCCTGTTGGTGGAGCGCTGCTGCCATCTAGCGAAATATACTTGGGTACTGCAGCCGCCCGGTTGGTGGAGCGCTGCTGCCATCTAGCGAAATATATTTGGGTACTGCAGCCGCCCTGTTGGTGGAGCGCTGCTGCCATCTAGCGAAATATACTTGGGTACTGCAGCCGCCCGGTTGGTGGAGCGCTGCTGCCATCTAGCGAAATATACTTGGGTACTGCAGCCGGCCCTGTTGGTGGAGCGCTGCTGCCATCTAGCGAAATATACTTGGGTACTGCAGCCGCCCGGTTGTTGGAGCGCTGCTGCCATCTAGCGAAATATACTTGGGTACTGCAGCCGGTGCTGTTGGGGGAGCGCTGCTGCCATCTAGCGAAATATATTTGGGTACTGCAGCCGGCGCTGTTGGTGGAGCGCTGCTGCCATCTAGCGAAATATACTTGGGTACTGCAGCCGCCCGGTTGGTGGAGCGCTGCTGCCATCTAGCGAAATATACTTGGGTACTGCAGCCGCCCTTTTGGTGGAGCGCTGCTGCCATCTAGCGAAATATATTTGGGTACTGCAGCCGGCCCTGTTGGTGGAGCGCTGCTGCCATCTAGCGAAATATACTTGGGTACTGCAGCCGCCCGGTTGGTGGAGCGCTGCTGCCATCTAGCGAAATATACTTGGGTACTTCAGCCGGGTTTAGGGTTAGGGTTAGGGTTAGACTGTTAGGGTTAGGGTTAGACTCTTAGGGTTAGACTCTTAGGGTTAGACTCTTAGGGTTAGGGTTAGGGTTAGGGTTAGACTCTTAGGGTTAGGGTTAGACTCTTAGGGTTAGGGTTAGGGTTAGGGTTAGGGTTAGACTCTTAGGGTTAGGGTTAGACTCTTAGGGTTAGGGTTAGGGTTAGGGTTAGGGTTAGACTCTTAGGGTTAGGGTTAGACTCTTAGGGTTAGGGTTAGGGTTAGGGTTAGGGTTAGACTCTTAGGGTTAGGGTTAGACTCTTAGGGTTAGGGTTAGGGTTAGGGTTAGACTCTTAGGGTTAGGGTTAGGGTTAGGGTTAGGGTTAGACTGTTAGGGTTAGGGTTACGGTTAGACTCTTAGGGTTAGAGTTAGGGTTAGGGTTAGACTCTTAGGGTTAGGGTTAGACTCTAAGGGTTAGGGTTGGGGTTAGGGTTAGGGTTAGACTCTTAGGGTTAGACTCTTAGGGTTAGACTCTTAGGGTTAGGGTTAGACTCTTACTGTTAGGGTTAGGGTTAGGGTTAGGGTTAGACTGTTAGGGTTAGGGTTAGACTCTTAGGGTTAGACTCTTAGGGTTAGGGTTAGGTTTAGGGTTAGGGTTAGGGTTAGACTCTTAGAGTTCGGGTTAGACTCTTAGGGTTAGGGTTAGGGTTAGGGTTAGGGTTAGGGTTAGACTCTTAGGGTTAGGGTTAGACTCTTAGGGTTAGGGTTAGGGTTAGGGTTAGGGTTAGACTCTTAGGGTTAGGGTTAGACTCTTAGGGTTAGGGTTAGGGTTAGGGTTAGGGTTAGACTCTTAGGGTTAGGGTTAGACTCTTAGGGTTAGGGTTAGGGTTAGGGTTAGACTCTTAGGGTTAGGGTTATATTCAGATTAGGGTTAGACTCTTAGGGTTAGGGTTAGGGTTAGGGTTAGACTCTTAGGGTAAGGGTTAGACTTAGGCTCTTAGGGTTAGGGTTAGACTCAGGCTCTTAGGGTGAGGGTTAGACTCAGGCTATTAGGGTGAGGGTTAGACTCAGGCTCTTAGGGTTAGGGTTAGACTCAGTCTCATAGGGTTAGGGTTAGACTCAGGCTCTTAGGGTGAGGGTTAGACTCAGGCTCTTAGGGTTAGGGTTAGACTCAGGCTCTTAGGGTTAGGGTCAGACTCAGTACTATATATTTGGGTACTGCAGCCGCCCTTTTGGTGGAGCGCTGCTGCCATCTAGCGAAATATATTTCGGTACTGCAGCCGGCCCTGTTGGTGGAGCTCTGCTGCCATCTAGCGAAATATACTTGGGTACTGCAGCCGCCCGGTTGGTGGAGCGCTGCTGCCATCTAGCGAAATGTAATTGGGTACTGCAGCCGCCCGGTTGGTGGAGCGCTGCTGCCATCTAGCGAAATATACTTGGGTACTGCAGCCGGCCCTGTTGGTGTAGCGCTGCTGCCATCTAGCGAAATATACTTGGGTACTGCAGCCGCCCGGTTGGTGGAGCGCTGCTGCCATCTAGCGAAATATACTTGGGTACTGCAGCCGGCCCTGTTGGTGGAGCGCTGCTGCCATCTAGCGAAATATATTTGGGTACTGCAGCCGCCCTTTTGGTGGAGCGCTGCTGCCATCTAGCGAAATATATTTGGGTACTGCAGCCGGCCCTGTTGGTGGAGCTCTGCTGCCA
The DNA here is from genome assembly GCF_963210335.1 of Falco punctatus. Classification (NCBI taxonomy): domain Eukaryota; kingdom Metazoa; phylum Chordata; class Aves; order Falconiformes; family Falconidae; genus Falco; species Falco punctatus. Next base: position 987,687 of record NW_027660079.1, read on the forward strand.
TCTAGCGAAATATACTTGGGTACTGCAGCCGCCCTTTTGGTGGAGCGCTGCTGCCATCTAGCGAAATGTAATTGGGTACTGCAGCCGCCCGGTTGGTGGAGCGCTGCTGCCATCTAGCGAAATGTAATTGGGTACTGCAGCCGGCGCTGTTGGTGGAGCGCTGCTGCCATCTAGCGAAATATACTTGGGTACTGCAGCCGCCCGGTTTGTGGAGCGCTGCTGCCATCTAGCGAAATATATTTGGGTACTGCAGCCGGCGCTGTTGGTGGAGCGCTGCTGCCATCTAGCGAAATATACTTGGGTACTGCAGCCGCCCTGTTGGTGGAGCGCTGCTGCCATCTAGCGAAATATACTTGGGTACTGCAGCCGCCCGGTTGGTGGAGCGCTGCTGCCATCTAGCGAAATATATTTGGGTACTGCAGCCGGCCCTGTTGGTGGAGCGCTGCTGCCATCTAGCGAAATATACTTGGGTACTGCAGCCGCCCGGTTGGTGGAGCGCTGCTGCCATCTAGCGAAATATATTTGGGTACTGCAGCCGGCCCTGTTGGTGGAGCGCTGCTGCCATCTAGCGAAATATACTTGGGTACTGCAGCCGCCCGGTTGTTGGAGCGCTGCTGCCATCTAGCGAAATATACTTGGGTACTGCAGCCGGTGCTGTTGGGGGAGCGCTGCTGCCATCTAGCGAAATATATTTGGGTACTGCAGCCGGCGCTGTTGGTGGAGCGCTGCTGCCATCTAGCGAAATATACTTGGGTACTGCAGCCGCCCGGTTGGTGGAGCGCTGCTGCCATCTAGCGAAATATACTTGGGTACTGCAGCCGCCCTTTTGGTGGAGCGCTGCTGCCATCTAGCGAAATATATTTGGGTACTGCAGCCGGCCCTGTTGGTGGAGCGCTGCTGCCATCTAGCGAAATATACTTGGGTACTGCAGCCGCCCGGTTGGTGGAGCGCTGCTGCCATCTAGCGAAATATACTTGGGTACTTCAGCCGGGTTTAGGGTTAGGGTTAGGGTTAGACTGTTAGGGTTAGGGTTAGACTCTTAGGGTTAGACTCTTAGGGTTAGACTCTTAGGGTTAGGGTTAGGGTTAGGGTTAGACTCTTAGGGTTAGGGTTAGACTCTTAGGGTTAGGGTTAGGGTTAGGGTTAGGGTTAGACTCTTAGGGTTAGGGTTAGACTCTTAGGGTTAGGGTTAGGGTTAGGGTTAGGGTTAGACTCTTAGGGTTAGGGTTAGACTCTTAGGGTTAGGGTTAGGGTTAGGGTTAGGGTTAGACTCTTAGGGTTAGGGTTAGACTCTTAGGGTTAGGGTTAGGGTTAGGGTTAGACTCTTAGGGTTAGGGTTAGGGTTAGGGTTAGGGTTAGACTGTTAGGGTTAGGGTTACGGTTAGACTCTTAGGGTTAGAGTTAGGGTTAGGGTTAGACTCTTAGGGTTAGGGTTAGACTCTAAGGGTTAGGGTTGGGGTTAGGGTTAGGGTTAGACTCTTAGGGTTAGACTCTTAGGGTTAGACTCTTAGGGTTAGGGTTAGACTCTTACTGTTAGGGTTAGGGTTAGGGTTAGGGTTAGACTCTTAGGGTTAGGGTTAGACTCTTAGGGTTAGGGTTAGGGTTAGGGTTAGGGTTAGACTCTTAGGGTTAGGGTTAGACTCTTACGGTTAGGGTTAGGGTTAGGCTTAGGGTTAGGCTTAGACTCTTAGGGTTAGGGTTAGACTCTTAGGGTTAGGGTTAGGGTTAGGGTTAGGGTTAGACTCTTAGGGTTAGGGTTAGACTCTTAGGGTTAGGGTTAGGATTAGGGTTAGACTCTTAGGGTTAGGGTTAGACTCTTAGGGTTAGGGTTAGGGTTAGGGTTAGGGTTAGACTCTTAGGGTTAGGGTTAGACTCTTAGGGTTAGGGTTAGGGTTAGGGTTAGACTCTTAGGGTTAGGGTTAGGGTTAGGGTTAGGGTTAGACTGTTAGGGTTAGGGTTACGGTTAGACTCTTAGGGTTAGAGTTAGGGTTAGGGTTAGACTCTTAGGGTTAGGGTTAGACTCTTAGGGTTAGGGTTGGGGTTAGGGTTAGACTCTTAGGGTTAGGGTTAGGGTTAGGGTTAGGGTTAGACTCTTAGGGTTAGGGTTATATTCAGATTAGGGTTAGACTCTTAGGGTTAGGGTTAGGGTTAGGGTTAGACTCTTAGGGTAAGGGTTAGACTCAGGCTCTTAGGGTGAGGGTTAGACTCAGGCTCTTAGGGTGAGGGTTAGACTCAGGCTCTTAGGGTTAGGGTTAGACTCAGGCTCTTAGGGTGAGGGTTAGACTCAGGCTCTTAGGGTTAGGGTTAGACTCAGGCTCTTAGGGTTAGGGTCAGACTCAGTACTATATATTTGGGTACTGCAGCCGCCCTTTTGGTGGAGCGCTGCTGCCATCTAGCGAAATATACTTGGGTATTGCAGCCGGCGCTGTTGGTGGAGCGCTGCTGCCATCTAGCGAAATATATTTGGGTACTGCAGCCGGCCCTGTTGGTGGAGCTCTGCTGCCATCTAGCGAAATATACTTAGGTACTGCAGCCGCCCGGTTGGTGGAGCGCTGCTGCCATCTAGCGAAATATACTTGGGTACTGCAGCCGGCCCTGTTGGTGGAGCGCTGCTGCCATCTAGCGAAATATACTTGGGTACTGCAGCCGCCCGGTTGTTGGAGCGCTGCTGCCATCTAGCGAAATATACTTGGGTACTGCAGCCGGCCCTGTTGGTGGAGCGCTGCTGCCATCTAGCGAAATATACTTGGGTACTGCAGCCGCCCGGTTGTTGGAGCGCTGCTGCCATCTAGCGAAATATACTTGGGTACTGCAGCCGGTGCTGTTGGGGGAGCGCTGCTGCCATCTAGCGAAATATATTTGGGTACTGCAGCCGGCGCTGTTGGTGGAGCGCTGCTGCCATCTAGCGAAATATACTTGGGTACTGCAGCCGCCCGGTTGGTGGAGCGCTGCTGCCATCTAGCGAAATATACTTGGGTACTGCAGCCGCCCTTTTGGTGGAGCGCTGCTGCCATCTAGCGAAATATATTTGGGTACTGCAGCCGGCCCTGTTGGTGGAGCGCTGCTGCCATCTAGCGAAATATACTTGGGTACTGCAGCCGCCCGGTTGGTGGAGCGCTGCTGCCATCTAGCGAAATATACTTGGGTACTTCAGCCGGGTTTAGGGTTAGGGTTAGGGTTAGACTGTTAGGGTTAGGGTTAGACTCTTAGGGTTAGACTCTTAGGGTTAGACTCTTAGGGTTAGGGTTAGGGTTAGGGTTAGACTCTTAGGGTTAGGGTTAGACTCTTAGGGTTAGGGTTAGGGTTAGGGTTAGGGTTAGACTCTTAGGGTTAGGGTTAGACTCTTAGGGTTAGGGTTAGGGTTAGGGTTAGGGTTAGACTCTTAGGGTTAGGGTTAGACTCTTAGGGTTAGGGTTAGGGTTAGGGTTAGGGTTAGACTCTTAGGGTTAGGGTTAGACTCTTAGGGTTAGGGTTAGGGTTAGGGTTAGACTCTTAGGGTTAGGGTTAGGGTTAGGGTTAGGGTTAGACTGTTAGGGTTAGGGTTACGGTTAGACTCTTAGGGTTAGAGTTAGGGTTAGGGTTAGACTCTTAGGGTTAGGGTTAGACTCTAAGGGTTAGGGTTGGGGTTAGGGTTAGGGTTAGACTCTTAGGGTTAGACTCTTAGGGTTAGACTCTTAGGGTTAGGGTTAGACTCTTACTGTTAGGGTTAGGGTTAGGGTTAGGGTTAGACTCTTAGGGTTAGGGTTAGACTCTTAGGGTTAGGGTTAGGGTTAGGGTTAGGGTTAGACTCTTAGGGTTAGGGTTAGACTCTTACGGTTAGGGTTAGGGTTAGGCTTAGGGTTAGGCTTAGACTCTTAGGGTTAGGGTTAGACTCTTAGGGTTAGGGTTAGGGTTAGGGTTAGGGTTAGACTCTTAGGGTTAGGGTTAGACTCTTAGGGTTAGGGTTAGGATTAGGGTTAGACTCTTAGGGTTAGGGTTAGACTCTTAGGGTTAGGGTTAGGGTTAGGGTTAGGGTTAGACTCTTAGGGTTAGGGTTAGACTCTTAGGGTTAGGGTTAGGGTTAGGGTTAGACTCTTAGGGTTAGGGTTAGGGTTAGGGTTAGGGTTAGACTGTTAGGGTTAGGGTTACGGTTAGACTCTTAGGGTTAGAGTTAGGGTTAGGGTTAGACTCTTAGGGTTAGGGTTAGACTCTTAGGGTTAGGGTTGGGGTTAGGGTTAGACTCTTAGGGTTAGGGTTAGGGTTAGGGTTAGGGTTAGACTCTTAGGGTTAGGGTTATATTCAGATTAGGGTTAGACTCTTAGGGTTAGGGTTAGGGTTAGGGTTAGACTCTTAGGGTAAGGGTTAGACTCAGGCTCTTAGGGTGAGGGTTAGACTCAGGCTCTTAGGGTGAGGGTTAGACTCAGGCTCTTAGGGTTAGGGTTAGACTCAGGCTCTTAGGGTGAGGGTTAGACTCAGGCTCTTAGGGTTAGGGTTAGACTCAGGCTCTTAGGGTTAGGGTCAGACTCAGTACTATATATTTGGGTACTGCAGCCGCCCTTTTGGTGGAGCGCTGCTGCCATCTAGCGAAATATACTTGGGTATTGCAGCCGGCGCTGTTGGTGGAGCGCTGCTGCCATCTAGCGAAATATATTTGGGTACTGCAGCCGGCCCTGTTGGTGGAGCTCTGCTGCCATCTAGCGAAATATACTTAGGTACTGCAGCCGCCCGGTTGGTGGAGCGCTGCTGCCATCTAGCGAAATGTAATTGGGTACTGCAGCCGCCCGGTTGGTGGAGCGCTGCTGCCATCTAGCGAAATATACTTGGGTACTGCAGCCGGCCCGGTTGGTGGAGCGCTGCTGCCATCTAGCGAAATATACTTGGGTACTGCAGCCGCCCGGTTTGTGGAGCGCTGCTGCCATCTAGCGAAATATATTTGGGTACTGCAGCCGGCCCTGTTGGTGGAGCGCTGCTGCCATCTAGCGAAATGTAATTGGGTACTGCAGCCGCCCGGTTGGTGTAGCGCTGCTGCCATCTAGCGAAATATACTTGGGTACTGCAGCCGCCCGGTTGGTGGAGCGCTGCTGCCATCTAGCGAAATGTAATTGGGTACTGCAGCCGCCCGGTTGGTGGAGCGCTGCTGCCATCTAGCGAAATATACTTGGGTACTGCAGCCGCCCGGTTGGTGGAGCGCTGCTGCCATCTAGCGAAATATATTTGGGTACTGCAGCCGGCCCTGTTGGTGGAGCGCTGCTGCCATCTAGCGAAATATACTTGGGTACTGCAGCCGCCCGGTTGGTGGAGCGCTGCTGCCATCTAGCGAAATATACTTGGGTACTGCAGCCGGCCCTGTTGGTGGAGCGCTGCTGCCATCTAGCGAAATATACTTGGGTACTGCAGCCGCCCGGTTGTTGGAGCGCTGCTGCCATCTAGCGAAATATACTTGGGTACTGCAGCCGGCGCTGTTGGTGGAGCGCTGCTGCCATCTAGCGAAATATATTTGGGTACTGCAGCCGGCGCTGTTGGTGGAGCGCTGCTGCCATCTAGCGAAATATATTTGGGTACTGCAGCCGGCGCTGTTGGTGGAGCGCTGCTGCCATCTAGCGAAATATATTTGGGTACTGCAGCCGGCCCTGTTGGTGGAGCGCTGCTGCCATCTAGCGAAATATATTTGGGTACTGCTGCCGGCCCTGTTGGTGGAGCGCTGCTGCCATCTAGCGAAATATACTTGGGTACTTCAGCCGGGTTTAGGGTTAGGGTTAGGGTTAGACTGTTAGGGTTAGGGTTAGACTGTTAGGGTTAGACTGTTAGGGTTAGACTCTTAGGGTTAGGGTTAGACTCTTACGGTTAGGGTTAGGGTTAGGGTTAGGGTTAGGGTTAGACTCTTAGGGTTAGGGTTAGACTCTTAGGGTTAGGGTTAGGGTTAGGGTTAGACTCTTAGGGTTAGGGTTAGACTCTTAGGGTTAGGGTTAGGGTTAGGGTTAGGGTTAGATTCTTAGGGTTAGGGTCAGACTCTTAGGGTTAGGGTTAGGGTTAGGGTTAGACTCTTAGGGTTAGGGTTAGGGTTAGGTTAGGGTTAGACTCTTAGGGTTAGGGTTAGGGTTACGGTTAGACTCTTAGGGTTAGAGTTAGGGTTAGGGTTAGACTCTTAAGGTTAGGGTTAGACTCTTAGGGTTAGGGTTGGGGTTAGGGTTAGACTCTTAGGGTTAGGGTTAGACTCTTAGGGTTAAGGTTAGGGTTAGGGTTAGACACTTAGGGTTAGGGTTAGGGTGAGGGTTAGACTCTTAGGGTTAGGGTTATATTCAGATTAGGGTTAGACTCTTAGGGTTAGGGTTAGGGTTAGGGTTAGACTCTTAGGGTAAGGGTTAGACTTAGGCTCTTAGGGTTAGGGTTAGACTCAGGCTCTTAGGGTTAGGGTTAGACTCAGGCTCTTAGGGTGAGGGTTAGACTCAGGCTCTTAGGGTTAGGGTTAGACTCAGGCTCTTAGGGTGAGGGTTAGACTCAGGCTCTTAGGGTTAGGGTTAGACTCAGGCTCTTAGGGTTAGGGTTAGACTCAGGCTCTTAGGGTGAGGGTTAGACTCAGGCTCTTAGGGTTAGGGTTAGACTCAGGCTCTTAGGGTTAGGGTCAGACTCAGTACTATATATTTGGGTACTGCAGCCGCCCTTTTGGTGGAGCGCTGCTGCCATCTAGCGAAATATACTTGGGTATTGCAGCCGGTGCTGTTGGTGGAGCGCTGCTGCCATCTAGCGAAATATATTTGGGTACTGCAGCCGGCCCTGTTGGTGGAGCGCTGCTGCCATCTAGCGAAATATACTTGGGTACTGCAGCCGGCTCTGTTTGTGGAGCGCTGCTGCCATCTAGCGAAATATATTTGGGTACTGCAGCCGGGTTTAGGGTTAGGGTTAGGGTTAGACTGTTAGGGTTAGGGTTAGGTTTAGGGTTAGACTCTTAGGGTTAGACTCTTAGGGTTAGGGTTAGACTCAGTACTATATATTTGGGTAGTGCAGCCACCCTTTTTGTTGAGCGCTGCTGCCATCTAGCGAAATATACTTGAGTACTGCAGCCGGCGCTGTTGGTGGAGCGCTGCTGCCATCTAGCGAAATATACTTTGGTACTGCAGCCGCCCGGTTGGTTGAGCACTGCCGCCGTCTAGCGAAATATACTTGGGTACTGCAGCCGCCCGGTTGTTGGAGCGCTGCTGCCATCTAGCGAAATATATTTGGGTACTGCAGCCGGCGCTGTTGGTGGATCGCTGCTGCCATCTAGCGAAATATATTTGGGTACTGCAGCCGGCGCTGTTTGTGGAGCGCTGCTGCCATCTAGCGAAATATATTTGGGTACTGCAGCCGGCTCTGTTGGTGGAGCGCTGCTGCCATCTAGCGAAATATACTTGGGTACTTCAGCCGGGTTTAGGGTTAGGGTTAGGGTTAGACTGTTAGGGTTAGGGTTAGGGTTAGGGTTAGACTCTTAGGGTTAGACTCTTAGGGTTAGGGTTACACTCTTACGGTTAGGGTTAGGGTTAGGGTTAGGGTTAGGGTTAGACTCTTAGGGTTAGGGTTAGACTCTTAGGGTTAGGGTTAGGGTTAGGGTTAGGGTTAGACTCTTAGGGTTAGGGTTAGACTCTTAGGGTTAGGGTTAGGGTTAGGGTTAGGGTTAGACTCTTAGGGTTAGGGTTAGACTCTTAGGGTTAGGGTTAGGGTTAGGGTTAGACTCTTAGGGTTAGGGTTAGGGTTACGGTTAGACTCTTAGGGTTAGAGTTAGGGTTAGGGTTAGACTCTTAGGGTTAGGGTTAGACTCAGGGTTAGGGTTGGGGTTAGGGTTAGACTCTTAGGGTTAGGGTTAGACTCTTAGGGTTAGAGTTAGGGTTAGGGTTAGGGTTAGACACTTAGGGTTAGGGTTAGGGTGAGGGTTAGACTCTTAGGGTTAGGGTTATATTCAGGGTTAGGGTTAGACTCTTAGGGTTAGGGTTAGGGTTAGGGTTAGACTCTTAGGGTAAGGGTTAGACTTAGGCTCTTAGGGTTAGGGTTAGACTCAGGCTCTTAGGGTGAGGGTTAGACTCAGGCTCTTAGGGTTAGGGTTAGACTCAGGCTCTTAGGGTGAGGGTTAGACTCAGGCTCTTAGGGTTAGGGTTAGACTCAGGCTCTTAGGGTTAGGGTCAGACTCAGTACTATATATTTGGGTACTGCAGCCGCCCTTTTGGTGGAGCGCTGCTGCCATCTAGCGAAATATACTTGGGTATTGCAGCCGGCGCTGTTGGTGGAGCGCTGCTGCCATCTAGCGAAATATAATTGGGTACTGCAGCCGCCCTTTTGGTGGAGCGCTGCTGCCATCTAGCGAAATATACTTGGGTACTGCAGCCGCCCGGTTTGTGGAGCGCTGCTGCCATCTAGCGAAATATATTTGGGTACTGCAGCCGGCGCTGTTGGTGGAGCGCTGCTGCCATCTAGCGAAATATATTTGGGTACTGCAGCCGGCTCTGTTGGTGGAGCGCTGCTGCCATCTAGCGAAATATACTTGGGTACTGCAGCCGCCCGGTTGGTGGAGCGCTGCTGCCATCTAGCGAAATGTAATGGGGTACTGCAGCCGCCCGGTTGGTGTAGCGCTGCTGCCATCTAGCGAAATATACTTGGGTACTGCAGCCGCCCGGTTGGTGGAGCGCTGCTGCCATCTAGCGAAATATACTTGGGTACTGCAGCCGGCCCTGTTGGTGGAGCGCTGCTGCCATCTAGCGAAATATATTTGGGTACTGCAGCCGCCCTTTTGGTGGAGCGCTGCTGCCATCTAGCGAAATATATTTGGGTACTGCAGCCGCCCGGTTGGTGGAGCTCTGCTGCCATCTAGCGAAATATACTTGGGTACTGCAGCCGCCCTTTTGGTGGAGCGCTGCTGCCATCTAGCGAAATGTAATTGGGTACTGCAGCCGCCCGGTTGGTGGAGCGCTGCTGCCATCTAGCGAAATATACTTGGGTACTGCAGCCGGCGCTGTTGGTGGAGCGCTGCTGCCATCTAGCGAAATATACTTGGGTACTGCAGCCGCCCGGTTGGTGGAGCGCTGCTGCCATCTAGCGAAATATATTTGGGTACTGCAGCCGGCCCTGTTGGTGGAGCGCTGCTGCCATCTAGCGAAATATACTTGGGTACTGCAGCCGCCCTTTTGGTGGAGCGCTGCTGCCATCTAGCGAAATATACTTGGGTACTGCAGCCGCCCGGTTGGTGGAGCGCTGCTGCCATCTAGCGAAATATATTTGGGTACTGCAGCCGGCCCTGTTGGTGGAGCGCTGCTGCCATCTAGCGAAATATACTTGGGTACTGCAGCCGCCCGGTTGGTGGAGCGCTGCTGCCATCTAGCGAAATATACTTGGGTACTGCAGCCGGCCCTGTTGGTGGAGCGCTGCTGCCATCTAGCGAAATATACTTGGGTACTGCAGCCGCCCGGTTGTTGGAGCGCTGCTGCCATCTAGCGAAATATACTTGGGTACTGCAGCCGGCGCTGTTGGTGGAGCGCTGCTGCCATCTAGCGAAATATATTTGGGTACTGCAGCCGGCTCTGTTTGTGGAGCGCTGCTGCCATCTAGCGAAATATATTTGGGTACTGCAGTCGGCTCTGTTGGTGGAGCGCTGCTGCCATCTAGCGAAATATACTTGGGTACTTCAGCCGGGTTTAGGGTTAGGGTTAGGGTTAGACTGTTAGGGTTAGGGTTAGGGTTAGACTCTTAGGGTTAGACTCTTAGGGTTAGGGTTAGACTCTTACGGTTAGGGTTAGGGTTAGGGTTAGGGTTAGGGTTAGACTCTTAGGGTTAGGGTTAGACTCTTAGGGTTAGGGTTAGGGTTAGGGTTAGACTCTTAGGGTTAGGGTTAGACTCTTAGGGTTAGGGTTAAGGTTAGGGTTAGGGTTAGACTCTTAGGGTTAGGGTTAGACACTTAGGGTTAGGGTTAGGGTTAGGGTTAGACTCTTAGGGTTAGGGTTAGGGTTAGGGTTAGACTCTTAGGGTTAGGGTTAGGGTTAGGGTTACACTCTTAGGGTTAGGGCTAGGGTTAGGGTTAGACTCTTAGGGTTAGGGTTAGACTTAGGCTCTTAGGGTTAGGGTTAGACTCAGGCTCTTACGGTTAGGGTTAGACTCAGGCTCTTAGGGTTAGGGTTAGACACAGGCTCTTAGGGTTAGGGTCAGATTTAATACTATATATTTGTGTACTGCAGCCGCCCTTTTGGTGGAGCGCTGCTGCCATCTAGCGAAATATACTTGGGTACTGCAGCCGGCGCTGTTGGTGGAGCGCTGCTGCCATCTAGCGAAATATATTTGGGTACTGCAGCCGGCCCTGTTGGTGGAGCGCTGCTGCCATCTAGCGAAATATATTTGGGTACTGCAGCCGCCCTTTTGGTGGAGCGCTGCTGCCATCTAGCGAAATATATTTGGGTACTGCAGCCAGCTCTGTTGGTGGAGCTCTGCTGCCATCTAGCGAAATATAATTGGGTACTGCAGCCGCCCTTTTGGTGGAGTGCTGCTGCCATCTAGCGAAATGTAATTGGGTACTGCAGCCGCCCTGTTGGTGGAGCGCTGCTGCCATCTAGCGAAATATACTTGGGTACTGCAGCCGCCCGGTTGGTGGAGCGCTGCTGCCATCTAGCGAAATATATTTGGGTACTGCAGCCGGCCCTGTTGGTGGAGCGCTGCTGCCATCTAGCGAAATATATTTGGGTACTGCAGCCGCCCGGTTTGTGGAGCGCTGCTGCCATCTAGCGAAATATATTTGGGTACTGCAGCCGGCCCTGTTGGTGGAGCGCTGCTGCCATCTAGCGAAATATACTTGGGTACTGCAGCCGGCCCTGTTGGTGGAGCGCTGCTGCCATCTAGCGAAATATACTTGGGTACTGCAGCCGCCCGGTTGGTGGAGCGCTGCTGCCATCTAGCGAAATATACTTGGGTACTGCAGCCGGCACTGTTGGTGGAGCGCTGCTGCCATCTAGCGAAATATACTTGGGTACTGCAGCCGCCCGGTTGGTGGAGCGCTGCTGCCATCTAGCGAAATATACTTGGGTACTGCAGCCGGCGCTGTTGGTGGAGCTCTGCTGCCATCTAGCGAAATATACTTGGGTACTGCAGCCGCCCGGTTGGTGGAGCGCTGCTGCCATCTAGCGAAATATATTTGGGTACTGCAGCCGGCCCTGTTGGTGGAGCGCTGCTGCCATCTAGCGAAATATACTTGGGTACTGCAGCCGCCCTTTTGGTGGAGCGCTGCTGCCATCTAGCGAAATATACTTGGGTACTGCAGCCGCCCGGTTGGTGGAGCGCTGCTGCCATCTAGCGAAATATATTTGGGTACTGCAGCCGGCCCTGTTGGTGGAGCGCTGCTGCCATCTAGCGAAATATACTTGGGTACTGCAGCCGCCCGGTTGGTGGAGCGCTGCTGCCATCTAGCGAAATATACTTGGGTACTGCAGCCGGCCCTGTTGGTGGAGCGCTGCTGCCATCTAGCGAAATATACTTGGGTACTGCAGCCGCCCGGTTGTTGGAGCGCTGCTGCCATCTAGCGAAATATACTTGGGTACTGCAGCCGGCGCTGTTGGTGGAGCGCTGCTGCCATCTAGCGAAATATATTTGGGTACTGCAGCCGGCTCTGTTTGTGGAGCGCTGCTGCCATCTAGCGAAATATACTTGGGTACTTCAGCCGGGTTTAGGGTTAGGGTTAGGGTTAGACTGTTAGGGTTAGGGTTAGGGTTAGGGTTAGACTCTTAGGGTTAGACTCTTAGGGTTAGGGTTAGACTCTTACGGTTAGGGTTAGGGTTAGGGTTAGGGTTAGGGTTAGACTCTTAGGGTTAGGGTTAGACTCTTAGGGTTAGGGTTAGGGTTAGGGTTAGACTCTTAGGGTTAGGGTTAGACTCTTAGGGTTATGGTTAAGGTTAGGGTTAGGGTTAGACTCTTAGGGTTAGGGTTAGACTCTTAGGGTTAGGGTTAGGGTTAGGGTTAGACTCTTAGGGTTAGGGTTAGGGTTAGGGTTAGACTCTTAGGGTTAGGGTTAGGGTTAGGGTTAGGGTTACACTCTTAGGGTTAGGGTTAGGGTTAGGGTTAGACTCTTAGGGTTAGGGTTAGACTTAGGCTCTTAGGGTTAGGGTTAGACTCAGGCTCTTAGGGTTAGGGTTAGACTCAGGCTCTTACGGTTAGGGTTAGACTCAGGCTCTTAGGGTTAGGGTTAGACACAGGCTCTTAGGGTTAGGGTCAGATTTAATACTATATATTTGTGTACTGCAGCCGCCCTTTTGGTGGAGCGCTGCTGCCATCTAGCGAAATATACTTGGGTACTGCAGCCGGCGCTGTTGGTGGAGCGCTGCTGCCATCTAGCGAAATATACTTTGGTACTGCAGCCGCCCGGTTGGTTGAGCACTGCCGCCGTCTAGCGAAATATACTTGGGTACTGCAGCCGCCCGGTTGGTGGAGCGCTGCTGCCATCTAGCGAAATATATTTGGGTACTGCAGCCGGCGCTGTTGGTGGATCGCTGCTGCCATCTAGCGAAATATATTTGGTGACTGCAGCCGGCCCTGTTTGTGGAGCGCTGCTGCCATCTAGCGAAATATATTTGGGTACTGCAGCCGGCTCTGTTGGTGGAGCGCTGCTGCCATCTAGCGAAATATACTTGGGTACTTCAGCCGGGTTTAGGGTTAGGGTTAGGGTTAGACTGTTAGGGTTAGGGTTAGGGTTAGGGTTAGACTCTTAGGGTTAGACTCTTAGGGTTAGGGTTAGACTCTTACGGTTAGGGTTAGGGTTAGGGTTAGGGTTAGGGTTAGACTCTTAGGGTTAGGGTTAGACTCTTAGGGTTAGGGTTAGGGTTAGGGTTAGACTCTTAGGGTTAGGGTTAGACTCTTAGGGTTAGGGTTAAGGTTAGGGTTAGACTCTTAGGGTTAGGGTTAGGGTTAGGGTTAGACTCTTAGGGTAAGGGTTAGACTTAGGCTCTTAGGGTTAGGGTTAGACTCAGGCTCTTAGGGTTAGGGTTAGACTCAGGCTCTTAGGGTGAGGGTTAGACTCAGGCTCTTAGGGTGAGGGTTAGACTCAGGCTCTTAGGGTTAGGGTTAGACTCAGGCTCTTAGTGTTAGGGTCAGACTCAGTACTATATTTTTGGGTACTGCAGCCGCCCTTTTGGTGGAGCGCTGCTGCCATCTAGCGAAATATACTTGGGTACTGCAGCCGCCCGGTTGGTGGAGCGCTGCTGCCATCTAGCGAAATATATTTGGGTACTGCAGCCGGCCCTGTTGGTGGAGCGCTGCTGCCATCTAGCGAAATATACTTGGGTACTGCAGCCGCCCGGTTGGTGGAGCGCTGCTGCCATCTAGCGAAATATACTTGGGTACTGCAGCCGGCCCTTTTGGTGGAGCGCTGCTGCCATCTAGCGAAATATACTTGGGTACTGCAGCCGCCCGGTTGTTGGAGCGCTGCTGCCATCTAGCGAAATATACTTGGGTACTGCAGCCGGCGCTGTTGGTGGAGCGCTGCTGCCATCTAGCGAAATATATTTGGGTACTGCAGCCGGCTCTGTTTGTGGAGCGCTGCTGCCATCTAGCGAAATATATTTGGGTACTGCAGCCGGCCCTGTTGGTGGAGCGCTGCTGCCATCTAGCGAAATATACTTGGGTACTTCAGCCGGGTTTAGGGTTAGGGTTAGGGTTAGACTGTTAGGGTTAGGGTTAGGGTTAGGGTTAGACTCTTAGGGTTAGACTCTTAGGGTTAGGGTTAGACTCTTACGGTTAGGGTTAGGGTTAGGGTTAGGGTTAGGGTTAGACTCTTAGGGTTAGGGTTAGACTCTTAGGGTTAGGGTTAGGGTTAGGGTTAGACTCTTAGGGTTAGGGTTAGACTCTTAGGGTTAGGGTTAGGGTTAGACTCTTAGGGTTAGGGTTAGACTCTTAGGGTTAGGGTTAGGGTTAGGGTTAGACTCTTAGGGTTAGGGTTAGGGTTAGGGTTAGACTCTTAGGGTTAGGGTTAGGGTTAGGGTTAGGGTTACACTCTTAGGGTTAGGGTTAGGGTTAGGGTTAGACTCTTAGGGTTAGGGTTAGACTTAGGCTCTTAGGGTTAGGGTTAGACTCAGGCTCTTAGGGTTAGGGTTAGACTCAGGCTCTTACGGTTAGGGTTAGACTCAGGCTCTTAGGGTTAGGGTTAGACACAGGCTCTTAGGGTTAGGGTCAGATTTAATACTATATATTTGTGTACTGCAGCCGCCCTTTTGGTGGAGCGCTGCTGCCATCTAGCGAAATATACTTGGGTACTGCAGCCGGCGCTGTTGGTCGAGCGCTGCTGCCATCTAGCGAAATATATTTGGGTACTGCAGCCGGCCCTGTTGGTGGAGCGCTGCTGCCATCTAGCGAAATATATTTGGGTACTGCAGCCGCCCTTTTGGTGGAGCGCTGCTGCCATCTAGCGAAATATAATTGGGTACTGCAGCCAGCTCTGTTGGTGGAGCTCTGCTGCCATCTAGCGAAATATAATTGGGTACTGCAGCCGGCCTTTTGGTGGAGCGCTGCTGCCATCTAGCGAAATGTAATTGGGTACTGCAGCCGCCCTGTTGGTGGAGCGCTGCTGCCATCTAGCGAAATATACTTGGGTACTGCAGCCGGCCGGTTGGTGGAGCGCTGCTGCCATCTAGCGAAATATATTTGGGTACTGCAGCCGGCCCTGTTGGTGGAGCGCTGCTGCCATCTAGCGAAATATACTTGGGTACTGCAGCCGGCCCTGTTGGTGGAGCGCTGCTGCCATCTAGCGAAATATACTTGGGTACTGCAGCCAGCTCTGTTGGTGGAGCTCTGCTGCCATCTAGCGAAATATAATTGGGTACTGCAGCCGCCCGGTTGGTGGAGCGCTGCTGCCATCTAGCGAAATGTAATTGGGTACTGCAGCCGCCCTGTTGGTGGAGCGCTGCTGCCATCTAGCGAAATATACTTGGGTACTGCAGCCGCCCGGTTGGTGGAGCGCTGCTGCCATCTAGCGAAATATATTTGGGTACTGCAGCCGGCCCTTTTGGTGGAGCGCTGCTGCCATCTAGCGAAATATACTTGGGTACTGCAGCCGCCCGGTTGGTGGAGCGCTGCTGCCATCTAGCGAAATATACTTGTGTACTTCAGCCGGGTTTAGGGTTAGGGTTAGGGTTAGACTGTTAGGGTTAGGGTTAGACTCTTAGGGTTAGACTCTTAGGGTTAGGGTTAGGTTTAGGGTTAGGGTTAGGGTTAGAC
Source organism: Falco punctatus (assembly GCF_963210335.1). Lineage (NCBI taxonomy): Eukaryota > Metazoa > Chordata > Aves > Falconiformes > Falconidae > Falco > Falco punctatus. Next base: position 1,002,876 of record NW_027660079.1, read on the forward strand.
TCTTAGAGTTCGGGTTAGACTCTTAGGGTTAGGGTTAGGGTTAGGGTTAGGGTTAGGGTTAGACTCTTAGGGTTAGGGTTAGACTCTTAGGGTTAGGGTTAGGGTTAGGGTTAGGGTTAGACTCTTAGGGTTAGGGTTAGACTCTTAGGGTTAGGGTTAGGGTTAGGGTTAGGGTTAGACTCTTAGGGTTAGGGTTAGACTCTTAGGGTTAGGGTTAGGGTTAGGGTTAGACTCTTAGGGTTAGGGTTATATTCAGATTAGGGTTAGACTCTTAGGGTTAGGGTTAGGGTTAGGGTTAGACTCTTAGTGTAAGGGTTAGACTTAGGCTCTTAGGGTTAGGGTTAGACTCAGGCTCTTAGGGTGAGGGTTAGACTCAGGCTATTAGGGTGAGGGTTAGACTCAGGCTCTTAGGGTTAGGGTTAGACTCAGTCTCTTAGGGTTAGGGTTAGACTCAGGCTCTTAGGGTGAGGGTTAGACTCAGGCTCTTAGGGTTAGGGTTAGACTCAGGCTCTTAGGGTTAGGGTCAGACTCAGTACTATATATTTGGGTACTGCAGCCGCCCTTTTGGTGGAGCGCTGCTGCCATCTAGCGAAATATACTTGGGTATTGCAGCCGGCGCTGTTGGTGGAGCGCTGCTGCCATCTAGCGAAATATATTTGGGTACTGCAGCCGGCCCTGTTGGTGGAGCTCTGCTGCCATCTAGCGAAATATACTTGGGTACTGCAGCCGCCCTGTTGGTGGAGCGCTGCTGCCATCTAGCGAAATGTAATTGGGTACTGCAGCCGCCCGGTTGGTGGAGCGCTGCTGCCATCTAGCGAAATATACTTGGGTACTGCAGCCGGCCCTGTTGGTGGAGCGCTGCTGCCATCTAGCGAAATATACTTGGGTACTGCAGCCGCCCGGTTTGTGGAGCGCTGCTGCCATCTAGCGAAATATATTTGGGTACTGCAGCCGGCCCTGTTGGTGGAGCGCTGCTGCCATCTAGCGAAATGTAATTGGGTACTGCAGCCGCCCGGTTGGTGTAGCGCTGCTGCCATCTAGCGAAATATACTTGGGTACTGCAGCCGCCCGGTTGGTGGAGCGCTGCTGCCATCTAGCGAAATGTAATGGGGTACTGCAGCCGCCCGGTTGGTGTAGCGCTGCTGCCATCTAGCGAAATATACTTGGGTACTGCAGCCGCCCGGTTGGTGGAGCGCTGCTGCCATCTAGCGAAATATACTTGGGTACTGCAGCCGGCCCTGTTGGTGGAGCGCTGCTGCCATCTAGCGAAATATATTTGGGTACTGCAGCCGCCCTTTTGGTGGAGCGCTGCTGCCATCTAGCGAAATATATTTGGGTACTGCAGCCGGCCCTGTTGGTGGAGCTCTGCTGCCATCTAGCGAAATATACTTGGGTACTGCAGCCGCCCTTTTGGTGGAGCGCTGCTGCCATCTAGCGAAATGTAATTGGGTACTGCAGCCGCCCGGTTGGTGGAGCGCTGCTGCCATCTAGCGAAATGTAATTGGGTACTGCAGCCGGCGCTGTTGGTGGAGCGCTGCTGCCATCTAGCGAAATATACTTGGGTACTGCAGCCGCCCGGTTTGTGGAGCGCTGCTGCCATCTAGCGAAATATATTTGGGTACTGCAGCCGGCGCTGTTGGTGGAGCGCTGCTGCCATCTAGCGAAATATACTTGGGTACTGCAGCCGCCCTGTTGGTGGAGCGCTGCTGCCATCTAGCGAAATATACTTGGGTACTGCAGCCGCCCGGTTGGTGGAGCGCTGCTGCCATCTAGCGAAATATATTTGGGTACTGCAGCCGGCCCTGTTGGTGGAGCGCTGCTGCCATCTAGCGAAATATACTTGGGTACTGCAGCCGCCCGGTTGGTGGAGCGCTGCTGCCATCTAGCGAAATATACTTGGGTACTGCAGCCGGCCCTGTTGGTGGAGCGCTGCTGCCATCTAGCGAAATATACTTGGGTACTGCAGCCGCCCGGTTGTTGGAGCGCTGCTGCCATCTAGCGAAATATACTTGGGTACTGCAGCCGGTGCTGTTGGTGGAGCGCTGCTGCCATCTAGCGAAATATATTTGGGTACTGCAGCCGGCGCTGTTGGTGGAGCGCTGCTGCCATCTAGCGAAATATACTTGGGTACTGCAGCCGCCCGGTTGGTGGAGCGCTGCTGCCATCTAGCGAAATATACTTGGGTACTGCAGCCGCCCTTTTGGTGGAGCGCTGCTGCCATCTAGCGAAATATATTTGGGTACTGCAGCCGGCCCTGTTGGTGGAGCGCTGCTGCCATCTAGCGAAATATACTTGGGTACTGCAGCCGCCCGGTTGGTGGAGCGCTGCTGCCATCTAGCGAAATATACTTGGGTACTTCAGCCGGGTTTAGGGTTAGGGTTAGGGTTAGACTGTTAGGGTTAGGGTTAGACTCTTAGGGTTAGACTCTTAGGGTTAGACTCTTAGGGTTAGGGTTAGGGTTAGGGTTAGACTCTTAGGGTTAGGGTTAGACTCTTAGGGTTAGGGTTAGGGTTAGGGTTAGGGTTAGACTCTTAGGGTTAGGGTTAGACTCTTAGGGTTAGGGTTAGGGTTAGGGTTAGGGTTAGACTCTTAGGGTTAGGGTTAGACTCTTAGGGTTAGGGTTAGGGTTAGGGTTAGGGTTAGACTCTTAGGGTTAGGGTTAGACTCTTAGGGTTAGGGTTAGGGTTAGGGTTAGACTCTTAGGGTTAGGGTTAGGGTTAGGGTTAGGGTTAGACTGTTAGGGTTAGGGTTACGGTTAGACTCTTAGGGTTAGAGTTAGGGTTAGGGTTAGACTCTTAGGGTTAGGGTTAGACTCTAAGGGTTAGGGTTGGGGTTAGGGTTAGGGTTAGACTCTTAGGGTTAGACTCTTAGGGTTAGACTCTTAGGGTTAGGGTTAGACTCTTACTGTTAGGGTTAGGGTTAGGGTTAGGGTTAGACTCTTAGGGTTAGGGTTAGACTCTTAGGGTTAGGGTTAGGGTTAGGGTTAGGGTTAGACTCTTAGGGTTAGGGTTAGACTCTTACGGTTAGGGTTAGGGTTAGGCTTAGGGTTAGGCTTAGACTCTTAGGGTTAGGGTTAGACTCTTAGGGTTAGGGTTAGGGTTAGAGTTAGGGTTAGACTCTTAGGGTTAGGGTTAGACTCTTAGGGTTAGGGTTAGGGTTAGGGTTAGACTCTTAGGGTTAGGGTTAGACTCTTAGGGTTAGGGTTAGGGTTAGGGTTAGGGTTAGACTCTTAGGGTTAGGGTTAGACTCTTAGGGTTAGGGTTAGGGTTAGGGTTAGGGTTAGACTCTTAGGGTTAGGGTTAGACTCTTAGGGTTAGGGTTAGGGTTAGGGTTAGACTCTTAGGGTTAGGGTTAGGGTTACGGTTAGACTCTTAGGGTTAGAGTTAGGGTTAGGGTTAGACTCTTAGGGTTAGGGTTAGACTCAGGGTTAGGGTTGGGGTTAGGGTTAGACTCTTAGGGTTAGGGTTAGACTCTTAGGGTTAGAGTTAGGGTTAGGGTTAGGGTTAGACACTTAGGGTTAGGGTTAGGGTGAGGGTTAGACTCTTAGGGTTAGGGTTATATTCAGGGTTAGGGTTAGACTCTTAGGGTTAGGGTTAGGGTTAGGGTTAGACTCTTAGGGTAAGGGTTAGACTTAGGCTCTTAGGGTTAGGGTTAGACTCAGGCTCTTAGGGTGAGGGTTAGACTCAGGCTCTTAGGGTTAGGGTTAGACTCAGGCTCTTAGGGTGAGGGTTAGACTCAGGCTCTTAGGGTTAGGGTTAGACTCAGGCTCTTAGGGTTAGGGTCAGACTCAGTACTATATATTTGGGTACTGCAGCCGCCCTTTTGGTGGAGCGCTGCTGCCATCTAGCGAAATATACTTGGGTATTGCAGCCGGCGCTGTTGGTGGAGCGCTGCTGCCATCTAGCGAAATATATTTGGGTACTGCAGCCGGCCCTGTTGGTGGAGCGCTGCTGCCATCTAGCGAAATATAATTGGGTACTGCAGCCGCCCTTTTGGTGGAGCGCTGCTGCCATCTAGCGAAATATACTTGGGTACTGCAGCCGCCCGGTTGGTGGAGCGCTGCTGCCATCTAGCGAAATATATTTGGGTACTGCAGCCGGCGCTGTTGGTGGAGCGCTGCTGCCATCTAGCGAAATATATTTGGGTACTGCAGCCGGCTCTGTTGGTGGAGCGCTGCTGCCATCTAGCGAAATATACTTGGGTACTGCAGCCGCCCGGTTGGTGGAGCGCTGCTGCCATCTAGCGAAATGTAATGGGGTACTGCAGCCGCCCGGTTGGTGTAGCGCTGCTGCCATCTAGCGAAATATACTTGGGTACTGCAGCCGCCCGGTTGGTGGAGCGCTGCTGCCATCTAGCGAAATATACTTGGGTACTGCAGCCGGCCCTGTTGGTGGAGCGCTGCTGCCATCTAGCGAAATATATTTGGGTACTGCAGCCGCCCTTTTGGTGGAGCGCTGCTGCCATCTAGCGAAATATATTTGGGTACTGCAGCCGCCCGGTTGGTGGAGCTCTGCTGCCATCTAGCGAAATATACTTGGGTACTGCAGCCGCCCTTTTGGTGGAGCGCTGCTGCCATCTAGCGAAATGTAATTGGGTACTGCAGCCGCCCGGTTGGTGGAGCGCTGCTGCCATCTAGCGAAATATACTTGGGTACTGCAGCCGGCCCCGTTGGTGGAGCGCTGCTGCCATCTAGCGAAATATACTTGGGTACTGCAGCCGCCCGGTTGGTGGAGCGCTGCTGCCATCTAGCGAAATATATTTGGGTACTGCAGCCGGCCCTGTTGGTGGAGCGCTGCTGCCATCTAGCGAAATATACTTGGGTACTGCAGCCGCCCTTTTGGTGGAGCGCTGCTGCCATCTAGCGAAATATACTTGGGTACTGCAGCCGCCCGGTTGGTGGAGCGCTGCTGCCATCTAGCGAAATATATTTGGGTACTGCAGCCGGCCCTGTTGGTGGAGCGCTGCTGCCATCTAGCGAAATATACTTGGGTACTGCAGCCGCCCGGTTGGTGGAGCGCTGCTGCCATCTAGCGAAATATACTTGGGTACTGCAGCCGGCGCTGTTGGTGGAGCGCTGCTGCCATCTAGCGAAATATATTTGGGTACTGCAGCCGGCTCTGTTTGTGGAGCGCTGCTGCCATCTAGCGAAATATATTTGGGTACTGCAGTCGGCTCTGTTGGTGGAGCGCTGCTGCCATCTAGCGAAATATACTTGGGTACTTCAGCCGGGTTTAGGGTTAGGGTTAGGGTTAGACTGTTAGGGTTAGGGTTAGGGTTAGGGTTAGACTCTTAGGGTTAGACTCTTAGGGTTAGGGTTAGACTCTTACGGTTAGGGTTAGGGTTAGGGTTAGGGTTAGGGTTAGACTCTTAGGGTTAGGGTTAGACTCTTAGGGTTAGGGTTAGGGTTAGGGTTAGACTCTTAGGGTTAGGGTTAGACTCTTAGGGTTAGGGTTAAGGTTAGGGTTAGGGTTAGACTCTTAGGGTTAGGGTTAGACTCTTAGGGTTAGGGTTAGGGTTAGGGTTAGACTCTTAGGGTTAGGGTTAGACTCTTAGGGTTAGGGTTAGGGTTAGGGTTAGGGTTAGATTCTTAGGGTTAGGGTCAGACTCTTAGGGTTAGGGTTAGGGTTAGGGTTAGACTCTTAGGGTTAGGGTTAGGGTTAGGTTAGGGTTAGACTCTTAGGGTTAGGGTTAGGGTTACGGTTAGACTCTTAGGGTTAGAGTTAGGGTTAGGGTTAGACTCTTAAGGTTAGGGTTAGACTCTTAGGGTTAGGGTTGGGGTTAGGGTTAGACTCTTAGGGTTAGGGTTAGACTCTTAGGGTTAAGGTTAGGGTTAGGGTTAGACACTTAGGGTTAGGGTTAGGGTGAGGGTTAGACTCTTAGGGTTAGGGTTATATTCAGATTAGGGTTAGACTCTTAGGGTTAGGGTTAGGGTTAGGGTTAGACTCTTAGGGTAAGGGTTAGACTTAGGCTCTTAGGGTTAGGGTTAGACTCAGGCTCTTAGGGTTAGGGTTAGACTCAGGCTCTTAGGGTGAGGGTTAGACTCAGGCTCTTAGGGTTAGGGTTAGACTCAGGCTCTTAGGGTGAGGGTTAGACTCAGGCTCTTAGGGTTAGGGTTAGACTCAGGCTCTTAGGGTGAGGGTTAGACTCAGGCTCTTAGGGTGAGGGTTAGACTCAGGCTCTTAGGGTGAGGGTTAGACTCAGGCTCTTAGGGTTAGGGTCAGACTCAGTACTATATATTTGGGTACTGCAGCCGCCCTTTTGGTGGAGCGCTGCTGCCATCTAGCGAAATATACTTGGGTATTGCAGCCGGTGCTGTTGGTGGAGCGCTGCTGCCATCTAGCGAAATATATTTGGGTACTGCAGCCGGCCCTGTTGGTGGAGCGCTGCTGCCATCTAGCGAAATATACTTGGGTACTGCAGCCGGCTCTGTTGGTGGAGCGCTGCTGCCATCTAGCGAAATATATTTGGGTACTGCAGCCGGGTTTAGGGTTAGGGTTAGGGTTAGACTGTTAGGGTTAGGGTTAGGTTTAGGGTTAGACTCTTAGGGTTAGACTCTTAGGGTTAGGGTTAGACTCAGTACTATATATTTGGGTAGTGCAGCCACCCTTTTTGTGGAGCGCTGCTGCCATCTAGCGAAATATACTTGAGTACTGCAGCCGGCGCTGTTGGTGGAGCGCTGCTGCCATCTAGCGAAATATACTTTGGTACTGCAGCCGCCCGGTTGGTTGAGCACTGCCGCCGTCTAGCGAAATATACTTGGGTACTGCAGCCGCCCTTTTGGTGGAGCGCTGCTGCCATCTAGCGAAATATATTTGGGTACTGCAGCCGGCGCTGTTGGTGGATCGCTGCTGCCATCTAGCGAAATATATTTGGGTACTGCAGCCGGCGCTGTTTGTGGAGCGCTGCTGCCATCTAGCGAAATATATTTGGGTACTGCAGCCGGCTCTGTTGGTGGAGCGCTGCTGCCATCTAGCGAAATATACTTGGGTACTTCAGCCGGGTTTAGGGTTAGGGTTAGGGTTAGACTGTTAGGGTTAGGGTTAGGGTTAGGGTTAGACTCTTAGGGTTAGACTCTTAGGGTTAGGGTTACACTCTTACGGTTAGGGTTAGGGTTAGGGTTAGGGTTAGGGTTAGACTCTTAGGGTTAGGGTTAGACTCTTAGGGTTAGGGTTAGGGTTAGGGTTAGGGTTAGACTCTTAGGGTTAGGGTTAGACTCTTAGGGTTAGGGTTAGGGTTAGGGTTAGGGTTAGACTCTTAGGGTTAGGGTTAGACTCTTAGGGTTAGGGTTAGGGTTAGGGTTAGACTCTTAGGGTTAGGGTTAGGGTTACGGTTAGACTCTTAGGGTTAGAGTTAGGGTTAGGGTTAGACTCTTAGGGTTAGGGTTAGACTCAGGGTTAGGGTTGGGGTTAGGGTTAGACTCTTAGGGTTAGGGTTAGACTCTTAGGGTTAGAGTTAGGGTTAGGGTTAGGGTTAGACACTTAGGGTTAGGGTTAGGGTGAGGGTTAGACTCTTAGGGTTAGGGTTATATTCAGGGTTAGGGTTAGACTCTTAGGGTTAGGGTTAGGGTTAGGGTTAGACTCTTAGGGTAAGGGTTAGACTTAGGCTCTTAGGGTTAGGGTTAGACTCAGGCTCTTAGGGTGAGGGTTAGACTCAGGCTCTTAGGGTTAGGGTTAGACTCAGGCTCTTAGGGTGAGGGTTAGACTCAGGCTCTTAGGGTTAGGGTTAGACTCAGGCTCTTAGGGTTAGGGTCAGACTCAGTACTATATATTTGGGTACTGCAGCCGCCCTTTTGGTGGAGCGCTGCTGCCATCTAGCGAAATATACTTGGGTATTGCAGCCGGCGCTGTTGGTGGAGCGCTGCTGCCATCTAGCGAAATATAATTGGGTACTGCAGCCGCCCTTTTGGTGGAGCGCTGCTGCCATCTAGCGAAATATACTTGGGTACTGCAGCCGCCCGGTTTGTGGAGCGCTGCTGCCATCTAGCGAAATATATTTGGGTACTGCAGCCGGCGCTGTTGGTGGAGCGCTGCTGCCATCTAGCGAAATATATTTGGGTACTGCAGCCGGCTCTGTTGGTGGAGCGCTGCTGCCATCTAGCGAAATATACTTGGGTACTGCAGCCGCCCGGTTGGTGGAGCGCTGCTGCCATCTAGCGAAATGTAATGGGGTACTGCAGCCGCCCGGTTGGTGTAGCGCTGCTGCCATCTAGCGAAATATACATGGGTACTGCAGCCGCCCGGTTGGTGGAGCGCTGCTGCCATCTAGCGAAATATACTTGGGTACTGCAGCCGGCCCTGTTGGTGGAGCGCTGCTGCCATCTAGCGAAATATATTTGGGTACTGCAGCCGCCCTTTTGGTGGAGCGCTGCTGCCATCTAGCGAAATATATTTGGGTACTGCAGCCGCCCGGTTGGTGGAGCTCTGCTGCCATCTAGCGAAATATACTTGGGTACTGCAGCCGCCCTTTTGGTGGAGCGCTGCTGCCATCTAGCGAAATGTAATTGGGTACTGCAGCCGCCCGGTTGGTGGAGCGCTGCTGCCATCTAGCGAAATATACTTGGGTACTGCAGCCGGCGCTGTTGGTGGAGCGCTGCTGCCATCTAGCGAAATATACTTGGGTACTGCAGCCGCCCGGTTGGTGGAGCGCTGCTGCCATCTAGCGAAATATATTTGGGTACTGCAGCCGGCCCTGTTGGTGGAGCGCTGCTGCCATCTAGCGAAATATACTTGGGTACTGCAGCCGCCCTTTTGGTGGAGCGCTGCTGCCATCTAGCGAAATATACTTGGGTACTGCAGCCGCCCGGTTGGTGGAGCGCTGCTGCCATCTAGCGAAATATATTTGGGTACTGCAGCCGGCCCTGTTGGTGGAGCGCTGCTGCCATCTAGCGAAATATACTTGGGTACTGCAGCCGCCCGGTTGGTGGAGCGCTGCTGCCATCTAGCGAAATATACTTGGGTACTGCAGCCGGCCCTGTTGGTGGAGCGCTGCTGCCATCTAGCGAAATATACTTGGGTACTGCAGCCGCCCGGTTGTTGGAGCGCTGCTGCCATCTAGCGAAATATACTTGGGTACTGCAGCCGGCGCTGTTGGTGGAGCGCTGCTGCCATCTAGCGAAATATATTTGGGTACTGCAGCCGGCTCTGTTTGTGGAGCGCTGCTGCCATCTAGCGAAATATATTTGGGTACTGCAGTCGGCTCTGTTGGTGGAGCGCTGCTGCCATCTAGCGAAATATACTTGGGTACTTCAGCCGGGTTTAGGGTTAGGGTTAGGGTTAGACTGTTAGGGTTAGGGTTAGGGTTAGACTCTTAGGGTTAGACTCTTAGGGTTAGGGTTAGACTCTTACGGTTAGGGTTAGGGTTAGGGTTAGGGTTAGGGTTAGACTCTTAGGGTTAGGGTTAGACTCTTAGGGTTAGGGTTAGGGTTAGGGTTAGACTCTTAGGGTTAGGGTTAGACTCTTAGGGTTAGGGTTAAGGTTAGGGTTAGGGTTAGACTCTTAGGGTTAGGGTTAGACACTTAGGGTTAGGGTTAGGGTTAGGGTTAGACTCTTAGGGTTAGGGTTAGGGTTAGGGTTAGACTCTTAGGGTTAGGGTTAGGGTTAGGGTTACACTCTTAGGGTTAGGGTTAGGGTTAGGGTTAGACTCTTAGGGTTAGGGTTAGACTTAGGCTCTTAGGGTTAGGGTTAGACTCAGGCTCTTAGGGTTAGGGTTAGACTCAGGCTCTTACGGTTAGGGTTAGACTCAGGCTCTTAGGGTTAGGGTTAGACACAGGCTCTTAGGGTTAGGGTCAGATTTAATACTATATATTTGTGTACTGCAGCCGCCCTTTTGGTGGAGCGCTGCTGCCATCTAGCGAAATATACTTGGGTACTGCAGCCGGCGCTGTTGGTGGAGCGCTGCTGCCATCTAGCGAAATATATTTGGGTACTGCAGCCGCCCGGTTGGTGGAGCGCTGCTGCCATCTAGCGAAATATATTTGGGTACTGCAGCCAGCTCTGTTGGTGGAGCTCTGCTGCCATCTAGCGAAATATAATTGGGTACTGCAGCCGGCCTTTTGGTGGAGTGCTGCTGCCATCTAGCGAAATGTAATTGGGTACTGCAGCCGCCCTGTTGGTGGAGCGCTGCTGCCATCTAGCGAAATATACTTGGGTACTGCAGCCGCCCGGTTGGTGGAGCGCTGCTGCCATCTAGCGAAATATATTTGGGTACTGCAGCCGGCCCTGTTGGTGGAGCGCTGCTGCCATCTAGCGAAATATACTTGGGTACTGCAGCCGCCCGGTTGGTGGAGCGCTGCTGCCATCTAGCGAAATATACTTGGGTACTGCAGCCGGCCCTGTTGGTGGAGCGCTGCTGCCATCTAGCGAAATATACTTGGGTACTGCAGCCGCCCGGTTGGTGGAGCGCTGCTGCCATCTAGCGAAATATACTTGGGTACTGCAGCCGGCACTGTTGGTGGAGCGCTGCTGCCATCTAGCGAAATATACTTGGGTACTGCAGCCGCCCGGTTGGTGGAGCGCTGCTGCCATCTAGCGAAATATACTTGGGTACTGCAGCCGGCGCTGTTGGTGGAGCTCTGCTGCCATCTAGCGAAATATACTTGGGTACTGCAGCCGCCCGGTTGGTGGAGCGCTGCTGCCATCTAGCGAAATATATTTGGGTACTGCAGCCGGCCCTGTTGGTGGAGCGCTGCTGCCATCTAGCGAAATATACTTGGGTACTGCAGCCGCCCTTTTGGTGGAGCGCTGCTGCCATCTAGCGAAATATACTTGGGTACTGCAGCCGCCCGGTTGGTGGAGCGCTGCTGCCATCTAGCGAAATATATTTGGGTACTGCAGCCGGCCCTGTTGGTGGAGCGCTGCTGCCATCTAGCGAAATATACTTGGGTACTGCAGCCGCCCGGTTGGTGGAGCGCTGCTGCCATCTAGCGAAATATACTTGGGTACTGCAGCCGGCCCTGTTGGTGGAGCGCTGCTGCCATCTAGCGAAATATACTTGGGTACTGCAGCCGCCCGGTTGTTGGAGCGCTGCTGCCATCTAGCGAAATATACTTGGGTACTGCAGCCGCCCTTTTGGTGGAGCGCTGCTGCCATCTAGCGAAATATATTTGGGTACTGCAGCCGGCTCTGTTGGTGGAGCGCTGCTGCCATCTAGCGAAATATATTTGGGTACTGCAGTCGGCTCTGTTGGTGGAGCGCTGCTGCCATCTAGCGAAATATACTTGGGTACTTCAGCCGGGTTTAGGGTTAGGGTTAGGGTTAGACTGTTAGGGTTAGGGTTAGGGTTAGGGTTAGACTCTTAGGGTTAGACTCTTAGGGTTAGGGTTAGACTCTTACGGTTAGGGTTAGGGTTAGGGTTAGGGTTAGGGTTAGACTCTTAGGGTTAGGGTTAGACTCTTAGGGTTAGGGTTAGGGTTAGGGTTAGACTCTTAGGGTTAGGGTTAGACTCTTAGGGTTATGGTTAAGGTTAGGGTTAGGGTTAGACTCTTAGGGTTAGGGTTAGACTCTTAGGGTTAGGGTTAGGGTTAGGGTTAGACTCTTAGGGTTAGGGTTAGGGTTAGGGTTAGACTCTTAGGGTTAGGGTTAGGGTTAGGGTTAGGGTTACACTCTTAGGGTTAGGGTTAGGGTTAGGGTTAGACTCTTAGGGTTAGGGTTAGACTTAGGCTCTTAGGGTTAGGGTTAGACTCAGGCTCTTAGGGTTAGGGTTAGACTCAGGCTCTTACGGTTAGGGTTAGACTCAGGCTCTTAGGGTTAGGGTTAGACACAGGCTCTTAGGGTTAGGGTCAGATTTAATACTATATATTTGTGTACTGCAGCCGCCCTTTTGGTGGAGCGCTGCTGCCATCTAGCGAAATATACTTGGGTACTGCAGCCGGCGCTGTTGGTGGAGCGCTGCTGCCATCTAGCGAAATATACTTTGGTACTGCAGCCGCCCGGTTGGTTGAGCACTGCCGCCGTCTAGCGAAATATACGTGGGTACTGCAGCCGCCCTTTTGGTGGAGCGCTGCTGCCATCTAGCGAAATATATTTGGGTACTGCAGCCGGCGCTGTTGGTGGATCGCTGCTGCCATCTAGCGAAATATATTTGGTGACTGCAGCCGGCCCTGTTTGTGGAGCGCTGCTGCCATCTAGCGAAATATATTTGGGTACTGCAGCCGGCTCTGTTGGTGGAGCGCTGCTGCCATCTAGCGAAATATACTTGGGTACTTCAGCCGGGTTTAGGGTTAGGGTTAGGGTTAGACTCTTAGGGTTAGGGTTAGGGTTAGGGTTAGACTCTTAGGGTTAGACTCTTAGGGTTAGGGTTAGACTCTTACGGTTAGGGTTAGGGTTAGGGTTAGGGTTAGACTCTAAGGGTTAGGGTTAGGGTTAGACTCTTAGGGTTAGGGTTAGACTCTTAGGGTTAGGGTTAGGGTTAGGGTTAGACTCTTAGGGTTAGGGTTAGACTCTTAGGGTTAGGGTTAAGGTTAGGGTTAGACTCTTAGGGTTAGGGTTAGGGTTAGGGTTAGACTCTTAGGGTAAGGGTTAGACTTAGGCTCTTAGGGTTAGGGTTAGACTCAGGCTCTTAGGGTTAGGGTTAGACTCAGGCTCTTAGGGTGAGGGTTAGACTCAGGCTCTTAGGGTGAGGGTTAGACTCAGGCTCTTAGGGTTAGGGTTAGACTCAGGCTCTTAGTGTTAGGGTCAGACTCAGTACTATATTTTTGGGTACTGCAGCCGCCCTTTTGGTGGAGCGCTGCTGCCATCTAGCGAAATATACTTGGGTACTGCAGCCGCCCGGTTGGTGGAGCGCTGCTGCCATCTAGCGAAATATATTTGGGTACTGCAGCCGGCCCTGTTGGTGGAGCGCTGCTGCCATCTAGCGAAATATACTTGGGTACTGCAGCCGCCCGGTTGGTGGAGCGCTGCTGCCATCTAGCGAAATATACTTGGGTACTGCAGCCGGCCCTTTTGGTGGAGCGCTGCTGCCATCTAGCGAAATATACTTGGGTACTGCAGCCGCCCGGTTGTTGGAGCGCTGCTGCCATCTAGCGAAATATACTTGGGTACTGCAGCCGGCGCTGTTGGTGGAGCGCTGCTGCCATCTAGCGAAATATATTTGGGTACTGCAGCCGGCTCTGTTTGTGGAGCGCTGCTGCCATCTAGCGAAATATATTTGGGTACTGCAGCCGGCCCTGTTGGTGGAGCGCTGCTGCCATCTAGCGAAATATACTTGGGTACTTCAGCCGGGTTTAGGGTTAGGGTTAGGGTTAGACTGTTAGGGTTAGGGTTAGGGTTAGGGTTAGACTCTTAGGGTTAGACTCTTAGGGTTAGGGTTAGACTCTTACGGTTAGGGTTAGGGTTAGGGTTAGGGTTAGGGTTAGACTCTTAGGGTTAGGGTTAGACTCTTAGGGTTAGGGTTAGACTCTTAGGGTTAGGGTTAGACTCTTAGGGTTAGGGTTAGGGTTAGACTCTTAGGGTTAGGGTTAGACTCTTAGGGTTAGGGTTAGGGTTAGACTCTTAGGGTTAGGGTTAGGGTTAGGGTTAGACTCTTAGGGTTAGGGTTAGGGTTAGGGTTAGGGTTACACTCTTAGGGTTAGGGTTAGGGTTAGGGTTAGACTCTTAGGGTTAGGGTTAGACTTAGGCTCTTAGGGTTAGGGTTAGACTCAGGCTCTTAGGGTTAGGGTTAGACTCAGGCTCTTACGGTTAGGGTTAGACTCAGGCTCTTAGGGTTAGGGTTAGACACAGGCTCTTAGGGTTAGGGTCAGATTTAATACTATATATTTGTGTACTGCAGCCGCCCTTTTGGTGGAGCGCTGCTGCCATCTAGCGAAATATAATTGGGTACTGCAGCCAGCTCTGTTGGTGGAGCTCTGCTGCCATCTAGCGAAATATAATTGGGTACTGCAGCCGGCCTTTTGGTGGAGCGCTGCTGCCATCTAGCGAAATGTAATTGGGTACTGCAGCCGCCCTGTTGGTGGAGCGCTGCTGCCATCTAGCGAAATATACTTGGGTACTGCAGCCGGCCGGTTGGTGGAGCGCTGCTGCCATCTAGCGAAATATATTTGGGTACTGCAGCCGGCCCTGTTGGTGGAGCGCTGCTGCCATCTAGCGAAATATACTTGGGTACTGCAGCCGGCCCTGTTGGTGGAGCGCTGCTGCCATCTAGCGAAATATATTTGGGTACTGCAGCCAGCTCTGTTGGTGGAGCTCTGCTGCCATCTAGCGAAATATAATTGGGTACTGCAGCCGGCCTTTTGGTGGAGCGCTGCTGCCATCTAGCGAAATGTAATTGGGTACTGCAGCCGCCCTGTTGGTGGAGCGCTGCTGCCATCTAGCGAAATATACTTGGGTACTGCAGCCGCCCGGTTGGTGGAGCGCTGCTGCCATCTAGCGAAATATACTTGGGTACTGCAGCCGCCCGGTTTGTGGAGCGCTGCTGCCATCTAGCGAAATATACTTGGGTACTGCAGCCGCCCGGTTGGTGGAGCGCTGCTGCCATCTAGCGAAATATACTTGTGTACTTCAGCCGGGTTTAGGGTTAGGGTTAGGGTTAGACTGTTAGGGTTAGGGTTAGACTCTTAGGGTTAGACTCTTAGGGTTAGGGTTAGGTTTAGGGTTAGGGTTAGGGTTAGACTCTTAGGGTTAGGGTTAGACTCTTAGGGTTAGGGTTAGGGTTAGGGTTAGGGTTAGGGTTAGACTCTTAGGGTTAGGGTTAGACTCTTAGGGTTAGGGTTAGGGTTAGGGTTAGGGTTAGACTCTTAGGGTTAGGGTTAGACTCTTAGGGTTAGGGTTAGGGTTAGGGTTAGGGTTAGACTCTTAGGGTTAGGGTTAGACTCTTAGGGTTAGGGTTAGGGTTAGGGTTAGACTCTTAGGGTTAGGGTTATATTCAGATTAGGGTTAGACTCTTAGGGTTAGGGTTAGGGTTAGGGTTAGACTCTTAGGGTAAGGGTTAGACTTAGGCTCTTAGGGTTAGGGTTAGACTCAGGCTCTTAGGGTTAGGGTTAGACTCAGGCTCTTAGGGTGAGGGTTAGACTCAGGCTCTTAGGGTGAGGGTTAGACTCAGGCTCTTAGGGTTAGGGTTAGACTCAGGCTCTTAGTGTTAGGGTCAGACTCAGTACTATATTTTTGGGTACTGCAGCCGCCCTTTTGGTGGAGCGCTGCTGCCATCTAGCGAAATATACTTGGGTACTGCAGCCGCCCGGTTGGTGGAGCGCTGCTGCCATCTAGCGAAATATATTTGGGTACTGCAGCCGGCCCTGTTGGTGGAGCGCTGCTGCCATCTAGCGAAATATACTTGGGTACTGCAGCCGCCCGGTTGGTGGAGCGCTGCTGCCATCTAGCGAAATATACTTGGGTACTGCAGCCGGCCCTTTTGGTGGAGCGCTGCTGCCATCTAGCGAAATATACTTGGGTACTGCAGCCGCCCGGTTGTTGGAGCGCTGCTGCCATCTAGCGAAATATACTTGGGTACTGCAGCCGGCGCTGTTGGTGGAGCGCTGCTGCCATCTAGCGAAATATATTTGGGTACTGCAGCCGGCTCTGTTTGTGGAGCGCTGCTGCCATCTAGCGAAATATATTTGGGTACTGCAGCCGGCCCTGTTGGTGGAGCGCTGCTGCCATCTAGCGAAATATACTTGGGTACTTCAGCCGGGTTTAGGGTTAGGGTTAGGGTTAGACTGTTAGGGTTAGGGTTAGGGTTAGGGTTAGACTCTTAGGGTTAGACTCTTAGGGTTAGGGTTAGACTCTTACGGTTAGGGTTAGGGTTAGGGTTAGGGTTAGGGTTAGACTCTTAGGGTTAGGGTTAGACTCTTAGGGTTAGGGTTAGACTCTTAGGGTTAGGGTTAGACTCTTAGGGTTAGGGTTAGGGTTAGACTCTTAGGGTTAGGGTTAGACTCTTAGGGTTAGGGTTAGGGTTAGGGTTAGACTCTTAGGGTTAGGGTTAGGGTTAGGGTTAGACTCTTAGGGTTAGGGTTAGGGTTAGGGTTAGGGTTACACTCTTAGGGTTAGGGTTAGGGTTAGGGTTAGACTCTTAGGGTTAGGGTTAGACTTAGGCTCTTAGGGTTAGGGTTAGACTCAGGCTCTTAGGGTTAGGGTTAGACTCAGGCTCTTACGGTTAGGGTTAGACTCAGGCTCTTAGGGTTAGGGTTAGACACAGGCTCTTAGGGTTAGGGTCAGATTTAATACTATATATTTGTGTACTGCAGCCGCCCTTTTGGTGGAGCGCTGCTGCCATCTAGCGAAATATACTTGGGTACTGCAGCCGGCGCTGTTGGTCGAGCGCTGCTGCCATCTAGCGAAATATATTTGGGTACTGCAGCCGGCCCTGTTGGTGGAGCGCTGCTGCCATCTAGCGAAATATATTTGGGTACTGCAGCCGCCCTTTTGGTGGAGCGCTGCTGCCATCTAGCGAAATATAATTGGGTACTGCAGCCAGCTCTGTTGGTGGAGCTCTGCTGCCATCTAGCGAAATATAATTGGGTACTGCAGCCGGCCTTTTGGTGGAGCGCTGCTGCCATCTAGCGAAATGTAATTGGGTACTGCAGCCGCCCTGTTGGTGGAGCGCTGCTGCCATCTAGCGAAATATACTTGGGTACTGCAGCCGGCCGGTTGGTGGAGCGCTGCTGCCATCTAGCGAAATATATTTGGGTACTGCAGCCGGCCCTGTTGGTGGAGCGCTGCTGCCATCTAGCGAAATATACTTGGGTACTGCAGCCGGCCCTGTTGGTGGAGCGCTGCTGCCATCTAGCGAAATATATTTGGGTACTGCAGCCAGCTCTGTTGGTGGAGCTCTGCTGCCATCTAGCGAAATATAATTGGGTACTGCAGCCGGCCTTTTGGTGGAGCGCTGCTGCCATCTAGCGAAATGTAATTGGGTACTGCAGCCGCCCTGTTGGTGGAGCGCTGCTGCCATCTAGCGAAATATACTTGGGTACTGCAGCCGCCCGGTTGGTGGAGCGCTGCTGCCATCTAGCGAAATATATTTGGGTACTGCAGCCGGCCCTTTTGGTGGAGCGCTGCTGCCATCTAGCGAAATATACTTGGGTACTGCAGCCGCCCGGTTGGTGGAGCGCTGCTGCCATCTAGCGAAATATACTTGTGTACTTCAGCCGGGTTTAGGGTTAGGGTTAGGGTTAGACTGTTAGGGTTAGGGTTAGACTCTTAGGGTTAGACTCTTAGGGTTAGGGTTAGGTTTAGGGTTAGGGTTAGGGTTAGACTCTTAGGGTTAGGGTTAGACTCTTAGGGTTAGGGTTAGGGTTAGGGTTAGGGTTAGGGTTAGACTCTTAGGGTTAGGGTTAGACTCTTAGGGTTAGGGTTAGGGTTAGGGTTAGGGTTAGACTCTTAGGGTTAGGGTTAGACTCTTAGGGTTAGGGTTAGGGTTAGGGTTAGGGTTAGACTCTTAGGGTTAGGGTTAGACTCTTAGGGTTAGGGTTAGGGTTAGGGTTAGACTCTTAGGGTTAGGGTTATATTCAGATTAGGGTTAGACTCTTAGGGTTAGGGTTAGGGTTAGGGTTAGACTCTTAGGGTAAGGGTTAGACTTAGGCTCTTAGGGTTAGGGTTAGACTCAGGCTCTTAGGGTGAGGGTTAGACTCAGGCTATTAGGGTGAGGGTTAGACTCAGGCTCTTAGGGTTAGGGTTAGACTCAGTCTCTTAGGGTTAGGGTTAGACTCAGGCTCTTAGGGTGAGGGTTAGACTCAGGCTCTTAGGGTTAGGGTTAGACTCAGGCTCTTAGGGTTAGGGTCAGACTCAGTACTATATATTTGGGTACTGCAGCCGCCCTTTTGGTGGAGCGCTGCTGCCATCTAGCGAAATATACTTGGGTATTGCAGCCGGCGCTGTTGGTGGAGCGCTGCTGCCATCTAGCGAAATATATTTGGGTACTGCAGCCGGCCCTGTTGGTGGAGCTCTGCTGCCATCTAGCGAAATATACTTGGGTACTGCAGCCGCCCGGTTGGTGGAGCGCTGCTGCCATCTAGCGAAATGTAATTGGGTACTGCAGCCGCCCGGTTGGTGGAGCGCTGCTGCCATCTAGCGAAATATACTTGGGTACTGCAGCCGGCCCTGTTGGTGGAGCGCTGCTGCCATCTAGCGAAATATACTTGGGTACTGCAGCCGCCCGGTTTGTGGAGCGCTGCTGCCATCTAGCGAAATATATTTGGGTACTGCAGCCGGCCCTGTTGGTGGAGCGCTGCTGCCATCTAGCGAAATGTAATTGGGTACTGCAGCCGCCCGGTTGGTGTAGCGCTGCTGCCATCTAGCGAAATATACTTGGGTACTGCAGCCGCCCGGTTGGTGGAGCGCTGCTGCCATCTAGCGAAATGTAATGGGGTACTGCAGCCGCCCGGTTGGTGTAGCGCTGCTGCCATCTAGCGAAATATACTTGGGTACTGCAGCCGCCCGGTTGGTGGAGCGCTGCTGCCATCTAGCGAAATATACTTGGGTACTGCAGCCGGCCCTGTTGGTGGAGCGCTGCTGCCATCTAGCGAAATATATTTGGGTACTGCAGCCGCCCTTTTGGTGGAGCGCTGCTGCCATCTAGCGAAATATATTTGGGTACTGCAGCCGGCCCTGTTGGTGGAGCTCTGCTGCCATCTAGCGAAATATACTTGGGTACTGCAGCCGCCCGGTTGGTGGAGCGCTGCTGCCATCTAGCGAAATGTAATTGGGTACTGCAGCCGCCCGGTTGGTGGAGCGCTGCTGCCATCTAGCGAAATGTAATTGGGTAGTGCAGCCGGCGCTGTTGGTGGAGCGCTGCTGCCATCTAGCGAAATATACTTGGGTACTGCAGCCGCCCGGTTTGTGGAGCGCTGCTGCCATCTAGCGAAATATATTTGGGTACTGCAGCCGGCGCTGTTGGTGGAGCGCTGCTGCCATCTAGCGAAATATACTTGGGTACTGCAGCCGCCCTGTTGGTGGAGCGCTGCTGCCATCTAGCGAAATATACTTGGGTACTGCAGCCGCCCGGTTGGTGGAGCGCTGCTGCCATCTAGCGAAATATACTTGGGTACTGCAGCCGGCCCTGTTGGTGGAGCGCTGCTGCCATCTAGCGAAATATATTTGGGTACTGCAGCCGGCGCTGTTGGTGGAGCGCTGCTGCCATCTAGCGAAATATACTTGGGTACTGCAGCCGCCCGGTTGGTGGAGCGCTGCTGCCATCTAGCGAAATATACTTGGGTACTGCAGCCGCCCTTTTGGTGGAGCGCTGCTGCCATCTAGCGAAATATATTTGGGTACTGCAGCCGGCCCTGTTGGTGGAGCGCTGCTGCCATCTAGCGAAATATACTTGGGTACTGCAGCCGCCCGGTTGGTGGAGCGCTGCTGCCATCTAGCGAAATATACTTGGGTACTTCAGCCGGGTTTAGGGTTAGGGTTAGGGTTAGACTGTTAGGGTTAGGGTTAGACTCTTAGGGTTAGACTCTTAGGGTTAGACTCTTAGGGTTAGGGTTAGGGTTAGGGTTAGACTCTTAGGGTTAGGGTTAGACTCTTAGGGTTAGGGTTAGGGTTAGGGTTAGGGTTAGACTCTTAGGGTTAGGGTTAGACTCTTAGGGTTAGGGTTAGGGTTAGGGTTAGGGTTAGACTCTTAGGGTTAGGGTTAGACTCTTAGGGTTAGGGTTAGGGTTAGGGTTAGGGTTAGACTCTTAGGGTTAGGGTTAGACTCTTAGGGTTAGGGTTAGGGTTAGGGTTAGACTCTTAGGGTTAGGGTTAGGGTTAGGGTTAGGGTTAGACTGTTAGGGTTAGGGTTACGGTTAGACTCTTAGGGTTAGAGTTAGGGTTAGGGTTAGACTCTTAGGGTTAGGGTTACACTCTAAGGGTTAGGGTTGGGGTTAGGGTTAGGGTTAGACTCTTAGGGTTAGACTCTTAGGGTTAGACTCTTAGGGTTAGGGTTAGACTCTTACTGTTAGGGTTAGGGTTAGGGTTAGGGTTAGACTCTTAGGGTTAGGGTTAGACTCTTAGGGTTAGGGTTAGGGTTAGGGTTAGGGTTAGACTCTTAGGGTTAGGGTTAGACTCTTACGGTTAGGGTTAGGGTTAGGCTTAGGGTTAGGCTTAGACTCTTAGGGTTAGGGTTAGACTCTTAGGGTTAGGGTTAGGGTTAGAGTTAGGGTTAGACTCTTAGGGTTAGGGTTAGACTCTTAGGGTTAGGGTTAGGGTTAGGGTTAGACTCTTAGGGTTAGGGTTAGACTCTTAGGGTTAGGGTTAGGGTTAGGGTTAGGGTTAGACTCTTAGGGTTAGGGTTAGACTCTTAGGGTTAGGGTTAGGGTTAGGGTTAGGGTTAGACTCTTAGGGTTAGGGTTAGACTCTTAGGGTTAGGGTTAGGGTTAGGGTTAGACTCTTAGGGTTAGGGTTAGGGTTACGGTTAGACTCTTAGGGTTAGAGTTAGGGTTAGGGTTAGACTCTTAGGGTTAGGGTTAGACTCAGGGTTAGGGTTGGGGTTAGGGTTAGACTCTTAGGGTTAGGGTTAGACTCTTAGGGTTAGAGTTAGGGTTAGGGTTAGGGTTAGACACTTAGGGTTAGGGTTAGGGTGAGGGTTAGACTCTTAGGGTTAGGGTTATATTCAGGGTTAGGGTTAGACTCTTAGGGTTAGGGTTAGGGTTAGGGTTAGACTCTTAGGGTAAGGGTTAGACTTAGGCTCTTAGGGTTAGGGTTAGACTCAGGCTCTTAGGGTGAGGGTTAGACTCAGGCTCTTAGGGTTAGGGTTAGACTCAGGCTCTTAGGGTGAGGGTTAGACTCAGGCTCTTAGGGTTAGGGTTAGACTCAGGCTCTTAGGGTTAGGGTCAGACTCAGTACTATATATTTGGGTACTGCAGCCGCCCTTTTGGTGGAGCGCTGCTGCCATCTAGCGAAATATACTTGGGTATTGCAGCCGGCGCTGTTGGTGGAGCGCTGCTGCCATCTAGCGAAATATATTTGGGTACTGCAGCCGGCCCTGTTGGTGGAGCGCTGCTGCCATCTAGCGAAATATAATTGGGTACTGCAGCCGCCCTTTTGGTGGAGCGCTGCTGCCATCTAGCGAAATATACTTGGGTACTGCAGCCGCCCGGTTTGTGGAGCGCTGCTGCCATCTAGCGAAATATATTTGGGTACTGCAGCCGGCGCTGTTGGTGGAGCGCTGCTGCCATCTAGCGAAATATATTTGGGTACTGCAGCCGGCTCTGTTGGTGGAGCGCTGCTGCCATCTAGCGAAATATACTTGGGTACTGCAGCCGCCCGGTTGGTGGAGCGCTGCTGCCATCTAGCGAAATGTAATGGGGTACTGCAGCCGCCCGGTTGGTGTAGCGCTGCTGCCATCTAGCGAAATATACTTGGGTACTGCAGCCGCCCGGTTGGTGGAGCGCTGCTGCCATCTAGCGAAATATACTTGGGTACTGCAGCCGGCCCTGTTGGTGGAGCGCTGCTGCCATCTAGCGAAATATATTTGGGTACTGCAGCCGCCCTTTTGGTGGAGCGCTGCTGCCATCTAGCGAAATATATTTGGGTACTGCAGCCGCCCGGTTGGTGGAGCGCTGCTGCCATCTAGCGAAATATACTTGGGTACTGCAGCCGCCCTTTTGGTGGAGCGCTGCTGCCATCTAGCGAAATGTAATTGGGTACTGCAGCCGCCCGGTTGGTGGAGCGCTGCTGCCATCTAGCGAAATATACTTGGGTACTGCAGCCGGCCCCGTTGGTGGAGCGCTGCTGCCATCTAGCGAAATATACTTGGGTACTGCAGCCGCCCGGTTGGTGGAGCGCTGCTGCCATCTAGCGAAATATATTTGGGTACTGCAGCCGGCCCTGTTGGTGGAGCGCTGCTGCCATCTAGCGAAATATACTTGGGTACTGCAGCCGCCCTTTTGGTGGAGCGCTGCTGCCATCTAGCGAAATATACTTGGGTACTGCAGCCGCCCGGTTGGTGGAGCGCTGCTGCCATCTAGCGAAATATATTTGGGTACTGCAGCCGGCCCTGTTGGTGGAGCGCTGCTGCCATCTAGCGAAATATACTTGGGTACTGCAGCCGCCCGGTTGGTGGAGCGCTGCTGCCATCTAGCGAAATATACTTGGGTACTGCAGCCGGCGCTGTTGGTGGAGCGCTGCTGCCATCTAGCGAAATATATTTGGGTACTGCAGCCGGCTCTGTTTGTGGAGCGCTGCTGCCATCTAGCGAAATATATTTGGGTACTGCAGTCGGCTCTGTTGGTGGAGCGCTGCTGCCATCTAGCGAAATATACTTGGGTACTTCAGCCGGGTTTAGGGTTAGGGTTAGGGTTAGACTGTTAGGGTTAGGGTTAGGGTTAGGGTTAGACTCTTAGGGTTAGACTCTTAGGGTTAGGGTTAGACTCTTACGGTTAGGGTTAGGGTTAGGGTTAGGGTTAGGGTTAGACTCTTAGGGTTAGGGTTAGACTCTTAGGGTTAGGGTTAGGGTTAGGGTTAGACTCTTAGGGTTAGGGTTAGACTCTTAGGGTTAGGGTTAAGGTTAGGGTTAGGGTTAGACTCTTAGGGTTAGGGTTAGACTCTTAGGGTTAGGGTTAGGGTTAGGGTTAGACTCTTAGGGTTAGGGTTAGGGTTAGGGTTAGACTCTTAGGGTTAGGGTTAGGGTTAGGGTTAGGGTTACACTCTTATGGTTAGGGTTAGGGTTAGGGTTAGACTCTTAGGGTTAGGGTTAGACTTAGGCTCTTAGGGTTAGGGTTAGACTCAGGCTCTTAGGGTTAGGGTTAGACTCAGGCTCTTACGGTTAGGGTTAGACTCAGGCTCTTAGGGTTAGGGTTAGACACAGGCTCTTAGGGTTAGGGTCAGATTTAATACTATATATTTGTGTACTGCAGCCGCCCTTTTGGTGGAGCGCTGCTGCCATCTAGCGAAATATACTTGGGTACTGCAGCCGGCGCTGTTGGTCGAGCGCTGCTGCCATCTAGCGAAATATATTTGGGTACTGCAGCCGGCCCTGTTGGTGGAGCGCTGCTGCCATCTAGCGAAATATATTTGGGTACTGCAGCCGCCCTTTTGGTGGAGCGCTGCTGCCATCTAGCGAAATATAATTGGGTACTGCAGCCAGCTCTGTTGGTGGAGCTCTGCTGCCATCTAGCGAAATATAATTGGGTACTGCAGCCGGCCTTTTGGTGGAGCGCTGCTGCCATCTAGCGAAATGTAATTGGGTACTGCAGCCGCCCTGTTGGTGGAGCGCTGCTGCCATCTAGCGAAATATACTTGGGTACTGCAGCCGCCCTTCTGGTGGAGCGCTGCTGCCATCTAGCGAAATATATTTGGGTACTGCAGCCGGCCCTGTTTGTGGAGCGCTGCTGCCATCTAGCGAAATATACTTGGGTACTGCAGCCGGCCCTGTTGGTGGAGCGCTGCTGCCATCTAGCGAAATATATTTGGGTACTGCAGCCGCCCTTTTGGTGGAGCGCTGCTGCCATCTAGCGAAATATATTTGGGTACTGCAGCCAGCTCTGTTGGTGGAGCTCTGCTGCCATCTAGCGAAATATAATTGGGTACTGCAGCCGGCCTTTTGGTGGAGCGCTGCTGCCATCTAGCGAAATGTAATTGGGTACTGCAGCCGCCCTGTTGGTGGAGCGCTGCTGCCATCTAGCGAAATATACTTGGGTACTGCAGCCGCCCGGTTGGTGGAGCGCTGCTGCCATCTAGCGAAATATATTTGGGTACTGCAGCCGGCCCTGTTGGTGGAGCGCTGCTGCCATCTAGCGAAATATACTTGGGTACTGCAGCCGCCCGGTTGGTGGAGCGCTGCTGCCATCTAGCGAAATATACTTGTGTACTTCAGCCGGGTTTAGGGTTAGGGTTAGGGTTAGACTGTTAGGGTTAGGGTTAGACTCTTAGGGTTAGACTCTTAGGGTTAGGGTTAGGTTTAGGGTTAGGGTTAGGGTTAGACTCTTAGGGTTAGGGTTAGACTCTTAGGGTTAGGGTTAGGGTTAGGGTTAGGGTTAGACTCTTAGGGTTAGGGTTAGACTCTTAGGGTTAGGGTTAGGGTTAGGGTTAGGGTTAGACTCTTAGGGTTAGGGTTAGACTCTTAGGGTTAGGGTTAGGGTTAGGGTTAGGGTTAGACTCTTAGGGTTAGGGTTAGACTCTTAGGGTTAGGGTTAGGGTTAGGGTTAGACTCTTAGGGTTAGGGTTATATTCAGATTAGGGTTAGACTCTTAGGGTTAGGGTTAGGGTTAGGGTTAGACTCTTAGGGTAAGGGTTAGACTTAGGCTCTTAGGGTTAGGGTTAGACTCAGGCTCTTAGGGTGAGGGTTAGACTCAGGCTCTTAGGGTGAGGGTTAGACTCAGGCTCTTAGGGTTAGGGTTAGACTCAGTCTCTTAGGGTTAGGGTTAGACTCAGGCTCTTAGGGTGAGGGTTAGACTCAGGCTCTTAGGGTTAGGGTTAGACTCAGGCTCTTAGGGTTAGGGTCAGACTCAGTACTATATATTTGGGTACTGCAGCCGCCCTTTTGGTGGAGCGCTGCTGCCATCTAGCGAAATATACTTGGGTATTGCAGCCGGCGCTGTTGGTGGAGCGCTGCTGCCATCTAGCGAAATATATTTGGGTACTGCAGCCGGCCCTGTTGGTGGAGCTCTGCTGCCATCTAGCGAAATATACTTGGGTACTGCAGCCGCCCGGTTGGTGGAGCGCTGCTGCCATCTAGCGAAATGTAATTGGGTACTGCAGCCGCCCGGTTGGTGGAGCGCTGCTGCCATCTAGCGAAATATACTTGGGTACTGCAGCCGCCCGGTTTGTGGAGCGCTGCTGCCATCTAGCGAAATATATTTGGGTACTGCAGCCGGCCCTGTTGGTGGAGCGCTGCTGCCATCTAGCGAAATGTAATTGGGTACTGCAGCCGCCCGGTTGGTGTAGCGCTGCTGCCATCTAGCGAAATATACTTGGGTACTGCAGCCGCCCGGTTGGTGGAGCGCTGCTGCCATCTAGCGAAATGTAATGGGGTACTGCAGCCGCCCGGTTGGTGTAGCGCTGCTGCCATCTAGCGAAATATACTTGGGTACTGCAGCCGCCCGGTTGGTGGAGCGCTGCTGCCATCTAGCGAAATATACTTGGGTACTGCAGCCGGCCCTGTTGGTGGAGCGCTGCTGCCATCTAGCGAAATATATTTGGGTACTGCAGCCGCCCTTTTGGTGGAGCGCTGCTGCCATCTAGCGAAATATATTTGGGTACTGCAGCCGGCCCTGTTGGTGGAGCTCTGCTGCCATCTAGCGAAATATACTTGGGTACTGCAGCCGCCCTTTTGGTGGAGCGCTGCTGCCATCTAGCGAAATGTAATTGGGTACTGCAGCCGCCCGGTTGGTGGAGCGCTGCTGCCATCTAGCGAAATGTAATTGGGTACTGCAGCCGGCGCTGTTAGTGGAGCGCTGCTGCCATCTAGCGAAATATACTTGGGTACTGCAGCCGCCCGGTTTGTGGAGCGCTGCTGCCATCTAGCGAAATATATTTGAATACTGCAGCCGGCGCTGTTGGTGGAGCGCTGCTGCCATCTAGCGAAATATACTTGGGTACTGCAGCCGGCGCTGTTGGTGGAGCGCTGCTGCCATCTAGCGAAATATACTTGGGTACTGCAGCCGCCCGGTTGGTGGAGCGCTGCTGCCATCTAGCGAAATATATTTGGGTACTGCAGCCGCCCGGTTTGTGGAGCGCTGCTGCCATCTAGCGAAATATATTTGGGTACTGCAGCCGGCCCGGTTGGTGGAGCGCTGCTGCCATCTAGCGAAATATACTTGGGTACTGCAGCCGGCCCTGTTGGTGGAGCGCTGCTGCCATCTAGCGAAATATACTTGGGTACTGCAGCCGCCCGGTTGTTGGAGCGCTGCTGCCATCTAGCGAAATATACTTGGGTACTGCAGCCGGCGCTGTTGGGGGAGCGCTGCTGCCATCTAGCGAAATATATTTGGGTACTGCAGCCGGCGCTGTTGGTGGAGCGCTGCTGCCATCTAGCGAAATATACTTGGGTACTGCAGCCGCCCGGTTGGTGGAGCGCTGCTGCCATCTAGCGAAATATACTTGGGTACTGCAGCCGCCCTTTTGGTGGAGCGCTGCTGCCATCTAGCGAAATATATTTGGGTACTGCAGCCGGCCCTGTTGGTGGAGCGCTGCTGCCATCTAGCGAAATATACTTGGGTACTGCAGCCGCCCGGTTGGTGGAGCGCTGCTGCCATCTAGCGAAATATACTTGGGTACTTCAGCCGGGTTTAGGGTTAGGGTTAGGGTTAGACTGTTAGGGTTAGGGTTAGACTCTTAGGGTTAGACTCTTAGGGTTAGACTCTTAGGGTTAGGGTTAGGGTTAGGGTTAGACTCTTAGGGTTAGGGTTAGACTCTTAGGGTTAGGGTTAGGGTTAGGGTTAGGGTTAGACTCTTAGGGTTAGGGTTAGACTCTTAGGGTTAGGGTTAGGGTTAGGGTTAGGGTTAGACTCTTAGGGTTAGGGTTAGACTCTTAGGGTTAGGGTTAGGGTTAGGGTTAGAGTTAGACTCTTAGGGTTAGGGTTAGACTCTTAGGGTTAGGGTTAGGGTTAGGGTTAGACTCTTAGGGTTAGGGTTAGGGTTAGGGTTAGGGTTAGACTGTTAGGGTTAGGGTTACGGTTAGACTCTTAGGGTTAGAGTTAGGGTTAGGGTTAGACTCTTAGGGTTAGGGTTAGACTCTTAGGGTTAGGGTTGGGGTTAGGGTTAGACTCTTAGGGTTAGGGTTAGACTCTTAGGGTTAAGGTTAGGGTTAGGGTTAGACACTTAGGGTTAGGGTTAGGGTGAGGGTTAGACTCTTAGGGTTAGGGTTATATTCAGATTAGGGTTAGACTCTTAGGGTTAGGGTTAGGGTTAGGGTTAGACTCTTAGGGTAAGGGTTAGACTTAGGCTCTTAGGGTTAGGGTTAGACTCAGGCTCTTAGGGTTAGGGTTAGACTCAGGCTCTTAGGGTGAGGGTTAGACTCAGGCTCTTAGGGTTAGGGTTAGACTCAGGCTCTTAGGGTGAGGGTTAGACTCAGGCTCTTAGGGTGAGGGTTAGACTCAGGCTCTTAGGGTTAGGGTTAGACTCAGGCTCTTAGGGTGAGGGTTAGACTCAGGCTCTTAGGGTTAGGGTTAGACTCAGGCTCTTAGGGTTAGGGTCAGACTCAGTACTATATATTTGGGTACTGCAGCCGCCCTTTTGGTGGAGCGCTGCTGCCATCTAGCGAAATATACTTGGGTATTGCAGCCGGTGCTGTTGGTGGAGCGCTGCTGCCATCTAGCGAAATATATTTGGGTACTGCAGCCGGCCCTGTTGGTGGAGCGCTGCTGCCATCTAGCGAAATATACTTGGGTACTGCAGCCGGCTCTGTTGGTGGAGCGCTGCTGCCATCTAGCGAAATATATTTGGGTACTGCAGCCGGGTTTAGGGTTAGGGTTAGGGTTAGACTGTTAGGGTTAGGGTTAGGGTTAGGGTTAGACTCTTAGGGTTAGGGTTAGACTCAGTACTATATATTTGGGTAGTGCAGCCACCCTTTTTGTGGAGCGCTGCTGCCATCTAGCGAAAAATACTTGAGTACTGCAGCCGGCGCTGTTGGTGGAGCGCTGCTGCCATCTAGCGAAATATACTTTGGTACTGCAGCCGCCCGGTTGGTTGAGCACTGCCGCCGTCTAGCGAAATATACTTGGGTACTGCAGCCGCCCTTTTGGTGGAGCGCTGCTGCCATCTAGCGAAATATATTTGGGTACTGCAGCCGGCCCTGTTTGTGGAGCGCTGCTGCCATCTAGCGAAATATACTCGGGTACTGCAGCCGGCTCTGTTGGTGGAGCGCTGCTGCCATCTAGCGAAATATACTTGGGTACTTCAGCCGGGTTTAGGGTTAGGGTTAGGGTTAGACTGTTAGGGTTAGGGTTAGGGTTAGGGTTAGACTCTTAGGGTTAGACTCTTAGGGTTAGGGTTACACTCTTACGGTTAGGGTTAGGGTTAGGGTTAGGGTTAGGGTTAGACTCTTAGGGTTAGGGTTAGACTCTTAGGGTTAGGGTTAGGGTTAGGGTTAGACTCTTAGGGTTAGGGTTAGACTCTTAGGGTTAGGGTTAAGGTTAGGGTTAGGGTTAGACTCTTAGGGTTAGGGTTAGACTCTTAGGGTTAGGGTTAGGGTTAGGGTTAGACTCTTAGGGTTAGGGTTAGGGTTAGGGTTAGGGTTACACTCTTAGGGTTAGGGTTAGGGTTAGGGTTAGACTCTTAGGGTTAGGTTTAGACTTAGGCTCTTAGGGTTAGGGTTAGACTCAGGCTCTTACGGTTAGGGTTAGACTCAGGCTCTTAGGGTTAGGGTTAGACACAGGCTCTTAGGGTTAGGGTCAGATTTAGTACTATATATTTGTGTACTGCAGCCGCCCTTTTGGTGGAACGCTGCTGCCATCTAGCGAAATATACTTGGGTACTGCAGCCGGCGCTGTTGGTGGAGCGCTGCTGCCATCTAGCGAAATATATTTGGGTACTGCAGCCGGCCCTGTTGGTGGAGCGCTGCTGCCATCTAGCGAAATATACTTGGGTACTGCAGCCGCCCGGTTGGTGGAGCGCTGCTGCCATCTAGCGAAATATATTTGGGTACTGCAGCCGGCCCTGTTGGTGGAGCGCTGCTGCCATCTAGCGAAATATACTTGGGTACTGCAGCCGGCGCTGTTGGTGGAGCGCTGCTGCCATCTAGCGAAATATATTTGGGTACTGCAGCCGGCCCTGTTGGTGGAGCGCTGCTGCCATCTAGCGAAATATACTTGGGTACTGCAGCCGCCCGGTTGGTGGAGCGCTGCTGCCATCTAGCGAAATATATTTGGGTACTGCAGCCGGCCCTGTTGGTGGAGCGCTGCTGCCATCTAGCGAAATATACTTGGGTACTGCAGCCGCCCGGTTGGTGGAGCGCTGCTGCCATCTAGCGAAATATACTTGGGTACTGCAGCCGGCGCTGTTGGTGGAGCGCTGCTGCCATCTAGCGAAATATATTTGGGTACTGCAGCCGGCTCTGTTGGTTGAGCGCTGCTGCCATCTAGCGAAATATATTTGGGTACTGCAGCCGGCTCTGTTTGTGGAGCGCTGCTGCCATCTAGCGAAATATACTTGGGTACTTCAGCCGGGTTTAGGGTTAGGGTTAGGGTTAGACTGTTAGGGTTAGGGTTAGACTCTTAGGGTTAGACTCTTAGGGTTAGACTCTTAGGGTTAGGGTTAGACTCTTACGGTTAGGGTTAGGGTTAGGGTTAGGGTTAGACTCTTAGGGTTAGGGTTAGACTCTTAGGGTTAGGGTTAGGGTTAGGGTTAGGCTTAGACTCTTAGGGTTAGGGTTAGACTCTTAGGGTTAGGGTTAGGGTTAGGGTTAGGGTTAGGGTTAGACTCTTAGGGTTAGGGTTAGACTCTTAGGGTTAGGGTTAGGGTTAGACTCTTAGGGTTAGGGTTAGGGTGAGGGTTAGACTCTTAGGGTTAGGGTTATATTCAGGGTTAGGGTTAGACTCTTAGGGTTAGGGTTAGGGTTAGGGTTAGACTCTTAGGGTTAGGGTTAGACTCAGGCTCTTAGGGTGAGGTTTAGACTCAGGCTCTTAGGGTTAGGGTTAGACTCAGGCTCTTAGGGTGAGGGTTAGACTCAGGCTTTTAGGGTTAGGGTTAGACTCAGGCTCTTAGGGTGAGGGTTAGACTCAGGCTCTTAGGGTTAGGGTTAGACTCAGGCTCTTAGGGTGAGGGTCAGACTCAGTACTATATATTTGGGTACTGCAGCCGCCCTTTTGGTGGAGCGCTGCTGCCATCTAGCGAAATATACTTGGGTATTGCAGCCGGCGCTCTTGGTGGAGCGCTGCTGCCATCTAGCGAAATATATTTGGGTACTGCAGCCGGCCCTGTTGGTGGAGCGCTGCTGCCATCTAGCGATATATACTTGGGTACTGCAGCCGCCCTTTTGGTGGAGCGCTGCTGCCATCTAGCGAAATATATTTGGGTACTGCAGCCGGCCCTGTTGGTGGAGCTCTGCTGCCATCTAGCGAAATATACTTGGGTACTGCAGCCGCCCTTTTGGTGGAGCGCTGCTGCCATCTAGCTAAATGTAATTGGGTACTGCAGCCGCCCGGTTGTTGGAGCGCTGCTGCCATCTAGCGAAATATACTTGGGTACTGCAGCCGGCCCTGTTGGTGGAGCGCTGCTGCCATCTAGCGAAATATACTTGGGTACTGCAGCCGCCCGGTTTGTGGAGCGCTGCTGCCATCTAGCGAAATATATTTGGGTACTGCAGCCGGCCCGGTTGGTGGAGCGCTGCTGCCATCTAGCGAAATGTAATTGGGTACTGCAGCCGCCCGGTTGGTGGAGCGCTGCTGCCATCTAGCGAAATATACTTGGGTACTGCAGCCGCCCGGTTGGTGGAGCGCTGCTGCCATCTAGCGAAATATACTTGGGTACTGCAGCCGGCCCTGTTGGTGGAGCGCTGCTGCCATCTAGCGAAATATACTTGGGTACTGCAGCCGCCCGGTTGGTGGAGCGCTGCTGCCATCTAGCGAAATATACTTGGGTACTGCAGCCGGCGCTTTTGGTGGAGCGCTGCTGCCATCTAGCGAAATATACTTGGGTACTGCAGCCGGCGCTGTTGGTGGAGCGCTGCTGCCATCTAGCGAAATATATTTGGGTACTGCAGCCGGCTCTGTTGGTGGAGCGCTGCTGCCATCTAGCGAAATATATTTGGGTACTGCAGCCGGAGCTGTTGGTGGAGCGCTGCTGCCATCTAGCGAAATATATTTGGGTACTGCAGCCGGCTCTGTTGGTGGAGCGCTGCTGCCATCTAGCGAAATATATTTGGGTACTGCAGCCGGCGCTGTTGGTGGAGCGCTGCTGCCATCTAGCGAAATATATTTGGGTACTGCAGCCGGCCCTGTTGGTGGAGCGCTGCTGCCATCTAGCGAAATATACTTGGGTACTGCAGCCGCCCGGTTGGTGGAGCGCTGCTGCCATCTAGCGAAATATATTTGGGTACTGCAGCCGGCCCTGTTGGTGGAGCGCTGCTGCCATCTAGCGAAATATACTTGGGTACTGCAGCCGGCGCTGTTGGTGGAGCGCTGCTGCCATCTAGCGAAATATATTTGGGTACTGCAGCCGGCCCTGTTGGTGGAGCGCTGCTGCCATCTAGCGAAATATACTTGGGTACTGCAGCCGCCCGGTTGGTGGAGCGCTGCTGCCATCTAGCGAAATATATTTGGGTACTGCAGCCGGCCCTGTTGGTGGAGCGCTGCTGCCATCTAGCGAAATATACTTGGGTACTGCAGCCGGCGCTGTTGGTGGAGCGCTGCTGCCATCTAGCGAAATATATTTGGGTACTGCAGCCGGCCCTGTTGGTGGAGCGCTGCTGCCATCTAGCGAAATATACTTGGGTACTGCAGCCGCCCGGTTGGTGGAGCGCTGCTGCCATCTAGCGAAATATATTTGGGTACTGCAGCCGGCCCTGTTGGTGGAGCGCTGCTGCCATCTAGCGAAATATACTTGGGTACTGCAGCCGCCCGGTTGGTGGAGCGCTGCTGCCATCTAGCGAAATATACTTGGGTACTGCAGCCGGCGCTGTTGGTGGAGCGCTGCTGCCATCTAGCGAAATATATTTGGGTACTGCAGCCGGCTCTGTTGGTTGAGCGCTGCTGCCATCTAGCGAAATATATTTGGGTACTGCAGCCGGCTCTGTTTGTGGAGCGCTGCTGCCATCTAGCGAAATATACTTGGGTACTTCAGCCGGGTTTAGGGTTAGGGTTAGGGTTAGACTGTTAGGGTTAGGGTTAGACTCTTAGGGTTAGACTCTTAGGGTTAGACTCTTAGGGTTAGGGTTAGACTCTTACGGTTAGGGTTAGGGTTAGGGTTAGGGTTAGACTCTTAGGGTTAGGGTTAGACTCTTAGGGTTAGGGTTAGGGTTAGGGTTAGGCTTAGACTCTTAGGGTTAGGGTTAGACTCTTAGGGTTAGGGTTAGGGTTAGGGTTAGGGTTAGGGTTAGACTCTTAGGGTTAGGGTTAGACTCTTAGGGTTAGGGTTAGGGTTAGACTCTTAGGGTTAGGGTTAGGGTGAGGGTTAGACTCTTAGGGTTAGGGTTATATTCAGGGTTAGGGTTAGACTCTTAGGGTTAGGGTTAGGGTTAGGGTTAGACTCTTAGGGTTAGGGTTAGACTCAGGCTCTTAGGGTGAGGTTTAGACTCAGGCTCTTAGGGTTAGGGTTAGACTCAGGCTCTTAGGGTGAGGGTTAGACTCAGGCTTTTAGGGTTAGGGTTAGACTCAGGCTCTTAGGGTGAGGGTTAGACTCAGGCTCTTAGGGTTAGGGTTAGACTCAGGCTCTTAGGGTGAGGGTCAGACTCAGTACTATATATTTGGGTACTGCAGCCGCCCTTTTGGTGGAGCGCTGCTGCCATCTAGCGAAATATACTTGGGTATTGCAGCCGGCGCTCTTGGTGGAGCGCTGCTGCCATCTAGCGAAATATATTTGGGTACTGCAGCCGGCCCTGTTGGTGGAGCGCTGCTGCCATCTAGCGATATATACTTGGGTACTGCAGCCGCCCTTTTGGTGGAGCGCTGCTGCCATCTAGCGAAATATATTTGGGTACTGCAGCCGGCCCTGTTGGTGGAGCTCTGCTGCCATCTAGCGAAATATACTTGGGTACTGCAGCCGCCCTTTTGGTGGAGCGCTGCTGCCATCTAGCTAAATGTAATTGGGTACTGCAGCCGCCCGGTTGTTGGAGCGCTGCTGCCATCTAGCGAAATATACTTGGGTACTGCAGCCGGCCCTGTTGGTGGAGCGCTGCTGCCATCTAGCGAAATATACTTGGGTACTGCAGCCGCCCGGTTTGTGGAGCGCTGCTGCCATCTAGCGAAATATATTTGGGTACTGCAGCCGGCCCGGTTGGTGGAGCGCTGCTGCCATCTAGCGAAATGTAATTGGGTACTGCAGCCGCCCGGTTGGTGGAGCGCTGCTGCCATCTAGCGAAATATACTTGGGTACTGCAGCCGCCCGGTTGGTGGAGCGCTGCTGCCATCTAGCGAAATATACTTGGGTACTGCAGCCGGCCCTGTTGGTGGAGCGCTGCTGCCATCTAGCGAAATATACTTGGGTACTGCAGCCGCCCGGTTGGTGGAGCGCTGCTGCCATCTAGCGAAATATACTTGGGTACTGCAGCCGGCGCTTTTGGTGGAGCGCTGCTGCCATCTAGCGAAATATACTTGGGTACTGCAGCCGGCGCTGTTGGTGGAGCGCTGCTGCCATCTAGCGAAATATATTTGGGTACTGCAGCCGGCTCTGTTGGTGGAGCGCTGCTGCCATCTAGCGAAATATATTTGGGTACTGCAGCCGGAGCTGTTGGTGGAGCGCTGCTGCCATCTAGCGAAATATATTTGGGTACTGCAGCCGGCTCTGTTGGTGGAGCGCTGCTGCCATCTAGCGAAATATACTTGGGTACTTCAGCCGGGTTTAGGGTTAGGGTTAGGTGTAGACTGTTAGGGTTAGGGTTAGACTTTTAGGGTTAGACTCTTAGGGTTAGACTCTTAGGGTTAGGGTTAGACTCTTACGGTTAGGGTTAGGGTTAGGCTTAGACTCTTAGGGTTAGGGTTAGACTCTTAGGGTTAGGGTTAGGGTTAGAGTTAGGGTTAGACTCTTAGGGTTAGGGTTAGACTCTTAGGGTTAGGGTTAGGGTTAGGGTTAGACTCTTAGGGTTAGGGTTAGACTCTTAGGGTTAGGGTTAGGGTTAGGGTTAGGGTTAGACTCTTAGGGTTAGGGTTAGACTCTTAGGGTTAGGGTTAGGGTTAGGGTTAGGGTTAGACTCTTAGGGTTAGGGTTAGACTCTTAGGGTTAGGGTTAGGGTTAGGGTTAGACTCTTAGGGTTAGGGTTAGGGTTACGGTTAGACTCTTAGGGTTAGAGTTAGGGTTAGGGTTAGACTCTTAGGGTTAGGGTTAGACTCAGGGTTAGGGTTGGGGTTAGGGTTAGACTCTTAGGGTTAGGGTTAGACTCTTAGGGTTAGAGTTAGGGTTAGGGTTAGGGTTAGACACTTAGGGTTAGGGTTAGGGTGAGGGTTAGACTCTTAGGGTTAGGGTTATATTCAGGGTTAGGGTTAGACTCTTAGGGTTAGGGTTAGGGTTAGGGTTAGACTCTTAGGGTAAGGGTTAGACTTAGGCTCTTAGGGTTAGGGTTAGACTCAGGCTCTTAGGGTGAGGGTTAGACTCAGGCTCTTAGGGTTAGGGTTAGACTCAGGCTCTTAGGGTGAGGGTTAGACTCAGGCTCTTAGGGTTAGGGTTAGACTCAGGCTCTTAGGGTTAGGGTCAGACTCAGTACTATATATTTGGGTACTGCAGCCGCCCTTTTGGTGGAGCGCTGCTGCCATCTAGCGAAATATACTTGGGTATTGCAGCCGGCGCTGTTGGTGGAGCGCTGCTGCCATCTAGCGAAATATATTTGGGTACTGCAGCCGGCCCTGTTGGTGGAGCGCTGCTGCCATCTAGCGAAATATAATTGGGTACTGCAGCCGCCCTTTTGGTGGAGCGCTGCTGCCATCTAGCGAAATATACTTGGGTACTGCAGCCGCCCGGTTTGTGGAGCGCTGCTGCCATCTAGCGAAATATATTTGGGTACTGCAGCCGGCGCTGTTGGTGGAGCGCTGCTGCCATCTAGCGAAATATATTTGGGTACTGCAGCCGGCTCTGTTGGTGGAGCGCTGCTGCCATCTAGCGAAATATACTTGGGTACTGCAGCCGCCCGGTTGGTGGAGCGCTGCTGCCATCTAGCGAAATGTAATGGGGTACTGCAGCCGCCCGGTTGGTGTAGCGCTGCTGCCATCTAGCGAAATATATTTGGGTACTGCAGCCGCCCGGTTGGTGGAGCGCTGCTGCCATCTAGCGAAATATACTTGGGTACTGCAGCCGGCCCTGTTGGTGGAGCGCTGCTGCCATCTAGCGAAATATATTTGGGTACTGCAGCCGCCCTTTTGGTGGAGCGCTGCTGCCATCTAGCGAAATATATTTGGGTACTGCAGCCGCCCGGTTGGTGGAGCTCTGCTGCCATCTAGCGAAATATACTTGGGTACTGCAGCCGCCCTTTTGGTGGAGCGCTGCTGCCATCTAGCGAAATGTAATTGGGTACTGCAGCCGCCCGGTTGGTGGAGCGCTGCTGCCATCTAGCGAAATATACTTGGGTACTGCAGCCGGCGCTGTTGGTGGAGCGCTGCTGCCATCTAGCGAAATATACTTGGGTACTGCAGCCGCCCGGTTGGTGGAGCGCTGCTGCCATCTAGCGAAATATATTTGGGTACTGCAGCCGGCCCTGTTGGTGGAGCGCTGCTGCCATCTAGCGAAATATACTTGGGTACTGCAGCCGCCCTTTTGGTGGAGCGCTGCTGCCATCTAGCGAAATAT
The DNA here is from genome assembly GCF_963210335.1 of Falco punctatus. Taxonomy (NCBI): domain Eukaryota; kingdom Metazoa; phylum Chordata; class Aves; order Falconiformes; family Falconidae; genus Falco; species Falco punctatus. Next base: position 1,038,155 of record NW_027660079.1, read on the forward strand.
ACTTGGGTACTGCAGCCGCCCGGTTGGTGGAGCGCTGCTGCCATCTAGCGAAATATATTTGGGTACTGCAGCCGGCCCTGTTGGTGGAGCGCTGCTGCCATCTAGCGAAATATACTTGGGTACTGCAGCCGCCCGGTTGGTGGAGCGCTGCTGCCATCTAGCGAAATATACTTGGGTACTGCAGCCGGCCCTGTTGGTGGAGCGCTGCTGCCATCTAGCGAAATATACTTGGGTACTGCAGCCGCCCGGTTGGTGGAGCGCTGCTGCCATCTAGCGAAATATACTTGGGTACTGCAGCCGGCGCTGTTGGTGGAGCGCTGCTGCCATCTAGCGAAATATATTTGGGTACTGCAGCCGGCTCTGTTTGTGGAGCGCTGCTGCCATCTAGCGAAATATATTTGGGTACTGCAGTCGGCTCTGTTGGTGGAGCGCTGCTGCCATCTAGCGAAATATACTTGGGTACTTCAGCCGGGTTTAGGGTTAGGGTTAGGGTTAGACTGTTAGGGTTAGGGTTAGGGTTAGGGTTAGACTCTTAGGGTTAGACTCTTAGGGTTAGGGTTAGACTCTTACGGTTAGGGTTAGGGTTAGGGTTAGGGTTAGGGTTAGACTCTTAGGGTTAGGGTTAGACTCTTAGGGTTAGGGTTAGGGTTAGACTCTTAGGGTTAGGGTTAGACTCTTAGGGTTAGGGTTAAGGTTAGGGTTAGGGTTAGACTCTTAGGGTTAGGGTTAGACTCTTAGGGTTAGGGTTAGGGTTAGGGTTAGACTCTTAGGGTTAGGGTTAGGGTTAGGGTTAGGGTTACACTCTTAGGGTTAGGGTTAGGGTTAGGGTTAGACTCTTAGGGTTAGGGTTAGACTCAGGCTCTTAGGGTTAGGGTTAGACTCAGGCTCTTAGGGTTAGGGTTAGACTCAGGCTCTTACGGTTAGGGTTAGACTCAGGCTCTTAGGGTTAGGGTTAGACACAGGCTCTTAGGGTTAGGGTCAGATTTAATACTATATATTTGTGTACTGCAGCCGCCCTTTTGGTGGAGCGCTGCTGCCATCTAGCGAAATATACTTGGGTACTGCAGCCGGCGCTGTTGGTGGAGCGCTGCTGCCATCTAGCGAAATATATTTGGGTACTGCAGCCGGCCCTGTTGGTGGAGCGCTGCTGCCATCTAGCGAAATATACTTGGGTACTGCAGCCGCCCGGTTGGTGTAGCGCTGCTGCCATCTAGCGAAATATACTTGGGTACTGCAGCCGGCCCTGTTGGTGGAGCGCTGCTGCCATCTAGCGAAATATACTTGGGTACTGCAGCCGCCCGGTTGGTGGAGCGCTGCTGCCATCTAGCGAAATATACTTGGGTACTGCAGCCGGCACTGTTGGTGGAGCGCTGCTGCCATCTAGCGAAATATACTTGGGTACTGCAGCCGCCCGGTTGGTGGAGCGCTGCTGCCATCTAGCGAAATATACTTGGGTACTGCAGCCGGCGCTGTTGGTGGAGCGCTGCTGCCATCTAGCGAAATATACTTGGGTACTGCAGCCGCCCGGTTGGTGGAGCGCTGCTGCCATCTAGCGAAATATATTTGGGTACTGCAGCCGCCCGGTTGGTGGAGCGCTGCTGCCATCTAGCGAAATATACTTGGGTACTGCAGCCGCCCTTTTGGTGGAGCGCTGCTGCCATCTAGCGAAATATACTTGGGTACTGCAGCCGCCCGGTTGGTGGAGCGCTGCTGCCATCTAGCGAAATATATTTGGGTACTGCAGCCGGCCCTGTTGGTGGAGCGCTGCTGCCATCTAGCGAAATATACTTGGGTACTGCAGCCGCCCGGTTGGTGGAGCGCTGCTGCCATCTAGCGAAATATACTTGGGTACTGCAGCCGGCCCTGTTGGTGGAGCGCTGCTGCCATCTAGCGAAATATACTTGGGTACTGCAGCCGCCCGGTTGGTGGAGCGCTGCTGCCATCTAGCGAAATATACTTGGGTACTGCAGCCGCCCGGTTGGTGGAGCGCTGCTGCCATCTAGCGAAATATATTTGGGTACTGCAGCCGGCGCTGTTGGTGGAGCGCTGCTGCCATCTAGCGAAATATATTTGGGTACTGCAGCCGGCTCTGTTGGTGGAGCGCTGCTGCCATCTAGCGAAATATATTTGGGTACTGCAGCCGGCTCTGTTTGTGGAGCGCTGCTGCCATCTAGCGAAATATACTTGGGTACTTCAGCCGGGTTTAGGGTTAGGGTTAGGGTTAGACTGTTAGGGTTAGGGTTAGACTCTTAGGGTTAGACTCTTAGGGTTAGGGTTAGACTCTTACTGTTAGGGTTAGGGTTAGGGTTAGGGTTAGACTCTTAGGGTTAGGGTTAGACTCTTAGGGTTAGGGTTAGGGTTAGGGTTAGGGTTAGACTCTTAGGGTTAGGGTTAGACTCTTAGGGTTAGGGTTAGGGTTAGGGTTAGGGTTAGACTCTTAGGGTTAGGGTTAGACTCTTAGGGTTAGGGTTAGGGTTAGGGTTAGGGTTAGACTCTTAGGGTTAGGGTTAGACTCTTAGGGTTAGGGTTAGGGTTAGGGTTAGACTCTTAGGGTTAGGGTTAGACTCTTAGGGTTAGGGTTAAGGTTAGGGTTAGGGTTAGACTCTTAGGGTTAGGGTTAGACTCTTAGGGTTAGGGTTAGGGTTAGGGTTAGACTCTTAGGGTTAGGGTTAGGGTTAGGGTTAGGGTTACACTCTTAGGGTTAGGGTTAGGGTTAGGGTTAGACTCTTAGGGTTAGGTTTAGACTTAGGCTCTTAGGGTTAGGGTTAGACTCAGGCTCTTACGGTTAGGGTTAGACTCAGGCTCTTAGGGTTAGGGTTAGACACAGGCTCTTAGGGTTAGGGTCAGATTTAGTACTATATATTTGTGTACTGCAGCCGCCCTTTTGGTGGAACGCTGCTGCCATCTAGCGAAATATACTTGGGTACTGCAGCCGGCGCTGTTGGTGGAGCGCTGCTGCCATCTAGCGAAATATATTTGGGTACTGCAGCCGGCCCTGTTGGTGGAGCGCTGCTGCCATCTAGCGAAATATATTTGGGTACTGCAGCCGGCCCTGTTGGTGGAGCGCTGCTGCCATCTAGCGAAATATACTTGGGTACTGCAGCCGCCCGGTTGGTGGAGCGCTGCTGCCATCTAGCGAAATATATTTGGGTACTGCAGCCGGCCCTGTTGGTGGAGCGCTGCTGCCATCTAGCGAAATATACTTGGGTACTGCAGCCGCCCGGTTGGTGGAGCGCTGCTGCCATCTAGCGAAATATACTTGGGTACTGCAGCCGGCGCTGTTGGTGGAGCGCTGCTGCCATCTAGCGAAATATATTTGGGTACTGCAGCCGGCTCTGTTGGTTGAGCGCTGCTGCCATCTAGCGAAATATATTTGGGTACTGCAGCCGGCTCTGTTTGTGGAGCGCTGCTGCCATCTAGCGAAATATACTTGGGTACTTCAGCCGGGTTTAGGGTTAGGGTTAGGGTTAGACTGTTAGGGTTAGGGTTAGACTCTTAGGGTTAGACTCTTAGGGTTAGACTCTTAGGGTTAGGGTTAGACTCTTACGGTTAGGGTTAGGGTTAGGGTTAGGGTTAGACTCTTAGGGTTAGGGTTAGACTCTTAGGGTTAGGGTTAGGGTTAGGGTTAGGCTTAGACTCTTAGGGTTAGGGTTAGACTCTTAGGGTTAGGGTTAGGGTTAGGGTTAGGGTTAGGGTTAGACTCTTAGGGTTAGGGTTAGACTCTTAGGGTTAGGGTTAGGGTTAGACTCTTAGGGTTAGGGTTAGGGTGAGGGTTAGACTCTTAGGGTTAGGGTTATATTCAGGGTTAGGGTTAGACTCTTAGGGTTAGGGTTAGGGTTAGGGTTAGACTCTTAGGGTTAGGGTTAGACTCAGGCTCTTAGGGTGAGGTTTAGACTCAGGCTCTTAGGGTTAGGGTTAGACTCAGGCTCTTAGGGTGAGGGTTAGACTCAGGCTTTTAGGGTTAGGGTTAGACTCAGGCTCTTAGGGTGAGGGTTAGACTCAGGCTCTTAGGGTTAGGGTTAGACTCAGGCTCTTAGGGTGAGGGTCAGACTCAGTACTATATATTTGGGTACTGCAGCCGCCCTTTTGGTGGAGCGCTGCTGCCATCTAGCGAAATATACTTGGGTATTGCAGCCGGCGCTCTTGGTGGAGCGCTGCTGCCATCTAGCGAAATATATTTGGGTACTGCAGCCGGCCCTGTTGGTGGAGCGCTGCTGCCATCTAGCGATATATACTTGGGTACTGCAGCCGCCCTTTTGGTGGAGCGCTGCTGCCATCTAGCGAAATATATTTGGGTACTGCAGCCGGCCCTGTTGGTGGAGCTCTGCTGCCATCTAGCGAAATATACTTGGGTACTGCAGCCGCCCTTTTGGTGGAGCGCTGCTGCCATCTAGCTAAATGTAATTGGGTACTGCAGCCGCCCGGTTGTTGGAGCGCTGCTGCCATCTAGCGAAATATACTTGGGTACTGCAGCCGGCCCTGTTGGTGGAGCGCTGCTGCCATCTAGCGAAATATACTTGGGTACTGCAGCCGCCCGGTTTGTGGAGCGCTGCTGCCATCTAGCGAAATATATTTGGGTACTGCAGCCGGCCCGGTTGGTGGAGCGCTGCTGCCATCTAGCGAAATGTAATTGGGTACTGCAGCCGCCCGGTTGGTGGAGCGCTGCTGCCATCTAGCGAAATATACTTGGGTACTGCAGCCGCCCGGTTGGTGGAGCGCTGCTGCCATCTAGCGAAATATACTTGGGTACTGCAGCCGGCCCTGTTGGTGGAGCGCTGCTGCCATCTAGCGAAATATACTTGGGTACTGCAGCCGCCCGGTTGGTGGAGCGCTGCTGCCATCTAGCGAAATATACTTGGGTACTGCAGCCGGCGCTTTTGGTGGAGCGCTGCTGCCATCTAGCGAAATATATTTGGGTACTGCAGCCGGCGCTGTTGGTGGAGCGCTGCTGCCATCTAGCGAAATATATTTGGGTACTGCAGCCGGCTCTGTTGGTGGAGCGCTGCTGCCATCTAGCGAAATATATTTGGGTACTGCAGCCGGAGCTGTTGGTGGAGCGCTGCTGCCATCTAGCGAAATATATTTGGGTACTGCAGCCGGCTCTGTTGGTGGAGCGCTGCTGCCATCTAGCGAAATATACTTGGGTACTTCAGCCGGGTTTAGGGTTAGGGTTAGGTGTAGACTGTTAGGGTTAGGGTTAGACTTTTAGGGTTAGACTCTTAGGGTTAGACTCTTAGGGTTAGGGTTAGACTCTTACGGTTAGGGTTAGGGTTAGGCTTAGGGTTAGGCTTAGACTCTTAGGGTTAGGGTTAGACTCTTAGGGTTAGGGTTAGGGTTAGAGTTAGGGTTAGACTCTTAGGGTTAGGGTTAGACTCTTAGGGTTAGGGTTAGGGTTAGGGTTAGACTCTTAGGGTTAGGGTTAGACTCTTAGGGTTAGGGTTAGGGTTAGGGTTAGGGTTAGACTCTTAGGGTTAGGGTTAGACTCTTAGGGTTAGGGTTAGGGTTAGGGTTAGGGTTAGACTCTTAGGGTTAGGGTTAGACTCTTAGGGTTAGGGTTAGGGTTAGGGTTAGACTCTTAGGGTTAGGGTTAGGGTTACGGTTAGACTCTTAGGGTTAGAGTTAGGGTTAGGGTTAGACTCTTAGGGTTAGGGTTAGACTCAGGGTTAGGGTTGGGGTTAGGGTTAGACTCTTAGGGTTAGGGTTAGACTCTTAGGGTTAGAGTTAGGGTTAGGGTTAGGGTTAGACACTTAGGGTTAGGGTTAGGGTGAGGGTTAGACTCTTAGGGTTAGGGTTATATTCAGGGTTAGGGTTAGACTCTTAGGGTTAGGGTTAGGGTTAGGGTTAGACTCTTAGGGTAAGGGTTAGACTTAGGCTCTTAGGGTTAGGGTTAGACTCAGGCTCTTAGGGTGAGGGTTAGACTCAGGCTCTTAGGGTTAGGGTTAGACTCAGGCTCTTAGGGTGAGGGTTAGACTCAGGCTCTTAGGGTTAGGGTTAGACTCAGGCTCTTAGGGTTAGGGTCAGACTCAGTACTATATATTTGGGTACTGCAGCCGCCCTTTTGGTGGAGCGCTGCTGCCATCTAGCGAAATATACTTGGGTATTGCAGCCGGCGCTGTTGGTGGAGCGCTGCTGCCATCTAGCGAAATATATTTGGGTACTGCAGCCGGCCCTGTTGGTGGAGCGCTGCTGCCATCTAGCGAAATATAATTGGGTACTGCAGCCGCCCTTTTGGTGGAGCGCTGCTGCCATCTAGCGAAATATACTTGGGTACTGCAGCCGCCCGGTTTGTGGAGCGCTGCTGCCATCTAGCGAAATATATTTGGGTACTGCAGCCGGCGCTGTTGGTGGAGCGCTGCTGCCATCTAGCGAAATATATTTGGGTACTGCAGCCGGCTCTGTTGGTGGAGCGCTGCTGCCATCTAGCGAAATATACTTGGGTACTGCAGCCGCCCGGTTGGTGGAGCGCTGCTGCCATCTAGCGAAATGTAATGGGGTACTGCAGCCGCCCGGTTGGTGTAGCGCTGCTGCCATCTAGCGAAATATATTTGGGTACTGCAGCCGCCCGGTTGGTGGAGCGCTGCTGCCATCTAGCGAAATATACTTGGGTACTGCAGCCGGCCCTGTTGGTGGAGCGCTGCTGCCATCTAGCGAAATATATTTGGGTACTGCAGCCGCCCTTTTGGTGGAGCGCTGCTGCCATCTAGCGAAATATATTTGGGTACTGCAGCCGCCCGGTTGGTGGAGCTCTGCTGCCATCTAGCGAAATATACTTGGGTACTGCAGCCGCCCTTTTGGTGGAGCGCTGCTGCCATCTAGCGAAATGTAATTGGGTACTGCAGCCGCCCGGTTGGTGGAGCGCTGCTGCCATCTAGCGAAATATACTTGGGTACTGCAGCCGGCGCTGTTGGTGGAGCGCTGCTGCCATCTAGCGAAATATACTTGGGTACTGCAGCCGCCCGGTTGGTGGAGCGCTGCTGCCATCTAGCGAAATATATTTGGGTACTGCAGCCGGCCCTGTTGGTGGAGCGCTGCTGCCATCTAGCGAAATATACTTGGGTACTGCAGCCGCCCTTTTGGTGGAGCGCTGCTGCCATCTAGCGAAATATACTTGGGTACTGCAGCCGCCCGGTTGGTGGAGCGCTGCTGCCATCTAGCGAAATATATTTGGGTACTGCAGCCGGCCCTGTTGGTGGAGCGCTGCTGCCATCTAGCGAAATATACTTGGGTACTGCAGCCGCCCGGTTGGTGGAGCGCTGCTGCCATCTAGCGAAATATACTTGGGTACTGCAGCCGGCCCTGTTGGTGGAGCGCTGCTGCCATCTAGCGAAATATACTTGGGTACTGCAGCCGCCCGGTTGGTGGAGCGCTGCTGCCATCTAGCGAAATATACTTGGGTACTGCAGCCGGCGCTGTTGGTGGAGCGCTGCTGCCATCTAGCGAAATATATTTGGGTACTGCAGCCGGCTCTGTTTGTGGAGCGCTGCTGCCATCTAGCGAAATATATTTGGGTACTGCAGTCGGCTCTGTTGGTGGAGCGCTGCTGCCATCTAGCGAAATATACTTGGGTACTTCAGCCGGGTTTAGGGTTAGGGTTAGGGTTAGACTGTTAGGGTTAGGGTTAGGGTTAGGGTTAGACTCTTAGGGTTAGACTCTTAGGGTTAGGGTTAGACTCTTACGGTTAGGGTTAGGGTTAGGGTTAGGGTTAGGGTTAGACTCTTAGGGTTAGGGTTAGACTCTTAGGGTTAGGGTTAGGGTTAGACTCTTAGGGTTAGGGTTAGACTCTTAGGGTTAGGGTTAAGGTTAGGGTTAGGGTTAGACTCTTAGGGTTAGGGTTAGACTCTTAGGGTTAGGGTTAGGGTTAGGGTTAGACTCTTAGGGTTAGGGTTAGGGTTAGGGTTAGGGTTACACTCTTAGGGTTAGGGTTAGGGTTAGGGTTAGACTCTTAGGGTTAGGGTTAGACTCAGGCTCTTAGGGTTAGGGTTAGACTCAGGCTCTTAGGGTTAGGGTCAGATTTAATACTATATATTTGTGTACTGCAGCCGCCCTTTTGGTGGAGCGCTGCTGCCATCTAGCGAAATATACTTGGGTACTGCAGCCGGCGCTGTTGGTGGAGCGCTGCTGCCATCTAGCGAAATATATTTGGGTACTGCAGCCGGCCCTGTTGGTGGAGCGCTGCTGCCATCTAGCGAAATATACTTGGGTACTGCAGCCGCCCGGTTGGTGTAGCGCTGCTGCCATCTAGCGAAATATACTTGGGTACTGCAGCCGGCCCTGTTGGTGGAGCGCTGCTGCCATCTAGCGAAATATACTTGGGTACTGCAGCCGCCCGGTTGGTGGAGCGCTGCTGCCATCTAGCGAAATATACTTGGGTACTGCAGCCGGCACTGTTGGTGGAGCGCTGCTGCCATCTAACGAAATATACTTGGGTACTGCAGCCGCCCGGTTGGTGGAGCGCTGCTGCCATCTAGCGAAATATACTTGGGTACTGCAGCCGGCGCTGTTGGTGGAGCGCTGCTGCCATCTAGCGAAATATACTTGGGTACTGCAGCCGCCCGGTTGGTGGAGCGCTGCTGCCATCTAGCGAAATATATTTGGGTACTGCAGCCGGCCCTGTTGGTGGAGCGCTGCTGCCATCTAGCGAAATATACTTGGGTACTGCAGCCGCCCTTTTGGTGGAGCGCTGCTGCCATCTAGCGAAATATACTTGGGTACTGCAGCCGCCCGGTTGGTGGAGCGCTGCTGCCATCTAGCGAAATATATTTGGGTACTGCAGCCGGCCCTGTTGGTGGAGCGCTGCTGCCATCTAGCGAAATATACTTGGGTACTGCAGCCGCCCGGTTGGTGGAGCGCTGCTGCCATCTAGCGAAATATACTTGGGTACTGCAGCCGGCCCTGTTGGTGGAGCGCTGCTGCCATCTAGCGAAATATACTTGGGTACTGCAGCCGCCCGGTTGGTGGAGCGCTGCTGCCATCTAGCGAAATATACTTGGGTACTGCAGCCGCCCGGTTGGTGGAGCGCTGCTGCCATCTAGCGAAATATATTTGGGTACTGCAGCCGGCGCTGTTGGTGGAGCGCTGCTGCCATCTAGCGAAATATATTTGGGTACTGCAGCCGGCTCTGTTGGTGGAGCGCTGCTGCCATCTAGCGAAATATATTTGGGTACTGCAGCCGGCTCTGTTTGTGGAGCGCTGCTGCCATCTAGCGAAATATACTTGGGTACTTCAGCCGGGTTTAGGGTTAGGGTTAGGGTTAGACTGTTAGGGTTAGGGTTAGACTCTTAGGGTTAGACTCTTAGGGTTAGACTCTTAGGGTTAGGGTTAGACTCTTACTGTTAGGGTTAGGGTTAGGGTTAGGGTTAGACTCTTAGGGTTAGGGTTAGACTCTTAGGGTTAGGGTTAGGGTTAGGGTTAGGGTTAGACTCTTAGGGTTAGGGTTAGACTCTTAGGGTTAGGGTTAGGGTTAGGGTTAGGGTTAGACTCTTAGGGTTAGGGTTAGACTCTTAGGGTTAGGGTTAGGGTTAGGGTTAGGGTTAGACTCTTAGGGTTAGGGTTAGACTCTTAGGGTTAGGGTTAGGGTTAGGGTTAGACTCTTAGGGTTAGGGTTATATTCAGGGTTAGGGTTAGACTCTTAGGGTTAGGGTTAGACTCTTAGGGTTAGGGTTAGGGTTAGGCTCTTAGGGTTAGGGTTAGACTCAGGCTCTTAGGGTGAGGGTTAGACTCAGGCTCTTCGGGTGAGGGTTAGACTCAGGCTCTTAGGGTGAGGGTTGGACTCAGGCTCTTAGGGTTAGGGTTAGACTCAGGCTCTTAGGGTGAGGGTTAGACTCAGGCTCTTAGGGTTAGGGTTAGACTCAGGCTCTTAGGGTTAGGGTCAGACTCAGTACTATATATTTGGGTACTGCAGCCGCCCTTTTGGTGGAGCGCTGCTGCCATCTAGCGAAATATACTTGGGTATTGCAGCCGGCGCTCTTGGTGGAGCGCTGCTGCCATCTAGCGAAATATACTTGGGTACTGCAGCCGGCCCTGTTGGTGGAGCGCTGCTGCCATCTAGCGAAATGTAATTGGGTACTGCAGCCGCCCTTTTGGTGGAGCGCTGCTGCCATCTAGCGAAATATATTTGGATACTGCAGCCGGCCCTGTTGGTGGAGCTCTGCTGCCATCTAGCGAAATATACTTGGGTACTGCAGCCGCCCTTTTGGTGGAGCGCTGCTGCCATCTAGCGAAATATATTTGGGTACTGCAGCCGGCCCTGTTGGTGGAGCTCTGCTGCCATCTAGCGAAATATACTTCGGTACTGCAGCCGCCCGGTTGGTGGAGCGCTGCTGCCATCTAGCGAAATGTAATTGGGTACTGCAGCCGCCCGGTTGGTGGAGCGCTGCTGCCATCTAGCGAAATATACTTGGGTACTGCAGCCGGCCCTGTTGGTGGAGCGCTGCTGCCATCTAGCGAAATATACTTGGGTACTGCAGCCGCCCGGTTTGTGGAGCGCTGCTGCCATCTAGCGAAATATATTTGGGTACTGCAGCCGGCTCTGTTGGTGGAGCGCTGCTGCCATCTAGCGAAATGTAATTGGGTACTGCAGCCGCCCGGTTGGTGTAGCGCTGCTGCCATCTAGCGAAATATACTTGGGTACTGCAGCCGCCCGGTTGGTGGAGCGCTGCTGCCATCTAGCGAAATGTAATGGGGTACTGCAGCCGCCCGGTTGGTGTAGCGCTGCTGCCATCTAGCGAAATATACTTTGGTACTGCAGCCGCCCGGTTGGTTGAGCACTGCCGCCGTCTAGCGAAATATACTTGGGTACTGCAGCCGCCCTTTTGGTGGAGCGCTGCTGCCATCTAGCGAAATATATTTGGGTACTGCAGCCGGCGCTGTTGGTGGAGCGCTGCTGCCATCTAGCGAAATATATTTGGTGACTGCAGCCGGCCCTGTTTGTGGAGCGCTGCTGCCATCTAGCGAAATATATTTGGGTACTGCAGCCGGCCCTGTTGGTGGAGCGCTACTGCCATCTAGCGAAATATACTTGGGTACTTCAGCCGGGTTTAGGGTTAGGGTTAGGGTTAGACTGTTAGGGTTAGGGTTAGGGTTAGGGTTAGACTCTTAGGGTTAGACTCTTAGGGTTAGGGTTAGACTCTTACGGTTAGGGTTAGGGTTAGGGTTAGGGTTAGGGTTAGACTCTTAGGGTTAGGGTTAGACTCTTAGGGTTAGGGTTAGGGTTAGGGTTAGACTCTTAGGGTTAGGGTTAGACTCTTAGGGTTAGGGTTAAGGTTAGGGTTAGGGTTAGACTCTTAGGGTTAGGGTTAGGGTTAGGGTTAGACTCTTAGGGTAAGGGTTAGACTTAGGCTCTTAGGGTTAGGGTTAGACTCAGGCTCTTAGGGTTAGGGTTAGACTCAGGCTCTTAGGGTGAGGGTTAGACTCAGGCTCTTAGGGTGAGGGTTAGACTCAGGCTCTTAGGGTTAGGGTTAGACTCAGGCTCTTAGGGTTAGGGTCAGACTCAGTACTATATATTTGGGTACTGCAGCCGCCCTTTTGGTGGAGCGCTGCTGCCATCTAGCGAAATATACTTGGGTATTGCAGCCGGCGCTGTTGGTGGAGCGCTGCTGCCATCTAGCGAAATATATTTGGGTACTGCAGCCGGCCCTGTTGGTGGAGCGCTGCTGCCATCTAGCGAAATATATTTGGGTACTGCAGCCGCCCTTTTGGTGGAGCGCTGCTGCCATCTAGCGAAATATATTTGGGTACTGCAGCCGGCTCTGTTGGTGGAGCTCTGCTGCCATCTAGCGAAATATATTTGGGTACTGCAGCCGCCCTTTTGGTGGAGCGCTGCTGCCATCTAGCGAAATGTAATTGGGTACTGCAGCCGCCCGGTTGGTGGAGCGCTGCTGCCATCTAGCGAAATGTAATTGGGTACTGCAGCCGGCCCTGTTGGTGGAGCGCTGCTGCCATCTAGCGAAATATACTTGGGTACTGCAGCCGCCCGGTTTGTGGAGCGCTGCTGCCATCTAGCGAAATATATTTGGGTACTGCAGCCGGCGCTGTTAATGGAGCGCTGCTGCCATCTAGCGAAATATACTTGGGTACTGCAGCCGCCCTGTTGGTGGAGCGCTGCTGCCATCTAGCGAAATATACTTGGGTACTGCAGCCGGCCGGTTGGTGGAGCGCTGCTGCCATCTAGCGAAATATATTTGGGTACTGCAGCCGGCCCTGTTGGTGGAGCGCTGCTGCCATCTAGCGAAATATACTTGGGTACTGCAGCCGCCCGGTTGGTGGAGCGCTGCTGCCATCTAGCGAAATATACTTGTGTACTTCAGCCGGGTTTAGGGTTAGGGTTAGGGTTAGACTGTTAGGGTTAGGGTTAGACTCTTAGGGTTAGACTCTTAGGGTTAGGGTTAGGTTTAGGTTTAGGGTTAGGGTTAGACTCTTAGGGTTAGGGTTAGACTCTTAGGGTTAGGGTTAGGGTTAGGGTTAGGGTTAGGGTTAGACTCTTAGGGTTAGGGTTAGACTCTTAGGGTTAGGGTTAGGGTTAGGGTTAGGGTTAGACTCTTAGGGTTAGGGTTAGACTCTTAGGGTTAGGGTTAGGGTTAGGGTTAGGGTTAGACTCTTAGGGTTAGGGTTAGACTCTTAGGGTTAGGGTTAGGGTTAGGGTTAGACTCTTAGGGTTAGGGTTATATTCAGATTAGGGTTAGACTCTTAGGGTTAGGGTTAGGGTTAGACTCTTAGGGTAAGGGTTAGACTTAGGCTCTTAGGGTTAGGGTTAGACTCAGGCTCTTAGGGTTAGGGTTAGACTCAGGCTCTTAGGGTGAGGGTTAGACTCAGGCTCTTAGGGTTAGGGTTAGACTCAGTCTCTTAGGGTTAGGGTTAGACTCAGGCTCTTAGGGTGAGGGTTAGACTCAGGCTCTTAGGGTTAGGGTTAGACTCAGGCTCTTAGGGTTAGGGTCAGACTCAGTACTATATATTTGGGTACTGCAGCCGCCCTTTTGGTGGAGCGCTGCTGCCATCTAGCGAAATATACTTGGGTATTGCAGCCGGCGCTGTTGGTGGAGCGCTGCTGCCATCTAGCGAAATATATTTGGGTACTGCAGCCGGCCCTGTTGGTGGAGCTCTGCTGCCATCTAGCGAAATATACTTGGGTACTGCAGCCGCCCGGTTGGTGGAGCGCTGCTGCCATCTAGCGAAATGTAATTGGGTACTGCAGCCGCCCGGTTGGTGGAGCGCTGCTGCCATCTAGCGAAATATACTTGGGTACTGCAGCCGGCCCTGTTGGTGGAGCGCTGCTGCCATCTAGCGAAATATACTTGGGTACTGCAGCCGCCCGGTTTGTGGAGCGCTGCTGCCATCTAGCGAAATATATTTGGGTACTGCAGCCGGCCCGGTTGGTGGAGCGCTGCTGCCATCTAGCGAAATGTAATTGGGTACTGCAGCCGCCCGGTTGGTGTAGCGCTGCTGCCATCTAGCGAAATATACTTGGGTACTGCAGCCGCCCGGTTGGTGGAGCGCTGCTGCCATCTAGCGAAATGTAATGGGGTACTGCAGCCGCCCGGTTGGTGTAGCGCTGCTGCCATCTAGCGAAATATACTTGGGTACTGCAGCCGCCCGGTTGGTGGAGCGCTGCTGCCATCTAGCGAAATATACTTGGGTACTGCAGCCGGCCCTGTTGGTGGAGCGCTGCTGCCATCTAGCGAAATATATTTGGGTACTGCAGCCGCCCTTTTGGTGGAGCGCTGCTGCCATCTAGCGAAATATATTTGGGTACTGCAGCCGGCCCTGTTGGTGGAGCTCTGCTGCCATCTAGCGAAATATACTTGGGTACTGCAGCCGCCCGGTTGGTGGAGCGCTGCTGCCATCTAGCGAAATGTAATTGGGTACTGCAGCCGCCCGGTTGGTGGAGCGCTGCTGCCATCTAGCGAAATATACTTGGGTACTGCAGCCGGCGCTGTTGGTGGAGCGCTGCTGCCATCTAGCGAAATATACTTGGGTACTGCAGCCGCCCGGTTTGTGGAGCGCTGCTGCCATCTAGCGAAATATATTTGGGTACTGCAGCCGGCGCTGTTGGTGGAGCGCTGCTGCCATCTAGCGAAATATACTTGGGTACTGCAGCCGCCCTGTTGGTGGAGCGCTGCTGCCATCTAGCGAAATATACTTGGGTACTGCAGCCGCCCGGTTGGTGGAGCGCTGCTGCCATCTAGCGAAATATATTTGGGTACTGCAGCCGGCCCTGTTGGTGGAGCGCTGCTGCCATCTAGCGAAATATACTTGGGTACTGCAGCCGCCCGGTTGGTGGAGCGCTGCTGCCATCTAGCGAAATATACTTGGGTACTGCAGCCGGCCCTGTTGGTGGAGCGCTGCTGCCATCTAGCGAAATATACTTGGGTACTGCAGCCGGCCCTGTTGGTGGAGCGCTGCTGCCATCTAGCGAAATATACTTGGGTACTGCAGCCGGCGCTTTTGGGGGAGCGCTGCTGCCATCTAGCGAAATATATTTGGGTACTGCAGCCGGCGCTGTTTGTGGAGCGCTGCTGCCATCTAGCGAAATATACTTGGGTACTGCAGCCGCCCGGTTGGTGGAGCGCTGCTGCCATCTAGCGAAATATACTTGGGTACTGCAGCCGCCCTTTTGGTGGAGCGCTGCTGCCATCTAGCGAAATATATTTGGGTACTGCAGCCGGCCCTGTTGGTGGAGCGCTGCTGCCATCTAGCGAAATATACTTGGGTACTGCAGCCGCCCGGTTGGTGGAGCGCTGCTGCCATCTAGCGAAATATACTTGGGTACTTCAGCCGGGTTTAGGGTTAGGGTTAGGGTTAGACTGTTAGGGTTAGGGTTAGACTCTTAGGGTTAGACTCTTAGGGTTAGGGTTAGGGTTAGGGTTAGGGTTAGGGTTAGACTCTTAGGGTTAGGGTTAGACTCTTAGGGTTAGGGTTAGGGTTAGGGTTAGGGTTAGACTCTTAGGGTTAGGGTTAGACTCTTAGGGTTAGGGTTAGGGTTAGGGTTAGGGTTAGACTCTTAGGGTTAGGGTTAGACTCTTAGGGTTAGGGTTAGGGTTAGGGTTAGGGTTAGACTCTTAGGGTTAGGGTTAGACTCTTACGGTTAGGGTTAGGGTTAGGGTTAGACTCTTAGGGTTAGGGTTAGGGTTAGGGTTAGGGTTAGACTCTTAGGGTTAGGGTTACGGTTAGACTCTTAGGGTTAGAGTTAGGGTTAGGGTTAGACTCTTAGGGTTAGGGTTAGACTCTTAGGGTTAGGGTTGGGGTTAGGGTTAGACTCTTAGGGTTAGGGTTAGACTCTTAGGGTTAGGGTTAGGGTTAGGGTTAGGGTTAGACTCTTAGGGTTAGGGTTATATTCAGATTAGGGTTAGACTCTTAGGGTTAGGGTTAGGGTTAGGGTTAGACACTTAGGGTGAGGGTTAGACTCAGGCTCTTAGGGTGAGGGTTAGACTCAGGCTCTTAGGGTTAGGGTTAGACTCAGGCTCTTAGGGTTAGGGTTAGACTCAGGCTCTTAGGGTTAGGGTCAGACTCAGTACTATATATTTGGGTACTGCAGCCGCCCTTTTGGTGGAGCGCTGCTGCCATCTAGCGAAATATACTTGGGTATTGCAGCCGGCGCTCTTGGTGGAGCGCTGCTGCCATCTAGCGAAATATATTTAGGTACTGCAGCCGGCCCTGTTGGTGGAGCTCTGCTGCCATCTAGCGAAATATACTTGGGTACTGCAGCCGCCCTGTTGGTGGATCGCTGCTGCCATCTAGCGAAATGTAATTGGGTACTGCAGCCGCCCGGTTGGTGGAGCGCTGCTGCCATCTAGCGAAATATACTTGGGTACTGCAGCCGCCCGGTTGGTGGAGCGCTGCTGCCATCTAGCGAAATATACTTGGGTACTGCAGCCGCCCGGTTTGTGGAGCGCTGCTGCCATCTAGCGAAATATAATTGGGTACTGCAGCCGGCCCTGTTGGTGGAGCGCTGCTGCCATCTAGCGAAATGTAATTGGGTACTGCAGCCGCCCGGTTGGTGTAGCGCTGCTGCCATCTAGCGAAATATACTTGGGTACTGCAGCCGCCCGGTTGGTGGAGCGCTGCTGCCATCTAGCGAAATGTAATTGGGTACTGCAGCCGCCCGGTTGGTGGAGCGCTGCTGCCATCTAGCGAAATATACTTGGGTACTGCAGCCGCCCGGTTGGTGGAGCGCTGCTGCCATCTAGCGAAATATATTTGGGTACTGCAGCCGGCCCTGTTGGTGGAGCGCTGCTGCCATCTAGCGAAATATACTTGGGTACTGCAGCCGCCCGGTTGGTGGAGCGCTGCTGCCATCTAGCGAAATATACTTGGGTACTGCAGCCGGCCCTGTTGGTGGAGCGCTGCTGCCATCTAGCGAAATATACTTGGGTACTGCAGCCGGCCCTGTTGGTGGAGCGCTGCTGCCATCTAGCGAAATATACTTGGGTACTGCAGCCGCCCGGTTGTTGGAGCGCTGCTGCCATCTAGCGAAATATATTTGGGTACTGCAGCCGGCGCTGTTGGTGGAGCGCTGCTGCCATCTAGCGAAATATATTTGGGTACTGCAGCCGGCGCTGTTGGTGGAGCGCTGCTGCCATCTAGCGAAATATATTTGGGTACTGCAGCCGGCGCTGTTGGTGGAGCGCTGCTGCCATCTAGCGAAATATATTTGGGTACTGCAGCCGGCGCTGTTGGTGGAGCGCTGCTGCCATCTAGCGAAATATACTTGGGTACTTCAGCCGGGTTTAGGGTTAGGGTTAGGGTTAGACTGTTAGGGTTAGGGTTAGACTGTTAGGGTTAGACTCTTAGGGTTAGACTCTTAGGGTTAGGGTTAGACTCTTACGGTTAGGGTTAGGGTTAGGCTTAGGGTTAGGGTTAGACTCTTAGGGTTAGGGTTAGACTCTTAGGGTTAGGGTTAGGGTTAGGGTTAGACTCTTAGGGTTAGGGTTAGACTCTTAGGGTTAGGGTTAGGGTTAGGGTTAGGGTTAGATTCTTAGGGTTAGGGTTAGACTCTTAGGGTTAGGGTTAGGGTTAGGGTTAGACTCTTAGGGTTAGGGTTAGGGTTAGGTTAGGGTTACACTCTTAGGGTTAGGGTTAGGGTTACGGTTAGACTCTTAGGGTTAGAGTTAGGGTTAGGGTTAGACTCTTAAGGTTAGGGTTAGACTCTTAGGGTTAGGGTTTGGGGTTAGGGTTAGACTCTTAGGGTTAGGGTTAGACTCTTAGGGTTAAGGTTAGGGTTAGGGTTAGACACTTAGGGTTAGGGTTAGGGTGAGGGTTAGACTCTTAGGGTTAGGGTTATATTCAGATTAGGGTTAGACTCTTAGGGTTAGGGTTAGGGTTAGGGTTAGACTCTTAGGGTAAGGGTTAGACTCAGGCTCTTAGGGTGAGGGTTAGACTCAGGCTCTTAGGGTGAGGGTTAGACTCAGGCTCTTAGGGTGAGGGTTAGACTCAGGCTCTTAGGGTGAGGGTTAGACTCAGGCTCTTAGGGTTAGGGTTAGACTCAGGCTCTTAGGGTGAGGGTTAGACTCAGGCTCTTAGGGTGAGGGTTAGACTCAGGCTCTTAGGGTTAGGGTTAGACTCAGGCTCTTAGGGTGAGGGTTAGACTCAGGCTCTTAGGGTTAGGGTTAGACTCAGGCTCTTAGGGTTAGGGTCAGACTCAGTACTATATATTTGGGTACTGCAGCCGCCCTTTTGGTGGAGCGCTGCTGCCATCTAGCGAAATATACTTGGGTATTGCAGCCGGTGCTGTTGGTGGAGCGCTGCTGCCATCTAGCGAAATATATTTGGGTACTGCAGCCGGCCCTGTTGGTGGAGCGCTGCTGCCATCTAGCGAAATATACTTGGGTACTGCAGCCGGCTCTGTTGGTGGAGCGCTGCTGCCATCTAGCGAAATATATTTGGGTACTGCAGCCGGGTTTAGGGTTAGGGTTAGGGTTAGACTGTTAGGGTTAGGGTTAGGGTTAGGGTTAGACTCTTAGGGTTAGACTCTTAGGGTTAGGGTTAGACTCAGTACTATATATTTGGGTAGTGCAGCCACCCTTTTTGTGGAGCGCTGCTGCCATCTAGCGAAATATACTTGAGTACTGCAGCCGGCGCTGTTGGTGGAGCGCTGCTGCCATCTAGCGAAATATACTTTGGTACTGCAGCCGCCCGGTTGGTTGAGCACTGCCGCCGTCTAGCGAAATATACTTGGGTACTGCAGCCGCCCTTTTGGTGGAGCGCTGCTGCCATCTAGCGAAATATATTTGGGTACTGCAGCCGGCGCTGTTGGTGGATCGCTGCTGCCATCTAGCGAAATATATTTGGGTACTGCAGCCGGCCCTGTTTGTGGAGCGCTGCTGCCATCTAGCGAAATATATTTGGGTACTGCAGCCGGCTCTGTTGGTGGAGCGCTGCTGCCATCTAGCGAAATATACTTGGGTACTTCAGCCGGGTTTAGGGTTAGGGTTAGGGTTAGACTGTTAGGGTTAGGGTTAGGGTTAGGGTTAGACTCTTAGGGTTAGACTCTTAGGGTTAGGGTTACACTCTTACGGTTAGGGTTAGGGTTAGGGTTAGGGTTAGGGTTAGACTCTTAGGGTTAGGGTTAGACTCTTAGGGTTAGGGTTAGGGTTAGGGTTAGACTCTTAGGGTTAGGGTTAGACTCTTAGGGTTAGGGTTAAGGTTAGGGTTAGGGTTAGACTCTTAGGGTTAGGGTTAGACTCTTAGGGTTAGGGTTAGGGTTAGGGTTAGAATCTTAGGGTTAGGGTTAGGGTTAGGGTTAGGGTTACACTCTTAGGGTTAGGGTTAGGGTTAGGGTTAGACTCTTAGGGTTAGGGTTAGACTTAGGCTCTTAGGGTTAGGGTTAGACTCAGGCTCTTAGGGTTAGGGTTAGACTCAGGCTCTTACGGTTAGGGTTAGACTCAGGCTCTTAGGGTTAGGGTTAGACACAGGCTCTTAGGGTTAGGGTCAGATTTAGTACTATATATTTGTGTACTGCAGCCGCCCTTTTGGTGGAACGCTGCTGCCATCTAGCGAAATATACTTGGGTACTGCAGCCGCCCGGTTGGTGGAGCGCTGCTGCCATCTAGCGAAATATACTTGGGTACTGCAGCCGGCCCTGTTGGTGGAGCGCTGCTGCCATCTAGCGAAATATATTTGGGTACTGCAGCCGCCCTTTTGGTGGAGCGCTGCTGCCATCTAGCGAAATGTAATTGGGTACTGCAGCCGCCCTTTTGGTGGAGCGCTGCTGCCATCTAGCGAAATGTAATTGGGTACTGCAGCCGCCCTTTTGGTGGAACGCTGCTGCCATCTAGCGAAATATACTTGGGTACTGCAGCCGGCGCTGTTGGTGGAGCGCTGCTGCCATCTAGCGAAATATACTTGGGTACTGCAGCCAGCTCTGTTGGTGGAGCTCTGCTGCCATCTAGCGAAATATAATTGGGTACTGCAGCCGGCCTTTTGGTGGAGCGCTGCTGCCATCTAGCGAAATGTAATTGGGTACTGCAGCCGCCCTGTTGGTGGAGCGCTGCTGCCATCTAGCGAAATATACTTGGGTACTGCAGCCGCCCGGTTCGTGGAGCGCTGCTGCCATCTAGCGAAATATACTTGGGTACTGCAGCCGGCGCTGTTGGTGGAGCGCTGCTGCCATCTAGCGAAATATACTTGGGTACTGCAGCCGCCCGGTTGGTGGAGCGCTGCTGCCATCTAGCGAAATATACTTGGGTACTGCAGCCGGCCCGGTTGGTGGAGCGCTGCTGCCATCTAGCGAAATATACTTGGGTACTGCAGCCGCCCGGTTGGTGGAGCGCTGCTGCCATCTAGCGAAATATATTTGGGTACTGCAGCCGGCCCTGTTGGTGGAGCGCTGCTGCCATCTAGCGAAATATACTTGGGTACTGCAGCCGCCCGGTTGGTGGAGCGCTGCTGCCATCTAGCGAAATATACTTGGGTACTGCAGCCGGCGCTGTTGGTGGAGCGCTGCTGCCATCTAGCGAAATATATTTGGGTACTGCAGCCGGCGCTGTTGGTGGAGCGCTGCTGCCATCTAGCGAAATATATTTGGGTACTGCAGCCGGCTCTGTTGGTGGAGCGCTGCTGCCATCTAGCGAAATATACTTGGGTACTTCAGCCGGGTTTAGGGTTAGGGTTAGGGTTAGACTGTTAGGGTTAGGGTTAGACTCTTAGGGTTAGACTCTTAGGGTTAGACTCTTAGGGTTAGGGTTAGACTCTTACGGTTAGGGTTAGGGTTAGGGTTAGGGTTAGACTCTTAGGGTTAGGGTTAGACTCTTAGGGTTAGGGTTAGGGGTAGACTCTTAGGGTTAGGGTTAGACTCTTAGGGTTAGGGTTAGGGTTAGGGTTAGGGTTAGACTCTTAGGGTTAGGGTTAGACTCTTAGGGTTAGGGTTAGGGTTAGACTCTTAGGGTTAGGGTTAGGGTGAGGGTTAGACTCTTAGGGTTAGGGTTATATTCAGGGTTAGGGTTAGACTCTTAGGGTTAGGGTTAGGGTTAGGGTTAGACTCTTAGGGTTAGGGTTAGGGTTAGGCTCTTAGGGTTAGGGTTAGACTCAGGCTCTTAGGGTTAGGGTTAGACTCAGGCTCTTCGGGTTAGGGTTAGACTCAGGCTCTTAGGGTGAGGGTTAGACTCAGGCTCTTAGGGTTAGGGTTAGACTCAGGCTCTTAGGGTGAGGGTTAGACTCAGGCTCTTAGGGTTAGGGTTAGACTCAGGCTCTTAGGGTGAGGGTCAGACTCAGTACTATATATTTGGGTACTGCAGCCGCCCTTTTGGTGGAGCGCTGCTGCCATCTAGCGAAATATACTTGGGTATTGCAGCCGGCGCTCTTGGTGGAGCGCTGCTGCCATCTAGCGAAATATATTTGGGTACTGCAGCCGGCCCTGTTGGTGGAGCTCTGCTGCCATCTAGCGAAATATACTTGGGTACTGCAGCCGCCCTTTTGGTGGAGCGCTGCTGCCATCTAGCGAAATGTAATTGGGTACTGCAGCCGCCCGGTTGTTGGAGCGCTGCTGCCATCTAGCGAAATATACTTGGGTACTGCAGCCGGCCCTGTTGGTGGAGCGCTGCTGCCATCTAGCGAAATATACTTGGGTACTGCAGCCGCCCGGTTTGTGGAGCGCTGCTGCCATCTAGCGAAATATATTTGGGTACTGCAGCTGGCCCGGTTGGTGGAGCGCTGCTGCCATCTAGCGAAATGTAATTGGGTACTGCAGCCGCCCGGTTGGTGGAGCGCTGCTGCCATCTAGCGAAATATACTTGGGTACTGCAGCCGCCCGGTTGGTGGAGCGCTGCTGCCATCTAGCGAAATATACTTGGGTACTGCAGCCGGCCCTGTTGGTGGAGCGCTGCTGCCATCTAGCGAAATATACTTGGGTACTGCAGCCGCCCGGTTGGTGGAGCGCTGCTGCCATCTAGCGAAATATACTTGGGTACTGCAGCCGGCGCTGTTGGTGGAGCGCTGCTGCCATCTAGCGAAATATATTTGGGTACTGCAGCCGGCGCTGTTGGTGGAGCGCTGCTGCCATCTAGCGAAATATATTTGGGTACTGCAGCCGGCTCTGTTGGTGGAGCGCTGCTGCCATCTAGCGAAATATACTTGGGTACTTCAGCCGGGTTTAGGGTTAGGGTTAGGGTTAGACTGTTAGGGTTAGGGTTAGACTTTTAGGGTTAGACTCTTAGGGTTAGACTCTTAGGGTTAGGGTTAGACTCTTACGGTTAGGGTTAGGGTTAGGCTTAGGGTTAGGCTTAGACTCTTAGGGTTAGGGTTAGACTCTTAGGGTTAGGGTTAGGGTTAGAGTTAGGGTTAGACTCTTAGGGTTAGGGTTAGACTCTTAGGGTTAGGGTTAGGGTTAGGGTTAGACTCTTAGGGTTAGGGTTAGACTCTTAGGGTTAGGGTTAGGGTTAGGGTTAGGGTTAGACTCTTAGGGTTAGGGTTAGACTCTTAGGGTTAGGGTTAGGGTTAGGGTTAGGGTTAGACTCTTAGGGTTAGGGTTAGACTCTTAGGGTTAGGGTTAGGGTTAGGGTTAGACTCTTAGGGTTAGGGTTAGGGTTACGGTTAGACTCTAGGGTTAGAGTTAGGGTTAGGGTTAGACTCTTAGGGTTAGGGTTAGACTCAGGGTTAGGGTTGGGGTTAGGGTTAGACTCTTAGGGTTAGGGTTAGACTCTTAGGGTTAGAGTTAGGGTTAGGGTTAGGGTTAGACACTTAGGGTTAGGGTTAGGGTGAGGGTTAGACTCTTAGGGTTAGGGTTATATTCAGGGTTAGGGTTAGACTCTTAGGGTTAGGGTTAGGGTTAGGGTTAGACTCTTAGGGTAAGGGTTAGACTTAGGCTCTTAGGGTTAGGGTTAGACTCAGGCTCTTAGGGTGAGGGTTAGACTCAGGCTCTTAGGGTGAGGGTTAGACTCAGGCTCTTAGGGTTAGGGTTAGACTCAGGCTCTTAGGGTTAGGGTCAGACTCAGTACTATATATTTGGGTACTGCAGCCGCCCTTTTGGTGGAGCGCTGCTGCCATCTAGCGAAATATACTTGGGTATTGCAGCCGGCGCTGTTGGTGGAGCGCTGCTGCCATCTAGCGAAATATATTTGGGTACTGCAGCCGGCCCTGTTGGTGGAGCGCTGCTGCCATCTAGCGAAATATAATTGGGTACTGCAGCCGCCCTTTTGGTGGAGCGCTGCTGCCATCTAGCGAAATATACTTGGGTACTGCAGCCGCCCGGTTTGCGGAGCGCTGCTGCCATCTAGCGAAATATATTTGGGTACTGCAGCCGGCGCTGTTGGTGGAGCGCTGCTGCCATCTAGCGAAATATATTTGGGTACTGCAGCCGGCTCTGTTGGTGGAGCGCTGCTGCCATCTAGCGAAATATAATTGGGTACTGCAGCCGCCCGGTTGGTGGAGCGCTGCTGCCATCTAGCGAAATGTAATGGGGTACTGCAGCCGCCCGGTTGGTGGATCGCTGCTGCCATCTAGCGAAATATACTTGGGTACTGCAGCCGCCCGGTTGGTGTAGCGCTGCTGCCATCTAGCGAAATATACTTGGGTACTGCAGCCGGCCCTGTTGGTGGAGCGCTGCTGCCATCTAGCGAAATATATTTGGGTACTGCAGCCGCCCTTTTGGTGGAGCGCTGCTGCCATCTAGCGAAATATATTTGGGTACTGCAGCCGCCCTGTTGGTGGAGCTCTGCTGCCATCTAGCGAAATATACTTGGGTACTGCAGCCGCCCTTTTGGTGGAGCGCTGCTGCCATCTAGCGAAATGTAATTGGGTACTGCAGCCGCCCGGTTGGTGGAGCGCTGCTGCCATCTAGCGAAATATACTTGGGTACTGCAGCCGCCCTTTTGGTGGAGCGCTGCTGCCATCTAGCGAAATGTAATTGGGTACTGCAGCCGCCCGGTTGGTGGAGCGCTGCTGCCATCTAGCGAAATATATTTGGGTACTGCAGCCGGCCCTGTTGGTGGAGCTCTGCTGCCATCTAGCGAAATATACTTGGGTACTGCAGCCGCCCTTTTGGTGGAGCGCTGCTGCCATCTAGCGAAATATACTTGGGTACTGCAGCCGCCCGGTTGGTGGAGCGCTGCTGCCATCTAGCGAAATATATTTGGGTACTGCAGCCGGCCCTGTTGGTGGAGCGCTGCTGCCATCTAGCGAAATATACTTGGGTACTGCAGCCGCCCGGTTGGTGGAGCGCTGCTGCCATCTAGCGAAATATACTTGGGTACTGCAGCCGGCCCTGTTGGTGGAGCGCTGCTGCCATCTAGCGAAATATACTTGGGTACTGCAGCCGCCCGGTTGTTGGAGCGCTGCTGCCATCTAGCGAAATATACTTGGGTACTGCAGCCGGCGCTGTTGGTGGAGCGCTGCTGCCATCTAGCGAAATATATTTGGGTACTGCAGCCGGCCCTGTTTGTGGAGCGCTGCTGCCATCTAGCGAAATATATTTGGGTACTGCAGCCGGCGCTGTTGGTGGAGCGCTGCTGCCATCTAGCGAAATATACTTGGGTACTTCAGCCGGGTTTAGGGTTAGGGTTAGGGTTAGACTGTTAGGGTTAGGGTTAGGGTTAGGGTTAGACTCTTAGGGTTAGACTCTTAGGGTTAGGGTTAGACTCTTACGGTTAGGGTTAGGGTTAGGGTTAGGGTTAGGGTTAGACTCTTAGGGTTAGGGTTAGACTCTTAGGGTTAGGGTTAGGGTTAGGGTTAGGGTTAGACTCTTAGGGTTAGGGTTAGACTCTTAGGGTTAGGGTTAGGGTTAGGGTTAGGGTTAGACTCTTAGGGTTAGGGTTAGACTCTTAGGGTTAGGGTTAGGGTTAGGGTTAGACTCTTAGGGTTAGGGTTATATTCAGGGTTAGGGTTAGACTCTTAGGGTTAGGGTTAGGGTTAGGGTTAGACTCTTAGGGTTAGGGTTAGGGTTAGGCTCTTAGGGTTAGGGTTAGACTCAGGCTCTTAGGGTGAGGGTTAGACTCAGGCTCTTAGGGTTAGGGTTAGACTCAGGCTCTTAGGGTGAGGGTTAGACTCAGGCTCTTAGGGTGAGGGTTGGACTCAGGCTCTTAGGGTTAGGGTTAGACTCAGGCTCTTAGGGTGAGGGTTAGACTCAGGCTCTTAGGGTTAGGGTTAGACTCAGGCTCTTAGGGTTAGGGTCAGACTCAGTACTATATATTTGGGTACTGCAGCCGCCCTTTTGGTGGAGCGCTGCTGCCATCTAGCGAAATATACTTGGGTATTGCAGCCGGCGCTGTTGGTGGAGCGCTGCTGCCATCTAGCGAAATATATTTGGGTACTGCAGCCGGCCCTGTTGGTGGAGCGCTGCTGCCATCTAGCGAAATGTAATTGGGTACTGCAGCCGCCCTTTTGGTGGAGCGCTGCTGCCATCTAGCGAAATATATTTGGATACTGCAGCCGGCCCTGTTGGTGGAGCTCTGCTGCCATCTAGCGAAATATACTTGGGTACTGCAGCCGCCCTTTTGGTGGAGCGCTGCTGCCATCTAGCGAAATGTAATTGGGTACTGCAGCCGCCCGGTTGGTGGAGCGCTGCTGCCATCTAGCGAAATATATTTGGGTACTGCAGCCGGCCCTGTTGGTGGAGCTCTGCTGCCATCTAGCGAAATATACTTGGGTACTGCAGCCGCCCGGTTGGTGGAGCGCTGCTGCCATCTAGCGAAATGTAATTGGGTACTGCAGCCGCCCGGTTGGTGGAGCGCTGCTGCCATCTAGCGAAATATACTTGGGTACTGCAGCCGTCCCTGTTGGTGGAGCGCTGCTGCCATCTAGCGAAATATACTTGGGTACTGCAGCCGCCCGGTTTGTGGAGCGCTGCTGCCATCTAGCGAAATATATTTGGGTACTGCAGCCGGCCCTGTTGGTGGAGCGCTGCTGCCATCTAGCGAAATGTAATTGGGTACTGCAGCCGCCCGGTTGGTGTAGCGCTGCTGCCATCTAGCGAAATATACTTGGGTACTGCAGCCGCCCGGTTGGTGGAGCGCTGCTGCCATCTAGCGAAATGTAATGGGGTACTGCAGCCGCCCGGTTGGTGTAGCGCTGCTGCCATCTAGCGAAATATACTTTGGTACTGCAGCCGCCCGGTTGGTTGAGCACTGCCGCCGTCTAGCGAAATATACTTGGGTACTGCAGCCGGCCCTGTTGGTGGAGCGCTGCTGCCATCTAGCGAAATATACTTGGGTACTGCAGCCGCCCGGTTGTTGGAGCGCTGCTGCCATCTAGCGAAATATACTTGGGTACTGCAGCCGGCGCTTTTGGGGGAGCGCTGCTGCCATCTAGCGAAATATATTTGGGTACTGCAGCCGGCGCTGTTTGTGGAGCGCTGCTGCCATCTAGCGAAATATACTTGGGTACTGCAGCCGCCCGGTTGGTGGAGCGCTGCTGCCATCTAGCGAAATATACTTGGGTACTGCAGCCGCCCTTTTGGTGGAGCGCTGCTGCCATCTAGCGAAATATATTTGGGTACTGCAGCCGGCCCTGTTGGTGGAGCGCTGCTGCCATCTAGCGAAATATACTTGGGTACTGCAGCCGCCCGGTTGGTGGAGCGCTGCTGCCATCTAGCGAAATATACTTGGGTACTTCAGCCGGGTTTAGGGTTAGGGTTAGGGTTAGACTGTTAGGGTTAGGGTTAGACTCTTAGGGTTAGACTCTTAGGGTTAGGGTTAGGGTTAGGGTTAGGGTTAGGGTTAGACTCTTAGGGTTAGGGTTAGACTCTTAGGGTTAGGGTTAGGGTTAGGGTTAGGGTTAGACTCTTAGGGTTAGGGTTAGACTCTTAGGGTTAGGGTTAGGGTTAGGGTTAGGGTTAGACTCTTAGGGTTAGGGTTAGACTCTTAGGGTTAGGGTTAGGGTTAGGGTTAGGGTTAGACTCTTAGGGTTAGGGTTAGACTCTTAGGGTTAGGGTTAGGGTTAGGGTTAGACTCTTAGGGTTAGGGTTAGGGTTAGGGTTAGGGTTAGACTCTTAGGGTTAGGGTTACGGTTAGACTCTTAGGGTTAGAGTTAGGGTTAGGGTTAGACTCTTAGGGTTAGGGTTAGACTCTTAGGGTTAGGGTTAGACTCTTAGGGTTAGGGTTAGGGTTAGGGTTAGGGTTAGACTCTTAGGGTTAGGGTTATATTCAGATTAGGGTTAGACTCTTAGGGTTAGGGTTAGGGTTAGGGTTAGACACTTAGGGTGAGGGTTAGACTCAGGCTCTTAGGGTGAGGGTTAGACTCAGGCTCTTAGGGTTAGGGTTAGACTCAGGCTCTTAGGGTTAGGGTTAGACTCAGGCTCTTAGGGTTAGGGTCAGACTCAGTACTATATATTTGGGTACTGCAGCCGCCCTTTTGGTGGAGCGCTGCTGCCATCTAGCGAAATATACTTGGGTATTGCAGCCGGCGCTCTTGGTGGAGCGCTGCTGCCATCTAGCGAAATATATTTGGGTACTGCAGCCGGCCCTGTTGGTGGAGCTCTGCTGCCATCTAGCGAAATATACTTGGGTACTGCAGCCGCCCGGTTGGTGGAGCGCTGCTGCCATCTAGCGAAATGTAATTGGGTACTGCAGCCGCCCGGTTGGTGGAGCGCTGCTGCCATCTAGCGAAATATACTTGGGTACTGCAGCCGGCCCTGTTGGTGGAGCGCTGCTGCCATCTAGCGAAATATACTTGGGTACTGCAGCCGCCCGGTTTGTGGAGCGCTGCTGCCATCTAGCGAAATATATTTGGGTACTGCAGCCGGCCCTGTTGGTGGAGCGCTGCTGCCATCTAGCGAAATGTAATTGGGTACTGCAGCCGCCCGGTTGGTGTAGCGCTGCTGCCATCTAGCGAAATATACTTGGGTACTGCAGCCGCCCGGTTGGTGGAGCGCTGCTGCCATCTAGCGAAATGTAATGGGGTACTGCAGCCGCCCGGTTGGTGGAGCGCTGCTGCCATCTAGCGAAATATACTTGGGTACTACAGCCGCCCTTTTGGTGGAGCGCTGCTGCCATCTAGCGAAATATATTTGGGTACTGCAGCCGGCCCTGTTGGTGGAGCGCTGCTGCCATCTAGCGAAATATACTTGGGTACTGCAGCCGCCCGGTTGGTGGAGCGCTGCTGCCATCTAGCGAAATATACTTGGGTACTGCAGCCGGCCCTGTTGGTGGAGCGCTGCTGCCATCTAGCGAAATATACTTGGGTACTGCAGCCGGCCCTGTTGGTGGAGCGCTGCTGCCATCTAGCGAAATATACTTGGGTACTGCAGCCGCCCGGTTGTTGGAGCGCTGCTGCCATCTAGCGAAATATATATTTGTGTACTGCAGCCGGCGCTGTTGGTGGAGCGCTGCTGCCATCTAGCGAAATATATTTGGGTACTGCAGCCGGCGCTGTTGGTGGAGCGCTGCTGCCATCTAGCGAAATATATTTGGGTACTGCAGCCGGCGCTGTTGGTGGAGCGCTGCTGCCATCTAGCGAAATATATTTGGGTACTGCAGCCGGCGCTGTTGGTGGAGCGCTGCTGCCATCTAGCGAAATATACTTGGGTACTTCAGCCGGGTTTAGGGTTAGGGTTAGGGTTAGACTGTTAGGGTTAGGGTTAGACTGTTAGGGTTAGACTCTTAGGGTTAGACTCTTAGGGTTAGGGTTAGACTCTTACGGTTAGGGTTAGGGTTAGGGTTAGGGTTAGGGTTAGACTCTTAGGGTTAGGGTTAGACTCTTAGGGTTAGGGTTAGGGTTAGGGTTAGACTCTTAGGGTTAGGGTTAGACTCTTAGGGTTAGGGTTAGGGTTAGGGTTAGGGTTAGATTCTTAGGGTTAGGGTTAGACTCTTAGGGTTAGGGTTAGGGTTAGGGTTAGACTCTTAGGGTTAGGGTTAGGGTTAGGTTAGGGTTAGACTCTTAGGGTTAGGGTTAGGGTTACGGTTAGACTCTTAGGGTTAGAGTTAGGGTTAGGGTTAGACTCTTAAGGTTAGGGTTAGACTCTTAGGGTTAGGGTTGGGGTTAGGGTTAGACTCTTAGGGTTAGGGTTAGACTCTTAGGGTTAAGGTTAGGGTTAGGGTTAGACACTTAGGGTTAGGGTTAGGGTGAGGGTTAGACTCTTAGGGTTAGGGTTATATTCAGATTAGGGTTAGACTCTTAGGGTTAGGGTTAGGGTTAGGGTTAGACTCTTAGGGTAAGGGTTAGACTTAGGCTCTTAGGGTGAGGGTTAGACTCAGGCTCTTAGGGTGAGGGTTAGACTCAGGCTCTTAGGGTGAGGGTTAGACTCAGGCTCTTAGGGTGAGGGTTAGACTCAGGCTCTTAGGGTTAGGGTTAGACTCAGTCTCTTAGGGTGAGGGTTAGACTCAGGCTCTTAGGGTGAGGGTTAGACTCAGGCTCTTAGGGTTAGGGTTAGACTCAGGCTCTTAGGGTGAGGGTTAGACTCAGGCTCTTAGGGTTAGGGTTAGACTCAGTACTATATATTTGGGTACTGCAGCCGCCCTTTTGGTGGAGCGCTGCTGCCATCTAGCGAAATATACTTGGGTATTGCAGCCGGTGCTGTTGGTGGAGCGCTGCTGCCATCTAGCGAAATATATTTGGGTACTGCAGCCGGCCCTGTTGGTGGAGCGCTGCTGCCATCTAGCGAAATATACTTGGGTACTGCAGCCGGCTCTGTTGGTGGAGCGCTGCTGCCATCTAGCGAAATATATTTGGGTACTGCAGCCGGGTTTAGGGTTAGGGTTAGGGTTAGACTGTTAGGGTTAGGGTTAGGGTTAGGGTTAGACTCTTAGGGTTAGACTCTTAGGGTTAGGGTTAGACTCAGTACTATATATTTGGGTAGTGCAGCCACCCTTTTTGTGGAGCGCTGCTGCCATCTAGCGAAATATACTTGAGTACTGCAGCCGGCGCTGTTGGTGGAGCGCTGCTGCCATCTAGCGAAATATACTTTGGTACTGCAGCCGCCCGGTTGGTTGAGCACTGCCGCCGTCTAGCGAAATATACTTGGGTACTGCAGCCGCCCTTTTGGTGGAGCGCTGCTGCCATCTAGCGAAATATATTTGGGTACTGCAGCCGGCGCTGTTGGTGGATCGCTGCTGCCATCTAGCGAAATATATTTGGGTACTGCAGCCGGCCCTGTTTGTGGAGCGCTGCTGCCATCTAGCGAAATATATTTGGGTACTGCAGCCGGCTCTGTTGGTGGAGCGCTGCTGCCATCTAGCGAAATATACTTGGGTACTTCAGCCGGGTTTAGGGTTAGGGTTAGGGTTAGACTGTTAGGGTTAGGGTTAGGGTTAGGGTTAGACTCTTAGGGTTAGACTCTTAGGGTTAGGGTTACACTCTTACGGTTAGGGTTAGGGTTAGGGTTAGGGTTAGGGTTAGACTCTTAGGGTTAGGGTTAGACTCTTAGGGTTAGGGTTAGGGTTAGGGTTAGACTCTTAGGGTTAGGGTTAGACTCTTAGGGTTAGGGTTAAGGTTAGGGTTAGGGTTAGACTCTTAGGGTTAGGGTTAGACTCTTAGGGTTAGGGTTAGGGTTAGAATCTTAGGGTTAGGGTTAGGGTTAGGGTTAGGGTTACACTCTTAGGGTTAGGGTTAGGGTTAGGGTTAGACTCTTAGGGTTAGGGTTAGACTTAGGCTCTTAGGGTTAGGGTTAGACTCAGGCTCTTAGGGTTAGGGTTAGACTCAGGCTCTTACGGTTAGGGTTAGACTCAGGCTCTTAGGGTTAGGGTTAGACACAGGCTCTTAGGGTTAGGGTCAGATTTAGTACTATATATTTGTGTACTGCAGCCGCCCTTTTGGTGGAACGCTGCTGCCATCTAGCGAAATATACTTGGGTACTGCAGCCGGCGCTGTTGGTGGAGCGCTGCTGCCATCTAGCGAAATATACTTGGGTACTGCAGCCGGCCCTGTTGGTGGAGCGCTGCTGCCATATAGCGAAATATATTTGGGTACTGCAGCCGCCCTTTTGGTGGAGCGCTGCTGCCATCTAGCGAAATATATTTGGGTACTGCAGCCAGCTCTGTTGGTGGAGCTCTGCTGCCATCTAGCGAAATATAATTGGGTACTGCAGCCGGCCTTTTGGTGGAGCGCTGCTGCCATCTAGCGAAATGTAATTGGGTACTGCAGCCGCCCTGTTGGTGGAGCGCTGCTGCCATCTAGCGAAATATACTTGGGTACTGCAGCCGCCCGGTTCGTGGAGCGCTGCTGCCATCTAGCGAAATATACTTGGGTACTGCAGCCGGCGCTGTTGGTGGAGCGCTGCTGCCATCTAGCGAAATATACTTGGGTACTGCAGCCGCCCGGTTGGTGGAGCGCTGCTGCCATCTAGCGAAATATACTTGGGTACTGCAGCCGGCCCGGTTGGTGGAGCGCTGCTGCCATCTAGCGAAATATACTTGGGTACTGCAGCCGCCCGGTTGGTGGAGCGCTGCTGCCATCTAGCGAAATATATTTGGGTACTGCAGCCGGCCCTGTTGGTGGAGCGCTGCTGCCATCTAGCGAAATATACTTGGGTACTGCAGCCGCCCGGTTGGTGGAGCGCTGCTGCCATCTAGCGAAATATACTTGGGTACTGCAGCCGGCGCTGTTGGTGGAGCGCTGCTGCCATCTAGCGAAATATATTTGGGTACTGCAGCCGGCGCTGTTGGTGGAGCGCTGCTGCCATCTAGCGAAATATATTTGGGTACTGCAGCCGGCTCTGTTTGTGGAGCGCTGCTGCCATCTAGCGAAATATACTTGGGTACTTCAGCCGGGTTTAGGGTTAGGGTTAGGGTTAGACTGTTAGGGTTAGGGTTAGACTCTTAGGGTTAGACTCTTAGGGTTAGACTCTTAGGGTTAGGGTTAGACTCTTACGGTTAGGGTTAGGGTTAGGGTTAGGGTTAGACTCTTAGGGTTAGGGTTAGACTCTTAGGGTTAGGGTTAGGGGTAGACTCTTAGGGTTAGGGTTAGACTCTTAGGGTTAGGGTTAGGGTTAGGGTTAGGGTTAGACTCTTAGGGTTAGGGTTAGACTCTTAGGGTTAGGGTTAGGGTTAGACTCTTAGGGTTAGGGTTAGGGTGAGGGTTAGACTCTTAGGGTTAGGGTTATATTCAGGGTTAGGGTTAGACTCTTAGGGTTAGGGTTAGGGTTAGGGTTAGACTCTTAGGGTTAGGGTTAGGGTTAGGCTCTTAGGGTTAGGGTTAGACTCAGGCTCTTAGGGTTAGGGTTAGACTCAGGCTCTTCGGGTTAGGGTTAGACTCAGGCTCTTAGGGTGAGGGTTAGACTCAGGCTCTTAGGGTTAGGGTTAGACTCAGGCTCTTAGGGTGAGGGTTAGACTCAGGCTCTTAGGGTTAGGGTTAGACTCAGGCTCTTAGGGTGAGGGTCAGACTCAGTACTATATATTTGGGTACTGCAGCCGCCCTTTTGGTGGAGCGCTGCTGCCATCTAGCGAAATATACTTGGGTATTGCAGCCGGCGCTCTTGGTGGAGCGCTGCTGCCATCTAGCGAAATATATTTGGGTACTGCAGCCGGCCCTGTTGGTGGAGCGCTGCTGCCATCTAGCGAAATGTAATTGGGTACTGCAGCCGCCCGGTTGTTGGAGCGCTACTGCCATCTAGCGAAATATACTTGGGTACTGCAGCCGGCCCTGTTGGTGGAGCGCTGCTGCCATCTAGCGAAATATACTTGGGTACTGCAGCCGCCCGGTTTGTGGAGCGCTGCTGCCATCTAGCGAAATATATTTGGGTACTGCAGCCGGCCCGGTTGGTGGAGCGCTGCTGCCATCTAGCGAAATGTAATTGGGTACTGCAGCCGCCCGGTTGGTGGAGCGCTGCTGCCATCTAGCGAAATATACTTGGGTACTGCAGCCGCCCGGTTGGTGGAGCGCTGCTGCCATCTAGCGAAATATACTTGGGTACTGCAGCCGGCCCTGTTGGTGGAGCGCTGCTGCCATCTAGCGAAATATACTTGGGTACTGCAGCCGCCCGGTTGGTGGAGCGCTGCTGCCATCTAGCGAAATATACTTGGGTACTGCAGCCGGCCCTGTTGGTGGAGCGCTGCTGCCATCTAGCGAAATATATTTGGGTACTGCAGCCGGCGCTGTTGGTGGAGCGCTGCTGCCATCTAGCGAAATATATTTGGGTACTGCAGCCGGCTCTGTTGGTGGAGCGCTGCTGCCATCTAGCGAAATATACTTGGGTACTTCAGCCGGGTTTAGGGTTAGGGTTAGGGTTAGACTGTTAGGGTTAGGGTTAGACTTTTAGGGTTAGACTCTTAGGGTTAGACTCTTAGGGTTAGGGTTAGACTCTTACGGTTAGGGTTAGGGTTAGGCTTAGGGTTAGGCTTAGACTCTTAGGGTTAGGGATAGACTCTTAGGGTTAGGGTTAGGGTTAGAGTTAGGGTTAGACTCTTAGGGTTAGGGTTAGACTCTTAGGGTTAGGGTTAGGGTTAGGGTTAGACTCTTAGGGTTAGGGTTAGACTTTTAGGGTTAGGGTTAGGGTTAGGGTTAGGGTTAGACTCTTAGGGTTAGGGTTAGACTCTTAGGGTTAGGGTTAGGGTTAGGGTTAGGGTTAGACTCTTAGGGTTAGGGTTAGACTCTTAGGGTTAGGGTTAGGGTTAGGGTTAGACTCTTAGGGTTAGGGTTAGGGTTACGGTTAGACTCTAGGGTTAGAGTTAGGGTTAGGGTTAGACTCTTAGGGTTAGGGTTAGACTCAGGGTTAGGGTTGGGGTTAGGGTTAGACTCTTAGGGTTAGGGTTAGACTCTTAGGGTTAGAGTTAGGGTTAGGGTTAGGGTTAGACACTTAGGGTTAGGGTTAGGGTGAGGGTTAGACTCTTAGGGTTAGGGTTATATTCAGGGTTAGGGTTAGACTCTTAGGGTTAGGGTTAGGGTTAGGGTTAGACTCTTAGGGTAAGGGTTAGACTTAGGCTCTTAGGGTTAGGGTTAGACTCAGGCTCTTAGGGTGAGGGTTAGACTCAGGCTCTTAGGGTGAGGGTTAGACTCAGGCTCTTAGGGTTAGGGTTAGAATCAGGCTCTTAGGGTTAGGGTCAGACTCAGTACTATATATTTGGGTACTGCAGCCGCCCTTTTGGTGGAGCGCTGCTGCCATCTAGCGAAATATACTTGGGTATTGCAGCCGGCGCTGTTGGTGGAGCGCTGCTGCCATCTAGCGAAATATATTTGGGTACTGCAGCCGGCCCTGTTGGTGGAGCGCTGCTGCCATCTAGCGAAATATAATTGGGTACTGCAGCCGCCCTTTTGGTGGAGCGCTGCTGCCATCTAGCGAAATATACTTGGGTACTGCAGCCGCCCGGTTTGTGGAGCGCTGCTGCCATCTAGCGAAATATATTTGGGTACTGCAGCCGGCGCTGTTGGTGGAGCGCTGCTGCCATCTAGCGAAATATATTTGGGTACTGCAGCCGGCTCTGTTGGTGGAGCTCTGCTGCCATCTAGCGAAATATAATTGGGTACTGCAGCCGCCCGGTTGGTGGAGCGCTGCTGCCATCTAGCGAAATGTAATGGGGTACTGCAGCCGCCCGGTTGGTGGAGCGCTGCTGCCATCTAGCGAAATATACTTGGGTACTGCAGCCGCCCGGTTGGTGGAGCGCTGCTGCCATCTAGCGAAATATACTTGGGTACTGCAGCCGGCCCTGTTGGTGGAGCGCTGCTGCCATCTAGCGAAATATATTTGGGTACTGCAGCCGCCCTTTTGGTGGAGCGCTGCTGCCATCTAGCGAAATATATTTGGGTACTGCAGCCGCCCGGTTGGTGGAGCTCTGCTGCCATCTAGCGAAATATACTTGGGTACTGCAGCCGCCCTTTTGGTGGAGCGCTGCTGCCATCTAGCGAAATGTAATTGGGTACTGCAGCCGCCCGGTTGGTGGAGCGCTGCTGCCATCTAGCGAAATATACTTGGGTACTGCAGCCGGCGCTGTTGGTGGAGCGCTGCTGCCATCTAGCGAAATATACTTGGGTACTGCAGCCGCCCGGTTGGTGGAGCGCTGCTGCCATCTAGCGAAATATATTTGGGTACTGCAGCCGGCCCTGTTGGTGGAGCGCTGCTGCCATCTAGCGAAATATACTTGGGTACTGCAGCCGCCCGGTTGGTGGAGCGCTGCTGCCATCTAGCGAAATATATTTGGGTACTGCAGCCGGCCCTGTTGGTGGAGCGCTGCTGCCATCTAGCGAAATATACTTGGGTACTGCAGCCGCCCGGTTGGTGGAGCGCTGCTGCCATCTAGCGAAATATACTTGGGTACTGCAGCCGGCCCTGTTGGTGGAGCGCTGCTGCCATCTAGCGAAATATACTTGGGTACTGCAGCCGGCGCTGTTGGTGGAGCGCTGCTGCCATCTAGCGAAATATATTTGGGTACTGCAGCCGGCGCTGTTGGTGGAGCGCTGCTGCCATCTAGCGAAATATATTTGGGTACTGCAGCCGGCTCTGTTGGTGGAGCGCTGCTGCCATCTAGCGAAATATACTTGGGTACTTCAGCCGGGTTTAGGGTTAGGGTTAGGGTTAGACTGTTAGGGTTAGGGTTAGACTTTTAGGGTTAGACTCTTAGGGTTAGACTCTTAGGGTTAGGGTTAGACTCTTACGGTTAGGGTTAGGGTTAGGCTTAGGGTTAGGCTTAGACTCTTAGGGTTAGGGTTAGACTCTTAGGGTTAGGGTTAGGGTTAGAGTTAGGGTTAGACTCTTAGGGTTAGGGTTAGACTCTTAGGGTTAGGGTTAGGGTTAGGGTTAGACTCTTAGGGTTAGGGTTAGACTCTTAGGGTTAGGGTTAGGGTTAGGGTTAGGGTTAGACTCTTAGGGTTAGGGTTAGACTCTTAGGGTTAGGGTTAGGGTTAGGGTTAGGGTTAGACTCTTAGGGTTAGGGTTAGACTCTTAGGGTTAGGGTTAGGGTTAGGGTTAGACTCTTAGGGTTAGGGTTAGGGTTACGGTTAGACTCTAGGGTTAGAGTTAGGGTTAGGGTTAGACTCTTAGGGTTAGGGTTAGACTCAGGGTTAGGGTTGGGGTTAGGGTTAGACTCTTAGGGTTAGGGTTAGACTCTTAGGGTTAGAGTTAGGGTTAGGGTTAGGGTTAGACACTTAGGGTTAGGGTTAGGGTGAGGGTTAGACTCTTAGGGTTAGGGTTATATTCAGGGTTAGGGTTAGACTCTTAGGGTTAGGGTTAGGGTTAGGGTTAGACTCTTAGGGTAAGGGTTAGACTTAGGCTCTTAGGGTTAGGGTTAGACTCAGGCTCTTAGGGTGAGGGTTAGACTCAGGCTCTTAGGGTGAGGGTTAGACTCAGGCTCTTAGGGTTAGGGTTAGAATCAGGCTCTTAGGGTTAGGGTCAGACTCAGTACTATATATTTGGGTACTGCAGCCGCCCTTTTGGTGGAGCGCTGCTGCCATCTAGCGAAATATATTTGGGTATTGCAGCCGGCGCTGTTGGTGGAGCGCTGCTGCCATCTAGCGAAATATATTTGGGTACTGCAGCCGGCGCTGTTGGTGGAGCGCTGCTGCCATCTAGCGAAATATAATTGGGTACTGCAGCCGCCCTTTTGGTGGAGCGCTGCTGCCATCTAGCGAAATATACTTGGGTACTGCAGCCGCCCGGTTTGTGGAGCGCTGCTGCCATCTAGCGAAATATATTTGGGTACTGCAGCCGGCGCTGTTGGTGGAGCGCTGCTGCCATCTAGCGAAATATATTTGGGTACTGCAGCCGGCTCTGTTGGTGGAGCGCTGCTGCCATCTAGCGAAATATAATTGGGTACTGCAGCCGCCCGGTTGGTGGAGCGCTGCTGCCATCTAGCGAAATGTAATGGGGTACTGCAGCCGCCCGGTTGGTGTAGCGCTGCTGCCATCTAGCGAAATATACTTGGGTACTGCAGCCGCCCGGTTGGTGGAGCGCTGCTGCCATCTAGCGAAATATACTTGGGTACTGCAGCCGGCCCTGTTGGTGGAGCGCTGCTGCCATCTAGCGAAATATATTTGGGTACTGCAGCCGCCCTTTTGGTGGAGCGCTGCTGCCATCTAGCGAAATATATTTGGGTACTGCAGCCGCCCGGTTGGTGGAGCTCTGCTGCCATCTAGCGAAATATACTTGGGTACTGCAGCCGCCCTTTTGGTGGAGCGCTGCTGCCATCTAGCGAAATGTAATTGGGTACTGCAGCCGCCCGGTTGGTGGAGCGCTGCTGCCATCTAGCGAAATATACTTGGGTACTGCAGCCGGCGCTGTTGGTGGAGCGCTGCTGCCATCTAGCGAAATATACTTGGGTACTGCAGCCGCCCGGTTGGTGGAGCGCTGCTGCCATCTAGCGAAATATATTTGGGTACTGCAGCCGGCCCTGTTGGTGGAGCGCTGCTGCCATCTAGCGAAATATACTTGGGTACTGCAGCCGCCCGGTTGGTGGAGCGCTGCTGCCATCTAGCGAAATATACTTGGGTACTGCAGCCGCCCGGTTGGTGGAGCGCTGCTGCCATCTAGCGAAATATATTTGGGTACTGCAGCCGGCCCTGTTGGTGGAGCGCTGCTGCCATCTAGCGAAATATACTTGGGTACTGCAGCCGCCCGGTTGGTGGAGCGCTGCTGCCATCTAGCGAAATATACTTGGGTACTGCAGCCGGCCCTGTTGGTGGAGCGCTGCTGCCATCTAGCGAAATATACTTGGGGATTGCAGCCGCCCGGTTGTTGGAGCGCTGCTGCCATCTAGCGAAATATACTTGGGTACTGCAGCCGGCGCTGTTGGTGGAGCGCTGCTGCCATCTAGCGAAATATATTTGGGTACTGCAGCCGGCCCTGTTTGTGGAGCGCTGCTGCCATCTAGCGAAATATATTTGGGTACTGCAGTCGGCTCTGTTGGTGGAGCGCTGCTGCCATCTAGCGAAATATACTTGGGTACTTCAGCCGGGTTTAGGGTTAGGGTTAGGGTTAGACTGTTAGGGTTAGGGTTAGGGTTAGGGTTAGACTCTTAGGGTTAGACACTTAGGGTTAGGGTTAGACTCTTACGGTTAGGGTTAGGGTTAGGGTTAGACTCTTAGGGTTAGGGTTAGACTCTTAGGGTTAGGGTTAGGGTTAGGGTTAGGGTTAGACTCTTAGGGTTAGGGTTAGACTCTTAGGGTTAGGGTTAGGGTTAGGGTTAGGGTTAGACTCTTAGGGTTAGGTTTAGACTCTTAGGGTTAGGGTTAGGGTTAGGGTTAGACTCTTAGGGTTAGGGTTATATTCAGGGTTAGGGTTAGACTCTTAGGGTTAGGGTTAGGGTTAGGGTTAGACTCTTAGGGTTAGGGTTAGGGTTAGGCTCTTAGGGTTAGGGTTAGACTCAGGCTCTTAGGGTGAGGGTTAGACTCAGGCTCTTAGGGTTAGGGTTAGACTCAGGCTCTTAGGGTGAGGGTTAGACTCAGGCTCTTAGGGTGAGGGTTGGACTCAGGCTCTTAGGGTTAGGGTTAGACTCAGGCTCTTAGGGTGAGGGTTAGACTCAGGCTCTTAGGGTTAGGGTTAGACTCAGGCTCTTAGGGTTAGGGTCAGACTCAGTACTATATATTTGGGTACTGCAGCCGCCCTTTTGGTGGAGCGCTGCTGCCATCTAGCGAAATATACTTGGGTATTGCAGCCGGCGCTGTTGGTGGAGCGCTGCTGCCATCTAGCGAAATATATTTGGGTACTGCAGCCGGCCCTGTTGGTGGAGCGCTGCTGCCATCTAGCGAAATGTAATTGGGTACTGCAGCCGCCCTTTTGGTGGAGCGCTGCTGCCATCTAGCGAAATATATTTGGATACTGCAGCCGGCCCTGTTGGTGGAGCTCTGCTGCCATCTAGCGAAATATACTTGGGTACAGCAGCCGCCCTTTTGGTGGAGCGCTGCTGCCATCTAGCGAAATGTAATTGGGTACTGCAGCCGCCCGGTTGGTGGAGCGCTGCTGCCATCTAGCGAAATATATTTGGGTACTGCAGCCGCCCTGTTGGTGGAGCTCTGCTGCCATCTAGCGAAATATACTTGGGTACTGCAGCCGCCCGGTTGGTGGAGCGCTGCTGCCATCTAGCGAAATGTAATTGGGTACTGCAGCCGCCCGGTTGGTGGAGCGCTGCTGCCATCTAGCGAAATATACTTGGGTACTGCAGCCGGCCCTGTTGGTGGAGCGCTGCTGCCATCTAGCGAAATATACTTGGGTACTGCAGCCGCCCGGTTTGTGGAGCGCTGCTGCCATCTAGCGAAATATATTTGGGTACTGCAGCCGGCCCTGTTGGTGGAGCGCTGCTGCCATCTAGCGAAATATATTTGGGTACTGCAGCCGCCCGGTTGGTGTAGCGCTGCTGCCATCTAGCGAAATATACTTGGGTACTGCAGCCGCCCGGTTGGTGGAGCGCTGCTGCCATCTAGCGAAATGTAATGGGGTACTGCAGCCGCCCGGTTGGTGTAGCGCTGCTGCCATCTAGCGAAATATACTTTGGTACTGCAGCCGCCCGGTTGGTTGAGCACTGCCGCCGTCTAGCGAAATATACTTGGGTACTGCAGCCGCCCTTTTGGTGGAGCGCTGCTGCCATCTAGCGAAATATATTTGGGTACTGCAGCCGGCGCTGTTGGTGGAGCGCTGCTGCCATCTAGCGAAATATATTTGGTGACTGCAGCCGGCCCTGTTTGTGGAGCGCTGCTGCCATCTAGCGAAATATATTTGGGTACTGCAGCCGGCCCTGTTGGTGGAGCGCTACTGCCATCTAGCGAAATATACTTGGGTACTTCAGCCGGGTTTAGGGTTAGGGTTAGGGTTAGACTGTTAGGGTTAGGGTTAGGGTTAGGGTTAGACTCTTAGGGTTAGACTCTTAGGGTTAGGGTTAGACTCTTACGGTTAGGGTTAGGGTTAGGGTTAGGGTTAGGGTTAGACTCTTAGGGTTAGGGTTAGACTCTTAGGGTTAGGGTTAGGGTTAGACTCTTAGGGTTAGGGTTAGACTCTTAGGGTTAGGGTTAAGGTTAGGGTTAGGGTTAGACTCTTAGGGTTAGGGTTAGGGTTAGGGTTAGACTCTTAGGGTAAGGGTTAGACTTAGGCTCTTAGGGTTAGGGTTAGACTCAGGCTCTTAGGGTTAGGGTTAGACTCAGGCTCTTAGGGTGAGGGTTAGACTCAGGCTCTTAGGGTTAGGGTTAGACTCAGGCTCTTAGGGTTAGGGTCAGACTCAGTACTATATATTTGGGTACTGCAGCCGCCCTTTTGGTGGAGCGCTGCTGCCATCTAGCGAAATATACTTGGGTATTGCAGCCGGCGCTGTTGGTGGAGCGCTGCTGCCATCTAGCGAAATATATTTGGGTACTGCAGCCGGCCCTGTTGGTGGAGCGCTGCTGCCATCTAGCGAAATATATTTGGGTACTGCAGCCGCCCTTTTGGTGGAGCGCTGCTGCCATCTAGCGAAATATATTTGGGTACTGCAGCCGGCTCTGTTGGTGGAGCTCTGCTGCCATCTAGCGAAATATATTTGGGTACTGCAGCCGCCCTTTTGGTGGAGCGCTGCTGCCATCTAGCGAAATGTAATTGGGTACTGCAGCCGCCCGGTTGGTGGAGCGCTGCTGCCATCTAGCGAAATGTAATTGGGTACTGCAGCCGGCCCGGTTGGTGGAGCGCTGCTGCCATCTAGCGAAATATACTTGGGTACTGCAGCCGCCCGGTTTGTGGAGCGCTGCTGCCATCTAGCGAAATATATTTGGGTACTGCAGCCGGCGCTGTTAATGGAGCGCTGCTGCCATCTAGCGAAATGTAATTGGGTACTGCAGCCGCCCGGTTGGTGGAGCGCTGCTGCCATCTAGCGAAATATACTTGGGTACTGCAGCCGCCCGGTTGGTGGAGCGCTGCTGCCATCTAGCGAAATATATTTGGGTACTGCAGCCGGCCCTGTTGGTGGAGCGCTGCTGCCATCTAGCGAAATATACTTGGGTACTGCAGCCGCCCGGTTGGTGGAGCGCTGCTGCCATCTAGCGAAATATACTTGTGTACTTCAGCCGGGTTTAGGGTTAGGGTTAGGGTTAGACTCTTAGGGTTAGGGTTAGACTCTTAGGGTTAGGGTTAGGGTTAGGGTTAGACTCTTAGGGTTAGGGTTAGACTCTTAGGGTTAGGGTTAGGGTTAGGGTTAGGGTTAGACTCTTAGGGTTAGGGTTAGACTCTTAGGGTTAGGGTTAGGGTTAGGGTTAGGGTTAGACTCTTAGGGTTAGGGTTAGACTCTTAGGGTTAGGGTCAGGGTTAGGGTTAGACTCTTAGGGTTAGGGTTATATTCAGATTAGGGTTAGACTCTTAGGGTTAGGGTTAGGGTTAGGGTTAGACTCTTAGGGTAAGGGTTAGACTTAGGCTCTTAGGGTTAGGGTTAGACTCAGGCTCTTAGGGTGAGGGTTAGACTCAGGCTCTTAGGGTGAGGGTTAGACTCAGGCTCTTAGGGTTAGGGTTAGACTCAGTCTCTTAGGGTTAGGGTTAGACTCAGGCTCTTAGGGTGAGGGTTAGACTCAGGCTCTTAGGGTTAGGGTCAGACTCAGTACTATATATTTGGGTACTGCAGCCGCCCTTTTGGTGGAGCGCTGCTGCCATCTAGCGAAATATACTTGGGTATTGCAGCCGGCGCTGTTGGTGGAGCGCTGCTGCCATCTAGCGAAATATATTTGGGTACTGCAGCCGGCCCTGTTGGTGGAGCTCTGCTGCCATCTAGCGAAATATACTTGGGTACTGCAGCCGCCCGGTTGGTGGAGCGCTGCTGCCATCTAGCGAAATGTAATTGGGTACTGCAGCCGCCCGGTTGGTGGAGCGCTGCTGCCATCTAGCGAAATATACTTGGGTACTGCAGCCGCCCGGTTGGTGGAGCGCTGCTGCCATCTAGCGAAATATACTTGGGTACTGCAGCCGGCTCTGTTGGTGGAGCGCTGCTGCCATCTAGCGAAATATACTTGGGTACTGCAGCCGCCCGGTTTGTGGAGCGCTGCTGCCATCTAGCGAAATGTAATTGGGTACTGCAGCCGGCCCTGTTTGTGGAGCGCTGCTGCCATCTAGCGAAATATACTTGGGTACTGCAGCCGCCCTGTTGGTGGAGCGCTGCTGCCATCTAGCGAAATATACTTGGGTACTGCAGCCGCCCGGTTGGTGGAGCGCTGCTGCCATCTAGCGAAATATATTTGGGTACTGCAGCCGGCCCTGTTGGTGGAGCGCTGCTGCCATCTAGCGAAATATACTTGGGTACTGCAGCCGCCCGGTTGGTGGAGCGCTGCTGCCATCTAGCGAAATATACTTGGGTACTGCAGCCGGCCCTGTTGGTGGAGCGCTGCTGCCATCTAGCGAAATATACTTGGGTACTGCAGCCGCCCGGTTGTTGGAGCGCTGCTGCCATCTAGCGAAATATACTTGGGTACTGCAGCCGGCGCTGTTGGGGGAGCGCTGCTGCCATCTAGCGAAATATATTTGGGTACTGCAGCCGCCCTTTTGGTGGAGCGCTGCTGCCATCTAGCGAAATATACTTGGGTACTGCAGCCGCCCGGTTGGTGGAGCGCTGCTGCCATCTAGCGAAATATACTTGGGTACTGCAGCCGCCCGGTTGGTGGAGCGCTGCTGCCATCTAGCGAAATATACTTGGGTACTGCAGCCGGCCCTGTTGGTGGAGCGCTGCTGCCATCTAGCGAAATATACTTGGGTACTGCAGCCGGCTCTGTTGGTGGAGCGCTGCTGCCATCTAGCGAAATATACTTGGGTACTTCAGCCGGGTTTAGGGTTAGGGTTAGGGTTAGACTGTTAGGGTTAGGGTTAGACTGTTAGGGTTAGACTCTTAGGGTTAGACTCTTAGGGTTAGGGTTAGACTCTTACGGTTAGGGTTAGGGTTAGGGTTAGGATTAGGGTTAGACTCTTAGGGTTAGGGTTAGACTCTTAGGGTTAGGGTTAGGGTTAGGGTTAGACTCTTAGGGTTAGGGTTAGACTCTTAGGGTTAGGGTTAGGGTTAGGGTTAGGGTTAGATTCTTAGGGTTAGGGTTAGACTCTTAGGGTTAGGGTTAGGGTTAGGGTTAGACTCTTAGGGTAAGGGTTAGACTTAGGCTCTTAGGGTTAGGGTTAGACTCAGGCTCTTAGGGTGAGGGTTAGACTCAGGCTCTTAGGGTGAGGGTTAGACTCAGGCTCTTAGGGTTAGGGTTAGACTCAGGCTCTTAGGGTTAGGGTCAGACTCAGTACTATATATTTGGGTACTGCAGCCGCCCTTTTGGTGGAGCGCTGCTGCCATCTAGCGAAATATACTTGGGTATTGCAGCCGGCGCTGTTGGTGGAGCGCTGCTGCCATCTAGCGAAATATATTTGGGTACTGCAGCCGGCCCTGTTGGTGGAGCTCTGCTGCCATCTAGCGAAATATACTTGGGTACTGCAGCCGCCCGGTTGGTGGAGCGCTGCTGCCATCTAGCGAAATGTAATTGGGTACTGCAGCCGCCCGGTTGGTGGAGCGCTGCTGCCATCTAGCGAAATATACTTGGGTACTGCAGCCGGCCCTGTTGGTGGAGCGCTGCTGCCATCTAGCGAAATATACTTGGGTACTGCAGCCGCCCGGTTTGTGGAGCGCTGCTGCCATCTAGCGAAATATATTTGGGTACTGCAGCCGGCCCTGTTGGTGGAGCGCTGCTGCCATCTAGCGAAATGTAATTGGGTACTGCAGCCGCCCGGTTGGTGTAGCGCTGCTGCCATCTAGCGAAATATACTTGGGTACTGCAGCCGGCCGGATGGTGGAGCGCTGCTGCCATCTAGCGAAATGTAATGGGGTACTGCAGCCGCCCGGTTGGTGTAGCGCTGCTGCCATCTAGCGAAATATACTTGGGTACTGCAGCCGCCCGGTTGGTGGAGCGCTGCTGCCATCTAGCAAAATATACTTGGGTACTGCAGCCGGCCCTGTTGGTGGAGCGCTGCTGCCATCTAGCGAAATATAATTGGGTACTGCAGCCGCCCTTTTGGTGGAGCGCTGCTGCCATCTAGCGAAATATATTTGGGTACTGCAGCCGGCCCTGTTGGTGGAGCTCTGCTGCCATCTAGCGAAATATACTTGGGTACTGCAGCCGCCCTTTTGGTGGAGCGCTGCTGCCATCTAGCGAAATGTAATTGGGTACTGCAGCCGCCCGGTTGGTGGAGCGCTGCTGCCATCTAGCGAAATGTAATTGGGTACTGCAGCCGGCGCTGTTGGTGGAGCGC
The DNA here is from genome assembly GCF_963210335.1 of Falco punctatus. Lineage (NCBI taxonomy): Eukaryota > Metazoa > Chordata > Aves > Falconiformes > Falconidae > Falco > Falco punctatus. The sequence goes on from NW_027660079.1 coordinate 1,081,653, forward strand.
TGCTGCCATCTAGCGAAATATACTTGGGTACTGCAGCCGCCCGGTTTGTGGAGCGCTGCTGCCATCTAGCGAAATATATTTGGGTACTGCAGCCGGCGCTGTTGGTGGAGCGCTGCTGCCATCTAGCGAAATATACTTGGGTACTGCAGCCGCCCTGTTGGTGGAGCGCTGCTGCCATCTAGCGAAATATACTTGGGTACTGCAGCCGCCCTTTTGGTGGAGCGCTGCTGCCATCTAGCGAAATATATTTGGGTACTGCAGCCGGCCCTGTTGGTGGAGCGCTGCTGCCATCTAGCGAAATATACTTGGGTACTGCAGCCGCCCGGTTGGTGGAGCGCTGCTGCCATCTAGCGAAATATACTTGGGTACTGCAGCCGGCCCTGTTGGTGGAGCGCTGCTGCCATCTAGCGAAATATACTTGGGTACTGCAGCCGCCCGGTTGGTGGAGCGCTGCTGCCATCTAGCGAAATATACTTGGGTACTGCAGCCGGCGCTGTTGGGGGAGCGCTGCTGCCATCTAGCGAAATATATTTGGGTACTGCAGCCGGCGCTGTTGGTGGAGCGCTGCTGCCATCTAGCGAAATATACTTGGGTACTGCAGCCGCCCGGTTGGTGGAGCGCTGCTGCCATCTAGCGAAATATACTTGGGTACTGCAGCCGCCCTTTTGGTGGAGCGCTGCTGCCATCTAGCGAAATATATTTGGGTACTGCAGCCGGCCCTGTTGGTGGAGCGCTGCTGCCATCTAGCGAAATATACTTGGGTACTGCAGCCGCCCGGTTGGTGGAGCGCTGCTGCCATCTAGCGAAATATACTTGGGTACTTCAGCCGGGTTTAGGGTTAGGGTTAGGGTTAGACTGTTAGGGTTAGGGTTAGACTCTTAGGGTTAGACTCTTAGGGTTAGACTCTTAGGGTTAGGGTTAGGGTTAGGGTTAGACTCTTAGGGTTAGGGTTAGACTCTTAGGGTTAGGGTTAGGGTTAGGGTTAGGGTTAGACTCTTAGGGTTAGGGTTAGACTCTTAGGGTTAGGGTTAGGGTTAGGGTTAGGGTTAGACTCTTAGGGTTAGGGTTAGGGTTAGGGTTAGGGTTAGACTCTTAGGGTTAGGGTTAGACTCTTAGGGTTAGGGTTAGGGTTAGGGTTAGACTCTTAGGGTTAGGGTTAGGGTTAGGGTTAGGGTTAGACTGTTAGGGTTAGGGTTACGGTTAGACTCTTAGGGTTAGAGTTAGGGTTAGGGTTAGACTCTTAGGGTTAGGGTTAGACTCTAAGGGTTAGGGTTGGGGTTAGGGTTAGGGTTAGACTCTTAGGGTTAGACTCTTAGGGTTAGACTCTTAGGGTTAGGGTTAGACTCTTACTGTTAGGGTTAGGGTTAGGGTTAGGGTTAGACTCTTAGGGTTAGGGTTAGACTCTTAGGGTTAGGGTTAGGGTTAGGCTTAGGGTTAGGCTTAGACTCTTAGGGTTAGGGTTAGACTCTTAGGGTTAGGGTTAGGGTTAGAGTTAGGGTTAGACTCTTAGGGTTAGGGTTAGACTCTTAGGGTTAGGGTTAGGGTTAGGGTTAGACTCTTAGGGTTAGGGTTAGACTCTTACGGTTAGGGTTAGGGTTAGGGTTAGGGTTAGACTCTTACGGTTAGGGTTAGACTCTTAGGGTTAGGGTTAGGGTTAGGGTTAGGGTTAGACTCTTAGGGTTAGGGTTAGACTCTTAGGGTTAGGGTTAGGGTTAGGGTTAGACTCTTAGGGTTAGGGTTAGGGTTACGGTTAGACTCTTAGGGTTAGAGTTAGGGTTAGGGTTAGACTCTTAGGGTTAGGGTTAGACTCTTAGGGTTAGGGTTGGGGTTAGGGTTAGACTCTTAGGGTTAGGGTTAGACTCTTAGGGTTAGAGTTAGGGTTAGGGTTAGGGTTAGACACTTAGGGTTAGGGTTAGGGTGAGGGTTAGACTCTTAGGGTTAGGGTTATATTCAGGGTTAGGGTTAGACTCTTAGGGTTAGGGTTAGGGTTAGGGTTAGACTCTTAGGGTAAGGGTTAGACTTAGGCTCTTAGGGTTAGGGTTAGACTCAGGCTCTTAGGGTGAGGGTTAGACTCAGGCTCTTAGGGTTAGGGTTAGACTCAGGCTCTTAGGGTGAGGGTTAGACTCAGGCTCTTAGGGTTAGGGTTAGACTCAGGCTCTTAGGGTTAGGGTCAGACTCAGTACTATATATTTGGGTACTGCAGCCGCCCTTTTGGTGGAGCGCTGCTGCCATCTAGCGAAATATACTTGGGTATTGCAGCCGGCGCTGTTGGTGGAGCGCTGCTGCCATCTAGCGAAATATATTTGGGTACTGCAGCCGGCCCTGTTGGTGGAGCGCTGCTGCCATCTAGCGAAATATAATTGGGTACTGCAGCCGCCCTTTTGGTGGAGCGCTGCTGCCATCTAGCGAAATATACTTGGGTACTGCAGCCGCCCGGTTTGTGGAGCGCTGCTGCCATCTAGCGAAATATATTTGGGTACTGCAGCCGGCGCTGTTGGTGGAGCGCTGCTGCCATCTAGCGAAATATATTTGGGTACTGCAGCCGGCTCTGTTGGTGGAGCGCTGCTGCCATCTAGCGAAATATACTTGGGTACTGCAGCCGCCCGGTTGGTGGAGCGCTGCTGCCATCTAGCGAAATGTAATGGGGTACTGCAGCCGCCCGGTTGGTGTAGCGCTGCTGCCATCTAGCGAAATATACTTGGGTACTGCAGCCGCCCGGTTGGTGGAGCGCTGCTGCCATCTAGCGAAATATACTTGGGTACTGCAGCCGGCCCTGTTGGTGGAGCGCTGCTGCCATCTAGCGAAATATATTTGGGTACTGCAGCCGCCCTTTTGGTGGAGCGCTGCTGCCATCTAGCGAAATATATTTGGGTACTGCAGCCGCCCGGTTGGTGGAGCTCTGCTGCCATCTAGCGAAATATACTTGGGTACTGCAGCCGCCCTTTTGGTGGAGCGCTGCTGCCATCTAGCGAAATGTAATTGGGTACTGCAGCCGCCCGGTTGGTGGAGCGCTGCTGCCATCTAGCGAAATATACTTGGGTACTGCAGCCGGCGCTGTTGGTGGAGCGCTGCTGCCATCTAGCGAAATATACTTGGGTACTGCAGCCGCCCGGTTGGTGGAGCGCTGCTGCCATCTAGCGAAATATATTTGGGTACTGCAGCCGGCCCTGTTGGTGGAGCGCTGCTGCCATCTAGCGAAATATACTTGGGTACTGCAGCCGCCCTTTTGGTGGAGCGCTGCTGCCATCTAGCGAAATATACTTGGGTACTGCAGCCGCCCGGTTGGTGGAGCGCTGCTGCCATCTAGCGAAATATATTTGGGTACTGCAGCCGGCCCTGTTGGTGGAGCGCTGCTGCCATCTAGCGAAATATACTTGGGTACTGCAGCCGCCCGGTTGGTGGAGCGCTGCTGCCATCTAGCGAAATATACTTGGGTACTGCAGCCGGCGCTGTTGGTGGAGCGCTGCTGCCATCTAGCGAAATATATTTGGGTACTGCAGCCGGCTCTGTTTGTGGAGCGCTGCTGCCATCTAGCGAAATATATTTGGGTACTGCAGTCGGCTCTGTTGGTGGAGCGCTGCTGCCATCTAGCGAAATATACTTGGGTACTTCAGCCGGGTTTAGGGTTAGGGTTAGGGTTAGACTGTTAGGGTTAGGGTTAGGGTTAGGGTTAGACTCTTAGGGTTAGACTCTTAGGGTTAGGGTTAGACTCTTACGGTTAGGGTTAGGGTTAGGGTTAGGGTTAGGGTTAGACTCTTAGGGTTAGGGTTAGACTCTTAGGGTTAGGGTTAGGGTTAGACTCTTAGGGTTAGGGTTAGACTCTTAGGGTTAGGGTTAAGGTTAGGGTTAGGGTTAGACTCTTAGGGTTAGGGTTAGACTCTTAGGGTTAGGGTTAGGGTTAGGGTTAGACTCTTAGGGTTAGGGTTAGGGTTAGGGTTAGACTCTTAGGGTTAGGGTTAGGGTTAGGGTTAGGGTTACACTCTTAGGGTTAGGGTTAGGGTTAGGGTTAGACTCTTAGGGTTAGGGTTAGACTTAGGCTCTTAGGGTTAGGGTTAGACTCAGGCTCTTAGGGTTAGGGTTAGACTCAGGCTCTTACGGTTAGGGTTAGACTCAGGCTCTTAGGGTTAGGGTTAGACACAGGCTCTTAGGGTTAGGGTCAGATTTAATACTATATATTTGTGTACTGCAGCCGCCCTTTTGGTGGAGCGCTGCTGCCATCTAGCGAAATATACTTGGGTACTGCAGCCGGCGCTGTTGGTCGAGCGCTGCTGCCATCTAGCGAAATATATTTGGGTACTGCAGCCGGCCCTGTTGGTGGAGCGCTGCTGCCATCTAGCGAAATATATTTGGGTACTGCAGCCGCCCTTTTGGTGGAGCGCTGCTGCCATCTAGCGAAATATAATTGGGTACTGCAGCCAGCTCTGTTGGTGGAGCTCTGCTGCCATCTAGCGAAATATAATTGGGTACTGCAGCCGGCCTTTTGGTGGAGCGCTGCTGCCATCTAGCGAAATGTAATTGGGTACTGCAGCCGCCCTGTTGGTGGAGCGCTGCTGCCATCTAGCGAAATATACTTGGGTACTGCAGCCGGCGCTGTTGGTGGAGCGCTGCTGCCATCTAGCGAAATATATTTGGGTACTGCAGCCGGCCCTGTTGGTGGAGCGCTGCTGCCATCTAGCGAAATATACTTGGGTACTGCAGCCGGCCCTGTTGGTGGAGCGCTGCTGCCATCTAGCGAAATATATTTGGGTACTGCAGCCGCCCTTTTGGTGGAGCGCTGCTGCCATCTAGCGAAATATATTTGGGTACTGCAGCCAGCTCTGTTGGTGGAGCTCTGCTGCCATCTAGCGAAATATAATTGGGTACTGCAGCCGGCCTTTTGGTGGAGCGCTGCTGCCATCTAGCGAAATGTAATTGGGTACTGCAGCCGCCCTGTTGGTGGAGCGCTGCTGCCATCTAGCGAAATATACTTGGGTACTGCAGCCGCCCGGTTGGTGGAGCGCTGCTGCCATCTAGCGAAATATATTTGGGTACTGCAGCCGGCCCTGTTGGTGGAGCGCTGCTGCCATCTAGCGAAATATACTTGGGTACTTCAGCCGGGTTTAGGGTTAGGGTTAGGGTTAGACTGTTAGGGTTAGGGTTAGACTCTTAGGGTTAGACTCTTAGGGTTAGGGTTAGGGTTAGGGTTAGACTCTTAGGGTTAGGGTTAGACTCTTAGGGTTAGGGTTAGGGTTAGGGTTAGGGTTAGACTCTTAGGGTTAGGGTTAGACTCTTAGGGTTAGGGTTAGGGTTAGGGTTAGGGTTAGACTCTTAGGGTTAGGGTTAGACTCTTAGGGTTAGGGTTAGGGTTAGGGTTAGGGTTAGACTCTTAGGGTTAGGGTTAGACTCTTAGGGTTAGGGTTAGGGTTAGGGTTAGACTCTTAGGGTTAGGGTTAGGGTTAGGGTTAGGGTTAGACTGTTAGGGTTAGGGTTACGGTTAGACTCTTAGGGTTAGAGTTAGGGTTAGGGTTAGACTCTTAGGGTTAGGGTTAGACTCTAAGGGTTAGGGTTGGGGTTAGGGTTAGGGTTAGACTCTTAGGGTTAGACTCTTAGGGTTAGACTCTTAGGGTTAGGGTTAGACTCTTACTGTTAGGGTTAGGGTTAGGGTTAGGGTTAGACTCTTAGGGTTAGGGTTAGACTCTTAGGGTTAGGGTTAGGGTTAGGGTTAGGGTTAGACTCTTAGGGTTAGGGTTAGACTCTTACGGTTAGGGTTAGGGTTAGGCTTAGGGTTAGGCTTAGACTCTTAGGGTTAGGGTTAGACTCTTAGGGTTAGGGTTAGGGTTAGAGTTAGGGTTAGACTCTTAGGGTTAGGGTTAGACTCTTAGGGTTAGGGTTAGGGTTAGGGTTAGACTCTTAGGGTTAGGGTTAGACTCTTAGGGTTAGGGTTAGGGTTAGGGTTAGGGTTAGACTCTTAGGGTTAGGGTTAGACTCTTAGGGTTAGGGTTAGGGTTAGGGTTAGGGTTAGACTCTTAGGGTTAGGGTTAGACTCTTAGGGTTAGGGTTAGGGTTAGGGTTAGACTCTTAGGGTTAGGGTTAGGGTTACGGTTAGACTCTTAGGGTTAGAGTTAGGGTTAGGGTTAGACTCTTAGGGTTAGGGTTAGACTCAGGGTTAGGGTTGGGGTTAGGGTTAGACTCTTAGGGTTAGGGTTAGACTCTTAGGGTTAGAGTTAGGGTTAGGGTTAGGGTTAGACACTTAGGGTTAGGGTTAGGGTGAGGGTTAGACTCTTAGGGTTAGGGTTATATTCAGGGTTAGGGTTAGACTCTTAGGGTTAGGGTTAGGGTTAGGGTTAGACTCTTAGGGTAAGGGTTAGACTTAGGCTCTTAGGGTTAGGGTTAGACTCAGGCTCTTAGGGTGAGGGTTAGACTCAGGCTCTTAGGGTTAGGGTTAGACTCAGGCTCTTAGGGTGAGGGTTAGACTCAGGCTCTTAGGGTTAGGGTTAGACTCAGGCTCTTAGGGTTAGGGTCAGACTCAGTACTATATATTTGGGTACTGCAGCCGCCCTTTTGGTGGAGCGCTGCTGCCATCTAGCGAAATATACTTGGGTATTGCAGCCGGCGCTGTTGGTGGAGCGCTGCTGCCATCTAGCGAAATATATTTGGGTACTGCAGCCGGCCCTGTTGGTGGAGCGCTGCTGCCATCTAGCGAAATATAATTGGGTACTGCAGCCGCCCTTTTGGTGGAGCGCTGCTGCCATCTAGCGAAATATACTTGGGTACTGCAGCCGCCCGGTTGGTGGAGCGCTGCTGCCATCTAGCGAAATATATTTGGGTACTGCAGCCGGCGCTGTTGGTGGAGCGCTGCTGCCATCTAGCGAAATATATTTGGGTACTGCAGCCGGCTCTGTTGGTGGAGCGCTGCTGCCATCTAGCGAAATATACTTGGGTACTGCAGCCGCCCGGTTGGTGGAGCGCTGCTGCCATCTAGCGAAATGTAATGGGGTACTGCAGCCGCCCGGTTGGTGTAGCGCTGCTGCCATCTAGCGAAATATACTTGGGTACTGCAGCCGCCCGGTTGGTGGAGCGCTGCTGCCATCTAGCGAAATATACTTGGGTACTGCAGCCGGCCCTGTTGGTGGAGCGCTGCTGCCATCTAGCGAAATATATTTGGGTACTGCAGCCGCCCTTTTGGTGGAGCGCTGCTGCCATCTAGCGAAATATATTTGGGTACTGCAGCCGCCCGGTTGGTGGAGCTCTGCTGCCATCTAGCGAAATATACTTGGGTACTGCAGCCGCCCTTTTGGTGGAGCGCTGCTGCCATCTAGCGAAATGTAATTGGGTACTGCAGCCGCCCGGTTGGTGGAGCGCTGCTGCCATCTAGCGAAATATACTTGGGTACTGCAGCCGGCGCTGTTGGTGGAGCGCTGCTGCCATCTAGCGAAATATACTTGGGTACTGCAGCCGCCCGGTTGGTGGAGCGCTGCTGCCATCTAGCGAAATATATTTGGGTACTGCAGCCGGCCCTGTTGGTGGAGCGCTGCTGCCATCTAGCGAAATATACTTGGGTACTGCAGCCGCCCTTTTGGTGGAGCGCTGCTGCCATCTAGCGAAATATACTTGGGTACTGCAGCCGCCCGGTTTGTGGAGCGCTGCTGCCATCTAGCGAAATATATTTGGGTACTGCAGCCGGCCCTGTTGGTGGAGCGCTGCTGCCATCTAGCGAAATATACTTGGGTACTGCAGCCGCCCGGTTGGTGGAGCGCTGCTGCCATCTAGCGAAATATACTTGGGTACTGCAGCCGGCGCTGTTGGTGGAGCGCTGCTGCCATCTAGCGAAATATATTTGGGTACTGCAGCCGGCTCTGTTTGTGGAGCGCTGCTGCCATCTAGCGAAATATATTTGGGTACTGCAGTCGGCTCTGTTGGTGGAGCGCTGCTGCCATCTAGCGAAATATACTTGGGTACTTCAGCCGGGTTTAGGGTTAGGGTTAGGGTTAGACTGTTAGGGTTAGGGTTAGGGTTAGGGTTAGACTCTTAGGGTTAGACTCTTAGGGTTAGGGTTAGACTCTTACGGTTAGGGTTAGGGTTAGGGTTAGGGTTAGGGTTAGACTCTTAGGGTTAAGGTTAGACTCTTAGGGTTAGGGTTAGGGTTAGGGTTAGACTCTTAGGGTTAGGGTTAGACTCTTAGGGTTAGGGTTAAGGTTAGGGTTAGGGTTAGACTCTTAGGGTTAGGGTTAGACTCTTAGGGTTAGGGTTAGGGTTAGGGTTAGACTCTTAGGGTTAGGGTTAGGGTTAGGGTTAGACTCTTAGGGTTAGGGTTAGGGTTAGGGTTAGGGTTAGGGTTACACTCGTAGGGTTAGGGTTAGGGTTAGGGTTAGACTCTTAGGGTTAGGGTTAGACTTAGGCTCTTAGGGTTAGGGTTAGACTCAGGCTCTTAGGGTTAGGGTTAGACTCAGGCTCTTACGGTTAGGGTTAGACTCAGGCTCTTAGGGTTAGGGTTAGACACAGGCTCTTAGGGTTAGGGTCAGATTTAATACTATATATTTGTGTACTGCAGCCGCCCTTTTGGTGGAGCGCTGCTGCCATCTAGCGAAATATACTTGGGTACTGCAGCCGGCGCTGTTGGTCGAGCGCTGCTGCCATCTAGCGAAATATATTTGGGTACTGCAGCCGGCCCTGTTGGTGGAGCGCTGCTGCCATCTAGCGAAATATATTTGGGTACTGCAGCCGCCCTTTTGGTGGAGCGCTGCTGCCATCTAGCGAAATATAATTGGGTACTGCAGCCAGCTCTGTTGGTGGAGCTCTGCTGCCATCTAGCGAAATATAATTGGGTACTGCAGCCGGCCTTTTGGTGGAGCGCTGCTGCCATCTAGCGAAATATACTTGGGTATTGCAGCCGGCGCTGTTGGTGGAGCGCTGCTGCCATCTAGCGAAATATATTTGGGTACTGCAGCCGGCCCTGTTGGTGGAGCTCTGCTGCCATCTAGCGAAATATACTTGGGTACTGCAGCCGCCCGGTTGGTGGAGCGCTGCTGCCATCTAGCGAAATGTAATTGGGTACTGCAGCCGCCCGGTTGGTGGAGCGCTGCTGCCATCTAGCGAAATATACTTGGGTACTGCAGCCGCCCGGTTGGTGGAGCGCTGCTGCCATCTAGCGAAATATACTTGGGTACTGCAGCCGGCCCTGTTGGTGGAGCGCTGCTGCCATCTAGCGAAATATATTTGGGTACTGCAGCCGCCCTTTTGGTGGAGCGCTGCTGCCATCTAGCGAAATATATTTGGGTACTGCAGCCGGCCCTGTTGGTGGAGCTCTGCTGCCATCTAGCGAAATGTAGTTGGGTACTGCAGCCGCCCGGTTGGTGGAGCGCTGCTGCCATCTAGCGAAATGTAATTGGGTACTGCAGCCGCCCGGTTGGTGGAGCGCTGCTGCCATCTAGCGAAATATACTTGGGTACTGCAGCCGGCGCTGTTGGTGGAGCGCTGCTGCCATCTAGCGAAATATACTTGGGTACTGCAGCCGCCCGGTTGGTGGAGCGCTGCTGCCATCTAGCGAAATGTAATTGGGTACTGCAGCCGGCCCTGTTGGTGGAGCGCTGCTGCCATCTAGCGAAATATACTTGGGTACTGCAGCCGCCCTGTTGGTGGAGCGCTGCTGCCATCTAGCGAAATATACTTGGGTACTGCAGCCGCCCGGTTGGTGGAGCGCTGCTGCCATCTAGCGAAATATATTTGGGTACTGCAGCCGGCCCTGTTGGTGGAGCGCTGCTGCCATCTAGCGAAATATACTTGGGTACTGCAGCCGCCCGGTTGGTGGAGCGCTGCTGCCATCTAGCGAAATATACTTGGGTACTGCAGCCGGCCCTGTTGGTGGAGCGCTGCTGCCATCTAGCGAAATATACTTGGGTACTGCAGCCGCCCGGTTGTTGGAGCGCTGCTGCCATCTAGCGAAATATACTTGGGTACTGCAGCCGGCGCTGTTGGGGGAGCGCTGCTGCCATCTAGCGAAATATATTTGGGTACTGCAGCCGCCCTTTTGGTGGAGCGCTGCTGCCATCTAGCGAAATATACTTGGGTACTGCAGCCGCCCGGTTGGTGGAGCGCTGCTGCCATCTAGCGAAATATACTTGGGTACTGCAGCCGCCCGGTTGGTGGAGCGCTGCTGCCATCTAGCGAAATATACTTGGGTACTGCAGCCGGCCCTGTTGGTGGAGCGCTGCTGCCATCTAGCGAAATATACTTGGGTACTGCAGCCGGCTCTGTTGGTGGAGCGCTGCTGCCATCTAGCGAAATATACTTGGGTACTTCAGCCGGGTTTAGGGTTAGGGTTAGGGTTAGACTGTTAGGGTTAGGGTTAGACTGTTAGGGTTAGACTCTTAGGGTTAGACTCTTAGGGTTAGGGTTAGACTCTTACGGTTAGGGTTAGGGTTAGGGTTAGGATTAGGGTTAGACTCTTAGGGTTAGGGTTAGACTCTTAGGGTTAGGGTTAGGGTTAGGGTTAGACTCTTAGGGTTAGGGTTAGACTCTTAGGGTTAGGGTTAGGGTTAGGGTTAGGGTTAGATTCTTAGGGTTAGGGTTAGACTCTTAGGGTTAGGGTTAGGGTTAGGGTTAGACTCTTAGGGTAAGGGTTAGACTTAGGCTCTTAGGGTTAGGGTTAGACTCAGGCTCTTAGGGTGAGGGTTAGACTCAGGCTCTTAGGGTGAGGGTTAGACTCAGGCTCTTAGGGTTAGGGTTAGACTCAGGCTCTTAGGGTGAGGGTTAGACTCAGGCTCTTAGGGTTAGGGTTAGACTCAGGCTCTTAGGGTTAGGGTCAGACTCAGTACTATATATTTGGGTACTGCAGCCGCCCTTTTGGTGGAGCGCTGCTGCCATCTAGCGAAATATACTTGGGTATTGCAGCCGGCGCTGTTGGTGGAGCGCTGCTGCCATCTAGCGAAATATATTTGGGTACTGCAGCCGGCCCTGTTGGTGGAGCTCTGCTGCCATCTAGCGAAATATACTTGGGTACTGCAGCCGGCGCTGTTGGTGGAGCGCTGCTGCCATCTAGCGAAATGTAATTGGGTACTGCAGCCGCCCGGTTGGTGTAGCGCTGCTGCCATCTAGCGAAATATACTTGGGTACTGCAGCCGCCCGGTTGGTGGAGCGCTGCTGCCATCTAGCGAAATATACTTGGGTACTGCAGCCGCCCGGTTGGTGGAGCGCTGCTGCCATCTAGCAAAATATACTTGGGTACTGCAGCCGGCCCTGTTGGTGGAGCGCTGCTGCCATCTAGCGAAATATAATTGGGTACTGCAGCCGCCCTTTTGGTGGAGCGCTGCTGCCATCTAGCGAAATATATTTGGGTACTGCAGCCGGCCCTGTTGGTGGAGCTCTGCTGCCATCTAGCGAAATATACTTGGGTACTGCAGCCGCCCTTTTGGTGGAGCGCTGCTGCCATCTAGCGAAATGTAATTGGGTACTGCAGCCGCCCGGTTGGTGGAGCGCTGCTGCCATCTAGCGAAATGTAATTGGGTACTGCAGCCGGCGCTGTTGGTGGAGCGCTGCTGCCATCTAGCGAAATATACTTGGGTACTGCAGCCGCCCGGTTTGTGGAGCGCTGCTGCCATCTAGCGAAATATATTTGGGTACTGCAGCCGGCGCTGTTGGTGGAGCGCTGCTGCCATCTAGCGAAATATACTTGGGTACTGCAGCCGCCCTGTTGGTGGAGCGCTGCTGCCATCTAGCGAAATATACTTGGGTACTGCAGCCGCCCTTTTGGTGGAGCGCTGCTGCCATCTAGCGAAATATATTTGGGTACTGCAGCCGGCCCTGTTGGTGGAGCGCTGCTGCCATCTAGCGAAATATACTTGGGTACTGCAGCCGCCCGGTTGGTGGAGCGCTGCTGCCATCTAGCGAAATATACTTGGGTACTGCAGCCGGCCCTGTTGGTGGAGCGCTGCTGCCATCTAGCGAAATATACTTGGGTACTGCAGCCGCCCGGTTGTTGGAGCGCTGCTGCCATCTAGCGAAATATACTTGGGTACTGCAGCCGGCGCTGTTGGGGGAGCGCTGCTGCCATCTAGCGAAATATATTTGGGTACTGCAGCCGGCGCTGTTGGTGGAGCGCTGCTGCCATCTAGCGAAATATACTTGGGTACTGCAGCCGCCCGGTTGGTGGAGCGCTGCTGCCATCTAGCGAAATATACTTGGGTACTGCAGCCGCCCTTTTGGTGGAGCGCTGCTGCCATCTAGCGAAATATATTTGGGTACTGCAGCCGGCCCTGTTGGTGGAGCGCTGCTGCCATCTAGCGAAATATACTTGGGTACTGCAGCCGCCCGGTTGGTGGAGCGCTGCTGCCATCTAGCGAAATATACTTGGGTACTTCAGCCGGGTTTAGGGTTAGGGTTAGGGTTAGACTGTTAGGGTTAGGGTTAGACTCTTAGGGTTAGACTCTTAGGGTTAGACTCTTAGGGTTAGGGTTAGGGTTAGGGTTAGACTCTTAGGGTTAGGGTTAGACTCTTAGGGTTAGGGTTAGGGTTAGGGTTAGGGTTAGACTCTTAGGGTTAGGGTTAGACTCTTAGGGTTAGGGTTAGGGTTAGGGTTAGGGTTAGACTCTTAGGGTTAGGGTTAGGGTTAGGGTTAGGGTTAGACTCTTAGGGTTAGGGTTAGACTCTTAGGGTTAGGGTTAGGGTTAGGGTTAGACTCTTAGGGTTAGGGTTAGGGTTAGGGTTAGGGTTAGACTGTTAGGGTTAGGGTTACGGTTAGACTCTTAGGGTTAGAGTTAGGGTTAGGGTTAGACTCTTAGGGTTAGGGTTAGACTCTAAGGGTTAGGGTTGGGGTTAGGGTTAGGGTTAGACTCTTAGGGTTAGACTCTTAGGGTTAGACTCTTAGGGTTAGGGTTAGACTCTTACTGTTAGGGTTAGGGTTAGGGTTAGGGTTAGACTCTTAGGGTTAGGGTTAGACTCTTAGGGTTAGGGTTAGGGTTAGGCTTAGGGTTAGGCTTAGACTCTTAGGGTTAGGGTTAGACTCTTAGGGTTAGGGTTAGGGTTAGAGTTAGGGTTAGACTCTTAGGGTTAGGGTTAGACTCTTAGGGTTAGGGTTAGGGTTAGGGTTAGACTCTTAGGGTTAGGGTTAGACTCTTACGGTTAGGGTTAGGGTTAGGGTTAGGGTTAGACTCTTAGGGTTAGGGTTAGACTCTTAGGGTTAGGGTTAGGGTTAGGGTTAGGGTTAGACTCTTAGGGTTAGGGTTAGACTCTTAGGGTTAGGGTTAGGGTTAGGGTTAGACTCTTAGGGTTAGGGTTAGGGTTACGGTTAGACTCTTAGGGTTAGAGTTAGGGTTAGGGTTAGACTCTTAGGGTTAGGGTTAGACTCTTAGGGTTAGGGTTGGGGTTAGGGTTAGACTCTTAGGGTTAGGGTTAGACTCTTAGGGTTAGAGTTAGGGTTAGGGTTAGGGTTAGACACTTAGGGTTAGGGTTAGGGTGAGGGTTAGACTCTTAGGGTTAGGGTTATATTCAGGGTTAGGGTTAGACTCTTAGGGTTAGGGTTAGGGTTAGGGTTAGACTCTTAGGGTAAGGGTTAGACTTAGGCTCTTAGGGTTAGGGTTAGACTCAGGCTCTTAGGGTGAGGGTTAGACTCAGGCTCTTAGGGTTAGGGTTAGACTCAGGCTCTTAGGGTGAGGGTTAGACTCAGGCTCTTAGGGTTAGGGTTAGACTCAGGCTCTTAGGGTTAGGGTCAGACTCAGTACTATATATTTGGGTACTGCAGCCGCCCTTTTGGTGGAGCGCTGCTGCCATCTAGCGAAATATACTTGGGTATTGCAGCCGGCGCTGTTGGTGGAGCGCTGCTGCCATCTAGCGAAATATATTTGGGTACTGCAGCCGGCCCTGTTGGTGGAGCGCTGCTGCCATCTAGCGAAATATAATTGGGTACTGCAGCCGCCCTTTTGGTGGAGCGCTGCTGCCATCTAGCGAAATATACTTGGGTACTGCAGCCGCCCGGTTTGTGGAGCGCTGCTGCCATCTAGCGAAATATATTTGGGTACTGCAGCCGGCGCTGTTGGTGGAGCGCTGCTGCCATCTAGCGAAATATATTTGGGTACTGCAGCCGGCTCTGTTGGTGGAGCGCTGCTGCCATCTAGCGAAATATACTTGGGTACTGCAGCCGCCCGGTTGGTGGAGCGCTGCTGCCATCTAGCGAAATGTAATGGGGTACTGCAGCCGCCCGGTTGGTGTAGCGCTGCTGCCATCTAGCGAAATATACTTGGGTACTGCAGCCGCCCGGTTGGTGGAGCGCTGCTGCCATCTAGCGAAATATACTTGGGTACTGCAGCCGGCCCTGTTGGTGGAGCGCTGCTGCCATCTAGCGAAATATATTTGGGTACTGCAGCCGCCCTTTTGGTGGAGCGCTGCTGCCATCTAGCGAAATATATTTGGGTACTGCAGCCGCCCGGTTGGTGGAGCTCTGCTGCCATCTAGCGAAATATACTTGGGTACTGCAGCCGCCCTTTTGGTGGAGCGCTGCTGCCATCTAGCGAAATGTAATTGGGTACTGCAGCCGCCCGGTTGGTGGAGCGCTGCTGCCATCTAGCGAAATATACTTGGGTACTGCAGCCGGCGCTGTTGGTGGAGCGCTGCTGCCATCTAGCGAAATATACTTGGGTACTGCAGCCGCCCGGTTGGTGGAGCGCTGCTGCCATCTAGCGAAATATATTTGGGTACTGCAGCCGGCCCTGTTGGTGGAGCGCTGCTGCCATCTAGCGAAATATACTTGGGTACTGCAGCCGCCCTTTTGGTGGAGCGCTGCTGCCATCTAGCGAAATATACTTGGGTACTGCAGCCGCCCGGTTGGTGGAGCGCTGCTGCCATCTAGCGAAATATATTTGGGTACTGCAGCCGGCCCTGTTGGTGGAGCGCTGCTGCCATCTAGCGAAATATACTTGGGTACTGCAGCCGCCCGGTTGGTGGAGCGCTGCTGCCATCTAGCGAAATATACTTGGGTACTGCAGCCGGCGCTGTTGGTGGAGCGCTGCTGCCATCTAGCGAAATATATTTGGGTACTGCAGCCGGCTCTGTTTGTGGAGCGCTGCTGCCATCTAGCGAAATATATTTGGGTACTGCAGTCGGCTCTGTTGGTGGAGCGCTGCTGCCATCTAGCGAAATATACTTGGGTACTTCAGCCGGGTTTAGGGTTAGGGTTAGGGTTAGACTGTTAGGGTTAGGGTTAGGGTTAGGGTTAGACTCTTAGGGTTAGACTCTTAGGGTTAGGGTTAGACTCTTACGGTTAGGGTTAGGGTTAGGGTTAGGGTTAGGGTTAGACTCTTAGGGTTAGGGTTAGACTCTTAGGGTTAGGGTTAGGGTTAGACTCTTAGGGTTAGGGTTAGACTCTTAGGGTTAGGGTTAAGGTTAGGGTTAGGGTTAGACTCTTAGGGTTAGGGTTAGACTCTTAGGGTTAGGGTTAGGGTTAGGGTTAGACTCTTAGGGT
Source organism: Falco punctatus (assembly GCF_963210335.1). NCBI lineage: Eukaryota > Metazoa > Chordata > Aves > Falconiformes > Falconidae > Falco > Falco punctatus. The sequence continues at coordinate 1,097,083 of NW_027660079.1, forward strand.
TAGGGTTAGGGTTAGGGTTAGACTCTTAGGGTTAGGGTTAGGGTTAGGGTTAGGGTTACACTCTTAGGGTTAGGGTTAGGGTTAGGGTTAGACTCTTAGGGTTAGGGTTAGACTTAGGCTCTTAGGGTTAGGGTTAGACTCAGGCTCTTAGGGTTAGGGTTAGACTCAGGCTCTTACGGTTAGGGTTAGACTCAGGCTCTTAGGGTTAGGGTTAGACACAGGCTCTTAGGGTTAGGGTCAGATTTAATACTATATATTTGTGTACTGCAGCCGCCCTTTTGGTGGAGCGCTGCTGCCATCTAGCGAAATATACTTGGGTACTGCAGCCGGCGCTGTTGGTCGAGCGCTGCTGCCATCTAGCGAAATATATTTGGGTACTGCAGCCGGCCCTGTTGGTGGAGCGCTGCTGCCATCTAGCGAAATATATTTGGGTACTGCAGCCGCCCTTTTGGTGGAGCGCTGCTGCCATCTAGCGAAATATAATTGGGTACTGCAGCCAGCTCTGTTGGTGGAGCTCTGCTGCCATCTAGCGAAATATAATTGGGTACTGCAGCCGGCCTTTTGGTGGAGCGCTGCTGCCATCTAGCGAAATGTAATTGGGTACTGCAGCCGCCCTGTTGGTGGAGCGCTGCTGCCATCTAGCGAAATATACTTGGGTACTGCAGCCGGCGCTGTTGGTGGAGCGCTGCTGCCATCTAGCGAAATATATTTGGGTACTGCAGCCGGCCCTGTTGGTGGAGCGCTGCTGCCATCTAGCGAAATATACTTGGGTACTGCAGCCGGCCCTGTTGGTGGAGCGCTGCTGCCATCTAGCGAAATATATTTGGGTACTGCAGCCGCCCTTTTGGTGGAGCGCTGCTGCCATCTAGCGAAATATATTTGGGTACTGCAGCCAGCTCTGTTGGTGGAGCTCTGCTGCCATCTAGCGAAATATAATTGGGTACTGCAGCCGGCCTTTTGGTGGAGCGCTGCTGCCATCTAGCGAAATGTAATTGGGTACTGCAGCCGCCCTGTTGGTGGAGCGCTGCTGCCATCTAGCGAAATATACTTGGGTACTGCAGCCGCCCGGTTGGTGGAGCGCTGCTGCCATCTAGCGAAATATATTTGGGTACTGCAGCCGGCCCTGTTGGTGGAGCGCTGCTGCCATCTAGCGAAATATACTTGGGTACTTCAGCCGGGTTTAGGGTTAGGGTTAGGGTTAGACTGTTAGGGTTAGGGTTAGACTCTTAGGGTTAGACTCTTAGGGTTAGGGTTAGGGTTAGGGTTAGACTCTTAGGGTTAGGGTTAGACTCTTAGGGTTAGGGTTAGGGTTAGGGTTAGGGTTAGACTCTTAGGGTTAGGGTTAGACTCTTAGGGTTAGGGTTAGGGTTAGGGTTAGGGTTAGACTCTTAGGGTTAGGGTTAGACTCTTAGGGTTAGGGTTAGGGTTAGGGTTAGGGTTAGACTCTTAGGGTTAGGGTTAGACTCTTAGGGTTAGGGTTAGGGTTAGGGTTAGACTCTTAGGGTTAGGGTTAGGGTTAGGGTTAGGGTTAGACTGTTAGGGTTAGGGTTACGGTTAGACTCTTAGGGTTAGAGTTAGGGTTAGGGTTAGACTCTTAGGGTTAGGGTTAGACTCTAAGGGTTAGGGTTGGGGTTAGGGTTAGGGTTAGACTCTTAGGGTTAGACTCTTAGGGTTAGACTCTTAGGGTTAGGGTTAGACTCTTACTGTTAGGGTTAGGGTTAGGGTTAGGGTTAGACTCTTAGGGTTAGGGTTAGACTCTTAGGGTTAGGGTTAGGGTTAGGGTTAGGGTTAGACTCTTAGGGTTAGGGTTAGACTCTTACGGTTAGGGTTAGGGTTAGGCTTAGGGTTAGGCTTAGACTCTTAGGGTTAGGGTTAGACTCTTAGGGTTAGGGTTAGGGTTAGAGTTAGGGTTAGACTCTTAGGGTTAGGGTTAGACTCTTAGGGTTAGGGTTAGGGTTAGGGTTAGACTCTTAGGGTTAGGGTTAGACTCTTAGGGTTAGGGTTAGGGTTAGGGTTAGGGTTAGACTCTTAGGGTTAGTGTTAGACTCTTAGGGTTAGGGTTAGGGTTAGGGTTAGGGTTAGACTCTTAGGGTTAGGGTTAGACTCTTAGGGTTAGGGTTAGGGTTAGGGTTAGACTCTTAGGGTTAGGGTTAGGGTTACGGTTAGACTCTTAGGGTTAGAGTTAGGGTTAGGGTTAGACTCTTAGGGTTAGGGTTAGACTCAGGGTTAGGGTTGGGGTTAGGGTTAGACTCTTAGGGTTAGGGTTAGACTCTTAGGGTTAGAGTTAGGGTTAGGGTTAGGGTTAGACACTTAGGGTTAGGGTTAGGGTGAGGGTTAGACTCTTAGGGTTAGGGTTATATTCAGGGTTAGGGTTAGACTCTTAGGGTTAGGGTTAGGGTTAGGGTTAGACTCTTAGGGTAAGGGTTAGACTTAGGCTCTTAGGGTTAGGGTTAGACTCAGGCTCTTAGGGTGAGGGTTAGACTCAGGCTCTTAGGGTTAGGGTTAGACTCAGGCTCTTAGGGTGAGGGTTAGACTCAGGCTCTTAGGGTTAGGGTTAGACTCAGGCTCTTAGGGTTAGGGTCAGACTCAGTACTATATATTTGGGTACTGCAGCCGCCCTTTTGGTGGAGCGCTGCTGCCATCTAGCGAAATATACTTGGGTATTGCAGCCGGCGCTGTTGGTGGAGCGCTGCTGCCATCTAGCGAAATATATTTGGGTACTGCAGCCGGCCCTGTTGGTGGAGCGCTGCTGCCATCTAGCGAAATATAATTGGGTACTGCAGCCGCCCTTTTGGTGGAGCGCTGCTGCCATCTAGCGAAATATACTTGGGTACTGCAGCCGCCCGGTTTGTGGAGCGCTGCTGCCATCTAGCGAAATATATTTGGGTACTGCAGCCGGCGCTGTTGGTGGAGCGCTGCTGCCATCTAGCGAAATATATTTGGGTACTGCAGCCGGCTCTGTTGGTGGAGCGCTGCTGCCATCTAGCGAAATATACTTGGGTACTGCAGCCGCCCGGTTGGTGGAGCGCTGCTGCCATCTAGCGAAATGTAATGGGGTACTGCAGCCGCCCGGTTGGTGTAGCGCTGCTGCCATCTAGCGAAATATACTTGGGTACTGCAGCCGCCCGGTTGGTGGAGCGCTGCTGCCATCTAGCGAAATATACTTGGGTACTGCAGCCGGCCCTGTTGGTGGAGCGCTGCTGCCATCTAGCGAAATATATTTGGGTACTGCAGCCGCCCTTTTGGTGGAGCGCTGCTGCCATCTAGCGAAATATATTTGGGTACTGCAGCCGCCCGGTTGGTGGAGCTCTGCTGCCATCTAGCGAAATATACTTGGGTACTGCAGCCGCCCTTTTGGTGGAGCGCTGCTGCCATCTAGCGAAATGTAATTGGGTACTGCAGCCGCCCGGTTGGTGGAGCGCTGCTGCCATCTAGCGAAATATACTTGGGTACTGCAGCCGGCGCTGTTGGTGGAGCGCTGCTGCCATCTAGCGAAATATACTTGGGTACTGCAGCCGCCCGGTTGGTGGAGCGCTGCTGCCATCTAGCGAAATATATTTGGGTACTGCAGCCGGCCCTGTTGGTGGAGCGCTGCTGCCATCTAGCGAAATATACTTGGGTACTGCAGCCGCCCTTTTGGTGGAGCGCTGCTGCCATCTAGCGAAATATACTTGGGTACTGCAGCCGCCCGGTTTGTGGAGCGCTGCTGCCATCTAGCGAAATATATTTGGGTACTGCAGCCGGCCCTGTTGGTGGAGCGCTGCTGCCATCTAGCGAAATATACTTGGGTACTGCAGCCGCCCGGTTGGTGGAGCGCTGCTGCCATCTAGCGAAATATACTTGGGTACTGCAGCCGGCGCTGTTGGTGGAGCGCTGCTGCCATCTAGCGAAATATATTTGGGTACTGCAGCCGGCTCTGTTTGTGGAGCGCTGCTGCCATCTAGCGAAATATATTTGGGTACTGCAGTCGGCTCTGTTGGTGGAGCGCTGCTGCCATCTAGCGAAATATACTTGGGTACTTCAGCCGGGTTTAGGGTTAGGGTTAGGGTTAGACTGTTAGGGTTAGGGTTAGGGTTAGGGTTAGACTCTTAGGGTTAGACTCTTAGGGTTAGGGTTAGACTCTTACGGTTAGGGTTAGGGTTAGGGTTAGGGTTAGGGTTAGACTCTTAGGGTTAAGGTTAGACTCTTAGGGTTAGGGTTAGGGTTAGGGTTAGACTCTTAGGGTTAGGGTTAGACTCTTAGGGTTAGGGTTAAGGTTAGGGTTAGGGTTAGACTCTTAGGGTTAGGGTTAGACTCTTAGGGTTAGGGTTAGGGTTAGGGTTAGACTCTTAGGGTTAGGGTTAGGGTTAGGGTTAGACTCTTAGGGTTAGGGTTAGGGTTAGGGTTAGGGTTAGGGTTACACTCGTAGGGTTAGGGTTAGGGTTAGGGTTAGACTCTTAGGGTTAGGGTTAGACTTAGGCTCTTAGGGTTAGGGTTAGACTCAGGCTCTTAGGGTTAGGGTTAGACTCAGGCTCTTACGGTTAGGGTTAGACTCAGGCTCTTAGGGTTAGGGTTAGACACAGGCTCTTAGGGTTAGGGTCAGATTTAATACTATATATTTGTGTACTGCAGCCGCCCTTTTGGTGGAGCGCTGCTGCCATCTAGCGAAATATACTTGGGTACTGCAGCCGGCGCTGTTGGTCGAGCGCTGCTGCCATCTAGCGAAATATATTTGGGTACTGCAGCCGGCCCTGTTGGTGGAGCGCTGCTGCCATCTAGCGAAATATATTTGGGTACTGCAGCCGCCCTTTTGGTGGAGCGCTGCTGCCATCTAGCGAAATATAATTGGGTACTGCAGCCAGCTCTGTTGGTGGAGCTCTGCTGCCATCTAGCGAAATATAATTGGGTACTGCAGCCGGCCCTGTTGGTGGAGCGCTGCTGCCATCTAGCGAAATATACTTGGGTATTGCAGCCGGCGCTGTTGGTGGAGCGCTGCTGCCATCTAGCGAAATATATTTGGGTACTGCAGCCGGCCCTGTTGGTGGAGCTCTGCTGCCATCTAGCGAAATATACTTGGGTACTGCAGCCGCCCGGTTGGTGGAGCGCTGCTGCCATCTAGCGAAATGTAATTGGGTACTGCAGCCGCCCGGTTGGTGGAGCGCTGCTGCCATCTAGCGAAATATACTTGGGTACTGCAGCCGCCCGGTTGGTGGAGCGCTGCTGCCATCTAGCGAAATATACTTGGGTACTGCAGCCGGCCCTGTTGGTGGAGCGCTGCTGCCATCTAGCGAAATATATTTGGGTACTGCAGCCGCCCTTTTGGTGGAGCGCTGCTGCCATCTAGCGAAATATATTTGGGTACTGCAGCCGGCCCTGTTGGTGGAGCTCTGCTGCCATCTAGCGAAATGTAGTTGGGTACTGCAGCCGCCCGGTTGGTGGAGCGCTGCTGCCATCTAGCGAAATGTAATTGGGTACTGCAGCCGCCCGGTTGGTGGAGCGCTGCTGCCATCTAGCGAAATATACTTGGGTACTGCAGCCGGCGCTGTTGGTGGAGCGCTGCTGCCATCTAGCGAAATATACTTGGGTACTGCAGCCGCCCGGTTTGTGGAGCGCTGCTGCCATCTAGCGAAATGTAATTGGGTACTGCAGCCGGCCCTGTTGGTGGAGCGCTGCTGCCATCTAGCGAAATATACTTGGGTACTGCAGCCGCCCTGTTGGTGGAGCGCTGCTGCCATCTAGCGAAATATACTTGGGTACTGCAGCCGCCCGGTTGGTGGAGCGCTGCTGCCATCTAGCGAAATATATTTGGGTACTGCAGCCGGCCCTGTTGGTGGAGCGCTGCTGCCATCTAGCGAAATATACTTGGGTACTGCAGCCGCCCGGTTGGTGGAGCGCTGCTGCCATCTAGCGAAATATACTTGGGTACTGCAGCCGGCCCTGTTGGTGGAGCGCTGCTGCCATCTAGCGAAATATACTTGGGTACTGCAGCCGCCCGGTTGTTGGAGCGCTGCTGCCATCTAGCGAAATATACTTGGGTACTGCAGCCGGCGCTGTTGGGGGAGCGCTGCTGCCATCTAGCGAAATATATTTGGGTACTGCAGCCGCCCTTTTGGTGGAGCGCTGCTGCCATCTAGCGAAATATACTTGGGTACTGCAGCCGCCCGGTTGGTGGAGCGCTGCTGCCATCTAGCGAAATATACTTGGGTACTGCAGCCGCCCGGTTGGTGGAGCGCTGCTGCCATCTAGCGAAATATACTTGGGTACTGCAGCCGGCCCTGTTGGTGGAGCGCTGCTGCCATCTAGCGAAATATACTTGGGTACTGCAGCCGGCTCTGTTGGTGGAGCGCTGCTGCCATCTAGCGAAATATACTTGGGTACTTCAGCCGGGTTTAGGGTTAGGGTTAGGGTTAGACTGTTAGGGTTAGGGTTAGACTGTTAGGGTTAGACTCTTAGGGTTAGACTCTTAGGGTTAGGGTTAGACTCTTACGGTTAGGGTTAGGGTTAGGGTTAGGATTAGGGTTAGACTCTTAGGGTTAGGGTTAGACTCTTAGGGTTAGGGTTAGGGTTAGGGTTAGACTCTTAGGGTTAGGGTTAGACTCTTAGGGTTAGGGTTAGGGTTAGGGTTAGGGTTAGATTCTTAGGGTTAGGGTTAGACTCTTAGGGTTAGGGTTAGGGTTAGGGTTAGACTCTTAGGGTAAGGGTTAGACTTAGGCTCTTAGGGTTAGGGTTAGACTCAGGCTCTTAGGGTGAGGGTTAGACTCAGGCTCTTAGGGTGAGGGTTAGACTCAGGCTCTTAGGGTTAGGGTTAGACTCAGGCTCTTAGGGTGAGGGTTAGACTCAGGCTCTTAGGGTTAGGGTTAGACTCAGGCTCTTAGGGTTAGGGTCAGACTCAGTACTATATATTTGGGTACTGCAGCCGCCCTTTTGGTGGAGCGCTGCTGCCATCTAGCGAAATATACTTGGGTATTGCAGCCGGCGCTGTTGGTGGAGCGCTGCTGCCATCTAGCGAAATATATTTGGGTACTGCAGCCGGCCCTGTTGGTGGAGCTCTGCTGCCATCTAGCGAAATATACTTGGGTACTGCAGCCGCCCGGTTGGTGGAGCGCTGCTGCCATCTAGCGAAATGTAATTGGGTACTGCAGCCGCCCGGTTGGTGGAGCGCTGCTGCCATCTAGCGAAATATACTTGGGTACTGCAGCCGGCCCTGTTGGTGGAGCGCTGCTGCCATCTAGCGAAATAAACTTGGGTACTGCAGCCGCCCGGTTTGTGGAGCGCTGCTGCCATCTAGCGAAATATATTTGGGTACTGCAGCCGGCCCTGTTGGTGGAGCGCTGCTGCCATCTAGCGAAATGTAATTGGGTACTGCAGCCGCCCGGTTGGTGTAGCGCTGCTGCCATCTAGCGAAATATACTTGGGTACTGCAGCCGGCCGGATGGTGGAGCGCTGCTGCCATCTAGCGAAATGTAATGGGGTACTGCAGCCGCCCGGTTGGTGTAGCGCTGCTGCCATCTAGCGAAATATACTTGGGTACTGCAGCCGCCCGGTTGGTGGAGCGCTGCTGCCATCTAGCAAAATATACTTGGGTACTGCAGCCGGCCCTGTTGGTGGAGCGCTGCTGCCATCTAGCGAAATATAATTGGGTACTGCAGCCGCCCTTTTGGTGGAGCGCTGCTGCCATCTAGCGAAATATATTTGGGTACTGCAGCCGGCCCTGTTGGTGGAGCTCTGCTGCCATCTAGCGAAATATACTTGGGTACTGCAGCCGCCCTTTTGGTGGAGCGCTGCTGCCATCTAGCGAAATGTAATTGGGTACTGCAGCCGCCCGGTTGGTGGAGCGCTGCTGCCATCTAGCGAAATGTAATTGGGTACTGCAGCCGGCGCTGTTGGTGGAGCGCTGCTGCCATCTAGCGAAATATACTTGGGTACTGCAGCCGCCCGGTTTGTGGAGCGCTGCTGCCATCTAGCGAAATATATTTGGGTACTGCAGCCGGCGCTGTTGGTGGAGCGCTGCTGCCATCTAGCGAAATATACTTGGGTACTGCAGCCGCCCTGTTGGTGGAGCGCTGCTGCCATCTAGCGAAATATACTTGGGTACTGCAGCCGGCCTTTTGGTGGAGCGCTGCTGCCATCTAGCGAAATATATTTGGGTACTGCAGCCGGCCCTGTTGGTGGAGCGCTGCTGCCATCTAGCGAAATATACTTGGGTACTGCAGCCGCCCGGTTGGTGGAGCGCTGCTGCCATCTAGCGAAATATACTTGGGTACTGCAGCCGGCCCTGTTGGTGGAGCGCTGCTGCCATCTAGCGAAATATACTTGGGTACTGCAGCCGCCCGGTTGTTGGAGCGCTGCTGCCATCTAGCGAAATATACTTGGGTACTGCAGCCGGCGCTGTTGGGGGAGCGCTGCTGCCATCTAGCGAAATATATTTGGGTACTGCAGCCGGCGCTGTTGGTGGAGCGCTGCTGCCATCTAGCGAAATATACTTGGGTACTGCAGCCGCCCGGTTGGTGGAGCGCTGCTGCCATCTAGCGAAATATACTTGGGTACTGCAGCCGCCCTTTTGGTGGAGCGCTGCTGCCATCTAGCGAAATATATTTGGGTACTGCAGCCGGCCCTGTTGGTGGAGCGCTGCTGCCATCTAGCGAAATATACTTGGGTACTGCAGCCGCCCGGTTGGTGGAGCGCTGCTGCCATCTAGCGAAATATACTTGGGTACTTCAGCCGGGTTTAGGGTTAGGGTTAGGGTTAGACTGTTAGGGTTAGGGTTAGACTCTTAGGGTTAGACTCTTAGGGTTAGACTCTTAGGGTTAGGGTTAGGGTTAGGGTTAGACTCTTAGGGTTAGGGTTAGACTCTTAGGGTTAGGGTTAGGGTTAGGGTTAGGGTTAGACTCTTAGGGTTAGGGTTAGACTCTTAGGGTTAGGGTTAGGGTTAGGGTTAGGGTTAGACTCTTAGGGTTAGGGTTAGGGTTAGGGTTAGGGTTAGACTCTTAGGGTTAGGGTTAGACTCTTAGGGTTAGGGTTAGGGTTAGGGTTAGACTCTTAGGGTTAGGGTTAGGGTTAGGGTTAGGGTTAGACTGTTAGGGTTAGGGTTACGGTTAGACTCTTAGGGTTAGAGTTAGGGTTAGGGTTAGACTCTTAGGGTTAGGGTTAGACTCTAAGGGTTAGGGTTGGGGTTAGGGTTAGGGTTAGACTCTTAGGGTTAGACTCTTAGGGTTAGACTCTTAGGGTTAGGGTTAGACTCTTACTGTTAGGGTTAGGGTTAGGGTTAGGGTTAGACTCTTAGGGTTAGGGTTAGACTCTTAGGGTTAGGGTTAGGGTTAGGCTTAGGGTTAGGCTTAGACTCTTAGGGTTAGGGTTAGACTCTTAGGGTTAGGGTTAGGGTTAGAGTTAGGGTTAGACTCTTAGGGTTAGGGTTAGACTCTTAGGGTTAGGGTTAGGGTTAGTGTTAGACTCTTAGGGTTAGGGTTAGACTCTTACGGTTAGGGTTAGGGTTAGGGTTAGGGTTAGACTCTTAGGGTTAGGGTTAGACTCTTAGGGTTAGGGTTAGGGTTAGGGTTAGGGTTAGACTCTTAGGGTTAGGGTTAGACTCTTAGGGTTAGGGTTAGGGTTAGGGTTAGACTCTTAGGGTTAGGGTTAGGGTTACGGTTAGACTCTTAGGGTTAGAGTTAGGGTTAGGGTTAGACTCTTAGGGTTAGGGTTAGACTCTTAGGGTTAGGGTTGGGGTTAGGGTTAGACTCTTAGGGTTAGGGTTAGACTCTTAGGGTTAGAGTTAGGGTTAGGGTTAGGGTTAGACACTTAGGGTTAGGGTTAGGGTGAGGGTTAGACTCTTAGGGTTAGGGTTATATTCAGGGTTAGGGTTAGACTCTTAGGGTTAGGGTTAGGGTTAGGGTTAGACTCTTAGGGTAAGGGTTAGACTTAGGCTCTTAGGGTTAGGGTTAGACTCAGGCTCTTAGGGTGAGGGTTAGACTCAGGCTCTTAGGGTTAGGGTTAGACTCAGGCTCTTAGGGTGAGGGTTAGACTCAGGCTCTTAGGGTTAGGGTTAGACTCAGGCTCTTAGGGTTAGGGTCAGACTCAGTACTATATATTTGGGTACTGCAGCCGCCCTTTTGGTGGAGCGCTGCTGCCATCTAGCGAAATATACTTGGGTATTGCAGCCGGCGCTGTTGGTGGAGCGCTGCTGCCATCTAGCGAAATATATTTGGGTACTGCAGCCGGCCCTGTTGGTGGAGCGCTGCTGCCATCTAGCGAAATATAATTGGGTACTGCAGCCGCCCTTTTGGTGGAGCGCTGCTGCCATCTAGCGAAATATACTTGGGTACTGCAGCCGCCCGGTTTGTGGAGCGCTGCTGCCATCTAGCGAAATATATTTGGGTACTGCAGCCGGCGCTGTTGGTGGAGCGCTGCTGCCATCTAGCGAAATATATTTGGGTACTGCAGCCGGCTCTGTTGGTGGAGCGCTGCTGCCATCTAGCGAAATATACTTGGGTACTGCAGCCGCCCGGTTGGTGGAGCGCTGCTGCCATCTAGCGAAATGTAATGGGGTACTGCAGCCGCCCGGTTGGTGTAGCGCTGCTGCCATCTAGCGAAATATACTTGGGTACTGCAGCCGCCCGGTTGGTGGAGCGCTGCTGCCATCTAGCGAAATATACTTGGGTACTGCAGCCGGCCCTGTTGGTGGAGCGCTGCTGCCATCTAGCGAAATATATTTGGGTACTGCAGCCGCCCTTTTGGTGGAGCGCTGCTGCCATCTAGCGAAATATATTTGGGTACTGCAGCCGCCCGGTTGGTGGAGCTCTGCTGCCATCTAGCGAAATATACTTGGGTACTGCAGCCGCCCTTTTGGTGGAGCGCTGCTGCCATCTAGCGAAATGTAATTGGGTACTGCAGCCGCCCGGTTGGTGGAGCGCTGCTGCCATCTAGCGAAATATACTTGGGTACTGCAGCCGGCGCTGTTGGTGGAGCGCTGCTGCCATCTAGCGAAATATACTTGGGTACTGCAGCCGCCCGGTTGGTGGAGCGCTGCTGCCATCTAGCGAAATATATTTGGGTACTGCAGCCGGCCCTGTTGCTGGAGCGCTGCTGCCATCTAGCGAAATATACTTGGGTACTGCAGCCGCCCTTTTGGTGGAGCGCTGCTGCCATCTAGCGAAATATACTTGGGTACTGCAGCCGCCCGGTTGGTGGAGCGCTGCTGCCATCTAGCGAAATATATTTGGGTACTGCAGCCGGCCCTGTTGGTGGAGCGCTGCTGCCATCTAGCGAAATATACTTGGGTACTGCAGCCGCCCGGTTGGTGGAGCGCTGCTGCCATCTAGCGAAATATACTTGGGTACTGCAGCCGGCGCTGTTGGTGGAGCGCTGCTGCCATCTAGCGAAATATATTTGGGTACTGCAGCCGGCTCTGTTTGTGGAGCGCTGCTGCCATCTAGCGAAATATATTTGGGTACTGCAGTCGGCTCTGTTGGTGGAGCGCTGCTGCCATCTAGCGAAATATACTTGGGTACTTCAGCCGGGTTTAGGGTTAGGGTTAGGGTTAGACTGTTAGGGTTAGGGTTAGGGTTAGGGTTAGACTCTTAGGGTTAGACTCTTAGGGTTAGGGTTAGACTCTTACGGTTAGGGTTAGGGTTAGGGTTAGGGTTAGGGTTAGACTCTTAGGGTTAGGGTTAGACTCTTAGGGTTAGGGTTAGGGTTAGACTCTTAGGGTTAGGGTTAGACTCTTAGGGTTAGGGTTAAGGTTAGGGTTAGGGTTAGACTCTTAGGGTTAGGGTTAGACTCTTAGGGTTAGGGTTAGGGTTAGGGTTAGACTCTTAGGGTTAGGGTTAGGGTTAGGGTTAGACTCTTAGGGTTAGGGTTAGGGTTAGGGTTAGGGTTACACTCTTAGGGTTAGGGTTAGGGTTAGGGTTAGACTCTTAGGGTTAGGGTTAGACTTAGGCTCTTAGGGTTAGGGTTAGACTCAGGCTCTTAGGGTTAGGGTTAGACTCAGGCTCTTACGGTTAGGGTTAGACTCAGGCTCTTAGGGTTAGGGTTAGACACAGGCTCTTAGGGTTAGGGTCAGATTTAATACTATATATTTGTGTACTGCAGCCGCCCTTTTGGTGGAGCGCTGCTGCCATCTAGCGAAATATACTTGGGTACTGCAGCCGGCGCTGTTGGTCGAGCGCTGCTGCCATCTAGCGAAATATATTTGGGTACTGCAGCCGGCCCTGTTGGTGGAGCGCTGCTGCCATCTAGCGAAATATATTTGGGTACTGCAGCCGCCCTTTTGGTGGAGCGCTGCTGCCATCTAGCGAAATATAATTGGGTACTGCAGCCAGCTCTGTTGGTGGAGCTCTGCTGCCATCTAGCGAAATATAATTGGGTACTGCAGCCGGCCTTTTGGTGGAGCGCTGCTGCCATCTAGCGAAATGTAATTGGGTACTGCAGCCGCCCTGTTGGTGGAGCGCTGCTGCCATCTAGCGAAATATACTTGGGTACTGCAGCCGGCGCTGTTGGTGGAGCGCTGCTGCCATCTAGCGAAATATATTTGGGTACTGCAGCCGGCCCTGTTGGTGGAGCGCTGCTGCCATCTAGCGAAATATACTTGGGTACTGCAGCCGGCCCTGTTGGTGGAGCGCTGCTGCCATCTAGCGAAATATATTTGGGTACTGCAGCCGCCCTTTTGGTGGAGCGCTGCTGCCATCTAGCGAAATATATTTGGGTACTGCAGCCAGCTCTGTTGGTGGAGCTCTGCTGCCATCTAGCGAAATATAATTGGGTACTGCAGCCGGCCTTTTGGTGGAGCGCTGCTGCCATCTAGCGAAATGTAATTGGGTACTGCAGCCGCCCTGTTGGTGGAGCGCTGCTGCCATCTAGCGAAATATACTTGGGTACTGCAGCCGCCCGGTTGGTGGAGCGCTGCTGCCATCTAGCGAAATATATTTGGGTACTGCAGCCGGCCCTGTTGGTGGAGCGCTGCTGCCATCTAGCGAAATATACTTGGGTACTTCAGCCGGGTTTAGGGTTAGGGTTAGGGTTAGACTGTTAGGGTTAGGGTTAGACTCTTAGGGTTAGACTCTTAGGGTTAGGGTTAGGGTTAGGGTTAGACTCTTAGGGTTAGGGTTAGACTCTTAGGGTTAGGGTTAGGGTTAGGGTTAGGGTTAGACTCTTAGGGTTAGGGTTAGACTCTTAGGGTTAGGGTTAGGGTTAGGGTTAGGGTTAGACTCTTAGGGTTAGGGTTAGACTCTTAGGGTTAGGGTTAGGGTTAGGGTTAGGGTTAGACTCTTAGGGTTAGGGTTAGACTCTTAGGGTTAGGGTTAGGGTTAGGGTTAGACTCTTAGGGTTAGGGTTAGGGTTAGGGTTAGGGTTAGACTGTTAGGGTTAGGGTTACGGTTAGACTCTTAGGGTTAGAGTTAGGGTTAGGGTTAGACTCTTAGGGTTAGGGTTAGACTCTAAGGGTTAGGGTTGGGGTTAGGGTTAGGGTTAGACTCTTAGGGTTAGACTCTTAGGGTTAGACTCTTAGGGTTAGGGTTAGACTCTTACTGTTAGGGTTAGGGTTAGGGTTAGGGTTAGACTCTTAGGGTTAGGGTTAGACTCTTAGGGTTAGGGTTAGGGTTAGGGTTAGACTCTTAGGGTTAGGGTTAGACTCTTAGGGTTAGGGTTAGGGTTAGGGTTAGGGTTAGACTCTTAGGGTTAGGGTTAGACTCTTAGGGTTAGGGTTAGGGTTAGGGTTAGGGTTAGACTCTTAGGGTTAGGGTTAGACTCTTAGGGTTAGGGTTAGGGTTAGGGTTAGACTCTTAGGGTTAGGGTTAGGGTTACGGTTAGACTCTTAGGGTTAGAGTTAGGGTTAGGGTTAGACTCTTAGGGTTAGGGTTAGACTCAGGGTTAGGGTTGGGGTTAGGGTTAGACTCTTAGGGTTAGGGTTAGACTCTTAGGGTTAGAGTTAGGGTTAGGGTTAGGGTTAGACACTTAGGGTTAGGGTTAGGGTGAGGGTTAGACTCTTAGGGTTAGGGTTATATTCAGGGTTAGGGTTAGACTCTTAGGGTTAGGGTTAGGGTTAGGGTTAGACTCTTAGGGTAAGGGTTAGACTTAGGCTCTTAGGGTTAGGGTTAGACTCAGGCTCTTAGGGTGAGGGTTAGACTCAGGCTCTTAGGGTTAGGGTTAGACTCAGGCTCTTAGGGTGAGGGTTAGACTCAGGCTCTTAGGGTTAGGGTTAGACTCAGGCTCTTAGGGTTAGGGTCAGACTCAGTACTATATATTTGGGTACTGCAGCCGCCCTTTTGGTGGAGCGCTGCTGCCATCTAGCGAAATATACTTGGGTATTGCAGCCGGCGCTGTTGGTGGAGCGCTGCTGCCATCTAGCGAAATATATTTGGGTACTGCAGCCGGCCCTGTTGGTGGAGCGCTGCTGCCATCTAGCGAAATATAATTGGGTACTGCAGCCGCCCTTTTGGTGGAGCGCTGCTGCCATCTAGCGAAATATACTTGGGTACTGCAGCCGCCCGGTTGGTGGAGCGCTGCTGCCATCTAGCGAAATATATTTGGGTACTGCAGCCGGCGCTGTTGGTGGAGCGCTGCTGCCATCTAGCGAAATATATTTGGGTACTGCAGCCGGCTCTGTTGGTGGAGCGCTGCTGCCATCTAGCGAAATATACTTGGGTACTGCAGCCGCCCGGTTGGTGGAGCGCTGCTGCCATCTAGCGAAATGTAATGGGGTACTGCAGCCGCCCGGTTGGTGTAGCGCTGCTGCCATCTAGCGAAATATACTTGGGTACTGCAGCCGCCCGGTTGGTGGAGCGCTGCTGCCATCTAGCGAAATATACTTGGGTACTGCAGCCGGCCCTGTTGGTGGAGCGCTGCTGCCATCTAGCGAAATATATTTGGGTACTGCAGCCGCCCTTTTGGTGGAGCGCTGCTGCCATCTAGCGAAATATATTTGGGTACTGCAGCCGCCCGGTTGGTGGAGCTCTGCTGCCATCTAGCGAAATATACTTGGGTACTGCAGCCGCCCTTTTGGTGGAGCGCTGCTGCCATCTAGCGAAATGTAATTGGGTACTGCAGCCGCCCGGTTGGTGGAGCGCTGCTGCCATCTAGCGAAATATACTTGGGTACTGCAGCCGGCGCTGTTGGTGGAGCGCTGCTGCCATCTAGCGAAATATACTTGGGTACTGCAGCCGCCCGGTTGGTGGAGCGCTGCTGCCATCTAGCGAAATATATTTGGGTACTGCAGCCGGCCCTGTTGGTGGAGCGCTGCTGCCATCTAGCGAAATATACTTGGGTACTGCAGCCGCCCTTTTGGTGGAGCGCTGCTGCCATCTAGCGAAATATACTTGGGTACTGCAGCCGCCCGGTTTGTGGAGCGCTGCTGCCATCTAGCGAAATATATTTGGGTACTGCAGCCGGCCCTGTTGGTGGAGCGCTGCTGCCATCTAGCGAAATATACTTGGGTACTGCAGCCGCCCGGTTGGTGGAGCGCTGCTGCCATCTAGCGAAATATACTTGGGTACTGCAGCCGGCGCTGTTGGTGGAGCGCTGCTGCCATCTAGCGAAATATATTTGGGTACTGCAGCCGGCTCTGTTTGTGGAGCGCTGCTGCCATCTAGCGAAATATATTTGGGTACTGCAGTCGGCTCTGTTGGTGGAGCGCTGCTGCCATCTAGCGAAATATACTTGGGTACTTCAGCCGGGTTTAGGGTTAGGGTTAGGGTTAGACTGTTAGGGTTAGGGTTAGGGTTAGGGTTAGACTCTTAGGGTTAGACTCTTAGGGTTAGGGTTAGACTCTTACGGTTAGGGTTAGGGTTAGGGTTAGGGTTAGACTCTTAGGGTTAAGGTTAGACTCTTAGGGTTAGGGTTAGGGTTAGGGTTAGACTCTTAGGGTTAGGGTTAGACTCTTAGGGTTAGGGTTAAGGTTAGGGTTAGGGTTAGACTCTTAGGGTTAGGGTTAGACTCTTAGGGTTAGGGTTAGGGTTAGGGTTAGACTCTTAGGGTTAGGGTTAGGGTTAGGGTTAGACTCTTAGGGTTAGGGTTAGGGTTAGGGTTAGGGTTAGGGTTACACTCGTAGGGTTAGGGTTAGGGTTAGGGTTAGACTCTTAGGGTTAGGGTTAGACTTAGGCTCTTAGGGTTAGGGTTAGACTCAGGCTCTTAGGGTTAGGGTTAGACTCAGGCTCTTACGGTTAGGGTTAGACTCAGGCTCTTAGGGTTAGGGTTAGACACAGGCTCTTAGGGTTAGGGTCAGATTTAATACTATATATTTGTGTACTGCAGCCGCCCTTTTGGTGGAGCGCTGCTGCCATCTAGCGAAATATACTTGGGTACTGCAGCCGGCGCTGTTGGTCGAGCGCTGCTGCCATCTAGCGAAATATATTTGGGTACTGCAGCCGGCCCTGTTGGTGGAGCGCTGCTGCCATCTAGCGAAATATATTTGGGTACTGCAGCCGCCCTTTTGGTGGAGCGCTGCTGCCATCTAGCGAAATATAATTGGGTACTGCAGCCAGCTCTGTTGGTGGAGCTCTGCTGCCATCTAGCGAAATATAATTGGGTACTGCAGCCGGCCTTTTGGTGGAGCGCTGCTGCCATCTAGCGAAATATACTTGGGTATTGCAGCCGGCGCTGTTGGTGGAGCGCTGCTGCCATCTAGCGAAATATATTTGGGTACTGCAGCCGGCCCTGTTGGTGGAGCTCTGCTGCCATCTAGCGAAATATACTTGGGTACTGCAGCCGCCCGGTTGGTGGAGCGCTGCTGCCATCTAGCGAAATGTAATTGGGTACTGCAGCCGCCCGGTTGGTGGAGCGCTGCTGCCATCTAGCGAAATATACTTGGGTACTGCAGCCGCCCGGTTGGTGGAGCGCTGCTGCCATCTAGCGAAATATACTTGGGTACTGCAGCCGGCCCTGTTGGTGGAGCGCTGCTGCCATCTAGCGAAATATATTTGGGTACTGCAGCCGCCCTTTTGGTGGAGCGCTGCTGCCATCTAGCGAAATATATTTGGGTACTGCAGCCGGCCCTGTTGGTGGAGCTCTGCTGCCATCTAGCGAAATGTAGTTGGGTACTGCAGCCGCCCGGTTGGTGGAGCGCTGCTGCCATCTAGCGAAATGTAATTGGGTACTGCAGCCGCCCGGTTGGTGGAGCGCTGCTGCCATCTAGCGAAATATACTTGGGTACTGCAGCCGGCGCTGTTGGTGGAGCGCTGCTGCCATCTAGCGAAATATACTTGGGTACTGCAGCCGCCCGGTTGGTGGAGCGCTGCTGCCATCTAGCGAAATGTAATTGGGTACTGCAGCCGGCCCTGTTGGTGGAGCGCTGCTGCCATCTAGCGAAATATACTTGGGTACTGCAGCCGCCCTGTTGGTGGAGCGCTGCTGCCATCTAGCGAAATATACTTGGGTACTGCAGCCGCCCGGTTGGTGGAGCGCTGCTGCCATCTAGCGAAATATATTTGGGTACTGCAGCCGGCCCTGTTGGTGGAGCGCTGCTGCCATCTAGCGAAATATACTTGGGTACTGCAGCCGCCCGGTTGGTGGAGCGCTGCTGCCATCTAGCGAAATATACTTGGGTACTGCAGCCGGCCCTGTTGGTGGAGCGCTGCTGCCATCTAGCGAAATATACTTGGGTACTGCAGCCGCCCGGTTGTTGGAGCGCTGCTGCCATCTAGCGAAATATACTTGGGTACTGCAGCCGGCGCTGTTGGGGGAGCGCTGCTGCCATCTAGCGAAATATATTTGGGTACTGCAGCCGCCCTTTTGGTGGAGCGCTGCTGCCATCTAGCGAAATATACTTGGGTACTGCAGCCGCCCGGTTGGTGGAGCGCTGCTGCCATCTAGCGAAATATACTTGGGTACTGCAGCCGCCCGGTTGGTGGAGCGCTGCTGCCATCTAGCGAAATATACTTGGGTACTGCAGCCGGCCCTGTTGGTGGAGCGCTGCTGCCATCTAGCGAAATATACTTGGGTACTGCAGCCGGCTCTGTTGGTGGAGCGCTGCTGCCATCTAGCGAAATATACTTGGGTACTTCAGCCGGGTTTAGGGTTAGGGTTAGGGTTAGACTGTTAGGGTTAGGGTTAGACTGTTAGGGTTAGACTCTTAGGGTTAGACTCTTAGGGTTAGGGTTAGACTCTTACGGTTAGGGTTAGGGTTAGGGTTAGGATTAGGGTTAGACTCTTAGGGTTAGGGTTAGACTCTTAGGGTTAGGGTTAGGGTTAGGGTTAGACTCTTAGGGTTAGGGTTAGACTCTTAGGGTTAGGGTTAGGGTTAGGGTTAGGGTTAGATTCTTAGGGTTAGGGTTAGACTCTTAGGGTTAGGGTTAGGGTTAGGGTTAGACTCTTAGGGTAAGGGTTAGACTTAGGCTCTTAGGGTTAGGGTTAGACTCAGGCTCTTAGGGTGAGGGTTAGACTCAGGCTCTTAGGGTGAGGGTTAGACTCAGGCTCTTAGGGTTAGGGTTAGACTCAGGCTCTTAGGGTGAGGGTTAGACTCAGGCTCTTAGGGTTAGGGTTAGACTCAGGCTCTTAGGGTTAGGGTCAGACTCAGTACTATATATTTGGGTACTGCAGCCGCCCTTTTGGTGGAGCGCTGCTGCCATCTAGCGAAATATACTTGGGTATTGCAGCCGGCGCTGTTGGTGGAGCGCTGCTGCCATCTAGCGAAATATATTTGGGTACTGCAGCCGGCCCTGTTGGTGGAGCTCTGCTGCCATCTAGCGAAATATACTTGGGTACTGCAGCCGGCGCTGTTGGTGGAGCGCTGCTGCCATCTAGCGAAATGTAATTGGGTACTGCAGCCGCCCGGTTGGTGTAGCGCTGCTGCCATCTAGCGAAATATACTTGGGTACTGCAGCCGCCCGGTTGGTGGAGCGCTGCTGCCATCTAGCGAAATATACTTGGGTACTGCAGCCGCCCGGTTGGTGGAGCGCTGCTGCCATCTAGCAAAATATACTTGGGTACTGCAGCCGGCCCTGTTGGTGGAGCGCTGCTGCCATCTAGCGAAATATAATTGGGTACTGCAGCCGCCCTTTTGGTGGAGCGCTGCTGCCATCTAGCGAAATATATTTGGGTACTGCAGCCGGCCCTGTTGGTGGAGCTCTGCTGCCATCTAGCGAAATATACTTGGGTACTGCAGCCGCCCTTTTGGTGGAGCGCTGCTGCCATCTAGCGAAATGTAATTGGGTACTGCAGCCGCCCGGTTGGTGGAGCGCTGCTGCCATCTAGCGAAATGTAATTGGGTACTGCAGCCGGCGCTGTTGGTGGAGCGCTGCTGCCATCTAGCGAAATATACTTGGGTACTGCAGCCGCCCGGTTTGTGGAGCGCTGCTGCCATCTAGCGAAATATATTTGGGTACTGCAGCCGGCGCTGTTGGTGGAGCGCTGCTGCCATCTAGCGAAATATACTTGGGTACTGCAGCCGCCCTGTTGGTGGAGCGCTGCTGCCATCTAGCGAAATATACTTGGGTACTGCAGCCGCCCTTTTGGTGGAGCGCTGCTGCCATCTAGCGAAATATATTTGGGTACTGCAGCCGGCCCTGTTGGTGGAGCGCTGCTGCCATCTAGCGAAATATACTTGGGTACTGCAGCCGCCCGGTTGGTGGAGCGCTGCTGCCATCTAGCGAAATATACTTGGGTACTGCAGCCGGCCCTGTTGGTGGAGCGCTGCTGCCATCTAGCGAAATATACTTGGGTACTGCAGCCGCCCGGTTGTTGGAGCGCTGCTGCCATCTAGCGAAATATACTTGGGTACTGCAGCCGGCGCTGTTGGGGGAGCGCTGCTGCCATCTAGCGAAATATATTTGGGTACTGCAGCCGGCGCTGTTGGTGGAGCGCTGCTGCCATCTAGCGAAATATACTTGGGTACTGCAGCCGCCCGGTTGGTGGAGCGCTGCTGCCATCTAGCGAAATATACTTGGGTACTGCAGCCGCCCTTTTGGTGGAGCGCTGCTGCCATCTAGCGAAATATATTTGGGTACTGCAGCCGGCCCTGTTGGTGGAGCGCTGCTGCCATCTAGCGAAATATACTTGGGTACTGCAGCCGCCCGGTTGGTGGAGCGCTGCTGCCATCTAGCGAAATATACTTGGGTACTTCAGCCGGGTTTAGGGTTAGGGTTAGGGTTAGACTGTTAGGGTTAGGGTTAGACTCTTAGGGTTAGACTCTTAGGGTTAGACTCTTAGGGTTAGGGTTAGGGTTAGGGTTAGACTCTTAGGGTTAGGGTTAGACTCTTAGGGTTAGGGTTAGGGTTAGGGTTAGGGTTAGACTCTTAGGGTTAGGGTTAGACTCTTAGGGTTAGGGTTAGGGTTAGGGTTAGGGTTAGACTCTTAGGGTTAGGGTTAGGGTTAGGGTTAGGGTTAGACTCTTAGGGTTAGGGTTAGACTCTTAGGGTTAGGGTTAGGGTTAGGGTTAGACTCTTAGGGTTAGGGTTAGGGTTAGGGTTAGGGTTAGACTGTTAGGGTTAGGGTTACGGTTAGACTCTTAGGGTTAGAGTTAGGGTTAGGGTTAGACTCTTAGGGTTAGGGTTAGACTCTAAGGGTTAGGGTTGGGGTTAGGGTTAGGGTTAGACTCTTAGGGTTAGACTCTTAGGGTTAGACTCTTAGGGTTAGGGTTAGACTCTTACTGTTAGGGTTAGGGTTAGGGTTAGGGTTAGACTCTTAGGGTTAGGGTTAGACTCTTAGGGTTAGGGTTAGGGTTAGGCTTAGGGTTAGGCTTAGACTCTTAGGGTTAGGGTTAGACTCTTAGGGTTAGGGTTAGGGTTAGAGTTAGGGTTAGACTCTTAGGGTTAGGGTTAGACTCTTAGGGTTAGGGTTAGGGTTAGGGTTAGACTCTTAGGGTTAGGGTTAGACTCTTACGGTTAGGGTTAGGGTTAGGGTTAGGGTTAGACTCTTAGGGTTAGGGTTAGACTCTTAGGGTTAGGGTTAGGGTTAGGGTTAGGGTTAGACTCTTAGGGTTAGGGTTAGACTCTTAGGGTTAGGGTTAGGGTTAGGGTTAGACTCTTAGGGTTAGGGTTAGGGTTACGGTTAGACTCTTAGGGTTAGAGTTAGGGTTAGGGTTAGACTCTTAGGGTTAGGGTTAGACTCTTAGGGTTAGGGTTGGGGTTAGGGTTAGACTCTTAGGGTTAGGGTTAGACTCTTAGGGTTAGAGTTAGGGTTAGGGTTAGGGTTAGACACTTAGGGTTAGGGTTAGGGTGAGGGTTAGACTCTTAGGGTTAGGGTTATATTCAGGGTTAGGGTTAGACTCTTAGGGTTAGGGTTAGGGTTAGGGTTAGACTCTTAGGGTAAGGGTTAGACTTAGGCTCTTAGGGTTAGGGTTAGACTCAGGCTCTTAGGGTGAGGGTTAGACTCAGGCTCTTAGGGTTAGGGTTAGACTCAGGCTCTTAGGGTGAGGGTTAGACTCAGGCTCTTAGGGTTAGGGTTAGACTCAGGCTCTTAGGGTTAGGGTCAGACTCAGTACTATATATTTGGGTACTGCAGCCGCCCTTTTGGTGGAGCGCTGCTGCCATCTAGCGAAATATACTTGGGTATTGCAGCCGGCGCTGTTGGTGGAGCGCTGCTGCCATCTAGCGAAATATATTTGGGTACTGCAGCCGGCCCTGTTGGTGGAGCGCTGCTGCCATCTAGCGAAATATAATTGGGTACTGCAGCCGCCCTTTTGGTGGAGCGCTGCTGCCATCTAGCGAAATATACTTGGGTACTGCAGCCGCCCGGTTTGTGGAGCGCTGCTGCCATCTAGCGAAATATATTTGGGTACTGCAGCCGGCGCTGTTGGTGGAGCGCTGCTGCCATCTAGCGAAATATATTTGGGTACTGCAGCCGGCTCTGTTGGTGGAGCGCTGCTGCCATCTAGCGAAATATACTTGGGTACTGCAGCCGCCCGGTTGGTGGAGCGCTGCTGCCATCTAGCGAAATGTAATGGGGTACTGCAGCCGCCCGGTTGGTGTAGCGCTGCTGCCATCTAGCGAAATATACTTGGGTACTGCAGCCGCCCGGTTGGTGGAGCGCTGCTGCCATCTAGCGAAATATACTTGGGTACTGCAGCCGGCCCTGTTGGTGGAGCGCTGCTGCCATCTAGCGAAATATATTTGGGTACTGCAGCCGCCCTTTTGGTGGAGCGCTGCTGCCATCTAGCGAAATATATTTGGGTACTGCAGCCGCCCGGTTGGTGGAGCTCTGCTGCCATCTAGCGAAATATACTTGGGTACTGCAGCCGCCCTTTTGGTGGAGCGCTGCTGCCATCTAGCGAAATGTAATTGGGTACTGCAGCCGCCCGGTTGGTGGAGCGCTGCTGCCATCTAGCGAAATATACTTGGGTACTGCAGCCGGCGCTGTTGGTGGAGCGCTGCTGCCATCTAGCGAAATATACTTGGGTACTGCAGCCGCCCGGTTGGTGGAGCGCTGCTGCCATCTAGCGAAATATATTTGGGTACTGCAGCCGGCCCTGTTGGTGGAGCGCTGCTGCCATCTAGCGAAATATACTTGGGTACTGCAGCCGCCCTTTTGGTGGAGCGCTGCTGCCATCTAGCGAAATATACTTGGGTACTGCAGCCGCCCGGTTGGTGGAGCGCTGCTGCCATCTAGCGAAATATATTTGGGTACTGCAGCCGGCCCTGTTGGTGGAGCGCTGCTGCCATCTAGCGAAATATACTTGGGTACTGCAGCCGCCCGGTTGGTGGAGCGCTGCTGCCATCTAGCGAAATATACTTGGGTACTGCAGCCGGCGCTGTTGGTGGAGCGCTGCTGCCATCTAGCGAAATATATTTGGGTACTGCAGCCGGCTCTGTTTGTGGAGCGCTGCTGCCATCTAGCGAAATATATTTGGGTACTGCAGTCGGCTCTGTTGGTGGAGCGCTGCTGCCATCTAGCGAAATATACTTGGGTACTTCAGCCGGGTTTAGGGTTAGGGTTAGGGTTAGACTGTTAGGGTTAGGGTTAGGGTTAGGGTTAGACTCTTAGGGTTAGACTCTTAGGGTTAGGGTTAGACTCTTACGGTTAGGGTTAGGGTTAGGGTTAGGGTTAGGGTTAGACTCTTAGGGTTAGGGTTAGACTCTTAGGGTTAGGGTTAGGGTTAGACTCTTAGGGTTAGGGTTAGACTCTTAGGGTTAGGGTTAAGGTTAGGGTTAGGGTTAGACTCTTAGGGTTAGGGTTAGACTCTTAGGGTTAGGGTTAGGGTTAGGGTTAGACTCTTAGGGTTAGGGTTAGGGTTAGGGTTAGACTCTTAGGGTTAGGGTTAGGGTTAGGGTTAGGGTTACACTCTTAGGGTTAGGGTTAGGGTTAGGGTTAGACTCTTAGGGTTAGGGTTAGACTTAGGCTCTTAGGGTTAGGGTTAGACTCAGGCTCTTAGGGTTAGGGTTAGACTCAGGCTCTTACGGTTAGGGTTAGACTCAGGCTCTTAGGGTTAGGGTTAGACACAGGCTCTTAGGGTTAGGGTCAGATTTAATACTATATATTTGTGTACTGCAGCCGCCCTTTTGGTGGAGCGCTGCTGCCATCTAGCGAAATATACTTGGGTACTGCAGCCGGCGCTGTTGGTCGAGCGCTGCTGCCATCTAGCGAAATATATTTGGGTACTGCAGCCGGCCCTGTTGGTGGAGCGCTGCTGCCATCTAGCGAAATATATTTGGGTACTGCAGCCGCCCTTTTGGTGGAGCGCTGCTGCCATCTAGCGAAATATAATTGGGTACTGCAGCCAGCTCTGTTGGTGGAGCTCTGCTGCCATCTAGCGAAATATAATTGGGTACTGCAGCCGGCCTTTTGGTGGAGCGCTGCTGCCATCTAGCGAAATGTAATTGGGTACTGCAGCCGCCCTGTTGGTGGAGCGCTGCTGCCATCTAGCGAAATATACTTGGGTACTGCAGCCGGCGCTGTTGGTGGAGCGCTGCTGCCATCTAGCGAAATATATTTGGGTACTGCAGCCGGCCCTGTTGGTGGAGCGCTGCTGCCATCTAGCGAAATATACTTGGGTACTGCAGCCGGCCCTGTTGGTGGAGCGCTGCTGCCATCTAGCGAAATATATTTGGGTACTGCAGCCGCCCTTTTGGTGGAGCGCTGCTGCCATCTAGCGAAATATATTTGGGTACTGCAGCCAGCTCTGTTGGTGGAGCTCTGCTGCCATCTAGCGAAATATAATTGGGTACTGCAGCCGGCCTTTTGGTGGAGCGCTGCTGCCATCTAGCGAAATGTAATTGGGTACTGCAGCCGCCCTGTTGGTGGAGCGCTGCTGCCATCTAGCGAAATATACTTGGGTACTGCAGCCGCCCGGTTGGTGGAGCGCTGCTGCCATCTAGCGAAATATATTTGGGTACTGCAGCCGGCCCTGTTGGTGGAGCGCTGCTGCCATCTAGCGAAATATACTTGGGTACTTCAGCCGGGTTTAGGGTTAGGGTTAGGGTTAGACTGTTAGGGTTAGGGTTAGACTCTTAGGGTTAGACTCTTAGGGTTAGGGTTAGGGTTAGGGTTAGACTCTTAGGGTTAGGGTTAGACTCTTAGGGTTAGGGTTAGGGTTAGGGTTAGGGTTAGACTCTTAGGGTTAGGGTTAGACTCTTAGGGTTAGGGTTAGGGTTAGGGTTAGGGTTAGACTCTTAGGGTTAGGGTTAGACTCTTAGGGTTAGGGTTAGGGTTAGGGTTAGGGTTAGACTCTTAGGGTTAGGGTTAGACTCTTAGGGTTAGGGTTAGGGTTAGGGTTAGACTCTTAGGGTTAGGGTTAGGGTTAGGGTTAGGGTTAGACTGTTAGGGTTAGGGTTACGGTTAGACTCTTAGGGTTAGAGTTAGGGTTAGGGTTAGACTCTTAGGGTTAGGGTTAGACTCTAAGGGTTAGGGTTGGGGTTAGGGTTAGGGTTAGACTCTTAGGGTTAGACTCTTAGGGTTAGACTCTTAGGGTTAGGGTTAGACTCTTACTGTTAGGGTTAGGGTTAGGGTTAGGGTTAGACTCTTAGGGTTAGGGTTAGACTCTTAGGGTTAGGGTTAGGGTTAGGGTTAGGGTTAGACTCTTAGGGTTAGGGTTAGACTCTTACGGTTAGGGTTAGGGTTAGGCTTAGGGTTAGGCTTAGACTCTTAGGGTTAGGGTTAGACTCTTAGGGTTAGGGTTAGGGTTAGAGTTAGGGTTAGACTCTTAGGGTTAGGGTTAGACTCTTAGGGTTAGGGTTAGGGTTAGGGTTAGACTCTTAGGGTTAGGGTTAGACTCTTAGGGTTAGGGTTAGGGTTAGGGTTAGGGTTAGACTCTTAGGGTTAGTGTTAGACTCTTAGGGTTAGGGTTAGGGTTAGGGTTAGGGTTAGACTCTTAGGGTTAGGGTTAGACTCTTAGGGTTAGGGTTAGGGTTAGGGTTAGACTCTTAGGGTTAGGGTTAGGGTTACGGTTAGACTCTTAGGGTTAGAGTTAGGGTTAGGGTTAGACTCTTAGGGTTAGGGTTAGACTCAGGGTTAGGGTTGGGGTTAGGGTTAGACTCTTAGGGTTAGGGTTAGACTCTTAGGGTTAGAGTTAGGGTTAGGGTTAGGGTTAGACACTTAGGGTTAGGGTTAGGGTGAGGGTTAGACTCTTAGGGTTAGGGTTATATTCAGGGTTAGGGTTAGACTCTTAGGGTTAGGGTTAGGGTTAGGGTTAGACTCTTAGGGTAAGGGTTAGACTTAGGCTCTTAGGGTTAGGGTTAGACTCAGGCTCTTAGGGTGAGGGTTAGACTCAGGCTCTTAGGGTTAGGGTTAGACTCAGGCTCTTAGGGTGAGGGTTAGACTCAGGCTCTTAGGGTTAGGGTTAGACTCAGGCTCTTAGGGTTAGGGTCAGACTCAGTACTATATATTTGGGTACTGCAGCCGCCCTTTTGGTGGAGCGCTGCTGCCATCTAGCGAAATATACTTGGGTATTGCAGCCGGCGCTGTTGGTGGAGCGCTGCTGCCATCTAGCGAAATATATTTGGGTACTGCAGCCGGCCCTGTTGGTGGAGCGCTGCTGCCATCTAGCGAAATATAATTGGGTACTGCAGCCGCCCTTTTGGTGGAGCGCTGCTGCCATCTAGCGAAATATACTTGGGTACTGCAGCCGCCCGGTTTGTGGAGCGCTGCTGCCATCTAGCGAAATATATTTGGGTACTGCAGCCGGCGCTGTTGGTGGAGCGCTGCTGCCATCTAGCGAAATATATTTGGGTACTGCAGCCGGCTCTGTTGGTGGAGCGCTGCTGCCATCTAGCGAAATATACTTGGGTACTGCAGCCGCCCGGTTGGTGGAGCGCTGCTGCCATCTAGCGAAATGTAATGGGGTACTGCAGCCGCCCGGTTGGTGTAGCGCTGCTGCCATCTAGCGAAATATACTTGGGTACTGCAGCCGCCCGGTTGGTGGAGCGCTGCTGCCATCTAGCGAAATATACTTGGGTACTGCAGCCGGCCCTGTTGGTGGAGCGCTGCTGCCATCTAGCGAAATATATTTGGGTACTGCAGCCGCCCTTTTGGTGGAGCGCTGCTGCCATCTAGCGAAATATATTTGGGTACTGCAGCCGCCCGGTTGGTGGAGCTCTGCTGCCATCTAGCGAAATATACTTGGGTACTGCAGCCGCCCTTTTGGTGGAGCGCTGCTGCCATCTAGCGAAATGTAATTGGGTACTGCAGCCGCCCGGTTGGTGGAGCGCTGCTGCCATCTAGCGAAATATACTTGGGTACTGCAGCCGGCGCTGTTGGTGGAGCGCTGCTGCCATCTAGCGAAATATACTTGGGTACTGCAGCCGCCCGGTTGGTGGAGCGCTGCTGCCATCTAGCGAAATATATTTGGGTACTGCAGCCGGCCCTGTTGGTGGAGCGCTGCTGCCATCTAGCGAAATATACTTGGGTACTGCAGCCGCCCTTTTGGTGGAGCGCTGCTGCCATCTAGCGAAATATACTTGGGTACTGCAGCCGCCCGGTTTGTGGAGCGCTGCTGCCATCTAGCGAAATATATTTGGGTACTGCAGCCGGCCCTGTTGGTGGAGCGCTGCTGCCATCTAGCGAAATATACTTGGGTACTGCAGCCGCCCGGTTGGTGGAGCGCTGCTGCCATCTAGCGAAATATACTTGGGTACTGCAGCCGGCGCTGTTGGTGGAGCGCTGCTGCCATCTAGCGAAATATATTTGGGTACTGCAGCCGGCTCTGTTTGTGGAGCGCTGCTGCCATCTAGCGAAATATATTTGGGTACTGCAGTCGGCTCTGTTGGTGGAGCGCTGCTGCCATCTAGCGAAATATACTTGGGTACTTCAGCCGGGTTTAGGGTTAGGGTTAGGGTTAGACTGTTAGGGTTAGGGTTAGGGTTAGGGTTAGACTCTTAGGGTTAGACTCTTAGGGTTAGGGTTAGACTCTTACGGTTAGGGTTAGGGTTAGGGTTAGGGTTAGGGTTAGACTCTTAGGGTTAAGGTTAGACTCTTAGGGTTAGGGTTAGGGTTAGGGTTAGACTCTTAGGGTTAGGGTTAGACTCTTAGGGTTAGGGTTAAGGTTAGGGTTAGGGTTAGACTCTTAGGGTTAGGGTTAGACTCTTAGGGTTAGGGTTAGGGTTAGGGTTAGACTCTTAGGGTTAGGGTTAGGGTTAGGGTTAGACTCTTAGGGTTAGGGTTAGGGTTAGGGTTAGGGTTAGGGTTACACTCGTAGGGTTAGGGTTAGGGTTAGGGTTAGACTCTTAGGGTTAGGGTTAGACTTAGGCTCTTAGGGTTAGGGTTAGACTCAGGCTCTTAGGGTTAGGGTTAGACTCAGGCTCTTACGGTTAGGGTTAGACTCAGGCTCTTAGGGTTAGGGTTAGACACAGGCTCTTAGGGTTAGGGTCAGATTTAATACTATATATTTGTGTACTGCAGCCGCCCTTTTGGTGGAGCGCTGCTGCCATCTAGCGAAATATACTTGGGTACTGCAGCCGGCGCTGTTGGTCGAGCGCTGCTGCCATCTAGCGAAATATATTTGGGTACTGCAGCCGGCCCTGTTGGTGGAGCGCTGCTGCCATCTAGCGAAATATATTTGGGTACTGCAGCCGCCCTTTTGGTGGAGCGCTGCTGCCATCTAGCGAAATATAATTGGGTACTGCAGCCAGCTCTGTTGGTGGAGCTCTGCTGCCATCTAGCGAAATATAATTGGGTACTGCAGCCGGCCCTGTTGGTGGAGCGCTGCTGCCATCTAGCGAAATATACTTGGGTATTGCAGCCGGCGCTGTTGGTGGAGCGCTGCTGCCATCTAGCGAAATATATTTGGGTACTGCAGCCGGCCCTGTTGGTGGAGCTCTGCTGCCATCTAGCGAAATATACTTGGGTACTGCAGCCGCCCGGTTGGTGGAGCGCTGCTGCCATCTAGCGAAATGTAATTGGGTACTGCAGCCGCCCGGTTGGTGGAGCGCTGCTGCCATCTAGCGAAATATACTTGGGTACTGCAGCCGCCCGGTTGGTGGAGCGCTGCTGCCATCTAGCGAAATATACTTGGGTACTGCAGCCGGCCCTGTTGGTGGAGCGCTGCTGCCATCTAGCGAAATATATTTGGGTACTGCAGCCGCCCTTTTGGTGGAGCGCTGCTGCCATCTAGCGAAATATATTTGGGTACTGCAGCCGGCCCTGTTGGTGGAGCTCTGCTGCCATCTAGCGAAATGTAGTTGGGTACTGCAGCCGCCCGGTTGGTGGAGCGCTGCTGCCATCTAGCGAAATGTAATTGGGTACTGCAGCCGCCCGGTTGGTGGAGCGCTGCTGCCATCTAGCGAAATATACTTGGGTACTGCAGCCGGCGCTGTTGGTGGAGCGCTGCTGCCATCTAGCGAAATATACTTGGGTACTGCAGCCGCCCGGTTTGTGGAGCGCTGCTGCCATCTAGCGAAATGTAATTGGGTACTGCAGCCGGCCCTGTTGGTGGAGCGCTGCTGCCATCTAGCGAAATATACTTGGGTACTGCAGCCGCCCTGTTGGTGGAGCGCTGCTGCCATCTAGCGAAATATACTTGGGTACTGCAGCCGCCCGGTTGGTGGAGCGCTGCTGCCATCTAGCGAAATATATTTGGGTACTGCAGCCGGCCCTGTTGGTGGAGCGCTGCTGCCATCTAGCGAAATATACTTGGGTACTGCAGCCGCCCGGTTGGTGGAGCGCTGCTGCCATCTAGCGAAATATACTTGGGTACTGCAGCCGGCCCTGTTGGTGGAGCGCTGCTGCCATCTAGCGAAATATACTTGGGTACTGCAGCCGCCCGGTTGTTGGAGCGCTGCTGCCATCTAGCGAAATATACTTGGGTACTGCAGCCGGCGCTGTTGGGGGAGCGCTGCTGCCATCTAGCGAAATATATTTGGGTACTGCAGCCGCCCTTTTGGTGGAGCGCTGCTGCCATCTAGCGAAATATACTTGGGTACTGCAGCCGCCCGGTTGGTGGAGCGCTGCTGCCATCTAGCGAAATATACTTGGGTACTGCAGCCGCCCGGTTGGTGGAGCGCTGCTGCCATCTAGCGAAATATACTTGGGTACTGCAGCCGGCCCTGTTGGTGGAGCGCTGCTGCCATCTAGCGAAATATACTTGGGTACTGCAGCCGGCTCTGTTGGTGGAGCGCTGCTGCCATCTAGCGAAATATACTTGGGTACTTCAGCCGGGTTTAGGGTTAGGGTTAGGGTTAGACTGTTAGGGTTAGGGTTAGACTGTTAGGGTTAGACTCTTAGGGTTAGACTCTTAGGGTTAGGGTTAGACTCTTACGGTTAGGGTTAGGGTTAGGGTTAGGATTAGGGTTAGACTCTTAGGGTTAGGGTTAGACTCTTAGGGTTAGGGTTAGGGTTAGGGTTAGACTCTTAGGGTTAGGGTTAGACTCTTAGGGTTAGGGTTAGGGTTAGGGTTAGGGTTAGATTCTTAGGGTTAGGGTTAGACTCTTAGGGTTAGGGTTAGGGTTAGGGTTAGACTCTTAGGGTAAGGGTTAGACTTAGGCTCTTAGGGTTAGGGTTAGACTCAGGCTCTTAGGGTGAGGGTTAGACTCAGGCTCTTAGGGTGAGGGTTAGACTCAGGCTCTTAGGGTTAGGGTTAGACTCAGGCTCTTAGGGTGAGGGTTAGACTCAGGCTCTTAGGGTTAGGGTTAGACTCAGGCTCTTAGGGTTAGGGTCAGACTCAGTACTATATATTTGGGTACTGCAGCCGCCCTTTTGGTGGAGCGCTGCTGCCATCTAGCGAAATATACTTGGGTATTGCAGCCGGCGCTGTTGGTGGAGCGCTGCTGCCATCTAGCGAAATATATTTGGGTACTGCAGCCGGCCCTGTTGGTGGAGCTCTGCTGCCATCTAGCGAAATATACTTGGGTACTGCAGCCGCCCGGTTGGTGGAGCGCTGCTGCCATCTAGCGAAATGTAATTGGGTACTGCAGCCGCCCGGTTGGTGGAGCGCTGCTGCCATCTAGCGAAATATACTTGGGTACTGCAGCCGGCCCTGTTGGTGGAGCGCTGCTGCCATCTAGCGAAATAAACTTGGGTACTGCAGCCGCCCGGTTTGTGGAGCGCTGCTGCCATCTAGCGAAATATATTTGGGTACTGCAGCCGGCCCTGTTGGTGGAGCGCTGCTGCCATCTAGCGAAATGTAATTGGGTACTGCAGCCGCCCGGTTGGTGTAGCGCTGCTGCCATCTAGCGAAATATACTTGGGTACTGCAGCCGGCCGGATGGTGGAGCGCTGCTGCCATCTAGCGAAATGTAATGGGGTACTGCAGCCGCCCGGTTGGTGTAGCGCTGCTGCCATCTAGCGAAATATACTTGGGTACTGCAGCCGCCCGGTTGGTGGAGCGCTGCTGCCATCTAGCAAAATATACTTGGGTACTGCAGCCGGCCCTGTTGGTGGAGCGCTGCTGCCATCTAGCGAAATATAATTGGGTACTGCAGCCGCCCTTTTGGTGGAGCGCTGCTGCCATCTAGCGAAATATATTTGGGTACTGCAGCCGGCCCTGTTGGTGGAGCTCTGCTGCCATCTAGCGAAATATACTTGGGTACTGCAGCCGCCCTTTTGGTGGAGCGCTGCTGCCATCTAGCGAAATGTAATTGGGTACTGCAGCCGCCCGGTTGGTGGAGCGCTGCTGCCATCTAGCGAAATGTAATTGGGTACTGCAGCCGGCGCTGTTGGTGGAGCGCTGCTGCCATCTAGCGAAATATACTTGGGTACTGCAGCCGCCCGGTTTGTGGAGCGCTGCTGCCATCTAGCGAAATATATTTGGGTACTGCAGCCGGCGCTGTTGGTGGAGCGCTGCTGCCATCTAGCGAAATATACTTGGGTACTGCAGCCGCCCTGTTGGTGGAGCGCTGCTGCCATCTAGCGAAATATACTTGGGTACTGCAGCCGGCCTTTTGGTGGAGCGCTGCTGCCATCTAGCGAAATATATTTGGGTACTGCAGCCGGCCCTGTTGGTGGAGCGCTGCTGCCATCTAGCGAAATATACTTGGGTACTGCAGCCGCCCGGTTGGTGGAGCGCTGCTGCCATCTAGCGAAATATACTTGGGTACTGCAGCCGGCCCTGTTGGTGGAGCGCTGCTGCCATCTAGCGAAATATACTTGGGTACTGCAGCCGCCCGGTTGTTGGAGCGCTGCTGCCATCTAGCGAAATATACTTGGGTACTGCAGCCGGCGCTGTTGGGGGAGCGCTGCTGCCATCTAGCGAAATATATTTGGGTACTGCAGCCGGCGCTGTTGGTGGAGCGCTGCTGCCATCTAGCGAAATATACTTGGGTACTGCAGCCGCCCGGTTGGTGGAGCGCTGCTGCCATCTAGCGAAATATACTTGGGTACTGCAGCCGCCCTTTTGGTGGAGCGCTGCTGCCATCTAGCGAAATATATTTGGGTACTGCAGCCGGCCCTGTTGGTGGAGCGCTGCTGCCATCTAGCGAAATATACTTGGGTACTGCAGCCGCCCGGTTGGTGGAGCGCTGCTGCCATCTAGCGAAATATACTTGGGTACTTCAGCCGGGTTTAGGGTTAGGGTTAGGGTTAGACTGTTAGGGTTAGGGTTAGACTCTTAGGGTTAGACTCTTAGGGTTAGACTCTTAGGGTTAGGGTTAGGGTTAGGGTTAGACTCTTAGGGTTAGGGTTAGACTCTTAGGGTTAGGGTTAGGGTTAGGGTTAGGGTTAGACTCTTAGGGTTAGGGTTAGACTCTTAGGGTTAGGGTTAGGGTTAGGGTTAGGGTTAGACTCTTAGGGTTAGGGTTAGGGTTAGGGTTAGGGTTAGACTCTTAGGGTTAGGGTTAGACTCTTAGGGTTAGGGTTAGGGTTAGGGTTAGACTCTTAGGGTTAGGGTTAGGGTTAGGGTTAGGGTTAGACTGTTAGGGTTAGGGTTACGGTTAGACTCTTAGGGTTAGAGTTAGGGTTAGGGTTAGACTCTTAGGGTTAGGGTTAGACTCTAAGGGTTAGGGTTGGGGTTAGGGTTAGGGTTAGACTCTTAGGGTTAGACTCTTAGGGTTAGACTCTTAGGGTTAGGGTTAGACTCTTACTGTTAGGGTTAGGGTTAGGGTTAGGGTTAGACTCTTAGGGTTAGGGTTAGACTCTTAGGGTTAGGGTTAGGGTTAGGCTTAGGGTTAGGCTTAGACTCTTAGGGTTAGGGTTAGACTCTTAGGGTTAGGGTTAGGGTTAGAGTTAGGGTTAGACTCTTAGGGTTAGGGTTAGACTCTTAGGGTTAGGGTTAGGGTTAGTGTTAGACTCTTAGGGTTAGGGTTAGACTCTTACGGTTAGGGTTAGGGTTAGGGTTAGGGTTAGACTCTTAGGGTTAGGGTTAGACTCTTAGGGTTAGGGTTAGGGTTAGGGTTAGGGTTAGACTCTTAGGGTTAGGGTTAGACTCTTAGGGTTAGGGTTAGGGTTAGGGTTAGACTCTTAGGGTTAGGGTTAGGGTTACGGTTAGACTCTTAGGGTTAGAGTTAGGGTTAGGGTTAGACTCTTAGGGTTAGGGTTAGACTCTTAGGGTTAGGGTTGGGGTTAGGGTTAGACTCTTAGGGTTAGGGTTAGACTCTTAGGGTTAGAGTTAGGGTTAGGGTTAGGGTTAGACACTTAGGGTTAGGGTTAGGGTGAGGGTTAGACTCTTAGGGTTAGGGTTATATTCAGGGTTAGGGTTAGACTCTTAGGGTTAGGGTTAGGGTTAGGGTTAGACTCTTAGGGTAAGGGTTAGACTTAGGCTCTTAGGGTTAGGGTTAGACTCAGGCTCTTAGGGTGAGGGTTAGACTCAGGCTCTTAGGGTTAGGGTTAGACTCAGGCTCTTAGGGTGAGGGTTAGACTCAGGCTCTTAGGGTTAGGGTTAGACTCAGGCTCTTAGGGTTAGGGTCAGACTCAGTACTATATATTTGGGTACTGCAGCCGCCCTTTTGGTGGAGCGCTGCTGCCATCTAGCGAAATATACTTGGGTATTGCAGCCGGCGCTGTTGGTGGAGCGCTGCTGCCATCTAGCGAAATATATTTGGGTACTGCAGCCGGCCCTGTTGGTGGAGCGCTGCTGCCATCTAGCGAAATATAATTGGGTACTGCAGCCGCCCTTTTGGTGGAGCGCTGCTGCCATCTAGCGAAATATACTTGGGTACTGCAGCCGCCCGGTTTGTGGAGCGCTGCTGCCATCTAGCGAAATATATTTGGGTACTGCAGCCGGCGCTGTTGGTGGAGCGCTGCTGCCATCTAGCGAAATATATTTGGGTACTGCAGCCGGCTCTGTTGGTGGAGCGCTGCTGCCATCTAGCGAAATATACTTGGGTACTGCAGCCGCCCGGTTGGTGGAGCGCTGCTGCCATCTAGCGAAATGTAATGGGGTACTGCAGCCGCCCGGTTGGTGTAGCGCTGCTGCCATCTAGCGAAATATACTTGGGTACTGCAGCCGCCCGGTTGGTGGAGCGCTGCTGCCATCTAGCGAAATATACTTGGGTACTGCAGCCGGCCCTGTTGGTGGAGCGCTGCTGCCATCTAGCGAAATATATTTGGGTACTGCAGCCGCCCTTTTGGTGGAGCGCTGCTGCCATCTAGCGAAATATATTTGGGTACTGCAGCCGCCCGGTTGGTGGAGCTCTGCTGCCATCTAGCGAAATATACTTGGGTACTGCAGCCGCCCTTTTGGTGGAGCGCTGCTGCCATCTAGCGAAATGTAATTGGGTACTGCAGCCGCCCGGTTGGTGGAGCGCTGCTGCCATCTAGCGAAATATACTTGGGTACTGCAGCCGGCGCTGTTGGTGGAGCGCTGCTGCCATCTAGCGAAATATACTTGGGTACTGCAGCCGCCCGGTTGGTGGAGCGCTGCTGCCATCTAGCGAAATATATTTGGGTACTGCAGCCGGCCCTGTTGCTGGAGCGCTGCTGCCATCTAGCGAAATATACTTGGGTACTGCAGCCGCCCTTTTGGTGGAGCGCTGCTGCCATCTAGCGAAATATACTTGGGTACTGCAGCCGCCCGGTTGGTGGAGCGCTGCTGCCATCTAGCGAAATATATTTGGGTACTGCAGCCGGCCCTGTTGGTGGAGCGCTGCTGCCATCTAGCGAAATATACTTGGGTACTGCAGCCGCCCGGTTGGTGGAGCGCTGCTGCCATCTAGCGAAATATACTTGGGTACTGCAGCCGGCGCTGTTG
Source organism: Falco punctatus (assembly GCF_963210335.1). NCBI lineage: Eukaryota > Metazoa > Chordata > Aves > Falconiformes > Falconidae > Falco > Falco punctatus. The sequence continues at coordinate 1,131,530 of NW_027660079.1, forward strand.
GTGGAGCGCTGCTGCCATCTAGCGAAATATATTTGGGTACTGCAGCCGGCTCTGTTTGTGGAGCGCTGCTGCCATCTAGCGAAATATATTTGGGTACTGCAGTCGGCTCTGTTGGTGGAGCGCTGCTGCCATCTAGCGAAATATACTTGGGTACTTCAGCCGGGTTTAGGGTTAGGGTTAGGGTTAGACTGTTAGGGTTAGGGTTAGGGTTAGGGTTAGACTCTTAGGGTTAGACTCTTAGGGTTAGGGTTAGACTCTTACGGTTAGGGTTAGGGTTAGGGTTAGGGTTAGGGTTAGACTCTTAGGGTTAGGGTTAGACTCTTAGGGTTAGGGTTAGGGTTAGACTCTTAGGGTTAGGGTTAGACTCTTAGGGTTAGGGTTAAGGTTAGGGTTAGGGTTAGACTCTTAGGGTTAGGGTTAGACTCTTAGGGTTAGGGTTAGGGTTAGGGTTAGACTCTTAGGGTTAGGGTTAGGGTTAGGGTTAGACTCTTAGGGTTAGGGTTAGGGTTAGGGTTAGGGTTACACTCTTAGGGTTAGGGTTAGGGTTAGGGTTAGACTCTTAGGGTTAGGGTTAGACTTAGGCTCTTAGGGTTAGGGTTAGACTCAGGCTCTTAGGGTTAGGGTTAGACTCAGGCTCTTACGGTTAGGGTTAGACTCAGGCTCTTAGGGTTAGGGTTAGACACAGGCTCTTAGGGTTAGGGTCAGATTTAATACTATATATTTGTGTACTGCAGCCGCCCTTTTGGTGGAGCGCTGCTGCCATCTAGCGAAATATACTTGGGTACTGCAGCCGGCGCTGTTGGTCGAGCGCTGCTGCCATCTAGCGAAATATATTTGGGTACTGCAGCCGGCCCTGTTGGTGGAGCGCTGCTGCCATCTAGCGAAATATATTTGGGTACTGCAGCCGCCCTTTTGGTGGAGCGCTGCTGCCATCTAGCGAAATATAATTGGGTACTGCAGCCAGCTCTGTTGGTGGAGCTCTGCTGCCATCTAGCGAAATATAATTGGGTACTGCAGCCGGCCTTTTGGTGGAGCGCTGCTGCCATCTAGCGAAATGTAATTGGGTACTGCAGCCGCCCTGTTGGTGGAGCGCTGCTGCCATCTAGCGAAATATACTTGGGTACTGCAGCCGGCGCTGTTGGTGGAGCGCTGCTGCCATCTAGCGAAATATATTTGGGTACTGCAGCCGGCCCTGTTGGTGGAGCGCTGCTGCCATCTAGCGAAATATACTTGGGTACTGCAGCCGGCCCTGTTGGTGGAGCGCTGCTGCCATCTAGCGAAATATATTTGGGTACTGCAGCCGCCCTTTTGGTGGAGCGCTGCTGCCATCTAGCGAAATATATTTGGGTACTGCAGCCAGCTCTGTTGGTGGAGCTCTGCTGCCATCTAGCGAAATATAATTGGGTACTGCAGCCGGCCTTTTGGTGGAGCGCTGCTGCCATCTAGCGAAATGTAATTGGGTACTGCAGCCGCCCTGTTGGTGGAGCGCTGCTGCCATCTAGCGAAATATACTTGGGTACTGCAGCCGCCCGGTTGGTGGAGCGCTGCTGCCATCTAGCGAAATATATTTGGGTACTGCAGCCGGCCCTGTTGGTGGAGCGCTGCTGCCATCTAGCGAAATATACTTGGGTACTTCAGCCGGGTTTAGGGTTAGGGTTAGGGTTAGACTGTTAGGGTTAGGGTTAGACTCTTAGGGTTAGACTCTTAGGGTTAGGGTTAGGGTTAGGGTTAGACTCTTAGGGTTAGGGTTAGACTCTTAGGGTTAGGGTTAGGGTTAGGGTTAGGGTTAGACTCTTAGGGTTAGGGTTAGACTCTTAGGGTTAGGGTTAGGGTTAGGGTTAGGGTTAGACTCTTAGGGTTAGGGTTAGACTCTTAGGGTTAGGGTTAGGGTTAGGGTTAGGGTTAGACTCTTAGGGTTAGGGTTAGACTCTTAGGGTTAGGGTTAGGGTTAGGGTTAGACTCTTAGGGTTAGGGTTAGGGTTAGGGTTAGGGTTAGACTGTTAGGGTTAGGGTTACGGTTAGACTCTTAGGGTTAGAGTTAGGGTTAGGGTTAGACTCTTAGGGTTAGGGTTAGACTCTAAGGGTTAGGGTTGGGGTTAGGGTTAGGGTTAGACTCTTAGGGTTAGACTCTTAGGGTTAGACTCTTAGGGTTAGGGTTAGACTCTTACTGTTAGGGTTAGGGTTAGGGTTAGGGTTAGACTCTTAGGGTTAGGGTTAGACTCTTAGGGTTAGGGTTAGGGTTAGGGTTAGGGTTAGACTCTTAGGGTTAGGGTTAGACTCTTACGGTTAGGGTTAGGGTTAGGCTTAGGGTTAGGCTTAGACTCTTAGGGTTAGGGTTAGACTCTTAGGGTTAGGGTTAGGGTTAGAGTTAGGGTTAGACTCTTAGGGTTAGGGTTAGACTCTTAGGGTTAGGGTTAGGGTTAGGGTTAGACTCTTAGGGTTAGGGTTAGACTCTTAGGGTTAGGGTTAGGGTTAGGGTTAGGGTTAGACTCTTAGGGTTAGGGTTAGACTCTTAGGGTTAGGGTTAGGGTTAGGGTTAGGGTTAGACTCTTAGGGTTAGGGTTAGACTCTTAGGGTTAGGGTTAGGGTTAGGGTTAGACTCTTAGGGTTAGGGTTAGGGTTACGGTTAGACTCTTAGGGTTAGAGTTAGGGTTAGGGTTAGACTCTTAGGGTTAGGGTTAGACTCAGGGTTAGGGTTGGGGTTAGGGTTAGACTCTTAGGGTTAGGGTTAGACTCTTAGGGTTAGAGTTAGGGTTAGGGTTAGGGTTAGACACTTAGGGTTAGGGTTAGGGTGAGGGTTAGACTCTTAGGGTTAGGGTTATGTTCAGGGTTAGGGTTAGACTCTTAGGGTTAGGGTTAGGGTTAGGGTTAGACTCTTAGGGTAAGGGTTAGACTTAGGCTCTTAGGGTTAGGGTTAGACTCAGGCTCTTAGGGTGAGGGTTAGACTCAGGCTCTTAGGGTTAGGGTTAGACTCAGGCTCTTAGGGTGAGGGTTAGACTCAGGCTCTTAGGGTTAGGGTTAGACTCAGGCTCTTAGGGTTAGGGTCAGACTCAGTACTATATATTTGGGTACTGCAGCCGCCCTTTTGGTGGAGCGCTGCTGCCATCTAGCGAAATATACTTGGGTATTGCAGCCGGCGCTGTTGGTGGAGCGCTGCTGCCATCTAGCGAAATATATTTGGGTACTGCAGCCGGCCCTGTTGGTGGAGCGCTGCTGCCATCTAGCGAAATATACTTGGGTACTGCAGCCGCCCTTTTGGTGGAGCGCTGCTGCCATCTAGCGAAATATACTTGGGTACTGCAGCCGCCCGGTTTGTGGAGCGCTGCTGCCATCTAGCGAAATATATTTGGGTACTGCAGCCGGCGCTGTTGGTGGAGCGCTGCTGCCATCTAGCGAAATATATTTGGGTACTGCAGCCGGCTCTGTTGGTGGAGCGCTGCTGCCATCTAGCGAAATATACTTGGGTACTGCAGCCGCCCGGTTGGTGGAGCGCTGCTGCCATCTAGCGAAATGTAATGGGGTACTGCAGCCGCCCGGTTGGTGTAGCGCTGCTGCCATCTAGCGAAATATACTTGGGTACTGCAGCCGCCCGGTTGGTGGAGCGCTGCTGCCATCTAGCGAAATATACTTGGGTACTGCAGCCGGCCCTGTTGGTGGAGCGCTGCTGCCATCTAGCGAAATATATTTGGGTACTGCAGCCGCCCTTTTGGTGGAGCGCTGCTGCCATCTAGCGAAATATATTTGGGTACTGCAGCCGCCCGGTTGGTGGAGCTCTGCTGCCATCTAGCGAAATATACTTGGGTACTGCAGCCGCCCTTTTGGTGGAGCGCTGCTGCCATCTAGCGAAATGTAATTGGGTACTGCAGCCGCCCGGTTGGTGGAGCGCTGCTGCCATCTAGCGAAATATACTTGGGTACTGCAGCCGGCGCTGTTGGTGGAGCGCTGCTGCCATCTAGCGAAATATACTTGGGTACTGCAGCCGCCCGGTTGGTGGAGCGCTGCTGCCATCTAGCGAAATATATTTGGGTACTGCAGCCGGCCCTGTTGGTGGAGCGCTGCTGCCATCTAGCGAAATATACTTGGGTACTGCAGCCGCCCTTTTGGTGGAGCGCTGCTGCCATCTAGCGAAATATACTTGGGTACTGCAGCCGCCCGGTTTGTGGAGCGCTGCTGCCATCTAGCGAAATATACTTGGGTACTGCAGCCGGCCCTGTTGGTGGAGCGCTGCTGCCATCTAGCGAAATATACTTGGGTACTGCAGCCGCCCGGTTGGTGGAGCGCTGCTGCCATCTAGCGAAATATACTTGGGTACTGCAGCCGGCGCTGTTGGTGGAGCGCTGCTGCCATCTAGCGAAATATATTTGGGTACTGCAGCCGGCTCTGTTTGTGGAGCGCTGCTGCCATCTAGCGAAATATATTTGGGTACTGCAGTCGGCTCTGTTGGTGGAGCGCTGCTGCCATCTAGCGAAATATACTTGGGTACTTCAGCCGGGTTTAGGGTTAGGGTTAGGGTTAGACTGTTAGGGTTAGGGTTAGGGTTAGGGTTAGACTCTTAGGGTTAGACTCTTAGGGTTAGGGTTAGACTCTTACGGTTAGGGTTAGGGTTAGGGTTAGGGTTAGGGTTAGACTCTTAGGGTTAAGGTTAGACTCTTAGGGTTAGGGTTAGGGTTAGGGTTAGACTCTTAGGGTTAGGGTTAGACTCTTAGGGTTAGGGTTAAGGTTAGGGTTAGGGTTAGACTCTTAGGGTTAGGGTTAGACTCTTAGGGTTAGGGTTAGGGTTAGGGTTAGACTCTTAGGGTTAGGGTTAGGGTTAGGGTTAGACTCTTAGGGTTAGGGTTAGGGTTAGGGTTAGGGTTAGGGTTACACTCGTAGGGTTAGGGTTAGGGTTAGGGTTAGACTCTTAGGGTTAGGGTTAGACTTAGGCTCTTAGGGTTAGGGTTAGACTCAGGCTCTTAGGGTTAGGGTTAGACTCAGGCTCTTACGGTTAGGGTTAGACTCAGGCTCTTAGGGTTAGGGTTAGACACAGGCTCTTAGGGTTAGGGTCAGATTTAATACTATATATTTGTGTACTGCAGCCGCCCTTTTGGTGGAGCGCTGCTGCCATCTAGCGAAATATACTTGGGTACTGCAGCCGGCGCTGTTGGTCGAGCGCTGCTGCCATCTAGCGAAATATATTTGGGTACTGCAGCCGGCCCTGTTGGTGGAGCGCTGCTGCCATCTAGCGAAATATATTTGGGTACTGCAGCCGCCCTTTTGGTGGAGCGCTGCTGCCATCTAGCGAAATATAATTGGGTACTGCAGCCAGCTCTGTTGGTGGAGCTCTGCTGCCATCTAGCGAAATATAATTGGGTACTGCAGCCGGCCTTTTGGTGGAGCGCTGCTGCCATCTAGCGAAATATAATTGGGTACTGCAGCCGCCCTGTTGGTGGAGCGCTGCTGCCATCTAGCGAAATATACTTGGGTACTGCAGCCGGCCGGTTGGTGGAGCGCTGCTGCCATCTAGCGAAATATATTTGGGTACTGCAGCCGGCCCTGTTGGTGGAGCGCTGCTGCCATCTAGCGAAATATATTTGGGTACTGCAGCCGCCCTTTTGGTGGAGCGCTGCTGCCATCTAGCGAAATATATTTGGGTACTGCAGCCAGCTCTGTTGGTGGAGCTCTGCTGCCATCTAGCGAAATATAATTGGGTACTGCAGCCGGCCTTTTGGTGGAGCGCTGCTGCCATCTAGCGAAATGTAATTGGGTACTGCAGCCGCCCTGTTGGTGGAGCGCTGCTGCCATCTAGCGAAATATACTTGGGTACTGCAGCCGCCCGGTTGGTGGAGCGCTGCTGCCATCTAGCGAAATATATTTGGGTACTGCAGCCGGCGCTGTTGGTGGAGCGCTGCTGCCATCTAGCGAAATATACTTGGGTACTGCAGCCGCCCGGTTGGTGGAGCGCTGCTGCCATCTAGCGAAATATACTTGTGTACTTCAGCCGGGTTTAGGGTTAGGGTTAGGGTTAGACTGTTAGGGTTAGGGTTAGACTCTTAGGGTTAGACTCTTAGGGTTAGGGTTAGGTTTAGGGTTAGGGTTAGGGTTAGACTCTTAGGGTTAGGGTTAGACTCTTAGGGTTAGGGTTAGGGTTAGGGTTAGACTCTTAGGGTTAGGGTTAGACTCTTAGGGTTAGGGTTAGGGTTAGGGTTAGGGTTAGACTCTTAGGGTTAGGGTTAGACTCTTAGGGTTAGGGTTAGGGTTAGGGTTAGGGTTAGACTCTTAGGGTTAGGGTTAGACTCTTAGGGTTAGGGTTAGGGTTAGGGTTAGACTCTTAGGGTTAGGGTTATATTCAGATTAGGGTTAGACTCTTAGGGTTAGGGTTAGGGTTAGGGTTAGACTCTTAGGGTAAGGGTTAGACTTAGGCTCTTAGGGTTAGGGTTAGACTCAGGCTCTTAGGGTGAGGGTTAGACTCAGGCTCTTAGGGTGAGGGTTAGACTCAGGCTCTTAGGGTTAGGGTTAGACTCAGTCTCTTAGGGTTAGGGTTAGACTCAGGCTCTTAGGGTGAGGGTTAGACTCAGGCTCTTAGGGTTAGGGTTAGACTCAGGCTCTTAGGGTTAGGGTCAGACTCAGTACTATATATTTGGGTACTGCAGCCGCCCTTTTGGTGGAGCGCTGCTGCCATCTAGCGAAATATACTTGGGTATTGCAGCCGGCGCTGTTGGTGGAGCGCTGCTGCCATCTAGCGAAATATATTTGGGTACTGCAGCCGGCCCTGTTGGTGGAGCGCTGCTGCCATCTAGCGAAATATAATTGGGTACTGCAGCCGGCCCTGTTGGTGGAGCTCTGCTGCCATCTAGCGAAATATACTTGGGTACTGCAGCCGCCCGGTTGGTGGAGCGCTGCTGCCATCTAGCGAAATGTAATTGGGTACTGCAGCCGCCCGGTTGGTGGAGCGCTGCTGCCATCTAGCGAAATATACTTGGGTACTGCAGCCGGCCCTGTTGGTGGAGCGCTGCTGCCATCTAGCGAAATATACTTGGGTACTGCAGCCGCCCGGTTTGTGGAGCGCTGCTGCCATCTAGCGAAATATATTTGGGTACTGCAGCCGGCCCTGTTGGTGGAGCGCTGCTGCCATCTAGCGAAATGTAATTGGGTACTGCAGCCGCCCGGTTGGTGTAGCGCTGCTGCCATCTAGCGAAATATACTTGGGTACTGCAGCCGCCCGGTTGGTGGAGCGCTGCTGCCATCTAGCGAAATGTAATGGGGTACTGCAGCCGCCCGGTTGGTGTAGCGCTGCTGCCATCTAGCGAAATATACTTGGGTACTGCAGCCGCCCGGTTGGTGGAGCGCTGCTGCCATCTAGCGAAATATACTTGGGTACTGCAGCCGGCCCTGTTGGTGGAGCGCTGCTGCCATCTAGCGAAATATATTTGGGTACTGCAGCCGCCCTTTTGGTGGAGCGCTGCTGCCATCTAGCGAAATATATTTGGGTACTGCAGCCGGCCCTGTTGGTGGAGCTCTGCTGCCATCTAGCGAAATATACTTGGGTACTGCAGCCGCCCTTTTGGTGGAGCGCTGCTGCCATCTAGCGAAATGTAATTGGGTACTGCAGCCGCCCGGTTGGTGGAGCGCTGCTGCCATCTAGCGAAATGTAATTGGGTACTGCAGCCGGCGCTGTTGGTGGAGCGCTGCTGCCATCTAGCGAAATATACTTGGGTACTGCAGCCGCCCGGTTTGTGGAGCGCTGCTGCCATCTAGCGAAATATATTTGGGTACTGCAGCCGGCGCTGTTGGTGGAGCGCTGCTGCCATCTAGCGAAATATACTTGGGTACTGCAGCCGCCCTGTTGGTGGAGCGCTGCTGCCATCTAGCGAAATATACTTGGGTACTGCAGCCGCCCGGTTGGTGGAGCGCTCCTGCCATCTAGCGAAATATATTTGGGTACTGCAGCCGGCCCTGTTGGTGGAGCGCTGCTGCCATCTAGCGAAATATACTTGGGTACTGCAGCCGCCCGGTTGGTGGAGCGCTGCTGCCATCTAGCGAAATATACTTGGGTACTGCAGCCGGCGCTGTTGGTGGAGCGCTGCTGCCATCTAGCGAAATATACTTGGGTACTGCAGCCGCCCGGTTGTTGGAGCGCTGCTGCCATCTAGCGAAATATACTTGGGTACTGCAGCCGGCGCTGTTGGGGGAGCGCTGCTGCCATCTAGCGAAATATATTTGGGTACTGCAGCCGGCGCTGTTGGTGGAGCGCTGCTGCCATCTAGCGAAATATACTTGGGTACTGCAGCCGCCCGGTTGGTGGAGCGCTGCTGCCATCTAGCGAAATATACTTGGGTACTGCAGCCGCCCTTTTGGTGGAGCGCTGCTGCCATCTAGCGAAATATACTTGGGTACTGCAGCCGGCCCTGTTGGTGGAGCGCTGCTGCCATCTAGCGAAATATACTTGGGTACTGCAGCCGCCCGGTTGGTGGAGCGCTGCTGCCATCTAGCGAAATATACTTGGGTACTTCAGCCGGGTTTAGGGTTAGGGTTAGGGTTAGACTGTTAGGGTTAGGGTTAGACTCTTAGGGTTAGACTCTTAGGGTTAGACTCTTAGGGTTAGGGTTAGGGTTAGGGTTAGACTCTTAGGGTTAGGGTTAGACTCTTAGGGTTAGGGTTAGGGTTAGGGTTAGGGTTAGACTCTTAGGGTTAGGGTTAGACTCTTAGGGTTAGGGTTAGGGTTAGGGTTAGGGTTAGACTCTTAGGGTTAGGGTTAGACTCAGGGTTAGGGTTAGGGTTAGGGTTAGGGTTAGACTCTTAGGGTTAGGGTTAGACTCTTAGGGTTAGGGTTAGGGTTAGGGTTAGACTCTTAGGGTTAGGGTTAGGGTTAGGGTTAGACTGTTAGGGTTAGGGTTACGGTTAGACTCTTAGGGTTAGAGTTAGGGTTAGGGTTAGACTCTTAGGGTTAGGGTTAGACTCTAAGGGTTAGGGTTGGGGTTAGGGTTAGGGTTAGACTCTTAGGGTTAGACTCTTAGGGTTAGGGTTAGACTCTTACTGTTAGGGTTAGGGTTAGGGTTAGGGTTAGACTCTTAGGGTTAGGGTTAGACTCTTAGGGTTAGGGTTAGGGTTAGGGTTAGGGTTAGACTCTTAGGGTTAGGGTTAGACTCTTACGGTTAGGGTTAGGGTTAGGCTTAGGGTTAGGCTTAGACTCTTAGGGTTAGGGTTAGACTCTTAGGGTTAGGGTTAGGGTTAGAGTTAGGGTTAGACTCTTAGGGTTAGGGTTAGACTCTTAGGGTTAGGGTTAGGGTTAGGGTTAGACTCTTAGGGTTAGGGTTAGACTCTTAGGGTTAGGGTTAGGGTTAGGGTTAGGGTTAGACTCTTAGGGTTAGGGTTAGACTCTTAGGGTTAGGGTTAGGGTTAGGGTTAGGGTTAGACTCTTAGGGTTAGGGTTAGACTCTTAGTGTTAGGGTTAGGGTTAGGGTTAGACTCTTAGGGTTAGGGTTAGGGTTACGGTTAGACTCTTAGGGTTAGAGTTAGGGTTAGGGTTAGACTCTTAGGGTTAGGGTTAGACTCTTAGGGTTAGGGTTGGGGTTAGGGTTAGACTCTTAGGGTTAGGGTTAGACTCTTACTGTTAGGGTTAGGGTTAGGGTTAGGGTTAGACTCTTAGGGTTAGGGTTAGACTCTTAGGGTTAGGGTTAGGGTTAGGGTTAGGGTTAGACTCTTAGGGTTAGGGTTAGACTCTTACGGTTAGGGTTAGGGTTAGGCTTAGGGTTAGGCTTAGACTCTTAGGGTTAGGGTTAGACTCTTAGGGTTAGGGTTAGGGTTAGAGTTAGGGTTAGACTCTTAGGGTTAGGGTTAGACTCTTAGGGTTAGGGTTAGGGTTAGGGTTAGACTCTTAGGGTTAGGGTTAGACTCTTAGGGTTAGGGTTAGGGTTAGGGTTAGGGTTAGACTCTTAGGGTTAGGGTTAGGGTTAGGGTTAGGGTTAGACTCTTAGGGTTAGGGTTAGACTCTTAGGGTTAGGGTTAGGGTTAGGGTTAGACTCTTAGGGTTAGGGTTAGGGTTACGGTTAGACTCTTAGGGTTAGAGTTAGGGTTAGGGTTAGACTCTTAGGGTTAGGGTTAGACTCAGGGTTAGGGTTGGGGTTAGGGTTAGACTCTTAGGGTTAGGGTTAGACTCTTAGGGTTAGAGTTAGGGTTAGGGTTAGGGTTAGACACTTAGGGTTAGGGTTAGGGTGAGGGTTAGACTCTTAGGGTTAGGGTTATATTCAGGGTTAGGGTTAGACTCTTAGGGTTAGGGTTAGGGTTAGGGTTAGACTCTTAGGGTAAGGGTTAGACTTAGGCTCTTAGGGTTAGGGTTAGACTCAGGCTCTTAGGGTGAGGGTTAGACTCAGGCTCTTAGGGTTAGGGTTAGACTCAGGCTCTTAGGGTGAGGGTTAGACTCAGGCTCTTAGGGTTAGGGTTAGACTCAGGCTCTTAGGGTTAGGGTCAGACTCAGTACTATATATTTGGGTACTGCAGCCGCCCTTTTGGTGGAGCGCTGCTGCCATCTAGCGAAATATACTTGGGTATTGCAGCCGGCGCTGTTGGTGGAGCGCTGCTGCCATCTAGCGAAATATATTTGGGTACTGCAGCCGGCCCTGTTGGTGGAGCGCTGCTGCCATCTAGCGAAATATAATTGGGTACTGCAGCCGCCCTTTTGGTGGAGCGCTGCTGCCATCTAGCGAAATATACTTGGGTACTGCAGCCGCCCGGTTTGTGGAGCGCTGCTGCCATCTAGCGAAATATATTTGGGTACTGCAGCCGGCTCTGTTGGTGGAGCGCTGCTGCCATCTAGCGAAATATACTTGGGTACTGCAGCCGCCCGGTTGGTGGAGCGCTGCTGCCATCTAGCGAAATGTAATGGGGTACTGCAGCCGCCCGGTTGGTGTAGCGCTGCTGCCATCTAGCGAAATATACTTGGGTACTGCAGCCGCCCGGTTGGTGGAGCGCTGCTGCCATCTAGCGAAATATACTTGGGTACTGCAGCCGGCCCTGTTGGTGGAGCGCTGCTGCCATCTAGCGAAATATATTTGGGTACTGCAGCCGCCCTTTTGGTGGAGCGCTGCTGCCATCTAGCGAAATATATTTGGGTACTGCAGCCGCCCGGTTGGTGGAGCTCTGCTGCCATCTAGCGAAATATACTTGGGTACTGCAGCCGCCCTTTTGGTGGAGCGCTGCTGCCATCTAGCGAAATGTAATTGGGTACTGCAGCCGCCCGGTTGGTGGAGCGCTGCTGCCATCTAGCGAAATATACTTGGGTACTGCAGCCGGCGCTGTTGGTGGAGCGCTGCTGCCATCTAGCGAAATATACTTGGGTACTGCAGCCGCCCGGTTGGTGGAGCGCTGCTGCCATCTAGCGAAATATATTTGGGTACTGCAGCCGGCCCTGTTGGTGGAGCGCTGCTGCCATCTAGCGAAATATACTTGGGTACTGCAGCCGCCCTTTTGGTGGAGCGCTGCTGCCATCTAGCGAAATATACTTGGGTACTGCAGCCGCCCGGTTTGTGGAGCGCTGCTGCCATCTAGCGAAATATATTTGGGTACTGCAGCCGGCCCTGTTGGTGGAGCGCTGCTGCCATCTAGCGAAATATACTTGGGTACTGCAGCCGCCCGGTTGGTGGAGCGCTGCTGCCATCTAGCGAAATATACTTGGGTACTGCAGCCGGCGCTGTTGGTGGAGCGCTGCTGCCATCTAGCGAAATATATTTGGGTACTGCAGCCGGCTCTGTTTGTGGAGCGCTGCTGCCATCTAGCGAAATATATTTGGGTACTGCAGTCGGCTCTGTTGGTGGAGCGCTGCTGCCATCTAGCGAAATATACTTGGGTACTTCAGCCGGGTTTAGGGTTAGGGTTAGGGTTAGACTGTTAGGGTTAGGGTTAGGGTTAGGGTTAGACTCTTAGGGTTAGACTCTTAGGGTTAGGGTTAGACTCTTACGGTTAGGGTTAGGGTTAGGGTTAGGGTTAGGGTTAGACTCTTAGGGTTAAGGTTAGACTCTTAGGGTTAGGGTTAGGGTTAGGGTTAGACTCTTAGGGTTAGGGTTAGACTCTTAGGGTTAGGGTTAAGGTTAGGGTTAGGGTTAGACTCTTAGGGTTAGGGTTAGACTCTTAGGGTTAGGGTTAGGGTTAGGGTTAGACTCTTAGGGTTAGGGTTAGGGTTAGGGTTAGACTCTTAGGGTTAGGGTTAGGGTTAGGGTTAGGGTTAGGGTTACACTCGTAGGGTTAGGGTTAGGGTTAGGGTTAGACTCTTAGGGTTAGGGTTAGACTTAGGCTCTTAGGGTTAGGGTTAGACTCAGGCTCTTAGGGTTAGGGTTAGACTCAGGCTCTTACGGTTAGGGTTAGACTCAGGCTCTTAGGGTTAGGGTTAGACACAGGCTCTTAGGGTTAGGGTCAGATTTAATACTATATATTTGTGTACTGCAGCCGCCCTTTTGGTGGAGCGCTGCTGCCATCTAGCGAAATATACTTGGGTACTGCAGCCGGCGCTGTTGGTCGAGCGCTGCTGCCATCTAGCGAAATATATTTGGGTACTGCAGCCGGCCCTGTTGGTGGAGCGCTGCTGCCATCTAGCGAAATATATTTGGGTACTGCAGCCGCCCTTTTGGTGGAGCGCTGCTGCCATCTAGCGAAATATAATTGGGTACTGCAGCCAGCTCTGTTGGTGGAGCTCTGCTGCCATCTAGCGAAATATAATTGGGTACTGCAGCCGGCCTTTTGGTGGAGCGCTGCTGCCATCTAGCGAAATATACTTGGGTATTGCAGCCGGCGCTGTTGGTGGAGCGCTGCTGCCATCTAGCGAAATATATTTGGGTACTGCAGCCGGCCCTGTTGGTGGAGCTCTGCTGCCATCTAGCGAAATATACTTGGGTACTGCAGCCGCCCGGTTGGTGGAGCGCTGCTGCCATCTAGCGAAATGTAATTGGGTACTGCAGCCGCCCGGTTGGTGGAGCGCTGCTGCCATCTAGCGAAATATACTTGGGTACTGCAGCCGCCCGGTTGGTGGAGCGCTGCTGCCATCTAGCGAAATATACTTGGGTACTGCAGCCGGCCCTGTTGGTGGAGCGCTGCTGCCATCTAGCGAAATATATTTGGGTACTGCAGCCGCCCTTTTGGTGGAGCGCTGCTGCCATCTAGCGAAATATATTTGGGTACTGCAGCCGGCCCTGTTGGTGGAGCTCTGCTGCCATCTAGCGAAATGTAGTTGGGTACTGCAGCCGCCCGGTTGGTGGAGCGCTGCTGCCATCTAGCGAAATGTAATTGGGTACTGCAGCCGCCCGGTTGGTGGAGCGCTGCTGCCATCTAGCGAAATATACTTGGGTACTGCAGCCGGCGCTGTTGGTGGAGCGCTGCTGCCATCTAGCGAAATATACTTGGGTACTGCAGCCGCCCGGTTTGTGGAGCGCTGCTGCCATCTAGCGAAATGTAATTGGGTACTGCAGCCGGCCCTGTTGGTGGAGCGCTGCTGCCATCTAGCGAAATATACTTGGGTACTGCAGCCGCCCTGTTGGTGGAGCGCTGCTGCCATCTAGCGAAATATACTTGGGTACTGCAGCCGCCCGGTTGGTGGAGCGCTGCTGCCATCTAGCGAAATATATTTGGGTACTGCAGCCGGCCCTGTTGGTGGAGCGCTGCTGCCATCTAGCGAAATATACTTGGGTACTGCAGCCGCCCGGTTGGTGGAGCGCTGCTGCCATCTAGCGAAATATACTTGGGTACTGCAGCCGGCCCTGTTGGTGGAGCGCTGCTGCCATCTAGCGAAATATACTTGGGTACTGCAGCCGCCCGGTTGTTGGAGCGCTGCTGCCATCTAGCGAAATATACTTGGGTACTGCAGCCGGCGCTGTTGGGGGAGCGCTGCTGCCATCTAGCGAAATATATTTGGGTACTGCAGCCGCCCTTTTGGTGGAGCGCTGCTGCCATCTAGCGAAATATACTTGGGTACTGCAGCCGCCCGGTTGGTGGAGCGCTGCTGCCATCTAGCGAAATATACTTGGGTACTGCAGCCGCCCGGTTGGTGGAGCGCTGCTGCCATCTAGCGAAATATACTTGGGTACTGCAGCCGGCCCTGTTGGTGGAGCGCTGCTGCCATCTAGCGAAATATACTTGGGTACTGCAGCCGGCTCTGTTGGTGGAGCGCTGCTGCCATCTAGCGAAATATACTTGGGTACTTCAGCCGGGTTTAGGGTTAGGGTTAGGGTTAGACTGTTAGGGTTAGGGTTAGACTGTTAGGGTTAGACTCTTAGGGTTAGACTCTTAGGGTTAGGGTTAGACTCTTACGGTTAGGGTTAGGGTTAGGGTTAGGATTAGGGTTAGACTCTTAGGGTTAGGGTTAGACTCTTAGGGTTAGGGTTAGGGTTAGGGTTAGACTCTTAGGGTTAGGGTTAGACTCTTAGGGTTAGGGTTAGGGTTAGGGTTAGGGTTAGATTCTTAGGGTTAGGGTTAGACTCTTAGGGTTAGGGTTAGGGTTAGGGTTAGACTCTTAGGGTAAGGGTTAGACTTAGGCTCTTAGGGTTAGGGTTAGACTCAGGCTCTTAGGGTGAGGGTTAGACTCAGGCTCTTAGGGTGAGGGTTAGACTCAGGCTCTTAGGGTTAGGGTTAGACTCAGGCTCTTAGGGTGAGGGTTAGACTCAGGCTCTTAGGGTTAGGGTTAGACTCAGGCTCTTAGGGTTAGGGTCAGACTCAGTACTATATATTTGGGTACTGCAGCCGCCCTTTTGGTGGAGCGCTGCTGCCATCTAGCGAAATATACTTGGGTATTGCAGCCGGCGCTGTTGGTGGAGCGCTGCTGCCATCTAGCGAAATATATTTGGGTACTGCAGCCGGCCCTGTTGGTGGAGCTCTGCTGCCATCTAGCGAAATATACTTGGGTACTGCAGCCGCCCGGTTGGTGGAGCGCTGCTGCCATCTAGCGAAATGTAATTGGGTACTGCAGCCGCCCGGTTGGTGGAGCGCTGCTGCCATCTAGCGAAATATACTTGGGTACTGCAGCCGGCCCTGTTGGTGGAGCGCTGCTGCCATCTAGCGAAATAAACTTGGGTACTGCAGCCGCCCGGTTTGTGGAGCGCTGCTGCCATCTAGCGAAATATATTTGGGTACTGCAGCCGGCCCTGTTGGTGGAGCGCTGCTGCCATCTAGCGAAATGTAATTGGGTACTGCAGCCGCCCGGTTGGTGTAGCGCTGCTGCCATCTAGCGAAATATACTTGGGTACTGCAGCCGGCCGGATGGTGGAGCGCTGCTGCCATCTAGCGAAATGTAATGGGGTACTGCAGCCGCCCGGTTGGTGTAGCGCTGCTGCCATCTAGCGAAATATACTTGGGTACTGCAGCCGCCCGGTTGGTGGAGCGCTGCTGCCATCTAGCAAAATATACTTGGGTACTGCAGCCGGCCCTGTTGGTGGAGCGCTGCTGCCATCTAGCGAAATATAATTGGGTACTGCAGCCGCCCTTTTGGTGGAGCGCTGCTGCCATCTAGCGAAATATATTTGGGTACTGCAGCCGGCCCTGTTGGTGGAGCTCTGCTGCCATCTAGCGAAATATACTTGGGTACTGCAGCCGCCCTTTTGGTGGAGCGCTGCTGCCATCTAGCGAAATGTAATTGGGTACTGCAGCCGCCCGGTTGGTGGAGCGCTGCTGCCATCTAGCGAAATGTAATTGGGTACTGCAGCCGGCGCTGTTGGTGGAGCGCTGCTGCCATCTAGCGAAATATACTTGGGTACTGCAGCCGCCCGGTTTGTGGAGCGCTGCTGCCATCTAGCGAAATATATTTGGGTACTGCAGCCGGCGCTGTTGGTGGAGCGCTGCTGCCATCTAGCGAAATATACTTGGGTACTGCAGCCGCCCTGTTGGTGGAGCGCTGCTGCCATCTAGCGAAATATACTTGGGTACTGCAGCCGGCCTTTTGGTGGAGCGCTGCTGCCATCTAGCGAAATATATTTGGGTACTGCAGCCGGCCCTGTTGGTGGAGCGCTGCTGCCATCTAGCGAAATATACTTGGGTACTGCAGCCGCCCGGTTGGTGGAGCGCTGCTGCCATCTAGCGAAATATACTTGGGTACTGCAGCCGGCCCTGTTGGTGGAGCGCTGCTGCCATCTAGCGAAATATACTTGGGTACTGCAGCCGCCCGGTTGTTGGAGCGCTGCTGCCATCTAGCGAAATATACTTGGGTACTGCAGCCGGCGCTGTTGGGGGAGCGCTGCTGCCATCTAGCGAAATATATTTGGGTACTGCAGCCGGCGCTGTTGGTGGAGCGCTGCTGCCATCTAGCGAAATATACTTGGGTACTGCAGCCGCCCGGTTGGTGGAGCGCTGCTGCCATCTAGCGAAATATACTTGGGTACTGCAGCCGCCCTTTTGGTGGAGCGCTGCTGCCATCTAGCGAAATATATTTGGGTACTGCAGCCGGCCCTGTTGGTGGAGCGCTGCTGCCATCTAGCGAAATATATTTGGGTACTGCAGCCGCCCGGTTGGTGGAGCGCTGCTGCCATCTAGCGAAATATACTTGGGTACTTCAGCCGGGTTTAGGGTTAGGGTTAGGGTTAGACTGTTAGGGTTAGGGTTAGACTCTTAGGGTTAGACTCTTAGGGTTAGACTCTTAGGGTTAGGGTTAGGGTTAGGGTTAGACTCTTAGGGTTAGGGTTAGACTCTTAGGGTTAGGGTTAGGGTTAGGGTTAGGGTTAGACTCTTAGGGTTAGGGTTAGACTCTTAGGGTTAGGGTTAGGGTTAGGGTTAGGGTTAGACTCTTAGGGTTAGGGTTAGGGTTAGGGTTAGGGTTAGACTCTTAGGGTTAGGGTTAGACTCTTAGGGTTAGGGTTAGGGTTAGGGTTAGACTCTTAGGGTTAGGGTTAGGGTTAGGGTTAGGGTTAGACTGTTAGGGTTAGGGTTACGGTTAGACTCTTAGGGTTAGAGTTAGGGTTAGGGTTAGACTCTTAGGGTTAGGGTTAGACTCTAAGGGTTAGGGTTGGGGTTAGGGTTAGGGTTAGACTCTTAGGGTTAGACTCTTAGGGTTAGACTCTTAGGGTTAGGGTTAGACTCTTACTGTTAGGGTTAGGGTTAGGGTTAGGGTTAGACTCTTAGGGTTAGGGTTAGACTCTTAGGGTTAGGGTTAGGGTTAGGCTTAGGGTTAGGCTTAGACTCTTAGGGTTAGGGTTAGACTCTTAGGGTTAGGGTTAGGGTTAGAGTTAGGGTTAGACTCTTAGGGTTAGGGTTAGACTCTTAGGGTTAGGGTTAGGGTTAGGGTTAGACTCTTAGGGTTAGGGTTAGACTCTTACGGTTAGGGTTAGGGTTAGGGTTAGGGTTAGACTCTTAGGGTTAGGGTTAGACTCTTAGGGTTAGGGTTAGGGTTAGGGTTAGGGTTAGACTCTTAGGGTTAGGGTTAGACTCTTAGGGTTAGGGTTAGGGTTAGGGTTAGACTCTTAGGGTTAGGGTTAGGGTTACGGTTAGACTCTTAGGGTTAGAGTTAGGGTTAGGGTTAGACTCTTAGGGTTAGGGTTAGACTCTTAGGGTTAGGGTTGGGGTTAGGGTTAGACTCTTAGGGTTAGGGTTAGACTCTTAGGGTTAGAGTTAGGGTTAGGGTTAGGGTTAGACACTTAGGGTTAGGGTTAGGGTGAGGGTTAGACTCTTAGGGTTAGGGTTATATTCAGGGTTAGGGTTAGACTCTTAGGGTTAGGGTTAGGGTTAGGGTTAGACTCTTAGGGTAAGGGTTAGACTTAGGCTCTTAGGGTTAGGGTTAGACTCAGGCTCTTAGGGTGAGGGTTAGACTCAGGCTCTTAGGGTTAGGGTTAGACTCAGGCTCTTAGGGTGAGGGTTAGACTCAGGCTCTTAGGGTTAGGGTTAGACTCAGGCTCTTAGGGTTAGGGTCAGACTCAGTACTATATATTTGGGTACTGCAGCCGCCCTTTTGGTGGAGCGCTGCTGCCATCTAGCGAAATATACTTGGGTATTGCAGCCGGCGCTGTTGGTGGAGCGCTGCTGCCATCTAGCGAAATATATTTGGGTACTGCAGCCGGCCCTGTTGGTGGAGCGCTGCTGCCATCTAGCGAAATATAATTGGGTACTGCAGCCGCCCTTTTGGTGGAGCGCTGCTGCCATCTAGCGAAATATACTTGGGTACTGCAGCCGCCCGGTTTGTGGAGCGCTGCTGCCATCTAGCGAAATATATTTGGGTACTGCAGCCGGCGCTGTTGGTGGAGCGCTGCTGCCATCTAGCGAAATATATTTGGGTACTGCAGCCGGCTCTGTTGGTGGAGCGCTGCTGCCATCTAGCGAAATATACTTGGGTACTGCAGCCGCCCGGTTGGTGGAGCGCTGCTGCCATCTAGCGAAATGTAATGGGGTACTGCAGCCGCCCGGTTGGTGTAGCGCTGCTGCCATCTAGCGAAATATACTTGGGTACTGCAGCCGCCCGGTTGGTGGAGCGCTGCTGCCATCTAGCGAAATATACTTGGGTACTGCAGCCGGCCCTGTTGGTGGAGCGCTGCTGCCATCTAGCGAAATATATTTGGGTACTGCAGCCGCCCTTTTGGTGGAGCGCTGCTGCCATCTAGCGAAATATATTTGGGTACTGCAGCCGCCCGGTTGGTGGAGCTCTGCTGCCATCTAGCGAAATATACTTGGGTACTGCAGCCGGCCTTTTGGTGGAGCGCTGCTGCCATCTAGCGAAATATATTTGGGTACTGCAGCCGGCCCTGTTGGTGGAGCGCTGCTGCCATCTAGCGAAATATACTTGGGTACTGCAGCCGCCCGGTTGGTGGAGCGCTGCTGCCATCTAGCGAAATATACTTGGGTACTGCAGCCGGCCCTGTTGGTGGAGCGCTGCTGCCATCTAGCGAAATATACTTGGGTACTGCAGCCGCCCGGTTGTTGGAGCGCTGCTGCCATCTAGCGAAATATACTTGGGTACTGCAGCCGGCGCTGTTGGGGGAGCGCTGCTGCCATCTAGCGAAATATATTTGGGTACTGCAGCCGCCCTTTTGGTGGAGCGCTGCTGCCATCTAGCGAAATATACTTGGGTACTGCAGCCGCCCGGTTGGTGGAGCGCTGCTGCCATCTAGCGAAATATACTTGGGTACTGCAGCCGCCCGGTTGGTGGAGCGCTGCTGCCATCTAGCGAAATATACTTGGGTACTGCAGCCGGCCCTGTTGGTGGAGCGCTGCTGCCATCTAGCGAAATATACTTGGGTACTGCAGCCGGCTCTGTTGGTGGAGCGCTGCTGCCATCTAGCGAAATATACTTGGGTACTTCAGCCGGGTTTAGGGTTAGGGTTAGGGTTAGACTGTTAGGGTTAGGGTTAGACTGTTAGGGTTAGACTCTTAGGGTTAGACTCTTAGGGTTAGGGTTAGACTCTTACGGTTAGGGTTAGGGTTAGGGTTAGGATTAGGGTTAGACTCTTAGGGTTAGGGTTAGACTCTTAGGGTTAGGGTTAGGGTTAGGGTTAGACTCTTAGGGTTAGGGTTAGACTCTTAGGGTTAGGGTTAGGGTTAGGGTTAGGGTTAGATTCTTAGGGTTAGGGTTAGACTCTTAGGGTTAGGGTTAGGGTTAGGGTTAGACTCTTAGGGTAAGGGTTAGACTTAGGCTCTTAGGGTTAGGGTTAGACTCAGGCTCTTAGGGTGAGGGTTAGACTCAGGCTCTTAGGGTGAGGGTTAGACTCAGGCTCTTAGGGTTAGGGTTAGACTCAGGCTCTTAGGGTGAGGGTTAGACTCAGGCTCTTAGGGTTAGGGTTAGACTCAGGCTCTTAGGGTTAGGGTCAGACTCAGTACTATATATTTGGGTACTGCAGCCGCCCTTTTGGTGGAGCGCTGCTGCCATCTAGCGAAATATACTTGGGTATTGCAGCCGGCGCTGTTGGTGGAGCGCTGCTGCCATCTAGCGAAATATATTTGGGTACTGCAGCCGGCCCTGTTGGTGGAGCTCTGCTGCCATCTAGCGAAATATACTTGGGTACTGCAGCCGCCCGGTTGGTGGAGCGCTGCTGCCATCTAGCGAAATGTAATTGGGTACTGCAGCCGCCCGGTTGGTGGAGCGCTGCTGCCATCTAGCGAAATATACTTGGGTACTGCAGCCGGCCCTGTTGGTGGAGCGCTGCTGCCATCTAGCGAAATAAACTTGGGTACTGCAGCCGCCCGGTTTGTGGAGCGCTGCTGCCATCTAGCGAAATATATTTGGGTACTGCAGCCGGCCCTGTTGGTGGAGCGCTGCTGCCATCTAGCGAAATGTAATTGGGTACTGCAGCCGCCCGGTTGGTGTAGCGCTGCTGCCATCTAGCGAAATATACTTGGGTACTGCAGCCGGCCGGATGGTGGAGCGCTGCTGCCATCTAGCGAAATGTAATGGGGTACTGCAGCCGCCCGGTTGGTGTAGCGCTGCTGCCATCTAGCGAAATATACTTGGGTACTGCAGCCGCCCGGTTGGTGGAGCGCTGCTGCCATCTAGCAAAATATACTTGGGTACTGCAGCCGGCCCTGTTGGTGGAGCGCTGCTGCCATCTAGCGAAATATAATTGGGTACTGCAGCCGCCCTTTTGGTGGAGCGCTGCTGCCATCTAGCGAAATATATTTGGGTACTGCAGCCGGCCCTGTTGGTGGAGCTCTGCTGCCATCTAGCGAAATATACTTGGGTACTGCAGCCGCCCTTTTGGTGGAGCGCTGCTGCCATCTAGCGAAATGTAATTGGGTACTGCAGCCGCCCGGTTGGTGGAGCGCTGCTGCCATCTAGCGAAATGTAATTGGGTACTGCAGCCGGCGCTGTTGGTGGAGCGCTGCTGCCATCTAGCGAAATATACTTGGGTACTGCAGCCGCCCGGTTTGTGGAGCGCTGCTGCCATCTAGCGAAATATATTTGGGTACTGCAGCCGGCGCTGTTGGTGGAGCGCTGCTGCCATCTAGCGAAATATACTTGGGTACTGCAGCCGCCCTGTTGGTGGAGCGCTGCTGCCATCTAGCGAAATATACTTGGGTACTGCAGCCGGCCTTTTGGTGGAGCGCTGCTGCCATCTAGCGAAATATATTTGGGTACTGCAGCCGGCCCTGTTGGTGGAGCGCTGCTGCCATCTAGCGAAATATACTTGGGTACTGCAGCCGCCCGGTTGGTGGAGCGCTGCTGCCATCTAGCGAAATATACTTGGGTACTGCAGCCGGCCCTGTTGGTGGAGCGCTGCTGCCATCTAGCGAAATATACTTGGGTACTGCAGCCGCCCGGTTGTTGGAGCGCTGCTGCCATCTAGCGAAATATACTTGGGTACTGCAGCCGGCGCTGTTGGGGGAGCGCTGCTGCCATCTAGCGAAATATATTTGGGTACTGCAGCCGGCGCTGTTGGTGGAGCGCTGCTGCCATCTAGCGAAATATACTTGGGTACTGCAGCCGCCCGGTTGGTGGAGCGCTGCTGCCATCTAGCGAAATATACTTGGGTACTGCAGCCGCCCTTTTGGTGGAGCGCTGCTGCCATCTAGCGAAATATATTTGGGTACTGCAGCCGGCCCTGTTGGTGGAGCGCTGCTGCCATCTAGCGAAATATACTTGGGTACTGCAGCCGCCCGGTTGGTGGAGCGCTGCTGCCATCTAGCGAAATATACTTGGGTACTTCAGCCGGGTTTAGGGTTAGGGTTAGGGTTAGACTGTTAGGGTTAGGGTTAGACTCTTAGGGTTAGACTCTTAGGGTTAGACTCTTAGGGTTAGGGTTAGGGTTAGGGTTAGACTCTTAGGGTTAGGGTTAGACTCTTAGGGTTAGGGTTAGGGTTAGGGTTAGGGTTAGACTCTTAGGGTTAGGGTTAGACTCTTAGGGTTAGGGTTAGGGTTAGGGTTAGGGTTAGACTCTTAGGGTTAGGGTTAGGGTTAGGGTTAGGGTTAGACTCTTAGGGTTAGGGTTAGACTCTTAGGGTTAGGGTTAGGGTTAGGGTTAGACTCTTAGGGTTAGGGTTAGGGTTAGGGTTAGGGTTAGACTGTTAGGGTTAGGGTTACGGTTAGACTCTTAGGGTTAGAGTTAGGGTTAGGGTTAGACTCTTAGGGTTAGGGTTAGACTCTAAGGGTTAGGGTTGGGGTTAGGGTTAGGGTTAGACTCTTAGGGTTAGACTCTTAGGGTTAGACTCTTAGGGTTAGGGTTAGACTCTTACTGTTAGGGTTAGGGTTAGGGTTAGGGTTAGACTCTTAGGGTTAGGGTTAGACTCTTAGGGTTAGGGTTAGGGTTAGGCTTAGGGTTAGGCTTAGACTCTTAGGGTTAGGGTTAGACTCTTAGGGTTAGGGTTAGGGTTAGAGTTAGGGTTAGACTCTTAGGGTTAGGGTTAGACTCTTAGGGTTAGGGTTAGGGTTAGGGTTAGACTCTTAGGGTTAGGGTTAGACTCTTACGGTTAGGGTTAGGGTTAGGGTTAGGGTTAGACTCTTAGGGTTAGGGTTAGACTCTTAGGGTTAGGGTTAGGGTTAGGGTTAGGGTTAGACTCTTAGGGTTAGGGTTAGACTCTTAGGGTTAGGGTTAGGGTTAGGGTTAGACTCTTAGGGTTAGGGTTAGGGTTACGGTTAGACTCTTAGGGTTAGAGTTAGGGTTAGGGTTAGACTCTTAGGGTTAGGGTTAGACTCTTAGGGTTAGGGTTGGGGTTAGGGTTAGACTCTTAGGGTTAGGGTTAGACTCTTAGGGTTAGAGTTAGGGTTAGGGTTAGGGTTAGACACTTAGGGTTAGGGTTAGGGTGAGGGTTAGACTCTTAGGGTTAGGGTTATATTCAGGGTTAGGGTTAGACTCTTAGGGTTAGGGTTAGGGTTAGGGTTAGACTCTTAGGGTAAGGGTTAGACTTAGGCTCTTAGGGTTAGGGTTAGACTCAGGCTCTTAGGGTGAGGGTTAGACTCAGGCTCTTAGGGTTAGGGTTAGACTCAGGCTCTTAGGGTGAGGGTTAGACTCAGGCTCTTAGGGTTAGGGTTAGACTCAGGCTCTTAGGGTTAGGGTCAGACTCAGTACTATATATTTGGGTACTGCAGCCGCCCTTTTGGTGGAGCGCTGCTGCCATCTAGCGAAATATACTTGGGTATTGCAGCCGGCGCTGTTGGTGGAGCGCTGCTGCCATCTAGCGAAATATATTTGGGTACTGCAGCCGGCCCTGTTGGTGGAGCGCTGCTGCCATCTAGCGAAATATAATTGGGTACTGCAGCCGCCCTTTTGGTGGAGCGCTGCTGCCATCTAGCGAAATATACTTGGGTACTGCAGCCGCCCGGTTTGTGGAGCGCTGCTGCCATCTAGCGAAATATATTTGGGTACTGCAGCCGGCGCTGTTGGTGGAGCGCTGCTGCCATCTAGCGAAATATATTTGGGTACTGCAGCCGGCTCTGTTGGTGGAGCGCTGCTGCCATCTAGCGAAATATACTTGGGTACTGCAGCCGCCCGGTTGGTGGAGCGCTGCTGCCATCTAGCGAAATGTAATGGGGTACTGCAGCCGCCCGGTTGGTGTAGCGCTGCTGCCATCTAGCGAAATATACTTGGGTACTGCAGCCGCCCGGTTGGTGGAGCGCTGCTGCCATCTAGCGAAATATACTTGGGTACTGCAGCCGGCCCTGTTGGTGGAGCGCTGCTGCCATCTAGCGAAATATATTTGGGTACTGCAGCCGCCCTTTTGGTGGAGCGCTGCTGCCATCTAGCGAAATATATTTGGGTACTGCAGCCGCCCGGTTGGTGGAGCTCTGCTGCCATCTAGCGAAATATACTTGGGTACTGCAGCCGCCCTTTTGGTGGAGCGCTGCTGCCATCTAGCGAAATGTAATTGGGTACTGCAGCCGCCCGGTTGGTGGAGCGCTGCTGCCATCTAGCGAAATATACTTGGGTACTGCAGCCGGCGCTGTTGGTGGAGCGCTGCTGCCATCTAGCGAAATATACTTGGGTACTGCAGCCGCCCGGTTGGTGGAGCGCTGCTGCCATCTAGCGAAATATATTTGGGTACTGCAGCCGGCCCTGTTGGTGGAGCGCTGCTGCCATCTAGCGAAATATACTTGGGTACTGCAGCCGCCCTTTTGGTGGAGCGCTGCTGCCATCTAGCGAAATATACTTGGGTACTGCAGCCGCCCGGTTGGTGGAGCGCTGCTGCCATCTAGCGAAATATATTTGGGTACTGCAGCCGGCCCTGTTGGTGGAGCGCTGCTGCCATCTAGCGAAATATACTTGGGTACTGCAGCCGCCCGGTTGGTGGAGCGCTGCTGCCATCTAGCGAAATATACTTGGGTACTGCAGCCGGCGCTGTTGGTGGAGCGCTGCTGCCATCTAGCGAAATATATTTGGGTACTGCAGCCGGCTCTGTTTGTGGAGCGCTGCTGCCATCTAGCGAAATATATTTGGGTACTGCAGTCGGCTCTGTTGGTGGAGCGCTGCTGCCATCTAGCGAAATATACTTGGGTACTTCAGCCGGGTTTAGGGTTAGGGTTAGGGTTAGACTGTTAGGGTTAGGGTTAGGGTTAGGGTTAGACTCTTAGGGTTAGACTCTTAGGGTTAGGGTTAGACTCTTACGGTTAGGGTTAGGGTTAGGGTTAGGGTTAGGGTTAGACTCTTAGGGTTAGGGTTAGACTCTTAGGGTTAGGGTTAGGGTTAGACTCTTAGGGTTAGGGTTAGACTCTTAGGGTTAGGGTTAAGGTTAGGGTTAGGGTTAGACTCTTAGGGTTAGGGTTAGACTCTTAGGGTTAGGGTTAGGGTTAGGGTTAGACTCTTAGGGTTAGGGTTAGGGTTAGGGTTAGACTCTTAGGGTTAGGGTTAGGGTTAGGGTTAGGGTTACACTCTTAGGGTTAGGGTTAGGGTTAGGGTTAGACTCTTAGGGTTAGGGTTAGACTTAGGCTCTTAGGGTTAGGGTTAGACTCAGGCTCTTAGGGTTAGGGTTAGACTCAGGCTCTTACGGTTAGGGTTAGACTCAGGCTCTTAGGGTTAGGGTTAGACACAGGCTCTTAGGGTTAGGGTCAGATTTAATACTATATATTTGTGTACTGCAGCCGCCCTTTTGGTGGAGCGCTGCTGCCATCTAGCGAAATATACTTGGGTACTGCAGCCGGCGCTGTTGGTCGAGCGCTGCTGCCATCTAGCGAAATATATTTGGGTACTGCAGCCGGCCCTGTTGGTGGAGCGCTGCTGCCATCTAGCGAAATATATTTGGGTACTGCAGCCGCCCTTTTGGTGGAGCGCTGCTGCCATCTAGCGAAATATAATTGGGTACTGCAGCCAGCTCTGTTGGTGGAGCTCTGCTGCCATCTAGCGAAATATAATTGGGTACTGCAGCCGGCCTTTTGGTGGAGCGCTGCTGCCATCTAGCGAAATGTAATTGGGTACTGCAGCCGCCCTGTTGGTGGAGCGCTGCTGCCATCTAGCGAAATATACTTGGGTACTGCAGCCGGCGCTGTTGGTGGAGCGCTGCTGCCATCTAGCGAAATATATTTGGGTACTGCAGCCAGCTCTGTTGGTGGAGCTCTGCTGCCATCTAGCGAAATATAATTGGGTACTGCAGCCGGCCTTTTGGTGGAGCGCTGCTGCCATCTAGCGAAATGTAATTGGGTACTGCAGCCGCCCTGTTGGTGGAGCGCTGCTGCCATCTAGCGAAATATACTTGGGTACTGCAGCCGCCCGGTTGGTGGAGCGCTGCTGCCATCTAGCGAAATATATTTGGGTACTGCAGCCGGCCCTGTTGGTGGAGCGCTGCTGCCATCTAGCGAAATATACTTGGGTACTTCAGCCGGGTTTAGGGTTAGGGTTAGGGTTAGACTGTTAGGGTTAGGGTTAGACTCTTAGGGTTAGACTCTTAGGGTTAGGGTTAGGGTTAGGGTTAGACTCTTAGGGTTAGGGTTAGACTCTTAGGGTTAGGGTTAGGGTTAGGGTTAGGGTTAGACTCTTAGGGTTAGGGTTAGACTCTTAGGGTTAGGGTTAGGGTTAGGGTTAGGGTTAGACTCTTAGGGTTAGGGTTAGACTCTTAGGGTTAGGGTTAGGGTTAGGGTTAGGGTTAGACTCTTAGGGTTAGGGTTAGACTCTTAGGGTTAGGGTTAGGGTTAGGGTTAGACTCTTAGGGTTAGGGTTAGGGTTAGGGTTAGGGTTAGACTGTTAGGGTTAGGGTTACGGTTAGACTCTTAGGGTTAGAGTTAGGGTTAGGGTTAGACTCTTAGGGTTAGGGTTAGACTCTAAGGGTTAGGGTTGGGGTTAGGGTTAGGGTTAGACTCTTAGGGTTAGACTCTTAGGGTTAGACTCTTAGGGTTAGGGTTAGACTCTTACTGTTAGGGTTAGGGTTAGGGTTAGGGTTAGACTCTTAGGGTTAGGGTTAGACTCTTAGGGTTAGGGTTAGGGTTAGGGTTAGGGTTAGACTCTTAGGGTTAGGGTTAGACTCTTACGGTTAGGGTTAGGGTTAGGCTTAGGGTTAGGCTTAGACTCTTAGGGTTAGGGTTAGACTCTTAGGGTTAGGGTTAGGGTTAGAGTTAGGGTTAGACTCTTAGGGTTAGGGTTAGACTCTTAGGGTTAGGGTTAGGGTTAGGGTTAGACTCTTAGGGTTAGGGTTAGACTCTTAGGGTTAGGGTTAGGGTTAGGGTTAGGGTTAGACTCTTAGGGTTAGGGTTAGACTCTTAGGGTTAGGGTTAGGGTTAGGGTTAGGGTTAGACTCTTAGGGTTAGGGTTAGACTCTTAGGGTTAGGGTTAGGGTTAGGGTTAGACTCTTAGGGTTAGGGTTAGGGTTACGGTTAGACTCTTAGGGTTAGAGTTAGGGTTAGGGTTAGACTCTTAGGGTTAGGGTTAGACTCAGGGTTAGGGTTGGGGTTAGGGTTAGACTCTTAGGGTTAGGGTTAGACTCTTAGGGTTAGAGTTAGGGTTAGGGTTAGGGTTAGACACTTAGGGTTAGGGTTAGGGTGAGGGTTAGACTCTTAGGGTTAGGGTTATATTCAGGGTTAGGGTTAGACTCTTAGGGTTAGGGTTAGGGTTAGGGTTAGACTCTTAGGGTAAGGGTTAGACTTAGGCTCTTAGGGTTAGGGTTAGACTCAGGCTCTTAGGGTGAGGGTTAGACTCAGGCTCTTAGGGTTAGGGTTAGACTCAGGCTCTTAGGGTGAGGGTTAGACTCAGGCTCTTAGGGTTAGGGTTAGACTCAGGCTCTTAGGGTTAGGGTCAGACTCAGTACTATATATTTGGGTACTGCAGCCGCCCTTTTGGTGGAGCGCTGCTGCCATCTAGCGAAATATACTTGGGTATTGCAGCCGGCGCTGTTGGTGGAGCGCTGCTGCCATCTAGCGAAATATATTTGGGTACTGCAGCCGGCCCTGTTGGTGGAGCGCTGCTGCCATCTAGCGAAATATAATTGGGTACTGCAGCCGCCCTTTTGGTGGAGCGCTGCTGCCATCTAGCGAAATATACTTGGGTACTGCAGCCGCCCGGTTTGTGGAGCGCTGCTGCCATCTAGCGAAATATATTTGGGTACTGCAGCCGGCGCTGTTGGTGGAGCGCTGCTGCCATCTAGCGAAATATATTTGGGTACTGCAGCCGGCTCTGTTGGTGGAGCGCTGCTGCCATCTAGCGAAATATACTTGGGTACTGCAGCCGCCCGGTTGGTGGAGCGCTGCTGCCATCTAGCGAAATGTAATGGGGTACTGCAGCCGCCCGGTTGGTGTAGCGCTGCTGCCATCTAGCGAAATATACTTGGGTACTGCAGCCGCCCGGTTGGTGGAGCGCTGCTGCCATCTAGCGAAATATACTTGGGTACTGCAGCCGGCCCTGTTGGTGGAGCGCTGCTGCCATCTAGCGAAATATATTTGGGTACTGCAGCCGCCCTTTTGGTGGAGCGCTGCTGCCATCTAGCGAAATATATTTGGGTACTGCAGCCGCCCGGTTGGTGGAGCTCTGCTGCCATCTAGCGAAATATACTTGGGTACTGCAGCCGCCCTTTTGGTGGAGCGCTGCTGCCATCTAGCGAAATGTAATTGGGTACTGCAGCCGCCCGGTTGGTGGAGCGCTGCTGCCATCTAGCGAAATATACTTGGGTACTGCAGCCGGCGCTGTTGGTGGAGCGCTGCTGCCATCTAGCGAAATATACTTGGGTACTGCAGCCGCCCGGTTGGTGGAGCGCTGCTGCCATCTAGCGAAATATATTTGGGTACTGCAGCCGGCCCTGTTGGTGGAGCGCTGCTGCCATCTAGCGAAATATACTTGGGTACTGCAGCCGCCCTTTTGGTGGAGCGCTGCTGCCATCTAGCGAAATATACTTGGGTACTGCAGCCGCCCGGTTTGTGGAGCGCTGCTGCCATCTAGCGAAATATATTTGGGTACTGCAGCCGGCCCTGTTGGTGGAGCGCTGCTGCCATCTAGCGAAATATACTTGGGTACTGCAGCCGCCCGGTTGGTGGAGCGCTGCTGCCATCTAGCGAAATATACTTGGGTACTGCAGCCGGCGCTGTTGGTGGAGCGCTGCTGCCATCTAGCGAAATATATTTGGGTACTGCAGCCGGCTCTGTTTGTGGAGCGCTGCTGCCATCTAGCGAAATATATTTGGGTACTGCAGTCGGCTCTGTTGGTGGAGCGCTGCTGCCATCTAGCGAAATATACTTGGGTACTTCAGCCGGGTTTAGGGTTAGGGTTAGGGTTAGACTGTTAGGGTTAGGGTTAGGGTTAGGGTTAGACTCTTAGGGTTAGACTCTTAGGGTTAGGGTTAGACTCTTACGGTTAGGGTTAGGGTTAGGGTTAGGGTTAGGGTTAGACTCTTAGGGTTAAGGTTAGACTCTTAGGGTTAGGGTTAGGGTTAGGGTTAGACTCTTAGGGTTAGGGTTAGACTCTTAGGGTTAGGGTTAAGGTTAGGGTTAGGGTTAGACTCTTAGGGTTAGGGTTAGACTCTTAGGGTTAGGGTTAGGGTTAGGGTTAGACTCTTAGGGTTAGGGTTAGGGTTAGGGTTAGACTCTTAGGGTTAGGGTTAGGGTTAGGGTTAGGGTTAGGGTTACACTCGTAGGGTTAGGGTTAGGGTTAGGGTTAGACTCTTAGGGTTAGGGTTAGACTTAGGCTCTTAGGGTTAGGGTTAGACTCAGGCTCTTAGGGTTAGGGTTAGACTCAGGCTCTTACGGTTAGGGTTAGACTCAGGCTCTTAGGGTTAGGGTTAGACACAGGCTCTTAGGGTTAGGGTCAGATTTAATACTATATATTTGTGTACTGCAGCCGCCCTTTTGGTGGAGCGCTGCTGCCATCTAGCGAAATATACTTGGGTACTGCAGCCGGCGCTGTTGGTCGAGCGCTGCTGCCATCTAGCGAAATATATTTGGGTACTGCAGCCGGCCCTGTTGGTGGAGCGCTGCTGCCATCTAGCGAAATATATTTGGGTACTGCAGCCGCCCTTTTGGTGGAGCGCTGCTGCCATCTAGCGAAATATAATTGGGTACTGCAGCCAGCTCTGTTGGTGGAGCTCTGCTGCCATCTAGCGAAATATAATTGGGTACTGCAGCCGGCCTTTTGGTGGAGCGCTGCTGCCATCTAGCGAAATGTAATTGGGTACTGCAGCCGCCCTGTTGGTGGAGCGCTGCTGCCATCTAGCGAAATATACTTGGGTACTGCAGCCGGCCGGTTGGTGGAGCGCTGCTGCCATCTAGCGAAATATATTTGGGTACTGCAGCCGGCCCTGTTGGTGGAGCGCTGCTGCCATCTAGCGAAATATATTTGGGTACTGCAGCCGCCCTTTTGGTGGAGCGCTGCTGCCATCTAGCGAAATATATTTGGGTACTGCAGCCAACTCTGTTGGTGGAGCTCTGCTGCCATCTAGCGAAATATAATTGGGTACTGCAGCCGGCCTTTTGGTGGAGCGCTGCTGCCATCTAGCGAAATGTAATTGGGTACTGCAGCCGCCCTGTTGGTGGAGCGCTGCTGCCATCTAGCGAAATATACTTGGGTACTGCAGCCGCCCGGTTGGTGGAGCGCTGCTGCCATCTAGCGAAATATATTTGGGTACTGCAGCCGGCCCTGTTGGTGGAGCGCTGCTGCCATCTAGCGAAATATACTTGGGTACTGCAGCCGCCCGGTTGGTGGAGCGCTGCTGCCATCTAGCGAAATATACTTGTGTACTTCAGCCGGGTTTAGGGTTAGGGTTAGGGTTAGACTGTTAGGGTTAGGGTTAGACTCTTAGGGTTAGACTCTTAGGGTTAGGGTTAGGTTTAGGGTTAGGGTTAGGGTTAG
Source organism: Falco punctatus (assembly GCF_963210335.1). Taxonomy (NCBI): domain Eukaryota; kingdom Metazoa; phylum Chordata; class Aves; order Falconiformes; family Falconidae; genus Falco; species Falco punctatus. Next base: position 1,161,646 of record NW_027660079.1, read on the forward strand.
ACTCTTAGGGTTAGGGTTAGACTCTTAGGGTTAGGGTTAGGGTTAGGGTTAGACTCTTAGGGTTAGGGTTAGACTCTTAGGGTTAGGGTTAGGGTTAGACTCTTAGGGTTAGGGTTAGACTCTTAGGGTTAGGGTTAGGGTTAGGGTTAGGGTTAGACTCTTAGGGTTAGGGTTAGACTCTTAGGGTTAGGGTTAGGGTTAGGGTTAGACTCTTAGGGTTAGGGTTATATTCAGATTAGGGTTAGACTCTTAGGGTTAGGGTTAGGGTTAGGGTTAGACTCTTAGGGTAAGGGTTAGACTTAGGCTCTTAGGGTTAGGGTTAGACTCAGGCTCTTAGGGTGAGGGTTAGACTCAGGCTCTTAGGGTGAGGGTTAGACTCAGGCTCTTAGGGTTAGGGTTAGACTCAGTCTCTTAGGGTTAGGGTTAGACTCAGGCTCTTAGGGTGAGGGTTAGACTCAGGCTCTTAGGGTTAGGGTTAGACTCAGGCTCTTAGGGTTAGGGTCAGACTCAGTACTATATATTTGGGTACTGCAGCCGCCCTTTTGGTGGAGCGCTGCTGCCATCTAGCGAAATATACTTGGGTATTGCAGCCGGCGCTGTTGGTGGAGCGCTGCTGCCATCTAGCGAAATATATTTGGGTACTGCAGCCGGCCCTGTTGGTGGAGCGCTGCTGCCATCTAGCGAAATATAATTGGGTACTGCAGCCGGCCCTGTTGGTGGAGCTCTGCTGCCATCTAGCGAAATATACTTGGGTACTGCAGCCGCCCGGTTGGTGGAGCGCTGCTGCCATCTAGCGAAATGTAATTGGGTACTGCAGCCGCCCGGTTGGTGGAGCGCTGCTGCCATCTAGCGAAATATACTTGGGTACTGCAGCCGGCCCTGTTGGTGGAGCGCTGCTGCCATCTAGCGAAATATACTTGGGTACTGCAGCCGCCCGGTTTGTGGAGCGCTGCTGCCATCTAGCGAAATATATTTGGGTACTGCAGCCGGCCCTGTTGGTGGAGCGCTGCTGCCATCTAGCGAAATGTAATTGGGTACTGCAGCCGCCCGGTTGGTGTAGCGCTGCTGCCATCTAGCGAAATATACTTGGGTACTGCAGCCGCCCGGTTGGTGGAGCGCTGCTGCCATCTAGCGAAATGTAATGGGGTACTGCAGCCGCCCGGTTGGTGTAGCGCTGCTGCCATCTAGCGAAATATACTTGGGTACTGCAGCCGCCCGGTTGGTGGAGCGCTGCTGCCATCTAGCGAAATATACTTGGGTACTGCAGCCGGCCCTGTTGGTGGAGCGCTGCTGCCATCTAGCGAAATATATTTGGGTACTGCAGCCGCCCTTTTGGTGGAGCGCTGCTGCCATCTAGCGAAATATATTTGGGTACTGCAGCCGGCCCTGTTGGTGGAGCTCTGCTGCCATCTAGCGAAATATACTTGGGTACTGCAGCCGCCCTTTTGGTGGAGCGCTGCTGCCATCTAGCGAAATGTAATTGGGTACTGCAGCCGCCCGGTTGGTGGAGCGCTGCTGCCATCTAGCGAAATGTAATTGGGTACTGCAGCCGGCGCTGTTGGTGGAGCGCTGCTGCCATCTAGCGAAATATACTTGGGTACTGCAGCCGCCCGGTTTGTGGAGCGCTGCTGCCATCTAGCGAAATATATTTGGGTACTGCAGCCGGCGCTGTTGGTGGAGCGCTGCTGCCATCTAGCGAAATATACTTGGGTACTGCAGCCGCCCTGTTGGTGGAGCGCTGCTGCCATCTAGCGAAATATACTTGGGTACTGCAGCCGCCCGGTTGGTGGAGCGCTGCTGCCATCTAGCGAAATATATTTGGGTACTGCAGCCGGCCCTGTTGGTGGAGCGCTGCTGCCATCTAGCGAAATATACTTGGGTACTGCAGCCGCCCGGTTGGTGGAGCGCTGCTGCCATCTAGCGAAATATACTTGGGTACTGCAGCCGGCGCTGTTGGTGGAGCGCTGCTGCCATCTAGCGAAATATACTTGGGTACTGCAGCCGCCCGGTTGTTGGAGCGCTGCTGCCATCTAGCGAAATATACTTGGGTACTGCAGCCGGCGCTGTTGGGGGAGCGCTGCTGCCATCTAGCGAAATATATTTGGGTACTGCAGCCGGCGCTGTTGGTGGAGCGCTGCTGCCATCTAGCGAAATATACTTGGGTACTGCAGCCGCCCGGTTGGTGGAGCGCTGCTGCCATCTAGCGAAATATACTTGGGTACTGCAGCCGCCCTTTTGGTGGAGCGCTGCTGCCATCTAGCGAAATATACTTGGGTACTGCAGCCGGCCCTGTTGGTGGAGCGCTGCTGCCATCTAGCGAAATATACTTGGGTACTGCAGCCGCCCGGTTGGTGGAGCGCTGCTGCCATCTAGCGAAATATACTTGGGTACTTCAGCCGGGTTTAGGGTTAGGGTTAGGGTTAGACTGTTAGGGTTAGGGTTAGACTCTTAGGGTTAGACTCTTAGGGTTAGACTCTTAGGGTTAGGGTTAGGGTTAGGGTTAGACTCTTAGGGTTAGGGTTAGACTCTTAGGGTTAGGGTTAGGGTTAGGGTTAGGGTTAGACTCTTAGGGTTAGGGTTAGACTCTTAGGGTTAGGGTTAGGGTTAGGGTTAGGGTTAGACTCTTAGGGTTAGGGTTAGACTCAGGGTTAGGGTTAGGGTTAGGGTTAGGGTTAGACTCTTAGGGTTAGGGTTAGACTCTTAGGGTTAGGGTTAGGGTTAGGGTTAGACTCTTAGGGTTAGGGTTAGGGTTAGGGTTAGGGTTAGACTGTTAGGGTTAGGGTTACGGTTAGACTCTTAGGGTTAGAGTTAGGGTTAGGGTTAGACTCTTAGGGTTAGGGTTAGACTCTAAGGGTTAGGGTTGGGGTTAGGGTTAGGGTTAGACTCTTAGGGTTAGACTCTTAGGGTTAGGGTTAGACTCTTACTGTTAGGGTTAGGGTTAGGGTTAGGGTTAGACTCTTAGGGTTAGGGTTAGACTCTTAGGGTTAGGGTTACGGTTAGGGTTAGGGTTAGACTCTTAGGGTTAGGGTTAGACTCTTACGGTTAGGGTTAGGGTTAGGCTTAGGGTTAGGCTTAGACTCTTAGGGTTAGGGTTAGACTCTTAGGGTTAGGGTTAGGGTTAGAGTTAGGGTTAGACTCTTAGGGTTAGGGTTAGACTCTTAGGGTTAGGGTTAGGGTTAGACTCTTAGGGTTAGGGTTAGACTCTTAGGGTTAGGGTTAGGGTTAGGGTTAGGGTTAGACTCTTAGGGTTAGGGTTAGACTCTTAGGGTTAGGGTTAGGGTTAGGGTTAGGGTTAGACTCTTAGGGTTAGGGTTAGACTCTTAGTGTTAGGGTTAGGGTTAGGGTTAGACTCTTAGGGTTAGGGTTAGGGTTACGGTTAGACTCTTAGGGTTAGAGTTAGGGTTAGGGTTAGACTCTTAGGGTTAGGGTTAGACTCTTAGGGTTAGGGTTGGGGTTAGGGTTAGACTCTTAGGGTTAGGGTTAGACTCTTAGGGTTAGAGTTAGGGTTAGGGTTAGGGTTAGACACTTAGGGTTAGGGTTAGGGTGAGGGTTAGACTCTTAGGGTTAGGGTTATATTCAGGGTTAGGGTTAGACTCTTAGGGTTAGGGTTAGGGTTAGGGTTAGACTCTTAGGGTAAGGGTTAGACTTAGGCTCTTAGGGTTAGGGTTAGACTCAGGCTCTTAGGGTGAGGGTTAGACTCAGGCTCTTAGGGTTAGGGTTAGACTCAGGCTCTTAGGGTGAGGGTTAGACTCAGGCTCTTAGGGTTAGGGTTAGACTCAGGCTCTTAGGGTTAGGGTCAGACTCAGTACTATATATTTGGGTACTGCAGCCGCCCTTTTGGTGGAGCGCTGCTGCCATCTAGCGAAATATACTTGGGTATTGCAGCCGGCGCTGTTGGTGGAGCGCTGCTGCCATCTAGCGAAATATATTTGGGTACTGCAGCCGGCCCTGTTGGTGGAGCGCTGCTGCCATCTAGCGAAATATAATTGGGTACTGCAGCCGCCCGGTTTGTGGAGCGCTGCTGCCATCTAGCGAAATATACTTGGGTACTGCAGCCGCCCGGTTTGTGGAGCGCTGCTGCCATCTAGCGAAATATATTTGGGTACTGCAGCCGGCGCTGTTGGTGGAGCGCTGCTGCCATCTAGCGAAATATATTTGGGTACTGCAGCCGGCTCTGTTGGTGGAGCGCTGCTGCCATCTAGCGAAATATACTTGGGTACTGCAGCCGCCCGGTTGGTGGAGCGCTGCTGCCATCTAGCGAAATGTAATGGGGTACTGCAGCCGCCCGGTTGGTGTAGCGCTGCTGCCATCTAGCGAAATATACTTGGGTACTGCAGCCGCCCGGTTGGTGGAGCGCTGCTGCCATCTAGCGAAATATACTTGGGTACTGCAGCCGGCCCTGTTGGTGGAGCGCTGCTGCCATCTAGCGAAATATATTTGGGTACTGCAGCCGCCCTTTTGGTGGAGCGCTGCTGCCATCTAGCGAAATATATTTGGGTACTGCAGCCGCCCGGTTGGTGGAGCTCTGCTGCCATCTAGCGAAATATACTTGGGTACTGCAGCCGCCCTTTTGGTGGAGCGCTGCTGCCATCTAGCGAAATGTAATTGGGTACTGCAGCCGCCCGGTTGGTGGAGCGCTGCTGCCATCTAGCGAAATATACTTGGGTACTGCAGCCGGCGCTGTTGGTGGAGCGCTGCTGCCATCTAGCGAAATATACTTGGGTACTGCAGCCGCCCGGTTGGTGGAGCGCTGCTGCCATCTAGCGAAATATAATTGGGTACTGCAGCCGGCCCTGTTGGTGGAGCGCTGCTGCCATCTAGCGAAATATACTTGGGTACTGCAGCCGGCTCTGTTGGTGGAGCGCTGCTGCCATCTAGCGAAATATACTTGGGTACTGCAGCCGCCCGGTTGGTGGAGCGCTGCTGCCATCTAGCGAAATATACTTGGGTACTTCAGCCGGGTTTAGGGTTAGGGTTAGGGTTAGACTGTTAGGGTTAGGGTTAGACTCTTAGGGTTAGACTCTTAGGGTTAGACTCTTAGGGTTAGGGTTAGGGTTAGGGTTAGACTCTTAGGGTTAGGGTTAGACTCTTAGGGTTAGGGTTAGGGTTAGGGTTAGGGTTAGACTCTTAGGGTTAGGGTTAGACTCTTAGGGTTAGGGTTAGGGTTAGGGTTAGGGTTAGACTCTTAGGGTTAGGGTTAGACTCAGGGTTAGGGTTAGGGTTAGGGTTAGGGTTAGACTCTTAGGGTTAGGGTTAGACTCTTAGGGTTAGGGTTAGGGTTAGGGTTAGACTCTTAGGGTTAGGGTTAGGGTTAGGGTTAGGGTTAGACTGTTAGGGTTAGGGTTACGGTTAGACTCTTAGGGTTAGAGTTAGGGTTAGGGTTAGACTCTTAGGGTTAGGGTTAGACTCTAAGGGTTAGGGTTGGGGTTAGGGTTAGGGTTAGACTCTTAGGGTTAGACTCTTAGGGTTAGGGTTAGACTCTTACTGTTAGGGTTAGGGTTAGGGTTAGGGTTAGACTCTTAGGGTTAGGGTTAGACTCTTAGGGTTAGGGTTACGGTTAGGGTTAGGGTTAGACTCTTAGGGTTAGGGTTAGACTCTTACGGTTAGGGTTAGGGTTAGGCTTAGGGTTAGGCTTAGACTCTTAGGGTTAGGGTTAGACTCTTAGGGTTAGGGTTAGGGTTAGAGTTAGGGTTAGACTCTTAGGGTTAGGGTTAGACTCTTAGGGTTAGGGTTAGGGTTAGACTCTTAGGGTTAGGGTTAGACTCTTAGGGTTAGGGTTAGGGTTAGGGTTAGGGTTAGACTCTTAGGGTTAGGGTTAGACTCTTAGGGTTAGGGTTAGGGTTAGGGTTAGGGTTAGACTCTTAGGGTTAGGGTTAGACTCTTAGTGTTAGGGTTAGGGTTAGGGTTAGACTCTTAGGGTTAGGGTTAGGGTTACGGTTAGACTCTTAGGGTTAGAGTTAGGGTTAGGGTTAGACTCTTAGGGTTAGGGTTAGACTCTTAGGGTTAGGGTTGGGGTTAGGGTTAGACTCTTAGGGTTAGGGTTAGACTCTTAGGGTTAGAGTTAGGGTTAGGGTTAGGGTTAGACACTTAGGGTTAGGGTTAGGGTGAGGGTTAGACTCTTAGGGTTAGGGTTATATTCAGGGTTAGGGTTAGACTCTTAGGGTTAGGGTTAGGGTTAGGGTTAGACTCTTAGGGTAAGGGTTAGACTTAGGCTCTTAGGGTTAGGGTTAGACTCAGGCTCTTAGGGTGAGGGTTAGACTCAGGCTCTTAGGGTTAGGGTTAGACTCAGGCTCTTAGGGTGAGGGTTAGACTCAGGCTCTTAGGGTTAGGGTTAGACTCAGGCTCTTAGGGTTAGGGTCAGACTCAGTACTATATATTTGGGTACTGCAGCCGCCCTTTTGGTGGAGCGCTGCTGCCATCTAGCGAAATATACTTGGGTATTGCAGCCGGCGCTGTTGGTGGAGCGCTGCTGCCATCTAGCGAAATATATTTGGGTACTGCAGCCGGCCCTGTTGGTGGAGCGCTGCTGCCATCTAGCGAAATATAATTGGGTACTGCAGCCGCCCTTTTGGTGGAGCGCTGCTGCCATCTAGCGAAATATACTTGGGTACTGCAGCCGCCCGGTTTGTGGAGCGCTGCTGCCATCTAGCGAAATATATTTGGGTACTGCAGCCGGCGCTGTTGGTGGAGCGCTGCTGCCATCTAGCGAAATATATTTGGGTACTGCAGCCGGCTCTGTTGGTGGAGCGCTGCTGCCATCTAGCGAAATATACTTGGGTACTGCAGCCGCCCGGTTGGTGGAGCGCTGCTGCCATCTAGCGAAATGTAATGGGGTACTGCAGCCGCCCGGTTGGTGTAGCGCTGCTGCCATCTAGCGAAATATACTTGGGTACTGCAGCCGCCCGGTTGGTGGAGCGCTGCTGCCATCTAGCGAAATATACTTGGGTACTGCAGCCGGCCCTGTTGGTGGAGCGCTGCTGCCATCTAGCGAAATATATTTGGGTACTGCAGCCGCCCTTTTGGTGGAGCGCTGCTGCCATCTAGCGAAATATATTTGGGTACTGCAGCCGCCCGGTTGGTGGAGCTCTGCTGCCATCTAGCGAAATATACTTGGGTACTGCAGCCGCCCTTTTGGTGGAGCGCTGCTGCCATCTAGCGAAATGTAATTGGGTACTGCAGCCGCCCGGTTGGTGGAGCGCTGCTGCCATCTAGCGAAATATACTTGGGTACTGCAGCCGGCGCTGTTGGTGGAGCGCTGCTGCCATCTAGCGAAATATACTTGGGTACTGCAGCCGCCCGGTTGGTGGAGCGCTGCTGCCATCTAGCGAAATATAATTGGGTACTGCAGCCGGCCCTGTTGGTGGAGCGCTGCTGCCATCTAGCGAAATATACTTGGGTACTGCAGCCGCCCTTTTGGTGGAGCGCTGCTGCCATCTAGCGAAATATACTTGGGTACTGCAGCCGCCCGGTTGGTGGAGCGCTGCTGCCATCTAGCGAAATATATTTGGGTACTGCAGCCGGCCCTGTTGGTGGAGCGCTGCTGCCATCTAGCGAAATATACTTGGGTACTGCAGCCGCCCGGTTGGTGGAGCGCTGCTGCCATCTAGCGAAATATACTTGGGTACTGCAGCCGGCGCTGTTGGTGGAGCGCTGCTGCCATCTAGCGAAATATATTTGGGTACTGCAGCCGGCTCTGTTTGTGGAGCGCTGCTGCCATCTAGCGAAATATATTTGGGTACTGCAGTCGGCTCTGTTGGTGGAGCGCTGCTGCCATCTAGCGAAATATACTTGGGTACTTCAGCCGGGTTTAGGGTTAGGGTTAGGGTTAGACTGTTAGGGTTAGGGTTAGGGTTAGGGTTAGACTCTTAGGGTTAGACTCTTAGGGTTAGGGTTAGACTCTTACGGTTAGGGTTAGGGTTAGGGTTAGGGTTAGGGTTAGACTCTTAGGGTTAGGGTTAGACTCTTAGGGTTAGGGTTAGGGTTAGGGTTAGACTCTTAGGGTTAGGGTTAGACTCTTAGGGTTAGGGTTAAGGTTAGGGTTAGGGTTAGACTCTTAGGGTTAGGGTTAGACTCTTAGGGTTAGGGTTAGGGTTAGGGTTAGACTCTTAGGGTTAGGGTTAGGGTTAGGGTTAGACTCTTAGGGTTAGGGTTAGGGTTAGGGTTAGGGTTACACTCTTAGGGTTAGGGTTAGGGTTAGGGTTAGACTCTTAGGGTTAGGGTTAGACTTAGGCTCTTAGGGTTAGGGTTAGACTCAGGCTCTTAGGGTTAGGGTTAGACTCAGGCTCTTACGGTTAGGGTTAGACTCAGGCTCTTAGGGTTAGGGTTAGACACAGGCTCTTAGGGTTAGGGTCAGATTTAATACTATATATTTGTGTACTGCAGCCGCCCTTTTGGTGGAGCGCTGCTGCCATCTAGCGAAATATACTTGGGTACTGCAGCCGGCGCTGTTGGTCGAGCGCTGCTGCCATCTAGCGAAATATATTTGGGTACTGCAGCCGGCCCTGTTGGTGGAGCGCTGCTGCCATCTAGCGAAATATATTTGGGTACTGCAGCCGCCCTTTTGGTGGAGCGCTGCTGCCATCTAGCGAAATATAATTGGGTACTGCAGCCAGCTCTGTTGGTGGAGCTCTGCTGCCATCTAGCGAAATATAATTGGGTACTGCAGCCGGCCTTTTGGTGGAGCGCTGCTGCCATCTAGCGAAATGTAATTGGGTACTGCAGCCGCCCTGTTGGTGGAGCGCTGCTGCCATCTAGCGAAATATACTTGGGTACTGCAGCCGCCCGGTTGGTGGAGCGCTGCTGCCATCTAGCGAAATATATTTGGGTACTGCAGCCGGCCCTGTTGGTGGAGCGCTGCTGCCATCTAGCGAAATATACTTGGGTACTGCAGCCGGCCCTGTTGGTGGAGCGCTGCTGCCATCTAGCGAAATATATTTGGGTACTGCAGCCGCCCTTTTGGTGGAGCGCTGCTGCCATCTAGCGAAATATATTTGGGTACTGCAGCCAGCTCTGTTGGTGGAGCTCTGCTGCCATCTAGCGAAATATACTTGGGTACTGCAGCCGGCCTTTTGGTGGAGCGCTGCTGCCATCTAGCGAAATGTAATTGGGTACTGCAGCCGCCCTGTTGGTGGAGCGCTGCTGCCATCTAGCGAAATATACTTGGGTACTGCAGCCGGCGCTGTTGGTGGAGCGCTGCTGCCATCTAGCGAAATATAATTGGGTACTGCAGACGGCCCTGTTGGTGGAGCGCTGCTGCCATCTAGCGAAATATACTTGGGTACTTCAGCCGGGTTTAGGGTTAGGGTTAGGGTTAGACTCTTAGGGTTAGACTCTTAGGGTTAGGGTTAGACTCTTAGGGTTAGGGTTAGGGTTAGGGTTAGGGTTAGACTCTTAGGGTTAGGGTTAGACTCTTAGGGTTAGGGTTAGGGTTAGGGTTAGACTCTTAGGGTTAGGGTTAGGGTTAGGGTTAGGGTTAGACTGTTAGGGTTAGGGTTACGGTTAGACTCTTAGGGTTAGAGTTAGGGTTAGGGTTAGACTCTTAGGGTTAGGGTTAGACTCTAAGGGTTAGGGTTGGGGTTAGGGTTAGGGTTAGACTCTTAGGGTTAGACTCTTAGGGTTAGACTCTTAGGGTTAGGGTTAGACTCTTACTGTTAGGGTTAGGGTTAGGGTTAGGGTTAGACTCTTAGGGTTAGGGTTAGACTCTTAGGGTTAGGGTTAGGGTTAGGGTTAGGGTTAGACTCTTAGGGTTAGGGTTAGACTCTTAGGGTTAGGGTTAGGGTTAGGGTTAGGCTTAGGGTTAGGCTTAGACTCTTAGGGTTAGGGTTAGACTCTTAGGGTTAGGGTTAGGGTTAGAGTTAGGGTTAGACTCTTAGGGTTAGGGTTAGACTCTTAGGGTTAGGGTTAGGGTTAGGGTTAGACTCTTAGGGTTAGGGTTAGACTCTTAGGGTTAGGGTTAGGGTTAGGGTTAGGGTTAGACTCTTAGGGTTAGGGTTAGACTCTTAGGGTTAGGGTTAGGGTTAGGGTTAGGGTTAGACTCTTAGGATTAGGGTTAGACTCTTAGGGTTAGGGTTAGGGTTAGGGTTAGACTCTTAGGGTTAGGGTTAGGGTTACGGTTAGACTCTTAGGGTTAGAGTTAGGGTTAGGGTTAGACTCTTAGGGTTAGGGTTAGACTCTTAGGGTTAGGGTTGGGGTTAGGGTTAGACTCTTAGGGTTAGGGTTAGACTCTTAGGGTTAGAGTTAGGGTTAGGGTTAGGGTTAGACACTTAGGGTTAGGGTTAGGGTGAGGGTTAGACTCTTAGGGTTAGGGTTATATTCAGGGTTAGGGTTAGACTCTTAGGGTTAGGGTTAGGGTTAGGGTTAGACTCTTAGGGTAAGGGTTAGACTTAGGCTCTTAGGGTTAGGGTTAGACTCAGGCTCTTAGGGTGAGGGTTAGACTCAGGCTCTTAGGGTTAGGGTTAGACTCAGGCTCTTAGGGTGAGGGTTAGACTCAGGCTCTTAGGGTTAGGGTTAGACTCAGGCTCTTAGGGTTAGGGTCAGACTCAGTACTATATATTTGGGTACTGCAGCCGCCCTTTTGGTGGAGCGCTGCTGCCATCTAGCGAAATATACTTGGGTATTGCAGCCGGCGCTGTTGGTGGAGCGCTGCTGCCATCTAGCGAAATATATTTGGGTACTGCAGCCGGCCCTGTTGGTGGAGCGCTGCTGCCATCTAGCGAAATATACTTGGGTACTGCAGCCGCCCGGTTTGTGGAGCGCTGCTGCCATCTAGCGAAATATATTTGGGTACTGCAGCCGGCCCTGTTGGTGGAGCGCTGCTGCCATCTAGCGAAATATACTTGGGTACTGCAGCCGCCCGGTTGGTGGAGCGCTGCTGCCATCTAGCGAAATATACTTGGGTACTGCAGCCGGCGCTGTTGGTGGAGCGCTGCTGCCATCTAGCGAAATATATTTGGGTACTGCAGCCGGCTCTGTTTGTGGAGCGCTGCTGCCATCTAGCGAAATATACTTGGGTACTGCAGTCGGCTCTGTTGGTGGAGCGCTGCTGCCATCTAGCGAAATATACTTGGGTACTTCAGCCGGGTTTAGGGTTAGGGTTAGGGTTAGACTGTTAGGGTTAGGGTTAGGGTTAGGGTTAGACTCTTAGGGTTAGACTCTTAGGGTTAGGGTTAGACTCTTACGGTTAGGGTTAGGGTTAGGGTTAGGGTTAGGGTTAGACTCTTAGGGTTAAGGTTAGACTCTTAGGGTTAGGGTTAGGGTTAGGGTTAGACTCTTAGGGTTAGGGTTAGACTCTTAGGGTTAGGGTTAAGGTTAGGGTTAGGGTTAGACTCTTAGGGTTAGGGTTAGACTCTTAGGGTTAGGGTTAGGGTTAGGGTTAGACTCTTAGGGTTAGGGTTAGGGTTAGGGTTAGACTCTTAGGGTTAGGGTTAGGGTTAGGGTTAGGGTTAGGGTTACACTCTTAGGGTTAGGGTTAGGGTTAGGGTTAGACTCTTAGGGTTAGGGTTAGACTTAGGCTCTTAGGGTTAGGGTTAGACTCAGGCTCTTAGGGTTAGGGTTAGACTCAGGCTCTTACGGTTAGGGTTAGACTCAGGCTCTTAGGGTTAGGGTTAGACACAGGCTCTTAGGGTTAGGGTCAGATTTAATACTATATATTTGTGTACTGCAGCCGCCCTTTTGGTGGAGCGCTGCTGCCATCTAGCGAAATATACTTGGGTACTGCAGCCGGCGCTGTTGGTCGAGCGCTGCTGCCATCTAGCGAAATATATTTGGGTACTGCAGCCGGCCCTGTTGGTGGAGCGCTGCTGCCATCTAGCGAAATATATTTGGGTACTGCAGCCGCCCTTTTGGTGGAGCGCTGCTGCCATCTAGCGAAATATAATTGGGTACTGCAGCCAGCTCTGTTGGTGGAGCTCTGCTGCCATCTAGCGAAATATAATTGGGTACTGCAGCCGGCCTTTTGGTGGAGCGCTGCTGCCATCTAGCGAAATGTAATTGGGTACTGCAGCCGCCCTGTTGGTGGAGCGCTGCTGCCATCTAGCGAAATATACTTGGGTACTGCAGCCGCCCGGTTGGTGGAGCGCTGCTGCCATCTAGCGAAATATATTTGGGTACTGCAGCCGGCCCTGTTGGTGGAGCGCTGCTGCCATCTAGCGAAATATACTTGGGTACTGCAGCCGCCCGGTTGGTGGAGCGCTGCTGCCATCTAGCGAAATATACTTGTGTACTTCAGCCGGGTTTAGGGTTAGGGTTAGGGTTAGACTGTTAGGGTTAGGGTTAGACTCTTAGGGTTAGACTCTTAGGGTTAGGGTTAGGTTTAGGGTTAGGGTTAGGGTTAGACTCTTAGGGTTAGGGTTAGACTCTTAGGGTTAGGGTTAGGGTTAGGGTTAGACTCTTAGGGTTAGGGTTAGACTCTTAGGGTTAGGGTTAGGGTTAGGGTTAGGGTTAGACTCTTAGGGTTAGGGTTAGACTCTTAGGGTTAGGGTTAGGGTTAGGGTTAGGGTTAGACTCTTAGGGTTAGGGTTAGACTCTTAGGGTTAGGGTTAGGGTTAGGGTTAGACTCTTAGGGTTAGGGTTATATTCAGATTAGGGTTAGACTCTTAGGGTTAGGGTTAGGGTTAGGGTTAGACTCTTAGGGTAAGGGTTAGACTTAGGCTCTTAGGGTTAGGGTTAGACTCAGGCTCTTAGGGTGAGGGTTAGACTCAGGCTCTTAGGGTGAGGGTTAGACTCAGGCTCTTAGGGTTAGGGTTAGACTCAGTCTCTTAGGGTTAGGGTTAGACTCAGGCTCTTAGGGTGAGGGTTAGACTCAGGCTCTTAGGGTTAGGGTTAGACTCAGGCTCTTAGGGTTAGGGTCAGACTCAGTACTATATATTTGGGTACTGCAGCCGCCCTTTTGGTGGAGCGCTGCTGCCATCTAGCGAAATATACTTGGGTATTGCAGCCGGCGCTGTTGGTGGAGCGCTGCTGCCATCTAGCGAAATATATTTGGGTACTGCAGCCGGCCCTGTTGGTGGAGCGCTGCTGCCATCTAGCGAAATATAATTGGGTACTGCAGCCGGCCCTGTTGGTGGAGCTCTGCTGCCATCTAGCGAAATATACTTGGGTACTGCAGCCGGCCCTGTTGGTGGAGCGCTGCTGCCATCTAGCGAAATGTAATTGGGTACTGCAGCCGCCCGGTTGGTGGAGCGCTGCTGCCATCTAGCGAAATATACTTGGGTACTGCAGCCGGCCCTGTTGGTGGAGCGCTGCTGCCATCTAGCGAAATATACTTGGGTACTGCAGCCGCCCGGTTTGTGGAGCGCTGCTGCCATCTAGCGAAATATATTTGGGTACTGCAGCCGGCCCTGTTGGTGGAGCGCTGCTGCCATCTAGCGAAATGTAATTGGGTACTGCAGCCGCCCGGTTGGTGTAGCGCTGCTGCCATCTAGCGAAATATACTTGGGTACTGCAGCCGCCCGGTTGGTGGAGCGCTGCTGCCATCTAGCGAAATGTAATGGGGTACTGCAGCCGCCCGGTTGGTGTAGCGCTGCTGCCATCTAGCGAAATATACTTGGGTACTGCAGCCGCCCGGTTGGTGGAGCGCTGCTGCCATCTAGCGAAATATACTTGGGTACTGCAGCCGGCCCTGTTGGTGGAGCGCTGCTGCCATCTAGCGAAATATATTTGGGTACTGCAGCCGCCCTTTTGGTGGAGCGCTGCTGCCATCTAGCGAAATATATTTGGGTACTGCAGCCGGCCCTGTTGGTGGAGCTCTGCTGCCATCTAGCGAAATATACTTGGGTACTGCAGCCGCCCTTTTGGTGGAGCGCTGCTGCCATCTAGCGAAATGTAATTGGGTACTGCAGCCGCCCGGTTGGTGGAGCGCTGCTGCCATCTAGCGAAATGTAATTGGGTACTGCAGCCGGCGCTGTTGGTGGAGCGCTGCTGCCATCTAGCGAAATATACTTGGGTACTGCAGCCGCCCGGTTTGTGGAGCGCTGCTGCCATCTAGCGAAATATATTTGGGTACTGCAGCCGGCGCTGTTGGTGGAGCGCTGCTGCCATCTAGCGAAATATACTTGGGTACTGCAGCCGCCCTGTTGGTGGAGCGCTGCTGCCATCTAGCGAAATATACTTGGGTACTGCAGCCGCCCGGTTGGTGGAGCGCTGCTGCCATCTAGCGAAATATATTTGGGTACTGCAGCCGGCCCTGTTGGTGGAGCGCTGCTGCCATCTAGCGAAATATACTTGGGTACTGCAGCCGCCCGGTTGGTGGAGCGCTGCTGCCATCTAGCGAAATATACTTGGGTACTGCAGCCGGCCCTGTTGGTGGAGCGCTGCTGCCATCTAGCGAAATATACTTGGGTACTGCAGCCGCCCGGTTGGTGGAGCGCTGCTGCCATCTAGCGAAATATACTTGGGTACTGCAGCCGGCGCTGTTGGTGGAGCGCTGCTGCCATCTAGCGAAATATATTTGGGTACTGCAGCCGGCTCTGTTTGTGGAGCGCTGCTGCCATCTAGCGAAATATATTTGGGTACTGCAGTCGGCTCTGTTGGTGGAGCGCTGCTGCCATCTAGCGAAATATACTTGGGTACTTCAGCCGGGTTTAGGGTTAGGGTTAGGGTTAGACTGTTAGGGTTAGGGTTAGGGTTAGGGTTAGACTCTTAGGGTTAGACTCTTAGGGTTAGGGTTAGACTCTTACGGTTAGGGTTAGGGTTAGGGTTAGGGTTAGGGTTAGACTCTTAGGGTTAAGGTTAGACTCTTAGGGTTAGGGTTAGGGTTAGGGTTAGACTCTTAGGGTTAGGGTTAGACTCTTAGGGTTAGGGTTAAGGTTAGGGTTAGGGTTAGACTCTTAGGGTTAGGGTTAGACTCTTAGGGTTAGGGTTAGGGTTAGGGTTAGACTCTTAGGGTTAGGGTTAGGGTTAGGGTTAGACTCTTAGGGTTAGGGTTAGGGTTAGGGTTAGGGTTAGGGTTACACTCTTAGGGTTAGGGTTAGGGTTAGGGTTAGACTCTTAGGGTTAGGGTTAGACTTAGGCTCTTAGGGTTAGGGTTAGACTCAGGCTCTTAGGGTTAGGGTTAGACTCAGGCTCTTACGGTTAGGGTTAGACTCAGGCTCTTAGGGTTAGGGTTAGACACAGGCTCTTAGGGTTAGGGTCAGATTTAATACTATATATTTGTGTACTGCAGCCGCCCTTTTGGTGGAGCGCTGCTGCCATCTAGCGAAATATACTTGGGTACTGCAGCCGGCGCTGTTGGTCGAGCGCTGCTGCCATCTAGCGAAATATATTTGGGTACTGCAGCCGGCCCTGTTGGTGGAGCGCTGCTGCCATCTAGCGAAATATATTTGGGTACTGCAGCCGCCCTTTTGGTGGAGCGCTGCTGCCATCTAGCGAAATATAATTGGGTACTGCAGCCAGCTCTGTTGGTGGAGCTCTGCTGCCATCTAGCGAAATATAATTGGGTACTGCAGCCGGCCTTTTGGTGGAGCGCTGCTGCCATCTAGCGAAATGTAATTGGGTACTGCAGCCGCCCTGTTGGTGGAGCGCTGCTGCCATCTAGCGAAATATACTTGGGTACTGCAGCCGGCCGGTTGGTGGAGCGCTGCTGCCATCTAGCGAAATATATTTGGGTACTGCAGCCGGCCCTGTTGGTGGAGCGCTGCTGCCATCTAGCGAAATATACTTGGGTACTGCAGCCGGCCCTGTTGGTGGAGCGCTGCTGCCATCTAGCGAAATATATTTGGGTACTGCAGCCGCCCTTTTGGTGGAGCGCTGCTGCCATCTAGCGAAATATATTTGGGTACTGCAGCCAGCTCTGTTGGTGGAGCTCTGCTGCCATCTAGCGAAATATAATTGGGTACTGCAGCCGGCCTTTTGGTGGAGCGCTGCTGCCATCTAGCGAAATGTAATTGGGTACTGCAGCCGCCCTGTTGGTGGAGCGCTGCTGCCATCTAGCGAAATATACTTGGGTACTGCAGCCGCCCGGTTGGTGGAGCGCTGCTGCCATCTAGCGAAATATATTTGGGTACTGCAGCCGGCCCTGTTGGTGGAGCGCTGCTGCCATCTAGCGAAATATACTTGGGTACTGCAGCCGCCCGGTTGGTGGAGCGCTGCTGCCATCTAGCGAAATATACTTGTGTACTTCAGCCGGGTTTAGGGTTAGGGTTAGGGTTAGACTGTTAGGGTTAGGGTTAGACTCTTAGGGTTAGACTCTTAGGGTTAGGGTTAGGTTTAGGGTTAGGGTTAGGGTTAGACTCTTAGGGTTAGGGTTAGACTCTTAGGGTTAGGGTTAGGGTTAGGGTTAGACTCTTAGGGTTAGGGTTAGACTCTTAGGGTTAGGGTTAGGGTTAGGGTTAGGGTTAGACTCTTAGGGTTAGGGTTAGACTCTTAGGGTTAGGGTTAGGGTTAGGGTTAGGGTTAGACTCTTAGGGTTAGGGTTAGACTCTTAGGGTTAGGGTTAGGGTTAGGGTTAGACTCTTAGGGTTAGGGTTATATTCAGATTAGGGTTAGACTCTTAGGGTTAGGGTTAGGGTTAGGGTTAGACTCTTAGGGTAAGGGTTAGACTTAGGCTCTTAGGGTTAGGGTTAGACTCAGGCTCTTAGGGTGAGGGTTAGACTCAGGCTCTTAGGGTGAGGGTTAGACTCAGGCTCTTAGGGTTAGGGTTAGACTCAGTCTCTTAGGGTTAGGGTTAGACTCAGGCTCTTAGGGTGAGGGTTAGACTCAGGCTCTTAGGGTTAGGGTTAGACTCAGGCTCTTAGGGTTAGGGTCAGACTCAGTACTATATATTTGGGTACTGCAGCCGCCCTTTTGGTGGAGCGCTGCTGCCATCTAGCGAAATATACTTGGGTATTGCAGCCGGCGCTGTTGGTGGAGCGCTGCTGCCATCTAGCGAAATATATTTGGGTACTGCAGCCGGCCCTGTTGGTGGAGCGCTGCTGCCATCTAGCGAAATATAATTGGGTACTGCAGCCGGCCCTGTTGGTGGAGCTCTGCTGCCATCTAGCGAAATATACTTGGGTACTGCAGCCGCCCGGTTGGTGGAGCGCTGCTGCCATCTAGCGAAATGTAATTGGGTACTGCAGCCGCCCGGTTGGTGGAGCGCTGCTGCCATCTAGCGAAATATACTTGGGTACTGCAGCCGGCCCTGTTGGTGGAGCGCTGCTGCCATCTAGCGAAATATACTTGGGTACTGCAGCCGCCCGGTTTGTGGAGCGCTGCTGCCATCTAGCGAAATATATTTGGGTACTGCAGCCGGCCCTGTTGGTGGAGCGCTGCTGCCATCTAGCGAAATGTAATTGGGTACTGCAGCCGCCCGGTTGGTGTAGCGCTGCTGCCATCTAGCGAAATATACTTGGGTACTGCAGCCGCCCGGTTGGTGGAGCGCTGCTGCCATCTAGCGAAATGTAATGGGGTACTGCAGCCGCCCGGTTGGTGTAGCGCTGCTGCCATCTAGCGAAATATACTTGGGTACTGCAGCCGCCCGGTTGGTGGAGCGCTGCTGCCATCTAGCGAAATATACTTGGGTACTGCAGCCGGCCCTGTTGGTGGAGCGCTGCTGCCATCTAGCGAAATATATTTGGGTACTGCAGCCGCCCTTTTGGTGGAGCGCTGCTGCCATCTAGCGAAATATATTTGGGTACTGCAGCCGGCCCTGTTGGTGGAGCTCTGCTGCCATCTAGCGAAATATACTTGGGTACTGCAGCCGCCCTTTTGGTGGAGCGCTGCTGCCATCTAGCGAAATGTAATTGGGTACTGCAGCCGCCCGGTTGGTGGAGCGCTGCTGCCATCTAGCGAAATGTAATTGGGTACTGCAGCCGGCGCTGTTGGTGGAGCGCTGCTGCCATCTAGCGAAATATACTTGGGTACTGCAGCCGCCCGGTTTGTGGAGCGCTGCTGCCATCTAGCGAAATATATTTGGGTACTGCAGCCGGCGCTGTTGGTGGAGCGCTGCTGCCATCTAGCGAAATATACTTGGGTACTGCAGCCGCCCTGTTGGTGGAGCGCTGCTGCCATCTAGCGAAATATACTTGGGTACTGCAGCCGCCCGGTTGGTGGAGCGCTGCTGCCATCTAGCGAAATATATTTGGGTACTGCAGCCGGCCCTGTTGGTGGAGCGCTGCTGCCATCTAGCGAAATATACTTGGGTACTGCAGCCGCCCGGTTGGTGGAGCGCTGCTGCCATCTAGCGAAATATACTTGGGTACTGCAGCCGGCGCTGTTGGTGGAGCGCTGCTGCCATCTAGCGAAATATACTTGGGTACTGCAGCCGCCCGGTTGTTGGAGCGCTGCTGCCATCTAGCGAAATATACTTGGGTACTGCAGCCGGCGCTGTTGGGGGAGCGCTGCTGCCATCTAGCGAAATATATTTGGGTACTGCAGCCGGCGCTGTTGGTGGAGCGCTGCTGCCATCTAGCGAAATATACTTGGGTACTGCAGCCGCCCGGTTGGTGGAGCGCTGCTGCCATCTAGCGAAATATACTTGGGTACTGCAGCCGCCCTTTTGGTGGAGCGCTGCTGCCATCTAGCGAAATATACTTGGGTACTGCAGCCGGCCCTGTTGGTGGAGCGCTGCTGCCATCTAGCGAAATATACTTGGGTACTGCAGCCGCCCGGTTGGTGGAGCGCTGCTGCCATCTAGCGAAATATACTTGGGTACTTCAGCCGGGTTTAGGGTTAGGGTTAGGGTTAGACTGTTAGGGTTAGGGTTAGACTCTTAGGGTTAGACTCTTAGGGTTAGACTCTTAGGGTTAGGGTTAGGGTTAGGGTTAGACTCTTAGGGTTAGGGTTAGACTCTTAGGGTTAGGGTTAGGGTTAGGGTTAGGGTTAGACTCTTAGGGTTAGGGTTAGACTCTTAGGGTTAGGGTTAGGGTTAGGGTTAGGGTTAGACTCTTAGGGTTAGGGTTAGACTCAGGGTTAGGGTTAGGGTTAGGGTTAGGGTTAGACTCTTAGGGTTAGGGTTAGACTCTTAGGGTTAGGGTTAGGGTTAGGGTTAGACTCTTAGGGTTAGGGTTAGGGTTAGGGTTAGGGTTAGACTGTTAGGGTTAGGGTTACGGTTAGACTCTTAGGGTTAGAGTTAGGGTTAGGGTTAGACTCTTAGGGTTAGGGTTAGACTCTAAGGGTTAGGGTTGGGGTTAGGGTTAGGGTTAGACTCTTAGGGTTAGACTCTTAGGGTTAGGGTTAGACTCTTACTGTTAGGGTTAGGGTTAGGGTTAGGGTTAGACTCTTAGGGTTAGGGTTAGACTCTTAGGGTTAGGGTTACGGTTAGGGTTAGGGTTAGACTCTTAGGGTTAGGGTTAGACTCTTACGGTTAGGGTTAGGGTTAGGCTTAGGGTTAGGCTTAGACTCTTAGGGTTAGGGTTAGACTCTTAGGGTTAGGGTTAGGGTTAGAGTTAGGGTTAGACTCTTAGGGTTAGGGTTAGACTCTTAGGGTTAGGGTTAGGGTTAGACTCTTAGGGTTAGGGTTAGACTCTTAGGGTTAGGGTTAGGGTTAGGGTTAGGGTTAGACTCTTAGGGTTAGGGTTAGACTCTTAGGGTTAGGGTTAGGGTTAGGGTTAGGGTTAGACTCTTAGGGTTAGGGTTAGACTCTTAGTGTTAGGGTTAGGGTTAGGGTTAGACTCTTAGGGTTAGGGTTAGGGTTACGGTTAGACTCTTAGGGTTAGAGTTAGGGTTAGGGTTAGACTCTTAGGGTTAGGGTTAGACTCTTAGGGTTAGGGTTGGGGTTAGGGTTAGACTCTTAGGGTTAGGGTTAGACTCTTAGGGTTAGAGTTAGGGTTAGGGTTAGGGTTAGACACTTAGGGTTAGGGTTAGGGTGAGGGTTAGACTCTTAGGGTTAGGGTTATATTCAGGGTTAGGGTTAGACTCTTAGGGTTAGGGTTAGGGTTAGGGTTAGACTCTTAGGGTAAGGGTTAGACTTAGGCTCTTAGGGTTAGGGTTAGACTCAGGCTCTTAGGGTGAGGGTTAGACTCAGGCTCTTAGGGTTAGGGTTAGACTCAGGCTCTTAGGGTGAGGGTTAGACTCAGGCTCTTAGGGTTAGGGTTAGACTCAGGCTCTTAGGGTTAGGGTCAGACTCAGTACTATATATTTGGGTACTGCAGCCGCCCTTTTGGTGGAGCGCTGCTGCCATCTAGCGAAATATACTTGGGTATTGCAGCCGGCGCTGTTGGTGGAGCGCTGCTGCCATCTAGCGAAATATATTTGGGTACTGCAGCCGGCCCTGTTGGTGGAGCGCTGCTGCCATCTAGCGAAATATAATTGGGTACTGCAGCCGCCCTTTTGGTGGAGCGCTGCTGCCATCTAGCGAAATATACTTGGGTACTGCAGCCGCCCGGTTTGTGGAGCGCTGCTGCCATCTAGCGAAATATATTTGGGTACTGCAGCCGGCGCTGTTGGTGGAGCGCTGCTGCCATCTAGCGAAATATATTTGGGTACTGCAGCCGGCTCTGTTGGTGGAGCGCTGCTGCCATCTAGCGAAATATACTTGGGTACTGCAGCCGCCCGGTTGGTGGAGCGCTGCTGCCATCTAGCGAAATGTAATGGGGTACTGCAGCCGCCCGGTTGGTGTAGCGCTGCTGCCATCTAGCGAAATATACTTGGGTACTGCAGCCGCCCGGTTGGTGGAGCGCTGCTGCCATCTAGCGAAATATACTTGGGTACTGCAGCCGGCCCTGTTGGTGGAGCGCTGCTGCCATCTAGCGAAATATATTTGGGTACTGCAGCCGCCCTTTTGGTGGAGCGCTGCTGCCATCTAGCGAAATATATTTGGGTACTGCAGCCGCCCGGTTGGTGGAGCTCTGCTGCCATCTAGCGAAATATACTTGGGTACTGCAGCCGCCCTTTTGGTGGAGCGCTGCTGCCATCTAGCGAAATGTAATTGGGTACTGCAGCCGCCCGGTTGGTGGAGCGCTGCTGCCATCTAGCGAAATATACTTGGGTACTGCAGCCGGCGCTGTTGGTGGAGCGCTGCTGCCATCTAGCGAAATATACTTGGGTACTGCAGCCGCCCGGTTGGTGGAGCGCTGCTGCCATCTAGCGAAATATAATTGGGTACTGCAGCCGGCCCTGTTGGTGGAGCGCTGCTGCCATCTAGCGAAATATACTTGGGTACTGCAGCCGCCCTTTTGGTGGAGCGCTGCTGCCATCTAGCGAAATATACTTGGGTACTGCAGCCGCCCGGTTGGTGGAGCGCTGCTGCCAACTAGCGAAATATATTTGGGTACTGCAGCCGGCCCTGTTGGTGGAGCGCTGCTGCCATCTAGCGAAATATACTTGGGTACTGCAGCCGCCCGGTTGGTGGAGCGCTGCTGCCATCTAGCGAAATATACTTGGGTACTGCAGCCGGCGCTGTTGGTGGAGCGCTGCTGCCATCTAGCGAAATATATTTGGGTACTGCAGCCGGCTCTGTTTGTGGAGCGCTGCTGCCATCTAGCGAAATATATTTGGGTACTGCAGTCGGCTCTGTTGGTGGAGCGCTGCTGCCATCTAGCGAAATATACTTGGGTACTTCAGCCGGGTTTAGGGTTAGGGTTAGGGTTAGACTGTTAGGGTTAGGGTTAGGGTTAGGGTTAGACTCTTAGGGTTAGACTCTTAGGGTTAGGGTTAGACTCTTACGGTTAGGGTTAGGGTTAGGGTTAGGGTTAGGGTTAGACTCTTAGGGTTAGGGTTAGACTCTTAGGGTTAGGGTTAGGGTTAGGGTTAGACTCTTAGGGTTAGGGTTAGACTCTTAGGGTTAGGGTTAAGGTTAGGGTTAGGGTTAGACTCTTAGGGTTAGGGTTAGACTCTTAGGGTTAGGGTTAGGGTTAGGGTTAGACTCTTAGGGTTAGGGTTAGGGTTAGGGTTAGACTCTTAGGGTTAGGGTTAGGGTTAGGGTTAGGGTTACACTCTTAGGGTTAGGGTTAGGGTTAGGGTTAGACTCTTAGGGTTAGGGTTAGACTTAGGCTCTTAGGGTTAGGGTTAGACTCAGGCTCTTAGGGTTAGGGTTAGACTCAGGCTCTTACGGTTAGGGTTAGACTCAGGCTCTTAGGGTTAGGGTTAGACACAGGCTCTTAGGGTTAGGGTCAGATTTAATACTATATATTTGTGTACTGCAGCCGCCCTTTTGGTGGAGCGCTGCTGCCATCTAGCGAAATATACTTGGGTACTGCAGCCGGCGCTGTTGGTCGAGCGCTGCTGCCATCTAGCGAAATATATTTGGGTACTGCAGCCGGCCCTGTTGGTGGAGCGCTGCTGCCATCTAGCGAAATATATTTGGGTACTGCAGCCGCCCTTTTGGTGGAGCGCTGCTGCCATCTAGCGAAATATAATTGGGTACTGCAGCCAGCTCTGTTGGTGGAGCTCTGCTGCCATCTAGCGAAATATAATTGGGTACTGCAGCCGGCCTTTTGGTGGAGCGCTGCTGCCATCTAGCGAAATGTAATTGGGTACTGCAGCCGCCCTGTTGGTGGAGCGCTGCTGCCATCTAGCGAAATATACTTGGGTACTGCAGCCGCCCGGTTGGTGGAGCGCTGCTGCCATCTAGCGAAATATATTTGGGTACTGCAGCCGGCCCTGTTGGTGGAGCGCTGCTGCCATCTAGCGAAATATACTTGGGTACTGCAGCCGGCCCTGTTGGTGGAGCGCTGCTGCCATCTAGCGAAATATATTTGGGTACTGCAGCCGCCCTTTTGGTGGAGCGCTGCTGCCATCTAGCGAAATATATTTGGGTACTGCAGCCAGCTCTGTTGGTGGAGCTCTGCTGCCATCTAGCGAAATATACTTGGGTACTGCAGCCGGCCTTTTGGTGGAGCGCTGCTGCCATCTAGCGAAATGTAATTGGGTACTGCAGCCGCCCTGTTGGTGGAGCGCTGCTGCCATCTAGCGAAATATACTTGGGTACTGCAGCCGGCGCTGTTGGTGGAGCGCTGCTGCCATCTAGCGAAATATAATTGGGTACTGCAGACGGCCCTGTTGGTGGAGCGCTGCTGCCATCTAGCGAAATATACTTGGGTACTTCAGCCGGGTTTAGGGTTAGGGTTAGGGTTAGACTCTTAGGGTTAGACTCTTAGGGTTAGGGTTAGACTCTTAGGGTTAGGGTTAGGGTTAGGGTTAGGGTTAGACTCTTAGGGTTAGGGTTAGACTCTTAGGGTTAGGGTTAGGGTTAGGGTTAGACTCTTAGGGTTAGGGTTAGGGTTAGGGTTAGGGTTAGACTGTTAGGGTTAGGGTTACGGTTAGACTCTTAGGGTTAGAGTTAGGGTTAGGGTTAGACTCTTAGGGTTAGGGTTAGACTCTAAGGGTTAGGGTTGGGGTTAGGGTTAGGGTTAGACTCTTAGGGTTAGACTCTTAGGGTTAGACTCTTAGGGTTAGGGTTAGACTCTTACTGTTAGGGTTAGGGTTAGGGTTAGGGTTAGACTCTTAGGGTTAGGGTTAGACTCTTAGGGTTAGGGTTAGGGTTAGGGTTAGGGTTAGACTCTTAGGGTTAGGGTTAGACTCTTAGGGTTAGGGTTAGGGTTAGGGTTAGGCTTAGGGTTAGGCTTAGACTCTTAGGGTTAGGGTTAGACTCTTAGGGTTAGGGTTAGGGTTAGAGTTAGGGTTAGACTCTTAGGGTTAGGGTTAGACTCTTAGGGTTAGGGTTAGGGTTAGGGTTAGACTCTTAGGGTTAGGGTTAGACTCTTAGGGTTAGGGTTAGGGTTAGGGTTAGGGTTAGACTCTTAGGGTTAGGGTTAGACTCTTAGGGTTAGGGTTAGGGTTAGGGTTAGGGTTAGACTCTTAGGATTAGGGTTAGACTCTTAGGGTTAGGGTTAGGGTTAGGGTTAGACTCTTAGGGTTAGGGTTAGGGTTACGGTTAGACTCTTAGGGTTAGAGTTAGGGTTAGGGTTAGACTCTTAGGGTTAGGGTTAGACTCTTAGGGTTAGGGTTGGGGTTAGGGTTAGACTCTTAGGGTTAGGGTTAGACTCTTAGGGTTAGAGTTAGGGTTAGGGTTAGGGTTAGACACTTAGGGTTAGGGTTAGGGTGAGGGTTAGACTCTTAGGGTTAGGGTTATATTCAGGGTTAGGGTTAGACTCTTAGGGTTAGGGTTAGGGTTAGGGTTAGACTCTTAGGGTAAGGGTTAGACTTAGGCTCTTAGGGTTAGGGTTAGACTCAGGCTCTTAGGGTGAGGGTTAGACTCAGGCTCTTAGGGTTAGGGTTAGACTCAGGCTCTTAGGGTGAGGGTTAGACTCAGGCTCTTAGGGTTAGGGTTAGACTCAGGCTCTTAGGGTTAGGGTCAGACTCAGTACTATATATTTGGGTACTGCAGCCGCCCTTTTGGTGGAGCGCTGCTGCCATCTAGCGAAATATACTTGGGTATTGCAGCCGGCGCTGTTGGTGGAGCGCTGCTGCCATCTAGCGAAATATATTTGGGTACTGCAGCCGGCCCTGTTGGTGGAGCGCTGCTGCCATCTAGCGAAATATACTTGGGTACTGCAGCCGCCCGGTTTGTGGAGCGCTGCTGCCATCTAGCGAAATATATTTGGGTACTGCAGCCGGCCCTGTTGGTGGAGCGCTGCTGCCATCTAGCGAAATATACTTGGGTACTGCAGCCGCCCGGTTGGTGGAGCGCTGCTGCCATCTAGCGAAATATACTTGGGTACTGCAGCCGGCGCTGTTGGTGGAGCGCTGCTGCCATCTAGCGAAATATATTTGGGTACTGCAGCCGGCTCTGTTTGTGGAGCGCTGCTGCCATCTAGCGAAATATATTTGGGTACTGCAGTCGGCTCTGTTGGTGGAGCGCTGCTGCCATCTAGCGAAATATACTTGGGTACTTCAGCCGGGTTTAGGGTTAGGGTTAGGGTTAGACTGTTAGGGTTAGGGTTAGGGTTAGGGTTAGACTCTTAGGGTTAGACTCTTAGGGTTAGGGTTAGACTCTTACGGTTAGGGTTAGGGTTAGGGTTAGGGTTAGGGTTAGACTCTTAGGGTTAAGGTTAGACTCTTAGGGTTAGGGTTAGGGTTAGGGTTAGACTCTTAGGGTTAGGGTTAGACTCTTAGGGTTAGGGTTAAGGTTAGGGTTAGGGTTAGACTCTTAGGGTTAGGGTTAGACTCTTAGGGTTAGGGTTAGGGTTAGGGTTAGACTCTTAGGGTTAGGGTTAGGGTTAGGGTTAGACTCTTAGGGTTAGGGTTAGGGTTAGGGTTAGGGTTAGGGTTACACTCTTAGGGTTAGGGTTAGGGTTAGGGTTAGACTCTTAGGGTTAGGGTTAGACTTAGGCTCTTAGGGTTAGGGTTAGACTCAGGCTCTTAGGGTTAGGGTTAGACTCAGGCTCTTACGGTTAGGGTTAGACTCAGGCTCTTAGGGTTAGGGTTAGACACAGGCTCTTAGGGTTAGGGTCAGATTTAATACTATATATTTGTGTACTGCAGCCGCCCTTTTGGTGGAGCGCTGCTGCCATCTAGCGAAATATACTTGGGTACTGCAGCCGGCGCTGTTGGTCGAGCGCTGCTGCCATCTAGCGAAATATATTTGGGTACTGCAGCCGGCCCTGTTGGTGGAGCGCTGCTGCCATCTAGCGAAATATATTTGGGTACTGCAGCCGCCCTTTTGGTGGAGCGCTGCTGCCATCTAGCGAAATATAATTGGGTACTGCAGCCAGCTCTGTTGGTGGAGCTCTGCTGCCATCTAGCGAAATATAATTGGGTACTGCAGCCGGCCTTTTGGTGGAGCGCTGCTGCCATCTAGCGAAATGTAATTGGGTACTGCAGCCGCCCTGTTGGTGGAGCGCTGCTGCCATCTAGCGAAATATACTTGGGTACTGCAGCCGGCCGGTTGGTGGAGCGCTGCTGCCATCTAGCGAAATATATTTGGGTACTGCAGCCGGCCCTGTTGGTGGAGCGCTGCTGCCATCTAGCGAAATATACTTGGGTACTGCAGCCGGCCCTGTTGGTGGAGCGCTGCTGCCATCTAGCGAAATATATTTGGGTACTGCAGCCGCCCTTTTGGTGGAGCGCTGCTGCCATCTAGCGAAATATATTTGGGTACTGCAGCCAGCTCTGTTGGTGGAGCTCTGCTGCCATCTAGCGAAATATAATTGGGTACTGCAGCCGGCCTTTTGGTGGAGCGCTGCTGCCATCTAGCGAAATGTAATTGGGTACTGCAGCCGCCCTGTTGGTGGAGCGCTGCTGCCATCTAGCGAAATATACTTGGGTACTGCAGCCGCCCGGTTGGTGGAGCGCTGCTGCCATCTAGCGAAATATATTTGGGTACTGCAGCCGGCCCTGTTGGTGGAGCGCTGCTGCCATCTAGCGAAATATACTTGGGTACTGCAGCCGCCCGGTTGGTGGAGCGCTGCTGCCATCTAGCGAAATATACTTGTGTACTTCAGCCGGGTTTAGGGTTAGGGTTAGGGTTAGACTGTTAGGGTTAGGGTTAGACTCTTAGGGTTAGACTCTTAGGGTTAGGGTTAGGTTTAGGGTTAGGGTTAGGGTTAGACTCTTAGGGTTAGGGTTAGACTCTTAGGGTTAGGGTTAGGGTTAGGGTTAGACTCTTAGGGTTAGGGTTAGACTCTTAGGGTTAGGGTTAGGGTTAGGGTTAGGGTTAGACTCTTAGGGTTAGGGTTAGACTCTTAGGGTTAGGGTTAGGGTTAGGGTTAGGGTTAGACTCTTAGGGTTAGGGTTAGACTCTTAGGGTTAGGGTTAGGGTTAGGGTTAGACTCTTAGGGTTAGGGTTATATTCAGATTAGGGTTAGACTCTTAGGGTTAGGGTTAGGGTTAGGGTTAGACTCTTAGGGTAAGGGTTAGACTTAGGCTCTTAGGGTTAGGGTTAGACTCAGGCTCTTAGGGTGAGGGTTAGACTCAGGCTCTTAGGGTGAGGGTTAGACTCAGGCTCTTAGGGTTAGGGTTAGACTCAGTCTCTTAGGGTTAGGGTTAGACTCAGGCTCTTAGGGTGAGGGTTAGACTCAGGCTCTTAGGGTTAGGGTTAGACTCAGGCTCTTAGGGTTAGGGTCAGACTCAGTACTATATATTTGGGTACTGCAGCCGCCCTTTTGGTGGAGCGCTGCTGCCATCTAGCGAAATATACTTGGGTATTGCAGCCGGCGCTGTTGGTGGAGCGCTGCTGCCATCTAGCGAAATATATTTGGGTACTGCAGCCGGCCCTGTTGGTGGAGCGCTGCTGCCATCTAGCGAAATATAATTGGGTACTGCAGCCGGCCCTGTTGGTGGAGCTCTGCTGCCATCTAGCGAAATATACTTGGGTACTGCAGCCGCCCGGTTGGTGGAGCGCTGCTGCCATCTAGCGAAATGTAATTGGGTACTGCAGCCGCCCGGTTGGTGGAGCGCTGCTGCCATCTAGCGAAATATACTTGGGTACTGCAGCCGGCCCTGTTGGTGGAGCGCTGCTGCCATCTAGCGAAATATACTTGGGTACTGCAGCCGCCCGGTTTGTGGAGCGCTGCTGCCATCTAGCGAAATATATTTGGGTACTGCAGCCGGCCCTGTTGGTGGAGCGCTGCTGCCATCTAGCGAAATGTAATTGGGTACTGCAGCCGCCCGGTTGGTGTAGCGCTGCTGCCATCTAGCGAAATATACTTGGGTACTGCAGCCGCCCGGTTGGTGGAGCGCTGCTGCCATCTAGCGAAATGTAATGGGGTACTGCAGCCGCCCGGTTGGTGTAGCGCTGCTGCCATCTAGCGAAATATACTTGGGTACTGCAGCCGCCCGGTTGGTGGAGCGCTGCTGCCATCTAGCGAAATATACTTGGGTACTGCAGCCGGCCCTGTTGGTGGAGCGCTGCTGCCATCTAGCGAAATATATTTGGGTACTGCAGCCGCCCTTTTGGTGGAGCGCTGCTGCCATCTAGCGAAATATATTTGGGTACTGCAGCCGGCCCTGTTGGTGGAGCTCTGCTGCCATCTAGCGAAATATACTTGGGTACTGCAGCCGCCCTTTTGGTGGAGCGCTGCTGCCATCTAGCGAAATGTAATTGGGTACTGCAGCCGCCCGGTTGGTGGAGCGCTGCTGCCATCTAGCGAAATGTAATTGGGTACTGCAGCCGGCGCTGTTGGTGGAGCGCTGCTGCCATCTAGCGAAATATACTTGGGTACTGCAGCCGCCCGGTTTGTGGAGCGCTGCTGCCATCTAGCGAAATATATTTGGGTACTGCAGCCGGCGCTGTTGGTGGAGCGCTGCTGCCATCTAGCGAAATATACTTGGGTACTGCAGCCGCCCTGTTGGTGGAGCGCTGCTGCCATCTAGCGAAATATACTTGGGTACTGCAGCCGCCCGGTTGGTGGAGCGCTGCTGCCATCTAGCGAAATATATTTGGGTACTGCAGCCGGCCCTGTTGGTGGAGCGCTGCTGCCATCTAGCGAAATATACTTGGGTACTGCAGCCGCCCGGTTGGTGGAGCGCTGCTGCCATCTAGCGAAATATACTTGGGTACTGCAGCCGGCCCTGTTGGTGGAGCGCTGCTGCCATCTAGCGAAATATACTTGGGTACTGCAGCCGCCCGGTTGGTGGAGCGCTGCTGCCATCTAGCGAAATATACTTGGGTACTGCAGCCGGCGCTGTTGGGGGAGCGCTGCTGCCATCTAGCGAAATATATTTGGGTACTGCAGCCGGCGCTGTTGGTGGAGCGCTGCTGCCATCTAGCGAAATATACTTGGGTACTGCAGCCGCCCTGTTGGTGGAGCGCTGCTGCCATCTAGCGAAATATACTTGGGTACTGCAGCCGCCCTTTTGGTGGAGCGCTGCTGCCATCTAGCGAAATATATTTGGGTACTGCAGCCGGCCCTGTTGGTGGAGCGCTGCTGCCATCTAGCGAAATATACTTGGGTACTGCAGCCGCCCGGTTGGTGGAGCGCTGCTGCCATCTAGCGAAATATACTTGGGTACTTCAGCCGGGTTTAGGGTTAGGGTTAGGGTTAGACTGTTAGGGTTAGGGTTAGACTCTTAGGGTTAGACTCTTAGGGTTAGACTCTTAGGGTTAGGGTTAGGGTTAGGGTTAGACTCTTAGGGTTAGGGTTAGACTCTTAGGGTTAGGGTTAGGGTTAGGGTTAGGGTTAGACTCTTAGGGTTAGGGTTAGACTCTTAGGGTTAGGGTTAGGGTTAGGGTTAGGGTTAGACTCTTAGGGTTAGGGTTAGACTCTTAGGGTTAGGGTTAGGGTTAGGGTTAGGGTTAGACTCTTAGGGTTAGGGTTAGACTCTTAGGGTTAGGGTTAGGGTTAGGGTTAGACTCTTAGGGTTAGGGTTAGGGTTAGGGTTAGGGTTAGACTGTTAGGGTTAGGGTTACGGTTAGACTCTTAGGGTTAGAGTTAGGGTTAGGGTTAGACTCTTAGGGTTAGGGTTAGACTCTAAGGGTTAGGGTTGGGGTTAGGGTTAGGGTTAGACTCTTAGGGTTAGACTCTTAGGGTTAGACTCTTAGGGTTAGGGTTAGACTCTTACTGTTAGGGTTAGGGTTAGGGTTAGGGTTAGACTCTTAGGGTTAGGGTTAGACTCTTAGGGTTAGGGTTAGGGTTAGGGTTAGGGTTAGACTCTTAGGGTTAGGGTTAGACTCTTACGGTTAGGGTTAGGGTTAGGCTTAGGGTTAGGCTTAGACTCTTAGGGTTAGGGTTAGACTCTTAGGGTTAGGGTTAGGGTTAGAGTTAGGGTTAGACTCTTAGGGTTAGGGTTAGACTCTTAGGGTTAGGGTTAGGGTTAGGGTTAGACTCTTAGGGTTAGGGTTAGACTCTTAGGGTTAGGGTTAGGGTTAGGGTTAGGGTTAGACTCTTAGGGTTAGGGTTAGACTCTTAGGGTTAGGGTTAGGGTTAGGGTTAGGGTTAGACTCTTAGGGTTAGGGTTAGACTCTTAGGGTTAGGGTTAGGGTTAGGGTTAGACTCTTAGGGTTAGGGTTAGGGTTACGGTTAGACTCTTAGGGTTAGAGTTAGGGTTAGGGTTAGACTCTTAGGGTTAGGGTTAGACTCAGGGTTAGGGTTGGGGTTAGGGTTAGACTCTTAGGGTTAGGGTTAGACTCTTAGGGTTAGAGTTAGGGTTAGGGTTAGGGTTAGACACTTAGGGTTAGGGTTAGGGTGAGGGTTAGACTCTTAGGGTTAGGGTTATATTCAGGGTTAGGGTTAGACTCTTAGGGTTAGGGTTAGGGTTAGGGTTAGACTCTTAGGGTAAGGGTTAGACTTAGGCTCTTAGGGTTAGGGTTAGACTCAGGCTCTTAGGGTGAGGGTTAGACTCAGGCTCTTAGGGTTAGGGTTAGACTCAGGCTCTTAGGGTGAGGGTTAGACTCAGGCTCTTAGGGTTAGGGTTAGACTCAGGCTCTTAGGGTTAGGGTCAGACTCAGTACTATATATTTGGGTACTGCAGCCGCCCTTTTGGTGGAGCGCTGCTGCCATCTAGCGAAATATACTTGGGTATTGCAGCCGGCGCTGTTGGTGGAGCGCTGCTGCCATCTAGCGAAATATATTTGGGTACTGCAGCCGGCCCTGTTGGTGGAGCGCTGCTGCCATCTAGCGAAATATAATTGGGTACTGCAGCCGCCCTTTTGGTGGAGCGCTGCTGCCATCTAGCGAAATATACTTGGGTACTGCAGCCGCCCGGTTTGTGGAGCGCTGCTGCCATCTAGCGAAATATATTTGGGTACTGCAGCCGGCGCTGTTGGTGGAGCGCTGCTGCCATCTAGCGAAATATATTTGGGTACTGCAGCCGGCTCTGTTGGTGGAGCGCTGCTGCCATCTAGCGAAATATACTTGGGTACTGCAGCCGCCCGGTTGGTGGAGCGCTGCTGCCATCTAGCGAAATGTAATGGGGTACTGCAGCCGCCCGGTTGGTGTAGCGCTGCTGCCATCTAGCGAAATATACTTGGGTACTGCAGCCGCCCGGTTGGTGGAGCGCTGCTGCCATCTAGCGAAATATACTTGGGTACTGCAGCCGGCCCTGTTGGTGGAGCGCTGCTGCCATCTAGCGAAATATATTTGGGTACTGCAGCCGCCCTTTTGGTGGAGCGCTGCTGCCATCTAGCGAAATATATTTGGGTACTGCAGCCGCCCGGTTGGTGGAGCTCTGCTGCCATCTAGCGAAATATACTTGGGTACTGCAGCCGCCCTTTTGGTGGAGCGCTGCTGCCATCTAGCGAAATGTAATTGGGTACTGCAGCCGCCCGGTTGGTGGAGCGCTGCTGCCATCTAGCGAAATATACTTGGGTACTGCAGCCGGCGCTGTTGGTGGAGCGCTGCTGCCATCTAGCGAAATATACTTGGGTACTGCAGCCGCCCGGTTGGTGGAGCGCTGCTGCCATCTAGCGAAATATATTTGGGTACTGCAGCCGGCCCTGTTGGTGGAGCGCTGCTGCCATCTAGCGAAATATACTTGGGTACTGCAGCCGCCCTTTTGGTGGAGCGCTGCTGCCATCTAGCGAAATATACTTGGGTACTGCAGCCGCCCGGTTTGTGGAGCGCTGCTGCCATCTAGCGAAATATATTTGGGTACTGCAGCCGGCCCTGTTGGTGGAGCGCTGCTGCCATCTAGCGAAATATACTTGGGTACTGCAGCCGCCCGGTTGGTGGAGCGCTGCTGCCATCTAGCGAAATATACTTGGGTACTGCAGCCGCCCGGTTGGTGGAGCGCTGCTGCCATCTAGCGAAATGTAATGGGGTACTGCAGCCGCCCGGTTGGTGTAGCGCTGCTGCCATCTAGCGAAATATACTTGGGTACTGCAGCCGCCCGGTTGGTGGAGCGCTGCTGCCATCTAGCGAAATATACTTGGGTACTGCAGCCGGCCCTGTTGGTGGAGCGCTGCTGCCATCTAGCGAAATATATTTGGGTACTGCAGCCGCCCTTTTGGTGGAGCGCTGCTGCCATCTAGCGAAATATATTTGGGTACTGCAGCCGGCTCTGTTTGTGGAGCGCTGCTGCCATCTAGCGAAATATATTTGGGTACTGCAGTCGGCTCTGTTGGTGGAGCGCTGCTGCCATCTAGCGAAATATACTTGGGTACTTCAGCCGGGTTTAGGGTTAGGGTTAGGGTTAGACTGTTAGGGTTAGGGTTAGGGTTAGGGTTAGACTCTTAGGGTTAGACTCTTAGGGTTAGGGTTAGACTCTTACGGTTAGGGTTAGGGTTAGGGTTAGGGTTAGGGTTAGACTCTTAGGGTTAGGGTTAGACTCTTAGGGTTAGGGTTAGGGTTAGGGTTAGACTCTTAGGGTTAGGGTTAGACTCTTAGGGTTAGGGTTAAGGTTAGGGTTAGGGTTAGACTCTTAGGGTTAGGGTTAGACTCTTAGGGTTAGGGTTAGGGTTAGGGTTAGACTCTTAGGGTTAGGGTTAGGGTTAGGGTTAGACTCTTAGGGTTAGGGTTAGGGTTAGGGTTAGGGTTACACTCTTAGGGTTAGGGTTAGGGTTAGGGTTAGACTCTTAGGGTTAGGGTTAGACTTAGGCTCTTAGGGTTAGGGTTAGACTCAGGCTCTTAGGGTTAGGGTTAGACTCAGGCTCTTACGGTTAGGGTTAGACTCAGGCTCTTAGGGTTAGGGTTAGACACAGGCTCTTAGGGTTAGGGTCAGATTTAATACTATATATTTGTGTACTGCAGCCGCCCTTTTGGTGGAGCGCTGCTGCCATCTAGCGAAATATACTTGGGTACTGCAGCCGGCGCTGTTGGTCGAGCGCTGCTGCCATCTAGCGAAATATATTTGGGTACTGCAGCCGGCCCTGTTGGTGGAGCGCTGCTGCCATCTAGCGAAATATATTTGGGTACTGCAGCCGCCCTTTTGGTGGAGCGCTGCTGCCATCTAGCGAAATATAATTGGGTACTGCAGCCAGCTCTGTTGGTGGAGCTCTGCTGCCATCTAGCGAAATATAATTGGGTACTGCAGCCGGCCTTTTGGTGGAGCGCTGCTGCCATCTAGCGAAATGTAATTGGGTACTGCAGCCGCCCTGTTGGTGGAGCGCTGCTGCCATCTAGCGAAATATACTTGGGTACTGCAGCCGCCCGGTTGGTGGAGCGCTGCTGCCATCTAGCGAAATATATTTGGGTACTGCAGCCGGCCCTGTTGGTGGAGCGCTGCTGCCATCTAGCGAAATATACTTGGGTACTGCAGCCGGCCCTGTTGGTGGAGCGCTGCTGCCATCTAGCGAAATATATTTGGGTACTGCAGCCGCCCTTTTGGTGGAGCGCTGCTGCCATCTAGCGAAATATATTTGGGTACTGCAGCCAGCTCTGTTGGTGGAGCTCTGCTGCCATCTAGCGAAATATACTTGGGTACTGCAGCCGGCCTTTTGGTGGAGCGCTGCTGCCATCTAGCGAAATGTAATTGGGTACTGCAGCCGCCCTGTTGGTGGAGCGCTGCTGCCATCTAGCGAAATATACTTGGGTACTGCAGCCGGCGCTGTTGGTGGAGCGCTGCTGCCATCTAGCGAAATATAATTGGGTACTGCAGACGGCCCTGTTGGTGGAGCGCTGCTGCCATCTAGCGAAATATACTTGGGTACTTCAGCCGGGTTTAGGGTTAGGGTTAGGGTTAGACTCTTAGGGTTAGACTCTTAGGGTTAGGGTTAGACTCTTAGGGTTAGGGTTAGGGTTAGGGTTAGGGTTAGACTCTTAGGGTTAGGGTTAGACTCTTAGGGTTAGGGTTAGGGTTAGGGTTAGACTCTTAGGGTTAGGGTTAGGGTTAGGGTTAGGGTTAGACTGTTAGGGTTAGGGTTACGGTTAGACTCTTAGGGTTAGAGTTAGGGTTAGGGTTAGACTCTTAGGGTTAGGGTTAGACTCTAAGGGTTAGGGTTGGGGTTAGGGTTAGGGTTAGACTCTTAGGGTTAGACTCTTAGGGTTAGACTCTTAGGGTTAGGGTTAGACTCTTACTGTTAGGGTTAGGGTTAGGGTTAGGGTTAGACTCTTAGGGTTAGGGTTAGACTCTTAGGGTTAGGGTTAGGGTTAGGGTTAGGGTTAGACTCTTAGGGTTAGGGTTAGACTCTTAGGGTTAGGGTTAGGGTTAGGGTTAGGCTTAGGGTTAGGCTTAGACTCTTAGGGTTAGGGTTAGACTCTTAGGGTTAGGGTTAGGGTTAGAGTTAGGGTTAGACTCTTAGGGTTAGGGTTAGACTCTTAGGGTTAGGGTTAGGGTTAGGGTTAGACTCTTAGGGTTAGGGTTAGACTCTTAGGGTTAGGGTTAGGGTTAGGGTTAGGGTTAGACTCTTAGGGTTAGGGTTAGACTCTTAGGGTTAGGGTTAGGGTTAGGGTTAGGGTTAGACTCTTAGGATTAGGGTTAGACTCTTAGGGTTAGGGTTAGGGTTAGGGTTAGACTCTTAGGGTTAGGGTTAGGGTTACGGTTAGACTCTTAGGGTTAGAGTTAGGGTTAGGGTTAGACTCTTAGGGTTAGGGTTAGACTCTTAGGGTTAGGGTTGGGGTTAGGGTTAGACTCTTAGGGTTAGGGTTAGACTCTTAGGGTTAGAGTTAGGGTTAGGGTTAGGGTTAGACACTTAGGGTTAGGGTTAGGGTGAGGGTTAGACTCTTAGGGTTAGGGTTATATTCAGGGTTAGGGTTAGACTCTTAGGGTTAGGGTTAGGGTTAGGGTTAGACTCTTAGGGTAAGGGTTAGACTTAGGCTCTTAGGGTTAGGGTTAGACTCAGGCTCTTAGGGTGAGGGTTAGACTCAGGCTCTTAGGGTTAGGGTTAGACTCAGGCTCTTAGGGTGAGGGTTAGACTCAGGCTCTTAGGGTTAGGGTTAGACTCAGGCTCTTAGGGTTAGGGTCAGACTCAGTACTATATATTTGGGTACTGCAGCCGCCCTTTTGGTGGAGCGCTGCTGCCATCTAGCGAAATATACTTGGGTATTGCAGCCGGCGCTGTTGGTGGAGCGCTGCTGCCATCTAGCGAAATATATTTGGGTACTGCAGCCGGCCCTGTTGGTGGAGCGCTGCTGCCATCTAGCGAAATATACTTGGGTACTGCAGCCGCCCGGTTTGTGGAGCGCTGCTGCCATCTAGCGAAATATATTTGGGTACTGCAGCCGGCCCTGTTGGTGGAGCGCTGCTGCCATCTAGCGAAATATACTTGGGTACTGCAGCCGCCCGGTTGGTGGAGCGCTGCTGCCATCTAGCGAAATATACTTGGGTACTGCAGCCGGCGCTGTTGGTGGAGCGCTGCTGCCATCTAGCGAAATATATTTGGGTACTGCAGCCGGCTCTGTTTGTGGAGCGCTGCTGCCATCTAGCGAAATATATTTGGGTACTGCAGTCGGCTCTGTTGGTGGAGCGCTGCTGCCATCTAGCGAAATATACTTGGGTACTTCAGCCGGGTTTAGGGTTAGGGTTAGGGTTAGACTGTTAGGGTTAGGGTTAGGGTTAGGGTTAGACTCTTAGGGTTAGACTCTTAGGGTTAGGGTTAGACTCTTACGGTTAGGGTTAGGGTTAGGGTTAGGGTTAGGGTTAGACTCTTAGGGTTAAGGTTAGACTCTTAGGGTTAGGGTTAGGGTTAGGGTTAGACTCTTAGGGTTAGGGTTAGACTCTTAGGGTTAGGGTTAAGGTTAGGGTTAGGGTTAGACTCTTAGGGTTAGGGTTAGACTCTTAGGGTTAGGGTTAGGGTTAGGGTTAGACTCTTAGGGTTAGGGTTAGGGTTAGGGTTAGACTCTTAGGGTTAGGGTTAGGGTTAGGGTTAGGGTTAGGGTTACACTCTTAGGGTTAGGGTTAGGGTTAGGGTTAGACTCTTAGGGTTAGGGTTAGACTTAGGCTCTTAGGGTTAGGGTTAGACTCAGGCTCTTAGGGTTAGGGTTAGACTCAGGCTCTTACGGTTAGGGTTAGACTCAGGCTCTTAGGGTTAGGGTTAGACACAGGCTCTTAGGGTTAGGGTCAGATTTAATACTATATATTTGTGTACTGCAGCCGCCCTTTTGGTGGAGCGCTGCTGCCATCTAGCGAAATATACTTGGGTACTGCAGCCGGCGCTGTTGGTCGAGCGCTGCTGCCATCTAGCGAAATATATTTGGGTACTGCAGCCGGCCCTGTTGGTGGAGCGCTGCTGCCATCTAGCGAAATATATTTGGGTACTGCAGCCGCCCTTTTGGTGGAGCGCTGCTGCCATCTAGCGAAATATAATTGGGTACTGCAGCCAGCTCTGTTGGTGGAGCTCTGCTGCCATCTAGCGAAATATAATTGGGTACTGCAGCCGGCCTTTTGGTGGAGCGCTGCTGCCATCTAGCGAAATGTAATTGGGTACTGCAGCCGCCCTGTTGGTGGAGCGCTGCTGCCATCTAGCGAAATATACTTGGGTACTGCAGCCGGCCGGTTGGTGGAGCGCTGCTGCCATCTAGCGAAATATATTTGGGTACTGCAGCCGGCCCTGTTGGTGGAGCGCTGCTGCCATCTAGCGAAATATACTTGGGTACTGCAGCCGGCCCTGT
Organism: Falco punctatus; assembly: GCF_963210335.1. Lineage (NCBI taxonomy): Eukaryota > Metazoa > Chordata > Aves > Falconiformes > Falconidae > Falco > Falco punctatus. Next base: position 1,197,924 of record NW_027660079.1, read on the forward strand.
TGGTGGAGCGCTGCTGCCATCTAGCGAAATATATTTGGGTACTGCAGCCGCCCTTTTGGTGGAGCGCTGCTGCCATCTAGCGAAATATATTTGGGTACTGCAGCCAGCTCTGTTGGTGGAGCTCTGCTGCCATCTAGCGAAATATAATTGGGTACTGCAGCCGGCCTTTTGGTGGAGCGCTGCTGCCATCTAGCGAAATGTAATTGGGTACTGCAGCCGCCCTGTTGGTGGAGCGCTGCTGCCATCTAGCGAAATATACTTGGGTACTGCAGCCGCCCGGTTGGTGGAGCGCTGCTGCCATCTAGCGAAATATATTTGGGTACTGCAGCCGGCCCTGTTGGTGGAGCGCTGCTGCCATCTAGCGAAATATACTTGGGTACTGCAGCCGCCCGGTTGGTGGAGCGCTGCTGCCATCTAGCGAAATATACTTGTGTACTTCAGCCGGGTTTAGGGTTAGGGTTAGGGTTAGACTGTTAGGGTTAGGGTTAGACTCTTAGGGTTAGACTCTTAGGGTTAGGGTTAGGTTTAGGGTTAGGGTTAGGGTTAGACTCTTAGGGTTAGGGTTAGACTCTTAGGGTTAGGGTTAGGGTTAGGGTTAGACTCTTAGGGTTAGGGTTAGACTCTTAGGGTTAGGGTTAGGGTTAGGGTTAGGGTTAGACTCTTAGGGTTAGGGTTAGACTCTTAGGGTTAGGGTTAGGGTTAGGGTTAGGGTTAGACTCTTAGGGTTAGGGTTAGACTCTTAGGGTTAGGGTTAGGGTTAGGGTTAGACTCTTAGGGTTAGGGTTATATTCAGATTAGGGTTAGACTCTTAGGGTTAGGGTTAGGGTTAGGGTTAGACTCTTAGGGTAAGGGTTAGACTTAGGCTCTTAGGGTTAGGGTTAGACTCAGGCTCTTAGGGTGAGGGTTAGACTCAGGCTCTTAGGGTGAGGGTTAGACTCAGGCTCTTAGGGTTAGGGTTAGACTCAGTCTCTTAGGGTTAGGGTTAGACTCAGGCTCTTAGGGTGAGGGTTAGACTCAGGCTCTTAGGGTTAGGGTTAGACTCAGGCTCTTAGGGTTAGGGTCAGACTCAGTACTATATATTTGGGTACTGCAGCCGCCCTTTTGGTGGAGCGCTGCTGCCATCTAGCGAAATATACTTGGGTATTGCAGCCGGCGCTGTTGGTGGAGCGCTGCTGCCATCTAGCGAAATATATTTGGGTACTGCAGCCGGCCCTGTTGGTGGAGCGCTGCTGCCATCTAGCGAAATATAATTGGGTACTGCAGCCGGCCCTGTTGGTGGAGCTCTGCTGCCATCTAGCGAAATATACTTGGGTACTGCAGCCGCCCGGTTGGTGGAGCGCTGCTGCCATCTAGCGAAATGTAATTGGGTACTGCAGCCGCCCGGTTGGTGGAGCGCTGCTGCCATCTAGCGAAATATACTTGGGTACTGCAGCCGGCCCTGTTGGTGGAGCGCTGCTGCCATCTAGCGAAATATACTTGGGTACTGCAGCCGCCCGGTTTGTGGAGCGCTGCTGCCATCTAGCGAAATATATTTGGGTACTGCAGCCGGCCCTGTTGGTGGAGCGCTGCTGCCATCTAGCGAAATGTAATTGGGTACTGCAGCCGCCCGGTTGGTGTAGCGCTGCTGCCATCTAGCGAAATATACTTGGGTACTGCAGCCGCCCGGTTGGTGGAGCGCTGCTGCCATCTAGCGAAATGTAATGGGGTACTGCAGCCGCCCGGTTGGTGTAGCGCTGCTGCCATCTAGCGAAATATACTTGGGTACTGCAGCCGCCCGGTTGGTGGAGCGCTGCTGCCATCTAGCGAAATATACTTGGGTACTGCAGCCGGCCCTGTTGGTGGAGCGCTGCTGCCATCTAGCGAAATATATTTGGGTACTGCAGCCGCCCTTTTGGTGGAGCGCTGCTGCCATCTAGCGAAATATATTTGGGTACTGCAGCCGGCCCTGTTGGTGGAGCTCTGCTGCCATCTAGCGAAATATACTTGGGTACTGCAGCCGCCCTTTTGGTGGAGCGCTGCTGCCATCTAGCGAAATGTAATTGGGTACTGCAGCCGCCCGGTTGGTGGAGCGCTGCTGCCATCTAGCGAAATGTAATTGGGTACTGCAGCCGGCGCTGTTGGTGGAGCGCTGCTGCCATCTAGCGAAATATACTTGGGTACTGCAGCCGCCCGGTTTGTGGAGCGCTGCTGCCATCTAGCGAAATATATTTGGGTACTGCAGCCGGCGCTGTTGGTGGAGCGCTGCTGCCATCTAGCGAAATATACTTGGGTACTGCAGCCGCCCTGTTGGTGGAGCGCTGCTGCCATCTAGCGAAATATACTTGGGTACTGCAGCCGCCCGGTTGGTGGAGCGCTGCTGCCATCTAGCGAAATATATTTGGGTACTGCAGCCGGCCCTGTTGGTGGAGCGCTGCTGCCATCTAGCGAAATATACTTGGGTACTGCAGCCGCCCGGTTGGTGGAGCGCTGCTGCCATCTAGCGAAATATACTTGGGTACTGCAGCCGGCCCTGTTGGTGGAGCGCTGCTGCCATCTAGCGAAATATACTTGGGTACTGCAGCCGCCCGGTTGGTGGAGCGCTGCTGCCATCTAGCGAAATATACTTGGGTACTGCAGCCGGCGCTGTTGGGGGAGCGCTGCTGCCATCTAGCGAAATATATTTGGGTACTGCAGCCGGCGCTGTTGGTGGAGCGCTGCTGCCATCTAGCGAAATATACTTGGGTACTGCAGCCGCCCTGTTGGTGGAGCGCTGCTGCCATCTAGCGAAATATACTTGGGTACTGCAGCCGCCCTTTTGGTGGAGCGCTGCTGCCATCTAGCGAAATATATTTGGGTACTGCAGCCGGCCCTGTTGGTGGAGCGCTGCTGCCATCTAGCGAAATATACTTGGGTACTGCAGCCGCCCGGTTGGTGGAGCGCTGCTGCCATCTAGCGAAATATACTTGGGTACTTCAGCCGGGTTTAGGGTTAGGGTTAGGGTTAGACTGTTAGGGTTAGGGTTAGACTCTTAGGGTTAGACTCTTAGGGTTAGACTCTTAGGGTTAGGGTTAGGGTTAGGGTTAGACTCTTAGGGTTAGGGTTAGACTCTTAGGGTTAGGGTTAGGGTTAGGGTTAGGGTTAGACTCTTAGGGTTAGGGTTAGACTCTTAGGGTTAGGGTTAGGGTTAGGGTTAGGGTTAGACTCTTAGGGTTAGGGTTAGACTCTTAGGGTTAGGGTTAGGGTTAGGGTTAGGGTTAGACTCTTAGGGTTAGGGTTAGACTCTTAGGGTTAGGGTTAGGGTTAGGGTTAGACTCTTAGGGTTAGGGTTAGGGTTAGGGTTAGGGTTAGACTGTTAGGGTTAGGGTTACGGTTAGACTCTTAGGGTTAGAGTTAGGGTTAGGGTTAGACTCTTAGGGTTAGGGTTAGACTCTAAGGGTTAGGGTTGGGGTTAGGGTTAGGGTTAGACTCTTAGGGTTAGACTCTTAGGGTTAGACTCTTAGGGTTAGGGTTAGACTCTTACTGTTAGGGTTAGGGTTAGGGTTAGGGTTAGACTCTTAGGGTTAGGGTTAGACTCTTAGGGTTAGGGTTAGGGTTAGGGTTAGGGTTAGACTCTTAGGGTTAGGGTTAGACTCTTACGGTTAGGGTTAGGGTTAGGCTTAGGGTTAGGCTTAGACTCTTAGGGTTAGGGTTAGACTCTTAGGGTTAGGGTTAGGGTTAGAGTTAGGGTTAGACTCTTAGGGTTAGGGTTAGACTCTTAGGGTTAGGGTTAGGGTTAGGGTTAGACTCTTAGGGTTAGGGTTAGACTCTTAGGGTTAGGGTTAGGGTTAGGGTTAGGGTTAGACTCTTAGGGTTAGGGTTAGACTCTTAGGGTTAGGGTTAGGGTTAGGGTTAGGGTTAGACTCTTAGGGTTAGGGTTAGACTCTTAGGGTTAGGGTTAGGGTTAGGGTTAGACTCTTAGGGTTAGGGTTAGGGTTACGGTTAGACTCTTAGGGTTAGAGTTAGGGTTAGGGTTAGACTCTTAGGGTTAGGGTTAGACTCAGGGTTAGGGTTGGGGTTAGGGTTAGACTCTTAGGGTTAGGGTTAGACTCTTAGGGTTAGAGTTAGGGTTAGGGTTAGGGTTAGACACTTAGGGTTAGGGTTAGGGTGAGGGTTAGACTCTTAGGGTTAGGGTTATATTCAGGGTTAGGGTTAGACTCTTAGGGTTAGGGTTAGGGTTAGGGTTAGACTCTTAGGGTAAGGGTTAGACTTAGGCTCTTAGGGTTAGGGTTAGACTCAGGCTCTTAGGGTGAGGGTTAGACTCAGGCTCTTAGGGTTAGGGTTAGACTCAGGCTCTTAGGGTGAGGGTTAGACTCAGGCTCTTAGGGTTAGGGTTAGACTCAGGCTCTTAGGGTTAGGGTCAGACTCAGTACTATATATTTGGGTACTGCAGCCGCCCTTTTGGTGGAGCGCTGCTGCCATCTAGCGAAATATACTTGGGTATTGCAGCCGGCGCTGTTGGTGGAGCGCTGCTGCCATCTAGCGAAATATATTTGGGTACTGCAGCCGGCCCTGTTGGTGGAGCGCTGCTGCCATCTAGCGAAATATAATTGGGTACTGCAGCCGCCCTTTTGGTGGAGCGCTGCTGCCATCTAGCGAAATATACTTGGGTACTGCAGCCGCCCGGTTTGTGGAGCGCTGCTGCCATCTAGCGAAATATATTTGGGTACTGCAGCCGGCGCTGTTGGTGGAGCGCTGCTGCCATCTAGCGAAATATATTTGGGTACTGCAGCCGGCTCTGTTGGTGGAGCGCTGCTGCCATCTAGCGAAATATACTTGGGTACTGCAGCCGCCCGGTTGGTGGAGCGCTGCTGCCATCTAGCGAAATGTAATGGGGTACTGCAGCCGCCCGGTTGGTGTAGCGCTGCTGCCATCTAGCGAAATATACTTGGGTACTGCAGCCGCCCGGTTGGTGGAGCGCTGCTGCCATCTAGCGAAATATACTTGGGTACTGCAGCCGGCCCTGTTGGTGGAGCGCTGCTGCCATCTAGCGAAATATATTTGGGTACTGCAGCCGCCCTTTTGGTGGAGCGCTGCTGCCATCTAGCGAAATATATTTGGGTACTGCAGCCGCCCGGTTGGTGGAGCTCTGCTGCCATCTAGCGAAATATACTTGGGTACTGCAGCCGCCCTTTTGGTGGAGCGCTGCTGCCATCTAGCGAAATGTAATTGGGTACTGCAGCCGCCCGGTTGGTGGAGCGCTGCTGCCATCTAGCGAAATATACTTGGGTACTGCAGCCGGCGCTGTTGGTGGAGCGCTGCTGCCATCTAGCGAAATATACTTGGGTACTGCAGCCGCCCGGTTGGTGGAGCGCTGCTGCCATCTAGCGAAATATATTTGGGTACTGCAGCCGGCCCTGTTGGTGGAGCGCTGCTGCCATCTAGCGAAATATACTTGGGTACTGCAGCCGCCCTTTTGGTGGAGCGCTGCTGCCATCTAGCGAAATATACTTGGGTACTGCAGCCGCCCGGTTTGTGGAGCGCTGCTGCCATCTAGCGAAATATATTTGGGTACTGCAGCCGGCCCTGTTGGTGGAGCGCTGCTGCCATCTAGCGAAATATACTTGGGTACTGCAGCCGCCCGGTTGGTGGAGCGCTGCTGCCATCTAGCGAAATATACTTGGGTACTGCAGCCGGCGCTGTTGGTGGAGCGCTGCTGCCATCTAGCGAAATATATTTGGGTACTGCAGCCGGCTCTGTTTGTGGAGCGCTGCTGCCATCTAGCGAAATATATTTGGGTACTGCAGTCGGCTCTGTTGGTGGAGCGCTGCTGCCATCTAGCGAAATATACTTGGGTACTTCAGCCGGGTTTAGGGTTAGGGTTAGGGTTAGACTGTTAGGGTTAGGGTTAGGGTTAGGGTTAGACTCTTAGGGTTAGACTCTTAGGGTTAGGGTTAGACTCTTACGGTTAGGGTTAGGGTTAGGGTTAGGGTTAGGGTTAGACTCTTAGGGTTAGGGTTAGACTCTTAGGGTTAGGGTTAGGGTTAGGGTTAGACTCTTAGGGTTAGGGTTAGGGTTAGGGTTAGGGTTACACTCTTAGGGTTAGGGTTAGGGTTAGGGTTAGACTCTTAGGGTTAGGGTTAGACTTAGGCTCTTAGGGTTAGGGTTAGACTCAGGCTCTTAGGGTTAGGGTTAGACTCAGGCTCTTACGGTTAGGGTTAGACTCAGGCTCTTAGGGTTAGGGTTAGACACAGGCTCTTAGGGTTAGGGTCAGATTTAATACTATATATTTGTGTACTGCAGCCGCCCTTTTGGTGGAGCGCTGCTGCCATCTAGCGAAATATACTTGGGTACTGCAGCCGGCGCTGTTGGTCGAGCGCTGCTGCCATCTAGCGAAATATATTTGGGTACTGCAGCCGGCCCTGTTGGTGGAGCGCTGCTGCCATCTAGCGAAATATATTTGGGTACTGCAGCCGCCCTTTTGGTGGAGCGCTGCTGCCATCTAGCGAAATATAATTGGGTACTGCAGCCAGCTCTGTTGGTGGAGCTCTGCTGCCATCTAGCGAAATATACTTGGGTACTGCAGCCGGCCTTTTGGTGGAGCGCTGCTGCCATCTAGCGAAATGTAATTGGGTACTGCAGCCGCCCTGTTGGTGGAGCGCTGCTGCCATCTAGCGAAATATACTTGGGTACTGCAGCCGGCCGGTTGGTGGAGCGCTGCTGCCATCTAGCGAAATATATTTGGGTACTGCAGCCGGCCCTGTTGGTGGAGCGCTGCTGCCATCTAGCGAAATATACTTGGGTACTGCAGCCGGCCCTGTTGGTGGAGCGCTGCTGCCATCTAGCGAAATATATTTGGGTACTGCAGCCGCCCTTTTGGTGGAGCGCTGCTGCCATCTAGCGAAATATATTTGGGTACTGCAGCCAGCTCTGTTGGTGGAGCTCTGCTGCCATCTAGCGAAATATAATTGGGTACTGCAGCCGGCCTTTTGGTGGAGCGCTGCTGCCATCTAGCGAAATGTAATTGGGTACTGCAGCCGCCCTGTTGGTGGAGCGCTGCTGCCATCTAGCGAAATATACTTGGGTACTGCAGCCGCCCGGTTGGTGGAGCGCTGCTGCCATCTAGCGAAATATACTTGTGTACTTCAGCCGGGTTTAGGGTTAGGGTTAGGGTTAGACTGTTAGGGTTAGGGTTAGACTCTTAGGGTTAGACTCTTAGGGTTAGGGTTAGGTTTAGGGTTAGGGTTAGGGTTAGACTCTTAGGGTTAGGGTTAGACTCTTAGGGTTAGGGTTAGGGTTAGGGTTAGACTGTTAGGGTTAGGGTTAGACTCTTAGGGTTAGACTCTTAGGGTTAGGGTTAGGTTTAGGGTTAGGGTTAGGGTTAGACTCTTAGGGTTAGGGTTAGACTCTTACGGTTAGGGTTAGGGTTAGGGTTAGACTCTTAGGGTTAGGGTTAGACTCTTAGCGTTAGGGTTAGGGTTAGGGTTAGGGTTAGACTCTTAGGGTTAGGGTTAGACTCTTAGGGTTAGGGTTAGGGTTAGGGTTAGGGTTAGACTCTTAGGGTTAGGGTTAGACTCTTAGGGTTAGGGTTAGGGTTAGGGTTAGACTCTTAGGGTTAGGGTTATATTCAGATTAGGGTTAGACTCTTAGGGTTAGGGTTAGGGTTAGGGTTAGACTCTTAGGGTTAGGGTTAGACTTAGGCTCTTAGGGTTAGGGTTAGACTCAGGCTCTTAGGGTGAGGGTTAGACTCAGGCTCTTAGGGTGAGGGTTAGACTCAGGCTCTTAGGGTTAGGGTTAGACTCAGTCTCTTAGGGTTAGGGTTAGACTCAGGCTCTTAGGGTGAGGGTTAGACTCAGGCTCTTAGGGTTAGGGTTAGACTCAGGCTCTTAGGGTTAGGGTCAGACTCAGTACTATATATTTGGGTACTGCAGCCGCCCTTTTGGTGGAGCGCTGCTGCCATCTAGCGAAATATACTTGGGTATTGCAGCCGGCGCTGTTGGTGGAGCGCTGCTGCCATCTAGCGAAATATATTTGGGTACTGCAGCCGGCCCTTTTGGTGGAGCGCTGCTGCCATCTAGCGAAATATATTTGGGTACTGCAGCCGCCCGGTTGGTGGAGCTCTGCTGCCATCTAGCGAAATATACTTGGGTACTGCAGCCGCCCTTTTGGTGGAGCGCTGCTGCCATCTAGCGAAATGTAATTGGGTACTGCAGCCGCCCGGTTGGTGGAGCGCTGCTGCCATCTAGCGAAATATACTTGGGTACTGCAGCCGGCCCTGTTGGTGGAGCGCTGCTGCCATCTAGCGAAATATACTTGGGTACTGCAGCCGCCCGGTTGGTGGAGCGCTGCTGCCATCTAGCGAAATATATTTGGGTACTGCAGCCGGCCCTGTTGGTGGAGCGCTGCTGCCATCTAGCGAAATATACTTGGGTACTGCAGCCGCCCTTTTGGTGGAGCGCTGCTGCCATCTAGCGAAATATACTTGGGTACTGCAGCCGCCCGGTTGGTGGAGCGCTGCTGCCATCTAGCGAAATATATTTGGGTACTGCAGCCGGCCCTGTTGGTGGAGCGCTGCTGCCATCTAGCGAAATATACTTGGGTACTGCAGCCGCCCGGTTGGTGGAGCGCTGCTGCCATCTAGCGAAATATACTTGGGTACTGCAGCCGGCGCTGTTGGTGGAGCGCTGCTGCCATCTAGCGAAATATATTTGGGTACTGCAGCCGGCTCTGTTTGTGGAGCGCTGCTGCCATCTAGCGAAATATATTTGGGTACTGCAGTCGGCTCTGTTGGTGGAGCGCTGCTGCCATCTAGCGAAATATACTTGGGTACTTCAGCCGGGTTTAGGGTTAGGGTTAGGGTTAGACTGTTAGGGTTAGGGTTAGGGTTAGGGTTAGACTCTTAGGGTTAGACTCTTAGGGTTAGGGTTAGACTCTTACGGTTAGGGTTAGGGTTAGGGTTAGGGTTAGGGTTAGACTCTTAGGGTTAGGGTTAGGGTTAGGGTTAGACTCTTAGGGTTAGGGTTAGGGTTAGGGTTAGGGTTAGACTGTTAGGGTTAGGGTTACGGTTAGACACTTAGGGTTAGAGTTAGGGTTAGGGTTAGACTCTTAGGGTTAGGGTTAGACTCTTAGGGTTAGGGTTGGGGTTAGGGTTAGACTCTTAGGGTTAGGGTTAGACTCTTAGGGTTAAGGTTAGGGTTAGGGTTAGACACTTAGGGTTAGGGTTAGGGTGAGGGTTAGACTCTTAGGGTTAGGGTTATATTCAGATTAGGGTTAGACTCTTAGGGTTAGGGTTAGGGTTAGGGTTAGACTCTTAGGGTAAGGGTTAGACTTAGGCTCTTAGGGTTAGGGTTAGACTCAGGCTCTTAGGGTTAGGGTTAGACTCAGGCTCTTAGGGTGAGGGTTAGACTCAGGCTCTTAGGGTTAGGGTTAGACTCAGGCTCTTAGGGTGAGGGTTAGACTCAGGCTCTTAGGGTGAGGGTTAGACTCAGGCTCTTAGGGTTAGGGTTAGACTCAGGCTCTTAGGGTGAGGGTTAGACTCAGGCTCTTAGGGTTAGGGTTAGACTCAGGCTCTTAGGGTTAGGGTCAGACTCAGTACTATATATTTGGGTACTGCAGCCGCCCTTTTGGTGGAGCGCTGCTGCCATCTAGCGAAATATACTTGGGTATTGCAGCCGGTGCTGTTGGTGGAGCGCTGCTGCCATCTAGCGAAATATATTTGGGTACTGCAGCCGGCCCTGTTGGTGGAGCGCTGCTGCCATCTAGCGAAATATACTTGGGTACTGCAGCCGGCTCTGTTGGTGGAGCGCTGCTGCCATCTAGCGAAATATATTTGGGTACTGCAGCCGGGTTTAGGGTTAGGGTTAGGGTTAGACTGTTAGGGTTAGGGTTAGGGTTAGGGTTAGACTCTTAGGGTTAGACTCTTAGGGTTAGGGTTAGACTCAGTACTATATATTTGGGTAGTGCAGCCACCCTTTTTGTGGAGCGCTGCTGCCATCTAGCGAAATATACTTGAGTACTGCAGCCGGCGCTGTTGGTGGAGCGCTGCTGCCATCTAGCGAAATATACTTTGGTACTGCAGCCGCCCGGTTGGTTGAGCACTGCCGCCGTCTAGCGAAATATACTTGGGTACTGCAGCCGCCCTTTTGGTGGAGCGCTGCTGCCATCTAGCGAAATATATTTGGGTACTGCAGCCAGCGCTGTTGGTGGATCGCTGCTGCCATCTAGCGAAATATATTTGGGTACTGCAGCCGGCCCTGTTTGTGGAGCGCTGCTGCCATCTAGCGAAATATACTTGGGTACTTCAGCCGGGTTTAGGGTTAGGGTTAGGGTTAGACTGTTAGGGTTAGGGTTAGGGTTAGGGTTAGACTCTTAGGGTTAGACTCTTAGGGTTAGGGTTAGACTCTTACGGTTAGGGTTAGGGTTAGGGTTAGGGTTAGGGTTAGACTCTTAGGGTTAGGGTTAGACTCTTAGGGTTAGGGTTAGGGTTAGGGTTAGACTCTTAGGGTTAGGGTTAGACTCTTAGGGTTAGGGTTAAGGTTAGGGTTAGGGTTAGACTCTTAGGGTTAGGGTTAGACTCTTAGGGTTAGGGTTAGGGTTAGGGTTAGACTCTTAGGGTTAGGGTTAGGGTTAGGGTTACACTCTTAGGGTTAGGGTTAGGGTTAGGGTTAGACTCTTAGGGTTAGGGTTAGACTTAGGCTCTTAGGGTTAGGGTTAGACTCAGGCTCTTAGGGTTAGGGTTAGACTCAGGCTCTTACGGTTAGGGTTAGACTCAGGCTCTTAGGGTTAGGGTTAGACACAGGCTCTTAGGGTTAGGGTCAGATTTAGTACTATATATTTGTGTACTGCAGCCGCCCTTTTGGTGGAACGCTGCTGCTATCTAGCGAAATATACTTGGGTACTGCAGCCGGCGCTGTTGGTGGAGCGCTGCTGCCATCTAGCGAAATATATTTGGGTACTGCAGCCGGCCCTGTTGGTGGAGCGCTGCTGCCATCTAGCGAAATATATTTGGGTACTGCGGCCGCCCTTTTGGTGGAGCGCTGCTGCCATCTAGCGAAATATATTTGGGTACTGCAGCCAGCTCTGTTGGTGGAGCTCTGCTGCCATCTAGCGAAATATAATTGGGTACTGCAGCCGCCCTGTTGGTGGAGCGCTGCTGCCATCTAGCGAAATATACTTGGGTACTGCAGCCGCCCGGTTGGTGGAGCGCTGCTGCCATCTAGCGAAATATACTTGGGTACTGCAGCCGGCGCTGTTGGTGGAGCGCTGCTGCCATCTAGCGAAATATACTTGGGTACTGCAGCCGGCCCTGTTGGTGGAGCGCTGCTGCCATCTAGCGAAATATACTTGGGTACTGCAGCCGGCGCTGTTGGTGGAGCGCTGCTGCCATCTAGCGAAATATACTTGGGTACTGCAGCCGCCCGGTTGGTGGAGCGCTGCTGCCATCTAGCGAAATATACTTGGGTACTGCAGCCGCCCGGTTGGTGGAGCGCTGCTGCCATCTAGCGAAATATACTTGGGTACTGCAGCCGGCGCTGTTGGTGGAGCGCTGCTGCCATCTAGCGAAATATATTTGGGTACTGCAGCCGGCTCTGTTGGTGGAGCGCTGCTGCCATCTAGCGAAATATATTTGGGTACTGCAGCCGGCTCTGTTTGTGGAGCGCTGCTGCCATCTAGCGAAATATACTTGGGTACTTCAGCCGGGTTTAGGGTTAGGGTTAGGGTTAGACTGTTAGGGTTAGGGTTAGACTCTTAGGGTTAGACTCTTAGGGTTAGACTCTTAGGGTTAGGGTTAGACTCTTACGGTTAGGGTTAGGGTTAGGGTTAGGGTTAGACTCTTAGGGTTAGGGTTAGACTCTTAGGGTTAGGGTTAGGGTTAGGGTTAGGCTTAGACTCTTAGGGTTAGGGTTAGACTCTTAGGGTTAGGGTTAGGGTTAGGGTTAGGGTTAGACTCTTAGGGTTAGGGTTAGACTCTTAGGGTTAGGGTTAGGGTTAGACTCTTAGGGTTAGGGTTAGGGTGAGGGTTAGACTCTTAGGGTTAGGGTTATATTCAGGGTTAGGGTTAGACTCTTAGGGTTAGGGTTAGGGTTAGGGTTAGACTCTTAGGGTTAGGGTTAGACTCAGGCTCTTAGGGTGAGGGTTAGACTCAGGCTCTTAGGGTTAGGGTTAGACTCAGGCTCTTAGGGTGAGGGTTAGACTCAGGCTTTTAGGGTTAGGGTTAGACTCAGGCTCTTAGGGTGAGGGTTAGACTCAGGCTCTTAGGGTTAGGGTTAGACTCAGGCTCTTAGGGTGAGGGTCAGACTCAGTACTATATATTTGGGTACTGCAGCCGCCCTTTTGGTGGAGCGCTGCTGCCATCTAGCGAAATATACTTGGGTATTGCAGCCGGCGCTCTTGGTGGAGCGCTGCTGCCATCTAGCGAAATATATTTGGGTACTGCAGCCGGCCCTGTTGGTGGAGCGCTGCTGCCATCTAGCGATATATACTTGGGTACTGCAGCCGCCCTTTTGGTGGAGCGCTGCTGCCATCTAGCGAAATATACTTGGGTACTGCAGCCGGCGCTGTTGGTGGAGCGCTGCTGCCATCTAGCGAAATATATTTGGGTACTGCAGCCGCCCGGTTGGTGGAGCGCTGCTGCCATCTAGCGAAATATATTTGGGTACTGCAGCCGGCCCTGTTGGTGGAGCGCTGCTGCCATCTAGCGAAATATACTTGGGTACTGCAGCCGCCCGGTTGGTGGAGCGCTGCTGCCATCTAGCGAAATATACTTGGGTACTGCAGCCGGCGCTGTTGGTGGAGCGCTGCTGCCATCTAGCGAAATATATTTGGGTACTGCAGCCGGCTCTGTTTGTGGAGCGCTGCTGCCATCTAGCGAAATATATTTGGGTACTGCAGTCGGCTCTGTTGGTGGAGCGCTGCTGCCATCTAGCGAAATATACTTGGGTACTTCAGCCGGGTTTAGGGTTAGGGTTAGGGTTAGACTGTTAGGGTTAGGGTTAGGGTTAGGGTTAGACTCTTAGGGTTAGACTCTTAGGGTTAGGGTTAGACTCTTACGGTTAGGGTTAGGGTTAGGGTTAGGGTTAGGGTTAGACTCTTAGGGTTAGGGTTAGACTCTTAGGGTTAGGGTTATGGTTAGGGTTAGACTCTTAGGGTTAGGGTTAGGGTTAGGGTTAGGGTTAGACTGTTAGGGTTAGGGTTACGGTTAGACACTTAGGGTTAGAGTTAGGGTTAGGGTTAGACTCTTAGGGTTAGGGTTAGACTCTTAGGGTTAGGGTTGGGGTTAGGGTTAGACTCTTAGGGTTAGGGTTAGACTCTTAGGGTTAAGGTTAGGGTTAGGGTTAGACACTTAGGGTTAGGGTTAGGGTGAGGGTTAGACTCTTAGGGTTAGGGTTATATTCAGATTAGGGTTAGACTCTTAGGGTTAGGGTTAGGGTTAGGGTTAGACTCTTAGGGTAAGGGTTAGACTTAGGCTCTTAGGGTTAGGGTTAGACTCAGGCTCTTAGGGTTAGGGTTAGACTCAGGCTCTTAGGGTGAGGGTTAGACTCAGGCTCTTAGGGTTAGGGTTAGACTCAGGCTCTTAGGGTGAGGGTTAGACTCAGGCTCTTAGGCTGAGGGTTAGACTCAGGCTCTTAGGGTTAGGGTTAGACTCAGGCTCTTAGGGTGAGGGTTAGACTCAGGCTCTTAGGGTTAGGGTTAGACTCAGGCTCTTAGGGTTAGGGTCAGACTCAGTACTATATATTTGGGTACTGCAGCCGCCCTTTTGGTGGAGCGCTGCTGCCATCTAGCGAAATATACTTGGGTATTGCAGCCGGTGCTGTTGGTGGAGCGCTGCTGCCATCTAGCGAAATATATTTGGGTACTGCAGCCGGCCCTGTTGGTGGAGCGCTGCTGCCATCTAGCGAAATATACTTGGGTACTGCAGCCGGCTCTGTTGGTGGAGCGCTGCTGCCATCTAGCGAAATATATTTGGGTACTGCAGCCGGGTTTAGGGTTAGGGTTAGGGTTAGACTGTTAGGGTTAGGGTTAGGGTTAGGGTTAGACTCTTAGGGTTAGACTCTTAGGGTTAGGGTTAGACTCAGTACTATATATTTGGGTAGTGCAGCCACCCTTTTTGTGGAGCGCTGCTGCCATCTAGCGAAATATACTTGAGTACTGCAGCAGGCGCTGTTGGTGGAGCGCTGCTGCCATCTAGCGAAATATACTTTGGTACTGCAGCCGCCCGGTTGGTTGAGCACTGCCGCCGTCTAGCGAAATATACTTGGGTACTGCAGCCGCCCTTTTGGTGGAGCGCTGCTGCCATCTAGCGAAATATATTTGGGTACTGCAGCCAGCGCTGTTGGTGGATCGCTGCTGCCATCTAGCGAAATATATTTGGGTACTGCAGCCGGCCCTGTTTGTGGAGCGCTGCTGCCATCTAGCGAAATATACTTGGGTACTTCAGCCGGGTTTAGGGTTAGGGTTAGGGTTAGACTGTTAGGGTTAGGGTTAGGGTTAGGGTTAGACTCTTAGGGTTAGACTCTTAGGGTTAGGGTTACACTCTTACGGTTAGGGTTAGGGTTAGGGTTAGGGTTAGGGTTAGACTCTTAGGGTTAGGGTTAGACTCTTAGGGTTAGGGTTAGGGTTAGGGTTAGACTCTTAGGGTTAGGGTTAGACTCTTAGGGTTAGGGTTAAGGTTAGGGTTAGGGTTAGACTCTTAGGGTTAGGGTTAGACTCTTAGGGTTAGGGTTAGGGTTAGGGTTAGACTCTTAGGGTTAGGGTTAGGGTTAGGGTTAGGGTTACACTCTTAGGGTTAGGGTTAGGGTTAGGGTTAGACTCTTAGGGTTAGGGTTAGACTTAGGCTCTTAGGGTTAGGGTTAGACTCAGGCTCTTAGGGTTAGGGTTAGACTCAGGCTCTTACGGTTAGGGTTAAACTCAGGCTCTTAGGGTTAGGGTTAGACACAGGCTCTTAGGGTTAGGGTCAGATTTAGTACTATATATTTGTGTACTGCAGCCGCCCTTTTGGTGGAACGCTGCTGCTATCTAGCGAAATATACTTGGGTACTGCAGCCGGCGCTGTTGGTGGAGCGCTGCTGCCATCTAGCGAAATATATTTGGGTACTGCAGCCGGCCCTGTTGGTGGAGCGCTGCTGCCATCTAGCGAAATATATTTGGGTACTGCAGCCGCCCTTTTGGTGGAGCGCTGCTGCCATCTAGCGAAATATATTTGGGTACTGCAGCCAGCTCTGTTGGTGGAGCTCTGCTGCCATCTAGCGAAATATAATTGGGTACTGCAGCCGCCCTGTTGGTGGAGCGCTGCTGCCATCTAGCGAAATATACTTGGGTACTGCAGCCGCCCGGTTGGTGGAGCGCTGCTGCCATCTAGCGAAATATACTTGGGTACTGCAGCCGGCGCTGTTGGTGGAGCGCTGCTGCCATCTAGCGAAATATACTTGGGTACTGCAGCCGGCCCTGTTGGTGGAGCGCTGCTGCCATCTAGCGAAATATACTTGGGTACTGCAGCCGGCCCTGTTGGTGGAGCGCTGCTGCCATCTAGCGAAATATACTTGGGTACTGCAGCCGCCCGGTTGGTGGAGCGCTGCTGCCATCTAGCGAAATATATTTGGGTACTGCAGCCGGCCCTGTTGGTGGAGCGCTGCTGCCATCTAGCGAAATATACTTGGGTACTGCAGCCGCCCGGTTGGTGGAGCGCTGCTGCCATCTAGCGAAATATACTTGGGTACTGCAGCCGGCGCTGTTGGTGGAGCGCTGCTGCCATCTAGCGAAATATATTTGGGTACTGCAGCCGGCTCTGTTGGTGGAGCGCTGCTGCCATCTAGCGAAATATATTTGGGTACTGCAGCCGGCTCTGTTTGTGGAGCGCTGCTGCCATCTAGCGAAATATACTTGGGTACTTCAGCCGGGTTTAGGGTTAGGGTTAGGGTTAGACTGTTAGGGTTAGGGTTAGACTCTTAGGGTTAGACTCTTAGGGTTAGACTCTTAGGGTTAGGGTTAGACTCTTACGGTTAGGGTTAGGGTTAGGGTTAGGGTTAGACTCTTAGGGTTAGGGTTAGACTCTTAGGGTTAGGGTTAGGGTTAGGGTTAGGCTTAGACTCTTAGGGTTAGGGTTAGACTCTTAGGGTTAGGGTTAGGGTTAGGGTTAGGGTTAGACTCTTAGGGTTAGGGTTAGACTCTTAGGGTTAGGGTTAGGGTTAGACTCTTAGGGTTAGGGTTAGGGTGAGGGTTAGACTCTTAGGGTTAGGGTTATATTCAGGGTTAGGGTTAGACTCTTAGGGTTAGGGTTAGGGTTAGGGTTAGACTCTTAGGGTTAGGGTTAGACTCAGGCTCTTAGGGTGAGGGTTAGACTCAGGCTCTTAGGGTTAGGGTTAGACTCAGGCTCTTAGGGTGAGGGTTAGACTCAGGCTTTTAGGGTTAGGGTTAGACTCAGGCTCTTAGGGTGAGGGTTAGACTCAGGCTCTTAGGGTTAGGGTTAGACTCAGGCTCTTAGGGTGAGGGTCAGACTCAGTACTATATATTTGGGTACTGCAGCCGCCCTTTTGGTGGAGCGCTGCTGCCATCTAGCGAAATATACTTGGGTATTGCAGCCGGCGCTCTTGGTGGAGCGCTGCTGCCATCTAGCGAAATATATTTGGGTACTGCAGCCGGCCCTGTTGGTGGAGCGCTGCTGCCATCTAGCGATATATACTTGGGTACTGCAGCCGCCCTTTTGGTGGAGCGCTGCTGCCATCTAGCGAAATATACTTGGGTACTGCAGCCGGCGCTGTTGGTGGAGCGCTGCTGCCATCTAGCGAAATATATTTGGGTACTGCAGCCGGCTCTGTTTGTGGAGCGCTGCTGCCATCTAGCGAAATATATTTGGGTACTGCAGTCGGCTCTGTTGGTGGAGCGCTGCTGCCATCTAGCGAAATATACTTGGGTACTTCAGCCGGGTTTAGGGTTAGGGTTAGGGTTAGACTGTTAGGGTTAGGGTTAGGGTTAGACTCTTAGGGTTAGACTCTTAGGGTTAGGGTTAGACTCTTACGGTTAGGGTTAGGGTTAGGGTTAGGGTTAGGGTTAGACTCTTAGGGTTAGGGTTAGACTCTTAGGGTTAGGGTTAGGGTTAGGGTTAGACTCTTAGGGTTAGGGTTAGACTCTTAGGGTTAGGGTTAAGGTTAGGGTTAGGGTTAGACTCTTAGGGTTAGGGTTAGACTCTTAGGGTTAGGGTTAGGGTTAGGGTTAGACTCTTAGGGTTAGGGTTAGGGTTAGGGTTAGACTCTTAGGGTTAGGGTTAGGGTTACACTCTTAGGGTTAGGGTTAGGGTTAGGGTTAGACTCTTAGGGTTAGGGTTAGACTTAGGCTCTTAGGGTTAGGGTTAGACTCAGGCTCTTAGGGTTAGGGTTAGACTCAGGCTCTTACGGTTAGGGTTAGACTCAGGCTCTTAGGGTTAGGGTTAGACACAGGCTCTTAGGGTTAGGGTCAGATTTAATACTATATATTTGTGTACTGCAGCCGCCCTTTTGGTGGAGCGCTGCTGCCATCTAGCGAAATATACTTGGGTACTGCAGCCGGCGCTGTTGGTCGAGCGCTGCTGCCATCTAGCGAAATATATTTGGGTACTGCAGCCGGCCCTGTTGGTGGAGCGCTGCTGCCATCTAGCGAAATATACTTGGGTACTGCAGCCGGCTCTGTTGGTGGAGCGCTGCTGCCATCTAGCGAAATATATTTGGGTACTGCAGCCGGGTTTAGGGTTAGGGTTAGGGTTAGACTGTTAGGGTTAGGGTTAGGGTTAGGGTTAGACTCTTAGGGTTAGACTCTTAGGGTTAGGGTTAGACTCAGTACTATATATTTGGGTAGTGCAGCCACCCTTTTTGTGGAGCGCTGCTGCCATCTAGCGAAATATACTTGAGTACTGCAGCCGGCGCTGTTGGTGGAGCGCTGCTGCCATCTAGCGAAATATACTTTGGTACTGCAGCCGCCCGGTTGGTTGAGCACTGCCGCCGTCTAGCGAAATATACTTGGGTACTGCAGCCGCCCTTTTGGTGGAGCGCTGCTGCCATCTAGCGAAATATATTTGGGTACTGCAGCCAGCGCTGTTGGTGGATCGCTGCTGCCATCTAGCGAAATATATTTGGGTACTGCAGCCGGCCCTGTTTGTGGAGCGCTGCTGCCATCTAGCGAAATATACTTGGGTACTTCAGCCGGGTTTAGGGTTAGGGTTAGGGTTAGACTGTTAGGGTTAGGGTTAGGGTTAGGGTTAGACTCTTAGGGTTAGACTCTTAGGGTTAGGGTTACACTCTTACGGTTAGGGTTAGGGTTAGGGTTAGGGTTAGACTCTTAGGGTTAGGGTTAGACTCTTAGGGTTAGGGTTAGGGTTAGGGTTAGGCTCTTAGGGTTAGGGTTAGACTCTTAGGGTTAGGGTTAAGGTTAGGGTTAGGGTTAGACTCTTAGGGTTAGGGTTAGACTCTTAGGGTTAGGGTTAGGGTTAGGGTTAGACTCTTAGGGTTAGGGTTAGGGTTAGGGTTAGGGTTACACTCTTAGGGTTAGGGTTAGGGTTAGGGTTAGACTCTTAGGGTTAGGGTTAGACTTAGGCTCTTAGGGTTAGGGTTAGACTCAGGCTCTTAGGGTTAGGGTTAGACTCAGGCTCTTACGGTTAGGGTTAGACTCAGGCTCTTAGGGTTAGGGTTAGACACAGGCTCTTAGGGTTAGGGTCAGATTTAGTACTATATATTTGTGTACTGCAGCCGCCCTTTTGGTGGAACGCTGCTGCTATCTAGCGAAATATACTTGGGTACTGCAGCCGGCGCTGTTGGTGGAGCGCTGCTGCCATCTAGCGAAATATATTTGGGTACTGCAGCCGGCCCTGTTGGTGGAGCGCTGCTGCCATCTAGCGAAATATATTTGGGTACTGCAGCCGCCCTTTTGGTGGAGCGCTGCTGCCATCTAGCGAAATATATTTGGGTACTGCAGCCAGCTCTGTTGGTGGAGCTCTGCTGCCATCTAGCGAAATATAATTGGGTACTGCAGCCGCCCCGTTGGTGGAGCGCTGCTGCCATCTAGCGAAATATACTTGGGTACTGCAGCCGCCCGGTTGGTGGAGCGCTGCTGCCATCTAGCGAAATATACTTGGGTACTGCAGCCGGCGCTGTTGGTGGAGCGCTGCTGCCATCTAGCGAAATATACTTGGGTACTGCAGCCGGCCCTGTTGGTGGAGCGCTGCTGCCATCTAGCGAAATATACTTGGGTACTGCAGCCGGCCCTGTTGGTGGAGCGCTGCTGCCATCTAGCGAAATATACTTGGGTACTGCAGCCGCCCGGTTGGTGGAGCGCTGCTGCCATCTAGCGAAATATATTTGGGTACTGCAGCCGGCCCTGTTGGTGGAGCGCTGCTGCCATCTAGCGAAATATACTTGGGTACTGCAGCCGCCCGGTTGGTGGAGCGCTGCTGCCATCTAGCGAAATATACTTGGGTACTGCAGCCGGCGCTGTTGGTGGAGCGCTGCTGCCATCTAGCGAAATATATTTGGGAACTGCAGCCGGCTCTGTTGGTGGAGCGCTGCTGCCATCTAGCGAAATATATTTGGGTACTGCAGCCGGCTCTGTTTGTGGAGCGCTGCTGCCATCTAGCGAAATATACTTGGGTACTTCAGCCGGGTTTAGGGTTAGGGTTAGGGTTAGACTGTTAGGGTTAGGGTTAGACTCTTAGGGTTAGACTCTTAGGGTTAGACTCTTAGGGTTAGGGTTAGACTCTTACGGTTAGGGTTAGGGTTAGGGTTAGGGTTAGACTCTTAGGGTTAGGGTTAGACTCTTAGGGTTAGGGTTAGGGTTAGGGTTAGGCTTAGACTCTTAGGGTTAGGGTTAGACTCTTAGGGTTAGGGTTAGGGTTAGGGTTAGGGTTAGACTCTTAGGGTTAGGGTTAGACTCTTAGGGTTAGGGTTAGGGTTAGACTCTTAGGGTTAGGGTTAGGGTGAGGGTTAGACTCTTAGGGTTAGGGTTATATTCAGGGTTAGGGTTAGACTCTTAGGGTTAGGGTTAGGGTTAGGGTTAGACTCTTAGGGTTAGGGTTAGACTCAGGCTCTTAGGGTGAGGGTTAGACTCAGGCTCTTAGGGTTAGGGTTAGACTCAGGCTCTTAGGGTGAGGGTTAGACTCAGGCTTTTAGGGTTAGGGTTAGACTCAGGCTCTTAGGGTGAGGGTTAGACTCAGGCTCTTAGGGTTAGGGTTAGACTCAGGCTCTTAGGGTGAGGGTCAGACTCAGTACTATATATTTGGGTACTGCAGCCGCCCTTTTGGTGGAGCGCTGCTGCCATCTAGCGAAATATACTTGGGTATTGCAGCCGGCGCTCTTGGTGGAGCGCTGCTGCCATCTAGCGAAATATATTTGGGTACTGCAGCCGGCCCTGTTGGTGGAGCGCTGCTGCCATCTAGCGATATATACTTGGGTACTGCAGCCGCCCTTTTGGTGGAGCGCTGCTGCCATCTAGCGAAATATACTTGGGTACTGCAGCCGGCGCTGTTGGTGGAGCGCTGCTGCCATCTAGCGAAATATATTTGGGTACTGCAGCCGGCTCTGTTTGTGGAGCGCTGCTGCCATCTAGCGAAATATATTTGGGTACTGCAGTCGGCTCTGTTGGTGGAGCGCTGCTGCCATCTAGCGAAATATACTTGGGTACTTCAGACGGGTTTAGGGTTAGGGTTAGGGTTAGACTGTTAGGGTTAGGGTTAGGGTTAGGGTTAGACTCTTAGGGTTAGACTCTTAGGGTTAGGGTTAGACTCTTACGGTTAGGGTTAGGGTTAGGGTTAGGGTTAGGGTTAGACTCTTAGGGTTAGACTCTTACGGTTAGGGTTAGGGTTAGGGTTAGGGTTAGGGTTAGACTCTTAGGGTTAGGGTTAGACTCTTAGGGTTAGGGTTAGGGTTAGGGTTAGACTCTTAGGGTTAGGGTTAGACTCTTAGGGTTAGGGTTAGGGTTAGGGTTAGGGTTAGACTCTTAGGGTTAGGGTTAGGGTTAGGGTTAGACTCTTAGGGTTAGGGTTAGGGTTACACTCTTAGGGTTAGGGTTAGGGTTAGGGTTAGACTCTTAGGGTTAGGGTTAGACTTAGGCTCTTAGGGTTAGGGTTAGACTCAGGCTCTTAGGGTTAGGGTTAGACTCAGGCTCTTAGGGTTAGGGTTAGACTCAGGCTCTTAGGGTTAGGGTTAGACACAGGCTCTTAGGGTTAGGGTCAGATTTAATACTATATATTTGTGTACTGCAGCCGCCCTTTTGGTGGAGCGCTGCTGCCATCTAGCGAAATATACTTGGGTACTGCAGCCGGCGCTGTTGGTCGAGCGCTGCTGCCATCTAGCGAAATATATTTGGGTACTGCAGCCGGCCCTGTTGGTGGAGCGCTGCTGCCATCTAGCGAAATATATTTGGGTACTGCAGCCGCCCTTTTGGTGGAGCGCTGCTGCCATCTAGCGAAATATAATTGGGTACTGCAGCCAGCTCTGTTGGTGGAGCTCTGCTGCCATCTAGCGAAATATAATTGGGTACTGCAGCCGGCCTTTTGGTGGAGCGCTGCTGCCATCTAGCGAAATGTAATTGGGTACTGCAGCCGCCCTGTTGGTGGAGCGCTGCTGCCATCTAGCGAAATATACTTGGGTACTGCAGCCGGCCGGTTGGTGGAGCGCTGCTGCCATCTAGCGAAATATATTTGGGTACTGCAGCCGGCCCTGTTGGTGGAGCGCTGCTGCCATCTAGCGAAATATACTTGGGTACTGCAGCCGGCCCTGTTGGTGGAGCGCTGCTGCCATCTAGCGAAATATATTTGGGTACTGCAGCCGCCCTTTTGGTGGAGCGCTGCTGCCATCTAGCGAAATATATTTGGGTACTGCAGCCAGCTCTGTTGGTGGAGCTCTGCTGCCATCTAGCGAAATATAATTGGGTACTGCAGCCGGCCTTTTGGTGGAGCGCTGCTGCCATCTAGCGAAATGTAATTGGGTACTGCAGCCGCCCTGTTGGTGGAGCGCTGCTGCCATCTAGCGAAATATATTTGGGTACTGCAGCCGCCCGGTTGGTGGAGCGCTGCTGCCATCTAGCGAAATATATTTGGGTACTGCAGCCGGCCCTGTTGGTGGAGCGCTGCTGCCATCTAGCGAAATATACTTGGGTACTTCAGCCGGGTTTAGGGTTAGGGTTAGGGTTAGACTGTTAGGGTTAGGGTTAGACTCTTAGGGTTAGACTCTTAGGGTTAGACTCTTAGGGTTAGGGTTAGGGTTAGGGTTAGACTCTTAGGGTTAGGGTTAGACTCTTAGGGTTAGGGTTAGGGTTAGGGTTAGGGTTAGACTCTTAGGGTTAGGGTTAGACTCTTAGGGTTAGGGTTAGGGTTAGGGTTAGGGTTAGACTCTTAGGGTTAGGGTTAGACTCTTAGGGTTAGGGTTAGGGTTAGGGTTAGGGTTAGACTCTTAGGGTTAGGGTTAGACTCTTAGGGTTAGGGTTAGGGTTAGGGTTAGACTCTTAGGGTTAGGGTTAGGGTTAGGGTTAGGGTTAGACTGTTAGGGTTAGGGTTACGGTTAGACTCTTAGGGTTAGAGTTAGGGTTAGGGTTAGACTCTTAGGGTTAGGGTTAGACTCTAAGGGTTAGGGTTGGGGTTAGGGTTAGGGTTAGACTCTTAGGGTTAGACTCTTAGGGTTAGACTCTTAGGGTTAGGGTTAGACTCGTACTGTTAGGGTTAGGGTTAGGGTTAGGGTTAGACTCTTAGGGTTAGGGTTAGACTCTTAGGGTTAGGGTTAGGGTTAGGGTTAGGGTTAGACTCTTAGGGTTAGGGTTAGACTCTTACGGTTAGGGTTAGGGTTAGGCTTAGGGTTAGGCTTAGACTCTTAGGGTTAGGGTTAGACTCTTAGGGTTAGGGTTAGGGTTAGAGTTAGGGTTAGACTCTTAGGGTTAGGGTTAGACTCTTAGGGTTAGGGTTAGGGTTAGGGTTAGACTCTTAGGGTTAGGGTTAGACTCTTAGGGTTAGGGTTAGGGTTAGGGTTAGGGTTAGACTCTTAGGGTTAAGGTTAGACTCTTAGGGTTAGGGTTAGGGTTAGGGTTAGGGTTAGACTCTTAGGGTTAGGGTTAGACTCTTAGGGTTAGGGTTAGGGTTAGGGTTAGACTCTTAGGGTTAGGGTTAGGGTTACGGTTAGACTCTTAGGGTTAGAGTTAGGGTTAGGGTTAGACTCTTAGGGTTAGGGTTAGACTCAGGGTTAGGGTTGGGGTTAGGGTTAGACTCTTAGGGTTAGGGTTAGACTCTTAGGGTTAGAGTTAGGGTTAGGGTTAGGGTTAGACACTTAGGGTTAGGGTTAGGGTGAGGGTTAGACTCTTAGGGTTAGGGTTATATTCAGGGTTAGGGTTAGACTCTTAGGGTTAGGGTTAGGGTTAGGGTTAGACTCTTAGGGTAAGGGTTAGACTTAGGCTCTTAGGGTTAGGGTTAGACTCAGGCTCTTAGGGTGAGGGTTAGACTCAGGCTCTTAGGGTTAGGGTTAGACTCAGGCTCTTAGGGTGAGGGTTAGACTCAGGCTCTTAGGGTTAGGGTTAGACTCAGGCTCTTAGGGTTAGGGTCAGACTCAGTACTATATATTTGGGTACTGCAGCCGCCCTTTTGGTGGAGCGCTGCTGCCATCTAGCGAAATATACTTGGGTATTGCAGCCGGCGCTGTTGGTGGAGCGCTGCTGCCATCTAGCGAAATATATTTGGGTACTGCAGCCGGCCCTGTTGGTGGAGCGCTGCTGCCATCTAGCGAAATATAATTGGGTACTGCAGCCGCCCTTTTGGTGGAGCGCTGCTGCCATCTAGCGAAATATACTTGGGTACTGCAGCCGCCCGGTTTGTGGAGCGCTGCTGCCATCTAGCGAAATATATTTGGGTACTGCAGCCGGCGCTGTTGGTGGAGCGCTGCTGCCATCTAGCGAAATATATTTGGGTACTGCAGCCGGCTCTGTTGGTGGAGCGCTGCTGCCATCTAGCGAAATATACTTGGGTACTGCAGCCGCCCGGTTGGTGGAGCGCTGCTGCCATCTAGCGAAATGTAATGGGGTACTGCAGCCGCCCGGTTGGTGTAGCGCTGCTGCCATCTAGCGAAATATACTTGGGTACTGCAGCCGCCCGGTTGGTGGAGCGCTGCTGCCATCTAGCGAAATATACTTGGGTACTGCAGCCGGCCCTGTTGGTGGAGCGCTGCTGCCATCTAGCGAAATATATTTGGGTACTGCAGCCGCCCTTTTGGTGGAGCGCTGCTGCCATCTAGCGAAATATATTTGGGTACTGCAGCCGCCCGGTTGGTGGAGCTCTGCTGCCATCTAGCGAAATATACTTGGGTACTGCAGCCGCCCTTTTGGTGGAGCGCTGCTGCCATCTAGCGAAATGTAATTGGGTACTGCAGCCGCCCTTTTGGTGGAGCGCTGCTGCCATCTAGCGAAATATACTTGGGTACTGCAGCCGGCGCTGTTGGTGGAGCGCTGCTGCCATCTAGCGAAATATACTTGGGTACTGCAGCCGCCCGGTTGGTGGAGCGCTGCTGCCATCTAGCGAAATATATTTGGGTACTGCAGCCGGCCCTGTTGGTGGAGCGCTGCTGCCATCTAGCGAAATATACTTGGGTACTGCAGCCGCCCTTTTGGTGGAGCGCTGCTGCCATCTAGCGAAATATACTTGGGTACTGCAGCCGCCCGGTTGGTGGAGCGCTGCTGCCATCTAGCGAAATATATTTGGGTACTGCAGCCGGCCCTGTTGGTGGAGCGCTGCTGCCATCTAGCGAAATATACTTGGGTACTGCAGCCGCCCGGTTGGTGGAGCGCTGCTGCCATCTAGCGAAATATACTTGGGTACTGCAGCCGGCCCTGTTGGTGGAGCGCTGCTGCCATCTAGCGAAATATACTTGGGTACTGCAGCCGCCCGGTTGTTGGAGCGCTGCTGCCATCTAGCGAAATATACTTGGGTACTGCAGCCGGCGCTGTTGGTGGAGCGCTGCTGCCATCTAGCGAAATATATTTGGGTACTGCAGCCGGCTCTGTTTGTGGAGCGCTGCTGCCATCTAGCGAAATATATTTGGGTACTGCAGTCGGCTCTGTTGGTGGAGCGCTGCTGCCATCTAGCGAAATATACTTGGGTACTTCAGCCGGGTTTAGGGTTAGGGTTAGGGTTAGACTGTTAGGGTTAGGGTTAGGGTTAGGGTTAGACTCTTAGGGTTAGACTCTTAGGGTTAGGGTTAGACACTTACGGTTAGGGTTAGGGTTAGGGTTAGGGTTAGGGTTAGACTCTTAGGGTTAGGGTTAGACTCTTAGGGTTAGGGTTAGGGTTAGGGTTAGACTCTTAGGGTTAGGGTTAGACTCTTAGGGTTAGGGTTAAGGTTAGGGTTAGGGTTAGACTCTTAGGGTTAGGGTTAGACTCTTAGGGTTAGGGTTAGGGTTAGGGTTAGACTCTAAGGGTTAGGGTTAGGGTTAGGGTTAGACTCTTAGGGTTAGGGTTAGGGTTAGGGTTAGGGTTACACTCTTAGGGTTAGGGTTAGGGTTAGGGTTAGACTCTTAGGGTTAGGGTTAGACTTAGGCTCTTAGGGTTAGGGTTAGACTCAGGCTCTTAGGGTTAGGGTTAGACTCAGGCTCTTACGGTTAGGGTTAGACTCAGGCTCTTAGGGTTAGGGTTAGACACAGGCTCTTAGGGTTAGGGTCAGATTTAATACTATATATTTGTGTACTGCAGCCGCCCTTTTGGTGGAGCGCTGCTGCCATCTAGCGAAATATACTTGGGTACTGCAGCCGGCGCTGTTGGTGGAGCGCTGCTGCCATCTAGCGAAATATATTTGGGTACTGCAGCCGGCCCTGTTGGTGTAGCGCTGCTGCCATCTAGCGAAATATATTTGGGTACTGCAGCCGGCTCTGTTGGTGGAGCGCTGCTGCCATCTAGCGAAATATATTTGGGTACTGCAGCCAGCTCTGTTGGTGGAGCTCTGCTGCCATCTAGCGAAATATAATTGGGTACTGCAGCCGGCCTTTTGGTGGAGCGCTGCTGCCATCTAGCGAAATGTAATTGGGTACTGCAGCCGCCCTGTTGGTGGAGCGCTGCTGCCATCTAGCGAAATATACTTGGGTACTGCAGCCGGCCGGTTGGTGGAGCGCTGCTGCCATCTAGCGAAATATATTTGGGTACTGCAGCCGGCCCTGTTGGTGGAGCGCTGCTGCCATCTAGCGAAATATACTTGGGTACTGCAGCCGCCCTGTTGGTGGAGCGCTGCTGCCATCTAGCGAAATATACTTGGGTACTGCAGCCGGCCCTGTTGGTGGAGCGCTGCTGCCATCTAGCGAAATATACTTGGGTACTGCAGCCGCCCGGTTGGTGGAGCGCTGCTGCCATCTAGCGAAATATACTTGGGTACTGCAGCCGGCACTGTTGGTGGAGCGCTGCTGCCATCTAGCGAAATATACTTGGGTACTGCAGCCGCCCGGTTGGTGGAGCGCTGCTGCCATCTAGCGAAATATACTTGGGTACTGCAGCCGGCGCTGTTGGTGGAGCGCTGCTGCCATCTAGCGAAATATACTTGGGTACTGCAGCCGCCCGGTTGGTGGAGCGCTGCTGCCATCTAGCGAAATATATTTGGGTACTGCAGCCGGCCCTGTTGGTGGAGCGCTGCTGCCATCTAGCGAAATATACTTGGGTACTGCAGCCGCCCTTTTGGTGGAGCGCTGCTGCCATCTAGCGAAATATACTTGGGTACTGCAGCCGCCCGGTTGGTGGAGCGCTGCTGCCATCTAGCGAAATATATTTGGGTACTGCAGCCGGCCCTGTTGGTGGAGCGCTGCTGCCATCTAGCGAAATATACTTGGGTACTGCAGCCGCCCGGTTGGTGGAGCGCTGCTGCCATCTAGCGAAATATACTTGGGTACTGCAGCCGGCCCTGTTGGTGGAGCGCTGCTGCCATCTAGCGAAATATACTTGGGTACTGCAGCCGCCCGGTTGGTGGAGCGCTGCTGCCATCTAGCGAAATATACTTGGGTACTGCAGCCGCCCTGTTGGTGGAGCGCTGCTGCCATCTAGCGAAATATATTTGGGTACTGCAGCCGGCCCTGTTGGTGGAGCGCTGCTGCCATCTAGCGAAATATATTTGGGTACTGCAGCCGGCTCTGTTGGTGGAGCGCTGCTGCCATCTAGCGAAATATATTTGGGTACTGCAGCCGGCTCTGTTTGTGGAGCGCTGCTGCCATCTAGCGAAATATACTTGGGTACTTCAGCCGGGTTTAGGGTTAGGGTTAGGGTTAGACTGTTAGGGTTAGGGTTAGACTCTTAGGGTTAGACTCTTAGGGTTAGACTCTTAGGGTTAGGGTTAGACTCTTACTGTTAGGGTTAGGGTTAGGGTTAGGGTTAGACTCTTAGGGTTAGGGTTAGACTCTTAGGGTTAGGGTTAAGGTTAGGGTTAGGGTTAGACTCTTAGGGTTAGGGTTAGACTCTTAGGGTTAGGGTTAGGGTTAGGGTTAGACTCTTAGGGTTAGGGTTAGACTCTTAGGGTTAGGGTTAGGGTTAGGGTTAGGGTTAGACTCTTAGGGTTAGGGTTAGACTCTTAGGGTTAGGGTTAGGGTTAGGGTTAGACTCTTAGGGTTAGGGTTATATTCAGGGTTAGGGTTAGACTCTTAGGGTTAGGGTTAGACTCTTAGGGTTAGGGTTAGGGTTAGACTCTTAGGGTTAGGGTTAGACTCAGGCTCTTAGGGTGAGGGTTAGACTCAGGCTCTTAGGGTGAGGGTTAGACTCAGGCTCTTAGGGTGAGGGTTGGACTCAGGCTCTTAGGGTTAGGGTTAGACTCAGGCTCTTAGGGTGAGGGTTAGACTCAGGCTCTTAGGGTTAGGGTTAGACTCAGGCTCTTAGGGTTAGGGTCAGACTCAGTACTATATATTTGGGTACTGCAGCCGCCCTTTTGGTGGAGCGCTGCTGCCATCTAGCGAAATATACTTGGGTATTGCAGCCGGCGCTCTTGGTGGAGCGCTGCTGCCATCTAGCGAAATATATTTGGGTACTGCAGCCGGCCCTGTTGGTGGAGCGCTGCTGCCATCTAGCGAAATGTAATTGGGTACTGCAGCCGCCCTTTTGGTGGAACGCTGCTGCCATCTAGCGAAATATATTTGGATACTGCAGCCGGCCCTGTTGGTGGAGCTCTGCTGCCATCTAGCGAAATATACTTGGGTACTGCAGCCACCCTTTTGGTGGAGCGCTGCTGCCATCTAGCGAAATATATTTGGGTACTGCAGCCGGCCCTGTTGGTGGAGCTCTGCTGCCATCTAGCGAAATATACTTGGGTACTGCAGCCGCCCGGTTGGTGGAGCGCTGCTGCCATCTAGCGAAATATACTTGGGTACTGCAGCCGCCCGGTTGGTGGAGCGCTGCTGCCATCTAGCGAAATATACTTGGGTACTGCAGCCGGCCCTGTTGGTGGAGCGCTGCTGCCATCTAGCGAAATATATTTGGGTACTGCAGCCGCCCTTTTGGTGGAGCGCTGCTGCCATCTAGCGAAATATATTTGGGTACTGCAGCCGCCCGGTTGGTGGAGCTCTGCTGCCATCTAGCGAAATATACTTGGGTACTGCAGCCGCCCTTTTGGTGGAGCGCTGCTGCCATCTAGCGAAATATACTTGGGTACTGCAGCCGCCCGGTTGGTGGAGCGCTGCTGCCATCTAGCGAAATATATTTGGGTACTGCAGCCGGCGCTGTTGGTGGAGCGCTGCTGCCATCTAGCGAAATATATTTGGGTACTGCAGCCGGCGCTGTTGGTGGAGCGCTGCTGCCATCTAGCGAAATATATTTGGTGACTGCAGCCGGCCCTGTTTGTGGAGCGCTGCTGCCATCTAGCGAAATATATTTGGGTACTGCAGCCGGCTCTGTTGGTGGAGCGCTACTGCCATCTAGCGAAATATACTTGGGTACTTCAGCCGGGTTTAGGGTTAGGGTTAGGGTTAGACTGTTAGGGTTAGGGTTAGGGTTAGGGTTAGACTCTTAGGGTTAGACTCTTAGGGTTAGGGTTAGACTCTTATGGTTAGGGTTAGGGTTAGGGTTAGGGTTAGGGTTAGACTCTTAGGGTTAGGGTTAGACTCTTAGGGTTAGGGTTAGGGTTAGGGTTAGACTCTTAGGGTTAGGGTTAGACTCTTAGGGTTAGGGTTAAGGTTAGGGTTAGGGTTAGACTCTTAGGGTTAGGGTTAGGGTTAGGGTTAGACTCTTAGGGTAAGGGTTAGACTTAGGCTCTTAGGGTTAGGGTTAGACTCAGGCTCTTAGGGTTAGGGTTAGACTCAGGCTCTTAGGGTGAGGGTTAGACTCAGGCTCTTAGGGTGAGGGTTAGACTCAGGCTCTTAGGGTTAGGGTTAGACTCAGGCTCTTAGGGTTAGGGTCAGACTCAGTACTATATATTTGGGTACTGCAGCCGCCCTTTTGGTGGAGCGCTGCTGCCATCTAGCGAAATATACTTGGGTATTGCAGCCGGCGCTGTTGGTGGAGCGCTGCTGCCATCTAGCGAAATATATTTGGGTACTGCAGCCGGCCCTGTTGGTGGAGCGCTGCTGCCATCTAGCGAAATATATTTGGGTACTGCAGCCGCCCTTTTGGTGGAGCGCTGCTGCCATCTAGCGAAATATATTTGGGTACTGCAGCCGACTCTGTTGGTGGAGCTCTGCTGCCATCTAGCGAAATATATTTGGGTACTGCAGCCGCCCTTTTGGTGGAGCGCTGCTGCCATCTAGCGAAATGTAATTGGGTACTGCAGCCGCCCGGTTGGTGGAGCGCTGCTGCCATCTAGCGAAATGTAATTGGGTACTGCAGCCGGCCCTGTTGGTGGAGCGCTGCTGCCATCTAGCAAAATATACTTGGGTACTGCAGCCGCCCGGTTTGTGGAGCGCTGCTGCCATCTAGCGAAATATATTTGGGTACTGCAGCCGGCGCTGTTAATGGAGCGCTGCTGCCATCTAGCGAAATGTAATTGGGTACTGCAGCCGCCCGGTTGGTGTAGCGCTGCTGCCATCTAGCGAAATATACTTGGGTACTGCAGCCGCCCGGTTGGTGGAGCGCTGCTGCCATCTAGCGAAATATATTTGGGTACTGCAGCCGGCCCTGTTGGTGGAGCGCTGCTGCCATCTAGCGAAATATACTTGGGTACTGCAGCCGCCCGGTTGGTGGAGCGCTGCTGCCATCTAGCGAAATATACTTGTGTACTTCAGCCGGGTTTAGGGTTAGGGTTAGGGTTAGACTGTTAGGGTTAGGGTTAGACTCTTAGGGTTAGACTCTTAGGGTTAGGGTTAGGGTTAGGGTTAGACTCTTAGGGTTAGACTCTTAGGGTTAGGGTTAGACTCTTAGGGTTAGGGTTAGGGTTAGGGTTAGGGTTAGGGTTAGACTCTTAGGGTTAGGGTTAGACTCTTAGGGTTAGGGTTAGGGTTAGGGTTAGACTCTTAGGGTTAGGGTTAGACTCTTAGGGTTAGGGTTAGGGTTAGGGTTAGGGTTAGACTCTTAGGGTTAGGGTTAGACTCTTAGGGTTAGGGTTAGGGTTAGGGTTAGACTCTTAGGGTTAGGGTTATATTCAGATTAGGGTTAGACTCTTAGGGTTAGGGTTAGGGTTAGACTCTTAGGGTTAGGGTTAGACTTAGGCTCTTAGGGTTAGGGTTAGACTCAGGCTCTTAGGGTTAGGGTTAGACTCAGGCTCTTACGGTTAGGGTTAGACTCAGGCTCTTAGGGTTAGGGTTAGACACAGGCTCTTAGGGTTAGGGTCAGATTTAGTACTATATATTTGTGTACTGCAGCCGCCCTTTTGGTGGAACGCTGCTGCCATCTAGCGAAATATACTTGGGTACTGCAGCCGGCGCTGTTGGTGGAGCGCTGCTGCCATCTAGCGAAATATATTTGGGTACTGCAGCCGGCCCTGTTGGTGGAGCGCTGCTGCCATCTAGCGAAATATATTTGGGTACTGCAGCCAGCTCTGTTGGTGGAGCTCTGCTGCCATCTAGCGAAATATAATTGGGTACTGCAGCCGGCCTTTTGGTGGAGCGCTGCTGCCATCTAGCGAAATGTAATTGGGTACTGCAGCCGCCCTGTTGGTGGAGCGCTGCTGCCATCTAGCGAAATATACTTGGGTACTGCAGCCGCCCGGTTCGTGGAGCGCTGCTGCCATCTAGCGAAATATACTTGGGTACTGCAGCCGGCGCTGTTGGTGGAGCGCTGCTGCCATCTAGCGAAATATACTTGGGTACTGCAGCCGCCCGGTTGGTGGAGCGCTGCTGCCATCTAGCGAAATATACTTGGGTACTGCAGCCGCCCGGTTGGTGGAGCGCTGCTGCCATCTAGCGAAATATACTTGGGTACTGCAGCCGCCCGGTTGGTGGAGCGCTGCTGCCATCTAGCGAAATATATTTGGGTACTGCAGCCGGCCCTGTTGGTGGAGCGCTGCTGCCATCTAGCGAAATATACTTGGGTACTGCAGCCGCCCGGTTGGTGGAGCGCTGCTGCCATCTAGCGAAATATACTTGGGTACTGCAGCCGGCGCTGTTGGTGGAGCGCTGCTGCCATCTAGCGAAATATATTTGGGTACTGCAGCCGCCCGGTTGGTGGAGCGCTGCTGCCATCTAGCGAAATATATTTGGGTACTGCAGCCGGCTCTGTTTGTGGAGCGCTGCTGCCATCTAGCGAAATATACTTGGGTACTTCAGCCGGGTTTAGGGTTAGGGTTAGGGTTAGACTGTTAGGGTTAGGGTTAGACTCTTAGGGTTAGACTCTTAGGGTTAGACTCTTAGGGTTAGGGTTAGACTCTTACGGTTAGGGTTAGGGTTAGGGTTAGGGTTAGACTCTTAGGGTTAGGGTTAGACTCTTAGGGTTAGGGTTAGGGTTAGGGTTAGGGTTAGACTCTTAGGGTTAGGGTTAGACTCTTAGGGTTAGGGTTAGGGTTAGGGTTAGGGTTAGACTCTTAGGGTTAGGGTTAGACTCTTAGGGTTAGGGTTAGGGTTAGGGTTAGGGTTAGACTCTTAGGGTTAGGGTTAGACTCTTAGGGTTAGGGTTAGGGTTAGGGTTAGGGTTAGACTCTTAGGGTTAGGGTTAGACTCTTAGGGTTAGGGTTAGGGGTAGGGTTAGACTCTTAGGGTTAGGGTTAGACTCTTAGGGTTAGGGTTAGGGTTAGACTCTTAGGGTTAGGGTTAGGGTGAGGGTTAGACTCTTAGGGTTAGGGTTATATTCAGGGTTAGGGTTAGACTCTTAGGGTTAGGGTTAGGGTTAGGGTTAGACTCTTAGGGTTAGGGTTAGGGTTAGGCTCTTAGGGTTAGGGTTAGACTCAGGCTCTTAGGGTGAGGGTTACACTCAGGCTCTTAGGGTTAGGGTTAGACTCAGGCTCTTAGGGTGAGGGTTAGACTCAGGCTCTTAGGGTTAGGGTTAGACTCAGGCTCTTAGGGTGAGGGTTAGACTCAGGCTCTTAGGGTTAGGGTTAGACTCAGGCTCTTAGGGTGAGGGTCAGACTCAGTACTATATATTTGGGTACTGCAGCCGCCCTTTTGGTGGAGCGCTGCTGCCATCTAGCGAAATATACTTGGGTATTGCAGCCGGCGCTCTTGGTGGAGCGCTGCTGCCATCTAGCGAAATATATTTGGGTACTGCAGCCGGCCCTGTTGGTGGAGCGCTGCTGCCATCTAGCGATATATACTTGGGTACTGCAGCCGCCCTTTTGGTGGAGCGCTGCTGCCATCTAGCGAAATATATTTGGGTACTGCAGCCGGCCCTGTTGGTGGAGCTCTGCTGCCATCTAGCGAAATATACTTGGGTACTGCAGCCGCCCTTTTGGTGGAGCGCTGCTGCCATCTAGCGAAATGTAATTGGGTACTGCAGCCGCCCGGTTGTTGGAGCGCTGCTGCCATCTAGCGAAATATACTTGGGTACTGCAGCCGGCCCTGTTGGTGGAGCGCTGCTGCCATCTAGCGAAATATACTTGGGTACTGCAGCCGCCCGGTTTGTGGAGCGCTGCTGCCATCTAGCGAAATATATTTGGGTACTGCAGCCGGCCCGGTTGGTGGAGCGCTGCTGCCATCTAGCGAAATGTAATTGGGTACTGCAGCCGCCCGGTTGGTGGAGCGCTGCTACCATCTAGCGAAATATACTTGGGTACTGCAGCCGCCCGGTTGGTGGAGCGCTGCTGCCATCTAGCGAAATATACTTGGGTACTGCAGCCGGCGCTGTTGGTGGAGCGCTGCTGCCATCTAGCGAAATATACTTGGGTACTGCAGCCGCCCGGTTGGTGGAGCGCTGCTGCCATCTAGCGAAATATACTTGGGTACTTCAGCCGGCGCTGTTGGTGGAGCGCTGCTGCCATCTAGCGAAATATATTTGGGTACTGCAGCCGGCGCTGTTGGTGGAGCGCTGCTGCCATCTAGCGAAATATATTTGGGTACTGCAGCCGGCTCTGTTGGTGGAGCGCTGCTGCCATCTAGCGAAATATACTTGGGTACTTCAGCCGGGTTTAGGGTTAGGGTTAGGGTTAGACTGTTAGGGTTAGGGTTAGGGTTAGGGTTAGACTCTTAGGGTTAGACTCTTAGGGTTAGGGTTAGACTCTTACGGTTAGGGTTAGGGTTAGGGTTAGACTCTTAGGGTTAGGGTTAGACTCTTAGGGTTAGGGTTAGGGTTAGGGTTAGGGTTACACTCTTAGGGTTAGGGTTAGGGTTAGGGTTAGACTCTTAGGGTTAGGGTTAGACTTAGGCTCTTAGGGTTAGGGTTAGACTCAGGCTCTTAGGGTTAGGGTTAGACTCAGGCTCTTACGGTTAGGGTTAGACTCAGGCTCTTAGGGTTAGGGTCAGACTCAGTACTATATATTTGGGTACTGCAGCCGCACTTTTGGTCGAGCGCTGCTGCCATCTAGCGAAATATACTTGGGTACTGCAGCCGCCCGGTTGGTGGAGCGCTGCTGCCATCTAGCGAAATATACTTGGGTACTGCAGCCGGCCCTGTTGGTGGAGCGCTGCTGCCATCTAGCGAAATATACTTGGGTACTGCAGCCGCCCGGTTGGTGGAGCTCTGCTGCCATCTAGCGAAATATAATTGGGTACTGCAGCCGGCCTTTTGGTGGAGCGCTGCTGCCATCTAGCGAAATGTAATTGGGTACTGCAGCCGCCCTGTTGGTGGAGCGCTGCTGCCATCTAGCGAAATATACTTGGGTACTGCAGCCGGCCGGTTGGTGGAGCGCTGCTGCCATCTAGCGAAATATATTTGGGTACTGCAGCCGGCCCTGTTGGTGGAGCGCTGCTGCCATCTAGCGAAATATACTTGGGTACTGCAGCCGGCCCTGTTGGTGGAGCGCTGCTGCCATCTAGCGAAATATATTTGGGTACTGCAGCCGCCCTTTTGGTGGAGCGCTGCTGCCATCTAGCGAAATATATTTGGGTACTGCAGCCAGCTCTGTTGGTGGAGCTCTGCTGCCATCTAGCGAAATATAATTGGGTACTGCAGCCGGCCTTTTGGTGGAGCGCTGCTGCCATCTAGCGAAATGTAATTGGGTACTGCAGCCGCCCTGTTGGTGGAGCGCTGCTGCCATCTAGCGAAATATATTTGGGTACTGCAGCCGCCCGGTTGGTGGAGCGCTGCTGCCATCTAGCGAAATATATTTGGGTACTGCAGCCGGCCCTGTTGGTGGAGCGCTGCTGCCATCTAGCGAAATATACTTGGGTACTTCAGCCGGGTTTAGGGTTAGGGTTAGGGTTAGACTGTTAGGGTTAGGGTTAGACTCTTAGGGTTAGACTCTTAGGGTTAGACTCTTAGGGTTAGGGTTAGGGTTAGGGTTAGACTCTTAGGGTTAGGGTTAGACTCTTAGGGTTAGGGTTAGGGTTAGGGTTAGGGTTAGACTCTTAGGGTTAGGGTTAGACTCTTAGGGTTAGGGTTAGGGTTAGGGTTAGGGTTAGACTCTTAGGGTTAGGGTTAGACTCTTAGGGTTAGGGTTAGGGTTAGGGTTAGGGTTAGACTCTTAGGGTTAGGGTTAGACTCTTAGGGTTAGGGTTAGGGTTAGGGTTAGACTCTTAGGGTTAGGGTTAGGGTTAGGGTTAGGGTTAGACTGTTAGGGTTAGGGTTACGGTTAGACTCTTAGGGTTAGAGTTAGGGTTAGGGTTAGACTCTTAGGGTTAGGGTTAGACTCTAAGGGTTAGGGTTGGGGTTAGGGTTAGGGTTAGACTCTTAGGGTTAGACTCTTAGGGTTAGACTCTTAGGGTTAGGGTTAGACTCGTACTGTTAGGGTTAGGGTTAGGGTTAGGGTTAGACTCTTAGGGTTAGGGTTAGACTCTTAGGGTTAGGGTTAGGGTTAGGGTTAGGGTTAGACTCTTAGGGTTAGGGTTAGACTCTTACGGTTAGGGTTAGGGTTAGGCTTAGGGTTAGGCTTAGACTCTTAGGGTTAGGGTTAGACTCTTAGGGTTAGGGTTAGGGTTAGAGTTAGGGTTAGACTCTTAGGGTTAGGGTTAGACTCTTAGGGTTAGGGTTAGGGTTAGGGTTAGACTCTTAGGGTTAGGGTTAGACTCTTAGGGTTAGGGTTAGGGTTAGGGTTAGGGTTAGACTCTTAGGGTTAAGGTTAGACTCTTAGGGTTAGGGTTAGGGTTAGGGTTAGGGTTAGACTCTTAGGGTTAGGGTTAGACTCTTAGGGTTAGGGTTAGGGTTAGGGTTAGACTCTTAGGGTTAGGGTTAGGGTTACGGTTAGACTCTTAGGGTTAGAGTTAGGGTTAGGGTTAGACTCTTAGGGTTAGGGTTAGACTCAGGGTTAGGGTTGGGGTTAGGGTTAGACTCTTAGGGTTAGGGTTAGACTCTTAGGGTTAGAGTTAGGGTTAGGGTTAGGGTTAGACACTTAGGGTTAGGGTTAGGGTGAGGGTTAGACTCTTAGGGTTAGGGTTATATTCAGGGTTAGGGTTAGACTCTTAGGGTTAGGGTTAGGGTTAGGGTTAGACTCTTAGGGTAAGGGTTAGACTTAGGCTCTTAGGGTTAGGGTTAGACTCAGGCTCTTAGGGTGAGGGTTAGACTCAGGCTCTTAGGGTTAGGGTTAGACTCAGGCTCTTAGGGTGAGGGTTAGACTCAGGCTCTTAGGGTTAGGGTTAGACTCAGGCTCTTAGGGTTAGGGTCAGACTCAGTACTATATATTTGGGTACTGCAGCCGCCCTTTTGGTGGAGCGCTGCTGCCATCTAGCGAAATATACTTGGGTATTGCAGCCGGCGCTGTTGGTGGAGCGCTGCTGCCATCTAGCGAAATATATTTGGGTACTGCAGCCGGCCCTGTTGGTGGAGCGCTGCTGCCATCTAGCGAAATATAATTGGGTACTGCAGCCGCCCTTTTGGTGGAGCGCTGCTGCCATCTAGCGAAATATACTTGGGTACTGCAGCCGCCCGGTTTGTGGAGCGCTGCTGCCATCTAGCGAAATATATTTGGGTACTGCAGCCGGCGCTGTTGGTGGAGCGCTGCTGCCATCTAGCGAAATATATTTGGGTACTGCAGCCGGCTCTGTTGGTGGAGCGCTGCTGCCATCTAGCGAAATATACTTGGGTACTGCAGCCGCCCGGTTGGTGGAGCGCTGCTGCCATCTAGCGAAATGTAATGGGGTACTGCAGCCGCCCGGTTGGTGTAGCGCTGCTGCCATCTAGCGAAATATACTTGGGTACTGCAGCCGCCCGGTTGGTGGAGCGCTGCTGCCATCTAGCGAAATATACTTGGGTACTGCAGCCGGCCCTGTTGGTGGAGCGCTGCTGCCATCTAGCGAAATATATTTGGGTACTGCAGCCGCCCTTTTGGTGGAGCGCTGCTGCCATCTAGCGAAATATATTTGGGTACTGCAGCCGCCCGGTTGGTGGAGCTCTGCTGCCATCTAGCGAAATATACTTGGGTACTGCAGCCGCCCTTTTGGTGGAGCGCTGCTGCCATCTAGCGAAATGTAATTGGGTACTGCAGCCGCCCTTTTGGTGGAGCGCTGCTGCCATCTAGCGAAATATACTTGGGTACTGCAGCCGGCGCTGTTGGTGGAGCGCTGCTGCCATCTAGCGAAATATACTTGGGTACTGCAGCCGCCCGGTTGGTGGAGCGCTGCTGCCATCTAGCGAAATATATTTGGGTACTGCAGCCGGCCCTGTTGGTGGAGCGCTGCTGCCATCTAGCGAAATATACTTGGGTACTGCAGCCGCCCTTTTGGTGGAGCGCTGCTGCCATCTAGCGAAATATACTTGGGTACTGCAGCCGCCCGGTTGGTGGAGCGCTGCTGCCATCTAGCGAAATATATTTGGGTACTGCAGCCGGCCCTGTTGGTGGAGCGCTGCTGCCATCTAGCGAAATATACTTGGGTACTGCAGCCGCCCGGTTGGTGGAGCGCTGCTGCCATCTAGCGAAATATACTTGGGTACTGCAGCCGGCCCTGTTGGTGGAGCGCTGCTGCCATCTAGCGAAATATACTTGGGTACTGCAGCCGCCCGGTTGTTGGAGCGCTGCTGCCATCTAGCGAAATATACTTGGGTACTGCAGCCGGCGCTGTTGGTGGAGCGCTGCTGCCATCTAGCGAAATATATTTGGGTACTGCAGCCGGCTCTGTTTGTGGAGCGCTGCTGCCATCTAGCGAAATATATTTGGGTACTGCAGTCGGCTCTGTTGGTGGAGCGCTGCTGCCATCTAGCGAAATATACTTGGGTACTTCAGCCGGGTTTAGGGTTAGGGTTAGGGTTAGACTGTTAGGGTTAGGGTTAGGGTTAGGGTTAGACTCTTAGGGTTAGACTCTTAGGGTTAGGGTTAGACACTTACGGTTAGGGTTAGGGTTAGGGTTAGGGTTAGGGTTAGACTCTTAGGGTTAGGGTTAGACTCTTAGGGTTAGGGTTAGGGTTAGGGTTAGACTCTTAGGGTTAGGGTTAGACTCTTAGGGTTAGGGTTAAGGTTAGGGTTAGGGTTAGACTCTTAGGGTTAGGGTTAGACTCTTAGGGTTAGGGTTAGGGTTAGGGTTAGACTCTAAGGGTTAGGGTTAGGGTTAGGGTTAGACTCTTAGGGTTAGGGTTAGGGTTAGGGTTAGGGTTACACTCTTAGGGTTAGGGTTAGGGTTAGGGTTAGACTCTTAGGGTTAGGGTTAGACTTAGGCTCTTAGGGTTAGGGTTAGACTCAGGCTCTTAGGGTTAGGGTTAGACTCAGGCTCTTACGGTTAGGGTTAGACTCAGGCTCTTAGGGTTAGGGTTAGACACAGGCTCTTAGGGTTAGGGTCAGATTTAATACTATATATTTGTGTACTGCAGCCGCCCTTTTGGTGGAGCGCTGCTGCCATCTAGCGAAATATACTTGGGTACTGCAGCCGGCGCTGTTGGTGGAGCGCTGCTGCCATCTAGCGAAATATATTTGGGTACTGCAGCCGGCCCTGTTGGTGTAGCGCTGCTGCCATCTAGCGAAATATATTTGGGTACTGCAGCCGGCTCTGTTGGTGGAGCGCTGCTGCCATCTAGCGAAATATATTTGGGTACTGCAGCCAGCTCTGTTGGTGGAGCTCTGCTGCCATCTAGCGAAATATAATTGGGTACTGCAGCCGGCCTTTTGGTGGAGCGCTGCTGCCATCTAGCGAAATGTAATTGGGTACTGCAGCCGCCCTGTTGGTGGAGCGCTGCTGCCATCTAGCGAAATATACTTGGGTACTGCAGCCGGCCGGTTGGTGGAGCGCTGCTGCCATCTAGCGAAATATATTTGGGTACTGCAGCCGGCCCTGTTGGTGGAGCGCTGCTGCCATCTAGCGAAATATACTTGGGTACTGCAGCCGCCCTGTTGGTGGAGCGCTGCTGCCATCTAGCGAAATATACTTGGGTACTGCAGCCGGCCCTGTTGGTGGAGCGCTGCTGCCATCTAGCGAAATATACTTGGGTACTGCAGCCGCCCGGTTGGTGGAGCGCTGCTGCCATCTAGCGAAATATACTTGGGTACTGCAGCCGGCACTGTTGGTGGAGCGCTGCTGCCATCTAGCGAAATATACTTGGGTACTGCAGCCGCCCGGTTGGTGGAGCGCTGCTGCCATCTAGCGAAATATACTTGGGTACTGCAGCCGGCGCTGTTGGTGGAGCGCTGCTGCCATCTAGCGAAATATACTTGGGTACTGCAGCCGCCCGGTTGGTGGAGCGCTGCTGCCATCTAGCGAAATATATTTGGGTACTGCAGCCGGCCCTGTTGGTGGAGCGCTGCTGCCATCTAGCGAAATATACTTGGGTACTGCAGCCGCCCTTTTGGTGGAGCGCTGCTGCCATCTAGCGAAATATACTTGGGTACTGCAGCCGCCCGGTTGGTGGAGCGCTGCTGCCATCTAGCGAAATATATTTGGGTACTGCAGCCGGCCCTGTTGGTGGAGCGCTGCTGCCATCTAGCGAAATATACTTGGGTACTGCAGCCGCCCGGTTGGTGGAGCGCTGCTGCCATCTAGCGAAATATACTTGGGTACTGCAGCCGGCCCTGTTGGTGGAGCGCTGCTGCCATCTAGCGAAATATACTTGGGTACTGCAGCCGCCCGGTTGGTGGAGCGCTGCTGCCATCTAGCGAAATATACTTGGGTACTGCAGCCGCCCTGTTGGTGGAGCGCTGCTGCCATCTAGCGAAATATATTTGGGTACTGCAGCCGGCCCTGTTGGTGGAGCGCTGCTGCCATCTAGCGAAATATATTTGGGTACTGCAGCCGGCTCTGTTGGTGGAGCGCTGCTGCCATCTAGCGAAATATATTTGGGTACTGCAGCCGGCTCTGTTTGTGGAGCGCTGCTGCCATCTAGCGAAATATACTTGGGTACTTCAGCCGGGTTTAGGGTTAGGGTTAGGGTTAGACTGTTAGGGTTAGGGTTAGACTCTTAGGGTTAGACTCTTAGGGTTAGACTCTTAGGGTTAGGGTTAGACTCTTACTGTTAGGGTTAGGGTTAGGGTTAGGGTTAGACTCTTAGGGTTAGGGTTAGACTCTTAGGGTTAGGGTTAAGGTTAGGGTTAGGGTTAGACTCTTAGGGTTAGGGTTAGACTCTTAGGGTTAGGGTTAGGGTTAGGGTTAGACTCTTAGGGTTAGGGTTAGACTCTTAGGGTTAGGGTTAGGGTTAGGGTTAGGGTTAGACTCTTAGGGTTAGGGTTAGACTCTTAGGGTTAGGGTTAGGGTTAGGGTTAGACTCTTAGGGTTAGGGTTATATTCAGGGTTAGGGTTAGACTCTTAGGGTTAGGGTTAGACTCTTAGGGTTAGGGTTAGGGTTAGACTCTTAGGGTTAGGGTTAGACTCAGGCTCTTAGGGTGAGGGTTAGACTCAGGCTCTTAGGGTGAGGGTTAGACTCAGGCTCTTAGGGTGAGGGTTGGACTCAGGCTCTTAGGGTTAGGGTTAGACTCAGGCTCTTAGGGTGAGGGTTAGACTCAGGCTCTTAGGGTTAGGGTTAGACTCAGGCTCTTAGGGTTAGGGTCAGACTCAGTACTATATATTTGGGTACTGCAGCCGCCCTTTTGGTGGAGCGCTGCTGCCATCTAGCGAAATATACTTGGGTATTGCAGCCGGCGCTCTTGGTGGAGCGCTGCTGCCATCTAGCGAAATATATTTGGGTACTGCAGCCGGCCCTGTTGGTGGAGCGCTGCTGCCATCTAGCGAAATGTAATTGGGTACTGCAGCCGCCCTTTTGGTGGAACGCTGCTGCCATCTAGCGAAATATATTTGGATACTGCAGCCGGCCCTGTTGGTGGAGCTCTGCTGCCATCTAGCGAAATATACTTGGGTACTGCAGCCACCCTTTTGGTGGAGCGCTGCTGCCATCTAGCGAAATATATTTGGGTACTGCAGCCGGCCCTGTTGGTGGAGCTCTGCTGCCATCTAGCGAAATATACTTGGGTACTGCAGCCGCCCGGTTGGTGGAGCGCTGCTGCCATCTAGCGAAATATACTTGGGTACTGCAGCCGCCCGGTTGGTGGAGCGCTGCTGCCATCTAGCGAAATATACTTGGGTACTGCAGCCGGCCCTGTTGGTGGAGCGCTGCTGCCATCTAGCGAAATATATTTGGGTACTGCAGCCGCCCTTTTGGTGGAGCGCTGCTGCCATCTAGCGAAATATATTTGGGTACTGCAGCCGCCCGGTTGGTGGAGCTCTGCTGCCATCTAGCGAAATATACTTGGGTACTGCAGCCGCCCTTTTGGTGGAGCGCTGCTGCCATCTAGCGAAATATACTTGGGTACTGCAGCCGCCCGGTTGGTGGAGCGCTGCTGCCATCTAGCGAAATATATTTGGGTACTGCAGCCGGCGCTGTTGGTGGAGCGCTGCTGCCATCTAGCGAAATATATTTGGGTACTGCAGCCGGCGCTGTTGGTGGAGCGCTGCTGCCATCTAGCGAAATATATTTGGTGACTGCAGCCGGCCCTGTTTGTGGAGCGCTGCTGCCATCTAGCGAAATATATTTGGGTACTGCAGCCGGCTCTGTTGGTGGAGCGCTACTGCCATCTAGCGAAATATACTTGGGTACTTCAGCCGGGTTTAGGGTTAGGGTTAGGGTTAGACTGTTAGGGTTAGGGTTAGGGTTAGGGTTAGACTCTTAGGGTTAGACTCTTAGGGTTAGGGTTAGACTCTTATGGTTAGGGTTAGGGTTAGGGTTAGGGTTAGGGTTAGACTCTTAGGGTTAGGGTTAGACTCTTAGGGTTAGGGTTAGGGTTAGGGTTAGACTCTTAGGGTTAGGGTTAGACTCTTAGGGTTAGGGTTAAGGTTAGGGTTAGGGTTAGACTCTTAGGGTTAGGGTTAGGGT
Source organism: Falco punctatus (assembly GCF_963210335.1). Lineage (NCBI taxonomy): Eukaryota > Metazoa > Chordata > Aves > Falconiformes > Falconidae > Falco > Falco punctatus. The sequence continues at coordinate 1,239,565 of NW_027660079.1, forward strand.
TAGGGTTAGACTCTTAGGGTAAGGGTTAGACTTAGGCTCTTAGGGTTAGGGTTAGACTCAGGCTCTTAGGGTTAGGGTTAGACTCAGGCTCTTAGGGTGAGGGTTAGACTCAGGCTCTTAGGGTGAGGGTTAGACTCAGGCTCTTAGGGTTAGGGTTAGACTCAGGCTCTTAGGGTTAGGGTCAGACTCAGTACTATATATTTGGGTACTGCAGCCGCCCTTTTGGTGGAGCGCTGCTGCCATCTAGCGAAATATACTTGGGTATTGCAGCCGGCGCTGTTGGTGGAGCGCTGCTGCCATCTAGCGAAATATATTTGGGTACTGCAGCCGGCCCTGTTGGTGGAGCGCTGCTGCCATCTAGCGAAATATATTTGGGTACTGCAGCCGCCCTTTTGGTGGAGCGCTGCTGCCATCTAGCGAAATATATTTGGGTACTGCAGCCGACTCTGTTGGTGGAGCTCTGCTGCCATCTAGCGAAATATATTTGGGTACTGCAGCCGCCCTTTTGGTGGAGCGCTGCTGCCATCTAGCGAAATGTAATTGGGTACTGCAGCCGCCCGGTTGGTGGAGCGCTGCTGCCATCTAGCGAAATGTAATTGGGTACTGCAGCCGGCCCTGTTGGTGGAGCGCTGCTGCCATCTAGCAAAATATACTTGGGTACTGCAGCCGCCCGGTTTGTGGAGCGCTGCTGCCATCTAGCGAAATATATTTGGGTACTGCAGCCGGCGCTGTTAATGGAGCGCTGCTGCCATCTAGCGAAATGTAATTGGGTACTGCAGCCGCCCGGTTGGTGTAGCGCTGCTGCCATCTAGCGAAATATACTTGGGTACTGCAGCCGCCCGGTTGGTGGAGCGCTGCTGCCATCTAGCGAAATATATTTGGGTACTGCAGCCGGCCCTGTTGGTGGAGCGCTGCTGCCATCTAGCGAAATATACTTGGGTACTGCAGCCGCCCGGTTGGTGGAGCGCTGCTGCCATCTAGCGAAATATACTTGTGTACTTCAGCCGGGTTTAGGGTTAGGGTTAGGGTTAGACTGTTAGGGTTAGGGTTAGACTCTTAGGGTTAGACTCTTAGGGTTAGGGTTAGGGTTAGGGTTAGACTCTTAGGGTTAGACTCTTAGGGTTAGGGTTAGACTCTTAGGGTTAGGGTTAGGGTTAGGGTTAGGGTTAGGGTTAGACTCTTAGGGTTAGGGTTAGACTCTTAGGGTTAGGGTTAGGGTTAGGGTTAGACTCTTAGGGTTAGGGTTAGACTCTTAGGGTTAGGGTTAGGGTTAGGGTTAGGGTTAGACTCTTAGGGTTAGGGTTAGACTCTTAGGGTTAGGGTTAGGGTTAGGGTTAGACTCTTAGGGTTAGGGTTATATTCAGATTAGGGTTAGACTCTTAGGGTTAGGGTTAGGGTTAGACTCTTAGGGTTAGGGTTAGACTTAGGCTCTTAGGGTTAGGGTTAGACTCAGGCTCTTAGGGTTAGGGTTAGACTCAGGCTCTTACGGTTAGGGTTAGACTCAGGCTCTTAGGGTTAGGGTTAGACACAGGCTCTTAGGGTTAGGGTCAGATTTAGTACTATATATTTGTGTACTGCAGCCGCCCTTTTGGTGGAACGCTGCTGCCATCTAGCGAAATATACTTGGGTACTGCAGCCGGCGCTGTTGGTGGAGCGCTGCTGCCATCTAGCGAAATATATTTGGGTACTGCAGCCGGCCCTGTTGGTGGAGCGCTGCTGCCATCTAGCGAAATATATTTGGGTACTGCAGCCAGCTCTGTTGGTGGAGCTCTGCTGCCATCTAGCGAAATATAATTGGGTACTGCAGCCGGCCTTTTGGTGGAGCGCTGCTGCCATCTAGCGAAATGTAATTGGGTACTGCAGCCGCCCTGTTGGTGGAGCGCTGCTGCCATCTAGCGAAATATACTTGGGTACTGCAGCCGCCCGGTTCGTGGAGCGCTGCTGCCATCTAGCGAAATATACTTGGGTACTGCAGCCGGCGCTGTTGGTGGAGCGCTGCTGCCATCTAGCGAAATATACTTGGGTACTGCAGCCGCCCGGTTGGTGGAGCGCTGCTGCCATCTAGCGAAATATACTTGGGTACTGCAGCCGCCCGGTTGGTGGAGCGCTGCTGCCATCTAGCGAAATATACTTGGGTACTGCAGCCGCCCGGTTGGTGGAGCGCTGCTGCCATCTAGCGAAATATATTTGGGTACTGCAGCCGGCCCTGTTGGTGGAGCGCTGCTGCCATCTAGCGAAATATACTTGGGTACTGCAGCCGCCCGGTTGGTGGAGCGCTGCTGCCATCTAGCGAAATATACTTGGGTACTGCAGCCGGCGCTGTTGGTGGAGCGCTGCTGCCATCTAGCGAAATATATTTGGGTACTGCAGCCGCCCGGTTGGTGGAGCGCTGCTGCCATCTAGCGAAATATATTTGGGTACTGCAGCCGGCTCTGTTTGTGGAGCGCTGCTGCCATCTAGCGAAATATACTTGGGTACTTCAGCCGGGTTTAGGGTTAGGGTTAGGGTTAGACTGTTAGGGTTAGGGTTAGACTCTTAGGGTTAGACTCTTAGGGTTAGACTCTTAGGGTTAGGGTTAGACTCTTACGGTTAGGGTTAGGGTTAGGGTTAGGGTTAGACTCTTAGGGTTAGGGTTAGACTCTTAGGGTTAGGGTTAGGGTTAGGGTTAGGGTTAGACTCTTAGGGTTAGGGTTAGACTCTTAGGGTTAGGGTTAGGGTTAGGGTTAGGGTTAGACTCTTAGGGTTAGGGTTAGACTCTTAGGGTTAGGGTTAGGGTTAGGGTTAGGGTTAGACTCTTAGGGTTAGGGTTAGACTCTTAGGGTTAGGGTTAGGGTTAGGGTTAGGGTTAGACTCTTAGGGTTAGGGTTAGACTCTTAGGGTTAGGGTTAGGGGTAGGGTTAGACTCTTAGGGTTAGGGTTAGACTCTTAGGGTTAGGGTTAGGGTTAGACTCTTAGGGTTAGGGTTAGGGTGAGGGTTAGACTCTTAGGGTTAGGGTTATATTCAGGGTTAGGGTTAGACTCTTAGGGTTAGGGTTAGGGTTAGGGTTAGACTCTTAGGGTTAGGGTTAGGGTTAGGCTCTTAGGGTTAGGGTTAGACTCAGGCTCTTAGGGTGAGGGTTACACTCAGGCTCTTAGGGTTAGGGTTAGACTCAGGCTCTTAGGGTGAGGGTTAGACTCAGGCTCTTAGGGTTAGGGTTAGACTCAGGCTCTTAGGGTGAGGGTTAGACTCAGGCTCTTAGGGTTAGGGTTAGACTCAGGCTCTTAGGGTGAGGGTCAGACTCAGTACTATATATTTGGGTACTGCAGCCGCCCTTTTGGTGGAGCGCTGCTGCCATCTAGCGAAATATACTTGGGTATTGCAGCCGGCGCTCTTGGTGGAGCGCTGCTGCCATCTAGCGAAATATATTTGGGTACTGCAGCCGGCCCTGTTGGTGGAGCGCTGCTGCCATCTAGCGATATATACTTGGGTACTGCAGCCGCCCTTTTGGTGGAGCGCTGCTGCCATCTAGCGAAATATATTTGGGTACTGCAGCCGGCCCTGTTGGTGGAGCTCTGCTGCCATCTAGCGAAATATACTTGGGTACTGCAGCCGCCCTTTTGGTGGAGCGCTGCTGCCATCTAGCGAAATGTAATTGGGTACTGCAGCCGCCCGGTTGTTGGAGCGCTGCTGCCATCTAGCGAAATATACTTGGGTACTGCAGCCGGCCCTGTTGGTGGAGCGCTGCTGCCATCTAGCGAAATATACTTGGGTACTGCAGCCGCCCGGTTTGTGGAGCGCTGCTGCCATCTAGCGAAATATATTTGGGTACTGCAGCCGGCCCGGTTGGTGGAGCGCTGCTGCCATCTAGCGAAATGTAATTGGGTACTGCAGCCGCCCGGTTGGTGGAGCGCTGCTACCATCTAGCGAAATATACTTGGGTACTGCAGCCGCCCGGTTGGTGGAGCGCTGCTGCCATCTAGCGAAATATACTTGGGTACTGCAGCCGGCGCTGTTGGTGGAGCGCTGCTGCCATCTAGCGAAATATACTTGGGTACTGCAGCCGCCCGGTTGGTGGAGCGCTGCTGCCATCTAGCGAAATATACTTGGGTACTTCAGCCGGCGCTGTTGGTGGAGCGCTGCTGCCATCTAGCGAAATATATTTGGGTACTGCAGCCGGCGCTGTTGGTGGAGCGCTGCTGCCATCTAGCGAAATATATTTGGGTACTGCAGCCGGCTCTGTTGGTGGAGCGCTGCTGCCATCTAGCGAAATATACTTGGGTACTTCAGCCGGGTTTAGGGTTAGGGTTAGGGTTAGACTGTTAGGGTTAGGGTTAGGGTTAGGGTTAGACTCTTAGGGTTAGACTCTTAGGGTTAGGGTTAGACTCTTACGGTTAGGGTTAGGGTTAGGGTTAGACTCTTAGGGTTAGGGTTAGACTCTTAGGGTTAGGGTTAGGGTTAGGGTTAGGGTTACACTCTTAGGGTTAGGGTTAGGGTTAGGGTTAGACTCTTAGGGTTAGGGTTAGACTTAGGCTCTTAGGGTTAGGGTTAGACTCAGGCTCTTAGGGTTAGGGTTAGACTCAGGCTCTTACGGTTAGGGTTAGACTCAGGCTCTTAGGGTTAGGGTCAGACTCAGTACTATATATTTGGGTACTGCAGCCGCACTTTTGGTCGAGCGCTGCTGCCATCTAGCGAAATATACTTGGGTATTGCAGCCGGCGCTGTTGGTGGAGCGCTGCTGCCATCTAGCGAAATATATTTGGGTACTGCAGCCGGCCCTGTTGGTGGAGCTCTGCTGCCATCTAGCGAAATATACTTGGGTACTGCAGCCGGCGCTGTTGGTGGAGCGCTGCTGCCATCTAGCGAAATATATTTGGGTACTGCAGCCGGCCCTGTTGGTGGAGCGCTGCTGCCATCTAGCGAAATATATTTGGGTACTGCAGCCGCCCTTTTGGTGGAGCGCTGCTGCCATCTAGCGAAATATATTTGGGTACTGCAGCCAGCTCTGTTGGTGGAGCTCTGCTGCCATCTAGCGAAATATAATTGGGTACTGCAGCCGGCCTTTTGGTGGAGCGCTGCTGCCATCTAGCGAAATGTAATTGGGTACTGCAGCCGCCCTGTTGGTGGAGCGCTGCTGCCATCTAGCGAAATATACTTGGGTACTGCAGCCGGCCGGTTGGTGGAGCGCTGCTGCCATCTAGCGAAATATACTTGGGTACTGCAGCCGGCCCTGTTGGTGGAGCGCTGCTGCCATCTAGCGAAATATACTTGGGTACTGCAGCCGCCCGGTTGGTGGAGCGCTGCTGCCATCTAGCGAAATATACTTGGGTACTGCAGCCGGCCCTGTTGGTGGAGCGCTGCTGCCATCTAGCGAAATATACTTGGGTACTGCAGCCGCCCGGTTGGTGGAGCGCTGCTGCCATCTAGCGAAATATACTTGGGTACTGCAGCCGGCCCTGTTGGTGGAGCGCTGCTGCCATCTAGCGAAATATACTTGGGTACTGCAGCCGCCCGGTTGGTGGAGCGCTGCTGCCATCTAGCGAAATATACTTGGGTACTGCAGCCGGCGCTGTTGGTGGAGCGCTGCTGCCATCTAGCGAAATATATTTGGGTACTGCAGCCGGCGCTGTTGGTGGAGCGCTGCTGCCATCTAGCGAAATATATTTGGGTACTGCAGCCGGCTCTGTTGGTGGAGCGCTGCTGCCATCTAGCGAAATATATTTGGGTACTGCAGCCGGCTCTGTTTGTGGAGCGCTGCTGCCATCTAGCGAAATATACTTGGGTACTTCAGCCGGGTTTAGGGTTAGGGTTAGGGTTAGACTGTTAGGGTTAGGGTTAGACTCTTAGGGTTAGACTCTTAGGGTTAGACTCTTAGGGTTAGGGTTAGACTCTTACGGTTAGGGTTAGGGTTAGGGTTAGGGTTAGACTCTTAGGGTTAGGGTTAGACTCTTAGGGTTAGGGTTAGGGTTAGGGTTAGGGTTAGTCTCTTAGGGTTAGGGTTAGACTCTTAGGGTTAGGGTTAGGGTTAGGGATAGGGTTAGACTCTTAGGGTTAGGGTTAGACTCTTAGGGTTAGGGTTAGGGTTAGGGTTAGGGTTAGACTCTTAGGGTTAGGGTTAGACTCTTAGGGTTAGGGTTAGGGTTAGGGTTAGACTCTTAGGGTTAGGGTTATATTCAGGGTTAGGGTTAGACTCTTAGGGTTAGGGTTAGGGTTAGGGTTAGACTCTTAGGGTTAGGGTTAGGGTTAGGCTCTTAGGGTTAGGGTTAGACTCAGGCTCTTAGGGTTAGGGTTAGACTCTTAGGGTTAAGGTTAGGGTTAGGGTTAGACACTTAGGGTTAGGGTTAGGGTTAGGGTTAGACACTTAGGGTTAGGGTTAGGGTGAGGGTTAGACTGTTAGGGTTAGGGTTAGGGTTAGGGTTAGACTCTTAGGGTTAGACTCTTAGGGTTAGGGTTAGACTCTTACGGTTAGGGTTAGGGTTAGGGTTAGGGTTAGGGTTAGACTCTTAGGGTTAGGGTTAGACTCTTAGGGTTAGGGTTAGGGTTAGACTCTTAGGGTTAGGGTTAGACTCTTAGGGTTAGGGTTAAGGTTAGGGTTAGGGTTAGACTCTTAGGGTTAGGGTTAGGGTTAGGGTTAGACTCTTAGGGTAAGGGTTAGACTTAGGCTCTTAGGGTTAGGGTTAGACTCAGGCTCTTAGGGTTAGGGTTAGACTCAGGCTCTTAGGGTGAGGGTTAGACTCAGGCTCTTAGGGTGAGGGTTAGACTCAGGCTCTTAGGGTTAGGGTTAGACTCAGGCTCTTAGGGTTAGGGTCAGACTCAGTACTATATATTTGGGTACTGCAGCCGCCCTTTTGGTGGAGCGCTGCTGCCATCTAGCGAAATATACTTGGGTATTGCAGCCGGCGCTGTTGGTGGAGCGCTGCTGCCATCTAGCGAAATATATTTGGGTACTGCAGCCGGCCCTGTTGGTGGAGCGCTGCTGCCATCTAGCGAAATATATTTGGGTACTGCAGCCGCCCTTTTGGTGGAGCGCTGCTGCCATCTAGCGAAATATAATTGGGTACTGCAGCCGGCTCTGTTGGTGGAGCTCTGCTGCCATCTAGCGAAATATATTTGGGTACTGCAGCCGCCCTTTTGGTGGAGCGCTGCTGCCATCTAGCGAAATGTAATTGGGTACTGCAGCCGCCCGGTTGGTGGAGCGCTGCTGCCATCTAGCGAAATGTAATTGGGTACTGCAGCCGGCCCTGTTGGTGGAGCGCTGCTGCCATCTAGCGAAATATACTTGCGTACTGCAGCCGCCCGGTTTGTGGAGCGCTGCTGCCATCTAGCGAAATATATTTGGGTACTGCAGCCGGCGCTGTTAATGGAGCGCTGCTGCCATCTAGCGAAATGTAATTGGGTACTGCAGCCGCCCGGTTGGTGGAGCGCTGCTGCCATCTAGCGAAATATACTTGGGTACTGCAGCCGCCCGGTTGGTGGAGCGCTGCTGCCATCTAGCGAAATATATTTGGGTACTGCAGCCGGCCCTGTTGGTGGAGCGCTGCTGCCATCTAGCGAAATATACTTGGGTACTGCAGCCGCCCGGTTGGTGGAGCGCTGCTGCCATCTAGCGAAATATACTTGTGTACTTCAGCCGGGTTTAGGGTTAGGGTTAGGGTTAGACTGTTAGGGTTAGGGTTAGACTCTTAGGGTTAGACTCTTAGGGTTAGGGTTAGGTTTAGGGTTAGGGTTAGGGTTAGAATCTTAGGGTTAGGGTTAGACTCTTAGGGTTAGGGTTAGGGTTAGGGTTAGGGTTAGACTCTTAGGGTTAGGGTTAAACTCTTAGGGTTAGGGTTAGGGTTAGGGTTAGACTCTTAGGGTTAGGGTTAGACTCTTAGGGTTAGGGTTAGGGTTAGGGTTAGACTCTTAGGGTTAGGGTTAGACTCTTAGGGTTAGGGTCAGGGTTAGGGTTAGACTCTTAGGGTTAGGGTTATATTCAGATTAGGGTTAGACTCTTAGGGTTAGACTCTTAGGGTTAGGGTTAGACTCTTAGGGTAAGGGTTAGACTTAGGCTCTTAGGGTTAGGGTTAGACTCAGGCTCTTAGGGTGAGGGTTAGACTCAGCCTCTTAGGGTGAGGGTTAGACTCAGGCTCTTAGGGTTAGGGTTAGACTCAGTCTCTTAGGGTTAGGGTTAGACTCAGGCTCTTAGGGTGAGGGTTAGACTCAGGCTCTTAGGGTTAGGGTTAGACTCAGGCTCTTAGGGTTAGGGTCAGACTCAGTACTATATATTTGGGTACTGCAGCCGCACTTTTGGTGGAGCGCTGCTGCCATCTAGCGAAATATACTTGGGTATTGCAGCCGGCGCTGTTGGTGGAGCGCTGCTGCCATCTAGCGAAATATATTTGGGTACTGCAGCCGGCCCTGTTGGTGGAGCTCTGCTGCCATCTAGCGAAATATACTTGGGTACTGCAGCCGCCCGGTTGGTGGAGCGCTGCTGCCATCTAGCGAAATGTAATTGGGTACTGCAGCCGCCCGGTTGGTGGAGCGCTGCTGCCATCTAGCGAAATATACTTGGCTACTGCAGCCGGCCCTGTTGGTGTAGCGCTGCTGCCATCTAGCGAAATATACTTGGGTACTGCAGCCGCCCGGTTTGTGGAGCGCTGCTGCCATCTAGCGAAATATATTTGGGTACTGCAGCCGGCCCGGTTGGTGGAGCGCTGCTGCCATCTAGCGAAATGTAATTGGGTACTGCAGCCGCCCGGTTGGTGTAGCGCTGCTGCCATCTAGCGAAATATACTTGGGTACTGCAGCCGCCCGGTTGGTGGAGCGCTGCTGCCATCTAGCGAAATGTAATGGGGTACTGCAGCCGCCCGGTTGGTGTAGCGCTGCTGCCATCTAGCGAAATATACTTGGGTACTGCAGCCGCCCGGTTGGTGGAGCGCTGCTGCCATCTAGCGAAATATACTTGGGTACTGCAGCCGGCCCTGTTGGTGGAGCGCTGCTGCCATCTAGCGAAATATATTTGGGTACTGCAGCCGCCCGGTTGGTGGAGCGCTGCTGCCATCTAGCGAAATATATTTGGGTACTGCAGCCGGCCCTGTTGGTGGAGCTCTGCTGCCATCTAGCGAAATATACTTGGGTACTGCAGCCGCCCTTTTGGTGGAGCGCTGCTGCCATCTAGCGAAATGTAATTGGGTACTGCAGCCGCCCGGTTGGTGGAGCGCTGCTGCCATCTAGCGAAATATACTTGGGTACTGCAGCCGGCGCTGTTGGTGGAGCGCTGCTGCCATCTAGCGAAATATACTTGGGTACTGCAGCCGCCCGGTTTGTGGAGCGCTGCTGCCATCTAGCGAAATGTAATTGGGTACTGCAGCCGGCCCTGTTGGTGGAGCGCTGCTGCCATCTAGCGAAATATACTTGGGTACTGCAGCCGCCCTGTTGGTGGAGCGCTGCTGCCATCTAGCGAAATATACTTGGGTACTGCAGCCGGCCCTGTTGGTGGAGCGCTGCTGCCATCTAGCGAAATATATTTGGGTACTGCAGCCGGCCCTGTTGGTGGAGCGCTGCTGCCATCTAGCGAAATATACTTGGGTACTGCAGCCGCCCGGTTGGTGGAGCGCTGCTGCCATCTAGCGAAATATACTTGGGTACTGCAGCCGGCCCTGTTGGTGGAGCGCTGCTGCCATCTAGCGAAATATACTTGGGTACTGCAGCCGCCCGGTTGTTGGAGCGCTGCTGCCATCTAGCGAAATATACTTGGGTACTGCAGCCGGCGCTGTTGGGGGAGCGCTGCTGCCATCTAGCGAAATATATTTGGGTACTGCAGCCGCCCTTTTGGTGGAGCGCTGCTGCCATCTAGCGAAATATACTTGGGTACTGCAGCCGCCCGGTTGGTGGAGCGCTGCTGCCATCTAGCGAAATATACTTGGGTACTGCAGCCGCCCGGTTGGTGGAGCGCTGCTGCCATCTAGCGAAATATACTTGGGTACTGCAGCCGGCCCTGTTGGTGGAGCGCTGCTGCCATCTAGCGAAATATACTTGGGTACTGCAGCCGCCCGGTTGGTGGAGCGCTGCTGCCATCTAGCGAAATATACTTGGGTACTTCAGCCGGGTTTAGGGTTAGGGTTAGGGTTAGACTGTTAGGGTTAGGGTTAGACTCTTAGGGTTAGACTCTTAGGGTTAGACTCTTAGGGTTAGGGTTAGACTCTTACGGTTAGGGTTAGGGTTAGACTCTTAGGGTTAGGGTTAGACTCTTAGGGTTAGGGTTAGGGTTAGGGTTAGACTCTTAGGGTTAGGGTTAGACTCTTAGGGTTAGGGTTAGGGTTAGGGTTAGGGTTAGACTCTTAGGGTTAGGGTCAGACTCTAAGGGTTAGGGTTAGGGTTAGGGTTAGGGTTAGGGTTAGGGTTAGACTCTTAGGGTTAGGGTTAGGGTTAGGGTTAGGGTTAGACTCTTAGGGTTAGGGTTACGGTTAGACTCTTAGGGTTAGAGTTAGGGTTAGGGTTAGACTCTTAGGGTTAGGGTTAGACTCTTAGGGTTAGGGTTGGGGTTAGGGTTAGACTCTTAGGGTTAGGGTTAGACTCTTAGGGTTAGGGTTAGGGTTAGGGTTAGACTCTTAGGGTTAGGGTTATATTCAGATTAGGGTTAGACTCTTAGGGTTAGGGTTAGGGTTAGGGTTAGACTCTTAGGGTGAGGGTTAGACTCAGGCTCTTAGGGTGAGGGTTAGACTCAGGCTCTTAGGGTGAGGGTTAGACTCAGGCTCTTAGGGTTAGGGTCAGACTCAGTACTATATATTTGGGTACTGCAGCCGCCCTTTTAGTGGAGCGCTGCTGCCATCTAGCGAAATATACTTGGGTATTGCAGCCGGCGCTGTTGGTGGAGCGCTGCTGCCATCTAGCGAAATGTAATTGGGTACTGCAGCCGCCCTGTTGGTGGAGCGCTGCTGCCATCTAGCGAAATGTAATTGGGTACTGCAGCCGCCCGGTTGGTGGAGCGCTGCTGCCATCTAGCGAAATATACTTGGGTACTGCAGCCGGCCCTGTTGGTGGAGCGCTGCTGCCATCTAGCGAAATATACTTGGGTACTGCAGCCGCCCGGTTTGTGGAGCGCTGCTGCCATCTAGCGAAATATATTTGGGTACTGCAGCCGGCCCTGTTGGTGGAGCGCTGCTGCCATCTAGCGAAATATACTTGGGTACTGCAGCCGCCCGGTTGGTGTAGCGCTGCTGCCATCTAGCGAAATATACTTGGGTACTGCAGCCGCCCGGTTGGTGGAGCGCTGCTGCCATCTAGCGAAATGTAATTGGGTACTGCAGCCGCCCGGTTGGTGGAGCGCTGCTGCCATCTAGCGAAATATACTTGGGTACTGCAGCCGCCCGGTTGGTGGAGCGCTGCTGCCATCTAGCGAAATATATTTGGGTACTGCAGCCGCCCTGTTGGTGGAGCGCTGCTGCCATCTAGCGAAATATACTTGGGTACTGCAGCCGCCCTTTTGGTGGAGCGCTGCTGCCATCTAGCGAAATATACTTGGGTACTGCAGCCGGCCCTGTTGGTGGAGCGCTGCTGCCATCTAGCGAAATATACTTGGGTACTGCAGCCGGCCCTGTTGGTGGAGCGCTGCTGCCATCTAGCGAAATATACTTGGGTACTGCAGCCGCCCGGTTGTTGGAGCGCTGCTGCCATCTAGCGAAATATATTTGGGTACTGCAGCCGGCGCTGTTGGTGGAGCGCTGCTGCCATCTAGCGAAATATATTTGGGTACTGCAGCCGGCGCTGTTGGTGGAGCGCTGCTGCCATCTAGCGAAATATATTTGGGTACTGCAGCCGGCCCTGTTGGTGGAGCGCTGCTGCCATCTAGCGAAATATATTTGGGTACTGCAGCCGGCTCTGTTGGTGGAGCGCTGCTGCCATCTAGCGAAATATACTTGGGTACTTCAGCCGGGTTTAAGGTTAGGGTTAGGGTTAGACTGTTAGGGTTAGGGTTAGACTGTTAGGGTTAGACTCTTAGGGTTAGACTCTTAGGGTTAGGGTTAGACTCTTACGGTTAGGGTTAGGGTTAGGGTTAGGATTAGGGTTAGACTCTTAGGGTTAGGGTTAGACTCTTAGGGTTAGGGTTAGGGTTAGGGTTAGACTCTTAGGGTTAGGGTTAGACTCTTAGGGTTAGGGTTAGGGTTAGGGTTAGGGTTAGATTCTTAGGGTTAGGGTTAGACTCTTAGGGTTAGGGTTAGGGTTAGGGTTAGACTCTTAGGGTTAGGGTTAGGGTTAGGTTAGGGTTAGACTCTTAGGGTTAGGGTTAGGGTTACGGTTAGACTCTTAGGGTTAGAGTTAGGGTTAGGGTTAGACTCTTAAGGTTAGGGTTAGACTCTTAGGGTTAGGGTTGGGGTTAGGGTTAGACTCTTAGGGTTAGGGTTAGACTCTTAGGGTTAAGGTTAGGGTTAGGGTTAGACACTTAGGGTTAGGGTTAGGGTGAGGGTTAGACTCTTAGGGTTAGGGTTATATTCAGATTAGGGTTAGACTCTTAGGGTTAGGGTTAGGGTTAGGGTTAGACTCTTAGGGTAAGGGTTAGACTTAGGCTCTTAGGGTTAGGGTTAGACTCAGGCTCTTAGGGTTAGGGTTAGACTCAGGCTCTTAGGGTGAGGGTTAGACTCAGGCTCTTAGGGTGAGGGTTAGACTCAGGCTCTTAGGGTTAGGGTTAGACTCAGGCTCTTAGGGTGAGGGTTAGACTCAGGCTCTTAGGGTGAGGGTTAGACTCAGGCTCTTAGGGTTAGGGTTAGACTCAGGCTCTTAGGGTGAGGGTTAGACTCAGGCTCTTAGGGTTAGGGTTAGACTCAGGCTCTTCGGGTTAGGGTCAGACTCAGTACTATATATTTGGGTACTGCAGCCGCTCTTTTGGTGGAGCGCTGCTGCCATCTAGCGAAATATACTTGGGTATTGCAGCCGGTGCTGTTGGTGGAGCGCTGCTGCCATCTAGCGAAATATATTTGGGTACTGCAGCCGGCCCTGTTGGTGGAGCGCTGCTGCCATCTAGCGAAATATACTTGGGTACTGCAGCCGGCTCTGTTGGTGGAGCGCTGCTGCCATCTAGCGAAATATATTTGGGTACTGCAGCCGGGTTTAGGGTTAGGGTTAGGGTTAGACTGTTAGGGTTAGGGTTAGGGTTAGGGTTAGACTCTTAGGGTTAGACTCTTAGGGTTAGGGTTAGACTCAGTACTATATATTTGGGTAGTGCAGCCACCCTTTTTGTGGAGCGCTGCTGCCATCTAGCGAAATATACTTGAGTACTGCAGCCGGCGCTGTTGGTGGAGCGCTGCTGCCATCTAGCGAAATATACTTTGGTACTGCAGCCGCCCTTTTGGTTGAGCACTGCCGCCGTCTAGCGTAATATACTTGGGTACTGCAGCCGCCCTTTTGGTGGAGCGCTGCTGCCATCTAGCGAAATATATTTGGGTACTGCAGCCGGCGCTGTTGGTGGATCGCTGCTGCCATCTAGCGAAATATATTTGGGTACTGCAGCCGGCCCTGTTTGTGGAGCGCTGCTGCCATCTAGCGAAATATATTTGGGTACTGCAGCCGGCTCTGTTGGTGGAGCGCTGCTGCCATCTAGCGAAATATACTTGGGTACTTCAGCCGGGTTTAGGGTTAGGGTTAGGGTTAGACTGTTAGGGTTAGGGTTAGGGTTAGGGTTAGACTCTTAGGGTTAGACTCTTAGGGTTAGGGTTAGACTCTTACGGTTAGGGTTAGGGTTAGGGTTAGGGTTAGGGTTAGACTCTTAGGGTTAGGGTTAGACTCTTAGGGTTAGGGTTAGGGTTAGGGTTAGACTCTTAGGGTTAGGGTTAGACTCTTAGGGTTAGGGTTAAGGTTAGGGTTAGGGTTAGACTCTTAGGGTTAGGGTTAGACTCTTAGGGTTAGGGTTAGGGTTAGGGTTAGACTCTTAGGGTTAGGGTTAGGGTTAGGGTTAGGGTTACACTCTTAGGGTTAGGGTTAGGGTTAGGGTTAGACTCTTAGGGTTAGGGTTAGACTTAGGCTCTTAGGGTTAGGGTTAGACTCAGGCTCTTAGGGTTAGGGTTAGACTCAGGCTCTTACGGTTAGGGTTAGACTCAGGCTCTTAGGGTTAGGGTTAGACACAGGCTCTTAGGGTTAGGGTCAGATTTAGTACTATATATTTGTGTACTGCAGCCGCCCTTTTGGTGGAGCGCTGCTGCCATCTAGCGAAATATACTTGGGTACTGCAGCCGGCGCTGTTGGTGGAGCGCTGCTGCCATCTAGCGAAATATATTTGGGTACTGCAGCCGGCCCTGTTGGTGGAGCGCTGCTGCCATCTAGCGAAATATATTTGGGTACTGCAGCCAGCTCTGTTGGTGGAGCTCTGCTGCCATCTAGCGAAATATAATTGGGTACTGCAGCCGGCCTTTTGGTGGAGCGCTGCTGCCATCTAGCGAAATGTAATTGGGTACTGCAGCCGCCCTGTTGGTGGAGCGCTGCTGCCATCTAGCGAAATATACTTGGGTACTGCAGCCGCCCGGTTCGTGGAGCGCTGCTGCCATCTAGCGAAATATACTTGGGTACTGCAGCCGGCGCTGTTGGTGGAGCGCTGCTGCCATCTAGCGAAATATACTTGGGTACTTCAGCCGGCCGGTTGGTGGAGCGCTGCTGCCATCTAGCGAAATATACTTGGGTACTGCAGCCGGCGCTGTTGGTGGAGCGCTGCTGCCATCTACGGAAATATACTTGGGTACTGCAGCCGCCCGGTTGGTGGAGCGCTGCTGCCATCTAGCGAAATATATTTGGGTACTGCAGCCGGCCCTGTTGGTGGAGCGCTGCTGCCATCTAGCGAAATATACTTGGGTACTGCAGCCGCCCGGTTGGTGGAGCGCTGCTGCCATCTAGCGAAATATACTTGGGTACTGCAGCCGGCGCTGTTGGTGGAGCGCTGCTGCCATCTAGCGAAATATATTTGGGTACTGCAGCCGGCTCTGTTGGTGGAGCGCTGCTGCCATCTAGCGAAATATATTTGGGTACTGCAGCCGGCTCTGTTTGTGGAGCGCTGCTGCCATCTAGCGAAATATACTTGGGTACTTCAGCCGGGTTTAAGGTTAGGGTTAGGGTTAGACTGTTAGGGTTAGGGTTAGACTCTTAGGGTTAGACTCTAAGGGTTAGACTCTTAGGGTTAGGGTTAGACTCTTACGGTTAGGGTTAGGGTTAGGGTTAGGGTTAGACTCTTAGGGTTAGGGTTAGACTCTTAGGGTTAGGGTTAGGGTTAGGGTTAGGGTTAGACTCTTAGGGTTAGGGTTAGACTCTTAGGGTTAGGGTTAGGGTTAGGGTTAGACTCTTAGGGTTAGGGTTAGACTCTTAGGGTTAGGGTTAGGGTTAGACTCTTAGGGTTAGGGTTAGGGTGAGGGTTAGACTCTTAGGGTTAGGGTTATATTCAGGGTTAGGGTTAGACTCTTAGGGTTAGGGTTAGGGTTAGGGTTAGACTCTTAGGGTTAGGGTTAGGGTTAGGCTCTTAGGGTTAGGGTTAGACTCAGGCTCTTAGGGTGAGGGTTAGACTCAGGCTCTTAGGGTTAGGGTTAGACTCAGGCTCTTAGGGTGAGGGTTAGACTCAGGCTCTTAGGGTTAGGGTTAGACTCAGGCTCTTAGGGTGAGGGTTAGACTCAGGCTCTTAGGGTTAGGGTTAGACTCAGGCTCTTAGGGTGAGGGTCAGACTCAGTACTATATATTTGGGTACTGCAGCCGCCCTTTTGGTGGAGCGCTGCTGCCATCTAGCGAAATATACTTGGGTACTGCAGCCGGCGCTGTTGGTGGAGCGCTGCTGCCATCTAGCGAAATATATTTGGGTACTGCAGCCGGCCCTGTTGGTGGAGCGCTGCTGCCATCTAGCGAAATATACTTGGGTACTGCAGCCGGCCCTTTTGGTGGAGCGCTGCTGCCATCTAGCGAAATATATTTGGGTACTGCAGCCAGCTCTGTTGGTGGAGCTCTGCTGCCATCTAGCGAAATATAATTGGGTACTGCAGCCGGCCTTTTGGTGGAGCGCTGCTGCCATCTAGCGAAATGTAATTGGGTACTGCAGCCGCCCTGTTGGTGGAGCGCTGCTGCCATCTAGCGAAATATACTTGGGTACTGCAGCCGGCCGGTTGGTGGAGCGCTGCTGCCATCTAGCGAAATATACTTGGGTACTGCAGCCGGCCCTGTTGGTGGAGCGCTGCTGCCATCTAGCGAAATATACTTGGGTACTGCTGCCGCCCGGTTGGTGGAGCGCTGCTGCCATCTAGCGAAATATACTTGGGTACTGCAGCCGGCCCTGTTGGTGGAGCGCTGCTGCCATCTAGCGAAATATACTTGGGTACTGCAGCCGCCCGGTTGGTGGAGCGCTGCTGCCATCTAGCGAAATATACTTGGGTACTGCAGCCGGCCCTGTTGGTGGAGCGCTGCTGCCATCTAGCGAAATATACTTGGGTACTGCAGCCGCCCGGTTGGTGGAGCGCTGCTGCCATCTAGCGAAATATATTTGGGTACTGCAGCCGGCGCTGTTGGTGGAGCGCTGCTGCCATCTAGCGAAATATATTTGGGTACTGCAGCCGGCTCTGTTGGTGGAGCGCTGCTGCCATCTAGCGAAATATATTTGGGTACTGCAGCCGGCTCTGTTTGTGGAGCGCTGCTGCCATCTAGCGAAATATACTTGGGTACTTCAGCCGGGTTTAGGGTTAGGGTTAGGGTTAGACTGTTAGGGTTAGGGTTAGACTCTTAGGGTTAGACTCTTAGGGTTAGGGTTAGACTCTTACGGTTAGGGTTAGGGTTAGGGTTAGGGTTAGACTCTTAGGGTTAGGGTTAGACTCTTAGGGTTAGGGTTAGGGTTAGGGTTAGGGTTAGACTCTTAGGGTTAGGGTTAGACTCTTAGGGTTAGGGTTAGGGTTAGGGTTAGGGTTAGACTCTTAGGGTTAGGGTTAGACTCTTAGGGTTAGGGTTAGGGTTAGGGTTAGACTATTAGGGTTAGGGTTATATTCAGGGTTAGGGTTAGACTCTTAGGGTTAGGGTTAGGGTTAGGGTTAGACTCTTAGGGTTAGGGTTAGGGTTAGGCTCTTAGGGTTAGGGTTAGACTCAGGCTCTTAGGGTGAGGGTTAGACTCAGGCTCTTAGGGTTAGGGTTAGACTCAGGCTCTTAGGGTGAGGGTTAGACTCAGGCTCTTAGGGTGAGGGTTGGACTCAGGCTCTTAGGGTTAGGGTTAGACTCAGGCTCTTAGGGTGAGGGTTAGACTCAGGCTCTTAGGGTTAGGGTTCGACTCAGGCTCTTAGGGTTAGGGTCAGACTCAGTACTATATATTTGGGTACTGCAGCCGCCCTTTTGGTGGAGCGCTGCTGCCATCTAGCGAAATATACTTGGGTATTGCAGCCGGCGCTGTTGGTGGAGCGCTGCTGCCATCTAGCGAAATATATTTGGGTACTGCAGCCGGCCCTGTTGGTGGAGCGCTGCTGCCATCTAGCGAAATGTAATTGGGTACTGCAGCCGCCCTTTTGGTGGAGCGCTGCTGCCATCTAGCGAAATATATTTGGATACTGCAGCCGGCCCTGTTGGTGGAGCTCTGCTGCCATCTAGCGAAATATACTTGGGTACTGCAGCCGCCCTTTTGGTGGAGCGCTGCTGCCATCTAGCGAAATGTAATTGGGTACTGCAGCCGGCCCGGTTGGTGGAGCGCTGCTGCCATCTAGCGAAATATATTTGGGTACTGCAGCCGGCCCTGTTGGTGGAGCTCTGCTGCCATCTAGCGAAATATACTTGGGTACTGCAGCCGCCCGGTTGGTGGAGCGCTGCTGCCATCTAGCGAAATGTAATTGGGTACTGCAGCCGCCCGGTTGGTGGAGCGCTGCTGCCATCTAGCGAAATATACTTGGGTACTGCAGCCGGCCCTGTTGGTGGAGCGCTGCTGCCATCTAGCGAAATATACTTGGGTACTGCAGCCGCCCGGTTTGTGGAGCGCTGCTGCCATCTAGCGAAATATATTTGGGTACTGCAGCCGGCGCTGTTGGTGGAGCGCTGCTGCCATCTAGCGAAATGTAATTGGGTACTGCAGCCGTCCGGTTGGTGTAGCGCTGCTGCCATCTAGCGAAATATACTTGGGTACTGCAGCCGCCCGGTTGGTGGAGCGCTGCTGCCATCTAGCGAAATGTAATGGGGTACTGCAGCCGCCCGGTTGGTGTAGCGCTGCTGCCATCTAGCGAAATATACTTGGGTACTGCAGCCGCCCGGTTGGTGGAGCGCTGCTGCCATCTAGCGAAATATACTTGGGTACTGCAGCCGGCCCTGTTGGTGGAGCGCTGCTGCCATCTAGCGAAATATATTTGGGTACTGCAGCCGCCCTTTTGGTGGAGCGCTGCTGCCATCTAGCGAAATATATTTGGGTACTGCAGCCGGCCCTGTTGGTGGAGCTCTGCTGCCATCTAGCGAAATATACTTGGGTACTGCAGCCGGCCCTGTTGGTGGAGCTCTGCTGCCATCTAGCGAAATGTAATTGGGTACTGCAGCCGCCCGGTTGGTGGAGCGCTGCTGCCATCTAGCGAAATATACTTGGGTACTGCAGCCGGCGCTGTTGGTGGAGCGCTGCTGCCATCTAGCGAAATATACTTGGGTACTGCAGCCGCCCGGTTTGTGGAGCGCTGCTGCCATCTAGCGAAATATATTTGGGTACTGCAGCCGGCGCTGTTGGTGGAGCGCTGCTGCCATCTAGCGAAATATACTTGGGTACTGCAGCCGCCCGGTTGGTGGAGCGCTGCTGCCATCTAGCGAAATATACTTGGGTACTGCAGCCGCCCTTTTGGTGGAGCGCTGCTGCCATCTAGCGAAATATATTTGGGTACTGCAGCCGGCCCTGTTGGTGGAGCGCTGCTGCCATCTAGCGAAATATACTTGGGTACTGCAGCCGCCCGGTTGGTGGAGCGCTGCTGCCATCTAGCGAAATATACTTGGGTACTGCAGCCGGCCCTGTTGGTGGAGCGCTGCTGCCATCTAGCGAAATATACTTGGTACTGCAGCCGCCCGGTTGTTGGAGCGCTGCTGCCATCTAGCGAAATATACTTGGGTACTGCAGCCGGCCCTGTTGGTGGAGCGCTGCTGCCATCTAGCGAAATATATTTGGGTACTGCAGCCGGCCCTGTTGGTGGAGCGCTGCTGCCATCTAGCGAAATATATTTGGGTACTGCAGCCGGCGCTGTTGGTGGAGCGCTGCTGCCATCTAGCGAAATATATTTGGGTACTGCAGCCGACGCTGTTGGTGGAGCGCTGCTGCCATCTAGCGAAATATATTTGGGTACTGCAGCCGGCTCTGTTTGTGGAGCGCTGCTGCCATCTAGCGAAATATACTTGGGTACTGCAGCCGGCTCTGTTGGTGGAGCGCTGCTGCCATCTAGCGAAATATATTTGGGTACTGCAGCCGGGTTTAGGGTTAGGGTTAGGGTTAGACTGTTAGGGTTAGGGTTAGGGTTAGGGTTAGACTCTTAGGGTTAGACTCTTAGGGTTAGGGTTAGACTCAGTACTATATATTTGGGTAGTGCAGCCACCCTTTTTGTGGAGCGCTGCTGCCATCTAGCGAAATATACTTGAGTACTGCAGCCGGAGCTGTTGGTGGAGCGCTGCTGCCATCTAGCGAAATATACTTTGGTACTGCAGCCGCCCTTTTGGTTGAGCACTGCCGCCGTCTAGCGTAATATACTTGGGTACTGCAGCCGCCCTTTTGGTGGAGCGCTGCTGCCATCTAGCGAAATATATTTGGGTACTGCAGCCGGCGCTGTTGGTGGATCGCTGCTGCCATCTAGCGAAATATATTTGGGTACTGCAGCCGGCCCTGTTTGTGGAGCGCTGCTGCCATCTAGCGAAATATATTTGGGTACTGCAGCCGGCTCTGTTGGTGGAGCGCTGCTGCCATCTAGCGAAATATACTTGGGTACTTCAGCCGGGTTTAGGGTTAGGGTTAGGGTTAGACTGTTAGGGTTAGGGTTAGGGTTAGGGTTAGACTCTTAGGGTTAGACTCTTAGGGTTAGGGTTAGACTCTTACGGTTAGGGTTAGGGTTAGGGTTAGGGTTAGGGTTAGACTCTTAGGGTTAGGGTTAGACTCTTAGGGTTAGGGTTAGGGTTAGGGTTAGACTCTTAGGGTTAGGGTTAGACTCTTAGGGTTAGGGTTAAGGTTAGGGTTAGGGTTAGACTCTTAGGGTTAGGGTTAGACTCTTAGGGTTAGGGTTAGGGTTAGGGTTAGACTCTTAGGGTTAGGGTTAGGGTTAGGGTTAGGGTTACACTCTTAGGCTTAGGGTTAGGGTTAGGGTTAGACTCTTAGGGTTAGGGTTAGACTTAGGCTCTTAGGGTTAGGGTTAGACTCAGGCTCTTAGGGTTAGGGTTAGACTCAGGCTCTTACGGTTAGGGTTAGACTCAGGCTCTTAGGGTTAGGGTTAGACACAGGCTCTTAGGGTTAGGGTCAGATTTAGTACTATATATTTGTGTACTGCAGCCGCCCTTTTGGTGGAGCGCTGCTGCCATCTAGCGAAATATACTTGGGTACTGCAGCCGGCGCTGTTGGTGGAGCGCTGCTGCCATCTAGCGAAATATATTTGGGTACTGCAGCCGGCCCTGTTGGTGGAGCGCTGCTGCCATCTAGCGAAATATATTTGGGTACTGCAGCCAGCTCTGTTGGTGGAGCTCTGCTGCCATCTAGCGAAATATAATTGGGTACTGCAGCCGGCCTTTTGGTGGAGCGCTGCTGCCATCTAGCGAAATGTAATTGGGTACTGCAGCCGCCCTGTTGGTGGAGCGCTGCTGCCATCTAGCGAAATATACTTGGGTACTGCAGCCGCCCGGTTCGTGGAGCGCTGCTGCCATCTAGCGAAATATACTTGGGTACTGCAGCCGGCGCTGTTGGTGGAGCGCTGCTGCCATCTAGCGAAATATACTTGGGTACTTCAGCCGGCCGGTTGGTGGAGCGCTGCTGCCATCTAGCGAAATATACTTGGGTACTGCAGCCGGCGCTGTTGGTGGAGCGCTGCTGCCATCTACGGAAATATACTTGGGTACTGCAGCCGGCTCTGTTTGTGGAGCGCTGCTGCCATCTAGCGAAATATATTTGGGTACTGCAGCCGGCCCTGTTGGTGTAGCGCTGCTGCCATCTAGCGAAATATACTTGGGTACTGCAGCCGCCCGGTTGGTGGAGCGCTGCTGCCATCTAGCGAAATATACTTGGGTACTGCAGCCGGCGCTGTTGGTGGAGCGCTGCTGCCATCTAGCGAAATATATTTGGGTACTGCAGCCGGCTCTGTTGGTGGAGCGCTGCTGCCATCTAGCGAAATATATTTGGGTACTGCAGCCGGCTCTGTTTGTGGAGCGCTGCTGCCATCTAGCGAAATATACTTGGGTACTTCAGCCGGGTTTAAGGTTAGGGTTAGGGTTAGACTGTTAGGGTTAGGGTTAGACTCTTAGGGTTAGACTCTAAGGGTTAGACTCTTAGGGTTAGGGTTAGACTCTTACGGTTAGGGTTAGGGTTAGGGTTAGGGTTAGACTCTTAGGGTTAGGGTTAGACTCTTAGGGTTAGGGTTAGGGTTAGGGTTAGGGTTAGACTCTTAGGGTTAGGGTTAGACTCTTAGGGTTAGGGTTAGGGTTAGGGTTAGACTCTTAGGGTTAGGGTTAGACTCTTAGGGTTAGGGTTAGGGTTAGACTCTTAGGGTTAGGGTTAGGGTTAGGGTTAGACTCTTAGGGTTAGGGTTATATTCAGGGTTAGGGTTAGACTCTTAGGGTTAGGGTTAGGGTTAGGGTTAGACTCTTAGGGTTAGGGTTAGGGTTAGGCTCTTAGGGTTAGGGTTAGACTCTTACGGTTAGGGTTAGGGTTAGGGTTAGGGTTAGACTCTTAGGGTTAGGGTTAGACTCTTAGGGTTAGGGTTAGGGTTAGGGTTAGGGTTAGACTCTTAGGGTTAGGGTTAGACTCTTAGGGTTAGGGTTAGGGTTAGGGTTAGACTCTTAGGGTTAGGGTTAGACTCTTAGGGTTAGGGTTAGGGTTAGACTCTTAGGGTTAGGGTTAGGGTTAGGGTTAGACTCTTAGGGTTAGGGTTATATTCAGGGTTAGGGTTAGACTCTTAGGGTTAGGGTTAGGGTTAGGGTTAGACTCTTAGGGTTAGGGTTAGGGTTAGGCTCTTAGGGTTAGGGTTAGACTCAGGCTCTTAGGGTGAGGGTTAGACTCAGGCTCTTAGGGTTAGGGTTAGACTCAGGCTCTTAGGGTGAGGGTTAGACTCAGGCTCTTAGGGTGAGGGTTGGACTCAGGCTCTTAGGGTTAGGGTTAGACTCAGGCTCTTAGGGTGAGGGTTAGACTCAGGCTCTTAGGGTTAGGGTTCGACTCAGGCTCTTAGGGTTAGGGTCAGACTCAGTACTATATATTTGGGTACTGCAGCCGCCCTTTTGGTGGAGCGCTGCTGCCATCTAGCGAAATATACTTGGGTATTGTAGCCGGCGCTCTTGGTGGAGCGCTGCTGCCATCTAGCGAAATATATTTGGGTACTGCAGCCGGCCCTGTTGGTGGAGCGCTGCTGCCATCTAGCGAAATGTAATTGGGTACTGCAGCCGCCCTTTTGGTGGAGCGCTGCTGCCATCTAGCGAAATATATTTGGATACTGCAGCCGGCCCTGTTGGTGGAGCTCTGCTGCCATCTAGCGAAATATACTTGGGTACTGCAGCCGCCCTTTTGGTGGAGCGCTGCTGCCATCTAGCGAAATGTAATTGGGTACTGCAGCCGGCCCGGTTGGTGGAGCGCTGCTGCCATCTAGCGAAATATATTTGGGTACTGCAGCCGGCCCTGTTGGTGGAGCTCTGCTGCCATCTAGCGAAATATACTTGGGTACTGCAGCCGCCCGGTTGGTGGAGCGCTGCTGCCATCTAGCGAAATGTAATTGGGTACTGCAGCCGCCCGGTTGGTGGAGCGCTGCTGCCATCTAGCGAAATATACTTGGGTACTGCAGCCGGCCCTGTTGGTGGAGCGCTGCTGCCATCTAGCGAAATATACTTGGGTACTGCAGCCGCCCGGTTTGTGGAGCGCTGCTGCCATCTAGCGAAATATATTTGGGTACTGCAGCCGGCGCTGTTGGTGGAGCGCTGCTGCCATCTAGCGAAATGTAATTGGGTACTGCAGCCGCCCGGTTGGTGTAGCGCTGCTGCCATCTAGCGAAATATACTTGGGTACTGCAGCCGCCCGGTTGGTGGAGCGCTGCTGCCATCTAGCGAAATGTAATGGGGTACTGCAGCCGCCCGGTTGGTGTAGCGCTGCTGCCATCTAGCGAAATATACTTGGGTACTGCAGCCGCCCGGTTGGTGGAGCGCTGCTGCCATCTAGCGAAATATACTTGGGTACTGCAGCCGGCCCTGTTGGTGGAGCGCTGCTGCCATCTAGCGAAATATATTTGGGTACTGCAGCCGCCCTTTTGGTGGAGCGCTGCTGCCATCTAGCGAAATATATTTGGGTACTGCAGCCGGCCCTGTTGGTGGAGCTCTGCTGCCATCTAGCGAAATATACTTGGGTACTGCAGCCGCCCTTTTGGTGGAGCGCTGCTGCCATCTAGCGAAATGTAATTGGGTACTGCAGCCGCCCGGTTGGTGGAGCGCTGCTGCCATCTAGCGAAATATACTTGGGTACTGCAGCCGGCGCTGTTGGTGGAGCGCTGCTGCCATCTAGCGAAATATACTTGGGTACTGCAGCCGCCCGGTTTGTGGAGCGCTGCTGCCATCTAGCGAAATATATTTGGGTACTGCAGCCGGCGCTGTTGGTGGAGCGCTGCTGCCATCTAGCGAAATATACTTGGGTACTGCAGCCGCCCGGTTGGTGGAGCGCTGCTGCCATCTAGCGAAATATACTTGGGTACTGCAGCCGCCCTTTTGGTGGAGCGCTGCTGCCATCTAGCGAAATATATTTGGGTACTGCAGCCGGCCCTGTTGGTGGAGCGCTGCTGCCATCTAGCGAAATATACTTGGGTACTGCAGCCGCCCGGTTGGTGGAGCGCTGCTGCCATCTAGCGAAATATACTTGGGTACTGCAGCCGGCCCCATTGGTGGAGCGCTGCTGCCATCTAGCGAAATATACTTGGTACTGCAGCCGCCCGGTTGTTGGAGCGCTGCTGCCATCTAGCGAAATATACTTGGGTACTGCAGCCGGCCCTGTTGGTGGAGCGCTGCTGCCATCTAGCGAAATATATTTGGGTACTGCAGCCGGCCCTGTTGGTGGAGCGCTGCTGCCATCTAGCGAAATATATTTGGGTACTGCAGCCGGCGCTGTTGGTGGAGCGCTGCTGCCATCTAGCGAAATATATTTGGGTACTGCAGCCGGCGCTGTTGGTGGAGCGCTGCTGCCATCTAGCGAAATATATTTGGGTACTGCAGCCGGCTCTGTTTGTGGAGCGCTGCTGCCATCTAGCGAAATATACTTGGGTACTGCAGCCGGCTCTGTTGGTGGAGCGCTGCTGCCATCTAGCGAAATATATTTGGGTACTGCAGCCGGGTTTAGGGTTAGGGTTAGGGTTAGACTGTTAGGGTTAGGGTTAGGGTTAGGGTTAGACTCTTAGGGTTAGACTCTTAGGGTTAGGGTTAGACTCAGTACTATATATTTGGGTAGTGCAGCCACCCTTTTTGTGGAGCGCTGCTGCCATCTAGCGAAATATACTTGAGTACTGCAGCCGGCGCTGTTGGTGGAGCGCTGCTGCCATCTAGCGAAATATACTTTGGTACTGCAGCCGCCCTTTTGGTTGAGCACTGCCGCCGTCTAGCGTAATATACTTGGGTACTGCAGCCGCCCTTTTGGTGGAGCGCTGCTGCCATCTAGCGAAATATATTTGGGTACTGCAGCCGGCGCTGTTGGTGGATCGCTGCTGCCATCTAGCGAAATATATTTGGGTACTGCAGCCGGCCCTGTTTGTGGAGCGCTGCTGCCATCTAGCGAAATATATTTGGGTACTGCAGCCGGCTCTGTTGGTGGAGCGCTGCTGCCATCTAGCGAAATATACTTGGGTACTTCAGCCGGGTTTAGGGTTAGGGTTAGGGTTAGACTGTTAGGGTTAGGGTTAGGGTTAGGGTTAGACTCTTAGGGTTAGACTCTTAGGGTTAGGGTTAGACTCTTACGGTTAGGGTTAGGGTTAGGGTTAGGGTTAGGGTTAGACTCTTAGGGTTAGGGTTAGACTCTTAGGGTTAGGGTTAGGGTTAGGGTTAGACTCTTAGGGTTAGGGTTAGACTCTTAGGGTTAGGGTTAAGGTTAGGGTTAGGGTTAGACTCTTAGGGTTAGGGTTAGACTCTTAGGGTTAGGGTTAGGGTTAGGGTTAGACTCTTAGGGTTAGGGTTAGGGTTAGGGTTAGGGTTACACTCTTAGGCTTAGGGTTAGGGTTAGGGTTAGACTCTTAGGGTTAGGGTTAGACTTAGGCTCTTAGGGTTAGGGTTAGACTCAGGCTCTTAGGGTTAGGGTTAGACTCAGGCTCTTACGGTTAGGGTTAGACTCAGGCTCTTAGGGTTAGGGTTAGACACAGGCTCTTAGGGTTAGGGTCAGATTTAGTACTATATATTTGTGTACTGCAGCCGCCCTTTTGGTGGAGCGCTGCTGCCATCTAGCGAAATATACTTGGGTACTGCAGCCGGCGCTGTTGGTGGAGCGCTGCTGCCATCTAGCGAAATATATTTGGGTACTGCAGCCGGCCCTGTTGGTGGAGCGCTGCTGCCATCTAGCGAAATATATTTGGGTACTGCAGCCAGCTCTGTTGGTGGAGCTCTGCTGCCATCTAGCGAAATATAATTGGGTACTGCAGCCGGCCTTTTGGTGGAGCGCTGCTGCCATCTAGCGAAATGTAATTGGGTACTGCAGCCGCCCTGTTGGTGGAGCGCTGCTGCCATCTAGCGAAATATACTTGGGTACTGCAGCCGCCCGGTTCGTGGAGCGCTGCTGCCATCTAGCGAAATATACTTGGGTACTGCAGCCGGCGCTGTTGGTGGAGCGCTGCTGCCATCTAGCGAAATATACTTGGGTACTTCAGCCGGCCGGTTGGTGGAGCGCTGCTGCCATCTAGCGAAATATACTTGGGTACTGCAGCCGGCGCTGTTGGTGGAGCGCTGCTGCCATCTACGGAAATATACTTGGGTACTGCAGCCGGCTCTGTTTGTGGAGCGCTGCTGCCATCTAGCGAAATATATTTGGGTACTGCAGCCGGCCCTGTTGGTGTAGCGCTGCTGCCATCTAGCGAAATATACTTGGGTACTGCAGCCGCCCGGTTGGTGGAGCGCTGCTGCCATCTAGCGAAATATACTTGGGTACTGCAGCCGGCGCTGTTGGTGGAGCGCTGCTGCCATCTAGCGAAATATATTTGGGTACTGCAGCCGGCTCTGTTGGTGGAGCGCTGCTGCCATCTAGCGAAATATATTTGGGTACTGCAGCCGGCTCTGTTTGTGGAGCGCTGCTGCCATCTAGCGAAATATACTTGGGTACTTCAGCCGGGTTTAAGGTTAGGGTTAGGGTTAGACTGTTAGGGTTAGGGTTAGACTCTTAGGGTTAGACTCTAAGGGTTAGACTCTTAGGGTTAGGGTTAGACTCTTACGGTTAGGGTTAGGGTTAGGGTTAGGGTTAGACTCTTAGGGTTAGGGTTAGACTCTTAGGGTTAGGGTTAGACTCTTAGGGTTAGGGTTAGGGTTAGGGTTAGGGTTAGACTCTTAGGGTTAGGGTTAGACTCTTAGGGTTAGGGTTAGGGTTAGGGTTAGACTCTTAGGGTTAGGGTTAGACTCTTAGGGTTAGGGTTAGGGTTAGACTCTTAGGGTTAGGGTTAGGGTTAGGGTTAGACTCTTAGGGTTAGGGTTATATTCAGGGTTAGGGTTAGACTCTTAGGGTTAGGGTTAGGGTTAGGGTTAGACTCTTAGGGTTAGGGTTAGGGTTAGGCTCTTAGGGTTAGGGTTAGACTCAGGCTCTTAGGGTGAGGGTTAGACTCAGGCTCTTAGGGTTAGGGTTAGACTCAGGCTCTTAGGGTGAGGGTTAGACTCAGGCTCTTAGGGTGAGGGTTGGACTCAGGCTCTTAGGGTTAGGGTTAGACTCAGGCTCTTAGGGTGAGGGTTAGACTCAGGCTCTTAGGGTTAGGGTTCGACTCAGGCTCTTAGGGTTAGGGTCAGACTCAGTACTATATATTTGGGTACTGCAGCCGCCCTTTTGGTGGAGCGCTGCTGCCATCTAGCGAAATATACTTGGGTATTGTAGCCGGCGCTCTTGGTGGAGCGCTGCTGCCATCTAGCGAAATATATTTGGGTACTGCAGCCGGCCCTGTTGGTGGAGCGCTGCTGCCATCTAGCGAAATGTAATTGGGTACTGCAGCCGCCCTTTTGGTGGAGCGCTGCTGCCATCTAGCGAAATATATTTGGATACTGCAGCCGGCCCTGTTGGTGGAGCTCTGCTGCCATCTAGCGAAATATACTTGGGTACTGCAGCCGCCCTTTTGGTGGAGCGCTGCTGCCATCTAGCGAAATGTAATTGGGTACTGCAGCCGGCCCGGTTGGTGGAGCGCTGCTGCCATCTAGCGAAATATATTTGGGTACTGCAGCCGGCCCTGTTGGTGGAGCTCTGCTGCCATCTAGCGAAATATACTTGGGTACTGCAGCCGCCCGGTTGGTGGAGCGCTGCTGCCATCTAGCGAAATGTAATTGGGTACTGCAGCCGCCCGGTTGGTGGAGCGCTGCTGCCATCTAGCGAAATATACTTGGGTACTGCAGCCGGCCCTGTTGGTGGAGCGCTGCTGCCATCTAGCGAAATATACTTGGGTACTGCAGCCGCCCGGTTTGTGGAGCGCTGCTGCCATCTAGCGAAATATATTTGGGTACTGCAGCCGGCGCTGTTGGTGGAGCGCTGCTGCCATCTAGCGAAATGTAATTGGGTACTGCAGCCGCCCGGTTGGTGTAGCGCTGCTGCCATCTAGCGAAATATACTTGGGTACTGCAGCCGCCCGGTTGGTGGAGCGCTGCTGCCATCTAGCGAAATGTAATGGGGTACTGCAGCCGCCCGGTTGGTGTAGCGCTGCTGCCATCTAGCGAAATATACTTGGGTACTGCAGCCGCCCGGTTGGTGGAGCGCTGCTGCCATCTAGCGAAATATACTTGGGTACTGCAGCCGGCCCTGTTGGTGGAGCGCTGCTGCCATCTAGCGAAATATATTTGGGTACTGCAGCCGCCCTTTTGGTGGAGCGCTGCTGCCATCTAGCGAAATATATTTGGGTACTGCAGCCGGCCCTGTTGGTGGAGCTCTGCTGCCATCTAGCGAAATATACTTGGGTACTGCAGCCGCCCTTTTGGTGGAGCGCTGCTGCCATCTAGCGAAATGTAATTGGGTACTGCAGCCGCCCGGTTGGTGGAGCGCTGCTGCCATCTAGCGAAATATACTTGGGTACTGCAGCCGGCGCTGTTGGTGGAGCGCTGCTGCCATCTAGCGAAATATACTTGGGTACTGCAGCCGCCCGGTTTGTGGAGCGCTGCTGCCATCTAGCGAAATATATTTGGGTACTGCAGCCGGCGCTGTTGGTGGAGCGCTGCTGCCATCTAGCGAAATATACTTGGGTACTGCAGCCGCCCGGTTGGTGGAGCGCTGCTGCCATCTAGCGAAATATACTTGGGTACTGCAGCCGCCCTTTTGGTGGAGCGCTGCTGCCATCTAGCGAAATATATTTGGGTACTGCAGCCGGCCCTGTTGGTGGAGCGCTGCTGCCATCTAGCGAAATATACTTGGGTACTGCAGCCGCCCGGTTGGTGGAGCGCTGCTGCCATCTAGCGAAATATACTTGGGTACTGCAGCCGGCCCTGTTGGTGGAGCGCTGCTGCCATCTAGCGAAATATACTTGGTACTGCAGCCGCCCGGTTGTTGGAGCGCTGCTGCCATCTAGCGAAATATACTTGGGTACTGCAGCCGGCCCTGTTGGTGGAGCGCTGCTGCCATCTAGCGAAATATATTTGGGTACTGCAGCCGGCCTTTTGGTGGAGCGCTGCTGCCATCTAGCGAAATATATTTGGGTACTGCAGCCGGCGCTGTTGGTGGAGCGCTGCTGCCATCTAGCGAAATATATTTGGGTACTGCAGCCGGCGCTGTTGGTGGAGCGCTGCTGCCATCTAGCGAAATATATTTGGGTACTGCAGCCGGCTCTGTTTGTGGAGCGCTGCTGCCATCTAGCGAAATATACTTGGGTACTTCAGCCGGGTTTAGGGTTAGGGTTAGGGTTAGACTGTTAGGGTTAGGGTTAGACTGTTAGGGTTAGACTCTTAGGGTTAGACTCTTAGGGTTAGGGTTAGACTCTTACGGTTAGGGTTAGGGTTAGGGTTAGGGTTAGGGTTAGACTCTTAGGGTTAGGGTTAGACTCTTAGGGTTAGGGTTAGGGTTAGGGTTAGACTCTTAGGGTTAGGGTTAGACTCTTAGGGTTAGGGTTAGGGTTAGGGTTAGGGTTAGATTCTTAGGGTTAGGGTTAGACTCTTAGGGTTAGGGTTAGGGTTAGACTCTTAGGGTTAGGGTTAGGGTTAGGTTAGGGTTAGACTCTTAGGGTTAGGGTTAGGGTTACGGTTAGACTCTTAGGGTTAGAGTTAGGGTTAGACTCTTAAGGTTAGGGTTAGACTCTTAGGGTTAGGGTTGGGGTTAGGGTTAGACTCTTAGGGTTAGGGTTAGACTCTTAGGGTTAAGGTTAGGGTTAGGGTTAGGGTTAGACACTTAGGGTTAGGGTTAGACTCTTAGGGTTAGGGTTATATTCAGATTAGGGTTAGACTCTTAGGGTTAGGGTTAGGGTTAGACTCTTAGGGTTAGGGTTAGGGTTAGACTCTAAGGGTTAGGGTTAGACTCTTACGGTTAGGGTTAGGGTTAGGGTTAGGGTTAGACTCTTAGGGTTAGGGTTAGACTCTTAGGGTTAGGGTTAGGGTTAGGGTTAGACTCTTAGGGTTAGGGTTAGGGTTACGGTTAGACTCTTAGGGTTAGAGTTAGGGTTAGGGTTAGACTCTTAGGGTTAGGGTTCGACTCTTAGGGTTAGGGTTGGGGTTAGGGTTAGACTCTTAGGGTTAGGGTTAGACTCTTAGGGTTAGAGTTAGGGTTAGGGTTAGGGTTAGACACTTAGGGTTAGGGTTAGGGTGAGGGTTAGACTCTTAGGGTTAGGGTTATATTCAGGGTTAGGGTTAGACTCTTAGGGTTAGGGTTAGGGTTAGGGTTAGACTCTTAGGGTAAGGGTTAGACTTAGGCTCTTAGGGTTAGGGTTAGACTCAGGCTCTTAGGGTTAGGGTTAGACTCAGGCTCTTAGGGTGAGGGTTAGACTCAGGCTCTTAGGGTGAGGGTTAGACTCAGGCTCTTAGGGTTAGGGTTAGACTCAGGCTCTTAGGGTTAGGGTTAGACTCAGGCTCTTACGGTTAGGGTCAGACTCAGTACTATATATTTGGGTACTGCAGCCGCCCGGTTGGTGGAGCGCTGCTGCCATCTAGCGAAATATACTTGGGTATTGCAGCCGGCACTGTTGGTGGAGCGCTGCTGCCGTCTAGCGAAATATACTTGGGTACTGCAGCCGGCCCTGTTGGTGGAGCGCTGCTGCCATCTAGCGAAATATATTTGGGTACTGCAGCCGCCCTTTTGGTGGAGCGCTGCTGCCATCTAGCGAAATATATTTGGGTACTGCAGCCGGCGCTGTTGGTGGAGCTCTGCTGCCATCTAGCGAAATATACTTGGGTACTGCAGCCGCCCTTTTGGTGGAGCGCTGCTGCCATCTAGCTAAATGTAATTGGGTACTGCAGCCGCCCGGTTGGTGGAGCGCTGCTGCCATCTAGCGAAATGTAATTGGGTACTGCAGCCGCCCGGTTGGTGGAGCGCTGCTGCCATCTAGCGAAATATACTTGGGTACTGCAGCCGCCCGGTTTGTGGAGCGCTGCTGCCATCTAGCGAAATATATTTGGGTACTGCAGCCGGCGCTGTTAATGGAGCGCTGCTGCCATCTAGCGAAATGTAATTGGGTACTGCAGCCGCCCGGTTGGTGTAGCGCTGCTGCCATCTAGCGAAATATACTTGGGTACTGCAGCCGCCCGGTTGGTGGAGCGCTGCTGCCATCTAGCGAAATATATTTGGGTACTGCAGCCGGCGCTGTTGGTGGAGCGCTGCTGCCATCTAGCGAAATGTAATTGGGTACTGCAGCCGCCCGGTTGGTGGAGCGCTGCTGCCATCTAGCGAAATATACTTGGGTACTGCAGCCGACCCTGTTGGTGGAGCGCTGCTGCCATCTAGCGAAATATACTTGGGTACTGCAGCCGCCCGGTTGGTGGAGCGCTGCTGCCATCTAGCGAAATATATTTGGGTACTGCAGCCGGCCCTGTTGGTGGAGCTCTGCTGCCATCTAGCGAAATATACTTGGGTACTGCAGCCGCCCTTTTGGTGGAGCGCTGCTGCCATCTAGCGAAATATACTTGGGTATTGCAGCCGGCGCTGTTGGTGGAGCGCTGCTGCCGTCTAGCGAAATATATTTGGGTACTGCAGCCGGCCCTGTTGGTGGAGCGCTGCTGCCATCTAGCGAAATATATTTGGGTACTGCAGCCGCCCTTTTGGTGGAGCGCTGCTGCCATCTAGCGAAATATATTTGGGTACTGCAGCCGGCGCTGTTGGTGGAGCTCTGCTGCCATCTAGCGAAATATACTTGGGTACTGCAGCCGCCCTTTTGGTGGAGCGCTGCTGCCATCTAGCTAAATGTAATTGGGTACTGCAGCCGCCCGGTTGGTGGAGCGCTGCTGCCATCTAGCGAAATGTAATTGGGTACTGCAGCCGCCCGGTTGGTGGAGCGCTGCTGCCATCTAGCGAAATATACTTGGGTACTGCAGCCGCCCGGTTTGTGGAGCGCTGCTGCCATCTAGCGAAATATATTTGGGTACTGCAGCCGGCGCTGTTAATGGAGCGCTGCTGCCATCTAGCGAAATATACTTGGGTACTGCAGCCGCCCGGTTGGTGGAGCGCTGCTGCCATCTAGCGAAATATATTTGGGTACTGCAGCCGGCGCTGTTGGTGGAGCGCTGCTGCCATCTAGCGAAATATACTTGGGTACTGCAGCCGCCCGGTTGGTGGAGCGCTGCTGCCATCTAGCGAAATATACTTGGGTACTGCAGCCGGCCCTGTTGGTGGAGCGCTGCTGCCATCTAGCGAAATATACTTGGGTACTGCAGCCGCCCGGTTGGTGGAGCGCTGCTGCCATCTAGCGAAATATATTTGGGTACTGCAGCCGGCCCTGTTGGTGGAGCTCTGCTGCCATCTAGCGAAATATACTTGGGTACTGCAGCCGCCCGGTTGGTGGAGCGCTGCTGCCATCTAGCGAAATGTAATTGGGTACTGCAGCCGCCCGGTTGGTGGAGCGCTGCTGCCATCTAGCGAAATATACTTGGGTACTGCAGCCGGCCCTGTTGGTGGAGCGCTGCTGCCATCTAGCGAAATATACTTGGGTACTGCAGCCGCCCGGTTGGTGGAGCGCTGCTGCCATCTAGCGAAATATATTTGGGTACTGCAGCCGGCGCTGTTGGTGGAGCGCTGCTGCCATCTAGCGAAATATATTTGGGTACTGCAGCCGGCCCTGTTGGTGGAGCGCTGCTGCCATCTAGCAAAATATATTTGGGTACTGCAGCCGCCCTTTTGGTGGAGCGCTGCTGCCATCTAGCGAAATGTAATGGGGTACTGCAGCCGCCCGGTTGGTGTAGCGCTGCTGCCATCTAGCGAAATATACTTGGGTACTGCAGCCGCCCGGTTGGTGGAGCGCTGCTGCCATCTAGCGAAATATACTTGGGTACTGCAGCCGGCCCTGTTGGTGGAGCGCTGCTGCCATCTAGCGAAATATATTTGGGTACTGCAGCCGCCCTTTTGGTGGAGCGCTGCTGCCATCTAGCGAAATATATTTGGGTACTGCAGCCGGCCCTGTTGGTGGAGCTCTGCTGCCATCTAGCGAAATATACTTGGGTACTGCAGCCGCCCTTTTGGTGGAGCGCTGCTGCCATCTAGCGAAATGTAATTGGGTACTGCAGCCGCCCGGTTGGTGGAGCGCTGCTGCCATCTAGCGAAATATACTTGGGTACTGCAGCCGGCGCTGTTGGTGGAGCGCTGCTGCCATCTAGCGAAATATACTTGGGTACTGCAGCCGCCCGGTTTGTGGAGCGCTGCTGCCATCTAGCGAAATATATTTGGGTACTGCAGCCGGCGCTGTTGGTGGAGCGCTGCTGCCATCTAGCGAAATATACTTGGGTACTGCAGCCGCCCGGTTGGTGGAGCGCTGCTGCCATCTAGCGAAATATACTTGGGTACTGCAGCCGCCCTTTTGGTGGAGCGCTGCTGCCATCTAGCGAAATATATTTGGGTACTGCAGCCGGCCCTGTTGGTGGAGCGCTGCTGCCATCTAGCGAAATATACTTGGGTACTGCAGCCGCCCGGTTGGTGGAGCGCTGCTGCCATCTAGCGAAATATACTTGGGTACTGCAGCCGGCCCTGTTGGTGGAGCGCTGCTGCCATCTAGCGAAATATACTTGGTACTGCAGCCGCCCGGTTGTTGGAGCGCTGCTGCCATCTAGCGAAATATACTTGGGTACTGCAGCCGGCCCTGTTGGTGGAGCGCTGCTGCCATCTAGCGAAATATATTTGGGTACTGCAGCCGGCCTTTTGGTGGAGCGCTGCTGCCATCTAGCGAAATATATTTGGGTACTGCAGCCGGCGCTGTTGGTGGAGCGCTGCTGCCATCTAGCGAAATATATTTGGGTACTGCAGCCGGCGCTGTTGGTGGAGCGCTGCTGCCATCTAGCGAAATATATTTGGGTACTGCAGCCGGCTCTGTTTGTGGAGCGCTGCTGCCATCTAGCGAAATATACTTGGGTACTTCAGCCGGGTTTAGGGTTAGGGTTAGGGTTAGACTGTTAGGGTTAGGGTTAGACTGTTAGGGTTAGACTCTTAGGGTTAGACTCTTAGGGTTAGGGTTAGACTCTTACGGTTAGGGTTAGGGTTAGGGTTAGGGTTAGGGTTAGACTCTTAGGGTTAGGGTTAGACTCTTAGGGTTAGGGTTAGGGTTAGGGTTAGACTCTTAGGGTTAGGGTTAGACTCTTAGGGTTAGGGTTAGGGTTAGGGTTAGGGTTAGATTCTTAGGGTTAGGGTTAGACTCTTAGGGTTAGGGTTAGGGTTAGACTCTTAGGGTTAGGGTTAGGGTTAGGTTAGGGTTAGACTCTTAGGGTTAGGGTTAGGGTTACGGTTAGACTCTTAGGGTTAGAGTTAGGGTTAGACTCTTAAGGTTAGGGTTAGACTCTTAGGGTTAGGGTTAGGGTTACGGTTAGACTCTTAGGGTTAGAGTTAGGGTTAGGGTTAGACTCTTAGGGTTAGGGTTCGACTCTTAGGGTTAGGGTTGGGGTTAGGGTTAGACTCTTAGGGTTAGGGTTAGACTCTTAGGGTTAGAGTTAGGGTTAGGGTTAGGGTTAGACACTTAGGGTTAGGGTTAGGGTGAGGGTTAGACTCTTAGGGTTAGGGTTATATTCAGGGTTAGGGTTAGACTCTTAGGGTTAGGGTTAGGGTTAGGGTTAGACTCTTAGGGTAAGGGTTAGACTTAGGCTCTTAGGGTTAGGGTTAGACTCAGGCTCTTAGGGTTAGGGTTAGACTCAGGCTCTTAGGGTGAGGGTTAGACTCAGGCTCTTAGGGTGAGGGTTAGACTCAGGCTCTTAGGGTTAGGGTTAGACTCAGGCTCTTAGGGTTAGGGTTAGACTCAGGCTCTTACGGTTAGGGTCAGACTCAGTACTATATATTTGGGTACTGCAGCCGCCCGGTTGGTGGAGCGCTGCTGCCATCTAGCGAAATATACTTGGGTATTGCAGCCGGCACTGTTGGTGGAGCGCTGCTGCCGTCTAGCGAAATATACTTGGGTACTGCAGCCGGCCCTGTTGGTGGAGCGCTGCTGCCATCTAGCGAAATATATTTGGGTACTGCAGCCGCCCTTTTGGTGGAGCGCTGCTGCCATCTAGCGAAATATATTTGGGTACTGCAGCCGGCGCTGTTGGTGGAGCTCTGCTGCCATCTAGCGAAATATACTTGGGTACTGCAGCCGCCCTTTTGGTGGAGCGCTGCTGCCATCTAGCTAAATGTAATTGGGTACTGCAGCCGCCCGGTTGGTGGAGCGCTGCTGCCATCTAGCGAAATGTAATTGGGTACTGCAGCCGCCCGGTTGGTGGAGCGCTGCTGCCATCTAGCGAAATATACTTGGGTACTGCAGCCGCCCGGTTTGTGGAGCGCTGCTGCCATCTAGCGAAATATATTTGGGTACTGCAGCCGGCGCTGTTAATGGAGCGCTGCTGCCATCTAGCGAAATGTAATTGGGTACTGCAGCCGCCCGGTTGGTGTAGCGCTGCTGCCATCTAGCGAAATATACTTGGGTACTGCAGCCGCCCGGTTGGTGGAGCGCTGCTGCCATCTAGCGAAATATATTTGGGTACTGCAGCCGGCGCTGTTGGTGGAGCGCTGCTGCCATCTAGCGAAATGTAATTGGGTACTGCAGCCGCCCGGTTGGTGGAGCGCTGCTGCCATCTAGCGAAATATACTTGGGTACTGCAGCCGACCCTGTTGGTGGAGCGCTGCTGCCATCTAGCGAAATATACTTGGGTACTGCAGCCGCCCGGTTGGTGGAGCGCTGCTGCCATCTAGCGAAATATATTTGGGTACTGCAGCCGGCCCTGTTGGTGGAGCTCTGCTGCCATCTAGCGAAATATACTTGGGTACTGCAGCCGCCCTTTTGGTGGAGCGCTGCTGCCATCTAGCGAAATATACTTGGGTATTGCAGCCGGCGCTGTTGGTGGAGCGCTGCTGCCGTCTAGCGAAATATATTTGGGTACTGCAGCCGGCCCTGTTGGTGGAGCGCTGCTGCCATCTAGCGAAATATATTTGGGTACTGCAGCCGCCCTTTTGGTGGAGCGCTGCTGCCATCTAGCGAAATATATTTGGGTACTGCAGCCGGCGCTGTTGGTGGAGCTCTGCTGCCATCTAGCGAAATATACTTGGGTACTGCAGCCGCCCTTTTGGTGGAGCGCTGCTGCCATCTAGCTAAATGTAATTGGGTACTGCAGCCGCCCGGTTGGTGGAGCGCTGCTGCCATCTAGCGAAATGTAATTGGGTACTGCAGCCGCCCGGTTGGTGGAGCGCTGCTGCCATCTAGCGAAATATACTTGGGTACTGCAGCCGCCCGGTTTGTGGAGCGCTGCTGCCATCTAGCGAAATATATTTGGGTACTGCAGCCGGCGCTGTTAATGGAGCGCTGCTGCCATCTAGCGAAATATACTTGGGTACTGCAGCCGCCCGGTTGGTGGAGCGCTGCTGCCATCTAGCGAAATATATTTGGGTACTGCAGCCGGCGCTGTTGGTGGAGCGCTGCTGCCATCTAGCGAAATATACTTGGGTACTGCAGCCGCCCGGTTGGTGGAGCGCTGCTGCCATCTAGCGAAATATACTTGGGTACTGCAGCCGGCCCTGTTGGTGGAGCGCTGCTGCCATCTAGCGAAATATACTTGGGTACTGCAGCCGCCCGGTTGGTGGAGCGCTGCTGCCATCTAGCGAAATATATTTGGGTACTGCAGCCGGCCCTGTTGGTGGAGCTCTGCTGCCATCTAGCGAAATATACTTGGGTACTGCAGCCGCCCGGTTGGTGGAGCGCTGCTGCCATCTAGCGAAATGTAATTGGGTACTGCAGCCGCCCGGTTGGTGGAGCGCTGCTGCCATCTAGCGAAATATACTTGGGTACTGCAGCCGGCCCTGTTGGTGGAGCGCTGCTGCCATCTAGCGAAATATACTTGGGTACTGCAGCCGCCCGGTTGGTGGAGCGCTGCTGCCATCTAGCGAAATATATTTGGGTACTGCAGCCGGCGCTGTTGGTGGAGCGCTGCTGCCATCTAGCGAAATATATTTGGGTACTGCAGCCGGCCCTGTTGGTGGAGCGCTGCTGCCATCTAGCAAAATATATTTGGGTACTGCAGCCGCCCTTTTGGTGGAGCGCTGCTGCCATCTAGCGAAATATATTTGGGTACTGCAGCCGGCGCTGTTGGTGGAGCGCTGCTGCCATCTAGCGAAATATACTTGGGTACTGCAGCCGGGTTTAGGGTTAGGGTTAGGGTTAGACTGTTAGGGTTAGGGTTAGACTGTTAGGGTTAGACTCTTAGGGTTAGACTCTTAGGGTTAGGGTTAGACTCTTACGGTTAGGGTTAGGGTTAGGGTTAGGGTTAGGGTTAGACTCTTAGGGTTAGGGTTAGACTCTTAGGGTTAGGGTTAGGGTTAGGGTTAGACTCTTAGGGTTAGGGTTAGACTCTTAGGGTTAGGGTTAGGGTTAGGGTTAGGGTTAGATTCTTAGGGTTAGGGTTAGACTCTTAGGGTTAGGGTTAGGGTTAGGGTTAGACTCTTAGGGTTAGGGTTAGGGTTAGGTTAGGGTTAGACTCTTAGGGTTAGGGTTAGGGTTACGGTTAGACTCTTAGGGTTAGAGTTAGGGTTAGGGTTAGACTCTTAAGGTTAGGGTTAGACTCTTAGGGTTAGGGTTGGGGTTAGGGTTAGACTCTTAGGGTTAGGGTTAGACTCTTAGGGTTAAGGTTAGGGTTAGGGTTAGGGTTAGACACTTAGGGTTAGGGTTAGGGTGAGGGTTAGACTCTTAGGGTTAGGGTTATATTCAGATTAGGGTTAGACTCTTAGGGTTAGGGTTAGGGTTAGACACAGGGTTAGGGTTAGGGTTAGGGTTAGACTCTTAGGGTTAGGGTTAGACTCTTACGGTTAGGGTTAGGGTTAGGGTTAGGGTTAGACTCTTAGGGTTAGGGTTAGACTCTTAGGGTTAGGGTTAGGGTTAGGGTTAGACTCTTAGGGTTAGGGTTAGGGTTACGGTTAGACTCTTAGGGTTAGAGTTAGGGTTAGGGTTAGACTCTTAGGGTTAGGGTTAGACTCTTAGGGTTAGGGTTGGGGTTAGGGTTAGACTCTTAGGGTTAGGGTTAGACTCTTAGGGTTAGAGTTAGGGTTAGGGTTAGGGTTAGACACTTAGGGTTAGGGTTAGGGTGAGGGTTAGACTCTTAGGGTTAGGGTTATATTCAGGGTTAGGGTTAGACTCTTAGGGTTAGGGTTAGGGTTAGACTCTTAGGGTAAGGGTTAGACTTAGGCTCTTAGGGTTAGGGTTAGACTCAGGCTCTTAGGGTTAGGGTTAGACTCAGGCTCTTAGGGTGAGGGTTAGACTCAGGCTCTTAGGGTGAGGGTTAGACTCAGGCTCTTAGGGTTAGGGTTAGACTCAGGCTCTTAGGGTTAGGGTTAGACTCAGGCTCTTAGGGTGAGGGTTAGACTCAGGCTCTTAGGGTTAGGGTTAGACTCAGGCTCTTAGGGTTAGGGTCAGACTCAGTACTATATATTTGGGTACTGCAGCCGCCCTTTTGGTGGAGCGCTGCTGCCATCTAGCGAAATATACTTGGGTATTGCAGCCGGCGCTGTTGGTGGAGCGCTGCTGCCGTCTAGCGAAATATATTTGGGTACTGCAGCCGGCCCTGTTGGTGGAGCGCTGCTGCCATCTAGCGAAATATATTTGGGTACTGCAGCCGCCCTTTTGGTGGAGCGCTGCTGCCATCTAGCGAAATATATTTGGGTACTGCAGCCGGCGCTGTTGGTGGAGCTCTGCTGCCATCTAGCGAAATATACTTGGGTACTGCAGCCGCCCTTTTGGTGGAGCGCTGCTGCCATCTAGCTAAATGTAATTGGGTACTGCAGCCGCCCGGTTGGTGGAGCGCTGCTGCCATCTAGCGAAATGTAATTGGGTACTGCAGCCGCCCGGTTGGTGGAGCGCTGCTGCCATCTAGCGAAATATACTTGGGTACTGCAGCCGCCCGGTTTGTGGAGCGCTGCTGCCATCTAGCGAAATATATTTGGGTACTGCAGCCGGCGCTGTTAATGGAGCGCTGCTGCCATCTAGCGAAATGTAATTGGGTACTGCAGCCGCCCGGTTGGTGGAGCGCTGCTGCCATCTAGCGAAATATACTTGGGTACTGCAGCCGCCCGGTTGGTGGAGCGCTGCTGCCATCTAGCGAAATATATTTGGGTACTGCAGCCGCCCTTTTGGTGGAGCGCTGCTGCCATCTAGCGAAATATACTTGGGTACTGCAGCCGCCCGGTTGGTGGAGCGCTGCTGCCATCTAGCGAAATATACTTGGGTACTGCAGCCGGCCCTGTTGGTGGAGCGCTGCTGCCATCTAGCGAAATATACTTGGGTACTGCAGCCGCCCGGTTGGTGGAGCGCTGCTGCCATCTAGCGAAATATATTTGGGTACTGCAGCCGGCGCTGTTGGTGGAGCGCTGCTGCCATCTAGCGAAATATATTTGGGTACTGCAGCCGGCGCTGTTGGTGGAGCGCTGCTGCCATCTAGCGAAATATATTTGGGTACTGCAGCCGGCGCTGTTGGTGGAGCGCTGCTGCCATCTAGCGAAATATATTTGGGTACTGCAGCCGGCGCTGTTGGTGGAGCGCTGCTGCCATCTAGCGAAATATATTTGGGTACTGCAGCCGGCTCTGTTGGTGGAGCGCTGCTGCCATCTAGCGAAATATACTTGGGTACTTCAGCCGGGTTTAGGGTTAGGGTTAGGGTTAGACTGTTAGGGTTAGGGTTAGACTCTTAGGGTTAGACTCTTAGGGTTAGACTCTTAGGGTTAGGGTTAGGGTTAGGGTTAGACTCTTAGGGTTAGGGTTAGGGTTAGGCTCTTAGGGTTAGGGTTAGACTCAGGCTCTTAGGGTGAGGGTTAGACTCAGGCTCTTAGGGTTAGGGTTAGACTCAGGCTCTTAGGGTGAGGGTTAGACTCAGGCTCTTAGGGTGAGGGTTGGACTCAGGCTCTTAGGGTTAGGGTTAGACTCAGGCTCTTAGGGTGAGGGTTAGACTCAGGCTCTTAGGGTTAGGGTTAGACTCAGGCTCTTAGGGTTAGGGTCAGACTCAGTACTATATATTTGGGTACTGCAGCCGCCCTTTTGGTGGAGCGCTGCTGCCATCTAGCGAAATATACTTGGGTATTGCAGCCGGCGCTCTTGGTGGAGCGCTGCTGCCATCTAGCGAAATATATTTGGGTACTGCAGCCGGCCCTGTTGGTGGAGCGCTGCTGCCATCTAGCGAAATGTAATTGGGTACTGCAGCCGCCCTTTTGGTGGAGCGCTGCTGCCATCTAGCGAAATATATTTGGATACTGCAGCCGGCCCTGTTGGTGGAGCTCTGCTGCCATCTAGCGAAATTTACTTGGGTACTGCAGCCGCCCTTTTGGTGGAGCGCTGCTGCCATCTAGCGAAATGTAATTGGGTACTGCAGCCGCCCGGTTGGTGGAGCGCTGCTGCCATCTAGCGAAATATATTTGGGTACTGCAGCCGGCCCTGTTGGTGGAGCTCTGCTGCCATCTAGCGAAATATACTTGGGTACTGCAGCCGGCCGGTTGGTGGAGCGCTGCTGCCATCTAGCGAAATGTAATTGGGTACTGCAGCCGCCCGGTTGGTGGAGCGCTGCTGCCATCTAGCGAAATATACTTGGGTACTGCAGCCGGCGCTGTTGGTGGAGCGCTGCTGCCATCTAGCGAAATGTAATTGGGTACTGCAGCCGCCCGGTTGGTGTAGCGCTGCTGCCATCTAGCGAAATATACTTGGGTACTGCAGCCGCCCGGTTGGTGGAGCGCTGCTGCCATCTAGCGAAATGTAATGGGGTACTGCAGCCGCCCGGTTGGTGTAGCGCTGCTGCCATCTAGCGAAATATACTTGGGTACTGCAGCCGCCCGGTTGGTGGAGCGCTGCTGCCATCTAGCGAAATATACTTGGGTACTGCAGCCGGCCCTGTTGGTGGAGCGCTGCTGCCATCTAGCGAAATATATTTGGGTACTGCAGCCGCCCTTTTGGTGGAGCGCTGCTGCCATCTAGCGAAATATATTTGGGTACTGCAGCCGGCGCTGTTGGTGGAGCGCTGCTGCCATCTAGCGAAATATATTTGGGTACTGCAGCCGGCCCTTTTGGTGGAGCGCTGCTGCCATCTAGCGAAATGTAATTGGGTACTGCAGCCGCCCGGTTGGTGGAGCGCTGCTGCCATCTAGCGAAATATACTTGGGTACTGCAGCCGGCGCTGTTGGTGGAGCGCTGCTGCCATCTAGCGAAATATACTTGGGTACTGCAGCCGCCCGGTTTGTGGAGCGCTGCTGCCATCTAGCGAAATATATTTGGGTACTGCAGCCGGCGCTGTTGGTGGAGCGCTGCTGCCATCTAGCGAAATATACTTGGGTACTGCAGCCGCCCGGTTTGTGGAGCGCTGCTGCCATCTAGCGAAATATATTTGGGTACTGCAGCCGGCGCTGTTAATGGAGCGCTGCTGCCATCTAGCGAAATGTAATTGGGTACTGCAGCCGCCCGG
Organism: Falco punctatus; assembly: GCF_963210335.1. Lineage (NCBI taxonomy): Eukaryota > Metazoa > Chordata > Aves > Falconiformes > Falconidae > Falco > Falco punctatus. The sequence continues at coordinate 1,280,918 of NW_027660079.1, forward strand.
TTGGTGGAGCGCTGCTGCCATCTAGCGAAATATACTTGGGTACTGCAGCCGCCCGGTTGGTGGAGCGCTGCTGCCATCTAGCGAAATATATTTGGGTACTGCAGCCGCCCGGTTGGTGGAGCGCTGCTGCCATCTAGCGAAATATACTTGGGTACTGCAGCCGCCCGGTTGGTGGAGCGCTGCTGCCATCTAGCGAAATATACTTGGGTACTGCAGCCGGCCCTGTTGGTGGAGCGCTGCTGCCATCTAGCGAAATATACTTGGGTACTGCAGCCGCCCGGTTGGTGGAGCGCTGCTGCCATCTAGCGAAATATATTTGGGTACTGCAGCCGGCGCTGTTGGTGGAGCGCTGCTGCCATCTAGCGAAATATATTTGGGTACTGCAGCCGGCGCTGTTGGTGGAGCGCTGCTGCCATCTAGCGAAATATATTTGGGTACTGCAGCCGGCGCTGTTGGTGGAGCGCTGCTGCCATCTAGCGAAATATATTTGGGTACTGCAGCCGGCGCTGTTGGTGGAGCGCTGCTGCCATCTAGCGAAATATATTTTGGTACTGCAGCCGGCTCTGTTGGTGGAGCGCTGCTGCCATCTAGCGAAATATACTTGGGTACTTCAGCCGGGTTTAGGGTTAGGGTTAGGGTTAGACTGTTAGGGTTAGGGTTAGACTCTTAGGGTTAGACTCTTAGGGTTAGACTCTTAGGGTTAGGGTTAGGGTTAGGGTTAGACTCTTAGGGTTAGGGTTAGGGTTAGGCTCTTAGGGTTAGGGTTAGACTCAGGCTCTTAGGGTGAGGGTTAGACTCAGGCTCTTAGGGTTAGGGTTAGACTCAGGCTCTTAGGGTGAGGGTTAGACTCAGGCTCTTAGAGTGAGGGTTGGACTCAGGCTCTTAGGGTTAGGGTTAGACTCAGGCTCTTAGGGTGAGGGTTAGACTCAGGCTCTTAGGGTTAGGGTTAGACTCAGGCTCTTAGGGTTAGGGTCAGACTCAGTACTATATATTTGGGTACTGCAGCCGCCCTTTTGGTGGAGCGCTGCTGCCATCTAGCGAAATATACTTGGGTATTGCAGCCGGCGCTCTTGGTGGAGCGCTGCTGCCATCTAGCGAAATATATTTGGGTACTGCAGCCGGCCCTGTTGGTGGAGCGCTGCTGCCATCTAGCGAAATGTAATTGGGTACTGCAGCCGCCCTTTTGGTGGAGCGCTGCTGCCATCTAGCGAAATATATTTGGATACTGCAGCCGGCCCTGTTGGTGGAGCTCTGCTGCCATCTAGCGAAATTTACTTGGGTACTGCAGCCGCCCTTTTGGTGGAGCGCTGCTGCCATCTAGCGAAATGTAATTGGGTACTGCAGCCGCCCGGTTGGTGGAGCGCTGCTGCCATCTAGCGAAATATATTTGGGTACTGCAGCCGGCCCTGTTGGTGGAGCTCTACTGCCATCTAGCGAAATATACTTGGGTACTGCAGCCGGCCGGTTGGTGGAGCGCTGCTGCCATCTAGCGAAATGTAATTGGGTACAGCAGCCGCCCGGTTGGTGGAGCGCTGCTGCCATCTAGCGAAATATACTTGGGTACTGCAGCCGGCGCTGTTGGTGGAGCGCTGCTGCCATCTAGCGAAATGTAATTGGGTACTGCAGCCGCCCGGTTGGTGTAGCGCTGCTGCCATCTAGCGAAATATACTTGGGTACTGCAGCCGCCCGGTTGGTGGAGCGCTGCTGCCATCTAGCGAAATGTAATGGGGTACTGCAGCCGCCCGGTTGGTGTAGCGCTGCTGCCATCTAGCGAAATATACTTGGGTACTGCAGCCGCCCGGTTGGTGGAGCGCTGCTGCCATCTAGCGAAATATACTTGGGTACTGCAGCCGGCCCTGTTGGTGGAGCGCTGCTGCCATCTAGCGAAATATATTTGGGTACTGCAGCCGCCCTTTTGGTGGAGCGCTGCTGCCATCTAGCGAAATATATTTGGGTACTGCAGCCGGCCCTGTTGGTGGAGCTCTGCTGCCATCTAGCGAAATATACTTGGGTACTGCAGCCGGCCCTTTTGGTGGAGCGCTGCTGCCATCTAGCGAAATGTAATTGGGTACTGCAGCCGCCCGGTTGGTGGAGCGCTGCTGCCATCTAGCGAAATATACTTGGGTACTGCAGCCGGCGCTGTTGGTGGAGCGCTGCTGCCATCTAGCGAAATATACTTGGGTACTGCAGCCGCCCGGTTTGTGGAGCGCTGCTGCCATCTAGCGAAATATATTTGGGTACTGCAGCCGGCGCTGTTGGTGGAGCGCTGCTGCCATCTAGCGAAATATACTTGGGTACTGCAGCCGCCCGGTTGGTGGAGCGCTGCTGCCATCTAGCGAAATATACTTGGGTACTGCAGCCGCCCGGTTGGTGGAGCGCTGCTGCCATCTAGCGAAATATATTTGGGTACTGCAGCCGGCCCTGTTGGTGGAGCGCTGCTGCCATCTAGCGAAATATACTTGGGTACTGCAGCCGCCCGGTTGGTGGAGCGCTGCTGCCATCTAGCGAAATATACTTGGGTACTGCAGCCGGCCCTGTTGGTGGAGCGCTGCTGCCATCTAGCGAAATATATTTGGGTACTGCAGCCGGCTCTGTTTGTGGAGCGCTGCTGCCATCTAGCGAAATATACTTGGGTACTTCAGCCGGGTTTAGGGTTAGGGTTAGGGTTAGACTGTTAGGGTTAGGGTTAGACTGTTAGGGTTAGACTCTTAGGGTTAGACTCTTAGGGTTAGGGTTAGACTCTTACGGTTAGGGTTAGGGTTAGGGTTAGGGTTAGGGTTAGACTCTTAGGGTTAGGGTTAGACTCTTAGGGTTAGGGTTAGGGTTAGGGTTAGACTCAGGGTTAGGGTTAGACTCTTAGGGTTAGGGTTAGGGTTAGGGTTAGGGTTAGATTCTTAGGGTTAGGGTTAGACTCTTAGGGTTAGGGTTAGGGTTAGGGTTAGACTCTTAGGGTTAGGGTTAGGGTTAGGTTAGGGTTAGACTCTTAGGGTTAGGGTTAGGGTTACGGTTAGACTCTTAGGGTTAGAGTTAGGGTTAGGGTTAGACTCTTAAGGTTAGGGTTAGACTCTTAGGGTTAGGGTTGGGGTTAGGGTTAGACTCTTAGGGTTAGGGTTAGACTCTTAGGGTTAAGGTTAGGGTTAGGGTTAGGGTTAGACACTTAGGGTTAGGGTTAGGGTGAGGGTTAGACTCTTAGGGTTAGGGTTATATTCAGATTAGGGTTAGACTCTTAGGGTTAGGGTTAGGGTTAGACTCTTAGGGTTAGGGTTAGGGTTAGGGTTAGACTCTTAGGGTTAGGGTTAGACTCTTACGGTTAGGGTTAGGGTTAGGGTTAGGGTTAGACTCTTAGGGTTAGGGTTAGACTCTTAGGGTTAGGGTTAGGGTTAGGGTTAGACTCTTAGGGTTAGGGTTAGGGTTACGGTTAGACTCTTAGGGTTAGAGTTAGGGTTAGGGTTAGACTCTTAGGGTTAGGGTTCGACTCTTAGGGTTAGGGTTGGGGTTAGGGTTAGACTCTTAGGGTTAGGGTTAGACTCTTAGGGTTAGAGTTAGGGTTAGGGTTAGGGTTAGACACTTAGGGTTAGGGTTAGGGTGAGGGTTAGACTCTTAGGGTTAGGGTTATATTCAGGGTTAGGGTTAGACTCTTAGGGTTAGGGTTAGGGTTAGGGTTAGACTCTTAGGGTAAGGGTTAGACTTAGGCTCTTAGGGTTAGGGTTAGACTCAGGCTCTTAGGGTTAGGGTTAGACTCAGGCTCTTAGGGTGAGGGTTAGACTCAGGCTCTTAGAGTGAGGGTTAGACTCAGGCTCTTAGGGTTAGGGTTAGACTCAGGCTCTTAGGGTTAGGGTCAGACTCAGTACTATATATTTGGGTACTGCAGCCGCCCTTTTGGTGGAGCGCTGCTGCCATCTAGCGAAATATACTTGGGTATTGCAGCCGGCGCTGTTGGTGGAGCGCTGCTGCCATCTAGCGAAATATATTTGGGTACTGCAGCCGGCCCTGTTGGTGGAGCGCTGCTGCCATCTAGCGAAATATATTTGGGTACTGCAGCCGCCCGGTTGGTGGAGCGCTGCTGCCATCTAGCGAAATATACTTGGGTACTGCAGCCGGCCCTGTTGGTGGAGCGCTGCTGCCATCTAGCGAAATATACTTGGGTACTGCAGCCGCCCGGTTTGTGGAGCGCTGCTGCCATCTAGGGAAATATATTTGGGTACTGCAGCCGGCGCTGTTGGTGGAGCGCTGCTGCCATCTAGCGAAATGTAATTGGGTACTGCAGCCGCCCGGTTGGTGTAGCGCTGCTGCCATCTAGCGAAATATACTTGGGTACTGCAGCCGCCCGGTTGGTGGAGCGCTGCTGCCATCTAGCGAAATGTAATGGGGTACTGCAGCCGCCCGGTTGGTGTAGCGCTGCTGCCATCTAGCGAAATATACTTGGGTACTGCAGCCGCCCGGTTGGTGGAGCGCTGCTGCCATCTAGCGAAATATACTTGGGTACTGCAGCCGGCCCTGTTGGTGGAGCGCTGCTGCCATCTAGCGAAATATATTTGGGTACTGCAGCCGCCCTTTTGGTGGAGCGCTGCTGCCATCTAGCGAAATATATTTGGGTACTGCAGCCGGCCCTGTTGGTGGAGCTCTGCTGCCATCTAGCGAAATATACTTGGGTACTGCAGCCGCCCCGTTGGTGGAGCGCTGCTGCCATCTAGCGAAATGTAATTGGGTACTGCAGCCGCCCGGTTGGTGGAGCGCTGCTGCCATCTAGCGAAATATACTTGGGTACTGCAGCCGGCGCTGTTGGTGGAGCGCTGCTGCCATCTAGCGAAATATACTTGGGTACTGCAGCCGCCCGGTTTGTGGAGCGCTGCTGCCATCTAGCGAAATATATTTGGGTACTGCAGCCGGCGCTGTTGGTGGAGCGCTGCTGCCATCTAGCGAAATATACTTGGGTACTGCAGCCGCCCGGTTGGTGGAGCGCTGCTGCCATCTAGCGAAATATACTTGGGTACTGCAGCCGCCCGGTTGGTGGAGCGCTGCTGCCATCTAGCGAAATATATTTGGGTACTGCAGCCTGCCCTGTTGGTGGAGCGCTGCTGCCATCTAGCGAAATATACTTGGGTACTGCAGCCGCCCGGTTGGTGGAGCGCTGCTGCCATCTAGCGAAATATACTTGGGTACTGCAGCCGGCCCTGTTGGTGGAGAGCTGCTGCCATCTAGCGAAATATACTTGGTACTGCAGCCGCCCGGTTGTTGGAGCGCTGCTGCCATCTAGCGAAATATACTTGGGTACTGCAGCCGGCCCTGTTGGTGGAGCGCTGCTGCCATCTAGCGAAATATATTTGGGTACTGCAGCCGGCGCTGTTGGTGGAGCGCTGCTGCCATCTAGCGAAATATATTTGGGTACTGCAGCCGGCGCTGTTGGTGGAGCGCTGCTGCCATCTAGCGAAATATATTTGGGTACTGCAGCCGGCGCTGTTGGTGGAGCGCTGCTGCCATCTAGCGAAATATATTTGGGTACTGCAGCCGGCTCTGTTTGTGGAGCGCTGCTGCCATCTAGCGAAATATACTTGGGTACTTCAGCCGGGTTTAGGGTTAGGGTTAGGGTTAGACTGTTAGGGTTAGGGTTAGACTGTTAGGGTTAGACTCTTAGGGTTAGACTCTTAGGGTTAGGGTTAGACTCTTACGGTTAGGGTTAGGGTTAGGGTTAGGGTTAGGGTTAGACTCTTAGGGTTAGGGTTAGACTCTTAGGGTTAGGGTTAGGGTTAGGGTTAGACTCAGGGTTAGGGTTAGACTCTTAGGGTTAGGGTTAGGGTTAGGGTTAGGGTTAGACTCTTAGGGTTAGACTCTTAGGGTTAGGGTTAGACTCTTACGGTTAGGGTTAGGGTTAGGGTTAGGGTTAGGGTTAGACTCTTAGGGTTAGGGTTAGACTCTTAGGGTTAGGGTTAGGGTTAGGGTTAGACTCTTAGGGTTAGGGTTAGACTCTTAGGGTTAGGGTTAAGGTTAGGGTTAGGGTTAGACTCTTAGGGTTAGGGTTAGACTCTTAGGGTTAGGGTTAGGGTTAGGGTTAGACTCTTAGGGTTAGGGTTAGGGTTAGGGTTAGGGTTACACTCTTAGGCTTAGGGTTAGGGTTAGGGTTAGACTCTTAGGGTTAGGGTTAGACTTAGGCTCTTAGGGTTAGGGTTAGACTCAGGCTCTTAGGGTTAGGGTTAGACTCAGGCTCTTACGGTTAGGGTTAGACTCAGGCTCTTAGGGTTAGGGTTAGACACAGGCTCTTAGGGTTAGGGTCAGATTTAGTACTATATATTTGTGTACTGCAGCCGCCCTTTTGGTGGAGCGCTGCTGCCATCTAGCGAAATATACTTGGGTACTGCAGCCGGCGCTGTTGGTGGAGCGCTGCTGCCATCTAGCGAAATATATTTGGGTACTGCAGCCGGCCCTGTTGGTGGAGCGCTGCTGCCATCTAGCGAAATATATTTGGGTACTGCAGCCAGCTCTGTTGGTGGAGCTCTGCTGCCATCTAGCGAAATATAATTGGGTACTGCAGCCGGCCTTTTGGTGGAGCGCTGCTGCCATCTAGCGAAATGTAATTGGGTACTGCAGCCGCCCTGTTGGTGGAGCGCTGCTGCCATCTAGCGAAATATACTTGGGTACTGCAGCCGCCCGGTTCGTGGAGCGCTGCTGCCATCTAGCGAAATATACTTGGGTACTGCAGCCGGCGCTGTTGGTGGAGCGCTGCTGCCATCTAGCGAAATATACTTGGGTACTTCAGCCGGCCGGTTGGTGGAGCGCTGCTGCCATCTAGCGAAATATACTTGGGTACTGCAGCCGGCGCTGTTGGTGGAGCGCTGCTGCCATCTACGGAAATATACTTGGGTACTGCAGCCGGCTCTGTTTGTGGAGCGCTGCTGCCATCTAGCGAAATATATTTGGGTACTGCAGCCGGCCCTGTTGGTGTAGCGCTGCTGCCATCTAGCGAAATATACTTGGGTACTGCAGCCGCCCGGTTGGTGGAGCGCTGCTGCCATCTAGCGAAATATACTTGGGTACTGCAGCCGGCGCTGTTGGTGGAGCGCTGCTGCCATCTAGCGAAATATATTTGGGTACTGCAGCCGGCTCTGTTGGTGGAGCGCTGCTGCCATCTAGCGAAATATATTTGGGTACTGCAGCCGGCTCTGTTTGTGGAGCGCTGCTGCCATCTAGCGAAATATACTTGGGTACTTCAGCCGGGTTTAAGGTTAGGGTTAGGGTTAGACTGTTAGGGTTAGGGTTAGACTCTTAGGGTTAGACTCTAAGGGTTAGACTCTTAGGGTTAGGGTTAGACTCTTACGGTTAGGGTTAGGGTTAGGGTTAGGGTTAGACTCTTAGGGTTAGGGTTAGACTCTTAGGGTTAGGGTTAGGGTTAGGGTTAGGGTTAGACTCTTAGGGTTAGGGTTAGACTCTTAGGGTTAGGGTTAGGGTTAGGGTTAGACTCTTAGGGTTAGGGTTAGACTCTTAGGGTTAGGGTTAGGGTTAGACTCTTAGGGTTAGGGTTAGGGTTAGGGTTAGACTCTTAGGGTTAGGGTTATATTCAGGGTTAGGGTTAGACTCTTAGGGTTAGGGTTAGGGTTAGGGTTAGACTCTTAGGGTTAGGGTTAGGGTTAGGCTCTTAGGGTTAGGGTTAGACTCAGGCTCTTAGGGTGAGGGTTAGACTCAGGCTCTTAGGGTTAGGGTTAGACTCAGGCTCTTAGGGTGAGGGTTAGACTCAGGCTCTTAGGGTGAGGGTTGGACTCAGGCTCTTAGGGTTAGGGTTAGACTCAGGCTCTTAGGGTGAGGGTTAGACTCAGGCTCTTAGGGTTAGGGTTCGACTCAGGCTCTTAGGGTTAGGGTCAGACTCAGTACTATATATTTGGGTACTGCAGCCGCCCTTTTGGTGGAGCGCTGCTGCCATCTAGCGAAATATACTTGGGTATTGTAGCCGGCGCTCTTGGTGGAGCGCTGCTGCCATCTAGCGAAATATATTTGGGTACTGCAGCCGGCCCTGTTGGTGGAGCGCTGCTGCCATCTAGCGAAATGTAATTGGGTACTGCAGCCGCCCTTTTGGTGGAGCGCTGCTGCCATCTAGCGAAATATATTTGGATACTGCAGCCGGCCCTGTTGGTGGAGCTCTGCTGCCATCTAGCGAAATATACTTGGGTACTGCAGCCGCCCTTTTGGTGGAGCGCTGCTGCCATCTAGCGAAATGTAATTGGGTACTGCAGCCGGCCCGGTTGGTGGAGCGCTGCTGCCATCTAGCGAAATATATTTGGGTACTGCAGCCGGCCCTGTTGGTGGAGCTCTGCTGCCATCTAGCGAAATATACTTGGGTACTGCAGCCGCCCGGTTGGTGGAGCGCTGCTGCCATCTAGCGAAATGTAATTGGGTACTGCAGCCGCCCGGTTGGTGGAGCGCTGCTGCCATCTAGCGAAATATACTTGGGTACTGCAGCCGGCCCTGTTGGTGGAGCGCTGCTGCCATCTAGCGAAATATACTTGGGTACTGCAGCCGCCCGGTTTGTGGAGCGCTGCTGCCATCTAGCGAAATATATTTGGGTACTGCAGCCGGCGCTGTTGGTGGAGCGCTGCTGCCATCTAGCGAAATGTAATTGGGTACTGCAGCCGCCCGGTTGGTGTAGCGCTGCTGCCATCTAGCGAAATATACTTGGGTACTGCAGCCGCCCGGTTGGTGGAGCGCTGCTGCCATCTAGCGAAATGTAATGGGGTACTGCAGCCGCCCGGTTGGTGTAGCGCTGCTGCCATCTAGCGAAATATACTTGGGTACTGCAGCCGCCCGGTTGGTGGAGCGCTGCTGCCATCTAGCGAAATATACTTGGGTACTGCAGCCGGCCCTGTTGGTGGAGCGCTGCTGCCATCTAGCGAAATATATTTGGGTACTGCAGCCGCCCTTTTGGTGGAGCGCTGCTGCCATCTAGCGAAATATATTTGGGTACTGCAGCCGGCCCTGTTGGTGGAGCTCTGCTGCCATCTAGCGAAATATACTTGGGTACTGCAGCCGCCCTTTTGGTGGAGCGCTGCTGCCATCTAGCGAAATGTAATTGGGTACTGCAGCCGCCCGGTTGGTGGAGCGCTGCTGCCATCTAGCGAAATATACTTGGGTACTGCAGCCGGCGCTGTTGGTGGAGCGCTGCTGCCATCTAGCGAAATATACTTGGGTACTGCAGCCGCCCGGTTTGTGGAGCGCTGCTGCCATCTAGCGAAATATATTTGGGTACTGCAGCCGGCGCTGTTGGTGGAGCGCTGCTGCCATCTAGCGAAATATACTTGGGTACTGCAGCCGCCCGGTTGGTGGAGCGCTGCTGCCATCTAGCGAAATATACTTGGGTACTGCAGCCGCCCTTTTGGTGGAGCGCTGCTGCCATCTAGCGAAATATATTTGGGTACTGCAGCCGGCCCTGTTGGTGGAGCGCTGCTGCCATCTAGCGAAATATACTTGGGTACTGCAGCCGCCCGGTTGGTGGAGCGCTGCTGCCATCTAGCGAAATATACTTGGGTACTGCAGCCGGCCCTGTTGGTGGAGCGCTGCTGCCATCTAGCGAAATATACTTGGTACTGCAGCCGCCCGGTTGTTGGAGCGCTGCTGCCATCTAGCGAAATATACTTGGGTACTGCAGCCGGCCCTGTTGGTGGAGCGCTGCTGCCATCTAGCGAAATATATTTGGGTACTGCAGCCGGCCTTTTGGTGGAGCGCTGCTGCCATCTAGCGAAATATATTTGGGTACTGCAGCCGGCGCTGTTGGTGGAGCGCTGCTGCCATCTAGCGAAATATATTTGGGTACTGCAGCCGGCGCTGTTGGTGGAGCGCTGCTGCCATCTAGCGAAATATATTTGGGTACTGCAGCCGGCTCTGTTTGTGGAGCGCTGCTGCCATCTAGCGAAATATACTTGGGTACTTCAGCCGGGTTTAGGGTTAGGGTTAGGGTTAGACTGTTAGGGTTAGGGTTAGACTGTTAGGGTTAGACTCTTAGGGTTAGACTCTTAGGGTTAGGGTTAGACTCTTACGGTTAGGGTTAGGGTTAGGGTTAGGGTTAGGGTTAGACTCTTAGGGTTAGGGTTAGACTCTTAGGGTTAGGGTTAGGGTTAGGGTTAGACTCTTAGGGTTAGGGTTAGACTCTTAGGGTTAGGGTTAGGGTTAGGGTTAGGGTTAGATTCTTAGGGTTAGGGTTAGACTCTTAGGGTTAGGGTTAGGGTTAGACTCTTAGGGTTAGGGTTAGGGTTAGGTTAGGGTTAGACTCTTAGGGTTAGGGTTAGGGTTACGGTTAGACTCTTAGGGTTAGAGTTAGGGTTAGACTCTTAAGGTTAGGGTTAGACTCTTAGGGTTAGGGTTGGGGTTAGGGTTAGACTCTTAGGGTTAGGGTTAGACTCTTAGGGTTAAGGTTAGGGTTAGGGTTAGGGTTAGACACTTAGGGTTAGGGTTAGACTCTTAGGGTTAGGGTTATATTCAGATTAGGGTTAGACTCTTAGGGTTAGGGTTAGGGTTAGACTCTTAGGGTTAGGGTTAGGGTTAGACTCTAAGGGTTAGGGTTAGACTCTTACGGTTAGGGTTAGGGTTAGGGTTAGGGTTAGACTCTTAGGGTTAGGGTTAGACTCTTAGGGTTAGGGTTAGGGTTAGGGTTAGACTCTTAGGGTTAGGGTTAGGGTTACGGTTAGACTCTTAGGGTTAGAGTTAGGGTTAGGGTTAGACTCTTAGGGTTAGGGTTCGACTCTTAGGGTTAGGGTTGGGGTTAGGGTTAGACTCTTAGGGTTAGGGTTAGACTCTTAGGGTTAGAGTTAGGGTTAGGGTTAGGGTTAGACACTTAGGGTTAGGGTTAGGGTGAGGGTTAGACTCTTAGGGTTAGGGTTATATTCAGGGTTAGGGTTAGACTCTTAGGGTTAGGGTTAGGGTTAGGGTTAGACTCTTAGGGTAAGGGTTAGACTTAGGCTCTTAGGGTTAGGGTTAGACTCAGGCTCTTAGGGTTAGGGTTAGACTCAGGCTCTTAGGGTGAGGGTTAGACTCAGGCTCTTAGGGTGAGGGTTAGACTCAGGCTCTTAGGGTTAGGGTTAGACTCAGGCTCTTAGGGTTAGGGTTAGACTCAGGCTCTTACGGTTAGGGTTAGACTCAGGCTCTTAGGGTTAGGGTTAGACACAGGCTCTTAGGGTTAGGGTCAGACTCAGTACTATATATTTGGGTACTGCAGCCGCCCGGTTGGTGGAGCGCTGCTGCCATCTAGCGAAATATACTTGGGTATTGCAGCCGGCGCTGTTGGTGGAGCGCTGCTGCCGTCTAGCGAAATATACTTGGGTACTGCAGCCGGCCCTGTTGGTGGAGCGCTGCTGCCATCTAGCGAAATATATTTGGGTACTGCAGCCGCCCTTTTGGTGGAGCGCTGCTGCCATCTAGCGAAATATATTTGGGTACTGCAGCCGGCGCTGTTGGTGGAGCTCTGCTGCCATCTAGCGAAATATACTTGGGTACTGCAGCCGCCCTTTTGGTGGAGCGCTGCTGCCATCTAGCTAAATGTAATTGGGTACTGCAGCCGCCCGGTTGGTGGAGCGCTGCTGCCATCTAGCGAAATGTAATTGGGTACTGCAGCCGCCCGGTTGGTGGAGCGCTGCTGCCATCTAGCGAAATATACTTGGGTACTGCAGCCGCCCGGTTTGTGGAGCGCTGCTGCCATCTAGCGAAATATATTTGGGTACTGCAGCCGGCGCTGTTAATGGAGCGCTGCTGCCATCTAGCGAAATGTAATTGGGTACTGCAGCCGCCCGGTTGGTGTAGCGCTGCTGCCATCTAGCGAAATATACTTGGGTACTGCAGCCGCCCGGTTGGTGGAGCGCTGCTGCCATCTAGCGAAATATATTTGGGTACTGCAGCCGGCGCTGTTGGTGGAGCGCTGCTGCCATCTAGCGAAATGTAATTGGGTACTGCAGCCGCCCGGTTGGTGGAGCGCTGCTGCCATCTAGCGAAATATACTTGGGTACTGCAGCCGACCCTGTTGGTGGAGCGCTGCTGCCATCTAGCGAAATATACTTGGGTACTGCAGCCGCCCGGTTGGTGGAGCGCTGCTGCCATCTAGCGAAATATATTTGGGTACTGCAGCCGGCCCTGTTGGTGGAGCTCTGCTGCCATCTAGCGAAATATACTTGGGTACTGCAGCCGCCCTTTTGGTGGAGCGCTGCTGCCATCTAGCGAAATATACTTGGGTATTGCAGCCGGCGCTGTTGGTGGAGCGCTGCTGCCGTCTAGCGAAATATATTTGGGTACTGCAGCCGGCCCTGTTGGTGGAGCGCTGCTGCCATCTAGCGAAATATATTTGGGTACTGCAGCCGCCCTTTTGGTGGAGCGCTGCTGCCATCTAGCGAAATATATTTGGGTACTGCAGCCGGCGCTGTTGGTGGAGCTCTGCTGCCATCTAGCGAAATATACTTGGGTACTGCAGCCGCCCTTTTGGTGGAGCGCTGCTGCCATCTAGCTAAATGTAATTGGGTACTGCAGCCGCCCGGTTGGTGGAGCGCTGCTGCCATCTAGCGAAATGTAATTGGGTACTGCAGCCGCCCGGTTGGTGGAGCGCTGCTGCCATCTAGCGAAATATACTTGGGTACTGCAGCCGCCCGGTTTGTGGAGCGCTGCTGCCATCTAGCGAAATATATTTGGGTACTGCAGCCGGCGCTGTTAATGGAGCGCTGCTGCCATCTAGCGAAATATACTTGGGTACTGCAGCCGCCCGGTTGGTGGAGCGCTGCTGCCATCTAGCGAAATATATTTGGGTACTGCAGCCGGCGCTGTTGGTGGAGCGCTGCTGCCATCTAGCGAAATATACTTGGGTACTGCAGCCGCCCGGTTGGTGGAGCGCTGCTGCCATCTAGCGAAATATACTTGGGTACTGCAGCCGGCCCTGTTGGTGGAGCGCTGCTGCCATCTAGCGAAATATACTTGGGTACTGCAGCCGCCCGGTTGGTGGAGCGCTGCTGCCATCTAGCGAAATATATTTGGGTACTGCAGCCGGCCCTGTTGGTGGAGCTCTGCTGCCATCTAGCGAAATATACTTGGGTACTGCAGCCGCCCGGTTGGTGGAGCGCTGCTGCCATCTAGCGAAATGTAATTGGGTACTGCAGCCGCCCGGTTGGTGGAGCGCTGCTGCCATCTAGCGAAATATACTTGGGTACTGCAGCCGGCCCTGTTGGTGGAGCGCTGCTGCCATCTAGCGAAATATACTTGGGTACTGCAGCCGCCCGGTTGGTGGAGCGCTGCTGCCATCTAGCGAAATATATTTGGGTACTGCAGCCGGCGCTGTTGGTGGAGCGCTGCTGCCATCTAGCGAAATATATTTGGGTACTGCAGCCGGCCCTGTTGGTGGAGCGCTGCTGCCATCTAGCAAAATATATTTGGGTACTGCAGCCGCCCTTTTGGTGGAGCGCTGCTGCCATCTAGCGAAATATATTTGGGTACTGCAGCCGGCGCTGTTGGTGGAGCGCTGCTGCCATCTAGCGAAATATACTTGGGTACTGCAGCCGGGTTTAGGGTTAGGGTTAGGGTTAGACTGTTAGGGTTAGGGTTAGACTGTTAGGGTTAGACTCTTAGGGTTAGACTCTTAGGGTTAGGGTTAGACTCTTACGGTTAGGGTTAGGGTTAGGGTTAGGGTTAGGGTTAGACTCTTAGGGTTAGGGTTAGACTCTTAGGGTTAGGGTTAGGGTTAGGGTTAGACTCTTAGGGTTAGGGTTAGACTCTTAGGGTTAGGGTTAGGGTTAGGGTTAGGGTTAGGGTTAGATTCTTAGGGTTAGGGTTAGACTCTTAGGGTTAGGGTTAGGGTTAGGGTTAGACTCTTAGGGTTAGGGTTAGGGTTAGGTTAGGGTTAGACTCTTAGGGTTAGGGTTAGGGTTACGGTTAGACTCTTAGGGTTAGAGTTAGGGTTAGGGTTAGACTCTTAAGGTTAGGGTTAGACTCTTAGGGTTAGGGTTGGGGTTAGGGTTAGACTCTTAGGGTTAGGGTTAGACTCTTAGGGTTAAGGTTAGGGTTAGGGTTAGGGTTAGACACTTAGGGTTAGGGTTAGGGTGAGGGTTAGACTCTTAGGGTTAGGGTTATATTCAGATTAGGGTTAGACTCTTAGGGTTAGGGTTAGGGTTAGACTCAGGGTTAGGGTTAGGGTTAGGGTTAGACTCTTAGGGTTAGGGTTAGACTCTTACGGTTAGGGTTAGGGTTAGGGTTAGGGTTAGACTCTTAGGGTTAGGGTTAGACTCTTAGGGTTAGGGTTAGGGTTAGGGTTAGACTCTTAGGGTTAGGGTTAGGGTTACGGTTAGACTCTTAGGGTTAGAGTTAGGGTTAGGGTTAGACTCTTAGGGTTAGGGTTAGACTCTTAGGGTTAGGGTTGGGGTTAGGGTTAGACTCTTAGGGTTAGGGTTAGACTCTTAGGGTTAGAGTTAGGGTTAGGGTTAGGGTTAGACACTTAGGGTTAGGGTTAGGGTGAGGGTTAGACTCTTAGGGTTAGGGTTATATTCAGGGTTAGGGTTAGACTCTTAGGGTTAGGGTTAGGGTTAGACTCTTAGGGTAAGGGTTAGACTTAGGCTCTTAGGGTTAGGGTTAGACTCAGGCTCTTAGGGTTAGGGTTAGACTCAGGCTCTTAGGGTGAGGGTTAGACTCAGGCTCTTAGGGTGAGGGTTAGACTCAGGCTCTTAGGGTTAGGGTTAGACTCAGGCTCTTAGGGTTAGGGTTAGACTCAGGCTCTTAGGGTGAGGGTTAGACTCAGGCTCTTAGGGTTAGGGTTAGACTCAGGCTCTTAGGGTTAGGGTCAGACTCAGTACTATATATTTGGGTACTGCAGCCGCCCTTTTGGTGGAGCGCTGCTGCCATCTAGCGAAATATACTTGGGTATTGCAGCCGGCGCTGTTGGTGGAGCGCTGCTGCCGTCTAGCGAAATATATTTGGGTACTGCAGCCGGCCCTGTTGGTGGAGCGCTGCTGCCATCTAGCGAAATATATTTGGGTACTGCAGCCGCCCTTTTGGTGGAGCGCTGCTGCCATCTAGCGAAATATATTTGGGTACTGCAGCCGGCGCTGTTGGTGGAGCTCTGCTGCCATCTAGCGAAATATACTTGGGTACTGCAGCCGCCCTTTTGGTGGAGCGCTGCTGCCATCTAGCTAAATGTAATTGGGTACTGCAGCCGCCCGGTTGGTGGAGCGCTGCTGCCATCTAGCGAAATGTAATTGGGTACTGCAGCCGCCCGGTTGGTGGAGCGCTGCTGCCATCTAGCGAAATATACTTGGGTACTGCAGCCGCCCGGTTTGTGGAGCGCTGCTGCCATCTAGCGAAATATATTTGGGTACTGCAGCCGGCGCTGTTAATGGAGCGCTGCTGCCATCTAGCGAAATGTAATTGGGTACTGCAGCCGCCCGGTTGGTGGAGCGCTGCTGCCATCTAGCGAAATATACTTGGGTACTGCAGCCGCCCGGTTGGTGGAGCGCTGCTGCCATCTAGCGAAATATATTTGGGTACTGCAGCCGCCCTTTTGGTGGAGCGCTGCTGCCATCTAGCGAAATATACTTGGGTACTGCAGCCGCCCGGTTGGTGGAGCGCTGCTGCCATCTAGCGAAATATACTTGGGTACTGCAGCCGGCCCTGTTGGTGGAGCGCTGCTGCCATCTAGCGAAATATACTTGGGTACTGCAGCCGCCCGGTTGGTGGAGCGCTGCTGCCATCTAGCGAAATATATTTGGGTACTGCAGCCGGCGCTGTTGGTGGAGCGCTGCTGCCATCTAGCGAAATATATTTGGGTACTGCAGCCGGCGCTGTTGGTGGAGCGCTGCTGCCATCTAGCGAAATATATTTGGGTACTGCAGCCGGCGCTGTTGGTGGAGCGCTGCTGCCATCTAGCGAAATATATTTGGGTACTGCAGCCGGCGCTGTTGGTGGAGCGCTGCTGCCATCTAGCGAAATATATTTGGGTACTGCAGCCGGCTCTGTTGGTGGAGCGCTGCTGCCATCTAGCGAAATATACTTGGGTACTTCAGCCGGGTTTAGGGTTAGGGTTAGGGTTAGACTGTTAGGGTTAGGGTTAGACTCTTAGGGTTAGACTCTTAGGGTTAGACTCTTAGGGTTAGGGTTAGGGTTAGGGTTAGACTCTTAGGGTTAGGGTTAGGGTTAGGCTCTTAGGGTTAGGGTTAGACTCAGGCTCTTAGGGTGAGGGTTAGACTCAGGCTCTTAGGGTTAGGGTTAGACTCAGGCTCTTAGGGTGAGGGTTAGACTCAGGCTCTTAGGGTGAGGGTTGGACTCAGGCTCTTAGGGTTAGGGTTAGACTCAGGCTCTTAGGGTGAGGGTTAGACTCAGGCTCTTAGGGTTAGGGTTAGACTCAGGCTCTTAGGGTTAGGGTCAGACTCAGTACTATATATTTGGGTACTGCAGCCGCCCTTTTGGTGGAGCGCTGCTGCCATCTAGCGAAATATACTTGGGTATTGCAGCCGGCGCTCTTGGTGGAGCGCTGCTGCCATCTAGCGAAATATATTTGGGTACTGCAGCCGGCCCTGTTGGTGGAGCGCTGCTGCCATCTAGCGAAATGTAATTGGGTACTGCAGCCGCCCTTTTGGTGGAGCGCTGCTGCCATCTAGCGAAATATATTTGGATACTGCAGCCGGCCCTGTTGGTGGAGCTCTGCTGCCATCTAGCGAAATTTACTTGGGTACTGCAGCCGCCCTTTTGGTGGAGCGCTGCTGCCATCTAGCGAAATGTAATTGGGTACTGCAGCCGCCCGGTTGGTGGAGCGCTGCTGCCATCTAGCGAAATATATTTGGGTACTGCAGCCGGCCCTGTTGGTGGAGCTCTGCTGCCATCTAGCGAAATATACTTGGGTACTGCAGCCGGCCGGTTGGTGGAGCGCTGCTGCCATCTAGCGAAATGTAATTGGGTACTGCAGCCGCCCGGTTGGTGGAGCGCTGCTGCCATCTAGCGAAATATACTTGGGTACTGCAGCCGGCGCTGTTGGTGGAGCGCTGCTGCCATCTAGCGAAATGTAATTGGGTACTGCAGCCGCCCGGTTGGTGTAGCGCTGCTGCCATCTAGCGAAATATACTTGGGTACTGCAGCCGCCCGGTTGGTGGAGCGCTGCTGCCATCTAGCGAAATGTAATGGGGTACTGCAGCCGCCCGGTTGGTGTAGCGCTGCTGCCATCTAGCGAAATATACTTGGGTACTGCAGCCGCCCGGTTGGTGGAGCGCTGCTGCCATCTAGCGAAATATACTTGGGTACTGCAGCCGGCCCTGTTGGTGGAGCGCTGCTGCCATCTAGCGAAATATATTTGGGTACTGCAGCCGCCCTTTTGGTGGAGCGCTGCTGCCATCTAGCGAAATATATTTGGGTACTGCAGCCGGCGCTGTTGGTGGAGCGCTGCTGCCATCTAGCGAAATATATTTGGGTACTGCAGCCGGCCCTTTTGGTGGAGCGCTGCTGCCATCTAGCGAAATGTAATTGGGTACTGCAGCCGCCCGGTTGGTGGAGCGCTGCTGCCATCTAGCGAAATATACTTGGGTACTGCAGCCGGCGCTGTTGGTGGAGCGCTGCTGCCATCTAGCGAAATATACTTGGGTACTGCAGCCGCCCGGTTTGTGGAGCGCTGCTGCCATCTAGCGAAATATATTTGGGTACTGCAGCCGGCGCTGTTGGTGGAGCGCTGCTGCCATCTAGCGAAATATACTTGGGTACTGCAGCCGCCCGGTTTGTGGAGCGCTGCTGCCATCTAGCGAAATATATTTGGGTACTGCAGCCGGCGCTGTTAATGGAGCGCTGCTGCCATCTAGCGAAATGTAATTGGGTACTGCAGCCGCCCGGTTGGTGGAGCGCTGCTGCCATCTAGCGAAATATACTTGGGTACTGCAGCCGCCCGGTTGGTGGAGCGCTGCTGCCATCTAGCGAAATATATTTGGGTACTGCAGCCGCCCGGTTGGTGGAGCGCTGCTGCCATCTAGCGAAATATACTTGGGTACTGCAGCCGCCCGGTTGGTGGAGCGCTGCTGCCATCTAGCGAAATATACTTGGGTACTGCAGCCGGCCCTGTTGGTGGAGCGCTGCTGCCATCTAGCGAAATATACTTGGGTACTGCAGCCGCCCGGTTGGTGGAGCGCTGCTGCCATCTAGCGAAATATATTTGGGTACTGCAGCCGGCGCTGTTGGTGGAGCGCTGCTGCCATCTAGCGAAATATATTTGGGTACTGCAGCCGGCGCTGTTGGTGGAGCGCTGCTGCCATCTAGCGAAATATATTTGGGTACTGCAGCCGGCGCTGTTGGTGGAGCGCTGCTGCCATCTAGCGAAATATATTTGGGTACTGCAGCCGGCGCTGTTGGTGGAGCGCTGCTGCCATCTAGCGAAATATATTTTGGTACTGCAGCCGGCTCTGTTGGTGGAGCGCTGCTGCCATCTAGCGAAATATACTTGGGTACTTCAGCCGGGTTTAGGGTTAGGGTTAGGGTTAGACTGTTAGGGTTAGGGTTAGACTCTTAGGGTTAGACTCTTAGGGTTAGACTCTTAGGGTTAGGGTTAGGGTTAGGGTTAGACTCTTAGGGTTAGGGTTAGGGTTAGGCTCTTAGGGTTAGGGTTAGACTCAGGCTCTTAGGGTGAGGGTTAGACTCAGGCTCTTAGGGTTAGGGTTAGACTCAGGCTCTTAGGGTGAGGGTTAGACTCAGGCTCTTAGGGTGAGGGTTGGACTCAGGCTCTTAGGGTTAGGGTTAGACTCAGGCTCTTAGGGTGAGGGTTAGACTCAGGCTCTTAGGGTTAGGGTTAGACTCAGGCTCTTAGGGTTAGGGTCAGACTCAGTACTATATATTTGGGTACTGCAGCCGCCCTTTTGGTGGAGCGCTGCTGCCATCTAGCGAAATATACTTGGGTATTGCAGCCGGCGCTCTTGGTGGAGCGCTGCTGCCATCTAGCGAAATATATTTGGGTACTGCAGCCGGCCCTGTTGGTGGAGCGCTGCTGCCATCTAGCGAAATGTAATTGGGTACTGCAGCCGCCCTTTTGGTGGAGCGCTGCTGCCATCTAGCGAAATATATTTGGATACTGCAGCCGGCCCTGTTGGTGGAGCTCTGCTGCCATCTAGCGAAATTTACTTGGGTACTGCAGCCGCCCTTTTGGTGGAGCGCTGCTGCCATCTAGCGAAATGTAATTGGGTACTGCAGCCGCCCGGTTGGTGGAGCGCTGCTGCCATCTAGCGAAATATATTTGGGTACTGCAGCCGGCCCTGTTGGTGGAGCTCTGCTGCCATCTAGCGAAATATACTTGGGTACTGCAGCCGGCCGGTTGGTGGAGCGCTGCTGCCATCTAGCGAAATGTAATTGGGTACAGCAGCCGCCCGGTTGGTGGAGCGCTGCTGCCATCTAGCGAAATATACTTGGGTACTGCAGCCGGCGCTGTTGGTGGAGCGCTGCTGCCATCTAGCGAAATGTAATTGGGTACTGCAGCCGCCCGGTTGGTGTAGCGCTGCTGCCATCTAGCGAAATATACTTGGGTACTGCAGCCGCCCGGTTGGTGGAGCGCTGCTGCCATCTAGCGAAATGTAATGGGGTACTGCAGCCGCCCGGTTGGTGTAGCGCTGCTGCCATCTAGCGAAATATACTTGGGTACTGCAGCCGCCCGGTTGGTGGAGCGCTGCTGCCATCTAGCGAAATATACTTGGGTACTGCAGCCGGCCCTGTTGGTGGAGCGCTGCTGCCATCTAGCGAAATATATTTGGGTACTGCAGCCGCCCTTTTGGTGGAGCGCTGCTGCCATCTAGCGAAATATATTTGGGTACTGCAGCCGGCCCTGTTGGTGGAGCTCTGCTGCCATCTAGCGAAATATACTTGGGTACTGCAGCCGGCCCTTTTGGTGGAGCGCTGCTGCCATCTAGCGAAATGTAATTGGGTACTGCAGCCGCCCGGTTGGTGGAGCGCTGCTGCCATCTAGCGAAATATACTTGGGTACTGCAGCCGGCGCTGTTGGTGGAGCGCTGCTGCCATCTAGCGAAATATACTTGGGTACTGCAGCCGCCCGGTTTGTGGAGCGCTGCTGCCATCTAGCGAAATATATTTGGGTACTGCAGCCGGCGCTGTTGGTGGAGCGCTGCTGCCATCTAGCGAAATATACTTGGGTACTGCAGCCGCCCGGTTGGTGGAGCGCTGCTGCCATCTAGCGAAATATACTTGGGTACTGCAGCCGCCCGGTTGGTGGAGCGCTGCTGCCATCTAGCGAAATATATTTGGGTACTGCAGCCGGCCCTGTTGGTGGAGCGCTGCTGCCATCTAGCGAAATATACTTGGGTACTGCAGCCGCCCGGTTGGTGGAGCGCTGCTGCCATCTAGCGAAATATACTTGGGTACTGCAGCCGGCCCTGTTGGTGGAGCGCTGCTGCCATCTAGCGAAATATATTTGGGTACTGCAGCCGGCTCTGTTTGTGGAGCGCTGCTGCCATCTAGCGAAATATACTTGGGTACTTCAGCCGGGTTTAGGGTTAGGGTTAGGGTTAGACTGTTAGGGTTAGGGTTAGACTGTTAGGGTTAGACTCTTAGGGTTAGACTCTTAGGGTTAGGGTTAGACTCTTACGGTTAGGGTTAGGGTTAGGGTTAGGGTTAGGGTTAGACTCTTAGGGTTAGGGTTAGACTCTTAGGGTTAGGGTTAGGGTTAGGGTTAGACTCAGGGTTAGGGTTAGACTCTTAGGGTTAGGGTTAGGGTTAGGGTTAGGGTTAGATTCTTAGGGTTAGGGTTAGACTCTTAGGGTTAGGGTTAGGGTTAGGGTTAGACTCTTAGGGTTAGGGTTAGGGTTAGGTTAGGGTTAGACTCTTAGGGTTAGGGTTAGGGTTACGGTTAGACTCTTAGGGTTAGAGTTAGGGTTAGGGTTAGACTCTTAAGGTTAGGGTTAGACTCTTAGGGTTAGGGTTGGGGTTAGGGTTAGACTCTTAGGGTTAGGGTTAGACTCTTAGGGTTAAGGTTAGGGTTAGGGTTAGGGTTAGACACTTAGGGTTAGGGTTAGGGTGAGGGTTAGACTCTTAGGGTTAGGGTTATATTCAGATTAGGGTTAGACTCTTAGGGTTAGGGTTAGGGTTAGACTCTTAGGGTTAGGGTTAGGGTTAGGGTTAGACTCTTAGGGTTAGGGTTAGACTCTTACGGTTAGGGTTAGGGTTAGGGTTAGGGTTAGACTCTTAGGGTTAGGGTTAGACTCTTAGGGTTAGGGTTAGGGTTAGGGTTAGACTCTTAGGGTTAGGGTTAGGGTTACGGTTAGACTCTTAGGGTTAGAGTTAGGGTTAGGGTTAGACTCTTAGGGTTAGGGTTAGACTCTTAGGGTTAGGGTTGGGGTTAGGGTTAGACTCTAAGGGTTAGAGTTAGGGTTAGGGTTAGGGTTAGACACTTAGGGTTAGGGTTAGGGTGAGGGTTAGACTCTTAGGGTTAGGGTTATATTCAGGGTTAGGGTTAGACTCTTAGGGTTAGGGTTAGGGTTAGGGTTAGACTCTTAGGGTAAGGGTTAGACTTAGGCTCTTAGGGTTAGGGTTAGACTCAGGCTCTTAGGGTTAGGGTTAGACTCAGGCTCTTAGGGTGAGGGTTAGACTCAGGCTCTTAGAGTGAGGGTTAGACTCAGGCTCTTAGGGTTAGGGTTAGACTCAGGCTCTTAGGGTTAGGGTCAGACTCAGTACTATATATTTGGGTACTGCAGCCGCCCTTTTGGTGGAGCGCTGCTGCCATCTAGCGAAATATACTTGGGTATTGCAGCCGGCGCTGTTGGTGGAGCGCTGCTGCCATCTAGCGAAATATATTTGGGTACTGCAGCCGGCCCTGTTGGTGGAGCGCTGCTGCCATCTAGCGAAATATATTTGGGTACTGCAGCCGCCCGGTTGGTGGAGCGCTGCTGCCATCTAGCGAAATATACTTGGGTACTGCAGCCGGCCCTGTTGGTGGAGCGCTGCTGCCATCTAGCGAAATATACTTGGGTACTGCAGCCGCCCGGTTTGTGGAGCGCTGCTGCCATCTAGGGAAATATATTTGGGTACTGCAGCCGGCGCTGTTGGTGGAGCGCTGCTGCCATCTAGCGAAATGTAATTGGGTACTGCAGCCGCCCGGTTGGTGTAGCGCTGCTGCCATCTAGCGAAATATACTTGGGTACTGCAGCCGCCCGGTTGGTGGAGCGCTGCTGCCATCTAGCGAAATGTAATGGGGTACTGCAGCCGCCCGGTTGGTGTAGCGCTGCTGCCATCTAGCGAAATATACTTGGGTACTGCAGCCGCCCGGTTGGTGGAGCGCTGCTGCCATCTAGCGAAATATACTTGGGTACTGCAGCCGGCCCTGTTGGTGGAGCGCTGCTGCCATCTAGCGAAATATATTTGGGTACTGCAGCCGCCCTTTTGGTGGAGCGCTGCTGCCATCTAGCGAAATATATTTGGGTACTGCAGCCGGCCCTGTTGGTGGAGCTCTGCTGCCATCTAGCGAAATATACTTGGGTACTGCAGCCGCCCCGTTGGTGGAGCGCTGCTGCCATCTAGCGAAATGTAATTGGGTACTGCAGCCGCCCGGTTGGTGGAGCGCTGCTGCCATCTAGCGAAATATACTTGGGTACTGCAGCCGGCGCTGTTGGTGGAGCGCTGCTGCCATCTAGCGAAATATACTTGGGTACTGCAGCCGCCCGGTTTGTGGAGCGCTGCTGCCATCTAGCGAAATATATTTGGGTACTGCAGCCGGCGCTGTTGGTGGAGCGCTGCTGCCATCTAGCGAAATATACTTGGGTACTGCAGCCGCCCGGTTGGTGGAGCGCTGCTGCCATCTAGCGAAATATACTTGGGTACTGCAGCCGCCCGGTTGGTGGAGCGCTGCTGCCATCTAGCGAAATATATTTGGGTACTGCAGCCTGCCCTGTTGGTGGAGCGCTGCTGCCATCTAGCGAAATATACTTGGGTACTGCAGCCGCCCGGTTGGTGGAGCGCTGCTGCCATCTAGCGAAATATACTTGGGTACTGCAGCCGGCCCTGTTGGTGGAGAGCTGCTGCCATCTAGCGAAATATACTTGGTACTGCAGCCGCCCGGTTGTTGGAGCGCTGCTGCCATCTAGCGAAATATACTTGGGTACTGCAGCCGGCCCTGTTGGTGGAGCGCTGCTGCCATCTAGCGAAATATATTTGGGTACTGCAGCCGGCGCTGTTGGTGGAGCGCTGCTGCCATCTAGCGAAATATATTTGGGTACTGCAGCCGGCGCTGTTGGTGGAGCGCTGCTGCCATCTAGCGAAATATATTTGGGTACTGCAGCCGGCGCTGTTGGTGGAGCGCTGCTGCCATCTAGCGAAATATATTTGGGTACTGCAGCCGGCTCTGTTTGTGGAGCGCTGCTGCCATCTAGCGAAATATACTTGGGTACTTCAGCCGGGTTTAGGGTTAGGGTTAGGGTTAGACTGTTAGGGTTAGGGTTAGACTGTTAGGGTTAGACTCTTAGGGTTAGACTCTTAGGGTTAGGGTTAGACTCTTACGGTTAGGGTAAGGGTTAGGGTTAGGGTTAGGGTTAGACTCTTAGGGTTAGGGTTAGACTCTTAGGGTTAGGGTTAGGGTTAGGGTTAGACTCAGGGTTAGGGTTAGACTCTTAGGGTTAGGGTTAGGGTTAGGGTTAGGGTTAGATTCTTAGGGTTAGGGTTAGACTCTTAGGGTTAGGGTTAGGGTTAGGGTTAGACTCTTAGGGTTAGGGTTAGGGTTAGGTTAGGGTTAGACTCTTAGGGTTAGACTCTTAGGGTTAGGGTTAGACTCTTACGGTTAGGTTTAGGGTTAGGGTTAGACTCTTAAGGTTAGGGTTAGACTCTTAGGGTTAGGGTTGGGGTTAGGGTTAGACTCTTAGGGTTAGGGTTAGACTCTTAGGGTTAAGGTTAGGGTTAGGGTTAGGGTTAGACACTTAGGGTTAGGGTTAGGGTGAGGGTTAGACTCTTAGGGTTAGGGTTATATTCAGATTAGGGTTAGACTCTTAGGGTTAGGGTTAGGGTTAGACTCTTAGGGTTAGGGTTAGGGTTAGGGTTAGACTCTTAGGGTTAGGGTTAGACTCTTACGGTTAGGGTTAGGGTTAGGGTTAGGGTTAGACTCTTAGGGTTAGGGTTAGACTCTTAGGGTTAGGGTTAGACTCTTAGGGTTAGGGTTAGGGTTACGGTTAGACTCTTAGGGTTAGAGTTAGGGTTAGGGTTAGACTCTTAGGGTTAGGGTTAGACTCTTAGGGTTAGGGTTGGGGTTAGGGTTAGACTCTTAGGGTTAGGGTTAGAATCTTAGGGTTAGAGTTAGGGTTAGGGTTAGGGTTAGACACTTAGGGTTAGGGTTAGGGTGAGGGTTAGACTCTTAGGGTTAGGGTTATATTCAGGGTTAGGGTTAGACTCTTAGGGTTACGGTTAGGCTTAGGGTTAGACTCTTAGGGTAAGGGTTAGACTTAGGCTCTTAGGGTTAGGGTTAGACTCAGGCTCTTAGGGTTAGGGTTAGACTCAGGCTCTTAGGGTGAGGGTTAGACTCAGGCTCTTAGGGTGAGGGTTAGACTCAGGCTCTTAGGGTTAGGGTTAGACTCAGGCTCTTAGGGTTAGGGTCAGACTCAGTACTATATATTTGGGTACTGCAGCCGCCCGGTTGGTGGAGCGCTGCTGCCATCTAGCGAAATATACTTGGGTATTGCAGCCGGCGCTGTTGGTGGAGCGCTGCTGCCATCTAGCGAAATATATTTGGGTACTGCAGCCGGCCCTGTTGGTGGAGCGCTGCTGTTATCTAGCGAAATATATTTGGGTACTGCAGCCGCCCTTTTGGTGGAGCGCTGCTGCCATCTAGCGAAATATATTTGGGTACTGCAGCCGGCGCTGTTGGTGGAGCTCTGCTGCCATCTAGCGAAATATACTTGGGTACTGCAGCCGCCCTTTTGGTGGAGCGCTGCTGCCATCTAGCGAAATGTAATTGGGTACTGCAGCCGCCCGGTTGGTGGAGCGCTGCTGCCATCTAGCGAAATGTAATTGGGTACTGCAGCCGCCCGGTTGGTGGAGCGCTGCTGCCATCTAGCGAAATATACTTGGGTACTGCAGCCGCCCGGTTTGTGGAGCGCTGCTGCCATCTAGCGAAATATATTTGGGTACTGCAGCCGGCGCTGTTAATGGAGCGCTGCTGCCATCTAGCGAAATGTAATTGGGTACTGCAGCCGCCCGGTTGGTGTAGCGCTGCTGCCATCTAGCGAAATATACTTGGGTACTGCAGCCGCCCGGTTGGTGGAGCGCTGCTGCCATCTAGCGAAATATATTTGGGTACTGCAGCCGGCCCTGTTGGTGGAGCGCTGCTGCCATCTAGCGAAATATACTTGGGTACTGCAGCCGCCCGGTTGGTGGAGCGCTGCTGCCATCTAGCGAAATATATTTGGGTACTGCAGCCGGCCCTGTTGGTGGAACGCTGCTGCCATCTAGCGAAATATATTTGGGTACTGCAGCCGGCGCTGTTGGTGGAGCGCTGCTGCCATCTAGCGAAATATATTTGGGTACTGCAGCCGGCTCTGTTGGTGGAGCGCTGCTGCCATCTAGCGAAATATACTTGGGTACTTCAGCCGGGTTTAGGGTTAGGGTTAGGGTTAGACTGTTAGGGTTAGGGTTAGACTCTTAGGATTAGACTCTTAGGGTTAGACTCTTACGGTTAGGGTTAGGGTTAGGGTTAGGGTTAGGGTTAGACTCTTAGGGTTAGGGTTAGACTCTTAGGGTTAGGGTTAGGGTTAGGGTTAGGGTTAGACTCTTAGGGTTAGGGTTAGACTCTTAGGGTTAGGGTTAGGGTTAGGGTTAGGGTTAGACTCTTAGGGTTAGGGTTAGACTCTTAGGGTTAGGGTTAGGGTTAGGGTTAGGGTTAGACTCTTAGGGTTAGGGTTAGACTCTTAGGGTTAGGGTTAGGGTTAGGGTTAGACTCTTAGGGTTAGGGTTAGGGTTAGGGTTAGGGTTAGACTCTTAGGGTTAGGGTTACGGTTAGACTCTTAGGGTTAGAGTTAGGGTTAGGGTTAGACTCTTAAGGTTAGGGTTAGACACTTAGGGTTAGGGTTAGGGTGAGGGTTAGACTCTTAGGGTTAGGGTTATATTCAGATTAGGGTTAGACTCTTAGGGTTAGGGTTAGGGTTAGGGTTAGACACTTAGGGTAAGGGTTAGACTCAGGCTCTTAGGGTTAGGGTTAGACTCAGGCTCTTAGGGTGAGGGTTAGACTCAGGCTCTTAGGGTGAGGGTTAGACTCAGGCTCTTAGGGTTAGGGTTAGAATCAGGCTCTTAGGGTTAGGGTCAGACTCAGTACTATATATTTGGGTACTGCAGCCGCCCTTTTGATGGAGCGCTGCTGCCATCTAGCGAAATATACTTGGGTATTGCAGCCGGTGCTGTTGGTGGAGCGCTGCTGCCATCTAGCGAAATATATTTGGGTACTGCAGCCGGCCCTGTTGGTGGAGCGCTGCTGCCATCTAGCGAAATATACTTGGGTACTGCAGCCGGCTCTGTTGGTGGAGCGCTGCTGCCATCTAGCGAAATATATTTGGGTACTGCAGCCG
This sequence comes from Falco punctatus, assembly GCF_963210335.1. Classification (NCBI taxonomy): domain Eukaryota; kingdom Metazoa; phylum Chordata; class Aves; order Falconiformes; family Falconidae; genus Falco; species Falco punctatus. The sequence goes on from NW_027660079.1 coordinate 1,307,425, forward strand.
GGTTTAGGGTTAGGGTTAGGGTTAGACTGTTAGGGTTAGGGTTAGGGTTAGGGTTAGACTCTTAGGGTTAGACTCTTAGGGTTAGGGTTAGACTCACTACTATATATTTGGGTAGTGCAGCCACCCTTTTTGTGGAGCGCTGCTGCCATCTAGCGAAATATACTTGAGTACTGCAGCCGGCGCTGTTGGTGGAGCGCTGCTGCCATCTAGCGAAATATACTTTGGTACTGCAGCCGCCCTTTTGGTTGAGCACTGCCGCCGTCTAGCGAAATATACTTGGGTACTGCAGCCGCCCTTTTGGTGGAGCGCTGCTGCCATCTAGCGAAATATATTTGGGTACTGCAGCCGGCGCTGTTGGTGGATCGCTGCTGCCAGCTAGCGAAATATATTTGGGTACTGCAGCCGGCCCTGTTTGTGGAGCGCTGCTGCCATCTAGCGAAATATATTTGGGTACTGCAGCCGGCTCTGTTGGTGGAGCGCTGCTGCCATCTAGCGAAATATACTTGGGTACTTCAGCCGGGTTTAGGGTTAGGGTTAGGGTTAGACTGTTAGGGTTAGGGTTAGGGTTAGGGTTAGACTCTTAGGGTTAGACTCTTAGGGTTAGGGTTAGACTCTTAGTGTTAGGGTTAGGGTTAGGGTTAGACTCTTAGGGTTAGGGTTAGACTCTTAGGGTTAGGGTTAAGGTTAGGGTTAGGGTTAGACTCTTAGGGTTAGGGTTAGACTCTTAGGGTTAGGGTTAGGGTTAGGGTTAGACTCTTAGGGTTAGGGTTAGGGTTAGGGTTACACTCTTAGGCTTAGGGTTAGGGTTAGGGTTTGACTCTTAGGGTTAGGGTTAGACTTAGGCTCTTAGGGTTAGGGTTAGACTCAGGCTCTTAGGGTTAGGGTTAGACTCAGGCTCTTAGGGTTAGGGTTAGACACAGGCTCTTAGGGTTAGGGTCAGATTTAGTACTATATATTTGTGTACTGCAGCCGCCCTTTTGGTGGAACGCTGCTGCCATCTAGCGAAATATACTTGGGTACTGCAGCCGGCCCTGTTGGTGGAGCGCTGCTGCCATCTAGCGAAATATACTTGGGTACTGCAGCCGCCCGGTTGGTGGAGCGCTGCTGCCATCTAGCGAAATATACTTGGGTACTGCAGCCGGCCCTGTTGGTGGAGCGCTGCTGCCATCTAGCGAAATATACTTGGGTACTGCAGCCGCCCGGTTGGTGGAGCGCTGCTGCCATCTAGCGAAATATACTTGGGTACTGCAGCCGCCCGGTTGGTGGAGCGCTGCTGCCATCTAGCGAAATATACTTGGGTACTGCAGCCGGCCCTGTTGGTGGAGCGCTGCTGCCATCTAGCGAAATATACTTGGGTACTGCAGCCGCCCGGTTTGTGGAGCGCTGCTGCCATCTAGCGAAATATACTTGGGTACTGCAGCCGCCCGGTTGGTGGAGTGCTGCTGCCATCTAGCGAAATATACTTGGGTACTGCAGCCGGCGCTGTTGGTGGAGCGCTGCTGCCATCTAGCGAAATATATTTGGGTACTGCAGCCGGCTCTGTTTGTGGAGCGCTGCTGCCATCTAGCGAAATATACTTGGGTACTTCAGCCGGGTTTAGGGTTAGGGTTAGGGTTAGACTGTTAGGGTTAGGGTTAGACTCTTAGGGTTAGACTCTTAGGGTTAGACTCTTAGGGTTAGGGTTAGACTCTTACGGTTAGGGTTAGGGTTAGGGTTAGGGTTAGGGTTAGACTCTTAGGGTTAGGGTTAGACTCTTAGGGTTAGGGTTAGGGTTAGGGTTAGACTCTTAGGGTTAGGGTTAGACTCTTAGGGTTAGGGTTAGGGTTAGGGTTAGGGTTAGATTCTTAGGGTTAGGGTTAGACTCTTAGGGTTAGGGTTAGGGTTAGGGTTAGTCTCTTAGGGTTAGGGTTAGGGTTAGGTTAGGGTTAGACTCTTAGGGTTAGGGTTAGGGTTACGGTTAGACTCTTAGGGTTAGAGTTAGGGTTAGGGTTAGACTCTTAAGTTTAGGGTTAGACTCTTAGGGTTAGGGTGGGGTTAGGGTTAGACTCTTAGGGTTAGGGTTAGACTCTTAGGGTTAAGGTTAGGGTTAGGGTTAGGGTTAGACACTTAGGGTTAGGGTTAGGGTGAGGGTTAGACTCTTAGGGTTAGGGTTATATTCAGATTAGGGTTAGACTCTTAGGGTTAGGGTTAGGGTTAGACTCTTAGGGTTAGGGTTAGGGTTAGGGTTAGACTCTTAGGGTTAGGGTTAGACTCTTACGGTTAGGGTTAGGGTTAGGGTTAGGGTTAGACTCTTAGGGTTAGGGTTAGACTCTTAGGGTTAGGGTTAGACTCTTAGGGTTAGGGTTAGGGTTACGGTTAGACTCTTAGGGTTAGAGTTAGGGTTAGGGTTAGACTCTTAGGGTTAGGGTTAGACTCTTAGGGTTAGGGTTGGGGTTAGGGTTAGACTCTTAGAGTTAGGGTTAGACTCTTACGGTTAGAGTTAGGAGTAGGGTTAGGGTTAGACACTTAGGGTTAGGGTTAGGGTGAGGGTTAGACTCTTAGGGTTAGGGTTATATTCAGGGTTAGGGTTAGACTCTTAGGGTTAGGGTTAGGGTTAGGGTTAGACTCTTAGGGTAAGGGTTAGACTTAGGCTCTTAGGGTTAGGGTTAGACTCAGGCTCTTAGGGTTAGGGTTAGACTCAGGCTCTTAGGGTGAGGGTTAGACTCAGGCTCTTAGGGTGAGGGTTAGACTCAGGCTCTTAGGGTTAGGGTTAGACTCAGGCTCTTAGGGTTAGGGTCAGACTCAGTACTATATATTTGGGTACTGCAGCCGCCCGGTTGGTGGAGCGCTGCTGCCATCTAGCGAAATATACTTGGGTATTGCAGCCGCCCGGTTGGTGGAGCGCTGCTGCCATCTAGCGAAATATATTTGGGTACTGCAGCCGGCCCTGTTGGTGGAGCGCTGCTGTTATCTAGCGAAATATATTTGGGTACTGCAGCCGCCCTTTTGGTGGAGCGCTGCTGCCATCTAGCGAAATATATTTGGGTACTGCAGCCGGCGCTGTTGGTGGAGCTCTGCTGCCATCTAGCGAAATATATTTGGGTACTGCAGCCGGCCCGGTTTGTGGAGCGCTGCTGCCATCTAGCGAAATATATTTGGGTACTGCAGCCGGCGCTGTTAATGGAGCGCTGCTGCCATCTAGCGAAATGTAATTGGGTACTGCAGCCGCCCGGTTGGTGTAGCGCTGCTGCCATCTAGCGAAATATACTTGGGTACTGCAGCCGCCCGGTTGGTGGAGCGCTGCTGCCATCTAGCGAAATATATTTGGGTACTGCAGCCGGCCCTGTTGGTGGAGCGCTGCTGCCATCTAGCGAAATATACTTGGGTACTGCAGCCGCCCGGTTGGTGGAGCGCTGCTGCCATCTAGCGAAATATACTTGGGTACTGCAGCCGGCCCTGTTGGTGGAGCGCTGCTGCCATCTAGCGAAATATACTTGGGTACTGCAGCCGCCCGGTTGGTGGAGCGCTGCTGCCATCTAGCGAAATATACTTGGGTACTGCAGCCGGCCCTGTTGGTGGAGCGCTGCTGCCATCTAGCGAAATATATTTGGGTACTGCAGCCGGCGCTGTTGGTGGAGCGCTGCTGCCATCTAGCGAAATATATTTGGGTACTGCAGCCGGCGCTGTTGGTGGAGCGCTGCTGCCATCTAGCGAAATATATTTGGGTACTGCAGCCGGCGCTGTTGGTGGAGCGCTGCTGCCATCTAGCGAAATATATTTGGGTACTGCAGCCGGCTCTGTTGGTGGAGCGCTGCTGCCATCTAGCGAAATATACTTGGGTACTTCAGCCGGGTTTAGGGTTAGGGTTAGGGTTAGACTGTTAGGGTTAGGGTTAGACTCTTAGGGTTAGACTCTTAGGGTTAGACTCTTAGGGTTAGGGTTAGGGTTAGGGTTAGGGTTAGGGTTAGACTCTTAGGGTTAGGGTTAGACTCTTAGGGTTAGGGTTAGGGTTAGGGTTAGGGTTAGACTCTTAGGGTTAGGGTTAGACTCTTAGGGTTAGGGTTAGGGTTAGGGTTAGGGTTAGACTCTTAGGGTTAGGGTTAGACTCTTAGGGTTAGGGTTAGGGTTAGGGTTAGGGTTAGGGTTAGACTCTTAGGGTTAGGGTTAGACTCTTAGGGTTAGGGTTAGGGTTAGGGTTAGACTCTTAGGGTTAGGGTTAGGGTTAGGGTTAGACTCTTAGGGTTAGGGTTACGGTTAGACTCTTAGGGTTAGAGTTAGGGTTAGGGTTAGACTCTTAAGGTTAGGGTTAGACTCTTAGGGTTAGGGTTGGTGTTAGGGTTAGACTCTTAGGGTTAGGGTTAGACTCTTAGGGTTAAGGTTAGGGTTAGGGTTAGACACTTAGGGTTAGGGTTAGGGTGAGGGTTAGACTCTTAGGGTTAGGGTTATATTCAGATTAGGGTTAGACTCTTAGGGTTAGGGTTAGGGTTAGGGTTAGACTCTTAGGGTAAGGGTTAGACTCAGGCTCTTAGGGTTAGGGTTAGACTCAGGCTCTTAGGGTGAGGGTTAGACTCAGGCTCTTAGGGTGAGGGTTAGACTCAGGCTCTTAGGGTTAGGGTTAGACTCAGGCTCTTAGGGTGAGGGTTAGACTCAGGCTCTTAGGGTTAGGGTTAGAATCAGGCTCTTAGGGTTAGGGTCAGACTCAGTACTATATATTTGGGTACTGCAGCCGCCCTTTTGATGGAGCGCTGCTGCCATCTAGCGAAATATACTTGGGTATTGCAGCCGGTGCTGTTGGTGGAGCGCTGCTGCCATCTAGCGAAATATATTTGGGTACTGCAGCCGGCCCTGTTGGTGGAGCGCTGCTGCCATCTAGCGAAATATACTTGGGTACTGCAGCCGGCTCTGTTGGTGGAGCGCTGCTGCCATCTAGCGAAATATATTTGGGTACTGCAGCGGGGTTTAGGGTTAGGGTTAGGGTTAGACTGTTAGGGTTAGGGTTAGGGTTAGGGTTAGACTCTTAGGGTTAGACTCTTAGGGTTAGGGTTAGACTCACTACTATATATTTGGGTAGTGCAGCCACCCTTTTTGTGGAGCGCTGCTGCCATCTAGCGAAATATACTTTGGTACTGCAGCCGCCCGGTTGGTTGAGCACTGCCGCCGTCTAGCGAAATATACTTGGGTACTGCAGCCGCCCTTTTGGTGGAGCGCTGCTGCCATCTAGCGAAATATATTTGCGTACTGCAGCCGGCGCTGTTGGTGGATCGCTGCTGCCATCTAGCGAAATATATTTGGGTACTGCAGCCGGCCCTGTTTGTGGAGCGCTGCTGCCATCTAGCGAAATATATTTGGGTACTGCAGCCGGCCCTGTTGGTGGAGCGCTGCTGCCATCTAGCGAAATATACTTGGGTACTTCAGCCGGGTTTAGGGTTAGGGTTAGGGTTAGACTGTTAGGGTTAGGGTTAGGGTTAGGGTTAGACTCTTAGGGTTAGACTCTTAGGGTTAGGGTTAGACTCTTACGGTTAGGGTTAGGGTTAGGGTTAGGGTTAGGGTTAGACTCTTAGGGTTAGGGTTAGACTCTTAGGGTTAGGGTTAGGGTTAGGGTTAGACTCTTAGGGTTAGGGTTAGACTCTTAGGGTTAGGGTTAAGGTTAGGGTTAGGGTTAGACTCTTAGGGTTAGGGTTAGACTCTTAGGGTTAGGGTTAGGGTTAGGGTTAGACTCTTAGGGTTAGGGTTAGGGTTAGGGTTAGGGTTACACTCTTAGGGTTAGGGTTAGGGTTAGGGTTAGACTCTTAGGGTTAGGGTTAGACTTAGGCTCTTAGGGTTAGGGTTAGACTCAGGCTCTTAGGGTTAGGGTTAGACTCAGGCTCTTACGGTTAGGGTTAGACTCAGGCTCTTAGGGTTAGGGTTAGACACAGGCTCTTAGGGTTAGGGTCAGATTTAGTACTATATATTTGTGTACTGCAGCCGCCCTTTTGGTGGAACGCTGCTGCCATCTAGCGAAATATACTTGGGTACTGCAGCCGGCCCTGTTGGTGGAGCGCTGCTGCCATCTAGCGAAATATACTTGGGTACTGCAGCCGCCCGGTTGGTGGAGCGCTGCTGCCATCTAGCGAAATATACTTGGGTACTGCAGCCGGCCCTGTTGGTGGAGCGCTGCTGCCATCTAGCGAAATATACTTGGGTACTGCAGCCGCCCGGTTGGTGGAGCGCTGCTGCCATCTAGCGAAATATACTTGGGTACTGCAGCCGCCCGGTTGGTGGAGCGCTGCTGCCATCTAGCGAAATATACTTGGGTACTGCAGCCGGCCCTGTTGGTGGAGCGCTGCTGCCATCTAGCGAAATATATTTGGGTACTGCAGCCGGCGCTGTTGGTGGAGCGCTGCTGCCATCTAGCGAAATATATTTGGGTACTGCAGCCGGCCCTGTTGGTGGAGCGCTGCTGCCATCTAGCGAAATATATTTGGGTACTGCAGTCGGCTCTGTTTGTGGAGCGCTGCTGCCATCTAGCGAAATATACTTGGGTACTTCAGCCGGGTTTAGGGTTAGGGTTAGGGTTAGACTCTTAGGGTTAGGGTTAGGGTTAGGGTTAGGGTTAGACTCTTAGGGTTAGGGTTACGTTTAGACTCTTAGGGTTAGAGTTAGGGTTAGGGTTAGACTCTTAAGGTTAGGGTTAGACTCTTAGGGTTAGGGTTGGGGTTAGGGTTAGACTCTTAGGGTTAGGGTTAGACTCTTAGGGTTAAGGTTAGGGTTAGGGTTAGACACTTAGGGTTAGGGTTAGGGTGAGGGTTAGACTCTTAGGGTTAGGGTTATATTCAGATTAGGGTTAGACTCTTAGGGTTAGGGTTAGGGTTAGGGTTAGACTCTTAGGGTAAGGGTTAGACTCAGGCTCTTAGGGTTAGGGTTAGACTGAGGCTCTTAGGGTGAGGGTTAGACTCAGGCTCTTAGGGTGAGGGTTAGACTCAGGCTCTTAGGGTTAGGGTTAGACTCAGGCTCTTAGGGTGAGGGTTAGACTCAGGCTCTTAGGGTTAGGGTTAGAATCAGGCTCTTAGGGTTAGGGTCAGACTCAGTACTATATATTTGGGTACTGCAGCCGCCCTTTTGATGGAGCGCTGCTGCCATCTAGCGAAATATACTTGGGTATTGCAGCCGGTGCTGTTGGTGGAGCGCTGCTGCCATCTAGCGAAATATATTTGGGTACTGCAGCCGGCCCTGTTGGTGGAGCGCTGCTGCCATCTAGCGAAATATACTTGGGTACTGCAGCCGGCTCTGCTGGTGGAGCGCTGCTGCCATCTAGCGAAATATATTTGGGTACTGCAGCGGGGTTTAGGGTTAGGGTTAGGGTTAGACTGTTAGGGTTAGGGTTAGGGTTAGGGTTAGACTCTTAGGGTTAGACTCTTAGGGTTAGGGTTAGACTCACTACTATATATTTGGGTAGTGCAGCCACCCTTTTTGTGGAGCGCTGCTGCCATCTAGCGAAATATACTTTGGTACTGCAGCCGCCCGGTTGGTTGAGCACTGCCGCCGTCTAGCGAAATATACTTGGGTACTGCAGCCGCCCTTTTGGTGGAGCGCTGCTGCCATCTAGCGAAATATATTTGGGTACTGCAGCCGGCGCTGTTGGTGGATCGCTGCTGCCATCTAGCGAAATATATTTGGGTACTGCAGCCGGCCCTGTTTGTGGAGCGCTGCTGCCATCTAGCGAAATATATTTGGGTACTGCAGCCGGCCCTGTTGGTGGAGCGCTGCTGCCATCTAGCGAAATATACTTGGGTACTTCAGCCGGGTTTAGGGTTAGGGTTAGGGTTAGACTGTTAGGGTTAGGGTTAGGGTTAGGGTTAGACTCTTAGGGTTAGACTCTTAGGGTTAGGGTTAGACTCTTACGGTTAGGGTTAGGGTTAGGGTTAGGGTTAGGGTTAGACTCTTAGGGTTAGGGTTAGACTCTTAGGGTTAGGGTTAGGGTTAGGGTTAGACTCTTAGGGTTAGGGTTAGACTCTTAGGGTTAGGGTTAAGGTTAGGGTTAGGGTTAGACTCTTAGGGTTAGGGTTAGACTCTTAGGGTTAGGGTTAGGGTTAGGGTTAGACTCTTAGGGTTAGGGTTAGGGTTAGGGTTAGGGTTACACTCTTAGGCTTAGGGTTAGGGTTAGGGTTAGACTCTTAGGGTTAGGGTTAGACTTAGGCTCTTAGGGTTAGGGTTAGACTCAGGCTCTTAGGGTTAGGGTTAGACTCAGGCTCTTACGGTTAGGGTTAGACTCAGGCTCTTAGGGTTAGGGTTAGACACAGGCTCTTAGGGTTAGGGTCAGATTTAGTACTATATATTTGTGTACTGCAGCCGCCGTTTTGGTGGAACGCTGCTGCCATCTAGCGAAATATACTTGGGTACTGCAGCCGCCCGGTTGGTGGAGCGCTGCTGCCATCTAGCGAAATATACTTGGGTACTGCAGCCGGCCCTGTTGGTGGAGCGCTGCTGCCATCTAGCGAAATATACTTGGGTACTGCAGCCGCCCGGTTGGTGGAGCGCTGCTGCCATCTAGCGAAATATACTTGGGTACTGCAGCCGCCCGGTTGGTGGAGCGCTGCTGCCATCTAGCGAAATATACTTGGGTACTGCAGCCGGCCCTGTTGGTGGAGCGCTGCTGCCATCTAGCGAAATATATTTGGGTACTGCAGCCGGCGCTGTTGGTGGAGCGCTGCTGCCATCTAGCGAAATATATTTGGGTACTGCAGCCGGCTCTGTTGGTGGAGCGCTGCTGCCATCTAGCGAAATATATTTGGGTACTGCAGCCGGCTCTGTTTGTGGAGCGCTGCTGCCATCTAGCGAAATATACTTGGGTACTTCAGCCGGGTTTAGGGTTAGGGTTAGGGTTAGACTCTTAGGGTTAGGGTTAGGGTTAGGGTTAGGGTTAGACTCTTAGGGTTAGGGTTACGGTTAGACTCTTAGGGTTAGAGTTAGGGTTAGAGTTAGACTCTTAAGGTTAGGGTTAGACTCTTAGGGTTAGGGTTGGGGTTAGGGTTAGACTCTTAGGGTTAGGGTTAGACTCTTAGGGTTAAGGTTAGGGTTAGGGTTAGACACTTAGGGTTAGGGTTAGGGTGAGGGTTAGACTCTTAGGGTTAGGGTTATATTCAGATTAGGGTTAGACTCTTAGGGTTAGGGTTAGGGTTAGGGTTAGACTCTTAGGGTAAGGGTTAGACTCAGGCTCTTAGGGTTAGGGTTAGACTCAGGCTCTTAGGGTGAGGGTTAGACTCAGGCTCTTAGGGTGAGGGTTAGACTCAGGCTCTTAGGGTTAGGGTTAGACTCAGGCTCTTAGGGTTAGGGTTAGAATCAGGCTCTTAGGGTGAGGGTTAGACTCAGGCTCTTAGGGTTAGGGTTAGAATCAGGCTCTTAGGGTTAGGGTCAGACTCAGTACTATATATTTGGGTACTGCAGCCGCCCTTTTGATGGAGCGCTGCTGCCATCTAGCGAAATATACTTGGGTATTGCAGCCGGTGCTGTTGGTGGAGCGCTGCTGCCATCTAGCGAAATATATTTGGGTACTGCAGCCGGCCCTGTTGGTGGAGCGCTGCTGCCATCTAGCGAAATATACTTGGGTACTGCAGCCGGCTCTGTTGGTGGAGCGCTGCTGCCATCTAGCGAAATATATTTGGGTACTGCAGCCGGGTTTAGGGTTAGGGTTAGGGTTAGACTGTTAGGGTTAGGGTTAGGGTTAGGGTTAGACTCTTAGGGTTAGACTCTTAGGGTTAGGGTTAGACTCTTACGGTTAGGGTTAGGGTTAGGGTTAGGGTTAGGGTTAGACTCTTAGGGTTAGGGTTAGACTCTTAGGGTTAGGGTTAGGGTTAGGGTTAGACTCTTAGGGTTAGGGTTAGACTCTTAGGGTTAGGGTTAAGGTTAGGGTTAGGGTTAGACTCTTAGGGTTAGGGTTAGACTCTTAGGGTTAGGGTTAGGGTTAGGGTTAGACTCTTAGGGTTAGGGTTAGGGTTAGGGTTAGGGTTACACTCTTAGGCTTAGGGTTAGGGTTAGGGTTAGACTCTTAGGGTTAGGGTTAGACTTAGGCTCTTAGGGTTAGGGTTAGACTCAGGCTCTTAGGGTTAGGGTTAGACTCAGGCTCTTACGGTTAGGGTTAGACTCAGGCTCTTAGGGTTAGGGTTAGACACAGGCTCTTAGGGTTAGGGTCAGATTTAGTACTATATATTTGTGTACTGCAGCCGCCCTTTTGGTGGAACGCTGCTGCCATCTAGCGAAATATACTTGGGTACTGCAGCCGGCCCTGTTGGTGGAGCGCTGCTGCCATCTAGCGAAATATACTTGGGTACTGCAGCCGCCCGGTTGGTGGAGCGCTGCTGCCATCTAGCGAAATATACTTGGGTACTGCAGCCGGCCCTGTTGGTGGAGCGCTGCTGCCATCTAGCGAAATATACTTGGGTACTGCAGCCGCCCGGTTGGTGGAGCGCTGCTGCCATCTAGCGAAATATACTTGGGTACTGCAGCCGCCCGGTTGGTGGAGCGCTGCTGCCATCTAGCGAAATATACTTGGGTACTGCAGCCGGCCCTGTTGGTGGAGCGCTGCTGCCATCTAGCGAAATATATTTGGGTACTGCAGCCGGCGCTGTTGGTGGAGCGCTGCTGCCATCTAGCGAAATATATTTGGGTACTGCAGCCGGCGCTGTTGGTGGAGCGCTGCTGCCATCTAGCGAAATATATTTGGGTACTGCAGCCGGCTCTGTTTGTGGAGCGCTGCTGCCATCTAGCGAAATATACTTGGGTACTTCAGCCGGGTTTAGGGTTAGGGTTAGGGTTAGACTGTTAGGGTTAGGGTTAGACTCTTAGGGTTAGACTCTTAGGGTTAGACTCTTAGGGTTAGGGTTAGACTCTTACGGTTAGGGTTAGGGTTAGGGTTAGGGTTAGACTCTTAGGGTTAGGGTTACGGTTAGACTCTTAGGGTTAGAGTTAGGGTTAGGGTTAGACTCTTAAGGTTAGGGTTAGACTCTTAGGGTTAGGGTTGGGGTTAGGGTTAGACTCTTAGGGTTAGGGTTAGACTCTTAGGGTTAAGGTTAGGGTTAGGGTTAGACACTTAGGGTTAGGGTTAGGGTGAGGGTTAGACTCTTAGGGTTAGGGTTATATTCAGATTAGGGTTAGACTCTTAGGGTTAGGGTTAGGGTTAGGGTTAGACTCTTAGGGTAAGGGTTAGACTCAGGCTCTTAGGGTTAGGGTTAGACTCAGGCTCTTAGGGTGAGGGTTAGACTCAGGCTCTTAGGGTGAGGGTTAGACTCAGGCTCTTAGGGTTAGGGTTAGACTCAGGCTCTTAGGGTGAGGGTTAGACTCAGGCTCTTAGGGTTAGGGTTAGACTCAGGCTCTTAGGGTTAGGGTCAGACTCAGTACTATATATTTGGGTACTGCAGCCGCCCTTTTGATGGAGCGCTGCTGCCATCTAGCGAAATATACTTGGGTACTGCAGCCGGCCCTGTTGGTGGAGCGCTGCTGCCATCTAGCGAAATATACTTGGGTACTGCAGCCGGCTCTGTTGGTGGAGCGCTGCTGCCATCTAGCGAAATATATTTGGGTACTGCAGCGGGGTTTAGGGTTAGGGTTAGGGTTAGACTGTTAGGGTTAGGGTTAGGGTTAGGGTTAGACTCTTAGGGTTAGACTCTTAGGGTTAGGGTTAGACTCACTACTATATATTTGGGTAGTGCAGCCACCCTTTTTGTGGAGCGCTGCTGCCATCTAGCGAAATATACTTTGGTACTGCAGCCGCCCGGTTGGTTGAGCACTGCCGCCGTCTAGCGAAATATACTTGGGTACTGCAGCCGCCCTTTTGGTGGAGCGCTGCTGCCATCTAGCGAAATATATTTGGGTACTGCAGCCGGCGCTGTTGGTGGATCGCTGCTGCCATCTAGCGAAATATATTTGGGTACTGCAGCCGGCCCTGTTTGTGGAGCGCTGCTGCCATCTAGCGAAATATATTTGGGTACTGCAGCCGGCCCTGTTGGTGGAGCGCTGCTGCCATCTAGCGAAATATACTTGGGTACTTCAGCCGGGTTTAGGGTTAGGGTTAGGGTTAGACTGTTAGGGTTAGGGTTAGGGTTAGGGTTAGACTCTTAGGGTTAGACTCTTAGGGTTAGGGTTAGACTCTTACGGTTAGGGTTAGGGTTAGGGTTAGAGTTAGGGTTAGACTCTTAGGGTTAGGGTTAGACTCTTAGGGTTAGGGTTAGGGTTAGGGTTAGGGTTAGACTCTTAGGGTTAGGGTTAGACTCTTAGGGTTAGGGTTAAGGTTAGGGTTAGGGTTAGACTCTTAGGGTTAGGGTTAGACTCTTAGGGTTAGGGTTAGGGTTAGGGTTAGACTCTTAGGGTTAGGGTTAGGGTTAGGGTTAGGGTTACACTCTTAGGCTTAGGGTTAGGGTTAGGGTTAGACTCTTAGGGTTAGGGTTAGACTTAGGCTCTTAGGGTTAGGGTTAGACTCAGGCTCTTAGGGTTAGGGTTAGACTCAGGCTCTTAGGGTGAGGGTTAGACTCAGGCTCTTAGGGTTAGGGTTAGACACAGGCTCTTAGGGTTAGGGTCAGATTTAGTACTATATATTTGTGTACTGCAGCCGCCGTTTTGGTGGAACGCTGCTGCCATCTAGCGAAATATACTTGGGTACTGCAGCCGCCCGGTTGGTGGAGCGCTGCTGCCATCTAGCGAAATATACTTGGGTACTGCAGCCGGCCCTGTTGGTGGAGCGCTGCTGCCATCTAGCGAAATATACTTGGGTACTGCAGCCGCCCGGTTGGTGGAGCGCTGCTGCCATCTAGCGAAATATACTTGGGTACTGCAGCCGCCCGGTTGGTGGAGCGCTGCTGCCATCTAGCGAAATATACTTGGGTACTGCAGCCGGCCCTGTTGGTGGAGCGCTGCTGCCATCTAGCGAAATATATTTGGGTACTGCAGCCGGCGCTGTTGGTGGAGCGCTGCTGCCATCTAGCGAAATATATTTGGGTACTGCAGCCGGCTCTGTTGGTGGAGCGCTGCTGCCATCTAGCGAAATATATTTGGGTACTGCAGCCGGCTCTGTTTGTGGAGCGCTGCTGCCATCTAGCGAAATATACTTGGGTACTTCAGCCGGGTTTAGGGTTAGGGTTAGGGTTAGACTCTTAGGGTTAGGGTTAGGGTTAGGGTTAGGGTTAGACTCTTAGGGTTAGGGTTACGGTTAGACTCTTAGGGTTAGAGTTAGGGTTAGGGTTAGACTCTTAAGGTTAGGGTTAGACTCTTAGGGTTAGGGTTGGGGTTAGGGTTAGACTCTTAGGGTTAGGGTTAGACTCTTAGGGTTAAGGTTAGGGTTAGGGTTAGACACTTAGGGTTAGGGTTAGGGTGAGGGTTAGACTCTTAGGGTTAGGGTTATATTCAGATTAGGGTTAGACTCTTAGGGTTAGGGTTAGGGTTAGGGTTAGACTCTTAGGGTTAGGGTTAGACTCAGGCTCTTAGGGTTAGGGTTAGACTCAGGCTCTTAGGGTGAGGGTTAGACTCAGGCTCTTAGGGTGAGGGTTAGACTCAGGCTCTTAGGGTTAGGGTTAGACTCAGGCTCTTAGGGTTAGGGTTAGAATCAGGCTCTTAGGGTGAGGGTTAGACTCAGGCTCTTAGGGTTAGGGTTAGAATCAGGCTCTTAGGGTTAGGGTCAGACTCAGTACTATATATTTGGGTACTGCAGCCGCCCTTTTGATGGAGCGCTGCTGCCATCTAGCGAAATATACTTGGGTATTGCAGCCGGTGCTGTTGGTGGAGCGCTGCTGCCATCTAGCGAAATATATTTGGGTACTGCAGCCGGCCCTGTTGGTGGAGCGCTGCTGCCATCTAGCGAAATATACTTGGGTACTGCAGCCGGCTCTGTTGGTGGAGCGCTGCTGCCATCTAGCGAAATATATTTGGGTACTGCAGCCGGGTTTAGGGTTAGGGTTAGGGTTAGACTGTTAGGGTTAGGGTTAGGGTTAGGGTTAGACTCTTAGGGTTAGACTCTTAGGGTTAGGGTTAGACTCTTACGGTTAGGGTTAGGGTTAGGGTTAGGGTTAGGGTTAGACTCTTAGGGTTAGGGTTAGACTCTTAGGGTTAGGGTTAGGGTTAGGGTTAGACTCTTAGGGTTAGGGTTAGACTCTTAGGGTTAGGGTTAAGGTTAGGGTTAGGGTTAGACTCTTAGGGTTAGGGTTAGACTCTTAGGGTTAGGGTTAGGGTTAGGGTTAGACTCTTAGGGTTAGGGTTAGGGTTAGGGTTAGGGTTACACTCTTAGGCTTAGGGTTAGGGTTAGGGTTAGACTCTTAGGGTTAGGGTTAGACTTAGGCTCTTAGGGTTAGGGTTAGACTCAGGCTCTTAGGGTTAGGGTTAGACTCAGGCTCTTACGGTTAGGGTTAGACTCAGGCTCTTAGGGTTAGGGTTAGACACAGGCTCTTAGGGTTAGGGTCAGATTTAGTACTATATATTTGTGTACTGCAGCCGCCCTTTTGGTGGAACGCTGCTGCCATCTAGCGAAATATACTTGGGTACTGCAGCCGGCCCTGTTGGTGGAGCGCTGCTGCCATCTAGCGAAATATACTTGGGTACTGCAGCCGCCCGGTTGGTGGAGCGCTGCTGCCATCTAGCGAAATATACTTGGGTACTGCAGCCGCCCGGTTGGTGGAGCGCTGCTGCCATCTAGCGAAATATACTTGGGTACTGCAGCCGGCCCTGTTGGTGGAGCGCTGCTGCCATCTAGCGAAATATATTTGGGTACTGCAGCCGGCGCTGTTGGTGGAGCGCTGCTGCCATCTAGCGAAATATATTTGGGTACTGCAGCCGGCGCTGTTGGTGGAGCGCTGCTGCCATCTAGCGAAATATATTTGGGTACTGCAGCCGGCTCTGTTTGTGGAGCGCTGCTGCCATCTAGCGAAATATACTTGGGTACTTCAGCCGGGTTTAGGGTTAGGGTTAGGGTTAGACTGTTAGGGTTAGGGTTAGACTCTTAGGGTTAGACTCTTAGGGTTAGACTCTTAGGGTTAGGGTTAGACTCTTACGGTTAGGGTTAGGGTTAGGGTTAGGGTTAGACTCTTAGGGTTAGGGTTAGACTCTTAGGGTTAGGGTTAGGGTTAGGGTTAGACTCTTAGGGTTAGGGTTAGACTCTTAGGGTTAGGGTTAGGGTTAGACTCTTAGGGTTAGGGTTAGGGTGAGGGTTAGACTCTTAGGGTTAGGGTTATATTCAGGGTTAGGGTTAGACTCTTAGGGTTAGGGTTAGGGTTAGGGTTAGACTCTTAGGGTTAGGGTTAGGGTTAGGCTCTTAGGGTTAGGGTTAGACTCAGGCTCTTAGGGTGAGGGTTAGACTCAGGCTCTTAGGGTTAGGGTTAGACTCAGGCTCTTAGGGTGAGGGTTAGACTCAGGCTCTTAGGGTTAGGGTTAGACTCAGGCTCTTAGGGTGAGGGTCAGACTCAGTACTATATATTTGGGTACTGCAGCCGCCCTTTTGGTGGAGCGCTGCTGCCATCTAGCGAAATATACTTGGGTATTGCAGCCGGCGCTCTTGGTGGAGCGCTGCTGCCATCTAGCGAAATATACTTGGGTACTGCAGCCGGCCCTGTTGGTGGAGCGCTGCTGCCATCTAGCGAAATATACTTGGGTACTGCAGCCGCCCGGTTTGTGGAGCGCTGCTGCCATCTAGCGAAATATATTTGGGTACTGCAGCCGCCCGGTTGGTGGAGCGCTGCTGCCATCTAGCGAAATATATTTGGGTACTGCAGCCGCCCGGTTGGTGGAGCGCTGCTGCCATCTAGCGAAATATACTTGGGTACTGCAGCCGCCCGGTTGGTGGAGCGCTGCTGCCATCTAGCGAAATATAATTGGGTACTGCAGCCGCCCTTTTGGTGGAGCGCTGCTGCCATCTAGCGAAATATACTTGGGTACTGCAGCCGCCCGGTTTGTGGAGCGCTGCTGCCATCTAGCGAAATATATTTGGGTACTGCAGCCGCCCGGTTGGTGGAGCGCTGCTGCCATCTAGCGAAATGTAATGGGGTACTGCAGCCGCCCGGTTGGTGTAGCGCTGCTGCCATCTAGCGAAATATACTTGGGTACTGCAGCCGCCCGGTTGGTGGAGCGCTGCTGCCATCTAGCGAAATATACTTGGGTACTGCAGCCGCCCGGTTGGTGGAGCGCTGCTGCCATCTAGCGAAATATACTTGGGTACTGCAGCCGGCCCTGTTGGTGGAGCGCTGCTGCCATCTAGCGAAATATATTTGGGTACTGCAGCCGGCGCTGTTGGTGGAGCGCTGCTGCCATCTAGCGAAATATATTTGGGTACTGCAGCCGGCGCTGTTGGTGGAGCGCTGCTGCCATCTAGCGAAATATATTTGGGTACTGCAGCCGGCTCTGTTTGTGGAGCGCTGCTGCCATCTAGCGAAATATACTTGGGTACTTCAGCCGGGTTTAGGGTTAGGGTTAGGGTTAGACTGTTAGGGTTAGGGTTAGACTCTTAGGGTTAGACTCTTAGGGTTAGACTCTTAGGGTTAGGGTTAGACTCTTACGGTTAGGGTTAGGGTTAGGGTTAGGGTTAGACTCTTAGGGTTAGGGTTAGACTCTTAGGGTTAGGGTTAGGGTTAGGGTTAGGGTTAGACTCTTAGGGTTAGGGTTAGACTCTTAGGGTTAGGGTTAGGGTTAGACTCTTAGGGTTAGGGTTAGGGTGAGGGTTAGACTCTTAGGGTTAGGGTTATATTCAGGGTTAGGGTTAGACTCTTAGGGTTAGGGTTAGGGTTAGGGTTAGACTCTTAGGGTTAGGGTTAGGGTTAGGCTCTTAGGGTTAGGGTTAGACTCAGGCTCTTAGGGTGAGGGTTAGACTCAGGCTCTTAGGGTTAGGGTTAGACTCAGGCTCTTAGGGTGAGGGTTAGACTCAGGCTCTTAGGGTTAGGGTTAGACTCAGGCTCTTAGGGTTAGGGTCAGACTCAGTACTATATATTTGGGTACTGCAGCCGCCCTTTTGGTGGAGCGCTGCTGCCATCTAGCGAAATATACTTGGGTATTGCAGCCGGCGCTCTTGGTGGAGCGCTGCTGCCATCTAGCGAAATATACTTGGGTACTGCAGCCGGCCCTGTTGGTGGAGCGCTGCTGCCATCTAGCGAAATATACTTGGGTACTGCAGCCGCCCGGTTTGTGGAGCGCTGCTGCCATCTAGCGAAATATATTTGGGTACTGCAGCCGCCCGGTTGGTGGAGCGCTGCTGCCATCTAGCGAAATATATTTGGGTACTGCAGCCGCCCGGTTGGTGGAGCGCTGCTGCCATCTAGCGAAATATACTTGGGTACTTCAGCCGGCCGGTTGGTGGAGCGCTGCTGCCATCTAGCGAAATATAATTGGGTACTGCAGCCGCCCTTTTGGTGGAGCGCTGCTGCCATCTAGCGAAATATACTTGGGTACTGCAGCCGCCCGGTTTGTGGAGCGCTGCTGCCATCTAGCGAAATATATTTGGGTACTGCAGCCGCCCGGTTGGTGGAGCGCTGCTGCCATCTAGCGAAATGTAATGGGGTACTGCAGCCGCCCGGTTGGTGTAGCGCTGCTGCCATCTAGCGAAATATACTTGGGTACTGCAGCCGCCCGGTTGGTGGAGCGCTGCTGCCATCTAGCGAAATATATTTGGGTACTGCAGCCGCCCGGTTGGTGGAGCTCTGCTGCCATCTAGCGAAATATAATTGGGTACTGCAGCCGCCCTTTTGGTGGAGCGCTGCTGCCATCTAGCGAAATGTAATTGGGTACTGCAGCCGCCCGGTTGGTGGAGCGCTGCTGCCATCTAGCGAAATATACTTGGGTACTGCAGCCGGCGCTGTTGGTGGAGCGCTGCTGCCATCTAGCGAAATATACTTGGGTACTGCAGCCGGCCCTGTTGGTGGAGCGCTGCTGCCATCTAGCGAAATATACTTGGGTACTGCAGCCGCCCGGTTGGTGGAGCGCTGCTGCCATCTAGCGAAATATACTTGGGTACTGCAGCCGGCCCTGTTGGTGGAGCGCTGCTGCCATCTAGCGAAATATATTTGGGTACTGCAGCCGCCCGGTTGGTGGAGCGCTGCTGCCATCTAGCGAAATATATTTGGGTACTGCAGCCGGCGCTGTTGGTGGAGCGCTGCTGCCATCTAGCGAAATATATTTGGGTACTGCAGCCGGCGCTGTTGGTGGAGCGCTGCTGCCATCTAGCGAAATATATTTGGGTACTGCAGCCGCCCTTTTGGTGGAGCGCTGCTGCCATCTAGCGAAATATATTTGGGTACTGCAGCCGGCGCTGTTGGTGGAGCGCTGCTGCCATCTAGCGAAATATATTTGGGTACTGCAGCCGGCGCTGTTGGTGGAGCGCTGCTGCCATCTAGCGAAATATATTTGGGTACTGCAGCCGCCCTTTTGGTGGAGCGCTGCTGCCATCTAGCGAAATATATTTGGATACTGCAGCCGGCTCTGTTGGTGGAGCGCTGCTGCCATCTAGCGAAATATATTTGGGTACTGCAGCCGGCGCTTTTGGTGGAGCGCTGCTGCCATCTAGCGAAATATATTTGGGTACTGCAGCCGGCTCTGTTGGTGGAGCGCTGCTGCCATCTAGCGAAATATATTTGGGTACTGCAGCCGGCTCTGTTTGTGGAGCGCTGCTGCCATCTAGCGAAATATACTTGGGTACTTCAGCCGGGTTTAGGGTTAGGGTTAGGGTTAGACTGTTAGGGTTAGGGTTAGACTCTTAGGGTTAGACTCTTAGGGTTAGACTCTTAGGGTTAGGGTTAGACTCTTACGGTTAGGGTTAGGGTTAGGGTTAGGGTTAGACTCTTAGGGTTAGGGTTAGACTTAGGCTCTTAGGGTTAGGGTTAGACTCAGGCTCTTAGGGTTAGGGTTAGACTCAGGCTCTTAGGGTGAGGGTTAGACTCAGGCTCTTAGGGTGAGGGTTAGACTCAGGCTCTTAGGGTTAGGGTTAGACTCAGGCTCTTAGGGTTAGGGTCAGACTCAGTACTATATATTTGGGTACTGCAGCCGCCCTTTTGGTGGAGCGCTGCTGCCATCTAGCGAAATATATTTGGATACTGCAGCCGGCTCTGTTGGTGGAGCTCTGCTGCCATCTAGCGAAATATACTTGGGTACTGCAGCCGCCCTTTTGGTGGAGCGCTGCTGCCATCTAGCGAAATGTAATTGGGTACTGCAGCCGCCCGGTTGGTGGAGCGCTGCTGCCATCTAGCGAAATGTAATTGGGTACTGCAGCCGCCCGGTTGGTGGAGCGCTGCTGCCATCTAGCGAAATATACTTGGGTACTGCAGCCGCCCGGTTTGTGGAGCGCTGCTGCCATCTAGCGAAATATATTTGGGTACTGCAGCCGGCGCTGTTAATGGAGCGCTGCTGCCATCTAGCGAAATGTAATGGGGTACTGCAGCCGCCCGGTTGGTGTAGCGCTGCTGCCATCTAGCGAAATATACTTGGGTACTGCAGCCGCCCGGTTGGTGGAGCGCTGCTGCCATCTAGCGAAATATATTTGGGTACTGCAGCCGGCCCGGTTGGTGGAGCGCTGCTGCCATCTAGCGAAATATACTTGGGTACTGCAGCCGCCCGGTTGGTGGAGCGCTGCTGCCATCTAGCGAAATATACTTGGGTACTGCAGCCGGCCCTGTTGGTGGAGCGCTGCTGCCATCTAGCGAAATATACTTGGGTACTGCAGCCGCCCGGTTGGTGGAGCGCTGCTGCCATCTAGCGAAATATACTTGGGTACTGCAGCCGGCGCTGTTGGTGGAGCGCTGCTGCCATCTAGCGAAATATATTTGGGTACTGCAGCCGCCCGGTTGGTGGAGCGCTGCTGCCATCTAGCGAAATATATTTGGGTACTGCAGCCGGCGCTGTTGGTGGAGCGCTGCTGCCATCTAGCGAAATATATTTGGGTACTGCAGCCGGCGCTGTTGGTGGAGCGCTGCTGCCATCTAGCGAAATATATTTGGGTACTGCAGCCGGCTCTGTTGGTGGAGCGCTGCTGCCATCTAGCGAAATATACTTGGGTACTTCAGCCGGGTTTAGGGTTAGGGTTAGGGTTAGACTGTTAGGGTTAGGGTTAGACTCTTAGGGTTAGACTCTTAGGGTTAGACTCTTAGGGTTAGGGTTAGGGTTAGGGTTAGGGTTAGGGTTAGACTCTTAGGGTTAGGGTTAGACTCTTAGGGTTAGGGTTAGGGTTAGGGTTAGGGTTAGACTCTTAGGGTTAGGGTTAGACTCTTAGGGTTAGGGTTAGGGTTAGGGTTAGGGTTAGACTCTTAGGGTTAGGGTTAGACTCTTAGGGTTAGGGTTAGGGTTAGGGTTAGGGTTAGACTCTTAGGGTTAGGGTTAGACTCTTAGGGTTAGGGTTAGGGTTAGGGTTAGACTCTTAGGGTTAGGGTTAGGGTTAGGGTTAGGGTTAGACTCTTAGGGTTAGGGTTACGGTTAGACTCTTAGGGTTAGAGTTAGGGTTAGGGTTAGACTCTTAAGGTTAGGGTTAGACTCTTAGGGTTAGGGTTGGGGTTAGGGTTAGACTCTTAGGGTTAGGGTTAGACTCTTAGGGTTAAGGTTAGGGTTAGGGTTAGACACTTAGGGTTAGGGTTAGGGTGAGGGTTAGACTCTTAGGGTTAGGGTTATATTCAGATTAGGGTTAGACTCTTAGGGTTAGGGTTAGGGTTAGGGTTAGACTCTTAGGGTAAGGGTTAGACTTAGGCTCTTAGGGTTAGGGTTAGACTCAGGCTCTTAGGGTTAGGGTTAGACTCAGGCTCTTAGGGTGAGGGTTAGACTCAGGCTCTTAGGGTTAGGGTTAGACTCAGGCTCTTAGGGTTAGGGTTAGACTCAGGCTCTTAGGGTGAGGGTTAGACTCAGGCTCTTAGGGTTAGGGTTAGACTCAGGCTCTTAGGGTTAGGGTCAGACTCAGTACTATATATTTGGGTACTGCAGCCGCCCTTTTGGTGGAGCGCTGCTGCCATCTAGCGAAATATACTTGGGTACTGCAGCCGCCCGGTTGGTGGAGCGCTGCTGCCATCTAGCGAAATATACTTGGGTACTGCAGCCGCCCGGTTGGTGGAGCGCTGCTGCCATCTAGCGAAATATACTTGGGTACTGCAGCCGGCCCTGTTGGTGGAGCGCTGCTGCCATCTAGCGAAATATATTTGGGTACTGCAGCCGGCGCTGTTGGTGGAGCGCTGCTGCCATCTAGCGAAATATATTTGGGTACTGCAGCCGGCTCTGTTGGTGGAGCGCTGCTGCCATCTAGCGAAATATATTTGGGTACTGCAGCCGGTCTGTTTGTGGAGCGCTGCTGCCATCTAGCGAAATATACTTGGGTACTTCAGCCGGGTTTAGGGTTAGGGTTAGGGTTAGACTCTTAGGGTTAGGGTTAGGGTTAGGGTTAGGGTTAGACTCTTAGGGTTAGGGTTACGGTTAGACTCTTAGGGTTAGAGTTAGGGTTAGGGTTAGACTCTTAAGGTTAGGGTTAGACTCTTAGGGTTAGGGTTGGGGTTAGGGTTAGACTCTTAGGGTTAGGGTTAGACTCTTAGGGTTAAGGTTAGGGTTAGGGTTAGACACTTAGGGTTAGGGTTAGGGTGAGGGTTAGACTCTTAGGGTTAGGGTTATATTCAGATTAGGGTTAGACTCTTAGGGTTAGGGTTATGGTTAGGGTTAGACTCTTAGGGTAAGGGTTAGACTCAGGCTCTTAGGGTTAGGGTTAGACTCAGGCTCTTAGGGTGAGGGTTAGACTCAGGCTCTTAGGGTGAGGGTTAGACTCAGGCTCTTAGGGTTAGGGTTAGACTCAGGCTCTTAGGGTTAGGGTTAGAATCAGGGTCTTAGGGTGAGGGTTAGACTCAGGCTCTTAGGGTTAGGGTTAGAATCAGGCTCTTAGGGTTAGGGTCAGACTCAGTACTATATATTTGGGTACTGCAGCCGCCCTTTTGATGGAGCGCTGCTGCCATCTAGCGAAATATACTTGGGTATTGCAGCCGGTGCTGTTGGTGGAGCGCTGCTGCCATCTAGCGAAATATATTTGGGTACTGCAGCCGGCCCTGTTGGTGGAGCGCTGCTGCCATCTAGCGAAATATACTTGGGTACTGCAGCCGGCTCTGTTGGTGGAGCGCTGCTGCCATCTAGCGAAATATATTTGGGTACTGCAGCGGGGTTTAGGGTTAGGGTTAGGGTTAGACTGTTAGGGTTAGGGTTAGGGTTAGGGTTAGACTCTTAGGGTTAGACTCTTAGGGTTAGGGTTAGACTCACTACTATATATTTGGGTAGTGCAGCCACCCTTTTTGTGGAGCGCTGCTGCCATCTAGCGAAATATACTTGAGTACTGCAGCCGGCGCTGTTGGTGGAGCGCTGCTGCCATCTAGCGAAATATACTTTGGTACTGCAGCCGCCCGGTTGGTTGAGCACTGCCGCCGTCTAGCGAAATATACTTGGGTACTGCAGCCGCCCTTTTGGTGGAGCGCTGCTGCCATCTAGCGAAATATATTTGGGTACTGCAGCCGGCGCTGTTGGTGGATCGCTGCTGCCATCTAGCGAAATATATTTGGGTACTGCAGCCGGCGCTGTTGGTGGATCGCTGCTGCCATCTAGCGAAATATATTTGGGTACTGCAGCCGGCCCTTTTTGTGGAGCGCTGCTGCCATCTAGCGAAATATACTTGAGTACTGCAGCCGGCGCTGTTGGTGGAGCGCTGCTGCCATCTAGCGAAATATACTTTGGTACTGCAGCCGCCCGGTTGGTTGAGCACTGCCGCCGTCTAGCGAAATATACTTGGGTACTGCAGCCGCCCTTTTGGTGGAGCGCTGCTGCCATCTAGCGAAATATACTTGGGTACTGCAGCCGGCCCTGTTGGTGGAGCGCTGCTGCCATCTAGCGAAATATATTTGGGTACTGCAGCCGGCGCTGTTGGTGGAGCGCTGCTGCCATCTAGCGAAATATATTTGGGTACTGCAGCCGGCTCTGTTGGTGGAGCGCTGCTGCCATCTAGCGAAATATATTTGGGTACTGCAGCCGGCTCTGTTTGTGGAGCGCTGCTGCCATCTAGCGAAATATACTTGGGTACTTCAGCCGGGTTTAGGGTTAGGGTTAGGGTTAGACTGTTAGGGTTAGGCTTAGACTCTTAGGGTTAGACTCTTAGGGTTAGACTCTTAGGGTTAGGGTTAGACTCTTACGGTTAGGGTTAGGGTTAGGGTTAGGGTTAGGGTTAGACTCTTAGGGTTAGGGTTAGACTCTTAGGGTTAGGGTTAGGGTTAGGGTTAGACTCTTAGGGTTAGGGTTAGACTCTTAGGGTTAGGGTTAAGGTTAGGGTTAGGGTTAGACTCTTAGGGTTAGGGTTAGACTCTTAGGGTTAGGGTTAGGGTTAGGCTTAGACTCTTAGGGTTAGGGTTAGGGTTAGGGTTAGGGTTACACTCTTAGGCTTAGGGTTAGGGTTAGGGTTAGACTCTTAGGGTTAGGGTTAGACTTAGGCTCTTAGGGTTAGGGTTAGACTCAGGCTCTTAGGGTTAGGGTTAGACTCAGGCTCTTACGGTTAGGGTTAGACTCAGGCTCTTAGGGTTAGGGTTAGACACACGCTCTTAGGGTTAGGGTCAGATTTAGTACTATATATTTGTGTACTGCAGCCGCCCTTTTGGTGGAACGCTGCTGCCATCTAGCGAAATATACTTGGGTACTGCAGCCGCCCGGTTGGTGGAGCGCTGCTGCCATCTAGCGAAATATACTTGGGTACTGCAGCCGGCCCTGTTGGTGGAGCGCTGCTGCCATCTAGCGAAATATACTTGGGTACTGCAGCCGCCCGGTTGGTGGAGCGCTGCTGCCATCTAGCGAAATATACTTGGGTACTGCAGCCGCCCGGTTGGTGGAGCGCTGCTGCCATCTAGCGAAATATACTTGGGTACTGCAGCCGGCCCTGTTGGTGGAGCGCTGCTGCCATCTAGCGAAATATATTTGGGTACTGCAGCCGGCGCTGTTGGTGGAGCGCTGCTGCCATCTAGCGAAATATATTTGGGTACTGCAGCCGGCTCTGTTGGTGGAGCGCTGCTGCCATCTAGCGAAATATACTTGGGTACTGCAGCCGCCCGGTTTGTGGAGCGCTGCTGCCATCTAGCGAAATATATTTGGGTACTGCAGCCGGCCCGGTTGGTGGAGCGCTGCTGCCATCTAGCGAAATGTAATTGGGTACTGCAGCCGCCCGGTTGGTGGAGCGCTGCTGCCATCTAGCGAAATATACTTGGGTACTGCAGCCGCCCGGTTGGTGGAGCGCTGCTGCCATCTAGCGAAATGTAATTGGGTACTGCAGCCGGCCCTGTTGGTGGAGCGCTGCTGCCATCTAGCGAAATATACTTGGGTACTGCAGCCGCCCGGTTGGTGGAGCGCTGCTGCCATCTAGCGAAATATACTTGGGTACTGCAGCCGGCGCTGTTGGTGGAGCGCTGCTGCCATCTAGCGAAATATATTTGGGTACTGCAGCCGGCGCTGTTGGTGGAGCGCTGCTGCCATCTAGCGAAATATATTTGGGTACTGCAGCCGCCCGGTTGGTGGAGCGCTGCTGCCATCTAGCGAAATATATTTGGGTACTGCAGCCGGCGCTGTTGGTGGAGCGCTGCTGCCATCTAGCGAAATATATTTGGGTACTGCAGCCGGCTCTGTTGGTGGAGCGCTGCTGCCATCTAGCGAAATATACTTGGGTACTTCAGCCGGGTTTAGGGTTAGGGTTAGGGTTAGACTGTTAGGGTTAGGGTTAGACTTTTAGGGTTAGACTCTTAGGGTTAGACTCTTAGGGTTAGGGTTAGACTCTTACGGTTAGGGTTAGGGTTAGGCTTAGGGTTAGGCTTAGACTCTTAGGGTTAGGGTTAGACTCTTAGGGTTAGGGTTAGGGTTAGAGTTAGGGTTAGACTCTTAGGGTTAGGGTTAGACTCTTAGGGTTAGGGTTAGGGTTAGGGTTAGACTCTTAGGGTTAGGGTTAGACTCTTAGGGTTAGGGTTAGGGTTAGGGTTAGGGTTAGACTCTTAGGGTTAGGGTTAGACTCTTAGGGTTAGGGTTAGGGTTAGGGTTAGGGTTAGACTCTTAGGGTTAGGGTTAGACTCTTAGGGTTAGGGTTAGGGTTAGGGTTAGACTCTTAGGGTTAGGGTTAGGGTTACGGTTAGACTCTTAGGGTTAGAGTTAGGGTTAGGGTTAGACTCTTAGGGTTAGGGTTAGACTCTTAGGGTTAGGGTTGGGGTTAGGGTTAGACTCTTAGGGTTAGGGTGAGACTCTTAGGGTTAGAGTTAGGGTTAGGGTTAGGGTTAGACACTTAGGGTTAGGGTTACGGTGAGGGTTAGAATCTTAGGGTTAGGGTTATATTCAGGGTTAGGGTTAGACTCTTAGGGTTAGGGTTAGGGTTAGGGTTAGACTCTTAGGGTAAGGGTTAGACTTAGGCTCTTAGGGTTAGGGTTAGACTCAGGCTCTTAGGGTTAGGGTTAGACTCAGGCTCTAAGGGTGAGGGTTAGACTCAGGCTCTTAGGGTGAGGGTTAGACTCAGGCTCTTAGGGTTAGGGTTAGACTCAGGCTCTTAGGGTTAGGGTCAGACTCAATACTATATATTTGGGTACTGCAGCCGCCCTTTTGGTGGAGCGCTGCTGCCATCTAGCGAAATATACTTGGGTATTGCAGCCGGCGCTGTTGGTGGAGCGCTGCTGCCATCTAGCGAAATATATTTGGGTACTGCAGCCGGCGCTGTTGGTGGAGCGCTGCTGCCATCTAGCGAAATATAATTGGGTACTGCAGCCGCTCGGTTGGTGGAGCGCTGCTGCCATCTAGCGAAATATACTTGGGTACTGCAGCCGCCCGGTTTGTGGAGCGCTGCTGCCATCTAGCGAAATATACTTGGGTACTGCAGCCGCCCGGTTGGTGGAGCGCTGCTGCCATCTAGCGAAATGTAATGGGGTACTGCAGCCGCCCGGTTGGTGTAGCGCTGCTGCCATCTAGCGAAATATACTTGGGTACTGCAGCCGCCCTGTTGGTGGAGCGCTGCTGCCATCTAGCGAAATATATTTGGGTACTGCAGCCGCCCGGTTGGTGGAGCTCTGCTGCCATCTAGCGAAATATACTTGGGTACTGCAGCCGCCCTTTTGGTGGAGCGCTGCTGCCATCTAGCGAAATGTAATTGGGTACTGCAGCCGCCCGGTTGGTGGAGCGCTGCTGCCATCTAGCGAAATATACTTGGGTACTGCAGCCGGCGCTGTTGGTGGAGCGCTGCTGCCATCTAGCGAAATATACTTGGGTACTGCAGCCGCCCGGTTGGTGGAGCGCTGCTGCCATCTAGCGAAATATATTTGGGTACTGCAGCCGGCCCGGTTGGTGGAGCGCTGCTGCCATCTAGCGAAATATACTTGGGTACTGCAGCCGCCCTTTTGGTGGAGCGCTGCTGCCATCTAGCGAAATATACTTGGGTACTGCAGCCGCCCGGTTGGTGGAGCGCTGCTGCCATCTAGCGAAATATATTTGGGTACTGCAGCCGGCCCTGTTGGTGGAGCGCTGCTGCCATCTAGCGAAATATACTTGGGTACTGCAGCCGCCCTTTTGGTGGAGCGCTGCTGCCATCTAGCGAAATATACTTGGGTATTGCAGCCGGCGCTGTTGGTGGAGCGCTGCTGCCATCTAGCGAAATATATTTGGGTACTGCAGCCGGCCCTGTTGGTGGAGCGCTGCTGCCATCTAGCGAAATATATTTGGGTACTGCAGCCGCCCTTTTGGTGGAGCGCTGCTGCCATCTAGCGAAATATATTTGGGTACTGCAGCCAGCTCTGTTGGTGGAGCTCTGCTGCCATCTAGCGAAATATAATTGGGTACTGCAGCCGGCCTTTTGGTGGAGCGCTGCTGCCATCTAGCGAAATATAATTGGGTACTGCAGCCGCCCTGTTGGTGGAGCGCTGCTGCCATCTAGCGAAATATACTTGGGTACTGCAGCCGCCCGGTTGGTGGAGCGCTGCTGCCATCTAGCGAAATATACTTGGGTACTGCAGCCGGCCCTGTTGGTGGAGCGCTGCTGCCATCTAGCGAAATATACTTGGGTACTGCAGCCGCCCGGTTGGTGGAGCGCTGCTGCCATCTAGCGAAATATACTTGGGTACTGCAGCCGGCCCTGTTGGTGGAGCGCTGCTGCCATCTAGCGAAATATACTTGGGTACTGCAGCCGCCCGGTTGGTGGAGCGCTGCTGCCATCTAGCGAAATATACTTGGGTACTGCAGCCGGCCCTGTTGGTGGAGCGCTGCTGCCATCTAGCGAAATATACTTGGGTACTGCAGCCGCCCTTTTGGTGGAGCGCTGCTGCCATCTAGCGAAATATACTTGGGTACTGCAGCCGGCGCTGTTGGTGGAGCGCTGCTGCCATCTAGCGAAATATATTTGGGTACTGCAGCCGGCGCTGTTGGTGGAGCGCTGCTGCCATCTAGCGAAATATATTTGGGTACTGCAGCCGGCTCTGTTGGTGGAGCGCTGCTGCCATCTAGCGAAATATATTTGGGTACTGCAGCCGGCTCTGTTTGTGGAGCGCTGCTGCCATCTAGCGAAATATACTTGGGTACTTCAGCCGGGTTTAGGGTTAGGGTTAGGGTTAGACTGTTAGGGTTAGGGTTAGACTCTTAGGGTTAGACTCTTAGGGTTAGACTCTTAGGGTTAGGGTTAGACTCTTACGGTTAGGGTTAGGGTTAGGGTTAGGGTTAGACTCTTAGGGTTAGGGTTAGACTCTTAGGGTTAGGGTTAGGGTTAGGGTTAGGGTTAGACTCTTAGGGTTAGGGTTAGACTCTTAGGGTTAGGGTTAGGGTTAGGGTTAGGGTTAGACTCTTAGGGTTAGGGTTAGACTCTTAGGGTTAGGGTTAGGGTTAGGGTTAGGGTTAGACTCTTAGGGTTAGGGTTAGACTCTTAGGGTTAGGGTTGGGGTTAGGGTTAGACTCTTAGGGTTAGGGTTAGACTCTTAGGGTTAGAGTTAGGGTTAGGGTTAGGGTTAGACACTTAGGGTTAGGGTTACGGTGAGGGTTAGACTCTTAGGGTTAGGGTTATATTCAGGGTTAGGGTTAGACTCTTAGGGTTAGGGTTAGGGTTAGGGTTAGACTCTTAGGGTAAGGGTTAGACTTAGGCTCTTAGGGTTAGGGTTAGACTCAGGCTCTTAGGGTTAGGGTGAGACTCAGGCTCTTAGGGTGAGGGTTAGACTCAGGCTCTTAGGGTGAGGGTTAGACTCAGGCTCTTAGGGTTAGGGTTAGACTCAGGCTCTTAGGGTTAGGGTCAGACTCAGTACTATATATTTGGGTACTGCAGCCGCCCTTTTGGTGGAGCGCTGCTGCCATCTAGCGAAATATATTTGGGTACTGCAGCCGGCGCTCTTGGTGGAGCGCTGCTGCCATCTAGCGAAATATACTTGGGTACTGCAGCCGGCCCTGTTGGTGGAGCGCTGCTGCCATCTAGCGAAATATACTTGGGTACTGCAGCCGCCCGGTTTGTGGAGCGCTGCTGCCATCTAGCGAAATATATTTGGGTACTGCAGCCGGCCCGGTTGGTGGAGCGCTGCTGCCATCTAGCGAAATGTAATTGGGTACTGCAGCCGCCCGGTTGGTGGAGCGCTGCTGCCATCTAGCGAAATATACTTGGGTACTGCAGCCGGCGCTGTTGGTGGAGCGCTGCTGCCATCTAGCGAAATGTAATTGGGTACTGCAGCCGGCCCTGTTGGTGGAGCGCTGCTGCCATCTAGCGAAATATACTTGGGTACTGCAGCCGCCCGGTTGGTGGAGCGCTGCTGCCATCTAGCGAAATATACTTGGGTACTGCAGCCGGCGCTGTTGGTGGAGCGCTGCTGCCATCTAGCGAAATATATTTGGGTACTGCAGCCGGCGCTGTTGGTGGAGCGCTGCTGCCATCTAGCGAAATATATTTGGGTACTGCAGCCGCCCGGTTGGTGGAGCGCTGCTGCCATCTAGCGAAATATACTTGGGTACTGCAGCCGGAGCTGTTGGTGGAGCGCTGCTGCCATCTAGCGAAATATATTTGGGTACTGCAGCCGGCTCTGTTGGTGGAGCGCTGCTGCCATCTAGCGAAATATACTTGGGTACTTCAGCCGGGTTTAGGGTTAGGGTTAGGGTTAGACTGTTAGGGTTAGGGTTAGACTTTTAGGGTTAGACTCTTAGGGTTAGACTCTTAGGGTTAGGGTTAGACTCTTACGGTTAGGGTTAGGGTTAGGCTTAGGGTTAGGCTTAGACTCTTAGGGTTAGGGTTAGACTCTTAGGGTTAGGGTTAGGGTTAGAGTTAGGGTTAGACTCTTAGGGTTAGGGTTAGACTCTTAGGGTTAGGGTTAGGGTTAGGGTTAGACTCTTAGGGTTAGGGTTAGACTCTTAGGGTTAGGGTTAGGGTTAGGGTTAGGGTTAGACTCTTAGGGTTAGGGTTAGACTCTTAGGGTTAGGGTTAGGGTTAGGGTTAGGGTTAGACTCTTAGGGTTAGGGTTAGACTCTTAGGGTTAGGGTTAGGGTTAGGGTTAGACTCTTAGGGTTAGGGTTAGGGTTACGGTTAGACTCTTAGGGTTAGAGTTAGGGTTAGGGTTAGACTCTTAGGGTTAGGGTTAGACTCTTAGGGTTAGGGTTGGGGTTAGGGTTAGACTCTTAGGGTTAGGGTTAGACTCTTAGGGTTAGAGTTAGGGTTAGGGTTAGGGTTAGACACTTAGGGTTAGGGTTAGGGTGAGGGTTAGAATCTTAGGGTTAGGGTTATATTCAGGGTTAGGGTTAGACTCTTAGGGTTAGGGTTAGGGTTAGGGTTAGACTCTTAGGGTTAGGGTTAGGGTTAGGCTCTTAGGGTTAGGGTTAGACTCAGGCTCTTAGGGTGAGGGTTAGACTCAGGCTCTTAGGGTGAGGGTTAGACTCAGGCTCTTAGGGTGAGGGTTAGACTCAGGCTCTTAGGGTTAGGGTTAGAATCAGGCTCTTAGGGTTAGGGTCAGACTCAGTACTATATATTTGGGTACTGCAGCCGCCCTTTTGGTGGAGCGCTGCTGCCATCTAGCGAAATATACTTGGGTACTGCAGCCGGCCCTGTTGGTGGAGCGCTGCTGCCATCTAGCGAAATATATTTGGGTACTGCAGCCGGCGCTGTTGGTGGAGCGCTGCTGCCATCTAGCGAAATATATTTGGGTACTGCAGCCGCCCTTTCGGTGGAGCGCTGCTGCCATCTAGCGAAATATATTTGGATACTGCAGCCGGCTCTGTTGGTGGAGCTCTGCTGCCATCTAGCGAAATATACTTGGGTACTGCAGCCGCCCTTTTGGTGGAGCGCTGCTGCCATCTAGCGAAATGTAATTGGGTACTGCAGCCGCCCGGTTGGTGGAGCGCTGCTGCCATCTAGCGAAATGTAATTGGGTACTGCAGCCGCCCGGTTGGTGGAGCGCTGCTGCCATCTAGCGAAATATACTTGGGTACTGCAGCCGGCCCTGTTGGTGGAGCGCTGCTGCCATCTAGCGAAATATACTTGGGTACTGCAGCCGCCCGGTTGGTGGAGCGCTGCTGCCATCTAGCGAAATATACTTGGGTACTGCAGCCGCCCGGTTGGTGGAGCGCTGCTGCCATCTAGCGAAATATACTTGGGTACTGCAGCCGGCCCTGTTGGTGGAGCGCTGCTGCCATCTAGCGAAATATATTTGGGTACTGCAGCCGGCGCTGTTGGTGGAGCGCTGCTGCCATCTAGCGAAATATATTTGGGTACTGCAGCCGGCTCTGTTGGTGGAGCGCTGCTGCCATCTAGCGAAATATACTTGGGTACTGCAGCCGCCCGGTTTGTGGAGCGCTGCTGCCATCTAGCGAAATATATTTGGGTACTGCAGCCGGCCCGGTTGGTGGAGCGCTGCTGCCATCTAGCGAAATGTAATTGGGTACTGCAGCCGCCCGGTTGGTGGAGCGCTGCTGCCATCTAGCGAAATATACTTGGGTACTGCAGCCGCCCGGTTGGTGGAGCGCTGCTGCCATCTAGCGAAATGTAATTGGGTACTGCAGCCGGCCCTGTTGGTGGAGCGCTGCTGCCATCTAGCGAAATATACTTGGGTACTGCAGCCGCCCGGTTGGTGGAGCGCTGCTGCCATCTAGCGAAATATACTTGGGTACTGCAGCCGGCGCTGTTGGTGGAGCGCTGCTGCCATCTAGCGAAATATATTTGGGTACTGCAGCCGGCGCTGTTGGTGGAGCGCTGCTGCCATCTAGCGAAATATATTTGGGTACTGCAGCCGCCCGGTTGGTGGAGCGCTGCTGCCATCTAGCGAAATATATTTGGGTACTGCAGCCGGCGCTGTTGGTGGAGCGCTGCTGCCATCTAGCGAAATATATTTGGGTACTGCAGCCGGCTCTGTTGGTGGAGCGCTGCTGCCATCTAGCGAAATATACTTGGGTACTTCAGCCGGGTTTAGGGTTAGGGTTAGGGTTAGACTGTTAGGGTTAGGGTTAGACTTTTAGGGTTAGACTCTTAGGGTTAGACTCTTAGGGTTAGGGTTAGACTCTTACGGTTAGGGTTAGGGTTAGGCTTAGGGTTAGGCTTAGACTCTTAGGGTTAGGGTTAGACTCTTAGGGTTAGGGTTAGGGTTAGAGTTAGGGTTAGACTCTTAGGGTTAGGGTTAGACTCTTAGGGTTAGGGTTAGGGTTAGGGTTAGACTCTTAGGGTTAGGGTTAGACTCTTAGGGTTAGGGTTAGGGTTAGGGTTAGGGTTAGACTCTTAGGGTTAGGGTTAGACTCTTAGGGTTAGGGTTAGGGTTAGGGTTAGGGTTAGACTCTTAGGGTTAGGGTTAGACTCTTAGGGTTAGGGTTAGGGTTAGGGTTAGACTCTTAGGGTTAGGGTTAGGGTTACGGTTAGACTCTTAGGGTTAGAGTTAGGGTTAGGGTTAGACTCTTAGGGTTAGGGTTAGACTCTTAGGGTTAGGGTTGGGGTTAGGGTTAGACTCTTAGGGTTAGGGTTAGACTCTTAGGGTTAGAGTTAGGGTTAGGGTTAGGGTTAGACACTTAGGGTTAGGGTTACGGTGAGGGTTAGAATCTTAGGGTTAGGGTTATATTCAGGGTTAGGGTTAGACTCTTAGGGTTAGGGTTCGGGTTAGGGTTAGACTCTTAGGGTAAGGGTTAGACTTAGGCTCTTAGGGTTAGGGTTAGACTCAGGCTCTTAGGGTTAGGGTTAGACTCAGGCTCTTAGGGTGAGGGTTAGACTCAGGCTCTTAGGGTGAGGGTTAGACTCAGGCTCTTAGGGTTAGGGTTAGAATCAGGCTCTTAGGGTTAGGGTCAGACTCAATACTATATATTTGGGTACTGCAGCCGCCCTTTTGGTGGAGCGCTGCTGCCATCTAGCGAAATATACTTGGGTATTGCAGCCGGCGCTGTTGGTGGAGCGCTGCTGCCATCTAGCGAAATATATTTGGGTACTGCAGCCGGCCCTGTTGGTGGAGCGCTGCTGCCATCTAGCGAAATATAATTGGGTACTGCAGCCGCTCGGTTGGTGGAGCGCTGCTGCCATCTAGCGAAATATACTTGGGTACTGCAGCCGCCCGGTTTGTGGAGCGCTGCTGCCATCTAGCGAAATATATTTGGGTACTGCAGCCGCCCGGTTGGTGGAGCGCTGCTGCCATCTAGCGAAATGTAATGGGGTACTGCAGCCGCCCGGTTGGTGTAGCGCTGCTGCCATCTAGCGAAATATACTTTGGTACTGCAGCCGCCCTGTTGGTGGAGCGCTGCTGCCATCTAGCGAAATATATTTGGGTACTGCAGCCGCCCGGTTGGTGGAGCTCTGCTGCCATCTAGCGAAATATACTTGGGTACTGCAGCCGCCCTTTTGGTGGAGCGCTGCTGCCATCTAGCGAAATGTAATTGGGTACTGCAGCCGCCCGGTTGGTGGAGCGCTGCTGCCATCTAGCGAAATATACTTGGGTACTGCAGCCGGCGCTGTTGGTGGAGCGCTGCTGCCATCTAGCGAAATATACTTGGGTACTGCAGCCGCCCGGTTGGTGGAGCGCTGCTGCCATCTAGCGAAATATATTTGGGTACTGCAGCCGGCCCTGTTGGTGGAGCGCTGCTGCCATCTAGCGAAATATACTTGGGTACTGCAGCCGCCCGGTTGGTGGAGCGCTGCTGCCATCTAGCGAAATATACTTGGGTACTGCAGCCGCCCGGTTGGTGGAGCGCTGCTGCCATCTAGCGAAATATATTTGGGTACTGCAGCCGGCCCTGTTGGTGGAGCGCTGCTGCCATCTAGCGAAATATACTTGGGTACTGCAGCCGCCCTTTTGGTTGAGCGCTGCTGCCATCTAGCGAAATATACTTGGGTATTGCAGCCGGCGCTGTTGGTGGAGCGCTGCTGCCATCTAGCGAAATATATTTGGGTACTGCAGCCGGCCCTGTTGGTGGAGCGCTGCTGCCATCTAGCGAAATATATTTGGGTACTGCAGCCGCCCTTTTGGTGGAGCGCTGCTGCCATCTAGCGAAATATATTTGGGTACTGCAGCCAGCTCTGTTGGTGGAGCTCTGCTGCCATCTAGCGAAATGTAATTGGGTACTGCAGCCGCCCTGTTGGTGGAGCGCTGCTGCCATCTAGCGAAATATACTTGGGTACTGCAGCCGCCCGGTTGGTGGAGCGCTGCTGCCATCTAGCGAAATATACTTGGGTACTGCAGCCGGCCCTGTTGGTGGAGCGCTGCTGCCATCTAGCGAAATATACTTGGGTACTGCAGCCGCCCGGTTGGTGGAGCGCTGCTGCCATCTAGCGAAATATACTTGGGTACTGCAGCCGGCCCTGTTGGTGGAGCGCTGCTGCCATCTAGCGAAATATACTTGGGTACTGCAGCCGCCCGGTTGGTGGAGCGCTGCTGCCATCTAGCGAAATATACTTGGGTACTGCAGCCGGCCCTGTTGGTGGAGCGCTGCTGCCATCTAGCGAAATATACTTGGGTACTGCAGCCGCCCGGTTGGTGGAGCGCTGCTGCCATCTAGCGAAATATACTTGGGTACTGCAGCCGGCGCTGTTGGTGGAGCGCTGCTGCCATCTAGCGAAATATATTTGGGTACTGCAGCCGGCGCTGTTGGTGGAGCGCTGCTGCCATCTAGCGAAATATATTTGGGTACTGCAGCCGGCTCTGTTGGTGGAGCGCTGCTGCCATCTAGCGAAATATATTTGGGTACTGCAGCCGGCTCTGTTTGTGGAGCGCTGCTGCCATCTAGCGAAATATACTTGGGTACTTCAGCCGGGTTTAGGGTTAGGGTTAGGGTTAGACTGTTAGGGTTAGGGTTAGACTCTTAGGGTTAGACTCTTAGGGTTAGACTCTTAGGGTTAGGGTTAGACTCTTACGGTTAGGGTTAGGGTTAGGGTTAGGGTTAGACTCTTAGGGTTAGGGTTAGACTCTTAGGGTTAGGGTTAGGGTTAGGGTTAGGGTTAGACTCTTAGGGTTAGGGTTAGACTCTTAGGGTTAGGGTTAGGGTTAGGGTTAGGGTTAGACTCTTAGGGTTAGGGTTAGACTCTTAGGGTTAGGGTTAGGGTTAGGGTTAGGGTTAGACTCTTAGGGTTAGGGTTAGACTCTTAGGGTTAGGGTTGGGGTTAGGGTTAGACTCTTAGGGTTAGGGTTAGACTCTTAGGGTTAGAGTTAGGGTTAGGGTTAGGGTTAGACACTTAGGGTTAGGGTTACGGTGAGGGTTAGACTCTTAGGTTTAGGGTTATATTCAGGGTTAGGGTTAGACTCTTAGGGTTAGGGTTAGGGTTAGGGTTAGACTCTTAGGGTAAGGGTTAGACTTAGGCTCTTAGGGTTAGGGTTAGACTCAGGCTCTTAGGGTTAGGGTTAGACTCAGGCTCTTAGGGTGAGGGTTAGACTCAGGCTCTTAGGGTGAGGGTTAGACTCAGGCTCTTAGGGTTAGGGTTAGACTCAGGCTCTTAGGGTTAGGGTCAGACTCAGTACTATATATTTGGGTACTGCAGCCGCCCTTTTGGTGGAGCGCTGCTGCCATCTAGCGAAATATACTTGGGTACTGCAGCCGGCGCTCTTGGTGGAGCGCTGCTGCCATCTAGCGAAATATACTTGGGTACTGCAGCCGGCCCTGTTGGTGGAGCGCTGCTGCCATCTAGCGAAATATACTTGGGTACTGCAGCCGCCCGGTTTGTGGAGCGCTGCTGCCATCTAGCGAAATATATTTGGGTACTGCAGCCGGCCCGGTTGGTGGAGCGCTGCTGCCATCTAGCGAAATGTAATTGGGTACTGCAGCCGCCCGGTTGGTGGAGCGCTGCTGCCATCTAGCGAAATATACTTGGGTACTGCAGCCGGCGCTGTTGGTGGAGCGCTGCTGCCATCTAGCGAAATGTAATTGGGTACTGCAGCCGGCCCTGTTGGTGGAGCGCTGCTGCCATCTAGCGAAATATACTTGGGTACTGCAGCCGCCCGGTTGGTGGAGCGCTGCTGCCATCTAGCGAAATATACTTGGGTACTGCAGCCGGCGCTGTTGGTGGAGCGCTGCTGCCATCTAGCGAAATATACTTGGGTACTGCAGCCGCCCTTTTGGTGGAGCGCTGCTGCCATCTAGCGAAATATACTTGGGTACTGCAGCCGGCGCTGTTGGTGGAGCGCTGCTGCCATCTAGCGAAATATATTTGGGTACTGCAGCCGGCGCTGTTGGTGGAGCGCTGCTGCCATCTAGCGAAATATATTTGGGTACTGCAGCCGGCTCTGTTGGTGGAGCGCTGCTGCCATCTAGCGAAATATATTTGGGTACTGCAGCCGGCTCTGTTTGTGGAGCGCTGCTGCCATCTAGCGAAATATACTTGGGTACTTCAGCCGGGTTTAGGGTTAGGGTTAGGGTTAGACTGTTAGGGTTAGGGTTAGACTCTTAGGGTTAGACTCTTAGGGTTAGACTCTTAGGGTTAGGGTTAGACTCTTACGGTTAGGGTTAGGGTTAGGGTTAGGGTTAGACTCTTAGGGTTAGGGTTAGACTCTTAGGGTTAGGGTTAGGGTTAGGGTTAGGGTTAGACTCTTAGGGTTAGGGTTAGACTCTTAGGGTTAGGGTTAGGGTTAGGGTTAGGGTTAGACTCTTAGGGTTAGGGTTAGACTCTTAGGGTTAGGGTTAGGGTTAGGGTTAGGGTTAGACTCTTAGGGTTAGGGTTAGACTCTTAGGGTTAGGGTTGGGGTTAGGGTTAGACTCTTAGGGTTAGGGTTAGACTCTTAGGGTTAGAGTTAGGGTTAGGGTTAGGGTTAGACACTTAGGGTTAGGGTTACGGTGAGGGTTAGACTCTTAGGGTTAGGGTTATATTCAGGGTTAGGGTTAGACTCTTAGGGTTAGGGTTAGGGTTAGGGTTAGACTCTTAGGGTAAGGGTTAGACTTAGGCTCTTAGGGTTAGGGTTAGACTCAGGCTCTTAGGGTGAGGGTTAGACTCAGGCTCTTAGGGTGAGGGTTAGACTCAGGCTCTTAGGGTGAGGGTTAGACTCAGGCTCTTAGGGTTAGGGTTAGACTCAGGCTCTTAGGGTTAGGGTCAGACTCAGTACTATATATTTGGGTACTGCAGCCGCCCTTTTGGTGGAGCGCTGCTGCCATCTAGCGAAATATACTTGGGTACTGCAGCCGGCGCTCTTGGTGGAGCGCTGCTGCCATCTAGCGAAATATACTTGGGTACTGCAGCCGGCCCTGTTGGTGGAGCGCTGCTGCCATCTAGCGAAATATACTTGGGTACTGCAGCCGCCCGGTTTGTGGAGCGCTGCTGCCATCTAGCGAAATATATTTGGGTACTGCAGCCGGCCCGGTTGGTGGAGCGCTGCTGCCATCTAGCGAAATGTAATTGGGTACTGCAGCCGCCCGGTTGGTGGAGCGCTGCTGCCATCTAGCGAAATATACTTGGGTACTGCAGCCGGCGCTGTTGGTGGAGCGCTGCTGCCATCTAGCGAAATGTAATTGGGTACTGCAGCCGGCCCTGTTGGTGGAGCGCTGCTGCCATCTAGCGAAATATACTTGGGTACTGCAGCCGCCCGGTTGGTGGAGCGCTGCTGCCATCTAGCGAAATATACTTGGGTACTGCAGCCGGCGCTGTTGGTGGAGCGCTGCTGCCATCTAGCGAAATATATTTGGGTACTGCAGCCGGCGCTGTTGGTGGAGCGCTGCTGCCATCTAGCGAAATATATTTGGGTACTGCAGCCGCCCGGTTGGTGGAGCGCTGCTGCCATCTAGCGAAATATATTTGGGTACTGCAGCCGGAGCTGTTGGTGGAGCGCTGCTGCCATCTAGCGAAATATATTTGGGTACTGCAGCCGGCTCTGTTGGTGGAGCGCTGCTGCCATCTAGCGAAATATACTTGGGTACTTCAGCCGGGTTTAGGGTTAGGGTTAGGGTTAGACTGTTAGGGTTAGGGTTAGACTTTTAGGGTTAGACTCTTAGGGTTAGACTCTTAGGGTTAGGGTTAGACTCTTACGGTTAGGGTTAGGGTTAGGCTTAGGGTTAGGCTTAGACTCTTAGGGTTAGGGTTAGACTCTTAGGGTTAGGGTTAGGGTTAGAGTTAGGGTTAGACTCTTAGGGTTAGGGTTAGACTCTTAGGGTTAGGGTTAGGGTTAGGGTTAGACTCTTAGGGTTAGGGTTAGACTCTTAGGGTTAGGGTTAGGGTTAGGGTTAGGGTTAGACTCTTAGGGTTAGGGTTAGACTCTTAGGGTTAGGGTTAGGGTTAGGGTTAGGGTTAGACTCTTAGGGTTAGGGTTAGACTCTTAGGGTTAGGGTTAGGGTTAGGGTTAGACTCTTAGGGTTAGGGTTAGGGTTACGGTTAGACTCTTAGGGTTAGAGTTAGGGTTAGGGTTAGACTCTTAGGGTTAGGGTTAGACTCTTAGGGTTAGGGTTGGGGTTAGGGTTAGACTCTTAGGGTTAGGGTTAGACTCTTAGGGTTAGAGTTAGGGTTAGGGTTAGGGTTAGACACTTAGGGTTAGGGTTAGGGTGAGGGTTAGAATCTTAGGGTTAGGGTTATATTCAGGGTTAGGGTTAGACTCTTAGGGTTAGGGTTAGGGTTAGGGTTAGACTCTTAGGGTAAGGGTTAGACTTAGGCTCTTAGGGTTAGGGTTAGACTCAGGCTCTTAGGGTTAGGGTTAGACTCAGGCTCTTAGGGTGAGGGTTAGACTCAGGCTCTTAGGGTGAGGGTTAGACTCAGGCTCTTAGGGTTAGGGTTAGAATCAGGCTCTTAGGGTTAGGGTCAGACTCAGTACTATATATTTGGGTACTGCAGCCGCCCTTTTGGTGGAGCGCTGCTGCCATCTAGCGAAATATACTTGGGTACTGCAGCCGGCCCTGTTGGTGGAGCGCTGCTGCCATCTAGCGAAATATATTTGGGTACTGCAGCCGGCGCTGTTGGTGGAGCGCTGCTGCCATCTAGCGAAATATATTTGGGTACTGCAGCCGCCCTTTCGGTGGAGCGCTGCTGCCATCTAGCGAAATATATTTGGATACTGCAGCCGGCTCTGTTGGTGGAGCTCTGCTGCCATCTAGCGAAATATACTTGGGTACTGCAGCCGCCCTTTTGGTGGAGCGCTGCTGCCATCTAGCGAAATGTAATTGGGTACTGCAGCCGCCCGGTTGGTGGAGCGCTGCTGCCATCTAGCGAAATGTAATTGGGTACTGCAGCCGCCCGGTTGGTGGAGCGCTGCTGCCATCTAGCGAAATATACTTGGGTACTGCAGCCGGCGCTGTTGGTGGAGCGCTGCTGCCATCTAGCGAAATATATTTGGGTACTGCAGCCGGCGCTGTTAATGGAGCGCTGCTGCCATCTAGCGAAATGTAATTGGGTACTGCAGCCGCCCGGTTGGTGTAGCGCTGCTGCCATCTAGCGAAATATACTTGGGTACTGCAGCCGCCCGGTTGGTGGAGCGCTGCTGCCATCTAGCGAAATATATTTGGGTACTGCAGCCGGCCCTGTTGGTGGAGCGCTGCTGCCATCTAGCGAAATATACTTGGGTACTGCAGCCGCCCGGTTGGTGGAGCGCTGCTGCCATCTAGCGAAATATACTTGGGTACTGCAGCCGGCCCTGTTGGTGGAGCGCTGCTGCCATCTAGCGAAATATACTTGGGTACTGCAGCCGCCCGGTTGGTGGAGCGCTGCTGCCATCTAGCGAAATATATTTGGGTACTGCAGCCGGCGCTGTTGGTGGAGCGCTGCTGCCATCTAGCGAAATATATTTGGGTACTGCAGCCGCCCGGTTGGTGGAGCGCTGCTGCCATCTAGCGAAATATATTTGGGTACTGCAGCCGGCGCTGTTGGTGGAGCGCTGCTGCCATCTAGCGAAATATATTTGGGTACTGCAGCCGGCGCTGTTGGTGGAGCGCTGCTGCCATCTAGCGAAATATATTTGGGTACTGCAGCCGGCTCTGTTGGTGGAGCGCTGCTGCCATCTAGCGAAATATACTTGGGTACTTCAGCCGGGTTTAGGGTTAGGGTTAGGGTTAGACTGTTAGGGTTAGGGTTAGACTCTTAGGGTTAGACTCTTAGGGTTAGACTCTTAGGGTTAGGGTTAGGGTTAGGGTTAGGGTTAGGGTTAGACTCTTAGGGTTAGGGTTAGACTCTTAGGGTTAGGGTTAGGGTTAGGGTTAGGGTTAGACTCTTAGGGTTAGGGTTAGACTCTTAGGGTTAGGGTTAGGGTTAGGGTTAGGGTTAGACTCTTAGGGTTAGGGTTAGACTCTTAGGGTTAGGGTTAGGGTTAGGGTTAGGGTTAGACTCTTAGGGTTAGGGTTAGACTCTTAGGGTTAGGGTTAGGGTTAGGGTTAGACTCTTAGGGTTAGGGTTAGGGTTAGGGTTAGGGTTAGACTCTTAGGGTTAGGGTTACGGTTAGACTCTTAGGGTTAGAGTTAGGGTTAGGGTTAGACTCTTAAGGTTAGGGTTAGACTCTTAGGGTTAGGGTTGGGGTTAGGGTTAGACTCTTAGGGTTAGGGTTAGACTCTTAGGGTTAAGGTTAGGGTTAGGGTTAGACACTTAGGGTTAGGGTTAGGGTGAGGGTTAGACTCTTAGGGTTAGGGTTATATTCAGATTAGGGTTAGACTCTTAGGGTTAGGGTTAGGGTTAGGGTTAGACTCTTAGGGTAAGGGTTAGACTTAGGCTCTTAGGGTTAGGGTTAGACTCAGGCTCTTAGGGTT
This sequence comes from Falco punctatus, assembly GCF_963210335.1. Classification (NCBI taxonomy): domain Eukaryota; kingdom Metazoa; phylum Chordata; class Aves; order Falconiformes; family Falconidae; genus Falco; species Falco punctatus. The sequence goes on from NW_027660079.1 coordinate 1,347,463, forward strand.
AGGGTTAGACTCAGGCTCTTAGGGTGAGGGTTAGACTCAGGCTCTTAGGGTTAGGGTTAGACTCAGGCTCTTAGGGTTAGGGTTAGACTCAGGCTCTTAGGGTGAGGGTTAGACTCAGGCTCTTAGGGTTAGGGTTAGACTCAGGCTCTTAGGGTTAGGGTCAGACTCAGTACTATATATTTGGGTACTGCAGCCGCCCTTTTGGTGGAGCGCTGCTGCCATCTAGCGAAATATATTTGGGTACTGCAGCCGCCCGGTTGGTGGAGCGCTGCTGCCATCTAGCGAAATATACTTGGGTACTGCAGCCGCCCGGTTGGTGGAGCGCTGCTGCCATCTAGCGAAATATACTTGGGTACTGCAGCCGGCCCTGTTGGTGGAGCGCTGCTGCCATCTAGCGAAATATATTTGGGTACTGCAGCCGGCGCTGTTGGTGGAGCGCTGCTGCCATCTAGCGAAATATATTTGGGTACTGCAGCCGGCTCTGTTGGTGGAGCGCTGCTGCCATCTAGCGAAATATATTTGGGTACTGCAGCCGGCTCTGTTTGTGGAGCGCTGCTGCCATCTAGCGAAATATACTTGGGTACTTCAGCCGGGTTTAGGGTTAGGGTTAGGGTTAGACTCTTAGGGTTAGGGTTAGGGTTAGGGTTAGGGTTAGACTCTTAGGGTTAGGGTTACGGTTAGACTCTTAGGGTTAGAGTTAGGGTTAGGGTTAGACTCTTAGGGTTAGGGTTAGACTCTTAGGGTTAGGGTTGGGGTTAGGGTTAGACTCTTAGGGTTAGGGTTAGACTCTTAGGGTTAAGGTTAGGGTTAGGGTTAGACACTTAGGGTTAGGGTTAGGGTGAGGGTTAGACTCTTAGGGTTAGGGTTATATTCAGGGTTAGGGTTAGACTCTTAGGGTTAGGGTTAGGGTTAGGGTTAGACTCTTAGGGTAAGGGTTAGACTTAGGCTCTTAGGGTTAGGGTTAGACTCAGGCTCTTAGGGTTAGGGTTAGACTCAGGCTCTTAGGGTGAGGGTTAGACTCAGGCTCTTAGGGTGAGGGTTAGACTCAGGCTCTTAGGGTTAGGGTTAGAATCAGGCTCTTAGGGTTAGGGTCAGACTCAGTACTATATATTTGGGTACTGCAGCCGCCCTTTTGGTGGAGCGCTGCTGCCATCTAGCGAAATATACTTGGGTATTGCAGCCGGCGCTGTTGGTGGAGCGCTGCTGCCATCTAGCGAAATATATTTGGGTACTGCAGCCGGCCCTGTTGGTGGAGCGCTGCTGCCATCTAGCGAAATATAATTGGGTACTGCAGCCGCCCTTTTGGTGGAGCGCTGCTGCCATCTAGCGAAATATACTTGGGTACTGCAGCCGCCCGGTTTGTGGAGCGCTGCTGCCATCTAGCGAAATATATTTGGGTACTGCAGCCGCCCGGTTGGTGGAGCGCTGCTGCCATCTAGCGAAATGTAATGGGGTACTGCAGCCGCCCGGTTGGTGTAGCGCTGCTGCCATCTAGCGAAATATACTTGGGTACTGCAGCCGCCCGGTTGGTGGAGCGCTGCTGCCATCTAGCGAAATATATTTGGGTACTGCAGCCGCCCGGTTGGTGGAGCTCTGCTGCCATCTAGCGAAATATACTTGGGTACTGCAGCCGCCCTTTTGGTGGAGCGCTGCTGCCATCTAGCGAAATGTAATTGGGTACTGCAGCCGCCCGGTTGGTGGAGCGCTGCTGCCATCTAGCGAAATATACTTGGGTACTGCAGCCGGCGCTGTTGGTGGAGCGCTGCTGCCATCTAGCGAAATATACTTGGGTACTGCAGCCGCCCGGTTGGTGGAGCGCTGCTGCCATCTAGCGAAATATATTTGGGTACTGCAGCCGGCCCTGTTGGTGGAGCGCTGCTGCCATCTAGCGAAATATACTTGGGTACTGCAGCCGCCCTTTTGGTGGAGCGCTGCTGCCATCTAGCGAAATATACTTGGGTACTGCAGCCGCCCGGTTGGTGGAGCGCTGCTGCCATCTAGCGAAATATATTTGGGTACTGCAGCCGGCCCTGTTGGTGGAGCGCTGCTGCCATCTAGCGAAATATACTTGGGTACTGCAGCCGCCCTTTTGGTGGAGCGCTGCTGCCATCTAGCGAAATATACTTGGGTATTGCAGCCGGCGCTGTTGGTGGAGCGCTGCTGCCATCTAGCGAAATATATTTGGGTACTGCAGCCGGCCCTGTTGGTGGAGCGCTGCTGCCATCTAGCGAAATATATTTGGGTACTGCAGCCGCCCTTTTGGTGGAGCGCTGCTGCCATCTAGCGAAATATATTTGGGTACTGCAGCCAGCTCTGTTGGTGGAGCTCTGCTGCCATCTAGCGAAATATAATTGGGTACTGCAGCCGGCCTTTTGGTGGAGCGCTGCTGCCATCTAGCGAAATGTAATTGGGTACTGCAGCCGCCCTGTTGGTGGAGCGCTGCTGCCATCTAGCGAAATATACTTGGGTACTGCAGCCGCCCTGTTGGTGGAGCGCTGCTGCCATCTAGCGAAATATACTTGGGTACTGCAGCCGGCGCTGTTGGTGGAGCGCTGCTGCCATCTAGCGAAATATACTTGGGTACTGCAGCCGCCCTTTTGGTGGAGCGCTGCTGCCATCTAGCGAAATATATTTGGGTACTGCAGCCGGTGCTGTTGGTGGAGCGCTGCTGCCATCTAGCGAAATATACTTGGGTACTGCAGCCGCCCGGTTGGTGGAGCGCTGCTGCCATCTAGCGAAATATACTTGGGTACTGCAGCCGGCCCTGTTGGTGGAGCGCTGCTGCCATCTAGCGAAATATACTTGGGTACTGCAGCCGCCCTTTTGGTGGAGCGCTGCTGCCATCTAGCGAAATATACTTGGGTACTGCAGCCGGCCCTGTTGGTGGAGCGCTGCTGCCATCTAGCGAAATATATTTGGGTACTGCAGCCGGCGCTGTTGGTGGAGCGCTGCTGCCATCTAGCGAAATATATTTGGGTACTGCAGCCGGCTCTGTTGGTGGAGCGCTGCTGCCATCTAGCGAAATATATTTGGGTACTGCAGCCGGCTCTGTTTGTGGAGCGCTGCTGCCATCTAGCGAAATATACTTGGGTACTTCAGCCGGGTTTAGGGTTAGGGTTAGACTGTTAGGGTTAGGGTTAGACTCTTAGGGTTAGACTCTTAGGGTTAGACTCTTAGGGTTAGGGTTAGACTCTTACGGTTAGGGTTAGGGTTAGGGTTAGGGTTAGACTCTTAGGGTTAGGGTTAGACTCTTAGGGTTAGGGTTAGGGTTAGGGTTAGGGTTAGACTCTTAGGGTTAGGGTTAGACTCTTAGGGTTAGGGTTAGGGTTAGGGTTAGGGTTAGACTCTTAGGGTTAGGGTTAGACTCTTAGGGTTAGGGTTAGGGTTAGACTCTTAGGGTTAGGGTTAGACTCTTAGGGTTAGGGTTGGGGTTAGGGTTAGACTCTTAGGGTTAGGGTTAGACTCTTAGGGTTAGAGTTAGGGTTAGGGTTAGGGTTAGACACTTAGGGTTAGGGTTACGGTGAGGGTTAGACTCTTAGGGTTAGGGTTATATTCAGGGTTAGGGTTAGACTCTTAGGGTTAGGGTTAGGGTTAGGGTTAGACTCTTAGGGTAAGGGTTAGACTTAGGCTCTTAGGGTTAGGGTTAGACTCAGGCTCTTAGGGTTAGGGTTAGACTCAGGCTCTTAGGGTGAGGGTTAGACTCAGGCTCTTAGGGTGAGGGTTAGACTCAGGCTCTTAGGGTTAGGGTTAGACTCAGGCTCTTAGGGTTAGGGTCAGACTCAGTACTATATATTTGGGTACTGCAGCCGCCCTTTTGGTGGAGCGCTGCTGCCATCTAGCGAAATATACTTGGGTACTGCAGCCGGCGCTGTTGGTGGAGCGCTGCTGCCATCTAGCGAAATATATTTGGGTACTGCAGCCGGCCCTGTTGGTGGAGCGCTGCTGCCATCTAGCGAAATATATTTGGGTACTGCAGCCGCCCTTTTGGTGGAGCGCTGCTGCCATCTAGCGAAATATATTTGGATACTGCAGCCGGCTCTGTTGGTGGAGCTCTGCTGCCATCTAGCGAAATTTACTTGGGTACTGCAGCCGCCCTTTTGGTGGAGCGCTGCTGCCATCTAGCGAAATGTAATTGGGTACTGCAGCCGCCCGGTTGGTGGAGCGCTGCTGCCATCTAGCGAAATGTAATTGGGTACTGCAGCCGCCCGGTTGGTGGAGCGCTGCTGCCATCTAGCGAAATATACTTGGGTACTGCAGCCGCCCGGTTTGTGGAGCGCTGCTGCCATCTAGCGAAATATATTTGGGTACTGCAGCCGGCGCTGTTAATGGAGCGCTGCTGCCATCTAGCGAAATGTAATTGGGTACTGCAGCCGCCCGGTTGGTGGAGCGCTGCTGCCATCTAGCGAAATATACTTGGGTACTGCAGCCGCCCGGTTGGTGGAGCGCTGCTGCCATCTAGCGAAATATATTTGGGTACTGCAGCCGGCCCTGTTGGTGGAGCGCTGCTGCCATCTAGCGAAATATACTTGGGTACTGCAGCCGCCCGGTTGGTGGAGCGCTGCTGCCATCTAGCGAAATATACTTGGGTACTGCAGCCGGCCCTGTTGGTGGAGCGCTGCTGCCATCTAGCGAAATATACTTGGGTACTGCAGCCGCCCGGTTGGTGGAGCGCTGCTGCCATCTAGCGAAATATACTTGGGTACTGCAGCCGGCCCTGTTGGTGGAGCGCTGCTGCCATCTAGCGAAATATACTTGGGTACTGCAGCCGCCCGGTTGGTGGAGCGCTGCTGCCATCTAGCGAAATATATTTGGGTACTGCAGCCGGCGCTGTTGGTGGAGCGCTGCTGCCATCTAGCGAAATATATTTGGGTACTGCAGCCGCCCGGTTGGTGGAGCGCTGCTGCCATCTAGCGAAATATATTTGGGTACTGCAGCCGGCGCTGTTGGTGGAGCGCTGCTGCCATCTAGCGAAATATATTTGGGTACTGCAGCCGGCTCTGTTTGTGGAGCGCTGCTGCCATCTAGCGAAATATACTTGGGTACTTCAGCCGGGTTTAGGGTTAGGGTTAGGGTTAGACTCTTAGGGTTAGGGTTAGGGTTAGGGTTAGGGTTAGACTCTTAGGGTTAGGGTTACGGTTAGACTCTTAGGGTTAGAGTTAGGGTTAGGGTTAGACTCTTAAGGTTAGGGTTAGACTCTTAGGGTTAGGGTTGGGGTTAGGGTTAGACTCTTAGGGTTAGGGTTAGACTCTTAGGGTTAAGGTTAGGGTTAGACACTTAGGGTTAGGGTTAGGGTGAGGGTTAGACTCTTAGGGTTAGGGTTATATTCAGATTAGGGTTAGACTCTTAGGGTTAGGGTTAGGGTTAGGGTTAGACTCTTAGGGTAAGGGTTAGACTCAGGCTCTTAGGGTTAGGGTTAGACTCAGGCTCTTAGGGTGAGGGTTAGACTCAGGCTCTTAGGGTGAGGGTTAGACTCAGGCTCTTAGGGTTAGGGTTAGACTCAGGCTCTTAGGGTTAGGGTTAGAATCAGGCTCTTAGGGTGAGGGTTAGACTCAGGCTCTTAGGGTTAGGGTTAGAATCAGGCTCTTAGGGTTAGGGTCAGACTCAGTACTATATATTTGGGTACTGCAGCCGCCCTTTTGATGGAGCGCTGCTGCCATCTAGCGAAATATACTTGGGTATTGCAGCCGGTGCTGTTGGTGGAGCGCTGCTGCCATCTAGCGAAATATATTTGGGTACTGCAGCCGGCCCTGTTGGTGGAGCGCTGCTGCCATCTAGCGAAATATACTTGGGTACTGCAGCCGGCTCTGTTGGTGGAGCGCTGCTGCCATCTAGCGAAATATATTTGGGTACTGCAGCCGGGTTTAGGGTTAGGGTTAGGGTTAGACTGTTAGGGTTAGGGTTAGGGTTAGGGTTAGACTCTTAGGGTTAGACTCTTAGGGTTAGGGTTAGACTCACTACTATATATTTGGGTAGTGCAGCCACCCTTTTTGTGGAGCGCTGCTGCCATCTAGCGAAATATACTTGAGTACTGCAGCCGGCGCTGTTGGTGGAGCGCTGCTGCCATCTAGCGAAATATACTTTGGTACTGCAGCCGCCCGGTTGGTTGAGCACTGCCGCCGTCTAGCGAAATATACTTGGGTACTGCAGCCGCCCGGTTGGTGGAGCGCTGCTGCCATCTAGCGAAATATATTTGGGTACTGCAGCCGGCGCTGTTGGTGGATCGCTGCTGCCATCTAGCGAAATATATTTGGGTACTGCAGCCGGCGCTGTTGGTGGATCGCTGCTGCCATCTAGCGAAATATATTTGGGTACTGCAGCCGGCCCTTTTTGTGGAGCGCTGCTGCCATCTAGCGAAATATACTTGAGTACTGCAGCCGGCGCTGTTGGTGGAGCGCTGCTGCCATCTAGCGAAATATACTTTGGTACTGCAGCCGCCCGGTTGGTTGAGCACTGCCGCCGTCTAGCGAAATATACTTGGGTACTGCAGCCGCCCTTTTGGTGGAGCGCTGCTGCCATCTAGCGAAATATACTTGGGTACTGCAGCCGGCCCTGTTGGTGGAGCGCTGCTGCCATCTAGCGAAATATATTTGGGTACTGCAGCCGGCGCTGTTGGTGGAGCGCTGCTGCCATCTAGCGAAATATATTTGGGTACTGCAGCCGGCTCTGTTGGTGGAGCGCTGCTGCCATCTAGCGAAATATATTTGGGTACTGCAGCCGGCTCTGTTTGTGGAGCGCTGCTGCCATCTAGCGAAATATACTTGGGTACTTCAGCCGGGTTTAGGGTTAGGGTTAGGGTTAGACTGTTAGGGTTAGGCTTATACTCTTAGGGTTAGACTCTTAGGGTTAGACTCTTAGGGTTAGGGTTAGACTCTTACGGTTAGGGTTAGGGTTAGGGTTAGGGTTAGGGTTAGACTCTTAGGGTTAGGGTTAGACTCTTAGGGTTAGGGTTAGGGTTAGGGTTAGACTCTTAGGGTTAGGGTTAGACTCTTAGGGTTAGGGTTAAGGTTAGGGTTAGGGTTAGACTCTTAGGGTTAGGGTTAGACTCTTAGGGTTAGGGTTAGGGTTAGGGTTAGACTCTTAGGGTTAGGGTTAGGGTTAGGGTTAGGGTTACACTCTTAGGCTTAGGGTTAGGGTTAGGGTTAGACTCTTAGGGTTAGGGTTAGACTTAGGCTCTTAGGGTTAGGGTTAGACTCAGGCTCTTAGGGTTAGGGTTAGACTCAGGCTCTTACGGTTAGGGTTAGACTCAGGCTCTTAGGGTTAGGGTTAGACACACGCTCTTAGGGTTAGGGTCAGATTTAGTACTATATATTTGTGTACTGCAGCCGCCCTTTTGGTGGAACGCTGCTGCCATCTAGCGAAATATACTTGGGTACTGCAGCCGCCCGGTTGGTGGAGCGCTGCTGCCATCTAGCGAAATATACTTGGGTACTGCAGCCGGCCCTGTTGGTGGAGCGCTGCTGCCATCTAGCGAAATATACTTGGGTACTGCAGCCGCCCGGTTGGTGGAGCGCTGCTGCCATCTAGCGAAATATACTTGGGTACTGCAGCCGCCCGGTTGGTGGAGCGCTGCTGCCATCTAGCGAAATATACTTGGGTACTGCAGCCGGCCCTGTTGGTGGAGCGCTGCTGCCATCTAGCGAAATATATTTGGGTACTGCAGCCGGCGCTGTTGGTGGAGCGCTGCTGCCATCTAGCGAAATATATTTGGGTACTGCAGCCGGCTCTGTTGGTGGAGCGCTGCTGCCATCTAGCGAAATATATTTGGGTACTGCAGCCGGCTCTGTTTGTGGAGCGCTGCTGCCATCTAGCGAAATATACTTGGGTACTTCAGCCGGGTTTAGGGTTAGGGTTAGGGTTAGACTGTTAGGGTTAGGCTTAGACTCTTAGGGTTAGACTCTTAGGGTTAGACTCTTAGGGTTAGGGTTAGACTCTTACGGTTAGGGTTAGGGTTAGGGTTAGGGTTAGACTCTTAGGGTTAGGGTTAGACTCTTAGGGTTAGGGTTAGGGTTAGGGTTAGGGTTAGACTCTTAGGGTTAGGGTTAGACTCTTAGGGTTAGGGTTAGGGTTAGACTCTTAGGGTTAGGGTTAGGGTGAGGGTTAGACTCTTAGGGTTAGGGTTATATTCAGGGTTAGGGTTAGACTCTTAGGGTTAGGGTTAGGGTTAGGGTTAGACTCTTAGGGTAAGGGTTAGGGTTAGGCTCTTAGGGTTAGGGTTAGACTCAGGCTCTTAGGGTGAGGGTTAGACTCAGGCTCTTAGGGTTAGGGTTAGACTCAGGCTCTTAGGGTGAGGGTTAGACTCAGGCTCTTAGGGTTAGGGTTAGACTCAGGCTCTTAGGGTTAGGGTCAGACTCAGTACTATATATTTGGGTACTGCAGCCGCCCTTTTGGTGGAGCGCTGCTGCCATCTAGCGAAATATACTTGGGTATTGCAGCCGGCGCTCTTGGTGGAGCGCTGCTGCCATCTAGCGAAATATACTTGGGTACTGCAGCCGGCCCTGTTGGTGGAGCGCTGCTGCCATCTAGCGAAATATACTTGGGTACTGCAGCCGCCCGGTTTGTGGAGCGCTGCTGCCATCTAGCGAAATATATTTGGGTACTGCAGCCGGCCCGGTTGGTGGAGCGCTGCTGCCATCTAGCGAAATGTAATTGGGTACTGCAGCCGCCCGGTTGGTGGAGCGCTGCTGCCATCTAGCGAAATATACTTGGGTACTGCAGCCGCCCGGTTGGTGGAGCGCTGCTGCCATCTAGCGAAATGTAATTGGGTACTGCAGCCGGCCCTGTTGGTGGAGCGCTGCTGCCATCTAGCGAAATATACTTGGGTACTGCAGCCGCCCGGTTGGTGGAGCGCTGCTGCCATCTAGCGAAATATACTTGGGTACTGCAGCCGGCGCTGTTGGTGGAGCGCTGCTGCCATCTAGCGAAATATATTTGGGTACTGCAGCCGGCGCTGTTGGTGGAGCGCTGCTGCCATCTAGCGAAATATATTTGGGTACTGCAGCCGCCCGGTTGGTGGAGCGCTGCTGCCATCTAGCGAAATATATTTGGGTACTGCAGCCGGAGCTGTTGGTGGAGCGCTGCTGCCATCTAGCGAAATATATTTGGGTACTGCAGCCGGCTCTGTTGGTGGAGCGCTGCTGCCATCTAGCGAAATATACTTGGGTACTTCAGCCGGGTTTAGGGTTAGGGTTAGGGTTAGACTGTTAGGGTTAGGGTTAGACTTTTAGGGTTAGACTCTTAGGGTTAGACTCTTAGGGTTAGGGTTAGACTCTTACGGTTAGGGTTAGGGTTAGGCTTAGGGTTAGGCTTAGACTCTTAGGGTTAGGGTTAGACTCTTAGGGTTAGGGTTAGGGTTAGAGTTAGGGTTAGACTCTTAGGGTTAGGGTTAGACTCTTAGGGTTAGGGTTAGGGTTAGGGTTAGACTCTTAGGGTTAGGGTTAGACTCTTAGGGTTAGGGTTAGGGTTAGGGTTAGGGTTAGACTCTTAGGGTTAGGGTTAGACTCTTAGGGTTAGGGTTAGGGTTAGGGTTAGGGTTAGACTCTTAGGGTTAGGGTTAGACTCTTAGGGTTAGGGTTAGGGTTAGGGTTAGACTCTTAGGGTTAGGGTTAGGGTTACGGTTAGACTCTTAGGGTTAGAGTTAGGGTTAGGGTTAGACTCTTAGGGTTAGGGTTAGACTCTTAGGGTTAGGGTTGGGGTTAGGGTTAGACTCTTAGGGTTAGGGTTAGACTCTTAGGGTTAGAGTTAGGGTTAGGGTTAGGGTTAGACACTTAGGGTTAGACTCTTAGGGTTAGGGTTAGACTCTTAGGGTTAGAGTTAGGGTTAGGGTTAGGGTTAGACACTTAGGGTTAGGGTTAGGGTAAGGGTTAGAATCTTAGGGTTAGGGTTATATTCAGGGTTAGGGTTAGACTCTTAGGGTTAGGGTTAGGGTTAGGGTTAGACTCTTAGGGTAAGGGTTAGACTTAGGCTCTTAGGGTTAGGGTTAGACTCAGGCTCTTAGGGTTAGGGTTAGACTCAGGCTCTTAGGGTGAGGGTTAGACTCAGGCTCTTAGGGTGAGGGTTAGACTCAGGCTCTTAGGGTTAGGGTTAGAATCAGGCTCTTAGGGTTAGGGTCAGACTCAATACTATATATTTGGGTACTGCAGCCGCCCTTTTGGTGGAGCGCTGCTGCCATCTAGCGAAATATACTTGGGTATTGCAGCCGGCGCTGTTGGTGGAGCGCTGCTGCCATCTAGCGAAATATATTTGGGTACTGCAGCCGGCCCTGTTGGTGGAGCGCTGCTGCCATCTAGCGAAATATAATTGGGTACTGCAGCCGCCCGGTTGGTGGAGCGCTGCTGCCATCTAGCGAAATATACTTGGGTACTGCAGCCGCCCGGTTTGTGGAGCGCTGCTGCCATCTAGCGAAATATATTTGGGTACTGCAGCCGCCCGGTTGGTGGAGCGCTGCTGCCATCTAGCGAAATGTAATGGGGTACTGCAGCCGCCCGGTTGGTGTAGCGCTGCTGCCATCTAGCGAAATATACTTGGGTACTGCAGCCGCCCTGTTGGTGGAGCGCTGCTGCCATCTAGCGAAATATACTTGGGTACTGCAGCCGCCCGGTTGGTGGAGCTCTGCTGCCATCTAGCGAAATATACTTGGGTACTGCAGCCGCCCTTTTGGTGGAGCGCTGCTGCCATCTAGCGAAATGTAATTGGGTACTGCAGCCGCCCGGTTGGTGGAGCGCTGCTGCCATCTAGCGAAATATACTTGGGTACTGCAGCCGGCGCTGTTGGTGGAGCGCTGCTGCCATCTAGCGAAATATACTTGGGTACTGCAGCCGCCCGGTTGGTGGAGCGCTGCTGCCATCTAGCGAAATATATTTGGGTACTGCAGCCGGCCCTGTTGGTGGAGCGCTGCTGCCATCTAGCGAAATATACTTGGGTACTGCAGCCGCCCTTTTGGTGGAGCGCTGCTGCCATCTAGCGAAATATACTTGGGTACTGCAGCCGCCCGGTTGGTGGAGCGCTGCTGCCATCTAGCGAAATATATTTGGGTACTGCAGCCGGCCCTGTTGGTGGAGCGCTGCTGCCATCTAGCGAAATATACTTGGGTACTGCAGCCGCCCTTTTGGTGGAGCGCTGCTGCCATCTAGCGAAATATACTTGGGTATTGCAGCCGGCGCTGTTGGTGGAGCGCTGCTGCCATCTAGCGAAATATATTTGGGTACTGCAGCCGGCCCTGTTGGTGGAGCGCTGCTGCCATCTAGCGAAATATATTTGGGTACTGCAGCCGGCGCTGTTGGTGGAGCGCTGCTGCCATCTAGCGAAATATATTTGGGTACTGCAGCCGGCTCTGTTGGTGGAGCGCTGCTGCCATCTAGGGAAATATATTTGGGTACTGCAGCCGGCTCTGTTTGTGGAGCGCTGCTGCCATCTAGCGAAATGTAATTGGGTACTGCAGCCGCCCTGTTGGTGGAGCGCTGCTGCCATCTAGCGAAATATACTTGGGTACTGCAGCCGCCCTGTTGGTGGAGCGCTGCTGCCATCTAGCGAAATATACTTGGGTACTGCAGCCGGCCCTGTTGGTGGAGCGCTGCTGCCATCTAGCGAAATATACTTGGGTACTGCAGCCGCCCGGTTGGTGGAGCGCTGCTGCCATCTAGCGAAATATACTTGGGTACTGCAGCCGGCCCTGTTGGTGGAGCGCTGCTGCCATCTAGCGAAATATACTTGGGTACTGCAGCCGCCCGGTTGGTGGAGCGCTGCTGCCATCTAGCGAAATATACTTGGGTACTGCAGCCGGCCCTGTTGGTGGAGCGCTGCTGCCATCTAGCGAAATATACTTGGGTACTGCAGCCGCCCTTTTGGTGGAGCGCTGCTGCCATCTAGCGAAATATACTTGGGTACTGCAGCCGGCGCTGTTGGTGGAGCGCTGCTGCCATCTAGCGAAATATATTTGGGTACTGCAGCCGGCGCTGTTGGTGGAGCGCTGCTGCCATCTAGCGAAATATATTTGGGTACTGCAGCCGGCTCTGTTGGTGGAGCGCTGCTGCCATCTAGCGAAATATATTTGGGTACTGCAGCCGGCTCTGTTTGTGGAGCGCTGCTGCCATCTAGCGAAATATACTTGGGTACTTCAGCCGGGTTTAGGGTTAGGGTTAGACTGTTAGGGTTAGGGTTAGACTCTTAGGGTTAGACTCTTAGGGTTAGACTCTTAGGGTTAGGGTTAGACTCTTACGGTTAGGGTTAGGGTTAGGGTTAGGGTTAGACTCTTAGGGTTAGGGTTAGACTCTTAGGGTTAGGGTTAGGGTTAGGGTTAGGGTTAGACTCTTAGGGTTAGGGTTAGACTCTTAGGGTTAGGGTTAGGGTTAGGGTTAGGGTTAGACTCTTAGGGTTAGGGTTAGACTCTTAGGGTTAGGGTTAGGGTTAGACTCTTAGGGTTAGGGTTAGACTCTTAGGGTTAGGGTTGGGGTTAGGGTTAGACTCTTAGGGTTAGGGTTAGACTCTTAGGGTTAGAGTTAGGGTTAGGGTTAGGGTTAGACACTTAGGGTTAGGGTTACGGTGAGGGTTAGACTCTTAGGGTTAGGGTTATATTCAGGGTTAGGGTTAGACTCTTAGGGTTAGGGTTAGGGTTAGGGTTAGACTCTTAGGGTAAGGGTTAGACTTAGGCTCTTAGGGTTAGGGTTAGACTCAGGCTCTTAGGGTTAGGGTTAGACTCAGGCTCTTAGGGTGAGGGTTAGACTCAGGCTCTTAGGGTGAGGGTTAGACTCAGGCTCTTAGGGTTAGGGTTAGACTCAGGCTCTTAGGGTTAGGGTCAGACTCAGTACTATATATTTGGGTACTGCAGCCGCCCTTTTGGTGGAGCGCTGCTGCCATCTAGCGAAATATACTTGGGTACTGCAGCCGGCGCTGTTGGTGGAGCGCTGCTGCCATCTAGCGAAATATATTTGGGTACTGCAGCCGGCGCTGTTGGTGGAGCGCTGCTGCCATCTAGCGAAATATATTTGGGTACTGCAGCCGCCCTTTTGGTGGAGCGCTGCTGCCATCTAGCGAAATATATTTGGATACTGCAGCCGGCTCTGTTGGTGGAGCTCTGCTGCCATCTAGCGAAATATACTTGGGTACTGCAGCCGCCCTTTTGGTGGAGCGCTGCTGCCATCTAGCGAAATGTAATTGGGTACTGCAGCCGCCCGGTTGGTGGAGCGCTGCTGCCATCTAGCGAAATGTAATTGGGTACTGCAGCCGCCCGGTTGGTGGAGCGCTGCTGCCATCTAGCGAAATATACTTGGGTACTGCAGCCGCCCGGTTTGTGGAGCGCTGCTGCCATCTAGCGAAATATATTTGGGTACTGCAGCCGGCGCTGTTAATGGAGCGCTGCTGCCATCTAGCGAAATGTAATTGGGTACTGCAGCCGCCCGGTTGGTGTAGCGCTGCTGCCATCTAGCGAAATATACTTGGGTACTGCAGCCGCCCGGTTGGTGGAGCGCTGCTGCCATCTAGCGAAATATATTTGGGTACTGCAGCCGGCCCTGTTGGTGGAGCGCTGCTGCCATCTAGCGAAATATACTTGGGTACTGCAGCCGCCCGGTTGGTGGAGCGCTGCTGCCATCTAGCGAAATATACTTGGGTACTGCAGCCGGCCCTGTTGGTGGAGCGCTGCTGCCATCTAGCGAAATATACTTGGGTACTGCAGCCGCCCGGTTGGTGGAGCGCTGCTGCCATCTAGCGAAATATACTTGGGTACTGCAGCCGGCCCTGTTGGTGGAGCGCTGCTGCCATCTAGCGAAATATACTTGGGTACTGCAGCCGCCCGGTTGGTGGAGCGCTGCTGCCATCTAGCGAAATATATTTGGGTACTGCAGCCGGCGCTGTTGGTGGAGCGCTGCTGCCATCTAGCGAAATATATTTGGGTACTGCAGCCGCCCGGTTGGTGGAGCGCTGCTGCCATCTAGCGAAATATATTTGGGTACTGCAGCCGGCTCTGTTGGTGGAGCGCTGCTGCCATCTAGCGAAATATATTTGGGTACTGCAGCCGGCTCTGTTTGTGGAGCGCTGCTGCCATCTAGCGAAATATACTTGGGTACTTCAGCCGGGTTTAGGGTTAGGGTTAGGGTTAGACTCTTAGGGTTAGGGTTAGGGTTAGGGTTAGGGTTAGACTCTTAGGGTTAGGGTTACGGTTAGACTCTTAGGGTTAGAGTTAGGGTTAGGGTTAGACTCTTAAGGTTAGGGTTAGACTCTTAGGGTTAAGGTTAGGGTTAGGGTTAGACACTTAGGGTTAGGGTTAGGGTGAGGGTTAGACTCTTAGGGTTAGGGTTATATTCAGATTAGGGTTAGACTCTTAGGGTTAGGGTTAGGGTTAGGGTTAGACTCTTAGGGTAAGGGTTAGACTCAGGCTCTTAGGGTTAGGGTTAGACTCTTAGGGTTAGGGTTAGGGTTAGGGTTAGGGTTAGACTCTTAGGGTTAGGGTTAGACTCTTAGGGTTAGGGTTAGGGTTACGGTTAGACTCTTAGGGTTAGAGTTAGGGTTAGGGTTAGACTCTTAGGGTTAGGGTTAGACTCTTAGGGTTAGGGTTGGGGTTAGGGTTAGACTCTTAGGGTTAGGGTTAGACTCTTAGGGTTAGAGTTAGGGTTAGGGTTAGGGTTAGACACTTAGGGTTAGGGTTAGGGTAAGGGTTAGAATCTTAGGGTTAGGGTTATATTCAGGGTTAGGGTTAGACTCTTAGGGTTAGGGTTAGGGTTAGGGTTAGACTCTTAGGGTAAGGGTTAGACTTAGGCTCTTAGGGTTAGGGTTAGACTCAGGCTCTTAGGGTTAGGGTTAGACTCAGGCTCTTAGGGTGAGGGTTAGACTCAGGCTCTTAGGGTGAGGGTTAGACTCAGGCTCTTAGGGTTAGGGTTAGAATCAGGCTCTTAGGGTTAGGGTCAGACTCAATACTATATATTTGGGTACTGCAGCCGCCCTTTTGGTGGAGCGCTGCTGCCATCTAGCGAAATATACTTGGGTATTGCAGCCGGCGCTGTTGGTGGAGCGCTGCTGCCATCTAGCGAAATATATTTGGGTACTGCAGCCGGCCCTGTTGGTGGAGCGCTGCTGCCATCTAGCGAAATATAATTGGGTACTGCAGCCGCCCGGTTGGTGGAGCGCTGCTGCCATCTAGCGAAATATACTTGGGTACTGCAGCCGCCCGGTTTGTGGAGCGCTGCTGCCATCTAGCGAAATATATTTGGGTACTGCAGCCGCCCGGTTGGTGGAGCGCTGCTGCCATCTAGCGAAATGTAATGGGGTACTGCAGCCGCCCGGTTGGTGTAGCGCTGCTGCCATCTAGCGAAATATACTTGGGTACTGCAGCCGCCCTGTTGGTGGAGCGCTGCTGCCATCTAGCGAAATATACTTGGGTACTGCAGCCGCCCGGTTGGTGGAGCTCTGCTGCCATCTAGCGAAATATACTTGGGTACTGCAGCCGCCCTTTTGGTGGAGCGCTGCTGCCATCTAGCGAAATGTAATTGGGTACTGCAGCCGCCCGGTTGGTGGAGCGCTGCTGCCATCTAGCGAAATATACTTGGGTACTGCAGCCGGCGCTGTTGGTGGAGCGCTGCTGCCATCTAGCGAAATATACTTGGGTACTGCAGCCGCCCGGTTGGTGGAGCGCTGCTGCCATCTAGCGAAATATATTTGGGTACTGCAGCCGGCCCTGTTGGTGGAGCGCTGCTGCCATCTAGCGAAATATACTTGGGTACTGCAGCCGCCCTTTTGGTGGAGCGCTGCTGCCATCTAGCGAAATATACTTGGGTACTGCAGCCGCCCGGTTGGTGGAGCGCTGCTGCCATCTAGCGAAATATATTTGGGTACTGCAGCCGGCCCTGTTGGTGGAGCGCTGCTGCCATCTAGCGAAATATACTTGGGTACTGCAGCCGCCCTTTTGGTGGAGCGCTGCTGCCATCTAGCGAAATATACTTGGGTATTGCAGCCGGCGCTGTTGGTGGAGCGCTGCTGCCATCTAGCGAAATATATTTGGGTACTGCAGCCGGCCCTGTTGGTGGAGCGCTGCTGCCATCTAGCGAAATATATTTGGGTACTGCAGCCGGCGCTGTTGGTGGAGCGCTGCTGCCATCTAGCGAAATATATTTGGGTACTGCAGCCGGCTCTGTTGGTGGAGCGCTGCTGCCATCTAGGGAAATATATTTGGGTACTGCAGCCGGCTCTGTTTGTGGAGCGCTGCTGCCATCTAGCGAAATGTAATTGGGTACTGCAGCCGCCCTGTTGGTGGAGCGCTGCTGCCATCTAGCGAAATATACTTGGGTACTGCAGCCGCCCTGTTGGTGGAGCGCTGCTGCCATCTAGCGAAATATACTTGGGTACTGCAGCCGGCCCTGTTGGTGGAGCGCTGCTGCCATCTAGCGAAATATACTTGGGTACTGCAGCCGCCCGGTTGGTGGAGCGCTGCTGCCATCTAGCGAAATATACTTGGGTACTGCAGCCGGCCCTGTTGGTGGAGCGCTGCTGCCATCTAGCGAAATATACTTGGGTACTGCAGCCGCCCGGTTGGTGGAGCGCTGCTGCCATCTAGCGAAATATACTTGGGTACTGCAGCCGGCCCTGTTGGTGGAGCGCTGCTGCCATCTAGCGAAATATACTTGGGTACTGCAGCCGCCCTTTTGGTGGAGCGCTGCTGCCATCTAGCGAAATATACTTGGGTACTGCAGCCGGCGCTGTTGGTGGAGCGCTGCTGCCATCTAGCGAAATATATTTGGGTACTGCAGCCGGCGCTGTTGGTGGAGCGCTGCTGCCATCTAGCGAAATATATTTGGGTACTGCAGCCGGCTCTGTTGGTGGAGCGCTGCTGCCATCTAGCGAAATATATTTGGGTACTGCAGCCGGCTCTGTTTGTGGAGCGCTGCTGCCATCTAGCGAAATATACTTGGGTACTTCAGCCGGGTTTAGGGTTAGGGTTAGACTGTTAGGGTTAGGGTTAGACTCTTAGGGTTAGACTCTTAGGGTTAGACTCTTAGGGTTAGGGTTAGACTCTTACGGTTAGGGTTAGGGTTAGGGTTAGGGTTAGACTCTTAGGGTTAGGGTTAGACTCTTAGGGTTAGGGTTAGGGTTAGGGTTAGGGTTAGACTCTTAGGGTTAGGGTTAGACTCTTAGGGTTAGGGTTAGGGTTAGGGTTAGGGTTAGACTCTTAGGGTTAGGGTTAGACTCTTAGGGTTAGGGTTAGGGTTAGACTCTTAGGGTTAGGGTTAGACTCTTAGGGTTAG
Source organism: Falco punctatus (assembly GCF_963210335.1). NCBI lineage: Eukaryota > Metazoa > Chordata > Aves > Falconiformes > Falconidae > Falco > Falco punctatus. Next base: position 1,364,691 of record NW_027660079.1, read on the forward strand.
GGTTGGGGTTAGGGTTAGACTCTTAGGGTTAGGGTTAGACTCTTAGGGTTAGAGTTAGGGTTAGGGTTAGGGTTAGACACTTAGGGTTAGGGTTACGGTGAGGGTTAGACTCTTAGGGTTAGGGTTATATTCAGGGTTAGGGTTAGACTCTTAGGGTTAGGGTTAGGGTTAGGGTTAGACTCTTAGGGTAAGGGTTAGACTTAGGCTCTTAGGGTTAGGGTTAGACTCAGGCTCTTAGGGTTAGGGTTAGACTCAGGCTCTTAGGGTGAGGGTTAGACTCAGGCTCTTAGGGTGAGGGTTAGACTCAGGCTCTTAGGGTTAGGGTTAGACTCAGGCTCTTAGGGTGAGGGTCAGACTCAGTACTATATATTTGGGTACTGCAGCCGCCCTTTTGGTGGAGCGCTGCTGCCATCTAGCGAAATATACTTGGGTACTGCAGCCGGCGCTGTTGGTGGAGCGCTGCTGCCATCTAGCGAAATATATTTGGGTACTGCAGCCGGCGCTGTTGGTGGAGCGCTGCTGCCATCTAGCGAAATATATTTGGGTACTGCAGCCGCCCTTTTGGTGGAGCGCTGCTGCCATCTAGCGAAATATATTTGGATACTGCAGCCGGCTCTGTTGGTGGAGCTCTGCTGCCATCTAGCGAAATATACTTGGGTACTGCAGCCGCCCTTTTGGTGGAGCGCTGCTGCCATCTAGCGAAATGTAATTGGGTACTGCAGCCGCCCGGTTGGTGGAGCGCTGCTGCCATCTAGCGAAATGTAATTGGGTACTGCAGCCGCCCGGTTGGTGGAGCGCTGCTGCCATCTAGCGAAATATACTTGGGTACTGCAGCCGCCCGGTTTGTGGAGCGCTGCTGCCATCTAGCGAAATATATTTGGGTACTGCAGCCGGCGCTGTTAATGGAGCGCTGCTGCCATCTAGCGAAATGTAATTGGGTACTGCAGCCGCCCGGTTGGTGTAGCGCTGCTGCCATCTAGCGAAATATACTTGGGTACTGCAGCCGCCCGGTTGGTGGAGCGCTGCTGCCATCTAGCGAAATATATTTGGGTACTGCAGCCGGCCCTGTTGGTGGAGCGCTGCTGCCATCTAGCGAAATATACTTGGGTACTGCAGCCGCCCGGTTGGTGGAGCGCTGCTGCCATCTAGCGAAATATACTTGGGTACTGCAGCCGGCCCTGTTGGTGGAGCGCTGCTGCCATCTAGCGAAATATACTTGGGTACTGCAGCCGCCCGGTTGGTGGAGCGCTGCTGCCATCTAGCGAAATATACTTGGGTACTGCAGCCGGCCCTGTTGGTGGAGCGCTGCTGCCATCTAGCGAAATATACTTGGGTACTGCAGCCGCCCGGTTGGTGGAGCGCTGCTGCCATCTAGCGAAATATATTTGGGTACTGCAGCCGGCGCTGTTGGTGGAGCGCTGCTGCCATCTAGCGAAATATATTTGGGTACTGCAGCCGCCCGGTTGGTGGAGCGCTGCTGCCATCTAGCGAAATATATTTGGGTACTGCAGCCGGCTCTGTTGGTGGAGCGCTGCTGCCATCTAGCGAAATATATTTGGGTACTGCAGCCGGCTCTGTTTGTGGAGCGCTGCTGCCATCTAGCGAAATATACTTGGGTACTTCAGCCGGGTTTAGGGTTAGGGTTAGGGTTAGACTCTTAGGGTTAGGGTTAGGGTTAGGGTTAGGGTTAGACTCTTAGGGTTAGGGTTACGGTTAGACTCTTAGGGTTAGAGTTAGGGTTAGGGTTAGACTCTTAAGGTTAGGGTTAGACTCTTAGGGTTAAGGTTAGGGTTAGGGTTAGACACTTAGGGTTAGGGTTAGGGTGAGGGTTAGACTCTTAGGGTTAGGGTTATATTCAGATTAGGGTTAGACTCTTAGGGTTAGGGTTAGGGTTAGGGTTAGACTCTTAGGGTAAGGGTTAGACTCAGGCTCTTAGGGTTAGGGTTAGACTCAGGCTCTTAGGGTGAGGGTTAGACTCAGGCTCTTAGGGTGAGGGTTAGACTCAGGCTCTTAGGGTTAGGGTTAGACTCAGGCTCTTAGGGTTAGGGTTAGAATCAGGCTCTTAGGGTGAGGGTTAGACTCAGGCTCTTAGGGTTAGGGTTAGAATCAGGCTCTTAGGGTTAGGGTCAGACTCAGTACTATATATTTGGGTACTGCAGCCGCCCTTTTGATGGAGCGCTGCTGCCATCTAGCGAAATATACTTGGGTATTGCAGCCGGTGCTGTTGGTGGAGCGCTGCTGCCATCTAGCGAAATATATTTGGGTACTGCAGCCGGCGCTGTTGGTGGAGCGCTGCTGCCATCTAGCGAAATATACTTGGGTACTGCAGCCGGCTCTGTTGGTGGAGCGCTGCTGCCATCTAGCGAAATATATTTGGATACTGCAGCCGGCCCTGTTGGTGGAGCTCTGCTGCCATCTAGCGAAATTTACTTGGGTACTGCAGCCGCCCTTTTGGTGGAGCGCTGCTGCCATCTAGCGAAATGTAATTGGGTACTGCAGCCGCCCGGTTGGTGGAGCGCTGCTGCCATCTAGCGAAATATATTTGGGTACTGCAGCCGGCCCTGTTGGTGGAGCTCTGCTGCCATCTAGCGAAATATACTTGGGTACTGCAGCCGGCCGGTTGGTGGAGCGCTGCTGCCATCTAGCGAAATGTAATTGGGTACTGCAGCCGCCCGGTTGGTGGAGCGCTGCTGCCATCTAGCGAAATATACTTGGGTACTGCAGCCGGCGCTGTTGGTGGAGCGCTGCTGCCATCTAGCGAAATGTAATTGGGTACTGCAGCCGCCCGGTTGGTGTAGCGCTGCTGCCATCTAGCGAAATATACTTGGGTACTGCAGCCGCCCGGTTGGTGGAGCGCTGCTGCCATCTAGCGAAATGTAATGGGGTACTGCAGCCGCCCGGTTGGTGTAGCGCTGCTGCCATCTAGCGAAATATACTTGGGTACTGCAGCCGCCCGGTTGGTGGAGCGCTGCTGCCATCTAGCGAAATATACTTGGGTACTGCAGCCGGCCCTGTTGGTGGAGCGCTGCTGCCATCTAGCGAAATATATTTGGGTACTGCAGCCGCCCTTTTGGTGGAGCGCTGCTGCCATCTAGCGAAATATATTTGGGTACTGCAGCCGGCGCTGTTGGTGGAGCGCTGCTGCCATCTAGCGAAATATATTTGGGTACTGCAGCCGGCCCTTTTGGTGGAGCGCTGCTGCCATCTAGCGAAATGTAATTGGGTACTGCAGCCGCCCGGTTGGTGGAGCGCTGCTGCCATCTAGCGAAATATACTTGGGTACTGCAGCCGGCGCTGTTGGTGGAGCGCTGCTGCCATCTAGCGAAATATACTTGGGTACTGCAGCCGCCCGGTTTGTGGAGCGCTGCTGCCATCTAGCGAAATATATTTGGGTACTGCAGCCGGCGCTGTTGGTGGAGCGCTGCTGCCATCTAGCGAAATATACTTGGGTACTGCAGCCGCCCGGTTTGTGGAGCGCTGCTGCCATCTAGCGAAATATATTTGGGTACTGCAGCCGGCGCTGTTAATGGAGCGCTGCTGCCATCTAGCGAAATGTAATTGGGTACTGCAGCCGCCCGGTTGGTGGAGCGCTGCTGCCATCTAGCGAAATATACTTGGGTACTGCAGCCGCCCGGTTGGTGGAGCGCTGCTGCCATCTAGCGAAATATATTTGGGTACTGCAGCCGCCCGGTTGGTGGAGCGCTGCTGCCATCTAGCGAAATATACTTGGGTACTGCAGCCGCCCGGTTGGTGGAGCGCTGCTGCCATCTAGCGAAATATACTTGGGTACTGCAGCCGGCCCTGTTGGTGGAGCGCTGCTGCCATCTAGCGAAATATACTTGGGTACTGCAGCCGCCCGGTTGGTGGAGCGCTGCTGCCATCTAGCGAAATATATTTGGGTACTGCAGCCGGCGCTGTTGGTGGAGTGCTGCTGCCATCTAGCGAAATATATTTGGGTACTGCAGCCGGCGCTGTTGGTGGAGCGCTGCTGCCATCTAGCGAAATATATTTGGGTACTGCAGCCGGCGCTGTTGGTGGAGCGCTGCTGCCATCTAGCGAAATATATTTGGGTACTGCAGCCGGCGCTGTTGGTGGAGCGCTGCTGCCATCTAGCGAAATATATTTTGGTACTGCAGCCGGCTCTGTTGGTGGAGCGCTGCTGCCATCTAGCGAAATATACTTGGGTACTTCAGCCGGGTTTAGGGTTAGGGTTAGGGTTAGACTGTTAGGGTTAGGGTTAGACTCTTAGGGTTAGACTCTTAGGGTTAGACTCTTAGGGTTAGGGTTAGGGTTAGGGTTAGACTCTTAGGGTTAGGGTTAGGGTTAGGCTCTTAGGGTTAGGGTTAGACTCAGGCTCTTAGGGTGAGGGTTAGACTCAGGCTCTTAGGGTTAGGGTTAGACTCAGGCTCTTAGGGTGAGGGTTAGACTCAGGCTCTTAGGGTGAGGGTTGGACTCAGGCTCTTAGGGTTAGGGTTAGACTCAGGCTCTTAGGGTGAGGGTTAGACTCAGGCTCTTAGGGTTAGGGTTAGACTCAGGCTCTTAGGGTTAGGGTCAGACTCAGTACTATATATTTGGGTACTGCAGCCGCCCTTTTGGTGGAGCGCTGCTGCCATCTAGCGAAATATACTTGGGTATTGCAGCCGGCGCTCTTGGTGGAGCGCTGCTGCCATCTAGCGAAATATATTTGGGTACTGCAGCCGGCCCTGTTGGTGGAGCGCTGCTGCCATCTAGCGAAATGTAATTGGGTACTGCAGCCGCCCTTTTGGTGGAGCGCTGCTGCCATCTAGCGAAATATATTTGGATACTGCAGCCGGCCCTGTTGGTGGAGCTCTGCTGCCATCTAGCGAAATTTACTTGGGTACTGCAGCCGCCCTTTTGGTGGAGCGCTGCTGCCATCTAGCGAAATGTAATTGGGTACTGCAGCCGCCCGGTTGGTGGAGCGCTGCTGCCATCTAGCGAAATATATTTGGGTACTGCAGCCGGCCCTGTTGGTGGAGCTCTGCTGCCATCTAGCGAAATATACTTGGGTACTGCAGCCGGCCGGTTGGTGGAGCGCTGCTGCCATCTAGCGAAATGTAATTGGGTACAGCAGCCGCCCGGTTGGTGGAGCGCTGCTGCCATCTAGCGAAATATACTTGGGTACTGCAGCCGGCGCTGTTGGTGGAGCGCTGCTGCCATCTAGCGAAATGTAATTGGGTACTGCAGCCGCCCGGTTGGTGTAGCGCTGCTGCCATCTAGCGAAATATACTTGGGTACTGCAGCCGCCCGGTTGGTGGAGCGCTGCTGCCATCTAGCGAAATGTAATGGGGTACTGCAGCCGCCCGGTTGGTGTAGCGCTGCTGCCATCTAGCGAAATATACTTGGGTACTGCAGCCGCCCGGTTGGTGGAGCGCTGCTGCCATCTAGCGAAATATACTTGGGTACTGCAGCCGGCCCTGTTGGTGGAGCGCTGCTGCCATCTAGCGAAATATATTTGGGTACTGCAGCCGCCCTTTTGGTGGAGCGCTGCTGCCATCTAGCGAAATATATTTGGGTACTGCAGCCGGCCCTGTTGGTGGAGCTCTGCTGCCATCTAGCGAAATATACTTGGGTACTGCAGCCGGCCCTTTTGGTGGAGCGCTGCTGCCATCTAGCGAAATGTAATTGGGTACTGCAGCCGCCCGGTTGGTGGAGCGCTGCTGCCATCTAGCGAAATATACTTGGGTACTGCAGCCGGCGCTGTTGGTGGAGCGCTGCTGCCATCTAGCGAAATATACTTGGGTACTGCAGCCGCCCGGTTTGTGGAGCGCTGCTGCCATCTAGCGAAATATATTTGGGTACTGCAGCCGGCGCTGTTGGTGGAGCGCTGCTGCCATCTAGCGAAATATACTTGGGTACTGCAGCCGCCCGGTTGGTGGAGCGCTGCTGCCATCTAGCGAAATATACTTGGGTACTGCAGCCGCCCGGTTGGTGGAGCGCTGCTGCCATCTAGCGAAATATATTTGGGTACTGCAGCCGGCCCTGTTGGTGGAGCGCTGCTGCCATCTAGCGAAATATACTTGGGTACTGCAGCCGCCCGGTTGGTGGAGCGCTGCTGCCATCTAGCGAAATATACTTGGGTACTGCAGCCGGCCCTGTTGGTGGAGCGCTGCTGCCATCTAGCGAAATATATTTGGGTACTGCAGCCGGCTCTGTTTGTGGAGCGCTGCTGCCATCTAGCGAAATATACTTGGGTACTTCAGCCGGGTTTAGGGTTAGGGTTAGGGTTAGACTGTTAGGGTTAGGGTTAGACTGTTAGGGTTAGACTCTTAGGGTTAGACTCTTAGGGTTAGGGTTAGACTCTTACGGTTAGGGTTAGGGTTAGGGTTAGGGTTAGGGTTAGACTCTTAGGGTTAGGGTTAGACTCTTAGGGTTAGGGTTAGGGTTAGGGTTAGACTCAGGGTTAGGGTTAGACTCTTAGGGTTAGGGTTAGGGTTAGGGTTAGGGTTAGATTCTTAGGGTTAGGGTTAGACTCTTAGGGTTAGGGTTAGGGTTAGGGTTAGACTCTTAGGGTTAGGGTTAGGGTTAGGTTAGGGTTAGACTCTTAGGGTTAGGGTTAGGGTTACGGTTAGACTCTTAGGGTTAGAGTTAGGGTTAGGGTTAGACTCTTAAGGTTAGGGTTAGACTCTTAGGGTTAGGGTTGGGGTTAGGGTTAGACTCTTAGGGTTAGGGTTAGACTCTTAGGGTTAAGGTTAGGGTTAGGGTTAGGGTTAGACACTTAGGGTTAGGGTTAGGGTGAGGGTTAGACTCTTAGGGTTAGGGTTATATTCAGATTAGGGTTAGACTCTTAGGGTTAGGGTTAGGGTTAGACTCTTAGGGTTAGGGTTAGGGTTAGGGTTAGACTCTTAGGGTTAGGGTTAGACTCTTACGGTTAGGGTTAGGGTTAGGGTTAGGGTTAGACTCTTAGGGTTAGGGTTAGACTCTTAGGGTTAGGGTTAGGGTTAGGGTTAGACTCTTAGGGTTAGGGTTAGGGTTACGGTTAGACTCTTAGGGTTAGAGTTAGGGTTAGGGTTAGACTCTTAGGGTTAGGGTTAGACTCTTAGGGTTAGGGTTGGGGTTAGGGTTAGACTCTAAGGGTTAGAGTTAGGGTTAGGGTTAGGGTTAGACACTTAGGGTTAGGGTTAGGGTGAGGGTTAGACTCTTAGGGTTAGGGTTATATTCAGGGTTAGGGTTAGACTCTTAGGGTTAGGGTTAGGGTTAGGGTTAGACTCTTAGGGTAAGGGTTAGACTTAGGCTCTTAGGGTTAGGGTTAGACTCAGGCTCTTAGGGTTAGGGTTAGACTCAGGCTCTTAGGGTGAGGGTTAGACTCAGGCTCTTAGAGTGAGGGTTAGACTCAGGCTCTTAGGGTTAGGGTTAGACTCAGGCTCTTAGGGTTAGGGTCAGACTCAGTACTATATATTTGGGTACTGCAGCCGCCCTTTTGGTGGAGCGCTGCTGCCATCTAGCGAAATATACTTGGGTATTGCAGCCGGCGCTGTTGGTGGAGCGCTGCTGCCATCTAGCGAAATATATTTGGGTACTGCAGCCGGCCCTGTTGGTGGAGCGCTGCTGCCATCTAGCGAAATATATTTGGGTACTGCAGCCGCCCGGTTGGTGGAGCGCTGCTGCCATCTAGCGAAATATACTTGGGTACTGCAGCCGGCCCTGTTGGTGGAGCGCTGCTGCCATCTAGCGAAATATACTTGGGTACTGCAGCCGCCCGGTTTGTGGAGCGCTGCTGCCATCTAGGGAAATATATTTGGGTACTGCAGCCGGCGCTGTTGGTGGAGCGCTGCTGCCATCTAGCGAAATGTAATTGGGTACTGCAGCCGCCCGGTTGGTGTAGCGCTGCTGCCATCTAGCGAAATATACTTGGGTACTGCAGCCGCCCGGTTGGTGGAGCGCTGCTGCCATCTAGCGAAATGTAATGGGGTACTGCAGCCGCCCGGTTGGTGTAGCGCTGCTGCCATCTAGCGAAATATACTTGGGTACTGCAGCCGCCCGGTTGGTGGAGCGCTGCTGCCATCTAGCGAAATATACTTGGGTACTGCAGCCGGCCCTGTTGGTGGAGCGCTGCTGCCATCTAGCGAAATATATTTGGGTACTGCAGCCGCCCTTTTGGTGGAGCGCTGCTGCCATCTAGCGAAATATATTTGGGTACTGCAGCCGGCCCTGTTGGTGGAGCTCTGCTGCCATCTAGCGAAATATACTTGGGTACTGCAGCCGCCCCGTTGGTGGAGCGCTGCTGCCATCTAGCGAAATGTAATTGGGTACTGCAGCCGCCCGGTTGGTGGAGCGCTGCTGCCATCTAGCGAAATATACTTGGGTACTGCAGCCGGCGCTGTTGGTGGAGCGCTGCTGCCATCTAGCGAAATATACTTGGGTACTGCAGCCGCCCGGTTTGTGGAGCGCTGCTGCCATCTAGCGAAATATATTTGGGTACTGCAGCCGGCGCTGTTGGTGGAGCGCTGCTGCCATCTAGCGAAATATACTTGGGTACTGCAGCCGCCCGGTTGGTGGAGCGCTGCTGCCATCTAGCGAAATATACTTGGGTACTGCAGCCGCCCGGTTGGTGGAGCGCTGCTGCCATCTAGCGAAATATATTTGGGTACTGCAGCCTGCCCTGTTGGTGGAGCGCTGCTGCCATCTAGCGAAATATACTTGGGTACTGCAGCCGCCCGGTTGGTGGAGCGCTGCTGCCATCTAGCGAAATATACTTGGGTACTGCAGCCGGCCCTGTTGGTGGAGAGCTGCTGCCATCTAGCGAAATATACTTGGTACTGCAGCCGCCCGGTTGTTGGAGCGCTGCTGCCATCTAGCGAAATATACTTGGGTACTGCAGCCGGCCCTGTTGGTGGAGCGCTGCTGCCATCTAGCGAAATATATTTGGGTACTGCAGCCGGCGCTGTTGGTGGAGCGCTGCTGCCATCTAGCGAAATATATTTGGGTACTGCAGCCGGCGCTGTTGGTGGAGCGCTGCTGCCATCTAGCGAAATATATTTGGGTACTGCAGCCGGCGCTGTTGGTGGAGCGCTGCTGCCATCTAGCGAAATATATTTGGGTACTGCAGCCGGCTCTGTTTGTGGAGCGCTGCTGCCATCTAGCGAAATATACTTGGGTACTTCAGCCGGGTTTAGGGTTAGGGTTAGGGTTAGACTGTTAGGGTTAGGGTTAGACTGTTAGGGTTAGACTCTTAGGGTTAGACTCTTAGGGTTAGGGTTAGACTCTTACGGTTAGGGTTAGGGTTAGGGTTAGGGTTAGGGTTAGACTCTTAGGGTTAGGGTTAGACTCTTAGGGTTAGGGTTAGGGTTAGGGTTAGACTCAGGGTTAGGGTTAGACTCTTAGGGTTAGGGTTAGGGTTAGGGTTAGGGTTAGATTCTTAGGGTTAGGGTTAGACTCTTAGGGTTAGGGTTAGGGTTAGGGTTAGACTCTTAGGGTTAGGGTTAGGGTTAGGTTAGGGTTAGACTCTTAGGGTTAGACTCTTAGGGTTAGGGTTAGACTCTTACGGTTAGGTTTAGGGTTAGGGTTAGACTCTTAAGGTTAGGGTTAGACTCTTAGGGTTAGGGTTGGGGTTAGGGTTAGACTCTTAGGGTTAGGGTTAGACTCTTAGGGTTAAGGTTAGGGTTAGGGTTAGGGTTAGACACTTAGGGTTAGGGTTAGGGTGAGGGTTAGACTCTTAGGGTTAGGGTTATATTCAGATTAGGGTTAGACTCTTAGGGTTAGGGTTAGGGTTAGACTCTTAGGGTTAGGGTTAGGGTTAGGGTTAGACTCTTAGGGTTAGGGTTAGACTCTTACGGTTAGGGTTAGGGTTAGGGTTAGGGTTAGACTCTTAGGGTTAGGGTTAGACTCTTAGGGTTAGGGTTAGACTCTTAGGGTTAGGGTTAGGGTTACGGTTAGACTCTTAGGGTTAGAGTTAGGGTTAGGGTTAGACTCTTAGGGTTAGGGTTAGACTCTTAGGGTTAGGGTTGGGGTTAGGGTTAGACTCTTAGGGTTAGGGTTAGAATCTTAGGGTTAGAGTTAGGGTTAGGGTTAGGGTTAGACACTTAGGGTTAGGGTTAGGGTGAGGGTTAGACTCTTAGGGTTAGGGTTATATTCAGGGTTAGGGTTAGACTCTTAGGGTTACGGTTAGGCTTAGGGTTAGACTCTTAGGGTAAGGGTTAGACTTAGGCTCTTAGGGTTAGGGTTAGACTCAGGCTCTTAGGGTTAGGGTTAGACTCAGGCTCTTAGGGTGAGGGTTAGACTCAGGCTCTTAGGGTGAGGGTTAGACTCAGGCTCTTAGGGTTAGGGTTAGACTCAGGCTCTTAGGGTTAGGGTCAGACTCAGTACTATATATTTGGGTACTGCAGCCGCCCGGTTGGTGGAGCGCTGCTGCCATCTAGCGAAATATACTTGGGTATTGCAGCCGGCGCTGTTGGTGGAGCGCTGCTGCCATCTAGCGAAATATATTTGGGTACTGCAGCCGGCCCTGTTGGTGGAGCGCTGCTGTTATCTAGCGAAATATATTTGGGTACTGCAGCCGCCCTTTTGGTGGAGCGCTGCTGCCATCTAGCGAAATATATTTGGGTACTGCAGCCGGCGCTGTTGGTGGAGCTCTGCTGCCATCTAGCGAAATATACTTGGGTACTGCAGCCGCCCTTTTGGTGGAGCGCTGCTGCCATCTAGCGAAATGTAATTGGGTACTGCAGCCGCCCGGTTGGTGGAGCGCTGCTGCCATCTAGCGAAATGTAATTGGGTACTGCAGCCGCCCGGTTGGTGGAGCGCTGCTGCCATCTAGCGAAATATACTTGGGTACTGCAGCCGCCCGGTTTGTGGAGCGCTGCTGCCATCTAGCGAAATATATTTGGGTACTGCAGCCGGCGCTGTTAATGGAGCGCTGCTGCCATCTAGCGAAATGTAATTGGGTACTGCAGCCGCCCGGTTGGTGTAGCGCTGCTGCCATCTAGCGAAATATACTTGGGTACTGCAGCCGCCCGGTTGGTGGAGCGCTGCTGCCATCTAGCGAAATATATTTGGGTACTGCAGCCGGCCCTGTTGGTGGAGCGCTGCTGCCATCTAGCGAAATATACTTGGGTACTGCAGCCGCCCGGTTGGTGGAGCGCTGCTGCCATCTAGCGAAATATATTTGGGTACTGCAGCCGGCCCTGTTGGTGGAACGCTGCTGCCATCTAGCGAAATATATTTGGGTACTGCAGCCGGCGCTGTTGGTGGAGCGCTGCTGCCATCTAGCGAAATATATTTGGGTACTGCAGCCGGCTCTGTTGGTGGAGCGCTGCTGCCATCTAGCGAAATATACTTGGGTACTTCAGCCGGGTTTAGGGTTAGGGTTAGGGTTAGACTGTTAGGGTTAGGGTTAGACTCTTAGGATTAGACTCTTAGGGTTAGACTCTTACGGTTAGGGTTAGGGTTAGGGTTAGGGTTAGGGTTAGACTCTTAGGGTTAGGGTTAGACTCTTAGGGTTAGGGTTAGGGTTAGGGTTAGGGTTAGACTCTTAGGGTTAGGGTTAGACTCTTAGGGTTAGGGTTAGGGTTAGGGTTAGGGTTAGACTCTTAGGGTTAGGGTTAGACTCTTAGGGTTAGGGTTAGGGTTAGGGTTAGGGTTAGACTCTTAGGGTTAGGGTTAGACTCTTAGGGTTAGGGTTAGGGTTAGGGTTAGACTCTTAGGGTTAGGGTTAGGGTTAGGGTTAGGGTTAGACTCTTAGGGTTAGGGTTACGGTTAGACTCTTAGGGTTAGAGTTAGGGTTAGGGTTAGACTCTTAAGGTTAGGGTTAGACACTTAGGGTTAGGGTTAGGGTGAGGGTTAGACTCTTAGGGTTAGGGTTATATTCAGATTAGGGTTAGACTCTTAGGGTTAGGGTTAGGGTTAGGGTTAGACACTTAGGGTAAGGGTTAGACTCAGGCTCTTAGGGTTAGGGTTAGACTCAGGCTCTTAGGGTGAGGGTTAGACTCAGGCTCTTAGGGTGAGGGTTAGACTCAGGCTCTTAGGGTTAGGGTTAGAATCAGGCTCTTAGGGTTAGGGTCAGACTCAGTACTATATATTTGGGTACTGCAGCCGCCCTTTTGATGGAGCGCTGCTGCCATCTAGCGAAATATACTTGGGTATTGCAGCCGGTGCTGTTGGTGGAGCGCTGCTGCCATCTAGCGAAATATATTTGGGTACTGCAGCCGGCCCTGTTGGTGGAGCGCTGCTGCCATCTAGCGAAATATACTTGGGTACTGCAGCCGGCTCTGTTGGTGGAGCGCTGCTGCCATCTAGCGAAATATATTTGGGTACTGCAGCCGGGTTTAGGGTTAGGGTTAGGGTTAGACTGTTAGGGTTAGGGTTAGGGTTAGGGTTAGACTCTTAGGGTTAGACTCTTAGGGTTAGGGTTAGACTCACTACTATATATTTGGGTAGTGCAGCCACCCTTTTTGTGGAGCGCTGCTGCCATCTAGCGAAATATACTTGAGTACTGCAGCCGGCGCTGTTGGTGGAGCGCTGCTGCCATCTAGCGAAATATACTTTGGTACTGCAGCCGCCCTTTTGGTTGAGCACTGCCGCCGTCTAGCGAAATATACTTGGGTACTGCAGCCGCCCTTTTGGTGGAGCGCTGCTGCCATCTAGCGAAATATATTTGGGTACTGCAGCCGGCGCTGTTGGTGGATCGCTGCTGCCAGCTAGCGAAATATATTTGGGTACTGCAGCCGGCCCTGTTTGTGGAGCGCTGCTGCCATCTAGCGAAATATATTTGGGTACTGCAGCCGGCTCTGTTGGTGGAGCGCTGCTGCCATCTAGCGAAATATACTTGGGTACTTCAGCCGGGTTTAGGGTTAGGGTTAGGGTTAGACTGTTAGGGTTAGGGTTAGGGTTAGGGTTAGACTCTTAGGGTTAGACTCTTAGGGTTAGGGTTAGACTCTTAGTGTTAGGGTTAGGGTTAGGGTTAGACTCTTAGGGTTAGGGTTAGACTCTTAGGGTTAGGGTTAAGGTTAGGGTTAGGGTTAGACTCTTAGGGTTAGGGTTAGACTCTTAGGGTTAGGGTTAGGGTTAGGGTTAGACTCTTAGGGTTAGGGTTAGGGTTAGGGTTACACTCTTAGGCTTAGGGTTAGGGTTAGGGTTTGACTCTTAGGGTTAGGGTTAGACTTAGGCTCTTAGGGTTAGGGTTAGACTCAGGCTCTTAGGGTTAGGGTTAGACTCAGGCTCTTAGGGTTAGGGTTAGACACAGGCTCTTAGGGTTAGGGTCAGATTTAGTACTATATATTTGTGTACTGCAGCCGCCCTTTTGGTGGAACGCTGCTGCCATCTAGCGAAATATACTTGGGTACTGCAGCCGGCCCTGTTGGTGGAGCGCTGCTGCCATCTAGCGAAATATACTTGGGTACTGCAGCCGCCCGGTTGGTGGAGCGCTGCTGCCATCTAGCGAAATATACTTGGGTACTGCAGCCGGCCCTGTTGGTGGAGCGCTGCTGCCATCTAGCGAAATATACTTGGGTACTGCAGCCGCCCGGTTGGTGGAGCGCTGCTGCCATCTAGCGAAATATACTTGGGTACTGCAGCCGCCCGGTTGGTGGAGCGCTGCTGCCATCTAGCGAAATATACTTGGGTACTGCAGCCGGCCCTGTTGGTGGAGCGCTGCTGCCATCTAGCGAAATATACTTGGGTACTGCAGCCGCCCGGTTTGTGGAGCGCTGCTGCCATCTAGCGAAATATACTTGGGTACTGCAGCCGCCCGGTTGGTGGAGTGCTGCTGCCATCTAGCGAAATATACTTGGGTACTGCAGCCGGCGCTGTTGGTGGAGCGCTGCTGCCATCTAGCGAAATATATTTGGGTACTGCAGCCGGCTCTGTTTGTGGAGCGCTGCTGCCATCTAGCGAAATATACTTGGGTACTTCAGCCGGGTTTAGGGTTAGGGTTAGGGTTAGACTGTTAGGGTTAGGGTTAGACTCTTAGGGTTAGACTCTTAGGGTTAGACTCTTAGGGTTAGGGTTAGACTCTTACGGTTAGGGTTAGGGTTAGGGTTAGGGTTAGGGTTAGACTCTTAGGGTTAGGGTTAGACTCTTAGGGTTAGGGTTAGGGTTAGGGTTAGACTCTTAGGGTTAGGGTTAGACTCTTAGGGTTAGGGTTAGGGTTAGGGTTAGGGTTAGATTCTTAGGGTTAGGGTTAGACTCTTAGGGTTAGGGTTAGGGTTAGGGTTAGTCTCTTAGGGTTAGGGTTAGGGTTAGGTTAGGGTTAGACTCTTAGGGTTAGGGTTAGGGTTACGGTTAGACTCTTAGGGTTAGAGTTAGGGTTAGGGTTAGACTCTTAAGTTTAGGGTTAGACTCTTAGGGTTAGGGTGGGGTTAGGGTTAGACTCTTAGGGTTAGGGTTAGACTCTTAGGGTTAAGGTTAGGGTTAGGGTTAGGGTTAGACACTTAGGGTTAGGGTTAGGGTGAGGGTTAGACTCTTAGGGTTAGGGTTATATTCAGATTAGGGTTAGACTCTTAGGGTTAGGGTTAGGGTTAGACTCTTAGGGTTAGGGTTAGGGTTAGGGTTAGACTCTTAGGGTTAGGGTTAGACTCTTACGGTTAGGGTTAGGGTTAGGGTTAGGGTTAGACTCTTAGGGTTAGGGTTAGACTCTTAGGGTTAGGGTTAGACTCTTAGGGTTAGGGTTAGGGTTACGGTTAGACTCTTAGGGTTAGAGTTAGGGTTAGGGTTAGACTCTTAGGGTTAGGGTTAGACTCTTAGGGTTAGGGTTGGGGTTAGGGTTAGACTCTTAGAGTTAGGGTTAGACTCTTACGGTTAGAGTTAGGAGTAGGGTTAGGGTTAGACACTTAGGGTTAGGGTTAGGGTGAGGGTTAGACTCTTAGGGTTAGGGTTATATTCAGGGTTAGGGTTAGACTCTTAGGGTTAGGGTTAGGGTTAGGGTTAGACTCTTAGGGTAAGGGTTAGACTTAGGCTCTTAGGGTTAGGGTTAGACTCAGGCTCTTAGGGTTAGGGTTAGACTCAGGCTCTTAGGGTGAGGGTTAGACTCAGGCTCTTAGGGTGAGGGTTAGACTCAGGCTCTTAGGGTTAGGGTTAGACTCAGGCTCTTAGGGTTAGGGTCAGACTCAGTACTATATATTTGGGTACTGCAGCCGCCCGGTTGGTGGAGCGCTGCTGCCATCTAGCGAAATATACTTGGGTATTGCAGCCGCCCGGTTGGTGGAGCGCTGCTGCCATCTAGCGAAATATATTTGGGTACTGCAGCCGGCCCTGTTGGTGGAGCGCTGCTGTTATCTAGCGAAATATATTTGGGTACTGCAGCCGCCCTTTTGGTGGAGCGCTGCTGCCATCTAGCGAAATATATTTGGGTACTGCAGCCGGCGCTGTTGGTGGAGCTCTGCTGCCATCTAGCGAAATATATTTGGGTACTGCAGCCGGCCCGGTTTGTGGAGCGCTGCTGCCATCTAGCGAAATATATTTGGGTACTGCAGCCGGCGCTGTTAATGGAGCGCTGCTGCCATCTAGCGAAATGTAATTGGGTACTGCAGCCGCCCGGTTGGTGTAGCGCTGCTGCCATCTAGCGAAATATACTTGGGTACTGCAGCCGCCCGGTTGGTGGAGCGCTGCTGCCATCTAGCGAAATATATTTGGGTACTGCAGCCGGCCCTGTTGGTGGAGCGCTGCTGCCATCTAGCGAAATATACTTGGGTACTGCAGCCGCCCGGTTGGTGGAGCGCTGCTGCCATCTAGCGAAATATACTTGGGTACTGCAGCCGGCCCTGTTGGTGGAGCGCTGCTGCCATCTAGCGAAATATACTTGGGTACTGCAGCCGCCCGGTTGGTGGAGCGCTGCTGCCATCTAGCGAAATATACTTGGGTACTGCAGCCGGCCCTGTTGGTGGAGCGCTGCTGCCATCTAGCGAAATATATTTGGGTACTGCAGCCGGCGCTGTTGGTGGAGCGCTGCTGCCATCTAGCGAAATATATTTGGGTACTGCAGCCGGCGCTGTTGGTGGAGCGCTGCTGCCATCTAGCGAAATATATTTGGGTACTGCAGCCGGCGCTGTTGGTGGAGCGCTGCTGCCATCTAGCGAAATATATTTGGGTACTGCAGCCGGCTCTGTTGGTGGAGCGCTGCTGCCATCTAGCGAAATATACTTGGGTACTTCAGCCGGGTTTAGGGTTAGGGTTAGGGTTAGACTGTTAGGGTTAGGGTTAGACTCTTAGGGTTAGACTCTTAGGGTTAGACTCTTAGGGTTAGGGTTAGGGTTAGGGTTAGGGTTAGGGTTAGACTCTTAGGGTTAGGGTTAGACTCTTAGGGTTAGGGTTAGGGTTAGGGTTAGGGTTAGACTCTTAGGGTTAGGGTTAGACTCTTAGGGTTAGGGTTAGGGTTAGGGTTAGGGTTAGACTCTTAGGGTTAGGGTTAGACTCTTAGGGTTAGGGTTAGGGTTAGGGTTAGGGTTAGGGTTAGACTCTTAGGGTTAGGGTTAGACTCTTAGGGTTAGGGTTAGGGTTAGGGTTAGACTCTTAGGGTTAGGGTTAGGGTTAGGGTTAGACTCTTAGGGTTAGGGTTACGGTTAGACTCTTAGGGTTAGAGTTAGGGTTAGGGTTAGACTCTTAAGGTTAGGGTTAGACTCTTAGGGTTAGGGTTGGTGTTAGGGTTAGACTCTTAGGGTTAGGGTTAGACTCTTAGGGTTAAGGTTAGGGTTAGGGTTAGACACTTAGGGTTAGGGTTAGGGTGAGGGTTAGACTCTTAGGGTTAGGGTTATATTCAGATTAGGGTTAGACTCTTAGGGTTAGGGTTAGGGTTAGGGTTAGACTCTTAGGGTAAGGGTTAGACTCAGGCTCTTAGGGTTAGGGTTAGACTCAGGCTCTTAGGGTGAGGGTTAGACTCAGGCTCTTAGGGTGAGGGTTAGACTCAGGCTCTTAGGGTTAGGGTTAGACTCAGGCTCTTAGGGTGAGGGTTAGACTCAGGCTCTTAGGGTTAGGGTTAGAATCAGGCTCTTAGGGTTAGGGTCAGACTCAGTACTATATATTTGGGTACTGCAGCCGCCCTTTTGATGGAGCGCTGCTGCCATCTAGCGAAATATACTTGGGTATTGCAGCCGGTGCTGTTGGTGGAGCGCTGCTGCCATCTAGCGAAATATATTTGGGTACTGCAGCCGGCCCTGTTGGTGGAGCGCTGCTGCCATCTAGCGAAATATACTTGGGTACTGCAGCCGGCTCTGTTGGTGGAGCGCTGCTGCCATCTAGCGAAATATATTTGGGTACTGCAGCGGGGTTTAGGGTTAGGGTTAGGGTTAGACTGTTAGGGTTAGGGTTAGGGTTAGGGTTAGACTCTTAGGGTTAGACTCTTAGGGTTAGGGTTAGACTCACTACTATATATTTGGGTAGTGCAGCCACCCTTTTTGTGGAGCGCTGCTGCCATCTAGCGAAATATACTTTGGTACTGCAGCCGCCCGGTTGGTTGAGCACTGCCGCCGTCTAGCGAAATATACTTGGGTACTGCAGCCGCCCTTTTGGTGGAGCGCTGCTGCCATCTAGCGAAATATATTTGCGTACTGCAGCCGGCGCTGTTGGTGGATCGCTGCTGCCATCTAGCGAAATATATTTGGGTACTGCAGCCGGCCCTGTTTGTGGAGCGCTGCTGCCATCTAGCGAAATATATTTGGGTACTGCAGCCGGCCCTGTTGGTGGAGCGCTGCTGCCATCTAGCGAAATATACTTGGGTACTTCAGCCGGGTTTAGGGTTAGGGTTAGGGTTAGACTGTTAGGGTTAGGGTTAGGGTTAGGGTTAGACTCTTAGGGTTAGACTCTTAGGGTTAGGGTTAGACTCTTACGGTTAGGGTTAGGGTTAGGGTTAGGGTTAGGGTTAGACTCTTAGGGTTAGGGTTAGACTCTTAGGGTTAGGGTTAGGGTTAGGGTTAGACTCTTAGGGTTAGGGTTAGACTCTTAGGGTTAGGGTTAAGGTTAGGGTTAGGGTTAGACTCTTAGGGTTAGGGTTAGACTCTTAGGGTTAGGGTTAGGGTTAGGGTTAGACTCTTAGGGTTAGGGTTAGGGTTAGGGTTAGGGTTACACTCTTAGGGTTAGGGTTAGGGTTAGGGTTAGACTCTTAGGGTTAGGGTTAGACTTAGGCTCTTAGGGTTAGGGTTAGACTCAGGCTCTTAGGGTTAGGGTTAGACTCAGGCTCTTACGGTTAGGGTTAGACTCAGGCTCTTAGGGTTAGGGTTAGACACAGGCTCTTAGGGTTAGGGTCAGATTTAGTACTATATATTTGTGTACTGCAGCCGCCCTTTTGGTGGAACGCTGCTGCCATCTAGCGAAATATACTTGGGTACTGCAGCCGGCCCTGTTGGTGGAGCGCTGCTGCCATCTAGCGAAATATACTTGGGTACTGCAGCCGCCCGGTTGGTGGAGCGCTGCTGCCATCTAGCGAAATATACTTGGGTACTGCAGCCGGCCCTGTTGGTGGAGCGCTGCTGCCATCTAGCGAAATATACTTGGGTACTGCAGCCGCCCGGTTGGTGGAGCGCTGCTGCCATCTAGCGAAATATACTTGGGTACTGCAGCCGCCCGGTTGGTGGAGCGCTGCTGCCATCTAGCGAAATATACTTGGGTACTGCAGCCGGCCCTGTTGGTGGAGCGCTGCTGCCATCTAGCGAAATATATTTGGGTACTGCAGCCGGCGCTGTTGGTGGAGCGCTGCTGCCATCTAGCGAAATATATTTGGGTACTGCAGCCGGCCCTGTTGGTGGAGCGCTGCTGCCATCTAGCGAAATATATTTGGGTACTGCAGTCGGCTCTGTTTGTGGAGCGCTGCTGCCATCTAGCGAAATATACTTGGGTACTTCAGCCGGGTTTAGGGTTAGGGTTAGGGTTAGACTCTTAGGGTTAGGGTTAGGGTTAGGGTTAGGGTTAGACTCTTAGGGTTAGGGTTACGTTTAGACTCTTAGGGTTAGAGTTAGGGTTAGGGTTAGACTCTTAAGGTTAGGGTTAGACTCTTAGGGTTAGGGTTGGGGTTAGGGTTAGACTCTTAGGGTTAGGGTTAGACTCTTAGGGTTAAGGTTAGGGTTAGGGTTAGACACTTAGGGTTAGGGTTAGGGTGAGGGTTAGACTCTTAGGGTTAGGGTTATATTCAGATTAGGGTTAGACTCTTAGGGTTAGGGTTAGGGTTAGGGTTAGACTCTTAGGGTAAGGGTTAGACTCAGGCTCTTAGGGTTAGGGTTAGACTGAGGCTCTTAGGGTGAGGGTTAGACTCAGGCTCTTAGGGTGAGGGTTAGACTCAGGCTCTTAGGGTTAGGGTTAGACTCAGGCTCTTAGGGTGAGGGTTAGACTCAGGCTCTTAGGGTTAGGGTTAGAATCAGGCTCTTAGGGTTAGGGTCAGACTCAGTACTATATATTTGGGTACTGCAGCCGCCCTTTTGATGGAGCGCTGCTGCCATCTAGCGAAATATACTTGGGTATTGCAGCCGGTGCTGTTGGTGGAGCGCTGCTGCCATCTAGCGAAATATATTTGGGTACTGCAGCCGGCCCTGTTGGTGGAGCGCTGCTGCCATCTAGCGAAATATACTTGGGTACTGCAGCCGGCTCTGCTGGTGGAGCGCTGCTGCCATCTAGCGAAATATATTTGGGTACTGCAGCGGGGTTTAGGGTTAGGGTTAGGGTTAGACTGTTAGGGTTAGGGTTAGGGTTAGGGTTAGACTCTTAGGGTTAGACTCTTAGGGTTAGGGTTAGACTCACTACTATATATTTGGGTAGTGCAGCCACCCTTTTTGTGGAGCGCTGCTGCCATCTAGCGAAATATACTTTGGTACTGCAGCCGCCCGGTTGGTTGAGCACTGCCGCCGTCTAGCGAAATATACTTGGGTACTGCAGCCGCCCTTTTGGTGGAGCGCTGCTGCCATCTAGCGAAATATATTTGGGTACTGCAGCCGGCGCTGTTGGTGGATCGCTGCTGCCATCTAGCGAAATATATTTGGGTACTGCAGCCGGCCCTGTTTGTGGAGCGCTGCTGCCATCTAGCGAAATATATTTGGGTACTGCAGCCGGCCCTGTTGGTGGAGCGCTGCTGCCATCTAGCGAAATATACTTGGGTACTTCAGCCGGGTTTAGGGTTAGGGTTAGGGTTAGACTGTTAGGGTTAGGGTTAGGGTTAGGGTTAGACTCTTAGGGTTAGACTCTTAGGGTTAGGGTTAGACTCTTACGGTTAGGGTTAGGGTTAGGGTTAGGGTTAGGGTTAGACTCTTAGGGTTAGGGTTAGACTCTTAGGGTTAGGGTTAGGGTTAGGGTTAGACTCTTAGGGTTAGGGTTAGACTCTTAGGGTTAGGGTTAAGGTTAGGGTTAGGGTTAGACTCTTAGGGTTAGGGTTAGACTCTTAGGGTTAGGGTTAGGGTTAGGGTTAGACTCTTAGGGTTAGGGTTAGGGTTAGGGTTAGGGTTACACTCTTAGGCTTAGGGTTAGGGTTAGGGTTAGACTCTTAGGGTTAGGGTTAGACTTAGGCTCTTAGGGTTAGGGTTAGACTCAGGCTCTTAGGGTTAGGGTTAGACTCAGGCTCTTACGGTTAGGGTTAGACTCAGGCTCTTAGGGTTAGGGTTAGACACAGGCTCTTAGGGTTAGGGTCAGATTTAGTACTATATATTTGTGTACTGCAGCCGCCGTTTTGGTGGAACGCTGCTGCCATCTAGCGAAATATACTTGGGTACTGCAGCCGCCCGGTTGGTGGAGCGCTGCTGCCATCTAGCGAAATATACTTGGGTACTGCAGCCGGCCCTGTTGGTGGAGCGCTGCTGCCATCTAGCGAAATATACTTGGGTACTGCAGCCGCCCGGTTGGTGGAGCGCTGCTGCCATCTAGCGAAATATACTTGGGTACTGCAGCCGCCCGGTTGGTGGAGCGCTGCTGCCATCTAGCGAAATATACTTGGGTACTGCAGCCGGCCCTGTTGGTGGAGCGCTGCTGCCATCTAGCGAAATATATTTGGGTACTGCAGCCGGCGCTGTTGGTGGAGCGCTGCTGCCATCTAGCGAAATATATTTGGGTACTGCAGCCGGCTCTGTTGGTGGAGCGCTGCTGCCATCTAGCGAAATATATTTGGGTACTGCAGCCGGCTCTGTTTGTGGAGCGCTGCTGCCATCTAGCGAAATATACTTGGGTACTTCAGCCGGGTTTAGGGTTAGGGTTAGGGTTAGACTCTTAGGGTTAGGGTTAGGGTTAGGGTTAGGGTTAGACTCTTAGGGTTAGGGTTACGGTTAGACTCTTAGGGTTAGAGTTAGGGTTAGAGTTAGACTCTTAAGGTTAGGGTTAGACTCTTAGGGTTAGGGTTGGGGTTAGGGTTAGACTCTTAGGGTTAGGGTTAGACTCTTAGGGTTAAGGTTAGGGTTAGGGTTAGACACTTAGGGTTAGGGTTAGGGTGAGGGTTAGACTCTTAGGGTTAGGGTTATATTCAGATTAGGGTTAGACTCTTAGGGTTAGGGTTAGGGTTAGGGTTAGACTCTTAGGGTAAGGGTTAGACTCAGGCTCTTAGGGTTAGGGTTAGACTCAGGCTCTTAGGGTGAGGGTTAGACTCAGGCTCTTAGGGTGAGGGTTAGACTCAGGCTCTTAGGGTTAGGGTTAGACTCAGGCTCTTAGGGTTAGGGTTAGAATCAGGCTCTTAGGGTGAGGGTTAGACTCAGGCTCTTAGGGTTAGGGTTAGAATCAGGCTCTTAGGGTTAGGGTCAGACTCAGTACTATATATTTGGGTACTGCAGCCG
The DNA here is from genome assembly GCF_963210335.1 of Falco punctatus. Classification (NCBI taxonomy): domain Eukaryota; kingdom Metazoa; phylum Chordata; class Aves; order Falconiformes; family Falconidae; genus Falco; species Falco punctatus. Next base: position 1,386,371 of record NW_027660079.1, read on the forward strand.
CCCTTTTGATGGAGCGCTGCTGCCATCTAGCGAAATATACTTGGGTATTGCAGCCGGTGCTGTTGGTGGAGCGCTGCTGCCATCTAGCGAAATATATTTGGGTACTGCAGCCGGCCCTGTTGGTGGAGCGCTGCTGCCATCTAGCGAAATATACTTGGGTACTGCAGCCGGCTCTGTTGGTGGAGCGCTGCTGCCATCTAGCGAAATATATTTGGGTACTGCAGCCGGGTTTAGGGTTAGGGTTAGGGTTAGACTGTTAGGGTTAGGGTTAGGGTTAGGGTTAGACTCTTAGGGTTAGACTCTTAGGGTTAGGGTTAGACTCTTACGGTTAGGGTTAGGGTTAGGGTTAGGGTTAGGGTTAGACTCTTAGGGTTAGGGTTAGACTCTTAGGGTTAGGGTTAGGGTTAGGGTTAGACTCTTAGGGTTAGGGTTAGACTCTTAGGGTTAGGGTTAAGGTTAGGGTTAGGGTTAGACTCTTAGGGTTAGGGTTAGACTCTTAGGGTTAGGGTTAGGGTTAGGGTTAGACTCTTAGGGTTAGGGTTAGGGTTAGGGTTAGGGTTACACTCTTAGGCTTAGGGTTAGGGTTAGGGTTAGACTCTTAGGGTTAGGGTTAGACTTAGGCTCTTAGGGTTAGGGTTAGACTCAGGCTCTTAGGGTTAGGGTTAGACTCAGGCTCTTACGGTTAGGGTTAGACTCAGGCTCTTAGGGTTAGGGTTAGACACAGGCTCTTAGGGTTAGGGTCAGATTTAGTACTATATATTTGTGTACTGCAGCCGCCCTTTTGGTGGAACGCTGCTGCCATCTAGCGAAATATACTTGGGTACTGCAGCCGGCCCTGTTGGTGGAGCGCTGCTGCCATCTAGCGAAATATACTTGGGTACTGCAGCCGCCCGGTTGGTGGAGCGCTGCTGCCATCTAGCGAAATATACTTGGGTACTGCAGCCGGCCCTGTTGGTGGAGCGCTGCTGCCATCTAGCGAAATATACTTGGGTACTGCAGCCGCCCGGTTGGTGGAGCGCTGCTGCCATCTAGCGAAATATACTTGGGTACTGCAGCCGCCCGGTTGGTGGAGCGCTGCTGCCATCTAGCGAAATATACTTGGGTACTGCAGCCGGCCCTGTTGGTGGAGCGCTGCTGCCATCTAGCGAAATATATTTGGGTACTGCAGCCGGCGCTGTTGGTGGAGCGCTGCTGCCATCTAGCGAAATATATTTGGGTACTGCAGCCGGCGCTGTTGGTGGAGCGCTGCTGCCATCTAGCGAAATATATTTGGGTACTGCAGCCGGCTCTGTTTGTGGAGCGCTGCTGCCATCTAGCGAAATATACTTGGGTACTTCAGCCGGGTTTAGGGTTAGGGTTAGGGTTAGACTGTTAGGGTTAGGGTTAGACTCTTAGGGTTAGACTCTTAGGGTTAGACTCTTAGGGTTAGGGTTAGACTCTTACGGTTAGGGTTAGGGTTAGGGTTAGGGTTAGACTCTTAGGGTTAGGGTTACGGTTAGACTCTTAGGGTTAGAGTTAGGGTTAGGGTTAGACTCTTAAGGTTAGGGTTAGACTCTTAGGGTTAGGGTTGGGGTTAGGGTTAGACTCTTAGGGTTAGGGTTAGACTCTTAGGGTTAAGGTTAGGGTTAGGGTTAGACACTTAGGGTTAGGGTTAGGGTGAGGGTTAGACTCTTAGGGTTAGGGTTATATTCAGATTAGGGTTAGACTCTTAGGGTTAGGGTTAGGGTTAGGGTTAGACTCTTAGGGTAAGGGTTAGACTCAGGCTCTTAGGGTTAGGGTTAGACTCAGGCTCTTAGGGTGAGGGTTAGACTCAGGCTCTTAGGGTGAGGGTTAGACTCAGGCTCTTAGGGTTAGGGTTAGACTCAGGCTCTTAGGGTGAGGGTTAGACTCAGGCTCTTAGGGTTAGGGTTAGACTCAGGCTCTTAGGGTTAGGGTCAGACTCAGTACTATATATTTGGGTACTGCAGCCGCCCTTTTGATGGAGCGCTGCTGCCATCTAGCGAAATATACTTGGGTACTGCAGCCGGCCCTGTTGGTGGAGCGCTGCTGCCATCTAGCGAAATATACTTGGGTACTGCAGCCGGCTCTGTTGGTGGAGCGCTGCTGCCATCTAGCGAAATATATTTGGGTACTGCAGCGGGGTTTAGGGTTAGGGTTAGGGTTAGACTGTTAGGGTTAGGGTTAGGGTTAGGGTTAGACTCTTAGGGTTAGACTCTTAGGGTTAGGGTTAGACTCACTACTATATATTTGGGTAGTGCAGCCACCCTTTTTGTGGAGCGCTGCTGCCATCTAGCGAAATATACTTTGGTACTGCAGCCGCCCGGTTGGTTGAGCACTGCCGCCGTCTAGCGAAATATACTTGGGTACTGCAGCCGCCCTTTTGGTGGAGCGCTGCTGCCATCTAGCGAAATATATTTGGGTACTGCAGCCGGCGCTGTTGGTGGATCGCTGCTGCCATCTAGCGAAATATATTTGGGTACTGCAGCCGGCCCTGTTTGTGGAGCGCTGCTGCCATCTAGCGAAATATATTTGGGTACTGCAGCCGGCCCTGTTGGTGGAGCGCTGCTGCCATCTAGCGAAATATACTTGGGTACTTCAGCCGGGTTTAGGGTTAGGGTTAGGGTTAGACTGTTAGGGTTAGGGTTAGGGTTAGGGTTAGACTCTTAGGGTTAGACTCTTAGGGTTAGGGTTAGACTCTTACGGTTAGGGTTAGGGTTAGGGTTAGAGTTAGGGTTAGACTCTTAGGGTTAGGGTTAGACTCTTAGGGTTAGGGTTAGGGTTAGGGTTAGGGTTAGACTCTTAGGGTTAGGGTTAGACTCTTAGGGTTAGGGTTAAGGTTAGGGTTAGGGTTAGACTCTTAGGGTTAGGGTTAGACTCTTAGGGTTAGGGTTAGGGTTAGGGTTAGACTCTTAGGGTTAGGGTTAGGGTTAGGGTTAGGGTTACACTCTTAGGCTTAGGGTTAGGGTTAGGGTTAGACTCTTAGGGTTAGGGTTAGACTTAGGCTCTTAGGGTTAGGGTTAGACTCAGGCTCTTAGGGTTAGGGTTAGACTCAGGCTCTTAGGGTGAGGGTTAGACTCAGGCTCTTAGGGTTAGGGTTAGACACAGGCTCTTAGGGTTAGGGTCAGATTTAGTACTATATATTTGTGTACTGCAGCCGCCGTTTTGGTGGAACGCTGCTGCCATCTAGCGAAATATACTTGGGTACTGCAGCCGCCCGGTTGGTGGAGCGCTGCTGCCATCTAGCGAAATATACTTGGGTACTGCAGCCGGCCCTGTTGGTGGAGCGCTGCTGCCATCTAGCGAAATATACTTGGGTACTGCAGCCGCCCGGTTGGTGGAGCGCTGCTGCCATCTAGCGAAATATACTTGGGTACTGCAGCCGCCCGGTTGGTGGAGCGCTGCTGCCATCTAGCGAAATATACTTGGGTACTGCAGCCGGCCCTGTTGGTGGAGCGCTGCTGCCATCTAGCGAAATATATTTGGGTACTGCAGCCGGCGCTGTTGGTGGAGCGCTGCTGCCATCTAGCGAAATATATTTGGGTACTGCAGCCGGCTCTGTTGGTGGAGCGCTGCTGCCATCTAGCGAAATATATTTGGGTACTGCAGCCGGCTCTGTTTGTGGAGCGCTGCTGCCATCTAGCGAAATATACTTGGGTACTTCAGCCGGGTTTAGGGTTAGGGTTAGGGTTAGACTCTTAGGGTTAGGGTTAGGGTTAGGGTTAGGGTTAGACTCTTAGGGTTAGGGTTACGGTTAGACTCTTAGGGTTAGAGTTAGGGTTAGGGTTAGACTCTTAAGGTTAGGGTTAGACTCTTAGGGTTAGGGTTGGGGTTAGGGTTAGACTCTTAGGGTTAGGGTTAGACTCTTAGGGTTAAGGTTAGGGTTAGGGTTAGACACTTAGGGTTAGGGTTAGGGTGAGGGTTAGACTCTTAGGGTTAGGGTTATATTCAGATTAGGGTTAGACTCTTAGGGTTAGGGTTAGGGTTAGGGTTAGACTCTTAGGGTTAGGGTTAGACTCAGGCTCTTAGGGTTAGGGTTAGACTCAGGCTCTTAGGGTGAGGGTTAGACTCAGGCTCTTAGGGTGAGGGTTAGACTCAGGCTCTTAGGGTTAGGGTTAGACTCAGGCTCTTAGGGTTAGGGTTAGAATCAGGCTCTTAGGGTGAGGGTTAGACTCAGGCTCTTAGGGTTAGGGTTAGAATCAGGCTCTTAGGGTTAGGGTCAGACTCAGTACTATATATTTGGGTACTGCAGCCGCCCTTTTGATGGAGCGCTGCTGCCATCTAGCGAAATATACTTGGGTATTGCAGCCGGTGCTGTTGGTGGAGCGCTGCTGCCATCTAGCGAAATATATTTGGGTACTGCAGCCGGCCCTGTTGGTGGAGCGCTGCTGCCATCTAGCGAAATATACTTGGGTACTGCAGCCGGCTCTGTTGGTGGAGCGCTGCTGCCATCTAGCGAAATATATTTGGGTACTGCAGCCGGGTTTAGGGTTAGGGTTAGGGTTAGACTGTTAGGGTTAGGGTTAGACTCTTAGGGTTAGACTCTTAGGGTTAGACTCTTAGGGTTAGGGTTAGACTCTTACGGTTAGGGTTAGGGTTAGGGTTAGGGTTAGGGTTAGACTCTTAGGGTTAGGGTTAGACTCTTAGGGTTAGGGTTAGGGTTAGGGTTAGACTCTTAGGGTTAGGGTTAGACTCTTAGGGTTAGGGTTAAGGTTAGGGTTAGGGTTAGACTCTTAGGGTTAGGGTTAGACTCTTAGGGTTAGGGTTAGGGTTAGGGTTAGACTCTTAGGGTTAGGGTTAGGGTTAGGGTTAGGGTTACACTCTTAGGCTTAGGGTTAGGGTTAGGGTTAGACTCTTAGGGTTAGGGTTAGACTTAGGCTCTTAGGGTTAGGGTTAGACTCAGGCTCTTAGGGTTAGGGTTAGACTCAGGCTCTTACGGTTAGGGTTAGACTCAGGCTCTTAGGGTTAGGGTTAGACACAGGCTCTTAGGGTTAGGGTCAGATTTAGTACTATATATTTGTGTACTGCAGCCGCCCTTTTGGTGGAACGCTGCTGCCATCTAGCGAAATATACTTGGGTACTGCAGCCGGCCCTGTTGGTGGAGCGCTGCTGCCATCTAGCGAAATATACTTGGGTACTGCAGCCGCCCGGTTGGTGGAGCGCTGCTGCCATCTAGCGAAATATACTTGGGTACTGCAGCCGCCCGGTTGGTGGAGCGCTGCTGCCATCTAGCGAAATATACTTGGGTACTGCAGCCGGCCCTGTTGGTGGAGCGCTGCTGCCATCTAGCGAAATATATTTGGGTACTGCAGCCGGCGCTGTTGGTGGAGCGCTGCTGCCATCTAGCGAAATATATTTGGGTACTGCAGCCGGCGCTGTTGGTGGAGCGCTGCTGCCATCTAGCGAAATATATTTGGGTACTGCAGCCGGCTCTGTTTGTGGAGCGCTGCTGCCATCTAGCGAAATATACTTGGGTACTTCAGCCGGGTTTAGGGTTAGGGTTAGGGTTAGACTGTTAGGGTTAGGGTTAGACTCTTAGGGTTAGACTCTTAGGGTTAGACTCTTAGGGTTAGGGTTAGACTCTTACGGTTAGGGTTAGGGTTAGGGTTAGGGTTAGACTCTTAGGGTTAGGGTTAGACTCTTAGGGTTAGGGTTAGGGTTAGGGTTAGACTCTTAGGGTTAGGGTTAGACTCTTAGGGTTAGGGTTAGGGTTAGACTCTTAGGGTTAGGGTTAGGGTGAGGGTTAGACTCTTAGGGTTAGGGTTATATTCAGGGTTAGGGTTAGACTCTTAGGGTTAGGGTTAGGGTTAGGGTTAGACTCTTAGGGTTAGGGTTAGGGTTAGGCTCTTAGGGTTAGGGTTAGACTCAGGCTCTTAGGGTGAGGGTTAGACTCAGGCTCTTAGGGTTAGGGTTAGACTCAGGCTCTTAGGGTGAGGGTTAGACTCAGGCTCTTAGGGTTAGGGTTAGACTCAGGCTCTTAGGGTGAGGGTCAGACTCAGTACTATATATTTGGGTACTGCAGCCGCCCTTTTGGTGGAGCGCTGCTGCCATCTAGCGAAATATACTTGGGTATTGCAGCCGGCGCTCTTGGTGGAGCGCTGCTGCCATCTAGCGAAATATACTTGGGTACTGCAGCCGGCCCTGTTGGTGGAGCGCTGCTGCCATCTAGCGAAATATACTTGGGTACTGCAGCCGCCCGGTTTGTGGAGCGCTGCTGCCATCTAGCGAAATATATTTGGGTACTGCAGCCGCCCGGTTGGTGGAGCGCTGCTGCCATCTAGCGAAATATATTTGGGTACTGCAGCCGCCCGGTTGGTGGAGCGCTGCTGCCATCTAGCGAAATATACTTGGGTACTGCAGCCGCCCGGTTGGTGGAGCGCTGCTGCCATCTAGCGAAATATAATTGGGTACTGCAGCCGCCCTTTTGGTGGAGCGCTGCTGCCATCTAGCGAAATATACTTGGGTACTGCAGCCGCCCGGTTTGTGGAGCGCTGCTGCCATCTAGCGAAATATATTTGGGTACTGCAGCCGCCCGGTTGGTGGAGCGCTGCTGCCATCTAGCGAAATGTAATGGGGTACTGCAGCCGCCCGGTTGGTGTAGCGCTGCTGCCATCTAGCGAAATATACTTGGGTACTGCAGCCGCCCGGTTGGTGGAGCGCTGCTGCCATCTAGCGAAATATACTTGGGTACTGCAGCCGCCCGGTTGGTGGAGCGCTGCTGCCATCTAGCGAAATATACTTGGGTACTGCAGCCGGCCCTGTTGGTGGAGCGCTGCTGCCATCTAGCGAAATATATTTGGGTACTGCAGCCGGCGCTGTTGGTGGAGCGCTGCTGCCATCTAGCGAAATATATTTGGGTACTGCAGCCGGCGCTGTTGGTGGAGCGCTGCTGCCATCTAGCGAAATATATTTGGGTACTGCAGCCGGCTCTGTTTGTGGAGCGCTGCTGCCATCTAGCGAAATATACTTGGGTACTTCAGCCGGGTTTAGGGTTAGGGTTAGGGTTAGACTGTTAGGGTTAGGGTTAGACTCTTAGGGTTAGACTCTTAGGGTTAGACTCTTAGGGTTAGGGTTAGACTCTTACGGTTAGGGTTAGGGTTAGGGTTAGGGTTAGACTCTTAGGGTTAGGGTTAGACTCTTAGGGTTAGGGTTAGGGTTAGGGTTAGGGTTAGACTCTTAGGGTTAGGGTTAGACTCTTAGGGTTAGGGTTAGGGTTAGACTCTTAGGGTTAGGGTTAGGGTGAGGGTTAGACTCTTAGGGTTAGGGTTATATTCAGGGTTAGGGTTAGACTCTTAGGGTTAGGGTTAGGGTTAGGGTTAGACTCTTAGGGTTAGGGTTAGGGTTAGGCTCTTAGGGTTAGGGTTAGACTCAGGCTCTTAGGGTGAGGGTTAGACTCAGGCTCTTAGGGTTAGGGTTAGACTCAGGCTCTTAGGGTGAGGGTTAGACTCAGGCTCTTAGGGTTAGGGTTAGACTCAGGCTCTTAGGGTGAGGGTCAGACTCAGTACTATATATTTGGGTACTGCAGCCGCCCTTTTGGTGGAGCGCTGCTGCCATCTAGCGAAATATACTTGGGTATTGCAGCCGGCGCTCTTGGTGGAGCGCTGCTGCCATCTAGCGAAATATACTTGGGTACTGCAGCCGGCCCTGTTGGTGGAGCGCTGCTGCCATCTAGCGAAATATACTTGGGTACTGCAGCCGCCCGGTTTGTGGAGCGCTGCTGCCATCTAGCGAAATATATTTGGGTACTGCAGCCGCCCGGTTGGTGGAGCGCTGCTGCCATCTAGCGAAATATATTTGGGTACTGCAGCCGCCCGGTTGGTGGAGCGCTGCTGCCATCTAGCGAAATATACTTGGGTACTTCAGCCGGCCGGTTGGTGGAGCGCTGCTGCCATCTAGCGAAATATAATTGGGTACTGCAGCCGCCCTTTTGGTGGAGCGCTGCTGCCATCTAGCGAAATATACTTGGGTACTGCAGCCGCCCGGTTTGTGGAGCGCTGCTGCCATCTAGCGAAATATATTTGGGTACTGCAGCCGCCCGGTTGGTGGAGCGCTGCTGCCATCTAGCGAAATGTAATGGGGTACTGCAGCCGCCCGGTTGGTGTAGCGCTGCTGCCATCTAGCGAAATATACTTGGGTACTGCAGCCGCCCTTTTGGTGGAGCGCTGCTGCCATCTAGCGAAATATATTTGGGTACTGCAGCCGCCCGGTTGGTGGAGCTCTGCTGCCATCTAGCGAAATATAATTGGGTACTGCAGCCGCCCTTTTGGTGGAGCGCTGCTGCCATCTAGCGAAATGTAATTGGGTACTGCAGCCGCCCGGTTGGTGGAGCGCTGCTGCCATCTAGCGAAATATACTTGGGTACTGCAGCCGGCGCTGTTGGTGGAGCGCTGCTGCCATCTAGCGAAATATACTTGGGTACTGCAGCCGGCCCTGTTGGTGGAGCGCTGCTGCCATCTAGCGAAATATACTTGGGTACTGCAGCCGCCCGGTTGGTGGAGCGCTGCTGCCATCTAGCGAAATATACTTGGGTACTGCAGCCGGCCCTGTTGGTGGAGCGCTGCTGCCATCTAGCGAAATATATTTGGGTACTGCAGCCGCCCGGTTGGTGGAGCGCTGCTGCCATCTAGCGAAATATATTTGGGTACTGCAGCCGGCGCTGTTGGTGGAGCGCTGCTGCCATCTAGCGAAATATATTTGGGTACTGCAGCCGGCGCTGTTGGTGGAGCGCTGCTGCCATCTAGCGAAATATATTTGGGTACTGCAGCCGCCCTTTTGGTGGAGCGCTGCTGCCATCTAGCGAAATATATTTGGGTACTGCAGCCGGCGCTGTTGGTGGAGCGCTGCTGCCATCTAGCGAAATATATTTGGGTACTGCAGCCGGCGCTGTTGGTGGAGCGCTGCTGCCATCTAGCGAAATATATTTGGGTACTGCAGCCGCCCTTTTGGTGGAGCGCTGCTGCCATCTAGCGAAATATATTTGGATACTGCAGCCGGCTCTGTTGGTGGAGCGCTGCTGCCATCTAGCGAAATATATTTGGGTACTGCAGCCGGCGCTTTTGGTGGAGCGCTGCTGCCATCTAGCGAAATATATTTGGGTACTGCAGCCGGCTCTGTTGGTGGAGCGCTGCTGCCATCTAGCGAAATATATTTGGGTACTGCAGCCGGCTCTGTTTGTGGAGCGCTGCTGCCATCTAGCGAAATATACTTGGGTACTTCAGCCGGGTTTAGGGTTAGGGTTAGGGTTAGACTGTTAGGGTTAGGGTTAGACTCTTAGGGTTAGACTCTTAGGGTTAGACTCTTAGGGTTAGGGTTAGACTCTTACGGTTAGGGTTAGGGTTAGGGTTAGGGTTAGACTCTTAGGGTTAGGGTTAGACTTAGGCTCTTAGGGTTAGGGTTAGACTCAGGCTCTTAGGGTTAGGGTTAGACTCAGGCTCTTAGGGTGAGGGTTAGACTCAGGCTCTTAGGGTGAGGGTTAGACTCAGGCTCTTAGGGTTAGGGTTAGACTCAGGCTCTTAGGGTTAGGGTCAGACTCAGTACTATATATTTGGGTACTGCAGCCGCCCTTTTGGTGGAGCGCTGCTGCCATCTAGCGAAATATATTTGGATACTGCAGCCGGCTCTGTTGGTGGAGCTCTGCTGCCATCTAGCGAAATATACTTGGGTACTGCAGCCGCCCTTTTGGTGGAGCGCTGCTGCCATCTAGCGAAATGTAATTGGGTACTGCAGCCGCCCGGTTGGTGGAGCGCTGCTGCCATCTAGCGAAATGTAATTGGGTACTGCAGCCGCCCGGTTGGTGGAGCGCTGCTGCCATCTAGCGAAATATACTTGGGTACTGCAGCCGCCCGGTTTGTGGAGCGCTGCTGCCATCTAGCGAAATATATTTGGGTACTGCAGCCGGCGCTGTTAATGGAGCGCTGCTGCCATCTAGCGAAATGTAATGGGGTACTGCAGCCGCCCGGTTGGTGTAGCGCTGCTGCCATCTAGCGAAATATACTTGGGTACTGCAGCCGCCCGGTTGGTGGAGCGCTGCTGCCATCTAGCGAAATATATTTGGGTACTGCAGCCGGCCCGGTTGGTGGAGCGCTGCTGCCATCTAGCGAAATATACTTGGGTACTGCAGCCGCCCGGTTGGTGGAGCGCTGCTGCCATCTAGCGAAATATACTTGGGTACTGCAGCCGGCCCTGTTGGTGGAGCGCTGCTGCCATCTAGCGAAATATACTTGGGTACTGCAGCCGCCCGGTTGGTGGAGCGCTGCTGCCATCTAGCGAAATATACTTGGGTACTGCAGCCGGCGCTGTTGGTGGAGCGCTGCTGCCATCTAGCGAAATATATTTGGGTACTGCAGCCGCCCGGTTGGTGGAGCGCTGCTGCCATCTAGCGAAATATATTTGGGTACTGCAGCCGGCGCTGTTGGTGGAGCGCTGCTGCCATCTAGCGAAATATATTTGGGTACTGCAGCCGGCGCTGTTGGTGGAGCGCTGCTGCCATCTAGCGAAATATATTTGGGTACTGCAGCCGGCTCTGTTGGTGGAGCGCTGCTGCCATCTAGCGAAATATACTTGGGTACTTCAGCCGGGTTTAGGGTTAGGGTTAGGGTTAGACTGTTAGGGTTATGGTTAGACTCTTAGGGTTAGACTCTTAGGGTTAGACTCTTAGGGTTAGGGTTAGGGTTAGGGTTAGGGTTAGGGTTAGACTCTTAGGGTTAGGGTTAGACTCTTAGGGTTAGGGTTAGGGTTAGGGTTAGGGTTAGACTCTTAGGGTTAGGGTTAGACTCTTAGGGTTAGGGTTAGGGTTAGGGTTAGGGTTAGACTCTTAGGGTTAGGGTTAGACTCTTAGGGTTAGGGTTAGGGTTAGGGTTAGGGTTAGACTCTTAGGGTTAGGGTTAGACTCTTAGGGTTAGGGTTAGGGTTAGGGTTAGACTCTTAGGGTTAGGGTTAGGGTTAGGGTTAGGGTTAGACTCTTAGGGTTAGGGTTACGGTTAGACTCTTAGGGTTAGAGTTAGGGTTAGGGTTAGACTCTTAAGGTTAGGGTTAGACTCTTAGGGTTAGGGTTGGGGTTAGGGTTAGACTCTTAGGGTTAGGGTTAGACTCTTAGGGTTAAGGTTAGGGTTAGGGTTAGACACTTAGGGTTAGGGTTAGGGTGAGGGTTAGACTCTTAGGGTTAGGGTTATATTCAGATTAGGGTTAGACTCTTAGGGTTAGGGTTAGGGTTAGGGTTAGACTCTTAGGGTAAGGGTTAGACTTAGGCTCTTAGGGTTAGGGTTAGACTCAGGCTCTTAGGGTTAGGGTTAGACTCAGGCTCTTAGGGTGAGGGTTAGACTCAGGCTCTTAGGGTTAGGGTTAGACTCAGGCTCTTAGGGTTAGGGTTAGACTCAGGCTCTTAGGGTGAGGGTTAGACTCAGGCTCTTAGGGTTAGGGTTAGACTCAGGCTCTTAGGGTTAGGGTCAGACTCAGTACTATATATTTGGGTACTGCAGCCGCCCTTTTGGTGGAGCGCTGCTGCCATCTAGCGAAATATACTTGGGTACTGCAGCCGCCCGGTTGGTGGAGCGCTGCTGCCATCTAGCGAAATATACTTGGGTACTGCAGCCGCCCGGTTGGTGGAGCGCTGCTGCCATCTAGCGAAATATACTTGGGTACTGCAGCCGGCCCTGTTGGTGGAGCGCTGCTGCCATCTAGCGAAATATATTTGGGTACTGCAGCCGGCGCTGTTGGTGGAGCGCTGCTGCCATCTAGCGAAATATATTTGGGTACTGCAGCCGGCTCTGTTGGTGGAGCGCTGCTGCCATCTAGCGAAATATATTTGGGTACTGCAGCCGGTCTGTTTGTGGAGCGCTGCTGCCATCTAGCGAAATATACTTGGGTACTTCAGCCGGGTTTAGGGTTAGGGTTAGGGTTAGACTCTTAGGGTTAGGGTTAGGGTTAGGGTTAGGGTTAGACTCTTAGGGTTAGGGTTACGGTTAGACTCTTAGGGTTAGAGTTAGGGTTAGGGTTAGACTCTTAAGGTTAGGGTTAGACTCTTAGGGTTAGGGTTGGGGTTAGGGTTAGACTCTTAGGGTTAGGGTTAGACTCTTAGGGTTAAGGTTAGGGTTAGGGTTAGACACTTAGGGTTAGGGTTAGGGTGAGGGTTAGACTCTTAGGGTTAGGGTTATATTCAGATTAGGGTTAGACTCTTAGGGTTAGGGTTATGGTTAGGGTTAGACTCTTAGGGTAAGGGTTAGACTCAGGCTCTTAGGGTTAGGGTTAGACTCAGGCTCTTAGGGTGAGGGTTAGACTCAGGCTCTTAGGGTGAGGGTTAGACTCAGGCTCTTAGGGTTAGGGTTAGACTCAGGCTCTTAGGGTTAGGGTTAGAATCAGGGTCTTAGGGTGAGGGTTAGACTCAGGCTCTTAGGGTTAGGGTTAGAATCAGGCTCTTAGGGTTAGGGTCAGACTCAGTACTATATATTTGGGTACTGCAGCCGCCCTTTTGATGGAGCGCTGCTGCCATCTAGCGAAATATACTTGGGTATTGCAGCCGGTGCTGTTGGTGGAGCGCTGCTGCCATCTAGCGAAATATATTTGGGTACTGCAGCCGGCCCTGTTGGTGGAGCGCTGCTGCCATCTAGCGAAATATACTTGGGTACTGCAGCCGGCTCTGTTGGTGGAGCGCTGCTGCCATCTAGCGAAATATATTTGGGTACTGCAGCGGGGTTTAGGGTTAGGGTTAGGGTTAGACTGTTAGGGTTAGGGTTAGGGTTAGGGTTAGACTCTTAGGGTTAGACTCTTAGGGTTAGGGTTAGACTCACTACTATATATTTGGGTAGTGCAGCCACCCTTTTTGTGGAGCGCTGCTGCCATCTAGCGAAATATACTTGAGTACTGCAGCCGGCGCTGTTGGTGGAGCGCTGCTGCCATCTAGCGAAATATACTTTGGTACTGCAGCCGCCCGGTTGGTTGAGCACTGCCGCCGTCTAGCGAAATATACTTGGGTACTGCAGCCGCCCTTTTGGTGGAGCGCTGCTGCCATCTAGCGAAATATATTTGGGTACTGCAGCCGGCGCTGTTGGTGGATCGCTGCTGCCATCTAGCGAAATATATTTGGGTACTGCAGCCGGCGCTGTTGGTGGATCGCTGCTGCCATCTAGCGAAATATATTTGGGTACTGCAGCCGGCCCTTTTTGTGGAGCGCTGCTGCCATCTAGCGAAATATACTTGAGTACTGCAGCCGGCGCTGTTGGTGGAGCGCTGCTGCCATCTAGCGAAATATACTTTGGTACTGCAGCCGCCCGGTTGGTTGAGCACTGCCGCCGTCTAGCGAAATATACTTGGGTACTGCAGCCGCCCTTTTGGTGGAGCGCTGCTGCCATCTAGCGAAATATACTTGGGTACTGCAGCCGGCCCTGTTGGTGGAGCGCTGCTGCCATCTAGCGAAATATATTTGGGTACTGCAGCCGGCGCTGTTGGTGGAGCGCTGCTGCCATCTAGCGAAATATATTTGGGTACTGCAGCCGGCTCTGTTGGTGGAGCGCTGCTGCCATCTAGCGAAATATATTTGGGTACTGCAGCCGGCTCTGTTTGTGGAGCGCTGCTGCCATCTAGCGAAATATACTTGGGTACTTCAGCCGGGTTTAGGGTTAGGGTTAGGGTTAGACTGTTAGGGTTAGGCTTAGACTCTTAGGGTTAGACTCTTAGGGTTAGACTCTTAGGGTTAGGGTTAGACTCTTACGGTTAGGGTTAGGGTTAGGGTTAGGGTTAGGGTTAGACTCTTAGGGTTAGGGTTAGACTCTTAGGGTTAGGGTTAGGGTTAGGGTTAGACTCTTAGGGTTAGGGTTAGACTCTTAGGGTTAGGGTTAAGGTTAGGGTTAGGGTTAGACTCTTAGGGTTAGGGTTAGACTCTTAGGGTTAGGGTTAGGGTTAGGCTTAGACTCTTAGGGTTAGGGTTAGGGTTAGGGTTAGGGTTACACTCTTAGGCTTAGGGTTAGGGTTAGGGTTAGACTCTTAGGGTTAGGGTTAGACTTAGGCTCTTAGGGTTAGGGTTAGACTCAGGCTCTTAGGGTTAGGGTTAGACTCAGGCTCTTACGGTTAGGGTTAGACTCAGGCTCTTAGGGTTAGGGTTAGACACACGCTCTTAGGGTTAGGGTCAGATTTAGTACTATATATTTGTGTACTGCAGCCGCCCTTTTGGTGGAACGCTGCTGCCATCTAGCGAAATATACTTGGGTACTGCAGCCGCCCGGTTGGTGGAGCGCTGCTGCCATCTAGCGAAATATACTTGGGTACTGCAGCCGGCCCTGTTGGTGGAGCGCTGCTGCCATCTAGCGAAATATACTTGGGTACTGCAGCCGCCCGGTTGGTGGAGCGCTGCTGCCATCTAGCGAAATATACTTGGGTACTGCAGCCGCCCGGTTGGTGGAGCGCTGCTGCCATCTAGCGAAATATACTTGGGTACTGCAGCCGGCCCTGTTGGTGGAGCGCTGCTGCCATCTAGCGAAATATATTTGGGTACTGCAGCCGGCGCTGTTGGTGGAGCGCTGCTGCCATCTAGCGAAATATATTTGGGTACTGCAGCCGGCTCTGTTGGTGGAGCGCTGCTGCCATCTAGCGAAATATACTTGGGTACTGCAGCCGCCCGGTTTGTGGAGCGCTGCTGCCATCTAGCGAAATATATTTGGGTACTGCAGCCGGCCCGGTTGGTGGAGCGCTGCTGCCATCTAGCGAAATGTAATTGGGTACTGCAGCCGCCCGGTTGGTGGAGCGCTGCTGCCATCTAGCGAAATATACTTGGGTACTGCAGCCGCCCGGTTGGTGGAGCGCTGCTGCCATCTAGCGAAATGTAATTGGGTACTGCAGCCGGCCCTGTTGGTGGAGCGCTGCTGCCATCTAGCGAAATATACTTGGGTACTGCAGCCGCCCGGTTGGTGGAGCGCTGCTGCCATCTAGCGAAATATACTTGGGTACTGCAGCCGGCGCTGTTGGTGGAGCGCTGCTGCCATCTAGCGAAATATATTTGGGTACTGCAGCCGGCGCTGTTGGTGGAGCGCTGCTGCCATCTAGCGAAATATATTTGGGTACTGCAGCCGCCCGGTTGGTGGAGCGCTGCTGCCATCTAGCGAAATATATTTGGGTACTGCAGCCGGCGCTGTTGGTGGAGCGCTGCTGCCATCTAGCGAAATATATTTGGGTACTGCAGCCGGCTCTGTTGGTGGAGCGCTGCTGCCATCTAGCGAAATATACTTGGGTACTTCAGCCGGGTTTAGGGTTAGGGTTAGGGTTAGACTGTTAGGGTTAGGGTTAGACTTTTAGGGTTAGACTCTTAGGGTTAGACTCTTAGGGTTAGGGTTAGACTCTTACGGTTAGGGTTAGGGTTAGGCTTAGGGTTAGGCTTAGACTCTTAGGGTTAGGGTTAGACTCTTAGGGTTAGGGTTAGGGTTAGAGTTAGGGTTAGACTCTTAGGGTTAGGGTTAGACTCTTAGGGTTAGGGTTAGGGTTAGGGTTAGACTCTTAGGGTTAGGGTTAGACTCTTAGGGTTAGGGTTAGGGTTAGGGTTAGGGTTAGACTCTTAGGGTTAGGGTTAGACTCTTAGGGTTAGGGTTAGGGTTAGGGTTAGGGTTAGACTCTTAGGGTTAGGGTTAGACTCTTAGGGTTAGGGTTAGGGTTAGGGTTAGACTCTTAGGGTTAGGGTTAGGGTTACGGTTAGACTCTTAGGGTTAGAGTTAGGGTTAGGGTTAGACTCTTAGGGTTAGGGTTAGACTCTTAGGGTTAGGGTTGGGGTTAGGGTTAGACTCTTAGGGTTAGGGTGAGACTCTTAGGGTTAGAGTTAGGGTTAGGGTTAGGGTTAGACACTTAGGGTTAGGGTTACGGTGAGGGTTAGAATCTTAGGGTTAGGGTTATATTCAGGGTTAGGGTTAGACTCTTAGGGTTAGGGTTAGGGTTAGGGTTAGACTCTTAGGGTAAGGGTTAGACTTAGGCTCTTAGGGTTAGGGTTAGACTCAGGCTCTTAGGGTTAGGGTTAGACTCAGGCTCTAAGGGTGAGGGTTAGACTCAGGCTCTTAGGGTGAGGGTTAGACTCAGGCTCTTAGGGTTAGGGTTAGACTCAGGCTCTTAGGGTTAGGGTCAGACTCAATACTATATATTTGGGTACTGCAGCCGCCCTTTTGGTGGAGCGCTGCTGCCATCTAGCGAAATATACTTGGGTATTGCAGCCGGCGCTGTTGGTGGAGCGCTGCTGCCATCTAGCGAAATATATTTGGGTACTGCAGCCGGCGCTGTTGGTGGAGCGCTGCTGCCATCTAGCGAAATATAATTGGGTACTGCAGCCGCTCGGTTGGTGGAGCGCTGCTGCCATCTAGCGAAATATACTTGGGTACTGCAGCCGCCCGGTTTGTGGAGCGCTGCTGCCATCTAGCGAAATATATTTGGGTACTGCAGCCGCCCGGTTGGTGGAGCGCTGCTGCCATCTAGCGAAATGTAATGGGGTACTGCAGCCGCCCGGTTGGTGTAGCGCTGCTGCCATCTAGCGAAATATACTTGGGTACTGCAGCCGCCCTGTTGGTGGAGCGCTGCTGCCATCTAGCGAAATATATTTGGGTACTGCAGCCGCCCGGTTGGTGGAGCTCTGCTGCCATCTAGCGAAATATACTTGGGTACTGCAGCCGCCCTTTTGGTGGAGCGCTGCTGCCATCTAGCGAAATGTAATTGGGTACTGCAGCCGCCCGGTTGGTGGAGCGCTGCTGCCATCTAGCGAAATATACTTGGGTACTGCAGCCGGCGCTGTTGGTGGAGCGCTGCTGCCATCTAGCGAAATATACTTGGGTACTGCAGCCGCCCGGTTGGTGGAGCGCTGCTGCCATCTAGCGAAATATATTTGGGTACTGCAGCCGGCCCGGTTGGTGGAGCGCTGCTGCCATCTAGCGAAATATACTTGGGTACTGCAGCCGCCCTTTTGGTGGAGCGCTGCTGCCATCTAGCGAAATATACTTGGGTACTGCAGCCGCCCGGTTGGTGGAGCGCTGCTGCCATCTAGCGAAATATATTTGGGTACTGCAGCCGGCCCTGTTGGTGGAGCGCTGCTGCCATCTAGCGAAATATACTTGGGTACTGCAGCCGCCCTTTTGGTGGAGCGCTGCTGCCATCTAGCGAAATATACTTGGGTATTGCAGCCGGCGCTGTTGGTGGAGCGCTGCTGCCATCTAGCGAAATATATTTGGGTACTGCAGCCGGCCCTGTTGGTGGAGCGCTGCTGCCATCTAGCGAAATATATTTGGGTACTGCAGCCGCCCTTTTGGTGGAGCGCTGCTGCCATCTAGCGAAATATATTTGGGTACTGCAGCCAGCTCTGTTGGTGGAGCTCTGCTGCCATCTAGCGAAATATAATTGGGTACTGCAGCCGGCCTTTTGGTGGAGCGCTGCTGCCATCTAGCGAAATATAATTGGGTACTGCAGCCGCCCTGTTGGTGGAGCGCTGCTGCCATCTAGCGAAATATACTTGGGTACTGCAGCCGCCCGGTTGGTGGAGCGCTGCTGCCATCTAGCGAAATATACTTGGGTACTGCAGCCGGCCCTGTTGGTGGAGCGCTGCTGCCATCTAGCGAAATATACTTGGGTACTGCAGCCGCCCGGTTGGTGGAGCGCTGCTGCCATCTAGCGAAATATACTTGGGTACTGCAGCCGGCCCTGTTGGTGGAGCGCTGCTGCCATCTAGCGAAATATACTTGGGTACTGCAGCCGCCCGGTTGGTGGAGCGCTGCTGCCATCTAGCGAAATATACTTGGGTACTGCAGCCGGCCCTGTTGGTGGAGCGCTGCTGCCATCTAGCGAAATATACTTGGGTACTGCAGCCGCCCTTTTGGTGGAGCGCTGCTGCCATCTAGCGAAATATACTTGGGTACTGCAGCCGGCGCTGTTGGTGGAGCGCTGCTGCCATCTAGCGAAATATATTTGGGTACTGCAGCCGGCGCTGTTGGTGGAGCGCTGCTGCCATCTAGCGAAATATATTTGGGTACTGCAGCCGGCTCTGTTGGTGGAGCGCTGCTGCCATCTAGCGAAATATATTTGGGTACTGCAGCCGGCTCTGTTTGTGGAGCGCTGCTGCCATCTAGCGAAATATACTTGGGTACTTCAGCCGGGTTTAGGGTTAGGGTTAGGGTTAGACTGTTAGGGTTAGGGTTAGACTCTTAGGGTTAGACTCTTAGGGTTAGACTCTTAGGGTTAGGGTTAGACTCTTACGGTTAGGGTTAGGGTTAGGGTTAGGGTTAGACTCTTAGGGTTAGGGTTAGACTCTTAGGGTTAGGGTTAGGGTTAGGGTTAGGGTTAGACTCTTAGGGTTAGGGTTAGACTCTTAGGGTTAGGGTTAGGGTTAGGGTTAGGGTTAGACTCTTAGGGTTAGGGTTAGACTCTTAGGGTTAGGGTTAGGGTTAGGGTTAGGGTTAGACTCTTAGGGTTAGGGTTAGACTCTTAGGGTTAGGGTTGGGGTTAGGGTTAGACTCTTAGGGTTAGGGTTAGACTCTTAGGGTTAGAGTTAGGGTTAGGGTTAGGGTTAGACACTTAGGGTTAGGGTTACGGTGAGGGTTAGACTCTTAGGGTTAGGGTTATATTCAGGGTTAGGGTTAGACTCTTAGGGTTAGGGTTAGGGTTAGGGTTAGACTCTTAGGGTAAGGGTTAGACTTAGGCTCTTAGGGTTAGGGTTAGACTCAGGCTCTTAGGGTTAGGGTGAGACTCAGGCTCTTAGGGTGAGGGTTAGACTCAGGCTCTTAGGGTGAGGGTTAGACTCAGGCTCTTAGGGTTAGGGTTAGACTCAGGCTCTTAGGGTTAGGGTCAGACTCAGTACTATATATTTGGGTACTGCAGCCGCCCTTTTGGTGGAGCGCTGCTGCCATCTAGCGAAATATATTTGGGTACTGCAGCCGGCGCTCTTGGTGGAGCGCTGCTGCCATCTAGCGAAATATACTTGGGTACTGCAGCCGGCCCTGTTGGTGGAGCGCTGCTGCCATCTAGCGAAATATACTTGGGTACTGCAGCCGCCCGGTTTGTGGAGCGCTGCTGCCATCTAGCGAAATATATTTGGGTACTGCAGCCGGCCCGGTTGGTGGAGCGCTGCTGCCATCTAGCGAAATGTAATTGGGTACTGCAGCCGCCCGGTTGGTGGAGCGCTGCTGCCATCTAGCGAAATATACTTGGGTACTGCAGCCGGCGCTGTTGGTGGAGCGCTGCTGCCATCTAGCGAAATGTAATTGGGTACTGCAGCCGGCCCTGTTGGTGGAGCGCTGCTGCCATCTAGCGAAATATACTTGGGTACTGCAGCCGCCCGGTTGGTGGAGCGCTGCTGCCATCTAGCGAAATATACTTGGGTACTGCAGCCGGCGCTGTTGGTGGAGCGCTGCTGCCATCTAGCGAAATATATTTGGGTACTGCAGCCGGCGCTGTTGGTGGAGCGCTGCTGCCATCTAGCGAAATATATTTGGGTACTGCAGCCGCCCGGTTGGTGGAGCGCTGCTGCCATCTAGCGAAATATACTTGGGTACTGCAGCCGGAGCTGTTGGTGGAGCGCTGCTGCCATCTAGCGAAATATATTTGGGTACTGCAGCCGGCTCTGTTGGTGGAGCGCTGCTGCCATCTAGCGAAATATACTTGGGTACTTCAGCCGGGTTTAGGGTTAGGGTTAGGGTTAGACTGTTAGGGTTAGGGTTAGACTTTTAGGGTTAGACTCTTAGGGTTAGACTCTTAGGGTTAGGGTTAGACTCTTACGGTTAGGGTTAGGGTTAGGCTTAGGGTTAGGCTTAGACTCTTAGGGTTAGGGTTAGACTCTTAGGGTTAGGGTTAGGGTTAGAGTTAGGGTTAGACTCTTAGGGTTAGGGTTAGACTCTTAGGGTTAGGGTTAGGGTTAGGGTTAGACTCTTAGGGTTAGGGTTAGACTCTTAGGGTTAGGGTTAGGGTTAGGGTTAGGGTTAGACTCTTAGGGTTAGGGTTAGACTCTTAGGGTTAGGGTTAGGGTTAGGGTTAGGGTTAGACTCTTAGGGTTAGGGTTAGACTCTTAGGGTTAGGGTTAGGGTTAGGGTTAGACTCTTAGGGTTAGGGTTAGGGTTACGGTTAGACTCTTAGGGTTAGAGTTAGGGTTAGGGTTAGACTCTTAGGGTTAGGGTTAGACTCTTAGGGTTAGGGTTGGGGTTAGGGTTAGACTCTTAGGGTTAGGGTTAGACTCTTAGGGTTAGAGTTAGGGTTAGGGTTAGGGTTAGACACTTAGGGTTAGGGTTAGGGTGAGGGTTAGAATCTTAGGGTTAGGGTTATATTCAGGGTTAGGGTTAGACTCTTAGGGTTAGGGTTAGGGTTAGGGTTAGACTCTTAGGGTTAGGGTTAGGGTTAGGCTCTTAGGGTTAGGGTTAGACTCAGGCTCTTAGGGTGAGGGTTAGACTCAGGCTCTTAGGGTGAGGGTTAGACTCAGGCTCTTAGGGTGAGGGTTAGACTCAGGCTCTTAGGGTTAGGGTTAGAATCAGGCTCTTAGGGTTAGGGTCAGACTCAGTACTATATATTTGGGTACTGCAGCCGCCCTTTTGGTGGAGCGCTGCTGCCATCTAGCGAAATATACTTGGGTACTGCAGCCGGCCCTGTTGGTGGAGCGCTGCTGCCATCTAGCGAAATATATTTGGGTACTGCAGCCGGCGCTGTTGGTGGAGCGCTGCTGCCATCTAGCGAAATATATTTGGGTACTGCAGCCGCCCTTTCGGTGGAGCGCTGCTGCCATCTAGCGAAATATATTTGGATACTGCAGCCGGCTCTGTTGGTGGAGCTCTGCTGCCATCTAGCGAAATATACTTGGGTACTGCAGCCGCCCTTTTGGTGGAGCGCTGCTGCCATCTAGCGAAATGTAATTGGGTACTGCAGCCGCCCGGTTGGTGGAGCGCTGCTGCCATCTAGCGAAATGTAATTGGGTACTGCAGCCGCCCGGTTGGTGGAGCGCTGCTGCCATCTAGCGAAATATACTTGGGTACTGCAGCCGGCCCTGTTGGTGGAGCGCTGCTGCCATCTAGCGAAATATACTTGGGTACTGCAGCCGCCCGGTTGGTGGAGCGCTGCTGCCATCTAGCGAAATATACTTGGGTACTGCAGCCGCCCGGTTGGTGGAGCGCTGCTGCCATCTAGCGAAATATACTTGGGTACTGCAGCCGGCCCTGTTGGTGGAGCGCTGCTGCCATCTAGCGAAATATATTTGGGTACTGCAGCCGGCGCTGTTGGTGGAGCGCTGCTGCCATCTAGCGAAATATATTTGGGTACTGCAGCCGGCTCTGTTGGTGGAGCGCTGCTGCCATCTAGCGAAATATACTTGGGTACTGCAGCCGCCCGGTTTGTGGAGCGCTGCTGCCATCTAGCGAAATATATTTGGGTACTGCAGCCGGCCCGGTTGGTGGAGCGCTGCTGCCATCTAGCGAAATGTAATTGGGTACTGCAGCCGCCCGGTTGGTGGAGCGCTGCTGCCATCTAGCGAAATATACTTGGGTACTGCAGCCGCCCGGTTGGTGGAGCGCTGCTGCCATCTAGCGAAATGTAATTGGGTACTGCAGCCGGCCCTGTTGGTGGAGCGCTGCTGCCATCTAGCGAAATATACTTGGGTACTGCAGCCGCCCGGTTGGTGGAGCGCTGCTGCCATCTAGCGAAATATACTTGGGTACTGCAGCCGGCGCTGTTGGTGGAGCGCTGCTGCCATCTAGCGAAATATATTTGGGTACTGCAGCCGGCGCTGTTGGTGGAGCGCTGCTGCCATCTAGCGAAATATATTTGGGTACTGCAGCCGCCCGGTTGGTGGAGCGCTGCTGCCATCTAGCGAAATATATTTGGGTACTGCAGCCGGCGCTGTTGGTGGAGCGCTGCTGCCATCTAGCGAAATATATTTGGGTACTGCAGCCGGCTCTGTTGGTGGAGCGCTGCTGCCATCTAGCGAAATATACTTGGGTACTTCAGCCGGGTTTAGGGTTAGGGTTAGGGTTAGACTGTTAGGGTTAGGGTTAGACTTTTAGGGTTAGACTCTTAGGGTTAGACTCTTAGGGTTAGGGTTAGACTCTTACGGTTAGGGTTAGGGTTAGGCTTAGGGTTAGGCTTAGACTCTTAGGGTTAGGGTTAGACTCTTAGGGTTAGGGTTAGGGTTAGAGTTAGGGTTAGACTCTTAGGGTTAGGGTTAGACTCTTAGGGTTAGGGTTAGGGTTAGGGTTAGACTCTTAGGGTTAGGGTTAGACTCTTAGGGTTAGGGTTAGGGTTAGGGTTAGGGTTAGACTCTTAGGGTTAGGGTTAGACTCTTAGGGTTAGGGTTAGGGTTAGGGTTAGGGTTAGACTCTTAGGGTTAGGGTTAGACTCTTAGGGTTAGGGTTAGGGTTAGGGTTAGACTCTTAGGGTTAGGGTTAGGGTTACGGTTAGACTCTTAGGGTTAGACTCTTAGGGTTAGACTCTTAGGGTTAGGGTTAGACTCTTAGGGTTAGGGTTGGGGTTAGGGTTAGACTCTTAGGGTTAGGGTTAGACTCTTAGGGTTAGAGTTAGGGTTAGGGTTAGGGTTAGACACTTAGGGTTAGGGTTACGGTGAGGGTTAGAATCTTAGGGTTAGGGTTATATTCAGGGTTAGGGTTAGACTCTTAGGGTTAGGGTTCGGGTTAGGGTTAGACTCTTAGGGTAAGGGTTAGACTTAGGCTCTTAGGGTTAGGGTTAGACTCAGGCTCTTAGGGTTAGGGTTAGACTCAGGCTCTTAGGGTGAGGGTTAGACTCAGGCTCTTAGGGTGAGGGTTAGACTCAGGCTCTTAGGGTTAGGGTTAGAATCAGGCTCTTAGGGTTAGGGTCAGACTCAATACTATATATTTGGGTACTGCAGCCGCCCTTTTGGTGGAGCGCTGCTGCCATCTAGCGAAATATACTTGGGTATTGCAGCCGGCGCTGTTGGTGGAGCGCTGCTGCCATCTAGCGAAATATATTTGGGTACTGCAGCCGGCCCTGTTGGTGGAGCGCTGCTGCCATCTAGCGAAATATAATTGGGTACTGCAGCCGCTCGGTTGGTGGAGCGCTGCTGCCATCTAGCGAAATATACTTGGGTACTGCAGCCGCCCGGTTTGTGGAGCGCTGCTGCCATCTAGCGAAATATATTTGGGTACTGCAGCCGCCCGGTTGGTGGAGCGCTGCTGCCATCTAGCGAAATGTAATGGGGTACTGCAGCCGCCCGGTTGGTGTAGCGCTGCTGCCATCTAGCGAAATATACTTTGGTACTGCAGCCGCCCTGTTGGTGGAGCGCTGCTGCCATCTAGCGAAATATATTTGGGTACTGCAGCCGCCCGGTTGGTGGAGCTCTGCTGCCATCTAGCGAAATATACTTGGGTACTGCAGCCGCCCTTTTGGTGGAGCGCTGCTGCCATCTAGCGAAATGTAATTGGGTACTGCAGCCGCCCGGTTGGTGGAGCGCTGCTGCCATCTAGCGAAATATACTTGGGTACTGCAGCCGGCGCTGTTGGTGGAGCGCTGCTGCCATCTAGCGAAATATACTTGGGTACTGCAGCCGCCCGGTTGGTGGAGCGCTGCTGCCATCTAGCGAAATATATTTGGGTACTGCAGCCGGCCCTGTTGGTGGAGCGCTGCTGCCATCTAGCGAAATATACTTGGGTACTGCAGCCGCCCGGTTGGTGGAGCGCTGCTGCCATCTAGCGAAATATACTTGGGTACTGCAGCCGCCCGGTTGGTGGAGCGCTGCTGCCATCTAGCGAAATATATTTGGGTACTGCAGCCGGCCCTGTTGGTGGAGCGCTGCTGCCATCTAGCGAAATATACTTGGGTACTGCAGCCGCCCTTTTGGTTGAGCGCTGCTGCCATCTAGCGAAATATACTTGGGTATTGCAGCCGGCGCTGTTGGTGGAGCGCTGCTGCCATCTAGCGAAATATATTTGGGTACTGCAGCCGGCCCTGTTGGTGGAGCGCTGCTGCCATCTAGCGAAATATATTTGGGTACTGCAGCCGCCCTTTTGGTGGAGCGCTGCTGCCATCTAGCGAAATATATTTGGGTACTGCAGCCAGCTCTGTTGGTGGAGCTCTGCTGCCATCTAGCGAAATGTAATTGGGTACTGCAGCCGCCCTGTTGGTGGAGCGCTGCTGCCATCTAGCGAAATATACTTGGGTACTGCAGCCGCCCGGTTGGTGGAGCGCTGCTGCCATCTAGCGAAATATACTTGGGTACTGCAGCCGGCCCTGTTGGTGGAGCGCTGCTGCCATCTAGCGAAATATACTTGGGTACTGCAGCCGCCCGGTTGGTGGAGCGCTGCTGCCATCTAGCGAAATATACTTGGGTACTGCAGCCGGCCCTGTTGGTGGAGCGCTGCTGCCATCTAGCGAAATATACTTGGGTACTGCAGCCGCCCGGTTGGTGGAGCGCTGCTGCCATCTAGCGAAATATACTTGGGTACTGCAGCCGGCCCTGTTGGTGGAGCGCTGCTGCCATCTAGCGAAATATACTTGGGTACTGCAGCCGCCCGGTTGGTGGAGCGCTGCTGCCATCTAGCGAAATATACTTGGGTACTGCAGCCGGCGCTGTTGGTGGAGCGCTGCTGCCATCTAGCGAAATATATTTGGGTACTGCAGCCGGCGCTGTTGGTGGAGCGCTGCTGCCATCTAGCGAAATATATTTGGGTACTGCAGCCGGCTCTGTTGGTGGAGCGCTGCTGCCATCTAGCGAAATATATTTGGGTACTGCAGCCGGCTCTGTTTGTGGAGCGCTGCTGCCATCTAGCGAAATATACTTGGGTACTTCAGCCGGGTTTAGGGTTAGGGTTAGGGTTAGACTGTTAGGGTTAGGGTTAGACTCTTAGGGTTAGACTCTTAGGGTTAGACTCTTAGGGTTAGGGTTAGACTCTTACGGTTAGGGTTAGGGTTAGGGTTAGGGTTAGACTCTTAGGGTTAGGGTTAGACTCTTAGGGTTAGGGTTAGGGTTAGGGTTAGGGTTAGACTCTTAGGGTTAGGGTTAGACTCTTAGGGTTAGGGTTAGGGTTAGGGTTAGGGTTAGACTCTTAGGGTTAGGGTTAGACTCTTAGGGTTAGGGTTAGGGTTAGGGTTAGGGTTAGACTCTTAGGGTTAGGGTTAGACTCTTAGGGTTAGGGTTGGGGTTAGGGTTAGACTCTTAGGGTTAGGGTTAGACTCTTAGGGTTAGAGTTAGGGTTAGGGTTAGGGTTAGACACTTAGGGTTAGGGTTACGGTGAGGGTTAGACTCTTAGGTTTAGGGTTATATTCAGGGTTAGGGTTAGACTCTTAGGGTTAGGGTTAGGGTTAGGGTTAGACTCTTAGGGTAAGGGTTAGACTTAGGCTCTTAGGGTTAGGGTTAGACTCAGGCTCTTAGGGTTAGGGTTAGACTCAGGCTCTTAGGGTGAGGGTTAGACTCAGGCTCTTAGGGTGAGGGTTAGACTCAGGCTCTTAGGGTTAGGGTTAGACTCAGGCTCTTAGGGTTAGGGTCAGACTCAGTACTATATATTTGGGTACTGCAGCCGCCCTTTTGGTGGAGCGCTGCTGCCATCTAGCGAAATATACTTGGGTACTGCAGCCGGCGCTCTTGGTGGAGCGCTGCTGCCATCTAGCGAAATATACTTGGGTACTGCAGCCGGCCCTGTTGGTGGAGCGCTGCTGCCATCTAGCGAAATATACTTGGGTACTGCAGCCGCCCGGTTTGTGGAGCGCTGCTGCCATCTAGCGAAATATATTTGGGTACTGCAGCCGGCCCGGTTGGTGGAGCGCTGCTGCCATCTAGCGAAATGTAATTGGGTACTGCAGCCGCCCGGTTGGTGGAGCGCTGCTGCCATCTAGCGAAATATACTTGGGTACTGCAGCCGGCGCTGTTGGTGGAGCGCTGCTGCCATCTAGCGAAATGTAATTGGGTACTGCAGCCGGCCCTGTTGGTGGAGCGCTGCTGCCATCTAGCGAAATATACTTGGGTACTGCAGCCGCCCGGTTGGTGGAGCGCTGCTGCCATCTAGCGAAATATACTTGGGTACTGCAGCCGGCGCTGTTGGTGGAGCGCTGCTGCCATCTAGCGAAATATACTTGGGTACTGCAGCCGCCCTTTTGGTGGAGCGCTGCTGCCATCTAGCGAAATATACTTGGGTACTGCAGCCGGCGCTGTTGGTGGAGCGCTGCTGCCATCTAGCGAAATATATTTGGGTACTGCAGCCGGCGCTGTTGGTGGAGCGCTGCTGCCATCTAGCGAAATATATTTGGGTACTGCAGCCGGCTCTGTTGGTGGAGCGCTGCTGCCATCTAGCGAAATATATTTGGGTACTGCAGCCGGCTCTGTTTGTGGAGCGCTGCTGCCATCTAGCGAAATATACTTGGGTACTTCAGCCGGGTTTAGGGTTAGGGTTAGGGTTAGACTGTTAGGGTTAGGGTTAGACTCTTAGGGTTAGACTCTTAGGGTTAGACTCTTAGGGTTAGGGTTAGACTCTTACGGTTAGGGTTAGGGTTAGGGTTAGGGTTAGACTCTTAGGGTTAGGGTTAGGGTTAGGGTTAGGGTTAGACTCTTAGGGTTAGGGTTAGACTCTTAGGGTTAGGGTTAGGGTTAGGGTTAGGGTTAGACTCTTAGGGTTAGGGTTAGACTCTTAG
This sequence comes from Falco punctatus, assembly GCF_963210335.1. NCBI lineage: Eukaryota > Metazoa > Chordata > Aves > Falconiformes > Falconidae > Falco > Falco punctatus. Next base: position 1,412,945 of record NW_027660079.1, read on the forward strand.
GGTTAGGGTTAGGGTTAGGGTTAGGGTTAGACTCTTAGGGTTAGGGTTAGACTCTTAGGGTTAGGGTTGGGGTTAGGGTTAGACTCTTAGGGTTAGGGTTAGACTCTTAGGGTTAGAGTTAGGGTTAGGGTTAGGGTTAGACACTTAGGGTTAGGGTTACGGTGAGGGTTAGACTCTTAGGGTTAGGGTTATATTCAGGGTTAGGGTTAGACTCTTAGGGTTAGGGTTAGGGTTAGGGTTAGACTCTTAGGGTAAGGGTTAGACTTAGGCTCTTAGGGTTAGGGTTAGACTCAGGCTCTTAGGGTGAGGGTTAGACTCAGGCTCTTAGGGTGAGGGTTAGACTCAGGCTCTTAGGGTGAGGGTTAGACTCAGGCTCTTAGGGTTAGGGTTAGACTCAGGCTCTTAGGGTTAGGGTCAGACTCAGTACTATATATTTGGGTACTGCAGCCGCCCTTTTGGTGGAGCGCTGCTGCCATCTAGCGAAATATACTTGGGTACTGCAGCCGGCGCTCTTGGTGGAGCGCTGCTGCCATCTAGCGAAATATACTTGGGTACTGCAGCCGGCCCTGTTGGTGGAGCGCTGCTGCCATCTAGCGAAATATACTTGGGTACTGCAGCCGCCCGGTTTGTGGAGCGCTGCTGCCATCTAGCGAAATATATTTGGGTACTGCAGCCGGCCCGGTTGGTGGAGCGCTGCTGCCATCTAGCGAAATGTAATTGGGTACTGCAGCCGCCCGGTTGGTGGAGCGCTGCTGCCATCTAGCGAAATATACTTGGGTACTGCAGCCGGCGCTGTTGGTGGAGCGCTGCTGCCATCTAGCGAAATGTAATTGGGTACTGCAGCCGGCCCTGTTGGTGGAGCGCTGCTGCCATCTAGCGAAATATACTTGGGTACTGCAGCCGCCCGGTTGGTGGAGCGCTGCTGCCATCTAGCGAAATATACTTGGGTACTGCAGCCGGCGCTGTTGGTGGAGCGCTGCTGCCATCTAGCGAAATATATTTGGGTACTGCAGCCGGCGCTGTTGGTGGAGCGCTGCTGCCATCTAGCGAAATATATTTGGGTACTGCAGCCGCCCGGTTGGTGGAGCGCTGCTGCCATCTAGCGAAATATATTTGGGTACTGCAGCCGGAGCTGTTGGTGGAGCGCTGCTGCCATCTAGCGAAATATATTTGGGTACTGCAGCCGGCTCTGTTGGTGGAGCGCTGCTGCCATCTAGCGAAATATACTTGGGTACTTCAGCCGGGTTTAGGGTTAGGGTTAGGGTTAGACTGTTAGGGTTAGGGTTAGACTTTTAGGGTTAGACTCTTAGGGTTAGACTCTTAGGGTTAGGGTTAGACTCTTACGGTTAGGGTTAGGGTTAGGCTTAGGGTTAGGCTTAGACTCTTAGGGTTAGGGTTAGACTCTTAGGGTTAGGGTTAGGGTTAGAGTTAGGGTTAGACTCTTAGGGTTAGGGTTAGACTCTTAGGGTTAGGGTTAGGGTTAGGGTTAGACTCTTAGGGTTAGGGTTAGACTCTTAGGGTTAGGGTTAGGGTTAGGGTTAGGGTTAGACTCTTAGGGTTAGGGTTAGACTCTTAGGGTTAGGGTTAGGGTTAGGGTTAGGGTTAGACTCTTAGGGTTAGGGTTAGACTCTTAGGGTTAGGGTTAGGGTTAGGGTTAGACTCTTAGGGTTAGGGTTAGGGTTACGGTTAGACTCTTAGGGTTAGAGTTAGGGTTACGGTTAGACTCTTAGGGTTAGGGTTAGACTCTTAGGGTTAGGGTTGGGGTTAGGGTTAGACTCTTAGGGTTAGGGTTAGACTCTTAGGGTTAGAGTTAGGGTTAGGGTTAGGGTTAGACACTTAGGGTTAGGGTTAGGGTGAGGGTTAGAATCTTAGGGTTAGGGTTATATTCAGGGTTAGGGTTAGACTCTTAGGGTTAGGGTTAGGGTTAGGGTTAGACTCTTAGGGTAAGGGTTAGACTTAGGCTCTTAGGGTTAGGGTTAGACTCAGGCTCTTAGGGTTAGGGTTAGACTCAGGCTCTTAGGGTGAGGGTTAGACTCAGGCTCTTAGGGTGAGGGTTAGACTCAGGCTCTTAGGGTTAGGGTTAGAATCAGGCTCTTAGGGTTAGGGTCAGACTCAGTACTATATATTTGGGTACTGCAGCCGCCCTTTTGGTGGAGCGCTGCTGCCATCTAGCGAAATATACTTGGGTACTGCAGCCGGCCCTGTTGGTGGAGCGCTGCTGCCATCTAGCGAAATATATTTGGGTACTGCAGCCGGCGCTGTTGGTGGAGCGCTGCTGCCATCTAGCGAAATATATTTGGGTACTGCAGCCGCCCTTTCGGTGGAGCGCTGCTGCCATCTAGCGAAATATATTTGGATACTGCAGCCGGCTCTGTTGGTGGAGCTCTGCTGCCATCTAGCGAAATATACTTGGGTACTGCAGCCGCCCTTTTGGTGGAGCGCTGCTGCCATCTAGCGAAATGTAATTGGGTACTGCAGCCGCCCGGTTGGTGGAGCGCTGCTGCCATCTAGCGAAATGTAATTGGGTACTGCAGCCGCCCGGTTGGTGGAGCGCTGCTGCCATCTAGCGAAATATACTTGGGTACTGCAGCCGGCGCTGTTGGTGGAGCGCTGCTGCCATCTAGCGAAATATATTTGGGTACTGCAGCCGGCGCTGTTAATGGAGCGCTGCTGCCATCTAGCGAAATGTAATTGGGTACTGCAGCCGCCCGGTTGGTGTAGCGCTGCTGCCATCTAGCGAAATATACTTGGGTACTGCAGCCGCCCGGTTGGTGGAGCGCTGCTGCCATCTAGCGAAATATATTTGGGTACTGCAGCCGGCCCTGTTGGTGGAGCGCTGCTGCCATCTAGCGAAATATACTTGGGTACTGCAGCCGCCCGGTTGGTGGAGCGCTGCTGCCATCTAGCGAAATATACTTGGGTACTGCAGCCGGCCCTGTTGGTGGAGCGCTGCTGCCATCTAGCGAAATATACTTGGGTACTGCAGCCGCCCGGTTGGTGGAGCGCTGCTGCCATCTAGCGAAATATATTTGGGTACTGCAGCCGGCGCTGTTGGTGGAGCGCTGCTGCCATCTAGCGAAATATATTTGGGTACTGCAGCCGCCCGGTTGGTGGAGCGCTGCTGCCATCTAGCGAAATATATTTGGGTACTGCAGCCGGCGCTGTTGGTGGAGCGCTGCTGCCATCTAGCGAAATATATTTGGGTACTGCAGCCGGCGCTGTTGGTGGAGCGCTGCTGCCATCTAGCGAAATATATTTGGGTACTGCAGCCGGCTCTGTTGGTGGAGCGCTGCTGCCATCTAGCGAAATATACTTGGGTACTTCAGCCGGGTTTAGGGTTAGGGTTAGGGTTAGACTGTTAGGGTTAGGGTTAGACTCTTAGGGTTAGACTCTTAGGGTTAGACTCTTAGGGTTAGGGTTAGGGTTAGGGTTAGGGTTAGGGTTAGACTCTTAGGGTTAGGGTTAGACTCTTAGGGTTAGGGTTAGGGTTAGGGTTAGGGTTAGACTCTTAGGGTTAGGGTTAGACTCTTAGGGTTAGGGTTAGGGTTAGGGTTAGGGTTAGACTCTTAGGGTTAGGGTTAGACTCTTAGGGTTAGGGTTAGGGTTAGGGTTAGGGTTAGACTCTTAGGGTTAGGGTTAGACTCTTAGGGTTAGGGTTAGGGTTAGGGTTAGACTCTTAGGGTTAGGGTTAGGGTTAGGGTTAGGGTTAGACTCTTAGGGTTAGGGTTACGGTTAGACTCTTAGGGTTAGAGTTAGGGTTAGGGTTAGACTCTTAAGGTTAGGGTTAGACTCTTAGGGTTAGGGTTGGGGTTAGGGTTAGACTCTTAGGGTTAGGGTTAGACTCTTAGGGTTAAGGTTAGGGTTAGGGTTAGACACTTAGGGTTAGGGTTAGGGTGAGGGTTAGACTCTTAGGGTTAGGGTTATATTCAGATTAGGGTTAGACTCTTAGGGTTAGGGTTAGGGTTAGGGTTAGACTCTTAGGGTAAGGGTTAGACTTAGGCTCTTAGGGTTAGGGTTAGACTCAGGCTCTTAGGGTTAGGGTTAGACTCAGGCTCTTAGGGTGAGGGTTAGACTCAGGCTCTTAGGGTTAGGGTTAGACTCAGGCTCTTAGGGTTAGGGTTAGACTCAGGCTCTTAGGGTGAGGGTTAGACTCAGGCTCTTAGGGTTAGGGTTAGACTCAGGCTCTTAGGGTTAGGGTCAGACTCAGTACTATATATTTGGGTACTGCAGCCGCCCTTTTGGTGGAGCGCTGCTGCCATCTAGCGAAATATATTTGGGTACTGCAGCCGCCCGGTTGGTGGAGCGCTGCTGCCATCTAGCGAAATATACTTGGGTACTGCAGCCGCCCGGTTGGTGGAGCGCTGCTGCCATCTAGCGAAATATACTTGGGTACTGCAGCCGGCCCTGTTGGTGGAGCGCTGCTGCCATCTAGCGAAATATATTTGGGTACTGCAGCCGGCGCTGTTGGTGGAGCGCTGCTGCCATCTAGCGAAATATATTTGGGTACTGCAGCCGGCTCTGTTGGTGGAGCGCTGCTGCCATCTAGCGAAATATATTTGGGTACTGCAGCCGGCTCTGTTTGTGGAGCGCTGCTGCCATCTAGCGAAATATACTTGGGTACTTCAGCCGGGTTTAGGGTTAGGGTTAGGGTTAGACTCTTAGGGTTAGGGTTAGGGTTAGGGTTAGGGTTAGACTCTTAGGGTTAGGGTTACGGTTAGACTCTTAGGGTTAGAGTTAGGGTTAGGGTTAGACTCTTAGGGTTAGGGTTAGACTCTTAGGGTTAGGGTTGGGGTTAGGGTTAGACTCTTAGGGTTAGGGTTAGACTCTTAGGGTTAAGGTTAGGGTTAGGGTTAGACACTTAGGGTTAGGGTTAGGGTGAGGGTTAGACTCTTAGGGTTAGGGTTATATTCAGGGTTAGGGTTAGACTCTTAGGGTTAGGGTTAGGGTTAGGGTTAGACTCTTAGGGTAAGGGTTAGACTTAGGCTCTTAGGGTTAGGGTTAGACTCAGGCTCTTAGGGTTAGGGTTAGACTCAGGCTCTTAGGGTGAGGGTTAGACTCAGGCTCTTAGGGTGAGGGTTAGACTCAGGCTCTTAGGGTTAGGGTTAGAATCAGGCTCTTAGGGTTAGGGTCAGACTCAGTACTATATATTTGGGTACTGCAGCCGCCCTTTTGGTGGAGCGCTGCTGCCATCTAGCGAAATATACTTGGGTATTGCAGCCGGCGCTGTTGGTGGAGCGCTGCTGCCATCTAGCGAAATATATTTGGGTACTGCAGCCGGCCCTGTTGGTGGAGCGCTGCTGCCATCTAGCGAAATATAATTGGGTACTGCAGCCGCCCTTTTGGTGGAGCGCTGCTGCCATCTAGCGAAATATACTTGGGTACTGCAGCCGCCCGGTTTGTGGAGCGCTGCTGCCATCTAGCGAAATATATTTGGGTACTGCAGCCGCCCGGTTGGTGGAGCGCTGCTGCCATCTAGCGAAATGTAATGGGGTACTGCAGCCGCCCGGTTGGTGTAGCGCTGCTGCCATCTAGCGAAATATACTTGGGTACTGCAGCCGCCCGGTTGGTGGAGCGCTGCTGCCATCTAGCGAAATATATTTGGGTACTGCAGCCGCCCGGTTGGTGGAGCTCTGCTGCCATCTAGCGAAATATACTTGGGTACTGCAGCCGCCCTTTTGGTGGAGCGCTGCTGCCATCTAGCGAAATGTAATTGGGTACTGCAGCCGCCCGGTTGGTGGAGCGCTGCTGCCATCTAGCGAAATATACTTGGGTACTGCAGCCGGCGCTGTTGGTGGAGCGCTGCTGCCATCTAGCGAAATATACTTGGGTACTGCAGCCGCCCGGTTGGTGGAGCGCTGCTGCCATCTAGCGAAATATATTTGGGTACTGCAGCCGGCCCTGTTGGTGGAGCGCTGCTGCCATCTAGCGAAATATACTTGGGTACTGCAGCCGCCCTTTTGGTGGAGCGCTGCTGCCATCTAGCGAAATATACTTGGGTACTGCAGCCGCCCGGTTGGTGGAGCGCTGCTGCCATCTAGCGAAATATATTTGGGTACTGCAGCCGGCCCTGTTGGTGGAGCGCTGCTGCCATCTAGCGAAATATACTTGGGTACTGCAGCCGCCCTTTTGGTGGAGCGCTGCTGCCATCTAGCGAAATATACTTGGGTATTGCAGCCGGCGCTGTTGGTGGAGCGCTGCTGCCATCTAGCGAAATATATTTGGGTACTGCAGCCGGCCCTGTTGGTGGAGCGCTGCTGCCATCTAGCGAAATATATTTGGGTACTGCAGCCGCCCTTTTGGTGGAGCGCTGCTGCCATCTAGCGAAATATATTTGGGTACTGCAGCCAGCTCTGTTGGTGGAGCTCTGCTGCCATCTAGCGAAATATAATTGGGTACTGCAGCCGGCCTTTTGGTGGAGCGCTGCTGCCATCTAGCGAAATGTAATTGGGTACTGCAGCCGCCCTGTTGGTGGAGCGCTGCTGCCATCTAGCGAAATATACTTGGGTACTGCAGCCGCCCTGTTGGTGGAGCGCTGCTGCCATCTAGCGAAATATACTTGGGTACTGCAGCCGGCGCTGTTGGTGGAGCGCTGCTGCCATCTAGCGAAATATACTTGGGTACTGCAGCCGCCCTTTTGGTGGAGCGCTGCTGCCATCTAGCGAAATATATTTGGGTACTGCAGCCGGTGCTGTTGGTGGAGCGCTGCTGCCATCTAGCGAAATATACTTGGGTACTGCAGCCGCCCGGTTGGTGGAGCGCTGCTGCCATCTAGCGAAATATACTTGGGTACTGCAGCCGGCCCTGTTGGTGGAGCGCTGCTGCCATCTAGCGAAATATACTTGGGTACTGCAGCCGCCCGGTTGGTGGAGCGCTGCTGCCATCTAGCGAAATATACTTGGGTACTGCAGCCGGCCCTGTTGGTGGAGCGCTGCTGCCATCTAGCGAAATATATTTGGGTACTGCAGCCGGCGCTGTTGGTGGAGCGCTGCTGCCATCTAGCGAAATATATTTGGGTACTGCAGCCGGCTCTGTTGGTGGAGCGCTGCTGCCATCTAGCGAAATATATTTGGGTACTGCAGCCGGCTCTGTTTGTGGAGCGCTGCTGCCATCTAGCGAAATATACTTGGGTACTTCAGCCGGGTTTAGGGTTAGGGTTAGACTGTTAGGGTTAGGGTTAGACTCTTAGGGTTAGACTCTTAGGGTTAGACTCTTAGGGTTAGGGTTAGACTCTTACGGTTAGGGTTAGGGTTAGGGTTAGGGTTAGACTCTTAGGGTTAGGGTTAGACTCTTAGGGTTAGGGTTAGGGTTAGGGTTAGGGTTAGACTCTTAGGGTTAGGGTTAGACTCTTAGGGTTAGGGTTAGGGTTAGGGTTAGGGTTAGACTCTTAGGGTTAGGGTTAGACTCTTAGGGTTAGGGTTAGGGTTAGACTCTTAGGGTTAGGGTTAGACTCTTAGGGTTAGGGTTGGGGTTAGGGTTAGACTCTTAGGGTTAGGGTTAGACTCTTAGGGTTAGAGTTAGGGTTAGGGTTAGGGTTAGACACTTAGGGTTAGGGTTACGGTGAGGGTTAGACTCTTAGGGTTAGGGTTATATTCAGGGTTAGGGTTAGACTCTTAGGGTTAGGGTTAGGGTTAGGGTTAGACTCTTAGGGTAAGGGTTAGACTTAGGCTCTTAGGGTTAGGGTTAGACTCAGGCTCTTAGGGTTAGGGTTAGACTCAGGCTCTTAGGGTGAGGGTTAGACTCAGGCTCTTAGGGTGAGGGTTAGACTCAGGCTCTTAGGGTTAGGGTTAGACTCAGGCTCTTAGGGTTAGGGTCAGACTCAGTACTATATATTTGGGTACTGCAGCCGCCCTTTTGGTGGAGCGCTGCTGCCATCTAGCGAAATATACTTGGGTACTGCAGCCGGCGCTGTTGGTGGAGCGCTGCTGCCATCTAGCGAAATATATTTGGGTACTGCAGCCGGCCCTGTTGGTGGAGCGCTGCTGCCATCTAGCGAAATATATTTGGGTACTGCAGCCGCCCTTTTGGTGGAGCGCTGCTGCCATCTAGCGAAATATATTTGGATACTGCAGCCGGCTCTGTTGGTGGAGCTCTGCTGCCATCTAGCGAAATTTACTTGGGTACTGCAGCCGCCCTTTTGGTGGAGCGCTGCTGCCATCTAGCGAAATGTAATTGGGTACTGCAGCCGCCCGGTTGGTGGAGCGCTGCTGCCATCTAGCGAAATGTAATTGGGTACTGCAGCCGCCCGGTTGGTGGAGCGCTGCTGCCATCTAGCGAAATATACTTGGGTACTGCAGCCGCCCGGTTTGTGGAGCGCTGCTGCCATCTAGCGAAATATATTTGGGTACTGCAGCCGGCGCTGTTAATGGAGCGCTGCTGCCATCTAGCGAAATGTAATTGGGTACTGCAGCCGCCCGGTTGGTGGAGCGCTGCTGCCATCTAGCGAAATATACTTGGGTACTGCAGCCGCCCGGTTGGTGGAGCGCTGCTGCCATCTAGCGAAATATATTTGGGTACTGCAGCCGGCCCTGTTGGTGGAGCGCTGCTGCCATCTAGCGAAATATACTTGGGTACTGCAGCCGCCCGGTTGGTGGAGCGCTGCTGCCATCTAGCGAAATATACTTGGGTACTGCAGCCGGCCCTGTTGGTGGAGCGCTGCTGCCATCTAGCGAAATATACTTGGGTACTGCAGCCGCCCGGTTGGTGGAGCGCTGCTGCCATCTAGCGAAATATACTTGGGTACTGCAGCCGGCCCTGTTGGTGGAGCGCTGCTGCCATCTAGCGAAATATACTTGGGTACTGCAGCCGCCCGGTTGGTGGAGCGCTGCTGCCATCTAGCGAAATATATTTGGGTACTGCAGCCGGCGCTGTTGGTGGAGCGCTGCTGCCATCTAGCGAAATATATTTGGGTACTGCAGCCGCCCGGTTGGTGGAGCGCTGCTGCCATCTAGCGAAATATATTTGGGTACTGCAGCCGGCGCTGTTGGTGGAGCGCTGCTGCCATCTAGCGAAATATATTTGGGTACTGCAGCCGGCTCTGTTTGTGGAGCGCTGCTGCCATCTAGCGAAATATACTTGGGTACTTCAGCCGGGTTTAGGGTTAGGGTTAGGGTTAGACTCTTAGGGTTAGGGTTAGGGTTAGGGTTAGGGTTAGACTCTTAGGGTTAGGGTTACGGTTAGACTCTTAGGGTTAGAGTTAGGGTTAGGGTTAGACTCTTAAGGTTAGGGTTAGACTCTTAGGGTTAGGGTTGGGGTTAGGGTTAGACTCTTAGGGTTAGGGTTAGACTCTTAGGGTTAAGGTTAGGGTTAGACACTTAGGGTTAGGGTTAGGGTGAGGGTTAGACTCTTAGGGTTAGGGTTATATTCAGATTAGGGTTAGACTCTTAGGGTTAGGGTTAGGGTTAGGGTTAGACTCTTAGGGTAAGGGTTAGACTCAGGCTCTTAGGGTTAGGGTTAGACTCAGGCTCTTAGGGTGAGGGTTAGACTCAGGCTCTTAGGGTGAGGGTTAGACTCAGGCTCTTAGGGTTAGGGTTAGACTCAGGCTCTTAGGGTTAGGGTTAGAATCAGGCTCTTAGGGTGAGGGTTAGACTCAGGCTCTTAGGGTTAGGGTTAGAATCAGGCTCTTAGGGTTAGGGTCAGACTCAGTACTATATATTTGGGTACTGCAGCCGCCCTTTTGATGGAGCGCTGCTGCCATCTAGCGAAATATACTTGGGTATTGCAGCCGGTGCTGTTGGTGGAGCGCTGCTGCCATCTAGCGAAATATATTTGGGTACTGCAGCCGGCCCTGTTGGTGGAGCGCTGCTGCCATCTAGCGAAATATACTTGGGTACTGCAGCCGGCTCTGTTGGTGGAGCGCTGCTGCCATCTAGCGAAATATATTTGGGTACTGCAGCCGGGTTTAGGGTTAGGGTTAGGGTTAGACTGTTAGGGTTAGGGTTAGGGTTAGGGTTAGACTCTTAGGGTTAGACTCTTAGGGTTAGGGTTAGACTCACTACTATATATTTGGGTAGTGCAGCCACCCTTTTTGTGGAGCGCTGCTGCCATCTAGCGAAATATACTTGAGTACTGCAGCCGGCGCTGTTGGTGGAGCGCTGCTGCCATCTAGCGAAATATACTTTGGTACTGCAGCCGCCCGGTTGGTTGAGCACTGCCGCCGTCTAGCGAAATATACTTGGGTACTGCAGCCGCCCGGTTGGTGGAGCGCTGCTGCCATCTAGCGAAATATATTTGGGTACTGCAGCCGGCGCTGTTGGTGGATCGCTGCTGCCATCTAGCGAAATATATTTGGGTACTGCAGCCGGCGCTGTTGGTGGATCGCTGCTGCCATCTAGCGAAATATATTTGGGTACTGCAGCCGGCCCTTTTTGTGGAGCGCTGCTGCCATCTAGCGAAATATACTTGAGTACTGCAGCCGGCGCTGTTGGTGGAGCGCTGCTGCCATCTAGCGAAATATACTTTGGTACTGCAGCCGCCCGGTTGGTTGAGCACTGCCGCCGTCTAGCGAAATATACTTGGGTACTGCAGCCGCCCTTTTGGTGGAGCGCTGCTGCCATCTAGCGAAATATACTTGGGTACTGCAGCCGGCCCTGTTGGTGGAGCGCTGCTGCCATCTAGCGAAATATATTTGGGTACTGCAGCCGGCGCTGTTGGTGGAGCGCTGCTGCCATCTAGCGAAATATATTTGGGTACTGCAGCCGGCTCTGTTGGTGGAGCGCTGCTGCCATCTAGCGAAATATATTTGGGTACTGCAGCCGGCTCTGTTTGTGGAGCGCTGCTGCCATCTAGCGAAATATACTTGGGTACTTCAGCCGGGTTTAGGGTTAGGGTTAGGGTTAGACTGTTAGGGTTAGGCTTATACTCTTAGGGTTAGACTCTTAGGGTTAGACTCTTAGGGTTAGGGTTAGACTCTTACGGTTAGGGTTAGGGTTAGGGTTAGGGTTAGGGTTAGACTCTTAGGGTTAGGGTTAGACTCTTAGGGTTAGGGTTAGGGTTAGGGTTAGACTCTTAGGGTTAGGGTTAGACTCTTAGGGTTAGGGTTAAGGTTAGGGTTAGGGTTAGACTCTTAGGGTTAGGGTTAGACTCTTAGGGTTAGGGTTAGGGTTAGGGTTAGACTCTTAGGGTTAGGGTTAGGGTTAGGGTTAGGGTTACACTCTTAGGCTTAGGGTTAGGGTTAGGGTTAGACTCTTAGGGTTAGGGTTAGACTTAGGCTCTTAGGGTTAGGGTTAGACTCAGGCTCTTAGGGTTAGGGTTAGACTCAGGCTCTTACGGTTAGGGTTAGACTCAGGCTCTTAGGGTTAGGGTTAGACACACGCTCTTAGGGTTAGGGTCAGATTTAGTACTATATATTTGTGTACTGCAGCCGCCCTTTTGGTGGAACGCTGCTGCCATCTAGCGAAATATACTTGGGTACTGCAGCCGCCCGGTTGGTGGAGCGCTGCTGCCATCTAGCGAAATATACTTGGGTACTGCAGCCGGCCCTGTTGGTGGAGCGCTGCTGCCATCTAGCGAAATATACTTGGGTACTGCAGCCGCCCGGTTGGTGGAGCGCTGCTGCCATCTAGCGAAATATACTTGGGTACTGCAGCCGCCCGGTTGGTGGAGCGCTGCTGCCATCTAGCGAAATATACTTGGGTACTGCAGCCGGCCCTGTTGGTGGAGCGCTGCTGCCATCTAGCGAAATATATTTGGGTACTGCAGCCGGCGCTGTTGGTGGAGCGCTGCTGCCATCTAGCGAAATATATTTGGGTACTGCAGCCGGCTCTGTTGGTGGAGCGCTGCTGCCATCTAGCGAAATATATTTGGGTACTGCAGCCGGCTCTGTTTGTGGAGCGCTGCTGCCATCTAGCGAAATATACTTGGGTACTTCAGCCGGGTTTAGGGTTAGGGTTAGGGTTAGACTGTTAGGGTTAGGCTTAGACTCTTAGGGTTAGACTCTTAGGGTTAGACTCTTAGGGTTAGGGTTAGACTCTTACGGTTAGGGTTAGGGTTAGGGTTAGGGTTAGACTCTTAGGGTTAGGGTTAGACTCTTAGGGTTAGGGTTAGGGTTAGGGTTAGGGTTAGACTCTTAGGGTTAGGGTTAGACTCTTAGGGTTAGGGTTAGGGTTAGACTCTTAGGGTTAGGGTTAGGGTGAGGGTTAGACTCTTAGGGTTAGGGTTATATTCAGGGTTAGGGTTAGACTCTTAGGGTTAGGGTTAGGGTTAGGGTTAGACTCTTAGGGTTAGGGTTAGGGTTAGGCTCTTAGGGTTAGGGTTAGACTCAGGCTCTTAGGGTGAGGGTTAGACTCAGGCTCTTAGGGTTAGGGTTAGACTCAGGCTCTTAGGGTGAGGGTTAGACTCAGGCTCTTAGGGTTAGGGTTAGACTCAGGCTCTTAGGGTTAGGGTCAGACTCAGTACTATATATTTGGGTACTGCAGCCGCCCTTTTGGTGGAGCGCTGCTGCCATCTAGCGAAATATACTTGGGTATTGCAGCCGGCGCTCTTGGTGGAGCGCTGCTGCCATCTAGCGAAATATACTTGGGTACTGCAGCCGGCCCTGTTGGTGGAGCGCTGCTGCCATCTAGCGAAATATACTTGGGTACTGCAGCCGCCCGGTTTGTGGAGCGCTGCTGCCATCTAGCGAAATATATTTGGGTACTGCAGCCGGCCCGGTTGGTGGAGCGCTGCTGCCATCTAGCGAAATGTAATTGGGTACTGCAGCCGCCCGGTTGGTGGAGCGCTGCTGCCATCTAGCGAAATATACTTGGGTACTGCAGCCGCCCGGTTGGTGGAGCGCTGCTGCCATCTAGCGAAATGTAATTGGGTACTGCAGCCGGCCCTGTTGGTGGAGCGCTGCTGCCATCTAGCGAAATATACTTGGGTACTGCAGCCGCCCGGTTGGTGGAGCGCTGCTGCCATCTAGCGAAATATACTTGGGTACTGCAGCCGGCGCTGTTGGTGGAGCGCTGCTGCCATCTAGCGAAATATATTTGGGTACTGCAGCCGGCGCTGTTGGTGGAGCGCTGCTGCCATCTAGCGAAATATATTTGGGTACTGCAGCCGCCCGGTTGGTGGAGCGCTGCTGCCATCTAGCGAAATATATTTGGGTACTGCAGCCGGAGCTGTTGGTGGAGCGCTGCTGCCATCTAGCGAAATATATTTGGGTACTGCAGCCGGCTCTGTTGGTGGAGCGCTGCTGCCATCTAGCGAAATATACTTGGGTACTTCAGCCGGGTTTAGGGTTAGGGTTAGGGTTAGACTGTTAGGGTTAGGGTTAGACTTTTAGGGTTAGACTCTTAGGGTTAGACTCTTAGGGTTAGGGTTAGACTCTTACGGTTAGGGTTAGGGTTAGGCTTAGGGTTAGGCTTAGACTCTTAGGGTTAGGGTTAGACTCTTAGGGTTAGGGTTAGGGTTAGAGTTAGGGTTAGACTCTTAGGGTTAGGGTTAGACTCTTAGGGTTAGGGTTAGGGTTAGGGTTAGACTCTTAGGGTTAGGGTTAGACTCTTAGGGTTAGGGTTAGGGTTAGGGTTAGGGTTAGACTCTTAGGGTTAGGGTTAGACTCTTAGGGTTAGGGTTAGGGTTAGGGTTAGGGTTAGACTCTTAGGGTTAGGGTTAGACTCTTAGGGTTAGGGTTAGGGTTAGGGTTAGACTCTTAGGGTTAGGGTTAGGGTTACGGTTAGACTCTTAGGGTTAGAGTTAGGGTTAGGGTTAGACTCTTAGGGTTAGGGTTAGACTCTTAGGGTTAGGGTTGGGGTTAGGGTTAGACTCTTAGGGTTAGGGTTAGACTCTTAGGGTTAGAGTTAGGGTTAGGGTTAGGGTTAGACACTTAGGGTTAGACTCTTAGGGTTAGGGTTAGACTCTTAGGGTTAGAGTTAGGGTTAGGGTTAGGGTTAGACACTTAGGGTTAGGGTTAGGGTAAGGGTTAGAATCTTAGGGTTAGGGTTATATTCAGGGTTAGGGTTAGACTCTTAGGGTTAGGGTTAGGGTTAGGGTTAGACTCTTAGGGTAAGGGTTAGACTTAGGCTCTTAGGGTTAGGGTTAGACTCAGGCTCTTAGGGTTAGGGTTAGACTCAGGCTCTTAGGGTGAGGGTTAGACTCAGGCTCTTAGGGTGAGGGTTAGACTCAGGCTCTTAGGGTTAGGGTTAGAATCAGGCTCTTAGGGTTAGGGTCAGACTCAATACTATATATTTGGGTACTGCAGCCGCCCTTTTGGTGGAGCGCTGCTGCCATCTAGCGAAATATACTTGGGTATTGCAGCCGGCGCTGTTGGTGGAGCGCTGCTGCCATCTAGCGAAATATATTTGGGTACTGCAGCCGGCCCTGTTGGTGGAGCGCTGCTGCCATCTAGCGAAATATAATTGGGTACTGCAGCCGCCCGGTTGGTGGAGCGCTGCTGCCATCTAGCGAAATATACTTGGGTACTGCAGCCGCCCGGTTTGTGGAGCGCTGCTGCCATCTAGCGAAATATATTTGGGTACTGCAGCCGCCCGGTTGGTGGAGCGCTGCTGCCATCTAGCGAAATGTAATGGGGTACTGCAGCCGCCCGGTTGGTGTAGCGCTGCTGCCATCTAGCGAAATATACTTGGGTACTGCAGCCGCCCTGTTGGTGGAGCGCTGCTGCCATCTAGCGAAATATACTTGGGTACTGCAGCCGCCCGGTTGGTGGAGCTCTGCTGCCATCTAGCGAAATATACTTGGGTACTGCAGCCGCCCTTTTGGTGGAGCGCTGCTGCCATCTAGCGAAATGTAATTGGGTACTGCAGCCGCCCGGTTGGTGGAGCGCTGCTGCCATCTAGCGAAATATACTTGGGTACTGCAGCCGGCGCTGTTGGTGGAGCGCTGCTGCCATCTAGCGAAATATACTTGGGTACTGCAGCCGCCCGGTTGGTGGAGCGCTGCTGCCATCTAGCGAAATATATTTGGGTACTGCAGCCGGCCCTGTTGGTGGAGCGCTGCTGCCATCTAGCGAAATATACTTGGGTACTGCAGCCGCCCTTTTGGTGGAGCGCTGCTGCCATCTAGCGAAATATACTTGGGTACTGCAGCCGCCCGGTTGGTGGAGCGCTGCTGCCATCTAGCGAAATATATTTGGGTACTGCAGCCGGCCCTGTTGGTGGAGCGCTGCTGCCATCTAGCGAAATATACTTGGGTACTGCAGCCGCCCTTTTGGTGGAGCGCTGCTGCCATCTAGCGAAATATACTTGGGTATTGCAGCCGGCGCTGTTGGTGGAGCGCTGCTGCCATCTAGCGAAATATATTTGGGTACTGCAGCCGGCCCTGTTGGTGGAGCGCTGCTGCCATCTAGCGAAATATATTTGGGTACTGCAGCCGGCGCTGTTGGTGGAGCGCTGCTGCCATCTAGCGAAATATATTTGGGTACTGCAGCCGGCTCTGTTGGTGGAGCGCTGCTGCCATCTAGGGAAATATATTTGGGTACTGCAGCCGGCTCTGTTTGTGGAGCGCTGCTGCCATCTAGCGAAATGTAATTGGGTACTGCAGCCGCCCTGTTGGTGGAGCGCTGCTGCCATCTAGCGAAATATACTTGGGTACTGCAGCCGCCCTGTTGGTGGAGCGCTGCTGCCATCTAGCGAAATATACTTGGGTACTGCAGCCGGCCCTGTTGGTGGAGCGCTGCTGCCATCTAGCGAAATATACTTGGGTACTGCAGCCGCCCGGTTGGTGGAGCGCTGCTGCCATCTAGCGAAATATACTTGGGTACTGCAGCCGGCCCTGTTGGTGGAGCGCTGCTGCCATCTAGCGAAATATACTTGGGTACTGCAGCCGCCCGGTTGGTGGAGCGCTGCTGCCATCTAGCGAAATATACTTGGGTACTGCAGCCGGCCCTGTTGGTGGAGCGCTGCTGCCATCTAGCGAAATATACTTGGGTACTGCAGCCGCCCTTTTGGTGGAGCGCTGCTGCCATCTAGCGAAATATACTTGGGTACTGCAGCCGGCGCTGTTGGTGGAGCGCTGCTGCCATCTAGCGAAATATATTTGGGTACTGCAGCCGGCGCTGTTGGTGGAGCGCTGCTGCCATCTAGCGAAATATATTTGGGTACTGCAGCCGGCTCTGTTGGTGGAGCGCTGCTGCCATCTAGCGAAATATATTTGGGTACTGCAGCCGGCTCTGTTTGTGGAGCGCTGCTGCCATCTAGCGAAATATACTTGGGTACTTCAGCCGGGTTTAGGGTTAGGGTTAGACTGTTAGGGTTAGGGTTAGACTCTTAGGGTTAGACTCTTAGGGTTAGACTCTTAGGGTTAGGGTTAGACTCTTACGGTTAGGGTTAGGGTTAGGGTTAGGGTTAGACTCTTAGGGTTAGGGTTAGACTCTTAGGGTTAGGGTTAGGGTTAGGGTTAGGGTTAGACTCTTAGGGTTAGGGTTAGACTCTTAGGGTTAGGGTTAGGGTTAGGGTTAGGGTTAGACTCTTAGGGTTAGGGTTAGACTCTTAGGGTTAGGGTTAGGGTTAGACTCTTAGGGTTAGGGTTAGACTCTTAGGGTTAGGGTTGGGGTTAGGGTTAGACTCTTAGGGTTAGGGTTAGACTCTTAGGGTTAGAGTTAGGGTTAGGGTTAGGGTTAGACACTTAGGGTTAGGGTTACGGTGAGGGTTAGACTCTTAGGGTTAGGGTTATATTCAGGGTTAGGGTTAGACTCTTAGGGTTAGGGTTAGGGTTAGGGTTAGACTCTTAGGGTAAGGGTTAGACTTAGGCTCTTAGGGTTAGGGTTAGACTCAGGCTCTTAGGGTTAGGGTTAGACTCAGGCTCTTAGGGTGAGGGTTAGACTCAGGCTCTTAGGGTGAGGGTTAGACTCAGGCTCTTAGGGTTAGGGTTAGACTCAGGCTCTTAGGGTTAGGGTCAGACTCAGTACTATATATTTGGGTACTGCAGCCGCCCTTTTGGTGGAGCGCTGCTGCCATCTAGCGAAATATACTTGGGTACTGCAGCCGGCGCTGTTGGTGGAGCGCTGCTGCCATCTAGCGAAATATATTTGGGTACTGCAGCCGGCGCTGTTGGTGGAGCGCTGCTGCCATCTAGCGAAATATATTTGGGTACTGCAGCCGCCCTTTTGGTGGAGCGCTGCTGCCATCTAGCGAAATATATTTGGATACTGCAGCCGGCTCTGTTGGTGGAGCTCTGCTGCCATCTAGCGAAATATACTTGGGTACTGCAGCCGCCCTTTTGGTGGAGCGCTGCTGCCATCTAGCGAAATGTAATTGGGTACTGCAGCCGCCCGGTTGGTGGAGCGCTGCTGCCATCTAGCGAAATGTAATTGGGTACTGCAGCCGCCCGGTTGGTGGAGCGCTGCTGCCATCTAGCGAAATATACTTGGGTACTGCAGCCGCCCGGTTTGTGGAGCGCTGCTGCCATCTAGCGAAATATATTTGGGTACTGCAGCCGGCGCTGTTAATGGAGCGCTGCTGCCATCTAGCGAAATGTAATTGGGTACTGCAGCCGCCCGGTTGGTGTAGCGCTGCTGCCATCTAGCGAAATATACTTGGGTACTGCAGCCGCCCGGTTGGTGGAGCGCTGCTGCCATCTAGCGAAATATATTTGGGTACTGCAGCCGGCCCTGTTGGTGGAGCGCTGCTGCCATCTAGCGAAATATACTTGGGTACTGCAGCCGCCCGGTTGGTGGAGCGCTGCTGCCATCTAGCGAAATATACTTGGGTACTGCAGCCGGCCCTGTTGGTGGAGCGCTGCTGCCATCTAGCGAAATATACTTGGGTACTGCAGCCGCCCGGTTGGTGGAGCGCTGCTGCCATCTAGCGAAATATACTTGGGTACTGCAGCCGGCCCTGTTGGTGGAGCGCTGCTGCCATCTAGCGAAATATACTTGGGTACTGCAGCCGCCCGGTTGGTGGAGCGCTGCTGCCATCTAGCGAAATATATTTGGGTACTGCAGCCGGCGCTGTTGGTGGAGCGCTGCTGCCATCTAGCGAAATATATTTGGGTACTGCAGCCGCCCGGTTGGTGGAGCGCTGCTGCCATCTAGCGAAATATATTTGGGTACTGCAGCCGGCTCTGTTGGTGGAGCGCTGCTGCCATCTAGCGAAATATATTTGGGTACTGCAGCCGGCTCTGTTTGTGGAGCGCTGCTGCCATCTAGCGAAATATACTTGGGTACTTCAGCCGGGTTTAGGGTTAGGGTTAGGGTTAGACTCTTAGGGTTAGGGTTAGGGTTAGGGTTAGGGTTAGACTCTTAGGGTTAGGGTTACGGTTAGACTCTTAGGGTTAGAGTTAGGGTTAGGGTTAGACTCTTAAGGTTAGGGTTAGACTCTTAGGGTTAAGGTTAGGGTTAGGGTTAGACACTTAGGGTTAGGGTTAGGGTGAGGGTTAGACTCTTAGGGTTAGGGTTATATTCAGATTAGGGTTAGACTCTTAGGGTTAGGGTTAGGGTTAGGGTTAGACTCTTAGGGTAAGGGTTAGACTCAGGCTCTTAGGGTTAGGGTTAGACTCTTAGGGTTAGGGTTAGGGTTAGGGTTAGGGTTAGACTCTTAGGGTTAGGGTTAGACTCTTAGGGTTAGGGTTAGGGTTACGGTTAGACTCTTAGGGTTAGAGTTAGGGTTAGGGTTAGACTCTTAGGGTTAGGGTTAGACTCTTAGGGTTAGGGTTGGGGTTAGGGTTAGACTCTTAGGGTTAGGGTTAGACTCTTAGGGTTAGAGTTAGGGTTAGGGTTAGGGTTAGACACTTAGGGTTAGGGTTAGGGTAAGGGTTAGAATCTTAGGGTTAGGGTTATATTCAGGGTTAGGGTTAGACTCTTAGGGTTAGGGTTAGGGTTAGGGTTAGACTCTTAGGGTAAGGGTTAGACTTAGGCTCTTAGGGTTAGGGTTAGACTCAGGCTCTTAGGGTTAGGGTTAGACTCAGGCTCTTAGGGTGAGGGTTAGACTCAGGCTCTTAGGGTGAGGGTTAGACTCAGGCTCTTAGGGTTAGGGTTAGAATCAGGCTCTTAGGGTTAGGGTCAGACTCAATACTATATATTTGGGTACTGCAGCCGCCCTTTTGGTGGAGCGCTGCTGCCATCTAGCGAAATATACTTGGGTATTGCAGCCGGCGCTGTTGGTGGAGCGCTGCTGCCATCTAGCGAAATATATTTGGGTACTGCAGCCGGCCCTGTTGGTGGAGCGCTGCTGCCATCTAGCGAAATATAATTGGGTACTGCAGCCGCCCGGTTGGTGGAGCGCTGCTGCCATCTAGCGAAATATACTTGGGTACTGCAGCCGCCCGGTTTGTGGAGCGCTGCTGCCATCTAGCGAAATATATTTGGGTACTGCAGCCGCCCGGTTGGTGGAGCGCTGCTGCCATCTAGCGAAATGTAATGGGGTACTGCAGCCGCCCGGTTGGTGTAGCGCTGCTGCCATCTAGCGAAATATACTTGGGTACTGCAGCCGCCCTGTTGGTGGAGCGCTGCTGCCATCTAGCGAAATATACTTGGGTACTGCAGCCGCCCGGTTGGTGGAGCTCTGCTGCCATCTAGCGAAATATACTTGGGTACTGCAGCCGCCCTTTTGGTGGAGCGCTGCTGCCATCTAGCGAAATGTAATTGGGTACTGCAGCCGCCCGGTTGGTGGAGCGCTGCTGCCATCTAGCGAAATATACTTGGGTACTGCAGCCGGCGCTGTTGGTGGAGCGCTGCTGCCATCTAGCGAAATATACTTGGGTACTGCAGCCGCCCGGTTGGTGGAGCGCTGCTGCCATCTAGCGAAATATATTTGGGTACTGCAGCCGGCCCTGTTGGTGGAGCGCTGCTGCCATCTAGCGAAATATACTTGGGTACTGCAGCCGCCCTTTTGGTGGAGCGCTGCTGCCATCTAGCGAAATATACTTGGGTACTGCAGCCGCCCGGTTGGTGGAGCGCTGCTGCCATCTAGCGAAATATATTTGGGTACTGCAGCCGGCCCTGTTGGTGGAGCGCTGCTGCCATCTAGCGAAATATACTTGGGTACTGCAGCCGCCCTTTTGGTGGAGCGCTGCTGCCATCTAGCGAAATATACTTGGGTATTGCAGCCGGCGCTGTTGGTGGAGCGCTGCTGCCATCTAGCGAAATATATTTGGGTACTGCAGCCGGCCCTGTTGGTGGAGCGCTGCTGCCATCTAGCGAAATATATTTGGGTACTGCAGCCGGCGCTGTTGGTGGAGCGCTGCTGCCATCTAGCGAAATATATTTGGGTACTGCAGCCGGCTCTGTTGGTGGAGCGCTGCTGCCATCTAGGGAAATATATTTGGGTACTGCAGCCGGCTCTGTTTGTGGAGCGCTGCTGCCATCTAGCGAAATGTAATTGGGTACTGCAGCCGCCCTGTTGGTGGAGCGCTGCTGCCATCTAGCGAAATATACTTGGGTACTGCAGCCGCCCTGTTGGTGGAGCGCTGCTGCCATCTAGCGAAATATACTTGGGTACTGCAGCCGGCCCTGTTGGTGGAGCGCTGCTGCCATCTAGCGAAATATACTTGGGTACTGCAGCCGCCCGGTTGGTGGAGCGCTGCTGCCATCTAGCGAAATATACTTGGGTACTGCAGCCGGCCCTGTTGGTGGAGCGCTGCTGCCATCTAGCGAAATATACTTGGGTACTGCAGCCGCCCGGTTGGTGGAGCGCTGCTGCCATCTAGCGAAATATACTTGGGTACTGCAGCCGGCCCTGTTGGTGGAGCGCTGCTGCCATCTAGCGAAATATACTTGGGTACTGCAGCCGCCCTTTTGGTGGAGCGCTGCTGCCATCTAGCGAAATATACTTGGGTACTGCAGCCGGCGCTGTTGGTGGAGCGCTGCTGCCATCTAGCGAAATATATTTGGGTACTGCAGCCGGCGCTGTTGGTGGAGCGCTGCTGCCATCTAGCGAAATATATTTGGGTACTGCAGCCGGCTCTGTTGGTGGAGCGCTGCTGCCATCTAGCGAAATATATTTGGGTACTGCAGCCGGCTCTGTTTGTGGAGCGCTGCTGCCATCTAGCGAAATATACTTGGGTACTTCAGCCGGGTTTAGGGTTAGGGTTAGACTGTTAGGGTTAGGGTTAGACTCTTAGGGTTAGACTCTTAGGGTTAGACTCTTAGGGTTAGGGTTAGACTCTTACGGTTAGGGTTAGGGTTAGGGTTAGGGTTAGACTCTTAGGGTTAGGGTTAGACTCTTAGGGTTAGGGTTAGGGTTAGGGTTAGGGTTAGACTCTTAGGGTTAGGGTTAGACTCTTAGGGTTAGGGTTAGGGTTAGGGTTAGGGTTAGACTCTTAGGGTTAGGGTTAGACTCTTAGGGTTAGGGTTAGGGTTAGACTCTTAGGGTTAGGGTTAGACTCTTAGGGTTAGGGTTGGGGTTAGGGTTAGACTCTTAGGGTTAGGGTTAGACTCTTAGGGTTAGAGTTAGGGTTAGGGTTAGGGTTAGACACTTAGGGTTAGGGTTACGGTGAGGGTTAGACTCTTAGGGTTAGGGTTATATTCAGGGTTAGGGTTAGACTCTTAGGGTTAGGGTTAGGGTTAGGGTTAGACTCTTAGGGTAAGGGTTAGACTTAGGCTCTTAGGGTTAGGGTTAGACTCAGGCTCTTAGGGTTAGGGTTAGACTCAGGCTCTTAGGGTGAGGGTTAGACTCAGGCTCTTAGGGTGAGGGTTAGACTCAGGCTCTTAGGGTTAGGGTTAGACTCAGGCTCTTAGGGTGAGGGTCAGACTCAGTACTATATATTTGGGTACTGCAGCCGCCCTTTTGGTGGAGCGCTGCTGCCATCTAGCGAAATATACTTGGGTACTGCAGCCGGCGCTGTTGGTGGAGCGCTGCTGCCATCTAGCGAAATATATTTGGGTACTGCAGCCGGCGCTGTTGGTGGAGCGCTGCTGCCATCTAGCGAAATATATTTGGGTACTGCAGCCGCCCTTTTGGTGGAGCGCTGCTGCCATCTAGCGAAATATATTTGGATACTGCAGCCGGCTCTGTTGGTGGAGCTCTGCTGCCATCTAGCGAAATATACTTGGGTACTGCAGCCGCCCTTTTGGTGGAGCGCTGCTGCCATCTAGCGAAATGTAATTGGGTACTGCAGCCGCCCGGTTGGTGGAGCGCTGCTGCCATCTAGCGAAATGTAATTGGGTACTGCAGCCGCCCGGTTGGTGGAGCGCTGCTGCCATCTAGCGAAATATACTTGGGTACTGCAGCCGCCCGGTTTGTGGAGCGCTGCTGCCATCTAGCGAAATATATTTGGGTACTGCAGCCGGCGCTGTTAATGGAGCGCTGCTGCCATCTAGCGAAATGTAATTGGGTACTGCAGCCGCCCGGTTGGTGTAGCGCTGCTGCCATCTAGCGAAATATACTTGGGTACTGCAGCCGCCCGGTTGGTGGAGCGCTGCTGCCATCTAGCGAAATATATTTGGGTACTGCAGCCGGCCCTGTTGGTGGAGCGCTGCTGCCATCTAGCGAAATATACTTGGGTACTGCAGCCGCCCGGTTGGTGGAGCGCTGCTGCCATCTAGCGAAATATACTTGGGTACTGCAGCCGGCCCTGTTGGTGGAGCGCTGCTGCCATCTAGCGAAATATACTTGGGTACTGCAGCCGCCCGGTTGGTGGAGCGCTGCTGCCATCTAGCGAAATATACTTGGGTACTGCAGCCGGCCCTGTTGGTGGAGCGCTGCTGCCATCTAGCGAAATATACTTGGGTACTGCAGCCGCCCGGTTGGTGGAGCGCTGCTGCCATCTAGCGAAATATATTTGGGTACTGCAGCCGGCGCTGTTGGTGGAGCGCTGCTGCCATCTAGCGAAATATATTTGGGTACTGCAGCCGCCCGGTTGGTGGAGCGCTGCTGCCATCTAGCGAAATATATTTGGGTACTGCAGCCGGCTCTGTTGGTGGAGCGCTGCTGCCATCTAGCGAAATATATTTGGGTACTGCAGCCGGCTCTGTTTGTGGAGCGCTGCTGCCATCTAGCGAAATATACTTGGGTACTTCAGCCGGGTTTAGGGTTAGGGTTAGGGTTAGACTCTTAGGGTTAGGGTTAGGGTTAGGGTTAGGGTTAGACTCTTAGGGTTAGGGTTACGGTTAGACTCTTAGGGTTAGAGTTAGGGTTAGGGTTAGACTCTTAAGGTTAGGGTTAGACTCTTAGGGTTAAGGTTAGGGTTAGGGTTAGACACTTAGGGTTAGGGTTAGGGTGAGGGTTAGACTCTTAGGGTTAGGGTTATATTCAGATTAGGGTTAGACTCTTAGGGTTAGGGTTAGGGTTAGGGTTAGACTCTTAGGGTAAGGGTTAGACTCAGGCTCTTAGGGTTAGGGTTAGACTCAGGCTCTTAGGGTGAGGGTTAGACTCAGGCTCTTAGGGTGAGGGTTAGACTCAGGCTCTTAGGGTTAGGGTTAGACTCAGGCTCTTAGGGTTAGGGTTAGAATCAGGCTCTTAGGGTGAGGGTTAGACTCAGGCTCTTAGGGTTAGGGTTAGAATCAGGCTCTTAGGGTTAGGGTCAGACTCAGTACTATATATTTGGGTACTGCAGCCGCCCTTTTGATGGAGCGCTGCTGCCATCTAGCGAAATATACTTGGGTATTGCAGCCGGTGCTGTTGGTGGAGCGCTGCTGCCATCTAGCGAAATATATTTGGGTACTGCAGCCGGCGCTGTTGGTGGAGCGCTGCTGCCATCTAGCGAAATATACTTGGGTACTGCAGCCGGCTCTGTTGGTGGAGCGCTGCTGCCATCTAGCGAAATATATTTGGGTACTGCAGCCGCGTTTAGGGTTAGGGTTAGGGTTAGACTGTTAGGGTTAGGGTTAGGGTTAGGGTTAGACTCTTAGGGTTAGACTCTTAGGGTTAGGGTTAGACTCACTACTATATATTTGGGTAGTGCAGCCACCCTTTTTGTGGAGCGCTGCTGCCATCTAGCGAAATATACTTGAGTACTGCAGCCGGCGCTGTTGGTGGAGCGCTGCTGCCATCTAGCGAAATATACTTTGGTACTGCAGCCGCCCGGTTGGTTGAGCACTGCCGCCGTCTAGCGAAATATACTTGGGTACTGCAGCCGCCCTTTTGGTGGAGCGCTGCTGCCATCTAGCGAAATATATTTGGGTACTGCAGCCGGCGCTGTTGGTGGATCGCTGCTGCCATCTAGCGAAATATATTTGGGTACTGCAGCCGGCGCTGTTGGTGGATCGCTGCTGCCATCTAGCGAAATATATTTGGGTACTGCAGCCGGCCCTTTTTGTGGAGCGCTGCTGCCATCTAGCGAAATATACTTGAGTACTGCAGCCGGCGCTGTTGGTGGAGCGCTGCTGCCATCTAGCGAAATATACTTTGGTACTGCAGCCGCCCGGTTGGTTGAGCACTGCCGCCGTCTAGCGAAATATACTTGGGTACTGCAGCCGCCCTTTTGGTGGAGCGCTGCTGCCATCTAGCGAAATATACTTGGGTACTGCAGCCGGCCCTGTTGGTGGAGCGCTGCTGCCATCTAGCGAAATATATTTGGGTACTGCAGCCGGCGCTGTTGGTGGAGCGCTGCTGCCATCTAGCGAAATATATTTGGGTACTGCAGCCGGCTCTGTTGGTGGAGCGCTGCTGCCATCTAGCGAAATATATTTGGGTACTGCAGCCGGCTCTGTTTGTGGAGCGCTGCTGCCATCTAGCGAAATATACTTGGGTACTTCAGCCGGGTTTAGGGTTAGGGTTAGGGTTAGACTGTTAGGGTTAGGGTTAGACTCTTAGGGTTAGACTCTTAGGGTTAGACTCTTAGGGTTAGGGTTAGACTCTTACGGTTAGGGTTAGGGTTAGGGTTAGGGTTAGGGTTAGACTCTTAGGGTTAGGGTTAGACTCTTAGGGTTAGGGTTAGGGTTAGGGTTAGACTCTTAGGGTTAGGGTTAGACTCTTAGGGTTAGGGTTAAGGTTAGGGTTAGGGTTAGACTCTTAGGGTTAGGGTTAGACTCTTAGGGTTAGGGTTAGGGTTAGGGTTAGACTCTTAGGGTTAGGGTTAGGGTTAGGGTTAGGGTTACACTCTTAGGCTTAGGGTTAGGGTTAGGGTTAGACTCTTAGGGTTAGGGTTAGACTTAGGCTCTTAGGGTTAGGGTTAGACTCAGGCTCTTAGGGTTAGGGTTAGACTCAGGCTCTTACGGTTAGGGTTAGACTCAGGCTCTTAGGGTTAGGGTTAGACACACGCTCTTAGGGTTAGGGTCAGATTTAGTACTATATATTTGGGTACTGCAGCCGCCCTTTTGGTGGAACGCTGCTGCCATCTAGCGAAATATACTTGGGTACTGCAGCCGCCCGGTTGGTGGAGCGCTGCTGCCATCTAGCGAAATATACTTGGGTACTGCAGCCGGCCCTGTTGGTGGAGCGCTGCTGCCATCTAGCGAAATATACTTGGGTACTGCAGCCGCCCGGTTGGTGGAGCGCTGCTGCCATCTAGCGAAATATACTTGGGTACTGCAGCCGCCCGGTTGGTGGAGCGCTGCTGCCATCTAGCGAAATATACTTGGGTACTGCAGCCGGCCCTGTTGGTGGAGCGCTGCTGCCATCTAGCGAAATATATTTGGGTACTGCAGCCGGCGCTGTTGGTGGAGCGCTGCTGCCATCTAGCGAAATATATTTGGGTACTGCAGCCGGCTCTGTTGGTGGAGCGCTGCTGCCATCTAGCGAAATATATTTGGGTACTGCAGCCGGCTCTGTTTGTGGAGCGCTGCTGCCATCTAGCGAAATATACTTGGGTACTTCAGCCGGGTTTAGGGTTAGGGTTAGGGTTAGACTGTTAGGGTTAGGCTTAGACTCTTAGGGTTAGACTCTTAGGGTTAGACTCTTAGGGTTAGGGTTAGACTCTTACGGTTAGGGTTAGGGTTAGGGTTAGGGTTAGACTCTTAGGGTTAGGGTTAGACTCTTAGGGTTAGGGTTAGGGTTAGGGTTAGGGTTAGACTCTTAGGGTTAGGGTTAGACTCTTAGGGTTAGGGTTAGGGTTAGACTCTTAGGGTTAGGGTTAGGGTGAGGGTTAGACTCTTAGGGTTAGGGTTATATTCAGGGTTAGGGTTAGACTCTTAGGGTTAGGGTTAGGGTTAGGGTTAGACTCTTAGGGTTAGGGTTAGGGTTAGGCTCTTAGGGTTAGGGTTAGACTCAGGCTCTTAGGGTGAGGGTTAGACTCAGGCTCTTAGGGTTAGGGTTAGACTCAGGCTCTTAGGGTGAGGGTTAGACTCAGGCTCTTAGGGTTAGGGTTAGACTCAGGCTCTTAGGGTTAGGGTCAGACTCAGTACTATATATTTGGGTACTGCAGCCGCCCTTTTGGTGGAGCGCTGCTGCCATCTAGCGAAATATACTTGGGTATTGCAGCCGGCGCTCTTGGTGGAGCGCTGCTGCCATCTAGCGAAATATACTTGGGTACTGCAGCCGGCCCTGTTGGTGGAGCGCTGCTGCCATCTAGCGAAATATACTTGGGTACTGCAGCCGCCCGGTTTGTGGAGCGCTGCTGCCATCTAGCGAAATATATTTGGGTACTGCAGCCGGCTCTGTTGGTGGAGCGCTGCTGCCATCTAGCGAAATGTAATTGGGTACTGCAGCCGCCCGGTTGGTGGAGCGCTGCTGCCATCTAGCGAAATATACTTGGGTACTGCAGCCGCCCGGTTGGTGGAGCGCTGCTGCCATCTAGCGAAATGTAATTGGGTACTGCAGCCGGCCCTGTTGGTGGAGCGCTGCTGCCATCTAGCGAAATATACTTGGGTACTGCAGCCGCCCGGTTGGTGGAGCGCTGCTGCCATCTAGCGAAATATACTTGGGTACTGCAGCCGGCGCTGTTGGTGGAGCGCTGCTGCCATCTAGCGAAATATATTTGGGTACTGCAGCCGGCGCTGTTGGTGGAGCGCTGCTGCCATCTAGCGAAATATATTTGGGTACTGCAGCCGCCCGGTTGGTGGAGCGCTGCTGCCATCTAGCGAAATATATTTGGGTACTGCAGCCGGCGCTGTTGGTGGAGCGCTGCTGCCATCTAGCGAAATATATTTGGGTACTGCAGCCGGCTCTGTTGGTGGAGCGCTGCTGCCATCTAGCGAAATATACTTGGGTACTTCAGCCGGGTTTAGGGTTAGGGTTAGGGTTAGACTGTTAGGGTTAGGGTTAGACTTTTAGGGTTAGACTCTTAGGGTTAGACTCTTAGGGTTAGGGTTAGACTCTTACGGTTAGGGTTAGGGTTAGGCTTAGGGTTAGGCTTAGACTCTTAGGGTTAGGGTTAGACTCTTAGGGTTAGGGTTAGGGTTAGAGTTAGGGTTAGACTCTTAGGGTTAGGGTTAGACTCTTAGGGTTAGGGTTAGGGTTAGGGTTAGACTCTTAGGGTTAGGGTTAGACTCTTAGGGTTAGGGTTAGGGTTAGGGTTAGGGTTAGACTCTTAGGGTTAGGGTTAGACTCTTAGGGTTAGGGTTAGGGTTAGGGTTAGGGTTAGACTCTTAGGGTTAGGGTTAGACTCTTAGGGTTAGGGTTAGGGTTAGACTCTTAGGGTTAGGGTTAGGGTTACGGTTAGACTCTTAGGGTTAGAGTTAGGGTTAGGGTTAGACTCTTAGGGTTAGGGTTAGACTCTTAGGGTTAGGGTTGGGGTTAGGGTTAGACTCTTAGGGTTAGGGTTAGAATCTTAGGGTTAGAGTTAGGGTTAGGGTTAGGGTTAGACACTTAGGGTTAGGGTTAGGGTGAGGGTTAGACTCTTAGGGTTAGGGTTATATTCAGGGTTAGGGTTAGACTCTTAGGGTTACGGTTAGGCTTAGGGTTAGACTCTTAGGGTAAGGGTTAGACTTAGGCTCTTAGGGTTAGGGTTAGACTCAGGCTCTTAGGGTTAGGGTTAGACTCAGGCTCTTAGGGTGAGGGTTAGACTCAGGCTCTTAGGGTGAGGGTTAGACTCAGGCTCTTAGGGTTAGGGTTAGAATCAGGCTCTTAGGCTTAGGGTCAGACTCAATACTATATATTTGGGTACTGCAGCCGCCCTTTTGGTGGAGCGCTGCTGCCATCTAGCGAAATATACTTGGGTATTGCAGCCGGCGCTGTTGGTGGAGCGCTGCTGCCATCTAGCGAAATATATTTGGGTACTGCAGCCGGCCCTGTTGGTGGAGCGCTGCTGCCATCTAGCGAAATATAATTGGGTACTGCAGCCGCCCGGTTGGTGGAGCGCTGCTGCCATCTAGCGAAATATACTTGGGTACTGCAGCCGCCCGGTTTGTGGAGCGCTGCTGCCATCTAGCGAAATATATTTGGGTACTGCAGCCGCCCGGTTGGTGGAGCGCTGCTGCCATCTAGCGAAATGTAATGGGGTACTGCAGCCGCCCGGTTGGTGTAGCGCTGCTGCCATCTAGCGAAATATACTTGGGTACTGCAGCCGCCCTGTTGGTGGAGCGCTGCTGCCATCTAGCGAAATATATTTGGGTACTGCAGCCGCCCGGTTGGTGGAGCTCTGCTGCCATCTAGCGAAATATACTTGGGTACTGCAGCCGCCCTTTTGGTGGAGCGCTGCTGCCATCTAGCGAAATGTAATTGGGTACTGCAGCCGCCCGGTTGGTGGAGCGCTGCTGCCATCTAGCGAAATATACTTGGGTACTGCAGCCGGCGCTGTTGGTGGAGCGCTGCTGCCATCTAGCGAAATATACTTGGGTACTGCAGCCGCCCGGTTGGTGGAGCGCTGCTGCCATCTAGCGAAATATATTTGGGTACTGCAGCCGGCTCTGTTGGTGGAGCGCTGCTGCCATCTAGCGAAATATACTTGGGTACTGCAGCCGCCCTTTTGGTGGAGCGCTGCTGCCATCTAGCGAAATATACTTGGGTACTGCAGCCGCCCGGTTGGTGGAGCGCTGCTGCCATCTAGCGAAATATATTTGGGTACTGCAGCCGGCCCTGTTGGTGGAGCGCTGCTGCCATCTAGCGAAATATACTTGGGTACTGCAGCCGCCCTTTTGGTGGAGCGCTGCTGCCATCTAGCGAAATATACTTGGGTATTGCAGCCGGCGCTGTTGGTGGAGCGCTGCTGCCATCTAGCGAAATATATTTGGGTACTGCAGCCGGCCCTGTTGGTGGAGCGCTGCTGCCATCTAGCGAAATATATTTGGGTACTGCAGCCGCCCTTTTGGTGGAGCGCTGCTGCCATCTAGCGAAATATATTTGGGTACTGCAGCCAGCTCTGTTGGTGGAGCTCTGCTGCCATCTAGCGAAATATAATTGGGTACTGCAGCCGGCCTTTTGGTGGAGCGCTGCTGCCATCTAGCGAAATGTAATTGGGTACTGCAGCCGCCCTGTTGGTGGAGCGCTGCTGCCATCTAGCGAAATATACTTGGGTACTGCAGCCGCCCTGTTGGTGGAGCGCTGCTGCCCTCTAGCGAAATATACTTGGGTACTGCAGCCGGCCCTGTTGGTGGAGCGCTGCTGCCATCTAGCGAAATATACTTGGGTACTGCAGCCGCCCGGTTGGTGGAGCGCTGCTGCCATCTAGCGAAATATACTTGGGTACTGCAGCCGGCCCTGTTGGTGGAGCGCTGCTGCCATCTAGCGAAATATACTTGGGTACTGCAGCCGCCCGGTTGGTGGAGCGCTGCTGCCATCTAGCGAAATATACTTGGGTACTGCAGCCGGCCCTGTTGGTGGAGCGCTGCTGCCATCTAGCGAAATATACTTGGGTACTGCAGCCGCCCTTTTGGTGGAGCGCTGCTGCCATCTAGCGAAATATACTTGGGTACTGCAGCCGGCGCTGTTGGTGGAGCGCTGCTGCCATCTAGCGAAATATATTTGGGTACTGCAGCCGGCGCTGTTGGTGGAGCGCTGCTGCCATCTAGCGAAATATATTTGGGTACTGCAGCCGGCTCTGTTGGTGGAGCGCTGCTGCCATCTAGCGAAATATATTTGGGTACTGCAGCCGGCTCTGTTTGTGGAGCGCTGCTGCCATCTAGCGAAATATACTTGGGTACTTCAGCCGGGTTTAGGGTTAGGGTTAGGGTTAGACTGTTAGGGTTAGGGTTAGACTCTTAGGGTTAGACTCTTAGGGTTAGACTCTTAGGGTTAGGGTTAGACTCTTACGGTTAGGGTTAGGGTTAGGGTTAGGGTTAGACTCTTAGGGTTAGGGTTAGACTCTTAGGGTTAGGGTTAGGATTAGGGTTAGGGTTAGACTCTTAGGGTTAGGGTTAGACTCTTAGGGTTAGGGTTAGGGTTAGACTCTTAGGGTTAGGGTTAGACTCTTAGGGTTAGGGTTAGGGTTAGGGTTAGGGTTAGGGTTAGACTCTTAGGGTTAGGGTTAGACTCTTAGGGTTAGGGTTGGGGTTAGGGTTAGACTCTTAGGGTTAGGGTTAGACTCTTAGGGTTAGAGTTAGGGTTAGGGTTAGGGTTAGACACTTAGGGTTAGGGTTACGGTGAGGGTTAGACTCTTAGGGTTAGGGTTATATTCAGGGTTAGGGTTAGACTCTTAGGGTTAGGGTTAGGGTTAGGGTTAGACTCTTAGGGTAAGGGTTAGACTTAGGCTCTTAGGGTTAGGGTTAGACTCAGGCTCTTAGGGTTAGGGTTAGACTCAGGCTCTTAGGGTGAGGGTTAGACTCAGGCTCTTAGGGTGAGGGTTAGACTCAGGCTCTTAGGGTTAGGGTTAGAATCAGGCTCTTAGGGTTAGGGTCAGACTCAGTACTATATATTTGGGTACTGCAGCCGCCCTTTTGGTGGAGCGCTGCTGCCATCTAGCGAAATATACTTGGGTACTGCAGCCGGCGCTCTTGGTGGAGCGCTGCTGCCATCTAGCGAAATATACTTGGGTACTGCAGCCGGCCCTGTCGGTGGAGCGCTGCTGCCATCTAGCGAAATATACTTGGGTACTGCAGCCGCCCGGTTTGTGGAGCGCTGCTGCCATCTAGCGAAATATATTTGGGTACTGCAGCCGGCCCGGTTGGTGGAGCGCTGCTGCCATCTAGCGAAATGTAATTGGGTACTGCAGCCGCCCGGTTGGTGGAGCGCTGCTGCCATCTAGCGAAATATACTTGGGTACTGCAGACGCCCGGTTGGTGGAGCGCTGCTGCCATCTAGCGAAATGTAATTGGGTACTGCAGCCGGCCCTGTTGGTGGAGCGCTGCTGCCATCTAGCGAAATATACTTGGGTACTGCAGCCGCCCGGTTGGTGGAGCGCTGCTGCCATCTAGCGAAATATACTTGGGTACTGCAGCCGGCGCTGTTGGTGGAGCGCTGCTGCCATCTAGCGAAATATATTTGGGTACTGCAGCCGGCGCTGTTGGTGGAGCGCTGCTGCCATCTAGCGAAATATATTTGGGTACTGCAGCCGCCCGGTTGGTGGAGCGCTGCTGCCATCTAGCGAAATATATTTGGGTACTGCAGCCGGAGCTGTTGGTGGAGCGCTGCTGCCATCTAGCGAAATATATTTGGGTACTGCAGCCGGCTCTGTTGGTGGAGCGCTGCTGCCATCTAGCGAAATATACTTGGGTACTTCAGCCGGGTTTAGGGTTAGGGTTAGGGTTAGACTGTTAGGGTTAGGGTTAGACTTTTAGGGTTAGACTCTTAGGGTTAGACTCTTAGGGTTAGGGTTAGACTCTTACGGTTAGGGTTAGGGTTAGGCTTAGGGTTAGGCTTAGACTCTTAGGGTTAGGGTTAGACTCTTAGGGTTAGGGTTAGGGTTAGAGTTAGGGTTAGACTCTTAGGGTTAGGGTTAGACTCTTAGGGTTAGGGTTAGGGTTAGGGTTAGACTCTTAGGGTTAGGGTTAGACTCTTAGGGTTAGGGTTAGGGTTAGGGTTAGGGTTAGACTCTTAGGGTTAGGGTTAGACTCTTAGGGTTAGGGTTAGGGTTAGGGTTAGGGTTAGACTCTTAGGGTTAGGGTTAGACTCTTAGGGTTAGGGTTAGGGTTAGGGTTAGACTCTTAGGGTTAGGGTTAGGGTTACGGTTAGACTCTTAGGGTTAGAGTTAGGGTTAGGGTTAGACTCAGGCTCTTAGGGTTAGGGTCAGACTCAGTACTATATATTTGGGTACTGCAGCCGCCCTTTTGGTGGAGCGCTGCTGCCATCTAGCGAAATATACTTGGGTATTGCAGCCGGCGCTCTTGGTGGAGCGCTGCTGCCATCTAGCGAAATATACTTGGGTACTGCAGCCGCCCTGTTGGTGGAGCGCTGCTGCCATCTAGCGAAATATACTTGGGTACTGCAGCCGCCCGGTTTGTGGAGCGCTGCTGCCATCTAGCGAAATATATTTGGGTACTGCAGCCGGCCCGGTTGGTGGAGCGCTGCTGCCATCTAGCGAAATGTAATTGGGTACTGCAGCCGCCCGGTTGGTGGAGCGCTGCTGCCATCTAGCGAAATATACTTGGGTACTGCAGCCGCCCGGTTGGTGGAGCGCTGCTGCCATCTAGCGAAATGTAATTGGGTACTGCAGCCGGCCCTGTTGGTGGAGCGCTGCTGCCATCTAGCGAAATATACTTGGGTACTGCAGCCGCCCGGTTGGTGGAGCGCTGCTGCCATCTAGCGAAATATACTTGGGTACTGCAGCCGGCGCTGTTGGTGGAGCGCTGCTGCCATCTAGCGAAATATATTTGGGTACTGCAGCCGGCGCTGTTGGTGGAGCGCTGCTGCCATCTAGCGAAATATATTTGGGTACTGCAGCCGCCCGGTTGGTGGAGCGCTGCTGCCATCTAGCGAAATATATTTGGGTACTGCAGCCGGCGCTGTTGGTGGAGCGCTGCTGCCATCTAGCGAAATATATTTGGGTACTGCAGCCGGCTCTGTTGGTGGAGCGCTGCTGCCATCTAGCGAAATATACTTGGGTACTTCAGCCGGGTTTAGGGTTAGGGTTAGGGTTAGACTGTTAGGGTTAGGGTTAGACTTTTAGGGTTAGACTCTTAGGGTTAGACTCTTAGGGTTAGGGTTAGACTCTTACGGTTAGGGTTAGGGTTAGGCTTAGGGTTAGGCTTAGACTCTTAGGGTTAGGGTTAGACTCTTAGGGTTAGGGTTAGGGTTAGAGTTAGGGTTAGACTCTTAGGGTTAGGGTTAGACTCTTAGGGTTAGGGTTAGGGTTAGGGTTAGACTCTTAGGGTTAGGGTTAGACTCTTAGGGTTAGGGTTAGGGTTAGGGTTAGGGTTAGACTCTTAGGGTTAGGGTTAGACTCTTAGGGTTAGGGTTAGGGTTAGGGTTAGGGTTAGACTCTTAGGGTTAGGGTTAGACTCTTAGGGTTAGGGTTAGGGTTAGGGTTAGACTCTTAGGGTTAGGGTTAGGGTTACGGTTAGACTCTTAGGGTTAGAGTTAGGGTTAGGGTTAGACTCTTAGGGTTAGGGTTAGACTCTTAGGGTTAGGGTTGGGGTTAGGGTTAGACTCTTAGGGTTAGGGTTAGACTCTTAGGGTTAGAGTTAGGGTTAGGGTTAGGGTTAGACACTTAGGGTTAGGGTTAGGGTAAGGGTTAGAATCTTAGGGTTAGGGTTATATTCAGGGTTAGGGTTAGACTCTTAGGGTTAGGGTTAGGGTTAGGGTTAGACTCTTAGGGTAAGGGTTAGACTTAGGCTCTTAGGGTTAGGGTTAGACTCAGGCTCTTAGGGTTAGGGTTAGACTCAGGCTCTTAGGGTGAGGGTTAGACTCAGGCTCTTAGGGTGAGGGTTAGACTCAGGCTCTTAGGGTTAGGGTTAGAATCAGGCTCTTAGGCTTAGGGTCAGACTCAATACTATATATTTGGGTACTGCAGCCGCCCTTTTGGTGGAGCGCTGCTGCCATCTAGCGAAATATACTTGGGTATTGCAGCCGGCGCTGTTGGTGGAGCGCTGCTGCCATCTAGCGAAATATATTTGGGTACTGCAGCCGGCCCTGTTGGTGGAGCGCTGCTGCCATCTAGCGAAATATAATTGGGTATTGCAGCCGCCCGGTTGGTGGAGCGCTGCTGCCATCTAGCGAAATATACTTGGGTACTGCAGCCGCCCGGTTTGTGGAGCGCTGCTGCCATCTAGCGAAATATATTTGGGTACTGCAGCCGCCCGGTTGGTGGAGCGCTGCTGCCATCTAGCGAAATGTAATGGGGTACTGCAGCCGCCCGGTTGGTGTAGCGCTGCTGCCATCTAGCGAAATATACTTGGGTACTGCAGCCGCCCTGTTGGTGGAGCGCTGCTGCCATCTAGCGAAATATACTTGGGTACTGCAGCCGCCCGGTTTGTGGAGCGCTGCTGCCATCTAGCGAAATATATTTGGGTACTGCAGCCGGCCCGGTTGGTGGAGCGCTGCTGCCATCTAGCGAAATGTAATTGGGTACTGCAGCCGCCCGGTTGGTGGAGCGCTGCTGCCATCTAGCGAAATATACTTGGGTACTGCAGCCGCCCGGTTGGTGGAGCGCTGCTGCCATCTAGCGAAATGTAATTGGGTACTGCAGCCGGCCCTGTTGGTGGAGCGCTGCTGCCATCTAGCGAAATATACTTGGGTACTGCAGCCGCCCGGTTGGTGGAGCGCTGCTGCCATCTAGCGAAATATACTTGGGTACTGCAGCCGGCGCTGTTGGTGGAGCGCTGCTGCCATCTAGCGAAATATATTTGGGTACTGCAGCCGGCGCTGTTGGTGGAGCGCTGCTGCCATCTAGCGAAATATATTTGGGTACTGCAGCCGCCCGGTTGGTGGAGCGCTGCTGCCATCTAGCGAAATATATTT
The DNA here is from genome assembly GCF_963210335.1 of Falco punctatus. Lineage (NCBI taxonomy): Eukaryota > Metazoa > Chordata > Aves > Falconiformes > Falconidae > Falco > Falco punctatus. The sequence continues at coordinate 1,447,462 of NW_027660079.1, forward strand.
GGGTACTGCAGCCGGCGCTGTTGGTGGAGCGCTGCTGCCATCTAGCGAAATATATTTGGGTACTGCAGCCGGCTCTGTTGGTGGAGCGCTGCTGCCATCTAGCGAAATATACTTGGGTACTTCAGCCGGGTTTAGGGTTAGGGTTAGGGTTAGACTGTTAGGGTTAGGGTTAGACTTTTAGGGTTAGACTCTTAGGGTTAGACTCTTAGGGTTAGGGTTAGACTCTTACGGTTAGGGTTAGGGTTAGGCTTAGGGTTAGGCTTAGACTCTTAGGGTTAGGGTTAGACTCTTAGGGTTAGGGTTAGGGTTAGAGTTAGGGTTAGACTCTTAGGGTTAGGGTTAGACTCTTAGGGTTAGGGTTAGGGTTAGGGTTAGACTCTTAGGGTTAGGGTTAGACTCTTAGGGTTAGGGTTAGGGTTAGGGTTAGGGTTAGACTCTTAGGGTTAGGGTTAGACTCTTAGGGTTAGGGTTAGGGTTAGGGTTAGGGTTAGACTCTTAGGGTTAGGGTTAGACTCTTAGGGTTAGGGTTAGGGTTAGGGTTAGACTCTTAGGGTTAGGGTTAGGGTTACGGTTAGACTCTTAGGGTTAGAGTTAGGGTTAGGGTTAGACTCTTAGGGTTAGGGTTAGACTCTTAGGGTTAGGGTTGGGGTTAGGGTTAGACTCTTAGGGTTAGGGTTAGACTCTTAGGGTTAGAGTTAGGGTTAGGGTTAGGGTTAGACACTTAGGGTTAGGGTTAGGGTAAGGGTTAGAATCTTAGGGTTAGGGTTATATTCAGGGTTAGGGTTAGACTCTTAGGGTTAGGGTTAGGGTTAGGGTTAGACTCTTAGGGTAAGGGTTAGACTTAGGCTCTTAGGGTTAGGGTTAGACTCAGGCTCTTAGGGTTAGGGTTAGACTCAGGCTCTTAGGGTGAGGGTTAGACTCAGGCTCTTAGGGTGAGGGTTAGACTCAGGCTCTTAGGGTTAGGGTTAGAATCAGGCTCTTAGGCTTAGGGTCAGACTCAATACTATATATTTGGGTACTGCAGCCGCCCTTTTGGTGGAGCGCTGCTGCCATCTAGCGAAATATACTTGGGTATTGCAGCCGGCGCTGTTGGTGGAGCGCTGCTGCCATCTAGCGAAATATATTTGGGTACTGCAGCCGGCCCTGTTGGTGGAGCGCTGCTGCCATCTAGCGAAATATAATTGGGTATTGCAGCCGCCCGGTTGGTGGAGCGCTGCTGCCATCTAGCGAAATATACTTGGGTACTGCAGCCGCCCGGTTTGTGGAGCGCTGCTGCCATCTAGCGAAATATATTTGGGTACTGCAGCCGCCCGGTTGGTGGAGCGCTGCTGCCATCTAGCGAAATGTAATGGGGTACTGCAGCCGCCCGGTTGGTGTAGCGCTGCTGCCATCTAGCGAAATATACTTGGGTACTGCAGCCGCCCTGTTGGTGGAGCGCTGCTGCCATCTAGCGAAATATATTTGGGTACTGCAGCCGGCCCTGTTGGTGGAGCGCTGCTGCCATCTAGCGAAATATAATTGGGTATTGCAGCCGCCCGGTTGGTGGAGCGCTGCTGCCATCTAGCGAAATATACTTGGGTACTGCAGCCGCCCGGTTTGTGGAGCGCTGCTGCCATCTAGCGAAATATATTTGGGTACTGCAGCCGCCCGGTTGGTGGAGCGCTGCTGCCATCTAGCGAAATGTAATGGGGTACTGCAGCCGCCCGGTTGGTGTAGCGCTGCTGCCATCTAGCGAAATATACTTGGGTACTGCAGCCGCCCTGTTGGTGGAGCGCTGCTGCCATCTAGCGAAATATATTTGGGTACTGCAGCCGCCCTGTTGGTGGAGCGCTGCTGCCATCTAGCGAAATATACTTGGGTACTGCAGCCGCCCTTTTGGTGGAGCGCTGCTGCCATCTAGCGAAATGTAATTGGGTACTGCAGCCGCCCGGTTGGTGGAGCGCTGCTGCCATCTAGCGAAATATACTTGGGTACTGCAGCCGGCGCTGTTGGTGGAGCGCTGCTGCCATCTAGCGAAATATACTTGGGTACTGCAGCCGCCCGGTTGGTGGAGCGCTGCTGCCATCTAGCGAAATATATTTGGGTACTGCAGCCGGCCCTGTTGGTGGAGCGCTGCTGCCATCTAGCGAAATATACTTGGGTACTGCAGCCGCCCTTTTGGTGGAGCGCTGCTGCCATCTAGCGAAATATACTTGGGTACTGCAGCCGCCCGGTTGGTGGAGCGCTGCTGCCATCTAGCGAAATATATTTGGGTACTGCAGCCGGCCCTGTTGGTGGAGCGCTGCTGCCATCTAGCGAAATATACTTGGGTACTGCAGCCGCCCTTTTGGTGGAGCGCTGCTGCCATCTAGCGAAATATACTTGGGTATTGCAGCCGGCGCTGTTGGTGGAGCGCTGCTGCCATCTAGCGAAATATATTTGGGTACTGCAGCCGGCCCTGTTGGTGGAGCGCTGCTGCCATCTAGCGAAATATATTTGGGTACTGCAGCCGCCCTTTTGGTGGAGCGCTGCTGCCATCTAGCGAAATATATTTGGGTACTGCAGCCAGCTCTGTTGGTGGAGCTCTGCTGCCATCTAGCGAAATATATTTGGGTACTGCAGCCGCCCGGTTGGTGGAGCGCTGCTGCCATCTAGCGAAATGTAATTGGGTACTGCAGCCGCCCTGTTGGTGGAGCGCTGCTGCCATCTAGCGAAATATACTTGGGTACTGCAGCCGCCCTGTTGGTGGAGCGCTGCTGCCCTCTAGCGAAATATACTTGGGTACTGCAGCCGGCCCTGTTGGTGGAGCGCTGCTGCCATCTAGCGAAATATAATTGGGTATTGCAGCCGCCCGGTTGGTGGAGCGCTGCTGCCATCTAGCGAAATATACTTGGGTACTGCAGCCGCCCGGTTTGTGGAGCGCTGCTGCCATCTAGCGAAATATATTTGGGTACTGCAGCCGCCCGGTTGGTGGAGCGCTGCTGCCATCTAGCGAAATGTAATGGGGTACTGCAGCCGCCCGGTTGGTGTAGCGCTGCTGCCATCTAGCGAAATATACTTGGGTACTGCAGCCGCCCTGTTGGTGGAGCGCTGCTGCCATCTAGCGAAATATATTTGGGTACTGCAGCCGGCTCTGTTGGTGGAGCGCTGCTGCCATCTAGCGAAATATAATTGGGTATTGCAGCCGCCCGGTTGGTGGAGCGCTGCTGCCATCTAGCGAAATATACTTGGGTACTGCAGCCGCCCGGTTTGTGGAGCGCTGCTGCCATCTAGCGAAATATATTTGGGTACTGCAGCCGCCCTGTTGGTGGAGCGCTGCTGCCATCTAGCGAAATATATTTGGGTACTGCAGCCGGCCCTGTTGGTGGAGCGCTGCTGCCATCTAGCGAAATATAATTGGGTATTGCAGCCGCCCGGTTGGTGGAGCGCTGCTGCCATCTAGCGAAATATACTTGGGTACTGCAGCCGGCGCTGTTGGTGGAGCGCTGCTGCCATCTAGCGAAATATACTTGGGTACTGCAGCCGCCCGGTTGGTGGAGCGCTGCTGCCATCTAGCGAAATATATTTGGGTACTGCAGCCGGCCCTGTTGGTGGAGCGCTGCTGCCATCTAGCGAAATATACTTGGGTACTGCAGCCGCCCTTTTGGTGGAGCGCTGCTGCCATCTAGCGAAATATACTTGGGTACTGCAGCCGCCCGGTTGGTGGAGCGCTGCTGCCATCTAGCGAAATATATTTGGGTACTGCAGCCGGCCCTGTTGGTGGAGCGCTGCTGCCATCTAGCGAAATATACTTGGGTACTGCAGCCGCCCTTTTGGTGGAGCGCTGCTGCCATCTAGCGAAATATACTTGGGTATTGCAGCCGGCGCTGTTGGTGGAGCGCTGCTGCCATCTAGCGAAATATATTTGGGTACTGCAGCCGGCCCTGTTGGTGGAGCGCTGCTGCCATCTAGCGAAATATATTTGGGTACTGCAGCCGCCCTTTTGGTGGAGCGCTGCTGCCATCTAGCGAAATATATTTGGGTACTGCAGCCAGCTCTGTTGGTGGAGCTCTGCTGCCATCTAGCGAAATATAATTGGGTACTGCAGCCGGCCTTTTGGTGGAGCGCTGCTGCCATCTAGCGAAATGTAATTGGGTACTGCAGCCGCCCTGTTGGTGGAGCGCTGCTGCCATCTAGCGAAATATACTTGGGTACTGCAGCCGCCCTGTTGGTGGAGCGCTGCTGCCCTCTAGCGAAATATACTTGGGTACTGCAGCCGGCCCTGTTGGTGGAGCGCTGCTGCCATCTAGCGAAATATACTTGGGTACTGCAGCCGCCCGGTTGGTGGAGCGCTGCTGCCATCTAGCGAAATATACTTGGGTACTGCAGCCGGCCCTGTTGGTGGAGCGCTGCTGCCATCTAGCGAAATATACTTGGGTACTGCAGCCGCCCGGTTGGTGGAGCGCTGCTGCCATCTAGCGAAATATACTTGGGTACTGCAGCCGGCCCTGTTGGTGGAGCGCTGCTGCCATCTAGCGAAATATACTTGGGTACTGCAGCCGCCCTTTTGGTGGAGCGCTGCTGCCATCTAGCGAAATATACTTGGGTACTGCAGCCGGCGCTGTTGGTGGAGCGCTGCTGCCATCTAGCGAAATATATTTGGGTACTGCAGCCGGCGCTGTTGGTGGAGCGCTGCTGCCATCTAGCGAAATATATTTGGGTACTGCAGCCGGCTCTGTTGGTGGAGCGCTGCTGCCATCTAGCGAAATATATTTGGGTACTGCAGCCGGCTCTGTTTGTGGAGCGCTGCTGCCATCTAGCGAAATATACTTGGGTACTTCAGCCGGGTTTAGGGTTAGGGTTAGGGTTAGACTGTTAGGGTTAGGGTTAGACTCTTAGGGTTAGACTCTTAGGGTTAGACTCTTAGGGTTAGGGTTAGACTCTTACGGTTAGGGTTAGGGTTAGGGTTAGGGTTAGACTCTTAGGGTTAGGGTTAGACTCTTAGGGTTAGGGTTAGGATTAGGGTTAGGGTTAGACTCTTAGGGTTAGGGTTAGACTCTTAGGGTTAGGGTTAGGGTTAGGGTTAGGGTTAGACTCTTAGGGTTAGGGTTAGACTCTTAGGGTTAGGGTTAGGGTTAGGGTTAGGGTTAGACTCTTAGGGTTAGGGTTAGACTCTTAGGGTTAGGGTTGGGGTTAGGGTTAGACTCTTAGGGTTAGGGTTAGACTCTTAGGGTTAGAGTTAGGGTTAGGGTTAGGGTTAGACACTTAGGGTTAGGGTTACGGTGAGGGTTAGACTCTTAGGGTTAGGGTTATATTCAGGGTTAGGGTTAGACTCTTAGGGTTAGGGTTAGGGTTAGGGTTAGACTCTTAGGGTAAGGGTTAGACTTAGGCTCTTAGGGTTAGGGTTAGACTCAGGCTCTTCGGGTTAGGGTTAGACTCAGGCTCTTAGGGTGAGGGTTAGACTCAGGCTCTTAGGGTGAGGGTTAGACTCAGGCTCTTAGGGTTAGGGTTAGAATCAGGCTCTTAGGGTTAGGGTCAGACTCAGTACTATATATTTGGGTACTGCAGCCGCCCTTTTGGTGGAGCGCTGCTGCCATCTAGCGAAATATACTTGGGTACTGCAGCCGGCGCTCTTGGTGGAGCGCTGCTGCCATCTAGCGAAATATACTTGGGTACTGCAGCCGGCCCTGTCGGTGGAGCGCTGCTGCCATCTAGCGAAATATACTTGGGTACTGCAGCCGCCCGGTTTGTGGAGCGCTGCTGCCATCTAGCGAAATATATTTGGGTACTGCAGCCGGCCCTTTTGGTGGAGCGCTGCTGCCATCTAGCGAAATGTAATTGGGTACTGCAGCCGCCCGGTTGGTGGAGCGCTGCTGCCATCTAGCGAAATATACTTGGGTACTGCAGACGCCCGGTTGGTGGAGCGCTGCTGCCATCTAGCGAAATGTAATTGGGTACTGCAGCCGGCCCTGTTGGTGGAGCGCTGCTGCCATCTAGCGAAATATACTTGGGTACTGCAGCCGCCCGGTTGGTGGAGCGCTGCTGCCATCTAGCGAAATATACTTGGGTACTGCAGCCGGCGCTGTTGGTGGAGCGCTGCTGCCATCTAGCGAAATATATTTGGGTACTGCAGCCGGCGCTGTTGGTGGAGCGCTGCTGCCATCTAGCGAAATATATTTGGGTACTGCAGCCGCCCGGTTGGTGGAGCGCTGCTGCCATCTAGCGAAATATATTTGGGTACTGCAGCCGGAGCTGTTGGTGGAGCGCTGCTGCCATCTAGCGAAATATATTTGGGTACTGCAGCCGGCTCTGTTGGTGGAGCGCTGCTGCCATCTAGCGAAATATACTTGGGTACTTCAGCCGGGTTTAGGGTTAGGGTTAGGGTTAGACTGTTAGGGTTAGGGTTAGACTTTTAGGGTTAGACTCTTAGGGTTAGACTCTTAGGGTTAGGGTTAGACTCTTACGGTTAGGGTTAGGGTTAGGCTTAGGGTTAGGCTTAGACTCTTAGGGTTAGGGTTAGACTCTTAGGGTTAGGGTTAGGGTTAGAGTTAGGGTTAGACTCTTAGGGTTAGGGTTAGACTCTTAGGGTTAGGGTTAGGGTTAGGGTTAGACTCTTAGGGTTAGGGTTAGACTCTTAGGGTTAGGGTTAGGGTTAGGGTTAGGGTTAGACTCTTAGGGTTAGGGTTAGACTCTTAGGGTTAGGGTTAGGGTTAGGGTTAGGGTTAGACTCTTAGGGTTAGGGTTAGACTCTTAGGGTTAGGGTTAGGGTTAGGGTTAGACTCTTAGGGTTAGGGTTAGGGTTACGGTTAGACTCTTAGGGTTAGAGTTAGGGTTAGGGTTAGACTCTTAGGGTTAGGGTTAGACTCTTAGGGTTAGGGTTGGGGTTAGGGTTAGACTCTTAGGGTTAGGGTTAGACTCTTAGGGTTAGAGTTAGGGTTAGGGTTAGGGTTAGACACTTAGGGTTAGGGTTAGGGTGAGGGTTAGAATCTTAGGGTTAGGGTTATATTCAGGGTTAGGGTTAGACTCTTAGGGTTAGGGTTAGGGTTAGGGTTAGACTCTTAGGGTAAGGGTTAGACTTAGGCTCTTAGGGTTAGGGTTAGACTCAGGCTCTTAGGGTTAGGGTTAGACTCAGGCTCTTAGGGTGAGGGTTAGACTCAGGCTCTTAGGGTGAGGGTTAGACTCAGGCTCTTAGGGTTAGGGTTAGAATCAGGCTCTTAGGGTTAGGGTCAGACTCAGTACTATATATTTGGGTACTGCAGCCGCCCTTTTGGTGGAGCGCTGCTGCCATCTAGCGAAATATACTTGGGTATTGCAGCCGGCGCTGTTGGTGGAGCGCTGCTGCCATCTAGCGAAATATATTTGGGTACTGCAGCCGGCCCTGTTGGTGGAGCGCTGCTGCCATCTAGCGAAATATAATTGGGTACTGCAGCCGCCCTTTTGGTGGAGCGCTGCTGCCATCTAGCGAAATATACTTGGGTACTGCAGCCGCCCGGTTTGTGGAGCGCTGCTGCCATCTAGCGAAATATATTTGGGTACTGCAGCCGCCCGGTTGGTGGAGCGCTGCTGCCATCTAGCGAAATGTAATGGGGTACTGCAGCCGCCCGGTTGGTGTAGCGCTGCTGCCATCTAGCGAAATATACTTGGGTACTGCAGCCGCCCGGTTGGTGGAGCGCTGCTGCCATCTAGCGAAATATATTTGGGTACTGCAGCCGCCCGGTTGGTGGAGCTCTGCTGCCATCTAGCGAAATATACTTGGGTACTGCAGCCGCCCTTTTGGTGGAGCGCTGCTGCCATCTAGCGAAATGTAATTGGGTACTGCAGCCGCCCGGTTGGTGGAGCGCTGCTGCCATCTAGCGAAATATACTTGGGTACTGCAGCCGGCGCTGTTGGTGGAGCGCTGCTGCCATCTAGCGAAATATACTTGGGTACTGCAGCCGCCCGGTTGGTGGAGCGCTGCTGCCATCTAGCGAAATATATTTGGGTACTGCAGCCGGCGCTGTTGGTGGAGCGCTGCTGCCATCTAGCGAAATATACTTGGGTACTGCAGCCGCCCTTTTGGTGGAGCGCTGCTGCCATCTAGCGAAATATACTTGGGTACTGCAGCCGCCCGGTTGGTGGAGCGCTGCTGCCATCTAGCGAAATATATTTGGGTACTGCAGCCGGCCCTGTTGGTGGAGCGCTGCTGCCATCTAGCGAAATATACTTGGGTACTGCAGCCGCCCTTTTGGTGGAGCGCTGCTGCCATCTAGCGAAATATACTTGGGTATTGCAGCCGGCGCTGTTGGTGGAGCGCTGCTGCCATCTAGCGAAATATATTTGGGTACTGCAGCCGGCCCTGTTGGTGGAGCGCTGCTGCCATCTAGCGAAATATATTTGGGTACTGCAGCCGCCCTTTTGGTGGAGCGCTGCTGCCATCTAGCGAAATATATTTGGGTACTGCAGCCAGCTCTGTTGGTGGAGCTCTGCTGCCATCTAGCGAAATATAATTGGGTACTGCAGCCGGCCTTTTGGTGGAGCGCTGCTGCCATCTAGCGAAATGTAATTGGGTACTGCAGCCGCCCTGTTGGTGGAGCGCTCCTGCCATCTAGCGAAATATACTTGGGTACTGCAGCCGCCCTGTTGGTGGAGCGCTGCTGCCCTCTAGCGAAATATACTTGGGTACTGCAGCCGGCCCTGTTGGTGGAGCGCTGCTGCCATCTAGCGAAATATACTTGGGTACTGCAGCCGCCCGGTTGGTGGAGCGCTGCTGCCATCTAGCGAAATATACTTGGGTACTGCAGCCGGCCCTGTTGGTGGAGCGCTGCTGCCATCTAGCGAAATATACTTGGGTACTGCAGCCGCCCGGTTGGTGGAGCGCTGCTGCCATCTAGCGAAATATACTTGGGTACTGCAGCCGGCCCTGTTGGTGGAGCGCTGCTGCCATCTAGCGAAATATACTTGGGTACTGCAGCCGCCCTTTTGGTGGAGCGCTGCTGCCATCTAGCGAAATATACTTGGGTACTGCAGCCGGCGCTGTTGGTGGAGCGCTGCTGCCATCTAGCGAAATATATTTGGGTACTGCAGCCGGCGCTGTTGGTGGAGCGCTGCTGCCATCTAGCGAAATATATTTGGGTACTGCAGCCGGCTCTGTTGGTGGAGCGCTGCTGCCATCTAGCGAAATATATTTGGGTACTGCAGCCGGCTCTGTTTGTGGAGCGCTGCTGCCATCTAGCGAAATATACTTGGGTACTTCAGCCGGGTTTAGGGTTAGGGTTAGGGTTAGACTGTTAGGGTTAGGGTTAGACTCTTAGGGTTAGACTCTTAGGGTTAGACTCTTAGGGTTAGGGTTAGACTCTTACGGTTAGGGTTAGGGTTAGGGTTAGGGTTAGACTCTTAGGGTTAGGGTTAGACTCTTAGGGTTAGGGTTAGGATTAGGGTTAGGGTTAGACTCTTAGGGTTAGGGTTAGACTCTTAGGGTTAGGGTTAGGGTTAGGGTTAGGGTTAGACTCTTAGGGTTAGGGTTAGACTCTTAGGGTTAGGGTTAGGGTTAGACTCTTAGGGTTAGGGTTAGACTCTTAGGGTTAGGGTTGGGGTTAGGGTTAGACTCTTAGGGTTAGGGTTAGACTCTTAGGGTTAGAGTTAGGGTTAGGGTTAGGGTTAGACACTTAGGGTTAGGGTTACGGTGAGGGTTAGACTCTTAGGGTTAGGGTTATATTCAGGGTTAGGGTTAGACTCTTAGGGTTAGGGTTAGGGTTAGGGTTAGACTCTTAGGGTAAGGGTTAGACTTAGGCTCTTAGGGTTAGGGTTAGACTCAGGCTCTTAGGGTTAGGGTTAGACTCAGGCTCTTAGGGTGAGGGTTAGACTCAGGCTCTTAGGGTGAGGGTTAGACTCAGGCTCTTAGGGTTAGGGTTAGACTCAGGCTCTTAGGGTTAGGGTCAGACTCAGTACTATATATTTGGGTACTGCAGCCGCCCTTTTGGTGGAGCGCTGCTGCCATCTAGCGAAATATACTTGGGTACTGCAGCCGGCGCTGTTGGTGGAGCGCTGCTGCCATCTAGCGAAATATATTTGGGTACTGCAGCCGGCGCTGTTGGTGGAGCGCTGCTGCCATCTAGCGAAATATATTTGGGTACTGCAGCCGCCCTTTTGGTGGAGCGCTGCTGCCATCTAGCGAAATATATTTGGATACTGCAGCCGGCTCTGTTGGTGGAGCTCTGCTGCCATCTAGCGAAATATACTTGGGTACTGCAGCCGCCCTTTTGGTGGAGCGCTGCTGCCATCTAGCGAAATGTAATTGGGTACTGCAGCCGCCCGGTTGGTGGAGCGCTGCTGCCATCTAGCGAAATGTAATTGGGTACTGCAGCCGCCCGGTTGGTGGAGCGCTGCTGCCATCTAGCGAAATATACTTGGGTACTGCAGCCGCCCGGTTTGTGGAGCGCTGCTGCCATCTAGCGAAATATATTTGGGTACTGCAGCCGGCGCTGTTAATGGAGCGCTGCTGCCATCTAGCGAAATGTAATTGGGTACTGCAGCCGCCCGGTTGGTGTAGCGCTGCTGCCATCTAGCGAAATATACTTGGGTACTGCAGCCGCCCGGTTGGTGGAGCGCTGCTGCCATCTAGCGAAATATATTTGGGTACTGCAGCCGGCCCTGTTGGTGGAGCGCTGCTGCCATCTAGCGAAATATACTTGGGTACTGCAGCCGCCCGGTTGGTGGAGCGCTGCTGCCATCTAGCGAAATATACTTGGGTACTGCAGCCGGCCCTGTTGGTGGAGCGCTGCTGCCATCTAGCGAAATATACTTGGGTACTGCAGCCGCCCGGTTGGTGGAGCGCTGCTGCCATCTAGCGAAATATACTTGGGTACTGCAGCCGGCCCTGTTGGTGGAGCGCTGCTGCCATCTAGCGAAATATACTTGGGTACTGCAGCCGGCCCTGTTGGTGGAGCGCTGCTGCCATCTAGCGAAATATATTTGGGTACTGCAGCCGGCGCTGTTGGTGGAGCGCTGCTGCCATCTAGCGAAATATATTTGGGTACTGCAGCCGCCCTTTTGGTGGAGCGCTGCTGCCATCTAGCGAAATATATTTGGATACTGCAGCCGGCTCTGTTGGTGGAGCTCTGCTGCCATCTAGCGAAATATACTTGGGTACTGCAGCCGCCCTTTTGGTGGAGCGCTGCTGCCATCTAGCGAAATGTAATTGGGTACTGCAGCCGCCCGGTTGGTGGAGCGCTGCTGCCATCTAGCGAAATGTAATTGGGTACTGCAGCCGCCCGGTTGGTGGAGCGCTGCTGCCATCTAGCGAAATATACTTGGGTACTGCAGCCGCCCGGTTTGTGGAGCGCTGCTGCCATCTAGCGAAATATATTTGGGTACTGCAGCCGGCGCTGTTAATGGAGCGCTGCTGCCATCTAGCGAAATGTAATTGGGTACTGCAGCCGCCCGGTTGGTGTAGCGCTGCTGCCATCTAGCGAAATATACTTGGGTACTGCAGCCGCCCGGTTGGTGGAGCGCTGCTGCCATCTAGCGAAATATATTTGGGTACTGCAGCCGGCCCTGTTGGTGGAGCGCTGCTGCCATCTAGCGAAATATACTTGGGTACTGCAGCCGCCCGGTTGGTGGAGCGCTGCTGCCATCTAGCGAAATATACTTGGGTACTGCAGCCGGCCCTGTTGGTGGAGCGCTGCTGCCATCTAGCGAAATATACTTGGGTACTGCAGCCGCCCGGTTGGTGGAGCGCTGCTGCCATCTAGCGAAATATACTTGGGTACTGCAGCCGGCCCTGTTGGTGGAGCGCTGCTGCCATCTAGCGAAATATACTTGGGTACTGCAGCCGCCCGGTTGGTGGAGCGCTGCTGCCATCTAGCGAAATATATTTGGGTACTGCAGCCGGCGCTGTTGGTGGAGCGCTGCTGCCATCTAGCGAAATATACTTGGGTACTGCAGCCGCCCGGTTGGTGGAGCGCTGCTGCCATCTAGCGAAATATATTTGGGTACTGCAGCCGGCGCTGTTGGTGGAGCGCTGCTGCCATCTAGCGAAATATATTTGGGTACTGCAGCCGGCGCTGTTGGTGGAGCGCTGCTGCCATCTAGCGAAATATATTTGGGTACTGCAGCCGGCTCTGTTGGTGGAGCGCTGCTGCCATCTAGCGAAATATACTTGGGTACTTCAGCCGGGTTTAGGGTTAGGGTTAGGGTTAGACTGTTAGGGTTAGGGTTAGACTCTTAGGGTTAGACTCTTAGGGTTAGACTCTTAGGGTTAGGGTTAGGGTTAGGGTTAGGGTTAGGGTTAGACTCTTAGGGTTAGGGTTAGACTCTTAGGGTTAGGGTTAGGGTTAGGGTTAGACTCTTAGGGTTAGGGTTAGACTCTTAGGGTTAGGGTTAGGGTTAGGGTTAGGGTTAGACTCTTAGGGTTAGGGTTAGACTCTTAGGGTTAGGGTTAGGGTTAGGGTTAGGGTTAGACTCTTAGGGTTAGGGTTAGACTCTTAGGGTTAGGGTTAGGGTTAGGGTTAGACTCTTAGGGTTAGGGTTAGGGTTAGGGTTAGGGTTAGGGTTAGACTCTTAGGGTTAGGGTTACGGTTAGACTCTTAGGGTTAGAGTTAGGGTTAGGGTTAGGGTTAGACTCTTAGGGTTAGGGTTAGACTCTTAGGGTTAGGGTTAGGGTTAGGGTTAGACTCTTAGGGTTAGGGTTAGACTCTTAGGGTTAGGGTTAGGGTTAGGGTTAGGGTTAGACTCTTAGGGTTAGGGTTAGACTCTTAGGGTTAGGGTTAGGGTTAGGGTTAGGGTTAGACTCTTAGGGTTAGGGTTAGACTCTTAGGGTTAGGGTTAGGGTTAGGGTTAGACTCTTAGGGTTAGGGTTAGGGTTACGGTTAGACTCTTAGGGTTAGAGTTAGGGTTAGGGTTAGACTCTTAGGGTTAGGGTTAGACTCTTAGGGTTAGGGTTGGGGTTAGGGTTAGACTCTTAGGGTTAGGGTTAGACTCTTAGGGTTAGAGTTAGGGTTAGGGTTAGGGTTAGACACTTAGGGTTAGGGTTAGGGTGAGGGTTAGAATCTTAGGGTTAGGGTTATATTCAGGGTTAGGGTTAGACTCTTAGGGTTAGGGTTAGGGTTAGGGTTAGACTCTTAGGGTAAGGGTTAGACTTAGGCTCTTAGGGTTAGGGTTAGACTCAGGCTCTTAGGGTTAGGGTTAGACTCAGGCTCTTAGGGTGAGGGTTAGACTCAGGCTCTTAGGGTGAGGGTTAGACTCAGGCTCTTAGGGTTAGGGTTAGAATCAGGCTCTTAGGGTTAGGGTCAGACTCAGTACTATATATTTGGGTACTGCAGCCGCCCTTTTGGTGGAGCGCTGCTGCCATCTAGCGAAATATACTTGGGTATTGCAGCCGGCGCTGTTGGTGGAGCGCTGCTGCCATCTAGCGAAATATATTTGGGTACTGCAGCCGGCCCTGTTGGTGGAGCGCTGCTGCCATCTAGCGAAATATAATTGGGTACTGCAGCCGCCCTTTTGGTGGAGCGCTGCTGCCATCTAGCGAAATATACTTGGGTACTGCAGCCGCCCGGTTTGTGGAGCGCTGCTGCCATCTAGCGAAATATATTTGGGTACTGCAGCCGCCCGGTTGGTGGAGCGCTGCTGCCATCTAGCGAAATGTAATGGGGTACTGCAGCCGCCCGGTTGGTGTAGCGCTGCTGCCATCTAGCGAAATATACTTGGGTACTGCAGCCGCCCGGTTGGTGGAGCGCTGCTGCCATCTAGCGAAATATATTTGGGTACTGCAGCCGCCCGGTTGGTGGAGCTCTGCTGCCATCTAGCGAAATATACTTGGGTACTGCAGCCGCCCTTTTGGTGGAGCGCTGCTGCCATCTAGCGAAATGTAATTGGGTACTGCAGCCGCCCGGTTGGTGGAGCGCTGCTGCCATCTAGCGAAATATACTTGGGTACTGCAGCCGGCGCTGTTGGTGGAGCGCTGCTGCCATCTAGCGAAATATACTTGGGTACTGCAGCCGCCCGGTTGGTGGAGCGCTGCTGCCATCTAGCGAAATATATTTGGGTACTGCAGCCGGCGCTGTTGGTGGAGCGCTGCTGCCATCTAGCGAAATATACTTGGGTACTGCAGCCGCCCTTTTGGTGGAGCGCTGCTGCCATCTAGCGAAATATACTTGGGTACTGCAGCCGCCCGGTTGGTGGAGCGCTGCTGCCATCTAGCGAAATATATTTGGGTACTGCAGCCGGCCCTGTTGGTGGAGCGCTGCTGCCATCTAGCGAAATATACTTGGGTACTGCAGCCGCCCTTTTGGTGGAGCGCTGCTGCCATCTAGCGAAATATACTTGGGTATTGCAGCCGGCGCTGTTGGTGGAGCGCTGCTGCCATCTAGCGAAATATATTTGGGTACTGCAGCCGGCCCTGTTGGTGGAGCGCTGCTGCCATCTAGCGAAATATATTTGGGTACTGCAGCCGCCCTTTTGGTGGAGCGCTGCTGCCATCTAGCGAAATATATTTGGGTACTGCAGCCAGCTCTGTTGGTGGAGCTCTGCTGCCATCTAGCGAAATATAATTGGGTACTGCAGCCGGCCTTTTGGTGGAGCGCTGCTGCCATCTAGCGAAATGTAATTGGGTACTGCAGCCGCCCTGTTGGTGGAGCGCTCCTGCCATCTAGCGAAATATACTTGGGTACTGCAGCCGCCCTGTTGGTGGAGCGCTGCTGCCCTCTAGCGAAATATACTTGGGTACTGCAGCCGGCCCTGTTGGTGGAGCGCTGCTGCCATCTAGCGAAATATACTTGGGTACTGCAGCCGCCCGGTTGGTGGAGCGCTGCTGCCATCTAGCGAAATATACTTGGGTACTGCAGCCGGCCCTGTTGGTGGAGCGCTGCTGCCATCTAGCGAAATATACTTGGGTACTGCAGCCGCCCGGTTGGTGGAGCGCTGCTGCCATCTAGCGAAATATACTTGGGTACTGCAGCCGGCCCTGTTGGTGGAGCGCTGCTGCCATCTAGCGAAATATACTTGGGTACTGCAGCCGCCCTTTTGGTGGAGCGCTGCTGCCATCTAGCGAAATATACTTGGGTACTGCAGCCGGCGCTGTTGGTGGAGCGCTGCTGCCATCTAGCGAAATATATTTGGGTACTGCAGCCGGCGCTGTTGGTGGAGCGCTGCTGCCATCTAGCGAAATATATTTGGGTACTGCAGCCGGCTCTGTTGGTGGAGCGCTGCTGCCATCTAGCGAAATATATTTGGGTACTGCAGCCGGCTCTGTTTGTGGAGCGCTGCTGCCATCTAGCGAAATATACTTGGGTACTTCAGCCGGGTTTAGGGTTAGGGTTAGGGTTAGACTGTTAGGGTTAGGGTTAGACTCTTAGGGTTAGACTCTTAGGGTTAGACTCTTAGGGTTAGGGTTAGACTCTTACGGTTAGGGTTAGGGTTAGGGTTAGGGTTAGACTCTTAGGGTTAGGGTTAGACTCTTAGGGTTAGGGTTAGGATTAGGGTTAGGGTTAGACTCTTAGGGTTAGGGTTAGACTCTTAGGGTTAGGGTTAGGGTTAGGGTTAGGGTTAGACTCTTAGGGTTAGGGTTAGACTCTTAGGGTTAGGGTTAGGGTTAGACTCTTAGGGTTAGGGTTAGACTCTTAGGGTTAGGGTTGGGGTTAGGGTTAGACTCTTAGGGTTAGGGTTAGACTCTTAGGGTTAGAGTTAGGGTTAGGGTTAGGGTTAGACACTTAGGGTTAGGGTTACGGTGAGGGTTAGACTCTTAGGGTTAGGGTTATATTCAGGGTTAGGGTTAGACTCTTAGGGTTAGGGTTAGGGTTAGGGTTAGACTCTTAGGGTAAGGGTTAGACTTAGGCTCTTAGGGTTAGGGTTAGACTCAGGCTCTTAGGGTTAGGGTTAGACTCAGGCTCTTAGGGTGAGGGTTAGACTCAGGCTCTTAGGGTGAGGGTTAGACTCAGGCTCTTAGGGTTAGGGTTAGACTCAGGCTCTTAGGGTTAGGGTCAGACTCAGTACTATATATTTGGGTACTGCAGCCGCCCTTTTGGTGGAGCGCTGCTGCCATCTAGCGAAATATACTTGGGTACTGCAGCCGGCGCTGTTGGTGGAGCGCTGCTGCCATCTAGCGAAATATATTTGGGTACTGCAGCCGGCGCTGTTGGTGGAGCGCTGCTGCCATCTAGCGAAATATATTTGGGTACTGCAGCCGCCCTTTTGGTGGAGCGCTGCTGCCATCTAGCGAAATATATTTGGATACTGCAGCCGGCTCTGTTGGTGGAGCTCTGCTGCCATCTAGCGAAATATACTTGGGTACTGCAGCCGCCCTTTTGGTGGAGCGCTGCTGCCATCTAGCGAAATGTAATTGGGTACTGCAGCCGCCCGGTTGGTGGAGCGCTGCTGCCATCTAGCGAAATGTAATTGGGTACTGCAGCCGCCCGGTTGGTGGAGCGCTGCTGCCATCTAGCGAAATATACTTGGGTACTGCAGCCGCCCGGTTTGTGGAGCGCTGCTGCCATCTAGCGAAATATATTTGGGTACTGCAGCCGGCGCTGTTAATGGAGCGCTGCTGCCATCTAGCGAAATGTAATTGGGTACTGCAGCCGCCCGGTTGGTGTAGCGCTGCTGCCATCTAGCGAAATATACTTGGGTACTGCAGCCGCCCGGTTGGTGGAGCGCTGCTGCCATCTAGCGAAATATATTTGGGTACTGCAGCCGGCCCTGTTGGTGGAGCGCTGCTGCCATCTAGCGAAATATACTTGGGTACTGCAGCCGCCCGGTTGGTGGAGCGCTGCTGCCATCTAGCGAAATATACTTGGGTACTGCAGCCGGCCCTGTTGGTGGAGCGCTGCTGCCATCTAGCGAAATATACTTGGGTACTGCAGCCGCCCGGTTGGTGGAGCGCTGCTGCCATCTAGCGAAATATACTTGGGTACTGCAGCCGGCCCTGTTGGTGGAGCGCTGCTGCCATCTAGCGAAATATACTTGGGTACTGCAGCCGGCCCTGTTGGTGGAGCGCTGCTGCCATCTAGCGAAATATATTTGGGTACTGCAGCCGGCGCTGTTGGTGGAGCGCTGCTGCCATCTAGCGAAATATATTTGGGTACTGCAGCCGCCCTTTTGGTGGAGCGCTGCTGCCATCTAGCGAAATATATTTGGATACTGCAGCCGGCTCTGTTGGTGGAGCTCTGCTGCCATCTAGCGAAATATACTTGGGTACTGCAGCCGCCCTTTTGGTGGAGCGCTGCTGCCATCTAGCGAAATGTAATTGGGTACTGCAGCCGCCCGGTTGGTGGAGCGCTGCTGCCATCTAGCGAAATGTAATTGGGTACTGCAGCCGCCCGGTTGGTGGAGCGCTGCTGCCATCTAGCGAAATATACTTGGGTACTGCAGCCGCCCGGTTTGTGGAGCGCTGCTGCCATCTAGCGAAATATATTTGGGTACTGCAGCCGGCGCTGTTAATGGAGCGCTGCTGCCATCTAGCGAAATGTAATTGGGTACTGCAGCCGCCCGGTTGGTGTAGCGCTGCTGCCATCTAGCGAAATATACTTGGGTACTGCAGCCGCCCGGTTGGTGGAGCGCTGCTGCCATCTAGCGAAATATATTTGGGTACTGCAGCCGGCCCTGTTGGTGGAGCGCTGCTGCCATCTAGCGAAATATACTTGGGTACTGCAGCCGCCCGGTTGGTGGAGCGCTGCTGCCATCTAGCGAAATATACTTGGGTACTGCAGCCGGCCCTGTTGGTGGAGCGCTGCTGCCATCTAGCGAAATATACTTGGGTACTGCAGCCGCCCGGTTGGTGGAGCGCTGCTGCCATCTAGCGAAATATACTTGGGTACTGCAGCCGGCCCTGTTGGTGGAGCGCTGCTGCCATCTAGCGAAATATACTTGGGTACTGCAGCCGCCCGGTTGGTGGAGCGCTGCTGCCATCTAGCGAAATATATTTGGGTACTGCAGCCGGCGCTGTTGGTGGAGCGCTGCTGCCATCTAGCGAAATATACTTGGGTACTGCAGCCGCCCGGTTGGTGGAGCGCTGCTGCCATCTAGCGAAATATATTTGGGTACTGCAGCCGGCGCTGTTGGTGGAGCGCTGCTGCCATCTAGCGAAATATATTTGGGTACTGCAGCCGGCGCTGTTGGTGGAGCGCTGCTGCCATCTAGCGAAATATATTTGGGTACTGCAGCCGGCTCTGTTGGTGGAGCGCTGCTGCCATCTAGCGAAATATACTTGGGTACTTCAGCCGGGTTTAGGGTTAGGGTTAGGGTTAGACTGTTAGGGTTAGGGTTAGACTCTTAGGGTTAGACTCTTAGGGTTAGACTCTTAGGGTTAGGGTTAGGGTTAGGGTTAGGGTTAGGGTTAGACTCTTAGGGTTAGGGTTAGACTCTTAGGGTTAGGGTTAGGGTTAGGGTTAGACTCTTAGGGTTAGGGTTAGACTCTTAGGGTTAGGGTTAGGGTTAGGGTTAGGGTTAGACTCTTAGGGTTAGGGTTAGACTCTTAGGGTTAGGGTTAGGGTTAGGGTTAGGGTTAGACTCTTAGGGTTAGGGTTAGACTCTTAGGGTTAGGGTTAGGGTTAGGGTTAGACTCTTAGGGTTAGGGTTAGGGTTAGGGTTAGGGTTAGGGTTAGACTCTTAGGGTTAGGGTTACGGTTAGACTCTTAGGGTTAGAGTTAGGGTTAGGGTTAGACTCTTAAGGTTAGGGTTAGACTCTTAGGGTTAGGGTTGGGGTTAGGGTTAGACTCTTAGGGTTAGGGTTAGACTCTTAGGGTTAAGGTTAGGGTTAGGGTTAGACACTTAGGGTTAGGGTTAGGGTGAGGGTTAGACTCTTAGGGTTAGGGTTATATTCAGATTAGGGTTAGACTCTTAGGGTTAGGGTTAGGGTTAGGGTTAGACTCTTAGGGTAAGGGTTAGACTTAGGCTCTTAGGGTTAGGGTTAGACTCAGGCTCTTAGGGTGAGGGTTAGACTCAGGCTCTTAGGGTTAGGGTTAGACTCAGGCTCTTCGGGTTAGGGTTAGACTCAGGCTCTTAGGGTGAGGGTTAGACTCAGGCTCTTAGGGTTAGGGTTAGACTCAGGCTCTTAGGGTTAGGGTCAGACTCAGTACTATATATTTGGGTACTGCAGCCGCCCTTTTGGTGGAGCGCTGCTGCCATCTAGCGAAATATACTTGGGTATTGCAGCCGGTGCTGTTGGTGGAGCGCTGCTGCCATCTAGCGAAATATATTTGGGTACTGCAGCCGGCCCTGTTGGTGGAGCGCTGCTGCCATCTAGCGAAATATACTTGGGTACTGCAGCCGGCTCTGTTGGTGGAGCGCTGCTGCCATCTAGCGAAATATACTTGGGTACTGCAGCCGGGTTTAGGGTTAGGGTTAGGGTTAGACTGTTAGGGTTAGGGTTAGGGTTAGGGTTAGACTCTTAGGGTTAGACTCTTAGGGTTAGGGTTAGACTCACTACTATATATTTGGGTAGTGCAGCCACCCTTTTTGTGGAGCGCTGCTGCCATCTAGCGAAATATACTTGAGTACTGCAGCCGGCGCTGTTGGTGGAGCGCTGCTGCCATCTAGCGAAATATACTTTGGTACTGCAGCCGCCCGGTTGGTTGAGCACTGCCGCCGTCTAGCGAAATATACTTGGGTACTGCAGCCGCCCTTTTGGTGGAGCGCTGCTGCCATCTAGCGAAATATACTTGGGTACTGCAGCCGGCCCTGTTGGTGGAGCGCTGCTGCCATCTAGCGAAATATACTTGGGTACTGCAGCCGCCCGGTTGGTGGAGCGCTGCTGCCATCTAGCGAAATATACTTGGGTACTGCAGCCGGCCCTGTTGGTGGAGCGCTGCTGCCATCTAGCGAAATATACTTGGGTACTGCAGCCGCCCGGTTGGTGGAGCGCTGCTGCCATCTAGCGAAATATATTTGGGTACTGCAGCCGGCGCTGTTGGTGGAGCGCTGCTGCCATCTAGCGAAATATACTTGGGTACTGCAGCCGCCAGGTTGGTGGAGCGCTGCTGCCATCTAGCGAAATATACTTGGGTACTGCAGCCGGCGCTGTTGGTGGAGCGCTGCTGCCATCTAGCGAAATATATTTGGGTACTGCAGCCGGCGCTGTTGGTGGAGCGCTGCTGCCATCTAGCGAAATATATTTGGGTACTGCAGCCGGCTCTGTTGGTGGAGCGCTGCTGCCATCTAGCGAAATATATTTGGGTACTGCAGCCGGCTCTGTTTGTGGAGCGCTGCTGCCATCTAGCGAAATATACTTGGGTACTTCAGCCGGGTTTAGGGTTAGGGTTAGGGTTAGACTGTTAGGGTTAGGCTTAGACTCTTAGGGTTAGACTCTTAGGGTTAGACTCTTAGGGTTAGGGTTAGACTCTTACGGTTAGGGTTAGGGTTAGGGTTAGGGTTAGACTCTTAGGGTTAGGGTTAGACTCTTAGGGTTAGGGTTAGGGTTAGGGTTAGGGTTAGACTCTTAGGGTTAGGGTTAGACTCTTAGGGTTAGGGTTAGGGTTAGGGTTAGACTCTTAGGGTTAGGGTTAGACTCTTAGGGTTAGGGTTAGGGTTAGGGTTAGGGTTAGACTCTTAGGGTTAGGGTTAGACTCTTAGGGTTAGGGTTAGGGTTAGGGTTAGACTCTTAGGGTTAGGGTTATATTCAGGGTTAGGGTTAGACTCTTAGGGTTAGGGTTAGGGTTAGGGTTAGACTCTTAGGGTTAGGGTTAGGGTTAGGCTCTTAGGGTTAGGGTTAGACTCAGGCTCTTAGGGTGAGGGTTAGACTCAGGCTCTTAGGGTTAGGGTTAGACTCAGGCTCTTAGGGTGAGGGTTAGACTCAGGCTCTTAGGGTGAGGGTTGGACTCAGGCTCTTAGGGTTAGGGTTAGACTCAGGCTCTTAGGGTGAGGGTTAGACTCAGGCTCTTAGGGTTAGGGTTAGAATCAGGCTCTTAGGGTTAGGGTCAGACTCAGTACTATATATTTGGGTACTGCAGCCGCCCTTTTGGTGGAGCGCTGCTGCCATCTAGCGAAATATACTTGGGTATTGCAGCCGGCGCTCTTGGTGGAGCGCTGCTGCCATCTAGCGAAATATATTTGGGTACTGCAGCCGGCCCTGTTGGTGGAGCGCTGCTGCCATCTAGCGAAATGTAATTGGGTACTGCAGCCGCCCTTTTGGTGGAGCGCTGCTGCCATCTAGCGAAATATACTTGGGTACTGCAGCCGGCCCTGTTGGTGGAGCGCTGCTGCCATCTAGCGAAATATACTTGGGTACTGCAGCCGGCTCTGTTGGTGGAGCGCTGCTGCCATCTAGCGAAATGTAATTGGGTACTGCAGCCGCCCGGTTGGTGGAGCGCTGCTGCCATCTAGCGAAATATATTTGGGTACTGCAGCCGGCCCTGTTGGTGGAGCTCTGCTGCCATCTAGCGAAATATACTTGTGTACTGCAGCCGCCCGGTTGGTGGAGCGCTGCTGCCATCTAGCGAAATGTAATTGGGTACTGCAGCCGCCCGGTTGGTGGAGCGCTGCTGCCATCTAGCGAAATATACTTGGGTACTGCAGCCGGCCCTGTTGGTGGAGCGCTGCTGCCATCTAGCGAAATATACTTGGGTACTGCAGCCGCCCGGTTTGTGGAGCGCTGCTGCCATCTAGCGAAATATATTTGGGTACTGCAGCCGGCCCTGTTGGTGGAGCGCTGCTGCCATCTAGCGAAATGTAATTGGGTACTGCAGCCGCCCGGTTGGTGTAGCGCTGCTGCCATCTAGCGAAATATACTTGGGTACTGCAGCCGCCCGGTTGGTGGAGCGCTGCTGCCATCTAGCGAAATGTAATGGGGTACTGCAGCCGCCCGGTTGGTGTAGCGCTGCTGCCATCTAGCGAAATATACTTGGGTACTGCAGCCGCCCGGTTGGTGGAGCGCTGCTGCCATCTAGCGAAATATACTTGGGTACTGCAGCCGGCCCTGTTGGTGGAGCGCTGCTGCCATCTAGCGAAATATATTTGGGTACTGCAGCCGCCCTTTTGGTGGAGCGCTGCTGCCATCTAGCGAAATATATTTGGGTACTGCAGCCGGCCCTGTTGGTGGAGCTCTGCTGCCATCTAGCGAAATATACTTGGGTACTGCAGCCGCCCTTTTGGTGGAGCGCTGCTGCCATCTAGCGAAATATATTTGGGTACTGCAGCCGGCCCTGTTGGTGGAGCTCTGCTGCCATCTAGCGAAATATACTTGGGTACTGCAGCCGCCCTGTTGGTGGAGCGCTGCTGCCATCTAGCGAAATATACTTGGGTACTGCAGCCGGCGCTGTTGGTGGAGCGCTGCTGCCATCTAGCGAAATATACTTGGGTACTGCAGCCGCCCGGTTGGTGGAGCGCTGCTGCCATCTAGCGAAATATACTTGGGTACTGCAGCCGGCGCTGTTGGTGGAGCGCTGCTGCCATCTAGCGAAATATATTTGGGTACTGCAGCCGGCGCTGTTGGTGGAGCGCTGCTGCCATCTAGCGAAATATATTTGGGTAATGCAGCCGGCTCTGTTGGTGGAGCGCTGCTGCCATCTAGGGAAATATATTTGGGTACTGCAGCCGGCTCTGTTTGTGGAGCGCTGCTGCCATCTAGCGAAATATACTTGGGTACTTCAGCCGGGTTTAGGGTTAGGGTTAGGGTTAGACTGTTAGGGTTAGGGTTAGACTCTTAGGGTTAGACTCTTAGGGTTAGACTCTTAGGGTTAGGGTTAGACTCTTACGGTTAGGGTTAGGGTTAGGGTTAGGGTTAGACTCTTAGGGTTAGGGTTAGACTCTTAGGGTTAGGGTTAGGGTTAGGGTTAGGGTTAGACTCTTAGGGTTAGGGTTAGACTCTTAGGGTTAGGGTTAGGGTTAGGGTTAGGGTTAGACTCTTAGGGTTAGGGTTAGACTCTTAGGGTTAGGGTTAGGGTTAGGGTTAGACTCTTAGGGTTAGGGTTAGACTCTTAGGGTTAGGGTTGGGGTTAGGGTTAGACTCTTAGGGTTAGGGTTAGACTCTTAGGGTTAGAGTTAGGGTTAGGGTTAGGGTTAGACACTTAGGGTTAGGGTTAGACTCTTAGGGTTAGGGTTAAGGTTAGGGTTAGGGTTAGACTCTTAGGGTTAGGGTTAGACTCTTAGGGTTAGGGTTAGACTCTTAGGGTTAGGGTTAGGGTTAGGGTTAGACTCTTAGGGTTAGGGTTAGGGTTAGGGTTAGGGTTACACTCTTAGGCTTAGGGTTAGGGTTAGACTCTTAGGGTTAGGGTTAGACTTAGGCTCTTAGGGTTAGGGTTAGACTCAGGCTCTTAGGGTTAGGGTTAGACTCAGGCTCTTACGGTTAGGGTTAGACTCAGGCTCTTAGGGTTAGGGTTAGACACAGGCTCTTAGGGTTAGGGTCAGATTTAGTACTATATATTTGTGTACTGCAGCCGCCCTTTTGGTGGAACGCTGCTGCCATCTAGCGAAATATACTTGGGTACTGCAGCCGGCCCTGTTGGTGGAGCGCTGCTGCCATCTAGCGAAATATACTTGGGTACTGCAGCCGGCTCTGTTGGTGGAGCGCTGCTGCCATCTAGCGAAATATACTTGGGTACTGCAGCCGGGTTTAGGGTTAGGGTTAGGGTTAGACTGTTAGGGTTAGGGTTAGGGTTAGGGTTAGACTCTTAGGGTTAGACTCTTAGGGTTAGGGTTAGACTCACTACTATATATTTGGGTAGTGCAGCCACCCTTTTTGTGGAGCGCTGCTGCCATCTAGCGAAATATACTTGAGTACTGCAGCCGGCGCTGTTGGTGGAGCGCTGCTGCCATCTAGCGAAATATACTTTGGTACTGCAGCCGCCCGGTTGGTTGAGCACTGCCGCCGTCTAGCGAAATATACTTGGGTACTGCAGCCGCCCTTTTGGTGGAGCGCTGCTGCCATCTAGCGAAATATACTTGGGTACTGCAGCCGGCCCTGTTGGTGGAGCGCTGCTGCCATCTAGCGAAATATACTTGGGTACTGCAGCCGCCCGGTTGGTGGAGCGCTGCTGCCATCTAGCGAAATATACTTGGGTACTGCAGCCGGCCCTGTTGGTGGAGCGCTGCTGCCATCTAGCGAAATATACTTGGGTACTGCAGCCGCCCGGTTGGTGGAGCGCTGCTGCCATCTAGCGAAATATATTTGGGTACTGCAGCCGGCGCTGTTGGTGGAGCGCTGCTGCCATCTAGCGAAATATACTTGGGTACTGCAGCCGCCAGGTTGGTGGAGCGCTGCTGCCATCTAGCGAAATATACTTGGGTACTGCAGCCGGCGCTGTTGGTGGAGCGCTGCTGCCATCTAGCGAAATATATTTGGGTACTGCAGCCGGCGCTGTTGGTGGAGCGCTGCTGCCATCTAGCGAAATATATTTGGGTACTGCAGCCGGCTCTGTTGGTGGAGCGCTGCTGCCATCTAGCGAAATATATTTGGGTACTGCAGCCGGCTCTGTTTGTGGAGCGCTGCTGCCATCTAGCGAAATATACTTGGGTACTTCAGCCGGGTTTAGGGTTAGGGTTAGGGTTAGACTGTTAGGGTTAGGCTTAGACTCTTAGGGTTAGACTCTTAGGGTTAGACTCTTAGGGTTAGGGTTAGACTCTTACGGTTAGGGTTAGGGTTAGGGTTAGGGTTAGACTCTTAGGGTTAGGGTTAGACTCTTAGGGTTAGGGTTAGGGTTAGGGTTAGGGTTAGACTCTTAGGGTTAGGGTTAGACTCTTAGGGTTAGGGTTAGGGTTAGGGTTAGACTCTTAGGGTTAGGGTTAGACTCTTAGGGTTAGGGTTAGGGTTAGGGTTAGGGTTAGACTCTTAGGGTTAGGGTTAGACTCTTAGGGTTAGGGTTAGGGTTAGGGTTAGACTCTTAGGGTTAGGGTTATATTCAGGGTTAGGGTTAGACTCTTAGGGTTAGGGTTAGGGTTAGGGTTAGACTCTTAGGGTTAGGGTTAGGGTTAGGCTCTTAGGGTTAGGGTTAGACTCAGGCTCTTAGGGTGAGGGTTAGACTCAGGCTCTTAGGGTTAGGGTTAGACTCAGGCTCTTAGGGTGAGGGTTAGACTCAGGCTCTTAGGGTGAGGGTTGGACTCAGGCTCTTAGGGTTAGGGTTAGACTCAGGCTCTTAGGGTGAGGGTTAGACTCAGGCTCTTAGGGTTAGGGTTAGAATCAGGCTCTTAGGGTTAGGGTCAGACTCAGTACTATATATTTGGGTACTGCAGCCGCCCTTTTGGTGGAGCGCTGCTGCCATCTAGCGAAATATACTTGGGTATTGCAGCCGGCGCTCTTGGTGGAGCGCTGCTGCCATCTAGCGAAATATATTTGGGTACTGCAGCCGGCCCTGTTGGTGGAGCGCTGCTGCCATCTAGCGAAATGTAATTGGGTACTGCAGCCGCCCTTTTGGTGGAGCGCTGCTGCCATCTAGCGAAATATACTTGGGTACTGCAGCCGGCCCTGTTGGTGGAGCGCTGCTGCCATCTAGCGAAATATACTTGGGTACTGCAGCCGGCTCTGTTGGTGGAGCGCTGCTGCCATCTAGCGAAATGTAATTGGGTACTGCAGCCGCCCGGTTGGTGGAGCGCTGCTGCCATCTAGCGAAATATATTTGGGTACTGCAGCCGGCCCTGTTGGTGGAGCTCTGCTGCCATCTAGCGAAATATACTTGTGTACTGCAGCCGCCCGGTTGGTGGAGCGCTGCTGCCATCTAGCGAAATGTAATTGGGTACTGCAGCCGCCCGGTTGGTGGAGCGCTGCTGCCATCTAGCGAAATATACTTGGGTACTGCAGCCGGCCCTGTTGGTGGAGCGCTGCTGCCATCTAGCGAAATATACTTGGGTACTGCAGCCGCCCGGTTTGTGGAGCGCTGCTGCCATCTAGCGAAATATATTTGGGTACTGCAGCCGGCCCTGTTGGTGGAGCGCTGCTGCCATCTAGCGAAATGTAATTGGGTACTGCAGCCGCCCGGTTGGTGTAGCGCTGCTGCCATCTAGCGAAATATACTTGGGTACTGCAGCCGCCCGGTTGGTGGAGCGCTGCTGCCATCTAGCGAAATGTAATGGGGTACTGCAGCCGCCCGGTTGGTGTAGCGCTGCTGCCATCTAGCGAAATATACTTGGGTACTGCAGCCGCCCGGTTGGTGGAGCGCTGCTGCCATCTAGCGAAATATACTTGGGTACTGCAGCCGGCCCTGTTGGTGGAGCGCTGCTGCCATCTAGCGAAATATATTTGGGTACTGCAGCCGCCCTTTTGGTGGAGCGCTGCTGCCATCTAGCGAAATATATTTGGGTACTGCAGCCGGCCCTGTTGGTGGAGCTCTGCTGCCATCTAGCGAAATATACTTGGGTACTGCAGCCGCCCTTTTGGTGGAGCGCTGCTGCCATCTAGCGAAATATATTTGGGTACTGCAGCCGGCCCTGTTGGTGGAGCTCTGCTGCCATCTAGCGAAATATACTTGGGTACTGCAGCCGCCCTGTTGGTGGAGCGCTGCTGCCATCTAGCGAAATATACTTGGGTACTGCAGCCGGCGCTGTTGGTGGAGCGCTGCTGCCATCTAGCGAAATATACTTGGGTACTGCAGCCGCCCGGTTGGTGGAGCGCTGCTGCCATCTAGCGAAATATACTTGGGTACTGCAGCCGGCGCTGTTGGTGGAGCGCTGCTGCCATCTAGCGAAATATATTTGGGTACTGCAGCCGGCGCTGTTGGTGGAGCGCTGCTGCCATCTAGCGAAATATATTTGGGTAATGCAGCCGGCTCTGTTGGTGGAGCGCTGCTGCCATCTAGGGAAATATATTTGGGTACTGCAGCCGGCTCTGTTTGTGGAGCGCTGCTGCCATCTAGCGAAATATACTTGGGTACTTCAGCCGGGTTTAGGGTTAGGGTTAGGGTTAGACTGTTAGGGTTAGGGTTAGACTCTTAGGGTTAGACTCTTAGGGTTAGACTCTTAGGGTTAGGGTTA
Organism: Falco punctatus; assembly: GCF_963210335.1. Taxonomy (NCBI): domain Eukaryota; kingdom Metazoa; phylum Chordata; class Aves; order Falconiformes; family Falconidae; genus Falco; species Falco punctatus. The sequence goes on from NW_027660079.1 coordinate 1,474,285, forward strand.
GACTCTTACGGTTAGGGTTAGGGTTAGGGTTAGGGTTAGACTCTTAGGGTTAGGGTTAGACTCTTAGGGTTAGGGTTAGGGTTAGGGTTAGGGTTAGACTCTTAGGGTTAGGGTTAGACTCTTAGGGTTAGGGTTAGGGTTAGGGTTAGGGTTAGACTCTTAGGGTTAGGGTTAGACTCTTAGGGTTAGGGTTAGGGTTAGGGTTAGACTCTTAGGGTTAGGGTTAGACTCTTAGGGTTAGGGTTGGGGTTAGGGTTAGACTCTTAGGGTTAGGGTTAGACTCTTAGGGTTAGAGTTAGGGTTAGGGTTAGGGTTAGACACTTAGGGTTAGGGTTAGACTCTTAGGGTTAGGGTTAAGGTTAGGGTTAGGGTTAGACTCTTAGGGTTAGGGTTAGACTCTTAGGGTTAGGGTTAGACTCTTAGGGTTAGGGTTAGGGTTAGGGTTAGACTCTTAGGGTTAGGGTTAGGGTTAGGGTTAGGGTTACACTCTTAGGCTTAGGGTTAGGGTTAGACTCTTAGGGTTAGGGTTAGACTTAGGCTCTTAGGGTTAGGGTTAGACTCAGGCTCTTAGGGTTAGGGTTAGACTCAGGCTCTTACGGTTAGGGTTAGACTCAGGCTCTTAGGGTTAGGGTTAGACACAGGCTCTTAGGGTTAGGGTCAGATTTAGTACTATATATTTGTGTACTGCAGCCGCCCTTTTGGTGGAACGCTGCTGCCATCTAGCGAAATATACTTGGGTACTGCAGCCGGCCCTGTTGGTGGAGCGCTGCTGCCATCTAGCGAAATATACTTGGGTACTGCAGCCGGCTCTGTTGGTGGAGCGCTGCTGCCATCTAGCGAAATATACTTGGGTACTGCAGCCGGGTTTAGGGTTAGGGTTAGGGTTAGACTGTTAGGGTTAGGGTTAGGGTTAGGGTTAGACTCTTAGGGTTAGACTCTTAGGGTTAGGGTTAGACTCACTACTATATATTTGGGTAGTGCAGCCACCCTTTTTGTGGAGCGCTGCTGCCATCTAGCGAAATATACTTGAGTACTGCAGCCGGCGCTGTTGGTGGAGCGCTGCTGCCATCTAGCGAAATATACTTTGGTACTGCAGCCGCCCGGTTGGTTGAGCACTGCCGCCGTCTAGCGAAATATACTTGGGTACTGCAGCCGCCCTTTTGGTGGAGCGCTGCTGCCATCTAGCGAAATATACTTGGGTACTGCAGCCGGCCCGGTTGGTGGAGCGCTGCTGCCATCTAGCGAAATATACTTGGGTACTGCAGCCGCCCGGTTGGTGGAGCGCTGCTGCCATCTAGCGAAATATACTTGGGTACTGCAGCCGGCCCTGTTGGTGGAGCGCTGCTGCCATCTAGCGAAATATACTTGGGTACTGCAGCCGCCCGGTTGGTGGAGCGCTGCTGCCATCTAGCGAAATATATTTGGGTACTGCAGCCGGCGCTGTTGGTGGATCGCTGCTGCCATCTAGCGAAATATACTTGGGTACTGCAGCCGCCAGGTTGGTGGAGCGCTGCTGCCATCTAGCGAAATATACTTGGGTACTGCAGCCGGCGCTGTTGGTGGAGCGCTGCTGCCATCTAGCGAAATATATTTGGGTACTGCAGCCGGCGCTGTTGGTGGAGCGCTGCTGCCATCTAGCGAAATATATTTGGGTACTGCAGCCGGCTCTGTTGGTGGAGCGCTGCTGCCATCTAGCGAAATATATTTGGGTACTGCAGCCGGCTCTGTTTGTGGAGCGCTGCTGCCATCTAGCGAAATATACTTGGGTACTTCAGCCGGGTTTAGGGTTAGGGTTAGGGTTAGACTGTTAGGGTTAGGCTTAGACTCTTAGGGTTAGACTCTTAGGGTTAGACTCTTAGGGTTAGGGTTAGACTCTTACGGTTAGGGTTAGGGTTAGGGTTAGGGTTAGACTCTTAGGGTTAGGGTTAGACTCTTAGGGTTAGGGTTAGGGTTAGGGTTAGGGTTAGACTCTTAGGGTTAGGGTTAGACTCTTAGGGTTAGGGTTAGGGTTAGGGTTAGACTCTTAGGGTTAGGGTTAGACTCTTAGGGTTAGGGTTAGGGTTAGGGTTAGGGTTAGACTCTTAGGGTTAGGGTTAGACTCTTAGGGTTAGGGTTAGGGTTAGGGTTAGACTCTTAGGGTTAGGGTTATATTCAGGGTTAGGGTTAGACTCTTAGGGTTAGGGTTAGGGTTAGGGTTAGACTCTTAGGGTTAGGGTTAGGGTTAGGCTCTTAGGGTTAGGGTTAGACTCAGGCTCTTAGGGTGAGGGTTAGACTCAGGCTCTTAGGGTTAGGGTTAGACTCAGGCTCTTAGGGTGAGGGTTAGACTCAGGCTCTTAGGGTGAGGGTTGGACTCAGGCTCTTAGGGTTAGGGTTAGACTCAGGCTCTTAGGGTTAGGGTTAGACTCAGTACTATATATTTGGGTACTGCAGCCGCCCTTTTGGTGGAGCGCTGCTGCCATCTAGCGAAATATACTTGGGTATTGCAGCCGGCGCTCTTGGTGGAGCGCTGCTGCCATCTAGCGAAATATATTTGGGTACTGCAGCCGGCCCTGTTGGTGGAGCGCTGCTGCCATCTAGCGAAATGTAATTGGGTACTGCAGCCGCCCTTTTGGTGGAACGCTGCTGCCATCTAGCGAAATATATTTGGGTACTGCAGCCGGCCCTGTTGGTGGAGCGCTGCTGCCATCTAGCGAAATATACTTGGGTACTGCAGCCGGCTCTGTTGGTGGAGCGCTGCTGCCATCTAGCGAAATGTAATTGGGTACTGCAGCCGCCCGGTTGGTGGAGCGCTGCTGCCATCTAGCGAAATATATTTGGGTACTGCAGCCGGCCCTGTTGGTGGAGCTCTGCTGCCATCTAGCGAAATATACTTGTGTACTGCAGCCGCCCGGTTGGTGGAGCGCTGCTGCCATCTAGCGAAATGTAATTGGGTACTGCAGCCGCCCGGTTGGTGGAGCGCTGCTGCCATCTAGCGAAATATACTTGGGTACTGCAGCCGGCCCTGTTGGTGGAGCGCTGCTGCCATCTAGCGAAATATACTTGGGTACTGCAGCCGCCCGGTTTGTGGAGCGCTGCTGCCATCTAGCGAAATATATTTGGGTACTGCAGCCGGCCCTGTTGGTGGAGCGCTGCTGCCATCTAGCGAAATGTAATTGGGTACTGCAGCCGCCCGGTTGGTGTAGCGCTGCTGCCATCTAGCGAAATATACTTGGGTACTGCAGCCGCCCGGTTTGTGGAGCGCTGCTGCCATCTAGCGAAATGTAATGGGGTACTGCAGCCGCCCGGTTGGTGTAGCGCTGCTGCCATCTAGCGAAATATACTTGGGTACTGCAGCCGCCCTTTTGGTGGAGCGCTGCTGCCATCTAGCGAAATATACTTGGGTACTGCAGCCGGCCCTGTTGGTGGAGCGCTGCTGCCATCTAGCGAAATATATTTGGGTACTGCAGCCGCCCTTTTGGTGGAGCGCTGCTGCCATCTAGCGAAATATATTTGGGTACTGCAGCCGGCCCTGTTGGTGGAGCTCTGCTGCCATCTAGCGAAATATACTTGGGTACTGCAGCCGCCCTTTTGGTGGAGCGCTGCTGCCATCTAGCGAAATATATTTGGGTACTGCAGCCGGCCCTGTTGGTGGAGCTCTGCTGCCATCTAGCGAAATATACTTGGGTACTGCAGCCGCCCTGTTGGTGGAGCGCTGCTGCCATCTAGCGAAATATACTTGGGTACTGCAGCCGGCGCTGTTGGTGGAGCGCTGCTGCCATCTAGCGAAATATACTTGGGTACTGCAGCCGCCCGGTTGGTGGAGCGCTGCTGCCATCTAGCGAAATATACTTGGGTACTGCAGCCGGCGCTGTTGGTGGAGCGCTGCTGCCATCTAGCGAAATATATTTGGGTACTGCAGCCGGCGCTGTTGGTGGAGCGCTGCTGCCATCTAGCGAAATATATTTGGGTACTGCAGCCGGCTCTGTTGGTGGAGCGCTGCTGCCATCTAGGGAAATATATTTGGGTACTGCAGCCGGCTCTGTTTGTGGAGCGCTGCTGCCATCTAGCGAAATATACTTGGGTACTTCAGCCGGGTTTAGGGTTAGGGTTAGGGTTAGACTGTTAGGGTTAGGGTTAGACTCTTAGGGTTAGACTCTTAGGGTTAGACTCTTAGGGTTAGGGTTAGACTCTTACGGTTAGGGTTAGGGTTAGGGTTAGGGTTAGACTCTTAGGGTTAGGGTTAGACTCTTAGGGTTAGGGTTAGGGTTAGGGTTAGGGTTAGACTCTTAGGGTTAGGGTTAGACTCTTAGGGTTAGGGTTAGGGTTAGGGTTAGGGTTAGACTCTTAGGGTTAGGGTTAGACTCTTAGGGTTAGGGTTAGGGTTAGGGTTAGACTCTTAGGGTTAGGGTTAGACTCTTAGGGTTAGGGTTGGGGTTAGGGTTAGACTCTTAGGGTTAGGGTTAGACTCTTAGGGTTAGAGTTAGGGTTAGGGTTAGGGTTAGACACTTAGGGTTAGGGTTAGACTCTTAGGGTTAGGGTTAAGGTTAGGGTTAGGGTTAGACTCTTAGGGTTAGGGTTAGACTCTTAGGGTTAGGGTTAGACTCTTAGGGTTAGGGTTAGGGTTAGGGTTAGACTCTTAGGGTTAGGGTTAGGGTTAGGGTTAGGGTTACACTCTTAGGCTTAGGGTTAGGGTTAGACTCTTAGGGTTAGGGTTAGACTTAGGCTCTTAGGGTTAGGGTTAGACTCAGGCTCTTAGGGTTAGGGTTAGACTCAGGCTCTTACGGTTAGGGTTAGACTCAGGCTCTTAGGGTTAGGGTTAGACACAGGCTCTTAGGGTTAGGGTCAGATTTAGTACTATATATTTGTGTACTGCAGCCGCCCTTTTGGTGGAACGCTGCTGCCATCTAGCGAAATATACTTGGGTACTGCAGCCGCCCGGTTGGTGGAGCGCTGCTGCCATCTAGCGAAATATACTTGGGTACTGCAGCCGGCCCTGTTGGTGGAGCGCTGCTGCCATCTAGCGAAATATACTTGGGTACTGCAGCCGCCCGGTTGGTGGAGCGCTGCTGCCATCTAGCGAAATATACTTGGGTACTGCAGCCGCCCTTTTGGTGGAGCGCTGCTGCCATCTAGCGAAATATACTTGGGTACTGCAGCCGGCCCTGTTGGTGGAGCGCTGCTGCCATCTAGCGAAATATATTTGGGTACTGCAGCCGGCGCTGTTGGTGGAGCGCTGCTGCCATCTAGCGAAATATATTTGGGTACTGCAGCCGGCGCTGTTGGTGGAGCGCTGCTGCCATCTAGCGAAATATATTTGGGTACTGCAGCCGGCTCTGTTGGTGGAGCGCTGCTGCCATCTAGCGAAATATACTTGGGTACTTCAGCCGGGTTTAGGGTTAGGGTTAGGGTTAGACTGTTAGGGTTAGGGTTAGACTCTTAGGGTTAGACTCTTAGGGTTAGACTCTTAGGGTTAGGGTTAGGGTTAGGGTTAGGGTTAGGGTTAGACTCTTAGGGTTAGGGTTAGACTCTTAGGGTTAGGGTTAGGGTTAGGGTTAGACTCTTAGGGTTAGGGTTAGACTCTTAGGGTTAGGGTTAGGGTTAGGGTTAGGGTTAGACTCTTAGGGTTAGGGTTAGACTCTTAGGGTTAGGGTTAGGGTTAGGGTTAGGGTTAGACTCTTAGGGTTAGGGTTAGACTCTTAGGGTTAGGGTTAGGGTTAGGGTTAGACTCTTAGGGTTAGGGTTAGGGTTAGGGTTAGGGTTAGACTCTTAGGGTTAGGGTTACGGTTAGACTCTTAGGGTTAGAGTTAGGGTTAGGGTTAGACTCTTAAGGTTAGGGTTAGACTCTTAGGGTTAGGGTTGGGGTTAGGGTTAGACTCTTAGGGTTAGGGTTAGACTCTTAGGGTTAAGGTTAGGGTTAGGGTTAGACACTTAGGGTTAGGGTTAGGGTGAGGGTTAGACTCTTAGGGTTAGGGTTATATTCAGATTAGGGTTAGACTCTTAGGGTTAGGGTTAGGGTTAGGGTTAGACTCTTAGGGTAAGGGTTAGACTTAGGCTCTTAGGGTTAGGGTTAGACTCAGGCTCTTAGGGTTAGGGTTAGACTCAGGCTCTTAGGGTGAGGGTTAGACTCAGGCTCTTAGGGTTAGGGTTAGACTCAGGCTCTTCGGGTTAGGGTTAGACTCAGGCTCTTAGGGTGAGGGTTAGACTCAGGCTCTTAGGGTGAGGGTTAGACTCAGGCTCTTAGGGTTAGGGTTAGAATCAGGCTCTTAGGGTTAGGGTCAGACTCAGTACTATATATTTGGGTACTGCAGCCACCCTTTTGGTGGAGCGCTGCTGCCATCTAGCGAAATATACTTGGGTATTGCAGCCGGCGCTCTTGGTGGAGCGCTGCTGCCATCTAGCGAAATATATTTGGGTACTGCAGCCGGCCCTGTTGGTGGAGCGCTGCTGCCATCTAGCGAAATGTAATTGGGTACTGCAGCCGCCCTTTTGGTGGAGCGCTGCTGCCATCTAGCGAAATATATTTGGGTACTGCAGCCGGCCCTGTTGGTGGAGCGCTGCTGCCATCTAGCGAAATATACTTGGGTACTGCAGCCGGCTCTGTTGGTGGAGCGCTGCTGCCATCTAGCGAAATGTAATTGGGTACTGCAGCCGCCCGGTTGGTGGAGCGCTGCTGCCATCTAGCGAAATATATTTGGGTACTGCAGCCGGCCCTGTTGGTGGAGCTCTGCTGCCATCTAGCGAAATATACTTGTGTACTGCAGCCGCCCGGTTGGTGGAGCGCTGCTGCCATCTAGCGAAATGTAATTGGGTACTGCAGCCGCCCGGTTGGTGGAGCGCTGCTGCCATCTAGCGAAATATACTTGGGTACTGCAGCCGGCCCTGTTGGTGGAGCGCTGCTGCCATCTAGCGAAATATACTTGGGTACTGCAGCCGCCCGGTTTGTGGAGCGCTGCTGCCATCTAGCGAAATATATTTGGGTACTGCAGCCGGCCCTGTTGGTGGAGCGCTGCTGCCATCTAGCGAAATGTAATTGGGTACTGCAGCCGCCCGGTTGGTGTAGCGCTGCTGCCATCTAGCGAAATATACTTGGGTACTGCAGCCGCCCGGTTGGTGGAGCGCTGCTGCCATCTAGCGAAATGTAATGGGGTACTGCAGCCGCCCGGTTGGTGTAGCGCTGCTGCCATCTAGCGAAATATACTTGGGTACTGCAGCCGCCCGGTTGGTGGAGCGCTGCTGCCATCTAGCGAAATATACTTGGGTACTGCAGCCGGCCCTGTTGGTGGAGCGCTGCTGCCATCTAGCGAAATATATTTGGGTACTGCAGCCGCCCTTTTGGTGGAGCGCTGCTGCCATCTAGCGAAATATATTTGGGTACTGCAGCCGGCCCTGTTGGTGGAGCTCTGCTGCCATCTAGCGAAATATACTTGGGTACTGCAGCCGCCCTTTTGGTGGAGCGCTGCTGCCATCTAGCGAAATATATTTGGGTACTGCAGCCGGCCCTGTTGGTGGAGCTCTGCTGCCATCTAGCGAAATATACTTGGGTACTGCAGCCGCCCTGTTGGTGGAGCGCTGCTGCCATCTAGCGAAATATACTTGGGTACTGCAGCCGGCGCTGTTGGTGGAGCGCTGCTGCCATCTAGCGAAATATACTTGGGTACTTCAGCCGGGTTTAGGGTTAGGGTTAGGGTTAGACTGTTAGGGTTAGGGTTAGACTCTTAGGGTTAGACTCTTAGGGTTAGACTCTTAGGGTTAGGGTTAGACTCTTACGGTTAGGGTTAGGGTTAGGGTTAGGGTTAGACTCTTAGGGTTAGGGTTAGACTCTTAGGGTTAGGGTTAGGGTTAGGGTTAGGGTTAGACTCTTAGGGTTAGGGTTAGACTCTTAGGGTTAGGGTTAGGGTTAGGGTTAGGGTTAGACTCTTAGGGTTAGGGTTAGACTCTTAGGGTTAGGGTTAGGGTTAGGGTTAGACTCTTAGGGTTAGGGTTAGACTCTTAGGGTTAGGGTTGGGGTTAGGGTTAGACTCTTAGGGTTAGGGTTAGACTCTTAGGGTTAGAGTTAGGGTTAGGGTTAGGGTTAGACACTTAGGGTTAGGGTTAGACTCTTAGGGTTAGGGTTAAGGTTAGGGTTAGGGTTAGACTCTTAGGGTTAGGGTTAGACTCTTAGGGTTAGGGTTAGACTCTTAGGGTTAGGGTTAGGGTTAGGGTTAGACTCTTAGGGTTAGGGTTAGGGTTAGGGTTACACTCTTAGGCTTAGGGTTAGGGTTAGACTCTTAGGGTTAGGGTTAGACTTAGGCTCTTAGGGTTAGGGTTAGACTCAGGCTCTTAGGGTTAGGGTTAGACTCAGGCTCTTACGGTTAGGGTTAGACTCAGGCTCTTAGGGTTAGGGTTAGACACAGGCTCTTAGGGTTAGGGTCAGATTTAGTACTATATATTTGTGTACTGCAGCCGCCCTTTTGGTGGAACGCTGCTGCCATCTAGCGAAATATACTTGGGTACTGCAGCCGCCCGGTTGGTGGAGCGCTGCTGCCATCTAGCGAAATATACTTGGGTACTGCAGCCGGCCCTGTTGGTGGAGCGCTGCTGCCATCTAGCGAAATATACTTGGGTACTGCAGCCGCCCGGTTGGTGGAGCGCTGCTGCCATCTAGCGAAATATACTTGGGTACTGCAGCCGCCCGGTTGGTGGAGCGCTGCTGCCATCTAGCGAAATATACTTGGGTACTGCAGCCGGCCCTGTTGGTGGAGCGCTGCTGCCATCTAGCGAAATATATTTGGGTACTGCAGCCGGCGCTGTTGGTGGAGCGCTGCTGCCATCTAGCGAAATATATTTGGGTACTGCAGCCGGCGCTGTTGGTGGAGCGCTGCTGCCATCTAGCGAAATATATTTGGGTACTGCAGCCGGCTCTGTTGGTGGAGCGCTGCTGCCATCTAGCGAAATATACTTGGGTACTTCAGCCGGGTTTAGGGTTAGGGTTAGGGTTAGACTGTTAGGGTTAGGGTTAGACTCTTAGGGTTAGACTCTTAGGGTTAGACTCTTAGGGTTAGGGTTAGGGTTAGGGTTAGGGTTAGGGTTAGACTCTTAGGGTTAGGGTTAGACTCTTAGGGTTAGGGTTAGGGTTAGGGTTAGACTCTTAGGGTTAGGGTTAGACTCTTAGGGTTAGGGTTAGGGTTAGGGTTAGGGTTAGACTCTTAGGGTTAGGGTTAGACTCTTAGGGTTAGGGTTAGGGTTAGGGTTAGGGTTAGACTCTTAGGGTTAGGGTTAGACTCTTAGGGTTAGGGTTAGGGTTAGGGTTAGACTCTTAGGGTTAGGGTTAGGGTTAGGGTTAGGGTTAGACTCTTAGGGTTAGGGTTACGGTTAGACTCTTAGGGTTAGAGTTAGGGTTAGGGTTAGACTCTTAAGGTTAGGGTTAGACTCTTAGGGTTAGGGTTGGGGTTAGGGTTAGACTCTTAGGGTTAGGGTTAGACTCTTAGGGTTAAGGTTAGGGTTAGGGTTAGACACTTAGGGTTAGGGTTAGGGTGAGGGTTAGACTCTTAGGGTTAGGGTTATATTCAGATTAGGGTTAGACTCTTAGGGTTAGGGTTAGACTCACTACTATATATTTGGGTAGTGCAGCCACCCTTTTTGTGGAGCGCTGCTGCCATCTAGCGAAATATACTTGAGTACTGCAGCCGGCGCTGTTGGTGGAGCGCTGCTGCCATCTAGCGAAATATACTTTGGTACTGCAGCCGCCCGGTTGGTTGAGCACTGCCGCCGTCTAGCGAAATATACTTGGGTACTGCAGCCGCCCTTTTGGTGGAGCGCTGCTGCCATCTAGCGAAATATACTTGGGTACTGCAGCCGGCCCGGTTGGTGGAGCGCTGCTGCCATCTAGCGAAATATACTTGGGTACTGCAGCCGCCCGGTTGGTGGAGCGCTGCTGCCATCTAGCGAAATATACTTGGGTACTGCAGCCGGCCCTGTTGGTGGAGCGCTGCTGCCATCTAGCGAAATATACTTGGGTACTGCAGCCGCCCGGTTGGTGGAGCGCTGCTGCCATCTAGCGAAATATATTTGGGTACTGCAGCCGGCGCTGTTGGTGGATCGCTGCTGCCATCTAGCGAAATATACTTGGGTACTGCAGCCGCCAGGTTGGTGGAGCGCTGCTGCCATCTAGCGAAATATACTTGGGTACTGCAGCCGGCGCTGTTGGTGGAGCGCTGCTGCCATCTAGCGAAATATATTTGGGTACTGCAGCCGGCGCTGTTGGTGGAGCGCTGCTGCCATCTAGCGAAATATATTTGGGTACTGCAGCCGGCTCTGTTGGTGGAGCGCTGCTGCCATCTAGCGAAATATATTTGGGTACTGCAGCCGGCTCTGTTTGTGGAGCGCTGCTGCCATCTAGCGAAATATACTTGGGTACTTCAGCCGGGTTTAGGGTTAGGGTTAGGGTTAGACTGTTAGGGTTAGGCTTAGACTCTTAGGGTTAGACTCTTAGGGTTAGACTCTTAGGGTTAGGGTTAGACTCTTACGGTTAGGGTTAGGGTTAGGGTTAGGGTTAGACTCTTAGGGTTAGGGTTAGACTCTTAGGGTTAGGGTTAGGGTTAGGGTTAGGGTTAGACTCTTAGGGTTAGGGTTAGACTCTTAGGGTTAGGGTTAGGGTTAGGGTTAGACTCTTAGGGTTAGGGTTAGACTCTTAGGGTTAGGGTTAGGGTTAGGGTTAGGGTTAGACTCTTAGGGTTAGGGTTAGACTCTTAGGGTTAGGGTTAGGGTTAGGGTTAGACTCTTAGGGTTAGGGTTATATTCAGGGTTAGGGTTAGACTCTTAGGGTTAGGGTTAGGGTTAGGGTTAGACTCTTAGGGTTAGGGTTAGGGTTAGGCTCTTAGGGTTAGGGTTAGACTCAGGCTCTTAGGGTGAGGGTTAGACTCAGGCTCTTAGGGTTAGGGTTAGACTCAGGCTCTTAGGGTGAGGGTTAGACTCAGGCTCTTAGGGTGAGGGTTGGACTCAGGCTCTTAGGGTTAGGGTTAGACTCAGGCTCTTAGGGTGAGGGTTAGACTCAGGCTCTTAGGGTTAGGGTTAGAATCAGGCTCTTAGGGTTAGGGTCAGACTCAGTACTATATATTTGGGTACTGCAGCCGCCCTTTTGGTGGAGCGCTGCTGCCATCTAGCGAAATATACTTGGGTATTGCAGCCGGCGCTCTTGGTGGAGCGCTGCTGCCATCTAGCGAAATATATTTGGGTACTGCAGCCGGCCCTGTTGGTGGAGCGCTGCTGCCATCTAGCGAAATGTAATTGGGTACTGCAGCCGCCCTTTTGGTGGAACGCTGCTGCCATCTAGCGAAATATATTTGGGTACTGCAGCCGGCCCTGTTGGTGGAGCGCTGCTGCCATCTAGCGAAATATACTTGGGTACTGCAGCCGGCTCTGTTGGTGGAGCGCTGCTGCCATCTAGCGAAATGTAATTGGGTACTGCAGCCGCCCGGTTGGTGGAGCGCTGCTGCCATCTAGCGAAATATATTTGGGTACTGCAGCCGGCCCTGTTGGTGGAGCTCTGCTGCCATCTAGCGAAATATACTTGTGTACTGCAGCCGCCCGGTTGGTGGAGCGCTGCTGCCATCTAGCGAAATGTAATTGGGTACTGCAGCCGCCCGGTTGGTGGAGCGCTGCTGCCATCTAGCGAAATATACTTGGGTACTGCAGCCGGCCCTGTTGGTGGAGCGCTGCTGCCATCTAGCGAAATATACTTGGGTACTGCAGCCGCCCGGTTTGTGGAGCGCTGCTGCCATCTAGCGAAATATATTTGGGTACTGCAGCCGGCCCTGTTGGTGGAGCGCTGCTGCCATCTAGCGAAATGTAATTGGGTACTGCAGCCGCCCGGTTGGTGTAGCGCTGCTGCCATCTAGCGAAATATACTTGGGTACTGCAGCCGCCCGGTTTGTGGAGCGCTGCTGCCATCTAGCGAAATGTAATGGGGTACTGCAGCCGCCCGGTTGGTGTAGCGCTGCTGCCATCTAGCGAAATATACTTGGGTACTGCAGCCGCCCTTTTGGTGGAGCGCTGCTGCCATCTAGCGAAATATACTTGGGTACTGCAGCCGGCCCTGTTGGTGGAGCGCTGCTGCCATCTAGCGAAATATATTTGGGTACTGCAGCCGCCCTTTTGGTGGAGCGCTGCTGCCATCTAGCGAAATATATTTGGGTACTGCAGCCGGCCCTGTTGGTGGAGCTCTGCTGCCATCTAGCGAAATATACTTGGGTACTGCAGCCGCCCTTTTGGTGGAGCGCTGCTGCCATCTAGCGAAATATATTTGGGTACTGCAGCCGGCCCTGTTGGTGGAGCTCTGCTGCCATCTAGCGAAATATACTTGGGTACTGCAGCCGCCCTGTTGGTGGAGCGCTGCTGCCATCTAGCGAAATATACTTGGGTACTGCAGCCGGCGCTGTTGGTGGAGCGCTGCTGCCATCTAGCGAAATATACTTGGGTACTGCAGCCGCCCGGTTGGTGGAGCGCTGCTGCCATCTAGCGAAATATACTTGGGTACTGCAGCCGGCGCTGTTGGTGGAGCGCTGCTGCCATCTAGCGAAATATATTTGGGTACTGCAGCCGGCGCTGTTGGTGGAGCGCTGCTGCCATCTAGCGAAATATATTTGGGTACTGCAGCCGGCTCTGTTGGTGGAGCGCTGCTGCCATCTAGGGAAATATATTTGGGTACTGCAGCCGGCTCTGTTTGTGGAGCGCTGCTGCCATCTAGCGAAATATACTTGGGTACTTCAGCCGGGTTTAGGGTTAGGGTTAGGGTTAGACTGTTAGGGTTAGGGTTAGACTCTTAGGGTTAGACTCTTAGGGTTAGACTCTTAGGGTTAGGGTTAGACTCTTACGGTTAGGGTTAGGGTTAGGGTTAGGGTTAGACTCTTAGGGTTAGGGTTAGACTCTTAGGGTTAGGGTTAGGGTTAGGGTTAGGGTTAGACTCTTAGGGTTAGGGTTAGACTCTTAGGGTTAGGGTTAGGGTTAGGGTTAGGGTTAGACTCTTAGGGTTAGGGTTAGACTCTTAGGGTTAGGGTTAGGGTTAGGGTTAGACTCTTAGGGTTAGGGTTAGACTCTTAGGGTTAGGGTTGGGGTTAGGGTTAGACTCTTAGGGTTAGGGTTAGACTCTTAGGGTTAGAGTTAGGGTTAGGGTTAGGGTTAGACACTTAGGGTTAGGGTTAGACTCTTAGGGTTAGGGTTAAGGTTAGGGTTAGGGTTAGACTCTTAGGGTTAGGGTTAGACTCTTAGGGTTAGGGTTAGACTCTTAGGGTTAGGGTTAGGGTTAGGGTTAGACTCTTAGGGTTAGGGTTAGGGTTAGGGTTAGGGTTACACTCTTAGGCTTAGGGTTAGGGTTAGACTCTTAGGGTTAGGGTTAGACTTAGGCTCTTAGGGTTAGGGTTAGACTCAGGCTCTTAGGGTTAGGGTTAGACTCAGGCTCTTACGGTTAGGGTTAGACTCAGGCTCTTAGGGTTAGGGTTAGACACAGGCTCTTAGGGTTAGGGTCAGATTTAGTACTATATATTTGTGTACTGCAGCCGCCCTTTTGGTGGAACGCTGCTGCCATCTAGCGAAATATACTTGGGTACTGCAGCCGCCCGGTTGGTGGAGCGCTGCTGCCATCTAGCGAAATATACTTGGGTACTGCAGCCGGCCCTGTTGGTGGAGCGCTGCTGCCATCTAGCGAAATATACTTGGGTACTGCAGCCGCCCGGTTGGTGGAGCGCTGCTGCCATCTAGCGAAATATACTTGGGTACTGCAGCCGCCCTTTTGGTGGAGCGCTGCTGCCATCTAGCGAAATATACTTGGGTACTGCAGCCGGCCCTGTTGGTGGAGCGCTGCTGCCATCTAGCGAAATATATTTGGGTACTGCAGCCGGCGCTGTTGGTGGAGCGCTGCTGCCATCTAGCGAAATATATTTGGGTACTGCAGCCGGCGCTGTTGGTGGAGCGCTGCTGCCATCTAGCGAAATATATTTGGGTACTGCAGCCGGCTCTGTTGGTGGAGCGCTGCTGCCATCTAGCGAAATATACTTGGGTACTTCAGCCGGGTTTAGGGTTAGGGTTAGGGTTAGACTGTTAGGGTTAGGGTTAGACTCTTAGGGTTAGACTCTTAGGGTTAGACTCTTAGGGTTAGGGTTAGGGTTAGGGTTAGGGTTAGGGTTAGACTCTTAGGGTTAGGGTTAGACTCTTAGGGTTAGGGTTAGGGTTAGGGTTAGACTCTTAGGGTTAGGGTTAGACTCTTAGGGTTAGGGTTAGGGTTAGGGTTAGGGTTAGACTCTTAGGGTTAGGGTTAGACTCTTAGGGTTAGGGTTAGGGTTAGGGTTAGGGTTAGACTCTTAGGGTTAGGGTTAGACTCTTAGGGTTAGGGTTAGGGTTAGGGTTAGACTCTTAGGGTTAGGGTTAGGGTTAGGGTTAGGGTTAGACTCTTAGGGTTAGGGTTACGGTTAGACTCTTAGGGTTAGAGTTAGGGTTAGGGTTAGACTCTTAAGGTTAGGGTTAGACTCTTAGGGTTAGGGTTGGGGTTAGGGTTAGACTCTTAGGGTTAGGGTTAGACTCTTAGGGTTAAGGTTAGGGTTAGGGTTAGACACTTAGGGTTAGGGTTAGGGTGAGGGTTAGACTCTTAGGGTTAGGGTTATATTCAGATTAGGGTTAGACTCTTAGGGTTAGGGTTAGGGTTAGGGTTAGACTCTTAGGGTAAGGGTTAGACTTAGGCTCTTAGGGTTAGGGTTAGACTCAGGCTCTTAGGGTTAGGGTTAGACTCAGGCTCTTAGGGTGAGGGTTAGACTCAGGCTCTTAGGGTTAGGGTTAGACTCAGGCTCTTCGGGTTAGGGTTAGACTCAGGCTCTTAGGGTGAGGGTTAGACTCAGGCTCTTAGGGTGAGGGTTAGACTCAGGCTCTTAGGGTTAGGGTTAGAATCAGGCTCTTAGGGTTAGGGTCAGACTCAGTACTATATATTTGGGTACTGCAGCCACCCTTTTGGTGGAGCGCTGCTGCCATCTAGCGAAATATACTTGGGTATTGCAGCCGGCGCTCTTGGTGGAGCGCTGCTGCCATCTAGCGAAATATATTTGGGTACTGCAGCCGGCCCTGTTGGTGGAGCGCTGCTGCCATCTAGCGAAATGTAATTGGGTACTGCAGCCGCCCTTTTGGTGGAGCGCTGCTGCCATCTAGCGAAATATATTTGGGTACTGCAGCCGGCCCTGTTGGTGGAGCGCTGCTGCCATCTAGCGAAATATACTTGGGTACTGCAGCCGGCTCTGTTGGTGGAGCGCTGCTGCCATCTAGCGAAATGTAATTGGGTACTGCAGCCGCCCGGTTGGTGGAGCGCTGCTGCCATCTAGCGAAATATATTTGGGTACTGCAGCCGGCCCTGTTGGTGGAGCTCTGCTGCCATCTAGCGAAATATACTTGTGTACTGCAGCCGCCCGGTTGGTGGAGCGCTGCTGCCATCTAGCGAAATGTAATTGGGTACTGCAGCCGCCCGGTTGGTGGAGCGCTGCTGCCATCTAGCGAAATATACTTGGGTACTGCAGCCGGCCCTGTTGGTGGAGCGCTGCTGCCATCTAGCGAAATATACTTGGGTACTGCAGCCGCCCGGTTTGTGGAGCGCTGCTGCCATCTAGCGAAATATATTTGGGTACTGCAGCCGGCCCTGTTGGTGGAGCGCTGCTGCCATCTAGCGAAATGTAATTGGGTACTGCAGCCGCCCGGTTGGTGTAGCGCTGCTGCCATCTAGCGAAATATACTTGGGTACTGCAGCCGCCCGGTTGGTGGAGCGCTGCTGCCATCTAGCGAAATGTAATGGGGTACTGCAGCCGCCCGGTTGGTGTAGCGCTGCTGCCATCTAGCGAAATATACTTGGGTACTGCAGCCGCCCGGTTGGTGGAGCGCTGCTGCCATCTAGCGAAATATACTTGGGTACTGCAGCCGGCCCTGTTGGTGGAGCGCTGCTGCCATCTAGCGAAATATATTTGGGTACTGCAGCCGCCCTTTTGGTGGAGCGCTGCTGCCATCTAGCGAAATATATTTGGGTACTGCAGCCGGCCCTGTTGGTGGAGCTCTGCTGCCATCTAGCGAAATATACTTGGGTACTGCAGCCGCCCTTTTGGTGGAGCGCTGCTGCCATCTAGCGAAATATATTTGGGTACTGCAGCCGGCCCTGTTGGTGGAGCTCTGCTGCCATCTAGCGAAATATACTTGGGTACTGCAGCCGCCCTGTTGGTGGAGCGCTGCTGCCATCTAGCGAAATATACTTGGGTACTGCAGCCGGCGCTGTTGGTGGAGCGCTGCTGCCATCTAGCGAAATATACTTGGGTACTTCAGCCGGGTTTAGGGTTAGGGTTAGGGTTAGACTGTTAGGGTTAGGGTTAGACTCTTAGGGTTAGACTCTTAGGGTTAGACTCTTAGGGTTAGGGTTAGACTCTTACGGTTAGGGTTAGGGTTAGGGTTAGGGTTAGACTCTTAGGGTTAGGGTTAGACTCTTAGGGTTAGGGTTAGGGTTAGGGTTAGGGTTAGACTCTTAGGGTTAGGGTTAGACTCTTAGGGTTAGGGTTAGGGTTAGGGTTAGGGTTAGACTCTTAGGGTTAGGGTTAGACTCTTAGGGTTAGGGTTAGGGTTAGGGTTAGACTCTTAGGGTTAGGGTTAGACTCTTAGGGTTAGGGTTGGGGTTAGGGTTAGACTCTTAGGGTTAGGGTTAGACTCTTAGGGTTAGAGTTAGGGTTAGGGTTAGGGTTAGACACTTAGGGTTAGGGTTAGACTCTTAGGGTTAGGGTTAAGGTTAGGGTTAGGGTTAGACTCTTAGGGTTAGGGTTAGACTCTTAGGGTTAGGGTTAGACTCTTAGGGTTAGGGTTAGGGTTAGGGTTAGACTCTTAGGGTTAGGGTTAGGGTTAGGGTTACACTCTTAGGCTTAGGGTTAGGGTTAGACTCTTAGGGTTAGGGTTAGACTTAGGCTCTTAGGGTTAGGGTTAGACTCAGGCTCTTAGGGTTAGGGTTAGACTCAGGCTCTTACGGTTAGGGTTAGACTCAGGCTCTTAGGGTTAGGGTTAGACACAGGCTCTTAGGGTTAGGGTCAGATTTAGTACTATATATTTGTGTACTGCAGCCGCCCTTTTGGTGGAACGCTGCTGCCATCTAGCGAAATATACTTGGGTACTGCAGCCGCCCGGTTGGTGGAGCGCTGCTGCCATCTAGCGAAATATACTTGGGTACTGCAGCCGGCCCTGTTGGTGGAGCGCTGCTGCCATCTAGCGAAATATACTTGGGTACTGCAGCCGCCCGGTTGGTGGAGCGCTGCTGCCATCTAGCGAAATATACTTGGGTACTGCAGCCGCCCGGTTGGTGGAGCGCTGCTGCCATCTAGCGAAATATACTTGGGTACTGCAGCCGGCCCTGTTGGTGGAGCGCTGCTGCCATCTAGCGAAATATATTTGGGTACTGCAGCCGGCGCTGTTGGTGGAGCGCTGCTGCCATCTAGCGAAATATATTTGGGTACTGCAGCCGGCGCTGTTGGTGGAGCGCTGCTGCCATCTAGCGAAATATATTTGGGTACTGCAGCCGGCTCTGTTGGTGGAGCGCTGCTGCCATCTAGCGAAATATACTTGGGTACTTCAGCCGGGTTTAGGGTTAGGGTTAGGGTTAGACTGTTAGGGTTAGGGTTAGACTCTTAGGGTTAGACTCTTAGGGTTAGACTCTTAGGGTTAGGGTTAGGGTTAGGGTTAGGGTTAGGGTTAGACTCTTAGGGTTAGGGTTAGACTCTTAGGGTTAGGGTTAGGGTTAGGGTTAGACTCTTAGGGTTAGGGTTAGACTCTTAGGGTTAGGGTTAGGGTTAGGGTTAGGGTTAGACTCTTAGGGTTAGGGTTAGACTCTTAGGGTTAGGGTTAGGGTTAGGGTTAGGGTTAGACTCTTAGGGTTAGGGTTAGACTCTTAGGGTTAGGGTTAGGGTTAGGGTTAGACTCTTAGGGTTAGGGTTAGGGTTAGGGTTAGGGTTAGACTCTTAGGGTTAGGGTTACGGTTAGACTCTTAGGGTTAGAGTTAGGGTTAGGGTTAGACTCTTAAGGTTAGGGTTAGACTCTTAGGGTTAGGGTTGGGGTTAGGGTTAGACTCTTAGGGTTAGGGTTAGACTCTTAGGGTTAAGGTTAGGGTTAGGGTTAGACACTTAGGGTTAGGGTTAGGGTGAGGGTTAGACTCTTAGGGTTAGGGTTATATTCAGATTAGGGTTAGACTCTTAGGGTTAGGGTTAGGGTTAGGGTTAGACTCTTAGGGTAAGGGTTAGACTCAGGCTCTTAGGGTTAGGGTTAGACTCAGGCTCTTAGGGTTAGGGTTAGACTCAGGCTCTTAGGGTGAGGGTTAGACTCAGGCTCTTAGGGTTAGGGTTAGACTCAGGCTCTTCGGGTTAGGGTTAGACTCAGGCTCTTAGGGTGAGGGTTAGACTCAGGCTCTTAGGGTTAGGGTTAGACTCAGGCTCTTAGGGTTAGGGTCAGACTCAGTACTATATATTTGGGTACTGCAGCCGCCCTTTTGGTGGAGCGCTGCTGCCATCTAGCGAAATATACTTGGGTATTGCAGCCGGTGCTGTTGGTGGAGCGCTGCTGCCATCTAGCGAAATATATTTGGGTACTGCAGCCGGCCCTGTTGGTGGAGCGCTGCTGCCATCTAGCGAAATATACTTGGGTACTGCAGCCGGCTCTGTTGGTGGAGCGCTGCTGCCATCTAGCGAAATATACTTGGGTACTGCAGCCGGGTTTAGGGTTAGGGTTAGGGTTAGACTGTTAGGGTTAGGGTTAGGGTTAGGGTTAGACTCTTAGGGTTAGACTCTTAGGGTTAGGGTTAGACTCACTACTATATATTTGGGTAGTGCAGCCACCCTTTTTGTGGAGCGCTGCTGCCATCTAGCGAAATATACTTGAGTACTGCAGCCGGCGCTGTTGGTGGAGCGCTGCTGCCATCTAGCGAAATATACTTTGGTACTGCAGCCGCCCGGTTGGTTGAGCACTGCCGCCGTCTAGCGAAATATACTTGGGTACTGCAGCCGCCCTTTTGGTGGAGCGCTGCTGCCATCTAGCGAAATATATTTGGGTACTGCAGCCGGCGCTGTTGGTGGATCGCTGCTGCCATCTAGCGAAATATATTTGGGTACTGCAGCCGGCGCTGTTGGTGGAGCGCTGCTGCCATCTAGCGAAATATATTTGGGTACTGCAGCCGGCTCTGTTGGTGGAGCGCTGCTGCCATCTAGCGAAATATACTTGGGTACTTCAGCCGGGTTTAGGGTTAGGGTTAGGGTTAGACTGTTAGGGTTAGGGTTAGGGTTAGGGTTAGACTCTTAGGGTTAGACTCTTAGGGTTAGGGTTAGACTCTTACGGTTAGGGTTAGGGTTAGGGTTAGGGTTAGACTCTTAGGGTTAGGGTTAGACTCTTAGGGTTAGGGTTAGGGTTAGGGTTAGACTCTTAGGGTTAGGGTTAGACTCTTAGGGTTAGGGTTAAGGTTAGGGTTAGGGTTAGACTCTTAGGGTTAGGGTTAGACTCTTAGGGTTAGGGTTGGGGTTAGGGTTAGACTCTTAGGGTTAGGGTTAGGGTTAGGGTTAGGGTTACACTCAGGCTTAGGGTTAGGGTTAGACTCTTAGGGTTAGGGTTAGACTTAGGCTCTTAGGGTTAGGGTTAGACTCAGGCTCTTAGGGTTAGGGTTAGACTCAGGCTCTTACGGTTAGGGTTAGACTCAGGCTCTTAGGGTTAGGGTTAGACACAGGCTCTTAGGGTTAGGGTCAGATTTAGTACTATATATTTGTGTACTGCAGCCGCCCTTTTGGTGGAACGCTGCTGCCATCTAGCGAAATATACTTGGGTACTGCAGCCGGCCCTGTTGGTGGAGCGCTGCTGCCATCTAGCGAAATATACTTGGGTACTGCAGCCGCCCGGTTGGTGGAGCGCTGCTGCCATCTAGCGAAATATACTTGGGTACTGCAGCCGGCCCTGTTGGTGGAGCGCTGCTGCCATCTAGCGAAATATACTTGGGTACTGCAGCCGCCCGGTTGGTGGAGCGCTGCTGCCATCTAGCGAAATATATTTGGGTACTGCAGCCGGCCCTGTTGGTGGAGCGCTGCTGCCATCTAGCGAAATATACTTGGGTACTGCAGCCGCCAGGTTGGTGGAGCGCTGCTGCCATCTAGCGAAATATACTTGGGTACTGCAGCCGGCGCTGTTGGTGGAGCGCTGCTGCCATCTAGCGAAATATATTTGGGTACTGCAGCCGGCGCTGTTGGTGGAGCGCTGCTGCCATCTAGCGAAATATATTTGGGTACTGCAGCCGGCTCTGTTGGTGGAGCGCTGCTGCCATCTAGCGAAATATATTTGGGTACTGCAGCCGGCTCTGTTTGTGGAGCGCTGCTGCCATCTAGCGAAATATACTTGGGTACTTCAGCCGGGTTTAGGGTTAGGGTTAGGGTTAGACTGTTAGGGTTAGGCTTAGACTCTTAGGGTTAGACTCTTAGGGTTAGACTCTTAGGGTTAGGGTTAGACTCTTACGGTTAGGGTTAGGGTTAGGGTTGGGGTTAGACTCTTAGGGTTAGGGTTAGACTCTTAGGGTTAGGGTTAGGGTTAGGGTTAGGGTTAGACTCTTAGGGTTAGGGTTAGACTCTTAGGGTTAGGGTTAGGGTTAGGGTTAGGGTTAGACTCTTAGGGTTAGGGTTAGACTCTTAGGGTTAGGGTTAGGGTTAGGGTTAGGGTTAGACTCTTAGGGTTAGGGTTAGACTCTTAGGGTTAGGGTTAGGGTTAGGGTTAGACTCTTAGGGTTAGGGTTATATTCAGGGTTAGGGTTAGACTCTTAGGGTTAGGGTTAGGGTTAGGGTTAGACTCTTAGGGTTAGGGTTAGGGTTAGGCTCTTAGGGTTAGGGTTAGACTCAGGCTCTTAGGGTGAGGGTTAGACTCAGGCTCTTAGGGTTAGGGTTAGACTCAGGCTCTTAGGGTGAGGGTTAGACTCAGGCTCTTAGGGTGAGGGTTGGACTCAGGCTCTTAGGGTGAGGGTTAGACTCAGGCTCTTAGGGTGAGGGTTAGACTCAGGCTCTTAGGGTTAGGGTTAGAATCAGGCTCTTAGGGTTAGGGTCAGACTCAGTACTATATATTTGGGTACTGCAGCCGCCCTTTTGGTGGAGCGCTGCTGCCATCTAGCGAAATATACTTGGGTATTGCAGCCGGCGCTCTTGGTGGAGCGCTGCTGCCATCTAGCGAAATATATTTGGGTACTGCAGCCGGCCCTGTTGGTGGAGCGCTGCTGCCATCTAGCGAAATGTAATTGGGTACTGCAGCCGCCCTTTTGGTGGAGCGCTGCTGCCATCTAGCGAAATATATTTGGGTACTGCAGCCGGCCCTGTTGGTGGAGCGCTGCTGCCATCTAGCGAAATATACTTGGGTACTGCAGCCGGCTCTGTTGGTGGAGCGCTGCTGCCATCTAGCGAAATGTAATTGGGTACTGCAGCCGCCCGGTTGGTGGAGCGCTGCTGCCATCTAGCGAAATATATTTGGGTACTGCAGCCGGCCCTGTTGGTGGAGCTCTGCTGCCATCTAGCGAAATATACTTGTGTACTGCAGCCGCCCGGTTGGTGGAGCGCTGCTGCCATCTAGCGAAATGTAATTGGGTACTGCAGCCGCCCGGTTGGTGGAGCGCTGCTGCCATCTAGCGAAATATACTTGGGTACTGCAGCCGGCCCTGTTGGTGGAGCGCTGCTGCCATCTAGCGAAATATATTTGGGTACTGCAGCCGGCGCTGTTGGTGGAGCGCTGCTGCCATCTAGCGAAATATATTTGGGTACTGCAGCCGGCTCTGTTGGTGGAGCGCTGCTGCCATCTAGGGAAATATATTTGGGTACTGCAGCCGGCTCTGTTTGTGGAGCGCTGCTGCCATCTAGCGAAATATACTTGGGTACTTCAGCCGGGTTTAGGGTTAGGGTTAGGGTTAGACTGTTAGG
Organism: Falco punctatus; assembly: GCF_963210335.1. Lineage (NCBI taxonomy): Eukaryota > Metazoa > Chordata > Aves > Falconiformes > Falconidae > Falco > Falco punctatus. The sequence goes on from NW_027660079.1 coordinate 1,496,217, forward strand.
GTTAGGGTTAGACTCTTAGGGTTAGACTCTTAGGGTTAGACTCTTAGGGTTAGGGTTAGACTCTTACGGTTAGGGTTAGGGTTAGGGTTAGGGTTAGACTCTTAGGGTTAGGGTTAGACTCTTAGGGTTAGGGTTAGGGTTAGGGTTAGGGTTAGACTCTTAGGGTTAGGGTTAGACTCTTAGGGTTAGGGTTAGGGTTAGGGTTAGGGTTAGACTCTTAGGGTTAGGGTTAGACTCTTAGGGTTAGGGTTAGGGTTAGGGTTAGACTCTTAGGGTTAGGGTTAGACTCTTAGGGTTAGGGTTGGGGTTAGGGTTAGACTCTTAGGGTTAGGGTTAGACTCTTAGGGTTAGAGTTAGGGTTAGGGTTAGGGTTAGACACTTAGGGTTAGGGTTAGACTCTTAGGGTTAGGGTTAAGGTTAGGGTTAGGGTTAGACTCTTAGGGTTAGGGTTAGACTCTTCGGGTTAGGGTTAGACTCTTAGGGTTAGGGTTAGGGTTAGGGTTAGACTCTTAGGGTTAGGGTTAGGGTTAGGGTTAGGGTTACACTCTTAGGCTTAGGGTTAGGGTTAGACTCTTAGGGTTAGGGTTAGACTTAGGCTCTTAGGGTTAGGGTTAGACTCAGGCTCTTAGGGTTAGGGTTAGACTCAGGCTCTTACGGTTAGGGTTAGACTCAGGCTCTTAGGGTTAGGGTTAGACACAGGCTCTTAGGGTTAGGGTCAGATTTAGTACTATATATTTGTGTACTGCAGCCGCCCTTTTGGTGGAACGCTGCTGCCATCTAGCGAAATATACTTGGGTACTGCAGCCGCCCGGTTTGTGGAGCGCTGCTGCCATCTAGCGAAATATACTTGGGTACTGCAGCCGGCCCTGTTGGTGGAGCGCTGCTGCCATCTAGCGAAATATACTTGGGTACTGCAGCCGCCCGGTTGGTGGAGCTCTGCTGCCATCTAGCGAAATATACTTGGGTACTGCAGCCGCCCGGTTGGTGGAGCGCTGCTGCCATCTAGCGAAATATATTTGGGTACTGCAGCCGGCCCTGTTGGTGGAGCGCTGCTGCCATCTAGCGAAATATACTTGGGTACTGCAGCCGCCAGGTTGGTGGAGCGCTGCTGCCATCTAGCGAAATATACTTGGGTACTGCAGCCGGCGCTGTTGGTGGAGCGCTGCTGCCATCTAGCGAAATATATTTGGGTACTGCAGCCGGCGCTGTTGGTGGAGCGCTGCTGCCATCTAGCGAAATATATTTGGGTACTGCAGCCGGCTCTGTTGGTGGAGCGCTGCTGCCATCTAGCGAAATATATTTGGGTACTGCAGCCGGCTCTGTTTGTGGAGCGCTGCTGCCATCTAGCGAAATATACTTGGGTACTTCAGCCGGGTTTAGGGTTAGGGTTAGGGTTAGACTGTTAGGGTTAGGCTTAGACTCTTAGGGTTAGACTCTTAGGGTTAGACTCTTAGGGTTAGGGTTAGACTCTTACGGTTAGGGTTAGGGTTAGGGTTAGGGTTAGACTCTTAGGGTTAGGGTTAGACTCTTAGGGTTAGGGTTAGGGTTAGGGTTAGGGTTAGACTCTTAGGGTTAGGGTTAGACTCTTAGGGTTAGGGTTAGGGTTAGGGTTAGGGTTAGACTCTTAGGGTTAGGGTTAGACTCTTAGGGTTAGAGTTAGGGTTAGGGTTAGGGTTAGACACTTAGGGTTAGGGTTACGGTGAGGGTTAGACTCTTAGGGTTAGGGTTATATTCAGGGTTAGGGTTAGACTCTTAGGGTTAGGGTTAGGGTTAGGGTTAGACTCTTAGGGTAAGGGTTAGACTTAGGCTCTTAGGGTTAGGGTTAGACTCAGGCTCTTAGGGTTAGGGTTAGACTCAGGCTCTTAGGGTGAGGGTTAGACTCAGGCTCTTAGGGTGAGGGTTAGACTCAGGCTCTTAGGGTTAGGGTTAGACTCAGGCTCTTAGGGTTAGGGTCAGACTCAGTACTATATATTTGGGTACTGCAGCCGCCCTTTTGGTGGAGCGCTGCTGCCATCTAGCGAAATATACTTGGGTACTGCAGCCGGCGCTCTTGGTGGAGCGCTGCTGCCATCTAGCGAAATATACTTGGGTACTGCAGCCGGCTCTGTTGGTGGAGCGCTGCTGCCATCTAGCGAAATATACTTGGGTACTGCAGCCGCCCGGTTTGTGGAGCGCTGCTGCCATCTAGCGAAATATATTTGGGTACTGCAGCCGGCCCGGTTGGTGGAGCGCTGCTGCCATCTAGCGAAATATACTTGGGTACTGCAGCCGCCCGGTTGGTGGAGCGCTGCTGCCATCTAGCGAAATATACTTGGGTACTGCAGCCGCCCGGTTGGTGGAGCGCTGCTGCCATCTAGCGAAATGTAATTGGGTACTGCAGCCGGCCCTGTTGGTGTAGCGCTGCTGCCATCTAGCGAAATATACTTGGGTACTGCAGCCGCCCGGTTGGTGGAGCGCTGCTGCCATCTAGCGAAATATACTTGGGTACTGCAGCCGGCGCTGTTGGTGGAGCGCTGCTGCCATCTAGCGAAATATATTTGGGTACTGCAGCCGGCGCTGTTGGTGGAGCGCTGCTGCCATCTAGCGAAATATATTTGGGTACTGCAGCCGCCCGGTTGGTGGAGCGCTGCTGCCATCTAGCGAAATATATTTGGGTACTGCAGCCGGAGCTGTTGGTGGAGCGCTGCTGCCATCTAGCGAAATATATTTGGGTACTGCAGGCGGCTCTGTTGGTGGAGCGCTGCTGCCATCTAGCGAAATATACTTGGGTACTTCAGCCGGGTTTAGGGTTAGGGTTAGGGTTAGACTGTTAGGGTTAGGGTTAGACTTTTAGGGTTAGACTCTTAGGGTTAGACTCTTAGGGTTAGGGTTAGACTCTTACGGTTAGGGTTAGGGTTAGGCTTAGGGTTAGGCTTAGACTCTTAGGGTTAGGGTTAGACTCTTAGGGTTAGGGTTAGGGTTAGAGTTAGGGTTAGACTCTTAGGGTTAGGGTTAGACTCTTAGGGTTAGGGTTAGGGTTAGGGTTAGACTCTTAGGGTTAGGGTTAGACTCTTAGGGTTAGGGTTAGGGTTAGGGTTAGGGTTAGACTCTTAGGGTTAGGGTTAGACTCTTAGGGTTAGGGTTAGGGTTAGGGTTAGGGTTAGACTCTTAGGGTTAGGGTTAGACTCTTAGGGTTAGGGTTAGGGTTAGGGTTAGACTCTTAGGGTTAGGGTTAGGGTTACGGTTAGACTCTTAGGGTTAGAGTTAGGGTTAGGGTTAGACTCTTAGGGTTAGGGTTAGACTCTTAGGGTTAGGGTTGGGGTTAGGGTTAGACTCTTAGGGTTAGGGTTAGACTCTTAGGGTTAGAGTTAGGGTTAGGGTTAGGGTTAGACACTTAGGGTTAGGGTTAGGGTGAGGGTTAGAATCTTAGGGTTAGGGTTATATTCAGGGTTAGGGTTAGACTCTTAGGGTTAGGGTTAGGGTTAGGGTTAGACTCTTAGGGTAAGGGTTAGACTTAGGCTCTTAGGGTTAGGGTTAGACTCAGGCTCTTAGGGTTAGGGTTAGACTCAGGCTCTTAGGGTGAGGGTTAGACTCAGGCTCTTAGGGTGAGGGTTAGACTCAGGCTCTTAGGGTTAGGGTTAGAATCAGGCTCTTAGGGTTAGGGTCAGACTCAGTACTATATATTTGGGTACTGCAGCCGCCCTTTTGGTGGAGCGCTGCTGCCATCTAGCGAAATATACTTGGGTATTGCAGCCGGCGCTGTTGGTGGAGCGCTGCTGCCATCTAGCGAAATATATTTGGGTACTGCAGCCGGCCCTGTTGGTGGAGCGCTGCTGCCATCTAGCGAAATATAATTGGGTACTGCAGCCGCCCTTTTGGTGGAGCGCTGCTGCCATCTAGCGAAATATACTTGGGTACTGCAGCCGCCCGGTTGGTGGAGCGCTGCTGCCATCTAGCGAAATATATTTGGGTACTGCAGCCGCCCTTTTGGTGGAGCGCTGCTGCCATCTAGCGAAATGTAATGGGGTACTGCAGCCGCCCGGTTGGTGTAGCGCTGCTGCCATCTAGCGAAATATACTTGGGTACTGCAGCCGCCCGGTTGGTGGAGCGCTGCTGCCATCTAGCGAAATATATTTGGGTACTGCAGCCGCCCGGTTGGTGGAGCTCTGCTGCCATCTAGCGAAATATACTTGGGTACTGCAGCCGCCCTTTTGGTGGAGCGCTGCTGCCATCTAGCGAAATGTAATTGGGTACTGCAGCCGCCCGGTTGGTGGAGCGCTGCTGCCATCTAGCGAAATATACTTGGGTACTGCAGCCGGCGCTGTTGGTGGAGCGCTGCTGCCATCTAGCGAAATATATTTGGGTACTGCAGCCGGCCCTGTTGGTGGAGCGCTGCTGCCATCTAGCGAAATATATTTGGGTACTGCAGCCGCCCTTTTGGTGGAGCGCTGCTGCCATCTAGCGAAATATATTTGGGTACTGCAGCCAGCTCTGTTGGTGGAGCTCTGCTGCCATCTAGCGAAATATAATTGGGTACTGCAGCCGGCCTTTTGGTGGAGCGCTGCTGCCATCTAGCGAAATGTAATTGGGTACTGCAGCCGCCCTGTTGGTGGAGCGCTGCTGCCATCTAGCGAAATATACTTGGGTACTGCAGCCGCCCTGTTGGTGGAGCGCTGCTGCCCTCTAGCGAAATATACTTGGGTACTGCAGCCGGCCCTGTTGGTGGAGCGCTGCTGCCATCTAGCGAAATATACTTGGGTACTGCAGCCGCCCGGTTGGTGGAGCGCTGCTGCCATCTAGCGAAATATACTTGGGTACTGCAGACGGCCCTGTTGGTGGAGCGCTGCTGCCATCTAGCGAAATATACTTGGGTACTGCAGCCGCCCGGTTGGTGGAGCGCTGCTGCCATCTAGCGAAATATACTTGGGTACTGCAGCCGGCCCTGTTGGTGGAGCGCTGCTGCCATCTAGCGAAATATACTTGGGTACTGCAGCCGCCCTTTTGGTGGAGCGCTGCTGCCATCTAGCGAAATATACTTGGGTACTGCAGCCGGCGCTGTTGGTGGAGCGCTGCTGCCATCTAGCGAAATATATTTGGGTACTGCAGCCGGCGCTGTTGGTGGAGCGCTGCTGCCATCTAGCGAAATATATTTGGGTACTGCAGCCGGCTCTGTTGGTGGAGCGCTGCTGCCATCTAGCGAAATATATTTGGGTACTGCAGCCGGCTCTGTTTGTGGAGCGCTGCTGCCATCTAGCGAAATATACTTGGGTACTTCAGCCGGGTTTAGGGTTAGGGTTAGGGTTAGACTGTTAGGGTTAGGGTTAGACTCTTAGGGTTAGACTCTTAGGGTTAGACTCTTAGGGTTAGGGTTAGACTCTTACGGTTAGGGTTAGGGTTAGGGTTAGGGTTAGACTCTTAGGGTTAGGGTTAGACTCTTAGGGTTAGGGTTAGGGTTAGGGTTAGGGTTAGACTCTTAGGGTTAGGGTTAGACTCTTAGGGTTAGGGTTAGGGTTAGACTCTTAGGGTTAGGGTTAGACTCTTAGGGTTAGGGTTAGGGTTAGGGTTAGGGTTAGACTCTTAGGGTTAGGGTTAGACTCTTAGGGTTAGAGTTAGGGTTAGGGTTAGGGTTAGACACTTAGGGTTAGGGTTAGACTCTTAAGGTTAGGGTTAAGGTTAGGGTTAGGGTTAGACTCTTAGGGTTAGGGTTAGACTCTTCGGGTTAGGGTTAGACTCTTAGGGTTAGGGTTAGGGTTAGGGTTAGACTCTTAGGGTTAGGGTTAGGGTTAGGGTTAGGGTTACACTCTTAGGCTTAGGGTTAGGGTTAGACTCTTAGGGTTAGGGTTAGACTTAGGCTCTTAGGGTTAGGGTTAGACTCAGGCTCTTAGGGTTAGGGTTAGACTCAGGCTCTTAGGGTGAGGGTTAGACTCAGGCTCTTAGGGTTAGGGTTAGACACAGGCTCTTAGGGTTAGGGTCAGATTTAGTACTATATATTTGTGTACTGCAGCCGCCCTTTTGGTGGAACGCTGCTGCCATCTAGCGAAATATACTTGGGTACTGCAGCCGCCCGGTTTGTGGAGCGCTGCTGCCATCTAGCGAAATATACTTGGGTACTGCAGCCGGCCCTGTTGGTGGAGCGCTGCTGCCATCTAGCGAAATATACTTGGGTACTGCAGCCGCCCGGTTGGTGGAGCTCTGCTGCCATCTAGCGAAATATACTTGGGTACTGCAGCCGCCCGGTTGGTGGAGCGCTGCTGCCATCTAGCGAAATATATTTGGGTACTGCAGCCGGCCCTGTTGGTGGAGCGCTGCTGCCATCTAGCGAAATATACTTGGGTACTGCAGCCGCCAGGTTGGTGGAGCGCTGCTGCCATCTAGCGAAATATACTTGGGTACTGCAGCCGGCGCTGTTGGTGGAGCGCTGCTGCCATCTAGCGAAATATATTTGGGTACTGCAGCCGGCGCTGTTGGTGGAGCGCTGCTGCCATCTAGCGAAATATATTTGGGTACTGCAGCCGGCTCTGTTGGTGGAGCGCTGCTGCCATCTAGCGAAATATATTTGGGTACTGCAGCCGGCTCTGTTTGTGGAGCGCTGCTGCCATCTAGCGAAATATACTTGGGTACTTCAGCCGGGTTTAGGGTTAGGGTTAGGGTTAGACTGTTAGGGTTAGGCTTAGACTCTTAGGGTTAGACTCTTAGGGTTAGACTCTTAGGGTTAGGGTTAGACTCTTACGGTTAGGGTTAGGGTTAGGGTTAGGGTTAGACTCTTAGGGTTAGGGTTAGACTCTTAGGGTTAGGGTTAGGGTTAGGGTTAGGGTTAGACTCTTAGGGTTAGGGTTAGACTCTTAGGGTTAGGGTTAGGGTTAGGGTTAGGGTTAGACTCTTAGGGTTAGGGTTAGACTCTTAGGGTTAGAGTTAGGGTTAGGGTTAGGGTTAGACACTTAGGGTTAGGGTTACGGTGAGGGTTAGACTCTTAGGGTTAGGGTTATATTCAGGGTTAGGGTTAGACTCTTAGGGTTAGGGTTAGGGTTAGGGTTAGACTCTTAGGGTAAGGGTTAGACTTAGGCTCTTAGGGTTAGGGTTAGACTCAGGCTCTTAGGGTTAGGGTTAGACTCAGGCTCTTAGGGTGAGGGTTAGACTCAGGCTCTTAGGGTGAGGGTTAGACTCAGGCTCTTAGGGTTAGGGTTAGACTCAGGCTCTTAGGGTTAGGGTCAGACTCAGTACTATATATTTGGGTACTGCAGCCGCCCTTTTGGTGGAGCGCTGCTGCCATCTAGCGAAATATACTTGGGTACTGCAGCCGGCGCTCTTGGTGGAGCGCTGCTGCCATCTAGCGAAATATACTTGGGTACTGCAGCCGGCCCTGTTGGTGGAGCGCTGCTGCCATCTAGCGAAATATACTTGGGTACTGCAGCCGCCCGGTTTGTGGAGCGCTGCTGCCATCTAGCGAAATATATTTGGGTACTGCAGCCGGCCCGGTTGGTGGAGCGCTGCTGCCATCTAGCGAAATATACTTGGGTACTGCAGCCGCCCGGTTGGTGGAGCGCTGCTGCCATCTAGCGAAATATACTTGGGTACTGCAGCCGCCCGGTTGGTGGAGCGCTGCTGCCATCTAGCGAAATGTAATTGGGTACTGCAGCCGGCCCTGTTGGTGTAGCGCTGCTGCCATCTAGCGAAATATACTTGGGTACTGCAGCCGCCCGGTTGGTGGAGCGCTGCTGCCATCTAGCGAAATATACTTGGGTACTGCAGCCGGCGCTGTTGGTGGAGCGCTGCTGCCATCTAGCGAAATATATTTGGGTACTGCAGCCGGCGCTGTTGGTGGAGCGCTGCTGCCATCTAGCGAAATATATTTGGGTACTGCAGCCGCCCGGTTGGTGGAGCGCTGCTGCCATCTAGCGAAATATATTTGGGTACTGCAGCCGGAGCTGTTGGTGGAGCGCTGCTGCCATCTAGCGAAATATATTTGGGTACTGCAGGCGGCTCTGTTGGTGGAGCGCTGCTGCCATCTAGCGAAATATACTTGGGTACTTCAGCCGGGTTTAGGGTTAGGGTTAGGGTTAGACTGTTAGGGTTAGGGTTAGACTTTTAGGGTTAGACTCTTAGGGTTAGACTCTTAGGGTTAGGGTTAGACTCTTACGGTTAGGGTTAGGGTTAGGCTTAGGGTTAGGCTTAGACTCTTAGGGTTAGGGTTAGACTCTTAGGGTTAGGGTTAGGGTTAGAGTTAGGGTTAGACTCTTAGGGTTAGGGTTAGACTCTTAGGGTTAGGGTTAGGGTTAGGGTTAGACTCTTAGGGTTAGGGTTAGACTCTTAGGGTTAGGGTTAGGGTTAGGGTTAGGGTTAGACTCTTAGGGTTAGGGTTAGACTCTTAGGGTTAGGGTTAGGGTTAGGGTTAGACTCTTAGGGTTAGGGTTAGACTCTTAGGGTTAGGGTTAGGGTTAGGGTTAGACTCTTAGGGTTAGGGTTAGGGTTACGGTTAGACTCTTAGGGTTAGAGTTAGGGTTAGGGTTAGACTCTTAGGGTTAGGGTTAGACTCTTAGGGTTAGGGTTGGGGTTAGGGTTAGACTCTTAGGGTTAGGGTTAGACTCTTAGGGTTAGAGTTAGGGTTAGGGTTAGGGTTAGACACTTAGGGTTAGGGTTAGGGTGAGGGTTAGAATCTTAGGGTTAGGGTTATATTCAGGGTTAGGGTTAGACTCTTAGGGTTAGGGTTAGGGTTAGGGTTAGACTCTTAGGGTAAGGGTTAGACTTAGGCTCTTAGGGTTAGGGTTAGACTCAGGCTCTTAGGGTTAGGGTTAGACTCAGGCTCTTAGGGTGAGGGTTAGACTCAGGCTCTTAGGGTGAGGGTTAGACTCAGGCTCTTAGGGTTAGGGTTAGAATCAGGCTCTTAGGGTTAGGGTCAGACTCAGTACTATATATTTGGGTACTGCAGCCGCCCTTTTGGTGGAGCGCTGCTGCCATCTAGCGAAATATACTTGGGTATTGCAGCCGGCGCTGTTGGTGGAGCGCTGCTGCCATCTAGCGAAATATATTTGGGTACTGCAGCCGGCCCTGTTGGTGGAGCGCTGCTGCCATCTAGCGAAATATAATTGGGTACTGCAGCCGCCCTTTTGGTGGAGCGCTGCTGCCATCTAGCGAAATATACTTGGGTACTGCAGCCGCCCGGTTTGTGGAGCGCTGCTGCCATCTAGCGAAATATATTTGGGTACTGCAGCCGCCCTTTTGGTGGAGCGCTGCTGCCATCTAGCGAAATGTAATGGGGTACTGCAGCCGCCCGGTTGGTGTAGCGCTGCTGCCATCTAGCGAAATATACTTGGGTACTGCAGCCGCCCGGTTGGTGGAGCGCTGCTGCCATCTAGCGAAATATATTTGGGTACTGCAGCCGCCCGGTTGGTGGAGCTCTGCTGCCATCTAGCGAAATATACTTGGGTACTGCAGCCGCCCTTTTGGTGGAGCGCTGCTGCCATCTAGCGAAATGTAATTGGGTACTGCAGCCGCCCGGTTGGTGGAGCGCTGCTGCCATCTAGCGAAATATACTTGGGTACTGCAGCCGGCGCTGTTGGTGGAGCGCTGCTGCCATCTAGCGAAATATACTTGGGTACTGCAGCCGCCCGGTTGGTGGAGCGCTGCTGCCATCTAGCGAAATATATTTGGGTACTGCAGCCGGCGCTGTTGGTGGAGCGCTGCTGCCATCTAGCGAAATATACTTGGGTACTGCAGCCGCCCTTTTGGTGGAGCGCTGCTGCCATCTAGCGAAATATACTTGGGTACTGCAGCCGCCCGGTTGGTGGAGCGCTGCTGCCATCTAGCGAAATATATTTGGGTACTGCAGCCGGCCCTGTTGGTGGAGCGCTGCTGCCATCTAGCGAAATATATTTGGGTACTGCAGCCGCCCTTTTGGTGGAGCGCTGCTGCCATCTAGCGAAATATATTTGGGTACTGCAGCCAGCTCTGTTGGTGGAGCTCTGCTGCCATCTAGCGAAATATAATTGGGTACTGCAGCCGGCCTTTTGGTGGAGCGCTGCTGCCATCTAGCGAAATGTAATTGGGTACTGCAGCCGCCCTGTTGGTGGAGCGCTGCTGCCATCTAGCGAAATATACTTGGGTACTGCAGCCGCCCTGTTGGTGGAGCGCTGCTGCCCTCTAGCGAAATATACTTGGGTACTGCAGCCGGCCCTGTTGGTGGAGCGCTGCTGCCATCTAGCGAAATATACTTGGGTACTGCAGCCGCCCGGTTGGTGGAGCGCTGCTGCCATCTAGCGAAATATACTTGGGTACTGCAGCCGGCCCTGTTGGTGGAGCGCTGCTGCCATCTAGCGAAATATACTTGGGTACTGCAGCCGCCCTTTTGGTGGAGCGCTGCTGCCATCTAGCGAAATATACTTGGGTACTGCAGCCGGCGCTGTTGGTGGAGCGCTGCTGCCATCTAGCGAAATATATTTGGGTACTGCAGCCGGCGCTGTTGGTGGAGCGCTGCTGCCATCTAGCGAAATATATTTGGGTACTGCAGCCGGCTCTGTTGGTGGAGCGCTGCTGCCATCTAGCGAAATATATTTGGGTACTGCAGCCGGCTCTGTTTGTGGAGCGCTGCTGCCATCTAGCGAAATATACTTGGGTACTTCAGCCGGGTTTAGGGTTAGGGTTAGGGTTAGACTGTTAGGGTTAGGGTTAGACTCTTAGGGTTAGACTCTTAGGGTTAGACTCTTAGGGTTAGGGTTAGACTCTTACGGTTAGGGTTAGGGTTAGGGTTAGGGTTAGACTCTTAGGGTTAGGGTTAGACTCTTAGGGTTAGGGTTAGGGTTAGGGTTAGGGTTAGACTCTTAGGGTTAGGGTTAGACTCTTAGGGTTAGGGTTAGGGTTAGACTCTTAGGGTTAGGGTTAGACTCTTAGGGTTAGGGTTAGGGTTAGGGTTAGGGTTAGACTCTTAGGGTTAGGGTTAGACTCTTAGGGTTAGGGTTGGGGTTAGGGTTAGACTCTTAGGGTTAGGGTTAGACTCTTAGGGTTAGAGTTAGGGTTAGGGTTAGGGTTAGACACTTAGGGTTAGGGTTACGGTGAGGGTTAGACTCTTAGGGTTAGGGTTATATTCAGGGTTAGGGTTAGACTCTTAGGGTTAGGGTTAGGGTTAGGGTTAGACTCTTAGGGTAAGGGTTAGACTTAGGCTCTTAGGGTTAGGGTTAGACTCAGGCTCTTAGGGTTAGGGTTAGACTCAGGCTCTTAGGGTGAGGGTTAGACTCAGGCTCTTAGGGTGAGGGTTAGACTCAGGCTCTTAGGGTTAGGGTTAGACTCAGGCTCTTAGGGTTAGGGTCAGACTCAGTACTATATATTTGGGTACTGCAGCCGCCCTTTTGGTGGAGCGCTGCTGCCATCTAGCGAAATATACTTGGGTACTGCAGCCGGCGCTGTTGGTGGAGCGCTGCTGCCATCTAGCGAAATATATTTGGGTACTGCAGCCGGCGCTGTTGGTGGAGCGCTGCTGCCATCTAGCGAAATATATTTGGGTACTGCAGCCGCCCTTTTGGTGGAGCGCTGCTGCCATCTAGCGAAATATATTTGGATACTGCAGCCGGCTCTGTTGGTGGAGCTCTGCTGCCATCTAGCGAAATATATTTGGGTACTGCAGCCGGCGCTGTTGGTGGAGCGCTGCTGCCATCTAGCGAAATGTAATTGGGTACTGCAGCCGCCCGGTTGGTGTAGCGCTGCTGCCATCTAGCGAAATATACTTGGGTACTGCAGCCGCCCGGTTGGTGGAGCGCTGCTGCCATCTAGCGAAATATATTTGGGTACTGCAGCCGGCCCGGTTGGTGGAGCGCTGCTGCCATCTAGCGAAATATACTTGGGTACTGCAGCCGCCCGGTTGGTGGAGCGCTGCTGCCATCTAGCGAAATATACTTGGGTACTGCAGCCGGCCCTGTTGGTGGAGCGCTGCTGCCATCTAGCGAAATATACTTGGGTACTGCAGCCGCCCGGTTGGTGGAGCGCTGCTGCCATCTAGCGAAATATACTTGGGTACTGCAGCCGGCGCTGTTGGTGGAGCGCTGCTGCCATCTAGCGAAATATATTTGGGTACTGCAGCCGCCCGGTTGGTGGAGCGCTGCTGCCATCTAGCGAAATATATTTGGGTACTGCAGCCGGCGCTGTTGGTGGAGCGCTGCTGCCATCTAGCGAAATATATTTGGGTACTGCAGCCGGCGCTGTTGGTGGAGCGCTGCTGCCATCTAGCGAAATATATTTGGGTACTGCAGCCGGCTCTGTTGGTGGAGCGCTGCTGCCATCTAGCGAAATATACTTGGGTACTTCAGCCGGGTTTAGGGTTAGGGTTAGGGTTAGACTGTTAGGGTTAGGGTTAGACTCTTAGGGTTAGACTCTTAGGGTTAGACTCTTAGGGTTAGGGTTAGGGTTAGGGTTAAGGTTAGGGTTAGACTCTTAGGGTTAGGGTTAGACTCTTAGGGTTAGGGTTAGGGTTAGGGTTAGACTCTTAGGGTTAGGGTTAGACTCTTAGGGTTAGGGTTAGGGTTAGGGTTAGGGTTAGACTCTTAGGGTTAGGGTTAGACTCTTAGGGTTAGGGTTAGGGTTAGGGTTAGGGTTAGAATCTTAGGGTTAGGGTTATATTCAGGGTTAGGGTTAGACTCTTAGGGTTAGGGTTAGGGTTAGGGTTAGACTCTTAGGGTAAGGGTTAGACTTAGGCTCTTAGGGTTAGGGTTAGACTCAGGCTCTTAGGGTTAGGGTTAGACTCAGGCTCTTAGGGTGAGGGTTAGACTCAGGCTCTTAGGGTGAGGGTTAGACTCAGGCTCTTAGGGTTAGGGTTAGAATCAGGCTCTTAGGGTTAGGGTCAGACTCAGTACTATATATTTGGGTACTGCAGCCGCCCGGTTGGTGGAGCGCTGCTGCCATCTAGCGAAATATACTTGGGTATTGCAGCCGGCGCTGTTGGTGGAGCGCTGCTGCCATCTAGCGAAATGTAATGGGGTACTGCAGCCGGCGCTGTTGGTGGAGCGCTGCTGCCATCTAGCGAAATGTAATGGGGTACTGCAGCCGCCCGGTTGGTGTAGCGCTGCTGCCATCTAGCGAAATATATTTGGGTACTGCAGCCGCCCTGTTGGTGGAGCGCTGCTGCCATCTAGCGAAATATATTTGGGTACTGCAGCCGCCCGGTTGGTGGAGCTCTGCTGCCATCTAGCGAAATATACTTGGGTACTGCAGCCGCCCTTTTGGTGGAGCGCTGCTGCCATCTAGCGAAATGTAATTGGGTACTGCAGCCGCCCGGTTGGTGGAGCGCTGCTGCCATCTAGCGAAATATACTTGGGTACTGCAGCCGGCGCTGTTGGTGGAGCGCTGCTGCCATCTAGCGAAATATACTTGGGTACTGCAGCCGCCCGGTTGGTGGAGCGCTGCTGCCATCTAGCGAAATATATTTGGGTACTGCAGCCGGCCCTGTTGGTGGAGCGCTGCTGCCATCTAGCGAAATATACTTGGGTACTGCAGCCGCCCTTTTGGTGGAGCGCTGCTGCCATCTAGCGAAATATACTTGGGTACTGCAGCCGCCCGGTTGGTGGAGCGCTGCTGCCATCTAGCGAAATATATTTGGGTACTGCAGCCGGCCCTGTTGGTGGAGCGCTGCTGCCATCTAGCGAAATATACTTGGGTACTGCAGCCGCCCTTTTGGTGGAGCGCTGCTGCCATCTAGCGAAATATACTTGGGTATTGCAGCCGGCGCTGTTGGTGGAGCGCTGCTGCCATCTAGCGAAATATATTTGGGTACTGCAGCCGGCCCTGTTGGTGGAGCGCTGCTGCCATCTAGCGAAATATATTTGGGTACTGCAGCCGCCCTTTTGGTGGAGCGCTGCTGCCATCTAGCGAAATATATTTGGGTACTGCAGCCAGCTCTGTTGGTGGAGCTCTGCTGCCATCTAGCGAAATATAATTGGGTACTGCAGCCGGCCTTTTGGTGGAGCGCTGCTGCCATCTAGCGAAATGTAATTGGGTACTGCAGCCGCCCTGTTGGTGGAGCGCTGCTGCCATCTAGCGAAATATACTTGGGTACTGCAGCCGCCCTGTTGGTGGAGCGCTGCTGCCATCTAGCGAAATATACTTGGGTACTGCAGCCGGCGCTGTTGGTGGAGCGCTGCTGCCATCTAGCGAAATATACTTGGGTACTGCAGCCGCCCTTTTGGTGGAGCGCTGCTGCCATCTAGCGAAATATATTTGGGTACTGCAGCCGGTGCTGTTGGTGGAGCGCTGCTGCCATCTAGCGAAATATACTTGGGTACTGCAGCCGCCCGGTTGGTGGAGCGCTGCTGCCATCTAGCGAAATATACTTGGGTACTGCAGCCGGCCCTGTTGGTGGAGCGCTGCTGCCATCTAGCGAAATATACTTGGGTACTGCAGCCGCCCTTTTGGTGGAGCGCTGCTGCCATCTAGCGAAATATACTTGGGTACTGCAGCCGGCGCTGTTGGTGGAGCGCTGCTGCCATCTAGCGAAATATATTTGGGTACTGCAGCCGGCGCTGTTGGTGGAGCGCTGCTGCCATCTAGCGAAATATATTTGGGTACTGCAGCCGGCTCTGTTGGTGGAGCGCTGCTGCCATCTAGCGAAATATATTTGGGTACTGCAGCCGGCTCTGTTTGTGGAGCGCTGCTGCCATCTAGCGAAATATACTTGGGTACTTCAGCCGGGTTTAGGGTTAGGGTTAGGGTTAGACTGTTAGGGTTAGGGTTAGACTCTTAGGGTTAGACTCTTAGGGTTAGGGTTAGACTCTTACGGTTAGGGTTAGGGTTAGGGTTAGGGTTAGACTCTTAGGGTTAGGGTTAGACTCTTAGGGTTAGGGTTAGGGTTAGGGTTAGGGTTAGACTCTTAGGGTTAGGGTTAGACTCTTAGGGTTAGGGTTAGGGTTAGGGTTAGGGTTAGACTCTTAGGGTTAGGGTTAGACTCTTAGGGTTAGGGTTAGGGTTAGACTCTTAGGGTTAGGGTTAGACTCTTAGGGTTAGGGTTGGGGTTAGGGTTAGACTCTTAGGGTTAGGGTTAGACTCTTAGGGTTAGAGTTAGGGTTAGGGTTAGGGTTAGACACTTAGGGTTAGGGTTACGGTGAGGGTTAGACTCTTAGGGTTAGGGTTATATTCAGGGTTAGGGTTAGACTCTTAGGGTTAGGGTTAGGGTTAGGGTTAGACTCTTAGGGTAAGGGTTAGACTTAGGCTCTTAGGGTTAGGGTTAGACTCAGGCTCTTAGGGTTAGGGTTAGACTCAGGCTCTTAGGGTGAGGGTTAGACTCAGGCTCTTAGGGTGAGGGTTAGACTCAGGCTCTTAGGGTTAGGGTTAGACTCAGGCTCTTAGGGTGAGGGTCAGACTCAGTACTATATATTTGGGTACTGCAGCCGCCCTTTTGGTGGAGCGCTGCTGCCATCTAGCGAAATATACTTGGGTACTGCAGCCGGCGCTGTTGGTGGAGCGCTGCTGCCATCTAGCGAAATATATTTGGGTACTGCAGCCGGCGCTGTTGGTGGAGCGCTGCTGCCATCTAGCGAAATATATTTGGGTACTGCAGCCGCCCTTTTGGTGGAGCGCTGCTGCCATCTAGCGAAATATATTTGGATACTGCAGCCGGCTCTGTTGGTGGAGCTCTGCTGCCATCTAGCGAAATATACTTGGGTACTGCAGCCGCCCTTTTGGTGGAGCGCTGCTGCCATCTAGCGAAATGTAATTGGGTACTGCAGCCGCCCGGTTGGTGGAGCGCTGCTGCCATCTAGCGAAATGTAATTGGGTACTGCAGCCGCCCGGTTGGTGGAGCGCTGCTGCCATCTAGCGAAATATACTTGGGTACTGCAGCCGCCCGGTTTGTGGAGCGCTGCTGCCATCTAGCGAAATATATTTGGGTACTGCAGCCGGCGCTGTTAATGGAGCGCTGCTGCCATCTAGCGAAATGTAATTGGGTACTGCAGCCGCCCGGTTGGTGTAGCGCTGCTGCCATCTAGCGAAATATACTTGGGTACTGCAGCCGGCTCTGTTGGTGGAGCGCTGCTGCCATCTAGCGAAATATATTTGGGTACTGCAGCCGGCCCTGTTGGTGGAGCGCTGCTGCCATCTAGCGAAATATACTTGGGTACTGCAGCCGCCCGGTTGGTGGAGCGCTGCTGCCATCTAGCGAAATATACTTGGGTACTGCAGCCGGCCCTGTTGGTGGAGCGCTGCTGCCATCTAGCGAAATATACTTGGGTACTGCAGCCGCCCGGTTGGTGGAGCGCTGCTGCCATCTAGCGAAATATACTTGGGTACTGCAGCCGGCCCTGTTGGTGGAGCGCTGCTGCCATCTAGCGAAATATACTTGGGTACTGCAGCCGCCCGGTTGGTGGAGCGCTGCTGCCATCTAGCGAAATATATTTGGGTACTGCAGCCGGCGCTGTTGGTGGAGCGCTGCTGCCATCTAGCGAAATATATTTGGGTACTGCAGCCGCCCGGTTGGTGGAGCGCTGCTGCCATCTAGCGAAATATATTTGGGTACTGCAGCCGGCGCTGTTGGTGGAGCGCTGCTGCCATCTAGCGAAATATATTTGGGTACTGCAGCCGGCGCTGTTGGTGGAGCGCTGCTGCCATCTAGCGAAATATATTTGGGTACTGCAGCCGGCTCTGTTGGTGGAGCGCTGCTGCCATCTAGCGAAATATACTTGGGTACTTCAGCCGGGTTTAGGGTTAGGGTTAGGGTTAGACTGTTAGGGTTAGGGTTAGACTCTTAGGGTTAGACTCTTAGGGTTAGGGTTAGGGTTAGGGTTAGGGTTAGGGTTAGACTCTTAGGGTTAGGGTTAGACTCTTAGGGTTAGGGTTAGGGTTAGGGTTAGACTCTTAGGGTTAGGGTTAGACTCTTAGGGTTAGGGTTAGGGTTAGGGTTAGGGTTAGACTCTTAGGGTTAGGGTTAGACTCTTAGGGTTAGGGTTAGGGTTAGGGTTAGGGTTAGACTCTTAGGGTTAGGGTTAGACTCTTAGGGTTAGGGTTAGGGTTAGGGTTAGACTCTTAGGGTTAGGGTTAGGGTTAGGGTTAGGGTTAGACTCTTAGGGTTAGGGTTACGGTTAGACTCTTAGGGTTAGAGTTAGGGTTAGGGTTAGACTCTTAAGGTTAGGGTTAGACTCTTAGGGTTAGGGTTGGGGTTAGGGTTAGACTCTTAGGGTTAGGGTTAGACTCTTAGGGTTAAGGTTAGGGTTAGGGTTAGACACTTAGGGTTAGGGTTAGGGTGAGGGTTAGACTCTTAGGGTTAGGGTTATATTCAGATTAGGGTTAGACTCTTAGGGTTAGGGTTAGGGTTAGGGTTAGACTCTTAGGGTAAGGGTTAGACTTAGGCTCTTAGGGTTAGGGTTAGACTCAGGCTCTTAGGGTTAGGGTTAGACTCAGGCTCTTAGGGTGAGGGTTAGACTCAGGCTCTTAGGGTTAGGGTTAGACTCAGGCTCTTCGGGTTAGGGTTAGACTCAGGCTCTTAGGGTGAGGGTTAGACTCAGGCTCTTAGGGTTAGGGTTAGACTCAGGCTCTTAGGGTTAGGGTCAGACTCAGTACTATATATTTGGGTACTGCAGCCGCCCTTTTGGTGGAGCGCTGCTGCCATCTAGCGAAATATACTTGGGTATTGCAGCCGGTGCTGTTGGTGGAGCGCTGCTGCCATCTAGCGAAATATATTTGGGTACTGCAGCCGGCCCTGTTGGTGGAGCGCTGCTGCCATCTAGCGAAATATACTTGGGTACTGCAGCCGGCTCTGTTGGTGGAGCGCTGCTGCCATCTAGCGAAATATACTTGGGTACTGCAGCCGGGTTTAGGGTTAGGGTTAGGGTTAGACTGTTAGGGTTAGGGTTAGGGTTAGGGTTAGACTCTTAGGGTTAGACTCTTAGGGTTAGGGTTAGACTCACTACTATATATTTGGGTAGTGCAGCCACCCTTTTTGTGGAGCGCTGCTGCCATCTAGCGAAATATACTTGAGTACTGCAGCCGGCGCTGTTGGTGGAGCGCTGCTGCCATCTAGCGAAATATACTTTGGTACTGCAGCCGCCCGGTTGGTTGAGCACTGCCGCCGTCTAGCGAAATATACTTGGGTACTGCAGCCGCCCTTTTGGTGGAGCGCTGCTGCCATCTAGCGAAATATACTTGGGTACTGCAGCCGGCCCTGTTGGTGGAGCGCTGCTGCCATCTAGCGAAATATACTTGGGTACTGCAGCCGCCCGGTTGGTGGAGCGCTGCTGCCATCTAGCGAAATATACTTGGGTACTGCAGCCGGCCCTGTTGGTGGAGCGCTGCTGCCATCTAGCGAAATATACTTGGGTACTGCAGCCGCCCGGTTGGTGGAGCGCTGCTGCCATCTAGCGAAATATATTTGGGTACTGCAGCCGGCCCTGTTGGTGGAGCGCTGCTGCCATCTAGCGAAATATACTTGGGTACTGCAGCCGGACGGTTGGTGGAGCGCTGCTGCCATCTAGCGAAATATACTTGGGTACTGCAGCCGGCGCTGTTGGTGGAGCGCTGCTGCCATCTAGCGAAATATATTTGGGTACTGCAGCCGGCGCTGTTGGTGGAGCGCTGCTTCCATCTAGCGAAATATATTTGGGTACTGCAGCCGGCTCTGTTGGTGGAGCGCTGCTGCCATCTAGCGAAATATATTTGGGTACTGCAGCCGGCTCTGTTTGTGGAGCGCTGCTGCCATCTAGCGAAATATACTTGGGTACTTCAGCCGGGTTTAGGGTTAGGGTTAGGGTTAGACTGTTAGGGTTAGGCTTAGACTCTTAGGGTTAGACTCTTAGGGTTAGACTCTTAGGGTTAGGGTTAGACTCTTAGGGTTAGGGTTAGGGTTAGGGTTAGGGTTAGACTCTTAGGGTTAGGGTTAGACTCTTAGGGTTAGGGTTAGGGTTAGGGTTAGGGTTAGACTCTTAGGGTTAGGGTTAGACTCTTAGGGTTAGGGTTAGGGTTAGGGTTAGGGTTAGACTCTTAGGGTTAGGGTTAGACTCTTAGGGTTAGGGTTAGGGTTAGGGTTAGGGTTAGACTCTTAGGGTTAGGGTTAGACTCTTAGGGTTAGGGTTAGGGTTAGGGTTAGACTCTTAGGGTTAGGGTTATATTCAGGGTTAGGGTTAGACTCTTAGGGTTAGGGTTAGGGTTAGGGTTAGACTCTTAGGGTTAGGGTTAGGGTTAGGCTCTTAGGGTTAGGGTTAGACTCAGGCTCTTAGGGTGAGGGTTAGACTCAGGCTCTTAGGGTTAGGGTTAGACTCAGGCTCTTAGGGTGAGGGTTAGACTCAGGCTCTTAGGGTGAGGGTTGGACTCAGGCTCTTAGGGTTAGGGTTAGACTCAGGCTCTTAGGGTGAGGGTTAGACTCAGGCTCTTAGGGTTAGGGTTAGAATCAGGCTCTTAGGGTTAGGGTCAGACTCAGTACTATATATTTGGGTACTGCAGCCGCCCTTTTGGTGGAGCGCTGCTGCCATCTAGCGAAATATACTTGGGTATTGCAGCCGGCGCTCTTGGTGGAGCGCTGCTGCCATCTAGCGAAATATATTTGGGTACTGCAGCCGGCCCTGTTGGTGGAGCGCTGCTGCCATCTAGCGAAATGTAATTGGGTACTGCAGCCGCCCTTTTGGTGGAGCGCTGCTGCCATCTAGCGAAATATATTTGGGTACTGCAGCCGGCCCTGTTGGTGGAGCGCTGCTGCCATCTAGCGAAATATACTTGGGTACTGCAGCCGGCTCTGTTGGTGGAGCGCTGCTGCCATCTAGCGAAATGTAATTGGGTACTGCAGCCGCCCGGTTGGTGGAGCGCTGCTGCCATCTAGCGAAATATATTTGGGTACTGCAGCCGGCCCTGTTGGTGGAGCTCTGCTGCCATCTAGCGAAATATACTTGTGTACTGCAGCCGCCCGGTTGGTGGAGCGCTGCTGCCATCTAGCGAAATGTAATTGGGTACTGCAGCCGCCCGGTTGGTGGAGCGCTGCTGCCATCTAGCGAAATATACTTGGGTACTGCAGCCGGCGCTGTTGGTGGAGCGCTGCTGCCATCTAGCGAAATATATTTGGGTACTGCAGCCGGCCCTGTTGGTGGAGCGCTGCTGCCATCTAGCGAAGTATACTTGGGTACTGCAGCCGGCGCTGTTGGTGGAGCGCTGCTGCCATCTAGCGAAATATATTTGGGTACTGCAGCCGGCCCTGTTGGTGGAGCTCTACTGCCATCTAGCGAAATATACTTGGGTACTGCAGCCGCCCTTTTGGTGGAGCGCTGCTGCCATCTAGCGAAATGTAATTGGGTACTGCAGCCGCCCGGTTGGTGGAGCGCTGCTGCCATCTAGCGAAATATATTTGGGTACTGCAGCCGGCCCTGTTGGTGGAGCGCTGCTGCCATCTAGCGAAATATATTTGGGTACTGCAGCCGGCCCTGTTGGTGGAGCGCTGCTGCCATCTAGCGAAATATATTTGGGTACTGCAGCCGGCGCTGTTGGTGGAGCGCTGCTGCCATCTAGCGAAATATATTTGGGTACTGCAGCCGGCCCTGTTGGTGGAGCTCTGCTGCCATCTAGCGAAATATACTTGGGTACTGCAGCCGCCCTTTTGGTGGAGCGCTGCTGCCATCTAGCGAAATATATTTGGGTACTGCAGCCGGCCCTGTTGGTGGAGCTCTGCTGCCATCTAGCGAAATATACTTGGGTACTGCAGCCGCCCGGTTGGTGGAGCGCTGCTGCCATCTAGCGAAATATACTTGGGTACTGCAGCCGGCGCTGTTGGTGGAGCGCTGCTGCCATCTAGCGAAATATACTTGGGTACTGCAGCCGCCCGGTTGGTGGAGCGCTGCTGCCATCTAGCGAAATATACTTGGGTACTGCAGCCGGCGCTGTTGGTGGAGCGCTGCTGCCATCTAGCGAAATATATTTGGGTACTGCAGCCGGCGCTGTTGGTGGAGCGCTGCTGCCATCTAGCGAAATATATTTGGGTACTGCAGCCGGCTCTGTTGGTGGAGCGCTGCTGCCATCTAGGGAAATATATTTGGGTACTTCAGCCGGGTTTAGGGTTAGGGTTAGGGTTAGACTGTTAGGGTTAGGGTTAGACTCTTAGGGTTAGACTCTTAGGGTTAGACTCTTAGGGTTAGGGTTAGACTCTTACGGTTAGGGTTAGGGTTAGGGTTAGGGTTAGACTCTTAGGGTTAGGGTTAGACTCTTAGGGTTAGGGTTAGGGTTAGGGTTAGGGTTAGACTCTTAGGGTTAGGGTTAGACTCTTAGGGTTAGGGTTAGGGTTAGGGTTAGGGTTAGACTCTTAGGGTTAGGGTTAGACTCGTAGGGTTAGGGTTAGGGTTAGGGTTAGACTCTTAGGGTTAGGGTTAGACTCTTAGGGTTAGGGTTGGGGTTAGGGTTAGACTCTTAGGGTTAGGGTTAGACTCTTAGGGTTAGAGTTATGGTTAGGGTTAGGGTTAGACACTTAGGGTTAGGGTTAGACTCTTAGGGTTAGGGTTAAGGTTAGGGTTAGGGTTAGACTCTTAGGGTTAGGGTTAGACTCTTAGGGTTAGGGTTAGACTCTTAGGGTTAGGGTTAGGGTTAGGGTTAGACTCTTAGGGTTAGGGTTAGGGTTAGGGTTAGGGTTACACTCTTAGGCTTAGGGTTAGGGTTAGACTCTTAGGGTTAGGGTTAGACTTAGGCTCTTAGGGTTAGGGTTAGACTCAGGCTCTTAGGGTTAGGGTTAGACTCAGGCTCTTACGGTTAGGGTTAGACTCAGGCTCTTAGGGTTAGGGTTAGACACAGGCTCTTAGGGTTAGGGTCAGATTTAGTACTATATATTTGTGTACTGCAGCCGCCCTTTTGGTGGAACGCTGCTGCCATCTAGCGAAATATACTTGGGTACTGCAGCCGCCCGGTTGGTGGAGCGCTGCTGCCATCTAGCGAAATATACTTGGGTACTGCAGCCGGCCCTGTTGGTGGAGCGCTGCTGCCATCTAGCGAAATATACTTGGGTACTGCAGCCGCCCGGTTGGTGGAGCGCTGCTGCCATCTAGCGAAATATACTTGGGTACTGCAGCCGCCCGGTTGGTGGAGCGCTGCTGCCATCTAGCGAAATATACTTGGGTACTGCAGCCGGCCCTGTTGGTGGAGCGCTGCTGCCATCTAGCGAAATATATTTGGGTACTGCAGCCGGCGCTGTTGGTGGAGCGCTGCTGCCATCTAGCGAAATATATTTGGGTACTGCAGCCGGCGCTGTTGGTGGAGCGCTGCTGCCATCTAGCGAAATATATTTGGGTACTGCAGCCGGCTCTGTTGGTGGAGCGCTGCTGCCATCTAGCGAAATATACTTGGGTACTTCAGCCGGGTTTAGGGTTAGGGTTAGGGTTAGACTGTTAGGGTTAGGGTTAGACTCTTAGGGTTAGACTCTTAGGGTTAGACTCTTAGGGTTAGGGTTAGGGTTAGGGTTAGGGTTAGGGTTAGACTCTTAGGGTTAGGGTTAGACTCTTAGGGTTAGGGTTAGGGTTAGGGTTAGACTCTTAGGGTTAGGGTTAGACTCTTAGGGTTAGGGTTAGGGTTAGGGTTAGGGTTAGACTCTTAGGGTTAGGGTTAGACTCTTAGGGTTAGGGTTAGGGTTAGGGTTAGGGTTAGACTCTTAGGGTTAGGGTTAGACTCTTAGGGTTAGGGTTAGGGTTAGGGTTAGACTCTTAGGGTTAGGGTTAGGGTTAGGGTTAGGGTTAGACTCTTAGGGTTAGGGTTACGGTTAGACTCTTAGGGTTAGAGTTAGGGTTAGGGTTAGACTCTTAAGGTTAGGGTTAGACTCTTAGGGTTAGGGTTGGGGTTAGGGTTAGACTCTTAGGGTTAGGGTTAGACTCTTAGGGTTAAGGTTAGGGTTAGGGTTAGACACTTAGGGTTAGGGTTAGGGTGAGGGTTAGACTCTTAGGGTTAGGGTTATATTCAGATTAGGGTTAGACTCTTAGGGTTAGGGTTAGGGTTAGGGTTAGACTCTTAGGGTAAGGGTTAGACTTAGGCTCTTAGGGTTAGGGTTAGACTCAGGCTCTTAGGGTTAGGGTTAGACTCAGGCTCTTAGGGTGAGGGTTAGACTCAGGCTCTTAGGGTTAGGGTTAGACTCAGGCTCTTCGGGTTAGGGTTAGACTCAGGCTCTTAGGGTGAGGGTTAGACTCAGGCTCTTAGGGTTAGGGTTAGACTCAGGCTCTTAGGGTTAGGGTCAGACTCAGTACTATATATTTGGGTACTGCAGCCGCCCTTTTGGTGGAGCGCTGCTGCCATCTAGCGAAATATACTTGGGTATTGCAGCCGGTGCTGTTGGTGGAGCGCTGCTGCCATCTAGCGAAATATATTTGGGTACTGCAGCCGGCCCTGTTGGTGGAGCGCTGCTGCCATCTAGCGAAATATACTTGGGTACTGCAGCCGGCTCTGTTGGTGGAGCGCTGCTGCCATCTAGCGAAATATACTTGGGTACTGCAGCCGGGTTTAGGGTTAGGGTTAGGGTTAGACTGTTAGGGTTAGGGTTAGGGTTAGGGTTAGACTCTTAGGGTTAGACTCTTAGGGTTAGGGTTAGACTCACTACTATATATTTGGGTAGTGCAGCCACCCTTTTTGTGGAGCGCTGCTGCCATCTAGCGAAATATACTTGAGTACTGCAGCCGGCGCTGTTGGTGGAGCGCTGCTGCCATCTAGCGAAATATACTTTGGTACTGCAGCCGCCCGGTTGGTTGAGCACTGCCGCCGTCTAGCGAAATATACTTGGGTACTGCAGCCGGCGCTGTTGGTGGAGCGCTGCTGCCATCTAGCGAAATATATTTGGGTACTGCAGCAGGCGCTGTTGGTGGATCGCTGCTGCCATCTAGCGAAATATATTTGGGTACTGCAGCCGGCCCTGTTTGTGGAGCGCTGCTGCCATCTAGCGAAATATATTTGGGTACTGCAGCCGGCTCTGTTGGTGGAGCGCTGCTGCCATCTAGCGAAATATACTTGGGTACTTCAGCCGGGTTTAGGGTTAGGGTTAGGGTTAGACTGTTAGGGTTAGGGTTAGGGTTAGGGTTAGACTCTTAGGGTTAGGGTTAGACTCTTACGGTTAGGGTTAGGGTTAGGGTTAGGGTTAGACTCTTAGGGTTAGGGTTAGACTCTTAGGGTTAGGGTTAGGGTTAGGGTTAGACTCTTAGGGTTAGGGTTAGACTCTTAGGGTTAGGGTTAAGGTTAGGGTTAGGGTTAGACTCTTCGGGTTAGGGTTAGACTCTTAGGGTTAGGGTTAGGGTTAGGGTTAGACTCTTAGGGTTAGGGTTAGGGTTAGGGTTAGGGTTACACTCTTAGGCTTAGGGTTAGGGTTAGACTCTTAGGGTTAGGGTTAGACTTAGGCTCTTAGGGTTAGGGTTAGACTCAGGCTCTTAGGGTTAGGGTTAGACTCAGGCTCTTACGGTTAGGGTTAGACTCAGGCTCTTAGGGTTAGGGTTAGACACAGGCTCTTAGGGTTAGGGTCAGATTTAGTACTATATATTTGTGTACTGCAGCCGCCCTTTTGGTGGAACGCTGCTGCCATCTAGCGAAATATACTTGGGTACTGCAGCCGGCCCTGTTGGTGGAGCGCTGCTGCCATCTAGCGAAATATACTTGGGTACTGCAGCCGCCCGGTTGGTGGAGCGCTGCTGCCATCTAGCGAAATATACTTGGGTACTGCAGCCGGCCCTGTTGGTGGAGCGCTGCTGCCATCTAGCGAAATATACTTGGGTACTGCAGCCGACCGGTTGGTGGAGCGCTGCTGCCATCTAGCGAAATATATTTGGGTACTGCAGCCGGCTCTGTTGGTGGAGCGCTGCTGCCATCTAGCGAAATATACTTGGGTACTGCAGCCGCCAGGTTGGTGGAGCGCTGCTGCCATCTAGCGAAATATACTTGGGTACTGCAGCCGGCCCTGTTGGTGGAGCGCTGCTGCCATCTAGCGAAATATATTTGGGTACTGCAGCCGGCGCTGTTGGTGGAGCGCTGCTGCCATCTAGCGAAATATATTTGGGTACTGCAGCCGGCTCTGTTGGTGGAGCGCTGCTGCCATCTAGCGAAATATATTTGGGTACTGCAGCCGGCTCTGTTTGTGGAGCGCTGCTGCCATCTAGCGAAATATACTTGGGTACTTCAGCCGGGTTTAGGGTTAGGGTTAGGGTTAGACTGTTAGGGTTAGGCTTAGACTCTTAGGGTTAGACTCTTAGGGTTAGACTCTTAGGGTTAGGGTTAGACTCTTACGGTTAGGGTTAGGGTTAGGGTTAGGGTTAGACTCTTAGGGTTAGGGTTAGACTCTTAGGGTTAGGGTTAGGGTTAGGGTTAGGGTTAGACTCTTAGGGTTAGGGTTAGACTCTTAGGGTTAGGGTTAGGGTTAGGGTTAGACTCTTAGGGTTAGGGTTAGACTCTTAGGGTTAGGGTTAGGGTTAGGGTTAGGGTTAGACTCTTAGGGTTAGGGTTAGACTCTTAGGGTTAGGGTTAGGGTTAGGGTTAGACTCTTAGGGTTAGGGTTATATTCAGGGTTAGGGTTAGACTCTTAGGGTTAGGGTTAGGGTTAGGGTTAGACTCTTAGGGTTAGGGTTAGGGTTAGGCTCTTAGGGTTAGGGTTAGACTCAGGCTCTTAGGGTGAGGGTTAGACTCAGGCTCTTAGGGTTAGGGTTAGACTCAGGCTCTTAGGGTGAGGGTTAGACTCAGGCTCTTAGGGTGAGGGTTGGACTCAGGCTCTTAGGGTTAGGGTTAGACTCAGGCTCTTAGGGTGAGGGTTAGACTCAGGCTCTTAGGGTTAGGGTTAGAATCAGGCTCTTAGGGTTAGGGTCAGACTCAGTACTATATATTTGGGTACTGCAGCCGCCCTTTTGGTGGAGCGCTGCTGCCATCTAGCGAAATATACTTGGGTATTGCAGCCGGCGCTCTTGGTGGAGCGCTGCTGCCATCTAGCGAAATATATTTGGGTACTGCAGCCGGCCCTGTTGGTGGAGCGCTGCTGCCATCTAGCGAAATGTAATTGGGTACTGCAGCCGCCCTTTTGGTGGAGCGCTGCTGCCATCTAGCGAAATATATTTGGGTACTGCAGCCGGCCCTGTTGGTGGAGCGCTGCTGCCATCTAGCGAAATATACTTGGGTACTGCAGCCGGCTCTGTTGGTGGAGCGCTGCTGCCATCTAGCGAAATGTAATTGGGTACTGCAGCCGCCCGGTTGGTGGAGCGCTGCTGCCATCTAGCGAAATATATTTGGGTACTGCAGCCGGCCCTGTTGGTGGAGCTCTGCTGCCATCTAGCGAAATATACTTGTGTACTGCAGCCGCCCGGTTGGTGGAGCGCTGCTGCCATCTAGCGAAATGTAATTGGGTACTGCAGCCGCCCGGTTGGTGGAGCGCTGCTGCCATCTAGCGAAATATACTTGGGTACTGCAGCCGGCCCTGTTGGTGGAGCGCTGCTGCCATCTAGCGAAATATACTTGGGTACTGCAGCCGCCCGGTTTGTGGAGCGCTGCTGCCATCTAGCGAAATATATTTGGGTACTGCAGCCGGCCCTGTTGGTGGAGCGCTGCTGCCATCTAGCGAAATGTAATTGGGTACTGCAGCCGCCCGGTTGGTGTAGCGCTGCTGCCATCTAGCGAAATATACTTGGGTACTGCAGCCGCCCGGTTGGTGGAGCGCTGCTGCCATCTAGCGAAATGTAATGGGGTACTGCAGCCGCCCGGTTGGTGTAGCGCTGCTGCCATCTAGCGAAATATACTTGGGTACTGCAGCCGCCCGGTTGGTGGAGCGCTGCTGCCATCTAGCGAAATATACTTGGGTACTGCAGCCGGCCCTGTTGGTGGAGCGCTGCTGCCATCTAGCGAAATATATTTGGGTACTGCAGCCGCCCTTTTGGTGGAGCGCTGCTGCCATCTAGCGAAATATATTTGGGTACTGCAGCCGGCCCTGTTGGTGGAGCTCTGCTGCCATCTAGCGAAATATACTTGGGTACTGCAGCCGCCCTTTTGGTGGAGCGCTGCTGCCATCTAGCGAAATATATTTGGGTACTGCAGCCGGCCCTGTTGGTGGAGCTCTGCTGCCATCTAGCGAAATATACTTGGGTACTGCAGCCGCCCGGTTGGTGGAGCGCTGCTGCCATCTAGCGAAATATACTTGGGTACTGCAGCCGGCGCTGTTGGTGGAGCGCTGCTGCCATCTAGCGAAATATACTTGGGTACTGCAGCCGCCCGGTTGGTGGAGCGCTGCTGCCATCTAGCGAAATATACTTGGGTACTGCAGCCGGCGCTGTTGGTGGAGCGCTGCTGCCATCTAGCGAAATATATTTGGGTACTGCAGCCGGCGCTGTTGGTGGAGCGCTGCTGCCATCTAGCGAAATATATTTGGGTACTGCAGCCGGCTCTGTTGGTGGAGCGCTGCTGCCATCTAGGGAAATATATTTGGGTACTGCAGCCGGCGCTGTTGGTGGAGCGCTGCTGCCATCTAGCGAAATATACTTGGGTACTTCAGCCGGGTTTAGGGTTAGGGTTAGGGTTAGACTGTTAGGGTTAGGGTTAGACTCTTAGGGTTAGACTCTTAGGGTTAGACTCTTAGGGTTAGGGTTAGACTCTTACGGTTAGGGTTAGGGTTAGGGTTAGGGTTAGACTCTTAGGGTTAGGGTTAGACTCTTAGGGTTAGGGTTAGGGTTAGGGTTAGGGTTAGACTCTTAGGGTTAGGGTTAGACTCTTAGGGTTAGGGTTAGGGTTAGGGTTAGGGTTAGACTCTTAGGGTTAGGGTTAGACTCTTAGGGTTAGGGTTAGGGTTAGACTCTTAGGGTTAGGGTTGGGGTTAGGGTTAGACTCTTAGGGTTAGGGTTAGACTCTTAGGGTTAGAGTTAGGGTTAGGGTTAGGGTTAGACACTTAGGGTTAGGGTTAGACTCTTAGGGTTAGGGTTAAGGTTAGGGTTAGGGTTAGACTCTTAGGGTTAGGGTTAGACTCTTAGGGTTAGGGTTAGACTCTTAGGGTTAGGGTTAGGGTTAGGGTTAGACTCTTAGGGTTAGGGTTAGGGTTAGGGTTAGGGTTACACTCTTAGGCTTAGGGTTAGGGTTAGACTCTTAGGGTTAGGGTTAGACTTAGGCTCTTAGGGTTAGGGTTAGACTCAGGCTCTTAGGGTTAGGGTTAGACTCAGGCTCTTACGGTTAGGGTTAGACTCAGGCTCTTAGGGTTAGGGTTAGACACAGGCTCTTAGGGTTAGGGTCAGATTTAGTACTATATATTTGTGTACTGCAGCCGCCCTTTTGGTGGAACGCTGCTGCCATCTAGCGAAATATACTTGGGTACTGCAGCCGCCCGGTTGGTGGAGCGCTGCTGCCATCTAGCGAAATATACTTGGGTACTGCAGCCGGCCCTGTTGGTGGAGCGCTGCTGCCATCTAGCGAAATATACTTGGGTACTGCAGCCGCCCGGTTGGTGGAGCTCTGCTGCCATCTAGCGAAATATACTTGGGTACTGCAGCCGCCCGGTTGGTGGAGCGCTGCTGCCATCTAGCGAAATATACTTGGGTACTGCAGCCGGCCCTGTTGGTGGAGCGCTGCTGCCATCTAGCGAAATATATTTGGGTACTGCAGCCGGCGCTGTTGGTGGAGCGCTGCTGCCATCTAGCGAAATATATTTGGGTACTGCAGCCGGCTCTGTTGGTGGAGCGCTGCTGCCATCTAGCGAAATATATTTGGGTACTGCAGCCGGCTCTGTTTGTGGAGCGCTGCTGCCATCTAGCGAAATATACTTGGGTACTTCAGCCGGGTTTAGGGTTAGGGTTAGGGTTAGACTCTTAGGGTTAGGGTTAGGGTTAGGGTTAGGGTTAGACTCTTAGGGTTAGGGTTACGGTTAGACTCTTAGGGTTAGAGTTAGGGTTAGGGTTAGACTCTTAAGGTTAGGGTTAGACTCTTAGGGTTAGGGTTGGGGTTAGGGTTAGACTCTTAGGGTTAGGGTTAGACTCTTAGGGTTAAGGTTAGGGTTAGGGTTAGACACTTAGGGTTAGGGTTAGGGTGAGGGTTAGACTCTTAGGGTTAGGGTTATATTCAGATTAGGGTTAGACTCTTAGGGTTAGGGTTAGGGTTAGGGTTAGACTCTTAGGGTAAGGGTTAGACTCAGGCTCTTAGGGTTAGGGTTAGACTCAGGCTCTTAGGGTGAGGGTTAGACTCAGGCTCTTAGGGTGAGGGTTAGACTCAGGCTCTTAGGGTTAGGGTTAGACTCAGGCTCTTAGGTTTAGGGTTAGAATCAGGCTCTTAGGGTGAGGGTTAGACTCAGGCTCTTAGGGTTAGGGTTAGAATCAGGCTCTTAGGGTTAGGGTCAGACTCAGTACTATATATTTGGGTACTGCAGCCGCCCTTTTGATGGAGCGCTGCTGCCATCTAGCGAAATATACTTGGGTATTGCAGCCGGTGCTGTTGGTGGAGCGCTGCTGCCATCTAGCGAAATATATTTGGGTACTGCAGCCGGCCCTGTTGGTGGAGCGCTGCTGCCATCTAGCGAAATATACTTGGGTACTGCAGCCGGCTCTGTTGGTGGAGCGCTGCTGCCATCTAGCGAAATATATTTGGGTACTGCAGCCGGGTTTAGGGTTAGGGTTAGGGTTAGACTGTTAGGGTTAGGGTTAGGGTTAGGGTTAAACTCTTAGGGTTAGACTCTTAGGGTTAGGGTTAGACTCACTACTATATATTTGGGTAGTGCAGCCACCCTTTTTGTGGAGCGCTGCTGCCATCTAGCGAAATATACTTGAGTACTGCAGCCGGCGCTGTTGGTGGAGCGCTGCTGCCATCTAGCGAAATATACTTTGGTACTGCAGCCGCCCGGTTGGTTGAGCACTGCCGCCGTCTAGCGAAATATACTTGGGTACTGCAGCCGCCCTTTTGGTGGAGCGCTGCTGCCATCTAGCGAAATATATTTGGGTACTGCAGCCGGCGCTGTTGGTGGATCGCTGCTGCCATCTAGCGAAATATATTTGGGTACTGCAGCCGGCGCTGTTGGTGGATCGCTGCTGCCATCTAGCGAAATATATTTGGGTACTGCAGCCGGCCCTGTTTGTGGAGCGCTGCTGCCATCTAGCGAAATATATTTGGGTACTGCAGCCGGCTCTGTTGGTGGAGCGCTGCTGCCATCTAGCGAAATATACTTGGGTACTTCAGCCGGGTTTAGGGTTAGGGTTAGGGTTAGACTGTTAGGGTTAGGGTTAGGGTTAGGGTTAGACTCTTAGGGTTAGACTCTTAGGGTTAGGGTTAGACTCTTAGGGTTAGGGTTAGGGTTAGGGTTAGACTCTTAGGGTTAGGGTTAGACTCTTAGGGTTAGGGTTAAGGTTAGGGTTAGGGTTAGACTCTTAGGGTTAGGGTTAGACTCTTAGGGTTAGGGTTAGGGTTAGGGTTAGACTCTTAGGGTTAGGGTTAGGGTTAGGGTTAGGGTTAGACTCTTAGGGTTAGGGTTAGGGTTAGGGTTAGACTCTTAGGGTTAGGGTTAGACTTAGGCTCTTAGGGTTAGGGTTAGACTCAGGCTCTTAGGGTTAGGGTTAGACTCAGGCTCTTACGGTTAGGGTTAGACTCAGGCTCTTAGGGTTAGGGTTAGACACAGGCTCTTAGGGTTAGGGTCAGATTTAGTACTATATATTTGTGTACTGCAGCCGCCCTTTTGGTGGAACGCTGCTGCCATCTAGCGAAATATACTTGGGTACTGCAGCCGGCCCTGTTGGTGGAGCGCTGCTGCCATCTAGCGAAATATACTTGGGTACTGCAGCCGCCCGGTTGGTGGAGCGCTGCTGCCATCTAGCGAAATATACTTGGGTACTGCAGCCGGCCCTGTTGGTGGAGCGCTGCTGCCATCTAGCGAAATATACTTGGGTACTGCAGCCGCCCTTTTGGTGGAGCGCTGCTGCCATCTAGCGAAATATACTTGGGTACTGCAGCCGCCCGGTTGGTGGAGCGCTGCTGCCATCTAGCGAAATATACTTGGGTACTGCAGCCGGCCCTGTTGGTGGAGCGCTGCTGCCATCTAGCGAAATATATTTGGGTACTGCAGCCGGCGCTGTTGGTGGAGCGCTGCTGCCATCTAGCGAAATATATTTGGGTACTGCAGCCGGCGCTGTTGGTGGAGCGCTGCTGCCATCTAGCGAAATATATTTGGGTACTGCAGCCGGCTCTGTTTGTGGAGCGCTGCTGCCATCTAGCGAAATATACT
Source organism: Falco punctatus (assembly GCF_963210335.1). Taxonomy (NCBI): domain Eukaryota; kingdom Metazoa; phylum Chordata; class Aves; order Falconiformes; family Falconidae; genus Falco; species Falco punctatus. The sequence continues at coordinate 1,527,310 of NW_027660079.1, forward strand.
TGGGTACTTCAGCCGGGTTTAGGGTTAGGGTTAGGGTTAGACTGTTAGGGTTAGGGTTAGACTCTTAGGGTTAGACTCTTAGGGTTAGACTCTTAGGGTTAGGGTTAGACTCTTACGGTTAGGGTTAGGGTTAGGGTTAGGGTTAGACTCTTAGGGTTAGGGTTAGACTCTTAGGGTTAGGGTTAGGGTTAGGGTTAGGGTTAGACTCTTAGGGTTAGGGTTAGACTCTTAGGGTTAGAGTTAGGGTTAGACTCTTAGGGTTAGGGTTAGGGTGAGGGTTAGACTCTTAGGGTTAGGGTTATATTCAGGGTTAGGGTTAGACTCTTAGGGTTAGGGTTAGGGTTAGGGTTAGACTCTTAGGGTTAGGGTTAGGGTTAGGCTCTTAGGGTTAGGGTTAGACTCAGGCTCTTAGGGTGAGGGTTAGACTCAGGCTCTTAGGGTTAGGGTTAGACTCAGGCTCTTAGGGTGAGGGTTAGACTCAGGCTCTTAGGGTTAGGGTTAGACTCAGGCTCTTAGGGTGAGGGTCAGACTCAGTACTATATATTTGGGTACTGCAGCCGCCCTTTTGGTGGAGCGCTGCTGCCATCTAGCGAAATATACTTGGGTATTGCAGCCGGCGCTCTTGGTGGAGCGCTGCTGCCATCTAGCGAAATATACTTGGGTACTGCAGCCGGCCCTGTTGGTGGAGCGCTGCTGCCATCTAGCGAAATATACTTGGGTACTGCAGCCGCCCGGTTTGTGGAGCGCTGCTGCCATCTAGCGAAATATATTTGGGTACTGCAGCCGCCCGGTTGGTGGAGCGCTGCTGCCATCTAGCGAAATATATTTGGGTACTGCAGCCGCCCTGTTGGTGGAGCGCTGCTGCCATCTAGCGAAATATACTTGGGTACTGCAGCCGCCCTTTTGGTGGAGCGCTGCTGCCATCTAGCGAAATATACTTGGGTACTGCAGCCGGCGCTGTTGGTGGAGCGCTGCTGCCATCTAGCGAAATATATTTGGGTACTGCAGCCGGCGCTGTTGGTGGAGCGCTGCTGCCATCTAGCGAAATATATTTGGGTACTGCAGCCGCCCGGTTGGTGGAGCGCTGCTGCCATCTAGCGAAATGTAATGGGGTACTGCAGCCGCCCGGTTGGTGTAGCGCTGCTGCCATCTAGCGAAATATACTTGGGTACTGCAGCCGCCCTTTTGGTGGAGCGCTGCTGCCATCTAGCGAAATATATTTGGGTACTGCAGCCGCCCGGTTGGTGGAGCTCTGCTGCCATCTAGCGAAATATACTTGGGTACTGCAGCCGCCCTTTTGGTGGAGCGCTGCTGCCATCTAGCGAAATGTAATTGGGTACTGCAGCCGGCGCTGTTGGTGGAGCGCTGCTGCCATCTAGCGAAATATACTTGGGTACTGCAGCCGGCGCTGTTGGTGGAGCGCTGCTGCCATCTAGCGAAATATACTTGGGTACTGCAGCCGCCCGGTTGGTGGAGCGCTGCTGCCATCTAGCGAAATATATTTGGGTACTGCAGCCGGCCCTGTTGGTGGAGCGCTGCTGCCATCTAGCGAAATATACTTGGGTACTGCAGCCGCCCTTTTGGTGGAGCGCTGCTGCCATCTAGCGAAATATACTTGGGTACTGCAGCCGCCCGGTTGGTGGAGCGCTGCTGCCATCTAGCGAAATATATTTGGGTACTGCAGCCGGCCCTGTTGGTGGAGCGCTGCTGCCATCTAGCGAAATATACTTGGGTACTGCAGCCGCCCTTTTGGTGGAGCGCTGCTGCCATCTAGCGAAATATACTTGGGTATTGCAGCCGGCGCTGTTGGTGGAGCGCTGCTGCCATCTAGCGAAATATATTTGGGTACTGCAGCCGGCCCTGTTGGTGGAGCGCTGCTGCCATCTAGCGAAATATATTTGGGTACTGCAGCCGCCCTTTTGGTGGAGCGCTGCTGCCATCTAGCGAAATATATTTGGGTACTGCAGCCAGCTCTGTTGGTGGAGCTCTGCTGCCATCTAGCGAAATATAATTGGGTACTGCAGCCGGCCTTTTGGTGGAGCGCTGCTGCCATCTAGCGAAATGTAATTGGGTACTGCAGCCGCCCTGTTGGTGGAGCGCTGCTGCCATCTAGCGAAATATACTTGGGTACTGCAGCCGCCCTGTTGGTGGAGCGCTGCTGCCATCTAGCGAAATATACTTGGGTACTGTAGCCGGCCCTGTTGGTGGAGCGCTGCTGCCATCTAGCGAAATATACTTGGGTACTGCAGCCGCCCGGTTGGTGGAGCGCTGCTGCCATCTAGCGAAATATACTTGGGTACTGCAGCCGGCCCTGTTGGTGGAGCGCTGCTGCCATCTAGCGAAATATACTTGGGTACTGCAGCCGCCCGGTTGGTGGAGCGCTGCTGCCATCTAGCGAAATATACTTGGGTACTGCAGCCGGCCCTGTTGGTGGAGCGCTGCTGCCATCTAGCGAAATATACTTGGGTACTGCAGCCGCCCGGTTGGTGGAGCGCTGCTGCCATCTAGCGAAATATACTTGGGTACTGCAGCCGGCGCTGTTGGTGGAGCGCTGCTGCCATCTAGCGAAATATATTTGGGTACTGCAGCCGGCGCTGTTGGTGGAGCGCTGCTGCCATCTAGCGAAATATATTTGGGTACTGCAGCCGGCCCGGTTTGTGGAGCGCTGCTGCCATCTAGCGAAATATATTTGGGTACTGCAGCCGGCTCTGTTTGTGGAGCGCTGCTGCCATCTAGCGAAATATACTTGGGTACTTCAGCCGGGTTTAGGGTTAGGGTTAGGGTTAGACTGTTAGGGTTAGGGTTAGACTCTTAGGGTTAGACTCTTAGGGTTAGACTCTTAGGGTTAGGGTTAGACTCTTACGGTTAGGGTTAGGGTTAGGGTTAGGGTTAGACTCTTAGGGTTAGGGTTAGACTCTTAGGGTTAGGGTTAGGGTTAGGGTTAGGGTTAGACTCTTAGGGTTAGGGTTAGACTCTTAGGGTTAGGGTTAGGGTTAGGGTTAGGGTTAGACTCTTAGGGTTAGGGTTAGACTCTTAGGGTTAGGGTTAGGGTTAGGGTTAGGGTTAGACTCTTAGGGTTAGGGTTAGACTCTTAGGGTTAGGGTTGGGGTTAGGGTTAGACTCTTAGGGTTAGGGTTAGACTCTTAGGGTTAGAGTTAGGGTTAGGGTTAGGGTTAGACACTTAGGGTTAGGGTTACGGTGAGGGTTAGACTCTTAGGGTTAGGGTTATATTCAGGGTTAGGGTTAGACTCTTAGGGTTAGGGTTAGGGTTAGGGTTAGACTCTTAGGGTAAGGGTTAGACTTAGGCTCTTAGGGTTAGGGTTAGACTCAGGCTCTTAGGGTTAGGGTTAGACTCAGGCTCTTAGGGTGAGGGTTAGACTCAGGCTCTTAGGGTGAGGGTTAGACTCAGGCTCTTAGGGTTAGGGTTAGAATCAGGCTCTTAGGGTTAGGGTCAGACTCAGTACTATATATTTGGGTACTGCAGCCGCCCTTTTGGTGGAGCGCTGCTGCCATCTAGCGAAATATACTTGGGTATTGCAGCCGGCGCTGTTGGTGGAGCGCTGCTGCCATCTAGCGAAATATATTTGGGTACTGCAGCCGGCCCTGTTGGTGGAGCGCTGCTGCCATCTAGCGAAATATAATTGGGTACTGCAGCCGGCCTTTTGGTGGAGCGCTGCTGCCATCTAGCGAAATATACTTGGGTACTGCAGCCGCCCGGTTTGTGGAGCGCTGCTGCCATCTAGCGAAATATATTTGGGTACTGCAGCCGCCCGGTTGGTGGAGCGCTGCTGCCATCTAGCGAAATGTAATGGGGTACTGCAGCCGCCCGGTTGGTGTAGCGCTGCTGCCATCTAGCGAAATATACTTGGGTACTGCAGCCGCCCTGTTGGTGGAGCGCTGCTGCCATCTAGCGAAATATATTTGGGTACTGCAGCCGCCCGGTTGGTGGAGCTCTGCTGCCATCTAGCGAAATATACTTGGGTACTGCAGCCGCCCTTTTGGTGGAGCGCTGCTGCCATCTAGCGAAATGTAATTGGGTACTGCAGCCGCCCGGTTGGTGGAGCGCTGCTGCCATCTAGCGAAATATACTTGGGTACTGCAGCCGGCGCTGTTGGTGGAGCGCTGCTGCCATCTAGCGAAATATACTTGGGTACTGCAGCCGCCCGGTTGGTGGAGCGCTGCTGCCATCTAGCGAAATATATTTGGGTACTGCAGCCGGCCCTGTTGGTGGAGCGCTGCTGCCATCTAGCGAAATATACTTGGGTACTGCAGCCGCCCTTTTGGTGGAGCGCTGCTGCCATCTAGCGAAATATACTTGGGTACTGCAGCCGCCCGGTTGGTGGAGCGCTGCTGCCATCTAGCGAAATATATTTGGGTACTGCAGCCGGCCCTGTTGGTGGAGCGCTGCTGCCATCTAGCGAAATATACTTGGGTACTGCAGCCGCCCTTTTGGTGGAGCGCTGCTGCCATCTAGCGAAATATACTTGGGTATTGCAGCCGGCGCTGTTGGTGGAGCGCTGCTGCCATCTAGCGAAATATATTTGGGTACTGCAGCCGGCCCTGTTGGTGGAGCGCTGCTGCCATCTAGCGAAATATATTTGGGTACTGCAGCCGCCCTTTTGGTGGAGCGCTGCTGCCATCTAGCGAAATATATTTGGGTACTGCAGCCAGCTCTGTTGGTGGAGCTCTGCTGCCATCTAGCGAAATATACTTGGGTACTGCAGCCGCCCGGTTGGTGGAGCGCTGCTGCCATCTAGCGAAATATACTTGGGTACTGCAGCCGGCCCTGTTGGTGGAGCGCTGCTGCCATCTAGCGAAATATACTTGGGTACTGCAGCCGCCCTTTTGGTGGAGCGCTGCTGCCATCTAGCGAAATATACTTGGGTACTGCAGCCGGCGCTGTTGGTGGAGCGCTGCTGCCATCTAGCGAAATATATTTGGGTACTGCAGCCGGCGCTGTTGGTGGAGCGCTGCTGCCATCTAGCGAAATATATTTGGGTACTGCAGCCGGCTCTGTTTGTGGAGCGCTGCTGCCATCTAGCGAAATATACTTGGGTACTTCAGCCGGGTTTAGGGTTAGGGTTAGGGTTAGACTGTTAGGGTTAGGGTTAGACTCTTAGGGTTAGACTCTTAGGGTTAGGGTTAGACTCTTACGGTTAGGGTTAGGGTTAGGGTTAGGGTTAGACTCTTAGGGTTAGGGTTAGACTCTTAGGGTTAGGGTTAGGGTTAGGGTTAGGGTTAGACTCTTAGGGTTAGGGTTAGACTCTTAGGGTTAGGGTTAGGGTTAGGGTTAGGGTTAGACTCTTAGGGTTAGGGTTAGACTCTTAGGGTTAGGGTTAGGGTTAGACTCTTAGGGTTAGGGTTAGACTCTTAGGGTTAGGGTTGGGGTTAGGGTTAGACTCTTAGGGTTAGGGTTAGACTCTTAGGGTTAGAGTTAGGGTTAGGGTTAGGGTTAGACACTTAGGGTTAGGGTTACGGTGAGGGTTAGACTCTTAGGGTTAGGGTTATATTCAGGGTTAGGGTTAGACTCTTAGGGTTAGGGTTAGGGTTAGGGTTAGACTCTTAGGGTAAGGGTTAGACTTAGGCTCTTAGGGTTAGGGTTAGACTCAGGCTCTTAGGGTTAGGGTTAGACTCAGGCTCTTAGGGTGAGGGTTAGACTCAGGCTCTTAGGGTGAGGGTTAGACTCAGGCTCTTAGGGTTAGGGTTAGACTCAGGCTCTTAGGGTTAGGGTCAGACTCAGTACTATATATTTGGGTACTGCAGCCGCCCTTTTGGTGGAGCGCTGCTGCCATCTAGCGAAATATACTTGGGTACTGCAGCCGGCGCTGTTGGTGGAGCGCTGCTGCCATCTAGCGAAATATATTTGGGTACTGCAGCCGGCGCTGTTGGTGGAGCGCTGCTGCCATCTAGCGAAATATATTTGGGTACTGCAGCCGCCCTTTTGGTGGAGCGCTGCTGCCATCTAGCGAAATATATTTGGATACTGCAGCCGGCTCTGTTGGTGGAGCTCTGCTGCCATCTAGCGAAATATACTTGGGTACTGCAGCCGCCCTTTTGGTGGAGCGCTGCTGCCATCTAGCGAAATGTAATTGGGTACTGCAGCCGCCCGGTTGGTGGAGCGCTGCTGCCATCTAGCGAAATGTAATTGGGTACTGCAGCCGCCCGGTTGGTGGAGCGCTGCTGCCATCTAGCGAAATATACTTGGGTACTGCAGCCGCCCGGTTTGTGGAGCGCTGCTGCCATCTAGCGAAATATATTTGGGTACTGCAGCCGGCGCTGTTAATGGAGCGCTGCTGCCATCTAGCGAAATGTAATTGGGTACTGCAGCCGCCCGGTTGGTGTAGCGCTGCTGCCATCTAGCGAAATATACTTGGGTACTGCAGCCGCCCGGTTGGTGGAGCGCTGCTGCCATCTAGCGAAATATATTTGGGTACTGCAGCCGGCCCTGTTGGTGGAGCGCTGCTGCCATCTAGCGAAATATACTTGGGTACTGCAGCCGCCCGGTTGGTGGAGCGCTGCTGCCATCTAGCGAAATATACTTGGGTACTGCAGCCGGCCCTGTTGGTGGAGCGCTGCTGCCATCTAGCGAAATATACTTGGGTACTGCAGCCGCCCGGTTGGTGGAGCGCTGCTGCCATCTAGCGAAATATACTTGGGTACTGCAGCCGGCCCTGTTGGTGGAGCGCTGCTGCCATCTAGCGAAATATACTTGGGTACTGCAGCCGCCCGGTTGGTGGAGCGCTGCTGCCATCTAGCGAAATATATTTGGGTACTGCAGCCGGCGCTGTTGGTGGAGCGCTGCTGCCATCTAGCGAAATATATTTGGGTACTGCAGCCGCCCGGTTGGTGGAGCGCTGCTGCCATCTAGCGAAATATATTTGGGTACTGCAGCCGGCGCTGTTGGTGGAGCGCTGCTGCCATCTAGCGAAATATATTTGGGTACTGCAGCCGGCGCTGTTGGTGGAGCGCTGCTGCCATCTAGCGAAATATATTTGGGTACTGCAGCCGGCTCTGTTGGTGGAGCGCTGCTGCCATCTAGCGAAATATACTTGGGTACTTCAGCCGGGTTTAGGGTTAGGGTTAGGGTTAGACTGTTAGGGTTAGGGTTAGACTCTTAGGGTTAGACTCTTAGGGTTAGACTCTTAGGGTTAGGGTTAGGGTTAGGGTTAGGGTTAGGGTTAGACTCTTAGGGTTAGGGTTAGACTCTTAGGGTTAGGGTTAGGGTTAGGGTTAGACTCTTAGGGTTAGGGTTAGACTCTTAGGGTTAGGGTTAGGGTTAGGGTTAGGGTTAGACTCTTAGGGTTAGGGTTAGACTCTTAGGGTTAGGGTTAGGGTTAGGGTTAGGGTTAGACTCTTAGGGTTAGGGTTAGACTCTTAGGGTTAGGGTTAGGGTTAGGGTTAGACTCTTAGGGTTAGGGTTAGGGTTAGGGTTAGGGTTAGACTCTTAGGGTTAGGGTTACGGTTAGACTCTTAGGGTTAGAGTTAGGGTTAGGGTTAGACTCTTAAGGTTAGGGTTAGACTCTTAGGGTTAGGGTTGGGGTTAGGGTTAGACTCTTAGGGTTAGGGTTAGACTCTTAGGGTTAAGGTTAGGGTTAGGGTTAGACACTTAGGGTTAGGGTTAGGGTGAGGGTTAGACTCTTAGGGTTAGGGTTATATTCAGATTAGGGTTAGACTCTTAGGGTTAGGGTTAGGGTTAGGGTTAGACTCTTAGGGTAAGGGTTAGACTTAGGCTCTTAGGGTTAGGGTTAGACTCAGGCTCTTAGGGTGAGGGTTAGACTCAGGCTCTTAGGGTTAGGGTTAGACTCAGGCTCTTCGGGTTAGGGTTAGACTCAGGCTCTTAGGGTGAGGGTTAGACTCAGGCTCTTAGGGTTAGGGTTAGACTCAGGCTCTTAGGGTTAGGGTCAGACTCAGTACTATATATTTGGGTACTGCAGCCGCCCTTTTGGTGGAGCGCTGCTGCCATCTAGCGAAATATACTTGGGTATTGCAGCCGGTGCTGTTGGTGGAGCGCTGCTGCCATCTAGCGAAATATATTTGGGTACTGCAGCCGGCGCTGTTGGTGGAGCGCTGCTGCCATCTAGCGAAATATACTTGGGTACTGCAGCCGGCTCTGTTGGTGGAGCGCTGCTGCCATCTAGCGAAATATACTTGGGTACTGCAGCCGGGTTTAGGGTTAGGGTTAGGGTTAGACTGTTAGGGTTAGGGTTAGGGTTAGGGTTAGACTCTTAGGGTTAGACTCTTAGGGTTAGGGTTAGACTCACTACTATATATTTGGGTAGTGCAGCCACCCTTTTTGTGGAGCGCTGCTGCCATCTAGCGAAATATACTTGAGTACTGCAGCCGGCGCTGTTGGTGGAGCGCTGCTGCCATCTAGCGAAATATACTTTGGTACTGCAGCCGCCCGGTTGGTTGAGCACTGCCGCCGTCTAGCGAAATATACTTGGGTACTGCAGCCGCCCTTTTGGTGGAGCGCTGCTGCCATCTAGCGAAATATACTTGGGTACTGCAGCCGGCCCTGTTGGTGGAGCGCTGCTGCCATCTAGCGAAATATACTTGGGTACTGCAGCCGCCCGGTTGGTGGAGCGCTGCTGCCATCTAGCGAAATATACTTGGGTACTGCAGCCGGCCCTGTTGGTGGAGCGCTGCTGCCATCTAGCGAAATATACTTGGGTACTGCAGCCGCCCGGTTGGTGGAGCGCTGCTGCCATCTAGCGAAATATATTTGGGTACTGCAGCCGGCCCTGTTGGTGGAGCGCTGCTGCCATCTAGCGAAATATACTTGGGTACTGCAGCCGCCAGGTTGGTGGAGCGCTGCTGCCATCTAGCGAAATATACTTGGGTACTGCAGCCGGCGCTGTTGGTGGAGCGCTGCTGCCATCTAGCGAAATATATTTGGGTACTGCAGCCGGCCCTGTTGGTGGAGCGCTGCTGCCATCTAGCGAAATATATTTGGGTACTGCAGCCGGCTCTGTTGGTGGAGCGCTGCTGCCATCTAGCGAAATATATTTGGGTACTGCAGCCGGCTCTGTTTGTGGAGCGCTGCTGCCATCTAGCGAAATATACTTGGGTACTTCAGCCGGGTTTAGGGTTAGGGTTAGGGTTAGACTGTTAGGGTTAGGCTTAGACTCTTAGGGTTAGACTCTTAGGGTTAGACTCTTAGGGTTAGGGTTAGACTCTTACGGTTAGGGTTAGGGTTAGGGTTAGGGTTAGACTCTTAGGGTTAGGGTTAGACTCTTAGGGTTAGGGTTAGGGTTAGGGTTAGACTCTTAGGGTTAGGGTTAGACTCTTAGGGTTAGGGTTAGGGTTAGGGTTAGACTCTTAGGGTTAGGGTTAGACTCTTAGGGTTAGGGTTAGGGTTAGGGTTAGGGTTAGACTCTTAGGGTTAGGGTTAGACTCTTAGGGTTAGGGTTAGGGTTAGGGTTAGACTCTTAGGGTTAGGGTTATATTCAGGGTTAGGGTTAGACTCTTAGGGTTAGGGTTAGGGTTAGGGTTAGACTCTTAGGGTTAGGGTTAGGGTTAGGCTCTTAGGGTTAGGGTTAGACTCAGGCTCTTAGGGTGAGGGTTAGACTCAGGCTCTTAGGGTTAGGGTTAGACTCAGGCTCTTAGGGTGAGGGTTAGACTCAGGCTCTTAGGGTGAGGGTTGGACTCAGGCTCTTAGGGTTAGGGTTAGACTCAGGCTCTTAGGGTGAGGGTTAGACTCAGGCTCTTAGGGTTAGGGTTAGAATCAGGCTCTTAGGGTTAGGGTCAGACTCAGTACTATATATTTGGGTACTGCAGCCGCCCTTTTGGTGGAGCGCTGCTGCCATCTAGCGAAATATACTTGGGTATTGCAGCCGGCGCTCTTGGTGGAGCGCTGCTGCCATCTAGCGAAATATATTTGGATACTGCAGCCGGCTCTGTTGGTGGAGCTCTGCTGCCATCTAGCGAAATATACTTGGGTACTGCAGCCGCCCTTTTGGTGGAGCGCTGCTGCCATCTAGCGAAATGTAATTGGGTACTGCAGCCGCCCGGTTGGTGGAGCGCTGCTGCCATCTAGCGAAATGTAATTGGGTACTGCAGCCGCCCGGTTGGTGGAGCGCTGCTGCCATCTAGCGAAATATACTTGGGTACTGCAGCCGCCCGGTTTGTGGAGCGCTGCTGCCATCTAGCGAAATATATTTGGGTACTGCAGCCGGCGCTGTTAATGGAGCGCTGCTGCCATCTAGCGAAATGTAATTGGGTACTGCAGCCGCCCGGTTGGTGTAGCGCTGCTGCCATCTAGCGAAATATACTTGGGTACTGCAGCCGCCCGGTTTGTGGAGCGCTGCTGCCATCTAGCGAAATATATTTGGGTACTGCAGCCGGCGCTGTTAATGGAGCGCTGCTGCCATCTAGCGAAATGTAATTGGGTACTGCAGCCGCCCGGTTGGTGTAGCGCTGCTGCCATCTAGCGAAATATACTTGGGTACTGCAGCCGCCCGGTTGGTGGAGCGCTGCTGCCATCTAGCGAAATATATTTGGGTACTGCAGCCGGCCCTGTTGGTGGAGCGCTGCTGCCATCTAGCGAAATATACTTGGGTACTGCAGCCGCCCGGTTGGTGGAGCGCTGCTGCCATCTAGCGAAATATACTTGGGTACTGCAGCCGGCCCTGTTGGTGGAGCGCTGCTGCCATCTAGCGAAATATACTTGGGTACTGCAGCCGCCCGGTTGGTGGAGCGCTGCTGCCATCTAGCGAAATATACTTGGGTACTGCAGCCGGCCCTGTTGGTGGAGCGCTGCTGCCATCTAGCGAAATATACTTGGGTACTGCAGCCGCCCGGTTGGTGGAGCGCTGCTGCCATCTAGCGAAATATATTTGGGTACTGCAGCCGGCGCTGTTGGTGGAGCGCTGCTGCCATCTAGCGAAATATATTTGGGTACTGCAGCCGCCCGGTTGGTGGAGCGCTGCTGCCATCTAGCGAAATATATTTGGGTACTGCAGCCGGCGCTGTTGGTGGAGCGCTGCTGCCATCTAGCGAAATATATTTGGGTACTGCAGCCGGCGCTGTTGGTGGAGCGCTGCTGCCATCTAGCGAAATATATTTGGGTACTGCAGCCGGCTCTGTTGGTGGAGCGCTGCTGCCATCTAGCGAAATATACTTGGGTACTTCAGCCGGGTTTAGGGTTAGGGTTAGGGTTAGACTGTTAGGGTTAGGGTTAGACTCTTAGGGTTAGACTCTTAGGGTTAGACTCTTAGGGTTAGGGTTAGGGTTAGGGTTAGGGTTAGGGTTAGACTCTTAGGGTTAGGGTTAGACTCTTAGGGTTAGGGTTAGGGTTAGGGTTAGACTCTTAGGGTTAGGGTTAGACTCTTAGGGTTAGGGTTAGGGTTAGGGTTAGGGTTAGACTCTTAGGGTTAGGGTTAGACTCTTAGGGTTAGGGTTAGGGTTAGGGTTAGGGTTAGACTCTTAGGGTTAGGGTTAGACTCTTAGGGTTAGGGTTAGGGTTAGGGTTAGACTCTTAGGGTTAGGGTTAGGGTTACGGTTAGACTCTTAGGGTTAGAGTTAGGGTTAGGGTTAGGGTTAGACTCTTAGGGTTAGGGTTACGGTTAGACTCTTAGGGTTAGAGTTAGGGTTAGGGTTAGACTCTTAAGGTTAGGGTTAGACTCTTAGGGTTAGGGTTGGGGTTAGGGTTAGACTCTTAGGGTTAGGGTTAGACTCTTAGGGTTAAGGTTAGGGTTAGGGTTAGACACTTAGGGTTAGGGTTAGGGTGAGGGTTAGACTCTTAGGGTTAGGGTTATATTCAGATTAGGGTTAGACTCTTAGGGTTAGGGTTAGGGTTAGGGTTAGACTCTTAGGGTAAGGGTTAGACTCAGGCTCTTAGGGTTAGGGTTAGACTCAGGCTCTTAGGGTGAGGGTTAGACTCAGGCTCTTAGGGTGAGGGTTAGACTCAGGCTCTTAGGGTTAGGGTTAGACTCAGGCTCTTAGGTTTAGGGTTAGAATCAGGCTCTTAGGGTGAGGGTTAGACTCAGGCTCTTAGGGTTAGGGTTAGAATCAGGCTCTTAGGGTTAGGGTCAGACTCAGTACTATATATTTGGGTACTGCAGCCGCCCTTTTGATGGAGCGCTGCTGCCATCTAGCGAAATATACTTGGGTATTGCAGCCGGTGCTGTTGGTGGAGCGCTGCTGCCATCTAGCGAAATATATTTGGGTACTGCAGCCGGCCCTGTTGGTGGAGCGCTGCTGCCATCTAGCGAAATATACTTGGGTACTGCAGCCGGCTCTGTTGGTGGAGCGCTGCTGCCATCTAGCGAAATATATTTGGGTACTGCAGCCGGGTTTAGGGTTAGGGTTAGGGTTAGACTGTTAGGGTTAGGGTTAGGGTTAGGGTTAAACTCTTAGGGTTAGACTCTTAGGGTTAGGGTTAGACTCACTACTATATATTTGGGTAGTGCAGCCACCCTTTTTGTGGAGCGCTGCTGCCATCTAGCGAAATATACTTGAGTACTGCAGCCGGCGCTGTTGGTGGAGCGCTGCTGCCATCTAGCGAAATATACTTTGGTACTGCAGCCGCCCGGTTGGTTGAGCACTGCCGCCGTCTAGCGAAATATACTTGGGTACTGCAGCCGCCCTTTTGGTGGAGCGCTGCTGCCATCTAGCGAAATATATTTGGGTACTGCAGCCGGCGCTGTTGGTGGATCGCTGCTGCCATCTAGCGAAATATATTTGGGTACTGCAGCCGGCGCTGTTGGTGGATCGCTGCTGCCATCTAGCGAAATATATTTGGGTACTGCAGCCGGCCCTGTTTGTGGAGCGCTGCTGCCATCTAGCGAAATATATTTGGGTACTGCAGCCGGCTCTGTTGGTGGAGCGCTGCTGCCATCTAGCGAAATATACTTGGGTACTTCAGCCGGGTTTAGGGTTAGGGTTAGGGTTAGACTGTTAGGGTTAGGGTTAGGGTTAGGGTTAGACTCTTAGGGTTAGACTCTTAGGGTTAGGGTTAGACTCTTAGGGTTAGGGTTAGGGTTAGGGTTAGACTCTTAGGGTTAGGGTTAGACTCTTAGGGTTAGGGTTAAGGTTAGGGTTAGGGTTAGACTCTTAGGGTTAGGGTTAGACTCTTAGGGTTAGGGTTAGGGTTAGGGTTAGACTCTTAGGGTTAGGGTTAGGGTTAGGGTTAGGGTTAGACTCTTAGGGTTAGGGTTAGGGTTAGGGTTAGACTCTTAGGGTTAGGGTTAGACTTAGGCTCTTAGGGTTAGGGTTAGACTCAGGCTCTTAGGGTTAGGGTTAGACTCAGGCTCTTACGGTTAGGGTTAGACTCAGGCTCTTAGGGTTAGGGTTAGACACAGGCTCTTAGGGTTAGGGTCAGATTTAGTACTATATATTTGTGTACTGCAGCCGCCCTTTTGGTGGAACGCTGCTGCCATCTAGCGAAATATACTTGGGTACTGCAGCCGGCCCTGTTGGTGGAGCGCTGCTGCCATCTAGCGAAATATACTTGGGTACTGCAGCCGCCCGGTTGGTGGAGCGCTGCTGCCATCTAGCGAAATATACTTGGGTACTGCAGCCGGCCCTGTTGGTGGAGCGCTGCTGCCATCTAGCGAAATATACTTGGGTACTGCAGCCGCCCTTTTGGTGGAGCGCTGCTGCCATCTAGCGAAATATACTTGGGTACTGCAGCCGCCCGGTTGGTGGAGCGCTGCTGCCATCTAGCGAAATATACTTGGGTACTGCAGCCGGCCCTGTTGGTGGAGCGCTGCTGCCATCTAGCGAAATATATTTGGGTACTGCAGCCGGCGCTGTTGGTGGAGCGCTGCTGCCATCTAGCGAAATATATTTGGGTACTGCAGCCGGCGCTGTTGGTGGAGCGCTGCTGCCATCTAGCGAAATATATTTGGGTACTGCAGCCGGCTCTGTTTGTGGAGCGCTGCTGCCATCTAGCGAAATATACTTGGGTACTTCAGCCGGGTTTAGGGTTAGGGTTAGGGTTAGACTGTTAGGGTTAGGGTTAGACTCTTAGGGTTAGACTCTTAGGGTTAGACTCTTAGGGTTAGGGTTAGACTCTTACGGTTAGGGTTAGGGTTAGGGTTAGGGTTAGACTCTTAGGGTTAGGGTTAGACTCTTAGGGTTAGGGTTAGGGTTAGGGTTAGGGTTAGACTCTTAGGGTTAGGGTTAGACTCTTAGGGTTAGAGTTAGGGTTAGACTCTTAGGGTTAGGGTTAGGGTGAGGGTTAGACTCTTAGGGTTAGGGTTATATTCAGGGTTAGGGTTAGACTCTTAGGGTTAGGGTTAGGGTTAGGGTTAGACTCTTAGGGTTAGGGTTAGGGTTAGGCTCTTAGGGTTAGGGTTAGACTCAGGCTCTTAGGGTGAGGGTTAGACTCAGGCTCTTAGGGTTAGGGTTAGACTCAGGCTCTTAGGGTGAGGGTTAGACTCAGGCTCTTAGGGTTAGGGTTAGACTCAGGCTCTTAGGGTGAGGGTCAGACTCAGTACTATATATTTGGGTACTGCAGCCGCCCTTTTGGTGGAGCGCTGCTGCCATCTAGCGAAATATACTTGGGTATTGCAGCCGGCGCTCTTGGTGGAGCGCTGCTGCCATCTAGCGAAATATACTTGGGTACTGCAGCCGGCCCTGTTGGTGGAGCGCTGCTGCCATCTAGCGAAATATACTTGGGTACTGCAGCCGCCCGGTTTGTGGAGCGCTGCTGCCATCTAGCGAAATATATTTGGGTACTGCAGCCGCCCGGTTGGTGGAGCGCTGCTGCCATCTAGCGAAATATATTTGGGTACTGCAGCCGCCCTGTTGGTGGAGCGCTGCTGCCATCTAGCGAAATATACTTGGGTACTGCAGCCGCCCTTTTGGTGGAGCGCTGCTGCCATCTAGCGAAATATACTTGGGTACTGCAGCCGGCGCTGTTGGTGGAGCGCTGCTGCCATCTAGCGAAATATATTTGGGTACTGCAGCCGGCGCTGTTGGTGGAGCGCTGCTGCCATCTAGCGAAATATATTTGGGTACTGCAGCCGCCCGGTTGGTGGAGCGCTGCTGCCATCTAGCGAAATGTAATGGGGTACTGCAGCCGCCCGGTTGGTGTAGCGCTGCTGCCATCTAGCGAAATATACTTGGGTACTGCAGCCGCCCTTTTGGTGGAGCGCTGCTGCCATCTAGCGAAATATATTTGGGTACTGCAGCCGCCCGGTTGGTGGAGCTCTGCTGCCATCTAGCGAAATATACTTGGGTACTGCAGCCGCCCTTTTGGTGGAGCGCTGCTGCCATCTAGCGAAATGTAATTGGGTACTGCAGCCGGCGCTGTTGGTGGAGCGCTGCTGCCATCTAGCGAAATATACTTGGGTACTGCAGCCGGCGCTGTTGGTGGAGCGCTGCTGCCATCTAGCGAAATATACTTGGGTACTGCAGCCGCCCGGTTGGTGGAGCGCTGCTGCCATCTAGCGAAATATATTTGGGTACTGCAGCCGGCCCTGTTGGTGGAGCGCTGCTGCCATCTAGCGAAATATACTTGGGTACTGCAGCCGCCCTTTTGGTGGAGCGCTGCTGCCATCTAGCGAAATATACTTGGGTACTGCAGCCGCCCGGTTGGTGGAGCGCTGCTGCCATCTAGCGAAATATATTTGGGTACTGCAGCCGGCCCTGTTGGTGGAGCGCTGCTGCCATCTAGCGAAATATACTTGGGTACTGCAGCCGCCCTTTTGGTGGAGCGCTGCTGCCATCTAGCGAAATATACTTGGGTATTGCAGCCGGCGCTGTTGGTGGAGCGCTGCTGCCATCTAGCGAAATATATTTGGGTACTGCAGCCGGCCCTGTTGGTGGAGCGCTGCTGCCATCTAGCGAAATATATTTGGGTACTGCAGCCGCCCTTTTGGTGGAGCGCTGCTGCCATCTAGCGAAATATATTTGGGTACTGCAGCCAGCTCTGTTGGTGGAGCTCTGCTGCCATCTAGCGAAATATAATTGGGTACTGCAGCCGGCCTTTTGGTGGAGCGCTGCTGCCATCTAGCGAAATGTAATTGGGTACTGCAGCCGCCCTGTTGGTGGAGCGCTGCTGCCATCTAGCGAAATATACTTGGGTACTGCAGCCGCCCTGTTGGTGGAGCGCTGCTGCCATCTAGCGAAATATACTTGGGTACTGTAGCCGGCCCTGTTGGTGGAGCGCTGCTGCCATCTAGCGAAATATACTTGGGTACTGCAGCCGCCCGGTTGGTGGAGCGCTGCTGCCATCTAGCGAAATATACTTGGGTACTGCAGCCGGCCCTGTTGGTGGAGCGCTGCTGCCATCTAGCGAAATATACTTGGGTACTGCAGCCGCCCGGTTGGTGGAGCGCTGCTGCCATCTAGCGAAATATACTTGGGTACTGCAGCCGGCCCTGTTGGTGGAGCGCTGCTGCCATCTAGCGAAATATACTTGGGTACTGCAGCCGCCCGGTTGGTGGAGCGCTGCTGCCATCTAGCGAAATATACTTGGGTACTGCAGCCGGCGCTGTTGGTGGAGCGCTGCTGCCATCTAGCGAAATATATTTGGGTACTGCAGCCGGCGCTGTTGGTGGAGCGCTGCTGCCATCTAGCGAAATATATTTGGGTACTGCAGCCGGCCCGGTTTGTGGAGCGCTGCTGCCATCTAGCGAAATATATTTGGGTACTGCAGCCGGCTCTGTTTGTGGAGCGCTGCTGCCATCTAGCGAAATATACTTGGGTACTTCAGCCGGGTTTAGGGTTAGGGTTAGGGTTAGACTGTTAGGGTTAGGGTTAGACTCTTAGGGTTAGACTCTTAGGGTTAGACTCTTAGGGTTAGGGTTAGACTCTTACGGTTAGGGTTAGGGTTAGGGTTAGGGTTAGACTCTTAGGGTTAGGGTTAGACTCTTAGGGTTAGGGTTAGGGTTAGGGTTAGGGTTAGACTCTTAGGGTTAGGGTTAGACTCTTAGGGTTAGGGTTAGGGTTAGGGTTAGGGTTAGACTCTTAGGGTTAGGGTTAGACTCTTAGGGTTAGGGTTAGGGTTAGGGTTAGGGTTAGACTCTTAGGGTTAGGGTTAGACTCTTAGGGTTAGGGTTGGGGTTAGGGTTAGACTCTTAGGGTTAGGGTTAGACTCTTAGGGTTAGAGTTAGGGTTAGGGTTAGGGTTAGACACTTAGGGTTAGGGTTACGGTGAGGGTTAGACTCTTAGGGTTAGGGTTATATTCAGGGTTAGGGTTAGACTCTTAGGGTTAGGGTTAGGGTTAGGGTTAGACTCTTAGGGTAAGGGTTAGACTTAGGCTCTTAGGGTTAGGGTTAGACTCAGGCTCTTAGGGTTAGGGTTAGACTCAGGCTCTTAGGGTGAGGGTTAGACTCAGGCTCTTAGGGTGAGGGTTAGACTCAGGCTCTTAGGGTTAGGGTTAGAATCAGGCTCTTAGGGTTAGGGTCAGACTCAGTACTATATATTTGGGTACTGCAGCCGCCCTTTTGGTGGAGCGCTGCTGCCATCTAGCGAAATATACTTGGGTATTGCAGCCGGCGCTGTTGGTGGAGCGCTGCTGCCATCTAGCGAAATATATTTGGGTACTGCAGCCGGCCCTGTTGGTGGAGCGCTGCTGCCATCTAGCGAAATATAATTGGGTACTGCAGCCGGCCTTTTGGTGGAGCGCTGCTGCCATCTAGCGAAATATACTTGGGTACTGCAGCCGCCCGGTTTGTGGAGCGCTGCTGCCATCTAGCGAAATATATTTGGGTACTGCAGCCGCCCGGTTGGTGGAGCGCTGCTGCCATCTAGCGAAATGTAATGGGGTACTGCAGCCGCCCGGTTGGTGTAGCGCTGCTGCCATCTAGCGAAATATACTTGGGTACTGCAGCCGCCCTGTTGGTGGAGCGCTGCTGCCATCTAGCGAAATATATTTGGGTACTGCAGCCGCCCGGTTGGTGGAGCTCTGCTGCCATCTAGCGAAATATACTTGGGTACTGCAGCCGCCCTTTTGGTGGAGCGCTGCTGCCATCTAGCGAAATGTAATTGGGTACTGCAGCCGCCCGGTTGGTGGAGCGCTGCTGCCATCTAGCGAAATATACTTGGGTACTGCAGCCGGCGCTGTTGGTGGAGCGCTGCTGCCATCTAGCGAAATATACTTGGGTACTGCAGCCGCCCGGTTGGTGGAGCGCTGCTGCCATCTAGCGAAATATATTTGGGTACTGCAGCCGGCCCTGTTGGTGGAGCGCTGCTGCCATCTAGCGAAATATACTTGGGTACTGCAGCCGCCCTTTTGGTGGAGCGCTGCTGCCATCTAGCGAAATATACTTGGGTACTGCAGCCGCCCGGTTGGTGGAGCGCTGCTGCCATCTAGCGAAATATATTTGGGTACTGCAGCCGGCCCTGTTGGTGGAGCGCTGCTGCCATCTAGCGAAATATACTTGGGTACTGCAGCCGCCCTTTTGGTGGAGCGCTGCTGCCATCTAGCGAAATATACTTGGGTATTGCAGCCGGCGCTGTTGGTGGAGCGCTGCTGCCATCTAGCGAAATATATTTGGGTACTGCAGCCGGCCCTGTTGGTGGAGCGCTGCTGCCATCTAGCGAAATATATTTGGGTACTGCAGCCGCCCTTTTGGTGGAGCGCTGCTGCCATCTAGCGAAATATATTTGGGTACTGCAGCCAGCTCTGTTGGTGGAGCTCTGCTGCCATCTAGCGAAATATACTTGGGTACTGCAGCCGCCCGGTTGGTGGAGCGCTGCTGCCATCTAGCGAAATATACTTGGGTACTGCAGCCGGCCCTGTTGGTGGAGCGCTGCTGCCATCTAGCGAAATATACTTGGGTACTGCAGCCGCCCTTTTGGTGGAGCGCTGCTGCCATCTAGCGAAATATACTTGGGTACTGCAGCCGGCGCTGTTGGTGGAGCGCTGCTGCCATCTAGCGAAATATATTTGGGTACTGCAGCCGGCGCTGTTGGTGGAGCGCTGCTGCCATCTAGCGAAATATATTTGGGTACTGCAGCCGGCTCTGTTTGTGGAGCGCTGCTGCCATCTAGCGAAATATACTTGGGTACTTCAGCCGGGTTTAGGGTTAGGGTTAGGGTTAGACTGTTAGGGTTAGGGTTAGACTCTTAGGGTTAGACTCTTAGGGTTAGGGTTAGACTCTTACGGTTAGGGTTAGGGTTAGGGTTAGGGTTAGACTCTTAGGGTTAGGGTTAGACTCTTAGGGTTAGGGTTAGGGTTAGGGTTAGGGTTAGACTCTTAGGGTTAGGGTTAGACTCTTAGGGTTAGGGTTAGGGTTAGGGTTAGGGTTAGACTCTTAGGGTTAGGGTTAGACTCTTAGGGTTAGGGTTAGGGTTAGACTCTTAGGGTTAGGGTTAGACTCTTAGGGTTAGGGTTGGGGTTAGGGTTAGACTCTTAGGGTTAGGGTTAGACTCTTAGGGTTAGAGTTAGGGTTAGGGTTAGGGTTAGACACTTAGGGTTAGGGTTACGGTGAGGGTTAGACTCTTAGGGTTAGGGTTATATTCAGGGTTAGGGTTAGACTCTTAGGGTTAGGGTTAGGGTTAGGGTTAGACTCTTAGGGTAAGGGTTAGACTTAGGCTCTTAGGGTTAGGGTTAGACTCAGGCTCTTAGGGTTAGGGTTAGACTCAGGCTCTTAGGGTGAGGGTTAGACTCAGGCTCTTAGGGTGAGGGTTAGACTCAGGCTCTTAGGGTTAGGGTTAGACTCAGGCTCTTAGGGTTAGGGTCAGACTCAGTACTATATATTTGGGTACTGCAGCCGCCCTTTTGGTGGAGCGCTGCTGCCATCTAGCGAAATATACTTGGGTACTGCAGCCGGCGCTGTTGGTGGAGCGCTGCTGCCATCTAGCGAAATATATTTGGGTACTGCAGCCGGCGCTGTTGGTGGAGCGCTGCTGCCATCTAGCGAAATATATTTGGGTACTGCAGCCGCCCTTTTGGTGGAGCGCTGCTGCCATCTAGCGAAATATATTTGGATACTGCAGCCGGCTCTGTTGGTGGAGCTCTGCTGCCATCTAGCGAAATATACTTGGGTACTGCAGCCGCCCTTTTGGTGGAGCGCTGCTGCCATCTAGCGAAATGTAATTGGGTACTGCAGCCGCCCGGTTGGTGGAGCGCTGCTGCCATCTAGCGAAATGTAATTGGGTACTGCAGCCGCCCGGTTGGTGGAGCGCTGCTGCCATCTAGCGAAATATACTTGGGTACTGCAGCCGCCCGGTTTGTGGAGCGCTGCTGCCATCTAGCGAAATATATTTGGGTACTGCAGCCGGCGCTGTTAATGGAGCGCTGCTGCCATCTAGCGAAATGTAATTGGGTACTGCAGCCGCCCGGTTGGTGTAGCGCTGCTGCCATCTAGCGAAATATACTTGGGTACTGCAGCCGCCCGGTTGGTGGAGCGCTGCTGCCATCTAGCGAAATATATTTGGGTACTGCAGCCGGCCCTGTTGGTGGAGCGCTGCTGCCATCTAGCGAAATATACTTGGGTACTGCAGCCGCCCGGTTGGTGGAGCGCTGCTGCCATCTAGCGAAATATACTTGGGTACTGCAGCCGGCCCTGTTGGTGGAGCGCTGCTGCCATCTAGCGAAATATACTTGGGTACTGCAGCCGCCCGGTTGGTGGAGCGCTGCTGCCATCTAGCGAAATATACTTGGGTACTGCAGCCGGCCCTGTTGGTGGAGCGCTGCTGCCATCTAGCGAAATATACTTGGGTACTGCAGCCGCCCGGTTGGTGGAGCGCTGCTGCCATCTAGCGAAATATATTTGGGTACTGCAGCCGGCGCTGTTGGTGGAGCGCTGCTGCCATCTAGCGAAATATATTTGGGTACTGCAGCCGCCCGGTTGGTGGAGCGCTGCTGCCATCTAGCGAAATATATTTGGGTACTGCAGCCGGCGCTGTTGGTGGAGCGCTGCTGCCATCTAGCGAAATATATTTGGGTACTGCAGCCGGCGCTGTTGGTGGAGCGCTGCTGCCATCTAGCGAAATATATTTGGGTACTGCAGCCGGCTCTGTTGGTGGAGCGCTGCTGCCATCTAGCGAAATATACTTGGGTACTTCAGCCGGGTTTAGGGTTAGGGTTAGGGTTAGACTGTTAGGGTTAGGGTTAGACTCTTAGGGTTAGACTCTTAGGGTTAGACTCTTAGGGTTAGGGTTAGGGTTAGGGTTAGGGTTAGGGTTAGACTCTTAGGGTTAGGGTTAGACTCTTAGGGTTAGGGTTAGGGTTAGGGTTAGACTCTTAGGGTTAGGGTTAGACTCTTAGGGTTAGGGTTAGGGTTAGGGTTAGGGTTAGACTCTTAGGGTTAGGGTTAGACTCTTAGGGTTAGGGTTAGGGTTAGGGTTAGGGTTAGACTCTTAGGGTTAGGGTTAGACTCTTAGGGTTAGGGTTAGGGTTAGGGTTAGACTCTTAGGGTTAGGGTTAGGGTTAGGGTTAGGGTTAGACTCTTAGGGTTAGGGTTACGGTTAGACTCTTAGGGTTAGAGTTAGGGTTAGGGTTAGACTCTTAAGGTTAGGGTTAGACTCTTAGGGTTAGGGTTGGGGTTAGGGTTAGACTCTTAGGGTTAGGGTTAGACTCTTAGGGTTAAGGTTAGGGTTAGGGTTAGACACTTAGGGTTAGGGTTAGGGTGAGGGTTAGACTCTTAGGGTTAGGGTTATATTCAGATTAGGGTTAGACTCTTAGGGTTAGGGTTAGGGTTAGGGTTAGACTCTTAGGGTAAGGGTTAGACTTAGGCTCTTAGGGTTAGGGTTAGACTCAGGCTCTTAGGGTGAGGGTTAGACTCAGGCTCTTAGGGTTAGGGTTAGACTCAGGCTCTTCGGGTTAGGGTTAGACTCAGGCTCTTAGGGTGAGGGTTAGACTCAGGCTCTTAGGGTTAGGGTTAGACTCAGGCTCTTAGGGTTAGGGTCAGACTCAGTACTATATATTTGGGTACTGCAGCCGCCCTTTTGGTGGAGCGCTGCTGCCATCTAGCGAAATATACTTGGGTATTGCAGCCGGTGCTGTTGGTGGAGCGCTGCTGCCATCTAGCGAAATATATTTGGGTACTGCAGCCGGCGCTGTTGGTGGAGCGCTGCTGCCATCTAGCGAAATATACTTGGGTACTGCAGCCGGCTCTGTTGGTGGAGCGCTGCTGCCATCTAGCGAAATATACTTGGGTACTGCAGCCGGGTTTAGGGTTAGGGTTAGGGTTAGACTGTTAGGGTTAGGGTTAGGGTTAGGGTTAGACTCTTAGGGTTAGACTCTTAGGGTTAGGGTTAGACTCACTACTATATATTTGGGTAGTGCAGCCACCCTTTTTGTGGAGCGCTGCTGCCATCTAGCGAAATATACTTGAGTACTGCAGCCGGCGCTGTTGGTGGAGCGCTGCTGCCATCTAGCGAAATATACTTTGGTACTGCAGCCGCCCGGTTGGTTGAGCACTGCCGCCGTCTAGCGAAATATACTTGGGTACTGCAGCCGCCCTTTTGGTGGAGCGCTGCTGCCATCTAGCGAAATATACTTGGGTACTGCAGCCGGCCCTGTTGGTGGAGCGCTGCTGCCATCTAGCGAAATATACTTGGGTACTGCAGCCGCCCGGTTGGTGGAGCGCTGCTGCCATCTAGCGAAATATACTTGGGTACTGCAGCCGGCCCTGTTGGTGGAGCGCTGCTGCCATCTAGCGAAATATACTTGGGTACTGCAGCCGCCCGGTTGGTGGAGCGCTGCTGCCATCTAGCGAAATATATTTGGGTACTGCAGCCGGCCCTGTTGGTGGAGCGCTGCTGCCATCTAGCGAAATATACTTGGGTACTGCAGCCGCCAGGTTGGTGGAGCGCTGCTGCCATCTAGCGAAATATACTTGGGTACTGCAGCCGGCGCTGTTGGTGGAGCGCTGCTGCCATCTAGCGAAATATATTTGGGTACTGCAGCCGGCCCTGTTGGTGGAGCGCTGCTGCCATCTAGCGAAATATATTTGGGTACTGCAGCCGGCTCTGTTGGTGGAGCGCTGCTGCCATCTAGCGAAATATATTTGGGTACTGCAGCCGGCTCTGTTTGTGGAGCGCTGCTGCCATCTAGCGAAATATACTTGGGTACTTCAGCCGGGTTTAGGGTTAGGGTTAGGGTTAGACTGTTAGGGTTAGGCTTAGACTCTTAGGGTTAGACTCTTAGGGTTAGACTCTTAGGGTTAGGGTTAGACTCTTACGGTTAGGGTTAGGGTTAGGGTTAGGGTTAGACTCTTAGGGTTAGGGTTAGACTCTTAGGGTTAGGGTTAGGGTTAGGGTTAGACTCTTAGGGTTAGGGTTAGACTCTTAGGGTTAGGGTTAGGGTTAGGGTTAGACTCTTAGGGTTAGGGTTAGACTCTTAGGGTTAGGGTTAGGGTTAGGGTTAGGGTTAGACTCTTAGGGTTAGGGTTAGACTCTTAGGGTTAGGGTTAGGGTTAGGGTTAGACTCTTAGGGTTAGGGTTATATTCAGGGTTAGGGTTAGACTCTTAGGGTTAGGGTTAGGGTTAGGGTTAGACTCTTAGGGTTAGGGTTAGGGTTAGGCTCTTAGGGTTAGGGTTAGACTCAGGCTCTTAGGGTGAGGGTTAGACTCAGGCTCTTAGGGTTAGGGTTAGACTCAGGCTCTTAGGGTGAGGGTTAGACTCAGGCTCTTAGGGTGAGGGTTGGACTCAGGCTCTTAGGGTTAGGGTTAGACTCAGGCTCTTAGGGTGAGGGTTAGACTCAGGCTCTTAGGGTTAGGGTTAGAATCAGGCTCTTAGGGTTAGGGTCAGACTCAGTACTATATATTTGGGTACTGCAGCCGCCCTTTTGGTGGAGCGCTGCTGCCATCTAGCGAAATATACTTGGGTATTGCAGCCGGCGCTCTTGGTGGAGCGCTGCTGCCATCTAGCGAAATATATTTGGATACTGCAGCCGGCTCTGTTGGTGGAGCTCTGCTGCCATCTAGCGAAATATACTTGGGTACTGCAGCCGCCCTTTTGGTGGAGCGCTGCTGCCATCTAGCGAAATGTAATTGGGTACTGCAGCCGCCCGGTTGGTGGAGCGCTGCTGCCATCTAGCGAAATGTAATTGGGTACTGCAGCCGCCCGGTTGGTGGAGCGCTGCTGCCATCTAGCGAAATATACTTGGGTACTGCAGCCGCCCGGTTTGTGGAGCGCTGCTGCCATCTAGCGAAATATATTTGGGTACTGCAGCCGGCGCTGTTAATGGAGCGCTGCTGCCATCTAGCGAAATGTAATTGGGTACTGCAGCCGCCCGGTTGGTGTAGCGCTGCTGCCATCTAGCGAAATATACTTGGGTACTGCAGCCGCCCGGTTGGTGGAGCGCTGCTGCCATCTAGCGAAATATATTTGGGTACTGCAGCCGGCCCTGTTGGTGGAGCGCTGCTGCCATCTAGCGAAATATACTTGGGTACTGCAGCCGCCCGGTTGGTGGAGCGCTGCTGCCATCTAGCGAAATATACTTGGGTACTGCAGCCGGCCCTGTTGGTGGAGCGCTGCTGCCATCTAGCGAAATATACTTGGGTACTGCAGCCGCCCGGTTGGTGGAGCGCTGCTGCCATCTAGCGAAATATACTTGGGTACTGCAGCCGGCCCTGTTGGTGGAGCGCTGCTGCCATCTAGCGAAATATACTTGGGTACTGCAGCCGCCCGGTTGGTGGAGCGCTGCTGCCATCTAGCGAAATATATTTGGGTACTGCAGCCGGCGCTGTTGGTGGAGCGCTGCTGCCATCTAGCGAAATATATTTGGGTACTGCAGCCGCCCGGTTGGTGGAGCGCTGCTGCCATCTAGCGAAATATATTTGGGTACTGCAGCCGGCGCTGTTGGTGGAGCGCTGCTGCCATCTAGCGAAATATATTTGGGTACTGCAGCCGGCGCTGTTGGTGGAGCGCTGCTGCCATCTAGCGAAATATATTTGGGTACTGCAGCCGGCTCTGTTGGTGGAGCGCTGCTGCCATCTAGCGAAATATACTTGGGTACTTCAGCCGGGTTTAGGGTTAGGGTTAGGGTTAGACTGTTAGGGTTAGGGTTAGACTCTTAGGGTTAGACTCTTAGGGTTAGACTCTTAGGGTTAGGGTTAGGGTTAGGGTTAGGGTTAGGGTTAGACTCTTAGGGTTAGGGTTAGACTCTTAGGGTTAGGGTTAGGGTTAGGGTTAGACTCTTAGGGTTAGGGTTAGACTCTTAGGGTTAGGGTTAGGGTTAGGGTTAGGGTTAGACTCTTAGGGTTAGGGTTAGACTCTTAGGGTTAGGGTTAGGGTTAGGGTTAGGGTTAGACTCTTAGGGTTAGGGTTAGACTCTTAGGGTTAGGGTTAGGGTTAGGGTTAGACTCTTAGGGTTAGGGTTAGGGTTACGGTTAGACTCTTAGGGTTAGAGTTAGGGTTAGGGTTAGGGTTAGACTCTTAGGGTTAGGGTTACGGTTAGACTCTTAGGGTTAGAGTTAGGGTTAGGGTTAGACTCTTAAGGTTAGGGTTAGACTCTTAGGGTTAGGGTTGGGGTTAGGGTTAGACTCTTAGGGTTAGGGTTAGACTCTTAGGGTTAAGGTTAGGGTTAGGGTTAGACACTTAGGGTTAGGGTTAGGGTGAGGGTTAGACTCTTAGGGTTAGGGTTATATTCAGATTAGGGTTAGACTCTTAGGGTTAGGGTTAGGGTTAGGGTTAGACTCTTAGGGTAAGGGTTAGACTTAGGCTCTTAGGGTTAGGGTTAGACTCAGGCTCTTAGGGTTAGGGTTAGACTCAGGCTCTTAGGGTGAGGGTTAGACTCAGGCTCTTAGGGTTAGGGTTAGACTCAGGCTCTTCGGGTTAGGGTTAGACTCAGGCTCTTAGGGTGAGGGTTAGACTCAGGCTCTTAGGGTTAGGGTTAGACTCAGGCTCTTAGGGTTAGGGTCAGACTCAGTACTATATATTTGGGTACTGCAGCCGCCCTTTTGGTGGAGCGCTGCTGCCATCTAGCGAAATATACTTGGGTATTGCAGCCGGTGCTGTTGGTGGAGCGCTGCTGCCATCTAGCGAAATATATTTGGGTACTGCAGCCGGCCCTGTTGGTGGAGCGCTGCTGCCATCTAGCGAAATATACTTGGGTACTGCAGCCGGCTCTGTTGGTGGAGCGCTGCTGCCATCTAGCGAAATATACTTGGGTACTGCAGCCGGGTTTAGGGTTAGGGTTAGGGTTAGACTGTTAGGGTTAGGGTTAGGGTTAGGGTTAGACTCTTAGGGTTAGACTCTTAGGGTTAGGGTTAGACTCACTACTATATATTTGGGTAGTGCAGCCACCCTTTTTGTGGAGCGCTGCTGCCATCTAGCGAAATATACTTGAGTACTGCAGCCGGCGCTGTTGGTGGAGCGCTGCTGCCATCTAGCGAAATATACTTTGGTACTGCAGCCGCCCGGTTGGTTGAGCACTGCCGCCGTCTAGCGAAATATACTTGGGTACTGCAGCCGCCCTTTTGGTGGAGCGCTGCTGCCATCTAGCGAAATATACTTGGGTACTGCAGCCGGCCCTGTTGGTGGAGCGCTGCTGCCATCTAGCGAAATATACTTGGGTACTGCAGCCGCCCGGTTGGTGGAGCGCTGCTGCCATCTAGCGAAATATACTTGGGTACTGCAGCCGGCCCTGTTGGTGGAGCGCTGCTGCCATCTAGCGAAATATACTTGGGTACTGCAGCCGCCCGGTTGGTGGAGCGCTGCTGCCATCTAGCGAAATATATTTGGGTACTGCAGCCGGCCCTGTTGGTGGAGCGCTGCTGCCATCTAGCGAAATATACTTGGGTACTGCAGCCGCCAGGTTGGTGGAGCGCTGCTGCCATCTAGCGAAATATACTTGGGTACTGCAGCCGGCGCTGTTGGTGGAGCGCTGCTGCCATCTAGCGAAATATATTTGGGTACTGCAGCCGGCGCTGTTGGTGGAGCGCTGCTGCCATCTAGCGAAATATATTTGGGTACTGCAGCCGGCTCTGTTGGTGGAGCGCTGCTGCCATCTAGCGAAATATATTTGGGTACTGCAGCCGGCTCTGTTTGTGGAGCGCTGCTGCCATCTAGCGAAATATACTTGGGTACTTCAGCCGGGTTTAGGGTTAGGGTTAGGGTTAGACTGTTAGGGTTAGGCTTAGACTCTTAGGGTTAGACTCTTAGGGTTAGACTCTTAGGGTTAGGGTTAGACTCTTACGGTTAGGGTTAGGGTTAGGGTTAGGGTTAGACTCTTAGGGTTAGGGTTAGACTCTTAGGGTTAGGGTTAGGGTTAGGGTTAGGGTTAGACTCTTAGGGTTAGGGTTAGACTCTTAGGGTTAGGGTTAGGGTTAGGGTTAGACTCTTAGGGTTAGGGTTAGACTCTTAGGGTTAGGGTTAGGGTTAGGGTTAGACTCTTAGGGTTAGGGTTAGACTCTTAGGGTTAGGGTTAGGGTTAGGGTTAGACTCTTAGGGTTAGGGTTATATTCAGGGTTAGGGTTAGACTCTTAGGGTTAGGGTTAGGGTTAGGGTTAGACTCTTAGGGTTAGGGTTAGGGTTAGGCTCTTAGGGTTAGGGTTAGACTCAGGCTCTTAGGGTGAGGGTTAGACTCAGGCTCTTAGGGTTAGGGTTAGACTCAGGCTCTTAGGGTGAGGGTTAGACTCAGGCTCTTAGGGTGAGGGTTGGACTCAGGCTCTTAGGGTTAGGGTTAGACTCAGGCTCTTAGGGTGAGGGTTAGACTCAGGCTCTTAGGGTTAGGGTTAGAATCAGGCTCTTAGGGTTAGGGTCAGACTCAGTACTATATATTTGGGTACTGCAGCCGCCCTTTTGGTGGAGCGCTGCTGCCATCTAGCGAAATATACTTGGGTATTGCAGCCGGCGCTCTTGGTGGAGCGCTGCTGCCATCTAGCGAAATATATTTGGGTACTGCAGCCGGCCCTGTTGGTGGAGCGCTGCTGCCATCTAGCGAAATGTAATTGGGTACTGCAGCCGCCCTTTTGGTGGAGCGCTGCTGCCATCTAGCGAAATATATTTGGGTACTGCAGCCGGCCCTGTTGGTGGAGCGCTGCTGCCATCTAGCGAAATATACTTGGGTACTGCAGCCGGCTCTGTTGGTGGAGCGCTGCTGCCATCTAGCGAAATGTAATTGGGTACTGCAGCCGCCCGGTTGGTGGAGCGCTGCTGCCATCTAGCGAAATATATTTGGGTACTGCAGCCGGCCCTGTTGGTGGAGCTCTGCTGCCATCTAGCGAAATATACTTGTGTACTGCAGCCGCCCGGTTGGTGGAGCGCTGCTGCCATCTAGCGAAATGTAATTGGGTACTGCAGCCGCCCGGTTGGTGGAGCGCTGCTGCCATCTAGCGAAATGTAATTGGGTACTGCAGCCGCCCGGTTGGTGTAGCGCTGCTGCCATCTAGCGAAATATACTTGGGTACTGCAGCCGCCCGGTTGGTGGAGCGCTGCTGCCATCTAGCGAAATGTAATGGGGTACTGCAGCCGCCCGGTTGGTGTAGCGCTGCTGCCATCTAGCGAAATATACTTGGGTACTGCAGCCGCCCGGTTGGTGGAGCGCTGCTGCCATCTAGCGAAATATACTTGGGTACTGCAGCCGGCCCTGTTGGTGGAGCGCTGCTGCCATCTAGCGAAATATATTTGGGTACTGCAGCCGCCCTTTTGGTGGAGCGCTGCTGCCATCTAGCGAAATATATTTGGGTACTGCAGCCGGCCCTGTTGGTGGAGCTCTGCTGCCATCTAGCGAAATATACTTGGGTACTGCAGCCGCCCTTTTGGTGGAGCGCTGCTGCCATCTAGCGAAATATATTTGGGTACTGCAGCCGGCCCTGTTGGTGGAGCTCTGCTGCCATCTAGCGAAATATACTTGGGTACTGCAGCCGCCCTGTTGGTGGAGCGCTGCTGCCATCTAGCGAAATATACTTGGGTACTGCAGCCGGCGCTGTTGGTGGAGCGCTGCTGCCATCTAGCGAAATATACTTGGGTACTGCAGCCGCCCGGTTGGTGGAGCGCTGCTGCCATCTAGCGAAATATACTTGGGTACTGCAGCCGGCGCTGTTGGTGGAGCGCTGCTGCCATCTAGCGAAATATATTTGGGTACTGCAGCCGGCGCTGTTGGTGGAGCGCTGCTGCCATCTAGCGAAATATACTTGGGTACTGCAGCCGGCCCTGTTGGTGGAGCGCTGCTGCCATCTAGGGAAATATATTTGGGTACTGCAGCCGGCTCTGTTTGTGGAGCGCTGCTGCCATCTAGCGAAATATACTTGGGTACTTCAGCCGGGTTTAGGGTTAGGGTTAGGGTTAGACTGTTAGGGTTAGGGTTAGACTCTTAGGGTTAGACTCTTAGGGTTAGACTCTTAGGGTTAGGGTTAGACTCTTACGGTTAGGGTTAGGGTTAGGGTTAGGGTTAGACTCTTAGGGTTAGGGTTAGACTCTTAGGGTTAGGGTTAGGGTTAGGGTTAGGGTTAGACTCTTAGGGTTAGGGTTAGACTCTTAGGGTTAGGGTTAGGGTTAGGGTTAGGGTTAGACTCTTAGGGTTAGGGTTAGACTCTTAGGGTTAGGGTTAGGGTTAGGGTTAGACTCTTAGGGTTAGGGTTAGACTCTTAGGGTTAGGGTTGGGGTTAGGGTTAGACTCTTAGGGTTAGGGTTAGACTCTTAGGGTTAGAGTTAGGGTTAGGGTTAGGGTTAGACACTTAGGGTTAGGGTTAGACTCTTAGGGTTAGGGTTAAGGTTAGGGTTAGGGTTAGACTCTTAGGGTTAGGGTTAGACTCTTAGGGTTAGGGTTAGGGTTAGGGTTAGACTCTTAGGGTTAGGGTTAGGGTTAGGGTTAGACTCTTAGGGTTAGGGTTAGGGTTAGGGTTAGGGTTACACTCTTAGGCTTAGGGTTAGGGTTAGACTCTTAGGGTTAGGGTTAGACTCAGGCTCTTAGGGTTAGGGTTAGACTCAGGCTCTTACGGTTAGGGTTAGACTCAGGCTCTTAGGGTTAGGGTTAGACACAGGCTCTTAGGGTTAGGGTCAGATTTAGTACTATATATTTGTGTACTGCAGCCGCCCTTTTGGTGGAACGCTGCTGCCATCTAGCGAAATATACTTGGGTACTGCAGCCGCCCGGTTGGTGGAGCGCTGCTGCCATCTAGCGAAATATACTTGGGTACTGCAGCCGGCCCTGTTGGTGGAGCGCTGCTGCCATCTAGCGAAATATATTTGGGTACTGCAGCCGGCGCTGTTGGTGAAGCGCTGCTGCCATCTAGCGAAATATATTTGGGTACTGCAGCCGGCGCTGTTGGTGGAGCGCTGCTGCCATCTAGCGAAATATATTTGGGTACTGCAGCCGGCTCTGTTGGTGGAGCGCTGCTGCCATCTAGCGAAATATACTTGGGTACTTCAGCCGGGTTTAGGGTTAGGGTTAGGGTTAGACTGTTAGGGTTAGGGTTAGACTCTTAGGGTTAGACTCTTAGGGTTAGACTCTTAGGGTTAGGGTTAGGGTTAGGGTTAGGGTTAGGGTTAGACTCTTAGGGTTAGGGTTAGACTCTTAGGGTTAGGGTTAGGGTTAGGGTTAGACTCTTAGGGTTAGGGTTAGACTCTTAGGGTTAGGGTTAGGGTTAGGGTTAGGGTTAGACTCTTAGGGTTAGGGTTAGACTCTTAGGGTTAGGGTTAGGGTTAGGGTTAGGGTTAGACTCTTAGGGTTAGGGTTAGACTCTTAGGGTTAGGGTTAGGGTTAGGGTTAGACTCTTAGGGTTAGGGTTAGGGTTAGGGTTAGGGTTAGACTCTTAGGGTTAGGGTTACGGTTAGACTCTTAGGGTTAGAGTTAGGGTTAGGGTTAGACTCTTAAGGTTAGGGTTAGACTCTTAGGGTTAGGGTTGGGGTTAGGGTTAGACTCTTAGGGTTAGGGTTAGACTCTTAGGGTTAAGGTTAGGGTTAGGGTTAGACACTTAGGGTTAGGGTTAGGGTGAGGGTTAGACTCTTAGGGTTAGGGTTATATTCAGATTAGGGTTAGACTCTTAGGGTTAGGGTTAGGGTTAGGGTTAGACTCTTAGGGTAAGGGTTAGACTTAGGCTCTTAGGGTTAGGGTTAGACTCAGGCTCTTAGGGTTAGGGTTAGACTCAGGCTCTTAGGGTGAGGGTTAGACTCAGGCTCTTAGGGTTAGGGTTAGACTCAGGCTCTTCGGGTTAGGGTTAGACTCAGGCTCTTAGGGTGAGGGTTAGACTCAGGCTCTTAGGGTGAGGGTTAGACTCAGGCTCTTAGGGTTAGGGTTAGAATCAGGCTCTTAGGGTTAGGGTCAGACTCAGTACTATATATTTGGGTACTGCAGCCGCCCTTTTGGTGGAGCGCTGCTGCCATCTAGCGAAATATACTTGGGTATTGCAGCCGGCGCTCTTGGTGGAGCGCTGCTGCCATCTAGCGAAATATATTTGGGTACTGCAGCCGGCCCTGTTGGTGGAGCGCTGCTGCCATCTAGCGAAATGTAATTGGGTACTGCAGCCGCCCTTTTGGTGGAGCGCTGCTGCCATCTAGCGAAATATATTTGGGTACTGCAGCCGGCCCTGTTGGTGGAGCGCTGCTGCCATCTAGCGAAATATACTTGGGTACTGCAGCCGGCTCTGTTGGTGGAGCGCTGCTGCCATCTAGCGAAATGTAATTGGGTACTGCAGCCGCCCGGTTGGTGGAGCGCTGCTGCCATCTAGCGAAATATATTTGGGTACTGCAGCCGGCCCTGTTGGTGGAGCTCTGCTGCCATCTAGCGAAATATACTTGTGTACTGCAGCCGCCCGGTTGGTGGAGCGCTGCTGCCATCTAGCGAAATATAATTGGGTACTGCAGCCGCCCGGTTGGTGGAGCGCTGCTGCCATCTAGCGAAATATACTTGGGTACTGCAGCCGGCCCTGTTGGTGGAGCGCTGCTGCCATCTAGCGAAATATACTTGGGTACTGCAGCCGCCCGGTTTGTGGAGCGCTGCTGCCATCTAGCGAAATATATTTGGGTACTGCAGCCGGCCCTGTTGGTGGAGCGCTGCTGCCATCTAGCGAAATGTAATTGGGTACTGCAGCCGCCCGGTTGGTGTAGCGCTGCTGCCATCTAGCGAAATATACTTGGGTACTGCAGCCGCCCGGTTGGTGGAGCGCTGCTGCCATCTAGCGAAATGTAATGGGGTACTGCAGCCGCCCGGTTGGTGTAGCGCTGCTGCCATCTAGCGAAATATACTTGGGTACTGCAGCCGCCCTTTTGGTGGAGCGCTGCTGCCATCTAGCGAAATATACTTGGGTACTGCAGCCGGCCCTGTTGGTGGAGCGCTGCTGCCATCTAGCGAAATATATTTGGGTACTGCAGCCGCCCTTTTGGTGGAGCGCTGCTGCCATCTAGCGAAATATATTTGGGTACTGCAGCCGGCCCTGTTGGTGGAGCTCTGCTGCCATCTAGCGAAATATACTTGGGTACTGCAGCCGCCCTTTTGGTGGAGCGCTGCTGCCATCTAGCGAAATATATTTGGGTACTGCAGCCGGCCCTGTTGGTGGAGCTCTGCTGCCATCTAGCGAAATATACTTGGGTACTGCAGCCGCCCTGTTGGTGGAGCGCTGCTGCCATCTAGCGAAATATACTTGGGTACTGCAGCCGGCGCTGTTGGTGGAGCGCTGCTGCCATCTAGCGAAATATACTTGGGTACTGCAGCCGCCCGGTTGGTGGAGCGCTGCTGCCATCTAGCGAAATATACTTGGGTACTGCAGCCGGCGCTGTTGGTGGAGCGCTGCTGCCATCTAGCGAAATATATTTGGGTACTGCAGCCGGCGCTGTTGGTGGAGCGCTGCTGCCATCTAGCGAAATATATTTGGGTACTGCAGCCGGCTCTGTTGGTGGAGCGCTGCTGCCATCTAGGGAAATATATTTGGGTACTGCAGCCGGCTCTGTTTGTGGAGCGCTGCTGCCATCTAGCGAAATATACTTGGGTACTTCAGCCGGGTTTAGGGTTAGGGTTAGGGTTAGACTGTTAGGGTTAGGGTTAGACTCTTAGGGTTAGACTCTTAGGGTTAGACTCTTAGGGTTAGGGTTAGACTCTTACGGTTAGGGTTAGGGTTAGGGTTAGGGTTAGACTCTTAGGGTTAGGGTTAGACTCTTAGGGTTAGGGTTAGGGTTAGGGTTAGGGTTAGACTCTTAGGGTTAGGGTTAGACTCTTAGGGTTAGGGTTAGGGTTAGGGTTAGGGTTAGACTCTTAGGGTTAGGGTTAGACTCTTAGGGTTAGGGTTAGGGTTAGGGTTAGACTCTTAGGGTTAGGGTTAGACTCTTAGGGTTAGGGTTGGGGTTAGGGTTAGACTCTTAGGGTTAGGGTTAGACTCTTAGGGTTAGAGTTAGGGTTAGGGTTAGGGTTAGACACTTAGGGTTAGGGTTAGACTCTTAGGGTTAGGGTTAAGGTTAGGGTTAGGGTTAGACTCTTAGGGTTAGGGTTAGACTCTTAGGGTTAGGGTTAGACTCTTAGGGTTAGGGTTAGGGTTAGGGTTAGACTCTTAGGGTTAGGGTTAGGGTTAGGGTTAGGGTTACACTCTTAGGCTTAGGGTTAGGGTTAGACTCTTAGGGTTAGGGTTAGACTTAGGCTCTTAGGGTTAGGGTTAGACTCAGGCTCTTAGGGTTAGGGTTAGACTCAGGCTCTTACGGTTAGGGTTAGACTCAGGCTCTTAGGGTTAGGGTTAGACACAGGCTCTTAGGGTTAGGGTCAGATTTAGTACTATATATTTGTGTACTGCAGCCGCCCTTTTGGTGGAACGCTGCTGCCATCTAGCGAAATATACTTGGGTACTGCAGCCGCCCGGTTGGTGGAGCGCTGCTGCCATCTAGCGAAATATACTTGGGTACTGCAGCCGGCCCTGTTGGTGGAGCGCTGCTGCCATCTAGCGAAATATACTTGGGTACTGCAGCCGCCCGGTTGGTGGAGCGCTGCTGCCATCTAGCGAAATATACTTGGGTACTGCAGCCGCCCGGTTGGTGGAGCGCTGCTGCCATCTAGCGAAATATACTTGGGTACTGCAGCCGGCCCTGTTGGTGGAGCGCTGCTGCCATCTAGCGAAATATATTTGGGTACTGCAGCCGGCGCTGTTGGTGGAGCGCTGCTGCCATCTAGCGAAATATATTTGGGTACTGCAGCCGGCTCTGTTGGTGGAGCGCTGCTGCCATCTAGCGAAATATATTTGGGTACTGCAGCCGGCTCTGTTGGTGGAGCGCTGCTGCCATCTAGCGAAATATACTTGGGTACTTCAGCCGGGTTTAGGGTTAGGGTTAGGGTTAGACTGTTAGGGTTAGGGTTAGACTCTTAGGGTTAGACTCTTAGGGTTAGACTCTTAGGGTTAGGGTTAGGGTTAGGGTTAGGGTTAGGGTTAGACTCTTAGGGTTAGGGTTAGACTCTTAGGGTTAGGGTTAGGGTTAGGGTTAGACTCTTAGGGTTAGGGTTAGACTCTTAGGGTTAGGGTTAGGGTTAGGGTTAGGGTTAGACTCTTAGGGTTAGGGTTAGACTCTTAGGGTTAGGGTTAGGGTTAGGGTTAGGGTTAGACTCTTAGGGTTAGGGTTAGACTCTTAGGGTTAGGGTTAGGGTTAGGGTTAGACTCTTAGGGTTAGGGTTAGGGTTAGGGTTAGACTCTTAGGGTTAGGGTTAGACTCTTAGGGTTAGGGTTAGGGTTAGGGTTAGGGTTAGACTCTTAGGGTTAGGGTTAGACTCTTAGGGTTAGGGTTAGGGTTAGGGTTAGGGTTAGACTCTTAGGGTTAGGGTTAGACTCTTAGGGTTAGGGTTAGGGTTAGGGTTAGACTCTTAGGGTTAGGGTTAGGGTTACGGTTAGACTCTTAGGGTTAGAGTTAGGGTTAGGGTTAGACTCTTAGGGTTAGGGTTAGACTCTTAGGGTTAGGGTTGGGGTTAGGGTTAGACTCTTAGGGTTAGGGTTAGACTCTTAGGGTTAGAGTTAGGGTTAGGGTTAGGGTTAGACACTTAGGGTTAGGGTTAGACTCTTAGGGTTAGGGTTAAGGTTAGGGTTAGGGTTAGACTCTTAGGGTTAGGGTTAGACTCTTAGGGTTAGGGTTAGACTCTTAGGGTTAGGGTTAGGGTTAGGGTTAGACTCTTAGGGTTAGGGTTAGGGTTAGGGTTAGGGTTACACTCTTAGGCTTAGGGTTAGGGTTAGACTCTTAGGGTTAGGGTTAGACTTAGGCTCTTAGGGTTAGGGTTAGACTCAGGCTCTTAGGGTTAGGGTTAGACTCAGGCTCTTACGGTTAGGGTTAGACTCAGGCTCTTAGGGTTAGGGTTAGACACAGGCTCTTAGGGTTAGGGTCAGATTTAGTACTATATATTTGTGTACTGCAGCCGCCCTTTTGGTGGAACGCTGCTGCCATCTAGCGAAATATACTTGGGTACTGCAGCCGCCCGGTTGGTGGAGCGCTGCTGCCATCTAGCGAAATATACTTGGGTACTGCAGCCGGCCCTGTTGGTGGAGCGCTGCTGCCATCTAGCGAAATATACTTGGGTACTGCAGCCGCCCGGTTGGTGGAGCGCTGCTGCCATCTAGCGAAATATACTTGGGTACTGCAGCCGCCCGGTTGGTGGAGCGCTGCTGCCATCTAGCGAAATATACTTGGGTACTGCAGCCGGCCCTGTTGGTGGAGCGCTGCTGCCATCTAGCGAAATATATTTGGGTACTGCAGCCGGCGCTGTTGGTGGAGCGCTGCTGCCATCTAGCGAAATATATTTGGGTACTGCAGCCGGCGCTGTTGGTGGAGCGCTGCTGCCATCTAGCGAAATATATTTGGGTACTGCAGCCGGCTCTGTTGGTGGAGCGCTGCTGCCATCTAGCGAAATATACTTGGGTACTTCAGCCGGGTTTAGGGTTAGGGTTAGGGTTAGACTGTTAGGGTTAGGGTTAGACTCTTAGGGTTAGACTCTTAGGGTTAGACTCTTAGGGTTAGGGTTAGGGTTAGGGTTAGGGTTAGGGTTAGACTCTTAGGGTTAGGGTTAGACTCTTAGGGTTAGGGTTAGGGTTAGGGTTAGACTCTTAGGGTTAGGGTTAGACTCTTAGGGTTAGGGTTAGGGTTAGGGTTAGGGTTAGACTCTTAGGGTTAGGGTTAGACTCTTAGGGTTAGGGTTAGGGTTAGGGTTAGGGTTAGACTCTTAGGGTTAGGGTTAGACTCTTAGGGTTAGGGTTAGGGTTAGGGTTAGACTCTTAGGGTTAGGGTTAGGGTTAGGGTTAGGGTTAGACTCTTAGGGTTAGGGTTACGGTTAGACTCTTAGGGTTAGAGTTAGGGTTAGGGTTAGACTCTTAAGGTTAGGGTTAGACTCTTAGGGTTAGGGTTGGGGTTAGGGTTAGACTCTTAGGGTTAGGGTTAGACTCTTAGGGTTAAGGTTAGGGTTAGGGTTAGACACTTAGCGTTAGGGTTAGGGTGAGGGTTAGACTCTTAGGGTTAGGGTTATATTCAGATTAGGGTTAGACTCTTAGGGTTAGGGTTAGGGTTAGGGTTAGACTCTTAGGGTAAGGGTTAGACTTAGGCTCTTAGGGTTAGGGTTAGACTCAGGCTCTTAGGGTTAGGGTTAGACTCAGGCTCTTAGGGTGAGTGTTAGACTCAGGCTCTTAGGGTTAGGGTTAGACTCAGGCTCTTCGGGTTAGGGTTAGACTCAGGCTCTTAGGGTGAGGGTTAGACTCAGGCTCTTAGGGTTAGGGTTAGACTCAGGCTCTTAGGGTTAGGGTCAGACTCAGTACTATATATTTGGGTACTGCAGCCGCCCTTTTGGTGGAGCGCTGCTGCCATCTAGCGAAATATACTTGGGTATTGCAGCCGGTGCTGTTGGTGGAGCGCTGCTGCCATCTAGCGAAATATATTTGGGTACTGCAGCCGGCCCTGTTGGTGGAGCGCTGCTGCCATCTAGCGAAATATACTTGGGTACTGCAGCCGGCTCTGTTGGTGGAGCGCTGCTGCCATCTAGCGAAATATACTTGGGTACTGCAGCCGGGTTTAGGGTTAGGGTTAGGGTTAGACTGTTAGGGTTAGGGTTAGGGTTAGGGTTAGACTCTTAGGGTTAGACTCTTAGGGTTAGGGTTAGACTCACTACTATATATTTGGGTAGTGCAGCCACCCTTTTTGTGGAGCGCTGCTGCCATCTAGCGAAATATACTTGAGTACTGCAGCCGGCGCTGTTGGTGGAGCGCTGCTGCCATCTAGCGAAATATACTTTGGTACTGCAGCCGCCCGGTTGGTTGAGCACTGCCGCCGTCTAGCGAAATATACTTGGGTACTGCAGCCGCCCTTTTGGTGGAGCGCTGCTGCCATCTAGCGAAATATATTTGGGTACTGCAGCCGGCGCTGTTGGTGGATCGCTGCTGCCATCTAGCGAAATATATTTGGGTACTGCAGCCGGCCCTGTTTGTGGAGCGCTGCTGCCATCTAGCGAAATATATTTGGGTACTGCAGCCGGCTCTGTTGGTGGAGCGCTGCTGCCATCTAGCGAAATATACTTGGGTACTTCAGCCGGGTTTAGGGTTAGGGTTAGGGTTAGACTGTTAGGGTTAGGGTTAGGGTTAGGGTTAGACTCTTAGGGTTAGACTCTTAGGGTTAGGGTTAGACTCTTACGGTTAGGGTTAGGGTTAGGGTTAGGGTTAGACTCTTAGGGTTAGGGTTAGACTCTTAGGGTTAGGGTTTGGGTTAGGGTTAGACTCTTAGGGTTAGGGTTAGACTCTTAGGGTTAGGGTTAAGGTTAGGGTTAGGGTTAGACTCTTAGGGTTAGGGTTAGACTCTTAGGGTTAGGGTTAGGGTTAGGGTTAGACTCTTAGGGTTAGGGTTAGGGTTAGGGTTAGGGTTACACTCAGGCTTAGGGTTAGGGTTAGACTCTTAGGGTTAGGGTTAGACTTAGGCTCTTAGGGTTAGGGTTAGACTCAGGCTCTTAGGGTTAGGGTTAGACTCAGGCTCTTACGGTTAGGGTTAGACTCAGGCTCTTAGGGTTAGGGTTAGACACAGGCTCTTAGGGTTAGGGTCAGATTTAGTACTATATATTTGTGTACTGCAGCCGCCCTTTTGGTGGAACGCTGCTGCCATCTAGCGAAATATACTTGGGTACTGCAGCCGGCCCTGTTGGTGGAGCGCTGCTGCCATCTAGCGAAATATACTTGGGTACTGCAGCCGCCCGGTTGGTGGAGCGCTGCTGCCATCTAGCGAAATATACTTGGGTACTGCAGCCGGCCCTGTTGGTGGAGCGCTGCTGCCATCTAGCGAAATATACTTGGGTACTGCAGCCGCCCGGTTGGTGGAGCGCTGCTGCCATCTAGCGAAATATATTTGGGTACTGCAGCCGGCCCTGTTGGTGGAGCGCTGCTGCCATCTAGCGAAATATACTTGGGTACTGCAGCCGCCCGGTTGGTGGAGCGCTGCTGCCATCTAGCGAAATATACTTGGGTACTGCAGCCGGCGCTGTTGGTGGAGCGCTGCTGCCATCTAGCGAAATATATTTGGGTACTGCAGCCGGCGCTGTTGGTGGAGCGCTGCTGCCATCTAGCGAAATATATTTGGGTACTGCAGCCGGCTCTGTTGGTGGAGCGCTGCTGCCATCTAGCGAAATATATTTGGGTACTGCAGCCGGCTCTGTTTGTGGAGCGCTGCTGCCATCTAGCGAAATATACTTGGGTACTTCAGCCGGGTTTAGGGTTAGGGTTAGGGTTAGACTGTTAGGGTTAGGCTTAGACTCTTAGGGTTAGACTCTTAGGGTTAGACTCTTAGGGTTAGGGTTAGACTCTTACGGTTAGGGTTAGGGTTAGGGTTAGGGTTAGGGTTAGACTCTTAGGGTTAGGGTTAGACTCTTAGGGTTAGGGTTAGGGTTAGGGTTAGGGTTAGACTCTTAGGGTTAGGGTTAGACTCTTAGGGTTAGGGTTAGGGTTAGGGTTAGGGTTAGACTCTTAGGGTTAGGGTTAGACTCTTAGGGTTAGGGTTAGGGTTAGGGTTAGGGTTAGACTCTTAGGGTTAGGGTTAGACTCTTAGGGTTAGGGTTAGGGTTAGGGTTAGACTCTTAGGGTTAGGGTTATATTCAGGGTTAGGGTTAGACTCTTAGGGTTAGGGTTAGGGTT
Organism: Falco punctatus; assembly: GCF_963210335.1. Classification (NCBI taxonomy): domain Eukaryota; kingdom Metazoa; phylum Chordata; class Aves; order Falconiformes; family Falconidae; genus Falco; species Falco punctatus. The sequence continues at coordinate 1,566,213 of NW_027660079.1, forward strand.
AGGGTTAGACTCTTAGGGTTAGGGTTAGGGTTAGGCTCTTAGGGTTAGGGTTAGACTCAGGCTCTTAGGGTGAGGGTTAGACTCAGGCTCTTAGGGTTAGGGTTAGACTCAGGCTCTTAGGGTGAGGGTTAGACTCAGGCTCTTAGGGTGAGGGTTGGACTCAGGCTCTTAGGGTTAGGGTTAGACTCAGGCTCTTAGGGTTAGGGTTAGACTCAGGCTCTTAGGGTGAGGGTTAGAATCAGGCTCTTAGGGTTAGGGTCAGACTCAGTACTATATATTTGGGTACTGCAGCCGCCCTTTTGGTGGAGCGCTGCTGCCATCTAGCGAAATATACTTGGGTATTGCAGCCGGCGCTCTTGGTGGAGCGCTGCTGCCATCTAGCGAAATATATTTGGGTACTGCAGCCGGCCCTGTTGGTGGAGCGCTGCTGCCATCTAGCGAAATGTAATTGGGTACTGCAGCCGCCCTTTTGGTGGAGCGCTGCTGCCATCTAGCGAAATATATTTGGGTACTGCAGCCGGCCCTGTTGGTGGAGCGCTGCTGCCATCTAGCGAAATATACTTGGGTACTGCAGCCGGCTCTGTTGGTGGAGCGCTGCTGCCATCTAGCGAAATGTAATTGGGTACTGCAGCCGCCCGGTTGGTGGAGCGCTGCTGCCATCTAGCGAAATATATTTGGGTACTGCAGCCGGCCCTGTTGGTGGAGCTCTGCTGCCATCTAGCGAAATATACTTGTGTACTGCAGCCGCCCGGTTGGTGGAGCGCTGCTGCCATCTAGCGAAATGTAATTGGGTACTGCAGCCGCCCGGTTGGTGGAGCGCTGCTGCCATCTAGCGAAATATACTTGGGTACTGCAGCCGGCCCTGTTGGTGGAGCGCTGCTGCCATCTAGCGAAATATACTTGGGTACTGCAGCCGCCCGGTTTGTGGAGCGCTGCTGCCATCTAGCGAAATATATTTGGGTACTGCAGCCAGCTCTGTTGGTGGAGCGCTGCTGCCATCTAGCGAAATGTAATGGGGTACTGCAGCCGCCCGGTTGGTGTAGCGCTGCTGCCATCTAGCGAAATATACTTGGGTACTGCAGCCGCCCGGTTGGTGGAGCGCTGCTGCCATCTAGCGAAATATACTTGGGTACTGCAGCCGGCCCTGTTGGTGGAGCGCTGCTGCCATCTAGCGAAATATATTTGGGTACTGCAGCCGCCCTTTTGGTGGAGCGCTGCTGCCATCTAGCGAAATATATTTGGGTACTGCAGCCGGCCCTGTTGGTGGAGCTCTGCTGCCATCTAGCGAAATATACTTGGGTACTGCAGCCGCCCTTTTGGTGGAGCGCTGCTGCCATCTAGCGAAATATATTTGGGTACTGCAGCCGGCCCTGTTGGTGGAGCTCTGCTGCCATCTAGCGAAATATACTTGGGTACTGCAGCCGCCCGGTTGGTGGAGCGCTGCTGCCATCTAGCGAAATATACTTGGGTACTGCAGCCGGCGCTGTTGGTGGAGCGCTGCTGCCATCTAGCGAAATATACTTGGGTACTGCAGCCGCCCGGTTGGTGGAGCGCTGCTGCCATCTAGCGAAATATACTTGGGTACTGCAGCCGGCGCTGTTGGTGGAGCGCTGCTGCCATCTAGCGAAATATATTTGGGTACTGCAGCCGGCGCTGTTGGTGGAGCGCTGCTGCCATCTAGCGAAATATATTTGGGTACTGCAGCCGGCTCTGTTGGTGGAGCGCTGCTGCCATCTAGGGAAATATATTTGGGTACTGCAGCCGGCTCTGTTTGTGGAGCGCTGCTGCCATCTAGCGAAATATACTTGGGTACTTCAGCCGGGTTTAGGGTTAGGGTTAGGGTTAGACTGTTAGGGTTAGGGTTAGACTCTTAGGGTTAGACTCTTAGGGTTAGACTCTTAGGGTTAGGGTTAGACTCTTACGGTTAGGGTTAGGGTTAGGGTTAGGGTTAGACTCTTAGGGTTAGGGTTAGACTCTTAGGGTTAGGGTTAGGGTTAGGGTTAGGGTTAGACTCTTAGGGTTAGGGTTAGACTCTTAGGGTTAGGGTTAGGGTTAGGGTTAGGGTTAGACTCTTAGGGTTAGGGTTAGACTCTTAGGGTTAGGGTTAGGGTTAGGGTTAGACTCTTAGGGTTAGGGTTAGACTCTTAGGGTTAGGGTTGGGGTTAGGGTTAGACTCTTAGGGTTAGGGTTAGACTCTTAGGGTTAGAGTTAGGGTTAGGGTTAGGGTTAGACACTTAGGGTTAGGGTTAGACTCTTAGGGTTAGGGTTAAGGTTAGGGTTAGGGTTAGACTCTTAGGGTTAGGGTTAGACTCTTAGGGTTAGGGTTAGACTCTTAGGGTTAGGGTTAGGGTTAGACTCTTAGGGTTAGGGTTAGGGTTAGGGTTAGGGTTACACTCTTAGGCTTAGGGTTAGGGTTAGACTCTTAGGGTTAGGGTTAGACTTAGGCTCTTAGGGTTAGGGTTAGACTCAGGCTCTTAGGGTTAGGGTTAGACTCAGGCTCTTACGGTTAGGGTTAGACTCAGGCTCTTAGGGTTAGGGTTAGACACAGGCTCTTAGGGTTAGGGTCAGATTTAGTACTATATATTTGTGTACTGCAGCCGCCCTTTTGGTGGAACGCTGCTGCCATCTAGCGAAATATACTTGGGTACTGCAGCCGCCCGGTTGGTGGAGCGCTGCTGCCATCTAGCGAAATATACTTGGGTACTGCAGCCGGCCCTGTTGGTGGAGCGCTGCTGCCATCTAGCGAAATATACTTGGGTACTGCAGCCGCCCGGTTGGTGGAGCTCTGCTGCCATCTAGCGAAATATACTTGGGTACTGCAGCCGCCCGGTTGGTGGAGCGCTGCTGCCATCTAGCGAAATATATTTGGGTACTGCAGCCGGCCCTGTTGGTGGAGCGCTGCTGCCATCTAGCGAAATATACTTGGGTACTGCAGCCGCCAGGTTGGTGGAGCGCTGCTGCCATCTAGCGAAATATACTTGGGTACTGCAGCCGGCGCTGTTGGTGGAGCGCTGCTGCCATCTAGCGAAATATATTTGGGTACTGCAGCCGGCTCTGTTGGTGGAGCGCTGCTGCCATCTAGCGAAATATATTTGGGTACTGCAGCCGGCTCTGTTTGTGGAGCGCTGCTGCCATCTAGCGAAATATACTTGGGTACTTCAGCCGGGTTTAGGGTTAGGGTTAGGGTTAGACTGTTAGGGTTAGGCTTAGACTCTTAGGGTTAGACTCTTAGGGTTAGACTCTTAGGGTTAGGGTTAGACTCTTACGGTTAGGGTTAGGGTTAGGGTTAGGGTTAGACTCTTAGGGTTAGGGTTAGACTCTTAGGGTTAGGGTTAGGGTTAGGGTTAGGGTTAGACTCTTAGGGTTAGGGTTAGACTCTTAGGGTTAGGGTTAGGGTTAGGGTTAGGGTTAGACTCTTAGGGTTAGGGTTAGACTCTTAGGGTTAGAGTTAGGGTTAGGGTTAGGGTTAGACACTTAGGGTTAGGGTTACGGTGAGGGTTAGACTCTTAGGGTTAGGGTTATATTCAGGGTTAGGGTTAGACTCTTAGGGTTAGGGTTAGGGTTAGGGTTAGACTCTTAGGGTAAGGGTTAGACTTAGGCTCTTAGGGTTAGGGTTAGACTCAGGCTCTTAGGGTTAGGGTTAGACTCAGGCTCTTAGGGTGAGGGTTAGACTCAGGCTCTTAGGGTGAGGGTTAGACTCAGGCTCTTAGGGTTAGGGTTAGACTCAGGCTCTTAGGGTTAGGGTCAGACTCAGTACTATATATTTGGGTACTGCAGCCGCCCTTTTGGTGGAGCGCTGCTGCCATCTAGCGAAATATACTTGGGTACTGCAGCCGGCGCTCTTGGTGGAGCGCTGCTGCCATCTAGCGAAATATACTTGGGTACTGCAGCCGGCCCTGTTGGTGGAGCGCTGCTGCCATCTAGCGAAATATACTTGGGTACTGCAGCCGCCCGGTTTGTGGAGCGCTGCTGCCATCTAGCGAAATATATTTGGGTACTGCAGCCGGCCCGGTTGGTGGAGCGCTGCTGCCATCTAGCGAAATATACTTGGGTACTGCAGCCGCCCGGTTGGTGGAGCGCTGCTGCCATCTAGCGAAATATACTTGGGTACTGCAGCCGCCCGGTTGGTGGAGCGCTGCTGCCATCTAGCGAAATGTAATTGGGTACTGCAGCCGGCCCTGTTGGTGGAGCGCTGCTGCCATCTAGCGAAATATACTTGGGTACTGCAGCCGCCCGGTTGGTGGAGCGCTGCTGCCATCTAGCGAAATATACTTGGGTACTGCAGCCGGCGCTGTTGGTGGAGCGCTGCTGCCATCTAGCGAAATATATTTGGGTACTGCAGCCGGCGCTGTTGGTGGAGCGCTGCTGCCATCTAGCGAAATATATTTGGGTACTGCAGCCGCCCGGTTGGTGGAGCGCTGCTGCCATCTAGCGAAATATATTTGGGTACTGCAGCCGGCTCTGTTGGTGGAGCGCTGCTGCCATCTAGCGAAATATATTTGGGTACTGCAGGCGGCTCTGTTGGTGGAGCGCTGCTGCCATCTAGCGAAATATACTTGGGTACTTCAGCCGGGTTTAGGGTTAGGGTTAGGGTTAGACTGTTAGGGTTAGGGTTAGACTTTTAGGGTTAGACTCTTAGGGTTAGACTCTTAGGGTTAGGGTTAGACTCTTACGGTTAGGGTTAGGGTTAGGCTTAGGGTTAGGCTTAGACTCTTAGGGTTAGGGTTAGACTCTTAGGGTTAGGGTTAGGGTTAGAGTTAGGGTTAGACTCTTAGGGTTAGGGTTAGACTCTTAGGGTTAGGGTTAGGGTTAGGGTTAGACTCTTAGGGTTAGGGTTAGACTCTTAGGGTTAGGGTTAGGGTTAGGGTTAGGGTTAGACTCTTAGGGTTAGGGTTAGACTCTTAGGGTTAGGGTTAGGGTTAGGGTTAGGGTTAGACTCTTAGGGTTAGGGTTAGACTCTTAGGGTTAGGGTTAGGGTTAGGGTTAGACTCTTAGGGTTAGGGTTAGGGTTACGGTTAGACTCTTAGGGTTAGAGTTAGGGTTAGGGTTAGACTCTTAGGGTTAGGGTTAGACTCTTAGGGTTAGGGTTGGGGTTAGGGTTAGACTCTTAGGGTTAGGGTTAGACTCTTAGGGTTAGAGTTAGGGTTAGGGTTAGGGTTAGACACTTAGGGTTAGGGTTAGGGTGAGGGTTAGAATCTTAGGGTTAGGGTTATATTCAGGGTTAGGGTTAGACTCTTAGGGTTAGGGTTAGGGTTAGGGTTAGACTCTTAGGGTAAGGGTTAGACTTAGGCTCTTAGGGTTAGGGTTAGACTCAGGCTCTTAGGGTTAGGGTTAGACTCAGGCTCTTAGGGTTAGGGTTAGACTCAGGCTCTTAGGGTGAGGGTTAGACTCAGGCTCTTAGGGTTAGGGTTAGAATCAGGCTCTTAGGGTTAGGGTCAGACTCAGTACTATATATTTGGGTACTGCAGCCGCCCTTTTGGTGGAGCGCTGCTGCCATCTAGCGAAATATACTTGGGTATTGCAGCCGGCGCTGTTGGTGGAGCGCTGCTGCCATCTAGCGAAATATATTTGGGTACTGCAGCCGGCCCTGTTGGTGGAGCGCTGCTGCCATCTAGCGAAATATAATTGGGTACTGCAGCCGCCCTTTTGGTGGAGCGCTGCTGCCATCTAGCGAAATATACTTGGGTACTGCAGCCGCCCGGTTTGTGGAGCGCTGCTGCCATCTAGCGAAATATATTTGGGTACTGCAGCCGCCCTTTTGGTGGAGCGCTGCTGCCATCTAGCGAAATGTAATGGGGTACTGCAGCCGCCCGGTTGGTGTAGCGCTGCTGCCATCTAGCGAAATATACTTGGGTACTGCAGCCGGCCGGTTGGTGGAGCGCTGCTGCCATCTAGCGAAATATATTTGGGTACTGCAGCCGCCCGGTTGGTGGAGCTCTGCTGCCATCTAGCGAAATATACTTGGGTACTGCAGCCGCCCTTTTGGTGGAGCGCTGCTGCCATCTAGCGAAATGTAATTGGGTACTGCAGCCGGCGCTGTTGGTGGAGCGCTGCTGCCATCTAGCGAAATATACTTGGGTACTGCAGCCGCCCGGTTGGTGGAGCGCTGCTGCCATCTAGCGAAATATATTTGGGTACTGCAGCCGGCGCTGTTGGTGGAGCGCTGCTGCCATCTAGCGAAATATACTTGGGTACTGCAGCCGCCCTTTTGGTGGAGCGCTGCTGCCATCTAGCGAAATATACTTGGGTACTGCAGCCGCCCGGTTGGTGGAGCGCTGCTGCCATCTAGCGAAATATATTTGGGTACTGCAGCCGGCCCTGTTGGTGGAGCGCTGCTGCCATCTAGCGAAATATACTTGGGTACTGCAGCCGCCCTTTTGGTGGAGCGCTGCTGCCATCTAGCGAAATATACTTGGGTATTGCAGCCGGCGCTGTTGGTGGAGCGCTGCTGCCATCTAGCGAAATATATTTGGGTACTGCAGCCGGCCCTGTTGGTGGAGCGCTGCTGCCATCTAGCGAAATATATTTGGGTACTGCAGCCGCCCTTTTGGTGGAGCGCTGCTGCCATCTAGCGAAATATATTTGGGTACTGCAGCCAGCTCTGTTGGTGGAGCTCTGCTGCCATCTAGCGAAATATAATTGGGTACTGCAGCCGGCCTTTTGGTGGAGCGCTGCTGCCATCTAGCGAAATGTAATTGGGTACTGCAGCCGCCCTGTTGGTGGAGCGCTGCTGCCATCTAGCGAAATATACTTGGGTACTGCAGCCGCCCTGTTGGTGGAGCGCTGCTGCCCTCTAGCGAAATATACTTGGGTACTGCAGCCGCCAGGTTGGTGGAGCGCTGCTGCCATCTAGCGAAATATACTTGGGTACTGCAGCCGCCCGGTTGGTGGAGCGCTGCTGCCATCTAGCGAAATATACTTGGGTACTGCAGACGGCCCTGTTGGTGGAGCGCTGCTGCCATCTAGCGAAATATACTTGGGTACTGCAGCCGCCCGGTTGGTGGAGCGCTGCTGCCATCTAGCGAAATATACTTGGGTACTGCAGCCGGCCCTGTTGGTGGAGCGCTGCTGCCATCTAGCGAAATATACTTGGGTACTGCAGCCGCCCTTTTGGTGGAGCGCTGCTGCCATCTAGCGAAATATACTTGGGTACTGCAGCCGGCGCTGTTGGTGGAGCGCTGCTGCCATCTAGCGAAATATATTTGGGTACTGCAGCCGGCGCTGTTGGTGGAGCGCTGCTGCCATCTAGCGAAATATATTTGGGTACTGCAGCCGGCTCTGTTGGTGGAGCGCTGCTGCCATCTAGCGAAATATATTTGGGTACTGCAGCCGGCTCTGTTTGTGGAGCGCTGCTGCCATCTAGCGAAATATACTTGGGTACTTCAGCCGGGTTTAGGGTTAGGGTTAGGGTTAGACTGTTAGGGTTAGGGTTAGACTCTTAGGGTTAGACTCTTAGGGTTAGACTCTTAGGGTTAGGGTTAGACTCTTACGGTTAGGGTTAGGGTTAGGGTTAGGGTTAGACTCTTAGGGTTAGGGTTAGACTCTTAGGGTTAGGGTTAGGGTTAGGGTTAGGGTTAGACTCTTAGGGTTAGGGTTAGACTCTTAGGGTTAGGGTTAGGGTTAGACTCTTAGGGTTAGGGTTAGACTCTTAGGGTTAGGGTTAGGGTTAGGGTTAGGGTTAGACTCTTAGGGTTAGGGTTAGACTCTTAGGGTTAGGGTTGGGGTTAGGGTTAGACTCTTAGGGTTAGGGTTAGACTCTTAGGGTTAGAGTTAGGGTTAGGGTTAGGGTTAGACACTTAGGGTTAGGGTTACGGTGAGGGTTAGACTCTTAGGGTTAGGGTTATATTCAGGGTTAGGGGTAGACTCTTAGGGTTAGGGTTAGGGTTAGGGTTAGACTCTTAGGGTAAGGGTTAGACTTAGGCTCTTAGGGTTAGGGTTAGACTCAGGCTCTTAGGGTTAGGGTTAGACTCAGGCTCTTAGGGTGAGCGTTAGACTCAGGCTCTTAGGGTGAGGGTTAGACTCAGGCTCTTAGGGTTAGGGTTAGACTCAGGCTCTTAGGGTTAGGGTCAGACTCAGTACTATATATTTGGGTACTGCAGCCGCCCTTTTGGTGGAGCGCTGCTGCCATCTAGCGAAATATACTTGGGTACTGCAGCCGGCGCTGTTGGTGGAGCGCTGCTGCCATCTAGCGAAATATATTTGGGTACTGCAGCCGGCGCTGTTGGTGGAGCGCTGCTGCCATCTAGCGAAATATATTTGGGTACTGCAGCCGCCCTTTTGGTGGAGCGCTGCTGCCATCTAGCGAAATATATTTGGATACTGCAGCCGGCTCTGTTGGTGGAGCTCTGCTGCCATCTAGCGAAATATACTTGGGTACTGCAGCCGCCCTTTTGGTGGAGCGCTGCTGCCATCTAGCGAAATGTAATTGGGTACTGCAGCCGCCCGGTTGGTGGAGCGCTGCTGCCATCTAGCGAAATGTAATTGGGTACTGCAGCCGCCCGGTTGGTGGAGCGCTGCTGCCATCTAGCGAAATATACTTGGGTACTGCAGCCGCCCGGTTTGTGGAGCGCTGCTGCCATCTAGCGAAATATATTTGGGTACTGCAGCCGGCGCTGTTAATGGAGCGCTGCTGCCATCTAGCGAAATGTAATTGGGTACTGCAGCCGCCCGGTTGGTGTAGCGCTGCTGCCATCTAGCGAAATATACTTGGGTACTGCAGCCGCCCGGTTGGTGGAGCGCTGCTGCCATCTAGCGAAATATATTTGGGTACTGCAGCCGGCCCGGTTGGTGGAGCGCTGCTGCCATCTAGCGAAATGTAATTGGGTACTGCAGCCGCCCGGTTGGTGGAGCGCTGCTGCCATCTAGCGAAATATACTTGGGTACTGCAGCCGGCCCTGTTGGTGGAGCGCTGCTGCCATCTAGCGAAATATACTTGGGTACTGCAGCCGCCCGGTTGGTGGAGCGCTGCTGCCATCTAGCGAAATATATTTGGGTACTGCAGCCGGCGCTGTTGGTGGAGCGCTGCTGCCATCTAGCGAAATATATTTGGGTACTGCAGCCGGCGCTGTTGGTGGAGCGCTGCTGCCATCTAGCGAAATATATTTGGGTACTGCAGCCGGCTCTGTTGGTGGAGCGCTGCTGCCATCTAGCGAAATATACTTGGGTACTTCAGCCGGGTTTAGGGTTAGGGTTAGGGTTAGACTGTTAGGGTTAGGGTTAGACTCTTAGGGTTAGACTCTTAGGGTTAGACTCTTAGGGTTAGGGTTAGGGTTAGGGTTAGGGTTAGGGTTAGACTCTTAGGGTTAGGGTTAGACTCTTAGGGTTAGGGTTAGGGTTAGGGTTAGACTCTTAGGGTTAGGGTTAGACTCTTAGGGTTAGGGTTAGGGTTAGGGTTAGGGTTAGACTCTTAGGGTTAGGGTTAGACTCTTAGGGTTAGGGTTAGGGTTAGGGTTAGGGTTAGAATCTTAGGGTTAGGGTTATATTCAGGGTTAGGGTTAGACTCTTAGGGTTAGGGTTAGGGTTAGGGTTAGACTCTTAGGGTAAGGGTTAGACTTAGGCTCTTAGGGTTAGGGTTAGACTCAGGCTCTTAGGGTTAGGGTTAGACTCAGGCTCTTAGGGTGAGGGTTAGACTCAGGCTCTTAGGGTGAGGGTTAGACTCAGGCTCTTAGGGTTAGGGTTAGAATCAGGCTCTTAGGGTTAGGGTCAGACTCAGTACTATATATTTGGGTACTGCAGCCGCCCGGTTGGTGGAGCGCTGCTGCCATCTAGCGAAATATACTTGGGTATTGCAGCCGGCGCTGTTGGTGGAGCGCTGCTGCCATCTAGCGAAATATATTTGGGTACTGCAGCCGGCCCTGTTGGTGGAGCGCTGCTGCCATCTAGCGAAATATAATTGGGTACTGCAGCCGCCCTTTTGGTGGAGCGCTGCTGCCATCTAGCGAAATATACTTGGGTACTGCAGCCGCCCGGTTTGTGGAGCGCTGCTGCCATCTAGCGAAATATATTTGGGTACTGCAGCCGCCCGGTTGGTGGAGCGCTGCTGCCATCTAGCGAAATGTAATGGGGTACTGCAGCCGCCCGGTTGGTGTAGCGCTGCTGCCATCTAGCGAAATATACTTGGGTACTGCAGCCGCCCTGTTGGTGGAGCGCTGCTGCCATCTAGCGAAATATATTTGGGTACTGCAGCCGCCCGGTTGGTGGAGCTCTGCTGCCATCTAGCGAAATATACTTGGGTACTGCAGCCGCCCTTTTGGTGGAGCGCTGCTGCCATCTAGCGAAATGTAATTGGGTACTGCAGCCGCCCTTTTGGTGGAGCGCTGCTGCCATCTAGCGAAATATACTTGGGTACTGCAGCCGCCCGGTTGGTGGAGCGCTGCTGCCATCTAGCGAAATATACTTGGGTACTGCAGCCGCCCGGTTGGTGGAGCGCTGCTGCCATCTAGCGAAATATATTTGGGTACTGCAGCCGGCCCTGTTGGTGGAGCGCTGCTGCCATCTAGCGAAATATACTTGGGTACTGCAGCCGCCCTTTTGGTGGAGCGCTGCTGCCATCTAGCGAAATATACTTGGGTACTGCAGCCGCCCGGTTGGTGGAGCGCTGCTGCCATCTAGCGAAATATATTTGGGTACTGCAGCCGGCCCTGTTGGTGGAGCGCTGCTGCCATCTAGCGAAATATACTTGGGTACTGCAGCCGCCCTTTTGGTGGAGCGCTGCTGCCATCTAGCGAAATATACTTGGGTATTGCAGCCGGCGCTGTTGGTGGAGCGCTGCTGCCATCTAGCGAAATATATTTGGGTACTGCAGCCGGCCCTGTTGGTGGAGCGCTGCTGCCATCTAGCGAAATATATTTGGGTACTGCAGCCGCCCTTTTGGTGGAGCGCTGCTGCCATCTAGCGAAATATATTTGGGTACTGCAGCCAGCTCTGTTGGTGGAGCTCTGCTGCCATCTAGCGAAATATAATTGGGTACTGCAGCCGGCCTTTTGGTGGAGCGCTGCTGCCATCTAGCGAAATGTAATTGGGTACTGCAGCCGCCCTGTTGGTGGAGCGCTGCTGCCATCTAGCGAAATATACTTGGGTACTGCAGCCGCCCTGTTGGTGGAGCGCTGCTGCCATCTAGCGAAATATACTTGGGTACTGCAGCCGGCGCTGTTGGTGGAGCGCTGCTGCCATCTAGCGAAATATACTTGGGTACTGCAGCCGCCCTTTTGGTGGAGCGCTGCTGCCATCTAGCGAAATATATTTGGGTACTGCAGCCGGTGCTGTTGGTGGAGCGCTGCTGCCATCTAGCGAAATATACTTGGGTACTGCAGCCGCCCGGTTGGTGGAGCGCTGCTGCCATCTAGCGAAATATACTTGGGTACTGCAGCCGGCCCTGTTGGTGGAGCGCTGCTGCCATCTAGCGAAATATACTTGGGTACTGCAGCCGCCCTTTTGGTGGAGCGCTGCTGCCATCTAGCGAAATATACTTGGGTACTGCAGCCGGCGCTGTTGGTGGAGCGCTGCTGCCATCTAGCGAAATATATTTGGGTACTGCAGCCGGCGCTGTTGGTGGAGCGCTGCTGCCATCTAGCGAAATATATTTGGGTACTGCAGCCGGCTCTGTTGGTGGAGCGCTGCTGCCATCTAGCGAAATATATTTGGGTACTGCAGCCGGCTCTGTTTGTGGAGCGCTGCTGCCATCTAGCGAAATATACTTGGGTACTTCAGCCGGGTTTAGGGTTAGGGTTAGGGTTAGACTGTTAGGGTTAGGGTTAGACTCTTAGGGTTAGACTCTTAGGGTTAGACTCTTAGGGTTAGGGTTAGACTCTTACGGTTAGGGTTAGGGTTAGGGTTAGGGTTAGACTCTTAGGGTTAGGGTTAGACTCTTAGGGTTAGGGTTAGGGTTAGGGTTAGACTCTTAGGGTTAGGGTTAGACTCTTAGGGTTAGGGTTAGGGTTAGGGTTAGGGTTAGACTCTTAGGGTTAGGGTTAGACTCTTAGGGTTAGGGTTAGGGTTAGACTCTTAGGGTTAGGGTTAGACTCTTAGGGTTAGGGTTGGGGTTAGGGTTAGACTCTTAGGGTTAGGGTTAGACTCTTAGGGTTAGAGTTAGGGTTAGGGTTAGGGTTAGACACTTAGGGTTAGGGTTACGGTGAGGGTTAGACTCTTAGGGTTAGGGTTATATTCAGGGTTAGGGTTAGACTCTTAGGGTTAGGGTTAGGGTTAGGGTTAGACTCTTAGGGTAAGGGTTAGACTTAGGCTCTTAGGGTTAGGGTTAGACTCAGGCTCTTAGGGTTAGGGTTAGACTCAGGCTCTTAGGGTGAGGGTTAGACTCAGGCTCTTAGGGTGAGGGTTAGACTCAGGCTCTTAGGGTTAGGGTTAGACTCAGGCTCTTAGGGTTAGGGTCAGACTCAGTACTATATATTTGGGTACTGCAGCCGCCCTTTTGGTGGAGCGCTGCTGCCATCTAGCGAAATATACTTGGGTACTGCAGCCGGCGCTGTTGGTGGAGCGCTGCTGCCATCTAGCGAAATATATTTGGGTACTGCAGCCGGCGCTGTTGGTGGAGCGCTGCTGCCATCTAGCGAAATATATTTGGATACTGCAGCCGGCTCTGTTGGTGGAGCTCTGCTGCCATCTAGCGAAATATACTTGGGTACTGCAGCCGCCCTTTTGGTGGAGCGCTGCTGCCATCTAGCGAAATGTAATTGGGTACTGCAGCCGCCCGGTTGGTGGAGCGCTGCTGCCATCTAGCGAAATGTAATTGGGTACTGCAGCCGCCCGGTTGGTGGAGCGCTGCTGCCATCTAGCGAAATATACTTGGGTACTGCAGCCGCCCGGTTTGTGGAGCGCTGCTGCCATCTAGCGAAATATATTTGGGTACTGCAGCCGGCGCTGTTAATGGAGCGCTGCTGCCATCTAGCGAAATGTAATTGGGTACTGCAGCCGCCCGGTTGGTGTAGCGCTGCTGCCATCTAGCGAAATATACTTGGGTACTGCAGCCGGCTCTGTTGGTGGAGCGCTGCTGCCATCTAGCGAAATATATTTGGGTACTGCAGCCGGCCCTGTTGGTGGAGCGCTGCTGCCATCTAGCGAAATATACTTGGGTACTGCAGCCGCCCGGTTGGTGGAGCGCTGCTGCCATCTAGCGAAATATACTTGGGTACTGCAGCCGGCCCTGTTGGTGGAGCGCTGCTGCCATCTAGCGAAATATACTTGGGTACTGCAGCCGCCCGGTTGGTGGAGCGCTGCTGCCATCTAGCGAAATATACTTGGGTACTGCAGCCGGCCCTGTTGGTGGAGCGCTGCTGCCATCTAGCGAAATATACTTGGGTACTGCAGCCGCCCGGTTGGTGGAGCGCTGCTGCCATCTAGCGAAATATATTTGGGTACTGCAGCCGGCGCTGTTGGTGGAGCGCTGCTGCCATCTAGCGAAATATATTTGGGTACTGCAGCCGCCCGGTTGGTGGAGCGCTGCTGCCATCTAGCGAAATATATTTGGGTACTGCAGCCGGCGCTGTTGGTGGAGCGCTGCTGCCATCTAGCGAAATATATTTGGGTACTGCAGCCGGCGCTGTTGGTGGAGCGCTGCTGCCATCTAGCGAAATATATTTGGGTACTGCAGCCGGCTCTGTTGGTGGAGCGCTGCTGCCATCTAGCGAAATATACTTGGGTACTTCAGCCGGGTTTAGGGTTAGGGTTAGGGTTAGACTGTTAGGGTTAGGGTTAGACTCTTAGGGTTAGACTCTTAGGGTTAGGGTTAGGGTTAGGGTTAGGGTTAGGGTTAGACTCTTAGGGTTAGGGTTAGACTCTTAGGGTTAGGGTTAGGGTTAGGGTTAGACTCTTAGGGTTAGGCTTAGACTCTTAGGGTTAGGGTTAGGGTTAGGGTTAGGCTTAGACTCTTAGGGTTAGGGTTAGACTCTTAGGGTTAGGGTTAGGGTTAGGGTTAGGGTTAGACTCTTAGGGTTAGGGTTAGACTCTTAGGGTTAGGGTTAGGGTTAGGGTTAGACTCTTAGGGTTAGGGTTAGGGTTAGGGTTAGACTCTTAGGGTTAGGGTTACGGTTAGACTCTTAGGGTTAGAGTTAGGGTTAGGGTTAGACTCTTAAGGTTAGGGTTAGACTCTTAGGGTTAGGGTTGGGGTTAGGGTTAGACTCTTAGGGTTAGGGTTAGACTCTTAGGGTTAAGGTTAGGGTTAGGGTTAGACACTTAGGGTTAGGGTTAGGGTGAGGGTTAGACTCTTAGGGTTAGGGTTATATTCAGATTAGGGTTAGACTCTTAGGGTTAGGGTTAGGGTTAGGGTTAGACTCTTAGGGTAAGGGTTAGACTTAGGCTCTTAGGGTTAGGGTTAGACTCAGGCTCTTAGGGTTAGGGTTAGACTCAGGCTCTTAGGGTGAGGGTTAGACTCAGGCTCTTAGGGTTAGGGTTAGACTCAGGCTCTTCGGGTTAGGGTTAGACTCAGGCTCTTAGGGTGAGGGTTAGACTCAGGCTCTTAGGGTTAGGGTTAGACTCAGGCTCTTAGGGTTAGGGTCAGACTCAGTACTATATATTTGGGTACTGCAGCCGCCCTTTTGGTGGAGCGCTGCTGCCATCTAGCGAAATATACTTGGGTATTGCAGCCGGTGCTGTTGGTGGAGCGCTGCTGCCATCTAGCGAAATATATTTGGGTACTGCAGCCGGCCCTGTTGGTGGAGCGCTGCTGCCATCTAGCGAAATATACTTGGGTACTGCAGCCGGCTCTGTTGGTGGAGCGCTGCTGCCATCTAGCGAAATATACTTGGGTACTGCAGCCGGGTTTAGGGTTAGGGTTAGGGTTAGACTGTTAGGGTTAGGGTTAGGGTTAGGGTTAGACTCTTAGGGTTAGACTCTTAGGGTTAGGGTTAGACTCACTACTATATATTTGGGTAGTGCAGCCACCCTTTTTGTGGAGCGCTGCTGCCATCTAGCGAAATATACTTGAGTACTGCAGCCGGCGCTGTTGGTGGAGCGCTGCTGCCATCTAGCGAAATATACTTTGGTACTGCAGCCGCCCGGTTGGTTGAGCACTGCCGCCGTCTAGCGAAATATACTTGGGTACTGCAGCCGCCCTTTTGGTGGAGCGCTGCTGCCATCTAGCGAAATATACTTGGGTACTGCAGCCGGCCCTGTTGGTGGAGCGCTGCTGCCATCTAGCGAAATATACTTGGGTACTGCAGCCGCCCGGTTGGTGGAGCGCTGCTGCCATCTAGCGAAATATACTTGGGTACTGCAGCCGGCCCTGTTGGTGGAGCGCTGCTGCCATCTAGCGAAATATACTTGGGTACTGCAGCCGCCCGGTTGGTGGAGCGCTGCTGCCATCTAGCGAAATATATTTGGGTACTGCAGCCGGCCCTGTTGGTGGAGCGCTGCTGCCATCTAGCGAAATATACTTGGGTACTGCAGCCGCCAGGTTGGTGGAGCGCTGCTGCCATCTAGCGAAATATACTTGGGTACTGCAGCCGGCGCTGTTGGTGGAGCGCTGCTGCCATCTAGCGAAATATATTTGGGTACTGCAGCCGGCGCTGTTGGTGGAGCGCTGCTGCCATCTAGCGAAATATATTTGGGTACTGCAGCCGGCTCTGTTGGTGGAGCGCTGCTGCCATCTAGCGAAATATATTTGGGTACTGCAGCCGGCTCTGTTTGTGGAGCGCTGCTGCCATCTAGCGAAATATACTTGGGTACTTCAGCCGGGTTTAGGGTTAGGGTTAGGGTTAGACTGTTAGGGTTAGGGTTAGACTCTTAGGGTTAGACTCTTAGGGTTAGACTCTTAGGGTTAGGGTTAGACTCTTACGGTTAGGGTTAGGGTTAGGGTTAGGGTTAGACTCTTAGGGTTAGGGTTAGACTCTTAGGGTTAGGGTTAGGGTTAGGGTTAGGGTTAGACTCTTAGGGTTAGGGTTAGACTCTTAGGGTTAGGGTTAGGGTTAGGGTTAGGGTTAGACTCTTAGGGTTAGGGTTAGACTCTTAGGGTTAGGGTTAGGGTTAGGGTTAGGGTTAGACTCTTAGGGTTAGGGTTAGACTCTTAGGGTTAGGGTTAGGGTTAGGGTTAGACTCTTAGGGTTAGGGTTAGGGTTAGACTCTTAGGGTTAGGGTTAGGGTTAGGCTCTTAGGGTTAGGGTTAGACTCAGGCTCTTAGGGTGAGGGTTAGACTCAGGCTCTTAGGGTTAGGGTTAGACTCAGGCTCTTAGGGTGAGGGTTAGACTCAGGCTCTTAGGGTGAGGGTTGGACTCAGGCTCTTAGGGTTAGGGTTAGACTCAGGCTCTTAGGGTGAGGGTTAGACTCAGGCTCTTAGGGTTAGGGTTAGAATCAGGCTCTTAGGGTTAGGGTCAGACTCAGTACTATATATTTGGGTACTGCAGCCGCCCTTTTGGTGGAGCGCTGCTGCCATCTAGCGAAATATACTTGGGTATTGCAGCCGGCGCTCTTGGTGGAGCGCTGCTGCCATCTAGCGAAATATATTTGGGTACTGCAGCCGGCCCTGTTGGTGGAGCGCTGCTGCCATCTAGCGAAATGTAATTGGGTACTGCAGCCGCCCTTTTGGTGGAGCGCTGCTGCCATCTAGCGAAATATACTTGGGTACTGCAGCCGGCTCTGTTGGTGGAGCGCTGCTGCCATCTAGCGAAATATACTTGGGTACTGCAGCCGGCTCTGTTGGTGGAGCGCTGCTGCCATCTAGCGAAATGTAATTGGGTACTGCAGCCGCCCGGTTGGTGGAGCGCTGCTGCCATCTAGCGAAATATATTTGGGTACTGCAGCCGGCCCTGTTGGTGGAGCTCTGCTGCCATCTAGCGAAATATACTTGTGTACTGCAGCCGCCCGGTTGGTGGAGCGCTGCTGCCATCTAGCGAAATGTAATTGGGTACTGCAGCCGCCCGGTTGGTGGAGCGCTGCTGCCATCTAGCGAAATATACTTGGGTACTGCAGCCGGCCCTGTTGGTGGAGCGCTGCTGCCATCTAGCGAAATATACTTGGGTACTGCAGCCGCCCTTTTGGTGGAGCGCTGCTGCCATCTAGCGAAATATATTTGGATACTGCAGCCGGCTCTGTTGGTGGAGCTCTGCTGCCATCTAGCGAAATATACTTGGGTACTGCAGCCGCCCTTTTGGTGGAGCGCTGCTGCCATCTAGCGAAATGTAATTGGGTACTGCAGCCGCCCGGTTGGTGGAGCGCTGCTGCCATCTAGCGAAATGTAATTGGGTACTGCAGCCGCCCGGTTGGTGGAGCGCTGCTGCCATCTAGCGAAATATACTTGGGTACTGCAGCCGCCCGGTT
The DNA here is from genome assembly GCF_963210335.1 of Falco punctatus. Classification (NCBI taxonomy): domain Eukaryota; kingdom Metazoa; phylum Chordata; class Aves; order Falconiformes; family Falconidae; genus Falco; species Falco punctatus. The sequence goes on from NW_027660079.1 coordinate 1,583,475, forward strand.
TGTGGAGCGCTGCTGCCATCTAGCGAAATATATTTGGGTACTGCAGCCGGCGCTGTTAATGGAGCGCTGCTGCCATCTAGCGAAATGTAATTGGGTACTGCAGCCGCCCGGTTGGTGTAGCGCTGCTGCCATCTAGCGAAATATACTTGGGTACTGCAGCCGCCCGGTTGGTGGAGCGCTGCTGCCATCTAGCGAAATATATTTGGGTACTGCAGCCGGCCCGGTTGGTGGAGCGCTGCTGCCATCTAGCGAAATGTAATTGGGTACTGCAGCCGCCCGGTTGGTGGAGCGCTGCTGCCATCTAGCGAAATATACTTGGGTACTGCAGCCGGCCCTGTTGGTGGAGCGCTGCTGCCATCTAGCGAAATATACTTGGGTACTGCAGCCGCCCGGTTGGTGGAGCGCTGCTGCCATCTAGCGAAATATATTTGGGTACTGCAGCCGGCGCTGTTGGTGGAGCGCTGCTGCCATCTAGCGAAATATATTTGGGTACTGCAGCCGGCGCTGTTGGTGGAGCGCTGCTGCCATCTAGCGAAATATATTTGGGTACTGCAGCCGGCTCTGTTGGTGGAGCGCTGCTGCCATCTAGCGAAATATACTTGGGTACTTCAGCCGGGTTTAGGGTTAGGGTTAGGGTTAGACTGTTAGGGTTAGGGTTAGACTCTTAGGGTTAGACTCTTAGGGTTAGACTCTTAGGGTTAGGGTTAGGGTTAGGGTTAGGGTTAGGGTTAGACTCTTAGGGTTAGGGTTAGACTCTTAGGGTTAGGGTTAGGGTTAGGGTTAGACTCTTAGGGTTAGGGTTAGACTCTTAGGGTTAGGGTTAGGGTTAGGGTTAGGGTTAGACTCTTAGGGTTAGGGTTAGACTCTTAGGGTTAGGGTTAGGGTTAGGGTTAGGGTTAGAATCTTAGGGTTAGGGTTATATTCAGGGTTAGGGTTAGACTCTTAGGGTTAGGGTTAGGGTTAGGGTTAGACTCTTAGGGTAAGGGTTAGACTTAGGCTCTTAGGGTTAGGGTTAGACTCAGGCTCTTAGGGTTAGGGTTAGACTCAGGCTCTTAGGGTGAGGGTTAGACTCAGGCTCTTAGGGTGAGGGTTAGACTCAGGCTCTTAGGGTTAGGGTTAGAATCAGGCTCTTAGGGTTAGGGTCAGACTCAGTACTATATATTTGGGTACTGCAGCCGCCCGGTTGGTGGAGCGCTGCTGCCATCTAGCGAAATATACTTGGGTATTGCAGCCGGCGCTGTTGGTGGAGCGCTGCTGCCATCTAGCGAAATATATTTGGGTACTGCAGCCGGCCCTGTTGGTGGAGCGCTGCTGCCATCTAGCGAAATATAATTGGGTACTGCAGCCGCCCTTTTGGTGGAGCGCTGCTGCCATCTAGCGAAATATACTTGGGTACTGCAGCCGCCCGGTTTGTGGAGCGCTGCTGCCATCTAGCGAAATATATTTGGGTACTGCAGCCGCCCGGTTGGTGGAGCGCTGCTGCCATCTAGCGAAATGTAATGGGGTACTGCAGCCGCCCGGTTGGTGTAGCGCTGCTGCCATCTAGCGAAATATACTTGGGTACTGCAGCCGCCCTGTTGGTGGAGCGCTGCTGCCATCTAGCGAAATATATTTGGGTACTGCAGCCGCCCGGTTGGTGGAGCTCTGCTGCCATCTAGCGAAATATACTTGGGTACTGCAGCCGCCCTTTTGGTGGAGCGCTGCTGCCATCTAGCGAAATGTAATTGGGTACTGCAGCCGCCCTTTTGGTGGAGCGCTGCTGCCATCTAGCGAAATATACTTGGGTACTGCAGCCGGCGCTGTTGGTGGAGCGCTGCTGCCATCTAGCGAAATATACTTGGGTACTGCAGCCGCCCGGTTGGTGGAGCGCTGCTGCCATCTAGCGAAATATATTTGGGTACTGCAGCCGGCCCTGTTGGTGGAGCGCTGCTGCCATCTAGCGAAATATACTTGGGTACTGCAGCCGCCCTTTTGGTGGAGCGCTGCTGCCATCTAGCGAAATATACTTGGGTACTGCAGCCGCCCGGTTGGTGGAGCGCTGCTGCCATCTAGCGAAATATATTTGGGTACTGCAGCCGGCCCTGTTGGTGGAGCGCTGCTGCCATCTAGCGAAATATACTTGGGTACTGCAGCCGCCCTTTTGGTGGAGCGCTGCTGCCATCTAGCGAAATATACTTGGGTATTGCAGCCGGCGCTGTTGGTGGAGCGCTGCTGCCATCTAGCGAAATATATTTGGGTACTGCAGCCGGCCCTGTTGGTGGAGCGCTGCTGCCATCTAGCGAAATATATTTGGGTACTGCAGCCGCCCTTTTGGTGGAGCGCTGCTGCCATCTAGCGAAATATATTTGGGTACTGCAGCCAGCTCTGTTGGTGGAGCTCTGCTGCCATCTAGCGAAATATAATTGGGTACTGCAGCCGGCCTTTTGGTGGAGCGCTGCTGCCATCTAGCGAAATGTAATTGGGTACTGCAGCCGCCCTGTTGGTGGAGCGCTGCTGCCATCTAGCGAAATATACTTGGGTACTGCAGCCGCCCTGTTGGTGGAGCGCTGCTGCCATCTAGCGAAATATACTTGGGTACTGCAGCCGGCGCTGTTGGTGGAGCGCTGCTGCCATCTAGCGAAATATACTTGGGTACTGCAGCCGCCCTTTTGGTGGAGCGCTGCTGCCATCTAGCGAAATATATTTGGGTACTGCAGCCGGTGCTGTTGGTGGAGCGCTGCTGCCATCTAGCGAAATATACTTGGGTACTGCAGCCGCCCGGTTGGTGGAGCGCTGCTGCCATCTAGCGAAATATACTTGGGTACTGCAGCCGGCCCTGTTGGTGGAGCGCTGCTGCCATCTAGCGAAATATACTTGGGTACTGCAGCCGCCCTTTTGGTGGAGCGCTGCTGCCATCTAGCGAAATATACTTGGGTACTGCAGCCGGCGCTGTTGGTGGAGCGCTGCTGCCATCTAGCGAAATATATTTGGGTACTGCAGCCGGCGCTGTTGGTGGAGCGCTGCTGCCATCTAGCGAAATATATTTGGGTACTGCAGCCGGCTCTGTTGGTGGAGCGCTGCTGCCATCTAGCGAAATATATTTGGGTACTGCAGCCGGCTCTGTTTGTGGAGCGCTGCTGCCATCTAGCGAAATATACTTGGGTACTTCAGCCGGGTTTAGGGTTAGGGTTAGGGTTAGACTGTTAGGGTTAGGGTTAGACTCTTAGGGTTAGACTCTTAGGGTTAGACTCTTAGGGTTAGGGTTAGACTCTTACGGTTAGGGTTAGGGTTAGGGTTAGGGTTAGACTCTTAGGGTTAGGGTTAGACTCTTAGGGTTAGGGTTAGGGTTAGGGTTAGACTCTTAGGGTTAGGGTTAGACTCTTAGGGTTAGGGTTAGGGTTAGGGTTAGGGTTAGACTCTTAGGGTTAGGGTTAGACTCTTAGGGTTAGGGTTAGGGTTAGACTCTTAGGGTTAGGGTTAGACTCTTAGGGTTAGGGTTGGGGTTAGGGTTAGACTCTTAGGGTTAGGGTTAGACTCTTAGGGTTAGAGTTAGGGTTAGGGTTAGGGTTAGACACTTAGGGTTAGGGTTACGGTGAGGGTTAGACTCTTAGGGTTAGGGTTATATTCAGGGTTAGGGTTAGACTCTTAGGGTTAGGGTTAGGGTTAGGGTTAGACTCTTAGGGTAAGGGTTAGACTTAGGCTCTTAGGGTTAGGGTTAGACTCAGGCTCTTAGGGTTAGGGTTAGACTCAGGCTCTTAGGGTGAGGGTTAGACTCAGGCTCTTAGGGTGAGGGTTAGACTCAGGCTCTTAGGGTTAGGGTTAGACTCAGGCTCTTAGGGTTAGGGTCAGACTCAGTACTATATATTTGGGTACTGCAGCCGCCCTTTTGGTGGAGCGCTGCTGCCATCTAGCGAAATATACTTGGGTACTGCAGCCGGCGCTGTTGGTGGAGCGCTGCTGCCATCTAGCGAAATATATTTGGGTACTGCAGCCGGCGCTGTTGGTGGAGCGCTGCTGCCATCTAGCGAAATATATTTGGATACTGCAGCCGGCTCTGTTGGTGGAGCTCTGCTGCCATCTAGCGAAATATACTTGGGTACTGCAGCCGCCCTTTTGGTGGAGCGCTGCTGCCATCTAGCGAAATGTAATTGGGTACTGCAGCCGCCCGGTTGGTGGAGCGCTGCTGCCATCTAGCGAAATGTAATTGGGTACTGCAGCCGCCCGGTTGGTGGAGCGCTGCTGCCATCTAGCGAAATATACTTGGGTACTGCAGCCGCCCGGTTTGTGGAGCGCTGCTGCCATCTAGCGAAATATATTTGGGTACTGCAGCCGGCGCTGTTAATGGAGCGCTGCTGCCATCTAGCGAAATGTAATTGGGTACTGCAGCCGCCCGGTTGGTGTAGCGCTGCTGCCATCTAGCGAAATATACTTGGGTACTGCAGCCGGCTCTGTTGGTGGAGCGCTGCTGCCATCTAGCGAAATATATTTGGGTACTGCAGCCGGCCCTGTTGGTGGAGCGCTGCTGCCATCTAGCGAAATATACTTGGGTACTGCAGCCGCCCGGTTGGTGGAGCGCTGCTGCCATCTAGCGAAATATACTTGGGTACTGCAGCCGGCCCTGTTGGTGGAGCGCTGCTGCCATCTAGCGAAATATACTTGGGTACTGCAGCCGCCCGGTTGGTGGAGCGCTGCTGCCATCTAGCGAAATATACTTGGGTACTGCAGCCGGCCCTGTTGGTGGAGCGCTGCTGCCATCTAGCGAAATATACTTGGGTACTGCAGCCGCCCGGTTGGTGGAGCGCTGCTGCCATCTAGCGAAATATATTTGGGTACTGCAGCCGGCGCTGTTGGTGGAGCGCTGCTGCCATCTAGCGAAATATATTTGGGTACTGCAGCCGCCCGGTTGGTGGAGCGCTGCTGCCATCTAGCGAAATATATTTGGGTACTGCAGCCGGCGCTGTTGGTGGAGCGCTGCTGCCATCTAGCGAAATATATTTGGGTACTGCAGCCGGCGCTGTTGGTGGAGCGCTGCTGCCATCTAGCGAAATATATTTGGGTACTGCAGCCGGCTCTGTTGGTGGAGCGCTGCTGCCATCTAGCGAAATATACTTGGGTACTTCAGCCGGGTTTAGGGTTAGGGTTAGGGTTAGACTGTTAGGGTTAGGGTTAGACTCTTAGGGTTAGACTCTTAGGGTTAGGGTTAGGGTTAGGGTTAGGGTTAGGGTTAGACTCTTAGGGTTAGGGTTAGACTCTTAGGGTTAGGGTTAGGGTTAGGGTTAGACTCTTAGGGTTAGGCTTAGACTCTTAGGGTTAGGGTTAGGGTTAGGGTTAGGCTTAGACTCTTAGGGTTAGGGTTAGACTCTTAGGGTTAGGGTTAGGGTTAGGGTTAGGGTTAGACTCTTAGGGTTAGGGTTAGACTCTTAGGGTTAGGGTTAGGGTTAGGGTTAGACTCTTAGGGTTAGGGTTAGGGTTAGGGTTAGGGTTAGACTCTTAGGGTTAGGGTTACGGTTAGACTCTTAGGGTTAGAGTTAGGGTTAGGGTTAGACTCTTAAGGTTAGGGTTAGACTCTTAGGGTTAGGGTTGGGGTTAGGGTTAGACTCTTAGGGTTAGGGTTAGACTCTTAGGGTTAAGGTTAGGGTTAGGGTTAGACACTTAGGGTTAGGGTTAGGGTGAGGGTTAGACTCTTAGGGTTAGGGTTATATTCAGATTAGGGTTAGACTCTTAGGGTTAGGGTTAGGGTTAGGGTTAGACTCTTAGGGTAAGGGTTAGACTTAGGCTCTTAGGGTTAGGGTTAGACTCAGGCTCTTAGGGTTAGGGTTAGACTCAGGCTCTTAGGGTGAGGGTTAGACTCAGGCTCTTAGGGTTAGGGTTAGACTCAGGCTCTTCGGGTTAGGGTTAGACTCAGGCTCTTAGGGTGAGGGTTAGACTCAGGCTCTTAGGGTTAGGGTTAGACTCAGGCTCTTAGGGTTAGGGTCAGACTCAGTACTATATATTTGGGTACTGCAGCCGCCCTTTTGGTGGAGCGCTGCTGCCATCTAGCGAAATATACTTGGGTATTGCAGCCGGTGCTGTTGGTGGAGCGCTGCTGCCATCTAGCGAAATATATTTGGGTACTGCAGCCGGCCCTGTTGGTGGAGCGCTGCTGCCATCTAGCGAAATATACTTGGGTACTGCAGCCGGCTCTGTTGGTGGAGCGCTGCTGCCATCTAGCGAAATATACTTGGGTACTGCAGCCGGGTTTAGGGTTAGGGTTAGGGTTAGACTGTTAGGGTTAGGGTTAGGGTTAGGGTTAGACTCTTAGGGTTAGACTCTTAGGGTTAGGGTTAGACTCACTACTATATATTTGGGTAGTGCAGCCACCCTTTTTGTGGAGCGCTGCTGCCATCTAGCGAAATATACTTGAGTACTGCAGCCGGCGCTGTTGGTGGAGCGCTGCTGCCATCTAGCGAAATATACTTTGGTACTGCAGCCGCCCGGTTGGTTGAGCACTGCCGCCGTCTAGCGAAATATACTTGGGTACTGCAGCCGCCCTTTTGGTGGAGCGCTGCTGCCATCTAGCGAAATATACTTGGGTACTGCAGCCGGCCCTGTTGGTGGAGCGCTGCTGCCATCTAGCGAAATATACTTGGGTACTGCAGCCGCCCGGTTGGTGGAGCGCTGCTGCCATCTAGCGAAATATACTTGGGTACTGCAGCCGGCCCTGTTGGTGGAGCGCTGCTGCCATCTAGCGAAATATACTTGGGTACTGCAGCCGCCCGGTTGGTGGAGCGCTGCTGCCATCTAGCGAAATATATTTGGGTACTGCAGCCGGCCCTGTTGGTGGAGCGCTGCTGCCATCTAGCGAAATATACTTGGGTACTGCAGCCGCCAGGTTGGTGGAGCGCTGCTGCCATCTAGCGAAATATACTTGGGTACTGCAGCCGGCGCTGTTGGTGGAGCGCTGCTGCCATCTAGCGAAATATATTTGGGTACTGCAGCCGGCGCTGTTGGTGGAGCGCTGCTGCCATCTAGCGAAATATATTTGGGTACTGCAGCCGGCTCTGTTGGTGGAGCGCTGCTGCCATCTAGCGAAATATATTTGGGTACTGCAGCCGGCTCTGTTTGTGGAGCGCTGCTGCCATCTAGCGAAATATACTTGGGTACTTCAGCCGGGTTTAGGGTTAGGGTTAGGGTTAGACTGTTAGGGTTAGGGTTAGACTCTTAGGGTTAGACTCTTAGGGTTAGACTCTTAGGGTTAGGGTTAGACTCTTACGGTTAGGGTTAGGGTTAGGGTTAGGGTTAGACTCTTAGGGTTAGGGTTAGACTCTTAGGGTTAGGGTTAGGGTTAGGGTTAGGGTTAGACTCTTAGGGTTAGGGTTAGACTCTTAGGGTTAGGGTTAGGGTTAGGGTTAGGGTTAGACTCTTAGGGTTAGGGTTAGACTCTTAGGGTTAGGGTTAGGGTTAGGGTTAGGGTTAGACTCTTAGGGTTAGGGTTAGACTCTTAGGGTTAGGGTTAGGGTTAGGGTTAGACTCTTAGGGTTAGGGTTATATTCAGGGTTAGGGTTAGACTCTTAGGGTTAGGGTTAGGGTTAGGGTTAGACTCTTAGGGTTAGGGTTAGGGTTAGGCTCTTAGGGTTAGGGTTAGACTCAGGCTCTTAGGGTGAGGGTTAGACTCAGGCTCTTAGGGTTAGGGTTAGACTCAGGCTCTTAGGGTGAGGGTTAGACTCAGGCTCTTAGGGTGAGGGTTGGACTCAGGCTCTTAGGGTTAGGGTTAGACTCAGGCTCTTAGGGTGAGGGTTAGACTCAGGCTCTTAGGGTTAGGGTTAGAATCAGGCTCTTAGGGTTAGGGTCAGACTCAGTACTATATATTTGGGTACTGCAGCCGCCCTTTTGGTGGAGCGCTGCTGCCATCTAGCGAAATATACTTGGGTATTGCAGCCGGCGCTCTTGGTGGAGCGCTGCTGCCATCTAGCGAAATATATTTGGGTACTGCAGCCGGCCCTGTTGGTGGAGCGCTGCTGCCATCTAGCGAAATGTAATTGGGTACTGCAGCCGCCCTTTTGGTGGAGCGCTGCTGCCATCTAGCGAAATATATTTGGGTACTGCAGCCGGCCCTGTTGGTGGAGCGCTGCTGCCATCTAGCGAAATATACTTGGGTACTGCAGCCGGCTCTGTTGGTGGAGCGCTGCTGCCATCTAGCGAAATGTAATTGGGTACTGCAGCCGCCCGGTTGGTGGAGCGCTGCTGCCATCTAGCGAAATATATTTGGGTACTGCAGCCGGCCCTGTTGGTGGAGCTCTGCTGCCATCTAGCGAAATATACTTGTGTACTGCAGCCGCCCGGTTGGTGGAGCGCTGCTGCCATCTAGCGAAATGTAATTGGGTACTGCAGCCGCCCGGTTGGTGGAGCGCTGCTGCCATCTAGCGAAATATACTTGGGTACTGCAGCCGGCCCTGTTGGTGGAGCGCTGCTGCCATCTAGCGAAATATACTTGGGTACTGCAGCCGCCCGGTTTGTGGAGCGCTGCTGCCATCTAGCGAAATATATTTGGGTACTGCAGCCGGCCCTGTTGGTGGAGCGCTGCTGCCATCTAGCGAAATGTAATTGGGTACTGCAGCCGCCCGGTTGGTGTAGCGCTGCTGCCATCTAGCGAAATATACTTGGGTACTGCAGCCGCCCGGTTGGTGGAGCGCTGCTGCCATCTAGCGAAATGTAATGGGGTACTGCAGCCGCCCGGTTGGTGTAGCGCTGCTGCCATCTAGCGAAATATACTTGGGTACTGCAGCCGCCCGGTTGGTGGAGCGCTGCTGCCATCTAGCGAAATATACTTGGGTACTGCAGCCGGCCCTGTTGGTGGAGCGCTGCTGCCATCTAGCGAAATATATTTGGGTACTGCAGCCGGCGCTGTTGGTGGAGCGCTGCTGCCATCTAGCGAAATATATTTGGGTACTGCAGCCGGCCCTGTTGGTGGAGCTCTGCTGCCATCTAGCGAAATATACTTGGGTACTGCAGCCGCCCGGTTGGTGGAGCGCTGCTGCCATCTAGCGAAATATACTTGGGTACTGCAGCCGGCGCTGTTGGTGGAGCGCTGCTGCCATCTAGCGAAATATATTTGGGTACTGCAGCCGGCGCTGTTGGTGGAGCGCTGCTGCCATCTAGCGAAATATATTTGGGTACTGCAGCCGGCTCTGTTGGTGGAGCGCTGCTGCCATCTAGGGAAATATATTTGGGTACTGCAGCCGGCGCTGTTGGTGGAGCGCTGCTGCCATCTAGCGAAATATACTTGGGTACTTCAGCCGGGTTTAGGGTTAGGGTTAGGGTTAGACTGTTAGGGTTAGGGTTAGACTCTTAGGGTTAGACTCTTAGGGTTAGACTCTTAGGGTTAGGGTTAGACTCTTACGGTTAGGGTTAGGGTTAGGGTTAGGGTTAGACTCTTAGGGTTAGGGTTAGACTCTTAGGGTTAGGGTTAGGGTTAGGGTTAGGGTTAGACTCTTAGGGTTAGGGTTAGACTCTTAGGGTTAGGGTTAGGGTTAGGGTTAGGGTTAGACTCTTAGGGTTAGGGTTAGACTCTTAGGGTTAGGGTTAGGGTTAGGGTTAGACTCTTAGGGTTAGGGTTAGACTCTTAGGGTTAGGGTTGGGGTTAGGGTTAGACTCTTAGGGTTAGGGTTAGACTCTTAGGGTTAGAGTTAGGGTTAGGGTTAGGGTTAGACACTTAGGGTTAGGGTTAGACTCTTAGGGTTAGGGTTAAGGTTAGGGTTAGGGTTAGACTCTTAGGGTTAGGGTTAGACTCTTAGTGTTAGGGTTAGACTCTTAGGGTTAGGGTTAGGGTTAGGGTTAGACTCTTAGGGTTAGGGTTAGGGTTAGGGTTAGGGTTACACTCTTAGGCTTAGGGTTAGGGTTAGACTCTTAGGGTTAGGGTTAGACTTAGGCTCTTAGGGTTAGGGTTAGACTCAGGCTCTTAGGGTTAGGGTTAGACTCAGGCTCTTACGGTTAGGGTTAGACTCAGGCTCTTAGGGTTAGGGTTAGACACAGGCTCTTAGGGTTAGGGTCAGATTTAGTACTATATATTTGTGTACTGCAGCCGCCCTTTTGGTGGAACGCTGCTGCCATCTAGCGAAATATACTTGGGTACTGCAGCCGCCCGGTTGGTGGAGCGCTGCTGCCATCTAGCGAAATATACTTGGGTACTGCAGCCGGCCCTGTTGGTGGAGCGCTGCTGCCATCTAGCGAAATATACTTGGGTACTGCAGCCGCCCGGTTGGTGGAGCTCTGCTGCCATCTAGCGAAATATACTTGGGTACTGCAGCCGCCCGGTTGGTGGAGCGCTGCTGCCATCTAGCGAAATATACTTGGGTACTGCAGCCGGCCCTGTTGGTGGAGCGCTGCTGCCATCTAGCGAAATATATTTGGGTACTGCAGCCGGCGCTGTTGGTGGAGCGCTGCTGCCATCTAGCGAAATATATTTGGGTACTGCAGCCGGCTCTGTTGGTGGAGCGCTGCTGCCATCTAGCGAAATATATTTGGGTACTGCAGCCGGCTCTGTTTGTGGAGCGCTGCTGCCATCTAGCGAAATATACTTGGGTACTTCAGCCGGGTTTAGGGTTAGGGTTAGGGTTAGACTCTTAGGGTTAGGGTTAGGGTTAGGGTTAGGGTTAGACTCTTAGGGTTAGGGTTACGGTTAGACTCTTAGGGTTAGAGTTAGGGTTAGGGTTAGACTCTTAAGGTTAGGGTTAGACTCTTAGGGTTAGGGTTGGGGTTAGGGTTAGACTCTTAGGGTTAGGGTTAGACTCTTAGGGTTAAGGTTAGGGTTAGGGTTAGACACTTAGGGTTAGGGTTAGGGTGAGGGTTAGACTCTTAGGGTTAGGGTTATATTCAGATTAGGGTTAGACTCTTAGGGTTAGGGTTAGGGTTAGGGTTAGACTCTTAGGGTAAGGGTTAGACTCAGGCTCTTAGGGTTAGGGTTAGACTCAGGCTCTTAGGGTGAGGGTTAGACTCAGGCTCTTAGGGTGAGGGTTAGACTCAGGCTCTTAGGGTTAGGGTTAGACTCAGGCTCTTAGGTTTAGGGTTAGAATCAGGCTCTTAGGGTGAGGGTTAGACTCAGGCTCTTAGGGTTAGGGTTAGAATCAGGCTCTTAGGGTTAGGGTCAGACTCAGTACTATATATTTGGGTACTGCAGCCGCCCTTTTGATGGAGCGCTGCTGCCATCTAGCGAAATATACTTGGGTATTGCAGCCGGTGCTGTTGGTGGAGCGCTGCTGCCATCTAGCGAAATATATTTGGGTACTGCAGCCGGCCCTGTTGGTGGAGCGCTGCTGCCATCTAGCGAAATATACTTGGGTACTGCAGCCGGCTCTGTTGGTGGAGCGCTGCTGCCATCTAGCGAAATATATTTGGGTACTGCAGCCGGGTTTAGGGTTAGGGTTAGGGTTAGACTGTTAGGGTTAGGGTTAGGGTTAGGGTTAAACTCTTAGGGTTAGACTCTTAGGGTTAGGGTTAGACTCACTACTATATATTTGGGTAGTGCAGCCACCCTTTTTGTGGAGCGCTGCTGCCATCTAGCGAAATATACTTGAGTACTGCAGCCGGCGCTGTTGGTGGAGCGCTGCTGCCATCTAGCGAAATATACTTTGGTACTGCAGCCGCCCGGTTGGTTGAGCACTGCCGCCGTCTAGCGAAATATACTTGGGTACTGCAGCCGCCCTTTTGGTGGAGCGCTGCTGCCATCTAGCGAAATATATTTGGGTACTGCAGCCGGCGCTGTTGGTGGATCGCTGCTGCCATCTAGCGAAATATATTTGGGTACTGCAGCCGGCGCTGTTGGTGGATCGCTGCTGCCATCTAGCGAAATATATTTGGGTACTGCAGCCGGCCCTGTTTGTGGAGCGCTGCTGCCATCTAGCGAAATATATTTGGGTACTGCAGCCGGCTCTGTTGGTGGAGCGCTGCTGCCATCTAGCGAAATATACTTGGGTACTTCAGCCGGGTTTAGGGTTAGGGTTAGGGTTAGACTGTTAGGGTTAGGGTTAGGGTTAGGGTTAGACTCTTAGGGTTAGACTCTTAGGGTTAGGGTTAGACTCTTACGGTTAGGGTTAGGGTTAGGGTTAGGGTTAGGGTTAGACTCTTAGGGTTAGGGTTAGACTCTTAGGGTTAGGGTTAGGGTTAGGGTTAGACTCTTAGGGTTAGGGTTAGACTCTTAGGGTTAGGGTTAAGGTTAGGGTTAGGGTTAGACTCTTAGGGTTAGGGTTAGACTCTTAGGGTTAGGGTTAGGGTTAGGGTTAGACTCTTAGGGTTAGGGTTAGGGTTAGGGTTAGGGTTACACTCTTAGGCTTAGGGTTAGGGTTAGGGTTAGACTCTTAGGGTTAGGGTTAGACTTAGGCTCTTAGGGTTAGGGTTAGACTCAGGCTCTTAGGGTTAGGGTTAGACTCAGGCTCTTACGGTTAGGGTTAGACTCAGGCTCTTAGGGTTAGGGTTAGACACAGGCTCTTAGGGTTAGGGTCAGATTTAGTACTATATATTTGTGTACTGCAGCCGCCCTTTTGGTGGAACGCTGCTGCCATCTAGCGAAATATACTTGGGTACTGCAGCCGGCCCTGTTGGTGGAGCGCTGCTGCCATCTAGCGAAATATACTTGGGTACTGCAGCCGCCCGGTTGGTGGAGCGCTGCTGCCATCTAGCGAAATATACTTGGGTACTGCAGCCGGCCCTGTTGGTGGAGCGCTGCTGCCATCTAGCGAAATATACTTGGGTACTGCAGCCGCCCTTTTGGTGGAGCGCTGCTGCCATCTAGCGAAATATACTTGGGTACTGCAGCCGCCCGGTTGGTGGAGCGCTGCTGCCATCTAGCGAAATATACTTGGGTACTGCAGCCGGCCCTGTTGGTGGAGCGCTGCTGCCATCTAGCGAAATATATTTGGGTACTGCAGCCGGCGCTGTTGGTGGAGCGCTGCTGCCATCTAGCGAAATATATTTGGGTACTGCAGCCGGCGCTGTTGGTGGAGCGCTGCTGCCATCTAGCGAAATATATTTGGGTACTGCAGCCGGCTCTGTTTGTGGAGCGCTGCTGCCATCTAGCGAAATATACTTGGGTACTTCAGCCGGGTTTAGGGTTAGGGTTAGGGTTAGACTGTTAGGGTTAGGGTTAGGGTGAGGGTTAGACTCTTAGGGTTAGGGTTATATTCAGGGTTAGGGTTAGACTCTTAGGGTTAGGGTTAGGGTTAGGGTTAGACTCTTAGGGTTAGGGTTAGGGTTAGGCTCTTAGGGTTAGGGTTAGACTCAGGCTCTTAGGGTGAGGGTTAGACTCAGGCTCTTAGGGTTAGGGTTAGACTCAGGCTCTTAGGGTGAGGGTTAGACTCAGGCTCTTAGGGTTAGGGTTAGACTCAGGCTCTTAGGGTGAGGGTCAGACTCAGTACTATATATTTGGGTACTGCAGCCGCCCTTTTGGTGGAGCGCTGCTGCCATCTAGCGAAATATACTTGGGTATTGCAGCCGGCGCTCTTGGTGGAGCGCTGCTGCCATCTAGCGAAATATACTTGGGTACTGCAGCCGGCCCTGTTGGTGGAGCGCTGCTGCCATCTAGCGAAATATACTTGGGTACTGCAGCCGCCCGGTTGGTGGAGCGCTGCTGCCATCTAGCGAAATATATTTGGGTACTGCAGCCGCCCGGTTGGTGGAGCGCTGCTGCCATCTAGCGAAATATATTTGGGTACTGCAGCCGCCCTGTTGGTGGAGCGCTGCTGCCATCTAGCGAAATATACTTGGGTACTGCAGCCGCCCTTTTGGTGGAGCGCTGCTGCCATCTAGCGAAATATACTTGGGTACTGCAGCCGGCGCTGTTGGTGGAGCGCTGCTGCCATCTAGCGAAATATATTTGGGTACTGCAGCCGGCGCTGTTGGTGGAGCGCTGCTGCCATCTAGCGAAATATATTTGGGTACTGCAGCCGCCCGGTTGGTGGAGCGCTGCTGCCATCTAGCGAAATGTAATGGGGTACTGAAGCCGCCCGGTTGGTGTAGCGCTGCTGCCATCTAGCGAAATATACTTGGGTACTGCAGCCGCCCTTTTGGTGGAGCGCTGCTGCCATCTAGCGAAATATACTTGGGTATTGCAGCCGGCGCTCTTGGTGGAGCGCTGCTGCCATCTAGCGAAATATACTTGGGTACTGCAGCCGCCCTTTTGGTGGAGCGCTGCTGCCATCTAGCGAAATGTAATTGGGTACTGCAGCCGGCGCTGTTGGTGTAGCGCTGCTGCCATCTAGCGAAATATACTTGGGTACTGCAGCCGGCGCTGTTGGTGGAGCGCTGCTGCCATCTAGCGAAATATACTTGGGTACTGCAGCCGCCCGGTTTGTGGAGCGCTGCTGCCATCTAGCGAAATATATTTGGGTACTGCAGCCGGCGCTGTTGGTGGAGCGCTGCTGCCATCTAGCGAAATATACTTGGGTACTGCAGCCGCCCTTTTGGTGGAGCGCTGCTGCCATCTAGCGAAATATACTTGGGTACTGCAGCCGCCCGGTTGGTGGAGCGCTGCTGCCATCTAGCGAAATATATTTGGGTACTGCAGCCGGCCCTGTTGGTGGAGCGCTGCTGCCATCTAGCGAAATATACTTGGGTACTGCAGCCGCCCTTTTGGTGGAGCGCTGCTGCCATCTAGCGAAATATATTTGGGTACTGCAGCCAGCTCTGTTGGTGGAGCTCTGCTGCCATCTAGCGAAATATAATTGGGTACTGCAGCCGGCCTTTTGGTGGAGCGCTGCTGCCATCTAGCGAAATGTAATTGGGTACTGCAGCCGCCCTGTTGGTGGAGCGCTGCTGCCATCTAGCGAAATATACTTGGGTACTGCAGCCGCCCTGTTGGTGGAGCGCTGCTGCCATCTAGCGAAATATACTTGGGTACTGCAGCCGGCCCTGTTGGTGGAGCGCTGCTGCCATCTAGCGAAATATACTTGGGTACTGCAGCCGCCCGGTTGGTGGAGCGCTGCTGCCATCTAGCGAAATATACTTGGGTACTGCAGCCGGCCCTGTTGGTGGAGCGCTGCTGCCATCTAGCGAAATATACTTGGGTACTGCAGCCGCCCGGTTGGTGGAGCGCTGCTGCCATCTAGCGAAATGTAATTGGGTACTGCAGCCGGCGCTGTTGGTGGAGCGCTGCTGCCATCTAGCGAAATGTAATTGGGTACTGCAGCCGCTCGGTTGGTGGAGCGCTGCTGCCATCTAGCGAAATATACTTGGGTACTGCAGCCGGCGCTGTTGGTGGAGCGCTGCTGCCATCTAGCGAAATATATTTGGGTACTGCAGCCGGCGCTGTTGGTGGAGCGCTGCTGCCATCTAGCGAAATATATTTGGGTACTGCAGCCGGCTCTGTTGGTGGAGCGCTGCTGCCATCTAGCGAAATATATTTGGGTACTGCAGCCGGCTCTGTTTGTGGAGCGCTGCTGCCATCTAGCGAAATATACTTGGGTACTTCAGCCGGGTTTAGGGTTAGGGTTAGGGTTAGACTGTTAGGGTTAGGGTTAGACTCTTAGGGTTAGACTCTTAGGGTTAGACTCTTAGGGTTAGGGTTAGACTCTTACGGTTAGGGTTAGGGTTAGGGTTAGGGTTAGACTCTTAGGGTTAGGGTTAGACTCTTAGGGTTAGGGTTAGGGTTAGGGTTAGGGTTAGACTCTTAGGGTTAGGGTTAGACTCTTAGGGTTAGGGTTAGGGTTAGGGTTAGGGTTAGACTCTTAGGGTTAGGGTTAGACTCTTAGGGTTAGGGTTAGGGTTAGGGTTAGGGTTAGACTCTTAGGGTTAGGGTTAGACTCTTAGGGTTAGGGTTGGGGTTAGGGTTAGACTCTTAGGGTTAGGGTTAGACTCTTAGGGTTAGAGTTAGGGTTAGGGTTAGGGTTAGACACTTAGGGTTAGGGTTACGGTGAGGGTTAGACTCTTAGGGTTAGGGTTATATTCAGGGTTAGGGTTAGACTCTTAGGGTTAGGGTTAGGGTTAGGGTTAGACTCTTAGGGTAAGGGTTAGACTTAGGCTCTTAGGGTTAGGGTTAGACTCAGGCTCTTAGGGTTAGGGTTAGACTCAGGCTCTTAGGGTGAGGGTTAGACTCAGGCTCTTAGGGTGAGGGTTAGACTCAGGCTCTTAGGGTTAGGGTTAGACTCAGGCTCTTAGGGTTAGGGTCAGACTCAGTACTATATATTTGGGTACTGCAGCCGCCCTTTTGGTGGAGCGCTGCTGCCATCTAGCGAAATATACTTGGGTACTGCAGCCGGCCCTGTTGGTGGAGCGCTGCTGCCATCTAGCGAAATATATTTGGGTACTGCAGCCGGCGCTGTTGGTGGAGCGCTGCTGCCATCTAGCGAAATATATTTGGGTACTGCAGCCGCCCTTTTGGTGGAGCGCTGCTGCCATCTAGCGAAATATATTTGGATACTGCAGCCGGCTCTGTTGGTGGAGCTCTGCTGCCATCTAGCGAAATATACTTGGGTACTGCAGCCGCCCTTTTGGTGGAGCGCTGCTGCCATCTAGCGAAATGTAATTGGGTACTGCAGCCGCCCGGTTGGTGGAGCGCTGCTGCCATCTAGCGAAATGTAATTGGGTACTGCAGCCGCCCGGTTGGTGGAGCGCTGCTGCCATCTAGCGAAATATACTTGGGTACTGCAGCCGCCCGGTTTGTGGAGCGCTGCTGCCATCTAGCGAAATATATTTGGGTACTGCAGCCGGCGCTGTTAATGGAGCGCTGCTGCCATCTAGCGAAATGTAATTGGGTACTGCAGCCGCCCGGTTGGTGTAGCGCTGCTGCCATCTAGCGAAATATACTTGGGTACTGCAGCCGCCCGGTTGGTGGAGCGCTGCTGCCATCTAGCGAAATATATTTGGGTACTGCAGCCGGCCCTGTTGGTGGAGCGCTGCTGCCATCTAGCGAAATATACTTGGGTACTGCAGCCGCCCGGTTGGTGGAGCGCTGCTGCCATCTAGCGAAATATACTTGGGTACTGCAGCCGGCCCTGTTGGTGGAGCGCTGCTGCCATCTAGCGAAATATACTTGGGTACTGCAGCCGCCCGGTTGGTGGAGCGCTGCTGCCATCTAGCGAAATATATTTGGGTACTGCAGCCGGCGCTGTTGGTGGAGCGCTGCTGCCATCTAGCGAAATATATTTGGGTACTGCAGCCGCCCGGTTGGTGGAGCGCTGCTGCCATCTAGCGAAATATATTTGGGTACTGCAGCCGGCGCTGTTGGTGGAGCGCTGCTGCCATCTAGCGAAATATATTTGGGTACTGCAGCCGGCGCTGTTGGTGGAGCGCTGCTGCCATCTAGCGAAATATATTTGGGTACTGCAGCCGGCTCTGTTGGTGGAGCGCTGCTGCCATCTAGCGAAATATACTTGGGTACTTCAGCCGGGTTTAGGGTTAGGGTTAGGGTTAGACTGTTAGGGTTAGGGTTAGACTCTTAGGGTTAGACTCTTAGGGTTAGACTCTTAGGGTTAGGGTTAGGGTTAGGGTTAGGGTTAGGGTTAGACTCTTAGGGTTAGGGTTAGACTCTTAGGGTTAGGGTTAGGGTTAGACTCTTAGGGTTAGGGTTAGACTCTTAGGGTTAGGGTTAGGGTTAGGGTTAGGGTTAGACTCTTAGGGTTAGGGTTAGACTCTTAGGGTTAGGGTTAGGGTTAGGGTTAGGGTTAGACTCTTAGGGTTAGGGTTAGACTCTTAGGGTTAGGGTTAGGGTTAGGGTTAGACTCTTAGGGTTAGGGTTAGGGTTAGGGTTAGGGTTAGACTCTTAGGGTTAGGTTTACGGTTAGACTCTTAGGGTTAGAGTTAGGGTTAGGGTTAGACTCTTAAGGTTAGGGTTAGACTCTTAGGGTTAGGGTTGGGGTTAGGGTTAGACTCTTAGGGTTAGGGTTAGACTCTTAGGGTTAAGGTTAGGGTTAGGGTTAGACACTTAGGGTTAGGGTTAGGGTGAGGGTTAGACTCTTAGGGTTAGGGTTATATTCAGATTAGGGTTAGACTCTTAGGGTTAGGGTTAGGGTTAGGGTTAGACTCTTAGGGTAAGGGTTAGACTTAGGCTCTTAGGGTTAGGGTTAGACTCAGGCTCTTAGGGTTAGGGTTAGACTCAGGCTCTTAGGGTGAGGGTTAGACTCAGGCTCTTAGGGTTAGGGTTAGACTCAGGCTCTTAGGTTTAGGGTTAGACTCAGGCTCTTAGGGTGAGGGTTAGACTCAGGCTCTTAGGGTTAGGGTTAGACTCAGGCTCTTAGGGTTAGGGTCAGACTCAGTACTATATATTTGGGTACTGCAGCCGCCCTTTTGGTGGAGCGCTGCTGCCATCTAGCGAAATATACTTGGGTACTGCAGCCGCCCGGTTGGTGGAGCGCTGCTGCCATCTAGCGAAATATACTTGGGTACTGCAGCCGCCCGGTTGGTGGAGCGCTGCTGCCATCTAGCGAAATATACTTGGGTACTGCAGCCGGCCCTGTTGGTGGAGCGCTGCTGCCATCTAGCGAAATATATTTGGGTACTGCAGCCGGCGCTGTTGGTGGAGCGCTGCTGCCATCTAGCGAAATATATTTGGGTACTGCAGCCGGCTCTGTTGGTGGAGCGCTGCTGCCATCTAGCGAAATATATTTGGGTACTGCAGCCGGCTCTGTTTGTGGAGCGCTGCTGCCATCTAGCGAAATATACTTGGGTACTTCAGCCGGGTTTAGGGTTAGGGTTAGGGTTAGACTCTTAGGGTTAGGGTTAGGGTTAGGGTTAGGGTTAGACTCTTAGGGTTAGGGTTACGGTTAGACTCTTAGGGTTAGAGTTAGGGTTAGACTCTTAAGGTTAGGGTTAGACTCTTAGGGTTAGGGTTGGGGTTAGGGTTAGACTCTTAGGGTTAGGGTTAGACTCTTAGGGTTAAGGTTAGGGTTAGGGTTAGACACTTAGGGTTAGGGTTAGGGTGAGGGTTAGACTCTTAGGGTTAGGGTTATATTCAGATTAGGGTTAGACTCTTAGGGTTAGGGTTAGGGTTAGGGTTAGACTCTTAGGGTAAGGGTTAGACTCAGGCTCTTAGGGTTAGGGTTAGACTCAGGCTCTTAGGGTGAGGGTTAGACTCAGGCTCTTAGGGTGAGGGTTAGACTCAGGCTCTTAGGGTTAGGGTTAGACTCAGGCTCTTAGGGTTAGGGTTAGAATCAGGCTCTTAGGGTGAGGGTTAGACTCAGGCTCTTAGGGTTAGGGTTAGAATCAGGCTCTTAGGGTTAGGGTCAGACTCAGTACTATATATTTGGGTACTGCAGCCGCCCTTTTGATGGAGCGCTGCTGCCATCTAGCGAAATATACTTGGGTATTGCAGCCGGTGCTGTTGGTGGAGCGCTGCTGCCATCTAGCGAAATATATTTGGGTACTGCAGCCGGCCCTGTTGGTGGAGCGCTGCTGCCATCTAGCGAAATATACTTGGGTACTGCAGCCGGCTCTGTTGGTGGAGCGCTGCTGCCATCTAGCGAAATATATTTGGGTACTGCAGCCGGGTTTAGGGTTAGGGTTAGGGTTAGACTGTTAGGGTTAGGGTTAGGGTTAGGGTTAGACTCTTAGGGTTAGACTCTTAGGGTTAGGGTTAGACTCACTACTATATATTTGGGTAGTGCAGCCACCCTTTTTGTGGAGCGCTGCTGCCATCTAGCGAAATATACTTGAGTACTGCAGCCGGCGCTGTTGGTGGAGCGCTGCTGCCATCTAGCGAAATATACTTTGGTACTGCAGCCGCCCGGTTGGTTGAGCACTGCCGCCGTCTAGCGAAATATACTTGGGTACTGCAGCCGCCCTTTTGGTGGAGCGCTGCTGCCATCTAGCGAAATATATTTGGGTACTGCAGCCGGCGCTGTTGGTGGATCGCTGCTGCCATCTAGCGAAATATATTTGGGTACTGCAGCCGGCGCTGTTGGTGGATCGCTGCTGCCATCTAGCGAAATATATTTGGGTACTGCAGCCGGCCCTTTTTGTGGAGCGCTGCTGCCATCTAGCGAAATATACTTGAGTACTGCAGCCGGCGCTGTTGGTGGAGCGCTGCTGCCATCTAGCGAAATATACTTTGGTACTGCAGCCGCCCGGTTGGTTGAGCACTGCCGCCGTCTAGCGAAATATACTTGGGTACTGCAGCCGCCCGGTTGGTGGAGCGCTGCTGCCATCTAGCGAAATATACTTGGGTACTGCAGCCGGCCCTGTTGGTGGAGCGCTGCTGCCATCTAGCGAAATATATTTGGGTACTGCAGCCGGCGCTGTTGGTGGAGCGCTGCTGCCATCTAGCGAAATATATTTGGGTACTGCAGCCGGCTCTGTTGGTGGAGCGCTGCTGCCATCTAGCGAAATATATTTGGGTACTGCAGCCGGCTCTGTTTGTGGAGCGCTGCTGCCATCTAGCGAAATATACTTGGGTACTTCAGCCGGGTTTAGGGTTAGGGTTAGGGTTAGACTGTTAGGGTTAGGCTTAGACTCTTAGGGTTAGACTCTTAGGGTTAGACTCTTAGGGTTAGGGTTAGACTCTTACGGTTAGGGTTAGGGTTAGGGTTAGGGTTAGGGTTAGACTCTTAGGGTTAGGGTTAGACTCTTAGGGTTAGGGTTAGGGTTAGGGTTAGATTCTTAGGGTTAGGGTTAGACTCTTAGGGTTAGGGTTAAGGTTAGGGTTAGGGTTAGACTCTTAGGGTTAGGGTTAGACTCTTAGGGTTAGGGTTAGGGTTAGGGTTAGACTCTTAGGGTTAGGGTTAGGGTTAGGGTTAGGGTTACACTCTTAGGCTTAGGGTTAGGGTTAGGGTTAGACTCTTAGGGTTAGGGTTAGACTTAGGCTCTTAGGGTTAGGGTTAGACACACGCTCTTAGGGTTAGGGTCAGATTTAGTACTATATATTTGTGTACTGCAGCCGCCCTTTTGGTGGAACGCTGCTGCCATCTAGCGAAATATACTTGGGTACTGCAGCCGCCCGGTTGGTGGAGCGCTGCTGCCATCTAGCGAAATATACTTGGGTACTGCAGCCGGCCCTGTTGGTGGAGCGCTGCTGCCATCTAGCGAAATATACTTGGGTACTGCAGCCGCCCGGTTTGTGGAGCGCTGCTGCCATCTAGCGAAATATACTTGGGTACTGCAGCCGCCCGGTTGGTGGAGCGCTGCTGCCATCTAGCGAAATATACTTGGGTACTGCAGCCGGCCCTGTTGGTGGAGCGCTGCTGCCATCTAGCGAAATATATTTGGGTACTGCAGCCGGCGCTGTTGGTGGAGCGCTGCTGCCATCTAGCGAAATATATTTGGGTACTGCAGCCGGCTCTGTTGGTGGAGCGCTGCTGCCATCTAGCGAAATATATTTGGGTACTGCAGCCGGCTCTGTTTGTGGAGCGCTGCTGCCATCTAGCGAAATATACTTGGGTACTTCAGCCGGGTTTAGGGTTAGGGTTAGGGTTAGACTGTTAGGGTTAGGCTTAGACTCTTAGGGTTAGACTCTTAGGGTTAGACTCTTAGGGTTAGGGTTAGACTCTTACGGTTAGGGTTAGGGTTAGGGTTAGGGTTAGACTCTTAGGGTTAGGGTTAGACTCTTAGGGTTAGGGTTGGGGTTAGGGTTAGGGTTAGACTCTTAGGGTTAGGGTTAGACTCTTAGGGTTAGGGTTAGGGTTAGACTCTTAGGGTTAGGGTTAGGGTGAGGGTTAGACTCTTAGGGTTAGGGTTATATTCAGGGTTAGGGTTAGACTCTTAGGGTTAGGGTTAGGGTTAGGGTTAGACTCTTAGGGTTAGGGTTAGGGTTAGGCTCTTAGGGTTAGGGTTAGACTCAGGCTCTTAGGGTGAGGGTTAGACTCAGGCTCTTAGGGTTAGGGTTAGACTCAGGCTCTTAGGGTGAGGGTTAGACTCAGGCTCTTAGGGTTAGGGTTAGACTCAGGCTCTTAGGGTTAGGGTCAGACTCAGTACTATATATTTGGGTACTGCAGCCGCCCTTTTGGTGGAGCGCTGCTGCCATCTAGCGAAATATACTTGGGTATTGCAGCCGGCGCTCTTGGTGGAGCGCTGCTGCCATCTAGCGAAATATACTTGGGTACTGCAGCCGGCCCTGTTGGTGGAGCGCTGCTGCCATCTAGCGAAATATACTTGGGTACTGCAGCCGCCCGGTTTGTGGAGCGCTGCTGCCATCTAGCGAAATATATTTGGGTACTGCAGCCGGCCCTTTTGGTGGAGCGCTGCTGCCATCTAGCGAAATGTAATTGGGTACTGCAGCCGCCCGGTTGGTGGAGCGCTGCTGCCATCTAGCGAAATATACTTGGGTACTGCAGCCGCCCGGTTGGTGGAGCGCTGCTGCCATCTAGCGATATGTAATTGGGTACTGCAGCCGGCCCTGTTGGTGGAGCGCTGCTGCCATCTAGCGAAATATACTTGGGTACTGCAGCCGCCCGGTTGGTGGAGCGCTGCTGCCATCTAGCGAAATATACTTGGGTACTGCAGCCGGCGCTGTTGGTGGAGCGCTGCTGCCATCTAGCGAAATATATTTGGGTACTGCAGCCGGCGCTGTTGGTGGAGCGCTGCTGCCATCTAGCGAAATATAGTTGGGTACTGCAGCCGCCCGGTTGGTGGAGCGCTGCTGCCATCTAGCGAAATATATTTGGGTACTGCAGCCGGAGCTGTTGGTGGAGCGCTGCTGCCATCTAGCGAAATATATTTGGGTACTGCAGCCGGCTCTGTTGGTGGAGCGCTGCTGCCATCTAGCGAAATATACTTGGGTACTTCAGCCGGGTTTAGGGTTAGGGTTAGGGTTAGACTGTTAGGGTTAGGGTTAGACTTTTAGGGTTAGACTCTTAGGGTTAGACTCTTAGGGTTAGGGTTAGACTCTTACGGTTAGGGTTAGGGTTAGGCTTAGGGTTAGGCTTAGACTCTTAGGGTTAGGGTTAGACTCTTAGGGTTAGGGTTAGGGTTAGAGTTAGGGTTAGACTCTTAGGGTTAGGGTTAGACTCTTAGGGTTAGGGTTAGGGTTAGGGTTAGACTCTTAGGGTTAGGGTTAGACTCTTAGGGTTAGGGTTAGGGTTAGGGTTAGGGTTAGACTCTTAGGGTTAGGGTTAGACTCTTAGGGTTAGGGTTAGGGTTAGGGTTAGGGTTAGACTCTTAGGGTTAGGGTTAGACTCTTAGGGTTAGGGTTAGGGTTAGGGTTAGACTCTTAGGGTTAGGGTTAGGGTTACGGTTAGACTCTTAGGGTTAGAGTTAGGGTTAGGGTTAGACTCTTAGGGTTAGGGTTAGACTCTTAGGGTTAGGGTTGGGGTTAGGGTTAGACTCTTAGGGTTAGGGTTAGACTCTTAGGGTTAGAGTTAGGGTTAGGGTTAGGGTTAGACACTTAGGGTTAGGGTTAGGGTGAGGGTTAGAATCTTAGGGTTAGGGTTATATTCAGGGTTAGGGTTAGACTCTTAGGGTTAGGGTTAGGGTTAGGGTTAGACTCTTAGGGTAAGGGTTAGACTCAGGCTCTTAGGGTTAGGGTTAGACTCAGGCTCTTAGGGTTAGGGTTAGACTCAGGCTCTTAGGGTGAGGGTTAGACTCAGGCTCTTAGGGTTAGGGTTAGAATCAGGCTCTTAGGGTTAGGGTCAGACTCAGTACTATATATTTGGGTACTGCAGCCGCCCTTTTGGTGGAGCGCTGCTGCCATCTAGCGAAATATACTTGGGTATTGCAGCCGGCGCTCTTGGTGGAGCGCTGCTGCCATCTAGCGAAATATACTTGGGTACTGCAGCCGGCCCTGTTGGTGGAGCGCTGCTGCCATCTAGCGAAATATACTTGGGTACTGCAGCCGCCCGGTTTGTGGAGCGCTGCTGCCATCTAGCGAAATATATTTGGGTACTGCAGCCGGCCCGGTTGGTGGAGCGCTGCTGCCATCTAGCGAAATGTAATTGGGTACTGCAGCCGCCCGGTTGGTGGAGCGCTGCTGCCATCTAGCGAAATATACTTGGGTACTGCAGCCGCCCGGTTGGTGGAGCGCTGCTGCCATCTAGCGATATGTAATTGGGTACTGCAGCCGGCCCTGTTGGTGGAGCGCTGCTGCCATCTAGCGAAATATACTTGGGTACTGCAGCCGCCCGGTTGGTGGAGCGCTGCTGCCATCTAGCGAAATATACTTGGGTACTGCAGCCGGCGCTGTTGGTGGAGCGCTGCTGCCATCTAGCGAAATATATTTGGGTACTGCAGCCGGCGCTGTTGGTGGAGCGCTGCTGCCATCTAGCGAAATATATTTGGGTACTGCAGCCGCCCGGTTGGTGGAGCGCTGCTGCCATCTAGCGAAATATATTTGGGTACTGCAGCCGGAGCTGTTGGTGGAGCGCTGCTGCCATCTAGCGAAATATATTTGGGTACTGCAGCCGGCTCTGTTGGTGGAGCGCTGCTGCCATCTAGCGAAATATACTTGGGTACTTCAGCCGGGTTTAGGGTTAGGGTTAGGGTTAGACTGTTAGGGTTAGGGTTAGACTTTTAGGGTTAGACTCTTAGGGTTAGACTCTTAGGGTTAGGGTTAGACTCTTACGGTTAGGGTTAGGGTTAGGCTTAGGGTTAGGCTTAGACTCTTAGGGTTAGGGTTAGACTCTTAGGGTTAGGGTTAGACTCTTAGGGTTAGGGTTGGGGTTAGGGTTAGACTCTTAGGGTTAGGGTTAGACTCAGGGTTAGAGTTAGGGTTAGGGTTAGGGTTAGACACTTAGGGTTAGGGTTAGGGTGAGGGTTAGAATCTTAGGGTTAGGGTTATATTCAGGGTTAGGGTTAGACTCTTAGGGTTAGGGTTAGGGTTAGGGTTAGACTCTTAGGGTAAGGGTTAGACTTAGGCTCTTAGGGTTAGGGTTAGACTCAGGCTCTTAGGGTGAGGGTTAGACTCAGGCTCTTAGGGTGAGGGTTAGACTCAGGCTCTTAGGGTTAGGGTTAGAATCAGGCTCTTAGGGTTAGGGTCAGACTCAGTACTATATATTTGGGTACTGCAGCCGCCCTTTTGGTGGAGCGCTGCTGCCATCTAGCGAAATATACTTGGGTATTGCAGCCGGCGCTGTTGGTGGAGCGCTGCTGCCATCTAGCGAAATATATTTGGGTACTGCAGCCGGCCCTGTTGGTGGAGCGCTGCTGCCATCTAGCGAAATATAATTGGGTACTGCAGCCGCCCTTTTGGTGGAGCGCTGCTGCCATCTAGCGAAATATAATTGGGTACTGCAGCCGCCCTTTTGGTGGAGCTCTGCTGCCATCTAGCGAAATATACTTGGGTACTGCAGCCGCCCGGTTTGTGGAGCGCTGCTGCCATCTAGCGAAATATATTTGGGTACTGCAGCCGCCCGGTTGGTGGAGCGCTGCTGCCATCTAGCGAAATGTAATGGGGTACTGCAGCCGCCCGGTTGGTGTAGCGCTGCTGCCATCTAGCGAAATATACTTGGGTACTGCAGCCGCCCGGTTGGTGGAGCGCTGCTGCCATCTAGCGAAATATATTTGGGTACTGCAGCCGCCCGGTTGGTGGAGCTCTGCTGCCATCTAGCGAAATATACTTGGGTACTGCAGCCGCCCTTTTGGTGGAGCGCTGCTGCCATCTAGCGAAATGTAATTGGGTACTGCAGCCGCCCGGTTGGTGGAGCGCTGCTGCCATCTAGCGAAATATACTTGGGTACTGCAGCCGGCGCTGTTGGTGGAGCGCTGCTGCCATCTAGCGAAATATACTTGGGTACTGCAGCCGCCCGGTTGGTGGAGCGCTGCTGCCATCTAGCGAAATATATTTGGGTACTGCAGCCGGCCCTGTTGGTGGAGCGCTGCTGCCATCTAGCGAAATATACTTGGGTACTGCAGCCGCCCTTTTGGTGGAGCGCTGCTGCCATCTAGCGAAATATATTTGGGTACTGCAGCCGCCCGGTTGGTGGAGCGCTGCTGCCATCTAGCGAAATATATTTGGGTACTGCAGCCGGCCCTGTTGGTGGAGCGCTGCTGCCATCTAGCGAAATATACTTGGGTACTGCAGCCGCCCTTTTGGTGGAGCGCTGCTGCCATCTAGCGAAATATACTTGGGTATTGCAGCCGGCGCTGTTGGTGGAGCACTGCTGCCATCTAGCGAAATATATTTGGGTACTGCAGCCGGCCCTGTTGGTGGAGCGCTGCTGCCATCTAGCGAAATATATTTGGGTACTGCAGCCGCCCTTTTGGTGGAGCGCTGCTGCCATCTAGCGAAATATATTTGGGTACTGCAGCCAGCTCTGTTGGTGGAGCTCTGCTGCCATCTAGCGAAATATAATTGGGTACTGCAGCCGGCCTTTTGGTGGAGCGCTGCTGCCATCTAGCGAAATGTAATTGGGTACTGCAGCCGCCCTGTTGGTGGAGCGCTGCTGCCATCTAGCGAAATATACTTGGGTACTGCAGCCGCCCTTTTGGTGGAGCGCTGCTGCCCTCTAGCGAAATATACTTGGGTACTGCAGCCGGCCCTGTTGGTGGAGCGCTGCTGCCATCTAGCGAAATATACTTGGGTACTGCAGCCGCCCGGTTGGTGGAGCGCTGCTGCCATCTAGCGAAATATACTTGGGTACTGCAGCCGGCCCTGTTGGTGGAGCGCTGCTGCCATCTAGCGAAATATATTTGGGTACTGCAGCCGCCCGGTTGGTGGAGCGCTGCTGCCATCTAGCGAAATATACTTGGGTACTGCAGCCGGCCCTGTTGGTGGAGCGCTGCTGCCATCTAGCGAAATATACTTGGGTACTGCAGCCGCCCTTTTGGTGGAGCGCTGCTGCCATCTAGCGAAATATACTTGGGTACTGCAGCCGGCGCTGTTGGTGGAGCGCTGCTGCCATCTAGCGAAATATATTTGGGTACTGCAGCCGGCGCTGTTGGTGGAGCGCTGCTGCCATCTAGCGAAATATATTTGGGTACTGCAGCCGGCTCTGTTGGTGGAGCGCTGCTGCCATCTAGCGAAATATATTTGGGTACTGCAGCCGGCTCTGTTTGTGGAGCGCTGCTGCCATCTAGCGAAATATACTTGGGTACTTCAGCCGGGTTTAGGGTTAGGGTTAGGGTTAGACTGTTAGGGTTAGGGTTAGACTCTTAGGGTTAGACTCTTAGGGTTAGACTCTTAGGGTTAGGGTTAGACTCTTACGGTTAGGGTTAGGGTTAGGGTTAGGGTTAGACTCTTAGGGTTAGGGTTAGACTCTTAGGGTTAGGGTTAGGGTTAGGGTTAGACTCTTAGGGTTAGGGTTAGACTCTTAGGGTTAGGGTTAGGGTTAGGGTTAGGGTTAGACTCTTAGGGTTAGGGTTAGACTCTTAGGGTTAGGGTTAGGGTTAGGGTTAGGGTTAGACTCTTAGGGTTAGGGTTAGACTCTTAGGGTTAGGGTTGGGGTTAGGGTTAGACTCTTAGGGTTAGGGTTAGACTCTTAGGGTTAGAGTTAGGGTTAGGGTTAGGGTTAGACACTTAGGGTTAGGGTTACGGTGAGGGTTAGACTCTTAGGGTTAGGGTTATATTCAGGGTTAGGGTTAGACTCTTAGGGTTAGGGTTAGGGTTAGGGTTAGACTCTTAGGGTAAGGGTTAGACTTAGGCTCTTAGGGTTAGGGTTAGACTCAGGCTCTTAGGGTGAGGGTTAGACTCAGGCTCTTAGTGTGAGGGTTAGACTCAGGCTCTTACGGTTAGGGTTAGACTCAGGCTCTTAGGGTTAGGGTTAGACACAGGCTCTTAGGGTTAGGGTCAGATTTAGTACTATATATTTGTGTACTGCAGCCGCCCTTTTGGTGGAACGCTGCTGCCATATAGCGAAATATACTTGGGTACTGCAGCCGGCCCTGTTGGTGGAGCGCTGCTGCCATCTAGCGAAATATACTTGGGTACTGCAGCCGCCCGGTTGGTGGAGCGCTGCTGCCATCTAGCGAAATATACTTGGGTACTGCAGCCGGCCCTGTTGGTGGAGCGCTGCTGCCATCTAGCGAAATATACTTGGGTACTGCAGCCGCCCGGTTGGTGGAGCGCTGCTGCCATCTAGCGAAATATACTTGGGTACTGCAGCCGCCCGGTTGGTGGAGCGCTGCTGCCATCTAGCGAAATATACTTGGGTACTGCAGCCGGCTCTGTTGGTGGAGCGCTGCTGCCATCTAGCGAAATATATTTGGGTACTGCAGCCGGCGCTGTTGGTGGAGCGCTGCTGCCATCTAGCGAAATATATTTGGGTACTGCAGCCGGCGCTGTTGGTGGAGCGCTGCTGCCATCTAGCGAAATATATTTGGGTACTGCAGCCGGCTCTGTTGGTGGAGCGCTGCTGCCATCTAGCGAAATATACTTGGGTACTTCAGCCGGGTTTAGGGTTAGGGTTAGGGTTAGACTGTTAGGGTTAGGGTTAGACTCTTAGGGTTAGACTCCTAGGGTTAGAGTTAGACTCTTAGGGTTAGGGTTAGGGTTAGGGTTAGGGTTAGACTCTTAGGGTTAGGGTTAGACTCTTAGGGTTAGGGTTAGGGTTAGGGTTAGGGTTAGACTCTTAGGGTTAGGGTTAGACTCTTAGGGTTAGGGTTAGGGTTAGGGTTAGACTCTTAGGGTTAGGGTTAGGGTGAGGGTTAGACTCTTAGGGTTAGGGTTATATTCAGGGTTAGGGTTAGACTCTTAGGGTTAGGGTTAGGGTTAGGGTTAGACTCTTAGGGTTAGGGTTAGGGTTAGGCTCTTAGGGTTAGGGTTAGACTC
Organism: Falco punctatus; assembly: GCF_963210335.1. Taxonomy (NCBI): domain Eukaryota; kingdom Metazoa; phylum Chordata; class Aves; order Falconiformes; family Falconidae; genus Falco; species Falco punctatus. The sequence continues at coordinate 1,612,048 of NW_027660079.1, forward strand.
AGGCTCTTAGGGTGAGGGTTAGACTCAGGCTCTTAGGGTTAGGGTTAGACTCAGGCTCTTAGGGTGAGGGTTAGACTCAGGCTCTTAGGGTGAGGGTCAGACTCAGTACTATATATTTGGGTACTGCAGCCGCCCTTTTGGTGGAGCGCTGCTGCCATCTAGCGAAATATACTTGGGTATTGCAGCCGGCGCTCTTGGTGGAGCGCTGCTGCCATCTAGCGAAATATACTTGGGTACTGCAGCCGGCCCTGTTGGTGGAGCGCTGCTGCCATCTAGCGAAATATACTTGGGTACTGCAGCCGCCCGGTTTGTGGAGCGCTGCTGCCATCTAGCGAAATATATTTGGGTACTGCAGCCGCCCGGTTGGTGGAGCGCTGCTGCCATCTAGCGAAATATATTTGGGTACTGCAGCCGCCCGGTTGGTGGAGCGCTGCTGCCATCTAGCGAAATATACTTGGGTACTGCAGCCGCCCGGTTGGTGGAGCGCTGCTGCCATCTAGCGAAATATAATTGGGTACTGCAGCCGCCCTTTTGGTGGAGCGCTGCTGCCATCTAGCGAAATATACTTGGGTACTGCAGCCGCCCGGTTTGTGGAGCGCTGCTGCCATCTAGCGAAATATATTTGGGTACTGCAGCCGCCCGGTTGGTGGAGCGCTGCTGCCATCTAGCGAAATGTAATGGGGTACTGCAGCCGCCCGGTTGGTGTAGCGCTGCTGCCATCTAGCGAAATATACTTGGGTACTGCAGCCGCCCTTTTGGTGGAGCGCTGCTGCCATCTAGCGAAATATATTTGGGTACTGCAGCCGCCCGGTTGGTGGAGCTCTGCTGCCATCTAGCGAAATATACTTGGGTACTGCAGCCGCCCTTTTGGTGGAGCGCTGCTGCCATCTAGCGAAATGTAATTGGGTACTGCAGCCGCCCGGTTGGTGGAGCGCTGCTGCCATCTAGCGAAATATACTTGGGTACTGCAGCCGGCGCTGTTGGTGGAGCGCTGCTGCCATCTAGCGAAATATACTTGGGTACTGCAGCCGCCCGGTTGGTGGAGCGCTGCTGCCATCTAGCGAAATATATTTGGGTACTGCAGCCGGCCCTGTTGGTGGAGCGCTGCTGCCATCTAGCGAAATATACTTGGGTACTGCAGCCGCCCTTTTGGTGGAGCGCTGCTGCCATCTAGCGAAATATACTTGGGTACTGCAGCCGCCCGGTTGGTGGAGCGCTGCTGCCATCTAGCGAAATATATTTGGGTACTGCAGCCGGCCCTGTTGGTGGAGCGCTGCTGCCATCTAGCGAAATATACTTGGGTACTGCAGCCGCCCTTTTGGTGGAGCGCTGCTGCCATCTAGCGAAATATACTTGGGTATTGCAGCCGGCGCTGTTGGTGGAGCGCTGCTGCCATCTAGCGAAATATATTTGGGTACTGCAGCCAGCTCTGTTGGTGGAGCTCTGCTGCCATCTAGCGAAATATAATTGGGTACTGCAGCCGGCCTTTTGGTGGAGCGCTGCTGCCATCTAGCGAAATGTAATTGGGTACTGCAGCCGCCCTGTTGGTGGAGCGCTGCTGCCATCTAGCGAAATATACTTGGGTACTGCAGCCGGCGCTGTTGGTGGAGCGCTGCTGCCATCTAGCGAAATATACTTGGGTACTGCAGCCGGCCCTGTTGGTGGAGCGCTGCTGCCATCTAGCGAAATATACTTGGGTACTGCAGCCGCCCGGTTGGTGGAGCGCTGCTGCCATCTAGCGAAATATACTTGGGTACTGCAGCCGGCCCTGTTGGTGGAGCGCTGCTGCCATCTAGCGAAATATACTTGGGTACTGCAGCCGCCCGGTTGGTGGAGCGCTGCTGCCATCTAGCGAAATATACTTGGGTACTGCAGCCGGCCCTGTTGGTGGAGCGCTGCTGCCATCTAGCGAAATATACTTGGGTACTGCAGCCGCCCGGTTGGTGGAGCGCTGCTGCCATCTAGCGAAATATACTTGGGTACTGCAGCCGGCGCTGTTGGTGGAGCGCTGCTGCCATCTAGCGAAATATATTTGGGTACTGCAGCCGGCGCTGTTGGTGGAGCGCTGCTGCCATCTAGCGAAATATATTTGGGTACTGCAGCCGGCTCTGTTGGTGGAGCGCTGCTGCCATCTAGCGAAATATATTTGGGTACTGAAGCCGGCTCTGTTTGTGGAGCGCTGCTGCCATCTAGCGAAATATACTTGGGTACTTCAGCCGGGTTTAGGGTTAGGGTTAGGGTTAGACTGTTAGGGTTAGGGTTAGACTCTTAGGGTTAGACTCTTAGGGTTAGACTCTTAGGGTTAGGGTTAGACTCTTACGGTTAGGGTTAGGGTTAGGGTTAGGGTTAGACTCTTAGGGTTAGGGTTAGACTCTTAGGGTTAGGGTTAGGGTTAGGGTTAGGGTTAGACTCTTAGGGTTAGGGTTAGACTCTTAGGGTTAGGGTTAGGGTTAGGGTTAGGGTTAGACTCTTAGGGTTAGGGTTAGACTCTTAGGGTTAGGGTTAGGGTTAGGGTTAGGGTTAGACTCTTAGGGTTAGGGTTAGACTCTTAGGGTTAGGGTTGGGGTTAGGGTTAGACTCTTAGGGTTAGGGTTAGACTCTTAGGGTTAGAGTTAGGGTTAGGGTTAGGGTTAGACACTTAGGGTTAGGGTTACGGTGAGGGTTAGACTCTTAGGGTTAGGGTTATATTCAGGGTTAGGGTTAGACTCTTAGGGTTAGGGTTAGGGTTAGGGTTAGACTCTTAGGGTAAGGGTTAGACTTAGGCTCTTAGGGTTAGGGTTAGACTCAGGCTCTTAGGGTTAGGGTTAGACTCAGGCTCTTAGGGTGAGGGTTAGACTCAGGCTCTTAGGGTGAGGGTTAGACTCAGGCTCTTAGGGTTAGGGTTAGACTCAGGCTCTTAGGGTTAGGGTCAGACTCAGTACTATATATTTGGGTACTGCAGCCGCCCTTTTGGTGGAGCGCTGCTGCCATCTAGCGAAATATACTTGGGTACTGCAGCCGGCCCTGTTGGTGGAGCGCTGCTGCCATCTAGCGAAATATATTTGGGTACTGCAGCCGGCGCTGTTGGTGGAGCGCTGCTGCCATCTAGCGAAATATATTTGGGTACTGCAGCCGCCCTTTTGGTGGAGCGCTGCTGCCATCTAGCGAAATATATTTGCATACTGCAGCCGGCTCTGTTGGTGGAGCTCTGCTGCCATCTAGCGAAATATACTTGGGTACTGCAGCCGCCCTTTTGGTGGAGCGCTGCTGCCATCTAGCGAAATGTAATTGGGTACTGCAGCCGCCCGGTTGGTGGAGCGCTGCTGCCATCTAGCGAAATGTAATTGGGTACTGCAGCCGCCCGGTTGGTGGAGCGCTGCTGCCATCTAGCGAAATATACTTGGGTACTGCAGCCGCCCTGTTGGTGGAGCGCTGCTGCCATCTAGCGAAATATATTTGGGTACTGCAGCCGGCGCTGTTAATGGAGCGCTGCTGCCATCTAGCGAAATGTAATTGGGTACTGCAGCCGCCCGGTTGGTGTAGCGCTGCTGCCATCTAGCGAAATATACTTGGGTACTGCAGCCGCCCGGTTGGTGGAGCGCTGCTGCCATCTAGCGAAATATATTTGGGTACTGCAGCCGGCCTTTTGGTGGAGCGCTGCTGCCATCTAGCGAAATATACTTGGGTACTGCAGCCGCCCGGTTGGTGGAGCGCTGCTGCCATCTAGCGAAATATACTTGGGTACTGCAGCCGGCCCTGTTGGTGGAGCGCTGCTGCCATCTAGCGAAATATACTTGGGTACTGCAGCCGCCCGGTTGGTGGAGCGCTGCTGCCATCTAGCGAAATATATTTGGGTACTGCAGCCGGCGCTGTTGGTGGAGCGCTGCTGCCATCTAGCGAAATATATTTGGGTACTGCAGCCGCCCGGTTGGTGGAGCGCTGCTGCCATCTAGCGAAATATATTTGGGTACTGCAGCCGGCGCTGTTGGTGGAGCGCTGCTGCCATCTAGCGAAATATATTTGGGTACTGCAGCCGGCGCTGTTGGTGGAGCGCTGCTGCCATCTAGCGAAATATATTTGGGTACTGCAGCCGGCTCTGTTGGTGGAGCGCTGCTGCCATCTAGCGAAATATACTTGGGTACTTCAGCCGGGTTTAGGGTTAGGGTTAGGGTTAGACTGTTAGGGTTAGGGTTAGACTCTTAGGGTTAGACTCTTAGGGTTAGACTCTTAGGGTTAGGGTTAGGGTTAGGGTTAGGGTTAGGGTTAGACTCTTAGGGTTAGGGTTAGACTCTTAGGGTTAGGGTTAGGGTTAGGGTTAGGGTTAGACTCTTAGGGTTAGGGTTAGACTCTTAGGGTTAGGGTTAGGGTTAGGGTTAGGGTTAGACTCTTAGGGTTAGGGTTAGACTCTTAGGGTTAGGGTTAGGGTTAGGGTTAGACTCTTAGGGTTAGGGTTAGACTCTTAGGGTTAGGGTTAGGGTTAGGGTTAGACTCTCAGGGTTAGGGTTAGGGTTAGGGTTAGGGTTAGACTCTTAGGGTTAGGGTTACGGTTAGACTCTTAGGGTTAGAGTTAGGGTTAGGGTTAGACTCTTAAGGTTAGGGTTAGACTCTTAGGGTTAGGGTTGGGGTTAGGGTTAGACTCTTAGGGTTAGGGTTAGACTCTTAGGGTTAAGGTTAGGGTTAGGGTTAGACACTTAGGGTTAGGGTTAGGGTGAGGGTTAGACTCTTAGGGTTAGGGTTATATTCAGATTAGGGTTAGACTCTTAGGGTTAGGGTTAGGGTTAGGGTTAGACTCTTAGGGTAAGGGTTAGACTTAGGCTCTTAGGGTTAGGGTTAGACTCAGGCTCTTAGGGTTAGGGTTAGACTCAGGCTCTTAGGGTGAGGGTTAGACTCAGGCTCTTAGGGTTAGGGTTAGACTCAGGCTCTTAGGGTTAGGGTTAGACTCAGGCTCTTAGGGTGAGGGTTAGACTCAGGCTCTTAGGGTTAGGGTTAGACTCAGGCTCTTAGGGTTAGGGTCAGACTCAGTACTATATATTTGGGTACTGCAGCCGCCCTTTTGGTGGAGCGCTGCTGCCATCTAGCGAAATATACTTGGGTACTGCAGCCGCCCGGTTGGTGGAGCGCTGCTGCCATCTAGCGAAATATACTTGGGTACTGCAGCCGCCCGGTTGGTGGAGCGCTGCTGCCATCTAGCGAAATATACTTGGGTACTGCAGCCGGCCCTGTTGGTGGAGCGCTGCTGCCATCTAGCGAAATATATTTGGGTACTGCAGCCGGCGCTGTTGGTGGAGCGCTGCTGCCATCTAGCGAAATATATTTGGGTACTGCAGCCGGCTCTGTTGGTGGAGCGCTGCTGCCATCTAGCGAAATATATTTGGGTACTGCAGCCGGCTCTGTTTGTGGAGCGCTGCTGCCATCTAGCGAAATATACTTGGGTACTTCAGCCGGGTTTAGGGTTAGGGTTAGGGTTAGACTGTTAGGGTTAGGCTTAGACTCTTAGGGTTAGACTCTTAGGGTTAGACTCTTAGGGTTAGGGTTAGACTCTTACGGTTAGGGTTAGGGTTAGGGTTAGGGTTAGACTCTTAGGGTTAGGGTTAGACTCTTAGGGTTAGGGTTAGGGTTAGGGTTAGGGTTAGACTCTTAGGGTTAGGGTTAGACTCTTAGGGTTAGGGTTAGGGTTAGACTCTTAGGGTTAGGGTTAGGGTGAGGGTTAGACTCTTAGGGTTAGGGTTATATTCAGGGTTAGGGTTAGACTCTTAGGGTTAGGGTTAGACTCAGGCTCTTAGGGTGAGGGTTAGACTCAGGCTCTTAGGGTTAGGGTTAGACTCAGGCTCTTAGGGTGAGGGTTAGACTCAGGCTCTTAGGGTTAGGGTTAGACTCAGGCTCTTAGGGTTAGGGTCAGACTCAGTACTATATATTTGGGTACTGCAGCCGCCCTTTTGGTGGAGCGCTGCTGCCATCTAGCGAAATATACTTGGGTATTGCAGCCGGCGCTCTTGGTGGAGCGCTGCTGCCATCTAGCGAAATATACTTGGGTACTGCAGCCGGCGCTGTTGGTGGAGCGCTGCTGCCATCTAGCGAAATATACTTGGGTACTGCAGCCGCCCGGTTTGTGGAGCGCTGCTGCCATCTAGCGAAATATATTTGGGTACTGCAGCCGGCCCGGTTGGTGGAGCGCTGCTGCCATCTAGCGAAATGTAATTGGGTACTGCAGCCGCCCGGTTGGTGGAGCGCTGCTGCCATCTAGCGAAATATACTTGGGTACTGCAGCCGCCCGGTTGGTGGAGCGCTGCTGCCATCTAGCGATATGTAATTGGGTACTGCAGCCGGCCCTGTTGGTGGAGCGCTGCTGCCATCTAGCGAAATATACTTGGGTACTGCAGCCGCCCGGTTGGTGGAGCGCTGCTGCCATCTAGCGAAATATACTTGGGTACTGCAGCCGGCGCTGTTGGTGGAGCGCTGCTGCCATCTAGCGAAATATATTTGGGTACTGCAGCCGGCGCTGTTGGTGGAGCGCTGCTGCCATCTAGCGAAATATATTTGGGTACTGCAGCCGCCCGGTTGGTGGAGCGCTGCTGCCATCTAGCGAAATATATTTGGGTACTGCAGCCGGAGCTGTTGGTGGAGCGCTGCTGCCATCTAGCGAAATATATTTGGGTACTGCAGCCGGCTCTGTTGGTGGAGCGCTGCTGCCATCTAGCGAAATATACTTGGGTACTTCAGCCGGGTTTAGGGTTAGGGTTAGGGTTAGACTGTTAGGGTTAGGGTTAGACTTTTAGGGTTAGACTCTTAGGGTTAGACTCTTAGGGTTAGGGTTAGACTCTTACGGTTAGGGTTAGGGTTAGGCTTAGGGTTAGGCTTAGACTCTTAGGGTTAGGGTTAGACTCTTAGGGTTAGGGTTAGACTCTTAGGGTTAGGGTTGGGGTTAGGGTTAGACTCTTAGGGTTAGGGTTAGACTCTTAGGGTTAGAGTTAGGGTTAGGGTTAGGGTTAGACACTTAGGGTTAGGGTTAGGGTGAGGGTTAGAATCTTAGGGTTAGGGTTATATTCAGGGTTAGGGTTAGACTCTTAGGGTTAGGGTTAGGGTTAGGGTTAGACTCTTAGGGTAAGGGTTAGACTTAGGCTCTTAGGGTTAGGGTTAGACTCAGGCTCTTAGGGTTAGGGTTAGACTCAGGCTCTTAGGGTGAGGGTTAGACTCAGGCTCTTAGGGTGAGGGTTAGACTCAGGCTCTTAGGGTTAGGGTTAGAATCAGGCTCTTAGGGTTAGGGTCAGACTCAGTACTATATATTTGGGTACTGCAGCCGCCCTTTTGGTGGAGCGCTGCTGCCATCTAGCGAAATATACTTGGGTATTGCAGCCGGCGCTGTTGGTGGAGCGCTGCTGCCATCTAGCGAAATATATTTGGGTACTGCAGCCGGCCCTGTTGGTGGAGCGCTGCTGCCATCTAGCGAAATATAATTGGGTACTGCAGCCGCCCTTTTGGTGGAGCGCTGCTGCCATCTAGCGAAATATAATTGGGTACTGCAGCCGCCCTTTTGGTGGAGCTCTGCTGCCATCTAGCGAAATATACTTGGGTACTGCAGCCGCCCGGTTTGTGGAGCGCTGCTGCCATCTAGCGAAATATATTTGGGTACTGCAGCCGCCCGGTTGGTGGAGCGCTGCTGCCATCTAGCGAAATGTAATGGGGTACTGCAGCCGCCCGGTTGGTGTAGCGCTGCTGCCATCTAGCGAAATATACTTGGGTACTGCAGCCGCCCGGTTGGTGGAGCGCTGCTGCCATCTAGCGAAATATATTTGGGTACTGCAGCCGCCCGGTTGGTGGAGCTCTGCTGCCATCTAGCGAAATATACTTGGGTACTGCAGCCGCCCTTTTGGTGGAGCGCTGCTGCCATCTAGCGAAATGTAATTGGGTACTGCAGCCGCCCGGTTGGTGGAGCGCTGCTGCCATCTAGCGAAATATACTTGGGTACTGCAGCCGGCGCTGTTGGTGGAGCGCTGCTGCCATCTAGCGAAATATACTTGGGTACTGCAGCCGCCCGGTTGGTGGAGCGCTGCTGCCATCTAGCGAAATATATTTGGGTACTGCAGCCGGCCCTGTTGGTGGAGCGCTGCTGCCATCTAGCGAAATATACTTGGGTACTGCAGCCGCCCTTTTGGTGGAGCGCTGCTGCCATCTAGCGAAATATACTTGGGTACTGCAGCCGCCCGGTTGGTGGAGCGCTGCTGCCATCTAGCGAAATATATTTGGGTACTGCAGCCGGCCCTGTTGGTGGAGCGCTGCTGCCATCTAGCGAAATATACTTGGGTACTGCAGCCGCCCTTTTGGTGGAGCGCTGCTGCCATCTAGCGAAATATACTTGGGTATTGCAGCCGGCGCTGTTGGTGGAGCACTGCTGCCATCTAGCGAAATATATTTGGGTACTGCAGCCGGCCCTGTTGGTGGAGCGCTGCTGCCATCTAGCGAAATATATTTGGGTACTGCAGCCGCCCTTTTGGTGGAGCGCTGCTGCCATCTAGCGAAATATATTTGGGTACTGCAGCCAGCTCTGTTGGTGGAGCTCTGCTGCCATCTAGCGAAATATAATTGGGTACTGCAGCCGGCCTTTTGGTGGAGCGCTGCTGCCATCTAGCGAAATGTAATTGGGTACTGCAGCCGCCCTGTTGGTGGAGCGCTGCTGCCATCTAGCGAAATATACTTGGGTACTGCAGCCGCCCTTTTGGTGGAGCGCTGCTGCCCTCTAGCGAAATATACTTGGGTACTGCAGCCGGCCCTGTTGGTGGAGCGCTGCTGCCATCTAGCGAAATATACTTGGGTACTGCAGCCGCCCGGTTGGTGGAGCGCTGCTGCCATCTAGCGAAATATACTTGGGTACTGCAGCCGGCCCTGTTGGTGGAGCGCTGCTGCCATCTAGCGAAATATATTTGGGTACTGCAGCCGCCCGGTTGGTGGAGCGCTGCTGCCATCTAGCGAAATATACTTGGGTACTGCAGCCGGCCCTGTTGGTGGAGCGCTGCTGCCATCTAGCGAAATATACTTGGGTACTGCAGCCGCCCTTTTGGTGGAGCGCTGCTGCCATCTAGCGAAATATACTTGGGTACTGCAGCCGGCGCTGTTAATGGAGCGCTGCTGCCATCTAGCGAAATATATTTGGGTACTGCAGCCGGCGCTGTTGGTGGAGCGCTGCTGCCATCTAGCGAAATATATTTGGGTACTGCAGCCGGCTCTGTTGGTGGAGCGCTGCTGCCATCTAGCGAAATATATTTGGGTACTGCAGCCGGCTCTGTTTGTGGAGCGCTGCTGCCATCTAGCGAAATATACTTGGGTACTTCAGCCGGGTTTAGGGTTAGGGTTAGGGTTAGACTGTTAGGGTTAGGGTTAGACTCTTAGGGTTAGACTCTTAGGGTTAGACTCTTAGGGTTAGGGTTAGACTCTTACGGTTAGGGTTAGGGTTAGGGTTAGGGTTAGACTCTTAGGGTTAGGGTTAGACTCTTAGGGTTAGGGTTAGGGTTAGGGTTAGACTCTTAGGGTTAGGGTTAGACTCTTAGGGTTAGGGTTAGGGTTAGGGTTAGGGTTAGACTCTTAGGGTTAGGGTTAGACTCTTAGGGTTAGGGTTAGGGTTAGGGTTAGGGTTAGACTCTTAGGGTTAGGGTTAGACTCTTAGGGTTAGGGTTGGGGTTAGGGTTAGACTCTTAGGGTTAGGGTTAGACTCTTAGGGTTAGAGTTAGGGTTAGGGTTAGGGTTAGACACTTAGGGTTAGGGTTACGGTGAGGGTTAGACTCTTAGGGTTAGGGTTATATTCAGGGTTAGGGTTAGACTCTTAGGGTTAGGGTTAGGGTTAGGGTTAGACTCTTAGGGTAAGGGTTAGACTTAGGCTCTTAGGGTTAGGGTTAGACTCAGGCTCTTAGGGTGAGGGTTAGACTCAGGCTCTTAGTGTGAGGGTTAGACTCAGGCTCTTACGGTTAGGGTTAGACTCAGGCTCTTAGGGTTAGGGTTAGACACAGGCTCTTAGGGTTAGGGTCAGATTTAGTACTATATATTTGTGTACTGCAGCCGCCCTTTTGGTGGAACGCTGCTGCCATCTAGCGAAATATACTTGGGTACTGCAGCCGGCGCTGTTGGTGGAGCGCTGCTGCCATCTAGCGAAATATATTTGGGTACTGCAGCCGGCGCTGTTGGTGGAGCGCTGCTGCCATCTAGCGAAATATATTTGGGTACTGCAGCCGGCTCTGTTGGTGGAGCGCTGCTGCCATCTAGCGAAATATATTTGGGTACTGCAGCCGGCTCTGTTTGTGGAGCGCTGCTGCCATCTAGCGAAATATACTTGGGTACTTCAGCCGGGTTTAGGGTTAGGGTTAGGGTTAGACTGTTAGGGTTAGGGTTAGACTCTTAGGGTTAGACTCTTAGGGTTAGACTCTTAGGGTTAGGGTTAGACTCTTACGGTTAGGGTTAGGGTTAGGGTTAGGGTTAGACTCTTAGGGTTAGGGTTAGACTCTTAGGGTTAGGGTTAGGGTTAGGGTTAGACTGTTAGGGTTAGGGTTAGACTCTTAGGGTTAGGGTTAGGGTTAGGGTTAGGGTTAGACTCTTAGGGTTAGGGTTAGACTCTTAGGGTTAGGGTTAGGGTTAGGGTTAGGGTTAGACTCTTAGGGTTAGGGTTAGACTCTTAGGGTTAGGGTTGGGGTTAGGGTTAGACTCTTAGGGTTAGGGTTAGACTCTTAGGGTTAGAGTTAGGGTTAGGGTTAGGGTTAGACACTTAGGGTTAGGGTTACGGTGAGGGTTAGACTCTTAGGGTTAGGGTTATATTCAGGGTTAGGGTTAGACTCTTAGGGTTAGGGTTAGGGTTAGGGTTAGACTCTTAGGGTAAGGGTTAGACTTAGGCTCTTAGGGTTAGGGTTAGACTCAGGCTCTTAGGGTGAGGGTTAGACTCAGGCTCTTAGTGTGAGGGTTAGACTCAGGCTCTTACGGTTAGGGTTAGACTCAGGCTCTTAGGGTTAGGGTTAGACACAGGCTCTTAGGGTTAGGGTCAGATTTAGTACTATATATTTGTGTACTGCAGCCGCCCTTTTGGTGGAACGCTGCTGCCATATAGCGAAATATACTTGGGTACTGCAGCCGGCCCTGTTGGTGGAGCGCTGCTGCCATCTAGCGAAATATACTTGGGTACTGCAGCCGCCCGGTTGGTGGAGCGCTGCTGCCATCTAGCGAAATATACTTGGGTACTGCAGCCGGCCCTGTTGGTGGAGCGCTGCTGCCATCTAGCGAAATATACTTGGGTACTGCAGCCGCCCGGTTGGTGGAGCGCTGCTGCCATCTAGCGAAATATACTTGGGTACTGCAGCCGCCCGGTTGGTGGAGCGCTGCTGCCATCTAGCGAAATATACTTGGGTACTGCAGCCGGCTCTGTTGGTGGAGCGCTGCTGCCATCTAGCGAAATATATTTGGGTACTGCAGCCGGCGCTGTTGGTGGAGCGCTGCTGCCATCTAGCGAAATATATTTGGGTACTGCAGCCGGCGCTGTTGGTGGAGCGCTGCTGCCATCTAGCGAAATATATTTGGGTACTGCAGCCGGCTCTGTTTGTGGAGCGCTGCTGCCATCTAGCGAAATATACTTGGGTACTTCAGCCGGGTTTAGGGTTAGGGTTAGGGTTAGACTGTTAGGGTTAGGGTTAGACTCTTAGGGTTAGACTCTTAGGGTTAGACTCTTAGGGTTAGGGTTAGACTCTTACGGTTAGGGTTAGGGTTAGGGTTAGGGTTAGACTCTTAGGGTTAGGGTTAGACTCTTAGGGTTAGGGTTAGGGTTAGGGTTAGGGTTAGACTCTTAGGGTTAGGGTTAGACTCTTAGGGTTAGGGTTAGGGTTAGACTCTTAGGGTTAGGGTTAGGGTGAGGGTTAGACTCTTAGGGTTAGGGTTATATTCAGGGTTAGGGTTAGACTCTTAGGGTTAGGGTTAGGGTTAGGGTTAGACTCTTAGGGTTAGGGTTAGGGTTAGGCTCTTAGGGTTAGGGTTAGACTCAGGCTCTTAGGGTGAGGGTTAGACTCAGGCTCTTAGGGTTAGGGTTAGACTCAGGCTCTTAGGGTGAGGGTTAGACTCAGGCTCTTAGGGTGAGGGTCAGACTCAGTACTATATATTTGGGTACTGCAGCCGCCCTTTTGGTGGAGCGCTGCTGCCATCTAGCGAAATATACTTGGGTATTGCAGCCGGCGCTCTTGGTGGAGCGCTGCTGCCATCTAGCGAAATATACTTGGGTACTGCAGCCGGCCCTGTTGGTGGAGCGCTGCTGCCATCTAGCGAAATATACTTGGGTACTGCAGCCGCCCGGTTTGTGGAGCGCTGCTGCCATCTAGCGAAATATATTTGGGTACTGCAGCCGCCCGGTTGGTGGAGCGCTGCTGCCATCTAGCGAAATATATTTGGGTACTGCAGCCGCCCGGTTGGTGGAGCGCTGCTGCCATCTAGCGAAATATACTTGGGTACTGCAGCCGCCCGGTTGGTGGAGCGCTGCTGCCATCTAGCGAAATATAATTGGGTACTGCAGCCGCCCTTTTGGTGGAGCGCTGCTGCCATCTAGCGAAATATACTTGGGTACTGCAGCCGCCCGGTTTGTGGAGCGCTGCTGCCATCTAGCGAAATATATTTGGGTACTGCAGCCGCCCGGTTGGTGGAGCGCTGCTGCCATCTAGCGAAATGTAATGGGGTACTGCAGCCGCCCGGTTGGTGTAGCGCTGCTGCCATCTAGCGAAATATACTTGGGTACTGCAGCCGCCCTTTTGGTGGAGCGCTGCTGCCATCTAGCGAAATATATTTGGGTACTGCAGCCGCCCGGTTGGTGGAGCTCTGCTGCCATCTAGCGAAATATACTTGGGTACTGCAGCCGCCCTTTTGGTGGAGCGCTGCTGCCATCTAGCGAAATGTAATTGGGTACTGCAGCCGCCCGGTTGGTGGAGCGCTGCTGCCATCTAGCGAAATATACTTGGGTACTGCAGCCGGCGCTGTTGGTGGAGCGCTGCTGCCATCTAGCGAAATATACTTGGGTACTGCAGCCGCCCGGTTGGTGGAGCGCTGCTGCCATCTAGCGAAATATATTTGGGTACTGCAGCCGGCCCTGTTGGTGGAGCGCTGCTGCCATCTAGCGAAATATACTTGGGTACTGCAGCCGCCCTTTTGGTGGAGCGCTGCTGCCATCTAGCGAAATATACTTGGGTACTGCAGCCGCCCGGTTGGTGGAGCGCTGCTGCCATCTAGCGAAATATATTTGGGTACTGCAGCCGGCCCTGTTGGTGGAGCGCTGCTGCCATCTAGCGAAATATACTTGGGTACTGCAGCCGCCCTTTTGGTGGAGCGCTGCTGCCATCTAGCGAAATATACTTGGGTATTGCAGCCGGCGCTGTTGGTGGAGCGCTGCTGCCATCTAGCGAAATATATTTGGGTACTGCAGCCAGCTCTGTTGGTGGAGCTCTGCTGCCATCTAGCGAAATATAATTGGGTACTGCAGCCGGCCTTTTGGTGGAGCGCTGCTGCCATCTAGCGAAATGTAATTGGGTACTGCAGCCGCCCTGTTGGTGGAGCGCTGCTGCCATCTAGCGAAATATACTTGGGTACTGCAGCCGGCGCTGTTGGTGGAGCGCTGCTGCCATCTAGCGAAATATACTTGGGTACTGCAGCCGGCCCTGTTGGTGGAGCGCTGCTGCCATCTAGCGAAATATACTTGGGTACTGCAGCCGCCCGGTTGGTGGAGCGCTGCTGCCATCTAGCGAAATATACTTGGGTACTGCAGCCGGCCCTGTTGGTGGAGCGCTGCTGCCATCTAGCGAAATATACTTGGGTACTGCAGCCGCCCGGTTGGTGGAGCGCTGCTGCCATCTAGCGAAATATACTTGGGTACTGCAGCCGGCCCTGTTGGTGGAGCGCTGCTGCCATCTAGCGAAATATACTTGGGTACTGCAGCCGCCCGGTTGGTGGAGCGCTGCTGCCATCTAGCGAAATATACTTGGGTACTGCAGCCGGCGCTGTTGGTGGAGCGCTGCTGCCATCTAGCGAAATATATTTGGGTACTGCAGCCGGCGCTGTTGGTGGAGCGCTGCTGCCATCTAGCGAAATATATTTGGGTACTGCAGCCGGCTCTGTTGGTGGAGCGCTGCTGCCATCTAGCGAAATATATTTGGGTACTGCAGCCGGCTCTGTTTGTGGAGCGCTGCTGCCATCTAGCGAAATATACTTGGGTACTTCAGCCGGGTTTAGGGTTAGGGTTAGGGTTAGACTGTTAGGGTTAGGGTTAGACTCTTAGGGTTAGACTCTTAGGGTTAGACTCTTAGGGTTAGGGTTAGACTCTTACGGTTAGGGTTAGGGTTAGGGTTAGGGTTAGACTCTTAGGGTTAGGGTTAGACTCTTAGGGTTAGGGTTAGGGTTAGGGTTAGGGTTAGACTCTTAGGGTTAGGGTTAGACTCTTAGGGTTAGGGTTAGGGTTAGGGTTAGGGTTAGACTCTTAGGGTTAGGGTTAGACTCTTAGGGTTAGGGTTAGGGTTAGGGTTAGGGTTAGACTCTTAGGGTTAGGGTTAGACTCTTAGGGTTAGGGTTGGGGTTAGGGTTAGACTCTTAGGGTTAGGGTTAGACTCTTAGGGTTAGAGTTAGGGTTAGGGTTAGGGTTAGACACTTAGGGTTAGGGTTACGGTGAGGGTTAGACTCTTAGGGTTAGGGTTATATTCAGGGTTAGGGTTAGACTCTTAGGGTTAGGGTTAGGGTTAGGGTTAGACTCTTAGGGTAAGGGTTAGACTTAGGCTCTTAGGGTTAGGGTTAGACTCAGGCTCTTAGGGTTAGGGTTAGACTCAGGCTCTTAGGGTGAGGGTTAGACTCAGGCTCTTAGGGTGAGGGTTAGACTCAGGCTCTTAGGGTTAGGGTTAGACTCAGGCTCTTAGGGTTTGGGTCAGACTCAGTACTATATATTTGGGTACTGCAGCCGCCCTTTTGGTGGAGCGCTGCTGCCATCTAGCGAAATATACTTGGGTACTGCAGCCGGCCCTGTTGGTGGAGCGCTGCTGCCATCTAGCGAAATATATTTGGGTACTGCAGCCGGCGCTGTTGGTGGAGCGCTGCTGCCATCTAGCGAAATATATTTGGGTACTGCAGCCGCCCTTTTGGTGGAGCGCTGCTGCCATCTAGCGAAATATATTTGCATACTGCAGCCGGCTCTGTTGGTGGAGCTCTGCTGCCATCTAGCGAAATATACTTGGGTACTGCAGCCGCCCTTTTGGTGGAGCGCTGCTGCCATCTAGCGAAATGTAATTGGGTACTGCAGCCGCCCGGTTGGTGGAGCGCTGCTGCCATCTAGCGAAATGTAATTGGGTACTGCAGCCGCCCGGTTGGTGGAGCGCTGCTGCCATCTAGCGAAATATACTTGGGTACTGCAGCCGCCCGGTTTGTGGAGCGCTGCTGCCATCTAGCGAAATATATTTGGGTACTGCAGCCGGCGCTGTTAATGGAGCGCTGCTGCCATCTAGCGAAATGTAATTGGGTACTGCAGCCGCCCGGTTGGTGTAGCGCTGCTGCCATCTAGCGAAATATACTTGGGTACTGCAGCCGCCCGGTTGGTGGAGCGCTGCTGCCATCTAGCGAAATATATTTGGGTACTGCAGCCGGCCCTGTTGGTGGAGCGCTGCTGCCATCTAGCGAAATATACTTGGGTACTGCAGCCGCCCGGTTGGTGGAGCGCTGCTGCCATCTAGCGAAATATACTTGGGTACTGCAGCCGGCCCTGTTGGTGGAGCGCTGCTGCCATCTAGCGAAATATACTTGGGTACTGCAGCCGCCCGGTTGGTGGAGCGCTGCTGCCATCTAGCGAAATATATTTGGGTACTGCAGCCGGCGCTGTTGGTGGAGCGCTGCTGCCATCTAGCGAAATATATTTGGGTACTGCAGCCGCCCGGTTGGTGGAGCGCTGCTGCCATCTAGCGAAATATATTTGGGTACTGCAGCCGGCGCTGTTGGTGGAGCGCTGCTGCCATCTAGCGAAATATATTTGGGTACTGCAGCCGGCGCTGTTGGTGGAGCGCTGCTGCCATCTAGCGAAATATATTTGGGTACTGCAGCCGGCTCTGTTGGTGGAGCGCTGCTGCCATCTAGCGAAATATACTTGGGTACTTCAGCCGGGTTTAGGGTTAGGGTTAGGGTTAGACTGTTAGGGTTAGGGTTAGACTCTTAGGGTTAGACTCTTAGGGTTAGACTCTTAGGGTTAGGGTTAGGGTTAGGGTTAGGGTTAGGGTTAGACTCTTAGGGTTAGGGTTAGACTCTTAGGGTTAGGGTTAGGGTTAGGGTTAGGGTTAGACTCTTAGGGTTAGGGTTAGACTCTTAGGGTTAGGGTTAGGGTTAGGGTTAGGGTTAGACTCTTAGGGTTAGGGTTAGACTCTTAGGGTTAGGGTTAGGGTTAGGGTTAGACTCTTAGGGTTAGGGTTACACTCTTAGGCTTAGGGTTAGGGTTAGGGTTAGACTCTCAGGGTTAGGGTTAGGGTTAGGGTTAGGGTTAGACTCTTAGGGTTAGGGTTACGGTTAGACTCTTAGGGTTAGAGTTAGGGTTAGGGTTAGACTCTTAAGGTTAGGGTTAGACTCTTAGGGTTAGGGTTGGGGTTAGGGTTAGACTCTTAGGGTTAGGGTTAGACTCTTAGGGTTAAGGTTAGGGTTAGGGTTAGACACTTAGGGTTAGGGTTAGGGTGAGGGTTAGACTCTTAGGGTTAGGGTTATATTCAGATTAGGGTTAGACTCTTAGGGTTAGGGTTAGGGTTAGGGTTAGACTCTTAGGGTAAGGGTTAGACTTAGGCTCTTAGGGTTAGGGTTAGACTCAGGCTCTTAGGGTTAGGGTTAGACTCAGGCTCTTAGGGTGAGGGTTAGACTCAGGCTCTTAGGGTTAGGGTTAGACTCAGGCTCTTAGGGTTAGGGTTAGACTCAGGCTCTTAGGGTGAGGGTTAGACTCAGGCTCTTAGGGTTAGGGTTAGACTCAGGCTCTTAGGGTTAGGGTCAGACTCAGTACTATATATTTGGGTACTGCAGCCGCCCTTTTGGTGGAGCGCTGCTGCCATCTAGCGAAATATACTTGGGTACTGCAGCCGCCCGGTTGGTGGAGCGCTGCTGCCATCTAGCGAAATATACTTGGGTACTGCAGCCGCCCGGTTGGTGGAGCGCTGCTGCCATCTAGCGAAATATACTTGGGTACTGCAGCCGGCCCTGTTGGTGGAGCGCTGCTGCCATCTAGCGAAATATATTTGGGTACTGCAGCCGGCGCTGTTGGTGGAGCGCTGCTGCCATCTAGCGAAATATATTTGGGTACTGCAGCCGGCTCTGTTGGTGGAGCGCTGCTGCCATCTAGCGAAATATATTTGGGTACTGCAGCCGGCTCTGTTTGTGGAGCGCTGCTGCCATCTAGCGAAATATACTTGGGTACTTCAGCCGGGTTTAGGGTTAGGGTTAGGGTTAGACTGTTAGGGTTAGGCTTAGACTCTTAGGGTTAGACTCTTAGGGTTAGACTCTTAGGGTTAGGGTTAGACTCTTACGGTTAGGGTTAGGGTTAGGGTTAGGGTTAGACTCTTAGGGTTAGGGTTAGACTCTTAGGGTTAGGGTTAGGGTTAGGGTTAGGGTTAGACTCTTAGGGTTAGGGTTAGACTCTTAGGGTTAGGGTTAGGGTTAGACTCTTAGGGTTAGGGTTAGGGTGAGGGTTAGACTCTTAGGGTTAGGGTTATATTCAGGGTTAGGGTTAGACTCTTAGGGTTAGGGTTAGGGTTAGGGTTAGACTCTTAGGGTTAGGGTTAGGGTTAGGCTCTTAGGGTTAGGGTTAGACTCAGGCTCTTAGGGTGAGGGTTAGACTCAGGCTCTTAGGGTTAGGGTTAGACTCAGGCTCTTAGGGTGAGGGTTAGACTCAGGCTCTTAGGGTTAGGGTTAGACTCAGGCTCTTAGGGTTAGGGTCAGACTCAGTACTATATATTTGGGTACTGCAGCCGCCCTTTTGGTGGAGCGCTGCTGCCATCTAGCGAAATATACTTGGGTATTGCAGCCGGCGCTCTTGGTGGAGCGCTGCTGCCATCTAGCGAAATATACTTGGGTACTGCAGCCGGCGCTGTTGGTGGAGCGCTGCTGCCATCTAGCGAAATATACTTGGGTACTGCAGCCGCCCGGTTTGTGGAGCGCTGCTGCCATCTAGCGAAATATATTTGGGTACTGCAGCCGGCCCGGTTGGTGGAGCGCTGCTGCCATCTAGCGAAATGTAATTGGGTACTGCAGCCGCCCGGTTGGTGGAGCGCTGCTGCCATCTAGCGAAATGTAATTGGGTACTGCAGCCGCCCGGTTGGTGGAGCGCTGCTGCCATCTAGCGATATGTAATTGGGTACTGCAGCCGGCCCTGTTGGTGGAGCGCTGCTGCCATCTAGCGAAATATACTTGGGTACTGCAGCCGCCCGGTTGGTGGAGCGCTGCTGCCATCTAGCGAAATATACTTGGGTACTGCAGCCGGCGCTGTTGGTGGAGCGCTGCTGCCATCTAGCGAAATATATTTGGGTACTGCAGCCGGCGCTGTTGGTGGAGCGCTGCTGCCATCTAGCGAAATATATTTGGGTACTGCAGCCGCCCGGTTGGTGGAGCGCTGCTGCCATCTAGCGAAATATATTTGGGTACTGCAGCCGGAGCTGTTGGTGGAGCGCTGCTGCCATCTAGCGAAATATATTTGGGTACTGCAGCCGGCTCTGTTGGTGGAGCGCTGCTGCCATCTAGCGAAATATACTTGGGTACTTCAGCCGGGTTTAGGGTTAGGGTTAGGGTTAGACTGTTAGGGTTAGGGTTAGACTTTTAGGGTTAGACTCTTAGGGTTAGACTCTTAGGGTTAGGGTTAGACTCTTACGGTTAGGGTTAGGGTTAGGCTTAGGGTTAGGCTTAGACTCTTAGGGTTAGGGTTAGACTCTTAGGGTTAGGGTTAGACTCTTAGGGTTAGGGTTGGGGTTAGGGTTAGACTCTTAGGGTTAGGGTTAGACTCTTAGGGTTAGAGTTAGGGTTAGGGTTAGGGTTAGACACTTAGGGTTAGGGTTAGGGTGAGGGTTAGAATCTTAGGGTTAGGGTTATATTCAGGGTTAGGGTTAGACTCTTAGGGTTAGGGTTAGGGTTAGGGTTAGACTCTTAGGGTAAGGGTTAGACTTAGGCTCTTAGGGTTAGGGTTAGACTCAGGCTCTTAGGGTTAGGGTTAGACTCAGGCTCTTAGGGTGAGGGTTAGACTCAGGCTCTTAGGGTGAGGGTTAGACTCAGGCTCTTAGGGTTAGGGTTAGAATCAGGCTCTTAGGGTTAGGGTCAGACTCAGTACTATATATTTGGGTACTGCAGCCGCCCTTTTGGTGGAGCGCTGCTGCCATCTAGCGAAATATACTTGGGTATTGCAGCCGGCGCTGTTGGTGGAGCGCTGCTGCCATCTAGCGAAATATATTTGGGTACTGCAGCCGGCCCTGTTGGTGGAGCGCTGCTGCCATCTAGCGAAATATAATTGGGTACTGCAGCCGCCCTTTTGGTGGAGCGCTGCTGCCATCTAGCGAAATATAATTGGGTACTGCAGCCGCCCTTTTGGTGGAGCTCTGCTGCCATCTAGCGAAATATACTTGGGTACTGCAGCCGCCCGGTTTGTGGAGCGCTGCTGCCATCTAGCGAAATATATTTGGGTACTGCAGCCGCCCGGTTGGTGGAGCGCTGCTGCCATCTAGCGAAATGTAATGGGGTACTGCAGCCGCCCGGTTGGTGTAGCGCTGCTGCCATCTAGCGAAATATACTTGGGTACTGCAGCCGCCCGGTTGGTGGAGCGCTGCTGCCATCTAGCGAAATATATTTGGGTACTGCAGCCGCCCGGTTGGTGGAGCTCTGCTGCCATCTAGCGAAATATACTTGGGTACTGCAGCCGCCCTTTTGGTGGAGCGCTGCTGCCATCTAGCGAAATGTAATTGGGTACTGCAGCCGCCCGGTTGGTGGAGCGCTGCTGCCCTCTAGCGAAATATACTTGGGTACTGCAGCCGGCGCTGTTGGTGGAGCGCTGCTGCCATCTAGCGAAATATACTTGGGTACTGCAGCCGCCCGGTTGGTGGAGCGCTGCTGCCATCTAGCGAAATATATTTGGGTACTGCAGCCGGCCCTGTTGGTGGAGCGCTGCTGCCATCTAGCGAAATATACTTGGGTACTGCAGCCGCCCTTTTGGTGGAGCGCTGCTGCCATCTAGCGAAATATACTTGGGTACTGCAGCCGCCCGGTTGGTGGAGCGCTGCTGCCATCTAGCGAAATATATTTGGGTACTGCAGCCGGCCCTGTTGGTGGAGCGCTGCTGCCATCTAGCGAAATATACTTGGGTACTGCAGCCGCCCTTTTGGTGGAGCGCTGCTGCCATCTAGCGAAATATACTTGGGTATTGCAGCCGGCGCTGTTGGTGGAGCACTGCTGCCATCTAGCGAAATATATTTGGGTACTGCAGCCGGCCCTGTTGGTGGAGCGCTGCTGCCATCTAGCGAAATATATTTGGGTACTGCAGCCGCCCTTTTGGTGGAGCGCTGCTGCCATCTAGCGAAATATATTTGGGTACTGCAGCCAGCTCTGTTGGTGGAGCTCTGCTGCCATCTAGCGAAATATAATTGGGTACTGCAGCCGGCCTTTTGGTGGAGCGCTGCTGCCATCTAGCGAAATGTAATTGGGTACTGCAGCCGCCCTGTTGGTGGAGCGCTGCTGCCATCTAGCGAAATATACTTGGGTACTGCAGCCGCCCTTTTGGTGGAGCGCTGCTGCCCTCTAGCGAAATATACTTGGGTACTGCAGCCGGCCCTGTTGGTGGAGCGCTGCTGCCATCTAGCGAAATATACTTGGGTACTGCAGCCGCCCGGTTGGTGGAGCGCTGCTGCCATCTAGCGAAATATACTTGGGTACTGCAGCCGGCCCTGTTGGTGGAGCGCTGCTGCCATCTAGCGAAATATATTTGGGTACTGCAGCCGCCCGGTTGGTGGAGCGCTGCTGCCATCTAGCGAAATATACTTGGGTACTGCAGCCGGCCCTGTTGGTGGAGCGCTGCTGCCATCTAGCGAAATATACTTGGGTACTGCAGCCGCCCTTTTGGTGGAGCGCTGCTGCCATCTAGCGAAATATACTTGGGTACTGCAGCCGGCGCTGTTGGTGGAGCGCTGCTGCCATCTAGCGAAATATATTTGGGTACTGCAGCCGGCGCTGTTGGTGGAGCGCTGCTGCCATCTAGCGAAATATATTTGGGTACTGCAGCCGGCTCTGTTGGTGGAGCGCTGCTGCCATCTAGCGAAATATATTTGGGTACTGCAGCCGGCTCTGTTTGTGGAGCGCTGCTGCCATCTAGCGAAATATACTTGGGTACTTCAGCCGGGTTTAGGGTTAGGGTTAGGGTTAGACTGTTAGGGTTAGGGTTAGACTCTTAGGGTTAGACTCTTAGGGTTAGACTCTTAGGGTTAGGGTTAGACTCTTACGGTTAGGGTTAGGGTTAGGGTTAGGGTTAGACTCTTAGGGTTAGGGTTAGACTCTTAGGGTTAGGGTTAGGGTTAGGGTTAGACTCTTAGGGTTAGGGTTAGACTCTTAGGGTTAGGGTTAGGGTTAGGGTTAGGGTTAGACTCTTAGGGTTAGGGTTAGACTCTTAGGGTTAGGGTTAGGGTTAGGGTTAGGGTTAGACTCTTAGGGTTAGGGTTAGACTCTTAGGGTTAGGGTTGGGGTTAGGGTTAGACTCTTAGGGTTAGGGTTAGACTCTTAGGGTTAGAGTTAGGGTTAGGGTTAGGGTTAGACACTTAGGGTTAGGGTTACGGTGAGGGTTAGACTCTTAGGGTTAGGGTTATATTCAGGGTTAGGGTTAGACTCTTAGGGTTAGGGTTAGGGTTAGGGTTAGACTCTTAGGGTAAGGGTTAGACTTAGGCTCTTAGGGTTAGGGTTAGACTCAGGCTCTTAGGGTGAGGGTTAGACTCAGGCTCTTAGTGTGAGGGTTAGACTCAGGCTCTTACGGTTAGGGTTAGACTCAGGCTCTTAGGGTTAGGGTTAGACACAGGCTCTTAGGGTTAGGGTCAGATTTAGTACTATATATTTGTGTACTGCAGCCGCCCTTTTGGTGGAACGCTGCTGCCATATAGCGAAATATACTTGGGTACTGCAGCCGGCCCTGTTGGTGGAGCGCTGCTGCCATCTAGCGAAATATACTTGGGTACTGCAGCCGCCCGGTTGGTGGAGCGCTGCTGCCATCTAGCGAAATATACTTGGGTACTGCAGCCGGCCCTGTTGGTGGAGCGCTGCTGCCATCTAGCGAAATATACTTGGGTACTGCAGCCGCCCGGTTGGTGGAGCGCTGCTGCCATCTAGCGAAATATACTTGGGTACTGCAGCCGCCCGGTTGGTGGAGCGCTGCTGCCATCTAGCGAAATATACTTGGGTACTGCAGCCGGCTCTGTTGGTGGAGCGCTGCTGCCATCTAGCGAAATATATTTGGGTACTGCAGCCGGCGCTGTTGGTGGAGCGCTGCTGCCATCTAGCGAAATATATTTGGGTACTGCAGCCGGCGCTGTTGGTGGAGCGCTGCTGCCATCTAGCGAAATATATTTGGGTACTGCAGCCGGCTCTGTTTGTGGAGCGCTGCTGCCATCTAGCGAAATATACTTGGGTACTTCAGCCGGGTTTAGGGTTAGGGTTAGGGTTAGACTGTTAGGGTTAGGGTTAGACTCTTAGGGTTAGACTCTTAGGGTTAGACTCTTAGGGTTAGGTTTAGACTCTTACGGTTAGGGTTAGGGTTAGGGTTAGGGTTAGACTCTTAGGGTTAGGGTTAGACTCTTAGGGTTAGGGTTAGGGTTAGGGTTAGGGTTAGACTCTTAGGGTTAGGGTTAGACTCTTAGGGTTAGGGTTAGGGTTAGACTCTTAGGGTTAGGGTTAGGGTGAGGGTTAGACTCTTAGGGTTAGGGTTATATTCAGGGTTAGGGTTAGACTCTTAGGGTTAGGGTTAGGGTTAGGGTTAGACTCTTAGGGTTAGGGTTAGGGTTAGGCTCTTAGGGTTAGGGTTAGACTCAGGCTCTTAGGGTGAGGGTTAGACTCAGGCTCTTAGGGTTAGGGTTAGACTCAGGCTCTTAGGGTGAGGGTTAGACTCAGGCTCTTAGGGTTAGGGTTAGACTCAGGCTCTTAGGGTGAGGGTCAGACTCAGTACTATATATTTGGGTACTGCAGCCGCCCTTTTGGTGGAGCGCTGCTGCCATCTAGCGAAATATACTTGGGTATTGCAGCCGGCGCTCTTGGTGGAGCGCTGCTGCCATCTAGCGAAATATACTTGGGTACTGCAGCCGGCCCTGTTGGTGGAGCGCTGCTGCCATCTAGCGAAATATACTTGGGTACTGCAGCCGCCCGGTTTGTGGAGCGCTGCTGCCATCTAGCGAAATATATTTGGGTACTGCAGCCGCCCGGTTGGTGGAGCGCTGCTGCCATCTAGCGAAATATATTTGGGTACTGCAGCCGCCCGGTTGGTGGAGCGCTGCTGCCATCTAGCGAAATATACTTGGGTACTGCAGCCGCCCGGTTGGTGGAGCGCTGCTGCCATCTAGCGAAATATAATTGGGTACTGCAGCCGCCCTTTTGGTGGAGCGCTGCTGCCCTCTAGCGAAATATACTTGGGTACTGCAGCCGCCCGGTTTGTGGAGCGCTGCTGCCATCTAGCGAAATATATTTGGGTACTGCAGCCGCCCGGTTGGTGGAGCGCTGCTGCCATCTAGCGAAATGTAATGGGGTACTGCAGCCGCCCGGTTGGTGTAGCGCTGCTGCCATCTAGCGAAATATACTTGGGTACTGCAGCCGCCCTTTTGGTGGAGCGCTGCTGCCATCTAGCGAAATATATTTGGGTACTGCAGCCGCCCGGTTGGTGGAGCTCTGCTGCCATCTAGCGAAATATACTTGGGTACTGCAGCCGCCCTTTTGGTGGAGCGCTGCTGCCATCTAGCGAAATGTAATTGGGTACTGCAGCCGCCCGGTTGGTGGAGCGCTGCTGCCATCTAGCGAAATATACTTGGGTACTGCAGCCGGCGCTGTTGGTGGAGCGCTGCTGCCATCTAGCGAAATATACTTGGGTACTGCAGCCGCCCGGTTGGTGGAGCGCTGCTGCCATCTAGCGAAATATATTTGGGTACTGCAGCCGGCCCTGTTGGTGGAGCGCTGCTGCCATCTAGCGAAATATACTTGGGTACTGCAGCCGCCCTTTTGGTGGAGCGCTGCTGCCATCTAGCGAAATATACTTGGGTACTGCAGCCGCCCGGTTGGTGGAGCGCTGCTGCCATCTAGCGAAATATATTTGGGTACTGCAGCCGGCCCTGTTGGTGGAGCGCTGCTGCCATCTAGCGAAATATACTTGGGTACTGCAGCCGCCCTTTTGGTGGAGCGCTGCTGCCATCTAGCGAAATATACTTGGGTATTGCAGCCGGCGCTGTTGGTGGAGCGCTGCTGCCATCTAGCGAAATATATTTGGGTACTGCAGCCAGCTCTGTTGGTGGAGCTCTGCTGCCATCTAGCGAAATATAATTGGGTACTGCAGCCGGCCTTTTGGTGGAGCGCTGCTGCCATCTAGCGAAATGTAATTGGGTACTGCAGCCGCCCTGTTGGTGGAGCGCTGCTGCCATCTAGCGAAATATACTTGGGTACTGCAGCCGGCGCTGTTGGTGGAGCGCTGCTGCCATCTAGCGAAATATACTTGGGTACTGCAGCCGCCCGGTTGGTGGAGCGCTGCTGCCATCTAGCGAAATATACTTGGGTACTGCAGCCGGCCCTGTTGGTGGAGCGCTGCTGCCATCTAGCGAAATATACTTGGGTACTGCAGCCGCCCGGTTGGTGGAGCGCTGCTGCCATCTAGCGAAATATACTTGGGTACTGCAGCCGGCCCTGTTGGTGGAGCGCTGCTGCCATCTAGCGAAATATACTTGGGTACTGCAGCCGCCCTGTTGGTGGAGCGCTGCTGCCATCTAGCGAAATATACTTGGGTACTGCAGCCGGCGCTGTTGGTGGAGCGCTGCTGCCATCTAGCGAAATATATTTGGGTACTGCAGCCGGCGCTGTTGGTGGAGCGCTGCTGCCATCTAGCGAAATATATTTGGGTACTGCAGCCGGCTCTGTTGGTGGAGCGCTGCTGCCATCTAGCGAAATATATTTGGGTACTGCAGCCGGCTCTGTTTGTGGAGCGCTGCTGCCATCTAGCGAAATATACTTGGGTACTTCAGCCGGGTTTAGGGTTAGGGTTAGGGTTAGACTGTTAGGGTTAGGGTTAGACTCTTAGGGTTAGACTCTTAGGGTTAGACTCTTAGGGTTAGGGTTAGACTCTTACGGTTAGGGTTAGGGTTAGGGTTAGGGTTAGACTCTTAGGGTTAGGGTTAGACTCTTAGGGTTAGGGTTAGGGTTAGGGTTAGGGTTAGACTCTTAGGGTTAGGGTTAGACTCTTAGGGTTAGGGTTAGGGTTAGGGTTAGGGTTAGACTCTTAGGGTTAGGGTTAGACTCTTAGGGTTAGGGTTAGGGTTAGGGTTAGGGTTAGACTCTTAGGGTTAGGGTTAGACTCTTAGGGTTAGGGTTGGGGTTAGGGTTAGACTCTTAGGGTTAGGGTTAGACTCTTAGGGTTAGAGTTAGGGTTAGGGTTAGGGTTAGACACTTAGGGTTAGGGTTACGGTGAGGGTTAGACTCTTAGGGTTAGGGTTATATTCAGGGTTAGGGTTAGACTCTTAGGGTTAGGGTTAGGGTTAGGGTTAGACTCTTAGGGTAAGGGTTAGACTTAGGCTCTTAGGGTTAGGGTTAGACTCAGGCTCTTAGGGTTAGGGTTAGACTCAGGCTCTTAGGGTGAGGGTTAGACTCAGGCTCTTAGGGTTAGGGTTAGACTCAGGCTCTTAGGGTTAGGGTCAGACTCAGTACTATATATTTGGGTACTGCAGCCGCCCTTTTGGTGGAGCGCTGCTGCCATCTAGCGAAATATACTTGGGTACTGCAGCCGGCCCTGTTGGTGGAGCGCTGCTGCCATCTAGCGAAATATATTTGGGTACTGCAGCCGGCGCTGTTGGTGGAGCGCTGCTGCCATCTAGCGAAATATATTTGGGTACTGCAGCCGCCCTTTTGGTGGAGCGCTGCTGCCATCTAGCGAAATATATTTGCATACTGCAGCCGGCTCTGTTGGTGGAGCTCTGCTGCCATCTAGCGAAATATACTTGGGTACTGCAGCCGCCCTTTTGGTGGAGCGCTGCTGCCATCTAGCGAAATGTAATTGGGTACTGCAGCCGCCCGGTTGGTGGAGCGCTGCTGCCATCTAGCGAAATGTAATTGGGTACTGCAGCCGCCCGGTTGGTGGAGCGCTGCTGCCATCTAGCGAAATATACTTGGGTACTGCAGCCGCCCGGTTTGTGGAGCGCTGCTGCCATCTAGCGAAATATATTTGGGTACTGCAGCCGGCGCTGTTAATGGAGCGCTGCTGCCATCTAGCGAAATGTAATTGGGTACTGCAGCCGCCCGGTTGGTGTAGCGCTGCTGCCATCTAGCGAAATATACTTGGGTACTGCAGCCGCCCGGTTGGTGGAGCGCTGCTGCCATCTAGCGAAATATATTTGGGTACTGCAGCCGGCCCTGTTGGTGGAGCGCTGCTGCCATCTAGCGAAATATACTTGGGTACTGCAGCCGCCCGGTTGGTGGAGCGCTGCTGCCATCTAGCGAAATATACTTGGGTACTGCAGCCGGCCCTGTTGGTGGAGCGCTGCTGCCATCTAGCGAAATATACTTGGGTACTGCAGCCGCCCGGTTGGTGGAGCGCTGCTGCCATCTAGCGAAATATATTTGGGTACTGCAGCCGGCGCTGTTGGTGGAGCGCTGCTGCCATCTAGCGAAATATATTTGGGTACTGCAGCCGCCCGGTTGGTGGAGCGCTGCTGCCATCTAGCGAAATATATTTGGGTACTGCAGCCGGCGCTGTTGGTGGAGCGCTGCTGCCATCTAGCGAAATATATTTGGGTACTGCAGCCGGCGCTGTTGGTGGAGCGCTGCTGCCATCTAGCGAAATATATTTGGGTACTGCAGCCGGCTCTGTTGGTGGAGCGCTGCTGCCATCTAGCGAAATATACTTGGGTACTTCAGCCGGGTTTAGGGTTAGGGTTAGGGTTAGACTGTTAGGGTTAGGGTTAGACTCTTAGGGTTAGACTCTTAGGGTTAGACTCTTAGGGTTAGGGTTAGGGTTAGGGTTAGGGTTAGGGTTAGACTCTTAGGGTTAGGGTTAGACTCTTAGGGTTAGGGTTAGGGTTAGGGTTAGGGTTAGACTCTTAGGGTTAGGGTTAGACTCTTAGGGTTAGGGTTAGACTCTTAGGGTTAGGGTTAGGGTTAGGGTTAGGGTTAGACTCTTAGGGTTAGGGTTAGACTCTTAGGGTTAGGGTTAGGGTTAGGGTTAGACTCTTAGGGTTAGGGTTAGACTCTTAGGGTTAGGGTTAGGGTTAGGGTTAGACTCTCAGGGTTAGGTTTAGGGTTAGGGTTAGGGTTAGACTCTTAGGGTTAGGGTTACGGTTAGACTCTTAGGGTTAGAGTTAGGGTTAGGGTTAGACTCTTAAGGTTAGGGTTAGACTCTTAGGGTTAGGGTTGGGGTTAGGGTTAGACTCTTAGGGTTAGGGTTAGACTCTTAGGGTTAAGGTTAGGGTTAGGGTTAGACACTTAGGGTTAGGGTTAGGGTGAGGGTTAGACTCTTAGGGTTAGGGTTATATTCAGATTAGGGTTAGACTCTTAGGGTTAGGGTTAGGGTTAGGGTTAGACTCTTAGGGTAAGGGTTAGACTTAGGCTCTTAGGGTTAGGGTTAGACTCAGGCTCTTAGGGTTAGGGTTAGACTCAGGCTCTTAGGGTGAGGGTTAGACTCAGGCTCTTAGGGTTAGGGTTAGACTCAGGCTCTTAGGGTTAGGGTTAGACTCAGGCTCTTAGGGTGAGGGTTAGACTCAGGCTCTTAGGGTTAGGGTTAGACTCAGGCTCTTAGGGTTAGGGTCAGACTCAGTACTATATATTTGGGTACTGCAGCCGCCCTTTTGGTGGAGCGCTGCTGCCATCTAGCGAAATATACTTGGGTACTGCAGCCGCCCGGTTGGTGGAGCGCTGCTGCCATCTAGCGAAATATACTTGGGTACTGCAGCCGCCCGGTTGGTGGAGCGCTGCTGCCATCTAGCGAAATATACTTGGGTACTGCAGCCGGCCCTGTTGGTGGAGCGCTGCTGCCATCTAGCGAAATATATTTGGGTACTGCAGCCGGCGCTGTTGGTGGAGCGCTGCTGCCATCTAGCGAAATATATTTGGGTACTGCAGCCGGCTCTGTTGGTGGAGCGCTGCTGCCATCTAGCGAAATATATTTGGGTACTGCAGCCGGCTCTGTTTGTGGAGCGCTGCTGCCATCTAGCGAAATATACTTGGGTACTTCAGCCGGGTTTAGGGTTAGGGTTAGGGTTAGACTGTTAGGGTTAGGCTTAGACTCTTAGGGTTAGACTCTTAGGGTTAGACTCTTAGGGTTAGGGTTAGACTCTTACGGTTAGGGTTAGGGTTAGGGTTAGGGTTAGACTCTTAGGGTTAGGGTTAGACTCTTAGGGTTAGGGTTAGGGTTAGGGTTAGGGTTAGACTCTTAGGGTTAGGGTTAGACTCTTAGGGTTAGGGTTAGGGTTAGACTCTTAGGGTTAGGGTTAGGGTGAGGGTTAGACTCTTAGGGTTAGGGTTATATTCAGGGTTAGGGTTAGACTCTTAGGGTTAGGGTTAGGGTTAGGGTTAGACTCTTAGGGTTAGGGTTAGGGTTAGGCTCTTAGGGTTAGGGTTAGACTCAGGCTCTTAGGGTGAGGGTTAGACTCAGGCTCTTAGGGTTAGGGTTAGACTCAGGCTCTTAGGGTGAGGGTTAGACTCAGGCTCTTAGGGTTAGGGTTAGACTCAGGCTCTTAGGGTTAGGGTCAGACTCAGTACTATATATTTGGGTACTGCAGCCAGCCTTTTGGTGGAGCGCTGCTGCCATCTAGCGAAATATACTTGGGTATTGCAGCCGGCGCTCTTGGTGGAGCGCTGCTGCCATCTAGCGAAATATACTTGGGTACTGCAGCCGGCCCTGTTGGTGGAGCGCTGCTGCCATCTAGCGAAATATACTTGGGTACTGCAGCCGCCCGGTTTGTGGAGCGCTGCTGCCATCTAGCGAAATATATTTGGGTACTGCAGCCGGCCCGGTTGGTGGAGCGCTGCTGCCATCTAGCGAAATGTAATTGGGTACTGCAGCCGCCCGGTTGGTGGAGCGCTGCTGCCATCTAGCGAAATATACTTGGGTACTGCAGCCGCCCGGTTGGTGGAGCGCTGCTGCCATCTAGCGAAATGTAATTGGGTACTGCAGCCGGCCCTGTTGGTGGAGCGCTGCTGCCATCTAGCGAAATATACTTGGGTACTGCAGCCGCCCGGTTGGTGGAGCGCTGCTGCCATCTAGCGAAATATACTTGGGTACTGCAGCCGGCGCTGTTGGTGGAGCGCTGCTGCCATCTAGCGAAATATATTTGGGTACTGCAGCCGGCGCTGTTGGTGGAGCGCTGCTGCCATCTAGCGAAATATATTTGGGTACTGCAGCCGCCCGGTTGGTGGAGCGCTGCTGCCATCTAGCGAAATATATTTGGGTACTGCAGCCGGCCCTGTTGGTGGAGCGCTGCTGCCATCTAGCGAAATATATTTGGGTACTGCAGCCGGCTCTGTTGGTGGAGCGCTGCTGCCATCTAGCGAAATATACTTGGGTACTTCAGCCGGGTTTAGGGTTAGGGTTAGGGTTAGACTGTTAGGGTTAGGGTTAGACTTTTAGGGTTAGACTCTTAGGGTTAGACTCTTAGGGTTAGGGTTAGACTCTTACGGTTAGGGTTAGGGTTAGGCTTAGGGTTAGGCTTAGACTCTTAGGGTTAGGGTTAGACTCTTAGGGTTAGGGTTAGGGTTAGAGTTAGGGTTAGACTCTTAGGGTTAGGGTTAGACTCTTAGGGTTAGGGTTAGGGTTAGGGTTAGACTCTTAGGGTTAGGGTTAGACTCTTAGGGTTAGGGTTAGGGTTAGGGTTAGGGTTAGACTCTTAGGGTTAGGGTTAGACTCTTAGGGTTAGGGTTAGGGTTAGGGTTAGGGTTAGACTCTTAGGGTTAGGGTTAGACTCTTAGGGTTAGGGTTAGGGTTAGGGTTAGACTCTTAGGGTTAGGGTTAGGGTTACGGTTAGACTCTTAGGGTTAGAGTTAGGGTTAGGGTTAGGGTTAGACTCTTAGGGTTAGGGTTGGGGTTAGGGTTAGACTCTTAGGGTTAGGGTTAGACTCTTAGGGTTAGAGTTAGGGTTAGGGTTAGGGTTAGACACTTAGGGTTAGGGTTAGGGTGAGGGTTAGAATCTTAGGGTTAGGGTTATATTCAGGGTTAGGGTTAGACTCTTAGGGTTAGGGTTAGGGTTAGGGTTAGACTCTTAGGGTAAGGGTTAGACTTAGGCTCTTAGGGTTAGGGTTAGACTCAGGCTCTTAGGGTTAGGGTTAGACTCAGGCTCTTAGGGTGAGGGTTAGACTCAGGCTCTTAGGGTGAGGGTTAGACTCAGGCTCTTAGGGTTAGGGTTAGAATCAGGCTCTTAGGGTTAGGGTCAGACTCAGTACTATATATTTGGGTACTGCAGCCGCCCTTTTGGTGGAGCGCTGCTGCCATCTAGCGAAATATACTTGGGTACTGCAGCCGGCGCTGTTGGTGGAGCGCTGCTGCCATCTAGCGAAATATATTTGGGTACTGCAGCCGGCGCTGTTGGTGGAGCGCTGCTGCCATCTAGCGAAATATATTTGGGTACTGCAGCCGCCCTTTTGGTGGAGCGCTGCTGCCATCTAGCGAAATATAATTGGATACTGCAGCCGGCTCTGTTGGTGGAGCTCTGCTGCCATCTAGCGAAATATACTTGGGTACTGCAGCCGCCCGGTTTGTGGAGCGCTGCTGCCATCTAGCGAAATATATTTGGGTACTGCAGCCGCCCGGTTGGTGGAGCGCTGCTGCCATCTAGCGAAATGTAATGGGGTACTGCAGCCGCCCGGTTGGTGTAGCGCTGCTGCCATCTAGCGAAATATACTTGGGTACTGCAGCCGCCCGGTTGGTGGAGCGCTGCTGCCATCTAGCGAAATATATTTGGGTACTGCAGCCGCCCGGTTTGTGGAGCTCTGCTGCCATCTAGCGAAATATACTTGGGTACTGCAGCCGCCCTTTTGGTGGAGCGCTGCTGCCATCTAGCGAAATGTAATTGGGTACTGCAGCCGCCCGGTTGGTGGAGCGCTGCTGCCATCTAGCGAAATATACTTGGGTACTGCAGCCGGCGCTGTTGGTGGAGCGCTGCTGCCATCTAGCGAAATATACTTGGGTACTGCAGCCGCCCGGTTGGTGGAGCGCTGCTGCCATCTAGCGAAATATATTTGGGTACTGCAGCCGGCCCTGTTGGTGGAGCGCTGCTGCCATCTAGCGAAATATACTTGGGTACTGCAGCCGCCCTTTTGGTGGAGCGCTGCTGCCATCTAGCGAAATATACTTGGGTACTGCAGCCGCCCGGTTGGTGGAGCGCTGCTGCCATCTAGCGAAATATATTTGGGTACTGCAGCCGGCCCTGTTGGTGGAGCGCTGCTGCCATCTAGCGAAATATACTTGGGTACTGCAGCCGCCCTTTTGGTGGAGCGCTGCTGCCATCTAGCGAAATATACTTGGGTATTGCAGCCGGCGCTGTTGGTGGAGCGCTGCTGCCATCTAGCGAAATATATTTGGGTACTGCAGCCGGCCCTGTTTGTGGAGCGCTGCTGCCATCTAGCGAAATATATTTGGGTACTGCAGCCGCCCTTTTGGTGGAGCGCTGCTGCCATCTAGCGAAATATATTTGGGTACTGCAGCCAGCTCTGTTGGTGGAGCTCTGCTGCCATCTAGCGAAATATACTTGGGTACTGCAGCCGCCCGGTTGGTGGAGCGCTGCTGCCATCTAGCGAAATGTAATTGGGTACTGCAGCCGCCCTGTTGGTGGAGCGCTGCTGCCATCTAGCGAAATATACTTGGGTACTGCAGCCGCCCTGTTGGTGGAGCGCTGCTGCCCTCTAGCGAAATATACTTGGGTACTGCAGCCGGCCCTGTTGGTGGAGCGC
The DNA here is from genome assembly GCF_963210335.1 of Falco punctatus. Lineage (NCBI taxonomy): Eukaryota > Metazoa > Chordata > Aves > Falconiformes > Falconidae > Falco > Falco punctatus. Next base: position 1,644,166 of record NW_027660079.1, read on the forward strand.
TGCTGCCATCTAGCGAAATATACTTGGGTACTGCAGCCGCCCGGTTGGTGGAGCGCTGCTGCCATCTAGCGAAATATACTTGGGTACTGCAGCCGGCCCTGTTGGTGGAGCGCTGCTGCCATCTAGCGAAATATACTTGGGTACTGCAGCCGACCGGTTGGTGGAGCGCTGCTGCCATCTAGCGAAATATACTTGGGTACTGCAGCCGGCCCTGTTGGTGGAGCGCTGCTGCCATCTAGCGAAATATACTTGGGTACTGCAGCCGCCCTTTTGGTGGAGCGCTGCTGCCATCTAGCGAAATATACTTGGGTACTGCAGCCGGCGCTGTTGGTGGAGCGCTGCTGCCATCTAGCGAAATATATTTGGGTACTGCAGCCGGCGCTGTTGGTGGAGCGCTGCTGCCATCTAGCGAAATATATTTGGGTACTGCAGCCGGCTCTGTTGGTGGAGCGCTGCTCCCATCTAGCGAAATATATTTGGGTACTGCAGCCGGCTCTGTTTGTGGAGCGCTGCTGCCATCTAGCGAAATATACTTGGGTACTTCAGCCGGGTTTAGGGTTAGGGTTAGGGTTAGACTGTTAGGGTTAGGGTTAGACTCTTAGGGTTAGACTCTTAGGGTTAGACTCTTAGGGTTAGGGTTAGACTCTTACGGTTAGGGTTAGGGTTAGGGTTAGGGTTAGACTCTTAGGGTTAGGGTTAGACTCTTAGGGTTAGGGTTAGGGTTAGGGTTAGGGTTAGACTCTTAGGGTTAGGGTTAGACTCTTAGGGTTAGGGTTAGGGTTAGACTCTTAGGGTTAGGGTTAGACTCTTAGGGTTAGGGTTAGGGTTAGGGTTAGGGTTAGACTCTTAGGGTTAGGGTTAGACTCTTAGGGTTAGGGTTGGGGTTAGGGTTAGACTCTTAGGGTTAGGGTTAGACTCTTAGGGTTAGAGTTAGGGTTAGGGTTAGGGTTAGACACTTAGGGTTAGGGTTACGGTGAGGGTTAGACTCTTAGGGTTAGGGTTATATTCAGGGTTAGGGTTAGACTCTTAGGGTTAGGGTTAGGGTTAGGGTTAGACTCTTAGGGTAAGGGTTAGACTTAGACTCTTAGGGTTAGGGTTAGACTCAGGCTCTTAGGGTTAGGGTTAGACTCAGGCTCTTAGGGTGAGGGTTAGACTCAGGCTCTTAGGGTGAGGGTTAGACTCAGGCTCTTAGGGTTAGGGTTAGACTCAGGCTCTTAGGGTTAGGGTTAGACTCAGTACTGTATATTTGGGTACTACAGCCGCCCTTTTGGTGGAGCGCTGCTGCCATCTAGCGAAATATACTTGGGTATTGCAGCCGGCGCTCTTGGTGGAGCGCTGCTGCCATCTAGCGAAATATACTTGGGTACTGCAGCCGGCCCTGTTGGTGGAGCGCTGCTGCCATCTAGCGAAATATACTTGGGTACTGCAGCCGCCCGGTTTGTGGAGCGCTGCTGCCATCTAGCGAAATATATTTGGGTACTGCAGCCGGCCCGGTTGGTGGAGCGCTGCTGCCATCTAGCGAAATGTAATTGGGTACTGCAGCCGCCCGGTTGGTGGAGCGCTGCTGCCATCTAGCGAAATATACTTGGGTACTGTAGCCGCCCGGTTGGTGGAGCGCTGCTGCCATCTAGCGAAATGTAATTGGGTACTGCAGCCGGCCCTGTTGGTGGAGCGCTGCTGCCATCTAGCGAAATATACTTGGGTACTGCAGCCGCCCGGTTGGTGGAGCGCTGCTGCCATCTAGCGAAATATACTTGGGTACTGCAGCCGGCGCTGTTGGTGGAGCGCTGCTGCCATCTAGCGAAATATATTTGGGAACTGCAGCCGGCTCTGTTGGTGGAGCGCTGCTGCCATCTAGCGAAATATATTTGGGTACTGCAGCCGGCTCTGTTGGTGGAGCGCTGCTGCCATCTAGCGAAATATACTTGGGTACTTCAGCCGGGTTTAGGGTTAGGGTTAGGGTTAGACTGTTAGGGTTAGGGTTAGACTTTTAGGGTTAGACTCTTAGGGTTAGACTCTTAGGGTTAGGGTTAGACTCTTACGGTTAGGGTTAGGGTTAGGGTTAGGGTTAGACTCTTAGGGTTAGGGTTAGACTCTTAGGGTTAGGGTTAGGGTTAGAGTTAGGGTTAGACTCTTAGGGTTAGGGTTAGACTCTTAGGGTTAGGGTTAGGGTTAGGGTTAGACTCTTAGGGTTAGGGTTAGACTCTTAGGGTTAGGGTTAGGGTTAGGGTTAGGGTTAGACTCTTAGGGTTAGGGTTAGACTCTTAGGGTTAGGGTTAGGGTTAGGGTTAGGGTTAGACTCTTAGGGTTAGGGTTAGACTCTTAGGGTTAGGGTTAGGGTTAGGGTTAGACTCTTAGGGTTAGGGTTAGGGTTACGGTTAGACTCTTAGGGTTAGAGTTAGGGTTAGGGTTAGACTCTTAGGGTTAGGGTTAGACTCTTAGGGTTAGGGTTGGGGTTAGGGTTAGACTCTTAGGGTTAGGGTTAGACTCTTAGGGTTAGAGTTAGGGTTAGGGTTAGGGTTAGACACTTAGGGTTAGGGTTAGGGTGAGGGTTAGAATCTTAGGGTTAGGGTTATATTCAGGGTTAGGGTTAGACTCTTAGGGTTAGGGTTAGGGTTAGGGTTAGACTCTTAGGGTAAGGGTTAGACTTAGGCTCTTAGGGTTAGGGTTAGACTCAGGCTCTTAGGGTTAGGGTTAGACTCAGGCTCTTAGGGTGAGGGTTAGACTCAGGCTCTTAGGGTGAGGGTTAGACTCAGGCTCTTAGGGTTAGGGTTAGAATCAGGCTCTTAGGGTTAGGGTCAGACTCAGTACTATATATTTGGGTACTGCAGCCGCCCTTTTGGTGGAGCGCTGCTGCCATCTAGCGAAATATACTTGGGTATTGCAGCCGGCGCTGTTGGTGGAGCGCTGCTGCCATCTAGCGAAAGATATTTGGGTACTGCAGCCGGCCCTGTTGGTGGAGCGCTGCTGCCATCTAGCGAAATATAATTGGGTACTGCAGCCGCCCTTTTGGTGGAGCGCTGCTGCCATCTAGCGAAATATACTTGGGTACTGCAGCCGCCCGGTTTGTGGAGCGCTGCTGCCATCTAGCGAAATATATTTGGGTACTGCAGCCGCCCGGTTGGTGGAGCGCTGCTGCCATCTAGCGAAATGTAATGGGGTACTGCAGCCGCCCTTTTGGTGTAGCGCTGCTGCCATCTAGCGAAATATACTTGGGTACTGCAGCCGCCCGGTTGGTGGAGCGCTGCTGCCATCTAGCGAAATATATTTGGGTACTGCAGCCGCCCGGTTGGTGGAGCTCTGCTGCCATCTAGCGAAATATACTTGGGTACTGCAGCCGCCCTTTTGGTGGAGCGCTGCTGCCATCTAGCGAAATGTAATTGGGTACTGCAGCCGCCCGGTTGGTGGAGCGCTGCTGCCATCTAGCGAAATATACTTGGGTACTGCAGCCGGCGCTGTTGGTGGAGCGCTGCTGCCATCTAGCGAAATATACTTGGGTACTGCAGCCGCCCGGTTGGTGGAGCGCTGCTGCCATCTAGCGAAATATATTTGGGTACTGCAGCCGGCCCTGTTGGTGGAGCGCTGCTGCCATCTAGCGAAATATACTTGGGTACTGCAGCCGCCCTTTTGGTGGAGCGCTGCTGCCATCTAGCGAAATATACTTGGGTACTGCAGCCGGCCCTGTTGGTGGAGCGCTGCTGCCATCTAGCGAAATATATTTGGGTACTGCAGCCGGCCCTGTTGGTGGAGCGCTGCTGCCATCTAGCGAAATATACTTGGGTACTGCAGCCGCCCTTTTGGTGGAGCGCTGCTGCCATCTAGCGAAATATACTTGGGTATTGCAGCCGGCGCTGTTGGTGGAGCGCTGCTGCCATCTAGCGAAATATATTTGGGTACTGCAGCCGGCCCTGTTGGTGGAGCGCTGCTGCCATCTAGCGAAATATATTTGGGTACTGCAGCCGCCCTTTTGGTGGAGCGCTGCTGCCATCTAGCGAAATATATTTGGGTACTGCAGCCAGCTCTGTTGGTGGAGCTCTGCTGCCATCTAGCGAAATATAATTGGGTACTGCAGCCGGCCTTTTGGTGGAGCGCTGCTGCCATCTAGCGAAATGTAATTGGGTACTGCAGCCGCCCTGTTGGTGGAGCGCTGCTGCCATCTAGCGAAATATACTTGGGTACTGCAGCCGCCCTGTTGGTGGAGCGCTGCTGCCCTCTAGCGAAATATACTTGGGTACTGCAGCCGGCCCTGTTGGTGGAGCGCTGCTGCCATCTAGCGAAATATACTTGGGTACTGCAGCCGCCCGGTTGGTGGAGCGCTGCTGCCATCTAGCGAAATATACTTGGGTACTGCAGCCGGCCCTGTTGGTGGAGCGCTGCTGCCATCTAGCGAAATATACTTGGGTACTGCAGCCGCCCGGTTGGTGGAGCGCTGCTGCCATCTAGCGAAATATACTTGGGTACTGCAGCCGGCCCTGTTGGTGGAGCGCTGCTGCCATCTAGCGAAATATACTTGGGTACTGCAGCCGCCCTTTTGGTGGAGCGCTGCTGCCATCTAGCGAAATATACTTGGGTACTGCAGCCGGCGCTGTTGGTGGAGCGCTGCTGCCATCTAGCGAAATATATTTGGGTACTGCAGCCGGCGCTGTTGGTGGAGCGCTGCTGCCATCTAGCGAAATATATTTGGGTACTGCAGCCGGCTCTGTTGGTGGAGCGCTGCTGCCATCTAGCGAAATATATTTGGGTACTGCAGCCGGCTCTGTTTGTGGAGCGCTGCTGCCATCTAGCGAAATATACTTGGGTACTTCAGCCGGGTTTAGGGTTAGGGTTAGGGTTAGACTGTTAGGGTTAGGGTTAGACTCTTAGGGTTAGACTCTTAGGGTTAGACTCTTAGGGTTAGGGTTAGACTCTTACGGTTAGGGTTAGGGTTAGGGTTAGGGTTAGACTCTTAGGGTTAGGGTTAGACTCTTAGGGTTAGGGTTAGGGTTAGGGTTAGACTCTTAGGGTTAGGGTTAGGGTTACGGTTAGACTCTTAGGGTTAGAGTTAGGGTTAGGGTTAGACTCTTAGGGTTAGGGTTAGACTCTTAGGGTTAGGGTTGGGGTTAGGGTTAGACTCTTAGGGTTAGGGTTAGACTCTTAGGGTTAGAGTTAGGGTTAGGGTTAGGGTTAGACACTTAGGGTTAGGGTTAGGGTGAGGGTTAGAATCTTAGGGTTAGGGTTATATTCAGGGTTAGGGTTAGACTCTTAGGGTTAGGGTTAGGGTTAGGGTTAGACTCTTAGGGTAAGGGTTAGACTTAGGCTCTTAGGGTTAGGGTTAGACTCAGGCTCTTAGGGTTAGGGTTAGACTCAGGCTCTTAGGGTGAGGGTTAGACTCAGGCTCTTAGGGTGAGGGTTAGACTCAGGCTCTTAGGGTTAGGGTTAGAATCAGGCTCTTAGGGTTAGGGTCAGACTCAGTACTATATATTTGGGTACTGCAGCCGCCCTTTTGGTGGAGCGCTGCTGCCATCTAGCGAAATATACTTGGGTATTGCAGCCGGCGCTGTTGGTGGAGCGCTGCTGCCATCTAGCGAAAGATATTTGGGTACTGCAGCCGGCCCTGTTGGTGGAGCGCTGCTGCCATCTAGCGAAATATAATTGGGTACTGCAGCCGCCCTTTTGGTGGAGCGCTGCTGCCATCTAGCGAAATATACTTGGGTACTGCAGCCGCCCGGTTTGTGGAGCGCTGCTGCCATCTAGCGAAATATATTTGGGTACTGCAGCCGCCCGGTTGGTGGAGCGCTGCTGCCATCTAGCGAAATGTAATGGGGTACTGCAGCCGCCCTTTTGGTGTAGCGCTGCTGCCATCTAGCGAAATATACTTGGGTACTGCAGCCGCCCGGTTGGTGGAGCGCTGCTGCCATCTAGCGAAATATATTTGGGTACTGCAGCCGCCCGGTTGGTGGAGCTCTGCTGCCATCTAGCGAAATATACTTGGGTACTGCAGCCGCCCTTTTGGTGGAGCGCTGCTGCCATCTAGCGAAATGTAATTGGGTACTGCAGCCGCCCGGTTGGTGGAGCGCTGCTGCCATCTAGCGAAATATACTTGGGTACTGCAGCCGGCGCTGTTGGTGGAGCGCTGCTGCCATCTAGCGAAATATACTTGGGTACTGCAGCCGCCCGGTTGGTGGAGCGCTGCTGCCATCTAGCGAAATATATTTGGGTACTGCAGCCGGCCCTGTTGGTGGAGCGCTGCTGCCATCTAGCGAAATATACTTGGGTACTGCAGCCGCCCTTTTGGTGGAGCGCTGCTGCCATCTAGCGAAATATACTTGGGTACTGCAGCCGGCCCTGTTGGTGGAGCGCTGCTGCCATCTAGCGAAATATATTTGGGTACTGCAGCCGGCCCTGTTGGTGGAGCGCTGCTGCCATCTAGCGAAATATACTTGGGTACTGCAGCCGCCCTTTTGGTGGAGCGCTGCTGCCATCTAGCGAAATATACTTGGGTATTGCAGCCGGCGCTGTTGGTGGAGCGCTGCTGCCATCTAGCGAAATATATTTGGGTACTGCAGCCGGCCCTGTTGGTGGAGCGCTGCTGCCATCTAGCGAAATATATTTGGGTACTGCAGCCGCCCTTTTGGTGGAGCGCTGCTGCCATCTAGCGAAATATATTTGGGTACTGCAGCCAGCTCTGTTGGTGGAGCTCTGCTGCCATCTAGCGAAATATAATTGGGTACTGCAGCCGGCCTTTTGGTGGAGCGCTGCTGCCATCTAGCGAAATGTAATTGGGTACTGCAGCCGCCCTGTTGGTGGAGCGCTGCTGCCATCTAGCGAAATATACTTGGGTACTGCAGCCGCCCTGTTGGTGGAGCGCTGCTGCCCTCTAGCGAAATATACTTGGGTACTGCAGCCGGCCCTGTTGGTGGAGCGCTGCTGCCATCTAGCGAAATATACTTGGGTACTGCAGCCGCCCGGTTGGTGGAGCGCTGCTGCCATCTAGCGAAATATACTTGGGTACTGCAGCCGGCCCTGTTGGTGGAGCGCTGCTGCCATCTAGCGAAATATACTTGGGTACTGCAGCCGCCCGGTTGGTGGAGCGCTGCTGCCATCTAGCGAAATATACTTGGGTACTGCAGCCGGCCCTGTTGGTGGAGCGCTGCTGCCATCTAGCGAAATATACTTGGGTACTGCAGCCGCCCTTTTGGTGGAGCGCTGCTGCCATCTAGCGAAATATACTTGGGTACTGCAGCCGGCGCTGTTGGTGGAGCGCTGCTGCCATCTAGCGAAATATATTTGGGTACTGCAGCCGGCGCTGTTGGTGGAGCGCTGCTGCCATCTAGCGAAATATATTTGGGTACTGCAGCCGGCTCTGTTGGTGGAGCGCTGCTGCCATCTAGCGAAATATATTTGGGTACTGCAGCCGGCTCTGTTTGTGGAGCGCTGCTGCCATCTAGCGAAATATACTTGGGTACTTCAGCCGGGTTTAGGGTTAGGGTTAGGGTTAGACTGTTAGGGTTAGGGTTAGACTCTTAGGGTTAGACTCTTAGGGTTAGACTCTTAGGGTTAGGGTTAGACTCTTACGGTTAGGGTTAGGGTTAGGGTTAGGGTTAGACTCTTAGGGTTAGGGTTAGACTCTTAGGGTTAGGGTTAGGGTTAGGGTTAGGGTTAGACTCTTAGGGTTAGGGTTAGACTCTTAGGGTTAGGGTTAGGGTTAGACTCTTAGGGTTAGGGTTAGACTCTTAGGGTTAGGGTTAGGGTTAGGGTTAGGGTTAGACTCTTAGGGTTAGGGTTAGACTCTTAGGGTTAGGGTTGGGGTTAGGGTTAGACTCTTAGGGTTAGGGTTAGACTCTTAGGGTTAGAGTTAGGGTTAGGGTTAGGGTTAGACACTTAGGGTTAGGGTTACGGTGAGGGTTAGACTCTTAGGGTTAGGGTTATATTCAGGGTTAGGGTTAGACTCTTAGGGTTAGGGTTAGGGTTAGGGTTAGACTCTTAGGGTAAGGGTTAGACTTAGGCTCTTAGGGTTAGGGTTAGACTCAGGCTCTTAGGGTTAGGGTTAGACTCAGGCTCTTAGGGTGAGGGTTAGACTCAGGCTCTTAGGGTGAGGGTTAGACTCAGGCTCTTAGGGTTAGGGTTAGAATCAGGCTCTTAGGGTTAGGGTCAGACTCAGTACTATATATTTGGGTACTGCAGCCGCCCTTTTGGTGGAGCGCTGCTGCCATCTAGCGAAATATACTTGGGTATTGCAGCCGGCGCTGTTGGTGGAGCGCTGCTGCCATCTAGCGAAATATATTTGGGTACTGCAGCCGGCCCTGTTGGTGGAGCGCTGCTGCCATCTAGCGAAATATAATTGGGTACTGCAGCCGCCCTTTTGGTGGAGCGCTGCTGCCATCTAGCGAAATATACTTGGGTACTGCAGCCGCCCGGTTTGTGGAGCGCTGCTGCCATCTAGCGAAATATATTTGGGTACTGCAGCCGCCCGGTTGGTGGAGCGCTGCTGCCATCTAGCGAAATGTAATGGGGTACTGCAGCCGCCCGGTTGGTGTAGCGCTGCTGCCATCTAGCGAAATATACTTGGGTACTGCAGCCGCCCGGTTGGTGGAGCGCTGCTGCCATCTAGCGAAATATATTTGGGTACTGCAGCCGCCCGGTTGGTGGAGCGCTGCTGCCATCTAGCGAAATATACTTGGGTACTGCAGCCGCCCTTTTGGTGGAGCGCTGCTGCCATCTAGCGAAATATACTTGGGTATTGCAGCCGGCGCTGTTGGTGGAGCGCTGCTGCCATCTAGCGAAATATATTTGGGTACTGCAGCCGGCCCTGTTGGTGGAGCGCTGCTGCCATCTAGCGAAATATATTTGGGTACTGCAGCCGCCCTTTTGGTGGAGCGCTGCTGCCATCTAGCGAAATATATTTGGGTACTGCAGCCAGCTCTGTTGGTGGAGCTCTGCTGCCATCTAGCGAAATATAATTGGGTACTGCAGCCGGCCTTTTGGTGGAGCGCTGCTGCCATCTAGCGAAATGTAATTGGGTACTGCAGCCGCCCGGTTGGTGGAGCGCTGCTGCCATCTAGCGAAATATATTTGGGTACTGCAGCCGCCCTTTTGGTGGAGCGCTGCTGCCATCTAGCGAAATATACTTGGGTACTGCAGCCGCCCGGTTGGTGGAGCGCTGCTGCCATCTAGCGAAATATAATTGGGTACTGCAGCCGCCCTTTTGGTGGAGCGCTGCTGCCATCTAGCGAAATATACTTGGGTACTGCAGCCGGCCGGTTTGTGGAGCGCTGCTGCCATCTAGCGAAATATATTTGGGTACTGCAGCCGCCCGGTTGGTGGAGCGCTGCTGCCATCTAGCGAAATGTAATGGGGTACTGCAGCCGCCCGGTTGGTGTAGCGCTGCTGCCATCTAGCGAAATATACTTGGGTACTGCAGCCGCCCTTTTGGTGGAGCGCTGCTGCCATCTAGCGAAATATATTTGGGTACTGCAGCCGCCCGGTTGGTGGAGCTCTGCTGCCATCTAGCGAAATATACTTGGGTACTGCAGCCGCCCTTTTGGTGGAGCGCTGCTGCCATCTAGCGAAATGTAATTGGGTACTGCAGCCGCCCGGTTGGTGGAGCGCTGCTGCCATCTAGCGAAATATACTTGGGTACTGCAGCCGGCGCTGTTGGTGGAGCGCTGCTGCCATCTAGCGAAATATACTTGGGTACTGCAGCCGCCCTTTTGGTGGAGCGCTGCTGCCATCTAGCGAAATATATTTGGGTACTGCAGCCGGCCCTGTTGGTGGAGCGCTGCTGCCATCTAGCGAAATATACTTGGGTACTGCAGCCGCCCTTTTGGTGGAGCGCTGCTGCCATCTAGCGAAGTATACTGGGGTACTGCAGCCGCCCGGTTGGTGGAGCGCTGCTGCCATCTAGCGAAATATATTTGGGTACTGCAGCCGGCCCTGTTGGTGGAGCGCTGCTGCCATCTAGCGAAATATACTTGGGTACTGCAGCCGCCCTTTTGGTGGAGCGCTGCTGCCATCTAGCGAAATATACTTGGGTATTGCAGCCGGCGCTGTTGGTGGAGCGCTGCTGCCATCTAGCGAAATATATTTGGGTACTGCAGCCGGCCCTGTTGGTGGAGCGCTGCTGCCATCTAGCGAAATATATTTGGGTACTGCAGCCGCCCTTTTGGTGGAGCGCTGCTGCCATCTAGCGAAATATATTTGGGTACTGCAGCCAGCTCTGTTGGTGGAGCTCTGCTGCCATCTAGCGAAATATAATTGGGTACTGCAGCCGGCCTTTTGGTGGAGCGCTGCTGCCATCTAGCGAAATGTAATTGGGTACTGCAGCCGCCCTTTTGGTGGAGCGCTGCTGCCATCTAGCGAAATGTATTGGGTACTGCAGCCGCCCGGTTGGTGGAGCGCTGCTGCCATCTAGCGACATATACTTGGGTACTGCAGCCGGCGCTGTTGGTGGAGCGCTGCTGCCATCTAGCGAAATATATTTGGGTACTGCGGCCGCCAAGTTGGTGGAGCGCTGCTGCCATCTAGCGAAATATACTTGGGTACTGCAGCCGGCCCTGTTGGTGGAGCGCTGCTGCCATCTAGCGAAATATACTTGGGTACTGCAGCCGCCCGGTTGGTGGAGCGCTGCTGCCATCTAGCGAAATATACTTGGGTACTGCAGCCGGCCCTGTTGGTGGAGCGCTGCTGCCATCTAGCGAAATATACTTGGGTACTGCAGCCGCCCGGTTGGTGGAGCGCTGCTGCCATCTAGCGAAATATACTTGGGTACTGCAGCCGGCGCTGTTGGTGGAGCGCTGCTGCCATCTAGCGAAATATATTTGGGTACTGCAGCCGGCGCTGTTGGTGGAGCGCTGCTGCCATCTAGCGAAATATATTTGGGTACTGCAGCCGGCTCTGTTGGTGGAGCGCTGCTGCCATCTAGCGAAATATATTTGGGTACTGCAGCCGGCTCTGTTTGTGGAGCGCTGCTGCCATCTAGCGAAATATACTTGGGTACTTCAGCCGGGTTTAGGGTTAGGGTTAGGGTTAGACTGTTAGGGTTAGGGTTAGACTCTTAGGGTTAGACTCTTAGGGTTAGACTCTTAGGGTTAGGGTTAGACTCTTACGGTTAGGGTTAGGGTTAGGGTTAGGGTTAGACTCTTAGGGTTAGGGTTAGACTCTTAGGGTTAGGGTTAGGGTTAGGGTTAGGGTTAGACTCTTAGGGTTAGGGTTAGACTCTTAGGGTTAGGGTTAGGGTTAGGGTTAGGGTTAGACTCTTAGGGTTAGGGTTAGACTCTTAGGGTTAGGGTTAGGGTTAGGGTTAGGGTTAGACTCTTAGGGTTAGGGTTAGACTCTTAGGGTTAGGGTTGGGGTTAGGGTTAGACTCTTAGGGTTAGGGTTAGACTCTTAGGGTTAGAGTTAGGGTTAGGGTTAGGGTTAGACACTTAGGGTTAGGGTTACGGTGAGGGTTAGACTCTTAGGGTTAGGGTTATATTCAGGGTTAGGGTTAGACTCTTAGGGTTAGGGTTAGGGTTAGGGTTAGACTCTTAGGGTAAGGGTTAGACTTAGGCTCTTAGGGTTAGGGTTAGACTCAGGCTCTTAGGGTTAGGGTTAGACTCAGGCTCTTAGGGTGAGGGTTAGACTCAGGCTCTTAGGGTGAGGGTTAGACTCAGGCTCTTAGGGTTAGGGTTAGACTCAGGCTCTTAGGGTTAGGGTCAGACTCAGTACTATATATTTGGGTACTGCAGCCGCCCTTTTGGTGGAGCGCTGCTGCCATCTAGCGAAATATACTTGGGTACTGCAGCCGGCCCTGTTGGTGGAGCGCTGCTGCCATCTAGCGAAATATATTTGGGTACTGCAGCCGGCGCTGTTGGTGGAGCGCTGCTGCCATCTAGCGAAATATATTTGGGTACTGCAGCCGCCCTTTTGGTGGAGCGCTGCTGCCATCTAGCGAAATATATTTGGATACTGCAGCCGGCTCTGTTGGTGGAGCTCTGCTGCCATCTAGCGAAATATACTTGGGTACTGCAGCCGGCCCTGTTGGTGGAGCGCTGCTGCCATCTAGCGAAATGTAATTGGGTACTGCAGCCGCCCGGTTGGTGGAGCGCTGCTGCCATCTAGCGAAATGTAATTGGGTACTGCAGCCGCCCGGTTGGTGGAGCGCTGCTGCCATCTAGCGAAATATACTTGGGTACTGCAGCCGCCCGGTTTGTGGAGCGCTGCTGCCATCTAGCGAAATATATTTGGGTACTGCAGCCGGCGCTGTTAATGGAGCGCTGCTGCCATCTAGCGAAATGTAATTGGGTACTGCAGCCGCCCGGTTGGTGTAGCGCTGCTGCCATCTAGCGAAATATACTTGGGTACTGCAGCCGCCCGGTTGGTGGAGCGCTGCTGCCATCTAGCGAAATATATTTGGGTACTGCAGCCGGCCCTGTTGGTGGAGCGCTGCTGCCATCTAGCGAAATATACTTGGGTACTGCAGCCGCCCGGTTGGTGGAGCGCTGCTGCCATCTAGCGAAATATACTTGGGTACTGCAGCCGGCCCTGTTGGTGGAGCGCTGCTGCCATCTAGCGAAATATACTTGGGTACTGCAGCCGCCCGGTTGGTGGAGCGCTGCTGCCATCTAGCGAAATATATTTGGGTACTGCAGCCGGCGCTGTTGGTGGAGCGCTGCTGCCATCTAGCGAAATATATTTGGGTACTGCAGCCGCCCGGTTGGTGGAGCGCTGCTGCCATCTAGCGAAATATATTTGGGTACTGCAGCCGGCGCTGTTGGTGGAGCGCTGCTGCCATCTAGCGAAATATATTTGGGTACTGCAGCCGGCGCTGTTGGTGGAGCGCTGCTGCCATCTAGCGAAATATATTTGGGTACTGCAGCCGGCTCTGTTGGTGGAGCGCTGCTGCCATCTAGCGAAATATACTTGGGTACTTCAGCCGGGTTTAGGGTTAGGGTTAGGGTTAGACTGTTAGGGTTAGGGTTAGACTCTTAGGGTTAGACTCTTAGGGTTAGGCTCTTAGGGTTAGGGTTAGGGTTAGGGTTAGGGTTAGGGTTAGACTCTTAGGGTTAGGGTTAGACTCTTAGGGTTAGGGTTAGGGTTAGGGTTAGGGTTAGACTCTTAGGGTTAGGGTTAGACTCTTAGGGTTAGGGTTAGGGTTAGGGTTAGGGTTAGACTCTTAGGGTTAGGGTTAGACTCTTAGGGTTAGGGTTAGGGTTAGGGTTAGGGTTAGACTCTTAGGGTTAGGGTTAGACTCTTAGGGTTAGGGTTAGGGTTAGGGTTAGACTCTTAGGGTTAGGGTTAGGGTTAGGGTTAGGGTTAGACTCTTAGGGTTAGGGTTACGGTTAGACTCTTAGGGTTAGAGTTAGGGTTAGGGTTAGACTCTTAAGGTTAGGGTTAGACTCTTAGGGTTAGGGTTGGGGTTAGGGTTAGACTCTTAGGGTTAGGGTTAGACTCTTAGGGTTAAGGTTAGGGTTAGGGTTAGACACTTAGGGTTAGGGTTAGGGTGAGTGTTAGACTCTTAGGGTTAGGGTTATATTCAGGTTAGGGTTAGACTCTTAGGGTTAGGGTTAGGGTTAGGGTTAGACTCTTAGGGTAAGGGTTAGACTTAGGCTCTTAGGGTTAGGGTTAGACTCAGGCTCTTAGGGTTAGGGTTAGACTCAGGCTCTTAGGGTGAGGGTTAGACTCAGGCTCTTAGGGTTAGGGTTAGACTCAGGCTCTTAGGGTTAGGGTTAGACTCAGGCTCTTAGGGTGAGGGTTAGACTCAGGCTCTTAGGGTTAGGGTTAGACTCAGGCTCTTAGGGTTAGGGTCAGACTCAGTACTATATATTTGGGTACTGCAGCCGCCCTTTTGGTGGAGCGCTGCTGCCATCTAGCGAAATATACTTGGGTACTGCAGCCGCCCGGTTGGTGGAGCGCTGCTGCCATCTAGCGAAATATACTTGGGTACTGCAGCCGCCCGGTTGGTGGAGCGCTGCTGCCATCTAGCGAAATATACTTGGGTACTGCAGCCGGCCCTGTTGGTGGAGCGCTGCTGCCATCTAGCGAAATATATTTGGGTACTGCAGCCGGCGCTGTTGGTGGAGCGCTGCTGCCATCTAGCGAAATATATTTGGGTACTGCAGCCGGCTCTGTTGGTGGAGCGCTGCTGCCATCTAGCGAAATATATTTGGGTACTGCAGCCGGCTCTGTTTGTGGAGCGCTGCTGCCATCTAGCGAAATATACTTGGGTACTTCAGCCGGGTTTAGGGTTAGGGTTAGGGTTAGACTCTTAGGGTTAGGGTTAGGGTTAGGGTTAGGGTTAGACTCTTAGGGTTAGGGTTACGGTTAGAGTCTTAGGGTTAGAGTTAGGGTTAGGGTTAGACTCTTAAGGTTAGGGTTAGACTCTTGGGGTTAGGGTTGGGGTTAGGGTTAGACTCTTAGGGTTAGGGTAGACTCTTAGGGTTAAGGTTAGGGTTAGGGTTAGACACTTAGGGTTAGGGTTAGGGTGAGGGTTAGACTCTTAGGGTTAGGGTTATATTCAGATTAGGGTTAGACTCTTAGGGTTAGGGTTAGGGTTAGGGTTAGACTCTTAGGGTAAGGGTTAGACTCAGGCTCTTAGGGTTAGGGTTAGACTCAGGCTCTTAGGGTGAGGGTTAGACTCAGGCTCTTAGGGTGAGGGTTAGACTCAGGCTCTTAGGGTGAGGGTTAGACTCAGGCTCTTAGGGTTAGGGTTAGAATCAGGCTCTTAGGGTGAGGGTTAGACTCAGGCTCTTAGGGTTAGGGTCAGACTCAGTACTATATATTTGGGTACTGCAGCCGCCCTTTTGATGGAGCGCTGCTGCCATCTAGCGAAATATACTTGGGTATTGCAGCCGGTGCTGTTGGTGGAGCGCTGCTGCCATCTAGCGAAATATATTTGGGTACTGCAGCCGGCCCTGTTGGTGGAGCGCTGCTGCCATCTAGCGAAATATACTTGGGTACTGCAGCCGGCTCTGTTGGTGGAGCGCTGCTGCCATCTAGCGAAATATATTTGGGTACTGCAGCCGGGTTTAGGGTTAGGGTTAGGGTTAGACTGTTAGGGTTAGGGTTAGGGTTAGGGTTAGACTCTTAGGGTTAGACTCTTAGGGTTAGGGTTAGACTCACTACTATATATTTGGGTAGTGCAGCCACCCTTTTTTGTGGAGCGCTGCTGCCATCTAGCGAAATATACTTGAGTACTGCAGCCGGCGCTGTTGGTGGAGCGCTGCTGCCATCTAGCGAAATATACTTTGGTACTGCAGCCGCCCGGTTGGTTGAGCACTGCCGCCGTCTAGCGAAATATACTTGGGTACTGCAGCCGCCCTTTTGGTGGAGCGCTGCTGCCATCTAGCGAAATATATTTGGGTACTGCAGCCGGCGCTGTTGGTGGATCGCTGCTGCCATCTAGCGAAATATATTTGGGTACTGCAGCCGGCGCTGTTGGTGGATCGCTGCTGCCATCTAGCGAAATATATTTGGGTACTGCAGCCGGCCCTTTTTGTGGAGCGCTGCTGCCATCTAGCGAAATATACTTGAGTACTGCAGCCGGCGCTGTTGGTGGAGCGCTGCTGCCATCTAGCGAAATATACTTTGGTACTGCAGCCGCCCGGTTGTTGAGCACTGCCGCCGTCTAGCGAAATATACTTGGGTACTGCAGCCGCCCTTTTGGTGGAGCGCTGCTGCCATCTAGCGAAATATACTTGGGTACTGCAGCCGGCCCTGTTGGTGGAGCGCTGCTGCCATCTAGCGAAATATATTTGGGTACTGCAGCCGGCGCTGTTGGTGGAGCGCTGCTGCCATCTAGCGAAATATATTTGGGTACTGCAGCCGGCTCTGTTGGTGGAGCGCTGCTGCCATCTAGCGAAATATATTTGGGTACTGCAGCCGGCTCTGTTTGTGGAGCGCTGCTGCCATCTAGCGAAATATACTTGGGTACTTCAGCCGGGTTTAGGGTTAGGGTTAGGGTTAGACTGTTAGGGTTAGGCTTAGACTCTTAGGGTTAGACTCTTAGGGTTAGACTCTTAGGGTTAGGGTTAGACTCTTACGGTTAGGGTTAGGGTTAGGGTTAGGGTTAGGGTTAGACTCTTAGGGTTAGGGTTAGACTCTTAGGGTTAGGGTTAGGGTTAGGGTTAGACTCTTAGGGTTAGGGTTAGACTCTTAGGGTTAGGGTTAAGGTTAGGGTTAGGGTTAGACTCTTAGGGTTAGGGTTAGACTCTTAGGGTTAGGGTTAGGGTTAGGGTTAGACTCTTAGGGTTAGGGTTAGGGTTAGGGTTAGGGTTACACTCTTAGGCTTAGGGTTAGGGTTAGGGTTAGACTCTTAGGGTTAGGGTTAGACTTAGGCTCTTAGGGTTAGGGTTAGACACACGCTCTTAGGGTTAGGGTCAGATTTAGTACTATATATTTGTGTACTGCAGCCGCCCTTTTGGTGGAACGCTGCTGCCATCTAGCGAAATATACTTGGGTACTGCAGCCGCCCGGTTGGTGGAGCGCTGCTGCCATCTAGCGAAATATACTTGGGTACTGCAGCCGGCCCTGTTGGTGGAGCGCTGCTGCCATCTAGCGAAATATACTTGGGTACTGCAGCCGCCCGGTTGGTGGAGCGCTGCTGCCATCTAGCGAAATATACTTGGGTACTGCAGCCGCCCGGTTGGTGGAGCGCTGCTGCCATCTAGCGAAATATACTTGGGTACTGCAGCCGGCCCTGTTGGTGGAGCGCTGCTGCCATCTAGCGAAATATATTTGGGTACTGCAGCCGGCGCTGTTGGTGGAGCGCTGCTGCCATCTAGCGAAATATATTTGGGTACTGCAGCCGGCTCTGTTGGTGGAGCGCTGCTGCCATCTAGCGAAATATATTTGGGTACTGCAGCCGGCTCTGTTTGTGGAGCGCTGCTGCCATCTAGCGAAATATACTTGGGTACTTCAGCCGGGTTTAGGGTTAGGGTTAGGGTTAGACTGTTAGGGTTAGGCTTAGACTCTTAGGGTTAGACTCTTAGGGTTAGACTCTTAGGGTTAGGGTTAGACTCTTACGGTTAGGGTTAGGGTTAGGGTTAGGGTTAGACTCTTAGGGTTAGGGTTAGACTCTTAGGGTTAGGGTTAGGGTTAGGGTTAGGGTTAGACTCTTAGGGTTAGGGTTAGACTCTTAGGGTTAGGGTTAGGGTTAGACTCTTAGGGTTAGGGTTAGGGTGAAAGTTAGACTCTTAGGGTTAGGGTTATATTCAGGGTTAGGGTTAGACTCTTAGGGTTAGGGTTAGGGTTAGGGTTAGACTCTTAGGGTTAGGGTTAGGGTTAGGCTCTTAGGGTTAGGGTTAGACTCAGGCTCTTAGGGTGAGGGTTAGACTCAGGCTCTTAGGGTTAGGGTTAGACTCAGGCTCTTAGGGTGAGGGTTAGACTCAGGCTCTTAGGGTTAGGGTTAGACTCAGGCTCTTAGGGTTAGGGTCAGACTCAGTACTATATATTTGGGTACTGCAGCCGCCCTTTTGGTGGAGCGCTGCTGCCATCTAGCGAAATATACTTGGGTATTGCAGCCGGCGCTCTTGGTGGAGCGCTGCTGCCATCTAGCGAAATATACTTGGGTACTGCAGCCGGCCCTGTTGGTGGAGCGCTGCTGCCATCTAGCGAAATGTAATTGGGTACTGCAGCCGGCCCTGTTGGTGGAGCGCTGCTGCCATCTAGCGAAATATACTTGGGTACTGCAGCCGCCCGGTTGGTGGAGCGCTGCTGCCATCTAGCGAAATATACTTGGGTACTGCAGCCGGCGCTGTTGGTGGAGCGCTGCTGCCATCTAGCGAAATATATTTGGGTACTGCAGCCGCCCGGTTGGTGGAGCGCTGCTGCCATCTAGCGAAATATATTTGGGTACTGCAGCCGGAGCTGTTGGTGGAGCGCTGCTGCCATCTAGCGAAATATATTTGGGTACTGCAGCCGGCTCTGTTGGTGGAGCGCTGCTGCCATCTAGCGAAATATACTTGGGTACTTCAGCCGGGTTTAGGGTTAGGGTTAGGGTTAGACTGTTAGGGTTAGGGTTAGACTTTTAGGGTTAGACTCTTAGGGTTAGACTCTTAGGGTTAGGGTTAGACTCTTACGGTTAGGGTTAGGGTTAGGCTTAGGGTTAGGCTTAGACTCTTAGGGTTAGGGTTAGACTCTTAGGGTTAGGGTTAGGGTTAGAGTTAGGGTTAGACTCTTAGGGTTAGGGTTAGACTCTTAGGGTTAGGGTTAGGGTTAGGGTTAGACTCTTAGGGTTAGGGTTAGACTCTTAGGGTTAGGGTTAGGGTTAGCGTTAGGGTTAGACTCTTAGGGTTAGGGTTAGACTCTTAGGGTTAGGGTTAGGGTTAGGGTTAGGGTTAGACTCTTAGGGTTAGGGTTAGACTCTTAGGGTTAGGGTTAGGGTTAGGGTTAGACTCTTAGGGTTAGGGTTAGGGTTACGGTTAGACTCTTAGGGTTAGAGTTAGGGTTAGGGTTAGACTCTTAGGGTTAGGGTTAGACTCTTAGGGTTAGGGTTGGGGTTAGGGTTAGACTCTTAGGGTTAGGGTTAGACTCTTAGGGTTAGAGTTAGGGTTAGGGTTAGGGTTAGACACTTAGGGTTAGGGTTAGGGTGAGGGTTAGAATCTTAGGGTTAGGGTTATATTCAGGGTTAGGGTTAGACTCTTAGGGTTAGGGTTAGGGTTAGGGTTAGACTCTTAGGGTAAGGGTTAGACTTAGGCTCTTAGGGTTAGGGTTAGACTCAGGCTCTTAGGGTTAGGGTTAGACTCAGGCTCTTAGGGTGAGGGTTAGACTCAGGCTCTTAGGGTGAGGGTTAGACTCAGGCTCTTAGGGTTAGGGTTAGAATCAGGCTCTTAGGGTTAGGGTCAGACTCAGTACTATATATTTGGGTACTGCAGCCGCCCTTTTGGTGGAGCGCTGCTGCCATCTAGCGAAATATACTTGGGTATTGCAGCCGGCGCTGTTGGTGGAGCGCTGCTGCCATCTAGCGAAATATATTTGGGTACTGCAGCCGGCCCTGTTGGTGGAGCGCTGCTGCCATCTAGCGAAATATAATTGGGTACTGCAGCCGCCCTTTTGGTGGAGCGCTGCTGCCATCTAGCGAAATATAATTGGGTACTGCAGCCGCCCTTTTGGTGGAGCTCTGCTGCCATCTAGCGAAATATACTTGGGTACTGCAGCCGCCCGGTTTGTGGAGCGCTGCTGCCATCTAGCGAAATATATTTGGGTACTGCAGCCGCCCGGTTGGTGGAGCGCTGCTGCCATCTAGCGAAATGTAATGGGGTACTGCAGCCGCCCGGTTGGTGTAGCGCTGCTGCCATCTAGCGAAATATACTTGGGTACTGCAGCCGCCCGGTTGGTGGAGCGCTGCTGCCATCTAGCGAAATATATTTGGGTACTGCAGCCGCCCGGTTGGTGGAGCGCTGCTGCCATCTAGCGAAATATACTTGGGTACTGCAGCCGCCCTTTTGGTGGAGCGCTGCTGCCATCTAGCGAAATGTAATTGGGTACTGCAGCCGCCCGGTTGGTGGAGCGCTGCTGCCATCTAGCGAAATATACTTGGGTACTGCAGCCGGCGCTGTTGGTGGAGCGCTGCTGCCATCTAGCGAAATATACTTGGGTACTGCAGCCGCCCGGTTGGTGGAGCGCTGCTGCCATCTAGCGAAATATATTTGGGTACTGCAGCCGGCCCTGTTGGTGGAGCGCTGCTGCCATCTAGCGAAATATACTTGGGTACTGCAGCCGCCCTTTTGGTGGAGCGCTGCTGCCATCTAGCGAAATATACTTGGGTACTGCAGCCGCCCGGTTGGTGGAGCGCTGCTGCCATCTAGCGAAATATATTTGGGTACTGCAGCCGGCCCTGTTGGTGGAGCGCTGCTGCCATCTAGCGAAATATACTTGGGTACTGCAGCCGCCCTTTTGGTGGAGCGCTGCTGCCATCTAGCGAAATATACTTGGGTATTGCAGCCGGCGCTGTTGGTGGAGCGCTGCTGCCATCTAGCGAAATATATTTGGGTACTGCAGCCGGCCCTGTTGGTGGAGCGCTGCTGCCATCTAGCGAAATATATTTGGGTACTGCAGCCGCCCTTTTGGTGGAGCGCTGCTGCCATCTAGCGAAATATATTTGGGTACTGCAGCCAGCTCTGTTGGTGGAGCTCTGCTGCCATCTAGCGAAATATAATTGGGTACTGCAGCCGGCCTTTTGGTGGAGCGCTGCTGCCATCTAGCGAAATGTAATTGGGTACTGCAGCCGCCCTGTTGGTGGAGCGCTGCTGCCATCTAGCGAAATATACTTGGGTACTGCAGCCGCCCTGTTGGTGGAGCGCTGCTGCCCTCTAGCGAAATATACTTGGGTACTGCAGCCGGCCCTGTTGGTGGAGCGCTGCTGCCATCTAGCGAAATATACTTGGGTACTGCAGCCGCCCGGTTGGTGGAGCGCTGCTGCCATCTAGCGAAATATACTTGGGTACTGCAGCCGGCCCTGTTGGTGGAGCGCTGCTGCCATCTAGCGAAATATACTTGGGTACTGCAGCCGCCCGGTTGGTGGAGCGCTGCTGCCATCTAGCGAAATATACTTGGGTACTGCAGCCGGCCCTGTTGGTGGAGCGCTGCTGCCATCTAGCGAAATATACTTGGGTACTGCAGCCGCCCTTTTGGTGGAGCGCTGCTGCCATCTAGCGAAATATACTTGGGTACTGCAGCCGGCGCTGTTGGTGGAGCGCTGCTGCCATCTAGCGAAATATATTTGGGTACTGCAGCCGGCGCTGTTGGTGGAGCGCTGCTGCCATCTAGCGAAATATATTTGGGTACTGCAGCCGGCTCTGTTGGTGGAGCGCTGCTGCCATCTAGCGAAATATATTTGGGTACTGCAGCCGGCTCTGTTTGTGGAGCGCTGCTGCCATCTAGCGAAATATACTTGGGTACTTCAGCCGGGTTTAGGGTTAGGGTTAGGGTTAGACTGTTAGGGTTAGGGTTAGACTCTTAGGGTTAGACTCTTAGGGTTAGACTCTTAGGGTTAGGGTTAGACTCTTACGGTTAGGGTTAGGGTTAGGGTTAGGGTTAGACTCTTAGGGTTAGGGTTAGACTCTTAGGGTTAGGGTTAGGGTTAGGGTTAGGGTTAGACTCTTAGGGTTAGGGTTAGACTCTTAGGGTTAGGGTTAGGGTTAGGGTTAGGGTTAGACTCTTAGGGTTAGGGTTAGACTCTTAGGGTTAGGGTTAGGGTTAGGGTTAGGGTTAGACTCTTAGGGTTAGAATTAGACTCTTAGGGTTAGGGTTGGGGTTAGGGTTAGACTCTTAGGGTTAGGGTTAGACTCTTAGGGTTAGAGTTAGGGTTAGGGTTAGGGTTAGACACTTAGGGTTAGGGTTACGGTGAGGGTTAGACTCTTAGGGTTAGGGTTATATTCAGGGTTAGGGTTAGACTCTTAGGGTTAGGGTTAGGGTTAGGGTTAGACTCTTAGGGTAAGGGTTAGACTTAGGCTCTTAGGGTTAGGGTTAGACTCAGGCTCTTAGGGTTAGGGTTAGACTCAGGCTCTTAGGGTGAGGGTTAGACTCAGGCTCTTAGGGTGAGGGTTAGACTCAGGCTCTTAGGGTTAGGGTTAGACTCAGGCTCTTAGGGTTAGGGTCAGACTCAGTACTATATATTTGGGTACTGCAGCCGCCCTTTTGGTGGAGCGCTGCTGCCATCTAGCGAAATATACTTGGGTATTGCAGCCGGCGCTCTTGGTGGAGCGCTGCTGCCATCTAGCGAAATATACTTGGGTACTGCAGCCGGCCCTGTTGGTGGAGCGCTGCTGCCATCTAGCGAAATATACTTGGGTACTGCAGCCGCCCGGTTTGTGGAGCGCTGCTGCCATCTAGCGAAATATATTTGGGTACTGCAGCCGGCCCGGTTGGTGGAGCGCTGCTGCCATCTAGCGAAATGTAATTGGGTACTGCAGCCGCCCGGTTGGTGGAGCGCTGCTGCCATCTAGCGAAATATACTTGGGTACTGCAGCCGCCCGGTTGGTGGAGCGCTGCTGCCATCTAGCGAAATGTAATTGGGTACTGCAGCCGGCCCTGTTGGTGGAGCGCTGCTGCCATCTAGCGAAATATACTTGGGTACTGCAGCCGCCCGGTTGGTGGAGCGCTGCTGCCATCTAGCGAAATATACTTGGGTACTGCAGCCGGCGCTGTTGGTGGAGCGCTGCTGCCATCTAGCGAAATATATTTGGGTACTGCAGCCGGAGCTGTTGGTGGAGCGCTGCTGCCATCTAGCGAAATATATTTGGGTACTGCAGCCGGCTCTGTTGGTGGAGCGCTGCTGCCATCTAGCGAAATATACTTGGGTACTTCAGCCGGGTTTAGGGTTAGGGTTAGGGTTAGACTGTTAGGGTTAGGGTTAGACTTTTAGGGTTAGACTCTTAGGGTTAGACTCTTAGGGTTAGGGTTAGACTCTTACGGTTAGGGTTAGGGTTAGGCTTAGGGTTAGGCTTAGACTCTTAGGGTTAGGGTTAGACTCTTAGGGTTAGGGTTAGGGTTAGAGTTAGGGTTAGACTCTTAGGGTTAGGGTTAGACTCTTAGGGTTAGGGTTAGGGTTAGGGTTAGACTCTTAGGGTTAGGGTTAGACTCTTAGGGTTAGGGTTAGGGTTAGGGTTAGGGTTAGACTCTTAGGGTTAGGGTTAGACTCTTAGGGTTAGGGTTAGGGTTAGGGTTAGGGTTAGACTCTTAGGGTTAGGGTTAGACTCTTAGGGTTAGGGTTAGGGTTAGGGTTAGACTCTTAGGGTTAGGGTTAGGGTTACGGTTAGACTCTTAGGGTTAGAGTTAGGGTTAGGGTTAGACTCTTAGGGTTAGGGTTAGACTCTTAGGGTTAGGGTTGGGGTTAGGGTTAGACTCTTAGGGTTAGGGTTAGACTCTTAGGGTTAGAGTTAGGGTTAGGGTTAGGGTTAGACACTTAGGGTTAGGGTTAGGGTGAGGGTTAGAATCTTAGGGTTAGGGTTATATTCAGGGTTAGGGTTAGACTCTTAGGGTTAGGGTTAGGGTTAGGGTTAGACTCTTAGGGTAAGGGTTAGACTTAGGCTCTTAGGGTTAGGGTTAGACTCAGGCTCTTAGGGTTAGGGTTAGACTCAGGCTCTTAGGGTGAGGGTTAGACTCAGGCTCTTAGGGTGAGGGTTAGACTCAGGCTCTTAGGGTTAGGGTTAGAATCAGGCTCTTAGGGTTAGGGTCAGACTCAGTACTATATATTTGGGTACTGCAGCCGCCCTTTTGGTGGAGCGCTGCTGCCATCTAGCGAAATATACTTGGGTATTGCAGCCGGCGCTGTTGGTGGAGCGCTGCTGCCATCTAGCGAAATATATTTGGGTACTGCAGCCGGCCCTGTTGGTGGAGCGCTGCTGCCATCTAGCGAAATATAATTGGGTACTGCAGCCGGCCCTGTTGGTGGAGCGCTGCTGCCATCTAGCGAAATATACTTGGGTACTGCAGCCGCCCGGTTTGTGGAGCGCTGCTGCCATCTAGCGAAATATATTTGGGTACTGCAGCCGCCCGGTTGGTGGAGCGCTGCTGCCATCTAGCGAAATGTAATGGGGTACTGCAGCCGCCCGGTTGGTGTAGCGCTGCTGCCATCTAGCGAAATATACTTGGGTACTGCAGCCGCCCGGTTGGTGGAGCGCTGCTGCCATCTAGCGAAATATATTTGGGTACTGCAGCCGCCCGGTTGGTGGAGCTCTGCTGCCATCTAGCGAAATATACTTGGGTACTGCAGCCGCCCTTTTGGTGGAGCGCTGCTGCCATCTAGCGAAATGTAATTGGGTACTGCAGCCGCCCGGTTGGTGGAGCGCTGCTGCCATCTAGCGAAATATACTTGGGTACTGCAGCCGGCGCTGTTGGTGGAGCGCTGCTGCCATCTAGCGAAATATACTTGGGTACTGCAGCCGCCCGGTTGGTGGAGCGCTGCTGCCATCTAGCGAAATATATTTGGGTACTGCAGCCGGCCCTGTTGGTGGAGCGCTGCTGCCATCTAGCGAAATATACTTGGGTACTGCAGCCGCTCTTTTGGTGGAGCGATGCTGCCATCTAGCGAAATATACTTGGGTACTGCAGCCGCCCGGTTGGTGGAGCGCTGCTGCCATCTAGCGAAATATATTTGGGTACTGCAGCCGGCCCTGTTGGTGGAGCGCTGCTGCCATCTAGCGAAATATACTTGGGTACTGCAGCCGCCCTTTTGGTGGAGCGCTGCTGCCATCTAGCGAAATATACTTGGGTATTGCAGCCGGCGCTGTTGGTGGAGCGCTGCTGCCATCTAGCGAAATATATTTGGGTACTGCAGCCGGCCCTGTTGGTGGAGCGCTGCTGCCATCTAGCGAAATATATTTGGGTACTGCAGCCGCCCTTTTGGTGGAGCGCTGCTGCCATCTAGCGAAATATATTTGGGTACTGCAGCCAGCTCTGTTGGTGGAGCTCTGCTGCCATCTAGCGAAATATAATTGGGTACTGCAGCCGGCCTTTTGGTGGAGCGCTGCTGCCATCTAGCGAAATGTAATTGGGTACTGCAGCCGCCCTGTTGGTGGAGCGCTGCTGCCATCTAGCGAAATATACTTGGGTACTGCAGCCGCCCGGTTGGTGGAGCGCTGCTGCCCTCTAGCGAAATATACTTGGGTACTGCAGCCGGCCCTGTTGGTGGAGCGCTGCTGCCATCTAGCGAAATATACTTGGGTACTGCAGCCGCCCGGTTGGTGGAGCGCTGCTGCCATCTAGCGAAATATACTTGGGTACTGCAGCCGGCCCTGTTGGTGGAGCGCTGCTGCCATCTAGCGAAATATACTTGGGTACTGCAGCCGCCCGGTTGGTGGAGCGCTGCTGCCATCTAGCGAAATATACTTGGGTACTGCAGCCGGCCCTGTTGGTGGAGCGCTGCTGCCATCTAGCGAAATATACTTGGGTACTGCAGCCGCCCTTTTGGTGGAGCGCTGCTGCCATCTAGCGAAATATACTTGGGTACTGCAGCCGGCGCTGTTGGTGGAGCGCTGCTGCCATCTAGCGAAATATATTTGGGTACTGCAGCCGGCGCTGTTGGTGGAGCGCTGCTGCCATCTAGCGAAATATATTTGGGTACTGCAGCCGGCTCTGTTGGTGGAGCGCTGCTGCCATCTAGCGAAATATATTTGGGTACTGCAGCCGGCTCTGTTTGTGGAGCGCTGCTGCCATCTAGCGAAATATACTTGGGTACTTCAGCCGGGTTTAGGGTTAGGGTTAGGGTTAGACTGTTAGGGTTAGGGTTAGACTCTTAGGGTTAGACTCTTAGGGTTAGACTCTTAGGGTTAGGGTTAGACTCTTACGGTTAGGGTTAGGGTTAGGGTTAGGGTTAGACTCTTAGGGTTAGGGTTAGACTCTTAGGGTTAGGGTTAGGGTTAGGGTTAGGGTTAGACTCTTAGGGTTAGGGTTAGACTCTTAGGGTTAGGGTTAGGGTTAGGGTTAGGGTTAGACTCTTAGGGTTAGGGTTAGACTCTTAGGGTTAGGGTTAGGGTTAGGGTTAGGGTTAGACTCTTAGGGTTAGGGTTAGACTCTTAGGGTTAGGGTTGGGGTTAGGGTTAGACTCTTAGGGTTAGGGTTAGACTCTTAGGGTTAGAGTTAGGGTTAGGGTTAGGGTTAGACACTTAGGGTTAGGGTTACGGTGAGGGTTAGACTCTTAGGGTTAGGGTTATATTCAGGGTTAGGGTTAGACTCTTAGGGTTAGGGTTAGGGTTAGGGTTAGACTCTTAGGGTAAGGGTTAGACTTAGGCTCTTAGGGTTAGGGTTAGACTCAGGCTCTTAGGGTTAGGGTTAGACTCAGGCTCTTAGGGTGAGGGTTAGACTCAGGCTCTTAGGGTGAGGGTTAGACTCAGGCTCTGAGGGTTAGGGTTAGAATCAGGCTCTTAGGGTTAGGGTCAGACTCAGTACTATATATTTGGGTACTGCAGCCGCCCTTTTGGTGGAGCGCTGCTGCCATCTAGCGAAATATACTTGGGTATTGCAGCCGGCGCTGTTGGTGGAGCGCTGCTGCCATCTAGCGAAATATATTTGGGTACTGCAGCCGGCCCTGTTGGTGGAGCGCTGCTGCCATCTAGCGAAATATAATTGGGTACTGCAGCCGCCCTTTTGGTGGAGCGCTGCTGCCATCTAGCGAAATATACTTGGGTACTGCAGCCGCCCGGTTTGTGGAGCGCTGCTGCCATCTAGCGAAATATATTTGGGTACTGCAGCCGCCCGGTTGGTGGAGCGCTGCTGCCATCTAGCGAAATGTAATGGGGTACTGCAGCCGCCCGGTTGGTGTAGCGCTGCTGCCATCTAGCGAAATATACTTGGGTACTGCAGCCGCCCGGTTGGTGGAGCGCTGCTGCCATCTAGCGAAATATATTTGGGTACTGCAGCCGCCCGGTTGGTGGAGCTCTGCTGCCATCTAGCGAAATATACTTGGGTACTGCAGCCGCCCTTTTGGTGGAGCGCTGCTGCCATCTAGCGAAATGTAATTGGGTACTGCAGCCGCCCGGTTGGTGGAGCGCTGCTGCCATCTAGCGAAATATACTTGGGTACTGCAGCCGGCGCTGTTGGTGGAGCGCTGCTGCCATCTAGCGAAATATACTTGGGTACTGCAGCCGCCCGGTTGGTGGAGCGCTGCTGCCATCTAGCGAAATATATTTGGGTACTGCAGCCGGCGCTGTTGGTGGAGCGCTGCTGCCATCTAGCGAAATATATTTGGGTACTGCAGCCGGCTCTGTTTGTGGAGCGCTGCTGCCATCTAGCGAAATATACTTGGGTACTTCAGCCGGGTTTAGGGTTAGGGTTAGGGTTAGACTGTTAGGGTTAGGGTTAGACTCTTAGGGTTAGACTCTTAGGGTTAGACTCTTAGGGTTAGGGTTAGACTCTTACGGTTAGGGTTAGGGTTAGGGTTAGGGTTAGACTCTTAGGGTTAGGGTTAGACTCTTAGGGTTAGGGTTAGGGTTAGGGTTAGGGTTAGACTCTTAGGGTTAGGGTTAGACTCTTAGGGTTAGGGTTAGGGTTAGGGTTAGGGTTAGACTCTTAGGGTTAGGGTTAGACTCTTAGGGTTAGGGTTAGGGTTAGGGTTAGGGTTAGACTCTTAGGGTTAGGGTTAGACTCTTAGGGTTAGGGTTGGGGTTAGGGTTAGACTCTTAGGGTTAGGGTTAGACTCTTAGGGTTAGAGTTAGGGTTAGGGTTAGGGTTAGACACTTAGGGTTAGGGTTACGGTGAGGGTTAGACTCTTAGGGTTAGGGTTATATTCAGGGTTAGGGTTAGACTCTTAGGGTTAGGGTTAGGGTTAGGGTTAGACTCTTAGGGTAAGGGTTAGACTTAGGCTCTTAGGGTTAGGGTTAGACTCAGGCTCTTAGGGTTAGGGTTAGACTCAGGCTCTTAGGGTGAGGGTTAGACTCAGGCTCTTAGGGTGAGGGTTAGACTCAGGCTCTTAGGGTTAGGGTTAGACTCAGGCTCTTAGGGTTAGGGTCAGACTCAGTACTATATATTTGGGTACTGCAGCCGCCCGGTTGGTGGAGCGCTGCTGCCATCTAGCGAAATATACTTGGGTACTGCAGCCGGCGCTGTTGGTGGAGCGCTGCTGCCATCTAGCGAAATATATTTGGGTACTGCAGCCGGCGCTGTTGGTGGAGCGCTGCTGCCATCTAGCGAAATATATTTGGGTACTGCAGCCGCCCTTTTGGTGGAGCGCTGCTGCCATCTAGCGAAATATATTTGGATACTGCAGCCGGCTCTGTTGGTGGAGCTCTGCTGCCATCTAGCGAAATATACTTGGGTACTGCAGCCGCCCTTTTGGTGGAGCGCTGCTGCCATCTAGCGAAATGTAATTGGGTACTGCAGCCGCCCGGTTGGTGGAGCGCTGCTGCCATCTAGCGAAATATACTTGGGTACTGCAGCCGCCCGGTTTGTGGAGCGCTGCTGCCATCTAGCGAAATATATTTGGGTACTGCAGCCGGCGCTGTTAATGGAGCGCTGCTGCCATCTAGCGAAATGTAATTGGGTACTGCAGCCGCCCGGTTGGTGTAGCGCTGCTGCCATCTAGCGAAATATACTTGGGTACTGCAGCCGCCCGGTTGGTGGAGCGCTGCTGCCATCTAGCGAAATATATTTGGGTACTGCAGCCGGCCCTGTTGGTGGAGCGCTGCTGCCATCTAGCGAAATATACTTGGGTACTGCAGCCGCCCTTTTGGTGGAGCGCTGCTGCCATCTAGCGAAATATACTTGGGTATTGCAGCCGGCGCTGTTGGTGGAGCGCTGCTGCCATCTAGCGAAATATATTTTGGTACTGCAGCCGGCCCTGTTGGTGGAGCGCTGCTGCCATCTAGCGAAATATATTTGGGTACTGCAGCCGCCCTTTTGGTGGAGCGCTGCTGCCATCTAGCGAAATATATTTGGGTACTGCAGCCAGCTCTGTTGGTGGAGCTCTGCTGCCATCTAGCGAAATATAATTGGGTACTGCAGCCGGCCTTTTGGTGGAGCGCTGCTGCCATCTAGCGAAATGTAATTGGGTACTGCAGCCGCCCTGTTGGTGGAGCGCTGCTGCCATCTAGCGAAATATACTTGGGTACTGCAGCCGCCCTGTTGGTGGAGCGCTGCTGCCATCTAGCGAAATATACTTGGGTACTGCAGCCGGCCCTGTTGGTGGAGCGCTGCTGCCATCTAGCGAAATATACTTGGGTACTGCAGCCGCCCGGTTGGTGGAGCGCTGCTGCCATCTAGCGAAATATACTTGGGTACTGCAGCCGGCCCTGTTGGTGGAGCGCTGCTGCCATCTAGCGAAATATACTTGGGTACTGCAGCCGCCCGGTTGGTGGAGCGCTGCTGCCATCTAGCGAAATATACTTGGGTACTGCAGCCGGCCCTGTTGGTGGAGCGCTGCTGCCATCTAGCGAAATATACTTGGGTACTGCAGCCGCCCTTTTGGTGGAGCGCTGCTGCCATCTAGCGAAATATACTTGGGTACTGCAGCCGGCGCTGTTGGTGGAGCGCTGCTGCCATCTAGCGAAATATATTTGGGTACTGCAGCCGGCGCTGTTGGTGGAGCGCTGCTGCCATCTAGCGAAATATATTTGGGTACTGCAGCCGGCTCTGTTTGTGGAGCGCTGCTGCCATCTAGCGAAATATACTTGGGTACTTCAGCCGGGTTTAGGGTTAGGGTTAGGGTTAGACTGTTAGGGTTAGGGTTAGACTCTTAGGGTTAGACTCTTAGGGTTAGACTCTTAGGGTTAGGGTTAGACTCTTACGGTTAGGGTTAGGGTTAGGGTTAGGGTTAGACTCTTAGGGTTAGGGTTAGACTCTTAGGGTTAGGGTTAGGGTTAGGGTTAGGGTTAGACTCTTAGGGTTAGGGTTAGACTCTTAGGGTTAGGGTTAGGGTTAGGGTTAGGG
This sequence comes from Falco punctatus, assembly GCF_963210335.1. Taxonomy (NCBI): domain Eukaryota; kingdom Metazoa; phylum Chordata; class Aves; order Falconiformes; family Falconidae; genus Falco; species Falco punctatus. The sequence goes on from NW_027660079.1 coordinate 1,673,485, forward strand.
TTAGACTCTTAGGGTTAGGGTTAGACTCTTAGGGTTAGGGTTAGGGTTAGGGTTAGGGTTAGACTCTTAGGGTTAGGGTTAGACTCTTAGGGTTAGGGTTGGGGTTAGGGTTAGACTCTTAGGGTTAGGGTTAGACTCTTAGGGTTAGAGTTAGGGTTAGGGTTAGGGTTAGACACTTAGGGTTAGGGTTACGGTGAGGGTTAGACTCTTAGGGTTAGGGTTATATTCAGGGTTAGGGTTAGACTCTTAGGGTTAGGGTTAGGGTTAGGGTTAGACTCTTAGGGTAAGGGTTAGACTTAGGCTCTTAGGGTTAGGGTTAGACTCAGGCTCTTAGGGTTAGGGTTAGACTCAGGCTCTTAGGGTGAGGGTTAGACTCAGGCTCTTAGGGTGAGGGTTAGACTCAGGCTCTTAGGGTTAGGGTTAGACTCAGGCTCTTAGGGTTAGGGTCAGACTCAGTACTATATATTTGGGTACTGCAGCCGCCCGGTTGGTGGAGCGCTGCTGCCATCTAGCGAAATATACTTGGGTACTGCAGCCGGCGCTGTTGGTGGAGCGCTGCTGCCATCTAGCGAAATATATTTGGGTACTGCAGCCGGCGCTGTTGGTGGAGCGCTGCTGCCATCTAGCGAAATATATTTGGGTACTGCAGCCGCCCTTTTGGTGGAGCGCTGCTGCCATCTAGCGAAATATATTTGGATACTGCAGCCGGCTCTGTTGGTGGAGCTCTGCTGCCATCTAGCGAAATATACTTGGGTACTGCAGCCGCCCTTTTGGTGGAGCGCTGCTGCCATCTAGCGAAATGTAATTGGGTACTGCAGCCGCCCGGTTGGTGGAGCGCTGCTGCCATCTAGCGAAATGTAATGGGGTACTGCAGCCGCCCGGTTGGTGGAGCGCTGCTGCCATCTAGCGAAATATACTTGGGTACTGCAGCCGCCCGGTTTGTGGAGCGCTGCTGCCATCTAGCGAAATATATTTGGGTACTGCAGCCGGCGCTGTTAATGGAGCGCTGCTGCCATCTAGCGAAATGTAATTGGGTACTGCAGCCGCCCGGTTGGTGTAGCGCTGCTGCCATCTAGCGAAATATACTTGGGTACTGCAGCCGCCCGGTTGGTGGAGCGCTGCTGCCATCTAGCGAAATATATTTGGGTACTGCAGCCGGCCCTGTTGGTGGAGCGCTGCTGCCATCTAGCGAAATATACTTGGGTACTGCAGCCGCCCGGTTGGTGGAGCTCTGCTGCCATCTAGCGAAATATACTTGGGTACTGCAGCCGGCCCTGTTGGTGGAGCGCTGCTGCCATCTAGCGAAATATACTTGGGTACTGCAGCCGCCCGGTTGGTGGAGCGCTGCTGCCATCTAGCGAAATATACTTGGGTACTGCAGCCGGTGCTGTTGGTGGAGCGCTGCTGCCATCTAGCGAAATATACTTGGGTACTGCAGCCGCCCGGTTGGTGGAGCGCTGCTGCCATCTAGCGAAATATATTTGGGTACTGCAGCCGGCGCTGTTGGTGGAGCGCTGCTGCCATCTAGCGAAATATATTTGGGTACTGCAGCCGCCCGGTTGGTGGAGCGCTGCTGCCATCTAGCGAAATATATTTGGGTACTGCAGCCGGCGCTGTTGGTGGAGCGCTGCTGCCATCTAGCGAAATATATTTGGGTACTGCAGCCGGCGCTGTTGGTGGAGCGCTGCTGCCATCTAGCGAAATATATTTGGGTACTGCAGCCGGCTCTGTTGGTGGAGCGCTGCTGCCATCTAGCGAAATATACTTGGGTACTTCAGCCGGGTTTAGGGTTAGGGTTAGGGTTAGACTGTTAGGGTTAGGGTTAGACTCTTAGGGTTAGACTCTTAGGGTTAGACTCTTAGGGTTAGGGTTAGGGTTAGGGTTAGGGTTAGGGTTAGACTCTTAGGGTTAGGGTTAGACTCTTAGGGTTAGGGTTAGGGTTAGGGTTAGACTCTTAGGGTTAGGGTTAGACTCTTAGGGTTAGGGTTAGGGTTAGGGTTAGGGTTAGACTCTTAGGGTTAGGGTTAGACTCTTAGGGTTAGGGTTAGGGTTAGGGTTAGGGTTAGACTCTTAGGGTTAGGGTTAGACTCTTAGGGTTAGGGTTAGGGTTAGGGTTAGACTCTTAGGGTTAGGGTTAGGGTTAGGGTTAGGGTTAGACTCTTAGGGTTAGGGTTACGGTTAGACTCTTAGGGTTAGAGTTAGGGTTAGGGTTAGACTCTTAAGGTTAGGGTTAGACTCTTAGGGTTAGGGTTGGGGTTAGGGTTAGACTCTTAGGGTTAGGGTTAGACTCTTAGGGTTAAGGTTAGGGTTAGGGTTAGACACTTAGGGTTAGGGTTAGGGTGAGGGTTAGACTCTTAGGGTTAGGGTTATATTCAGATTAGGGTTAGACTCTTAGGGTTAGGGTTAGGGTTAGGGTTAGACTCTTAGGGTAAGGGTTAGACTTAGGCTCTTAGGGTTAGGGTTAGACTCAGGCTCTTAGGGTTAGGGTTAGACTCAGGCTCTTAGGGTGAGGGTTAGACTCAGGCTCTTAGGGTTAGGGTTAGACTCAGGCTCTTCGGGTTAGGGTTAGACTCAGGCTCTTAGGGTGAGGGTTAGACTCAGGCTCTTAGGGTTAGGGTTAGACTCAGGCTCTTAGGGTTAGGGTCAGACTCAGTACTATATATTTGGGTACTGCAGCCGCCCTTTTGGTGGAGCGCTGCTGCCATCTAGCGAAATATACTTGGGTATTGCAGCCGGTGCTGTTGGTGGAGCGCTGCTGCCATCTAGCGAAATATATTTGGGTACTGCAGCCGGCCCTGTTGGTGGAGCGCTCCTGCCATCTAGCGAAATATACTTGGGTACTGCAGCCGGCTCTGTTGGTGGAGCGCTGCTGCCATCTAGCGAAATATACTTGGGTACTGCAGCCGGGTTTAGGGTTAGGGTTAGGGTTAGACTGTTAGGGTTAGGGTTAGGGTTAGGGTTAGACTCTTAGGGTTAGACTCTTAGGGTTAGGGTTAGACTCACTACTATATATTTGGGTAGTGCAGCCACCCTTTTTGTGGAGCGCTGCTGCCATCTAGCGAAATATACTTGAGTACTGCAGCCGGCGCTGTTGGTGGAGCGCTGCTGCCATCTAGCGAAATATACTTTGGTACTGCAGCCGCCCGGTTGGTTGAGCACTGCCGCCGTCTAGCGAAATATACTTGGGTACTGCAGCCGCCCTTTTGGTGGAGCGCTGCTGCCATCTAGCGAAATATATTTGGGTACTGCAGCCGGCGCTGTTGGTGGATCGCTGCTGCCATCTAGCGAAATATATTTGGGTACTGCAGCCGGCCCTGTTTGTGGAGCGCTGCTGCCATCTAGCGAAATATATTTGGGTACTGCAGCCGGCTCTGTTGGTGGAGCGCTGCTGCCATCTAGCGAAATATACTTGGGTACTTCAGCCGGGTTTAGGGTTAGGGTTAGGGTTAGACTGTTAGGGTTAGGCTTAGACTCTTAGGGTTAGACTCTTAGGGTTAGACTCTTAGGGTTAGGGTTAGACTCTTACGGTTAGGGTTAGGGTTAGGGTTAGGGTTAGACTCTTAGGGTTAGGGTTAGACTCTTAGGGTTAGGGTTAGGGTTAGGGTTAGACTCTTAGGGTTAGGGTTAGACTCTTAGGGTTAGGGTTAGGGTTAGGGTTAGGGTTAGACTCTTAGGGTTAGGGTTAGACTCTTAGGGTTAGGGTTAGGGTTAGGGTTAGGGTTAGACTCTTAGGGTTAGGGTTAGACTCTTAGGGTTAGGGTTAGGGTTAGGGTTAGACTCTTAGGGTTAGGGTTATATTCAGGGTTAGGGTTAGACTCTTAGGGTTAGGGTTAGGGTTAGGGTTAGACTCTTAGGGTTAGGGTTAGGGTTAGGCTCTTAGGGTTAGGGTTAGACTCAGGCTCTTAGGGTGAGGGTTAGACTCAGGCTCTTAGGGTTAGGGTTAGACTCAGGCTCTTAGGGTGAGGGTTAGACTCAGGCTCTTAGGGTGAGGGTTGGACTCAGGCTCTTAGGGTTAGGGTTAGACTCAGGCTCTTAGGGTGAGGGTTAGACTCAGGCTCTTAGGGTTAGGGTTAGAATCAGGCTCTTAGGGTTAGGGTCAGACTCAGTACTATATATTTGGGTACTGCAGCCGCCCTTTTGGTGGAGCGCTGCTGCCATCTAGCGAAATATACTTGGGTATTGCAGCCGGCGCTCTTGGTGGAGCGCTGCTGCCATCTAGCGAAATATATTTGGGTACTGCAGCCGGCCCTGTTGGTGGAGCGCTGCTGCCATCTAGCGAAATGTAATTGGGTACTGCAGCCGCCCTTTTGGTGGAGCGCTGCTGCCATCTAGCGAAATATATTTGGGTACTGCAGCCGGCCCTGTTGGTGGAGCGCTGCTGCCATCTAGCGAAATATACTTGGGTACTGCAGCCGGCTCTGTTGGTGGAGCGCTGCTGCCATCTAGCGAAATGTAATTGGGTACTGCAGCCGCCCGGTTGGTGGAGCGCTGCTGCCATCTAGCGAAATATATTTGGGTACTGCAGCCGGCCCTGTTGGTGGAGCTCTGCTGCCATCTAGCGAAATATACTTGGGTACTGCAGCCGCCCGGTTGGTGGAGCGCTGCTGCCATCTAGCGAAATGTAATTGGGTACTGCAGCCGCCCTTTTGGTGGAGCGCTGCTGCCATCTAGCGAAATATACTTGGGTACTGCAGCCGGCCCTGTTGGTGGAGCGCTGCTGCCATCTAGCGAAATATACTTGGGTACTGCAGCCGCCCGGTTTGTGGAGCGCTGCTGCCATCTAGCGAAATATATTTGGGTACTGCAGCCGGCCCTGTTGGTGGAGCGCTGCTGCCATCTAGCGAAATGTAATTGGGTACTGCAGCCGCCCGGTTGGTGTAGCGCTGCTGCCATCTAGCGAAATGTAATTGGGTACTGCAGCCGCCCGGTTGGTGGAGCGCTGCTGCCATCTAGCGAAATGTAATGGGGTACTGCAGCCGCCCGGTTGGTGTAGCGCTGCTGCCATCTAGCGAAATATACTTGGGTACTGCAGCCGCCCGGTTGGTGGAGCGCTGCTGCCATCTAGCGAAATATACTTGGGTACTGCAGCCGGCCCTGTTGGTGGAGCGCTGCTGCCATCTAGCGAAATATATTTGGGTACTGCAGCCGCCCTTTTGGTGGAGCGCTGCTGCCATCTAGCGAAATATATTTGGGTACTGCAGCCGGCCCTGTTGGTGGAGCTCTGCTGCCATCTAGCGAAATATACTTGGGTACTGCAGCCGCCCTTTTGGTGGAGCGCTGCTGCCATCTAGCGAAATATATTTGGGTACTGCAGCCGGCCCTGTTGGTGGAGCTCTGCTGCCATCTAGCGAAATATACTTGGGTACTGCAGCCGCCCGGTTGGTGGAGCGCTGCTGCCATCTAGCGAAATATACTTGGGTACTGCAGCCGGCGCTGTTGGTGGAGCGCTGCTGCCATCTAGCGAAATATACTTGGGTACTGCAGCCGCCCGGTTGGTGGAGCGCTGCTGCCATCTAGCGAAATATACTTGGGTACTGCAGCCGGCGCTGTTGGTGGAGCGCTGCTGCCATCTAGCGAAATATATTTGGGTACTGCAGCCGGCGCTGTTGGTGGAGCGCTGCTGCCATCTAGCGAAATATATTTGGGTACTGCAGCCGGCTCTGTTGGTGGAGCGCTGCTGCCATCTAGCGAAATATATTTGGGTACTGCAGCCGGCTCTGTTTGTGGAGCGCTGCTGCCATCTAGCGAAATATACTTGGGTACTTCAGCCGGGTTTAGGGTTAGGGTTAGGGTTAGACTGTTAGGGTTAGGGTTAGACTCTTAGGGTTAGACTCTTAGGGTTAGACTCTTAGGGTTAGGGTTAGACTCTTACGGTTAGGGTTAGGGTTAGGGTTAGGGTTAGACTCTTAGGGTTAGGGTTAGACTCTTAGGGTTAGGGTTAGGGTTAGGGTTAGGGTTAGACTCTTAGGGTTAGGGTTAGACTCTTAGGGTTAGGGTTAGGGTTAGGGTTAGGGTTAGACTCTTAGGGTTAGGGTTAGACTCTTAGGGTTAGGGTTAGGGTTAGGGTTAGACTCTTAGGGTTAGGGTTAGACTCTTAGGGTTAGGGTTGGGGTTAGGGTTAGACTCTTAGGGTTAGGGTTAGACTCTTAGGGTTAGAGTTAGGGTTAGGGTTAGGGTTAGACACTTAGGGTTAGGGTTAGACTCTTAGGGTTAGGGTTAAGGTTAGGGTTAGGGTTAGACTCTTAGGGTTAGGGTTAGACTCTTAGGGTTAGGGTTAGACTCTTAGGGTTAGGGTTAGGGTTAGGGTTAGACTCTTAGGGTTAGGGTTAGGGTTAGGGTTAGGGTTACACTCTTAGGCTTAGGGTTAGGGTTAGACTCTTAGGGTTAGGGTTAGACTTAGGCTCTTAGGGTTAGGGTTAGACTCAGGCTCTTAGGGTTAGGGTTAGACTCAGGCTCTTACGGTTAGGGTTAGACTCAGGCTCTTAGGGTTAGGGTTAGACACAGGCTCTTAGGGTTAGGGTCAGATTTAGTACTATATATTTGTGTACTGCAGCCGCCCTTTTGGTGGAACGCTGCTGCCATCTAGCGAAATATACTTGGGTACTGCAGCCGGCCCTGTTGGTGGAGCGCTGCTGCCATCTAGCGAAATATACTTGGGTACTGCAGCCGCCCGGTTGGTGGAGCGCTGCTGCCATCTAGCGAAATATACTTGGGTACTGCAGCCGGCCCTGTTGGTGGAGCGCTGCTGCCATCTAGCGAAATATACTTGGGTACTGCAGCCGCCCGGTTGGTGGAGCGCTGCTGCCATCTAGCGAAATATATTTGGGTACTGCAGCCGGCCCTGTTGGTGGAGCGCTGCTGCCATCTAGCGAAATATACTTGGGTACTGCAACCGCCAGGTTGGTGGAGCGCTGCTGCCATCTAGCGAAATATACTTGGGTACTGCAGCCGGCGCTGTTGGTGGAGCGCTGCTGCCATCTAGCGAAATATATTTGGGTACTGCAGCCGGCGCTGTTGGTGGAGCGCTGCTGCCATCTAGCGAAATATATTTGGGTACTGCAGCCGGCTCTGTTGGTGGAGCGCTGCTGCCATCTAGCGAAATATACTTGGGTACTTCAGCCGGGTTTAGGGTTAGGGTTAGGGTTAGACTGTTAGGGTTAGGCTTAGACTCTTAGGGTTAGACTCTTAGGGTTAGACTCTTAGGGTTAGGGTTAGACTCTTACGGTTAGGGTTAGGGTTAGGGTTAGGGTTAGGGTTAGACTCTTAGGGTTAGGGTTAGACTCTTAGGGTTAGGGTTAGGGTTAGGGTTAGACTCTTAGGGTTAGGGTTAGACTCTTAGGGTTAGGGTTAAGGTTAGGGTTAGGGTTAGACTCTTAGGGTTAGGGTTAGACTCTTAGGGTTAGGGTTAGGGTTAGGGTTAGACTCTTAGGGTTAGGGTTAGGGTTAGGGTTAGGGTTACACTCTTAGGCTTAGGGTTAGGGTTAGGGTTAGACTCTTAGGGTTAGGGTTAGACTTAGGCTCTTAGGGTTAGGGTTAGACACACGCTCTTAGGGTTAGGGTCAGATTTAGTACTATATATTTGTGTACTGCAGCCGCCCTTTTGGTGGAACGCTGCTGCCATCTAGCGAAATATACTTGGGTACTGCAGCCGCCCGGTTGGTGGAGCGCTGCTGCCATCTAGCGAAATATACTTGGGTACTGCAGCCGGCCCTGTTGGTGGAGCGCTGCTGCCATCTAGCGAAATATACTTGGGTACTGCAGCCGCCCGGTTGGTGGAGCGCTGCTGCCATCTAGCGAAATATACTTGGGTACTGCAGCCGCCCGGTTGGTGGAGCGCTGCTGCCATCTAGCGAAATATACTTGGGTACTGCAGCCGGCCCTGTTGGTGGAGCGCTGCTGCCATCTAGCGAAATATATTTGGGTACTGCAGCCGGCGCTGTTGGTGGAGCGCTGCTGCCATCTAGCGAAATATATTTGGGTACTGCAGCCGGCTCTGTTGGTGGAGCGCTGCTGCCATCTAGCGAAATATATTTGGGTACTGCAGCCGGCTCTGTTTGTGGAGCGCTGCTGCCATCTAGCGAAATATACTTGGGTACTTCAGCCGGGTTTAGGGTTAGGGTTAGGGTTAGACTGTTAGGGTTAGGCTTAGACTCTTAGGGTTAGACTCTTAGGGTTAGACTCTTAGGGTTAGGGTTAGACTCTTACGGTTAGGGTTAGGGTTAGGGTTAGGGTTAGACTCTTAGGGTTAGGGTTAGACTCTTAGGGTTAGGGTTAGGGTTAGGGTTAGGGTTAGACTCTTAGGGTTAGGGTTAGACTCTTAGGGTTAGGGTTAGGGTTAGACTCTTAGGGTTAGGGTTAGGGTGAAAGTTAGACTCTTAGGGTTAGGGTTATATTCAGGGTTAGGGTTAGACTCTTAGGGTTAGGGTTAGGGTTAGGGTTAGACTCTTAGGGTTAGGGTTAGGGTTAGGCTCTTAGGGTTAGGGTTAGACTCAGGCTCTTAGGGTGAGGGTTAGACTCAGGCTCTTAGGGTTAGGGTTAGACTCAGGCTCTTAGGGTGAGGGTTAGACTCAGGCTCTTAGGGTTAGGGTTAGACTCAGGCTCTTAGGGTTAGGGTCAGACTCAGTACTATATATTTGGGTACTGCAGCCGCCCTTTTGGTGGAGCGCTGCTGCCATCTAGCGAAATATACTTGGGTATTGCAGCCGGCGCTCTTGGTGGAGCGCTGCTGCCATCTAGCGAAATATACTTGGGTACTGCAGCCGGCCCTGTTGGTGGAGCGCTGCTGCCATCTAGCGAAATGTAATTGGGTACTGCAGCCGGCCCTGTTGGTGGAGCGCTGCTGCCATCTAGCGAAATATACTTGGGTACTGCAGCCGCCCGGTTGGTGGAGCGCTGCTGCCATCTAGCGAAATATACTTGGGTACTGCAGCCGGCGCTGTTGGTGGAGCGCTGCTGCCATCTAGCGAAATATATTTGGGTACTGCAGCCGCCCGGTTGGTGGAGCGCTGCTGCCATCTAGCGAAATATATTTGGGTACTGCAGCCGGAGCTGTTGGTGGAGCGCTGCTGCCATCTAGCGAAATATATTTGGGTACTGCAGCCGGCTCTGTTGGTGGAGCGCTGCTGCCATCTAGCGAAATATACTTGGGTACTTCAGCCGGGTTTAGGGTTAGGGTTAGGGTTAGACTGTTAGGGTTAGGGTTAGACTTTTAGGGTTAGACTCTTAGGGTTAGACTCTTAGGGTTAGGGTTAGACTCTTACGGTTAGGGTTAGGGTTAGGCTTAGGGTTAGGCTTAGACTCTTAGGGTTAGGGTTAGACTCTTAGGGTTAGGGTTAGGGTTAGAGTTAGGGTTAGACTCTTAGGGTTAGGGTTAGACTCTTAGGGTTAGGGTTAGGGTTAGGGTTAGACTCTTAGGGTTAGGGTTAGACTCTTAGGGTTAGGGTTAGGGTTAGCGTTAGGGTTAGACTCTTAGGGTTAGGGTTAGACTCTTAGGGTTAGGGTCAGGGTTAGGGTTAGGGTTAGACTCTTAGGGTTAGGGTTAGACTCTTAGGGTTAGGGTTAGGGTTAGGGTTAGACTCTTAGGGTTAGGGTTAGGGTTACGGTTAGACTCTTAGGGTTAGAGTTAGGGTTAGGGTTAGACTCTTAGGGTTAGGGTTAGACTCTTAGGGTTAGGGTTGGGGTTAGGGTTAGACTCTTAGGGTTAGGGTTAGACTCTTAGGGTTAGAGTTAGGGTTAGGGTTAGGGTTAGACACTTAGGGTTAGGGTTAGGGTGAGGGTTAGAATCTTAGGGTTAGGGTTATATTCAGGGTTAGGGTTAGACTCTTAGGGTTAGGGTTAGGGTTAGGGTTAGACTCTTAGGGTAAGGGTTAGACTTAGGCTCTTAGGGTTAGGGTTAGACTCAGGCTCTTAGGGTTAGGGTTAGACTCAGGCTCTTAGGGTGAGGGTTAGACTCAGGCTCTTAGGGTGAGGGTTAGACTCAGGCTCTTAGGGTTAGGGTTAGAATCAGGCTCTTAGGGTTAGGGTCAGACTCAGTACTATATATTTGGGTACTGCAGCCGCCCTTTTGGTGGAGCGCTGCTGCCATCTAGCGAAATATACTTGGGTATTGCAGCCGGCGCTGTTGGTGGAGCGCTGCTGCCATCTAGCGAAATATATTTGGGTACTGCAGCCGGCCCTGTTGGTGGAGCGCTGCTGCCATCTAGCGAAATATAATTGGGTACTGCAGCCGCCCTTTTGGTGGAGCGCTGCTGCCATCTAGCGAAATATAATTGGGTACTGCAGCCGCCCTTTTGGTGGAGCTCTGCTGCCATCTAGCGAAATATACTTGGGTACTGCAGCCGCCCGGTTTGTGGAGCGCTGCTGCCATCTAGCGAAATATATTTGGGTACTGCAGCCGCCCGGTTGGTGGAGCGCTGCTGCCATCTAGCGAAATGTAATGGGGTACTGCAGCCGCCCGGTTGGTGTAGCGCTGCTGCCATCTAGCGAAATATACTTGGGTACTGCAGCCGCCCGGTTGGTGGAGCGCTGCTGCCATCTAGCGAAATATACTTGGGTACTGCAGCCGCCCTTTTGGTGGAGCGCTGCTGCCATCTAGCGAAATGTAATTGGGTACTGCAGCCGCCCGGTTGGTGGAGCGCTGCTGCCATCTAGCGAAATATACTTGGGTACTGCAGCCGGCGCTGTTGGTGGAGCGCTGCTGCCATCTAGCGAAATATACTTGGGTACTGCAGCCGCCCGGTTGGTGGAGCGCTGCTGCCATCTAGCGAAATATATTTGGGTACTGCAGCCGGCCCTGTTGGTGGAGCGCTGCTGCCATCTAGCGAAATATACTTGGGTACTGCAGCCGCCCTTTTGGTGGAGCGCTGCTGCCATCTAGCGAAATATACTTGGGTACTGCAGCCGCCCGGTTGGTGGAGCGCTGCTGCCATCTAGCGAAATATATTTGGGTACTGCAGCCGGCCCTGTTGGTGGAGCGCTGCTGCCATCTAGCGAAATATACTTGGGTACTGCAGCCGCCCTTTTGGTGGAGCGCTGCTGCCATCTAGCGAAATATACTTGGGTATTGCAGCCGGCGCTGTTGGTGGAGCGCTGCTGCCATCTAGCGAAATATATTTGGGTACTGCAGCCGGCCCTGTTGGTGGAGCGCTGCTGCCATCTAGCGAAATATATTTGGGTACTGCAGCCGCCCTTTTGGTGGAGCGCTGCTGCCATCTAGCGAAATATATTTGGGTACTGCAGCCAGCTCTGTTGGTGGAGCTCTGCTGCCATCTAGCGAAATATAATTGGGTACTGCAGCCGGCCTTTTGGTGGAGCGCTGCTGCCATCTAGCGAAATGTAATTGGGTACTGCAGCCGCCCTGTTGGTGGAGCGCTGCTGCCATCTAGCGAAATATACTTGGGTACTGCAGCCGCCCTGTTGGTGGAGCGCTGCTGCCCTCTAGCGAAATATACTTGGGTACTGCAGCCGGCCCTGTTGGTGGAGCGCTGCTGCCATCTAGCGAAATATACTTGGGTACTGCAGCCGCCCGGTTGGTGGAGCGCTGCTGCCATCTAGCGAAATATACTTGGGTACTGCAGCCGGCCCTGTTGGTGGAGCGCTGCTGCCATCTAGCGAAATATACTTGGGTACTGCAGCCGCCCGGTTGGTGGAGCGCTGCTGCCATCTAGCGAAATATACTTGGGTACTGCAGCCGGCCCTGTTGGTGGAGCGCTGCTGCCATCTAGCGAAATATACTTGGGTACTGCAGCCGCCCTTTTGGTGGAGCGCTGCTGCCATCTAGCGAAATATACTTGGGTACTGCAGCCGGCGCTGTTGGTGGAGCGCTGCTGCCATCTAGCGAAATATATTTGGGTACTGCAGCCGGCGCTGTTGGTGGAGCGCTGCTGCCATCTAGCGAAATATATTTGGGTACTGCAGCCGGCTCTGTTGGTGGAGCGCTGCTGCCATCTAGCGAAATATATTTGGGTACTGCAGCCGGCTCTGTTTGTGGAGCGCTGCTGCCATCTAGCGAAATATACTTGGGTACTTCAGCCGGGTTTAGGGTTAGGGTTAGGGTTAGACTGTTAGGGTTAGGGTTAGACTCTTAGGGTTAGACTCTTAGGGTTAGACTCTTAGGGTTAGGGTTAGACTCTTACGGTTAGGGTTAGGGTTAGGGTTAGGGTTAGACTCTTAGGGTTAGGGTTAGACTCTTAGGGTTAGGGTTAGGGTTAGGGTTAGGGTTAGACTCTTAGGGTTAGGGTTAGACTCTTAGGGTTAGGGTTAGGGTTAGGGTTAGGGTTAGACTCTTAGGGTTAGGGTTAGACTCTTAGGGTTAGGGTTAGGGTTAGGGTTAGGGTTAGACTCTTAGGGTTAGAATTAGACTCTTAGGGTTAGGGTTGGGGTTAGGGTTAGACTCTTAGGGTTAGGGTTAGACTCTTAGGGTTAGAGTTAGGGTTAGGGTTAGGGTTAGACACTTAGGGTTAGGGTTACGGTGAGGGTTAGACTCTTAGGGTTAGGGTTATATTCAGGGTTAGGGTTAGACTCTTAGGGTTAGGGTTAGGGTTAGGGTTAGACTCTTAGGGTAAGGGTTAGACTTAGGCTCTTAGGGTTAGGGTTAGACTCAGGCTCTTAGGGTTAGGGTTAGACTCAGGCTCTTAGGGTGAGGGTTAGACTCAGGCTCTTAGGGTGAGGGTTAGACTCAGGCTCTTAGGGTTAGGGTTAGACTCAGGCTCTTAGGGTTAGGGTCAGACTCAGTACTATATATTTGGGTACTGCAGCCGCCCTTTTGGTGGAGCGCTGCTGCCATCTAGCGAAATATACTTGGGTATTGCAGCCGGCGCTCTTGGTGGAGCGCTGCTGCCATCTAGCGAAATATACTTGGGTACTGCAGCCGGCCCTGTTGGTGGAGCGCTGCTGCCATCTAGCGAAATATACTTGGGTACTGCAGCCGCCCGGTTTGTGGAGCGCTGCTGCCATCTAGCGAAATATATTTGGGTACTGCAGCCGGCCCGGTTGGTGGAGCGCTGCTGCCATCTAGCGAAATGTAATTGGGTACTGCAGCCGCCCGGTTGGTGGAGCGCTGCTGCCATCTAGCGAAATATACTTGGGTACTGCAGCCGCCCGGTTGGTGGAGCGCTGCTGCCATCTAGCGAAATGTAATTGGGTACTGCAGCCGGCCCTGTTGGTGGAGCGCTGCTGCCATCTAGCGAAATATACTTGGGTACTGCAGCCGCCCGGTTGGTGGAGCGCTGCTGCCATCTAGCGAAATATACTTGGGTACTGCAGCCGGCGCTGTTGGTGGAGCGCTGCTGCCATCTAGCGAAATATATTTGGGTACTGCAGCCGGAGCTGTTGGTGGAGCGCTGCTGCCATCTAGCGAAATATATTTGGGTACTGCAGCCGGCTCTGTTGGTGGAGCGCTGCTGCCATCTAGCGAAATATACTTGGGTACTTCAGCCGGGTTTAGGGTTAGGGTTAGGGTTAGACTGTTAGGGTTAGGGTTAGACTTTTAGGGTTAGACTCTTAGGGTTAGACTCTTAGGGTTAGGGTTAGACTCTTACGGTTAGGGTTAGGGTTAGGCTTAGGGTTAGGCTTAGACTCTTAGGGTTAGGGTTAGACTCTTAGGGTTAGGGTTAGGGTTAGAGTTAGGGTTAGACTCTTAGGGTTAGGGTTAGACTCTTAGGGTTAGGGTTAGGGTTAGGGTTAGACTCTTAGGGTTAGGGTTAGACTCTTAGGGTTAGGGTTAGGGTTAGGGTTAGGGTTAGACTCTTAGGGTTAGGGTTAGACTCTTAGGGTTAGGGTTAGGGTTAGGGTTAGGGTTAGACTCTTAGGGTTAGGGTTAGACTCTTAGGGTTAGGGTTAGGGTTAGGGTTAGACTCTTAGGGTTAGGGTTAGGGTTACGGTTAGACTCTTAGGGTTAGAGTTAGGGTTAGGGTTAGACTCTTAGGGTTAGGGTTAGACTCTTAGGGTTAGGGTTGGGGTTAGGGTTAGACTCTTAGGGTTAGGGTTAGACTCTTAGGGTTAGAGTTAGGGTTAGGGTTAGGGTTAGACACTTAGGGTTAGGGTTAGGGTGAGGGTTAGAATCTTAGGGTTAGGGTTATATTCAGGGTTAGGGTTAGACTCTTAGGGTTAGGGTTAGGGTTAGGGTTAGACTCTTAGGGTAAGGGTTAGACTTAGGCTCTTAGGGTTAGGGTTAGACTCAGGCTCTTAGGGTTAGGGTTAGACTCAGGCTCTTAGGGTGAGGGTTAGACTCAGGCTCTTAGGGTGAGGGTTAGACTCAGGCTCTTAGGGTTAGGGTTAGAATCAGGCTCTTAGGGTTAGGGTCAGACTCAGTACTATATATTTGGGTACTGCAGCCGCCCTTTTGGTGGAGCGCTGCTGCCATCTAGCGAAATATACTTGGGTATTGCAGCCGGCGCTGTTGGTGGAGCGCTGCTGCCATCTAGCGAAATATATTTGGGTACTGCAGCCGGCCCTGTTGGTGGAGCGCTGCTGCCATCTAGCGAAATATAATTGGGTACTGCAGCCGCCCTTTTGGTGGAGCGCTGCTGCCATCTAGCGAAATATACTTGGGTACTGCAGCCGCCCGGTTTGTGGAGCGCTGCTGCCATCTAGCGAAATATATTTGGGTACTGCAGCCGCCCGGTTGGTGGAGCGCTGCTGCCATCTAGCGAAATGTAATGGGGTACTGCAGCCGCCCGGTTGGTGTAGCGCTGCTGCCATCTAGCGAAATATACTTGGGTACTGCAGCCGCCCGGTTGGTGGAGCGCTGCTGCCATCTAGCGAAATATATTTGGGTACTGCAGCCGCCCGGTTGGTGGAGCTCTGCTGCCATCTAGCGAAATATACTTGGGTACTGCAGCCGCCCTTTTGGTGGAGCGCTGCTGCCATCTAGCGAAATGTAATTGGGTACTGCAGCCGCCCGGTTGGTGGAGCGCTGCTGCCATCTAGCGAAATATACTTGGGTACTGCAGCCGGCGCTGTTGGTGGAGCGCTGCTGCCATCTAGCGAAATATACTTGGGTACTGCAGCCGCCCGGTTGGTGGAGCGCTGCTGCCATCTAGCGAAATATATTTGAGTACTGCAGCCGGCCCTGTTGGTGGAGCGCTGCTGCCATCTAGCGAAATATACTTGGGTACTGCAGCCGCCCTTTTGGTGGAGCGATGCTGCCATCTAGCGAAATATACTTGGGTACTGCAGCCGCCCGGTTGGTGGAGCGCTGCTGCCATCTAGCGAAATATATTTGGGTACTGCAGCCGGCCCTGTTGGTGGAGCGCTGCTGCCATCTAGCGAAATATACTTGGGTACTGCAGCCGCCCTTTTGGTGGAGCGCTGCTGCCATCTAGCGAAATATACTTGGGTATTGCAGCCGGCGCTGTTGGTGGAGCGCTGCTGCCATCTAGCGAAATATATTTGGGTACTGCAGCCGGCCCTGTTGGTGGAGCGCTGCTGCCATCTAGCGAAATATATTTGGGTACTGCAGCCGCCCTTTTGGTGGAGCGCTGCTGCCATCTAGCGAAATATATTTGGGTACTGCAGCCAGCTCTGTTGGTGGAGCTCTGCTGCCATCTAGCGAAATATAATTGGGTACTGCAGCCGGCCTTTTGGTGGAGCGCTGCTGCCATCTAGCGAAATGTAATTGGGTACTGCAGCCGCCCTGTTGGTGGAGCGCTGCTGCCATCTAGCGAAATATACTTGGGTACTGCAGCCGCCCGGTTGGTGGAGCGCTGCTGCCCTCTAGCGAAATATACTTGGGTACTGCAGCCGGCCCTGTTGGTGGAGCGCTGCTGCCATCTAGCGAAATATACTTGGGTACTGCAGCCGCCCGGTTGGTGGAGCGCTGCTGCCATCTAGCGAAATATACTTGGGTACTGCAGCCGGCCCTGTTGGTGGAGCGCTGCTGCCATCTAGCGAAATATACTTGGGTACTGCAGCCGCCCGGTTGGTGGAGCGCTGCTGCCATCTAGCGAAATATACTTGGGTACTGCAGCCGGCCCTGTTGGTGGAGCGCTGCTGCCATCTAGCGAAATATACTTGGGTACTGCAGCCGCCCTTTTGGTGGAGCGCTGCTGCCATCTAGCGAAATATACTTGGGTACTGCAGCCGGCGCTGTTGGTGGAGCGCTGCTGCCATCTAGCGAAATATATTTGGGTACTGCAGCCGGCGCTGTTGGTGGAGCGCTGCTGCCATCTAGCGAAATATATTTGGGTACTGCAGCCGGCTCTGTTGGTGGAGCGCTGCTGCCATCTAGCGAAATATATTTGGGTACTGCAGCCGGCTCTGTTTGTGGAGCGCTGCTGCCATCTAGCGAAATATACTTGGGTACTTCAGCCGGGTTTAGGGTTAGGGTTAGGGTTAGACTGTTAGGGTTAGGGTTAGACTCTTAGGGTTAGACTCTTAGGGTTAGACTCTTAGGGTTAGGGTTAGACTCTTACGGTTAGGGTTAGGGTTAGGGTTAGGGTTAGACTCTTAGGGTTAGGGTTAGACTCTTAGGGTTAGGGTTAGGGTTAGGGTTAGGGTTAGACTCTTAGGGTTAGGGTTAGACTCTTAGGGTTAGGGTTAGGGTTAGGGTTAGGGTTAGACTCTTAGGGTTAGGGTTAGACTCTTAGGGTTAGGGTTAGGGTTAGGGTTAGGGTTAGACTCTTAGGGTTAGGGTTAGACTCTTAGGGTTAGGGTTGGGGTTAGGGTTAGACTCTTAGGGTTAGGGTTAGACTCTTAGGGTTAGAGTTAGGGTTAGGGTTAGGGTTAGACACTTAGGGTTAGGGTTACGGTGAGGGTTAGACTCTTAGGGTTAGGGTTATATTCAGGGTTAGGGTTAGACTCTTAGGGTTAGGGTTAGGGTTAGGGTTAGACTCTTAGGGTAAGGGTTAGACTTAGGCTCTTAGGGTTAGGGTTAGACTCAGGCTCTTAGGGTTAGGGTTAGACTCAGGCTCTTAGGGTGAGGGTTAGACTCAGGCTCTTAGGGTGAGGGTTAGACTCAGGCTCTTAGGGTTAGGGTTAGAATCAGGCTCTTAGGGTTAGGGTCAGACTCAGTACTATATATTTGGGTACTGCAGCCGCCCTTTTGGTGGAGCGCTGCTGCCATCTAGCGAAATATACTTGGGTATTGCAGCCGGCGCTGTTGGTGGAGCGCTGCTGCCATCTAGCGAAATATATTTGGGTACTGCAGCCGGCGCTGTTGGTGGAGCGCTGCTGCCATCTAGCGAAATATATTTGGGTACTGCAGCCGCCCTTTTGGTGGAGCGCTGCTGCCATCTAGCGAAATATATTTGGATACTGCAGCCGGCTCTGTTGGTGGAGCTCTGCTGCCATCTAGCGAAATATACTTGGGTACTGCAGCCGCCCTTTTGGTGGAGCGCTGCTGCCATCTAGCGAAATGTAATTGGGTACTGCAGCCGCCCGGTTGGTGGAGCGCTGCTGCCATCTAGCGAAATGTAATTGGGTACTGCAGCCGCCCGGTTGGTGGAGCGCTGCTGCCATCTAGCGAAATATACTTGGGTACTGCAGCCGCCCGGTTTGTGGAGCGCTGCTGCCATCTAGCGAAATATATTTGGGTACTGCAGCCGGCGCTGTTAATGGAGCGCTGCTGCCATCTAGCGAAATGTAATTGGGTACTGCAGCCGCCCGGTTGGTGTAGCGCTGCTGCCATCTAGCGAAATATACTTGGGTACTGCAGCCGCCCGGTTGGTGGAGCGCTGCTGCCATCTAGCGAAATATATTTGGGTACTGCAGCCGGCCCTGTTGGTGGAGCGCTGCTGCCATCTAGCGAAATATACTTGGGTACTGCAGCCGCCCTTTTGGTGGAGCGCTGCTGCCATCTAGCGAAATATACTTGGGTATTGCAGCCGGCGCTGTTGGTGGAGCGCTGCTGCCATCTAGCGAAATATATTTTGGTACTGCAGCCGGCCCTGTTGGTGGAGCGCTGCTGCCATCTAGCGAAATATATTTGGGTACTGCAGCCGCCCTTTTGGTGGAGCGCTGCTGCCATCTAGCGAAATATATTTGGGTACTGCAGCCAGCTCTGTTGGTGGAGCTCTGCTGCCATCTAGCGAAATATAATTGGGTACTGCAGCCGGCCTTTTGGTGGAGCGCTGCTGCCATCTAGCGAAATGTAATTGGGTACTGCAGCCGCCCTGTTGGTGGAGCGCTGCTGCCATCTAGCGAAATATACTTGGGTACTGCAGCCGCCCTGTTGGTGGAGCGCTGCTGCCATCTAGCGAAATATACTTGGGTACTGCAGCCGGCCCTGTTGGTGGAGCGCTGCTGCCATCTAGCGAAATATACTTGGGTACTGCAGCCGCCCGGTTGGTGGAGCGCTGCTGCCATCTAGCGAAATATACTTGGGTACTGCAGCCGGCCCTGTTGGTGGAGCGCTGCTGCCATCTAGCGAAATATACTTGGGTACTGCAGCCGCCCGGTTGGTGGAGCGCTGCTGCCATCTAGCGAAATATACTTGGGTACTGCAGCCGGCCCTGTTGGTGGAGCGCTGCTGCCATCTAGCGAAATATACTTGGGTACTGCAGCCGCCCTTTTGGTGGAGCGCTGCTGCCATCTAGCGAAATATACTTGGGTACTGCAGCCGGCGCTGTTGGTGGAGCGCTGCTGCCATCTAGCGAAATATATTTGGGTACTGCAGCCGGCGCTGTTGGTGGAGCGCTGCTGCCATCTAGCGAAATATATTTGGGTACTGCAGCCGGCTCTGTTTGTGGAGCGCTGCTGCCATCTAGCGAAATATACTTGGGTACTTCAGCCGGGTTTAGGGTTAGGGTTAGGGTTAGACTGTTAGGGTTAGGGTTAGACTCTTAGGGTTAGACTCTTAGGGTTAGACTCTTAGGGTTAGGGTTAGACTCTTACGGTTAGGGTTAGGGTTAGGGTTAGGGTTAGACTCTTAGGGTTAGGGTTAGACTCTTAGGGTTAGGGTTAGGGTTAGGGTTAGGGTTAGACTCTTAGGGTTAGGGTTAGACTCTTAGGGTTAGGGTTAGGGTTAGGGTTAGGGTTAGACTCTTAGGGTTAGGGTTAGACTCTTAGGGTTAGGGTTAGGGTTAGGGTTAGGGTTAGACTCTTAGGGTTAGGGTTAGACTCTTAGGGTTAGGGTTGGGGTTAGGGTTAGACTCTTAGGGTTAGGGTTAGACTCTTAGGGTTAGAGTTAGGGTTAGGGTTAGGGTTAGACACTTAGGGTTAGGGTTACGGTGAGGGTTAGACTCTTAGGGTTAGGGTTATATTCAGGGTTAGGGTTAGACTCTTAGGGTTAGGGTTAGGGTTAGGGTTAGACTCTTAGGGTAAGGGTTAGACTTAGGCTCTTAGGGTTAGGGTTAGACTCAGGCTCTTAGGGTTAGGGTTAGACTCAGGCTCTTAGGGTGAGGGTTAGACTCAGGCTCTTAGGGTGAGGGTTAGACTCAGGCTCTTAGGGTTAGGGTTAGACTCAGGCTCTTAGGGTTAGGGTCAGACTCAGTACTATATATTTGGGTACTGCAGCCGCCCGGTTGGTGGAGCGCTGCTGCCATCTAGCGAAATATACTTGGGTACTGCAGCCGGCGCTGTTGGTGGAGCGCTGCTGCCATCTAGCGAAATATATTTGGGTACTGCAGCCGGCGCTGTTGGTGGAGCGCTGCTGCCATCTAGCGAAATATATTTGGGTACTGCAGCCGCCCTTTTGGTGGAGCGCTGCTGCCATCTAGCGAAATATATTTGGATACTGCAGCCGGCTCTGTTGGTGGAGCTCTGCTGCCATCTAGCGAAATATACTTGGGTACTGCAGCCGCCCTTTTGGTGGAGCGCTGCTGCCATCTAGCGAAATGTAATTGGGTACTGCAGCCGCCCGGTTGGTGGAGCGCTGCTGCCATCTAGCGAAATGTAATTGGGTACTGCAGCCGCCCGGTTGGTGGAGCGCTGCTGCCATCTAGCGAAATATACTTGGGTACTGCAGCCGCCCGGTTTGTGGAGCGCTGCTGCCATCTAGCGAAATATATTTGGGTACTGCAGCCGGCGCTGTTAATGGAGCGCTGCTGCCATCTAGCGAAATGTAATTGGGTACTGCAGCCGCCCGGTTGGTGTAGCGCTGCTGCCATCTAGCGAAATATACTTGGGTACTGCAGCCGCCCGGTTGGTGGAGCGCTGCTGCCATCTAGCGAAATATATTTGGGTACTGCAGCCGGCCCTGTTGGTGGAGCGCTGCTGCCATCTAGCGAAATATACTTGGGTACTGCAGCCGCCCGGTTGGTGGAGCTCTGCTGCCATCTAGCGAAATATACTTGGGTACTGCAGCCGGCCCTGTTGGTGGAGCGCTGCTGCCATCTAGCGAAATATACTTGGGTACTGCAGCCGCCCGGTTGGTGGAGCGCTGCTGCCATCTAGCGAAATATACTTGGGTACTGCAGCCGGCCCTGTTGGTGGAGCGCTGCTGCCATCTAGCGAAATATACTTGGGTACTGCAGCCGCCCGGTTGGTGGAGCGCTGCTGCCATCTAGCGAAATATATTTGGGTACTGCAGCCGGCGCTGTTGGTGGAGCGCTGCTGCCATCTAGCGAAATATATTTGGGTACTGCAGCCGCCCGGTTGGTGGAGCGCTGCTGCCATCTAGCGAAATATATTTGGGTACTGCAGCCGGCGCTGTTGGTGGAGCGCTGCTGCCATCTAGCGAAATATATTTGGGTACTGCAGCCGGCGCTGTTGGTGGAGCGCTGCTGCCATCTAGCGAAATATATTTGGGTACTGCAGCCGGCTCTGTTGGTGGAGCGCTGCTGCCATCTAGCGAAATATACTTGGGTACTTCAGCCGGGTTTAGGGTTAGGGTTAGGGTTAGACTGTTAGGGTTAGGGTTAGACTCTTAGGGTTAGACTCTTAGGGTTAGACTCTTAGGGTTAGGGTTAGGGTTAGGGTTAGGGTTAGGGTTAGACTCTTAGGGTTAGGGTTAGACTCTTAGGGTTAGGGTTAGGGTTAGGGTTAGACTCTTAGGGTTAGGGTTAGACTCTTAGGGTTAGGGTTAGGGTTAGGGTTAGGGTTAGACTCTTAGGGTTAGGGTTAGACTCTTAGGGTTAGGGTTAGGGTTAGGGTTAGGGTTAGACTCTTAGGGTTAGGGTTAGACTCTTAGGGTTAGGGTTAGGGTTAGGGTTAGACTCTTAGGGTTAGGGTTAGGGTTAGGGTTAGGGTTAGACTCTTAGGGTTAGGGTTACGGTTAGACTCTTAGGGTTAGAGTTAGGGTTAGGGTTAGACTCTTAAGGTTAGGGTTAGACTCTTAGGGTTAGGGTTGGGGTTAGGGTTAGACTCTTAGGGTTAGGGTTAGACTCTTAGGGTTAAGGTTAGGGTTAGGGTTAGACACTTAGGGTTAGGGTTAGGGTGAGGGTTAGACTCTTAGGGTTAGGGTTATATTCAGATTAGGGTTAGACTCTTAGGGTTAGGGTTAGGGTTAGGGTTAGACTCTTAGGGTAAGGGTTAGACTTAGGCTCTTAGGGTTAGGGTTAGACTCAGGCTCTTAGGGTTAGGGTTAGACTCAGGCTCTTAGGGTGAGGGTTAGACTCAGGCTCTTAGGGTTAGGGTTAGACTCAGGCTCTTCGGGTTAGGGTTAGACTCAGGCTCTTAGGGTGAGGGTTAGACTCAGGCTCTTAGGGTTAGGGTTAGACTCAGGCTCTTAGGGTTAGGGTCAGACTCAGTACTATATATTTGGGTACTGCAGCCGCCCTTTTGGTGGAGCGCTGCTGCCATCTAGCGAAATATACTTGGGTATTGCAGCCGGTGCTGTTGGTGGAGCGCTGCTGCCATCTAGCGAAATATATTTGGGTACTGCAGCCGGCCCTGTTGGTGGAGCGCTCCTGCCATCTAGCGAAATATACTTGGGTACTGCAGCCGGCTCTGTTGGTGGAGCGCTGCTGCCATCTAGCGAAATATACTTGGGTACTGCAGCCGGGTTTAGGGTTAGGGTTAGGGTTAGACTGTTAGGGTTAGGGTTAGGGTTAGGGTTAGACTCTTAGGGTTAGACTCTTAGGGTTAGGGTTAGACTCACTACTATATATTTGGGTAGTGCAGCCACCCTTTTTGTGGAGCGCTGCTGCCATCTAGCGAAATATACTTGAGTACTGCAGCCGGCGCTGTTGGTGGAGCGCTGCTGCCATCTAGCGAAATATACTTTGGTACTGCAGCCGCCCGGTTGGTTGAGCACTGCCGCCGTCTAGCGAAATATACTTGGGTACTGCAGCCGGCGCTGTTGGTGGAGCGCTGCTGCCATCTAGCGAAATATATTTGGGTACTGCAGCCGGCGCTGTTGGTGGATCGCTGCTGCCATCTAGCGAAATATATTTGGGTACTGCAGCCGGCCCTGTTTGTGGAGCGCTGCTGCCATCTAGCGAAATATATTTGGGTACTGCAGCCGGCTCTGTTGGTGGAGCGCTGCTGCCATCTAGCGAAATATACTTGGGTACTTCAGCCGGGTTTAGGGTTAGGGTTAGGGTTAGACTGTTAGGGTTAGGCTTAGACTCTTAGGGTTAGACTCTTAGGGTTAGACTCTTAGGGTTAGGGTTAGACTCTTACGGTTAGGGTTAGGGTTAGGGTTAGGGTTAGACTCTTAGGGTTAGGGTTAGACTCTTAGGGTTAGGGTTAGGGTTAGGGTTAGACTCTTAGGGTTAGGGTTAGACTCTTAGGGTTAGGGTTAGGGTTAGGGTTAGGGTTAGACTCTTAGGGTTAGGGTTAGACTCTTAGGGTTAGGGTTAGGGTTAGGGTTAGGGTTAGACTCTTAGGGTTAGGGTTAGACTCTTAGGGTTAGGGTTAGGGTTAGGGTTAGACTCTTAGGGTTAGGGTTATATTCAGGGTTAGGGTTAGACTCTTAGGGTTAGGGTTAGGGTTAGGGTTAGACTCTTAGGGTTAGGGTTAGGGTTAGGCTCTTAGGGTTAGGGTTAGACTCAGGCTCTTAGGGTGAGGGTTAGACTCAGGCTCTTAGGGTTAGGGTTAGACTCAGGCTCTTAGGGTGAGGGTTAGACTCAGGCTCTTAGGGTGAGGGTTGGACTCAGGCTCTTAGGGTTAGGGTTAGACTCAGGCTCTTAGGGTGAGGGTTAGACTCAGGCTCTTAGGGTTAGGGTTAGAATCAGGCTCTTAGGGTTAGGGTCAGACTCAGTACTATATATTTGGGTACTGCAGCCGCCCTTTTGGTGGAGCGCTGCTGCCATCTAGCGAAATATACTTGGGTATTGCAGCCGGCGCTCTTGGTGGAGCGCTGCTGCCATCTAGCGAAATATATTTGGGTACTGCAGCCGGCCCTGTTGGTGGAGCGCTGCTGCCATCTAGCGAAATGTAATTGGGTACTGCAGCCGCCCTTTTGGTGGAGCGCTGCTGCCATCTAGCGAAATATATTTGGGTACTGCAGCCGGCCCTGTTGGTGGAGCGCTGCTGCCATCTAGCGAAATATACTTGGGTACTGCAGCCGGCTCTGTTGGTGGAGCGCTGCTGCCATCTAGCGAAATGTAATTGGGTACTGCAGCCGCCCGGTTGGTGGAGCGCTGCTGCCATCTAGCGAAATATATTTGGGTACTGCAGCCGGCCCTGTTGGTGGAGCTCTGCTGCCATCTAGCGAAATATACTTGGGTACTGCAGCCGCCCGGTTGGTGGAGCGCTGCTGCCATCTAGCGAAATGTAATTGGGTACTGCAGCCGCCCGGTTGGTGGAGCGCTGCTGCCATCTAGCGAAATATACTTGGGTACTGCAGCCGGCCCTGTTGGTGGAGCGCTGCTGCCATCTAGCGAAATATACTTGGGTACTGCAGCCGCCCGGTTTGTGGAGCGCTGCTGCCATCTAGCGAAATATATTTGGGTACTGCAGCCGGCCCTGTTGGTGGAGCGCTGCTGCCATCTAGCGAAATGTAATTGGGTACTGCAGCCGCCCGGTTGGTGTAGCGCTGCTGCCATCTAGCGAAATGTAATTGGGTACTGCAGCCGCCCGGTTGGTGGAGCGCTGCTGCCATCTAGCGAAATGTAATGGGGTACTGCAGCCGCCCGGTTGGTGTAGCGCTGCTGCCATCTAGCGAAATATACTTGGGTACTGCAGCCGCCCGGTTGGTGGAGCGCTGCTGCCATCTAGCGAAATATACTTGGGTACTGCAGCCGGCCCTGTTGGTGGAGCGCTGCTGCCATCTAGCGAAATATATTTGGGTACTGCAGCCGCCCTTTTGGTGGAGCGCTGCTGCCATCTAGCGAAATATATTTGGGTACTGCAGCCGGCCCTGTTGGTGGAGCTCTGCTGCCATCTAGCGAAATATACTTGGGTACTGCAGCCGCCCGGTTGGTGGAGCGCTGCTGCCATCTAGCGAAATATATTTGGGTACTGCAGCCGGCCCTGTTGGTGGAGCTCTGCTGCCATCTAGCGAAATATACTTGGGTACTGCAGCCGCCCGGTTGGTGGAGCGCTGCTGCCATCTAGCGAAATATACTTGGGTACTGCAGCCGGCGCTGTTGGTGGAGCGCTGCTGCCATCTAGCGAAATATACTTGGGTACTGCAGCCGCCCGGTTGGTGGAGCGCTGCTGCCATCTAGCGAAATATACTTGGGTACTGCAGCCGGCGCTGTTGGTGGAGCGCTGCTGCCATCTAGCGAAATATATTTGGGTACTGCAGCCGGCGCTGTTGGTGGAGCGCTGCTGCCATCTAGCGAAATATATTTGGGTACTGCAGCCGGCTCTGTTGGTGGAGCGCTGCTGCCATCTAGCGAAATATATTTGGGTACTGCAGCCGGCTCTGTTTGTGGAGCGCTGCTGCCATCTAGCGAAATATACTTGGGTACTTCAGCCGGGTTTAGGGTTAGGGTTAGGGTTAGACTGTTAGGGTTAGGGTTAGACTCTTAGGGTTAGACTCTTAGGGTTAGACTCTTAGGGTTAGGGTTAGACTCTTACGGTTAGGGTTAGGGTTAGGGTTAGGGTTAGACTCTTAGGGTTAGGGTTAGACTCTTAGGGTTAGGGTTAGGGTTAGGGTTAGGGTTAGACTCTTAGGGTTAGGGTTAGACTCTTAGGGTTAGGGTTAGGGTTAGGGTTAGGGTTAGACTCTTAGGGTTAGGGTTAGACTCTTAGGGTTAGGGTTAGGGTTAGGTTTAGACTCTTAGGGTTAGGGTTAGACTCTTAGGGTTAGGGTTGGGGTTAGGGTTAGACTCTTAGGGTTAGGGTTAGACTCTTAGGGTTAGAGTTAGGGTTAGGGTTAGGGTTAGACACTTAGGGTTAGGGTTAGACTCTTAGGGTTAGGGTTAAGGTTAGGGTTAGGGTTAGACTCTTAGGGTTAGGGTTAGACTCTTAGGGTTAGGGTTAGACTCTTAGGGTTAGGGTTAGGGTTAGGGTTAGACTCTTAGGGTTAGGGTTAGGGTTAGGGTTAGGGTTACACTCTTAGGCTTAGGGTTAGGGTTAGACTCTTAGGGTTAGGGTTAGACTTAGGCTCTTAGGGTTAGGGTTAGACTCAGGCTCTTAGGGTTAGGGTTAGACTCAGGCTCTTACGGTTAGGGTTAGACTCAGGCTCTTAGGGTTAGGGTTAGACACAGGCTCTTAGGGTTAGGGTCAGATTTAGTACTATATATTTGTGTACTGCAGCCGCCCTTTTGGTGGAACGCTGCTGCCATCTAGCGAAATATACTTGGGTACTGCAGCCGGCCCTGTTGGTGGAGCGCTGCTGCCATCTAGCGAAATATACTTGGGTACTGCAGCCGCCCGGTTGGTGGAGCGCTGCTGCCATCTAGCGAAATATACTTGGGTACTGCAGCCGGCCCTGTTGGTGGAGCGCTGCTGCCATCTAGCGAAATATACTTGGGTACTGCAGCCGCCCGGTTGGTGGAGCGCTGCTGCCATCTAGCGAAATATATTTGGGTACTGCAGCCGGCCCTGTTGGTGGAGCGCTGCTGCCATCTAGCGAAATATACTTGGGTACTGCAGCCGCCAGGTTGGTGGAGCGCTGCTGCCATCTAGCGAAATATACTTGGGTACTGCAGCCGGCGCTGTTGGTGGAGCGCTGCTGCCATCTAGCGAAATATATTTGGGTACTGCAGCCGGCGCTGTTGGTGGAGCGCTGCTGCCATCTAGCGAAATATATTTGGGTACTGCAGCCGGCTCTGTTGGTGGAGCGCTGCTGCCATCTAGCGAAATATATTTGGGTACTGCAGCCGGCTCTGTTTGTGGAGCGCTGCTGCCATCTAGCGAAATATACTTGGGTACTTCAGCCGGGTATAGGGTTAGGGTTAGGGTTAGACTGTTAGGGTTAGGCTTAGACTCTTAGGGTTAGACTCTTAGGGTTAGACTCTTAGGGTTAGGGTTAGACTCTTACGGTTAGGGTTAGGGTTAGGGTTAGGGTTAGACTCTTAGGGTTAGACTCTTAGGGTTAGGGTTAGGGTTAGGGTTAGGGTTAGACTCTTAGGGTTAGGGTTAGACTCTTAGGGTTAGGGTTAGGGTTAGGGTTAGGGTTAGACTCTTAGGGTTAGGGTTAGACTCTTAGGGTTAGGGTTAGACTCTTAGGGTTAGGGTTAGGGTTAGGGTTAGACTCTTAGGGTTAGGGTTATATTCAGGGTTAGGGTTAGACTCTTAGGGTTAGGGTTAGGGTTAGACTCTTAGGGTTAGGGTTAGGGTTAGGCTCTTAGGGTTAGGGTTAGACTCAGGCTCTTAGGGTGAGGGTTAGACTCAGGCTCTTAGGGTTAGGGTTAGACTCAGGCTCTTAGGGTGAGGGTTAGACTCAGGCTCTTAGGGTGAGGGTTGGACTCAGGCTCTTAGGGTTAGGGTTAGACTCAGGCTCTTAGGGTGAGGGTTAGACTCAGGCTCTTAGGGTTAGGGTTAGAATCAGGCTCTTAGGGTTAGGGTCAGACTCAGTACTATATATTTGGGTACTGCAGCCGCCCTTTTGGTGGAGCGCTGCTGCCATCTAGCGAAATATACTTGGGTATTGCAGCCGGCGCTCTTGGTGGAGCGCTGCTGCCATCTAGCGAAATATATTTGGGTACTGCAGCCGGCCCTGTTGGTGGAGCGCTGCTGCCATCTAGCGAAATGTAATTGGGTACTGCAGCCGCCCTTTTGGTGGAGCGCTGCTGCCATCTAGCGAAATATATTTGGGTACTGCAGCCGGCCCTGTTGGTGGAGCGCTGCTGCCATCTAGCGAAATATACTTGGGTACTGCAGCCGGCTCTGTTGGTGGAGCGCTGCTGCCATCTAGCGAAATGTAATTGGGTACTGCAGCCGGCCCGGTTGGTGGAGCGCTGCTGCCATCTAGCGAAATATATTTGGGTACTGCAGCCGGCCCTGTTGGTGGAGCTCTGCTGCCATCTAGCGAAATATACTTGGGTACTGCAGCCGCCCGGTTGGTGGAGCGCTGCTGCCATCTAGCGAAATGTAATTGGGTACTGCAGCCGCCCGGTTGGTGGAGCGCTGCTGCCATCTAGCGAAATATATTTGGGTACTGCAGCCGGCCCTGTTGGTGGAGCGCTGCTGCCATCTAGCGAAATATACTTGGGTACTGCAGCCGCCCGGTTTGTGGAGCGCTGCTGCCATCTAGCGAAATATATTTGGGTACTGCAGCCGGCCCTGTTGGTGGAGCGCTGCTGCCATCTAGCGAAATGTAATTGGGTACTGCAGCCGCCCGGTTGGTGGAGCGCTGCTGCCATCTAGCGAAATATACTTGGGTACTGCAGCCGCCCGGTTGGTGGAGCGCTGCTGCCATCTAGCGAAATGTAATGGGGTACTGCAGCCGCCCGGTTGGTGTAGCGCTGCTGCCATCTAGCGAAATATACTTGGGTACTGCAGCCGCCCGGTTGGTGGAGCGCTGCTGCCATCTAGCGAAATATACTTGGGTACTGCAGCCGGCGCTGTTGGTGGAGCGCTGCTGCCATCTAGCGAAATATATTTGGGTACTGCAGCCGCCCTTTTGGTGGAGCGCTGCTGCCATCTAGCGAAATATATTTGGGTACTGCAGCCGGCCCTGTTGGTGGAGCTCTGCTGCCATCTAGCGAAATATACTTGGGTACTGCAGCCGGCTCTGTTGGTGGAGCGCTGCTGCCATCTAGCGAAATGTAATTGGGTACTGCAACCGCCCGGTTGGTGGAGCGCTGCTGCCATCTAGCGAAATATACTTGGGTACTGCAGCCGCCCGGTTGGTGGAGCGCTGCTGCCATCTAGCGAAATATACTTGGGTACTGCAGCCGGCCCTGTTGGTGGAGCGCTGCTGCCATCTAGCGAAATATACTTGGGTACTGCAGCCGCCCGGTTGTTGGAGCGCTGCTGCCATCTAGCGAAATATACTTGGGTACTGCAGCCGGCGCTGTTGGTGGAGCGCTGCTGCCATCTAGCGAAATATATTTGGGTACTGCAGCCGGCGCTGTTGGTGGAGCGCTGCTGCCATCTAGCGAAATATATTTGGGTACTGCAGCCGGCGCTGTTGGTGGAGCGCTGCTGCCATCTAGCGAAATATATTTGGGTACTGCAGCCGGCGCTGTTGGTGGAGCGCTGCTGCCATCTAGCGAAATATATTTGGGTACTGCAGCCGGCTCTGTTGGTGGAGCGCTGCTGCCATCTAGCGAAATATACTTGGGTACTTCAGCCGGGTTTAGGGTTAGGGTTAGGGTTAGACTGTTAGGGTTAGGGTTAGACTGTTAGGGTTAGACTCTTAGGGTTAGACTCTTAGGGTTAGGGTTAGACTCTTACGGTTAGGGTTAGGGTTAGGGTTAGGGTTAGGGTTAGACTCTTTAGGGTTAGGGTTAGGGTTAGGGTTAGACTCTTAGGGTTAGGGTAAGACTCTTAGGGTTAGGGTTAGGGTTAGGGTTAGATTCTTAGGGTTAGGGTTAGACTCTTAGGGTTAGGGTTAGGGTTAGGGTTAGACTCTTAGGGTTAGGGTTAGGGTTAGGTTAGGGTTAGACTCTTAGGGTTAGGGTTAGGGTTACGGTTAGACTCTTAGGGTTAGAGTTAGGGTTAGGGTTAGACTCTTAAGGTTAGGGTTAGACTCTTAGGGTAAGGGTTGGGGTTAGGATTAGACTCTTAGGGTTAGGGTTAGACTCTTAGGGTTAGAGTTAGGGTTAGGGTTAGACTCTTAGGGTTAGGGTTAGGGTTACGGTTAGACTCTTAGGGTTAGAGTTAGGGTTAGGGTTAGACTCTTAGGGTTAGGGTTAGACTCTTAGGGTTAGGGTTGGGGTTAGGGTTAGACTCTTAGGGTTAGGGTTAGGGTTAGGGTTAGGGTTAGACACTTAGGGTTAGGGTTAGGGTGAGGGTTAGACTCTTAGGGTTAGGGTTATATTCAGGGTTAGGGTTAGACTCTTAGGGTTAGGGTTAGGGTTAGGGTTAGACTCTTAGGGTAAGGGTTAGACTTAGGCTCTTAGGGTTAGGGTTAGACTCAGGCTCTTAGGGTTAGGGTTAGACTCAGGCTCTTAGGGTGAGGGTTAGACTCAGGCTCTTAGGGTTAGGGTTAGAATCAGGCTCTTAGGGTTAGGGTCAGACTCAGTACTATATATTTGGGTACTGCAGCCGCCCTTTTGGTGGAGCGCTGCTGCCATCTAGCGAAATATACTTGGGTATTGCAGCCGGCGCTCTTGGTGGAGCGCTGCTGCCATCTAGCGAAATATATTTGGGTACTGCAGCCGGCCCTGTTGGTGGAGCGCTGCTGCCATCTAGCGAAATATATTTGGGTACTGCAGCCGCCCTTTTGGTGGAGCGCTGCTGCCATCTAGCGAAATATATTTGGGTACTGCAGCCGGCGCTGTTGGTGGAGCTCTGCTGCCATCTAGCGAAATATACTTGGGTACTGCAGCCGCCCTTTTGGTGGAGCGCTGCTGCCATCTAGCGAAATGTAATTGGGTACTGCAGCCGCCCGGTTGGTGGAGCGCTGCTGCCATCTAGCGAAATGTAATTGGGTACTGCAGCCGCCCGGTTGGTGGAGCGCTGCTGCCATCTAGCGAAATATACTTGGGTACTGCAGCCGCCCGGTTGGTGGAGCGCTGCTGCCATCTAGCGAAATATATTTGGGTACTGCAGCCGGCGCTGTTAATGGAGCGCTGCTGCCATCTAGCGAAATGTAATTGGGTACTGCAGCCGCCCGGTTGGTGTAGCGCTGCTGCCATCTAGCGAAATATACTTGGGTACTGCAGCCGCCCGGTTGGTGGAGCGCTGCTGCCATCTAGCGAAATATATTTGGGTACTGCAGCCGGCCCTGTTGGTGGAGCGCTGCTGCCATCTAGCGAAATATACTTGGGTACTGCAGCCGCCCGGTTGGTGGAGCGCTGCTGCCATCTAGCGAAATATACTTGGGTACTGCAGCCGGCCCTGTTGGTGGAGCGCTGCTGCCATCTAGCGAAATATACTTGGGTACTGCAGCCGCCCGGTTGGTGGAGCGCTGCTGCCATCTAGCGAAATATACTTGGGTACTGCAGCCGGCGCTGTTGGTGGAGCGCTGCTGCCATCTAGCGAAATATATTTGGGTACTGCAGCCGGCGCTGTTGGTGGAGCGCTGCTGCCATCTAGCGAAATATACTTGGGTACTGCAGCCGGCCCTGTTGGTGGAGCGCTGCTGCCATCTAGCGAAATATATTTGGGTACTGCAGCCGGCGCTGTTGGTGGAGCGCTGCTGCCATCTAGCGAAATATATTTGGGTACTGCAGCCGCCCGGTTGGTGGAGCGCTGCTGCCATCTAGCGAAATATACTTGGGTACTTCAGCCGGGTTTAGGGTTAGGGTTAGGGTTAGACTGTTAGGGTTAGGGTTAGACTCTTAGGGTTAGACTCTTAGGGTTAGACTCTTAGGGTTAGGGTTAGGGTTAGGGTTAGGGTTAGGGTTAGACTCTTAGGGTTAGGGTTAGACTCTTAGGGTTAGGGTTAGGGTTAGGGTTAGGGTTAGACTCTTAGGGTTAGGGTTAGACTCTTAGGGTTAGGGTTAGGGTTAGGGTTAGGGTTAGACTCTTAGGGTTAGGGTTAGACTCTTAGGGTTAGGGTTAGGGTTAGGGTTAGGGTTAGACTCTTAGGGTTAGGGTTAGACTCTTAGGGTTAGGGTTAGGGTTAGGGTTAGGGTTAGACTCTTAGGGTTAGGGTTACGGTTAGACTCTTAGGGTTAGAGTTAGGGTTAGGGTTAGACTCTTAAGGTTAGGGTTAGACTCTTAGGGTTAGGGTTGGTGTTAGGGTTAGACTCTTAGGGTTAGGGTTAGACTCTTAGGGTTAAGGTTAGGGTTAGGGTTAGACACTTAGGGTTAGGGTTAGGGTGAGGGTTAGACTCTTAGGGTTAGGGTTATATTCAGATTAGGGTTAGACTCTTAGGGTTAGGGTTAGGGTTAGGGTTAGACTCTTAGGGTAAGGGTTAGACTTAGGCTCTTAGGGTTAGGGTTAGACTCAGGCTCTTAGGGTTAGGGTTAGACTCAGGCTCTTAGGGTGAGGGTTAGACTCAGGCTCTTAGGGTTAGGGTTAGACTCAGGCTCTTAGGGTTAGGGTTAGACTCAGGCTCTTAGGGTTAGGGTTAGACTCAGGCTCTTAGGGTTAGGGTCAGACTCAGTACTATATATTTGGGTACTGCAGCCGCCCTTTTGGTGGAGCGCTGCTGCCATCTAGCGAAATATATTTGGGTATTGCAGCCGGTGCTGTTGGTGGAGCGCTGCTGCCATCTAGCGAAATATACTTGGGTACTGCAGCCGGCTCTGTTGGTGGAGCACTGCTGCCATCTAGCGAAATATATTTGGGTACTGCAGCCGGGTTTAGGGTTAGGGTTAGGGTTAGACTGTTAGGGTTAGGGTTAGGGTTAGGGTTAGACTCTTAGGGTTAGACTCTTAGGGTTAGGGTTAGACTCACTACTATATATTTGGGTAGTGCAGCCACCCTTTTTGTGGAGCGCTGCTGCCATCTAGCGAAATATACTTGAGTACTGCAGCCGGCGCTGTTGGTGGAGCGCTGCTGCCATCTAGCGAAATATACTTTGGTACTGCAGCCGCCCGGTTGGTTGAGCACTGCCGCCGTCTAGCGAAATATACTTGGGTACTGCAGCCGCCCTTTTGGTGGAGCGCTGCTGCCATCTAGCGAAATATATTTGGGTACTGCAGCCGGCGCTGTTGGTGGATCGCTGCTGCCATCTAGCGAAATATATTTGGGTACTGCAGCCGGCGCTGTTTGTGGAGCGCTGCTGCCATCTAGCGAAATATATTTGGGTACTGCAGCCGGCTCTGTTGGTGGAGCGCTGCTGCCATCTAGCGAAATATACTTGGGTACTTCAGCCGGGTTTAGGGTTAGGGTTAGGGTTAGACTGTTAGGGTTAGGGTTAGACTCTTAGGGTTAGACTCTTAGGGTTAGGGTTAGACTCTTACGGTTAGAGTTAGGGTTAGGGTTAGGGTTAGGGTTAGACTCTTAGGGTTAGGGTTAGACTCTTAGGGTTAGGGTTAGGGTTAGGGTTAGACTCTTAGGGTTAGGGTTAGACTCTTAGGGTTAGGGTTAAGGTTAGGGTTAGGGTTAGACTCTTAGGGTTAGGGTTAGACTCTTAGGGTTAGGGTTAGGGTTAGGGTTAGACTCTTAGGGTTAGGGTTAGGGTTAGGGTTAGGGTTACACTCTTAGGCTTAGGGTTAGGGTTAGGGTTAGACTCTTAGGGTTAGGGTTAGACTTAGGCTCTTAGGGTTAGGGTTAGACTCAGGCTCTTAGGGTTAGGGTTAGACTCAGGCTCTTACGGTTAGGGTTAGACTCAGGCTCTTAGGGTTAGGGTTAGACACAGGCTCTTAGGGTTAGGGTCAGATTTAGTACTATATATTTGTGTACTGCAGCCGCCCTTTTGGTGGAGCGCTGCTGCCATCTAGCGAAATATACTTGGGTACTGCAGCCGGCCCTGTTGGTGGAGCGCTGCTGCCATCTAGCGAAATATACTTGGGTACTGCAGCCGCCCGGTTGGTGGAGCGCTGCTGCCATCTAGCGAAATATACTTGGGTACTGCAGCCGGCCCTGTTGGTGGAGCGCTGCTGCCATCTAGCGAAATATACTTGGGTACTGCAGCCGCCCGGTTGGTGGAGCGCTGCTGCCATCTAGCGAAATATACTTGGGTACTGCAGCCGCCCGGTTGGTGGAGCGCTGCTGCCATCTAGCGAAATATACTTGGGTACTGCAGCCGGCCCTGTTGGTGGAGCGCTGCTGCCATCTAGCGAAATATATTTGGGTACTGCAGCCGGCGCTGTTGGTGGAGCGCTGCTGCCATCTAGCGAAATATATTTGGGTACTGCAGCCGGCTCTGTTGGTGGAGCGCTGCTGCCATCTAGCGAAATATATTTGGGTACTGCAGCCGGCTCTGTTTGTGGAGCGCTGCTGCCATCTAGCGAAATATACTTGGGTACTTCAGCCGGGTTTAGGGTTAGGGTTAGGGTTAGACTGTTAGGGTTAGGGTTAGACTCTTAGGGTTAGACTCTTAGGGTTAGACTCTTAGGGTTAGGGTTAGACTCTTACGGTTAGGGTTAGGGTTTGGGTTAGACTCTTAGGGTTAGGGTTAGACTCTTAGGGTTAGGGTTAGGGTTAGGGTTAGACTCTTAGGGTTAGGGTTAGACTCTTAGGGTTAGGGTTAGGGTTAGACTCTTAGGGTTAGGGTTAGGGTGAGGGTTAGACTCTTAGGGTTAGACTCTTAGGGTTAGGGTTAGACTCTTACGGTTAGGGTTAGGGTTAGGCTTAGGGTTAGGCTTAGACTCTTAGGGTTAGGGTTAGACTCTTAGGGTTAGGGTTAGGGTTAGAGTTAGGGTTAGACTCTTAGGGTTAGGGTTAGACTCTTAGGGTTAGGGTTAGGGTTAGGGT
The DNA here is from genome assembly GCF_963210335.1 of Falco punctatus. NCBI lineage: Eukaryota > Metazoa > Chordata > Aves > Falconiformes > Falconidae > Falco > Falco punctatus. Next base: position 1,707,179 of record NW_027660079.1, read on the forward strand.
TAGACTCTTAGGGTTAGGGTTAGACTCTTAGGGTTAGGGTTAGGGTTAGGGTTAGACTCTTAGGGTTAGGGTTAGACTCTTAGGGTTAGGGTTAGGGTTAGGGTTAGGGTTAGACTCTTAGGGTTAGGGTTAGACTCTTAGGGTTAGGGTTAGGGTTAGGGTTAGACTCTTAGGGTTAGGGTTAGGGTTACGGTTAGACTCTTAGGGTTAGAGTTAGGGTTAGGGTTAGACTCTTAGGGTTAGGGTTAGACTCTTAGGGTTAGGGTTGGGGTTAGGGTTAGACTCTTAGGGTTAGGGTTAGACTCTTAGGGTTAGAGTTAGGGTTAGGGTTAGGGTTAGACACTTAGGGTTAGGGTTAGGGTGAGGGTTAGACTCTTAGGGTTAGGGTTATATTCAGGGTTAGGGTTAGACTCTTAGGGTTAGGGTTAGGGTTAGGGTTAGACTCTTAGGGTAAGGGTTAGACTTAGGCTCTTAGGGTTAGGGTTAGACTCAGGCTCTTAGGGTGAGGGTTAGACTCAGGCTCTTAGGGTGAGGGTTAGACTCAGGCTCTTAGGGTTAGGGTTAGAATCAGGCTCTTAGGGTTAGGGTCAGACTCAGTACTATATATTTGGGTACTGCAGCCGCCCTTTTGGTGGAGCGCTGCTGCCATCTAGCGAAATATACTTGGGTATTGCAGCCGGCGCTGTTGGTGGAGCGCTGCTGCCATCTAGCGAAATATATTTGGGTACTGCAGCCGGCCCTGTTGGTGGAGCGCTGCTGCCATCTAGCGAAATATAATTGGGTACTGCAGCCGCCCTTTTGGTGGAGCGCTGCTGCCATCTAGCGAAATATACTTGGGTACTGCAGCCGCCCGGTTTGTGGAGCGCTGCTGCCATCTAGCGAAATATATTTGGGTACTGCAGCCGCCCGGTTGGTGGAGCGCTGCTGCCATCTAGCGAAATGTAATGGGGTACTGCAGCCGCCCGGTAGGTGTAGCGCTGCTGCCATCTAGCGAAATATACTTGGGTACTGCAGCCGCCCGGTTGGTGTAGCGCTGCTGCCATCTAGCGAAATATACTTGGGTACTGCAGCCGGCCCTGTTGGTGGAGCGCTGCTGCCATCTAGCGAAATATATTTGGGTACTGCAGCCGCCCTTTTGGTGGAGCGCTGCTGCCATCTAGCGAAATATATTTGGGTACTGCAGCCGCCCGGTTGGTGGAGCTCTGCTGCCATCTAGCGAAATATACTTGGGTACTGCAGCCGCCCTTTTGGTGGAGCGCTGCTGCCATCTAGCGAAATGTAATTGGGTACTGCAGCCGCCCGGTTGGTGGAGCGCTGCTGCCATCTAGCGAAATATACTTGGGTACTGCAGCCGGCGCTGTTGGTGGAGCGCTGCTGCCATCTAGCGAAATATACTTGGGTACTGCAGCCGCCCGGTTGGTGGAGCGCTGCTGCCATCTAGCGAAATATACTTGAGTACTGCAGCCGGCCCTGTTGGTGGAGCGCTGCTGCCATCTAGCGAAATATACTTGGGTACTGCAGCCGCCCGGTTGGTGGAGCGCTGCTGCCATCTAGCGAAATATACTTGGGTACTGCAGCCGCCCGGTTGGTGGAGCGCTGCTGCCATCTAGCGAAATATATTTGGGTACTGCAGCCGGCCCTGTTGGTGGAGCGCTGCTGCCATCTAGCGAAATATACTTGGGTACTGCAGCCGCCCTTTTGGTGGAGCGCTGCTGCCATCTAGCGAAATATACTTGGGTACTGCAGCCGGCGCTGTTGGTGGAGCGCTGCTGCCATCTAGCGAAATATATTTGGGTACTGCAGCCGGCCCTGTTGGTGGAGCGCTGCTGCCATCTAGCGAAATATATTTGGGTACTGCAGCCGCCCTTTTGGTGGAGCGCTGCTGCCATCTAGCGAAATATATTTGGGTACTGCAGCCAGCTCTGTTGGTGGAGCTCTGCTGCCATCTAGCGAAATATAATTGGGTACTGCAGCCGGCCTTTTGGTGGAGCGCTGCTGCCATCTAGCGAAATGTAATTGGGTACTGCAGCCGCCCTGTTGGTGGAGCGCTGCTGCCATCTAGCGAAATATACTTGGGTACTGCAGCCGCCCTTTTGGTGGAGCGCTGCTGCCATCTAGCGAAATATACTTGGGTACTGCAGCCGGCCCTGTTGGTGGAGCGCTGCTGCCATCTAGCGAAATATACTTGGGTACTGCAGCCGCCCGGTTGGTGGAGCGCTGCTGCCATCTAGCGAAATATATTTGGGTACTGCAGCCGGCCCTGTTGGTGGAGCGCTGCTGCCATCTAGCGAAATGTAATTGGGTACTGCAGCCGCCCGGTTGGTGTAGCGCTGCTGCCATCTAGCGAAATATACTTGGGTACTGCAGCCGCCCTGTTGGTGGAGCGCTGCTGCCATCTAGCGAAATGTAATGGGGTACTGCAGCCGCCCGGTTGGTGTAGCGCTGCTGCCATCTAGCGAAATATACTTGGGTACTGCAGCCGCCCGGTTGGTGGAGCGCTGCTGCCATCTAGCGAAATATACTTGGGTACTGCAGCCGGCCCTGTTGGTGGAGCGCTGCTGCCATCTAGCGAAATATACTTGGGTACTGCAGCCGCCCGGTTGGTGGAGCGCTGCTGCCATCTAGCGAAATATATTTGGGTACTGCAGCCGCCCGGTTGGTGGAGCGCTGCTGCCATCTAGCGAAATATACTTGGGTACTGCAGCCGGCGCTGTTGGTGGAGCGCTGCTGCCATCTAGCGAAATATACTTGGGTACTGCAGCCGCCCGGTTTGTGGAGCGCTGCTGCCATCTAGCGAAATATATTTGGGTACTGCAGCCGGCGCTGTTGGTGGAGCGCTGCTGCAATCTAGCGAAATATACTTGGGTACTGCAGCCGCCCGGTTGGTGGAGCGCTGCTGCCATCTAGCGAAATATACTTGGGTACTGCAGCCGCCCGGTTGGTGGAGCGCTGCTGCCATCTAGCGAAATATATTTGGGTACTGCAGCCGGCCCTGTTGGTGGAGCGCTGCTGCCATCTAGCGAAATATACTTGGGTACTGCAGCCGCCCGGTTGGTGGAGCGCTGCTGCCATCTAGCGAAATATACTTGGGTACTGCAGCCGGCTCTGTTGGTGGAGCGCTGCTGCCATCTAGCGAAATGTAATTGGGTACTGCAGCCGCCCGGTTGGTGGAGCGCTGCTGCCATCTAGCGAAATATACTTGGGTACTGCAGCCGGCCCTGTTGGTGGAGCGCTGCTGCCATCTAGCGAAATATACTTGGGTACTGCAGCCGCCCGGTTTGTGGAGCGCTGCTGCCATCTAGCGAAATATATTTGGGTACTGCAGCCGGCCCGGTTGGTGGAGCGCTGCTGCCATCTAGCGAAATGTAATTGGGTACTGCAGCCGCCCGGTTGGTGTAGCGCTGCTGCCATCTAGCGAAATATACTTGGGTACTGCAGCCGCCCGGTTGGTGGAGCGCTGCTGCCATCTAGCGAAATGTAATGGGGTACTGCAGCCGCCAGGTTGGTGTAGCGCTGCTGCCATCTAGCGAAATATACTTGGGTACTGCAGCCGGCCCTGTTGGTGGAGCGCTGCTGCCATCTAGCGAAATATATTTGGGTACTGCAGCCGCCCTTTTGGTGGAGCGCTGCTGCCATCTAGCGAAATATATTTGGGTACTGCAGCCGGCCCTGTTGGTGGAGCTCTGCTGCCATCTAGCGAAATATACTTGGGTACTGCAGCCGCCCGGTTGGTGGAGCGCTGCTGCCATCTAGCGAAATGTAATTGGGTACTGCAGCCGCCCGGTTGGTGGAGCGCTGCTGCCATCTAGCGAAATATACTTGGGTACTGCAGCCGCCCGGTTGGTGGAGCGCTGCTGCCATCTAGCGAAATGTAATGGGGTACTGCAGCCGCCAGGTTGGTGTAGCGCTGCTGCCATCTAGCGAAATATACTTGGGTACTGCAGCCGGCCCTGTTGGTGGAGCGCTGCTGCCATCTAGCGAAATATATTTGGGTACTGCAGCCGCCCTTTTGGTGGAGCGCTGCTGCCGTCTAGCGAAATGTAATTGGGTACTGCAGCCGCCCGGTTGGTGGAGCGCTGCTGCCATCTAGCGAAATATACTTGGGTACTGCAGCCGGCGCTGTTGGTGGAGCGCTGCTGCCATCTAGCGAAATATACTTGGGTACTGCAGCCGCCCGGTTTGTGGAGCGCTGCTGCCATCTAGCGAAATATATTTGGGTACTGCAGCCGGCCCGGTTGGTGGAGCGCTGCTGCCATCTAGCGAAATGTAATTGGGTACTGCAGCCGCCCGGTTGGTGTAGCGCTGCTGCCATCTAGCGAAATATACTTGGGTACTGCAGCCGCCCGGTTGGTGGAGCGCTGCTGCCATCTAGCGAAATGTAATGGGGTACTGCAGCCGGCCCTGTTGGTGGAGCGCTGCTGCCATCTAGCGAAATATATTTGGGTACTGCAGCCGCCCTTTTGGTGGAGCGCTGCTGCCATCTAGCGAAATATATTTGGGTACTGCAGCCGGCCCTGTTGGTGGAGCTCTGCTGCCATCTAGCGAAATATACTTGGGTACTGCAGCCGCCCGGTTGGTGGAGCGCTGCTGCCATCTAGCGAAATGTAATTGGGTACTGCAGCCGCCCGGTTGGTGGAGCGCTGCTGCCATCTAGCGAAATATACTTGGGTACTGCAGCCGGCGCTGTTGGTGTAGCGCTGCTGCCATCTAGCGAAATATACTTGGGTACTGCAGCCGCCCGGTTGGTGGAGCGCTGCTGCCATCTAGCGAAATATATTTGGGTACTGCAGCCGGCCCGGTTGGTGGAGCGCTGCTGCCATCTAGCGAAATGTAATTGGGTACTGCAGCCGCCCGGTTGGTGTAGCGCTGCTGCCATCTAGCGAAATATACTTGGGTACTGCAGCCGCCCGGTTGGTGGAGCGCTGCTGCCATCTAGCGAAATGTAATGGGGTACTGCAGCCGCCAGGTTGGTGTAGCGCTGCTGCCATCTAGCGAAATATACTTGGGTACTGCAGCCGGCCCTGTTTGTGGAGCGCTGCTGCCATCTAGCGAAATATATTTGGGTACTGCAGCCGCCCTTTTGGTGGAGCGCTGCTGCCATCTAGCGAAATATATTTGGGTACTGCAGCCGGCCCTGTTGGTGGAGCTCTGCTGCCATCTAGCGAAATATACTTGGGTACTGCAGCCGCCCGGTTGGTGGAGCGCTGCTGCCATCTAGCGAAATGTAATTGGGTACTGCAGCCGCCGGTTGGTGTAGCGCTGCTGCCATCTAGCGAAATATACTTGGGTACTGCAGCCGCCCGGTTGGTGGAGCGCTGCTGCCATCTAGCGAAATGTAATGGGGTACTGCAGCCGCCAGGTTGGTGTAGCGCTGCTGCCATCTAGCGAAATATACTTGGGTACTGCAGCCGGCCCTGTTGGTGGAGCGCTGCTGCCATCTAGCGAAATATATTTGGGTACTGCAGCCGGGTTTAGGGTTAGGGTTAGGGTTAGACTGTTAGGGTTAGGGTTAGGGTTAGGGTTAGACTCTTAGGGTTAGACTCTTAGGGTTAGGGTTAGACTCACTACTATATATTTGGGTAGTGCAGCCACCCTTTTTGTGGAGCGCTGCTGCCATCTAGCGAAATATACTTGAGTACTGCAGCCGGCGCTGTTGGTGGATCGCTGCTGCCATCTAGCGAAATATACTTTGGTACTGCAGCCGCCCGGTTGGTTGAGCACTGCCGCCGTCTAGCGAAATATACTTGGGTACTGCAGCCGCCCTTTTGGTGGAGCGCTGCTGCCATCTAGCGAAATATATTTGGGTACTGCAGCCGGCGCTGTTGGTGGATCGCTGCTGCCATCTAGCGAAATATATTTGGGTACTGCAGCCGGCGCTGTTTGTGGAGCGCTGCTGCCATCTAGCGAAATATATTTGGGTACTGCAGCCGGCTCTGTTGGTGGAGCGCTGCTGCCATCTAGCGAAATATACTTGGGTACTTCAGCCGGGTTTAGGGTTAGGGTTAGGGTTAGACTGTTAGGGTTAGGGTTAGACTCTTAGGGTTAGACTCTTAGGGTTAGACTCTTAGGGTTAGGGTTAGACTCTTACGGTTAGGGTTAGGGTTAGGCTTAGGGTTAGGCTTAGACTCTTAGGGTTAGGGTTAGACTCTTAGGGTTAGGGTTAGGGTTAGAGTTAGGGTTAGACTCTTAGGGTTAGGGTTAGACTCTTAGGGTTAGGGTTAGGGTTAGGGTTAGACTCTTAGGGTTAGGGTTAGACTCTTAGGGTTAGGGTTAGGGTTAGGGTTAGGGTTAGACTCTTAGGGTTAGGGTTAGACTCTTAGGGTTAGGGTTAGGGTTAGGGTTAGGGTTAGACTCTTAGGGTTAGGGTTAGACTCTTAGGGTTAGGGTTAGGGTTAGGGTTAGACTCTTAGGGTTAGGGTTAGGGTTACGGTTAGACTCTTAGGGTTAGAGTTAGGGTTAGGGTTAGACTCTTAGGGTTAGGGTTAGACTCTTAGGGTTAGGGTTGGGGTTAGGGTTAGACTCTTAGGGTTAGGGTTAGACTCTTAGGGTTAGAGTTAGGGTTAGGGTTAGGGTTAGACACTTAGGGTTAGGGTTAGGGTGAGGGTTAGACTCTTAGGGTTAGGGTTATATTCAGGGTTAGGGTTAGACTCTTAGGGTTAGGGTTAGGGTTAGGGTTAGACTCTTAGGGTAAGGGTTAGACTTAGGCTCTTAGGGTTAGGGTTAGACTCAGGCTCTTAGGGTGAGGGTTAGACTCAGGCTCTTAGGGTGAGGGTTAGACTCAGGCTCTTAGGGTTAGGGTTAGAATCAGGCTCTTAGGGTTAGGGTCAGACTCAGTACTATATATTTGGGTACTGCAGCCGCCCTTTTGGTGGAGCGCTGCTGACATCTAGCGAAATATACTTGGGTACTTCAGCCGGGTTTAGGGTTAGGGTTAGGGTTAGACTGTTAGGGTTAGGGTTAGGGTTAGGGTTAGACTCTTAGGGTTAGGGTTAGGGTTAGGGTTAGGGTTAGACTCTTAGGGTTAGGGTTAGACTCTTAGGGTTAGGGTTAGGGTTAGGGTTAGGGTTAGACTCTTAGGGTTAGGGTTAGACTCTTAGGGTTAGGGTTAGGGTTAGGGTTAGACTCTTAGGGTTAGGGTTAGGGTTACGGTTAGACTCTTAGGGTTAGAGTTAGGGTTAGGGTTAGACTCTTAGGGTTAGGGTTAGACTCTTAGGGTTAGGGTTGGGGTTAGGGTTAGACTCTTAGGGTTAGGGTTAGACTCTTAGGGTTAGAGTTAGGGTTAGGGTTAGGGTTAGACACTTAGGGTTAGGGTTAGGGTGAGGGTTAGACTCTTAGGGTTAGGGTTATATTCAGGGTTAGGGTTAGACTCTTAGGGTTAGGGTTAGGGTTAGGGTTAGACTCAGGCTCTTAGGGTGAGGGTTAGACTCAGGCTCTTAGGGTGAGGGTTAGACTCAGGCTCTTAGGGTTAGGGTTAGAATCAGGCTCTTAGGGTTAGGGTCAGACTCAGTACTATATATTTGGGTACTGCAGCCGCCCTTTTGGTGGAGCGCTGCTGCCATCTAGCGAAATATACTTGGGTACTGCAGCCGCCCGGTTGGTGGAGCGCTGCTGCCATCTAGCGAAATATACTTGGGTACTGCAGCCGGCCCTGTTGGTGGAGCGCTGCTGCCATCTAGCGAAATATATTTGGGTACTGCAGCCGGCGCTGTTGGTGGAGCGCTGCTGCCATCTAGCGAAATATATTTGGGTACTGCAGCCGGCTCTGTTGGTGGAGCGCTGCTGCCATCTAGCGAAATATATTTGGGTACTGCAGCCGGCTCTGTTTGTGGAGCGCTGCTGCCATCTAGCGAAATATACTTGGGTACTTCAGCCGGGTTTAGGGTTAGGGTTAGGGTTAGACTGTTAGGGTTAGGGTTAGGGTTAGGGTTAGACTCTTAGGGTTAGACTCTTAGGGTTAGGGTTAGACTCTTACGCTTAGTGTTAGGGTTAGGGTTAGGGTTAGGGTTAGACTCTTAGGGTTAGGGTTAGACTCTTAGGGTTAGGGTTAGGGTTAGGGTTAGACTCTTAGGGTTAGGGTTAAGGTTAGGGTTAGGGTAAGACTCTTAGGGTTAGGGTTAGACTCTTAGGGTTAGGGTTAGGGTTAGGGTTAGACTCTTAGGGTTAGGGTTAGGGTTAGGGTTAGGGTTACACTCTTAGGCTTAGGGTTAGGGTTAGGGTTAGACTCTTAGGGTTAGGGTTAGACTTAGGCTCTTAGGGTTAGGGTTAGACTCAGGCTCTTAGGGTTAGGGTTAGACTCAGGCTCTTACGGTTAGGGTTAGACTCAGGCTCTTAGGGTTAGGGTTAGACACAGGCTCTTAGGGTTAGGGTCAGATTTAGTACTATATATTTGTGTACTGCAGCCGCCCTTTTGGTGGAACGCTGCTGCCATCTAGCGAAATATACTTGGGTACTGCAGCCGGCCCTGTTGGTGGAGCGCTGCTGCCATCTAGCGAAATATACTTGGGTACTGCAGCCGCCCGGTTGGTGGAGCGCTGCTGCCATCTAGCGAAATATACTTGGGTACTGCAGCCGGCCCTGTTGGTGGAGCGCTGCTGCCATCTAGCGAAATATACTTGGGTACTGCAGCCGCCCGGTTGGTGGAGCGCTGCTGCCATCTAGCGAAATATACTTGGGTACTGCAGCCGCCCGGTTGGTGGAGCGCTGCTGCCATCTAGCGAAATATACTTGGGTACTGCAGCCGGCCCTGTTGGTGGAGCGCTGCTGCCATCTAGCGAAATATATTTGGGTACTGCAGCCGGCGCTGTTGGTGGAGCGCTGCTGCCATCTAGCGAAATATATTTGGGTACTGCAGCCGGCCCGGTTGGTGGAGCGCTGCTGCCATCTAGCGAAATGTAATTGGGTACTGCAGCCGCCCGGTTGGTGGAGCGCTGCTGCCATCTAGCGAAATATACTTGGGTACTGCAGCCGCCCGGTTGGTGGAGCGCTGCTGCCATCTAGCGAAATGTAATTGGGTACTGCAGCCGGCCCTGTTGGTGGAGCGCTGCTGCCATCTAGCGAAATATACTTGGGTACTGCAGCCGCCCGGTTGGTGGAGCGCTGCTGCCATCTAGCGAAATATACTTGGGTACTGCAGCCGGCGCTGTTGGTGGAGCGCTGCTGCCATCTAGCGAAATATATTTGGGTACTGCAGCCGGAGCTGTTGGTGGAGCGCTGCTGCCATCTAGCGAAATATATTTGGGTACTGCAGCCGGCTCTGTTGGTGGAGCGCTGCTGCCATCTAGCGAAATATACTTGGGTACTTCAGCCGGGTTTAGGGTTAGGGTTAGGGTTAGACTGTTAGGGTTAGGGTTAGACTTTTAGGGTTAGACTCTTAGGGTTAGACTCTTAGGGTTAGGGTTAGACTCTTACGGTTAGGGTTAGGGTTAGGCTTAGGGTTAGGCTTAGACTCTTAGGGTTAGGGTTAGACTCTTAGGGTTAGGGTTAGGGTTAGAGTTAGGGTTAGACTCTTAGGGTTAGGGTTAGACTCTTAGGGTTAGGGTTAGGGTTAGGGTTAGACTCTTAGGGTTAGGGTTAGACTCTTAGGGTTAGGGTTAGGGTTAGGGTTAGGGTTAGACTCTTAGGGTTAGGGTTAGACTCTTAGGGTTAGGGTTAGGGTTAGGGTTAGGGTTAGACTCTTAGGGTTAGGGTTAGACTCTTAGGGTTAGGGTTAGGGTTAGGGTTAGACTCTTAGGGTTAGGGTTAGGGTTACGGTTAGACTCTTAGGGTTAGAGTTAGGGTTAGGGTTAGACTCTTAGGGTTAGGGTTAGACTCTTAGGGTTAGGGTTGGGGTTAGGGTTAGACTCTTAGGGTTAGGGTTAGACTCTTAGGGTTAGAGTTAGGGTTAGGGTTAGGGTTAGACACTTAGGGTTAGGGTTAGGGTGAGGGTTAGAATCTTAGGGTTAGGGTTATATTCAGGGTTAGGGTTAGACTCTTAGGGTTAGGGTTAGGGTTAGGGTTAGACTCTTAGGGTAAGGGTTAGACTCAGGCTCTTAGGGTTAGGGTTAGACTCAGGCTCTTAGGGTTAGGGTTAGACTCAGGCTCTTAGGGTGAGGGTTAGACTCAGGCTCTTAGGGTGAGGGTTAGACTCAGGCTCTTAGGGTTAGGGTTAGAATCAGGCTCTTAGGGTTAGGGTCAGACTCAGTACTATATATTTGGGTACTGCAGCCGCCCTTTTGGTGGAGCGCTGCTGCCATCTAGCGAAATATACTTGGGTATTGCAGCCGGCGCTGTTGGTGGAGCGCTGCTGCCATCTAGCGAAATATATTTGGGTACTGCAGCCGGCCCTGTTGGTGGAGCGCTGCTGCCATCTAGCGAAATATAATTGGGTACTGCAGCCGCCCTTTTGGTGGAGCGCTGCTGCCATCTAGCGAAATATACTTGGGTACTGCAGCCGCCCGGTTTGTGGAGCGCTGCTGCCATCTAGCGAAATATATTTGGGTACTGCAGCCGCCCGGTTGGTGGAGCGCTGCTGCCATCTAGCGAAATGTAATGGGGTACTGCAGCCGCCCGGTTGGTGTAGCGCTGCTGCCATCTAGCGAAATATACTTGGGTACTGCAGCCGCCCGGTTGGTGGAGCGCTGCTGCCATCTAGCGAAATATATTTGGGTACTGCAGCCGCCCGGTTGGTGGAGCTCTGCTGCCATCTAGCGAAATATACTTGGGTACTGCAGCCGCCCTTTTGGTGGAGCGCTGCTGCCATCTAGCGAAATGTAATTGGGTACTGCAGCCGCCCGGTTGGTGGAGCGCTGCTGCCATCTAGCGAAATATACTTGGGTACTGCAGCCGGCGCTGTTGGTGGAGCGCTGCTGCCATCTAGCGAAATATACTTGGGTACTGCAGCCGCCCGGTTGGTGGAGCGCTGCTGCCATCTAGCGAAATATATTTGGGTACTGCAGCCGGCCCTGTTGGTGGAGCGCTGCTGCCATCTAGCGAAATATACTTGGGTACTGCAGCCGCCCTTTTGGTGGAGCGATGCTGCCATCTAGCGAAATATACTTGGGTACTGCAGCCGCCCGGTTGGTGGAGCGCTGCTGCCATCTAGCGAAATATATTTGGGTACTGCAGCCGGCCCTGTTGGTGGAGCGCTGCTGCCATCTAGCGAAATATACTTGGGTACTGCAGCCGCCCTTTTGGTGGAGCGCTGCTGCCATCTAGCGAAATATACTTGGGTATTGCAGCCGGCGCTGTTGGTGGAGCGCTGCTGCCATCTAGCGAAATATATTTGGGTACTGCAGCCGGCCCTGTTGGTGGAGCGCTGCTGCCATCTAGCGAAATATATTTGGGTACTGCAGCCGCCCTTTTGGTGGAGCGCTGCTGCCATCTAGCGAAATATATTTGGGTACTGCAGCCAGCTCTGTTGGTGGAGCTCTGCTGCCATCTAGCGAAATATAATTGGGTACTGCAGCCGGCCTTTTGGTGGAGCGCTGCTGCCATCTAGCGAAATGTAATTGGGTACTGCAGCCGCCCTGTTGGTGGAGCGCTGCTGCCATCTAGCGAAATATACTTGGGTACTGCAGCCGCCCGGTTGGTGGAGCGCTGCTGCCCTCTAGCGAAATATACTTGGGTACTGCAGCCGGCCCTGTTGGTGGAGCGCTGCTGCCATCTAGCGAAATATACTTGGGTACTGCAGCCGCCCGGTTGGTGGAGCGCTGCTGCCATCTAGCGAAATATACTTGGGTACTGCAGCCGGCCCTGTTGGTGGAGCGCTGCTGCCATCTAGCGAAATATACTTGGGTACTGCAGCCGCCCGGTTGGTGGAGCGCTGCTGCCATCTAGCGAAATATACTTGGGTACTGCAGCCGGCCCTGTTGGTGGAGCGCTGCTGCCATCTAGCGAAATATACTTGGGTACTGCAGCCGCCCTTTTGGTGGAGCGCTGCTGCCATCTAGCGAAATATACTTGGGTACTGCAGCCGGCGCTGTTGGTGGAGCGCTGCTGCCATCTAGCGAAATATATTTGGGTACTGCAGCCGGCGCTGTTGGTGGAGCGCTGCTGCCATCTAGCGAAATATATTTGGGTACTGCAGCCGGCTCTGTTGGTGGAGCGCTGCTGCCATCTAGCGAAATATATTTGGGTACTGCAGCCGGCTCTGTTTGTGGAGCGCTGCTGCCATCTAGCGAAATATACTTGGGTACTTCAGCCGGGTTTAGGGTTAGGGTTAGGGTTAGACTGTTAGGGTTAGGGTTAGACTCTTAGGGTTAGACTCTTAGGGTTAGACTCTTAGGGTTAGGGTTAGACTCTTACGGTTAGGGTTAGGGTTAGGGTTAGGGTTAGACTCTTAGGGTTAGGGTTAGACTCTTAGGGTTAGGGTTGGGGTTAGGGTTAGGGTTAGACTCTTAGGGTTAGGGTTAGACTCTTAGGGTTAGGGTTAGGGTTAGGGTTAGGGTTAGACTCTTAGGGTTAGGGTTAGACTCTTAGGGTTAGGGTTAGGGTTAGGGTTAGGGTTAGACTCTTAGGGTTAGGGTTAGACTCTTAGGGTTAGGGTTGGGGTTAGGGTTAGACTCTTAGGGTTAGGGTTAGACTCTTAGGGTTAGAGTTAGGGTTAGGGTTAGGGTTAGACACTTAGGGTTAGGGTTACGGTGAGGGTTAGACTCTTAGGGTTAGGGTTATATTCAGGGTTAGGGTTAGACTCTTAGGGTTAGGGTTAGGGTTAGGGTTAGACTCTTAGGGTAAGGGTTAGACTTAGGCTCTTAGGGTTAGGGTTAGACTCAGGCTCTTAGGGTTAGGGTTAGACTCAGGCTCTTAGGGTGAGGGTTAGACTCAGGCTCTTAGGGTGAGGGTTAGACTCAGGCTCTTAGGGTTAGGGTTAGACTCAGGCTCTTAGGGTTAGGGTCAGACTCAGTACTATATATTTGGGTACTGCAGCCGCCCGGTTGGTGGAGCGCTGCTGCCATCTAGCGAAATATACTTGGGTACTGCAGCCGGCGCTGTTGGTGGAGCGCTGCTGCCATCTAGCGAAATATATTTGGGTACTGCAGCCGGCGCTGTTGGTGGAGCGCTGCTGCCATCTAGCGAAATATATTTGGGTACTGCAGCCGCCCTTTTGGTGGAGCGCTGCTGCCATCTAGCGAAATATATTTGGATACTGCAGCCGGCTCTGTTGGTGGAGCTCTGCTGCCATCTAGCGAAATATACTTGGGTACTGCAGCCGCCCTTTTGGTGGAGCGCTGCTGCCATCTAGCGAAATGTAATTGGGTACTGCAGCCGCCCGGTTGGTGGAGCGCTGCTGCCATCTAGCGAAATGTAATGGGGTACTGCAGCCGCCCGGTTGGTGGAGCGCTGCTGCCATCTAGCGAAATATACTTGGGTACTGCAGCCGCCCGGTTTGTGGAGCGCTGCTGCCATCTAGCGAAATATATTTGGGTACTGCAGCCGGCGCTGTTAATGGAGCGCTGCTGCCATCTAGCGAAATGTAATTGGGTACTGCAGCCGCCCGGTTGGTGTAGCGCTGCTGCCATCTAGCGAAATATACTTGGGTACTGCAGCCGCCCGGTTGGTGGAGCGCTGCTGCCATCTAGCGAAATATATTTGGGTACTGCAGCCGGCCCTGTTGGTGGAGCGCTGCTGCCATCTAGCGAAATATACTTGGGTACTGCAGCCGCCCTTTTGGTGGAGCGCTGCTGCCATCTAGCGAAATATACTTGGGTATTGCAGCCGGCGCTGTTGGTGGAGCGCTGCTGCCATCTAGCGAAATATATTTTGGTACTGCAGCCGGCCCTGTTGGTGGAGCGCTGCTGCCATCTAGCGAAATATATTTGGGTACTGCAGCCGCCCTTTTGGTGGAGCGCTGCTGCCATCTAGCGAAATATATTTGGGTACTGCAGCCAGCTCTGTTGGTGGAGCTCTGCTGCCATCTAGCGAAATATAATTGGGTACTGCAGCCGGCCTTTTGGTGGAGCGCTGCTGCCATCTAGCGAAATGTAATTGGGTACTGCAGCCGCCCTGTTGGTGGAGCGCTGCTGCCATCTAGCGAAATATACTTGGGTACTGCAGCCGCCCTGTTGGTGGAGCGCTGCTGCCATCTAGCGAAATATACTTGGGTACTGCAGCCGGCCCTGTTGGTGGAGCGCTGCTGCCATCTAGCGAAATATACTTGGGTACTGCAGCCGCCCGGTTGGTGGAGCGCTGCTGCCATCTAGCGAAATATACTTGGGTACTGCAGCCGGCCCTGTTGGTGGAGCGCTGCTGCCATCTAGCGAAATATACTTGGGTACTGCAGCCGCCCGGTTGGTGGAGCGCTGCTGCCATCTAGCGAAATATACTTGGGTACTGCAGCCGGCCCTGTTGGTGGAGCGCTGCTGCCATCTAGCGAAATATACTTGGGTACTGCAGCCGCCCTTTTGGTGGAGCGCTGCTGCCATCTAGCGAAATATACTTGGGTACTGCAGCCGGCGCTGTTGGTGGAGCGCTGCTGCCATCTAGCGAAATATATTTGGGTACTGCAGCCGGCGCTGTTGGTGGAGCGCTGCTGCCATCTAGCGAAATATATTTGGGTACTGCAGCCGGCTCTGTTTGTGGAGCGCTGCTGCCATCTAGCGAAATATACTTGGGTACTTCAGCCGGGTTTAGGGTTAGGGTTAGGGTTAGACTGTTAGGGTTAGGGTTAGACTCTTAGGGTTAGACTCTTAGGGTTAGACTCTTAGGGTTAGGGTTAGACTCTTACGGTTAGGGTTAGGGTTAGGGTTAGGGTTAGACTCTTAGGGTTAGGGTTAGACTCTTAGGGTTAGGGTTAGGGTTAGGGTTAGGGTTAGACTCTTAGGGTTAGGGTTAGACTCTTAGGGTTAGGGTTAGGGTTAGGGTTAGGGTTAGACTCTTAGGGTTAGGGTTAGACTCTTAGGGTTAGGGTTAGGGTTAGGGTTAGACTCTTAGGGTTAGGGTTAGACTCTTAGGGTTAGGGTTGGGGTTAGCGTTAGGGTTAGACTCTTAGGGTTAGGGTTAGACTCTTAGGGTTAGGGTCAGGGTTAGGGTTAGGGTTAGACTCTTAGGGTTAGGGTTAGACTCTTAGGGTTAGGGTTAGGGTTAGGGTTAGACTCTTAGGGTTAGGGTTAGGGTTACGGTTAGACTCTTAGGGTTAGAGTTAGGGTTAGGGTTAGACTCTTAGGGTTAGGGTTAGACTCTTAGGGTTAGGGTTGGGGTTAGGGTTAGACTCTTAGGGTTAGGGTTAGACTCTTAGGGTTAGAGTTAGGGTTAGGGTTAGGGTTAGACACTTAGGGTTAGGGTTAGGGTGAGGGTTAGAATCTTAGGGTTAGGGTTATATTCAGGGTTAGGGTTAGACTCTTAGGGTTAGGGTTAGGGTTAGGGTTAGACTCTTAGGGTAAGGGTTAGACTTAGGCTCTTAGGGTTAGGGTTAGACTCAGGCTCTTAGGGTTAGGGTTAGACTCAGGCTCTTAGGGTGAGGGTTAGACTCAGGCTCTTAGGGTGAGGGTTAGACTCAGGCTCTTAGGGTTAGGGTTAGAATCAGGCTCTTAGGGTTAGGGTCAGACTCAGTACTATATATTTGGGTACTGCAGCCGCCCTTTTGGTGGAGCGCTGCTGCCATCTAGCGAAATATACTTGGGTATTGCAGCCGGCGCTGTTGGTGGAGCGCTGCTGCCATCTAGCGAAATATATTTGGGTACTGCAGCCGGCCCTGTTGGTGGAGCGCTGCTGCCATCTAGCGAAATATAATTGGGTACTGCAGCCGCCCTTTTGGTGGAGCGCTGCTGCCATCTAGCGAAATATAATTGGGTACTGCAGCCGCCCTTTTGGTGGAGCTCTGCTGCCATCTAGCGAAATATACTTGGGTACTGCAGCCGCCCGGTTTGTGGAGCGCTGCTGCCATCTAGCGAAATATATTTGGGTACTGCAGCCGCCCGGTTGGTGGAGCGCTGCTGCCATCTAGCGAAATGTAATGGGGTACTGCAGCCGCCCGGTTGGTGTAGCGCTGCTGCCATCTAGCGAAATATACTTGGGTACTGCAGCCGCCCGGTTGGTGGAGCGCTGCTGCCATCTAGCGAAATATACTTGGGTACTGCAGCCGCCCTTTTGGTGGAGCGCTGCTGCCATCTAGCGAAATGTAATTGGGTACTGCAGCCGCCCGGTTGGTGGAGCGCTGCTGCCATCTAGCGAAATATACTTGGGTACTGCAGCCGGCGCTGTTGGTGGAGCGCTGCTGCCATCTAGCGAAATATACTTGGGTACTGCAGCCGCCCGGTTGGTGGAGCGCTGCTGCCATCTAGCGAAATATATTTGGGTACTGCAGCCGGCCCTGTTGGTGGAGCGCTGCTGCCATCTAGCGAAATATACTTGGGTACTGCAGCCGCCCTTTTGGTGGAGCGCTGCTGCCATCTAGCGAAATATACTTGGGTACTGCAGCCGCCCGGTTGGTGGAGCGCTGCTGCCATCTAGCGAAATATATTTGGGTACTGCAGCCGGCCCTGTTGGTGGAGCGCTGCTGCCATCTAGCGAAATATACTTGGGTACTGCAGCCGCCCTTTTGGTGGAGCGCTGCTGCCATCTAGCGAAATATACTTGGGTATTGCAGCCGGCGCTGTTGGTGGAGCGCTGCTGCCATCTAGCGAAATATATTTGGGTACTGCAGCCGGCCCTGTTGGTGGAGCGCTGCTGCCATCTAGCGAAATATATTTGGGTACTGCAGCCGCCCTTTTGGTGGAGCGCTGCTGCCATCTAGCGAAATATATTTGGGTACTGCAGCCAGCTCTGTTGGTGGAGCTCTGCTGCCATCTAGCGAAATATAATTGGGTACTGCAGCCGGCCTTTTGGTGGAGCGCTGCTGCCATCTAGCGAAATGTAATTGGGTACTGCAGCCGCCCTGTTGGTGGAGCGCTGCTGCCATCTAGCGAAATATACTTGGGTACTGCAGCCGCCCTGTTGGTGGAGCGCTGCTGCCCTCTAGCGAAATATACTTGGGTACTGCAGCCGGCCCTGTTGGTGGAGCGCTGCTGCCATCTAGCGAAATATACTTGGGTACTGCAGCCGCCCGGTTGGTGGAGCGCTGCTGCCATCTAGCGAAATATACTTGGGTACTGCAGCCGGCCCTGTTGGTGGAGCGCTGCTGCCATCTAGCGAAATATACTTGGGTACTGCAGCCGCCCGGTTGGTGGAGCGCTGCTGCCATCTAGCGAAATATACTTGGGTACTGCAGCCGGCCCTGTTGGTGGAGCGCTGCTGCCATCTAGCGAAATATACTTGGGTACTGCAGCCGCCCTTTTGGTGGAGCGCTGCTGCCATCTAGCGAAATATACTTGGGTACTGCAGCCGGCGCTGTTGGTGGAGCGCTGCTGCCATCTAGCGAAATATATTTGGGTACTGCAGCCGGCGCTGTTGGTGGAGCGCTGCTGCCATCTAGCGAAATATATTTGGGTACTGCAGCCGGCTCTGTTGGTGGAGCGCTGCTGCCATCTAGCGAAATATATTTGGGTACTGCAGCCGGCTCTGTTTGTGGAGCGCTGCTGCCATCTAGCGAAATATACTTGGGTACTTCAGCCGGGTTTAGGGTTAGGGTTAGGGTTAGACTGTTAGGGTTAGGGTTAGACTCTTAGGGTTAGACTCTTAGGGTTAGACTCTTAGGGTTAGGGTTAGACTCTTACGGTTAGGGTTAGGGTTAGGGTTAGGGTTAGACTCTTAGGGTTAGGGTTAGACTCTTAGGGTTAGGGTTAGGGTTAGGGTTAGGGTTAGACTCTTAGGGTTAGGGTTAGACTCTTAGGGTTAGGGTTAGGGTTAGGGTTAGGGTTAGACTCTTAGGGTTAGGGTTAGACTCTTAGGGTTAGGGTTAGGGTTAGGGTTAGGGTTAGACTCTTAGGGTTAGAATTAGACTCTTAGGGTTAGGGTTGGGGTTAGGGTTAGACTCTTAGGGTTAGGGTTAGACTCTTAGGGTTAGAGTTAGGGTTAGGGTTAGGGTTAGACACTTAGGGTTAGGGTTACGGTGAGGGTTAGACTCTTAGGGTTAGGGTTATATTCAGGGTTAGGGTTAGACTCTTAGGGTTAGGGTTAGGGTTAGGGTTAGACTCTTAGGGTAAGGGTTAGACTTAGGCTCTTAGGGTTAGGGTTAGACTCAGGCTCTTAGGGTTAGGGTTAGACTCAGGCTCTTAGGGTGAGGGTTAGACTCAGGCTCTTAGGGTGAGGGTTAGACTCAGGCTCTTAGGGTTAGGGTTAGACTCAGGCTCTTAGGGTTAGGGTCAGACTCAGTACTATATATTTGGGTACTGCAGCCGCCCTTTTGGTGGAGCGCTGCTGCCATCTAGCGAAATATACTTGGGTATTGCAGCCGGCGCTCTTGGTGGAGCGCTGCTGCCATCTAGCGAAATATACTTGGGTACTGCAGCCGGCCCTGTTGGTGGAGCGCTGCTGCCATCTAGCGAAATATACTTGGGTACTGCAGCCGCCCGGTTTGTGGAGCGCTGCTGCCATCTAGCGAAATATATTTGGGTACTGCAGCCGGCCCGGTTGGTGGAGCGCTGCTGCCATCTAGCGAAATGTAATTGGGTACTGCAGCCGCCCGGTTGGTGGAGCGCTGCTGCCATCTAGCGAAATATACTTGGGTACTGCAGCCGCCCGGTTGGTGGAGCGCTGCTGCCATCTAGCGAAATGTAATTGGGTACTGCAGCCGGCCCTGTTGGTGGAGCGCTGCTGCCATCTAGCGAAATATACTTGGGTACTGCAGCCGCCCGGTTGGTGGAGCGCTGCTGCCATCTAGCGAAATATACTTGGGTACTGCAGCCGGCGCTGTTGGTGGAGCGCTGCTGCCATCTAGCGAAATATATTTGGGTACTGCAGCCGGAGCTGTTGGTGGAGCGCTGCTGCCATCTAGCGAAATATATTTGGGTACTGCAGCCGGCTCTGTTGGTGGAGCGCTGCTGCCATCTAGCGAAATATACTTGGGTACTTCAGCCGGGTTTAGGGTTAGGGTTAGGGTTAGACTGTTAGGGTTAGGGTTAGACTTTTAGGGTTAGACTCTTAGGGTTAGACTCTTAGGGTTAGGGTTAGACTCTTACGGTTAGGGTTAGGGTTAGGCTTAGGGTTAGGCTTAGACTCTTAGGGTTAGGGTTAGACTCTTAGGGTTAGGGTTAGGGTTAGAGTTAGGGTTAGACTCTTAGGGTTAGGGTTAGACTCTTAGGGTTAGGGTTAGGGTTAGGGTTAGACTCTTAGGGTTAGGGTTAGACTCTTAGGGTTAGGGTTAGGGTTAGGGTTAGGGTTAGACTCTTAGGGTTAGGGTTAGACTCTTAGGGTTAGGGTTAGGGTTAGGGTTAGGGTTAGACTCTTAGGGTTAGGGTTAGACTCTTAGGGTTAGGGTTAGGGTTAGGGTTAGACTCTTAGGGTTAGGGTTAGGGTTACGGTTAGACTCTTAGGGTTAGAGTTAGGGTTAGGGTTAGACTCTTAGGGTTAGGGTTAGACTCTTAGGGTTAGGGTTGGGGTTAGGGTTAGACTCTTAGGGTTAGGGTTAGACTCTTAGGGTTAGAGTTAGGGTTAGGGTTAGGGTTAGACACTTAGGGTTAGGGTTAGGGTGAGGGTTAGAATCTTAGGGTTAGGGTTATATTCAGGGTTAGGGTTAGACTCTTAGGGTTAGGGTTAGGGTTAGGGTTAGACTCTTAGGGTAAGGGTTAGACTTAGGCTCTTAGGGTTAGGGTTAGACTCAGGCTCTTAGGGTTAGGGTTAGACTCAGGCTCTTAGGGTGAGGGTTAGACTCAGGCTCTTAGGGTGAGGGTTAGACTCAGGCTCTTAGGGTTAGGGTTAGAATCAGGCTCTTAGGGTTAGGGTCAGACTCAGTACTATATATTTGGGTACTGCAGCCGCCCTTTTGGTGGAGCGCTGCTGCCATCTAGCGAAATATACTTGGGTATTGCAGCCGGCGCTGTTGGTGGAGCGCTGCTGCCATCTAGCGAAATATATTTGGGTACTGCAGCCGGCCCTGTTGGTGGAGCGCTGCTGCCATCTAGCGAAATATAATTGGGTACTGCAGCCGCCCTTTTGGTGGAGCGCTGCTGCCATCTAGCGAAATATACTTGGGTACTGCAGCCGCCCGGTTTGTGGAGCGCTGCTGCCATCTAGCGAAATATATTTGGGTACTGCAGCCGCCCGGTTGGTGGAGCGCTGCTGCCATCTAGCGAAATGTAATGGGGTACTGCAGCCGCCCGGTTGGTGTAGCGCTGCTGCCATCTAGCGAAATATACTTGGGTACTGCAGCCGCCCGGTTGGTGGAGCGCTGCTGCCATCTAGCGAAATATATTTGGGTACTGCAGCCGCCCGGTTGGTGGAGCTCTGCTGCCATCTAGCGAAATATACTTGGGTACTGCAGCCGCCCTTTTGGTGGAGCGCTGCTGCCATCTAGCGAAATGTAATTGGGTACTGCAGCCGCCCGGTTGGTGGAGCGCTGCTGCCATCTAGCGAAATATACTTGGGTACTGCAGCCGGCGCTGTTGGTGGAGCGCTGCTGCCATCTAGCGAAATATACTTGGGTACTGCAGCCGCCCGGTTGGTGGAGCGCTGCTGCCATCTAGCGAAATATATTTGGGTACTGCAGCCGGCGCTGTTAATGGAGCGCTGCTGCCATCTAGCGAAATGTAATTGGGTACTGCAGCCGCCCGGTTGGTGTAGCGCTGCTGCCATCTAGCGAAATATACTTGGGTACTGCAGCCGCCCGGTTGGTGGAGCGCTGCTGCCATCTAGCGAAATATATTTGGGTACTGCAGCCGGCCCTGTTGGTGGAGCGCTGCTGCCATCTAGCGAAATATACTTGGGTACTGCAGCCGCCCTTTTGGTGGAGCGCTGCTGCCATCTAGCGAAATATACTTGGGTATTGCAGCCGGCGCTGTTGGTGGAGCGCTGCTGCCATCTAGCGAAATATATTTTGGTACTGCAGCCGGCCCTGTTGGTGGAGCGCTGCTGCCATCTAGCGAAATATATTTGGGTACTGCAGCCGCCCTTTTGGTGGAGCGCTGCTGCCATCTAGCGAAATATATTTGGGTACTGCAGCCAGCTCTGTTGGTGGAGCTCTGCTGCCATCTAGCGAAATATAATTGGGTACTGCAGCCGGCCTTTTGGTGGAGCGCTGCTGCCATCTAGCGAAATGTAATTGGGTACTGCAGCCGCCCTGTTGGTGGAGCGCTGCTGCCATCTAGCGAAATATACTTGGGTACTGCAGCCGCCCTGTTGGTGGAGCGCTGCTGCCATCTAGCGAAATATACTTGGGTACTGCAGCCGGCCCTGTTGGTGGAGCGCTGCTGCCATCTAGCGAAATATACTTGGGTACTGCAGCCGCCCGGTTGGTGGAGCGCTGCTGCCATCTAGCGAAATATACTTGGGTACTGCAGCCGGCCCTGTTGGTGGAGCGCTGCTGCCATCTAGCGAAATATACTTGGGTACTGCAGCCGCCCGGTTGGTGGAGCGCTGCTGCCATCTAGCGAAATATACTTGGGTACTGCAGCCGGCCCTGTTGGTGGAGCGCTGCTGCCATCTAGCGAAATATACTTGGGTACTGCAGCCGCCCTTTTGGTGGAGCGCTGCTGCCATCTAGCGAAATATACTTGGGTACTGCAGCCGGCGCTGTTGGTGGAGCGCTGCTGCCATCTAGCGAAATATATTTGGGTACTGCAGCCGGCGCTGTTGGTGGAGCGCTGCTGCCATCTAGCGAAATATATTTGGGTACTGCAGCCGGCTCTGTTTGTGGAGCGCTGCTGCCATCTAGCGAAATATACTTGGGTACTTCAGCCGGGTTTAGGGTTAGGGTTAGGGTTAGACTGTTAGGGTTAGGGTTAGACTCTTAGGGTTAGACTCTTAGGGTTAGACTCTTAGGGTTAGGGTTAGACTCTTACGGTTAGGGTTAGGGTTAGGGTTAGGGTTAGACTCTTAGGGTTAGGGTTAGACTCTTAGGGTTAGGGTTAGGGTTAGGGTTAGGGTTAGACTCTTAGGGTTAGGGTTAGACTCTTAGGGTTAGGGTTAGGGTTAGGGTTAGGGTTAGACTCTTAGGGTTAGGGTTAGACTCTTAGGGTTAGGGTTAGGGTTAGGGTTAGGGTTAGACTCTTAGGGTTAGGGTTAGACTCTTAGGGTTAGGGTTGGGGTTAGGGTTAGACTCTTAGGGTTAGGGTTAGACTCTTAGGGTTAGAGTTAGGGTTAGGGTTAGGGTTAGACACTTAGGGTTAGGGTTACGGTGAGGGTTAGACTCTTAGGGTTAGGGTTATATTCAGGGTTAGGGTTAGACTCTTAGGGTTAGGGTTAGGGTTAGGGTTAGACTCTTAGGGTAAGGGTTAGACTTAGGCTCTTAGGGTTAGGGTTAGACTCAGGCTCTTAGGGTTAGGGTTAGACTCAGGCTCTTAGGGTGAGGGTTAGACTCAGGCTCTTAGGGTGAGGGTTAGACTCAGGCTCTTAGGGTTAGGGTTAGACTCAGGCTCTTAGGGTTAGGGTCAGACTCAGTACTATATATTTGGGTACTGCAGCCGCCCGGTTGGTGGAGCGCTGCTGCCATCTAGCGAAATATACTTGGGTACTGCAGCCGGCGCTGTTGGTGGAGCGCTGCTGCCATCTAGCGAAATATATTTGGGTACTGCAGCCGGCGCTGTTGGTGGAGCGCTGCTGCCATCTAGCGAAATATATTTGGGTACTGCAGCCGCCCTTTTGGTGGAGCGCTGCTGCCATCTAGCGAAATATATTTGGATACTGCAGCCGGCTCTGTTGGTGGAGCTCTGCTGCCATCTAGCGAAATATACTTGGGTACTGCAGCCGCCCTTTTGGTGGAGCGCTGCTGCCATCTAGCGAAATGTAATTGGGTACTGCAGCCGCCCGGTTGGTGGAGCGCTGCTGCCATCTAGCGAAATGTAATTGGGTACTGCAGCCGCCCGGTTGGTGGAGCGCTGCTGCCATCTAGCGAAATATACTTGGGTACTGCAGCCGCCCGGTTTGTGGAGCGCTGCTGCCATCTAGCGAAATATATTTGGGTACTGCAGCCGGCGCTGTTAATGGAGCGCTGCTGCCATCTAGCGAAATGTAATTGGGTACTGCAGCCGCCCGGTTGGTGTAGCGCTGCTGCCATCTAGCGAAATATACTTGGGTACTGCAGCCGCCCGGTTGGTGGAGCGCTGCTGCCATCTAGCGAAATATATTTGGGTACTGCAGCCGGCCCTGTTGGTGGAGCGCTGCTGCCATCTAGCGAAATATACTTGGGTACTGCAGCCGCCCGGTTGGTGGAGCTCTGCTGCCATCTAGCGAAATATACTTGGGTACTGCAGCCGGCCCTGTTGGTGGAGCGCTGCTGCCATCTAGCGAAATATACTTGGGTACTGCAGCCGCCCGGTTGGTGGAGCGCTGCTGCCATCTAGCGAAATATACTTGGGTACTGCAGCCGGCCCTGTTGGTGGAGCGCTGCTGCCATCTAGCGAAATATACTTGGGTACTGCAGCCGCCCGGTTGGTGGAGCGCTGCTGCCATCTAGCGAAATATATTTGGGTACTGCAGCCGGCGCTGTTGGTGGAGCGCTGCTGCCATCTAGCGAAATATATTTGGGTACTGCAGCCGCCCGGTTGGTGGAGCGCTGCTGCCATCTAGCGAAATATATTTGGGTACTGCAGCCGGCGCTGTTGGTGGAGCGCTGCTGCCATCTAGCGAAATATATTTGGGTACTGCAGCCGGCGCTGTTGGTGGAGCGCTGCTGCCATCTAGCGAAATATATTTGGGTACTGCAGCCGGCTCTGTTGGTGGAGCGCTGCTGCCATCTAGCGAAATATACTTGGGTACTTCAGCCGGGTTTAGGGTTAGGGTTAGGGTTAGACTGTTAGGGTTAGGGTTAGACTCTTAGGGTTAGACTCTTAGGGTTAGACTCTTAGGGTTAGGGTTAGGGTTAGGGTTAGGGTTAGGGTTAGACTCTTAGGGTTAGGGTTAGACTCTTAGGGTTAGGGTTAGGGTTAGGGTTAGACTCTTAGGGTTAGGGTTAGACTCTTAGGGTTAGGGTTAGGGTTAGGGTTAGGGTTAGACTCTTAGGGTTAGGGTTAGACTCTTAGGGTTAGGGTTAGGGTTAGGGTTAGGGTTAGACTCTTAGGGTTAGGGTTAGACTCTTAGGGTTAGGGTTAGGGTTAGGGTTAGACTCTTAGGGTTAGGGTTAGGGTTAGGGTTAGGGTTAGACTCTTAGGGTTAGGGTTACGGTTAGACTCTTAGGGTTAGAGTTAGGGTTAGGGTTAGACTCTTAAGGTTAGGGTTAGACTCTTAGGGTTAGGGTTGGGGTTAGGGTTAGACTCTTAGGGTTAGGGTTAGACTCTTAGGGTTAAGGTTAGGGTTAGGGTTAGACACTTAGGGTTAGGGTTAGGGTGAGGGTTAGACTCTTAGGGTTAGGGTTATATTCAGATTAGGGTTAGACTCTTAGGGTTAGGGTTAGGGTTAGGGTTAGACTCTTAGGGTAAGGGTTAGACTTAGGCTCTTAGGGTTAGGGTTAGACTCAGGCTCTTAGGGTTAGGGTTAGACTCAGGCTCTTAGGGTGAGGGTTAGACTCAGGCTCTTAGGGTTAGGGTTAGACTCAGGCTCTTCGGGTTAGGGTTAGACTCAGGCTCTTAGGGTGAGGGTTAGACTCAGGCTCTTAGGGTTAGGGTTAGACTCAGGCTCTTAGGGTTAGGGTCAGACTCAGTACTATATATTTGGGTACTGCAGCCGCCCTTTTGGTGGAGCGCTGCTGCCATCTAGCGAAATATACTTGGGTATTGCAGCCGGTGCTGTTGGTGGAGCGCTGCTGCCATCTAGCGAAATATATTTGGGTACTGCAGCCGGCCCTGTTGGTGGAGCGCTCCTGCCATCTAGCGAAATATACTTGGGTACTGCAGCCGGCTCTGTTGGTGGAGCGCTGCTGCCATCTAGCGAAATATACTTGGGTACTGCAGCCGGGTTTAGGGTTAGGGTTAGGGTTAGACTGTTAGGGTTAGGGTTAGGGTTAGGGTTAGACTCTTAGGGTTAGACTCTTAGGGTTAGGGTTAGACTCACTACTATATATTTGGGTAGTGCAGCCACCCTTTTTGTGGAGCGCTGCTGCCATCTAGCGAAATATACTTGAGTACTGCAGCCGGCGCTGTTGGTGGAGCGCTGCTGCCATCTAGCGAAATATACTTTGGTACTGCAGCCGCCCGGTTGGTTGAGCACTGCCGCCGTCTAGCGAAATATACTTGGGTACTGCAGCCGCCCTTTTGGTGGAGCGCTGCTGCCATCTATCGAAATATATTTGGGTACTGCAGCCGGCGCTGTTGGTGGATCGCTGCTGCCATCTAGCGAAATATATTTGGGTACTGCAGCCGGCCCTGTTTGTGGAGCGCTGCTGCCATCTAGCGAAATATATTTGGGTACTGCAGCCGGCTCTGTTGGTGGAGCGCTGCTGCCATCTAGCGAAATATACTTGGGTACTTCAGCCGGGTTTAGGGTTAGGGTTAGGGTTAGACTGTTAGGGTTAGGCTTAGACTCTTAGGGTTAGACTCTTAGGGTTAGACTCTTAGGGTTAGGGTTAGACTCTTACGGTTAGGGTTAGGGTTAGGGTTAGGGTTAGACTCTTAGGGTTAGGGTTAGACTCTTAGGGTTAGGGTTAGGGTTAGGGTTAGACTCTTAGGGTTAGGGTTAGACTCTTAGGGTTAGGGTTAGGGTTAGGGTTAGGGTTAGACTCTTAGGGTTAGGGTTAGACTCTTAGGGTTAGGGTTAGGGTTAGGGTTAGGGTTAGACTCTTAGGGTTAGGGTTAGACTCTTAGGGTTAGGGTTAGGGTTAGGGTTAGACTCTTAGGGTTAGGGTTATATTCAGGGTTAGGGTTAGACTCTTAGGGTTAGGGTTAGGGTTAGGGTTAGACTCTTAGGGTTAGGGTTAGGGTTAGGCTCTTAGGGTTAGGGTTAGACTCAGGCTCTTAGGGTGAGGGTTAGACTCAGGCTCTTAGGGTTAGGGTTAGACTCAGGCTCTTAGGGTGAGGGTTAGACTCAGGCTCTTAGGGTGAGGGTTGGACTCAGGCTCTTAGGGTTAGGGTTAGACTCAGGCTCTTAGGGTGAGGGTTAGACTCAGGCTCTTAGGGTTAGGGTTAGAATCAGGCTCTTAGGGTTAGGGTCAGACTCAGTACTATATATTTGGGTACTGCAGCCGCCCTT
The DNA here is from genome assembly GCF_963210335.1 of Falco punctatus. Classification (NCBI taxonomy): domain Eukaryota; kingdom Metazoa; phylum Chordata; class Aves; order Falconiformes; family Falconidae; genus Falco; species Falco punctatus. The sequence goes on from NW_027660079.1 coordinate 1,733,306, forward strand.
TTGGTGGAGCGCTGCTGCCATCTAGCGAAATATACTTGGGTATTGCAGCCGGCGCTCTTGGTGGAGCGCTGCTGCCATCTAGCGAAATATATTTGGGTACTGCAGCCGGCCCTGTTGGTGGAGCGCTGCTGCCATCTAGCGAAATGTAATTGGGTACTGCAGCCGCCCTTTTGGTGGAGCGCTGCTGCCATCTAGCGAAATATATTTGGGTACTGCAGCCGGCCCTGTTGGTGGAGCGCTGCTGCCATCTAGCGAAATATACTTGGGTACTGCAGCCGGCTCTGTTGGTGGAGCGCTGCTGCCATCTAGCGAAATGTAATTGGGTACTGCAGCCGCCCGGTTGGTGGAGCGCTGCTGCCATCTAGCGAAATATATTTGGGTACTGCAGCCGGCCCTGTTGGTGGAGCTCTGCTGCCATCTAGCGAAATATACTTGGGTACTGCAGCCGCCCGGTTGGTGGAGCGCTGCTGCCATCTAGCGAAATGTAATTGGGTACTGCAGCCGCCCGGTTGGTGGAGCGCTGCTGCCATCTAGCGAAATATACTTGGGTACTGCAGCCGGCCCTGTTGGTGGAGCGCTGCTGCCATCTAGCGAAATATACTTGGGTACTGCAGCCGCCCGGTTTGTGGAGCGCTGCTGCCATCTAGCGAAATATATTTGGGTACTGCAGCCGGCCCTGTTGGTGGAGCGCTGCTGCCATCTAGCGAAATGTAATTGGGTACTGCAGCCGCCCGGTTGGTGTAGCGCTGCTGCCATCTAGCGAAATGTAATTGGGTACTGCAGCCGCCCGGTTGGTGGAGCGCTGCTGCCATCTAGCGAAATGTAATGGGGTACTGCAGCCGCCCGGTTGGTGTAGCGCTGCTGCCATCTAGCGAAATATACTTGGGTACTGCAGCCGCCCTGTTGGTGGAGCGCTGCTGCCATCTAGCGAAATATACTTGGGTACTGCAGCCGGCCCTGTTGGTGGAGCGCTGCTGCCATCTAGCGAAATATATTTGGGTACTGCAGCCGCCCTTTTGGTGGAGCGCTGCTGCCATCTAGCGAAATATATTTGGGTACTGCAGCCGGCCCTGTTGGTGGAGCTCTGCTGCCATCTAGCGAAATATACTTGGGTACTGCAGCCGCCCTTTTGGTGGAGCGCTGCTGCCATCTAGCGAAATATATTTGGGTACTGCAGCCGGCCCTGTTGGTGGAGCTCTGCTGCCATCTAGCGAAATATACTTGGGTACTGCAGCCGCCCGGTTGGTGGAGCGCTGCTGCCATCTAGCGAAATATACTTGGGTACTGCAGCCGGCGCTGTTGGTGGAGCGCTGCTGCCATCTAGCGAAATATACTTGGGTACTGCAGCCGCCCGGTTGGTGGAGCGCTGCTGCCATCTAGCGAAATATACTTGGGTACTGCAGCCGGCGCTGTTGGTGGAGCGCTGCTGCCATCTAGCGAAATATATTTGGGTACTGCAGCCGGCGCTGTTGGTGGAGCGCTGCTGCCATCTAGCGAAATATATTTGGGTACTGCAGCCGGCTCTGTTGGTGGAGCGCTGCTGCCATCTAGCGAAATATATTTGGGTACTGCAGCCGGCTCTGTTTGTGGAGCGCTGCTGCCATCTAGCGAAATATACTTGGGTACTTCAGCCGGGTTTAGGGTTAGGGTTAGGGTTAGACTGTTAGGGTTAGGGTTAGACTCTTAGGGTTAGACTCTTAGGGTTAGACTCTTAGGGTTAGGGTTAGACTCTTACGGTTAGGGTTAGGGTTAGGGTTAGGGTTAGACTCTTAGGGTTAGGGTTAGACTCTTAGGGTTAGGGTTAGGGTTAGGGTTAGGGTTAGACTCTTAGGGTTAGGGTTAGACTCTTAGGGTTAGGGTTAGGGTTAGGGTTAGGGTTAGACTCTTAGGGTTAGGGTTAGACTCTTAGGGTTAGGGTTAGGGTTAGGGTTAGACTCTTAGGGTTAGGGTTAGACTCTTAGGGTTAGGGTTGGGGTTAGGGTTAGACTCTTAGGGTTAGGGTTAGACTCTTAGGGTTAGAGTTAGGGTTAGGGTTAGGGTTAGACACTTAGGGTTAGGGTTAGACTCTTAGGGTTAGGGTTAAGGTTAGGGTTAGGGTTAGACTCTTAGGGTTAGGGTTAGACTCTTAGGGTTAGGGTTAGACTCTTAGGGTTAGGGTTAGGGTTAGGGTTAGACTCTTAGGGTTAGGGTTAGGGTTAGGGTTAGGGTTACACTCTTAGGCTTAGGGTTAGGGTTAGACTCTTAGGGTTAGGGTTAGACTTAGGCTCTTAGGGTTAGGGTTAGACTCAGGCTCTTAGGGTTAGGGTTAGACTCAGGCTCTTACGGTTAGGGTTAGACTCAGGCTCTTAGGGTTAGGGTTAGACACAGGCTCTTAGGGTTAGGGTCAGATTTAGTACTATATATTTGTGTACTGCAGCCGCCCTTTTGGTGGAACGCTGCTGCCATCTAGCGAAATATACTTGGGTACTGCAGCCGGCCCTGTTGGTGGAGCGCTGCTGCCATCTAGCGAAATATACTTGGGTACTGCAGCCGCCCGGTTGGTGGAGCGCTGCTGCCATCTAGCGAAATATACTTGGGTACTGCAGCCGGCCCTGTTGGTGGAGCGCTGCTGCCATCTAGCGAAATATACTTGGGTACTGCAGCCGCCCGGTTGGTGGAGCGCTGCTGCCATCTAGCGAAATATATTTGGGTACTGCAGCCGGCCCTGTTGGTGGAGCGCTGCTGCCATCTAGCGAAATATACTTGGGTACTGCAGCCGCCAGGTTGGTGGAGCGCTGCTGCCATCTAGCGAAATATACTTGGGTACTGCAGCCGGCGCTGTTGGTGGAGCGCTGCTGCCATCTAGCGAAATATATTTGGGTACTGCAGCCGGCGCTGTTGGTGGAGCGCTGCTGCCATCTAGCGAAATATATTTGGGTACTGCAGCCGGCTCTGTTGGTGGAGCGCTGCTGCCATCTAGCGAAATATATTTGGGTACTGCAGCCGGCTCTGTTTGTGGAGCGCTGCTGCCATCTAGCGAAATATACTTGGGTACTTCAGCCGGGTATAGGGTTAGGGTTAGGGTTAGACTGTTAGGGTTAGGCTTAGACTCTTAGGGTTAGACTCTTAGGGTTAGACTCTTAGGGTTAGGGTTAGACTCTTACGGTTAGGGTTAGGGTTAGGGTTAGGGTTAGACTCTTAGGGTTAGACTCTTAGGGTTAGGGTTAGGGTTAGGGTTAGGGTTAGACTCTTAGGGTTAGGGTTAGACTCTTAGGGTTAGGGTTAGGGTTAGGGTTAGGGTTAGACTCTTAGGGTTAGGGTTAGACTCTTAGGGTTAGGGTTAGGGTTAGGGTTAGACTCTTAGGGTTAGGGTTAGACTCTTAGGGTTAGGGTTAGGGTTAGGGTTAGACTCTTAGGGTTAGGGTTATATTCAGGGTTAGGGTTAGACTCTTAGGGTTAGGGTTAGGGTTAGGGTTAGACTCTTAGGGTTAGGGTTAGGGTTAGGCTCTTAGGGTTAGGGTTAGACTCAGGCTCTTAGGGTGAGGGTTAGACTCAGGCTCTTAGGGTTAGGGTTAGACTCAGGCTCTTAGGGTGAGGGTTAGACTCAGGCTCTTAGGGTGAGGGTTGGACTCAGGCTCTTAGGGTTAGGGTTAGACTCAGGCTCTTAGGGTGAGGGTTAGACTCAGGCTCTTAGGGTTAGGGTTAGAATCAGGCTCTTAGGGTTAGGGTCAGACTCAGTACTATATATTTGGGTACTGCAGCCGCCCTTTTGGTGGAGCGCTGCTGCCATCTAGCGAAATATACTTGGGTATTGCAGCCGGCGCTCTTGGTGGAGCGCTGCTGCCATCTAGCGAAATATATTTGGGTACTGCAGCCGGCCCTGTTGGTGGAGCGCTGCTGCCATCTAGCGAAATGTAATTGGGTACTGCAGCCGCCCTTTTGGTGGAGCGCTGCTGCCATCTAGCGAAATATATTTGGGTACTGCAGCCGGCCCTGTTGGTGGAGCGCTGCTGCCATCTAGCGAAATATACTTGGGTACTGCAGCCGGCTCTGTTGGTGGAGCGCTGCTGCCATCTAGCGAAATGTAATTGGGTACTGCAGCCGGCCCGGTTGGTGGAGCGCTGCTGCCATCTAGCGAAATATATTTGGGTACTGCAGCCGGCCCTGTTGGTGGAGCTCTGCTGCCATCTAGCGAAATATACTTGGGTACTGCAGCCGCCCGGTTGGTGGAGCGCTGCTGCCATCTAGCGAAATGTAATTGGGTACTGCAGCCGCCCGGTTGGTGGAGCGCTGCTGCCATCTAGCGAAATATATTTGGGTACTGCAGCCGGCCCTGTTGGTGGAGCGCTGCTGCCATCTAGCGAAATATACTTGGGTACTGCAGCCGCCCGGTTTGTGGAGCGCTGCTGCCATCTAGCGAAATATATTTGGGTACTGCAGCCGGCCCTGTTGGTGGAGCGCTGCTGCCATCTAGCGAAATGTAATTGGGTACTGCAGCCGCCCGGTTGGTGGAGCGCTGCTGCCATCTAGCGAAATATACTTGGGTACTGCAGCCGCCCGGTTGGTGGAGCGCTGCTGCCATCTAGCGAAATGTAATGGGGTACTGCAGCCGCCCGGTTGGTGTAGCGCTGCTGCCATCTAGCGAAATATACTTGGGTACTGCAGCCGCCCGGTTGGTGGAGCGCTGCTGCCATCTAGCGAAATATACTTGGGTACTGCAGCCGGCGCTGTTGGTGGAGCGCTGCTGCCATCTAGCGAAATATATTTGGGTACTGCAGCCGCCCTTTTGGTGGAGCGCTGCTGCCATCTAGCGAAATATATTTGGGTACTGCAGCCGGCCCTGTTGGTGGAGCTCTGCTGCCATCTAGCGAAATATACTTGGGTACTGCAGCCGGCTCTGTTGGTGGAGCGCTGCTGCCATCTAGCGAAATGTAATTGGGTACTGCAACCGCCCGGTTGGTGGAGCGCTGCTGCCATCTAGCGAAATATACTTGGGTACTGCAGCCGCCCGGTTGGTGGAGCGCTGCTGCCATCTAGCGAAATATACTTGGGTACTGCAGCCGGCCCTGTTGGTGGAGCGCTGCTGCCATCTAGCGAAATATACTTGGGTACTGCAGCCGCCCGGTTGTTGGAGCGCTGCTGCCATCTAGCGAAATATACTTGGGTACTGCAGCCGGCGCTGTTGGTGGAGCGCTGCTGCCATCTAGCGAAATATATTTGGGTACTGCAGCCGGCGCTGTTGGTGGAGCGCTGCTGCCATCTAGCGAAATATATTTGGGTACTGCAGCCGGCGCTGTTGGTGGAGCGCTGCTGCCATCTAGCGAAATATATTTGGGTACTGCAGCCGGCGCTGTTGGTGGAGCGCTGCTGCCATCTAGCGAAATATATTTGGGTACTGCAGCCGGCTCTGTTGGTGGAGCGCTGCTGCCATCTAGCGAAATATACTTGGGTACTTCAGCCGGGTTTAGGGTTAGGGTTAGGGTTAGACTGTTAGGGTTAGGGTTAGACTGTTAGGGTTAGACTCTTAGGGTTAGACTCTTAGGGTTAGGGTTAGACTCTTACGGTTAGGGTTAGGGTTAGGGTTAGGGTTAGGGTTAGACTCTTTAGGGTTAGGGTTAGGGTTAGGGTTAGACTCTTAGGGTTAGGGTAAGACTCTTAGGGTTAGGGTTAGGGTTAGGGTTAGATTCTTAGGGTTAGGGTTAGACTCTTAGGGTTAGGGTTAGGGTTAGGGTTAGACTCTTAGGGTTAGGGTTAGGGTTAGGTTAGGGTTAGACTCTTAGGGTTAGGGTTAGGGTTACGGTTAGACTCTTAGGGTTAGAGTTAGGGTTAGGGTTAGACTCTTAAGGTTAGGGTTAGACTCTTAGGGTAAGGGTTGGGGTTAGGATTAGACTCTTAGGGTTAGGGTTAGACTCTTAGGGTTAGAGTTAGGGTTAGGGTTAGACTCTTAGGGTTAGGGTTAGGGTTACGGTTAGACTCTTAGGGTTAGAGTTAGGGTTAGGGTTAGACTCTTAGGGTTAGGGTTAGACTCTTAGGGTTAGGGTTGGGGTTAGGGTTAGACTCTTAGGGTTAGGGTTAGGGTTAGGGTTAGGGTTAGACACTTAGGGTTAGGGTTAGGGTGAGGGTTAGACTCTTAGGGTTAGGGTTATATTCAGGGTTAGGGTTAGACTCTTAGGGTTAGGGTTAGGGTTAGGGTTAGACTCTTAGGGTAAGGGTTAGACTTAGGCTCTTAGGGTTAGGGTTAGACTCAGGCTCTTAGGGTTAGGGTTAGACTCAGGCTCTTAGGGTGAGGGTTAGACTCAGGCTCTTAGGGTTAGGGTTAGACTCAGGCTCTTAGGGTTAGGGTCAGACTCAGTACTATATATTTGGGTACTGCAGCCGCCCTTTTGGTGGAGCGCTGCTGCCATCTAGCGAAATATACTTGGGTATTGCAGCCGGCGCTCTTGGTGGAGCGCTGCTGCCATCTAGCGAAATATATTTGGGTACTGCAGCCGGCCCTGTTGGTGGAGCGCTGCTGCCATCTAGCGAAATATATTTGGGTACTGCAGCCGCCCTTTTGGTGGAGCGCTGCTGCCATCTAGCGAAATATATTTGGGTACTGCAGCCGGCGCTGTTGGTGGAGCTCTGCTGCCATCTAGCGAAATATACTTGGGTACTGCAGCCGCCCTTTTGGTGGAGCGCTGCTGCCATCTAGCGAAATGTAATTGGGTACTGCAGCCGCCCGGTTGGTGGAGCGCTGCTGCCATCTAGCGAAATGTAATTGGGTACTGCAGCCGCCCGGTTGGTGGAGCGCTGCTGCCATCTAGCGAAATATACTTGGGTACTGCAGCCGCCCGGTTGGTGGAGCGCTGCTGCCATCTAGCGAAATATATTTGGGTACTGCAGCCGGCGCTGTTAATGGAGCGCTGCTGCCATCTAGCGAAATGTAATTGGGTACTGCAGCCGCCCGGTTGGTGTAGCGCTGCTGCCATCTAGCGAAATATACTTGGGTACTGCAGCCGGCGCTGTTGGTGGAGCGCTGCTGCCATCTAGCGAAATATATTTGGGTACTGCAGCCGGCCCTGTTGGTGGAGCGCTGCTGCCATCTAGCGAAATATACTTGGGTACTGCAGCCGCCCGGTTGGTGGAGCGCTGCTGCCATCTAGCGAAATATACTTGGGTACTGCAGCCGGCCCTGTTGGTGGAGCGCTGCTGCCATCTAGCGAAATATACTTGGGTACTGCAGCCGCCCGGTTGGTGGAGCGCTGCTGCCATCTAGCGAAATATACTTGGGTACTGCAGCCGGCGCTGTTGGTGGAGCGCTGCTGCCATCTAGCGAAATATATTTGGGTACTGCAGCCGGCGCTGTTGGTGGAGCGCTGCTGCCATCTAGCGAAATATACTTGGGTACTGCAGCCGGCCCTGTTGGTGGAGCGCTGCTGCCATCTAGCGAAATATATTTGGGTACTGCAGCCGGCGCTGTTGGTGGAGCGCTGCTGCCATCTAGCGAAATATATTTGGGTACTGCAGCCGCCCGGTTGGTGGAGCGCTGCTGCCATCTAGCGAAATATACTTGGGTACTTCAGCCGGGTTTAGGGTTAGGGTTAGGGTTAGACTGTTAGGGTTAGGGTTAGACTCTTAGGGTTAGACTCTTAGGGTTAGACTCTTAGGGTTAGGGTTAGGGTTAGGGTTAGGGTTAGGGTTAGACTCTTAGGGTTAGGGTTAGACTCTTAGGGTTAGGGTTAGGGTTAGGGTTAGGGTTAGACTCTTAGGGTTAGGGTTAGACTCTTAGGGTTAGGGTTAGGGTTAGGGTTAGGGTTAGACTCTTAGGGTTAGGGTTAGACTCTTAGGGTTAGGGTTAGGGTTAGGGTTAGGGTTAGACTCTTAGGGTTAGGGTTAGACTCTTAGGGTTAGGGTTAGGGTTAGGGTTAGGGTTAGACTCTTAGGGTTAGGGTTACGGTTAGACTCTTAGGGTTAGAGTTAGGGTTAGGGTTAGACTCTTAAGGTTAGGGTTAGACTCTTAGGGTTAGGGTTGGTGTTAGGGTTAGACTCTTAGGGTTAGGGTTAGACTCTTAGGGTTAAGGTTAGGGTTAGGGTTAGACACTTAGGGTTAGGGTTAGGGTGAGGGTTAGACTCTTAGGGTTAGGGTTATATTCAGATTAGGGTTAGACTCTTAGGGTTAGGGTTAGGGTTAGGGTTAGACTCTTAGGGTAAGGGTTAGACTTAGGCTCTTAGGGTTAGGGTTAGACTCAGGCTCTTAGGGTTAGGGTTAGACTCAGGCTCTTAGGGTGAGGGTTAGACTCAGGCTCTTAGGGTTAGGGTTAGACTCAGGCTCTTAGGGTTAGGGTTAGACTCAGGCTCTTAGGGTTAGGGTTAGACTCAGGCTCTTAGGGTTAGGGTCAGACTCAGTACTATATATTTGGGTACTGCAGCCGCCCTTTTGGTGGAGCGCTGCTGCCATCTAGCGAAATATATTTGGGTATTGCAGCCGGTGCTGTTGGTGGAGCGCTGCTGCCATCTAGCGAAATATACTTGGGTACTGCAGCCGGCTCTGTTGGTGGAGCACTGCTGCCATCTAGCGAAATATATTTGGGTACTGCAGCCGGGTTTAGGGTTAGGGTTAGGGTTAGACTGTTAGGGTTAGGGTTAGGGTTAGGGTTAGACTCTTAGGGTTAGACTCTTAGGGTTAGGGTTAGACTCACTACTATATATTTGGGTAGTGCAGCCACCCTTTTTGTGGAGCGCTGCTGCCATCTAGCGAAATATACTTGAGTACTGCAGCCGGCGCTGTTGGTGGAGCGCTGCTGCCATCTAGCGAAATATACTTTGGTACTGCAGCCGCCCGGTTGGTTGAGCACTGCCGCCGTCTAGCGAAATATACTTGGGTACTGCAGCCGCCCTTTTGGTGGAGCGCTGCTGCCATCTAGCGAAATATATTTGGGTACTGCAGCCGGCGCTGTTGGTGGATCGCTGCTGCCATCTAGCGAAATATATTTGGGTACTGCAGCCGGCGCTGTTTGTGGAGCGCTGCTGCCATCTAGCGAAATATATTTGGGTACTGCAGCCGGCTCTGTTGGTGGAGCGCTGCTGCCATCTAGCGAAATATACTTGGGTACTTCAGCCGGGTTTAGGGTTAGGGTTAGGGTTAGACTGTTAGGGTTAGGGTTAGACTCTTAGGGTTAGACTCTTAGGGTTAGGGTTAGACTCTTACGGTTAGAGTTAGGGTTAGGGTTAGGGTTAGGGTTAGACTCTTAGGGTTAGGGTTAGACTCTTAGGGTTAGGGTTAGGGTTAGGGTTAGACTCTTAGGGTTAGGGTTAGACTCTTAGGTTTAGGGTTAAGGTTAGGGTTAGGGTTAGACTCTTAGGGTTAGGGTTAGACTCTTAGGGTTAGGGTTAGGGTTAGGGTTAGACTCTTAGGGTTAGGGTTAGGGTTAGGGTTAGGGTTACACTCTTAGGCTTAGGGTTAGGGTTAGGGTTAGACTCTTAGGGTTAGGGTTAGACTTAGGCTCTTAGGGTTAGGGTTAGACTCAGGCTCTTAGGGTTAGGGTTAGACTCAGGCTCTTACGGTTAGGGTTAGACTCAGGCTCTTAGGGTTAGGGTTAGACACAGGCTCTTAGGGTTATGGTCAGATTTAGTACTATATATTTGTGTACTGCAGCCGCCCTTTTGGTGGAGCGCTGCTGCCATCTAGCGAAATATACTTGGGTACTGCAGCCGGCCCTGTTGGTGGAGCGCTGCTGCCATCTAGCGAAATATACTTGGGTACTGCAGCCGCCCGGTTGGTGGAGCGCTGCTGCCATCTAGCGAAATATACTTGGGTACTGCAGCCGGCCCTGTTGGTGGAGCGCTGCTGCCATCTAGCGAAATATACTTGGGTACTGCAGCCGCCCGGTTGGTGGAGCGCTGCTGCCATCTAGCGAAATATACTTGGGTACTGCAGCCGCCCGGTTGGTGGAGCGCTGCTGCCATCTAGCGAAATATACTTGGGTACTGCAGCCGGCCCTGTTGGTGGAGCGCTGCTGCCATCTAGCGAAATATATTTGGGTACTGCAGCCGGCGCTGTTGGTGGAGCGCTGCTGCCATCTAGCGAAATATATTTGGGTACTGCAGCCGGCTCTGTTGGTGGAGCGCTGCTGCCATCTAGCGAAATATATTTGGGTACTGCAGCCGGCTCTGTTTGTGGAGCGCTGCTGCCATCTAGCGAAATATACTTGGGTACTTCAGCCGGGTTTAGGGTTAGGGTTAGGGTTAGACTGTTAGGGTTAGGGTTAGACTCTTAGGGTTAGACTCTTAGGGTTAGACTCTTAGGGTTAGGGTTAGACTCTTACGGTTAGGGTTAGGGTTTGGGTTAGACTCTTAGGGTTAGGGTTAGACTCTTAGGGTTAGGGTTAGGGTTAGGGTTAGACTCTTAGGGTTAGGGTTAGACTCTTAGGGTTAGGGTTAGGGTTAGACTCTTAGGGTTAGGGTTAGGGTGAGGGTTAGACTCTTAGGGTTAGACTCTTAGGGTTAGGGTTAGACTCTTACGGTTAGGGTTAGGGTTAGGCTTAGGGTTAGGCTTAGACTCTTAGGGTTAGGGTTAGACTCTTAGGGTTAGGGTTAGGGTTAGAGTTAGGGTTAGACTCTTAGGGTTAGGGTTAGACTCTTAGGGTTAGGGTTAGGGTTAGGGTTAGACTCTTAGGGTTAGGGTTAGACTCTTAGGGTTAGGGTTAGGGTTAGGGTTAGACTCTTAGGGTTAGGGTTAGACTCTTAGGGTTAGGGTTAGGGTTAGACTCTTAGGGTTAGGGTTAGACTCTTAGGGTTAGGGTTAGGGTTAGGGTTAGACTCTTAGGGTTAGGGTTAGGGTTACGGTTAGACTCTTAGGGTTAGAGTTAGGGTTAGGGTTAGACTCTTAGGGTTAGGGTTAGACTCTTAGGGTTAGGGTTGGGGTTAGGGTTAGACTCTTAGGGTTAGGGTTAGACTCTTAGGGTTAGAGTTAGGGTTAGGGTTAGGGTTAGACACTTAGGGTTAGGGTTAGGGTGAGGGTTAGACTCTTAGGGTTAGGGTTATATTCAGGGTTAGGGTTAGACTCTTAGGGTTAGGGTTAGGGTTAGGGTTAGACTCTTAGGGTAAGGGTTAGACTTAGGCTCTTAGGGTTAGGGTTAGACTCAGGCTCTTAGGGTGAGGGTTAGACTCAGGCTCTTAGGGTGAGGGTTAGACTCAGGCTCTTAGGGTTAGGGTTAGAATCAGGCTCTTAGGGTTAGGGTCAGACTCAGTACTATATATTTGGGTACTGCAGCCGCCCTTTTGGTGGAGCGCTGCTGCCATCTAGCGAAATATACTTGGGTATTGCAGCCGGCGCTGTTGGTGGAGCGCTGCTGCCATCTAGCGAAATATATTTGGGTACTGCAGCCGGCCCTGTTGGTGGAGCGCTGCTGCCATCTAGCGAAATATAATTGGGTACTGCAGCCGCCCTTTTGGTGGAGCGCTGCTGCCATCTAGCGAAATATACTTGGGTACTGCAGCCGCCCGGTTTGTGGAGCGCTGCTGCCATCTAGCGAAATATATTTGGGTACTGCAGCCGCCCGGTTGGTGGAGCGCTGCTGCCATCTAGCGAAATGTAATGGGGTACTGCAGCCGCCCGGTAGGTGTAGCGCTGCTGCCATCTAGCGAAATATACTTGGGTACTGCAGCCGCCCGGTTGGTGTAGCGCTGCTGCCATCTAGCGAAATATACTTGGGTACTGCAGCCGGCCCTGTTGGTGGAGCGCTGCTGCCATCTAGCGAAATATATTTGGGTACTGCAGCCGCCCTTTTGGTGGAGCGCTGCTGCCATCTAGCGAAATATATTTGGGTACTGCAGCCGCCCGGTTGGTGGAGCTCTGCTGCCATCTAGCGAAATATACTTGGGTACTGCAGCCGCCCTTTTGGTGGAGCGCTGCTGCCATCTAGCGAAATGTAATTGGGTACTGCAGCCGCCCGGTTGGTGGAGCGCTGCTGCCATCTAGCGAAATATACTTGGGTACTGCAGCCGGCGCTGTTGGTGGAGCGCTGCTGCCATCTAGCGAAATATACTTGGGTACTGCAGCCGCCCGGTTGGTGGAGCGCTGCTGCCATCTAGCGAAATATACTTGAGTACTGCAGCCGGCCCTGTTGGTGGAGCGCTGCTGCCATCTAGCGAAATATACTTGGGTACTGCAGCCGCCCGGTTGGTGGAGCGCTGCTGCCATCTAGCGAAATATACTTGGGTACTGCAGCCGCCCGGTTGGTGGAGCGCTGCTGCCATCTAGCGAAATATATTTGGGTACTGCAGCCGGCCCTGTTGGTGGAGCGCTGCTGCCATCTAGCGAAATATACTTGGGTACTGCAGCCGCCCTTTTGGTGGAGCGCTGCTGCCATCTAGCGAAATATACTTGGGTACTGCAGCCGGCGCTGTTGGTGGAGCGCTGCTGCCATCTAGCGAAATATATTTGGGTACTGCAGCCGGCCCTGTTGGTGGAGCGCTGCTGCCATCTAGCGAAATATATTTGGGTACTGCAGCCGCCCTTTTGGTGGAGCGCTGCTGCCATCTAGCGAAATATATTTGGGTACTGCAGCCAGCTCTGTTGGTGGAGCTCTGCTGCCATCTAGCGAAATATAATTGGGTACTGCAGCCGGCCTTTTGGTGGAGCGCTGCTGCCATCTAGCGAAATGTAATTGGGTACTGCAGCCGCCCTGTTGGTGGAGCGCTGCTGCCATCTAGCGAAATATACTTGGGTACTGCAGCCGCCCTTTTGGTGGAGCGCTGCTGCCATCTAGCGAAATATACTTGGGTACTGCAGCCGGCCCTGTTGGTGGAGCGCTGCTGCCATCTAGCGAAATATACTTGGGTACTGCAGCCGCCCGGTTGGTGGAGCGCTGCTGCCATCTAGCGAAATATATTTGGGTACTGCAGCCGGCCCTGTTGGTGGAGCGCTGCTGCCATCTAGCGAAATGTAATTGGGTACTGCAGCCGCCCGGTTGGTGTAGCGCTGCTGCCATCTAGCGAAATATACTTGGGTACTGCAGCCGCCCTGTTGGTGGAGCGCTGCTGCCATCTAGCGAAATGTAATGGGGTACTGCAGCCGCCCGGTTGGTGTAGCGCTGCTGCCATCTAGCGAAATATACTTGGGTACTGCAGCCGCCCGGTTGGTGGAGCGCTGCTGCCATCTAGCGAAATATACTTGGGTACTGCAGCCGGCCCTGTTGGTGGAGCGCTGCTGCCATCTAGCGAAATATACTTGGGTACTGCAGCCGCCCGGTTGGTGGAGCGCTGCTGCCATCTAGCGAAATATATTTGGGTACTGCAGCCGCCCGGTTGGTGGAGCGCTGCTGCCATCTAGCGAAATATACTTGGGTACTGCAGCCGGCGCTGTTGGTGGAGCGCTGCTGCCATCTAGCGAAATATACTTGGGTACTGCAGCCGCCCGGTTTGTGGAGCGCTGCTGCCATCTAGCGAAATATATTTGGGTACTGCAGCCGGCGCTGTTGGTGGAGCGCTGCTGCAATCTAGCGAAATATACTTGGGTACTGCAGCCGCCCGGTTGGTGGAGCGCTGCTGCCATCTAGCGAAATATACTTGGGTACTGCAGCCGCCCGGTTGGTGGAGCGCTGCTGCCATCTAGCGAAATATATTTGGGTACTGCAGCCGGCCCTGTTGGTGGAGCGCTGCTGCCATCTAGCGAAATATACTTGGGTACTGCAGCCGCCCGGTTGGTGGAGCGCTGCTGCCATCTAGCGAAATATATTTGGGTACTGCAGCCGGCGCTGTTTGTGGAGCGCTGCTGCCATCTAGCGAAATATATTTGGGTACTGCAGCCGGCTCTGTTGGTGGAGCGCTGCTGCCATCTAGCGAAATATACTTGGGTACTTCAGCCGGGTTTAGGGTTAGGGTTAGGGTTAGACTGTTAGGGTTAGGGTTAGACTCTTAGGGTTAGACTCTTAGGGTTAGACTCTTAGGGTTAGGGTTAGACTCTTACGGTTAGGGTTAGGGTTAGGCTTAGGGTTAGGCTTAGACTCTTAGGGTTAGGGTTAGACTCTTAGGGTTAGGGTTAGGGTTAGAGTTAGGGTTAGACTCTTAGGGTTAGGGTTAGACTCTTAGGGTTAGGGTTAGGGTTAGGGTTAGACTCTTAGGGTTAGGGTTAGACTCTTAGGGTTAGGGTTAGGGTTAGGGTTAGGGTTAGACTCTTAGGGTTAGGGTTAGACTCTTAGGGTTAGGGTTAGGGTTAGGGTTAGGGTTAGACTCTTAGGGTTAGGGTTAGACTCTTAGGGTTAGGGTTAGGGTTAGGGTTAGACTCTTAGGGTTAGGGTTAGGGTTACGGTTAGACTCTTAGGGTTAGAGTTAGGGTTAGGGTTAGACTCTTAGGGTTAGGGTTAGACTCTTAGGGTTAGGGTTGGGGTTAGGGTTAGACTCTTAGGGTTAGGGTTAGACTCTTAGGGTTAGAGTTAGGGTTAGGGTTAGGGTTAGACACTTAGGGTTAGGGTTAGGGTGAGGGTTAGACTCTTAGGGTTAGGGTTATATTCAGGGTTAGGGTTAGACTCTTAGGGTTAGGGTTAGGGTTAGGGTTAGACTCTTAGGGTAAGGGTTAGACTTAGGCTCTTAGGGTTAGGGTTAGACTCAGGCTCTTAGGGTGAGGGTTAGACTCAGGCTCTTAGGGTGAGGGTTAGACTCAGGCTCTTAGGGTTAGGGTTAGAATCAGGCTCTTAGGGTTAGGGTCAGACTCAGTACTATATATTTGGGTACTGCAGCCGCCCTTTTGGTGGAGCGCTGCTGACATCTAGCGAAATATACTTGGGTACTTCAGCCGGGTTTAGGGTTAGGGTTAGGGTTAGACTGTTAGGGTTAGGGTTAGGGTTAGGGTTAGACTCTTAGGGTTAGGGTTAGGGTTAGGGTTAGGGTTAGACTCTTAGGGTTAGGGTTAGACTCTTAGGGTTAGGGTTAGGGTTAGGGTTAGGGTTAGACTCTTAGGGTTAGGGTTAGACTCTTAGGGTTAGGGTTAGGGTTAGGGTTAGACTCTTAGGGTTAGGGTTAGGGTTACGGTTAGACTCTTAGGGTTAGAGTTAGGGTTAGGGTTAGACTCTTAGGGTTAGGGTTAGACTCTTAGGGTTAGGGTTGGGGTTAGGGTTAGACTCTTAGGGTTAGGGTTAGACTCTTAGGGTTAGAGTTAGGGTTAGGGTTAGGGTTAGACACTTAGGGTTAGGGTTAGGGTGAGGGTTAGACTCTTAGGGTTAGGGTTATATTCAGGGTTAGGGTTAGACTCTTAGGGTTAGGGTTAGGGTTAGGGTTAGACTCAGGCTCTTAGGGTGAGGGTTAGACTCAGGCTCTTAGGGTGAGGGTTAGACTCAGGCTCTTAGGGTTAGGGTTAGAATCAGGCTCTTAGGGTTAGGGTCAGACTCAGTACTATATATTTGGGTACTGCAGCCGCCCTTTTGGTGGAGCGCTGCTGCCATCTAGCGAAATATACTTGGGTACTGCAGCCGCCCGGTTGGTGGAGCGCTGCTGCCATCTAGCGAAATATACTTGGGTACTGCAGCCGGCCCTGTTGGTGGAGCGCTGCTGCCATCTAGCGAAATATATTTGGGTACTGCAGCCGGCGCTGTTGGTGGAGCGCTGCTGCCATCTAGCGAAATATATTTGGGTACTGCAGCCGGCTCTGTTGGTGGAGCGCTGCTGCCATCTAGCGAAATATATTTGGGTACTGCAGCCGGCTCTGTTTGTGGAGCGCTGCTGCCATCTAGCGAAATATACTTGGGTACTTCAGCCGGGTTTAGGGTTAGGGTTAGGGTTAGACTGTTAGGGTTAGGGTTAGGGTTAGGGTTAGACTCTTAGGGTTAGACTCTTAGGGTTAGGGTTAGACTCTTACGCTTAGTGTTAGGGTTAGGGTTAGGGTTAGGGTTAGACTCTTAGGGTTAGGGTTAGACTCTTAGGGTTAGGGTTAGGGTTAGGGTTAGACTCTTAGGGTTAGGGTTAAGGTTAGGGTTAGGGTAAGACTCTTAGGGTTAGGGTTAGACTCTTAGGGTTAGGGTTAGGGTTAGGGTTAGACTCTTAGGGTTAGGGTTAGGGTTAGGGTTAGGGTTACACTCTTAGGCTTAGGGTTAGGGTTAGGGTTAGACTCTTAGGGTTAGGGTTAGACTTAGGCTCTTAGGGTTAGGGTTAGACTCAGGCTCTTAGGGTTAGGGTTAGACTCAGGCTCTTACGGTTAGGGTTAGACTCAGGCTCTTAGGGTTAGGGTTAGACACAGGCTCTTAGGGTTAGGGTCAGATTTAGTACTATATATTTGTGTACTGCAGCCGCCCTTTTGGTGGAACGCTGCTGCCATCTAGCGAAATATACTTGGGTACTGCAGCCGGCCCTGTTGGTGGAGCGCTGCTGCCATCTAGCGAAATATACTTGGGTACTGCAGCCGCCCGGTTGGTGGAGCGCTGCTGCCATCTAGCGAAATATACTTGGGTACTGCAGCCGGCCCTGTTGGTGGAGCGCTGCTGCCATCTAGCGAAATATACTTGGGTACTGCAGCCGCCCGGTTGGTGGAGCGCTGCTGCCATCTAGCGAAATATACTTGGGTACTGCAGCCGCCCGGTTGGTGGAGCGCTGCTGCCATCTAGCGAAATATACTTGGGTACTGCAGCCGGCCCTGTTGGTGGAGCGCTGCTGCCATCTAGCGAAATATATTTGGGTACTGCAGCCGGCGCTGTTGGTGGAGCGCTGCTGCCATCTAGCGAAATATATTTGGGTACTGCAGCCGGCTCTGTTGGTGGAGCGCTGCTGCCATCTAGCGAAATATATTTGGGTACTGCAGCCGGCTCTGTTTGTGGAGCGCTGCTGCCATCTAGCGAAATATACTTGGGTACTTCAGCCGGGTTTAGGGTTAGGGTTAGGGTTAGACTGTTAGGGTTAGGGTTAGACTCTTAGGGTTAGACTCTTAGGGTTAGACTCTTAGGGTTAGGGTTAGACTCTTACGGTTAGGGTTAGGGTTTGGGTTAGACTCTTAGGGTTAGGGTTAGACTCTTAGGGTTAGGGTTAGGGTTAGGGTTAGACTCTTAGGGTTAGGGTTAGACTCTTAGGGTTAGGGTTAGACTCTTAGGGTTAGGGTTAGGGTGAGGGTTAGACTCTTAGGGTTAGACTCTTAGGGTTAGGGTTAGACTCTTACGGTTAGGGTTAGGGTTAGGCTTAGGGTTAGGCTTAGACTCTTAGGGTTAGGGTTAGACTCTTAGGGTTAGGGTTAGGGTTAGAGTTAGGGTTAGACTCTTAGGGTTAGGGTTAGACTCTTAGGGTTAGGGTTAGGGTTAGGGTTAGACTCTTAGGGTTAGGGTTAGACTCTTAGGGTTAGGGTTAGGGTTAGGGTTAGACTCTTAGGGTTAGGGTTAGACTCTTAGGGTTAGGGTTAGGGTTAGGGTTAGGGTTAGACTCTTAGGGTTAGGGTTAGACTCTTAGGGTTAGGGTTAGGGTTAGGGTTAGACTCTTAGGGTTAGGGTTAGGGTTACGGTTAGACTCTTAGGGTTAGAGTTAGGGTTAGGGTTAGACTCTTAGGGTTAGGGTTAGACTCTTAGGGTTAGGGTTGGGGTTAGGGTTAGACTCTTAGGGTTAGGGTTAGACTCTTAGGGTTAGAGTTAGGGTTAGGGTTAGGGTTAGACACTTAGGGTTAGGGTTAGGGTGAGGGTTAGACTCTTAGGGTTAGGGTTATATTCAGGGTTAGGGTTAGACTCTTAGGGTTAGGGTTAGGGTTAGGGTTAGACTCTTAGGGTAAGGGTTAGACTTAGGCTCTTAGGGTTAGGGTTAGACTCAGGCTCTTAGGGTGAGGGTTAGACTCAGGCTCTTAGGGTGAGGGTTAGACTCAGGCTCTTAGGGTTAGGGTTAGAATCAGGCTCTTAGGGTTAGGGTCAGACTCAGTACTATATATTTGGGTACTGCAGCCGCCCTTTTGGTGGAGCGCTGCTGCCATCTAGCGAAATATACTTGGGTATTGCAGCCGCCCGGTTGGTGGAGCGCTGCTGCCATCTAGCGAAATATATTTGGGTACTGCAGCCGGCCCTGTTGGTGGAGCGCTGCTGCCATCTAGCGAAATATATTTGGGTACTGCAGCCGGCGCTGTTGGTGGAGCGCTGCTGCCATCTAGCGAAATATATTTGGGTACTGCAGCCGGCTCTGTTGGTGGAGCGCTGCTGCCATCTAGCGAAATATATTTGGGTACTGCAGCCGCCCGGTTGGTGGAGCGCTGCTGCCATCTAGCGAAATGTAATGGGGTACTGCAGCCGCCCGGTTGGTGTAGCGCTGCTGCCATCTAGCGAAATATACTTGGGTACTGCAGCCGCCCGGTTGGTGTAGCGCTGCTGCCATCTAGCGAAATATACTTGGGTACTGCAGCCGGCCCTGTTGGTGGAGCGCTGCTGCCATCTAGCGAAATATATTTGGGTACTGCAGCCGCCCTTTTGGTGGAGCGCTGCTGCCATCTAGCGAAATATATTTGGGTACTGCAGCCGCCCGGTTGGTGGAGCTCTGCTGCCATCTAGCGAAATATACTTGGGTACTGCAGCCGCCCTTTTGGTGGAGCGCTGCTGCCATCTAGCGAAATGTAATTGGGTACTGCAGCCGCCCGGTTGGTGGAGAGCTGCTGCCATCTAGCGAAATATACTTGGGTACTGCAGCCGGCGCTGTTGGTGGAGCGCTGCTGCCATCTAGCGAAATATACTTGGGTACTGCAGCCGCCCGGTTGGTGGAGCGCTGCTGCCATCTAGCGAAATATACTTGGGTACTGCAGCCGGCCCGGTTGGTGGAGCGCTGCTGCCATCTAGCGAAATGTAATGGGGTACTGCAGCCGCCAGGTTGGTGTAGCGCTGCTGCCATCTAGCGAAATATACTTGGGTACTGCAGCCGCCCGGTTGGTGGAGCGCTGCTGCCATCTAGCGAAATATATTTGGGTACTGCAGCCGGCCCTGTTGGTGGAGCGCTGCTGCCATCTAGCGAAATATACTTGGGTACTGCAGCCGCCCTTTTGGTGGAGCGCTGCTGCCATCTAGCGAAATATACTTGGGTACTGCAGCCGGCGCTGTTGGTGGAGCGCTGCTGCCATCTAGCGAAATATATTTGGGTACTGCAGCCGGCCCTGTTGGTGGAGCGCTGCTGCCATCTAGCGAAATATATTTGGGTACTGCAGCCGCCCTTTTGGTGGAGCGCTGCTGCCATCTAGCGAAATATATTTGGGTACTGCAGCCAGCTCTGTTGGTGGAGCTCTGCTGCCATCTAGCGAAATATAATTGGGTACTGCAGCCGGCCTTTTGGTGGAGCGCTGCTGCCATCTAGCGAAATGTAATTGGGTACTGCAGCCGCCCTGTTGGTGGAGCGCTGCTGCCATCTAGCGAAATATACTTGGGTACTGCAGCCGGCCCTGTTGGTGGAGCGCTGCTGCCATCTAGCGAAATATACTTGGGTACTGCAGCCGCCCGGTTGGTGGAGCGCTGCTGCCATCTAGCGAAATATATTTGGGTACTGCAGCCGGCCCTGTTGGTGGAGCGCTGCTGCCATCTAGCGAAATGTAATTGGGTACTGCAGCCGCCCGGTTGGTGTAGCGCTGCTGCCATCTAGCGAAATATACTTGGGTACTGCAGCCGCCCGGTTGGTGGAGCGCTGCTGCCATCTAGCGAAATGTAATGGGGTACTGCAGCCGCCCGGTTGGTGTAGCGCTGCTGCCATCTAGCGAAATATACTTGGGTACTGCAGCCGCCCGGTTGGTGGAGCGCTGCTGCCATCTAGCGAAATATACTTGGGTACTGCAGCCGGCCCTGTTGGTGGAGCGCTGCTGCCATCTAGCGAAATATACTTGGGTACTGCAGCCGCCCGGTTGGTGGAGCGCTGCTGCCATCTAGCGAAATATATTTGGGTACTGCAGCCGCCCGGTTGGTGGAGCGCTGCTGCCATCTAGCGAAATATACTTGGGTACTGCAGCCGGCGCTGTTGGTGGAGCGCTGCTGCCATCTAGCGAAATATACTTGGGTACTGCAGCCGCCCGGTTGGTGGAGCGCTGCTGCCATCTAGCGAAATATATTTGGGTACTGCAGCCGGCGCTGTTGGTGGAGCGCTGCTGCAATCTAGCGAAATATACTTGGGTACTGCAGCCGCCCGGTTGGTGGAGCGCTGCTGCCATCTAGCGAAATATACTTGGGTACTGCAGCCGCCCGGTTGGTGGAGCGCTGCTGCCATCTAGCGAAATATATTTGGGTACTGCAGCCGGCCCTGTTGGTGGAGCGCTGCTGCCATCTAGCGAAATATACTTGGGTACTGCAGCCGCCCGGTTGGTGGAGCGCTGCTGCCATCTAGCGAAATATACTTGGGTACTGCAGCCGGCCCTGTTGGTGGAGCGCTGCTGCCATCTAGCGAAATGTAATTGGGTACTGCAGCCGCCCTTTTGGTGGAGCGCTGCTGCCATCTAGCGAAATATACTTGGGTACTGCAGCCGGCCCTGTTGGTGGAGCGCTGCTGCCATCTAGCGAAATATACTTGGGTACTGCAGCCGCCCGGTTTGTGGAGCGCTGCTGCCATCTAGCGAAATATATTTGGGTACTGCAGCCGGCCCGGTTGGTGGAGCGCTGCTGCCATCTAGCGAAATGTAATTGGGTACTGCAGCCGCCCGGTTGGTGTAGCGCTGCTGCCATCTAGCGAAATATACTTGGGTACTGCAGCCGCCCGGTTGGTGGAGCGCTGCTGCCATCTAGCGAAATGTAATGGGGTACTGCAGCCGCCAGGTTGGTGCAGCGCTGCTGCCATCTAGCGAAATATACTTGGGTACTGCAGCCGGCCCTGTTGGTGGAGCGCTGCTGCCATCTAGCGAAATATATTTGGGTACTGCAGCCGCCCTTTTGGTGGAGCGCTGCTGCCATCTAGCGAAATATATTTGGGTACTGCAGCCGGCCCTGTTGGTGGAGCTCTGCTGCCATCTAGCGAAATATACTTGGGTGCTGCAGCCGCCCGGTTGGTGGAGCGCTGCTGCCATCTAGCGAAATGTAATTGGGTACTGCAGCCGGCTCTGTTGGTGGAGCGCTGCTGCCATCTAGCGAAATATACTTGGGTACTGCAGCCGCCCGGTTGGTGGAGCGCTGCTGCCATCTAGCGAAATGTAATGGGGTACTGCAGCCGCCAGGTTGGTGTAGCGCTGCTGCCATCTAGCGAAATATACTTGGGTACTGCAGCCGGCCCTGTTGGTGGAGCGCTGCTGCCATCTAGCGAAATATATTTGGGTACTGCAGCCGCCCTTTTGGTGGAGCGCTGCTGCCGTCTAGCGAAATGTAATTGGGTACTGCAGCCGCCCAGTTGGTGGAGCGCTGCTGCCATCTAGCGAAATATACTTGGGTACTGCAGCCGGCGCTGTTGGTGGAGCGCTGCTGCCATCTAGCGAAATATACTTGGGTACTGCAGCCGCCCGGTTTGTGGAGCGCTGCTGCCATCTAGCGAAATATATTTGGGTACTGCAGCCGGCCCGGTTGGTGGAGCGCTGCTGCCATCTAGCGAAATGTAATTGGGTACTGCAGCCGCCCGGTTGGTGTAGCGCTGCTGCCATCTAGCGAAATATACTTGGGTACTGCAGCCGCCCGGTTGGTGGAGCGCTGCTGCCATCTAGCGAAATGTAATGGGGTACTGCAGCCGGCCCTGTTGGTGGAGCGCTGCTGCCATCTAGCGAAATATATTTGGGTACTGCAGCCGCCCTTTTGGTGGAGCGCTGCTGCCATCTAGCGAAATATATTTGGGTACTGCAGCCGGCCCTGTTGGTGGAGCTCTGCTGCCATCTAGCGAAATATACTTGGGTACTGCAGCCGCCCGGTTGGTGGAGCGCTGCTGCCATCTAGCGAAATGTAATTGGGTACTGCAGCCGCCCGGTTGGTGGAGCGCTGCTGCCATCTAGCGAAATATACTTGGGTACTGCAGCCGGCGCTGTTGGTGTAGCGCTGCTGCCATCTAGCGAAATATACTTGGGTACTGCAGCCGGCGCTGTTGGTGGAGCGCTGCTGCCATCTAGCGAAATATATTTGGGTACTGCAGCCGGCCCGGTTGGTGGAGCGCTGCTGCCATCTAGCGAAATGTAATTGGGTACTGCAGCCGCCCGGTTGGTGTAGCGCTGCTGCCATCTAGCGAAATATACTTGGGTACTGCAGCCGCCCGGTTGGTGGAGCGCTGCTGCCATCTAGCGAAATGTAATGGGGTACTGCAGCCGCCAGGTTGGTGTAGCGCTGCTGCCATCTAGCGAAATATACTTGGGTACTGCAGCCGGCCCTGTTTGTGGAGCGCTGCTGCCATCTAGCGAAATATATTTGGGTACTGCAGCCGCCCTTTTCGTGGAGCGCTGCTGCCATCTAGCGAAATATATTTGGGTACTGCAGCCGGCCCTGTTGGTGGAGCTCTGCTGCCATCTAGCGAAATATACTTGGGTACTGCAGCCGCCCGGTTGGTGGAGCGCTGCTGCCATCTAGCGAAATGTAATTGGGTACTGCAGCCGCCCGGTTGGTGTAGCGCTGCTGCCATCTAGCGAAATATACTTGGGTACTGCAGCCGCCCGGTTGGTGGAGCGCTGCTGCCATCTAGCGAAATGTAATGGGGTACTGCAGCCGCCAGGTTGGTGTAGCGCTGCTGCCATCTAGCGAAATATACTTGGGTACTGCAGCCGGCCCTGTTGGTGGAGCGCTGCTGCCATCTAGCGAAATATATTTGGGTACTGCAGCCGCCCTTTTGGTGGAGCGCTGCTGCCATCTAGCGAAATATATTTGGGTACTGCAGCCGGCCCTGTTGGTGGAGCTCTGCTGCCATCTAGCGAAATATACTTGGGTACTGCAGCCGCCCGGTTGGTGGAGCGCTGCTGCCATCTAGCGAAATGTAATTGGGTACTGCAGCCGCCCGGTTGGTGGAGCGCTGCTGCCATCTAGCGAAATATATTTGGGTACTGCAGCCGGCCCTGTTGGTGGAGCGCTGCTGCCATCTAGCGAAATATACTTGGGTACTGCAGCCGCCCGGTTGGTGGAGCGCTGCTGCCATCTAAAGAAATATACTTGGGTACTGCAGCCGGCCCTGTTGGTGGAGCGCTGCTGCCATCTAGCGAAATATACTTGGGTACTGCAGCCGCCCGGTTGTTGGAGCGCTGCTGCCATCTAGCGAAATATACTTGGGTACTGCAGCCGGCCCTGTTGGTGGAGCGCTGCTGCCATCTAGCGAAATATATTTGGGTACTGCAGCCGGCGCTGTTGGTGGAGCGCTGCTGCCATCTAGCGAAATATATTTGGGTACTGCAGCCGGCGCTGTTGGTGGAGCGCTGCTGCCATCTAGCGAAATATACTTGGGTACTGCAGCCAGCTCTGTTGGTGGAGCTCTGCTGCCATCTAGCGAAATATACTTGGGTACTGCAGCCGGCCCTGTTGGTGGAGCGCTGCTGCCATCTAGCGAAATGTAATTGGGTACTGCAGCCGCCCTGTTGGTGGAGCGCTGCTGCCATCTAGCGAAATATACTTGGGTACTGCAGCCGCCCGGTTGGTGGAGCGCTGCTGCCATCTAGCGAAATATACTTGGGTACTGCAGCCGGCCCTGTTGGTGGAGCGCTGCTGCCATCTAGCGAAATATACTTGGGTACTGCAGCCGCCCGGTTGGTGGAGCGCTGCTGCCATCTAGCGAAATATACTTGGGTACTGCAGCCGGCCCTGTTGGTGGAGCGCTGCTGCCATCTAGCGAAATATACTTGGGTACTGCAGCCGCCCGGTTGGTGGAGCGCTGCTGCCATCTAGCGAAATATATTTGGGTACTGCAGCCGGCCCTGTTGGTGGAGCGCTGCTGCCATCTAGCGAAATATACTTGGGTACTGCAGCCGCCCGGTTGGTGGAGCGCTGCTGCCATCTAGCGAAATATACTTGGGTACTGCAGCCGGCCCTGTTGGTGGAGCGCTGCTGCCATCTAGCGAAATATACTTGGGTACTGCAGCCGCCCGGTGGTGGAGCGCTGCTGCCATCTAGCGAAATATATTTGGGTACTGCAGCCGGCCCTGTTGGTGGAGCGCTGCTGCCATCTAGCGAAATATATTTGGGTACTGCAGCCGGCTCTGTTTGTGGAGCGCTGCTGCCATCTAGCGAAATATACTTGGGTACTTCAGCCGGGTTTAGGGTTAGGGTTAGGGTTAGACTGTTAGGGTTAGGGTTAGACTCTTAGGGTTAGACTCTTAGGGTTAGACTCTTAGGGTTAGGGTTAGACTCTTACGGTTAGGGTTAGGGTTAGGGTTAGGGTTAGACTCTTAGGGTTAGGGTTAGACTCTTAGGGTTAGGGTTAGGGTTAGGGTTAGGGTTAGACTCTTAGGGTTAGGGTTAGACTCTTAGGGTTAGGGTTAGGGTTAGGGTTAGGGTTAGACTCTTAGGGTTAGGGTTAGACTCTTAGGGTTAGGGTTAGGGTTAGGGTTAGACTCTTAGGGTTAGGGTTAGGGTGAGGGTTAGACTCTTAGGGTTAGGGTTATATTCAGGGTTAGGGTTAGACTCTTAGGGTTAGGGTTAGGGTTAGGGTTAGACTCTTAGGGTTAGGGTTAGTGTTAGGCTCTTAGGGTTAGGGTTAGACTCAGGCTCTTAGGGTGAGGGTTAGACTCAGGCTCTTAGGGTGAGGGTTAGACTCAGGCTCTTAGGGTGAGGGTTAGACTCAGGCTCTTAGGGTGAGGGTTAGACTCAGGCTCTTAGGGTTAGGCTTAGACTCAGGCTCTTAGGGTTAGGGTTAGACTCAGGCTCTTAGGGTTAGGGTTAGACTCAGTACTATATATTTGGGTACTGCAGCCGCCCTTTTAGTGGAGCGCTGCTGCCATCTAGCGAAGTATACTTGGGTACTGCAGCCGGCGCTGTTGGTGGAGCGCTGCTGCCATCTAGCGAAATATATTTGGGTACTGCAGCCGGCCCTGTTTGTGGAGCTCTACTGCCATCTAGCGAAATATACTTGGGTACTGCAGCCGCCCTTTTGGTGGAGCGCTGCTGCCATCTAGCGAAATATATTTGGGTACTGCAGCCGGCCCTGTTGGTGGAGCTCTGCTGCCATCTAGCGAAATGTAATTGGGTACTGCAGCCGCCCGGTTGGTGGAGCGCTGCTGCCATCTAGCGAAATATACTTGAGTACTGCAGCCGGCGCTGTTGGTGGATCGCTGCTGCCATCTAGCGAAATATATTTGGGTACTGCAGCCGGCCCTGTTTGTGGAGCGCTGCTGCCATCTAGCGAAATATATTTGGGTACTGCAGCCGGCCCTGTTGGTGGAGCGCTGCTGCCATCTAGCGAAATATACTTGGGTACTTCAGCCGGGTTTAGGGTTAGGGTTAGGGTTAGACTGTTAGGGTTAGGGTTAGGGTTAGGGTTAGACTCTTAGGGTTAGACTCTTAGGGTTAGGGTGAGACTCTTACGCTTAGTGTTAGGGTTAGGGTTAGGGTTAGGGTTAGACTCTTAGGGTTAGGGTTAGACTCTTAGGGTTAGGGTTAGGGTTAGGGTTAGACTCTTAGGGTTAGGGTTAGACTCTTAGGGTTAGGGTTAAGGTTAGGGTTAGGGTTAGACTCTTAGGGTTAGGGTTAGACTCTTAGGGTTAGGGTTAGGGTTAGGGTTAGACTCTTAGGGTTAGGGTTAGGGTTAGGGTTAGACTCTTAGGGTTAGGGTTAGGGTTAGGGTTAGGGTTACACTCTTAGGGTTAGGGTTAGGGTTAGGGTTAGACTCTTAGGGTTAGGGTTAGACTTAGGCTCTTAGGGTTAGGGTTAGACTCAGGCTCTTAGGGTTAGGGTTAGACTCAGGCTCTTACGGTTAGGGTTAGACTCAGGCTCTTAGGGTTAGGGTTAGACACAGGCTCTTAGGGTTAGGGTCAGATTTAGTACTATATATTTGGGTACTGCAGCCGCCCTTTTGGTGGAGCGCTGCTGCCATCTAGCGAAATATATTTGGGTACTGCAGCCAGCTCTGTTGGTGGAGCTCTGCTGCCATCTAGCGAAATATACTTGGGTACTGCAGCCGGCCCTGTTGGTGGAGCGCTGCTGCCATCTAGCGAAATGTAATTGGGTACTGCAGCCGCCCTGTTGGTGGAGCGCTGCTGCCATCTAGCGAAATATACTTGGGTACTGCAGCTGCCCGGTTGGTGGAGCGCTGCTGCCATCTAGCGAAATATACTTGGGTACTGCAGCCGGCCCTGTTGGTGGAGCTCTGCTGCCATCTAGCGAAATATACTTGGGTACTGCAGCCGGCCCTGTTGGTGGAGCGCTGCTGCCATCTAGCGAAATATACTTGGGTACTGCAGCCGCCCGGTTGGTGGAGCGCTGCTGCCATCTAGCGAAATATATTTGGGTACTGCAGCCGGCTCTGTTTGTGGAGCGCTGCTGCCATCTAGCGAAATATACTTGGGTACTTCAGCCGGGTTTAGGGTTAGGGTTAGGGTTAGACTGTTAGGGTTAGGGTTAGACTCTTAGGGTTAGACTCTTAGGGTTAGACTCTTAGGGTTAGGGTTAGACTCTTACGGTTAGGGTTAGGGTTAGGGTTAGGGTTAGACTCTTAGGGTTAGGGTTAGACTCTTAGGGTTAGGGTTAGGGTTAGGGTTAGGGTTAGACTCTTAGGGTTAGGGTTAGACTCTTAGGGTTAGGGTTAGGGTTAGGGTTAGGGTTAGACTCTTAGGGTTAGGGTTAGACTCTTAGGGTTAGGGTTAGGGTTAGGGTTAGACTCTTAGGGTTAGGGTTAGGGTGAGGGTTAGACTCTTAGGGTTAGGGTTATATTCAGGGTTAGGGTTAGACTCTTAGGGTTAGGGTTAGGGTTAGGCTCTTAGGGTTAGGGTTAGACTCAGGCTCTTAGGGTGAGGGTTAGACTCAGGCTCTTAGGGTGAGGGTTAGACTCAGGCTCTTAGGGTGAGGGTTAGACTCAGGCTCTTAGGGTGAGGGTTAGACTCAGGCTCTTAGGGTTAGGGTTACACTCAGGCTCTTAGGGTTAGGGTTAGACTCAGTACTATATATTTGGGTACTGCAGCCGGCCCTGTTGGTGGAGCGCTGCTGTTATCTAGCGAAATATATTTGGGTACTGCAGCCGCCCTTTTGGTGGAGCGCTGCTGCCATCTAGCGAAATATATTTGGGTACTGCAGCCGCCGGTTGGTGGAGCGGTGCTGCCATCTAGCGAAATGTAATTGGGTACTGCAGCCGCCCGGTTGGTGGAGCGCTGCTGCCATCTAGCGAAATATACTTGGGTACTGCAGCCGCCCGGTTTGTGGAGCGCTGCTGCCATCTAGCGAAATATATTTGGGTACTGCAGCCGGCGCTGTTAATGGAGCGCTGCTGCCATCTAGCGAAATGTAATTGGGTACTGCAGCCGCCCGGTTGGTGTAGCGCTGCTGCCATCTAGCGAAATATACTTGGGTACTGCAGCCGCCCGGTTGGTGGAGCGCTGCTGCCATCTAGCGAAATATATTTGGGTACTGCAGCCGGCCCTGTTGGTGGAGCGCTGCTGCCATCTAGCGAAATATACTTGGGTACTGCAGCCGCCCGGTTGGTGGAGCGCTGCTGCCATCTGGCGAAATATACTTGGGTACTGCAGCCGGCCCTGTTGGTGGAGCGCTGCTGCCATCTAGCGAAATATACTTGGGTACTGCAGCCGGCGCTGTTGGTGGAGCGCTGCTGCCATCTAGCGAAATATATTTGGGTACTGCAGCCGGCGCTGTTGGTGGAGCGCTGCTGCCATCTAGCGAAATATATTTGGGTACTGCAGCCGGCGCTGTTGGTGGAGCGCTGCTGCCATCTAGCGAAATATATTTTAGGTACTGCAGCCGGCGCTGTTGGTGGAGCGCTGCTGCCATCTAGCGAAATATATTTGGGTACTGCAGCCGGCTCTGTTGGTGGAGCGCTGCTGCCATCTAGCGAAATATACTTGGGTACTTCAGCCGGGTTTAGGGTTAGGGTTAGGGTTAGACTGTTAGGGTTAGGGTTAGACTCTTAGGGTTAGACTCTTAGGGTTAGACTCTTAGGGTTAGGGTTAGGGTTAGGGTTAGGGTTAGGGTTAGACTCTTAGGGTTAGGGTTAGACTCTTAGGGTTAGGGTTAGGGTTAGGGTTAGGGTTAGACTCTTAGGGTTAGGGTTAGACTCTTAGGGTTAGGGTTAGGGTTAGACTCTTAGGGTTAGGGTTAGACTCTTAGGGTTAGGGTTAGGGTTAGGGTTAGGGTTAGACTCTTAGGGTTAGGGTTAGACTCTTAGGGTTAGGGTTAGACTCTTAGGGTTAGGGTTAGGGTTAGGGTTAGGGTTAGACTCTTAGGGTTAGGGTTACGGTTAGACTCTTAGGGTTAGAGTTAGGGTTAGGGTTAGACTCTTAGGGTTAGGGTTAGACTCTTAGGGTTAGGGTTGGGGTTAGGGTTAGACTCTTAGGGTTAGGGTTAGACTCTTAGGGTTAGGGTTAGGGTTAGGGTTAGGGTTAGACTCTTAGGGTTAGGGTTAGACTCTTAGGGTTAGGGTTATATTCAGATTAGGGTTAGACTCTTAGGGTTAGGGTTAGGGTTAGACTCAGGCTCTTAGGGTACAGGTTTAGACTTAGGCTCTTAGGGTTAGGGTTAGACTCAGGCTCTTAGGGTTAGGGTTAGACTCAGGCTCTTAGGGTGAGGGTTAGACTCAGGCTCTTAGGGTGAGGGTTAGACTCAGGCTCTTAGGGTTAGGGTTAGACTCAGGCTCTTAGGGTGAGGGTTAGACTCAGGCTCTTAGGGTTAGGGTCAGACTCAGTACTATATATTTGGGTACTGCAGCCGCCCTTTTGGTGGAGCGCTGCTGCCATCTAGCGAAATATACTTGGGTATTGCAGCCGGCGCTCTTGGTGGAGCGCTGCTGCCATCTAGCGAAATATATTTGGGTACTGCAGCCGGCCCTGTTGGTGGAGCTCTGCTGCCATCTAGCGAAATATACTTGGGTACTGCAGCCGCCCGGTTGGTGGAGCGCTGCTGCCATCTAGCGAAATGTAATTGGGTACTGCAGCCGCCCGGTTGGTGGAGCGCTGCTGCCATCTAGCGAAATATACTTGGGTACTGCAGCCGGCGCTGTTGGTGGAGCGCTGCTGCCATCTAGCGAAATATACTTGGGTACTGCAGCCGCCCGGTTTGTGGAGCGCTGCTGCCATCTAGCGAAATATATTTGGGTACTGCAGCCGGCCCGGTTGGTGGAGCGCTGCTGCCATCTAGCGAAATGTAATTGGGTACTGCAGCCGCCCGGTTGGTGTAGCGCTGCTGCCATCTAGCGAAATATACTTGGGTACTGCAGCCGCCCGGTTGGTGGAGCGCTGCTGCCATCTAGCGAAATGTAATGGGGTACTGCAGCCGCCCGGTTGGTGTAGCGCTGCTGCCATCTAGCGAAATATACTTGGGTACTGCAGCCGGCGCTGTTGGTGGAGCGCTGCTGCCATCTAGCGAAATATATTTGGGTACTGCAGCCGGCCCTGTTGGTGGAGCGCTGCTGCCATCTAGCGAAGTATACTTGGGTACTGCAGCCGGCGCTGTTGGTGGAGCGCTGCTGCCATCTAGCGAAATATATTTGGGTACTGCAGCCGGCCCTGTTGGTGGAGCTCTACTGCCATCTAGCGAAATATACTTGGGTACTGCAGCCGCCCTTTTGGTGGAGCGCTGCTGCCATCTAGCGAAATGTAATTGGGTACTGCAGCCGCCCGGTTGGTGGAGCGCTGCTGCCATCTAGCGAAATATATTTGGGTACTGCAGCCGGCCCTGTTGGTGGATCGCTGCTGCCATCTAGCGAAATATATTTGGGTACTGCAGCCGGCCCTGTTTGTGGAGCGCTGCTGCCATCTAGCGAAATATATTTGGGTACTGCAGCCGGCGCTGTTGGTGGAGCGCTGCTGCCATCTAGCGAAATATACTTGGGTACTTCAGCCGGGTTTAGGGTTAGGGTTAGGGTTAGACTGTTAGGGTTAGGGTTAGACTCTTAGGGTTAGACTCTTAGGGTTAGACTCTTAGGGTTAGGGTTAGACTCTTACGGTTAGGGTTAGGGTTAGGGTTAGGGTTAGACTCTTAGGGTTAGGGTTAGACTCTTAGGGTTAGGGTTAGGGTTAGGGTTAGACTCTTAGGGTTAGGGTTAGACTCTTAGGGTTAGGGTTAAGGTTAGGGTTAGGGTTAGACTCTTAGGGTTAGGGTTAGACTCTTAGGGTTAGGGTTAGGGTTAGGGTTAGGGTTAGACTCTTAGGGTTATGGTTAGACTCTTAGGGTTAGGGTTAGGGTTAGGGTTAGGGTTACACTCTTAGGGTTAGGGTTAGGGTTAGGGTTAGACTCTTAGGGTTAGGGTTAGACTTAGGCTCTTAGGGTTAGGGTTAGACTCAGGCTCTTAGGGTTAGGGTTAGACTCAGGCTCTTACGGTTAGGGTTAGACTCAGGCTCTTAGGGTTAGGGTTAGACACAGGCTCTTAGGGTTAGGGTCAGACTCAGTACTATATATTTGGGTACTGCAGCCGCCCTTTTGGTGGAGCGCTGCTGCCATCTAGCGAAATATACTTGGGTATTGCAGCCGGCGCTGTTGGTGGAGCGCTGCTGCCATCTAGCGAAATATATTTGGGTACTGCAGCCGGCGCTGTTGGTGGAGCGCTGCTGCCATCTAGCGAAATATATTTGGGTACTGCAGCCGCCCTTTTGGTGGAGCGCTGCTGCCATCTAGCGAAATATATTTGGGTACTGCAGCCGGCGCTGTTGGTGGAGCTCTGCTGCCATCTAGCGAAATATACTTGGGTACTGCAGCCGCCCTTTTGGTGGAGCGCTGCTGCCATCTAGCGAAATGTAATTGGGTACTGCAGCCGCCGGTTGGTGGAGCGGTGCTGCCATCTAGCGAAATGTAATTGGGTACTGCAGCCGCCCGGTTGGTGGAGCGCTGCTGCCATCTAGCGAAATATACTTGGGTACTGCAGCCGCCCGGTTTCTGGAGCGCTGCTGCCATCTAGCGAAATATATGTGGGTACTGCAGCCGGCGCTGTTAATGGAGCGCTGCTGCCATCTAGCGAAATGTAATTGGGTACTGCAGCCGCCCCGTTGGTGGAGCGCTGCTGCCATCTAGCGAAATATACTTGGGTACTGCAGCCGCCCGGTTGGTGGAGCGCTGCTGCCATCTAGCGAAATATATTTGGGTACTGCAGCCGGCCCTGTTGGTGGAGCGCTGCTGCCATCTAGCGAAATATACTTGGGTACTGCAGCCGCCCGGTTGGTGGAGCGCTGCTGCCATCTAGCGAAATATACTTGGGTACTGCAGCCGGCCCTGTTGGTGGAGCGCTGCTGCCATCTAGCGAAATATACTTGGGTACTGCAGCCGCCCGGTTGGTGGAGCGCTGCTGCCATCTAGCGAAATATACTTGGGTACTGCAGCCGGCGCTGTTGGTGGAGCGCTGCTGCCATCTAGCGAAATATATTTGGGTACTGCAGCCGGCGCTGTTGGTGGAGCGCTGCTGCCATCTAGCGAAATATATTTGGGTACTGCAGCCGGCGCTGTTGGTGGAGCGCTGCTGCCATCTAGCGAAATATATTTGGGTACTGCAGCCGGCGCTGTTGGTGGAGCGCTGCTGCCATCTAGCGAAATATATTTGGGTACTGCAGCCGGCTCTGTTGGTGGAGCGCTGCTGCCATCTAGCGAAATATACTTGGGTACTTCAGCCGGGTTTAGGGTTAGGGTTAGGGTTAGACTGTTAGGGTTAGGGTTAGACTCTTAGGGTTAGACTCTTAGGGTTAGACTCTTAGGGTTAGGGTTAGGGTTAGGGTTAGGGTTAGGGTTAGACTCTTAGGGTTAGGGTTAGACTCTTAGGGTTAGGGTTAGGGTTAGACTCTTAGGGTTAGGGTTAGACTCTTAGGGTTAGGGTTAGGGTTAGGGTTAGGGTTAGACTCTTAGGGTTAGGGTTAGACTCTTAGGGTTAGGGTTAGACTCTTAGGGTTAGGGTTAGGGTTAGGGTTAGGGTTAGACTCTTAGGGTTAGGGTTACGGTTAGACTCTTAGGGTTAGAGTTAGGGTTAGGGTTAGACACTTAGGGTTAGGGTTAGACTCTTAGGGTTAGGGTTGGGGTTAGGGTTAGACTCTTAGGGTTAGGGTTAGACTCTTAGGGTTAGGGTTAGGGTTAGGGTTAGGGTTAGACTCTTAGGGTTAGGGTTATATTCAGATGAGGGTTAGACTCTTAGGGTTAGGGTGAGGGTTAGACTCAGGCTCTTAGGGTAAGGTTTAGACTTAGGCTCTTAGGGTTAGGGTTAGACTCAGGCTCTTAGGGTTAGGGTTAGACTCAGGCTCTTAGGGTTAGGGTTAGACTCAGGCTCTTAGGGTTAGGGTTAGACTCAGGCTCTTAGGGTGAGGGTTAGACTCAGGCTCTTAGGGTTAGGGTTAGACTCAGGCTCTTAGGGTTAGGGTCAGACTCAGTACTATATATTTGGGTACTGCAGCCGCCCGGTTGGTGGAGCGCTGCTGCCATCTAGCGAAATATACTTGGGTATTGCAGCCGGCGCTCTTGGTGGAGCGCTGCTGCCATCTAGCGAAATATATTTGGGTACTGCAGCCGGCCCTGTTGGTGGAGCTCTGCTGCCATCTAGCGAAATATACTTGGGTACTGCAGCCGGCCCGGTTGGTGGAGCGCTGCTGCCATCTAGCGAAATATATTTGGGTACTGCAGCCGCCCGGTTGGTGGAGCGCTGCTGCCATCTAGCGAAATATACTTGGGTACTGCAGCCGGCGCTGTTGGTGGAGCGCTGCTGCCATCTAGCGAAATATACTTGGGTACTGCAGCCGCCCGGTTTGTGGAGCGCTGCTGCCATCTAGCGAAATATATTTGGGTACTGCAGCCGGCCCGGTTGGTGGAGCGCTGCTGCCATCTAGCGAAATGTAATTGGGTACTGCAGCCGCCCGGTTGGTGTAGCGCTGCTGCCATCTAGCGAAATATACTTGGGTACTGCAGCCGCCCGGTTGGTGGAGCGCTGCTGCCATCTAGCGAAATGTAATGGGGTACTGCAGCCGCCCGGTTGGTGTAGCGCTGCTGCCATCTAGCGAAATATACTTGGGTACTGCAGCCGGCCCTGTTGGTGGAGCGCTGCTGCCATCTAGCGTAATATATTTGGGTACTGCAGCCGGCCCTGTTGGTGGAGCGCTGCTGCCATCTAGCGAAATATATTTGGGTACTGCAGCCGCCCTTTTGGTGGAGCTCTGCTGCCATCTAGCGAAATATATTTGGGTACTGCAGCCGGCCCTGTTGGTGGAGCTCTGCTGCCATCTAGCGAAATATACTTGGGTACTGCAGCCGCCCTTTTGGTGGAGCGCTGCTGCCATCTAGCGAAATGTAATTGGGTACTGCAGCCGCCCGGTTGGTGGAGCGCTGCTGCCATCTAGCGAAATATACTTGGGTACTGCAGCCGCCCTGTTGGTGGAGCGCTGCTGCCATCTAGCGAAATATACTTGGGTACTGCAGCCGGCCCTGTTGGTGGAGCGCTGCTGCCATCTAGCGAAATATACTTGGGTACTGCAGCCGCCCGGTTGGTGGAGCGCTGCTGCCATCTAGCGAAATATACTTGGGTACTGCAGCCGCCCGGTTGGTGGAGCGCTGCTGCCATCTAGCGAAATATACTTCGGTACTGCAGCCGCCCGGTTGGTGGAGCGCTGCTGCCATCTAGCGAAATATACTTGGGTACTGCAGCCGGCCCTGTTGGTGGAGCGCTGCTGCCATCTAGCGAAATATACTTGGGTACTGCAGCCGCCCGGTTGGTGGAGCGCTGCTGCCATCTATCGAAATATACTTGGGTACTGCAGCCGGCGCTGTTGGTGGAGCTCTGCTGCCATCTAGCGAAATATATTTGGGTACTGCAGCCGGCGCTGTTGGTGGAGCGCTGCTGCCATCTAGCGAAATATATTTGGGTACTGCAGCCGGCGCTGTTGGTGGAGCGCTGCTGCCATCTAGCGAAATATATTTGGGTACTGCAGCCGCCCTTTTGGTGGAGCGCTGCTGCCATCTAGCGAAATATATTTGGGTACTGCAGCCGGCTCTGTTGGTGGAGCGCTGCTGCCATCTAGCGAAATATACTTGGGTACTTCAGCCGGGTTTAGGGTTAGGGTTAGGGTTAGACTGTTAGGGTTAGGGTTAGACTCTTAGGGTTAGACTCTTAGGGTTAGACTCTTAGGGTTAGGGTTAGGGTTAGGGTTAGGGTTAGGGTTAGACTCTTAGGGTTAGGGTTAGACTCTTAGGGTTAGGGTTAGGGTTAGGGTTAGGGTTAGACTCTTAGGGTTAGGGTTAGACTCTTAGGGTTAGGGTTAGGGTTAGACTCTTAGGGTTAGGGTTAGACTCTTAGGGTTAGGGTTAGGGTTAGGGTTAGGGTTAGACTCTTAGGGTTAGGGTTAGACTCTTAGGGTTAGGGTTAGGGTTAGGGTTAGACTCTTAGGGTTAGGGTTAGGGTTAGGGTTAGGGTTAGACTCTTAGGGTTAGGGTTACGGTTAGACTCTTAGGGTTAGAGTTAGGGTTAGGGTTAGACTCTTAGGGTTAGGGTTAGACTCTTAGGGTTAGGGTTGGGGTTAGGGTTAGACTCTTAGGGTTAGGGTTAGACTCTTAGGGTTAGGGTTAGGGTTAGGGTTAGGGTTAGACTCTTAGGGTTAGGGTTATATTCAGATTAGGGTTAGACTCTTAGGGTTAGGGTTAGGGTTAGACTCAGGCTCTTAGGGTTAGGTTTAGACTTAGGCTCTTAGGGTTAGGGTTAGACTCAGGCTCTTAGGGTTAGGGTTAGACTCAGGCTCTTAGGGTGAGGGTTAGACTCAGGCTCTTAGGGTTAGGGTTAGAATCAGGCTCTTAGGGTTAGGGTCAGACTCAGTACTATATATTTGGGTACTGCAGCCGCCCGGTTGGTGGAGCGCTGCTGCCATCTAGCGAAATATACTTGGGTACTGCAGCCGGCGCTGTTGGTGGAGCGCTGCTGCCATCTAGCGAAATATACTTGGGTACTGCAGCCGGCCCTGTTGGTGGAGCGCTGCTGCCATCTAGCGAAATGTAATTGGGTACTGCAGCCGCCCTGTTGGTGGAGCGCTGCTGCCATCTAGCGAAATATACTTGGGTACTGCAGCCGCCCGGTTGGTGGAGCGCTGCTGCCATCTAGCGAAATATACTTGGGTACTGCAGCCGGCCCTGTTGGTGGAGCGCTGCTGCCATCTAGCGAAATATACTTGGGTACTGCAGCCGCCCGGTTGGTGGAGCGCTGCTGCCATCTAGCGAAATATACTTGGGTACTGCAGCCGGCGCTGTTGGTGGAGCGCTGCTGCCATCTAGCGAAATATATTTGGGTACTGCAGCCGGCCCTGTTGGTGGAGCGCTGCTGCCATCTAGCGAAATATATTTGGGTACTGCAGCCGGCTCTGTTGGTGGAGCGCTGCTGCCATCTAGCGAAATATATTTGGGTACTGCAGCCGGCTCTGTTTGTGGAGCGCTGCTGCCATCTAGCGAAATATACTTGGGTACTTCAGCCGGGTTTAGGGTTAGGGTTAGGGTTAGACTGTTAGGGTTAGGGTTAGACTCTTAGGGTTAGACTCTTAGGGTTAGACTCTTAGGGTTAGGGTTAGACTCTTACGGTTAGGGTTAGGGTTAGGGTTACGGTTAGACTCTTAGGGTTAGGGTTAGACTCTTAGGGTTAGGGTTAGGGTTAGGGTTAGGGTTAGACTCTTAGGGTTAGGGTTAGACTCAGGCTCTTAGGGTTAGGGTTAGACTCAGGCTCTTAGGGTGAGGGTTAGACTCAGGCTCTTAGGGTTAGGGTTAGACTCAGGCTCTTAGGGTTAGGGTCAGACTCAGTACTATATATTTGGGTACTGCAGCCGCCCTTTTGGTGGAGCGCTGCTGCCATCTAGCGAAATATACGTGGGTATTGCAGCCGGTGCTGTTGGTGGAGCGCTGCTGCCATCTAGCGAAATATATTTGGGTACTGCAGCCGGCCCTGTTGGTGGAGCGCTGCTGCCATCTAGCGAAATATACTTGGGTACTGCAGCCGGCTCTGTTGGTGGAGCGGTGCTGCCATCTAGCGAAATATATTTGGGTACTGCAGCCGGGTTTAGGGTTAGGGTTAGGGTTAGACTGTTAGGGTTAGGGTTAGGGTTAGGGTTAGACTCTTAGGGTTAGACTCTTAGGGTTAGGGTTAGACTCAGTACTATATATTTGGGTAGTGCAGCCACCCTTTTTGTGGAGCGCTGCTGCCATCTAGCGAAATATACTTGAGTACTGCAGCCGGCGCTGTTGGTGGAGCGCTGCTGCCATCTAGCGAAATATACTTTGGTACTGCAGCCGCCCAGTTGGTTGAGCACTGCCGCCGTCTAGCGAAATATACTTGGGTACTGCAGCCGCCCTTTTGGTGGAGCGCTGCTGCCATCTAGCGAAATATATTTGGGTACTGCAGCCGGCGCTGTTGGTGGATCGCTGCTGCCATCTAGCGAAATATATTTGGGTACTGCAGCCGGCCCTGTTTGTGGAGCGCTGCTGCCATCTAGCGAAATATATTTGGGTACTGCAGCCGGCTCTGTTGGTGGAGCGCTGCTGCCATCTAGCGAAATATACTTGGGTACTTCAGCCGGGTTTAGGGTTAGGGTTAGGGTTAGACTGTTAGGGTTAGGGTTAGGGTTAGGGTTAGACTCTTAGGGTTAGACTCTTAGGGTTAGGGTTAGACTCCTACGCTTAGGGTTAGGGTTAGGGTTAGGGTTAGGGTTAGACTCTTAGGGTTAGGGTTAGACTCTTAGGGTTAGGGTTAGGGTTAGGGTTAGACTCTTAGGGTTAGGGTTAGACTCTTAGGGTTAGGGTTAAGGTTAGGGTTAGGGTTAGACTCTTAGGGTTAGGGTTAGACTCTTAGGGTTAGGGTTAGGGTTAGGGTTAGACTCTTAGGGTTAGGGTTAGGGTTAGGGTTAGGGTTACACTCTTAGGGTTAGGGTTAGGGTTAGGGTTAGACTCTTAGGGTTAGGGTTAGACTTAGGCTCTTAGGGTTAGGGTTAGACTCAGGCTCTTAGGGTTAGGGTTAGACTCAGGCTCTTACGGTTAGGGTTAGACTCAGGCTCTTAGGGTTAGGGTTAGACACAGGCTCTTAGGGTTAGGGTCAGATTTAGTACTATATATTTGTGTACTGCAGCCGCCCTTTTGGTGGAGCGCTGCTGCCATCTAGCGAAATATACTTGGGTACTGCAGCCGGCCGGTTGGTGGAGCGCTGCTGCCATCTAGCGAAATATATTTGGGTACTGCAGCCGGCCCTGTTTGTGGAGCGCTGCTGCCATCTAGCGAAATATATTTGGGTACTGCAGCCGCCCTTTTGGTGGAGCGCTGCTGCCATCTAGCGAAATATATTTGGGTACTGCAGCCAGCTCTGTTGGTGGAGCTCTGCTGCCATCTAGCGAAATATACTTGGGTACTGCAGCCGGCCCTGTTGGTGGAGCGCTGCTGCCATCTAGCGAAATGTAATTGGGTACTGCAGCCGCCCTGTTGGTGGAGCGCTGCTGCCATCTAGCGAAATATACTTGGGTACTGCAGCCGCCCGGTTGGTGGAGCGCTGCTGCCATCTAGCGAAATATACTTGGGTACTGCAGCCGGCCCTGTTGGTGGAGCGCTGCTGCCATCTAGCGAAATATACTTGGGTACTGCAGCCGCCCGGTTGGTGGAGCGCTGCTGCCATCTAGCGAAATATACTTGGGTACTGCAGCCGGCCCTGTTGGTGGAGCGCTGCTGCCATCTAGCGAAATATACTTGGGTACTGCAGCCGCCCGGTTGGTGGAGCGCTGCTGCCATCTAGCGAAATATATTTGGGTACTGCAGCCGGCCCTGTTGGTGGAGCGCTGCTGCCATCTAGCGAAATATACTTGGGTACTGCAGCCGCCCGGTTGGTGGAGCGCTGCTGCCATCTAGCGAAATATACTTGGGTACTGCAGCCGGCCCTGTTGGTGGAGCGCTGCTGCCATCTAGCGAAATATACTTGGGTACTGCAGCCGCCCGGTTGGTGGAGCGCTGCTGCCATCTAGCGAAATATATTTGGGTACTGCAGCCGGCCCTGTTGGTGGAGCGCTGCTGCCATCTAGCGAAATATATTTGGGTACTGCAGTCGGCTCTGTTTGTGGAGCGCTGCTGCCATCTAGCGAAATATACTTGGGTACTTCAGCCGGGTTTAGGGTTAGGGTTAGGGTTAGACTGTTAGGGTTAGGGTTAGACTCTTACGGTTAGGGTTAGGGTTAGGGTTAGGGTTAGACTCTTAGGGTTAGGGTTAGACTCTTAGGGTTAGGGTTAGGGTTAGGGTTAGGGTTAGACTCTTAGGGTTAGGGTTAGACTCTTAGGGTTAGGGTTAGGGTTAGGGTTAGGGTTAGACTCTTAGGGTTAGGGTTAGACTCTTAGGGTTAGGGTTAGGGTTAGGGTTAGACTCTTAGGGTTAGGGTTAGGGTGAGGGTTAGACTCTTAGGGTTAGGGTTATATTCAGGGTTAGGGTTAGACTCTTAGGGTTAGGGTTAGGGTTAGACTCTTAGGGTTAGGGTTAGTGTTAGGCTCTTAGGGTTAGGGTTAGACTCAGGCTCTTAGGGTGAGGGTTAGACTCAGGCTCTTAGGGTGAGGGTTAGACTCAGGCTCTTAGGGTTAGGGTTAGACTCAGGCTCTTAGGGTTAGGGTTAGACTCAGTACTATATATTTGGGTACTGCAGCCGCCCTTTTAGTGGAGCGCTGCTGCCATCTAGCGAAGTATACTTGGGTACTGCAGCCGGCGCTGTTGGTGGAGCGCTGCTGCCATCTAGCGAAATATATTTGGGTACTGCAGCCGGCCCTGTTGGTGGAGCTCTACTGCCATCTAGCGAAATATACTTGGGTACTGCAGCCGCCCTTTTGGTGGAGCGCTGCTGCCATCTAGCGAAATATATTTGGGTACTGCAGCCGGCCCTGTTGGTGGAGCTCTGCTGCCATCTAGCGAAATGTAATTGGGTACTGCAGCCGCCCGGTTGGTGGAGCGCTGCTGCCATCTAGCGAAATATACTTGAGTACTGCAGCCGGCGCTGTTGGTGGATCGCTGCTGCCATCTAGCGAAATATATTTGGGTACTGCAGCCGGCCCTGTTTGTGGAGCGCTGCTGCCATCTAGCGAAATATATTTGGGTACTGCAGCCGGCCCTGTTGGTGGAGCGCTGCTGCCATCTAGCGAAATATACTTGGGTACTTCAGCCGGGTTTAGGGTTAGGGTTAGGGTTAGACTGTTAGGGTTAGGGTTAGGGTTAGGGTTAGACTCTTAGGGTTAGACTCTTAGGGTTAGGGTGAGACTCTTACGCTTAGTGTTAGGGTTAGGGTTAGGGTTAGGGTTAGACTCTTAGGGTTAGGGTTAGACTCTTAGGGTTAGGGTTAGGGTTAGGGTTAGACTCTTAGGGTTACGGTTAGACTCTTAGGGTTAGGGTTAAGGTTAGGGTTAGGGTTAGACTCTTAGGGTTAGGGTTAGACTCTTAGGGTTAGGGTTAGGGTTAGGGTTAGACTCTTAGGGTTAGGGTTAGGGTTAGGGTTAGACTCTTAGGGTTAGGGTTAGGGTTAGGGTTAGGGTTACACTCTTAGGGTTAGGGTTAGGGTTAGGGTTAGACTCTTAGGGTTAGGGTTAGACTTAGGCTCTTAGGGTTAGGGTTAGACTCAGGCTCTTAGGGTTAGGGTTAGACTCAGGCTCTTACGGTTAGGGTTAGACTCAGGCTCTTAGGGTTAGGGTTAGACACAGGCTCTTAGGGTTAGGGTCAGACTCAGTACTATATATTTGGGTACTGCAGCCGCCCTTTTGGTGGAGCGCTGCTGCCATCTAGCGAAATATACTTGGGTATTGCAGCCGGCGCTGTTGGTGGAGCGCTGCTGCCATCTAGCGAAATATATTTGGGTACTGCAGCCGGCCCTGTTGGTGGAGCGCTGCTGCCATCTAGCGAAATATATTTGGGTACTGCAGCCGGCGCTGTTGGTGGAGCTCTGCTGCCATCTAGCGAAATATACTTGGGTACTGCAGACGGCCCTGTTGGTGGAGCGCTGCTGCCATCTAGCGAAATATACTTGGGTACTGCAGCCGCCCGGTTGGTGGAGCGCTGCTGCCATCTAGCGAAATATACTTGGGTACTGCAGCCGGCCCTGTTGGTGGAGCGCTGCTGCCATCTAGCGAAATATACTTGGGTACTGCAGCCGCCCGGTTGGTGGAGCGCTGCTGCCATCTAGCGAAATATATTTGGGTACTGCAGCCGGCCCTGTTGGTGGAGCGCTGCTGCCATCTAGCGAAATATACTTGGGTACTGCAGCCGCCCGGTTGGTGGAGCGCTGCTGCCATCTAGCGAAATATACTTGGGTACTGCAGCCGGCCCTGTTGGTGGAGCGCTGCTGCCATCTAGCGAAATATACTTGGGTACTGCAGCCGCCCGGTTGGTGGAGCGCTGCTGCCA
Source organism: Falco punctatus (assembly GCF_963210335.1). Lineage (NCBI taxonomy): Eukaryota > Metazoa > Chordata > Aves > Falconiformes > Falconidae > Falco > Falco punctatus. Next base: position 1,773,626 of record NW_027660079.1, read on the forward strand.
TCTAGCGAAATATATTTGGGTACTGCAGCCGGCCCTGTTGGTGGAGCGCTGCTGCCATCTAGCGAAATATATTTGGGTACTGCAGTCGGCTCTGTTTGTGGAGCGCTGCTGCCATCTAGCGAAATATACTTGGGTACTTCAGCCGGGTTTAGGGTTAGGGTTAGGGTTAGACTGTTAGGGTTAGGGTTAGACTCTTAGGGTTAGACTCTTAGGGTTAGACTCTTAGGGTTAGGGTTAGACTCTTACGGTTAGGGTTAGGGTTAGGGTTAGGGTTAGACTCTTAGGGTTAGGGTTAGACTCTTAGGGTTAGGGTTAGGGTTAGGGTTAGGGTTAGACTCTTAGGGTTAGGGTTAGACTCTTAGGGTTAGGGTTAGGGTTAGGGTTAGGGTTAGACTCTTAGGGTTAGGGTTAGACTCTTAGGGTTAGGGTTAGGGTTAGGGTTAGACTCTTAGGGTTAGGGTTAGGGTGAGGGTTAGACTCTTAGGGTTAGGGTTATATTCAGGGTTAGGGTTAGACTCTTAGGGTTAGGGTTAGGGTTAGGGTTAGACTCTTAGGGTTAGGGTTAGTGTTAGGCTCTTAGGGTTAGGGTTAGACTCAGGCTCTTAGGGTGAGGGTTAGACTCAGGCTCTTAGGGTGAGGGTTAGACTCAGGCTCTTAGGGTTAGGGTTAGACTCAGGCTCTTAGGGTTAGGGTTAGACTCAGTACTATATATTTGGGTACTGCAGCCGCCCTTTTAGTGGAGCGCTGCTGCCATCTAGCGAAGTATACTTGGGTACTGCAGCCGGCGCTGTTGGTGGAGCGCTGCTGCCATCTAGCGAAATATATTTGGGTACTGCAGCCGGCCCTGTTGGTGGAGCTCTACTGCCATCTAGCGAAATATACTTGGGTACTGCAGCCGCCCTTTTGGTGGAGCGCTGCTGCCATCTAGCGAAATATATTTGGGTACTGCAGCCGGCCCTGTTGGTGGAGCTCTGCTGCCATCTAGCGAAATGTAATTGGGTACTGCAGCCGCCCGGTTGGTGGAGCGCTGCTGCCATCTAGCGAAATATACTTGAGTACTGCAGCCGGCGCTGTTGGTGGATCGCTGCTGCCATCTAGCGAAATATATTTGGGTACTGCAGCCGGCCCTGTTTGTGGAGCGCTGCTGCCATCTAGCGAAATATATTTGGGTACTGCAGCCGGCCCTGTTGGTGGAGCGCTGCTGCCATCTAGCGAAATATACTTGGGTACTTCAGCCGGGTTTAGGGTTAGGGTTAGGGTTAGACTGTTAGGGTTAGGGTTAGGGTTAGGGTTAGACTCTTAGGGTTAGGGTTAGACTCTTAGGGTTAGGGTTAGGGTTAGGGTTAGACTCTTAGGGTTACGGTTAGACTCTTAGGGTTAGGGTTAAGGTTAGGGTTAGGGTTAGACTCTTAGGGTTAGGGTTAGACTCTTAGGGTTAGGGTTAGGGTTAGGGTTAGACTCTTAGGGTTAGGGTTAGGGTTAGGGTTAGACTCTTAGGGTTAGGGTTAGGGTTAGGGTTAGGGTTACACTCTTAGGGTTAGGGTTAGGGTTAGGGTTAGACTCTTAGGGTTAGGGTTAGACTTAGGCTCTTAGGGTTAGGGTTAGACTCAGGCTCTTAGGGTTAGGGTTAGACTCAGGCTCTTACGGTTAGGGTTAGACTCAGGCTCTTAGGGTTAGGGTTAGACACAGGCTCTTAGGGTTAGGGTCAGACTCAGTACTATATATTTGGGTACTGCAGCCGCCCTTTTGGTGGAGCGCTGCTGCCATCTAGCGAAATATACTTGGGTATTGCAGCCGGCGCTGTTGGTGGAGCGCTGCTGCCATCTAGCGAAATATATTTGGGTACTGCAGCCGGCCCTGTTGGTGGAGCGCTGCTGCCATCTAGCGAAATATATTTGGGTACTGCAGCCGGCGCTGTTGGTGGAGCTCTGCTGCCATCTAGCGAAATATACTTGGGTACTGCAGCCGCCCTTTTGGTGGAGCGCTGCTGCCATCTAGCGAAATGTAATTGGGTACTGCAGCCGCCCTTTTGGTGGAGCGCTGCTGCCATCTAGCGAAATATGTTTGGGTACTGCAGCCGGCCCTGTTTGTGGAGCGCTGCTGCCATCTAGCGAAATATATTTGGGTACTGCAGCCGGCCCTGTTTGTGGAGCGCTGCTGCCATCTAGCGAAATATATTTGGGTACTGCAGCCGGCTCTGTTGGTGGAGCGCTGCTGCCATCTAGCGAAATATACTTGGGTACTTCAGCCGGGTTTAGGGTTAGGGTTAGGGTTAGACTGTTAGGGTTAGGGTTAGACTCTTAGGGTTAGACTCTTAGGGTTAGACTCTTAGGGTTAGGGTTAGACTCTTACGCTTAGGGTTAGGGTTAGGGTTAGGGTTAGGGTTAGACTCTTAGGGTTAGGGTTAGACTCTTAGGGTTAGGGTTAGGGTTAGGGTTAGACTCTTAGGGTTAGGGTTAGACTCTTAGGGTTAGGGATAAGGTTAGTGTTAGGGTTAGACTCTTAGGGTTAGGGTTAGACTCTTAGGGTTAGGGTTAGGGTTAGGGTTAGACTCTTAGGGTTAGGGTTAGGGTTAGGGTTAGGGTTACACTCTTAGGGTTAGGGTTAGGGTTAGGGTTAGACTCTTAGGGTTAGGGTTAGACTTAGGCTCTTAGGGTTAGGGTTAGACTCAGGCTCTTAGGGTGAGGGTTAGACTCAGGCTCTTACGGTTAGGGTTAGACTCAGGCTCTTAGGGTTAGGGTTAGACACAGGCTCTTAGGGTTAGGGTCAGATTTAGTACTATATATTTGTGTACTGCAGCCGCCCTTTTGGTGGAGCGCTGCTGCCATCTAGCGAAATATACTTGGGTACTGCAGCCGGCGCTGTTGGTGGAGCGCTGCTGCCATCTAGCGAAATATATTTGGGTACTGCAGCCGGCCCTGTTTGTGGAGCGCTGCTGCCATCTAGCGAAATATATTTGGGTACTGCAGCCGCCCGGTTGGTGGAGCGCTGCTGCCATCTAGCGAAATATATTTGGGTACTGCAGCCAGCTCTGTTGGTGGAGCTCTGCTGCCATCTAGCGAAATATACTTGGGTACTGCAGCCGGCCCTGTTGGTGGAGCGCTGCTGCCATCTAGCGAAATGTAATTGGGTACTGCAGCCGCCCTGTTGGTGGAGCGCTGCTGCCATCTAGCGAAATATACTTGGGTACTGCAGCCGCCCGGTTGGTGGAGCGCTGCTGCCATCTAGCGAAATATACTTGGGTACTGCAGCCGGCCCTGTTGGTGGAGCTCTGCTGCCATCTAGCGAAATATACTTGGGTACTGCAGCCGGCCCTGTTGGTGGAGCGCTGCTGCCATCTAGCGAAATATACTTGGGTACTGCAGCCGCCCGGTTGGTGGAGCGCTGCTGCCATCTAGCGAAATATATTTGGGTACTGCAGCCGGCCCTGTTGGTGGAGCGCTGCTGCCATCTAGCGAAATATATTTGGGTACTGCAGCCGGCTCTGTTTGTGGAGCGCTGCTGCCATCTAGCGAAATATACTTGGGTACTTCAGCCGGGTTTAGGGTTAGGGTTAGGGTTAGACTGTTAGGGTTAGGGTTAGACTCTTAGGGTTAGACTCTTAGGGTTAGACTCTTAGGGTTAGGGTTAGACTCTTACGGTTAGGGTTAGGGTTAGGGTTAGGGTTAGACTCTTAGGGTTAGGGTTAGACTCTTAGGGTTAGGGTTAGGGTTAGGGTTAGGGTTAGACTCTTAGGGTTAGGGTTAGACTCTTAGGGTTAGGGTTAGGGTTAGGGTTAGGGTTAGACTCTTAGGGTTAGGGTTAGACTCTTAGGGTTAGGGTTAGGGTTAGGGTTAGACTCTTAGGGTTAGGGTTAGGGTGAGGGTTAGACTCTTAGGGTTAGGGTTATATTCAGGGTTAGGGTTAGACTCTTAGGGTTAGGGTTAGGGTTAGGGTTAGACTCTTAGGGTTAGGGTTAGGGTTAGGCTCTTAGGGTTAAGGTTAGACTCAGGCTCTTAGGGTGAGGGTTAGACTCAGGCTCTTAGGGTTAGGGTTAGACTCAGGCTCTTAGGGTGAGGGTTAGACTCAGGCTCTTAGGGTTAGGGTTAGACTCAGGCTCTTAGGGTGAGGGTCAGACTCAGTACTATATATTTGGGTACTGCAGCCGCCCTTTTGGTGGAGCGCTGCTGCCATCTAGCGAAATATACTTGGGTATTGCAGCCGGCGCTCTTGGTGGAGCGCTGCTGCCATCTAGCGAAATATATTTGGGTACTGCAGCCGGCCCTGTTGGTGGAGCGCTGCTGCCATCTAGCGAAATATATTTGGGTACTGCAGCCGCCCTTTTGGTGGAGCGCTGCTGCCATCTAGCGACATATATTTGGGTACTGCAGCCGGCGCTGTTGGTGGAGCTCTGCTGCCATCTAGCGAAATATACTTGGGTACTGCAGCCGCCCGGTTGGTGGAGCGCTGCTGCCATCTAGCGAAATATACTTGGGTACTGCAGCCGCCCGGTTGGTGGAGCGCTGCTGCCATCTAGCGAAATATACTTGGGTACTGCAGCCGGCCCTGTTAATGGAGCGCTGCTGCCATCTAGCGAAATATACTTGGGTACTGCAGCCGCCCGGTTTGTGGAGCGCTGCTGCCATCTAGCGAAATATATTTGGGTACTGCAGCCGGCGCTGTTGGTGGAGCGCTGCTGCCATCTAGCGAAATGTAATTGGGTACTGCAGCCGCCCGGTTGGTGGAGCGCTGCTGCCATCTAGCGAAATATACTTGGGTACTGCAGCCGCCCGGTTGGTGGAGCGCTGCTGCCATCTAGCGAAATATACTTGGGTACTGCAGCCGGCCCTGTTGGTGGAGCGCTGCTGCCATCTAGCGAAATATACTTGGGTACTGCAGCCGCCCGGTTGGTGGAGCGCTGCTGCCATCTAGCGAAATATACTTGGGTACTGCAGCCGGCGCTGTTGGTGGAGCGCTGCTGCCATCTAGCGAAATATATTTGGGTACTGCAGCCGGCGCTGTTGGTGGAGCGCTGCTGCCATCTAGCGAAATATATTTGGGTACTGCAGCCGGCTCTGTTGGTGGAGCGCTGCTGCCATCTAGCGAAATATATTTGGGTACTGCAGCCGGCTCTGTTGGTGGAGCGCTGCTGCCATCTAGCGAAATATACTTGGGTACTTCAGCCGGGTTTAGGGTTAGGGTTAGGGTTAGACTGTTAGGGTTAGGGTTAGACTTTTAGGGTTAGACTCTTAGGGTTAGACTCTTAGGGTTAGGGTTAGACTCTTACGGTTAGGGTTAGGGTTAGGCTTAGGGTTAGGCTTAGACTCTTAGGGTTAGGGTTAGACTCTTAGGGTTAGGGTTAGGGTTAGAGTTAGGGTTAGACTCTTAGGGTTAGGGTTAGACTCTTAGGGTTAGGGTTAGGGTTAGGGTTAGACTCTTAGGGTTAGGGTTAGACTCTTAGGGTTAGGGTTAGGGTTAGGGTTAGGGTTAGACTCTTAGGGTTAGGGTTAGACTCTTAGGGTTAGGGTTAGGGTTAGGGTTAGGGTTAGACTCTTAGGGTTAGGGTTAGACTCTTAGGGTTAGGGTTAGGGTTAGGGTTAGACTCTTAGGGTTAGGGTTAGGGTTACGGTTAGACTCTTAGGGTTAGAGTTAGGGTTAGGGTTAGACTCTTAGGGTTAGGGTTGGGGTTAGGGTTAGACTCTTAGGGTTAGGGTTAGGGTTAGAGTTAGGGTTAGACTCTTAGGGTTAGGGTTAGACTCTTAGGGTTAGGGTTAGGGTTAGGGTTAGACTCTTAGGGTTAGGGTTAGACTCTTAGGGTTAGGGTTAGGGTTAGGGTTAGGGTTAGACTCTTAGGGTTAGGGTTAGACTCTTAGGGTTAGGGTTAGGGTTAGGGTTAGGGTTAGACTCTTAGGGTTAGGGTTAGACTCTTAGGGTTAGGGTTAGGGTTAGGGTTAGACTCTTAGGGTTAGGGTTAGGGTTACGGTTAGACTCTTAGGGTTAGAGTTAGGGTTAGGGTTAGACTCTTAGGGTTAGGGTTAGACTCTTAGGGTTAGAGTTAGGGTTAGGGTTAGGGTTAGACACTTAGGGTTAGGGTTAGGGTGAGGGTTAGACTCTTAGGGTTAGGGTTATATTCAGGGTTAGGGTTAGACTCTTAGGGTTAGGGTTAGGGTTAGGGTTAGACTCTTAGGGTAAGGGTTAGACTTAGGCTCTTAGGGTTAGGGTTAGACTCAGGCTCTTAGGGTGAGGGTTAGACTCAGGCTCTTAGGGTGAGGGTTAGACTCAGGCTCTTAGGGTTAGGGTTAGAATCAGGCTCTTAGGGTTAGGGTCAGACTCAGTACTATATATTTGGGTACTGCAGCCGCCCTTTTGGTGGAGCGCTGCTGACATCTAGCGAAATATACTTGGGTACTTCAGCCGGGTTTAGGGTTAGGGTTAGGGTTAGACTGTTAGGGTTAGGGTTAGGGTTAGGGTTAGACTCTTAGGGTTAGGGTTAGGGTTAGGGTTAGGGTTAGACTCTTAGGGTTAGGGTTAGACTCTTAGGGTTAGGGTTAGGGTTAGGGTTAGGGTTAGACTCTTAGGGTTAGGGTTAGACTCTTAGGGTTAGGGTTAGGGTTAGGGTTAGACTCTTAGGGTTAGGGTTAGGGTTACGGTTAGACTCTTAGGGTTAGAGTTAGGGTTAGGGTTAGACTCTTAGGGTTAGGGTTAGACTCTTAGGGTTAGGGTTGGGGTTAGGGTTAGACTCTTAGGGTTAGGGTTAGACTCTTAGGGTTAGAGTTAGGGTTAGGGTTAGGGTTAGACACTTAGGGTTAGGGTTAGGGTGAGGGTTAGACTCTTAGGGTTAGGGTTATATTCAGGGTTAGGGTTAGACTCTTAGGGTTAGGGTTAGGGTTAGGGTTAGACTCTTAGGGTTAGGGTTAGGGTGAGGGTTAGACTCTTAGGGTTAGGGTTATATTCAGGGTTAGGGTTAGACTCTTAGGGTTAGGGTTAGGGTTAGGGTTAGACTCTTAGGGTTAGGGTTAGGGTTAGGCTCTTAGGGTTAAGGTTAGACTCAGGCTCTTAGGGTGAGGGTTAGACTCAGGCTCTTAGGGTTAGGGTTAGACTCAGGCTCTTAGGGTGAGGGTTAGACTCAGGCTCTTAGGGTTAGGGTTAGACTCAGGCTCTTAGGGTGAGGGTCAGACTCAGTACTATATATTTGGGTACTGCAGCCGCCCTTTTGGTGGAGCGCTGCTGCCATCTAGCGAAATATACTTGGGTATTGCAGCCGGCGCTCTTGGTGGAGCGCTGCTGCCATCTAGCGAAATATATTTGGGTACTGCAGCCGGCCCTGTTGGTGGAGCGCTGCTGCCATCTAGCGAAATATATTTGGGTACTGCAGCCGCCCTTTTGGTGGAGCGCTGCTGCCATCTAGCGAAATATATTTGGGTACTGCAGCCGGCGCTGTTGGTGGAGCTCTGCTGCCATCTAGCGAAATATACTTGGGTACTGCAGCCGCCCTTTTGGTGGAGCGCTGCTGCCATCTAGCGAAATATACTTGGGTACTGCAGCCGCCCGGTTGGTGGAGCGCTGCTGCCATCTAGCGAAATATACTTGGGTACTGCAGCCGGCCCTGTTAATGGAGCGCTGCTGCCATCTAGCGAAATATACTTGGGTACTGCAGCCGCCCGGTTTGTGGAGCGCTGCTGCCATCTAGCGAAATATATTTGGGTACTGCAGCCGGCCCGGTTGGTGGAGCGCTGCTGCCATCTAGCGAAATGTAATTGGGTACTGCAGCCGCCCGGTTGGTGGAGCGCTGCTGCCATCTAGCGAAATATACTTGGGTACTGCAGCCGCCCGGTTGGTGGAGCGCTGCTGCCATCTAGCGAAATATACTTGGGTACTGCAGCCGGCCCTGTTGGTGGAGCGCTGCTGCCATCTAGCGAAATATACTTGGGTACTGCAGCCGCCCGGTTGGTGGAGCGCTGCTGCCATCTAGCGAAATATACTTGGGTACTGCAGCCGGCGCTGTTGGTGGAGCGCTGCTGCCATCTAGCGAAATATATTTGGGTACTGCAGCCGGCGCTGTTGGTGGAGCGCTGCTGCCATCTAGCGAAATATATTTGGGTACTGCAGCCGGCTCTGTTGGTGGAGCGCTGCTGCCATCTAGCGAAATATATTTGGGTACTGCAGCCGGAGCTGTTGGTGGAGCGCTGCTGCCATCTAGCGAAATATATTTGGGTACTGCAGCCGGCTCTGTTGGTGGAGCGCTGCTGCCATCTAGCGAAATATACTTGGGTACTTCAGCCGGGTTTAGGGTTAGGGTTAGGGTTAGACTGTTAGGGTTAGGGTTAGACTTTTAGGGTTAGACTCTTAGGGTTAGACTCTTAGGGTTAGGGTTAGACTCTTACGGTTAGGGTTAGGGTTAGGCTTAGGGTTAGGCTTAGACTCTTAGGGTTAGGGTTAGACTCTTAGGGTTAGGGTTAGGGTTAGAGTTAGGGTTAGACTCTTAGGGTTAGGGTTAGACTCTTAGGGTTAGGGTTAGGGTTAGGGTTAGACTCTTAGGGTTAGGGTTAGACTCTTAGGGTTAGGGTTAGGGTTAGGGTTAGGGTTAGACTCTTAGGGTTAGGGTTAGACTCTTAGGGTTAGGGTTAGGGTTAGGGTTAGACTCTTAGGGTTAGGGTTAGACTCTTAGGGTTAGGGTTAGAGTTAGGGTTAGACTCTTAGGGTTAGGGTTAGGGTTACGGTTAGACTCTTAGGGTTAGAGTTAGGGTTAGGGTTAGACTCTTAGGGTTAGGGTTAGACTCTTAGGGTTAGAGTTAGGGTTAGGGTTAGGGTTAGACACTTAGGGTTAGGGTTAGGGTGAGGGTTAGACTCTTAGGGTTAGGGTTATATTCAGGGTTAGGGTTAGACTCTTAGGGTTAGGGTTAGGGTTAGGGTTAGACTCTTAGGGTAAGGGTTAGACTTAGGCTCTTAGGGTTAGGGTTAGACTCAGGCTCTTAGGGTGAGGGTTAGACTCAGGCTCTTAGGGTGAGGGTTAGACTCAGGCTCTTAGGGTTAGGGTTAGAATCAGGCTCTTAGGGTTAGGGTCAGACTCAGTACTATATATTTGGGTACTGCAGCCGCCCTTTTGGTGGAGCGCTGCTGACATCTAGCGAAATATACTTGGGTACTTCAGCCGGGTTTAGGGTTAGGGTTAGGGTTAGACTGTTAGGGTTAGGGTTAGGGTTAGGGTTAGACTCTTAGGGTTAGGGTTAGGGTTAGGGTTAGGGTTAGACTCTTAGGGTTAGGGTTAGACTCTTAGGGTTAGGGTTAGGGTTAGGGTTAGGGTTAGACTCTTAGGGTTAGGGTTAGACTCTTAGGGTTAGGGTTAGGGTTAGGGTTAGACTCTTAGGGTTAGGGTTAGGGTTACGGTTAGACTCTTAGGGTTAGAGTTAGGGTTAGGGTTAGACTCTTAGGGTTAGGGTTAGACTCTTAGGGTTAGGGTTGGGGTTAGGGTTAGACTCTTAGGGTTAGGGTTAGACTCTTAGGGTTAGAGTTAGGGTTAGGGTTAGGGTTAGACACTTAGGGTTAGGGTTAGGGTGAGGGTTAGACTCTTAGGGTTAGGGTTATATTCAGGGTTAGGGTTAGACTCTTAGGGTTAGGGTTAGGGTTAGGGTTAGACTCTTAGGGTAAGGGTTAGACTTAGGCTCTTAGGGTTAGGGTTAGACTCAGGCTCTTACGGTTAGGGTTAGACTCAGGCTCTTAGGGTTAGGGTTAGACACAGGCTCTTCGGGTTAGGGTCAGATTTAGTACTATATATTTGTGTACTGCAGCCGCCCTTTTGGTGGAGCGCTGCTGCCATCTAGCGAAATATACTTGGGTACTGCAGCCGGCCCTGTTGGTGTAGCGCTGCTGCCATCTAGCGAAATATACTTGGGTACTGCAGCCGCCCGGTTGGTGGAGCGCTGCTGCCATCTAGCGAAATATACTTGGGTACTGCAGCCGGCCCTGTTGGTGGAGCGCTGCTGCCATCTAGCGAAATATACTTGGGTACTGCAGCCGCCCGGTTGGTGTAGCGCTGCTGCCATCTAGCGAAATATACTTGGGTACTGCAGCCGCCCGGTTGGTGGAGCGCTGCTGCCATCTAGCGAAATATATTTGGGTAGTGCAGCCGGCCCTGTTGGTGGAGCGCTGCTGCCATCTAGCGAAATATATTTGGGTACTGCAGCCGGCCCTGTTGGTGGAGCGCTGCTGCCATCTAGCGAAATATATTTGGGTACTGCAGTCGGCTCTGTTTGTGGAGCGCTGCTGCCATCTAGCGAAATATACTTGGGTACTTCAGCCGGGTTTAGGGTTAGGGTTAGGGTTAGACTCTTAGGGTTAGGGTTAGACTCTTAGGGTTAGACTCTTAGGGTTAGACTCTTAGGGTTAGGGTTAGACTCTTACGGTTAGGGTTAGGGTTAGGGTTAGGGTTAGACTCTTAGGGTTAGGGTTAGACTCTTAGGGTTAGGGTTAGGGTTAGGGTTAGGGTTAGACTCTTAGGGTTAGGGTTAGACTCTTAGGGTTAGGGTTAGGGTTAGACTCTTAGGGTTAGGGTTAGGGTGAGGGTTAGACTCTTAGGGTTAGGGTTATATTCAGGGTTAGGGTTAGACTCTTAGGGTTAGGGTTAGGGTTAGGGTTAGACTCTTAGGGTTAGGGTTAGGGTTAGGGTTAGGGTTAGACACTTAGGGTTAGGGTTAGGGTGAGGGTTAGAATCTTAGGGTTAGGGTTATATTCAGGGTTAGGGTTAGACTCTTAGGGTTAGGGTTAGGGTTAGGGTTAGACTCTTAGGGTAAGGGTTAGACTTAGGCTCTTAGGGTTAGGGTTAGACTCAGGCTCTTAGGGTTAGGGTTAGACTCAGGCTCTTAGGGTGAGGGTTAGACTCAGGCTCTTAGGGTGAGGGTTAGACTCAGGCTCTTAGGGTTAGGGTTAGAATCAGGCTCTTAGGGTTAGGGTCAGACTCAGTACTATATATTTGGGTACTGCAGCCGCCCTTTTGGTGGAGCGCTGCTGCCATCTAGCGAAATATACTTGGGTATTGCAGCCGGCGCTGTTGGTGGAGCGCTGCTGCCATCTAGCGAAATATATTTGGGTACTGCAGCCGGCCCTGTTGGTGGAGCGCTGCTGCCATCTAGCGAAATATAATTGGGTACTGCAGCCGCCCTTTTGGTGGAGCGCTGCTGCCATCTAGCGAAATATACTTGGGTACTGCAGCCGCCCGGTTTGTGGAGCGCTGCTGCCATCTAGCGAAATATATTTGGGTACTGCAGCCGCCCGGTTGGTGGAGCGCTGCTGCCATCTAGCGAAATGTAATGGGGTACTGCAGCCGCCCGGTTGGTGTAGCGCTGCTGCCATCTAGCGAAATATACTTGGGTACTGCAGCCGCCCGGTTGGTGGAGCGCTGCTGCCATCTAGCGAAATATATTTGGGTACTGCAGCCGCCCGGTTGGTGGAGCTCTGCTGCCATCTAGCGAAATATACTTGGGTACTGCAGCCGCCCTTTTGGTGGAGCGCTGCTGCCATCTAGCGAAATGTAATTGGGTACTGCAGCCGCCCGGTTGGTGGAGCGCTGCTGCCATCTAGCGAAATATACTTGGGTACTGCAGCCGGCGCTGTTGGTGGAGCGCTGCTGCCATCTAGCGAAATATACTTGGGTACTGCAGCCGCCCGGTTGGTGGAGCGCTGCTGCCATCTAGCGAAATATACTTGGGTACTGCAGCCGCCCTTTTGGTGGAGCGCTGCTGCCATCTAGCGAAATGTAATTGGGTACTGCAGCCGCCCGGTTGGTGGAGCGCTGCTGCCATCTAGCGAAATATACTTGGGTACTGCAGCCGGCGCTGTTGGTGGAGCGCTGCTGCCATCTAGCGAAATATACTTGGGTACTGCAGCCGCCCGGTTGGTGGAGCGCTGCTGCCATCTAGCGAAATATATTTGGGTACTGCAGCCGGCCCTGTTGGTGGAGCGCTGCTGCCATCTAGCGAAATATACTTGGGTACTGCAGCCGCCCTTTTGGTGGAGCGCTGCTGCCATCTAGCGAAATATACTTGGGTACTGCAGCCGCCCGGTTGGTGGAGCGCTGCTGCCATCTAGCGAAATATATTTGGGTACTGCAGCCGGCCCTGTTGGTGGAGCGCTGCTGCCATCTAGCGAAATATACTTGGGTACTGCAGCCGCCCTTTTGGTGGAGCGCTGCTGCCATCTAGCGAAATATACTTGGGTATTGCAGCCGGCGCTGTTGGTGGAGCGCTGCTGCCATCTAGCGAAATATATTTGGGTACTGCAGCCGGCCCTGTTGGTGGAGCGCTGCTGCCATCTAGCGAAATATATTTGGGTACTGCAGCCGCCCTTTTGGTGGAGCGCTGCTGCCATCTAGCGAAATATATTTGGGTACTGCAGCCAGCTCTGTTGGTGGAGCTCTGCTGCCATCTAGCGAAATATAATTGGGTACTGCAGCCGGCCTTTTGGTGGAGCGCTGCTGCCATCTAGCGAAATGTAATTGGGTACTGCAGCCGCCCTGTTGGTGGAGCGCTGCTGCCATCTAGCGAAATATACTTGGGTACTGCAGCCGCCCTGTTGGTGGAGCGCTGCTGCCCTCTAGCGAAATATACTTGGGTACTGCAGCCGGCCCTGTTGGTGGAGCGCTGCTGCCATCTAGCGAAATATACTTGGGTACTGCAGCCGCCCGGTTGGTGGAGCGCTGCTGCCATCTAGCGAAATATACTTGGGTACTGCAGCCGGCCCTGTTGGTGGAGCGCTGCTGCCATCTAGCGAAATATACTTGGGTACTGCAGCCGCCCGGTTGGTGGAGCGCTGCTGCCATCTAGCGAAATATACTTGGGTACTGCAGCCGGCCCTGTTGGTGGAGCGCTGCTGCCATCTAGCGAAATATACTTGGGTACTGCAGCCGCCCTTTTGGTGGAGCGCTGCTGCCATCTAGCGAAATATACTTGGGTACTGCAGCCGGCGCTGTTGGTGGAGCGCTGCTGCCATCTAGCGAAATATATTTGGGTACTGCAGCCGGCGCTGTTGGTGGAGCGCTGCTGCCATCTAGCGAAATATATTTGGGTACTGCAGCCGGCTCTGTTGGTGGAGCGCTGCTGCCATCTAGCGAAATATATTTGGGTACTGCAGCCGGCTCTGTTTGTGGAGCGCTGCTGCCATCTAGCGAAATATACTTGGGTACTTCAGCCGGGTTTAGGGTTAGGGTTAGGGTTAGACTGTTAGGGTTAGGGTTAGACTCTTAGGGTTAGACTCTTAGGGTTAGACTCTTAGGGTTAGGGTTAGACTCTTACGGTTAGGGTTAGGGTTAGGGTTAGGGTTAGACTCTTAGGGTTAGGGTTAGACTCTTAGGGTTAGGGTTAGGGTTAGGGTTAGGGTTAGACTCTTAGGGTTAGGGTTAGACTCTTAGGGTTAGGGTTAGGGTTAGGGTTAGGGTTAGACTCTTAGGGTTAGGGTTAGACTCTTAGGGTTAGGGTTAGGGTTAGGGTTAGGGTTAGACTCTTAGGGTTAGAATTAGACTCTTAGGGTTAGGGTTGGGGTTAGGGTTAGACTCTTAGGGTTAGGGTTAGACTCTTAGGGTTAGAGTTAGGGTTAGGGTTAGGGTTAGACACTTAGGGTTAGGGTTACGGTGAGGGTTAGACTCTTAGGGTTAGGGTTATATTCAGGGTTAGGGTTAGACTCTTAGGGTTAGGGTTAGGGTTAGGGTTAGACTCTTAGGGTAAGGGTTAGACTTAGGCTCTTAGGGTTAGGGTTAGACTCAGGCTCTTAGGGTTAGGGTTAGACTCAGGCTCTTAGGGTGAGGGTTAGACTCAGGCTCTTAGGGTGAGGGTTAGACTCAGGCTCTTAGGGTTAGGGTTAGACTCAGGCTCTTAGGGTTAGGGTCAGACTCAGTACTATATATTTGGGTACTGCAGCCGCCCTTTTGGTGGAGCGCTGCTGCCATCTAGCGAAATATACTTGGGTATTGCAGCCGGCGCTCTTGGTGGAGCGCTGCTGCCATCTAGCGAAATATACTTGGGTACTGCAGCCGGCCCTGTTGGTGGAGCGCTGCTGCCATCTAGCGAAATATACTTGGGTACTGCAGCCGCCCGGTTTGTGGAGCGCTGCTGCCATCTAGCGAAATATATTTGGGTACTGCAGCCGGCCCGGTTGGTGGAGCGCTGCTGCCATCTAGCGAAATGTAATTGGGTACTGCAGCCGCCCGGTTGGTGGAGCGCTGCTGCCATCTAGCGAAATATACTTGGGTACTGCAGCCGCCCGGTTGGTGGAGCGCTGCTGCCATCTAGCGAAATGTAATTGGGTACTGCAGCCGGCCCTGTTGGTGGAGCGCTGCTGCCATCTAGCGAAATATACTTGGGTACTGCAGCCGCCCGGTTGGTGGAGCGCTGCTGCCATCTAGCGAAATATACTTGGGTACTGCAGCCGGCGCTGTTGGTGGAGCGCTGCTGCCATCTAGCGAAATATATTTGGGTACTGCAGCCGGAGCTGTTGGTGGAGCGCTGCTGCCATCTAGCGAAATATATTTGGGTACTGCAGCCGGCTCTGTTGGTGGAGCGCTGCTGCCATCTAGCGAAATATACTTGGGTACTTCAGCCGGGTTTAGGGTTAGGGTTAGGGTTAGACTGTTAGGGTTAGGGTTAGACTTTTAGGGTTAGACTCTTAGGGTTAGACTCTTAGGGTTAGGGTTAGACTCTTACGGTTAGGGTTAGGGTTAGGCTTAGGGTTAGGCTTAGACTCTTAGGGTTAGGGTTAGACTCTTAGGGTTAGGGTTAGGGTTAGAGTTAGGGTTAGACTCTTAGGGTTAGGGTTAGACTCTTAGGGTTAGGGTTAGGGTTAGGGTTAGACTCTTAGGGTTAGGGTTAGACTCTTAGGGTTAGGGTTAGGGTTAGGGTTAGGGTTAGACTCTTAGGGTTAGGGTTAGACTCTTAGGGTTAGGGTTAGGGTTAGGGTTAGGGTTAGACTCTTAGGGTTAGGGTTAGACTCTTAGGGTTAGGGTTAGGGTTAGGGTTAGACTCTTAGGGTTAGGGTTAGGGTTACGGTTAGACTCTTAGGGTTAGAGTTAGGGTTAGGGTTAGACTCTTAGGGTTAGGGTTAGACTCTTAGGGTTAGGGTTGGGGTTAGGGTTAGACTCTTAGGGTTAGGGTTAGACTCTTAGGGTTAGAGTTAGGGTTAGGGTTAGGGTTAGACACTTAGGGTTAGGGTTAGGGTGAGGGTTAGAATCTTAGGGTTAGGGTTATATTCAGGGTTAGGGTTAGACTCTTAGGGTTAGGGTTAGGGTTAGGGTTAGACTCTTAGGGTAAGGGTTAGACTTAGGCTCTTAGGGTTAGGGTTAGACTCAGGCTCTTAGGGTTAGGGTTAGACTCAGGCTCTTAGGGTGAGGGTTAGACTCAGGCTCTTAGGGTGAGGGTTAGACTCAGGCTCTTAGGGTTAGGGTTAGAATCAGGCTCTTAGGGTTAGGGTCAGACTCAGTACTATATATTTGGGTACTGCAGCCGCCCTTTTGGTGGAGCGCTGCTGCCATCTAGCGAAATATACTTGGGTATTGCAGCCGGCGCTGTTGGTGGAGCGCTGCTGCCATCTAGCGAAATATATTTGGGTACTGCAGCCGGCCCTGTTGGTGGAGCGCTGCTGCCATCTAGCGAAATATAATTGGGTACTGCAGCCGCCCTTTTGGTGGAGCGCTGCTGCCATCTAGCGAAATATACTTGGGTACTGCAGCCGCCCGGTTTGTGGAGCGCTGCTGCCATCTAGCGAAATATATTTGGGTACTGCAGCCGCCCGGTTGGTGGAGCGCTGCTGCCATCTAGCGAAATGTAATGGGGTACTGCAGCCGCCCGGTTGGTGTAGCGCTGCTGCCATCTAGCGAAATATACTTGGGTACTGCAGCCGCCCGGTTGGTGGAGCGCTGCTGCCATCTAGCGAAATATATTTGGGTACTGCAGCCGCCCGGTTGGTGGAGCTCTGCTGCCATCTAGCGAAATATACTTGGGTACTGCAGCCGCCCTTTTGGTGGAGCGCTGCTGCCATCTAGCGAAATGTAATTGGGTACTGCAGCCGCCCGGTTGGTGGAGCGCTGCTGCCATCTAGCGAAATATACTTGGGTACTGCAGCCGGCGCTGTTGGTGGAGCGCTGCTGCCATCTAGCGAAATATACTTGGGTACTGCAGCCGCCCGGTTGGTGGAGCGCTGCTGCCATCTAGCGAAATATATTTGGGTACTGCAGCCGGCGCTGTTAATGGAGCGCTGCTGCCATCTAGCGAAATGTAATTGGGTACTGCAGCCGCCCGGTTGGTGTAGCGCTGCTGCCATCTAGCGAAATATACTTGGGTACTGCAGCCGCCCGGTTGGTGGAGCGCTGCTGCCATCTAGCGAAATATATTTGGGTACTGCAGCCGGCCCTGTTGGTGGAGCGCTGCTGCCATCTAGCGAAATATACTTGGGTACTGCAGCCGCCCTTTTGGTGGAGCGCTGCTGCCATCTAGCGAAATATACTTGGGTATTGCAGCCGGCGCTGTTGGTGGAGCGCTGCTGCCATCTAGCGAAATATATTTTGGTACTGCAGCCGGCCCTGTTGGTGGAGCGCTGCTGCCATCTAGCGAAATATATTTGGGTACTGCAGCCGCCCTTTTGGTGGAGCGCTGCTGCCATCTAGCGAAATATATTTGGGTACTGCAGCCAGCTCTGTTGGTGGAGCTCTGCTGCCATCTAGCGAAATATAATTGGGTACTGCAGCCGGCCTTTTGGTGGAGCGCTGCTGCCATCTAGCGAAATGTAATTGGGTACTGCAGCCGCCCTGTTGGTGGAGCGCTGCTGCCATCTAGCGAAATATACTTGGGTACTGCAGCCGCCCTGTTGGTGGAGCGCTGCTGCCATCTAGCGAAATATACTTGGGTACTGCAGCCGGCCCTGTTGGTGGAGCGCTGCTGCCATCTAGCGAAATATACTTGGGTACTGCAGCCGCCCGGTTGGTGGAGCGCTGCTGCCATCTAGCGAAATATACTTGGGTACTGCAGCCGGCCCTGTTGGTGGAGCGCTGCTGCCATCTAGCGAAATATACTTGGGTACTGCAGCCGCCCGGTTGGTGGAGCGCTGCTGCCATCTAGCGAAATATACTTGGGTACTGCAGCCGGCCCTGTTGGTGGAGCGCTGCTGCCATCTAGCGAAATATACTTGGGTACTGCAGCCGCCCTTTTGGTGGAGCGCTGCTGCCATCTAGCGAAATATACTTGGGTACTGCAGCCGGCGCTGTTGGTGGAGCGCTGCTGCCATCTAGCGAAATATATTTGGGTACTGCAGCCGGCGCTGTTGGTGGAGCGCTGCTGCCATCTAGCGAAATATATTTGGGTACTGCAGCCGGCTCTGTTTGTGGAGCGCTGCTGCCATCTAGCGAAATATACTTGGGTACTTCAGCCGGGTTTAGGGTTAGGGTTAGGGTTAGACTGTTAGGGTTAGGGTTAGACTCTTAGGGTTAGACTCTTAGGGTTAGACTCTTAGGGTTAGGGTTAGACTCTTACGGTTAGGGTTAGGGTTAGGGTTAGGGTTAGACTCTTAGGGTTAGGGTTAGACTCTTAGGGTTAGGGTTAGGGTTAGGGTTAGGGTTAGACTCTTAGGGTTAGGGTTAGACTCTTAGGGTTAGGGTTAGGGTTAGGGTTAGGGTTAGACTCTTAGGGTTAGGGTTAGACTCTTAGGGTTAGGGTTAGGGTTAGGGTTAGGGTTAGACTCTTAGGGTTAGGGTTAGACTCTTAGGGTTAGGGTTGGGGTTAGGGTTAGACTCTTAGGGTTAGGGTTAGACTCTTAGGGTTAGAGTTAGGGTTAGGGTTAGGGTTAGACACTTAGGGTTAGGGTTACGGTGAGGGTTAGACTCTTAGGGTTAGGGTTATATTCAGGGTTAGGGTTAGACTCTTAGGGTTAGGGTTAGGGTTAGGGTTAGACTCTTAGGGTAAGGGTTAGACTTAGGCTCTTAGGGTTAGGGTTAGACTCAGGCTCTTAGGGTTAGGGTTAGACTCAGGCTCTTAGGGTGAGGGTTAGACTCAGGCTCTTAGGGTGAGGGTTAGACTCAGGCTCTTAGGGTTAGGGTTAGACTCAGGCTCTTAGGGTTAGGGTCAGACTCAGTACTATATATTTGGGTACTGCAGCCGCCCGGTTGGTGGAGCGCTGCTGCCATCTAGCGAAATATACTTGGGTACTGCAGCCGGCGCTGTTGGTGGAGCGCTGCTGCCATCTAGCGAAATATATTTGGGTACTGCAGCCGGCGCTGTTGGTGGAGCGCTGCTGCCATCTAGCGAAATATATTTGGGTACTGCAGCCGCCCTTTTGGTGGAGCGCTGCTGCCATCTAGCGAAATATATTTGGATACTGCAGCCGGCTCTGTTGGTGGAGCTCTGCTGCCATCTAGCGAAATATACTTGGGTACTGCAGCCGCCCTTTTGGTGGAGCGCTGCTGCCATCTAGCGAAATGTAATTGGGTACTGCAGCCGCCCGGTTGGTGGAGCGCTGCTGCCATCTAGCGAAATGTAATTGGGTACTGCAGCCGCCCGGTTGGTGGAGCGCTGCTGCCATCTAGCGAAATATACTTGGGTACTGCAGCCGCCCGGTTTGTGGAGCGCTGCTGCCATCTAGCGAAATATATTTGGGTACTGCAGCCGGCGCTGTTAATGGAGCGCTGCTGCCATCTAGCGAAATGTAATTGGGTACTGCAGCCGCCCGGTTGGTGTAGCGCTGCTGCCATCTAGCGAAATATACTTGGGTACTGCAGCCGCCCGGTTGGTGGAGCGCTGCTGCCATCTAGCGAAATATATTTGGGTACTGCAGCCGGCCCTGTTGGTGGAGCGCTGCTGCCATCTAGCGAAATATACTTGGGTACTGCAGCCGCCCGGTTGGTGGAGCTCTGCTGCCATCTAGCGAAATATACTTGGGTACTGCAGCCGGCCCTGTTGGTGGAGCGCTGCTGCCATCTAGCGAAATATACTTGGGTACTGCAGCCGCCCGGTTGGTGGAGCGCTGCTGCCATCTAGCGAAATATACTTGGGTACTGCAGCCGGCCCTGTTGGTGGAGCGCTGCTGCCATCTAGCGAAATATACTTGGGTACTGCAGCCGCCCGGTTGGTGGAGCGCTGCTGCCATCTAGCGAAATATATTTGGGTACTGCAGCCGGCGCTGTTGGTGGAGCGCTGCTGCCATCTAGCGAAATATATTTGGGTACTGCAGCCGCCCGGTTGGTGGAGCGCTGCTGCCATCTAGCGAAATATATTTGGGTACTGCAGCCGGCGCTGTTGGTGGAGCGCTGCTGCCATCTAGCGAAATATATTTGGGTACTGCAGCCGGCGCTGTTGGTGGAGCGCTGCTGCCATCTAGCGAAATATATTTGGGTACTGCAGCCGGCTCTGTTGGTGGAGCGCTGCTGCCATCTAGCGAAATATACTTGGGTACTTCAGCCGGGTTTAGGGTTAGGGTTAGGGTTAGACTGTTAGGGTTAGGGTTAGACTCTTAGGGTTAGACTCTTAGGGTTAGACTCTTAGGGTTAGGGTTAGGGTTAGGGTTAGGGTTAGGGTTAGACTCTTAGGGTTAGGGTTAGACTCTTAGGGTTAGGGTTAGGGTTAGGGTTAGACTCTTAGGGTTAGGGTTAGACTCTTAGGGTTAGGGTTAGGGTTAGGGTTAGGGTTAGACTCTTAGGGTTAGGGTTAGACTCTTAGGGTTAGGGTTAGGGTTAGGGTTAGGGTTAGACTCTTAGGGTTAGGGTTAGACTCTTAGGGTTAGGGTTAGGGTTAGGGTTAGACTCTTAGGGTTAGGGTTAGGGTTAGGGTTAGGGTTAGACTCTTAGGGTTAGGGTTACGGTTAGACTCTTAGGGTTAGAGTTAGGGTTAGGGTTAGACTCTTAAGGTTAGGGTTAGACTCTTAGGGTTAGGGTTGGGGTTAGGGTTAGACTCTTAGGGTTAGGGTTAGACTCTTAGGGTTAAGGTTAGGGTTAGGGTTAGACACTTAGGGTTAGGGTTAGGGTGAGGGTTAGACTCTTAGGGTTAGGGTTATATTCAGATTAGGGTTAGACTCTTAGGGTTAGGGTTAGGGTTAGGGTTAGACTCTTAGGGTAAGGGTTAGACTTAGGCTCTTAGGGTTAGGGTTAGACTCAGGCTCTTAGGGTTAGGGTTAGACTCAGGCTCTTAGGGTGAGGGTTAGACTCAGGCTCTTAGGGTTAGGGTTAGACTCAGGCTCTTCGGGTTAGGGTTAGACTCAGGCTCTTAGGGTGAGGGTTAGACTCAGGCTCTTAGGGTTAGGGTTAGACTCAGGCTCTTAGGGTTAGGGTCAGACTCAGTACTATATATTTGGGTACTGCAGCCGCCCTTTTGGTGGAGCGCTGCTGCCATCTAGCGAAATATACTTGGGTATTGCAGCCGGTGCTGTTGGTGGAGCGCTGCTGCCATCTAGCGAAATATATTTGGGTACTGCAGCCGGCCCTGTTGGTGGAGCGCTCCTGCCATCTAGCGAAATATACTTGGGTACTGCAGCCGGCTCTGTTGGTGGAGCGCTGCTGCCATCTAGCGAAATATACTTGGGTACTGCAGCCGGGTTTAGGGTTAGGGTTAGGGTTAGACTGTTAGGGTTAGGGTTAGGGTTAGGGTTAGACTCTTAGGGTTAGACTCTTAGGGTTAGGGTTAGACTCACTACTATATATTTGGGTAGTGCAGCCACCCTTTTTGTGGAGCGCTGCTGCCATCTAGCGAAATATACTTGAGTACTGCAGCCGGCGCTGTTGGTGGAGCGCTGCTGCCATCTAGCGAAATATACTTTGGTACTGCAGCCGCCCGGTTGGTTGAGCACTGCCGCCGTCTAGCGAAATATACTTGGGTACTGCAGCCGCCCTTTTGGTGGAGCGCTGCTGCCATCTAGCGAAATATATTTGGGTACTGCAGCCGGCGCTGTTGGTGGATCGCTGCTGCCATCTAGCGAAATATATTTGGGTACTGCAGCCGGCCCTGTTTGTGGAGCGCTGCTGCCATCTAGCGAAATATATTTGGGTACTGCAGCCGGCTCTGTTGGTGGAGCGCTGCTGCCATCTAGCGAAATATACTTGGGTACTTCAGCCGGGTTTAGGGTTAGGGTTAGGGTTAGACTGTTAGGGTTAGGCTTAGACTCTTAGGGTTAGACTCTTAGGGTTAGACTCTTAGGGTTAGGGTTAGACTCTTACGGTTAGGGTTAGGGTTAGGGTTAGGGTTAGACTCTTAGGGTTAGGGTTAGACTCTTAGGGTTAGGGTTAGGGTTAGGGTTAGACTCTTAGGGTTAGGGTTAGACTCTTAGGGTTAGGGTTAGGGTTAGGGTTAGGGTTAGACTCTTAGGGTTAGGGTTAGACTCTTAGGGTTAGGGTTAGGGTTAGGGTTAGGGTTAGACTCTTAGGGTTAGGGTTAGACTCTTAGGGTTAGGGTTAGGGTTAGGGTTAGACTCTTAGGGTTAGGGTTATATTCAGGGTTAGGGTTAGACTCTTAGGGTTAGGGTTAGGGTTAGGGTTAGACTCTTAGGGTTAGGGTTAGGGTTAGGCTCTTAGGGTTAGGGTTAGACTCAGGCTCTTAGGGTGAGGGTTAGACTCAGGCTCTTAGGGTTAGGGTTAGACTCAGGCTCTTAGGGTGAGGGTTAGACTCAGGCTCTTAGGGTGAGGGTTGGACTCAGGCTCTTAGGGTTAGGGTTAGACTCAGGCTCTTAGGGTGAGGGTTAGACTCAGGCTCTTAGGGTTAGGGTTAGAATCAGGCTCTTAGGGTTAGGGTCAGACTCAGTACTATATATTTGGGTACTGCAGCCGCCCTTTTGGTGGAGCGCTGCTGCCATCTAGCGAAATATACTTGGGTATTGCAGCCGGCGCTCTTGGTGGAGCGCTGCTGCCATCTAGCGAAATATATTTGGGTACTGCAGCCGGCCCTGTTGGTGGAGCGCTGCTGCCATCTAGCGAAATGTAATTGGGTACTGCAGCCGCCCTTTTGGTGGAGCGCTGCTGCCATCTAGCGAAATATATTTGGGTACTGCAGCCGGCCCTGTTGGTGGAGCGCTGCTGCCATCTAGCGAAATATACTTGGGTACTGCAGCCGGCTCTGTTGGTGGAGCGCTGCTGCCATCTAGCGAAATGTAATTGGGTACTGCAGCCGCCCGGTTGGTGGAGCGCTGCTGCCATCTAGCGAAATATATTTGGGTACTGCAGCCGGCCCTGTTGGTGGAGCTCTGCTGCCATCTAGCGAAATATACTTGGGTACTGCAGCCGCCCGGTTGGTGGAGCGCTGCTGCCATCTAGCGAAATGTAATTGGGTACTGCAGCCGCCCGGTTGGTGGAGCGCTGCTGCCATCTAGCGAAATATACTTGGGTACTGCAGCCGGCCCTGTTGGTGGAGCGCTGCTGCCATCTAGCGAAATATACTTGGGTACTGCAGCCGCCCGGTTTGTGGAGCGCTGCTGCCATCTAGCGAAATATATTTGGGTACTGCAGCCGGCCCTGTTGGTGGAGCGCTGCTGCCATCTAGCGAAATGTAATTGGGTACTGCAGCCGCCCGGTTGGTGTAGCGCTGCTGCCATCTAGCGAAATGTAATTGGGTACTGCAGCCGCCCGGTTGGTGGAGCGCTGCTGCCATCTAGCGAAATGTAATGGGGTACTGCAGCCGCCCGGTTGGTGTAGCGCTGCTGCCATCTAGCGAAATATACTTGGGTACTGCAGCCGCCCGGTTGGTGGAGCGCTGCTGCCATCTAGCGAAATATACTTGGGTACTGCAGCCGGCCCTGTTGGTGGAGCGCTGCTGCCATCTAGCGAAATATATTTGGGTACTGCAGCCGCCCTTTTGGTGGAGCGCTGCTGCCATCTAGCGAAATATATTTGGGTACTGCAGCCGGCCCTGTTGGTGGAGCTCTGCTGCCATCTAGCGAAATATACTTGGGTACTGCAGCCGCCCTTTTGGTGGAGCGCTGCTGCCATCTAGCGAAATATATTTGGGTACTGCAGCCGGCCCTGTTGGTGGAGCTCTGCTGCCATCTAGCGAAATATACTTGGGTACTGCAGCCGCCCGGTTGGTGGAGCGCTGCTGCCATCTAGCGAAATATACTTGGGTACTGCAGCCGGCGCTGTTGGTGGAGCGCTGCTGCCATCTAGCGAAATATACTTGGGTACTGCAGCCGCCCGGTTGGTGGAGCGCTGCTGCCATCTAGCGAAATATACTTGGGTACTGCAGCCGGCGCTGTTGGTGGAGCGCTGCTGCCATCTAGCGAAATATATTTGGGTACTGCAGCCGGCGCTGTTGGTGGAGCGCTGCTGCCATCTAGCGAAATATATTTGGGTACTGCAGCCGGCTCTGTTGGTGGAGCGCTGCTGCCATCTAGCGAAATATATTTGGGTACTGCAGCCGGCTCTGTTTGTGGAGCGCTGCTGCCATCTAGCGAAATATACTTGGGTACTTCAGCCGGGTTTAGGGTTAGGGTTAGGGTTAGACTGTTAGGGTTAGGGTTAGACTCTTAGGGTTAGACTCTTAGGGTTAGACTCTTAGGGTTAGGGTTAGACTCTTACGGTTAGGGTTAGGGTTAGGGTTAGGGTTAGACTCTTAGGGTTAGGGTTAGACTCTTAGGGTTAGGGTTAGGGTTAGGGTTAGGGTTAGACTCTTAGGGTTAGGGTTAGACTCTTAGGGTTAGGGTTAGGGTTAGGGTTAGGGTTAGACTCTTAGGGTTAGGGTTAGACTCTTAGGGTTAGGGTTAGGGTTAGGGTTAGACTCTTAGGGTTAGGGTTAGACTCTTAGGGTTAGGGTTGGGGTTAGGGTTAGACTCTTAGGGTTAGGGTTAGACTCTTAGGGTTAGAGTTAGGGTTAGGGTTAGGGTTAGACACTTAGGGTTAGGGTTAGACTCTTAGGGTTAGGGTTAAGGTTAGGGTTAGGGTTAGACTCTTAGGGTTAGGGTTAGACTCTTAGGGTTAGGGTTAGACTCTTAGGGTTAGGGTTAGGGTTAGGGTTAGACTCTTAGGGTTAGGGTTAGGGTTAGGGTTAGGGTTACACTCTTAGGCTTAGGGTTAGGGTTAGACTCTTAGGGTTAGGGTTAGACTTAGGCTCTTAGGGTTAGGGTTAGACTCAGGCTCTTAGGGTTAGGGTTAGACTCAGGCTCTTACGGTTAGGGTTAGACTCAGGCTCTTAGGGTTAGGGTTAGACACAGGCTCTTAGGGTTAGGGTCAGATTTAGTACTATATATTTGTGTACTGCAGCCGCCCTTTTGGTGGAACGCTGCTGCCATCTAGCGAAATATACTTGGGTACTGCAGCCGGCCCTGTTGGTGGAGCGCTGCTGCCATCTAGCGAAATATACTTGGGTACTGCAGCCGCCCGGTTGGTGGAGCGCTGCTGCCATCTAGCGAAATATACTTGGGTACTGCAGCCGGCCCTGTTGGTGGAGCGCTGCTGCCATCTAGCGAAATATACTTGGGTACTGCAGCCGCCCGGTTGGTGGAGCGCTGCTGCCATCTAGCGAAATATATTTGGGTACTGCAGCCGGCCCTGTTGGTGGAGCGCTGCTGCCATCTAGCGAAATATACTTGGGTACTGCAGCCGCCAGGTTGGTGGAGCGCTGCTGCCATCTAGCGAAATATACTTGGGTACTGCAGCCGGCGCTGTTGGTGGAGCGCTGCTGCCATCTAGCGAAATATATTTGGGTACTGCAGCCGGCGCTGTTGGTGGAGCGCTGCTGCCATCTAGCGAAATATATTTGGGTACTGCAGCCGGCTCTGTTGGTGGAGCGCTGCTGCCATCTAGCGAAATATATTTGGGTACTGCAGCCGGCTCTGTTTGTGGAGCGCTGCTGCCATCTAGCGAAATATACTTGGGTACTTCAGCCGGGTATAGGGTTAGGGTTAGGGTTAGACTGTTAGGGTTAGGCTTAGACTCTTAGGGTTAGACTCTTAGGGTTAGACTCTTAGGGTTAGGGTTAGACTCTTACGGTTAGGGTTAGGGTTAGGGTTAGGGTTAGACTCTTAGGGTTAGACTCTTAGGGTTAGGGTTAGGGTTAGGGTTAGGGTTAGACTCTTAGGGTTAGGGTTAGACTCTTAGGGTTAGGGTTAGGGTTAGGGTTAGGGTTAGACTCTTAGGGTTAGGGTTAGACTCTTAGGGTTAGGGTTAGGGTTAGGGTTAGACTCTTAGGGTTAGGGTTAGACTCTTAGGGTTAGGGTTAGGGTTAGGGTTAGACTCTTAGGGTTAGGGTTATATTCAGGGTTAGGGTTAGACTCTTAGGGTTAGGGTTAGGGTTAGGGTTAGACTCTTAGGGTTAGGGTTAGGGTTAGGCTCTTAGGGTTAGGGTTAGACTCAGGCTCTTAGGGTGAGGGTTAGACTCAGGCTCTTAGGGTTAGGGTTAGACTCAGGCTCTTAGGGTGAGGGTTAGACTCAGGCTCTTAGGGTGAGGGTTGGACTCAGGCTCTTAGGGTTAGGGTTAGACTCAGGCTCTTAGGGTGAGGGTTAGACTCAGGCTCTTAGGGTTAGGGTTAGAATCAGGCTCTTAGGGTTAGGGTCAGACTCAGTACTATATATTTGGGTACTGCAGCCGCCCTTTTGGTGGAGCGCTGCTGCCATCTAGCGAAATATACTTGGGTATTGCAGCCGGCGCTCTTGGTGGAGCGCTGCTGCCATCTAGCGAAATATATTTGGGTACTGCAGCCGGCCCTGTTGGTGGAGCGCTGCTGCCATCTAGCGAAATGTAATTGGGTACTGCAGCCGCCCTTTTGGTGGAGCGCTGCTGCCATCTAGCGAAATATATTTGGGTACTGCAGCCGGCCCTGTTGGTGGAGCGCTGCTGCCATCTAGCGAAATATACTTGGGTACTGCAGCCGGCTCTGTTGGTGGAGCGCTGCTGCCATCTAGCGAAATGTAATTGGGTACTGCAGCCGGCCCGGTTGGTGGAGCGCTGCTGCCATCTAGCGAAATATATTTGGGTACTGCAGCCGGCCCTGTTGGTGGAGCTCTGCTGCCATCTAGCGAAATATACTTGGGTACTGCAGCCGCCCGGTTGGTGGAGCGCTGCTGCCATCTAGCGAAATGTAATTGGGTACTGCAGCCGCCCGGTTGGTGGAGCGCTGCTGCCATCTAGCGAAATATATTTGGGTACTGCAGCCGGCCCTGTTGGTGGAGCGCTGCTGCCATCTAGCGAAATATACTTGGGTACTGCAGCCGCCCGGTTTGTGGAGCGCTGCTGCCATCTAGCGAAATATATTTGGGTACTGCAGCCGGCCCTGTTGGTGGAGCGCTGCTGCCATCTAGCGAAATGTAATTGGGTACTGCAGCCGCCCGGTTGGTGGAGCGCTGCTGCCATCTAGCGAAATATACTTGGGTACTGCAGCCGCCCGGTTGGTGGAGCGCTGCTGCCATCTAGCGAAATGTAATGGGGTACTGCAGCCGCCCGGTTGGTGTAGCGCTGCTGCCATCTAGCGAAATATACTTGGGTACTGCAGCCGCCCGGTTGGTGGAGCGCTGCTGCCATCTAGCGAAATATACTTGGGTACTGCAGCCGGCGCTGTTGGTGGAGCGCTGCTGCCATCTAGCGAAATATATTTGGGTACTGCAGCCGCCCTTTTGGTGGAGCGCTGCTGCCATCTAGCGAAATATATTTGGGTACTGCAGCCGGCCCTGTTGGTGGAGCTCTGCTGCCATCTAGCGAAATATACTTGGGTACTGCAGCCGGCTCTGTTGGTGGAGCGCTGCTGCCATCTAGCGAAATGTAATTGGGTACTGCAACCGCCCGGTTGGTGGAGCGCTGCTGCCATCTAGCGAAATATACTTGGGTACTGCAGCCGCCCGGTTGGTGGAGCGCTGCTGCCATCTAGCGAAATATACTTGGGTACTGCAGCCGGCCCTGTTGGTGGAGCGCTGCTGCCATCTAGCGAAATATACTTGGGTACTGCAGCCGCCCGGTTGTTGGAGCGCTGCTGCCATCTAGCGAAATATACTTGGGTACTGCAGCCGGCGCTGTTGGTGGAGCGCTGCTGCCATCTAGCGAAATATATTTGGGTACTGCAGCCGGCGCTGTTGGTGGAGCGCTGCTGCCATCTAGCGAAATATATTTGGGTACTGCAGCCGGCGCTGTTGGTGGAGCGCTGCTGCCATCTAGCGAAATATATTTGGGTACTGCAGCCGGCGCTGTTGGTGGAGCGCTGCTGCCATCTAGCGAAATATATTTGGGTACTGCAGCCGGCTCTGTTGGTGGAGCGCTGCTGCCATCTAGCGAAATATACTTGGGTACTTCAGCCGGGTTTAGGGTTAGGGTTAGGGTTAGACTGTTAGGGTTAGGGTTAGACTGTTAGGGTTAGACTCTTAGGGTTAGACTCTTAGGGTTAGGGTTAGACTCTTACGGTTAGGGTTAGGGTTAGGGTTAGGGTTAGGGTTAGACTCTTTAGGGTTAGGGTTAGGGTTAGGGTTAGACTCTTAGGGTTAGGGTAAGACTCTTAGGGTTAGGGTTAGGGTTAGGGTTAGATTCTTAGGGTTAGGGTTAGACTCTTAGGGTTAGGGTTAGGGTTAGGGTTAGACTCTTAGGGTTAGGGTTAGGGTTAGGTTAGGGTTAGACTCTTAGGGTTAGGGTTAGGGTTACGGTTAGACTCTTAGGGTTAGAGTTAGGGTTAGGGTTAGACTCTTAAGGTTAGGGTTAGACTCTTAGGGTAAGGGTTGGGGTTAGGATTAGACTCTTAGGGTTAGGGTTAGACTCTTAGGGTTAGAGTTAGGGTTAGGGTTAGACTCTTAGGGTTAGGGTTAGGGTTACGGTTAGACTCTTAGGGTTAGAGTTAGGGTTAGGGTTAGACTCTTAGGGTTAGGGTTAGACTCTTAGGGTTAGGGTTGGGGTTAGGGTTAGACTCTTAGGGTTAGGGTTAGGGTTAGGGTTAGGGTTAGACACTTAGGGTTAGGGTTAGGGTGAGGGTTAGACTCTTAGGGTTAGGGTTATATTCAGGGTTAGGGTTAGACTCTTAGGGTTAGGGTTAGGGTTAGGGTTAGACTCTTAGGGTAAGGGTTAGACTTAGGCTCTTAGGGTTAGGGTTAGACTCAGGCTCTTAGGGTTAGGGTTAGACTCAGGCTCTTAGGGTGAGGGTTAGACTCAGGCTCTTAGGGTTAGGGTTAGACTCAGGCTCTTAGGGTTAGGGTCAGACTCAGTACTATATATTTGGGTACTGCAGCCGCCCTTTTGGTGGAGCGCTGCTGCCATCTAGCGAAATATACTTGGGTATTGCAGCCGGCGCTCTTGGTGGAGCGCTGCTGCCATCTAGCGAAATATATTTGGGTACTGCAGCCGGCCCTGTTGGTGGAGCGCTGCTGCCATCTAGCGAAATATATTTGGGTACTGCAGCCGCCCTTTTGGTGGAGCGCTGCTGCCATCTAGCGAAATATATTTGGGTACTGCAGCCGGCGCTGTTGGTGGAGCTCTGCTGCCATCTAGCGAAATATACTTGGGTACTGCAGCCGCCCTTTTGGTGGAGCGCTGCTGCCATCTAGCGAAATGTAATTGGGTACTGCAGCCGCCCGGTTGGTGGAGCGCTGCTGCCATCTAGCGAAATGTAATTGGGTACTGCAGCCGCCCGGTTGGTGGAGCGCTGCTGCCATCTAGCGAAATATACTTGGGTACTGCAGCCGCCCGGTTGGTGGAGCGCTGCTGCCATCTAGCGAAATATATTTGGGTACTGCAGCCGGCGCTGTTAATGGAGCGCTGCTGCCATCTAGCGAAATGTAATTGGGTACTGCAGCCGCCCGGTTGGTGTAGCGCTGCTGCCATCTAGCGAAATATACTTGGGTACTGCAGCCGGCGCTGTTGGTGGAGCGCTGCTGCCATCTAGCGAAATATATTTGGGTACTGCAGCCGGCCCTGTTGGTGGAGCGCTGCTGCCATCTAGCGAAATATACTTGGGTACTGCAGCCGCCCGGTTGGTGGAGCGCTGCTGCCATCTAGCGAAATATACTTGGGTACTGCAGCCGGCCCTGTTGGTGGAGCGCTGCTGCCATCTAGCGAAATATACTTGGGTACTGCAGCCGCCCGGTTGGTGGAGCGCTGCTGCCATCTAGCGAAATATACTTGGGTACTGCAGCCGGCGCTGTTGGTGGAGCGCTGCTGCCATCTAGCGAAATATATTTGGGTACTGCAGCCGGCGCTGTTGGTGGAGCGCTGCTGCCATCTAGCGAAATATACTTGGGTACTGCAGCCGGCCCTGTTGGTGGAGCGCTGCTGCCATCTAGCGAAATATATTTGGGTACTGCAGCCGGCGCTGTTGGTGGAGCGCTGCTGCCATCTAGCGAAATATATTTGGGTACTGCAGCCGCCCGGTTGGTGGAGCGCTGCTGCCATCTAGCGAAATATACTTGGGTACTTCAGCCGGGTTTAGGGTTAGGGTTAGGGTTAGACTGTTAGGGTTAGGGTTAGACTCTTAGGGTTAGACTCTTAGGGTTAGACTCTTAGGGTTAGGGTTAGGGTTAGGGTTAGGGTTAGGGTTAGACTCTTAGGGTTAGGGTTAGACTCTTAGGGTTAGGGTTAGGGTTAGGGTTAGGGTTAGACTCTTAGGGTTAGGGTTAGACTCTTAGGGTTAGGGTTAGGGTTAGGGTTAGGGTTAGACTCTTAGGGTTAGGGTTAGACTCTTAGGGTTAGGGTTAGGGTTAGGGTTAGGGTTAGACTCTTAGGGTTAGGGTTAGACTCTTAGGGTTAGGGTTAGGGTTAGGGTTAGGGTTAGACTCTTAGGGTTAGGGTTACGGTTAGACTCTTAGGGTTAGAGTTAGGGTTAGGGTTAGACTCTTAAGGTTAGGGTTAGACTCTTAGGGTTAGGGTTGGTGTTAGGGTTAGACTCTTAGGGTTAGGGTTAGACTCTTAGGGTTAAGGTTAGGGTTAGGGTTAGACACTTAGGGTTAGGGTTAGGGTGAGGGTTAGACTCTTAGGGTTAGGGTTATATTCAGATTAGGGTTAGACTCTTAGGGTTAGGGTTAGGGTTAGGGTTAGACTCTTAGGGTAAGGGTTAGACTTAGGCTCTTAGGGTTAGGGTTAGACTCAGGCTCTTAGGGTTAGGGTTAGACTCAGGCTCTTAGGGTGAGGGTTAGACTCAGGCTCTTAGGGTTAGGGTTAGACTCAGGCTCTTAGGGTTAGGGTTAGACTCAGGCTCTTAGGGTTAGGGTTAGACTCAGGCTCTTAGGGTTAGGGTCAGACTCAGTACTATATATTTGGGTACTGCAGCCGCCCTTTTGGTGGAGCGCTGCTGCCATCTAGCGAAATATATTTGGGTATTGCAGCCGGTGCTGTTGGTGGAGCGCTGCTGCCATCTAGCGAAATATACTTGGGTACTGCAGCCGGCTCTGTTGGTGGAGCACTGCTGCCATCTAGCGAAATATATTTGGGTACTGCAGCCGGGTTTAGGGTTAGGGTTAGGGTTAGACTGTTAGGGTTAGGGTTAGGGTTAGGGTTAGACTCTTAGGGTTAGACTCTTAGGGTTAGGGTTAGACTCACTACTATATATTTGGGTAGTGCAGCCACCCTTTTTGTGGAGCGCTGCTGCCATCTAGCGAAATATACTTGAGTACTGCAGCCGGCGCTGTTGGTGGAGCGCTGCTGCCATCTAGCGAAATATACTTTGGTACTGCAGCCGCCCGGTTGGTTGAGCACTGCCGCCGTCTAGCGAAATATACTTGGGTACTGCAGCCGCCCTTTTGGTGGAGCGCTGCTGCCATCTAGCGAAATATATTTGGGTACTGCAGCCGGCGCTGTTGGTGGATCGCTGCTGCCATCTAGCGAAATATATTTGGGTACTGCAGCCGGCGCTGTTTGTGGAGCGCTGCTGCCATCTAGCGAAATATATTTGGGTACTGCAGCCGGCTCTGTTGGTGGAGCGCTGCTGCCATCTAGCGAAATATACTTGGGTACTTCAGCCGGGTTTAGGGTTAGGGTTAGGGTTAGACTGTTAGGGTTAGGGTTAGACTCTTAGGGTTAGACTCTTAGGGTTAGGGTTAGACTCTTACGGTTAGAGTTAGGGTTAGGGTTAGGGTTAGGGTTAGACTCTTAGGGTTAGGGTTAGACTCTTAGGGTTAGGGTTAGGGTTAGGGTTAGACTCTTAGGGTTAGGGTTAGACTCTTAGGTTTAGGGTTAAGGTTAGGGTTAGGGTTAGACTCTTAGGGTTAGGGTTAGACTCTTAGGGTTAGGGTTAGGGTTAGGGTTAGACTCTTAGGGTTAGGGTTAGGGTTAGGGTTAGGGTTACACTCTTAGGCTTAGGGTTAGGGTTAGGGTTAGACTCTTAGGGTTAGGGTTAGACTTAGGCTCTTAGGGTTAGGGTTAGACTCAGGCTCTTAGGGTTAGGGTTAGACTCAGGCTCTTACGGTTAGGGTTAGACTCAGGCTCTTAGGGTTAGGGTTAGACACAGGCTCTTAGGGTTATGGTCAGATTTAGTACTATATATTTGTGTACTGCAGCCGCCCTTTTGGTGGAGCGCTGCTGCCATCTAGCGAAATATACTTGGGTACTGCAGCCGGCCCTGTTGGTGGAGCGCTGCTGCCATCTAGCGAAATATACTTGGGTACTGCAGCCGCCCGGTTGGTGGAGCGCTGCTGCCATCTAGCGAAATATACTTGGGTACTGCAGCCGGCCCTGTTGGTGGAGCGCTGCTGCCATCTAGCGAAATATACTTGGGTACTGCAGCCGCCCGGTTGGTGGAGCGCTGCTGCCATCTAGCGAAATATACTTGGGTACTGCAGCCGCCCGGTTGGTGGAGCGCTGCTGCCATCTAGCGAAATATACTTGGGTACTGCAGCCGGCCCTGTTGGTGGAGCGCTGCTGCCATCTAGCGAAATATATTTGGGTACTGCAGCCGGCGCTGTTGGTGGAGCGCTGCTGCCATCTAGCGAAATATATTTGGGTACTGCAGCCGGCTCTGTTGGTGGAGCGCTGCTGCCATCTAGCGAAATATATTTGGGTACTGCAGCCGGCTCTGTTTGTGGAGCGCTGCTGCCATCTAGCGAAATATACTTGGGTACTTCAGCCGGGTTTAGGGTTAGGGTTAGGGTTAGACTGTTAGGGTTAGGGTTAGACTCTTAGGGTTAGACTCTTAGGGTTAGACTCTTAGGGTTAGGGTTAGACTCTTACGGTTAGGGTTAGGGTTTGGGTTAGACTCTTAGGGTTAGGGTTAGACTCTTAGGGTTAGGGTTAGGGTTAGGGTTAGACTCTTAGGGTTAGGGTTAGACTCTTAGGGTTAGGGTTAGGGTTAGACTCTTAGGGTTAGGGTTAGGGTGAGGGTTAGACTCTTAGGGTTAGACTCTTAGGGTTAGGGTTAGACTCTTACGGTTAGGGTTAGGGTTAGGCTTAGGGTTAGGCTTAGACTCTTAGGGTTAGGGTTAGACTCTTAGGGTTAGGGTTAGGGTTAGAGTTAGGGTTAGACTCTTAGGGTTAGGGTTAGACTCTTAGGGTTAGGGTTAGGGTTAGGGTTAGACTCTTAGGGTTAGGGTTAGACTCTTAGGGTTAGGGTTAGGGTTAGGGTTAGACTCTTAGGGTTAGGGTTAGACTCTTAGGGTTAGGGTTAGGGTTAGACTCTTAGGGTTAGGGTTAGACTCTTAGGGTTAGGGTTAGGGTTAGGGTTAGACTCTTAGGGTTAGGGTTAGGGTTACGGTTAGACTCTTAGGGTTAGAGTTAGGGTTAGGGTTAGACTCTTAGGGTTAGGGTTAGACTCTTAGGGTTAGGGTTGGGGTTAGGGTTAGACTCTTAGGGTTAGGGTTAGACTCTTAGGGTTAGAGTTAGGGTTAGGGTTAGGGTTAGACACTTAGGGTTAGGGTTAGGGTGAGGGTTAGACTCTTAGGGTTAGGGTTATATTCAGGGTTAGGGTTAGACTCTTAGGGTTAGGGTTAGGGTTAGGGTTAGACTCTTAGGGTAAGGGTTAGACTTAGGCTCTTAGGGTTAGGGTTAGACTCAGGCTCTTAGGGTGAGGGTTAGACTCAGGCTCTTAGGGTGAGGGTTAGACTCAGGCTCTTAGGGTTAGGGTTAGAATCAGGCTCTTAGGGTTAGGGTCAGACTCAGTACTATATATTTGGGTACTGCAGCCGCCCTTTTGGTGGAGCGCTGCTGCCATCTAGCGAAATATACTTGGGTATTGCAGCCGGCGCTGTTGGTGGAGCGCTGCTGCCATCTAGCGAAATATATTTGGGTACTGCAGCCGGCCCTGTTGGTGGAGCGCTGCTGCCATCTAGCGAAATATAATTGGGTACTGCAGCCGCCCTTTTGGTGGAGCGCTGCTGCCATCTAGCGAAATATACTTGGGTACTGCAGCCGCCCGGTTTGTGGAGCGCTGCTGCCATCTAGCGAAATATATTTGGGTACTGCAGCCGCCCGGTTGGTGGAGCGCTGCTGCCATCTAGCGAAATGTAATGGGGTACTGCAGCCGCCCGGTAGGTGTAGCGCTGCTGCCATCTAGCGAAATATACTTGGGTACTGCAGCCGCCCGGTTGGTGTAGCGCTGCTGCCATCTAGCGAAATATACTTGGGTACTGCAGCCGGCCCTGTTGGTGGAGCGCTGCTGCCATCTAGCGAAATATATTTGGGTACTGCAGCCGCCCTTTTGGTGGAGCGCTGCTGCCATCTAGCGAAATATATTTGGGTACTGCAGCCGCCCGGTTGGTGGAGCTCTGCTGCCATCTAGCGAAATATACTTGGGTACTGCAGCCGCCCTTTTGGTGGAGCGCTGCTGCCATCTAGCGAAATGTAATTGGGTACTGCAGCCGCCCGGTTGGTGGAGCGCTGCTGCCATCTAGCGAAATATACTTGGGTACTGCAGCCGGCGCTGTTGGTGGAGCGCTGCTGCCATCTAGCGAAATATACTTGGGTACTGCAGCCGCCCGGTTGGTGGAGCGCTGCTGCCATCTAGCGAAATATACTTGAGTACTGCAGCCGGCCCTGTTGGTGGAGCGCTGCTGCCATCTAGCGAAATATACTTGGGTACTGCAGCCGCCCGGTTGGTGGAGCGCTGCTGCCATCTAGCGAAATATACTTGGGTACTGCAGCCGCCCGGTTGGTGGAGCGCTGCTGCCATCTAGCGAAATATATTTGGGTACTGCAGCCGGCCCTGTTGGTGGAGCGCTGCTGCCATCTAGCGAAATATACTTGGGTACTGCAGCCGCCCTTTTGGTGGAGCGCTGCTGCCATCTAGCGAAATATACTTGGGTACTGCAGCCGGCGCTGTTGGTGGAGCGCTGCTGCCATCTAGCGAAATATATTTGGGTACTGCAGCCGGCCCTGTTGGTGGAGCGCTGCTGCCATCTAGCGAAATATATTTGGGTACTGCAGCCGCCCTTTTGGTGGAGCGCTGCTGCCATCTAGCGAAATATATTTGGGTACTGCAGCCAGCTCTGTTGGTGGAGCTCTGCTGCCATCTAGCGAAATATAATTGGGTACTGCAGCCGGCCTTTTGGTGGAGCGCTGCTGCCATCTAGCGAAATGTAATTGGGTACTGCAGCCGCCCTGTTGGTGGAGCGCTGCTGCCATCTAGCGAAATATACTTGGGTACTGCAGCCGCCCTTTTGGTGGAGCGCTGCTGCCATCTAGCGAAATATACTTGGGTACTGCAGCCGGCCCTGTTGGTGGAGCGCTGCTGCCATCTAGCGAAATATACTTGGGTACTGCAGCCGCCCGGTTGGTGGAGCGCTGCTGCCATCTAGCGAAATATATTTGGGTACTGCAGCCGGCCCTGTTGGTGGAGCGCTGCTGCCATCTAGCGAAATGTAATTGGGTACTGCAGCCGCCCGGTTGGTGTAGCGCTGCTGCCATCTAGCGAAATATACTTGGGTACTGCAGCCGCCCTGTTGGTGGAGCGCTGCTGCCATCTAGCGAAATGTAATGGGGTACTGCAGCCGCCCGGTTGGTGTAGCGCTGCTGCCATCTAGCGAAATATACTTGGGTACTGCAGCCGCCCGGTTGGTGGAGCGCTGCTGCCATCTAGCGAAATATACTTGGGTACTGCAGCCGGCCCTGTTGGTGGAGCGCTGCTGCCATCTAGCGAAATATACTTGGGTACTGCAGCCGCCCGGTTGGTGGAGCGCTGCTGCCATCTAGCGAAATATATTTGGGTACTGCAGCCGCCCGGTTGGTGGAGCGCTGCTGCCATCTAGCGAAATATACTTGGGTACTGCAGCCGGCGCTGTTGGTGGAGCGCTGCTGCCATCTAGCGAAATATACTTGGGTACTGCAGCCGCCCGGTTTGTGGAGCGCTGCTGCCATCTAGCGAAATATATTTGGGTACTGCAGCCGGCGCTGTTGGTGGAGCGCTGCTGCAATCTAGCGAAATATACTTGGGTACTGCAGCCGCCCGGTTGGTGGAGCGCTGCTGCCATCTAGCGAAATATACTTGGGTACTGCAGCCGCCCGGTTGGTGGAGCGCTGCTGCCATCTAGCGAAATATATTTGGGTACTGCAGCCGGCCCTGTTGGTGGAGCGCTGCTGCCATCTAGCGAAATATACTTGGGTACTGCAGCCGCCCGGTTGGTGGAGCGCTGCTGCCATCTAGCGAAATATATTTGGGTACTGCAGCCGGCGCTGTTTGTGGAGCGCTGCTGCCATCTAGCGAAATATATTTGGGTACTGCAGCCGGCTCTGTTGGTGGAGCGCTGCTGCCATCTAGCGAAATATACTTGGGTACTTCAGCCGGGTTTAGGGTTAGGGTTAGGGTTAGACTGTTAGGGTTAGGGTTAGACTCTTAGGGTTAGACTCTTAGGGTTAGACTCTTAGGGTTAGGGTTAGACTCTTACGGTTAGGGTTAGGGTTAGGCTTAGGGTTAGGCTTAGACTCTTAGGGTTAGGGTTAGACTCTTAGGGTTAGGGTTAGGGTTAGAGTTAGGGTTAGACTCTTAGGGTTAGGGTTAGACTCTTAGGGTTAGGGTTAGGGTTAGGGTTAGACTCTTAGGGTTAGGGTTAGACTCTTAGGGTTAGGGTTAGGGTTAGGGTTAGGGTTAGACTCTTAGGGTTAGGGTTAGACTCTTAGGGTTAGGGTTAGGGTTAGGGTTAGGGTTAGACTCTTAGGGTTAGGGTTAGACTCTTAGGGTTAGGGTTAGGGTTAGGGTTAGACTCTTAGGGTTAGGGTTAGGGTTACGGTTAGACTCTTAGGGTTAGAGTTAGGGTTAGGGTTAGACTCTTAGGGTTAGGGTTAGACTCTTAGGGTTAGGGTTGGGGTTAGGGTTAGACTCTTAGGGTTAGGGTTAGACTCTTAGGGTTAGAGTTAGGGTTAGGGTTAGGGTTAGACACTTAGGGTTAGGGTTAGGGTGAGGGTTAGACTCTTAGGGTTAGGGTTATATTCAGGGTTAGGGTTAGACTCTTAGGGTTAGGGTTAGGGTTAGGGTTAGACTCTTAGGGTAAGGGTTAGACTTAGGCTCTTAGGGTTAGGGTTAGACTCAGGCTCTTAGGGTGAGGGTTAGACTCAGGCTCTTAGGGTGAGGGTTAGACTCAGGCTCTTAGGGTTAGGGTTAGAATCAGGCTCTTAGGGTTAGGGTCAGACTCAGTACTATATATTTGGGTACTGCAGCCGCCCTTTTGGTGGAGCGCTGCTGACATCTAGCGAAATATACTTGGGTACTTCAGCCGGGTTTAGGGTTAGGGTTAGGGTTAGACTGTTAGGGTTAGGGTTAGGGTTAGGGTTAGACTCTTAGGGTTAGGGTTAGGGTTAGGGTTAGGGTTAGACTCTTAGGGTTAGGGTTAGACTCTTAGGGTTAGGGTTAGGGTTAGGGTTAGGGTTAGACTCTTAGGGTTAGGGTTAGACTCTTAGGGTTAGGGTTAGGGTTAGGGTTAGACTCTTAGGGTTAGGGTTAGGGTTACGGTTAGACTCTTAGGGTTAGAGTTAGGGTTAGGGTTAGACTCTTAGGGTTAGGGTTAGACTCTTAGGGTTAGGGTTGGGGTTAGGGTTAGACTCTTAGGGTTAGGGTTAGACTCTTAGGGTTAGAGTTAGGGTTAGGGTTAGGGTTAGACACTTAGGGTTAGGGTTAGGGTGAGGGTTAGACTCTTAGGGTTAGGGTTATATTCAGGGTTAGGGTTAGACTCTTAGGGTTAGGGTTAGGGTTAGGGTTAGACTCAGGCTCTTAGGGTGAGGGTTAGACTCAGGCTCTTAGGGTGAGGGTTAGACTCAGGCTCTTAGGGTTAGGGTTAGAATCAGGCTCTTAGGGTTAGGGTCAGACTCAGTACTATATATTTGGGTACTGCAGCCGCCCTTTTGGTGGAGCGCTGCTGCCATCTAGCGAAATATACTTGGGTACTGCAGCCGCCCGGTTGGTGGAGCGCTGCTGCCATCTAGCGAAATATACTTGGGTACTGCAGCCGGCCCTGTTGGTGGAGCGCTGCTGCCATCTAGCGAAATATATTTGGGTACTGCAGCCGGCGCTGTTGGTGGAGCGCTGCTGCCATCTAGCGAAATATATTTGGGTACTGCAGCCGGCTCTGTTGGTGGAGCGCTGCTGCCATCTAGCGAAATATATTTGGGTACTGCAGCCGGCTCTGTTTGTGGAGCGCTGCTGCCATCTAGCGAAATATACTTGGGTACTTCAGCCGGGTTTAGGGTTAGGGTTAGGGTTAGACTGTTAGGGTTAGGGTTAGGGTTAGGGTTAGACTCTTAGGGTTAGACTCTTAGGGTTAGGGTTAGACTCTTACGCTTAGTGTTAGGGTTAGGGTTAGGGTTAGGGTTAGACTCTTAGGGTTAGGGTTAGACTCTTAGGGTTAGGGTTAGGGTTAGGGTTAGACTCTTAGGGTTAGGGTTAAGGTTAGGGTTAGGGTAAGACTCTTAGGGTTAGGGTTAGACTCTTAGGGTTAGGGTTAGGGTTAGGGTTAGACTCTTAGGGTTAGGGTTAGGGTTAGGGTTAGGGTTACACTCTTAGGCTTAGGGTTAGGGTTAGGGTTAGACTCTTAGGGTTAGGGTTAGACTTAGGCTCTTAGGGTTAGGGTTAGACTCAGGCTCTTAGGGTTAGGGTTAGACTCAGGCTCTTACGGTTAGGGTTAGACTCAGGCTCTTAGGGTTAGGGTTAGACACAGGCTCTTAGGGTTAGGGTCAGATTTAGTACTATATATTTGTGTACTGCAGCCGCCCTTTTGGTGGAACGCTGCTGCCATCTAGCGAAATATACTTGGGTACTGCAGCCGGCCCTGTTGGTGGAGCGCTGCTGCCATCTAGCGAAATATACTTGGGTACTGCAGCCGCCCGGTTGGTGGAGCGCTGCTGCCATCTAGCGAAATATACTTGGGTACTGCAGCCGGCCCTGTTGGTGGAGCGCTGCTGCCATCTAGCGAAATATACTTGGGTACTGCAGCCGCCCGGTTGGTGGAGCGCTGCTGCCATCTAGCGAAATATACTTGGGTACTGCAGCCGCCCGGTTGGTGGAGCGCTGCTGCCATCTAGCGAAATATACTTGGGTACTGCAGCCGGCCCTGTTGGTGGAGCGCTGCTGCCATCTAGCGAAATATATTTGGGTACTGCAGCCGGCGCTGTTGGTGGAGCGCTGCTGCCATCTAGCGAAATATATTTGGGTACTGCAGCCGGCTCTGTTGGTGGAGCGCTGCTGCCATCTAGCGAAATATATTTGGGTACTGCAGCCGGCTCTGTTTGTGGAGCGCTGCTGCCATCTAGCGAAATATACTTGGGTACTTCAGCCGGGTTTAGGGTTAGGGTTAGGGTTAGACTGTTAGGGTTAGGGTTAGACTCTTAGGGTTAGACTCTTAGGGTTAGACTCTTAGGGTTAGGGTTAGACTCTTACGGTTAGGGTTAGGGTTTGGGTTAGACTCTTAGGGTTAGGGTTAGACTCTTAGGGTTAGGGTTAGGGTTAGGGTTAGACTCTTAGGGTTAGGGTTAGACTCTTAGGGTTAGGGTTAGACTCTTAGGGTTAGGGTTAGGGTGAGGGTTAGACTCTTAGGGTTAGACTCTTAGGGTTAGGGTTAGACTCTTACGGTTAGGGTTAGGGTTAGGCTTAGGGTTAGGCTTAGACTCTTAGGGTTAGGGTTAGACTCTTAGGGTTAGGGTTAGGGTTAGAGTTAGGGTTAGACTCTTAGGGTTAGGGTTAGACTCTTAGGGTTAGGGTTAGGGTTAGGGTTAGACTCTTAGGGTTAGGGTTAGACTCTTAGGGTTAGGGTTAGGGTTAGGGTTAGACTCTTAGGGTTAGGGTTAGACTCTTAGGGTTAGGGTTAGGGTTAGGGTTAGGGTTAGACTCTTAGGGTTAGGGTTAGACTCTTAGGGTTAGGGTTAGGGTTAGGGTTAGACTCTTAGGGTTAGGGTTAGGGTTACGGTTAGACTCTTAGGGTTAGAGTTAGGGTTAGGGTTAGACTCTTAGGGTTAGGGTTAGACTCTTAGGGTTAGGGTTGGGGTTAGGGTTAGACTCTTAGGGTTAGGGTTAGACTCTTAGGGTTAGAGTTAGGGTTAGGGTTAGGGTTAGACACTTAGGGTTAGGGTTAGGGTGAGGGTTAGACTCTTAGGGTTAGGGTTATATTCAGGGTTAGGGTTAGACTCTTAGGGTTAGGGTTAGGGTTAGGGTTAGACTCTTAGGGTAAGGGTTAGACTTAGGCTCTTAGGGTTAGGGTTAGACTCAGGCTCTTAGGGTGAGGGTTAGACTCAGGCTCTTAGGGTGAGGGTTAGACTCAGGCTCTTAGGGTTAGGGTTAGAATCAGGCTCTTAGGGTTAGGGTCAGACTCAGTACTATATATTTGGGTACTGCAGCCGCCCTTTTGGTGGAGCGCTGCTGCCATCTAGCGAAATATACTTGGGTATTGCAGCCGCCCGGTTGGTGGAGCGCTGCTGCCATCTAGCGAAATATATTTGGGTACTGCAGCCGGCCCTGTTGGTGGAGCGCTGCTGCCATCTAGCGAAATATATTTGGGTACTGCAGCCGGCGC
Source organism: Falco punctatus (assembly GCF_963210335.1). Taxonomy (NCBI): domain Eukaryota; kingdom Metazoa; phylum Chordata; class Aves; order Falconiformes; family Falconidae; genus Falco; species Falco punctatus. The sequence continues at coordinate 1,813,428 of NW_027660079.1, forward strand.
TGTTGGTGGAGCGCTGCTGCCATCTAGCGAAATATATTTGGGTACTGCAGCCGGCTCTGTTGGTGGAGCGCTGCTGCCATCTAGCGAAATATATTTGGGTACTGCAGCCGCCCGGTTGGTGGAGCGCTGCTGCCATCTAGCGAAATGTAATGGGGTACTGCAGCCGCCCGGTTGGTGTAGCGCTGCTGCCATCTAGCGAAATATACTTGGGTACTGCAGCCGCCCGGTTGGTGTAGCGCTGCTGCCATCTAGCGAAATATACTTGGGTACTGCAGCCGGCCCTGTTGGTGGAGCGCTGCTGCCATCTAGCGAAATATATTTGGGTACTGCAGCCGCCCTTTTGGTGGAGCGCTGCTGCCATCTAGCGAAATATATTTGGGTACTGCAGCCGCCCGGTTGGTGGAGCTCTGCTGCCATCTAGCGAAATATACTTGGGTACTGCAGCCGCCCTTTTGGTGGAGCGCTGCTGCCATCTAGCGAAATGTAATTGGGTACTGCAGCCGCCCGGTTGGTGGAGAGCTGCTGCCATCTAGCGAAATATACTTGGGTACTGCAGCCGGCGCTGTTGGTGGAGCGCTGCTGCCATCTAGCGAAATATACTTGGGTACTGCAGCCGCCCGGTTGGTGGAGCGCTGCTGCCATCTAGCGAAATATACTTGGGTACTGCAGCCGGCCCGGTTGGTGGAGCGCTGCTGCCATCTAGCGAAATGTAATGGGGTACTGCAGCCGCCAGGTTGGTGTAGCGCTGCTGCCATCTAGCGAAATATACTTGGGTACTGCAGCCGCCCGGTTGGTGGAGCGCTGCTGCCATCTAGCGAAATATATTTGGGTACTGCAGCCGGCCCTGTTGGTGGAGCGCTGCTGCCATCTAGCGAAATATACTTGGGTACTGCAGCCGCCCTTTTGGTGGAGCGCTGCTGCCATCTAGCGAAATATACTTGGGTACTGCAGCCGGCGCTGTTGGTGGAGCGCTGCTGCCATCTAGCGAAATATATTTGGGTACTGCAGCCGGCCCTGTTGGTGGAGCGCTGCTGCCATCTAGCGAAATATATTTGGGTACTGCAGCCGCCCTTTTGGTGGAGCGCTGCTGCCATCTAGCGAAATATATTTGGGTACTGCAGCCAGCTCTGTTGGTGGAGCTCTGCTGCCATCTAGCGAAATATAATTGGGTACTGCAGCCGGCCTTTTGGTGGAGCGCTGCTGCCATCTAGCGAAATGTAATTGGGTACTGCAGCCGCCCTGTTGGTGGAGCGCTGCTGCCATCTAGCGAAATATACTTGGGTACTGCAGCCGGCCCTGTTGGTGGAGCGCTGCTGCCATCTAGCGAAATATACTTGGGTACTGCAGCCGCCCGGTTGGTGGAGCGCTGCTGCCATCTAGCGAAATATATTTGGGTACTGCAGCCGGCCCTGTTGGTGGAGCGCTGCTGCCATCTAGCGAAATGTAATTGGGTACTGCAGCCGCCCGGTTGGTGTAGCGCTGCTGCCATCTAGCGAAATATACTTGGGTACTGCAGCCGCCCGGTTGGTGGAGCGCTGCTGCCATCTAGCGAAATGTAATGGGGTACTGCAGCCGCCCGGTTGGTGTAGCGCTGCTGCCATCTAGCGAAATATACTTGGGTACTGCAGCCGCCCGGTTGGTGGAGCGCTGCTGCCATCTAGCGAAATATACTTGGGTACTGCAGCCGGCCCTGTTGGTGGAGCGCTGCTGCCATCTAGCGAAATATACTTGGGTACTGCAGCCGCCCGGTTGGTGGAGCGCTGCTGCCATCTAGCGAAATATATTTGGGTACTGCAGCCGCCCGGTTGGTGGAGCGCTGCTGCCATCTAGCGAAATATACTTGGGTACTGCAGCCGGCGCTGTTGGTGGAGCGCTGCTGCCATCTAGCGAAATATACTTGGGTACTGCAGCCGCCCGGTTGGTGGAGCGCTGCTGCCATCTAGCGAAATATATTTGGGTACTGCAGCCGGCGCTGTTGGTGGAGCGCTGCTGCAATCTAGCGAAATATACTTGGGTACTGCAGCCGCCCGGTTGGTGGAGCGCTGCTGCCATCTAGCGAAATATACTTGGGTACTGCAGCCGCCCGGTTGGTGGAGCGCTGCTGCCATCTAGCGAAATATATTTGGGTACTGCAGCCGGCCCTGTTGGTGGAGCGCTGCTGCCATCTAGCGAAATATACTTGGGTACTGCAGCCGCCCGGTTGGTGGAGCGCTGCTGCCATCTAGCGAAATATACTTGGGTACTGCAGCCGGCCCTGTTGGTGGAGCGCTGCTGCCATCTAGCGAAATGTAATTGGGTACTGCAGCCGCCCTTTTGGTGGAGCGCTGCTGCCATCTAGCGAAATATACTTGGGTACTGCAGCCGGCCCTGTTGGTGGAGCGCTGCTGCCATCTAGCGAAATATACTTGGGTACTGCAGCCGCCCGGTTTGTGGAGCGCTGCTGCCATCTAGCGAAATATATTTGGGTACTGCAGCCGGCCCGGTTGGTGGAGCGCTGCTGCCATCTAGCGAAATGTAATTGGGTACTGCAGCCGCCCGGTTGGTGTAGCGCTGCTGCCATCTAGCGAAATATACTTGGGTACTGCAGCCGCCCGGTTGGTGGAGCGCTGCTGCCATCTAGCGAAATGTAATGGGGTACTGCAGCCGCCAGGTTGGTGCAGCGCTGCTGCCATCTAGCGAAATATACTTGGGTACTGCAGCCGGCCCTGTTGGTGGAGCGCTGCTGCCATCTAGCGAAATATATTTGGGTACTGCAGCCGCCCTTTTGGTGGAGCGCTGCTGCCATCTAGCGAAATATATTTGGGTACTGCAGCCGGCCCTGTTGGTGGAGCTCTGCTGCCATCTAGCGAAATATACTTGGGTGCTGCAGCCGCCCGGTTGGTGGAGCGCTGCTGCCATCTAGCGAAATGTAATTGGGTACTGCAGCCGGCTCTGTTGGTGGAGCGCTGCTGCCATCTAGCGAAATATACTTGGGTACTGCAGCCGCCCGGTTGGTGGAGCGCTGCTGCCATCTAGCGAAATGTAATGGGGTACTGCAGCCGCCAGGTTGGTGTAGCGCTGCTGCCATCTAGCGAAATATACTTGGGTACTGCAGCCGGCCCTGTTGGTGGAGCGCTGCTGCCATCTAGCGAAATATATTTGGGTACTGCAGCCGCCCTTTTGGTGGAGCGCTGCTGCCGTCTAGCGAAATGTAATTGGGTACTGCAGCCGCCCGGTTGGTGGAGCGCTGCTGCCATCTAGCGAAATATACTTGGGTACTGCAGCCGGCGCTGTTGGTGGAGCGCTGCTGCCATCTAGCGAAATATACTTGGGTACTGCAGCCGCCCGGTTTGTGGAGCGCTGCTGCCATCTAGCGAAATATATTTGGGTACTGCAGCCGGCCCGGTTGGTGGAGCGCTGCTGCCATCTAGCGAAATGTAATTGGGTACTGCAGCCGCCCGGTTGGTGTAGCGCTGCTGCCATCTAGCGAAATATACTTGGGTACTGCAGCCGCCCGGTTGGTGGAGCGCTGCTGCCATCTAGCGAAATGTAATGGGGTACTGCAGCCGGCCCTGTTGGTGGAGCGCTGCTGCCATCTAGCGAAATATATTTGGGTACTGCAGCCGCCCTTTTGGTGGAGCGCTGCTGCCATCTAGCGAAATATATTTGGGTACTGCAGCCGGCCCTGTTGGTGGAGCTCTGCTGCCATCTAGCGAAATATACTTGGGTACTGCAGCCGCCCGGTTGGTGGAGCGCTGCTGCCATCTAGCGAAATGTAATTGGGTACTGCAGCCGCCCGGTTGGTGGAGCGCTGCTGCCATCTAGCGAAATATACTTGGGTACTGCAGCCGGCGCTGTTGGTGTAGCGCTGCTGCCATCTAGCGAAATATACTTGGGTACTGCAGCCGGCGCTGTTGGTGGAGCGCTGCTGCCATCTAGCGAAATATATTTGGGTACTGCAGCCGGCCCGGTTGGTGGAGCGCTGCTGCCATCTAGCGAAATGTAATTGGGTACTGCAGCCGCCCGGTTGGTGTAGCGCTGCTGCCATCTAGCGAAATATACTTGGGTACTGCAGCCGCCCGGTTGGTGGAGCGCTGCTGCCATCTAGCGAAATGTAATGGGGTACTGCAGCCGCCAGGTTGGTGTAGCGCTGCTGCCATCTAGCGAAATATACTTGGGTACTGCAGCCGGCCCTGTTTGTGGAGCGCTGCTGCCATCTAGCGAAATATATTTGGGTACTGCAGCCGCCCTTTTCGTGGAGCGCTGCTGCCATCTAGCGAAATATATTTGGGTACTGCAGCCGGCCCTGTTGGTGGAGCTCTGCTGCCATCTAGCGAAATATACTTGGGTACTGCAGCCGCCCGGTTGGTGGAGCGCTGCTGCCATCTAGCGAAATGTAATTGGGTACTGCAGCCGCCCGGTTGGTGTAGCGCTGCTGCCATCTAGCGAAATATACTTGGGTACTGCAGCCGCCCGGTTGGTGGAGCGCTGCTGCCATCTAGCGAAATGTAATGGGGTACTGCAGCCGCCAGGTTGGTGTAGCGCTGCTGCCATCTAGCGAAATATACTTGGGTACTGCAGCCGGCCCTGTTGGTGGAGCGCTGCTGCCATCTAGCGAAATATATTTGGGTACTGCAGCCGCCCTTTTGGTGGAGCGCTGCTGCCATCTAGCGAAATATATTTGGGTACTGCAGCCGGCCCTGTTGGTGGAGCTCTGCTGCCATCTAGCGAAATATACTTGGGTACTGCAGCCGCCCGGTTGGTGGAGCGCTGCTGCCATCTAGCGAAATGTAATTGGGTACTGCAGCCGCCCGGTTGGTGGAGCGCTGCTGCCATCTAGCGAAATATATTTGGGTACTGCAGCCGGCCCTGTTGGTGGAGCGCTGCTGCCATCTAGCGAAATATACTTGGGTACTGCAGCCGCCCGGTTGGTGGAGCGCTGCTGCCATCTAAAGAAATATACTTGGGTACTGCAGCCGGCCCTGTTGGTGGAGCGCTGCTGCCATCTAGCGAAATATACTTGGGTACTGCAGCCGCCCGGTTGTTGGAGCGCTGCTGCCATCTAGCGAAATATACTTGGGTACTGCAGCCGGCCCTGTTGGTGGAGCGCTGCTGCCATCTAGCGAAATATATTTGGGTACTGCAGCCGGCGCTGTTGGTGGAGCGCTGCTGCCATCTAGCGAAATATATTTGGGTACTGCAGCCGGCGCTGTTGGTGGAGCGCTGCTGCCATCTAGCGAAATATACTTGGGTACTGCAGCCAGCTCTGTTGGTGGAGCTCTGCTGCCATCTAGCGAAATATACTTGGGTACTGCAGCCGGCCCTGTTGGTGGAGCGCTGCTGCCATCTAGCGAAATGTAATTGGGTACTGCAGCCGCCCTGTTGGTGGAGCGCTGCTGCCATCTAGCGAAATATACTTGGGTACTGCAGCCGCCCGGTTGGTGGAGCGCTGCTGCCATCTAGCGAAATATACTTGGGTACTGCAGCCGGCCCTGTTGGTGGAGCGCTGCTGCCATCTAGCGAAATATACTTGGGTACTGCAGCCGCCCGGTTGGTGGAGCGCTGCTGCCATCTAGCGAAATATACTTGGGTACTGCAGCCGGCCCTGTTGGTGGAGCGCTGCTGCCATCTAGCGAAATATACTTGGGTACTGCAGCCGCCCGGTTGGTGGAGCGCTGCTGCCATCTAGCGAAATATATTTGGGTACTGCAGCCGGCCCTGTTGGTGGAGCGCTGCTGCCATCTAGCGAAATATACTTGGGTACTGCAGCCGCCCGGTTGGTGGAGCGCTGCTGCCATCTAGCGAAATATACTTGGGTACTGCAGCCGGCCCTGTTGGTGGAGCGCTGCTGCCATCTAGCGAAATATACTTGGGTACTGCAGCCGCCCGGTGGTGGAGCGCTGCTGCCATCTAGCGAAATATATTTGGGTACTGCAGCCGGCCCTGTTGGTGGAGCGCTGCTGCCATCTAGCGAAATATATTTGGGTACTGCAGCCGGCTCTGTTTGTGGAGCGCTGCTGCCATCTAGCGAAATATACTTGGGTACTTCAGCCGGGTTTAGGGTTAGGGTTAGGGTTAGACTGTTAGGGTTAGGGTTAGACTCTTAGGGTTAGACTCTTAGGGTTAGACTCTTAGGGTTAGGGTTAGACTCTTACGGTTAGGGTTAGGGTTAGGGTTAGGGTTAGACTCTTAGGGTTAGGGTTAGACTCTTAGGGTTAGGGTTAGGGTTAGGGTTAGGGTTAGACTCTTAGGGTTAGGGTTAGACTCTTAGGGTTAGGGTTAGGGTTAGGGTTAGGGTTAGACTCTTAGGGTTAGGGTTAGACTCTTAGGGTTAGGGTTAGGGTTAGGGTTAGACTCTTAGGGTTAGGGTTAGGGTGAGGGTTAGACTCTTAGGGTTAGGGTTATATTCAGGGTTAGGGTTAGACTCTTAGGGTTAGGGTTAGGGTTAGGGTTAGACTCTTAGGGTTAGGGTTAGTGTTAGGCTCTTAGGGTTAGGGTTAGACTCAGGCTCTTAGGGTGAGGGTTAGACTCAGGCTCTTAGGGTGAGGGTTAGACTCAGGCTCTTAGGGTGAGGGTTAGACTCAGGCTCTTAGGGTGAGGGTTAGACTCAGGCTCTTAGGGTTAGGCTTAGACTCAGGCTCTTAGGGTTAGGGTTAGACTCAGGCTCTTAGGGTTAGGGTTAGACTCAGTACTATATATTTGGGTACTGCAGCCGCCCTTTTAGTGGAGCGCTGCTGCCATCTAGCGAAGTATACTTGGGTACTGCAGCCGGCGCTGTTGGTGGAGCGCTGCTGCCATCTAGCGAAATATATTTGGGTACTGCAGCCGGCCCTGTTTGTGGAGCTCTACTGCCATCTAGCGAAATATACTTGGGTACTGCAGCCGCCCTTTTGGTGGAGCGCTGCTGCCATCTAGCGAAATATATTTGGGTACTGCAGCCGGCCCTGTTGGTGGAGCTCTGCTGCCATCTAGCGAAATGTAATTGGGTACTGCAGCCGCCCGGTTGGTGGAGCGCTGCTGCCATCTAGCGAAATATACTTGAGTACTGCAGCCGGCGCTGTTGGTGGATCGCTGCTGCCATCTAGCGAAATATATTTGGGTACTGCAGCCGGCCCTGTTTGTGGAGCGCTGCTGCCATCTAGCGAAATATATTTGGGTACTGCAGCCGGCCCTGTTGGTGGAGCGCTGCTGCCATCTAGCGAAATATACTTGGGTACTTCAGCCGGGTTTAGGGTTAGGGTTAGGGTTAGACTGTTAGGGTTAGGGTTAGGGTTAGGGTTAGACTCTTAGGGTTAGACTCTTAGGGTTAGGGTGAGACTCTTACGCTTAGTGTTAGGGTTAGGGTTAGGGTTAGGGTTAGACTCTTAGGGTTAGGGTTAGACTCTTAGGGTTAGGGTTAGGGTTAGGGTTAGACTCTTAGGGTTAGGGTTAGACTCTTAGGGTTAGGGTTAAGGTTAGGGTTAGGGTTAGACTCTTAGGGTTAGGGTTAGACTCTTAGGGTTAGGGTTAGGGTTAGGGTTAGACTCTTAGGGTTAGGGTTAGGGTTAGGGTTAGACTCTTAGGGTTAGGGTTAGGGTTAGGGTTAGGGTTACACTCTTAGGGTTAGGGTTAGGGTTAGGGTTAGACTCTTAGGGTTAGGGTTAGACTTAGGCTCTTAGGGTTAGGGTTAGACTCAGGCTCTTAGGGTTAGGGTTAGACTCAGGCTCTTACGGTTAGGGTTAGACTCAGGCTCTTAGGGTTAGGGTTAGACACAGGCTCTTAGGGTTAGGGTCAGATTTAGTACTATATATTTGGGTACTGCAGCCGCCCTTTTGGTGGAGCGCTGCTGCCATCTAGCGAAATATATTTGGGTACTGCAGCCAGCTCTGTTGGTGGAGCTCTGCTGCCATCTAGCGAAATATACTTGGGTACTGCAGCCGGCCCTGTTGGTGGAGCGCTGCTGCCATCTAGCGAAATGTAATTGGGTACTGCAGCCGCCCTGTTGGTGGAGCGCTGCTGCCATCTAGCGAAATATACTTGGGTACTGCAGCTGCCCGGTTGGTGGAGCGCTGCTGCCATCTAGCGAAATATACTTGGGTACTGCAGCCGGCCCTGTTGGTGGAGCTCTGCTGCCATCTAGCGAAATATACTTGGGTACTGCAGCCGGCCCTGTTGGTGGAGCGCTGCTGCCATCTAGCGAAATATACTTGGGTACTGCAGCCGCCCGGTTGGTGGAGCGCTGCTGCCATCTAGCGAAATATATTTGGGTACTGCAGCCGGCTCTGTTTGTGGAGCGCTGCTGCCATCTAGCGAAATATACTTGGGTACTTCAGCCGGGTTTAGGGTTAGGGTTAGGGTTAGACTGTTAGGGTTAGGGTTAGACTCTTAGGGTTAGACTCTTAGGGTTAGACTCTTAGGGTTAGGGTTAGACTCTTACGGTTAGGGTTAGGGTTAGGGTTAGGGTTAGACTCTTAGGGTTAGGGTTAGACTCTTAGGGTTAGGGTTAGGGTTAGGGTTAGGGTTAGACTCTTAGGGTTAGGGTTAGACTCTTAGGGTTAGGGTTAGGGTTAGGGTTAGGGTTAGACTCTTAGGGTTAGGGTTAGACTCTTAGGGTTAGGGTTAGGGTTAGGGTTAGACTCTTAGGGTTAGGGTTAGGGTGAGGGTTAGACTCTTAGGGTTAGGGTTATATTCAGGGTTAGGGTTAGACTCTTAGGGTTAGGGTTAGGGTTAGGCTCTTAGGGTTAGGGTTAGACTCAGGCTCTTAGGGTGAGGGTTAGACTCAGGCTCTTAGGGTGAGGGTTAGACTCAGGCTCTTAGGGTGAGGGTTAGACTCAGGCTCTTAGGGTGAGGGTTAGACTCAGGCTCTTAGGGTTAGGGTTACACTCAGGCTCTTAGGGTTAGGGTTAGACTCAGTACTATATATTTGGGTACTGCAGCCGGCCCTGTTGGTGGAGCGCTGCTGTTATCTAGCGAAATATATTTGGGTACTGCAGCCGCCCTTTTGGTGGAGCGCTGCTGCCATCTAGCGAAATATATTTGGGTACTGCAGCCGCCGGTTGGTGGAGCGGTGCTGCCATCTAGCGAAATGTAATTGGGTACTGCAGCCGCCCGGTTGGTGGAGCGCTGCTGCCATCTAGCGAAATATACTTGGGTACTGCAGCCGCCCGGTTTGTGGAGCGCTGCTGCCATCTAGCGAAATATATTTGGGTACTGCAGCCGGCGCTGTTAATGGAGCGCTGCTGCCATCTAGCGAAATGTAATTGGGTACTGCAGCCGCCCGGTTGGTGTAGCGCTGCTGCCATCTAGCGAAATATACTTGGGTACTGCAGCCGCCCGGTTGGTGGAGCGCTGCTGCCATCTAGCGAAATATATTTGGGTACTGCAGCCGGCCCTGTTGGTGGAGCGCTGCTGCCATCTAGCGAAATATACTTGGGTACTGCAGCCGCCCGGTTGGTGGAGCGCTGCTGCCATCTGGCGAAATATACTTGGGTACTGCAGCCGGCCCTGTTGGTGGAGCGCTGCTGCCATCTAGCGAAATATACTTGGGTACTGCAGCCGGCGCTGTTGGTGGAGCGCTGCTGCCATCTAGCGAAATATATTTGGGTACTGCAGCCGGCGCTGTTGGTGGAGCGCTGCTGCCATCTAGCGAAATATATTTGGGTACTGCAGCCGGCGCTGTTGGTGGAGCGCTGCTGCCATCTAGCGAAATATATTTTAGGTACTGCAGCCGGCGCTGTTGGTGGAGCGCTGCTGCCATCTAGCGAAATATATTTGGGTACTGCAGCCGGCTCTGTTGGTGGAGCGCTGCTGCCATCTAGCGAAATATACTTGGGTACTTCAGCCGGGTTTAGGGTTAGGGTTAGGGTTAGACTGTTAGGGTTAGGGTTAGACTCTTAGGGTTAGACTCTTAGGGTTAGACTCTTAGGGTTAGGGTTAGGGTTAGGGTTAGGGTTAGGGTTAGACTCTTAGGGTTAGGGTTAGACTCTTAGGGTTAGGGTTAGGGTTAGGGTTAGGGTTAGACTCTTAGGGTTAGGGTTAGACTCTTAGGGTTAGGGTTAGGGTTAGACTCTTAGGGTTAGGGTTAGACTCTTAGGGTTAGGGTTAGGGTTAGGGTTAGGGTTAGACTCTTAGGGTTAGGGTTAGACTCTTAGGGTTAGGGTTAGACTCTTAGGGTTAGGGTTGGGGTTAGGGTTAGACTCTTAGGGTTAGGGTTAGACTCTTAGGGTTAGGGTTAGGGTTAGGGTTAGGGTTAGACTCTTAGGGTTAGGGTTAGACTCTTAGGGTTAGGGTTATATTCAGATTAGGGTTAGACTCTTAGGGTTAGGGTTAGGGTTAGACTCAGGCTCTTAGGGTACAGGTTTAGACTTAGGCTCTTAGGGTTAGGGTTAGACTCAGGCTCTTAGGGTTAGGGTTAGACTCAGGCTCTTAGGGTGAGGGTTAGACTCAGGCTCTTAGGGTGAGGGTTAGACTCAGGCTCTTAGGGTTAGGGTTAGACTCAGGCTCTTAGGGTGAGGGTTAGACTCAGGCTCTTAGGGTTAGGGTCAGACTCAGTACTATATATTTGGGTACTGCAGCCGCCCTTTTGGTGGAGCGCTGCTGCCATCTAGCGAAATATACTTGGGTATTGCAGCCGGCGCTCTTGGTGGAGCGCTGCTGCCATCTAGCGAAATATATTTGGGTACTGCAGCCGGCCCTGTTGGTGGAGCTCTGCTGCCATCTAGCGAAATATACTTGGGTACTGCAGCCGCCCGGTTGGTGGAGCGCTGCTGCCATCTAGCGAAATGTAATTGGGTACTGCAGCCGCCCGGTTGGTGGAGCGCTGCTGCCATCTAGCGAAATATACTTGGGTACTGCAGCCGGCGCTGTTGGTGGAGCGCTGCTGCCATCTAGCGAAATATACTTGGGTACTGCAGCCGCCCGGTTTGTGGAGCGCTGCTGCCATCTAGCGAAATATATTTGGGTACTGCAGCCGGCCCGGTTGGTGGAGCGCTGCTGCCATCTAGCGAAATGTAATTGGGTACTGCAGCCGCCCGGTTGGTGTAGCGCTGCTGCCATCTAGCGAAATATACTTGGGTACTGCAGCCGCCCGGTTGGTGGAGCGCTGCTGCCATCTAGCGAAATGTAATGGGGTACTGCAGCCGCCCGGTTGGTGTAGCGCTGCTGCCATCTAGCGAAATATACTTGGGTACTGCAGCCGGCGCTGTTGGTGGAGCGCTGCTGCCATCTAGCGAAATATATTTGGGTACTGCAGCCGGCCCTGTTGGTGGAGCGCTGCTGCCATCTAGCGAAGTATACTTGGGTACTGCAGCCGGCGCTGTTGGTGGAGCGCTGCTGCCATCTAGCGAAATATATTTGGGTACTGCAGCCGGCCCTGTTGGTGGAGCTCTACTGCCATCTAGCGAAATATACTTGGGTACTGCAGCCGCCCTTTTGGTGGAGCGCTGCTGCCATCTAGCGAAATGTAATTGGGTACTGCAGCCGCCCGGTTGGTGGAGCGCTGCTGCCATCTAGCGAAATATATTTGGGTACTGCAGCCGGCCCTGTTGGTGGATCGCTGCTGCCATCTAGCGAAATATATTTGGGTACTGCAGCCGGCCCTGTTTGTGGAGCGCTGCTGCCATCTAGCGAAATATATTTGGGTACTGCAGCCGGCGCTGTTGGTGGAGCGCTGCTGCCATCTAGCGAAATATACTTGGGTACTTCAGCCGGGTTTAGGGTTAGGGTTAGGGTTAGACTGTTAGGGTTAGGGTTAGACTCTTAGGGTTAGACTCTTAGGGTTAGACTCTTAGGGTTAGGGTTAGACTCTTACGGTTAGGGTTAGGGTTAGGGTTAGGGTTAGACTCTTAGGGTTAGGGTTAGACTCTTAGGGTTAGGGTTAGGGTTAGGGTTAGACTCTTAGGGTTAGGGTTAGACTCTTAGGGTTAGGGTTAAGGTTAGGGTTAGGGTTAGACTCTTAGGGTTAGGGTTAGACTCTTAGGGTTAGGGTTAGGGTTAGGGTTAGGGTTAGACTCTTAGGGTTATGGTTAGACTCTTAGGGTTAGGGTTAGGGTTAGGGTTAGGGTTACACTCTTAGGGTTAGGGTTAGGGTTAGGGTTAGACTCTTAGGGTTAGGGTTAGACTTAGGCTCTTAGGGTTAGGGTTAGACTCAGGCTCTTAGGGTTAGGGTTAGACTCAGGCTCTTACGGTTAGGGTTAGACTCAGGCTCTTAGGGTTAGGGTTAGACACAGGCTCTTAGGGTTAGGGTCAGACTCAGTACTATATATTTGGGTACTGCAGCCGCCCTTTTGGTGGAGCGCTGCTGCCATCTAGCGAAATATACTTGGGTATTGCAGCCGGCGCTGTTGGTGGAGCGCTGCTGCCATCTAGCGAAATATATTTGGGTACTGCAGCCGGCGCTGTTGGTGGAGCGCTGCTGCCATCTAGCGAAATATATTTGGGTACTGCAGCCGCCCTTTTGGTGGAGCGCTGCTGCCATCTAGCGAAATATATTTGGGTACTGCAGCCGGCGCTGTTGGTGGAGCTCTGCTGCCATCTAGCGAAATATACTTGGGTACTGCAGCCGCCCTTTTGGTGGAGCGCTGCTGCCATCTAGCGAAATGTAATTGGGTACTGCAGCCGCCGGTTGGTGGAGCGGTGCTGCCATCTAGCGAAATGTAATTGGGTACTGCAGCCGCCCGGTTGGTGGAGCGCTGCTGCCATCTAGCGAAATATACTTGGGTACTGCAGCCGCCCGGTTTCTGGAGCGCTGCTGCCATCTAGCGAAATATATGTGGGTACTGCAGCCGGCGCTGTTAATGGAGCGCTGCTGCCATCTAGCGAAATGTAATTGGGTACTGCAGCCGCCCCGTTGGTGGAGCGCTGCTGCCATCTAGCGAAATATACTTGGGTACTGCAGCCGCCCGGTTGGTGGAGCGCTGCTGCCATCTAGCGAAATATATTTGGGTACTGCAGCCGGCCCTGTTGGTGGAGCGCTGCTGCCATCTAGCGAAATATACTTGGGTACTGCAGCCGCCCGGTTGGTGGAGCGCTGCTGCCATCTAGCGAAATATACTTGGGTACTGCAGCCGGCCCTGTTGGTGGAGCGCTGCTGCCATCTAGCGAAATATACTTGGGTACTGCAGCCGCCCGGTTGGTGGAGCGCTGCTGCCATCTAGCGAAATATACTTGGGTACTGCAGCCGGCGCTGTTGGTGGAGCGCTGCTGCCATCTAGCGAAATATATTTGGGTACTGCAGCCGGCGCTGTTGGTGGAGCGCTGCTGCCATCTAGCGAAATATATTTGGGTACTGCAGCCGGCGCTGTTGGTGGAGCGCTGCTGCCATCTAGCGAAATATATTTGGGTACTGCAGCCGGCGCTGTTGGTGGAGCGCTGCTGCCATCTAGCGAAATATATTTGGGTACTGCAGCCGGCTCTGTTGGTGGAGCGCTGCTGCCATCTAGCGAAATATACTTGGGTACTTCAGCCGGGTTTAGGGTTAGGGTTAGGGTTAGACTGTTAGGGTTAGGGTTAGACTCTTAGGGTTAGACTCTTAGGGTTAGACTCTTAGGGTTAGGGTTAGGGTTAGGGTTAGGGTTAGGGTTAGACTCTTAGGGTTAGGGTTAGACTCTTAGGGTTAGGGTTAGGGTTAGACTCTTAGGGTTAGGGTTAGACTCTTAGGGTTAGGGTTAGGGTTAGGGTTAGGGTTAGACTCTTAGGGTTAGGGTTAGACTCTTAGGGTTAGGGTTAGACTCTTAGGGTTAGGGTTAGGGTTAGGGTTAGGGTTAGACTCTTAGGGTTAGGGTTACGGTTAGACTCTTAGGGTTAGAGTTAGGGTTAGGGTTAGACACTTAGGGTTAGGGTTAGACTCTTAGGGTTAGGGTTGGGGTTAGGGTTAGACTCTTAGGGTTAGGGTTAGACTCTTAGGGTTAGGGTTAGGGTTAGGGTTAGGGTTAGACTCTTAGGGTTAGGGTTATATTCAGATGAGGGTTAGACTCTTAGGGTTAGGGTGAGGGTTAGACTCAGGCTCTTAGGGTAAGGTTTAGACTTAGGCTCTTAGGGTTAGGGTTAGACTCAGGCTCTTAGGGTTAGGGTTAGACTCAGGCTCTTAGGGTTAGGGTTAGACTCAGGCTCTTAGGGTTAGGGTTAGACTCAGGCTCTTAGGGTGAGGGTTAGACTCAGGCTCTTAGGGTTAGGGTTAGACTCAGGCTCTTAGGGTTAGGGTCAGACTCAGTACTATATATTTGGGTACTGCAGCCGCCCGGTTGGTGGAGCGCTGCTGCCATCTAGCGAAATATACTTGGGTATTGCAGCCGGCGCTCTTGGTGGAGCGCTGCTGCCATCTAGCGAAATATATTTGGGTACTGCAGCCGGCCCTGTTGGTGGAGCTCTGCTGCCATCTAGCGAAATATACTTGGGTACTGCAGCCGGCCCGGTTGGTGGAGCGCTGCTGCCATCTAGCGAAATATATTTGGGTACTGCAGCCGCCCGGTTGGTGGAGCGCTGCTGCCATCTAGCGAAATATACTTGGGTACTGCAGCCGGCGCTGTTGGTGGAGCGCTGCTGCCATCTAGCGAAATATACTTGGGTACTGCAGCCGCCCGGTTTGTGGAGCGCTGCTGCCATCTAGCGAAATATATTTGGGTACTGCAGCCGGCCCGGTTGGTGGAGCGCTGCTGCCATCTAGCGAAATGTAATTGGGTACTGCAGCCGCCCGGTTGGTGTAGCGCTGCTGCCATCTAGCGAAATATACTTGGGTACTGCAGCCGCCCGGTTGGTGGAGCGCTGCTGCCATCTAGCGAAATGTAATGGGGTACTGCAGCCGCCCGGTTGGTGTAGCGCTGCTGCCATCTAGCGAAATATACTTGGGTACTGCAGCCGGCCCTGTTGGTGGAGCGCTGCTGCCATCTAGCGTAATATATTTGGGTACTGCAGCCGGCCCTGTTGGTGGAGCGCTGCTGCCATCTAGCGAAATATATTTGGGTACTGCAGCCGCCCTTTTGGTGGAGCTCTGCTGCCATCTAGCGAAATATATTTGGGTACTGCAGCCGGCCCTGTTGGTGGAGCTCTGCTGCCATCTAGCGAAATATACTTGGGTACTGCAGCCGCCCTTTTGGTGGAGCGCTGCTGCCATCTAGCGAAATGTAATTGGGTACTGCAGCCGCCCGGTTGGTGGAGCGCTGCTGCCATCTAGCGAAATATACTTGGGTACTGCAGCCGCCCTGTTGGTGGAGCGCTGCTGCCATCTAGCGAAATATACTTGGGTACTGCAGCCGGCCCTGTTGGTGGAGCGCTGCTGCCATCTAGCGAAATATACTTGGGTACTGCAGCCGCCCGGTTGGTGGAGCGCTGCTGCCATCTAGCGAAATATACTTGGGTACTGCAGCCGCCCGGTTGGTGGAGCGCTGCTGCCATCTAGCGAAATATACTTCGGTACTGCAGCCGCCCGGTTGGTGGAGCGCTGCTGCCATCTAGCGAAATATACTTGGGTACTGCAGCCGGCCCTGTTGGTGGAGCGCTGCTGCCATCTAGCGAAATATACTTGGGTACTGCAGCCGCCCGGTTGGTGGAGCGCTGCTGCCATCTATCGAAATATACTTGGGTACTGCAGCCGGCGCTGTTGGTGGAGCTCTGCTGCCATCTAGCGAAATATATTTGGGTACTGCAGCCGGCGCTGTTGGTGGAGCGCTGCTGCCATCTAGCGAAATATATTTGGGTACTGCAGCCGGCGCTGTTGGTGGAGCGCTGCTGCCATCTAGCGAAATATATTTGGGTACTGCAGCCGCCCTTTTGGTGGAGCGCTGCTGCCATCTAGCGAAATATATTTGGGTACTGCAGCCGGCTCTGTTGGTGGAGCGCTGCTGCCATCTAGCGAAATATACTTGGGTACTTCAGCCGGGTTTAGGGTTAGGGTTAGGGTTAGACTGTTAGGGTTAGGGTTAGACTCTTAGGGTTAGACTCTTAGGGTTAGACTCTTAGGGTTAGGGTTAGGGTTAGGGTTAGGGTTAGGGTTAGACTCTTAGGGTTAGGGTTAGACTCTTAGGGTTAGGGTTAGGGTTAGGGTTAGGGTTAGACTCTTAGGGTTAGGGTTAGACTCTTAGGGTTAGGGTTAGGGTTAGACTCTTAGGGTTAGGGTTAGACTCTTAGGGTTAGGGTTAGGGTTAGGGTTAGGGTTAGACTCTTAGGGTTAGGGTTAGACTCTTAGGGTTAGGGTTAGGGTTAGGGTTAGACTCTTAGGGTTAGGGTTAGGGTTAGGGTTAGGGTTAGACTCTTAGGGTTAGGGTTACGGTTAGACTCTTAGGGTTAGAGTTAGGGTTAGGGTTAGACTCTTAGGGTTAGGGTTAGACTCTTAGGGTTAGGGTTGGGGTTAGGGTTAGACTCTTAGGGTTAGGGTTAGACTCTTAGGGTTAGGGTTAGGGTTAGGGTTAGGGTTAGACTCTTAGGGTTAGGGTTATATTCAGATTAGGGTTAGACTCTTAGGGTTAGGGTTAGGGTTAGACTCAGGCTCTTAGGGTTAGGTTTAGACTTAGGCTCTTAGGGTTAGGGTTAGACTCAGGCTCTTAGGGTTAGGGTTAGACTCAGGCTCTTAGGGTGAGGGTTAGACTCAGGCTCTTAGGGTTAGGGTTAGAATCAGGCTCTTAGGGTTAGGGTCAGACTCAGTACTATATATTTGGGTACTGCAGCCGCCCGGTTGGTGGAGCGCTGCTGCCATCTAGCGAAATATACTTGGGTACTGCAGCCGGCGCTGTTGGTGGAGCGCTGCTGCCATCTAGCGAAATATACTTGGGTACTGCAGCCGGCCCTGTTGGTGGAGCGCTGCTGCCATCTAGCGAAATGTAATTGGGTACTGCAGCCGCCCTGTTGGTGGAGCGCTGCTGCCATCTAGCGAAATATACTTGGGTACTGCAGCCGCCCGGTTGGTGGAGCGCTGCTGCCATCTAGCGAAATATACTTGGGTACTGCAGCCGGCCCTGTTGGTGGAGCGCTGCTGCCATCTAGCGAAATATACTTGGGTACTGCAGCCGCCCGGTTGGTGGAGCGCTGCTGCCATCTAGCGAAATATACTTGGGTACTGCAGCCGGCGCTGTTGGTGGAGCGCTGCTGCCATCTAGCGAAATATATTTGGGTACTGCAGCCGGCCCTGTTGGTGGAGCGCTGCTGCCATCTAGCGAAATATATTTGGGTACTGCAGCCGGCTCTGTTGGTGGAGCGCTGCTGCCATCTAGCGAAATATATTTGGGTACTGCAGCCGGCTCTGTTTGTGGAGCGCTGCTGCCATCTAGCGAAATATACTTGGGTACTTCAGCCGGGTTTAGGGTTAGGGTTAGGGTTAGACTGTTAGGGTTAGGGTTAGACTCTTAGGGTTAGACTCTTAGGGTTAGACTCTTAGGGTTAGGGTTAGACTCTTACGGTTAGGGTTAGGGTTAGGGTTACGGTTAGACTCTTAGGGTTAGGGTTAGACTCTTAGGGTTAGGGTTAGGGTTAGGGTTAGGGTTAGACTCTTAGGGTTAGGGTTAGACTCAGGCTCTTAGGGTTAGGGTTAGACTCAGGCTCTTAGGGTGAGGGTTAGACTCAGGCTCTTAGGGTTAGGGTTAGACTCAGGCTCTTAGGGTTAGGGTCAGACTCAGTACTATATATTTGGGTACTGCAGCCGCCCTTTTGGTGGAGCGCTGCTGCCATCTAGCGAAATATACGTGGGTATTGCAGCCGGTGCTGTTGGTGGAGCGCTGCTGCCATCTAGCGAAATATATTTGGGTACTGCAGCCGGCCCTGTTGGTGGAGCGCTGCTGCCATCTAGCGAAATATACTTGGGTACTGCAGCCGGCTCTGTTGGTGGAGCGGTGCTGCCATCTAGCGAAATATATTTGGGTACTGCAGCCGGGTTTAGGGTTAGGGTTAGGGTTAGACTGTTAGGGTTAGGGTTAGGGTTAGGGTTAGACTCTTAGGGTTAGACTCTTAGGGTTAGGGTTAGACTCAGTACTATATATTTGGGTAGTGCAGCCACCCTTTTTGTGGAGCGCTGCTGCCATCTAGCGAAATATACTTGAGTACTGCAGCCGGCGCTGTTGGTGGAGCGCTGCTGCCATCTAGCGAAATATACTTTGGTACTGCAGCCGCCCAGTTGGTTGAGCACTGCCGCCGTCTAGCGAAATATACTTGGGTACTGCAGCCGCCCTTTTGGTGGAGCGCTGCTGCCATCTAGCGAAATATATTTGGGTACTGCAGCCGGCGCTGTTGGTGGATCGCTGCTGCCATCTAGCGAAATATATTTGGGTACTGCAGCCGGCCCTGTTTGTGGAGCGCTGCTGCCATCTAGCGAAATATATTTGGGTACTGCAGCCGGCTCTGTTGGTGGAGCGCTGCTGCCATCTAGCGAAATATACTTGGGTACTTCAGCCGGGTTTAGGGTTAGGGTTAGGGTTAGACTGTTAGGGTTAGGGTTAGGGTTAGGGTTAGACTCTTAGGGTTAGACTCTTAGGGTTAGGGTTAGACTCCTACGCTTAGGGTTAGGGTTAGGGTTAGGGTTAGGGTTAGACTCTTAGGGTTAGGGTTAGACTCTTAGGGTTAGGGTTAGGGTTAGGGTTAGACTCTTAGGGTTAGGGTTAGACTCTTAGGGTTAGGGTTAAGGTTAGGGTTAGGGTTAGACTCTTAGGGTTAGGGTTAGACTCTTAGGGTTAGGGTTAGGGTTAGGGTTAGACTCTTAGGGTTAGGGTTAGGGTTAGGGTTAGGGTTACACTCTTAGGGTTAGGGTTAGGGTTAGGGTTAGACTCTTAGGGTTAGGGTTAGACTTAGGCTCTTAGGGTTAGGGTTAGACTCAGGCTCTTAGGGTTAGGGTTAGACTCAGGCTCTTACGGTTAGGGTTAGACTCAGGCTCTTAGGGTTAGGGTTAGACACAGGCTCTTAGGGTTAGGGTCAGATTTAGTACTATATATTTGTGTACTGCAGCCGCCCTTTTGGTGGAGCGCTGCTGCCATCTAGCGAAATATACTTGGGTACTGCAGCCGGCCGGTTGGTGGAGCGCTGCTGCCATCTAGCGAAATATATTTGGGTACTGCAGCCGGCCCTGTTTGTGGAGCGCTGCTGCCATCTAGCGAAATATATTTGGGTACTGCAGCCGCCCTTTTGGTGGAGCGCTGCTGCCATCTAGCGAAATATATTTGGGTACTGCAGCCAGCTCTGTTGGTGGAGCTCTGCTGCCATCTAGCGAAATATACTTGGGTACTGCAGCCGGCCCTGTTGGTGGAGCGCTGCTGCCATCTAGCGAAATGTAATTGGGTACTGCAGCCGCCCTGTTGGTGGAGCGCTGCTGCCATCTAGCGAAATATACTTGGGTACTGCAGCCGCCCGGTTGGTGGAGCGCTGCTGCCATCTAGCGAAATATACTTGGGTACTGCAGCCGGCCCTGTTGGTGGAGCGCTGCTGCCATCTAGCGAAATATACTTGGGTACTGCAGCCGCCCGGTTGGTGGAGCGCTGCTGCCATCTAGCGAAATATACTTGGGTACTGCAGCCGGCCCTGTTGGTGGAGCGCTGCTGCCATCTAGCGAAATATACTTGGGTACTGCAGCCGCCCGGTTGGTGGAGCGCTGCTGCCATCTAGCGAAATATATTTGGGTACTGCAGCCGGCCCTGTTGGTGGAGCGCTGCTGCCATCTAGCGAAATATACTTGGGTACTGCAGCCGCCCGGTTGGTGGAGCGCTGCTGCCATCTAGCGAAATATACTTGGGTACTGCAGCCGGCCCTGTTGGTGGAGCGCTGCTGCCATCTAGCGAAATATACTTGGGTACTGCAGCCGCCCGGTTGGTGGAGCGCTGCTGCCATCTAGCGAAATATATTTGGGTACTGCAGCCGGCCCTGTTGGTGGAGCGCTGCTGCCATCTAGCGAAATATATTTGGGTACTGCAGTCGGCTCTGTTTGTGGAGCGCTGCTGCCATCTAGCGAAATATACTTGGGTACTTCAGCCGGGTTTAGGGTTAGGGTTAGGGTTAGACTGTTAGGGTTAGGGTTAGACTCTTACGGTTAGGGTTAGGGTTAGGGTTAGGGTTAGACTCTTAGGGTTAGGGTTAGACTCTTAGGGTTAGGGTTAGGGTTAGGGTTAGGGTTAGACTCTTAGGGTTAGGGTTAGACTCTTAGGGTTAGGGTTAGGGTTAGGGTTAGGGTTAGACTCTTAGGGTTAGGGTTAGACTCTTAGGGTTAGGGTTAGGGTTAGGGTTAGACTCTTAGGGTTAGGGTTAGGGTGAGGGTTAGACTCTTAGGGTTAGGGTTATATTCAGGGTTAGGGTTAGACTCTTAGGGTTAGGGTTAGGGTTAGACTCTTAGGGTTAGGGTTAGTGTTAGGCTCTTAGGGTTAGGGTTAGACTCAGGCTCTTAGGGTGAGGGTTAGACTCAGGCTCTTAGGGTGAGGGTTAGACTCAGGCTCTTAGGGTTAGGGTTAGACTCAGGCTCTTAGGGTTAGGGTTAGACTCAGTACTATATATTTGGGTACTGCAGCCGCCCTTTTAGTGGAGCGCTGCTGCCATCTAGCGAAGTATACTTGGGTACTGCAGCCGGCGCTGTTGGTGGAGCGCTGCTGCCATCTAGCGAAATATATTTGGGTACTGCAGCCGGCCCTGTTGGTGGAGCTCTACTGCCATCTAGCGAAATATACTTGGGTACTGCAGCCGCCCTTTTGGTGGAGCGCTGCTGCCATCTAGCGAAATATATTTGGGTACTGCAGCCGGCCCTGTTGGTGGAGCTCTGCTGCCATCTAGCGAAATGTAATTGGGTACTGCAGCCGCCCGGTTGGTGGAGCGCTGCTGCCATCTAGCGAAATATACTTGAGTACTGCAGCCGGCGCTGTTGGTGGATCGCTGCTGCCATCTAGCGAAATATATTTGGGTACTGCAGCCGGCCCTGTTTGTGGAGCGCTGCTGCCATCTAGCGAAATATATTTGGGTACTGCAGCCGGCCCTGTTGGTGGAGCGCTGCTGCCATCTAGCGAAATATACTTGGGTACTTCAGCCGGGTTTAGGGTTAGGGTTAGGGTTAGACTGTTAGGGTTAGGGTTAGGGTTAGGGTTAGACTCTTAGGGTTAGACTCTTAGGGTTAGGGTGAGACTCTTACGCTTAGTGTTAGGGTTAGGGTTAGGGTTAGGGTTAGACTCTTAGGGTTAGGGTTAGACTCTTAGGGTTAGGGTTAGGGTTAGGGTTAGACTCTTAGGGTTACGGTTAGACTCTTAGGGTTAGGGTTAAGGTTAGGGTTAGGGTTAGACTCTTAGGGTTAGGGTTAGACTCTTAGGGTTAGGGTTAGGGTTAGGGTTAGACTCTTAGGGTTAGGGTTAGGGTTAGGGTTAGACTCTTAGGGTTAGGGTTAGGGTTAGGGTTAGGGTTACACTCTTAGGGTTAGGGTTAGGGTTAGGGTTAGACTCTTAGGGTTAGGGTTAGACTTAGGCTCTTAGGGTTAGGGTTAGACTCAGGCTCTTAGGGTTAGGGTTAGACTCAGGCTCTTACGGTTAGGGTTAGACTCAGGCTCTTAGGGTTAGGGTTAGACACAGGCTCTTAGGGTTAGGGTCAGACTCAGTACTATATATTTGGGTACTGCAGCCGCCCTTTTGGTGGAGCGCTGCTGCCATCTAGCGAAATATACTTGGGTATTGCAGCCGGCGCTGTTGGTGGAGCGCTGCTGCCATCTAGCGAAATATATTTGGGTACTGCAGCCGGCCCTGTTGGTGGAGCGCTGCTGCCATCTAGCGAAATATATTTGGGTACTGCAGCCGGCGCTGTTGGTGGAGCTCTGCTGCCATCTAGCGAAATATACTTGGGTACTGCAGCCGGCCCTGTTGGTGGAGCGCTGCTGCCATCTAGCGAAATATACTTGGGTACTGCAGCCGCCCGGTTGGTGGAGCGCTGCTGCCATCT
Source organism: Falco punctatus (assembly GCF_963210335.1). Lineage (NCBI taxonomy): Eukaryota > Metazoa > Chordata > Aves > Falconiformes > Falconidae > Falco > Falco punctatus. The sequence continues at coordinate 1,835,259 of NW_027660079.1, forward strand.
AGCGAAATATACTTGGGTACTGCAGCCGGCCCTGTTGGTGGAGCGCTGCTGCCATCTAGCGAAATATACTTGGGTACTGCAGCCGCCCGGTTGGTGGAGCGCTGCTGCCATCTAGCGAAATATATTTGGGTACTGCAGCCGGCCCTGTTGGTGGAGCGCTGCTGCCATCTAGCGAAATATACTTGGGTACTGCAGCCGCCCGGTTGGTGGAGCGCTGCTGCCATCTAGCGAAATATACTTGGGTACTGCAGCCGGCCCTGTTGGTGGAGCGCTGCTGCCATCTAGCGAAATATACTTGGGTACTGCAGCCGCCCGGTTGGTGGAGCGCTGCTGCCATCTAGCGAAATATATTTGGGTACTGCAGCCGGCCCTGTTGGTGGAGCGCTGCTGCCATCTAGCGAAATATATTTGGGTACTGCAGTCGGCTCTGTTTGTGGAGCGCTGCTGCCATCTAGCGAAATATACTTGGGTACTTCAGCCGGGTTTAGGGTTAGGGTTAGGGTTAGACTGTTAGGGTTAGGGTTAGACTCTTAGGGTTAGACTCTTAGGGTTAGACTCTTAGGGTTAGGGTTAGACTCTTACGGTTAGGGTTAGGGTTAGGGTTAGGGTTAGACTCTTAGGGTTAGGGTTAGACTCTTAGGGTTAGGGTTAGGGTTAGGGTTAGGGTTAGACTCTTAGGGTTAGGGTTAGACTCTTAGGGTTAGGGTTAGGGTTAGGGTTAGGGTTAGACTCTTAGGGTTAGGGTTAGACTCTTAGGGTTAGGGTTAGGGTTAGGGTTAGACTCTTAGGGTTAGGGTTAGGGTGAGGGTTAGACTCTTAGGGTTAGGGTTATATTCAGGGTTAGGGTTAGACTCTTAGGGTTAGGGTTAGGGTTAGGGTTAGACTCTTAGGGTTAGGGTTAGTGTTAGGCTCTTAGGGTTAGGGTTAGACTCAGGCTCTTAGGGTGAGGGTTAGACTCAGGCTCTTAGGGTGAGGGTTAGACTCAGGCTCTTAGGGTTAGGGTTAGACTCAGGCTCTTAGGGTTAGGGTTAGACTCAGTACTATATATTTGGGTACTGCAGCCGCCCTTTTAGTGGAGCGCTGCTGCCATCTAGCGAAGTATACTTGGGTACTGCAGCCGGCGCTGTTGGTGGAGCGCTGCTGCCATCTAGCGAAATATATTTGGGTACTGCAGCCGGCCCTGTTGGTGGAGCTCTACTGCCATCTAGCGAAATATACTTGGGTACTGCAGCCGCCCTTTTGGTGGAGCGCTGCTGCCATCTAGCGAAATATATTTGGGTACTGCAGCCGGCCCTGTTGGTGGAGCTCTGCTGCCATCTAGCGAAATGTAATTGGGTACTGCAGCCGCCCGGTTGGTGGAGCGCTGCTGCCATCTAGCGAAATATACTTGAGTACTGCAGCCGGCGCTGTTGGTGGATCGCTGCTGCCATCTAGCGAAATATATTTGGGTACTGCAGCCGGCCCTGTTTGTGGAGCGCTGCTGCCATCTAGCGAAATATATTTGGGTACTGCAGCCGGCCCTGTTGGTGGAGCGCTGCTGCCATCTAGCGAAATATACTTGGGTACTTCAGCCGGGTTTAGGGTTAGGGTTAGGGTTAGACTGTTAGGGTTAGGGTTAGGGTTAGGGTTAGACTCTTAGGGTTAGGGTTAGACTCTTAGGGTTAGGGTTAGGGTTAGGGTTAGACTCTTAGGGTTACGGTTAGACTCTTAGGGTTAGGGTTAAGGTTAGGGTTAGGGTTAGACTCTTAGGGTTAGGGTTAGACTCTTAGGGTTAGGGTTAGGGTTAGGGTTAGACTCTTAGGGTTAGGGTTAGGGTTAGGGTTAGACTCTTAGGGTTAGGGTTAGGGTTAGGGTTAGGGTTACACTCTTAGGGTTAGGGTTAGGGTTAGGGTTAGACTCTTAGGGTTAGGGTTAGACTTAGGCTCTTAGGGTTAGGGTTAGACTCAGGCTCTTAGGGTTAGGGTTAGACTCAGGCTCTTACGGTTAGGGTTAGACTCAGGCTCTTAGGGTTAGGGTTAGACACAGGCTCTTAGGGTTAGGGTCAGACTCAGTACTATATATTTGGGTACTGCAGCCGCCCTTTTGGTGGAGCGCTGCTGCCATCTAGCGAAATATACTTGGGTATTGCAGCCGGCGCTGTTGGTGGAGCGCTGCTGCCATCTAGCGAAATATATTTGGGTACTGCAGCCGGCCCTGTTGGTGGAGCGCTGCTGCCATCTAGCGAAATATATTTGGGTACTGCAGCCGGCGCTGTTGGTGGAGCTCTGCTGCCATCTAGCGAAATATACTTGGGTACTGCAGCCGCCCTTTTGGTGGAGCGCTGCTGCCATCTAGCGAAATGTAATTGGGTACTGCAGCCGCCCTTTTGGTGGAGCGCTGCTGCCATCTAGCGAAATATGTTTGGGTACTGCAGCCGGCCCTGTTTGTGGAGCGCTGCTGCCATCTAGCGAAATATATTTGGGTACTGCAGCCGGCCCTGTTTGTGGAGCGCTGCTGCCATCTAGCGAAATATATTTGGGTACTGCAGCCGGCTCTGTTGGTGGAGCGCTGCTGCCATCTAGCGAAATATACTTGGGTACTTCAGCCGGGTTTAGGGTTAGGGTTAGGGTTAGACTGTTAGGGTTAGGGTTAGACTCTTAGGGTTAGACTCTTAGGGTTAGACTCTTAGGGTTAGGGTTAGACTCTTACGCTTAGGGTTAGGGTTAGGGTTAGGGTTAGGGTTAGACTCTTAGGGTTAGGGTTAGACTCTTAGGGTTAGGGTTAGGGTTAGGGTTAGACTCTTAGGGTTAGGGTTAGACTCTTAGGGTTAGGGATAAGGTTAGTGTTAGGGTTAGACTCTTAGGGTTAGGGTTAGACTCTTAGGGTTAGGGTTAGGGTTAGGGTTAGACTCTTAGGGTTAGGGTTAGGGTTAGGGTTAGGGTTACACTCTTAGGGTTAGGGTTAGGGTTAGGGTTAGACTCTTAGGGTTAGGGTTAGACTTAGGCTCTTAGGGTTAGGGTTAGACTCAGGCTCTTAGGGTGAGGGTTAGACTCAGGCTCTTACGGTTAGGGTTAGACTCAGGCTCTTAGGGTTAGGGTTAGACACAGGCTCTTAGGGTTAGGGTCAGATTTAGTACTATATATTTGTGTACTGCAGCCGCCCTTTTGGTGGAGCGCTGCTGCCATCTAGCGAAATATACTTGGGTACTGCAGCCGGCGCTGTTGGTGGAGCGCTGCTGCCATCTAGCGAAATATATTTGGGTACTGCAGCCGGCCCTGTTTGTGGAGCGCTGCTGCCATCTAGCGAAATATATTTGGGTACTGCAGCCGCCCGGTTGGTGGAGCGCTGCTGCCATCTAGCGAAATATATTTGGGTACTGCAGCCAGCTCTGTTGGTGGAGCTCTGCTGCCATCTAGCGAAATATACTTGGGTACTGCAGCCGGCCCTGTTGGTGGAGCGCTGCTGCCATCTAGCGAAATGTAATTGGGTACTGCAGCCGCCCTGTTGGTGGAGCGCTGCTGCCATCTAGCGAAATATACTTGGGTACTGCAGCCGCCCGGTTGGTGGAGCGCTGCTGCCATCTAGCGAAATATACTTGGGTACTGCAGCCGGCCCTGTTGGTGGAGCTCTGCTGCCATCTAGCGAAATATACTTGGGTACTGCAGCCGGCCCTGTTGGTGGAGCGCTGCTGCCATCTAGCGAAATATACTTGGGTACTGCAGCCGCCCGGTTGGTGGAGCGCTGCTGCCATCTAGCGAAATATATTTGGGTACTGCAGCCGGCCCTGTTGGTGGAGCGCTGCTGCCATCTAGCGAAATATATTTGGGTACTGCAGCCGGCTCTGTTTGTGGAGCGCTGCTGCCATCTAGCGAAATATACTTGGGTACTTCAGCCGGGTTTAGGGTTAGGGTTAGGGTTAGACTGTTAGGGTTAGGGTTAGACTCTTAGGGTTAGACTCTTAGGGTTAGACTCTTAGGGTTAGGGTTAGACTCTTACGGTTAGGGTTAGGGTTAGGGTTAGGGTTAGACTCTTAGGGTTAGGGTTAGACTCTTAGGGTTAGGGTTAGGGTTAGGGTTAGGGTTAGACTCTTAGGGTTAGGGTTAGACTCTTAGGGTTAGGGTTAGGGTTAGGGTTAGGGTTAGACTCTTAGGGTTAGGGTTAGACTCTTAGGGTTAGGGTTAGGGTTAGGGTTAGACTCTTAGGGTTAGGGTTAGGGTGAGGGTTAGACTCTTAGGGTTAGGGTTATATTCAGGGTTAGGGTTAGACTCTTAGGGTTAGGGTTAGGGTTAGGGTTAGACTCTTAGGGTTAGGGTTAGGGTTAGGCTCTTAGGGTTAAGGTTAGACTCAGGCTCTTAGGGTGAGGGTTAGACTCAGGCTCTTAGGGTTAGGGTTAGACTCAGGCTCTTAGGGTGAGGGTTAGACTCAGGCTCTTAGGGTTAGGGTTAGACTCAGGCTCTTAGGGTGAGGGTCAGACTCAGTACTATATATTTGGGTACTGCAGCCGCCCTTTTGGTGGAGCGCTGCTGCCATCTAGCGAAATATACTTGGGTATTGCAGCCGGCGCTCTTGGTGGAGCGCTGCTGCCATCTAGCGAAATATATTTGGGTACTGCAGCCGGCCCTGTTGGTGGAGCGCTGCTGCCATCTAGCGAAATATATTTGGGTACTGCAGCCGCCCTTTTGGTGGAGCGCTGCTGCCATCTAGCGACATATATTTGGGTACTGCAGCCGGCGCTGTTGGTGGAGCTCTGCTGCCATCTAGCGAAATATACTTGGGTACTGCAGCCGCCCGGTTGGTGGAGCGCTGCTGCCATCTAGCGAAATATACTTGGGTACTGCAGCCGCCCGGTTGGTGGAGCGCTGCTGCCATCTAGCGAAATATACTTGGGTACTGCAGCCGGCCCTGTTAATGGAGCGCTGCTGCCATCTAGCGAAATATACTTGGGTACTGCAGCCGCCCGGTTTGTGGAGCGCTGCTGCCATCTAGCGAAATATATTTGGGTACTGCAGCCGGCGCTGTTGGTGGAGCGCTGCTGCCATCTAGCGAAATGTAATTGGGTACTGCAGCCGCCCGGTTGGTGGAGCGCTGCTGCCATCTAGCGAAATATACTTGGGTACTGCAGCCGCCCGGTTGGTGGAGCGCTGCTGCCATCTAGCGAAATATACTTGGGTACTGCAGCCGGCCCTGTTGGTGGAGCGCTGCTGCCATCTAGCGAAATATACTTGGGTACTGCAGCCGCCCGGTTGGTGGAGCGCTGCTGCCATCTAGCGAAATATACTTGGGTACTGCAGCCGGCGCTGTTGGTGGAGCGCTGCTGCCATCTAGCGAAATATATTTGGGTACTGCAGCCGGCGCTGTTGGTGGAGCGCTGCTGCCATCTAGCGAAATATATTTGGGTACTGCAGCCGGCTCTGTTGGTGGAGCGCTGCTGCCATCTAGCGAAATATATTTGGGTACTGCAGCCGGCTCTGTTGGTGGAGCGCTGCTGCCATCTAGCGAAATATACTTGGGTACTTCAGCCGGGTTTAGGGTTAGGGTTAGGGTTAGACTGTTAGGGTTAGGGTTAGACTTTTAGGGTTAGACTCTTAGGGTTAGACTCTTAGGGTTAGGGTTAGACTCTTACGGTTAGGGTTAGGGTTAGGCTTAGGGTTAGGCTTAGACTCTTAGGGTTAGGGTTAGACTCTTAGGGTTAGGGTTAGGGTTAGAGTTAGGGTTAGACTCTTAGGGTTAGGGTTAGACTCTTAGGGTTAGGGTTAGGGTTAGGGTTAGACTCTTAGGGTTAGGGTTAGACTCTTAGGGTTAGGGTTAGGGTTAGGGTTAGGGTTAGACTCTTAGGGTTAGGGTTAGACTCTTAGGGTTAGGGTTAGGGTTAGGGTTAGGGTTAGACTCTTAGGGTTAGGGTTAGACTCTTAGGGTTAGGGTTAGGGTTAGGGTTAGACTCTTAGGGTTAGGGTTAGGGTTACGGTTAGACTCTTAGGGTTAGAGTTAGGGTTAGGGTTAGACTCTTAGGGTTAGGGTTGGGGTTAGGGTTAGACTCTTAGGGTTAGGGTTAGGGTTAGAGTTAGGGTTAGACTCTTAGGGTTAGGGTTAGACTCTTAGGGTTAGGGTTAGGGTTAGGGTTAGACTCTTAGGGTTAGGGTTAGACTCTTAGGGTTAGGGTTAGGGTTAGGGTTAGGGTTAGACTCTTAGGGTTAGGGTTAGACTCTTAGGGTTAGGGTTAGGGTTAGGGTTAGGGTTAGACTCTTAGGGTTAGGGTTAGACTCTTAGGGTTAGGGTTAGGGTTAGGGTTAGACTCTTAGGGTTAGGGTTAGGGTTACGGTTAGACTCTTAGGGTTAGAGTTAGGGTTAGGGTTAGACTCTTAGGGTTAGGGTTAGACTCTTAGGGTTAGAGTTAGGGTTAGGGTTAGGGTTAGACACTTAGGGTTAGGGTTAGGGTGAGGGTTAGACTCTTAGGGTTAGGGTTATATTCAGGGTTAGGGTTAGACTCTTAGGGTTAGGGTTAGGGTTAGGGTTAGACTCTTAGGGTAAGGGTTAGACTTAGGCTCTTAGGGTTAGGGTTAGACTCAGGCTCTTAGGGTGAGGGTTAGACTCAGGCTCTTAGGGTGAGGGTTAGACTCAGGCTCTTAGGGTTAGGGTTAGAATCAGGCTCTTAGGGTTAGGGTCAGACTCAGTACTATATATTTGGGTACTGCAGCCGCCCTTTTGGTGGAGCGCTGCTGACATCTAGCGAAATATACTTGGGTACTTCAGCCGGGTTTAGGGTTAGGGTTAGGGTTAGACTGTTAGGGTTAGGGTTAGGGTTAGGGTTAGACTCTTAGGGTTAGGGTTAGGGTTAGGGTTAGGGTTAGACTCTTAGGGTTAGGGTTAGACTCTTAGGGTTAGGGTTAGGGTTAGGGTTAGGGTTAGACTCTTAGGGTTAGGGTTAGACTCTTAGGGTTAGGGTTAGGGTTAGGGTTAGACTCTTAGGGTTAGGGTTAGGGTTACGGTTAGACTCTTAGGGTTAGAGTTAGGGTTAGGGTTAGACTCTTAGGGTTAGGGTTAGACTCTTAGGGTTAGGGTTGGGGTTAGGGTTAGACTCTTAGGGTTAGGGTTAGACTCTTAGGGTTAGAGTTAGGGTTAGGGTTAGGGTTAGACACTTAGGGTTAGGGTTAGGGTGAGGGTTAGACTCTTAGGGTTAGGGTTATATTCAGGGTTAGGGTTAGACTCTTAGGGTTAGGGTTAGGGTTAGGGTTAGACTCTTAGGGTTAGGGTTAGGGTGAGGGTTAGACTCTTAGGGTTAGGGTTATATTCAGGGTTAGGGTTAGACTCTTAGGGTTAGGGTTAGGGTTAGGGTTAGACTCTTAGGGTTAGGGTTAGGGTTAGGCTCTTAGGGTTAAGGTTAGACTCAGGCTCTTAGGGTGAGGGTTAGACTCAGGCTCTTAGGGTTAGGGTTAGACTCAGGCTCTTAGGGTGAGGGTTAGACTCAGGCTCTTAGGGTTAGGGTTAGACTCAGGCTCTTAGGGTGAGGGTCAGACTCAGTACTATATATTTGGGTACTGCAGCCGCCCTTTTGGTGGAGCGCTGCTGCCATCTAGCGAAATATACTTGGGTATTGCAGCCGGCGCTCTTGGTGGAGCGCTGCTGCCATCTAGCGAAATATATTTGGGTACTGCAGCCGGCCCTGTTGGTGGAGCGCTGCTGCCATCTAGCGAAATATATTTGGGTACTGCAGCCGCCCTTTTGGTGGAGCGCTGCTGCCATCTAGCGAAATATATTTGGGTACTGCAGCCGGCGCTGTTGGTGGAGCTCTGCTGCCATCTAGCGAAATATACTTGGGTACTGCAGCCGCCCTTTTGGTGGAGCGCTGCTGCCATCTAGCGAAATATACTTGGGTACTGCAGCCGCCCGGTTGGTGGAGCGCTGCTGCCATCTAGCGAAATATACTTGGGTACTGCAGCCGGCCCTGTTAATGGAGCGCTGCTGCCATCTAGCGAAATATACTTGGGTACTGCAGCCGCCCGGTTTGTGGAGCGCTGCTGCCATCTAGCGAAATATATTTGGGTACTGCAGCCGGCCCGGTTGGTGGAGCGCTGCTGCCATCTAGCGAAATGTAATTGGGTACTGCAGCCGCCCGGTTGGTGGAGCGCTGCTGCCATCTAGCGAAATATACTTGGGTACTGCAGCCGCCCGGTTGGTGGAGCGCTGCTGCCATCTAGCGAAATATACTTGGGTACTGCAGCCGGCCCTGTTGGTGGAGCGCTGCTGCCATCTAGCGAAATATACTTGGGTACTGCAGCCGCCCGGTTGGTGGAGCGCTGCTGCCATCTAGCGAAATATACTTGGGTACTGCAGCCGGCGCTGTTGGTGGAGCGCTGCTGCCATCTAGCGAAATATATTTGGGTACTGCAGCCGGCGCTGTTGGTGGAGCGCTGCTGCCATCTAGCGAAATATATTTGGGTACTGCAGCCGGCTCTGTTGGTGGAGCGCTGCTGCCATCTAGCGAAATATATTTGGGTACTGCAGCCGGAGCTGTTGGTGGAGCGCTGCTGCCATCTAGCGAAATATATTTGGGTACTGCAGCCGGCTCTGTTGGTGGAGCGCTGCTGCCATCTAGCGAAATATACTTGGGTACTTCAGCCGGGTTTAGGGTTAGGGTTAGGGTTAGACTGTTAGGGTTAGGGTTAGACTTTTAGGGTTAGACTCTTAGGGTTAGACTCTTAGGGTTAGGGTTAGACTCTTACGGTTAGGGTTAGGGTTAGGCTTAGGGTTAGGCTTAGACTCTTAGGGTTAGGGTTAGACTCTTAGGGTTAGGGTTAGGGTTAGAGTTAGGGTTAGACTCTTAGGGTTAGGGTTAGACTCTTAGGGTTAGGGTTAGGGTTAGGGTTAGACTCTTAGGGTTAGGGTTAGACTCTTAGGGTTAGGGTTAGGGTTAGGGTTAGGGTTAGACTCTTAGGGTTAGGGTTAGACTCTTAGGGTTAGGGTTAGGGTTAGGGTTAGACTCTTAGGGTTAGGGTTAGACTCTTAGGGTTAGGGTTAGAGTTAGGGTTAGACTCTTAGGGTTAGGGTTAGGGTTACGGTTAGACTCTTAGGGTTAGAGTTAGGGTTAGGGTTAGACTCTTAGGGTTAGGGTTAGACTCTTAGGGTTAGAGTTAGGGTTAGGGTTAGGGTTAGACACTTAGGGTTAGGGTTAGGGTGAGGGTTAGACTCTTAGGGTTAGGGTTATATTCAGGGTTAGGGTTAGACTCTTAGGGTTAGGGTTAGGGTTAGGGTTAGACTCTTAGGGTAAGGGTTAGACTTAGGCTCTTAGGGTTAGGGTTAGACTCAGGCTCTTAGGGTGAGGGTTAGACTCAGGCTCTTAGGGTGAGGGTTAGACTCAGGCTCTTAGGGTTAGGGTTAGAATCAGGCTCTTAGGGTTAGGGTCAGACTCAGTACTATATATTTGGGTACTGCAGCCGCCCTTTTGGTGGAGCGCTGCTGACATCTAGCGAAATATACTTGGGTACTTCAGCCGGGTTTAGGGTTAGGGTTAGGGTTAGACTGTTAGGGTTAGGGTTAGGGTTAGGGTTAGACTCTTAGGGTTAGGGTTAGGGTTAGGGTTAGGGTTAGACTCTTAGGGTTAGGGTTAGACTCTTAGGGTTAGGGTTAGGGTTAGGGTTAGGGTTAGACTCTTAGGGTTAGGGTTAGACTCTTAGGGTTAGGGTTAGGGTTAGGGTTAGACTCTTAGGGTTAGGGTTAGGGTTACGGTTAGACTCTTAGGGTTAGAGTTAGGGTTAGGGTTAGACTCTTAGGGTTAGGGTTAGACTCTTAGGGTTAGGGTTGGGGTTAGGGTTAGACTCTTAGGGTTAGGGTTAGACTCTTAGGGTTAGAGTTAGGGTTAGGGTTAGGGTTAGACACTTAGGGTTAGGGTTAGGGTGAGGGTTAGACTCTTAGGGTTAGGGTTATATTCAGGGTTAGGGTTAGACTCTTAGGGTTAGGGTTAGGGTTAGGGTTAGACTCTTAGGGTAAGGGTTAGACTTAGGCTCTTAGGGTTAGGGTTAGACTCAGGCTCTTACGGTTAGGGTTAGACTCAGGCTCTTAGGGTTAGGGTTAGACACAGGCTCTTCGGGTTAGGGTCAGATTTAGTACTATATATTTGTGTACTGCAGCCGCCCTTTTGGTGGAGCGCTGCTGCCATCTAGCGAAATATACTTGGGTACTGCAGCCGGCCCTGTTGGTGTAGCGCTGCTGCCATCTAGCGAAATATACTTGGGTACTGCAGCCGCCCGGTTGGTGGAGCGCTGCTGCCATCTAGCGAAATATACTTGGGTACTGCAGCCGGCCCTGTTGGTGGAGCGCTGCTGCCATCTAGCGAAATATACTTGGGTACTGCAGCCGCCCGGTTGGTGTAGCGCTGCTGCCATCTAGCGAAATATACTTGGGTACTGCAGCCGCCCGGTTGGTGGAGCGCTGCTGCCATCTAGCGAAATATATTTGGGTAGTGCAGCCGGCCCTGTTGGTGGAGCGCTGCTGCCATCTAGCGAAATATATTTGGGTACTGCAGCCGGCCCTGTTGGTGGAGCGCTGCTGCCATCTAGCGAAATATATTTGGGTACTGCAGTCGGCTCTGTTTGTGGAGCGCTGCTGCCATCTAGCGAAATATACTTGGGTACTTCAGCCGGGTTTAGGGTTAGGGTTAGGGTTAGACTCTTAGGGTTAGGGTTAGACTCTTAGGGTTAGACTCTTAGGGTTAGACTCTTAGGGTTAGGGTTAGACTCTTACGGTTAGGGTTAGGGTTAGGGTTAGGGTTAGACTCTTAGGGTTAGGGTTAGACTCTTAGGGTTAGGGTTAGGGTTAGGGTTAGGGTTAGACTCTTAGGGTTAGGGTTAGACTCTTAGGGTTAGGGTTAGGGTTAGACTCTTAGGGTTAGGGTTAGGGTGAGGGTTAGACTCTTAGGGTTAGGGTTATATTCAGGGTTAGGGTTAGACTCTTAGGGTTAGGGTTAGGGTTAGGGTTAGACTCTTAGGGTTAGGGTTAGGGTTAGGCTCTTAGGGTTAGGGTTAGACTCAGGCTCTTAGGGTGAGGGTTAGACTCAGGCTCTTAGGGTTAGGGTTAGACTCAGGCTCTTAGGGTGAGGGTTAGACTCAGGCTCTTAGGGTTAGGGTTAGACTCAGGCTCTTAGGGTGAGGGTCAGACTCAGTACTATATATTTGGGTACTGCAGCCGCCCTTTTGGTGGAGCGCTGCTGCCATCTAGCGAAATATACTTGGGTATTGCAGCCGGCGCTCTTGGTGGAGCGCTGCTGCCATCTAGCGAAATATATTTGGGTACTGCAGCCGGCCCTGTTGGTGGAGCGCTGCTGCCATCTAGCGAAATATATTTGGGTACTGCAGCCGCCCTTTTGGTGGAGCGCTGCTGCCATCTAGCGAAATATATTTGGGTACTGCAGCCGGCGCTGTTGGTGGAGCTCTGCTGCCATCTAGCGAAATATACTTGGGTACTGCAGCCGCCCTTTTGGTGGAGCGCTGCTGCCATCTAGCGAAATGTAATTGGGTACTGCAGCCGCCCGGTTGGTGGAGTGCTGCTGCCATCTAGCGAAATATACTTGGGTACTGCAGCCGGCCCTGTTGGTGGAGCGCTGCTGCCATCTAGCGAAATATACTTGGGTACTGCAGCCGCCCGGTTTGTGGAGCGCTGCTGCCATCTAGCGAAATATATTTGGGTACTGCAGCCGGCCCGGTTGGTGTAGCGCTGCTGCCATCTAGCGAAATGTAATTGGGTACTGCAGCCGCCCGGTTGGTGGAGCGCTGCTGCCATCTAGCGAAATATACTTGGGTACTGCAGCCGCCCGGTTGGTGGAGCGCTGCTGCCATCTAGCGATATATACTTGGGTACTGCAGCCGGCCCTGTTGGTGGAGCGCTGCTGCCATCTAGCGAAATATATTTGGGTACTGCAGCCGCCCGGTTGGTGGAGCGCTGCTGCCATCTAGCGAAATATACTTGGGTACTGCAGCCGGCGCTGTTGGTGGAGCGCTGCTGCCATCTAGCGAAATATATTTGGGTACTGCAGCCGGCGCTGTTGGTGGAGCGCTGCTGCCATCTAGCGAAATATATTTGGGTACTGCAGCCGGCTCTGTTGGTGGAGCGCTGCTGCCATCTAGCGAAATATATTTGGGTACTGCAGCCGGAGCTGTTGGTGGAGCGCTGCTGCCATCTAGCGAAATATATTTGGGTACTGCAGCCGGCTCTGTTGGTGGAGCGCTGCTGCCATCTAGCGAAATATACTTGGGTACTTCAGCCGGGTTTAGGGTTAGGGTTAGGGTTAGACTGTTAGGGTTAGGGTTAGAGTTTTAGGGTTAGACTCTTAGGGTTAGACTCTTAGGGTTAGGGTTAGACTCTTACGGTTAGGGTTAGGGTTAGGCTTAGGGTTAGGCTTAGACTCTTAGGGTTAGGGTTAGACTCTTAGGGTTAGGGTTAGGGTTAGAGTTAGGGTTAGACTCTTAGGGTTAGGGTTAGACTCTTAGGGTTAGGGTTAGGGTTAGGGTTAGACTCTTAGGGTTAGGGTTAGACTCTTAGGGTTAGGGTTAGGGTTAGGGTTAGGGTTAGACTCTTAGGGTTAGGGTTAGACTCTTAGGGTTAGGGTTAGGGTTAGGGTTAGGGTTAGACTCTTAGGGTTAGGGTTAGACTCTTAGGGTTAGGGTTAGGGTTAGGGTTAGACTCTTAGGGTTAGGGTTAGGGTTACGGTTAGACTCTTAGGGTTAGAGTTAGGGTTAGGGTTAGACTCTTAGGGTTAGGGTTAGACTCTTAGGGTTAGGGTTGGGGTTAGGGTTAGACTCTTAGGGTTAGGGTTAGACTCTTAGGGTTAGAGTTAGGGTTAGGGTTAGACACTTAGGGTTAGGGTTAGGGTGAGGGTTAGACTCTTAGGGTTAGGGTTATATTCAGGGTTAGGGTTAGACTCTTAGGGTTAGGGTTAGGGTTAGGGTTAGACTCTTAGGGTAAGGGTTAGACTTAGGCTCTTAGGGTTAGGGTTAGACTCAGGCTCTTAGGGTGAGGGTTAGACTCAGGCTCTTAGGGTGAGGGTTAGACTCAGGCTCTTAGGGTTAGGGTTAGAATCAGGCTCTTAGGGTTAGGGTCAGACTCAGTACTATATATTTGGGTACTGCAGCCGCCCTTTTGGTGGAGCGCTGCTGACATCTAGCGAAATATACTTGGGTACTTCAGCCGGGTTTAGGGTTAGGGTTAGGGTTAGACTGTTAGGGTTAGGGTTAGGGTTAGGGTTAGACTCTTAGGGTTAGGGTTAGGGTTAGGGTTAGGGTTAGACTCTTAGGGTTAGGGTTAGACTCTTAGGGTTAGGGTTAGGGTTAGGGTTAGGGTTAGACTCTTAGGGTTAGTGTTAGACTCTTAGGGTTAGGGTTAGGGTTAGGGTTAGACTCTTAGGGTTAGGGTTAGGGTTACGGTTAGACTCTTAGGGTTAGAGTTAGGGTTAGGGTTAGACTCTTAGGGTTAGGGTTAGACTCTTAGGGTTAGGGTTGGGGTTAGGGTTAGACTCTTAGGGTTAGGGTTAGACTCTTAGGGTTAGAGTTAGGGTTAGGGTTAGGGTTAGACACTTAGGGTTAGGGTTAGGGTGAGGGTTAGACTCTTAGGGTTAGGGTTATATTCAGGGTTAGGGTTAGACTCTTAGGGTTAGGGTTAGGGTTAGGGTTAGACTCTTAGGGTTAGGGTTAGGGTGAGGGTTAGACTCTTAGGGTTAGGGTTATATTCAGGGTTAGGGTTAGACTCTTAGGGTTAGGGTTAGGGTTATGGTTAGACTCTTAGGGTTAGGGTTAGGGTTAGGCTCTTAGGGTTAAGGTTAGACTCAGGCTCTTAGGGTGAGGGTTAGACTCAGGCTCTTAGGGTTAGGGTTAGACTCAGGCTCTTAGGGTGAGGGTTAGACTCAGGCTCTTAGGGTTAGGGTTAGACTCAGGCTCTTAGGGTGAGGGTCAGACTCAGTACTATATATTTGGGTACTGCAGCCGCCCTTTTGGTGGAGCGCTGCTGCCATCTAGCGAAATATACTTGGGTATTGCAGCCGGCGCTCTTGGTGGAGCGCTGCTGCCATCTAGCGAAATATATTTGGGTACTGCAGCCGGCCCTGTTGGTGGAGCGCTGCTGCCATCTAGCGAAATATATTTGGGTACTGCAGCCGCCCTTTTGGTGGAGCGCTGCTGCCATCTAGCGAAATATATTTGGGTACTGCAGCCGGCGCTGTTGGTGGAGCTCTGCTGCCATCTAGCGAAATATACTTGGGTACTGCAGCCGGCCCTGTTAATGGAGCGCTGCTGCCATCTAGCGAAATATATTTGGGTACTGCAGCCGGCGCTGTTAATGGAGCGCTGCTGCCATCTAGCGAAATGTAATTGGGTACTGCAGCCGCCCGGTTGGTGTAGCGCTGCTGCCATCTAGCGAAATATACTTGGGTACTGCAGCCGCCCGGTTTGTGGAGCGCTGCTGCCATCTAGCGAAATATATTTGGGTACTGCAGCCGGCGCTGTTGGTGGAGCGCTGCTGCCATCTAGCGAAATGTAATTGGGTACTGCAGCCGCCCGGTTGGTGGAGCGCTGCTGCCATCTAGCGAAATATACTTGGGTACTGCAGCCGGCGCTGTTGGTGGAGCGCTGCTGCCATCTAGCGAAATATATTTGGGTACTGCAGCCGGCCCTGTTGGTGGAGCGCTGCTGCCATCTAGCGAAATATACTTGGGTACTGCAGCCGCCCGGTTGGTGGAGCGCTGCTGCCATCTAGCGAAATATACTTGGGTACTGCAGCCGGCGCTGTTGGTGGAGCGCTGCTGCCATCTAGCGAAATATATTTGGGTACTGCAGCCGGCGCTGTTGGTGGAGCGCTGCTGCCATCTAGCGAAATATATTTGGGTACTGCAGCCGGCTCTGTTGGTGGAGCGCTGCTGCCATCTAGCGAAATATATTTGGGTACTGCAGCCGGCTCTGTTGGTGGAGCGCTGCTGCCATCTAGCGAAATATACTTGGGTACTTCAGCCGGGTTTAGGGTTAGGGTTAGGGTTAGACTGTTAGGGTTAGGGTTAGACTTTTAGGGTTAGACTCTTAGGGTTAGACTCTTAGGGTTAGGGTTAGACTCTTACGGTTAGGGTTAGGGTTAGGCTTAGGGTTAGGCTTAGACTCTTAGGGTTAGGGTTAGACTCTTAGGGTTAGGGTTAGGGTTAGAGTTAGGGTTAGACTCTTAGGGTTAGGGTTAGACTCTTAGGGTTAGGGTTAGGGTTAGGGTTAGACTCTTAGGGTTAGGGTTAGACTCTTAGGGTTAGGGTTAGGGTTAGGGTTAGGGTTAGACTCTTAGGGTTAGGGTTAGACTCTTAGGGTTAGGGTTAGGGTTAGGGTTAGGGTTAGACTCTTAGGGTTAGGGTTAGACTCTTAGGGTTAGGGTTAGGGTTAGGGTTAGACTCTTAGGGTTAGGGTTAGGGTTACGGTTAGACTCTTAGGGTTAGAGTTAGGGTTAGGGTTAGACTCTTAGGGTTAGGGTTAGACTCTTAGGGTTAGAGTTAGGGTTAGGGTTAGGGTTAGACACTTAGGGTTAGGGTTAGGGTGAGGGTTAGACTCTTAGGGTTAGGGTTATATTCAGGGTTAGGGTTAGACTCTTAGGGTTAGGGTTAGGGTTAGGGTTAGACTCTTAGGGTAAGGGTTAGACTTAGGCTCTTAGGGTTAGGGTTAGACTCAGGCTCTTAGGGTGAGGGTTAGACTCAGGCTCTTAGGGTGAGGGTTAGACTCAGGCTCTTAGGGTTAGGGTTAGAATCAGGCTCTTAGGGTTAGGGTCAGACTCAGTACTATATATTTGGGTACTGCAGCCGCCCTTTTGGTGGAGCGCTGCTGACATCTAGCGAAATATACTTGGGTACTTCAGCCGGGTTTAGGGTTAGGGTTAGGGTTAGACTGTTAGGGTTAGGGTTAGGGGTAGGGTTAGACTCTTAGGGTTAGGGTTAGGGTTAGGGTTAGGGTTAGACTCTTAGGGTTAGGGTTAGACTCTTAGGGTTAGGGTTAGGGTTAGGGTTAGGGTTAGACTCTTAGGGTTAGGGTTAGACTCTTAGGGTTAGGGTTAGGGTTAGGGTTAGACTCTTAGGGTTAGGGTTAGGGTTACGGTTAGACTCTTAGGGTTAGAGTTAGGGTTAGGGTTAGACTCTTAGGGTTAGGGTTAGACTCTTAGGGTTAGGGTTGGGGTTAGGGTTAGACTCTTAGGGTTAGGGTTAGACTCTT
Source organism: Falco punctatus (assembly GCF_963210335.1). NCBI lineage: Eukaryota > Metazoa > Chordata > Aves > Falconiformes > Falconidae > Falco > Falco punctatus. The sequence continues at coordinate 1,851,452 of NW_027660079.1, forward strand.
AGGGTTAGAGTTAGGGTTAGGGTTAGGGTTAGACACTTAGGGTTAGGGTTAGGGTGAGGGTTAGACTCTTAGGGTTAGGGTTATATTCAGGGTTAGGGTTAGACTCTTAGGGTTAGGGTTAGGGTTAGGGTTAGACTCTTAGGGTAAGGGTTAGACTTAGGCTCTTAGGGTTAGGGTTAGACTCAGGCTCTTAGGGTGAGGGTTAGACTCAGGCTCTTAGGGTGAGGGTTAGACTCAGGCTCTTAGGGTTAGGGTTAGAATCAGGCTCTTAGGGTTAGGGTCAGACTCAGTACTATATATTTGGGTACTGCAGCCGCCCTTTTGGTGGAGCGCTGCTGCCATCTAGCGAAATATACTTGGGTACTGCAGCCGCCCGGTTGGTGGAGCGCTGCTGCCATCTAGCGAAATATACTTGGGTACTGCAGCCGGCCCTGTTGGTGGAGCGCTGCTGCCATCTAGCGAAATATATTTGGGTACTGCAGCCGGCGCTGTTGGTGGAGCGCTGCTGCCATCTAGCGAAATATATTTGGGTACTGCAGCCGGCTCTGTTGGTGGAGCGCTGCTGCCATCTAGCGAAATATATTTGGGTACTGCAGCCGGCTCTGTTTGTGGAGCGCTGCTGCCATCTAGCGAAATATACTTGGGTACTTCAGCCGGGTTTAGGGTTAGGGTTAGGGTTAGACTGTTAGGGTTAGGGTTAGGGTTAGGGTTAGACTCTTAGGGTTAGACTCTTAGGGTTAGGGTTAGACTCTTACGCTTAGTGTTAGGGTTAGGGTTAGGGTTAGGGTTAGACTCTTAGGGTTAGGGTTAGACTCTTAGGGTTAGGGTTAGGGTTAGGGTTAGACTCTTAGGGTTAGGGTTAAGGTTAGGGTTAGGGTAAGACTCTTAGGGTTAGGGTTAGACTCTTAGGGTTAGGGTTAGGGTTAGGGTTAGACTCTTAGGGTTAGGGTTAGGGTTAGGGTTAGGGTTACACTCTTAGGCTTAGGGTTAGGGTTAGGGTTAGACTCTTAGGGTTAGGGTTAGACTTAGGCTCTTAGGGTTAGGGTTAGACTCAGGCTCTTAGGGTTAGGGTTAGACTCAGGCTCTTACGGTTAGGGTTAGACTCAGGCTCTTAGGGTTAGGGTTAGACTCAGGCTCTTAGGGTTAGGGTCAGATTTAGTACTATATATTTGTGTACTGCAGCCGCCCTTTTGGTGGAACGCTGCTGCCATCTAGCGAAATATACTTGGGTACTGCAGCCGGCCCTGTTGGTGGAGCGCTGCTGCCATCTAGCGAAATATACTTGGGTACTGCAGCCGCCCGGTTGGTGGAGCGCTGCTGCCATCTAGCGAAATATACTTGGGTACTGCAGCCGGCCCTGTTGGTGGAGCGCTGCTGCCATCTAGCGAAATATACTTGGGTACTGCAGCCGCCCGGTTGGTGGAGCGCTGCTGCCATCTAGCGAAATATACTTGGGTACTGCAGCCGCCCGGTTGGTGGAGCGCTGCTGCCATCTAGCGAAATATACTTGGGTACTGCAGCCGGCCCTGTTGGTGGAGCGCTGCTGCCATCTAGCGAAATATATTTGGGTACTGCAGCCGGCGCTGTTGGTGGAGCGCTGCTGCCATCTAGCGAAATATATTTGGGTACTGCAGCCGGCTCTGTTGGTGGAGCGCTGCTGCCATCTAGCGAAATATATTTGGGTACTGCAGCCGGCTCTGTTTGTGGAGCGCTGCTGCCATCTAGCGAAATATACTTGGGTACTTCAGCCGGGTTTAGGGTTAGGGTTAGGGTTAGACTGTTAGGGTTAGGGTTAGACTCTTAGGGTTAGACTCTTAGGGTTAGACTCTTAGGGTTAGGGTTAGACTCTTACGGTTAGGGTTAGGGTTTGGGTTAGACTCTTAGGGTTAGGGTTAGACTCTTAGGGTTAGGGTTAGGGTTAGGGTTAGACTCTTAGGGTTAGGGTTAGACTCTTAGGGTTAGGGTTAGGGTTAGACTCTTAGGGTTAGGGTTAGGGTGAGGGTTAGACTCTTAGGGTTAGACACTTAGGGTTAGGGTTAGACTCTTACGGTTAGGGTTAGGGTTAGGCTTAGGGTTAGGCTTAGACTCTTAGGGTTAGGGTTAGACTCTTAGGGTTAGGGTTAGGGTTAGAGTTAGGGTTAGACTCTTAGGGTTAGGGTTAGACTCTTAGGGTTAGGGTTAGGGTTAGGGTTAGACTCTTAGGGTTAGGGTTAGACTCTTAGGGTTAGGGTTAGGGTTAGGGTTAGGGTTAGACTCTTAGGGTTAGGGTTAGACTCTTAGGGTTAGGGTTAGGGTTAGGGTTAGGGTTAGACTCTTAGGGTTAGGGTTAGACTCTTAGGGTTAGGGTTAGGGTTAGGGTTAGACTCTTAGGGTTAGGGTTAGGGTTACGGTTAGACTCTTAGGGTTAGAGTTAGGGTTAGGGTTAGACTCTTAGGGTTAGGGTTAGACTCTTAGGGTTAGGGTTGGGGTTAGGGTTAGACTCTTAGGGTTAGGGTTAGACTCTTAGGGTTAGAGTTAGGGTTAGGGTTAGGGTTAGACACTTAGGGTTAGGGTTAGGGTGAGGGTTAGACTCTTAGGGTTAGGGTTATATTCAGGGTTAGGGTTAGACTCTTAGGGTTAGGGTTAGGGTTAGGGTTAGACTCTTAGGGTAAGGGTTAGACTCAGGCTCTTAGGGTTAGGGTTAGACTCAGGCTCTTAGGGTGAGGGTTAGACTCAGGCTCTTAGGGTGAGGGTTAGACTCAGGCTCTTAGGGTTAGGGTTAGAATCAGGCTCTTAGGGTTAGGGTCAGACTCAGTACTATATATTTGGGTACTGCAGCCGCCCTTTTGGTGGAGCGCTGCTGCCATCTAGCGAAATATACTTGGGTATTGCAGCCGGCGCTGTTGGTGGAGCGCTGCTGCCATCTAGCGAAATATATTTGGGTACTGCAGCCGGCCCTGTTGGTGGAGCGCTGCTGCCATCTAGCGAAATATAATTGGGTACTGCAGCCGCCCTTTTGGTGGAGCGCTGCTGCCATCTAGCGAAATATACTTGGGTACTGCAGCCGCCCGGTTTGTGGAGCGCTGCTGCCATCTAGCGAAATATATTTGGGTACTGCAGCCGCCCGGTTGGTGGAGCGCTGCTGCCATCTAGCGAAATGTAATGGGGTACTGCAGCCGCCCGGTTGGTGTAGCGCTGCTGCCATCTAGCGAAATATATTTGGGTACTGCAGCCGCCCGGTTGGTGGAGCGCTGCTGCCATCTAGCGAAATATACTTGGGTACTGCAGCCGGCCCTGTTGGTGGAGCGCTGCTGCCATCTAGCGAAATATATTTGGGTACTGCAGCCGCCCTTTTGGTGGAGCGCTGCTGCCATCTAGCGAAATATATTTGGGTACTGCAGCCGCCCGGTTGGTGGAGCTCTGCTGCCATCTAGCGAAATATACTTGGGTACTGCAGCCGCCCTTTTGGTGGAGCGCTGCTGCCATCTAGCGAAATGTAATTGGGTACTGCAGCCGCCCGGTTGGTGGAGCGCTGCTGCCATCTAGCGAAATATACTTGGGTACTGCAGCCGGCGCTGTTGGTGGAGCGCTGCTGCCATCTAGCGAAATATACTTGGGTACTGCAGCCGCCCGGTTGGTGGAGCGCTGCTGCCATCTAGCGAAATATACTTGGGTACTGCAGCCGGCCCTGTTGGTGGAGCGCTGCTGCCATCTAGCGAAATATACTTGGGTACTGCAGCCGCCCGGTTGGTGGAGCGCTGCTGCCATCTAGCGAAATATACTTGGGTACTGCAGCCGCCCGGTTGGTGGAGCGCTGCTGCCATCTAGCGAAATATATTTGGGTACTGCAGCCGGCCCTGTTGGTGGAGCGCTGCTGCCATCTAGCGAAATATACTTGGGTACTGCAGCCGCCCTTTTGGTGGAGCGCTGCTGCCATCTAGCGAAATATACTTGGGTACTGCAGCCGGCGCTGTTGGTGGAGCGCTGCTGCCATCTAGCGAAATATATTTGGGTACTGCAGCCGGCCCTGTTGGTGGAGCGCTGCTGCCATCTAGCGAAATATATTTGGGTACTGCAGCCGCCCTTTTGGTGGAGCGCTGCTGCCATCTAGCGAAATATATTTGGGTACTGCAGCCAGCTCTGTTGGTGGAGCTCTGCTGCCATCTAGCGAAATATAATTGGGTACTGCAGCCGGCCTTTTGGTGGAGCGCTGCTGCCATCTAGCGAAATGTAATTGGGTACTGCAGCCGCCCTGTTGGTGGAGCGCTGCTGCCATCTAGCGAAATATACTTGGGTACTGCAGCCGCCCTTTTGGTGGAGCGCTGCTGCCATCTAGCGAAATATACTTGGGTACTGCAGCCGGCCCTGTTGGTGGAGCGCTGCTGCCATCTAGCGAAATATACTTGGGTACTGCAGCCGCCCGGTTGGTGGAGCGCTGCTGCCATCTAGCGAAATATATTTGGGTACTGCAGCCGGCCCTGTTGGTGGAGCGCTGCTGCCATCTAGCGAAATGTAATTGGGTACTGCAGCCGCCCGGTTGGTGTAGCGCTGCTGCCATCTAGCGAAATATACTTGGGTACTGCAGCCGCCCGGTTGGTGGAGCGCTGCTGCCATCTAGCGAAATGTAATGGGGTACTGCAGCCGCCCGGTTGGTGTAGCGCTGCTGCCATCTAGCGAAATATACTTGGGTACTGCAGCCGCCCGGTTGGTGGAGCGCTGCTGCCATCTAGCGAAATATACTTGGGTACTGCAGCCGGCCCTGTTGGTGGAGCGCTGCTGCCATCTAGCGAAATATACTTGGGTACTGCAGCCGCCCGGTTGGTGGAGCGCTGCTGCCATCTAGCGAAATATATTTGGGTACTGCAGCCGCCCGGTTGGTGGAGCGCTGCTGCCATCTAGCGAAATATACTTGGGTACTGCAGCCGGCGCTGTTGGTGGAGCGCTGCTGCCATCTAGCGAAATATACTTGGGTACTGCAGCCGCCCGGTTTGTGGAGCGCTGCTGCCATCTAGCGAAATATACTTGGGTACTGCAGCCGCCAGGTTGGTGGAGCGCTGCTGCCATCTAGCGAAATGTAAATGGGTACTGCAGCCGCCCGGTTGGTGGAGCGCTGCTGCCATCTAGCGAAATATACTTGGGTACTGCAGCCGCCCTTTTGGTGGAGCGCTGCTGCCATCTAGCGAAATATATTTGGGTACTGCAGCCGGCCCTGTTGGTGGAGCGCTGCTGCCATCTAGCGAAATATACTTGGGTACTGCAGCCGCCCGGTTGGTGGAGCGCTGCTGCCATCTAGCGAAATATACTTGGGTACTGCAGCCGGCCCTGTTGGTGGAGCGCTGCTGCCATCTAGCGAAATGTAATTGGGTACTGCAGCCGCCCGGTTGGTGGAGCGCTGCTGCCATCTAGCGAAATATACTTGGGTACTGCAGCCGGCCCTGTTGGTGGAGCGCTGCTGCCATCTAGCGAAATATACTTGGGTACTGCAGCCGCCCGGTTTGTGGAGCGCTGCTGCCATCTAGCGAAATATATTTGGGTACTGCAGCCGGCCCGGTTGGTGGAGCGCTGCTGCCATCTAGCGAAATGTAATTGGGTACTGCAGCCGCCCGGTTGGTGTAGCGCTGCTGCCATCTAGCGAAATATACTTGGGTACTGCAGCCGCCCGGTTGGTGGAGCGCTGCTGCCATCTAGCGAAATGTAATGGGGTACTGCAGCCGCCAGGTTGGTGTAGCGCTGCTGCCATCTAGCGAAATATACTTGGGTACTGCAGCCGGCCCTGTTGGTGGAGCGCTGCTGCCATCTAGCGAAATATATTTGGGTACTGCAGCCGCCCTTTTGGTGGAGCGCTGCTGCCATCTAGCGAAATATATTTGGGTACTGCAGCCGGCCCTGTTGGTGGAGCTCTGCTGCCATCTAGCGAAATATATTTGGGTACTGCAGCCGCCCGGTTGGTGGAGCGCTGCTGCCATCTAGCGAAATGTAATTGGGTACTGCAGCCGGCGCTGTTGGTGGAGCGCTGCTGCCATCTAGCGAAATATACTTGGGTACTGCAGCCGCCCGGTTGGTGGAGCGCTGCTGCCATCTAGCGAAATGTAATGGGGTACTGCAGCCGCCAGGTTGGTGTAGCGCTGCTGCCATCTAGCGAAATATACTTGGGTACTGCAGCCGGCCCTGTTGGTGGAGCGCTGCTGCCATCTAGCGAAATATATTTGGGTACTGCAGCCGCCCTTTTGGTGGAGCGCTGCTGCCATCTAGCGAAATGTAATTGGGTACTGCAGCCGCCCGGTTGGTGGAGCGCTGCTGCCATCTAGCGAAATATACTTGGGTACTGCAGCCGGCGCTGTTGGTGGAGCGCTGCTGCCATCTAGCGAAATATACTTGGGTACTGCAGCCGCCCGGTTTGTGGAGCGCTGCTGCCATCTAGCGAAATATATTTGGGTACTGCAGCCGGCCCGGTTGGTGGAGCGCTGCTGCCATCTAGCGAAATGTAATTGGGTACTGCAGCCGCCCGGTTGGTGTAGCGCTGCTGCCATCTAGCGAAATATACTTGGGTACTGCAGCCGCCCGGTTGGTGGAGCGCTGCTGCCATCTAGCGAAATGTAATGGGGTACTGCAGCCGGCCCTGTTGGTGGAGCGCTGCTGCCATCTAGCGAAATATATTTGGGTACTGCAGCCGCCCTTTTGGTGGAGCGCTGCTGCCATCTAGCGAAATATATTTGGGTACTGCAGCCGGCGCTGTTGGTGGAGCTCTGCTGCCATCTAGCGAAATATACTTGGGTACTTCAGCCGCCCGGTTGGTGGAGCGCTGCTGCCATCTAGCGAAATGTAATTGGGTACTGCAGCCGCCCGGTTGGTGGAGCGCTGCTGCCATCTAGCGAAATATACTTGGGTACTGCAGCCGGCGCTGTTGGTGTAGCGCTGCTGCCATCTAGCGAAATATACTTGGGTACTGCAGCCGCCCGGTTGGTGGAGCGCTGCTGCCATCTAGCGAAATATATTTGGGTACTGCAGCCGGCCCGGTTTGTGGAGCGCTGCTGCCATCTAGCGAAATGTAATTGGGTACTGCAGCCGCCCGGTTGGTGTAGCGCTGCTGCCATCTAGCGAAATATACTTGGGTACTGCAGCCGCCCGGTTGGTGGAGCGCTGCTGCCATCTAGCGAAATGTAATGGGGTACTGCAGCCGCCAGGTTGGTGTAGCGCTGCTGCCATCTAGCGAAATATACTTGGGTACTGCAGCCGGCCCTGTTTGTGGAGCGCTGCTGCCATCTAGCGAAATATATTTGGGTACTGCAGCCGCCCTTTTGGTGGAGCGCTGCTGCCATCTAGCGAAATATATTTGGGTACTGCAGCCGGCCCTGTTGGTGGAGCTCTGCTGCCATCTAGCGAAATATACTTGGGTACTGCAGCCGCCCTTTTGGTGGAGCGCTGCTGCCATCTAGCGAAATGTAATTGGGTACTGCAGCCGCCCGGTTGGTGTAGCGCTGCTGCCATCTAGCGAAATATACTTGGGTACTGCAGCCGCCCGGTTGGTGGAGCGCTGCTGCCATCTAGCGAAATGTAATGGGGTACTGCAGCCGCCAGGTTGGTGTAGCGCTGCTGCCATCTAGCGAAATATACTTGGGTACTGCAGCCGGCCCTATTGGTGGAGCGCTGCTGCCATCTAGCGAAATATATTTGGGTACTGCAGCCGCCCTTTTGGTGGAGCGCTGCTGCCATCTAGCGAAATATATTTGGGTACTGCAGCCGGCCCTGTTGGTGGAGCTCTGCTGCCATCTAGCGAAATATACTTGGGTACTGCAGCCGCCCGGTTGGTGGAGCGCTGCTGCCATCTAGCGAAATGTAATTGGGTACTGCAGCCGCCCGGTTGGTGGAGCGCTGCTGCCATCTAGCGAAATATATTTGGGTACTGCAGCCGGCCCTGTTGGTGGAGCTCTGCTGCCATCTAGCGAAATATACTTGGGTACTGCAGCCGCCCGGTTGGTGGAGCGCTGCTGCCATCTAGCGAAATGTAATTGGGTACTGCAGCCGCCCGGTTGGTGGAGCGCTGCTGCCATCTAGCGAAATATATTTGGGTACTGCAGCCGGCCCTGTTGGTGGAGCGCTGCTGCCATCTAGCGAAATATACTTGGGTACTGCAGCCGCCCGGTTGGTGGAGCGCTGCTGCCATCTAACGAAATATACTTGGGTACTGCAGCCGGCCCTGTTGGTGGAGCGCTGCTGCCATCTAGCGAAATATACTTGGGTACTGCAGCCGCCCGGTTGTTGGAGCGCTGCTGCCATCTAGCGAAATATACTTTGGTACTGCAGCCGGCCCTGTTGGTGGAGCGCTGCTGCCATCTAGCGAAATATATTTGGGTACTGCAGCCGGCGCTGTTGGTGGAGCGCTGCTGCCATCTAGCGAAATATATTTGGGTACTGCAGCCGGCGCTGTTGGTGGAGCGCTGCTGCCATCTAGCGAAATATATTTGGGTACTGCAGCCGGCCCTGTTGGTGGAGCGCTGCTGCCATCTAGCGAAATATACTTGGGTACTGCAGCCGGCCCTGTTGGTGGAGCGCTGCTGCCATCTAGCGAAATATACTTGGGTACTGCAGCCGGCCCTGTTGGTGGAGCGCTGCTGCCATCTAGCGAAATATACTTGGGTACTGCAGCCGCCCGGTTGGTGGAGCGCTGCTGCCATCTAGCGAAATATACTTGGGTACTGCAGCCGGCCCTGTTGGTGGAGCGCTGCTGCCATCTAGCGAAATATACTTGGGTACTGCAGCCGCCCGGTTGGTGGAGCGCTGCTGCCATCTAGCGAAATATACTTGGGTACTGCAGCCGGCGCTGTTGGTGGAGCGCTGCTGCCATCTAGCGAAATATATTTGGGTACTGCAGCCGGCCCTGTTGGTGGAGCGCTGCTGCCATCTAGCGAAATATATTTGGGTACTGCAGCCGGCTCTGTTGGTGGAGCGCTGCTGCCATCTAGCGAAATATATTTGGGTACTGCAGCCGGCTCTGTTTGTGGAGCGCTGCTGCCATCTAGCGAAATATACTTGGGTACTTCAGCCGGGTTTAGGGTTAGGGTTAGGGTTAGACTGTTAGGGTTAGGGTTAGACTCTTAGGGTTAGACTCTTAGGGTTAGGGTTAGACTCTTACGGTTAGGGTTAGGGTTAGGGTTACGGTTAGACTCTTAGGGTTAGGGTTAGACTCTTAGGGTTAGGGTTAGGGTTAGGGTTAGGGTTAGACTCTTAGGGTTAGGGTTAGACTCAGGCTCTTAGGGTTAGGGTTAGACTCAGGCTCTTAGGGTGAGGGTTAGACTCAGGCTCTTAGGGTTAGGGTTAGACTCAGGCTCTTAGGGTTAGGGTCAGACTCAGTACTATATATTTGGGTACTGCAGCCGCCCTTTTGGTGGAGCGCTGCTGCCATCTAGCGAAATATACGTGGGTATTGCAGCCGCCGCTGTTGGTGGAGCGCTGCTGCCATCTAGCGAAATATATTTGGGTACTGCAGCCGGCCCTGTTGGTGGAGCGCTGCTGCCATCTAGCGAAATATACTTGGGTACTGCAGCCGGCTCTGTTGGTGGAGCGCTGCTGCCATCTAGCGAAATATATTTGGGTACTGCAGCCGGGTTTAGGGTTAGGGTTAGGGTTAGACTGTTAGGGTTAGGGTTAGGGTTAGGGTTAGACTCTTAGGGTTAGACTCTTAGGGTTAGGGTTAGACTCAGTACTATATATTTGGGTAGTGCAGCCACCCTTTTTGTGGAGCGCTGCTGCCATCTAGCGAAATATACTTGAGTACTGCAGCCGGCGCTGTTGGTGGAGCGCTGCTGCCATCTAGCGAAATATACTTTGGTACTGCAGCCGCCCGGTTGGTTGAGCACTGCCGCCGTCTAGCGAAATATACTTGGGTACTGCAGCCGCCCTTTTGGTGGAGCGCTGCTGCCATCTAGCGAAATATATTTGGGTACTGCAGCCGGCGCTGTTGGTGGATCGCTGCTGCCATCTAGCGAAATATATTTGGGTACTGCAGCCGGCCCTGTTTGTGGAGCGCTGCTGCCATCTAGCGAAATATATTTGGGTACTGCAGCCGGCTCTGTTGGTGGAGCGCTGCTGCCATCTAGCGAAATATACTTGGGTACTTCAGCCGGGTTTAGGGTTAGGGTTAGGGTTAGACTGTTAGGGTTAGGGTTAGGGTTAGGGTTAGACTCTTAGGGTTAGACTCTTAGGGTTAGGGTTAGACTCTTACGCTTAGGGTTAGGGTTAGGGTTAGGGTTAGGGTTAGACTCTTAGGGTTAGGGTTAGACTCTTAGGGTTAGGGTTAGGGTTAGGGTTAGACTCTTAGGGTTAGGGTTAGACTCTTAGGGTTAGGGTTAAGGTTAGGGTTAGGGTTAGACTCTTAGGGTTAGGGTTAGACTCTTAGGGTTAGGGTTAGGGTTAGGGTTAGACTCTTAGGGTTAGGGTTAGGGTTAGGGTTAGGGTTACACTCTTAGGGTTAGGGTTAGGGTTAGGGTTAGACTCTTAGGGTTAGGGTTAGACTTAGGCTCTTAGGGTTAGGGTTAGACTCAGGCTCTTAGGGTTAGGGTTAGACTCAGGCTCTTACGGTTAGGGTTAGACTCAGGCTCTTAGGGTTAGGGTTAGACACAGGCTCTTAGGGTTAGGGTCAGATTTAGTACTATATATTTGTGTACTGCAGCCGCCCTTTTGGTGGAGCGCTGCTGCCATCTAGCGAAATATACTTGGGTACTGCAGCCGGCCGGTTGGTGGAGCGCTGCTGCCATCTAGCGAAATATATTTGGGTACTGCAGCCGGCCCTGTTTGTGGAGCGCTGCTGCCATCTAGCGAAATATATTTGGGTACTGCAGCCGCCCTTTTGGTGGAGCGCTGCTGCCATCTAGCGAAATATATTTGGGTACTGCAGCCAGCTCTGTTGGTGGAGCTCTGCTGCCATCTAGCGAAATATACTTGGGTACTGCAGCCGGCCCTGTTGGTGGAGCGCTGCTGCCATCTAGCGAAATGTAATTGGGTACTGCAGCCGCCCTTTTGGTGGAGCGCTGCTGCCATCTAGCGAAATATACTTGGGTACTGCAGCCGCCCGGTTGGTGGAGCGCTGCTGCCATCTAGCGAAATATACTTGGGTACTGCAGCCGGCCCTGTTGGTGGAGCGCTGCTGCCATCTAGCGAAATATACTTGGGTACTGCAGCCGCCCGGTTGGTGGAGCGCTGCTGCCATCTAGCGAAATATACTTGGGTACTGCAGCCGGCCCTGTTGGTGGAGCGCTGCTGCCATCTAGCGAAATATATTTGGGTACTGCAGCCGGCTCTGTTGGTGGAGCGCTGCTGCCATCTAGCGAAATATACTTGGGTACTGCAGCCGGCGCTGTTGGTGGAGCGCTGCTGCCATCTAGCGAAATATACTTGGGTACTGCAGCCGCCCGGTTGGTGGAGCGCTGCTGCCATCTAGCGAAATATACTTGGGTACTGCAGCCGGCCCTGTTGGTGGAGCGCTGCTGCCATCTAGCGAAATATACTTGGGTACTGCAGCCGCCCGGTTGGTGGAGCGCTGCTGCCATCTAGCGAAATATATTTGGGTACTGCAGCCGGCCCTGTTGGTGGAGCGCTGCTGCCATCTAGCGAAATATATTTGGGTACTGCAGCCGGCTCTGTTTGTGGAGCGCTGCTGCCATCTAGCGAAATATACTTGGGTACTTCAGCCGGGTTTAGGGTTATGGTTAGGGTTAGACTGTTAGGGTTAGGGTTAGACTCTTAGGGTTAGACTCTTAGGGTTAGACTCTTAGGGTTAGGGTTAGACTCTTACGGTTAGGGTTAGGGTTAGGGTTAGGGTTAGGGTTAGACTCTTAGGGTTAGGGTTAGACTCTTAGGGTTAGGGTTAGGGTTAGGGTTAGGGTTAGACTCTTAGGGTTAGGGTTAGACTCTTAGGGTTAGGGTTAGGGTTAGGGTTAGGGTTAGACTCTTAGGGTTAGGGTTAGACTCTTAGGGTTAGGGTTAGGGTTAGGGTTAGACTCTTAGGGTTAGGGTTAGGGTGAGGGTTAGACTCTTAGGGTTAGGGTTATATTCAGGGTTAGGGTTAGACTCTTAGGGTTAGGGTTAGGGTTAGGGTTAGACTCTTAGGGTTAGGGTTAGTGTTAGGCTCTTAGGGTTAGGGTTAGACTCAGGCTCTTAGGGTGAGGGTTAGACTCAGGCTCTTAGGGTGAGGGTTAGACTCAGGCTCTTAGGGTTAGGGTTAGACTCAGGCTCTTAGGGTTAGGGTTAGACTCAGGCTCTTAGGGTTAGGGTTAGACTCAGTACTATATATTTGGGTACTGCAGCCGCCCTTTTAGTGGAGCGCTGCTGCCATCTAGCGAAGTATACTTGGGTACTGCAGCCGGCGCTGTTGGTGGAGCGCTGCTGCCATCTAGCGAAATATATTTGGGTACTGCAGCCGGCCCTGTTGGTGGAGCTCTACTGCCATCTAGCGAAATATACTTGGGTACTGCAGCCGCCCTTTTTGGTGGAGCGCTGCTGCCATCTAGCGAAATATATTTGGGTACTGCAGCCGGCCCTGTTGGTGGAGCGCTGCTGCCATCTAGCGAAATGTAATTGGGTACTGCAGCCGCCCGGTTGGTGGAGCGCTGCTGCCATCTAGCGAAATATACTTGAGTACTGCAGCCGGCGCTGTTGGTGGATCGCTGCTGCCATCTAGCGAAATATATTTGGGTACTGCAGCCGGCCCTGTTTGTGGAGCGCTGCTGCCATCTAGCGAAATATATTTGGGTACTGCAGCCGGCCCTGTTGGTGGAGCGCTGCTGCCATCTAGCGAAATATACTTGGGTACTTCAGCCGGGTTTAGGGTTAGGGTTAGGGTTAGACTGTTAGGGTTAGGGTTAGGGTTAGGGTTAGACTCTTAGGGTTAGACTCTTAGGGTTAGGGTGAGACTCTTACGCTTAGTGTTAGGGTTAGGGTTAGGGTTAGGGTTAGACTCTTAGGGTTAGGGTTAGACTCTTAGGGTTAGGGTTAGGGTTAGGGTTAGACTCTTAGGGTTAGGGTTAGACTCTTAGGGTTAGGGTTAAGGTTAGGGTTAGGGTTAGACTCTTAGGGTTAGGGTTAGACTCTTAGGGTTAGGGTTAGGGTTAGGGTTAGACTCTTAGGGTTAGGGTTAGGGTTAGGGTTAGACTCTTAGGGTTAGGGTTAGGGTTAGGGTTAGGGTTACACTCTTAGGGTTAGGGTTAGGGTTAGGGTTAGACTCTTAGGGTTAGGGTTAGACTTAGGCTCTTAGGGTTAGGGTTAGACTCAGGCTCTTAGGGTTAGGGTTAGACTCAGGCTCTTACGGTTAGGGTTAGACTCAGGCTCTTAGGGTTAGGGTTAGACACAGGCTCTTAGGGTTAGGGTCAGACTCAGTACTATATATTTGGGTACTGCAGCCGCCCTTTTGGTGGAGCGCTGCTGCCATCTATCGAAATGTAATTGGGTACTGCAGCCGCCCTTTTGGTGGAGCGCTGCTGCCGTCTAGCGAAATATACTTGGGTACTGCAGCCGCCCGGTTGGTGGAGCGCTGCTGCCATCTAGCGAAATGTAATTGGGTACTGCAGCCGCCCTTTTGGTGGAGCGCTGCTGCCATCTAGCGAAATATATTTGGGTACTGCAGCCGGCGCTGTTGGTGGAGCTCTGCTGCCATCTAGCGAAATATACTTGGGTACTGCAGCCGCCCTTTTGGTGGAGCGCTGCTGCCATCTAGCGAAATGTAATTGGGTACTGCAGCCGGCGCTGTTGGTGGAGCGCTGCTGCCATCTAGCGAAATATGTTTGGGTACTGCAGCCGGCGCTGTTGGTGGATCGCTGCTGCCATCTAGCGAAATATATTTGGGTACTGCAGCCGGCCCTGTTTGTGGAGCGCTGCTGCCATCTAGCGAAATATATTTGGGTACTGCAGCCGGCTCTGTTGGTGGAGCGCTGCTGCCATCTAGCGAAATATACTTGGGTACTTCAGCCGGGTTTAGGGTTAGGGTTAGGGTTAGACTGTTAGGGTTAGGGTTAGGGTTAGGGTTAGACTCTTAGGGTTAGACTCTTAGGGTTAGGGTTAGACTCTTACGCTTAGGGTTAGGGTTAGGGTTAGGGTTAGGGTTAGACTCTTAGGGTTAGGGTTAGACTCTTAGGGTTAGGGTTAGGGTTAGGGTTAGACTCTTAGGGTTAGGGTTAGACTCTTAGGGTTAGGGTTAAGGTTAGGGTTAGGGTTAGACTCTTAGGGTTAGGGTTAGACTCTTAGGGTTAGGGTTAGGGTTAGGGTTAGACTCTTAGGGTTAGGGTTAGGGTTAGGGTTAGGGTTACACTCTTAGGGTTAGGGTTAGGGTTAGGGTTAGACTCTTAGGGTTAGGGTTAGACTTAGGCTCTTAGGGTTAGGGTTAGACTCAGGCTCTTAGGGTTAGGGTTAGACTCAGGCTCTTACGGTTAGGGTTAGACTCAGGCTCTTAGGGTTAGGGTTAGACACAGGCTCTTAGGGTTAGGGTCAGATTTAGTACTATATATTTGTGTACTGCAGCCGCCCTTTTGGTGGAGCGCTGCTGCCATCTAGCGAAATATACTTGGGTACTGCAGCCGGCGCTGTTGGTGGAGCGCTGCTGCCATCTAGCGAAATATATTTGGGTACTGCAGCCGGCCCTGTTTGTGGAGCGCTGCTGCCATCTAGCGAAATATATTTGGGTACTGCAGCCGCCCTTTTGGTGGAGCGCTGCTGCCATCTAGCGAAATATATTTGGGTACTGCAGCCAGCTCTGTTGGTGGAGCTCTGCTGCCATCTAGCGAAATATACTTGGGTACTGCAGCCGGCCCTGTTGGTGGAGCGCTGCTGCCATCTAGCGAAATGTAATTGGGTACTGCAGCCGCCCTGTTGGTGGAGCGCTGCTGCCATCTAGCGAAATATACTTGGGTACTGCAGCCGCCCGGTTGGTGGAGCGCTGCTGCCATCTAGCGAAATATACTTGGGTACTGCAGCCGGCCCTGTTGGTGGAGCTCTGCTGCCATCTAGCGAAATATACTTGGGTACTGCAGCCGGCCCTGTTGGTGGAGCGCTGCTGCCATCTAGCGAAATATACTTGGTTACTGCAGCCGCCCGGTTGGTGGAGCGCTGCTGCCATCTAGCGAAATATATTTGGGTACTGCAGCCGGCCCTGTTGGTGGAGCGCTGCTGCCATCTAGCGAAATATATTTGGGTACTGCAGCCGGCTCTGTTTGTGGAGCGCTGCTGCCATCTAGCGAAATATACTTGGGTACTTCAGCCGGGTTTAGGGTTAGGGTTAGGGTTAGACTGTTAGGGTTAGGGTTAGACTCTTAGGGTTAGACTCTTAGGGTTAGACTCTTAGGGTTAGGGTTAGACTCTTACGGTTAGGGTTAGGGTTAGGGTTAGACTCTTAGGGTTAGGGTTAGACTCTTAGGGTTAGGGTTAGGGTTAGGGTTAGGGTTAGACTCTTAGGGTTAGGGTTAGACTCTTAGGGTTAGGGTTAGGGTTAGGGTTAGGGTTAGACTCTTAGGGTTAGGGTTAGACTTTTAGGGTTAGGGTTAGGGTTAGGGTTAGACTCTTAGGGTTAGGGTTAGGGTGAGGGTTAGACTCTTAGGGTTAGGGTTATATTCAGGGTTAGGGTTAGACTCTTAGGGTTAGGGTTAGGGTTAGGGTTAGACTCTTAGGGTTAGGGTTAGTGTTAGGCTCTTAGGGTTAGGGTTAGACTCAGGCTCTTAGGGTGAGGGTTAGACTCAGGCTCTTAGGGTGAGGGTTAGACTCAGGCTCTTAGGGTGAGGGTTAGACTCAGGCTCTTAGGGTTAGGGTTAGACTCAGGCTCTTAGGGTTAGGGTTACACTCAGGCTCTTAGGGTTAGGGTTAGACTCAGTACTATATATTTGGGTACTGCAGCCGGCCCTGTTGGTGGAGCGCTGCTGTTATCTAGCGAAATATATTTGGGTACTGCAGCCGCCCTTTTGGTGGAGCGCTGCTGCCATCTAGCGAAATATATTTGGGTACTGCAGCCGGCGCTGTTGGTGGAGCTCTGCTGCCATCTAGCGAAATATACTTGGGTACTGCAGCCGCCCTTTTGGTGGAGCGCTGCTGCCATCTAGCGAAATGTAATTGGGTACTGCAGCCGCCGGTTGGTGGAGCGGTGCTGCCATCTAGCGAAATGTAATTGGGTACTGCAGCCGCCCGGTTGGTGGAGCGCTGCTGCCATCTAGCGAAATATACTTGGGTACTGCAGCCGCCCGGTTTGTGGAGCGCTGCTGCCATCTAGCGAAATATATTTGGGTACTGCAGCCGGCGCTGTTAATGGAGCGCTGCTGCCATCTAGCGAAATGTAATTGGGTACTGCAGCCGCCCGGTTGGTGTAGCGCTGCTGCCATCTAGCGAAATATACTTGGGTACTGCAGCCGCCCGGTTGGTGGAGCGCTGCTGCCATCTAGCGAAATATATTTGGGTACTGCAGCCGGCCCTGTTGGTGGAGCGCTGCTGCCATCTAGCGAAATATACTTGGGTACTGCAGCCGCCCGGTTGGTGGAGCGCTGCTGCCATCTAGCGAAATATACTTGGGTACTGCAGCCGGCCCTGTTGGTGGAGCGCTGCTGCCATCTAGCGAAATATACTTGGGTACTGCAGCCGGCGCTGTTGGTGGAGCGCTGCTGCCATCTAGCGAAATATATTTGGGTACTGCAGCCGGCGCTGTTGGTGGAGCGCTGCTGCCATCTAGCGAAATATACTTGGGTACTGCAGCCGCCCGGTTGGTGGAGCGCTGCTGCCATCTAGCGAAATATACTTGGGTACTGCAGCCGGCGCTGTTGGTGGAGCGCTGCTGCCATCTAGCGAAATATATTTGGGTACTGCAGCCGGCGCTGTTGGTGGAGCGCTGCTGCCATCTAGCGAAATATATTTGGGTACTGCAGCCGGCGCTGTTGGTGGAGCGCTGCTGCCATCTAGCGAAATATATTTGGGTACTGCAGCCGGCGCTGTTGGTGGAGCGCTGCTGCCATCTAGCGAAATATATTTGGGTACTGCAGCCGGCTCTGTTGGTGGAGCGCTGCTGCCATCTAGCGAAATATACTTGGGTACTTCAGCCGGGTTTAGGGTTAGGGTTAGGGTTAGACTGTTAGGGTTAGGGTTAGACTCTTAGGGTTAGACTCTTAGGGTTAGACTCTTAGGGTTAGGGTTAGGGTTAGGGTTAGGGTTAGGGTTAGACTCTTAGGGTTAGGGTTAGACTCTTAGGGTTAGGGTTAGTGTTAGGGTTAGGGTTAGACTCTTAGGGTTAGGGTTAGACTCTTAGGGTTAGGGTTAGGGTTAGACTCTTAGGGTTAGGGTTAGACTCTTAGGGTTAGGGTTAGGGTTAGGGTTAGGGTTAGACTCTTAGGGTTAGGGTTAGACTCTTAAGGTTAGGGTTAGACTCTTAGGGTTAGGGTTAGGGTTAGGGTTAGACTCTTAGGGTTAGGGTTACGGTTAGACTCTTAGGGTTAGAGTTAGGGTTAGGGTTAGACTCTTAGGGTTAGGGTTAGACTCTTAGGGTTAGGGTTGGGGTTAGGGTTAGACTCTTAGGGTTAGGGTTAGACTCTTAGGGTTAGGGTTAGGGTTAGGGTTAGGGTTAGACTCTTAGGGTTAGGGTTAGACTCTTAGGGTTAGGGTTATATTCAGATTAGGGTTAGACTCTTAGGGTTAGGGTTAGGGTTAGACTCAGGCTCTTAGGGTAAGGTTTAGACTTAGGCTCTTAGGGTTAGGGTTAGACTCAGGCTCTTAGGGTGAGGGTTAGACTCAGGCTCTTAGGGTTAGGGTTAGACTCAGGCTCTTAGGGTTAGGGTTAGACTCAGGCTCTTACGGTTAGGGTTAGACTCAGGCTCTTAGGGTTAGGGTTAGACACAGGCTCTTAGGGTTAGGGTCAGACTCAGTACTATATATTTGGGTACTGCAGCCGCCCTTTTGGTGGAGCGCTGCTGCCATCTAGCGAAATATACTTGGGTATTGCAGCCGGCGCTGTTGGTGGAGCGCTGCTGCCATCTAGCGAAATATATTTGGGTACTGCAGCCGGCCCTGTTGGTGGAGCGCTGCTGCCATCTAGCGAAATATATTTGGGTACTGCAGCCGCCCTTTTGGTGGAGCGCTGCTGCCATCTAGCGAAATATATTTGGGTACTGCAGCCGGCGCTGTTGGTGGAGCTCTGCTGCCATCTAGCGAAATATACTTGGGTACTGCAGCCGCCCTTTTGGTGGAGCGCTGCTGCCATCTAGCGAAATGTAATTGGGTACTGCAGCCGCCGGTTGGTGGAGCGGTGCTGCCATCTAGCGAAATGTAATTGGGTACTGCAGCCGCCCGGTTGGTGGAGCGCTGCTGCCATCTAGCGAAATATACTTGGGTACTGCAGCCGCCCGGTTTCTGGAGCGCTGCTGCCATCTAGCGAAATATATGTGGGTACTGCAGCCGGCGCTGTTAATGGAGCGCTGCTGCCATCTAGCGAAATGTAATTGGGTACTGCAGCCGCCCGGTTGGTGTAGCGCTGCTGCCATCTAGCGAAATATACTTGGGTACTGCAGCCGCCCGGTTGGTGGAGCGCTGCTGCCATCTAGCGAAATGTAATTGGGTACTGCAGCCGCCCGGTTTGTGGAGCGCTGCTGCCATCTAGCGAAATATATTTGGGTACTGCAGCCGGCCCGGTTGGTGGAGCGCTGCTGCCATCTAGCGAAATGTAATTGGGTACTGCAGCCGCCCGGTTGGTGTAGCGCTGCTGCCATCTAGCGAAATATACTTGGGTACTGCAGCCGCCCGGTTGGTGGAGCGCTGCTGCCATCTAGCGAAATGTAATGGGGTACTGCAGCCGCCCGGTTGGTGTAGCGCTGCTGCCATCTAGCGAAATATACTTGGGTACTGCAGCCGGCGCTGTTGGTGGAGCGCTGCTGCCATCTAGCGAAATATATTTGGGTACTGCAGCCGGCCCTGTTGGTGGAGCGCTGCTGCCATCTAGCGAAGTATACTTGGGTACTGCAGCCGGCGCTGTTGGTGGAGCGCTGCTGCCATCTAGCGAAATATATTTGGGTACTGCAGCCGGCCCTGTTGGTGGAGCTCTACTGCCATCTAGCGAAATATACTTGGGTACTGCAGCCGCCCTTTTGGTGGAGCGCTGCTGCCATCTAGCGAAATGTAATTGGGTACTGCAGCCGCCCGGTTGGTGGAGCGCTGCTGCCATCTAGCGAAATATATTTGGGTACTGCAGCCGGCGCTGTTGGTGGATCGCTGCTGCCATCTAGCGAAATATATTTGGGTACTGCAGCCGGCCCTGTTTGTGGAGCGCTGCTGCCATCTAGCGAAATATATTTGGGTACTGCAGCCGGCGCTGTTGGTGGAGCGCTGCTGCCATCTAGCGAAATATACTTGGGTACTTCAGCCGGGTTTAGGGTTAGGGTTAGGGTTAGACTGTTAGGGTTAGGGTTAGGGTTAGGGTTAGACTCTTAGGGTTAGACTCTTAGGGTTAGGGTGAGACTCTTACGCTTAGTGTTAGGGTTAGGGTTAGGGTTAGGGTTAGACTCTTAGGGTTAGGGTTAGACTCTTAGGGTTAGGGTTAGGGTTAGGGTTAGACTCTTAGGGTTAGGGTTAGACTCTTAGGGTTAGGGTTAACGTTAGGGTTAGGGTTAGACTCTTAGGGTTAGGGTTAGACTCTTAGGGTTAGGGTTAGGGTTAGGGTTAGGGTTAGACTCTTAGGGTTATGGTTAGACTCTTAGGGTTAGGGTTAGGGTTAGGGTTAGGGTTACACTCTTAGGGTTAGGGTTAGGGTTAGGGTTAGACTCTTAGGGTTAGGGTTAGACTTAGGCTCTTAGGGTTAGGGTTAGACTCAGGCTCTTAGGGTTAGGGTTAGACTCAGGCTCTTACGGTTAGGGTTAGACTCAGGCTCTTAGGGTTAGGGTTAGACACAGGCTCTTAGGGTTAGGGTCAGACTCAGTACTATATATTTGGGTACTGCAGCCGCCCTTTTGGTGGAGCGCTGCTGCCATCTAGCGAAATATACTTGGGTATTGCAGCCGGCGCTGTTGGTGGAGCGCTGCTGCCATCTAGCGAAATATATTTGGGTACTGCAGCCGGCCCTGTTGGTGGAGCGCTGCTGCCATCTAGCGAAATATATTTGGGTACTGCAGCCGCCCTTTTGGTGGAGCGCTGCTGCCATCTAGCGAAATATATTTGGGTACTGCAGCCGGCGCTGTTGGTGGAGCTCTGCTGCCATCTAGCGAAATATACTTGGGTACTGCAGCCGCCCTTTTGGTGGAGCGCTGCTGCCATCTAGCGAAATGTAATTGGGTACTGCAGCCGCCGGTTGGTGGAGCGGTGCTGCCATCTAGCGAAATGTAATTGGGTACTGCAGCCGCCCGGTTGGTGGAGCGCTGCTGCCATCTAGCGAAATATACTTGGGTACTGCAGCCGCCCGGTTTCTGGAGCGCTGCTGCCATCTAGCGAAATATATGTGGGTACTGCAGCCGGCGCTGTTAATGGAGCGCTGCTGCCATCTAGCGAAATGTAATTGGGTACTGCAGCCGCCCGGTTGGTGTAGCGCTGCTGCCATCTAGCGAAATATACTTGGGTACTGCAGCCGCCCGGTTGGTGGAGCGCTGCTGCCATCTAGCGAAATATATTTGGGTACTGCAGCCGGCCCTGTTGGTGGAGCGCTGCTGCCATCTAGCGAAATATACTTGGGTACTGCAGCCGCCCGGTTGGTGGAGCGCTGCTGCCATCTAGCGAAATATACTTGGGTACTGCAGCCGGCCCTGTTGGTGGAGCGCTGCTGCCATCTAGCGAAATATACTTGGGTACTGCAGCCGCCCGGTTGGTGGAGCGCTGCTGCCATCTAGCGAAATATACTTGGGTACTGCAGCCGGCGCTGTTGGTGGAGCGCTGCTGCCATCTAGCGAAATATATTTGGGTACTGCAGCCGGCGCTGTTGGTGGAGCGCTGCTGCCATCTAGCGAAATATATTTGGGTATTGCAGCCGGCGCTGTTGGTGGAGCGCTGCTGCCATCTAGCGAAATATATTTGGGTACTGCAGCCGGCGCTGTTGGTGGAGCGCTGCTGCCATCTAGCGAAATATATTTGGGTACTGCAGCCGGCTCTGTTGGTGGAGCGCTGCTGCCATCTAGCGAAATATACTTGGGTACTTCAGCCGGGTTTAGGGTTAGGGTTAGGGTTAGACTGTTAGGGTTAGGGTTAGACTCTTAGGGTTAGACTCTTAGGGTTAGACTCTTAGGGTTAGGGTTAGGGTTAGGGTTAGGGTTAGGGTTAGACTCTTAGGGTTAGGGTTAGACTCTTAGGGTTAGGGTTAGGGTTAGACTCTTAGGGTTAGGGTTAGACTCTTAGGGTTAGGGTTAGGGTTAGGGTTAGGGTTAGACTCTTAGGGTTAGGGTTAGACTCTTAGGGTTAGACTCTTAGGGTTAGGGTTAGGGTTAGGGTTAGGGTTAGACTCTTAGGGTTAGGGTTACGGTTAGACTCTTAGGGTTAGAGTTAGGGTTAGGGTTAGACTCTTAGGGTTAGGGTTAGACTCTTAGGGTTAGGGTTGGGGTTAGGGTTAGACTCTTAGGGTTAGGGTTAGACTCTTAGGGTTAGGGTTAGGGTTAGGGTTAGGGTTAGACTCTTAGGGTTAGGGTTATATTCAGATGAGGGTTAGACTCTTAGGGTTAGGGTGAGGGTTAGACTCAGGCTCTTAGGGTAAGGTTTAGACTTAGGCTCTTAGGGTTAGGGTTAGACTCAGGCTCTTAGGGTTAGGGTTAGACTCAGGCTCTTAGGGTGAGGGTTAGACTCAGGCTCTTAGGGTTAGGGTTAGACTCAGGCTCTTAGGGTTAGGGTTAGACTCAGGCTCTTAGGGTGAGGGTTAGACTCAGGCTCTTAGGGTTAGGGTTAGACTCAGGCTCTTAGGGTTAGGGTCAGACTCAGTACTATATATTTGGGTACTGCAGCCGCCCTTTTGGTGGAGCGCTGCTGCCATCTAGCGAAATATACTTGGGTATTGCAGCCGGCGCTCTTGGTGGAGTGCTGCTGCCATCTAGCGAAATATATTTGGGTACTGCAGCCGGCCCTGTTGGTGGAGCTCTGCTGCCATCTAGCGAAATATACTTGGGTACTGCAGCCGGCCCGGTTGGTGGAGCGCTGCTGCCATCTAGCGAAATGTAATTGGGTACTGCAGCCGCCCGGTTGGTGGAGCGCTGCTGCCATCTAGCGAAATATACTTGGGTACTGCAGCCGGCGCTGTTGGTGGAGCGCTGCTGCCATCTAGCGAAATATACTTGGGTACTGCAGCCGCCCGGTTTGTGGAGCGCTGCTGCCATCTAGCGAAATATATTTGGGTACTGCAGCCGGCCCGGTTGGTGGAGCGCTGCTGCCATCTAGCGAAATGTAATTGGGTACTGCAGCCGCCCGGTTGGTGTAGCGCTGCTGCCATCTAGCGAAATATACTTGGGTACTGCAGCCGCCCGGTTGGTGGAGCGCTGCTGCCATCTAGCGAAATGTAATGGGGTACTGCAGCCGCCCGGTTGGTGTAGCGCTGCTGCCATCTAGCGAAATATACTTGGGTACTGCAGCCGGCGCTGTTGGTGGAGCGCTGCTGCCATCTAGCGAAATATATTTGGGTACTGCAGCCGGCCCTGTTGGTGGAGCGCTGCTGCCATCTAGCGAAATATATTTGGGTACTGCAGCCGCCCTTTTGGTGGAGCTCTGCTGCCATCTAGCGAAATATATTTGGGTACTGCAGCCGGCGCTGTTGGTGGAGCGCTGCTGCCATCTAGCGAAATATACTTGGGTACTGCAGCCGCCCTTTTGGTGGAGCGCTGCTGCCATCTAGCGAAATGTAATTGGGTACTGCAGCCGCCCGGTTGGTGGAGCGCTGCTGCCATCTAGCGAAATATACTTGGGTACTGCAGCCGCCCTGTTGGTGGAGCGCTGCTGCCATCTAGCGAAATATACTTGGGTACTGCAGCCGGCCCTGTTGGTGGAGCGCTGCTGCCATCTAGCGAAATATACTTGGGTACTGCAGCCGCCCGGTTGGTGGAGCGCTGCTGCCATCTAGCGAAATATACTTGGGTACTGCAGCCGCCCGGTTGGTGGAGCGCTGCTGCCATCTAGCGAAATATATTTGGGTACTGCAGCCGGCCCTGTTGGTGGAGCGCTGCTGCCATCTAGCGAAATATACTTGGGTACTGCAGCCGCCCGGTTGGTGGAGCGCTGCTGCCATCTAGCGAAATATACTTGGGTACTGCAGCCGGCCCTGTTGGTGGAGCGCTGCTGCCATCTAGCGAAATATACTTGGGTACTGCAGCCGCCCGGTTGGTGGAGCGCTGCTGCCATCTAGCGAAATATACTTGGGTACTGCAGCCGGCGCTGTTGGTGGAGCGCTGCTGCCATCTAGCGAAATATATTTGGGTACTGCAGCCGGCGCTGTTGGTGGAGCGCTGCTGCCATCTAGCGAAATATATTTGGGTACTGCAGCCGGCGCTGTTGGTGGAGCGCTGCTGCCATCTAGCGAAATATATTTGGGTACTGCAGCCGCCCTTTTGGTGGAGCGCTGCTGCCATCTAGCGAAATATATTTGGGTACTGCAGCCGGCTCTGTTGGTGGAGCGCTGCTGCCATCTAGCGAAATATACTTGGGTACTTCAGCCGGGTTTAGGGTTAGGGTTAGGGTTAGACTGTTAGGGTTAGGGTTAGACTCTTAGGGTTAGACTCTTAGGGTTAGACTCTTAGGGTTAGGGTTAGGGTTAGGGTTAGGGTTAGGGTTAGACTCTTAGGGTTAGGGTTAGACTCTTAGGGTTAGGGTTAGGGTTAGGGTTAGGGTTAGACTCTTAGGGTTAGGGTTAGACTCTTAGGGTTAGGGTTAGGGTTAGACTCTTAGGGTTAGGGTTAGACTCTAAGGGTTAGGGTTAGGGTTAGGGTTAGGGTTAGACTCTTAGGGTTAGGGTTAGACTCTTAGGGTTAGGGTTAGGGTTAGGGTTAGACTCTTAGGGTTAGGGTTAGGGTTAGGGTTAGGGTTAGACTCTTAGGGTTAGGGTTACGGTTAGACTCTTAGGGTTAGAGTTAGGGTTAGGGTTAGACTCTTAGGGTTAGGGTTAGACTCTTAGGGTTAGGGTTGGGGTTAGGGTTAGACTCTTAGGGTTAGGGTTAGACTCTTAGGGTTAGGGTTAGGGTTAGGGTTAGGGTTAGACTCTTAGGGTTAGGGTTATATTCAGATTAGGGTTAGACTCTTAGGGTTAGGGTTAGGGTTAGACTCAGGCTCTTAGGGTAAGGTTTAGACTTAGGCTCTTAGGGTTAGGGTTAGACTCAGGCTCTTAGGGTTAGGGTTAGACTCAGGCTCTTAGGGTGAGGGTTAGACTCAGGCTCTTAGGGTTAGGGTTAGACTCAGGCTCTTAGGGTGAGGGTTAGACTCAGGCTCTTAGGGTTAGGGTTAGACTCAGGCTCTTAGGGTTAGGGTCAGACTCAGTACTATATATTTGGGTACTGCAGCCGCCCTTTTGGTGGAGCGCTGCTGCCATCTAGCGAAATATACTTGGGTATTGCAGCCGGCGCTCTTGGTGGAGCGCTGCTGCCATCTAGCGAAATATATTTGGGTACTGCAGCCGGCCCTGTTGGTGGAGCTCTGCTGCCATCTAGCGAAATATACTTGGGTACTGCAGCCGCCCGGTTGGTGGAGCGCTGCTGCCATCTAACGAAATGTAATTGGGTACTGCAGCCGCCCGGTTGGTGGAGCGCTGCTGCCATCTAGCGAAATATACTTGGGTACTGCAGCCGGCGCTGTTGGTGGAGCGCTGCTGCCATCTAGCGAAATATACTTGGGTACTGCAGCCGCCCGGTTTGTGGAGCGCTGCTGCCATCTAGCGAAATATATTTGGGTACTGCAGCCGGCCCGGTTGGTGGAGCGCTGCTGCCATCTAGCGAAATGTAATTGGGTACTGCAGCCGCCCGGTTGGTGTAGCGCTGCTGCCATCTAGCGAAATATACTTGGGTACTGCAGCCGCCCGGTTGGTGGAGCGCTGCTGCCATCTAGCGAAATGTAATGGGGTACTGCAGCCGCCCGGTTGGTGTAGCGCTGCTGCCATCTAGCGAAATATACTTGGGTACTGCAGCCGGCGCTGTTGGTGGAGCGCTGCTGCCATCTAGCGAAATATATTTGGGTACTGCAGCCGGCCCTGTTGGTGGAGCGCTGCTGCCATCTAGCGAAGTATACTTGGGTACTGCAGCCGGCGCTGTTGGTGGAGCGCTGCTGCCATCTAGCGAAATATATTTGGGTACTGCAGCCGGCCCTGTTGGTGGAGCTCTACTGCCATCTAGCGAAATATACTTGGGTACTGCAGCCGCCCTTTTGGTGGAGCGCTGCTGCCATCTAGCGAAATGTAATTGGGTACTGCAGCCGCCCGGTTGGTGGAGCGCTGCTGCCATCTAGCGAAATATATTTGGGTACTGCAGCCGGCCCTGTTGGTGGAGCGCTGCTGCCATCTAGCGAAATATATTTGGGTACTGCAGCCGGCCCTGTTTGTGGAGCGCTGCTGCCATCTAGCGAAATATATTTGGGTACTGCAGCCGGCGCTGTTGGTGGAGCGCTGCTGCCATCTAGCGAAATATACTTGGGTACTTCAGCCGGGTTTAGGGTTAGGGTTAGGGTTTGACTGTTAGGGTTAGGGTTAGGGTTAGGGTTAGACTCTTAGGGTTAGACTCTTAGGGTTAGGGTGAGACTCTTACGCTTAGTGTTAGGGTTAGGGTTAGGGTTAGGGTTAGGGTTAGACTGTTAGGGTTAGGGTTAGGGTTCGGGTTAGACTCTTAGGGTTAGGGTTAGGGTTAGGGTTAGGGTTAGACTCTTAGGGTTAGGGTTAGACTCTTAGGGTTAGGGTTAGGGTTAGGGTTAGACTCTTAGGGTTAGGGTTAGACTCTTAGGGTTAGGGTTAAGGTTAGGGTTAGGGTTAGACTCTTAGGGTTAGGGTTAGACTCTTAGAGTTAGGGTTAGGGTTAGGGTTAGGGTTAGACTCTTAGGGTTAGGGTTAGACTCTTAGGGTTAGGGTTAGGGTTAGGGTTAGGGTTACACTCTTAGGGTTAGGGTTAGGGTTAGGGTTAGACTCTTAGGGTTAGGGTTAGACTTAGGCTCTTAGGGTTAGGGTTAGACTCAGGCTCTTAGGGTTAGGGTTAGACTCAGGCTCTTACGGTTAGGGTTAGACTCAGGCTCTTAGGGTTAGGGTTAGACACAGGCTCTTAGGGTTAGGGTCAGACTCAGTACTATATATTTGGGTACTGCAGCCGCCCTTTTGGTGGAGCGCTGCTGCCATCTAGCGAAATATACTTGGGTATTGCAGCCGCCCTTTTGGTGGAGCGCTGCTGCCATCTAGCGAAATATATTTGGGTACTGCAGCCGGCCCTGTTGGTGGAGCGCTGCTGCCATCTAGCGAAATATATTTGGGTACTGCAGCCGCCCTTTTGGTGGAGCGCTGCTGCCATCTAGCGAAATATATTTGGGTACTGCAGCCGGCGCTGTTGGTGGAGCTCTGCTGCCATCTAGCGAAATATACTTGGGTACTGCAGCCGCCCTTTTGTTTGAGCGCTGCTGCCATCTAGCGAAATGTAATTGGGTACTGCAGCCGCCGGTTGGTGGAGCGGTGCTGCCATCTAGCGAAATGTAATTGGGTACTGCAGCCGGCCGTTTGGTGGAGCGCTGCTGCCATCTAGCGAAATATACTTGGGTACTGCAGCCGCCCGGTTTCTGGAGCGCTGCTGCCATCTAGCGAAATATATTTGGGTACTGCAGCCGGCGCTGTTAATGGAGCGCTGCTGCCATCTAGCGAAATGTAATTGGGTACTGCAGCCGCCCGGTTGGTGTAGCGCTGCTGCCATCTAGCGAAATATACTTGGGTACTGCAGCCGCCCGGTTGGTGGAGCGCTGCTGCCATCTAGCGAAATATATTTGGGTACTGCAGCCGGCCCTGTTGGTGGAGCGCTGCTGCCATCTAGCGAAATATACTTGGGTACTGCAGCCGGCGCTGTTGGTGGAGCGCTGCTGCCATCTAGCGAAATATATTTGGGTACTGCAGCCGGCGCTGTTGGTGGAGCGCTGCTGCCATCTAGCGAAATATATTTGGGTACTGCAGCCGGCGCTGTTGGTGGAGCGCTGCTGCCATCTAGCGAAATATATTTGGGTACTGCAGCCGGCGCTGTTGGTGGAGCGCTGCTGCCATCTAGCGAAATATATTTGGGTACTGCAGCCGGCCCTGTTGGTGGAGCGCTGCTGCCATCTAGCGAAATATACTTGGGTACTTCAGCCGGGTTTAGGGTTAGGGTTAGGGTTAGACAGTTAGGGTTAGGGTTAGACTCTTAGGGTTAGACCCTTAGGGTTAGACTCTTAGGGTTAGGGTTAGGGTTAGGGTTAGGGTTAGGGTTAGACTCTTAGGGTTAGGGTTAGACTCTTAGGGCTAGGGTTAGGGTTAGACTCTTAGGGTTAGGGTTAGACTCTTAGGGTTAGGGTTAGGGTTAGGGTTAGGGTTAGACTCTTAGGGTTAGGGTTAGACTCTTAGGGTTAGGGTTAGGGTTAGGGTTAGACTCTTAGGGTTAGGGTTAGGGTTAGGGTTAGGGTTAGACTCTTAGGGTTAGGGTTACGGTTAGACTCTTAGGGTTAGAGTTAGGGTTAGGGTTAGACTCTTAGGGTTAGGGTTAGACTCTTAGGGTTAGGGTTGGGGTTAGGGTTAGACTCTTAGGGTTAGGGTTAGACTCTTAGGGTTAGGGTTAGGGTTAGGGTTAGGGTTAGACTCTTAGGGTTAGGGTTATATTCAGATGAGGGTTAGACTCTTAGGGTTAGGGTGAGGGTTAGACTCAGGCTCTTAGGGTAAGGTTTAGACTTAGGCTCTTAGGGTTAGGGTTAGACTCAGGCTCTTAGGGTTAGGGTTAGACTCAGGCTCTTAGGGTGAGGGTTAGACTCAGGCTCTTAGGGTTAGGGTTAGACTCAGGCTCTTAGGGTTAGGGTTAGACTCAGGCTCTTAGGGTGAGGGTCAGACTCAGTACTATATATTTGGGTACTGCAGCCGCCCTTTTGGTGGAGCGCTGCTGCCATCTAGCGAAATATATTTGGGTATTGCAGCCGGTGCTGTTGGTGGAGCGCTGCTGCCATCTAGCGAAATATACTTGGGTACTGCAGCCGGCTCTGTTGGTGGAGCACTGCTGCCATCTAGCGAAATATATTTGGGTACTGCAGCCGGGTTTAGGGTTAGGGTTAGGGTTAGACTGTTAGGGTTAGGGTTAGGGTTAGGGTTAGACTCTTAGGGTTAGACTCTTAGGGTTAGGGTTAGACTCACTACTATATATTTGGGTAGTGCAGCCACCCTTTTTGTGGAGCGCTGCTGCCATCTAGCGAAATATACTTGAGTACTGCAGCCGGCGCTGTTGGTGGAGCGCTGCTGCCATCTAGCGAAATATACTTTGGTACTGCAGCCGCCCGGTTGGTTGAGCACTGCCGCCGTCTAGCGAAATATACTTGGGTACTGCAGCCGCCCTTTTGGTGGAGCGCTGCTGCCATCTAGCGAAATATATTTGGGTACTGCAGCCGGCGCTGTTGGTGGATCGCTGCTGCCATCTAGCGAAATATATTTGGGTACTGCAGCCGGCGCTGTTTGTGGAGCGCTGCTGCCATCTAGCGAAATATATTTGGGTACTGCAGCCGGCTCTGTTGGTGGAGCGCTGCTGCCATCTAGCGAAATATACTTGGGTACTTCAGCCGGGTTTAGGGTTAGGGTTAGGGTTAGACTGTTAGGGTTAGGGTTAGACTCTTAGGGTTAGACTCTTAGGGTTAGGGTTAGACTCTTACGGTTAGAGTTAGGGTTAGGGTTAGGGTTAGGGTTAGACTCTTAGGGTTAGGGTTAGACTCTTAGGGTTAGGGTTAGGGTTAGGGTTAGACTCTTAGGGTTAGGGTTAGACTCTTAGGGTTAGGGTTAAGGTTAGGGTTAGGGTTAGACTCTTAGGGTTAGGGTTAGACTCTTAGGGTTAGGGTTAGGGTTAGGGTTAGACTCTTAGGGTTAGGGTTAGGGTTAGGGTTAGGGTTACACTCTTAGGCTTAGGGTTAGGGTTAGGGTTAGACTCTTAGGGTTAGGGTTAGACTTAGGCTCTTAGGGTTAGGGTTAGACTCAGGCTCTTAGGGTTAGGGTTAGACTCAGGCTCTTAGGGTGAGGGTTAGACTCAGGCTCTTAGGGTTAGGGTTAGACTCAGGCTCTTAGGGTTAGGGTTAGACTCAGGCTCTTAGGGTGAGGGTTAGACTCAGGCTCTTAGGGTTAGGGTTAGACTCAGGCTCTTAGGGTTAGGGTCAGACTCAGTACTATATATTTGGGTACTGCAGCCGCCCTTTTGGTGGAGCGCTGCTGCCATCTAGCGAAATATACTTGGGTATTGCAGCCGGCGCTCTTGGTGGAGCGCTGCTGCCATCTAGCGAAATATATTTGGGTACTGCAGCCGGCCCTGTTGGTGGAGCTCTGCTGCCATCTAGCGAAATATACTTGGGTACTGCAGCCGCCCGGTTGGTGGAGCGCTGCTGCCATCTAACGAAATGTAATTGGGTACTGCAGCCGCCCGGTTGGTGGAGCGCTGCTGCCATCTAGCGAAATATACTTGGGTACTGCAGCCGGCGCTGTTGGTGGAGCGCTGCTGCCATCTAGCGAAATATACTTGGGTACTGCAGCCGCCCGGTTTGTGGAGCGCTGCTGCCATCTAGCGAAATATATTTGGGTACTGCAGCCGGCCCGGTTGGTGGAGCGCTGCTGCCATCTAGCGAAATGTAATTGGGTACTGCAGCCGCCCGGTTGGTGTAGCGCTGCTGCCATCTAGCGAAATATACTTGGGTACTGCAGCCGCCCGGTTGGTGGAGCGCTGCTGCCATCTAGCGAAATGTAATGGGGTACTGCAGCCGCCCGGTTGGTGTAGCGCTGCTGCCATCTAGCGAAATATACTTGGGTACTGCAGCCGGCGCTGTTGGTGGAGCGCTGCTGCCATCTAGCGAAATATATTTGGGTACTGCAGCCGGCCCTGTTGGTGGAGCGCTGCTGCCATCTAGCGAAGTATACTTGGGTACTGCAGCCGGCGCTGTTGGTGGAGCGCTGCTGCCATCTAGCGAAATATATTTGGGTACTGCAGCCGGCCCTGTTGGTGGAGCTCTACTGCCATCTAGCGAAATATACTTGGGTACTGCAGCCGCCCTTTTGGTGGAGCGCTGCTGCCATCTAGCGAAATGTAATTGGGTACTGCAGCCGCCCGGTTGGTGGAGCGCTGCTGCCATCTAGCGAAATATATTTGGGTACTGCAGCCGGCCCTGTTGGTGGAGCGCTGCTGCCATCTAGCGAAATATATTTGGGTACTGCAGCCGGCCCTGTTGGTGGAGCGCTGCTGCCATCTAGCGAAATATATTTGGGTACTGCAGCCGGCGCTGTTGGTGGAGCGCTGCTGCCATCTAGCGAAATATACTTGGGTACTTCAGCCGGGTTTAGGGTTAGGGTTAGGGTTTGACTGTTAGGGTTAGGGTTAGGGTTAGGGTTAGACTCTTAGGGTTAGACTCTTAGGGTTAGGGTGAGACTCTTACGCTTAGTGTTAGGGTTAGGGTTAGGGTTAGGGTTAGACTGTTAGGGTTAGGGTTAGGGTTAGGGTTAGACTCTTAGGGTTAGGGTTAGGGTTAGGGTTAGGGTTAGACTCTTAGGGTTAGGGTTAGACTCTTAGGGTTAGGGTTAGGGTTAGACTCTTAGGGTTAGGGTTAGACTCTTAGGGTTAGGGTTAAGGTTAGGGTTAGGGTTAGACTCTTAGGGTTAGGGTTAGACTCTTAGGGTTAGGGTTAGGGTTAGGGTTAGGGTTAGACTCTTAGGGTTAGGGTTAGACTCTTAGGGTTAGGGTTAGGGTTAGGGTTAGGGTTACACTCTTAGGGTTAGGGTTAGGGTTAGGGTTAGACTCTTAGGGTTAGGGTTAGACTTAGGCTCTTAGGGTTAGGGTTAGACTCAGGCTCTTAGGGTTAGGGTTAGACTCAGGCTCTTACGGTTAGGGTTAGACTCAGGCTCTTAGGGTTAGGGTTAGACACAGGCTCTTAGGGTTAGGGTCAGACTCAGTACTATATATTTGGGCACTGCAGCCGCCCTTTTGGTGGAGCGCTGCTGCCATCTAGCGAAATATACTTGGGTATTGCAGCCGGCGCTGTTGGTGGAGCGCTGCTGCCATCTAGCGAAATATATTTGGGTACTGCAGCCGGCCCTGTTGGTGGAGCGCTGCTGCCATCTAGCGAAATATATTTGGGTACTGCAGCCGCCCTTTTGGTGGAGCGCTGCTGCCATCTAGCGAAATATATTTGGGTACTGCAGCCGGCGCTGTTGGTGGAGCTCTGCTGCCATCTAGCGAAATATACTTGGGTACTGCAGCCGCCCTTTTGTTTGAGCGCTGCTGCCATCTATCGAAATGTAATTGGGTACTGCAGCCGCCGGTTGGTGGAGCGGTGCTGCCATCTAGCGAAATGTAATTGGGTACTGCAGCCGCCCGGTTGGTGGAGCGCTGCTGCCATCTAGCGAAATATACTTGGGTACTGCAGCCGGCTCTGTTGGTGGAGCGCTGCTGCCATCTAGCGAAATATATTTGGGTACTGCAGCCGGCGCTGTTAATGGAGCGCTGCTGCCATCTAGCGAAATGTAATTGGGTACTGCAGCCGCCCGGTTGGTGTAGCGCTGCTGCCATCTAGCGAAATATACTTGGGTACTGCAGCCGCCCGGTTGGTGGAGCGCTGCTGCCATCTAGCGAAATATATTTGGGTACTGCAGCCGGCCCTGTTGGTGGAGCGCTGCTGCCATCTAGCGAAATATACTTGGGTACTGCAGCCGCCCGGTTGGTGGAGCGCTGCTGCCATCTAGCGAAATATACTTGGGTACTGCAGCCGGCCCTGTTGGTGGAGCGCTGCTGCCATCTAGCGAAATATACTTGGGTACTGCAGCCGCCCGGTTGGTGGAGCGCTGCTGCCATCTAGCGAAATATACTTGGGTACTGCAGCCGGCGCTGTTGGTGGAGCGCTGCTGCCATCTAGCGAAATATATTTGGGTACTGCAGCCGGCGCTGTTGGTGGAGCGCTGCTGCCATCTAGCGAAATATATTTGGGTACTGCAGCCGGCGCTGTTGGTGGAGCGCTGCTGCCATCTAGCGAAATATATTTGGGTACTGCAGCCGGCGCTGTTGGTGGAGCGCTGCTGCCATCTAGCGAAATATATTTGGGTACTGCAGCCGGCCCTGTTGGTGGAGCGCTGCTGCCATCTAGCGAAATATACTTGGGTACTTCAGCCGGGTTTAGGGTTAGGGTTAGGGTTAGACTGTTAGGGTTAGGGTTAGACTCTTAGGGTTAGACTCTTAGGGTTAGACTCTTAGGGTTAGGGTTAGGGTTAGGGTTAGGGTTAGGGTTAGACTCTTAGGGTTAGGGTTAGACTCTTAGGGTTAGGGTTAGGGTTAGACTCTTAGGGTTAGGGTTAGACTCTTAGGGTTAGGGTTAGGGTTAGGGTTAGGGTTAGACTCTTAGGGTTAGGGTTAGACTCTTAGGGTTAGGGTTAGGGTTAGGGTTAGACTCTTAGGGTTAGGGTTAGGGTTAGGGTTAGGGTTAGACTCTTAGGGTTAGGGTTACGGTTAGACTCTTAGGGTTAGAGTTAGGGTTAGGGTTAGACTCTTAGGGTTAGGGTTAGACTCTTAGGGTTAGGGTTGGGGTTAGGGTTAGACTCTTAGGTTTAGGGTTAGACTCTTAGGGTTAGGGTTAGGGTTAGGGTTAGGGTTAGACTCTTAGGGTTAGGGTTATATTCAGATGAGGGTTAGACTCTTAGGGTTAGGGTGAGGGTTAGACTCAGGCTCTTAGGGTAAGGTTTAGACTTAGGCTCTTAGGGTTAGGGTTAGACTCAGGCTCTTAGGGTTAGGGTTAGACTCAGGCTCTTAGGGTGAGGGTTAGACTCAGGCTCTTAGGGTTAGGGTTAGACTCAGGCTCTTAGGGTTAGGGTTAGACTCAGGCTCTTAGGGTGAGGGTCAGACTCAGTACTATATATTTGGGTACTGCAGCCGCCCTTTTGGTGGAGCGCTGCTGCCATCTAGCGAAATATATTTGGGTATTGCAGCCGGTGCTGTTGGTGGAGCGCTGCTGCCATCTAGCGAAATATACTTGGGTACTGCAGCCGGCTCTGTTGGTGGAGCACTGCTGCCATCTAGCGAAATATATTTGGGTACTGCAGCCGGGTTTAGGGTTAGGGTTAGGGTTAGACTGTTAGGGTTAGGGTTAGGGTTAGGGTTAGACTCTTAGGGTTAGACTCTTAGGGTTAGGGTTAGACTCACTACTATATATTTGGGTAGTGCAGCCACCCTTTTTGTGGAGCGCTGCTGCCATCTAGCGAAATATACTTGAGTACTGCAGCCGGCGCTGTTGGTGGAGCGCTGCTGCCATCTAGCGAAATATACTTTGGTACTGCAGCCGCCCGGTTGGTTGAGCACTGCCGCCGTCTAGCGAAATATACTTGGGTACTGCAGCCGCCCTTTTGGTGGAGCGCTGCTGCCATCTAGCGAAATATATTTGGGTACTGCAGCCGGCGCTGTTGGTGGATCGCTGCTGCCATCTAGCGAAATATATTTGGGTACTGCAGCCGGCGCTGTTTGTGGAGCGCTGCTGCCATCTAGCGAAATATATTTGGGTACTGCAGCCGGCTCTGTTGGTGGAGCGCTGCTGCCATCTAGCGAAATATACTTGGGTACTTCAGCCGGGTTTAGGGTTAGGGTTAGGGTTAGACTGTTAGGGTTAGGGTTAGACTCTTAGGGTTAGACTCTTAGGGTTAGGGTTAGACTCTTACGGTTAGAGTTAGGGTTAGGGTTAGGGTTAGGGTTAGACTCTTAGGGTTAGGGTTAGACTCTTAGGTTTAGGGTTAGGGTTAGGGTTAGACTCTTAGGGTTAGGGTTAGACTCTTAGGGTTAGGGTTAAGGTTAGGGTTAGGGTTAGACTCTTAGGGTTAGGGTTAGACTCTTAGGGTTAGGGTTAGGGTTAGGGTTAGACTCTTAGGGTTAGGGTTAGGGTTAGGGTTAGGGTTACACTCTTAGGCTTAGGGTTAGGGTTAGGGTTAGACTCTTAGGGTTAGGGTTAGACTTAGGCTCTTAGGGTTAGGGTTAGACTCAGGCTCTTAGGGTTAGGGTTAGACTCAGGCTCTTACGGTTAGGGTTAGACTCAGGCTCTTAGGGTTAGGGTTAGACACAGGCTCTTAGGGTTAGGGTCAGATTTAGTACTATATATTTGTGTACTGCAGCCGCCCTTTTGGTGGAGCGCTGCTGCCATCTAGCGAAATATACTTGGGTACTGCAGCCGGCCCTGTTGGTGGAGCGCTGCTGCCATCTAGCGAAATATACTTGGGTACTGCAGCCGCCCGGTTGGTGGAGCGCTGCTGCCATCTAGCGAAATATACTTGGGTACTGCAGCCGGCCCTGTTGGTGGAGCGCTGCTGCCATCTAGCGAAATATACTTGGGTACTGCAGCCGCCCGGTTGGTGTAGCGCTGCTGCCATCTAGCGAAATATACTTGGGTACTGCAGCCGCCCGGTTGGTGGAGCGCTGCTGCCATCTAGCGAAATATACTTGGGTACTGCAGCCGGCCCTGTTGGTGGAGCGCTGCTGCCATCTAGCGAAATATATTTGGGTACTGCAGCCGGCCCTGTTGGTGGAGCGCTGCTGCCATCTAGCGAAATATATTTGGGTACTGCAGCCGGCTCTGTTTGTGGAGCGCTGCTGCCATCTAGCGAAATATACTTGGGTACTTCAGCCGGGTTTAGGGTTAGGGTTAGGGTTAGACTCTTAGGGTTAGGGTTAGACTCTTAGGGTTAGACTCTTAGGGTTAGACTCTTAGGGTTAGGGTTAGACTCTTACGGTTAGGGTTAGGGTTAGGGTTAGGGTTAGACTCTTAGGGTTAGGGTTAGACTCTTAGGGTTAGGGTTAGGGTTAGGGTTAGGGTTAGACTCTTAGGGTTAGGGTTAGACTCTTAGGGTTAGGGTTAGGGTGAGGGTTAGACTCTTAGGGTTAGGGTTATATTCAGGGTTAGGGTTAGACTCTTAGGGTTAGGGTTAGGGTTAGGGTTAGACTCTTAGGGTTAGGGTTAGGGTTAGGCTCTTAGGGTTAGGGTTAGACTCAGGCTCTTAGGGTGAGGGTTAGACTCAGGCTCTTAGGGTTAGGGTTAGACTCAGGCTCTTAGGGTGAGGGTTAGACTCAGGCTCTTAGGGTTAGGGTTAGACTCAGGCTCTTAGGGTGAGGGTCAGACTCAGTACTATATATTTGGGTACTGCAGCCGCCCTTTTGGTGGAGCGCTGCTGCCATCTAGCGAAATATATTTGGGTACTGCAGCCGGCGCTGTTGGTGGAGCTCTGCTGCCATCTAGCGAAATATACTTGGGTACTGCAGCCGCCCTTTTGGTGGAGCGCTGCTGCCATCTAGCGAAATGTAATTGGGTACTGCAGCCGCCCGGTTGGTGGAGTGCTGCTGCCATCTAGCGAAATATACTTGGGTACTGCAGCCGGCCCTGTTGGTGGAGCGCTGCTGCCATCTAGCGAAATATACTTGGGTACTGCAGCCGCCCGGTTTGTGGAGCGCTGCTGCCATCTAGCGAAATATATTTGGGTACTGCAGCCGGCCCGGTTGGTGGAGCGCTGCTGCCATCTAGCGAAATGTAATTGGGTACTGCAGCCGCCCGGTTGGTGGAGCGCTGCTGCCATCTAGCGAAATATACTTGGGTACTGCAGCCGCCCGGTTGGTGGAGCGCTGCTGCCATCTAGCGAAATATACTTGGGTACTGCAGCCGGCCCTGTTGGTGGAGCGCTGCTGCCATCTAGCGAAATATATTTGGGTACTGCAGCCGCCTGGTTGGTGGAGCGCTGCTGCCATCTAGCGAAATATACTTGGGTACTGCAGCCGGCGCTGTTGGTGGAGCGCTGCTGCCATCTAGCGAAATATATTTGGGTACTGCAGCCGGCGCTGTTGGTGGAGCGCTGCTGCCATCTAGCGAAATATATTTGGGTACTGCAGCCGGCTCTGTTGGTGGAGCGCTGCTGCCATCTAGCGAAATATATTTGGGTACTGCAGCCGGAGCTGTTGGTGGAGCGCTGCTGCCATCTAGCGAAATATATTTGGGTACTGCAGCCGGCTCTGTTGGTGGAGCGCTGCTGCCATCTAGCGAAATATACTTGGGTACTTCAGCCGGGTTTAGGGTTAGGGTTAGGGTTAGACTGTTAGGGTTAGGGTTAGACTTTTAGGGTTAGACTCTTAGGGTTAGACTCTTAGGGTTAGGGTTAGACTCTTACGGTTAGGGTTAGGGTTAGGCTTAGGGTTAGGCTTAGACTCTTAGGGTTAGGGTTAGACTCTTAGGGTTAGGGTTAGGGTTAGAGTTAGGGTTAGACTCTTAGGGTTAGGGTTAGACTCTTAGGGTTAGGGTTAGGGTTAGGGTTAGACTCTTAGGGTTAGGGTTAGACTCTTAGGGTTAGGGTTAGGGTTAGGGTTAGGGTTAGACTCTTAGGGTTAGGGTTAGACTCTTAGGGTTAGGGTTAGGGTTAGGGTTAGGGTTAGACTCTTAGGGTTAGGGTTAGACTCTTAGGGTTAGGGTTAGGGTTAGGGTTAGACTCTTAGGGTTAGGGTTAGGGTTACGGTTAGACTCTTAGGGTTAGAGTTAGGGTTAGGGTTAGACTCTTAGGGTTAGGGTTAGACTCTTAGGGTTAGGGTTGGGGTTAGGGTTAGACTCTTAGGGTTAGGGTTAGACTCTTAGGGTTAGAGTTAGGGTTAGGGTTAGGGTTAGACACTTAGGGTTAGGGTTAGGGTGAGGGTTAGACTCTTAGGGTTAGGGTTATATTCAGGGTTAGGGTTAGACTCTTAGGGTTAGGGTTAGGGTTAGGGTTAGACTCTTAGGGTAAGGGTTAGACTTAGGCTCTTAGGGTTAGGGTTAGACTCAGGCTCTTAGGGTGAGGGTTAGACTCAGGCTCTTAGGGTGAGGGTTAGACTCAGGCTCTTAGGGTTAGGGTTAGAATCAGGCTCTTAGGGTTAGGGTCAGACTCAGTACTATATATTTGGGTACTGCAGCCGCCCTTTTGGTGGAGCGCTGCTGACATCTAGCGAAATATACTTGGGTACTTCAGCCGGGTTTAGGGTTAGGGTTAGGGTTAGACTGTTAGGGTTAGGGTTAGGGTTAGGGTTAGACTCTTAGGGTTAGGGTTAGGGTTAGACTCTTAGGGTTAGGGTTAGACTCTTAGGGTTAGGGTTAGGGTTAGGGTTAGGGTTAGACTCTTAGGGTTAGGGTTAGACTCTTAGGGTTAGGGTTAGGGTTAGGGTTAGACTCTTAGGGTTAGGGTTAGGGTTACGGTTAGACTCTTAGGGTTAGAGTTAGGGTTAGGGTTAGACTCTTAGGGTTAGGGTTAGACTCTTAGGGTTAGGGTTGGGGTTAGGGTTAGACTCTTAGGGTTAGGGTTAGACTCTTAGGGTTAGAGTTAGGGTTAGGGTTAGGGTTAGACACTTAGGGTTAGGGTTAGGGTGAGGGTTAGACTCTTAGGGTTAGGGTTATATTCAGGGTTAGGGTTAGACTCTTAGGGTTAGGGTTAGGGTTAGGGTTAGACTCTTAGGGTTAGGGTTAGGGTGAGGGTTAGACTCTTAGGGTTAGGGTTATATTCAGGGTTAGGGTTAGACTCTTAGGGTTAGGGTTAGGGTTAGGGTTAGACTCTTAGGGTTAGGGTTAGGGTTAGGCTCTTAGGGTTAAGGTTAGACTCAGGCTCTTAGGGTGAGGGTTAGACTCAGGCTCTTAGGGTTAGGGTTAGACTCAGGCTCTTAGGGTGAGGGTTAGACTCAGGCTCTTAGGGTTAGGGTTAGACTCAGGCTCTTAGGGTGAGGGTCAGACTCAGTACTATATATTTGGGTACTGCAGCCGCCCTTTTGGTGGAGCGCTGCTGCCATCTAGCGAAATATACTTGGGTATTGCAGCCGGCGCTCTTGGTGGAGCGCTGCTGCCATCTAGCGAAATATATTTGGGTACTGCAGCCGGCCCTGTTGGTGGAGCGCTGCTGCCATCTAGCGAAATATATTTGGGTACTGCAGCCGCCCTTTTGGTGGAGCGCTGCTGCCATCTAGCGAAATATATTTGGGTACTGCAGCCGGCGCTGTTGGTGGAGCTCTGCTGCCATCTAGCGAAATATACTTGGGTACTGCAGCCGCCCTTTTGGTGGAGCGCTGCTGCCATCTAGCGAAATATACTTGGGTACTGCAGCCGCCCGGTTGGTGGAGCGCTGCTGCCATCTAGCGAAATATACTTGGGTACTGCAGCCGGCCCTGTTAATGGAGCGCTGCTGCCATCTAGCGAAATATACTTGGGTACTGCAGCCGCCCGGTTTGTGGAGCGCTGCTGCCATCTAGCGAAATATATTTGGGTACTGCAGCCGGCCCGGTTGGTGGAGCGCTGCTGCCATCTAGCGAAATGTAATTGGGTACTGCAGCCGCCCGGTTGGTGGAGCGCTGCTGCCATCTAGCGAAATATACTTGGGTACTGCAGCCGCCCGGTTGGTGGAGCGCTGCTGCCATCTAGCGAAATATACTTGGGTACTGCAGCCGGCCCTGTTGGTGGAGCGCTGCTGCCATCTAGCGAAATATACTTGGGTACTGCAGCCGCCCGGTTGGTGGAGCGCTGCTGCCATCTAGCGAAATATACTTGGGTACTGCAGCCGGCGCTGTTGGTGGAGCGCTGCTGCCATCTAGCGAAATATATTTGGGTACTGCAGCCGGCGCTGTTGGTGGAGCGCTGCTGCCATCTAGCGAAATATATTTGGGTACTGCAGCCGGCCCTGTTGGTGGAGCGCTGCTGCCATCTAGCGAAATATATTTGGGTACTGCAGCCGGAGCTGTTGGTGGAGCGCTGCTGCCATCTAGCGAAATATATTTGGGTACTGCAGCCGGCTCTGTTGGTGGAGCGCTGCTGCCATCTAGCGAAATATACTTGGGTACTTCAGCCGGGTTTAGGGTTAGGGTTAGGGTTAGACTGTTAGGGTTAGGGTTAGACTTTTAGGGTTAGACTCTTAGGGTTAGACTCTTAGGGTTAGGGTTAGGGTTAGGGTTAGGGTTAGACTCTTAGGGTTAGGGTTAGACTCTTAGGGTTAGGGTTAGGGTTAGGGTTAGGGTTAGACTCTTAGGGTTAGGGTTAGACTCTTAGGGTTAGGGTTAGGGTTAGGGTTAGACTCTTAGGGTTAGGGTTAGGGTTACGGTTAGACTCTTAGGGTTAGAGTTAGGGTTAGGGTTAGACTCTTAGGGTTAGGGTTAGACTCTTAGGGTTAGGGTTGGGGTTAGGGTTAGACTCTTAGGGTTAGGGTTAGACTCTTAGGGTTAGAGTTAGGGTTAGGGTTAGGGTTAGACACTTAGGGTTAGGGTTAGGGTGAGGGTTAGACTCTTAGGGTTAG
This sequence comes from Falco punctatus, assembly GCF_963210335.1. Taxonomy (NCBI): domain Eukaryota; kingdom Metazoa; phylum Chordata; class Aves; order Falconiformes; family Falconidae; genus Falco; species Falco punctatus. Next base: position 1,890,843 of record NW_027660079.1, read on the forward strand.
GGTTATATTCAGGGTTAGGGTTAGACTCTTAGGGTTAGGGTTAGGGTTAGGGTTAGACTCTTAGGGTAAGGGTTAGACTTAGGCTCTTAGGGTTAGGGTTAGACTCAGGCTCTTAGGGTGAGGGTTAGACTCAGGCTCTTAGGGTGAGGGTTAGACTCAGGCTCTTAGGGTTAGGGTTAGAATCAGGCTCTTAGGGTTAGGGTCAGACTCAGTACTATATATTTGGGTACTGCAGCCGCCCTTTTGGTGGAGCGCTGCTGACATCTAGCGAAATATACTTGGGTACTTCAGCCGGGTTTAGGGTTAGGGTTAGGGTTAGACTGTTAGGGTTAGGGTTAGGGTTAGGGTTAGACTCTTAGGGTTAGGGTTAGGGTTAGACTCTTAGGGTTAGGGTTAGACTCTTAGGGTTAGGGTTAGGGTTAGGGTTAGGGTTAGACTCTTAGGGTTAGGGTTAGACTCTTAGGGTTAGGGTTAGGGTTAGGGTTAGACTCTTAGGGTTAGGGTTAGGGTTACGGTTAGACTCTTAGGGTTAGAGTTAGGGTTAGGGTTAGACTCTTAGGGTTAGGGTTAGACTCTTAGGGTTAGGGTTGGGGTTAGGGTTAGACTCTTAGGGTTAGGGTTAGACTCTTAGGGTTAGAGTTAGGGTTAGGGTTAGGGTTAGACACTTAGGGTTAGGGTTAGGGTGAGGGTTAGACTCTTAGGGTTAGGGTTATATTCAGGGTTAGGGTTAGACTCTTAGGGTTAGGGTTAGGGTTAGGGTTAGACTCTTAGGGTTAGGGTTAGGGTGAGGGTTAGACTCTTAGGGTTAGGGTTATATTCAGGGTTAGGGTTAGACTCTTAGGGTTAGGGTTAGGGTTAGGGTTAGACTCTTAGGGTTAGGGTTAGGGTTAGGCTCTTAGGGTTAAGGTTAGACTCAGGCTCTTAGGGTGAGGGTTAGACTCAGGCTCTTAGGGTTAGGGTTAGACTCAGGCTCTTAGGGTGAGGGTTAGACTCAGGCTCTTAGGGTTAGGGTTAGACTCAGGCTCTTAGGGTGAGGGTCAGACTCAGTACTATATATTTGGGTACTGCAGCCGCCCTTTTGGTGGAGCGCTGCTGCCATCTAGCGAAATATACTTGGGTATTGCAGCCGGCGCTCTTGGTGGAGCGCTGCTGCCATCTAGCGAAATATATTTGGGTACTGCAGCCGGCCCTGTTGGTGGAGCGCTGCTGCCATCTAGCGAAATATATTTGGGTACTGCAGCCGCCCTTTTGGTGGAGCGCTGCTGCCATCTAGCGAAATATATTTGGGTACTGCAGCCGGCGCTGTTGGTGGAGCTCTGCTGCCATCTAGCGAAATATACTTGGGTACTGCAGCCGCCCTTTTGGTGGAGCGCTGCTGCCATCTAGCGAAATATACTTGGGTACTGCAGCCGCCCGGTTGGTGGAGCGCTGCTGCCATCTAGCGAAATATACTTGGGTACTGCAGCCGGCCCTGTTAATGGAGCGCTGCTGCCATCTAGCGAAATATACTTGGGTACTGCAGCCGCCCGGTTTGTGGAGCGCTGCTGCCATCTAGCGAAATATATTTGGGTACTGCAGCCGGCCCGGTTGGTGGAGCGCTGCTGCCATCTAGCGAAATGTAATTGGGTACTGCAGCCGCCCGGTTGGTGGAGCGCTGCTGCCATCTAGCGAAATATACTTGGGTACTGCAGCCGCCCGGTTGGTGGAGCGCTGCTGCCATCTAGCGAAATATACTTGGGTACTGCAGCCGGCCCTGTTGGTGGAGCGCTGCTGCCATCTAGCGAAATATACTTGGGTACTGCAGCCGCCCGGTTGGTGGAGCGCTGCTGCCATCTAGCGAAATATACTTGGGTACTGCAGCCGGCGCTGTTGGTGGAGCGCTGCTGCCATCTAGCGAAATATATTTGGGTACTGCAGCCGGCGCTGTTGGTGGAGCGCTGCTGCCATCTAGCGAAATATATTTGGGTACTGCAGCCGGCCCTGTTGGTGGAGCGCTGCTGCCATCTAGCGAAATATATTTGGGTACTGCAGCCGGAGCTGTTGGTGGAGCGCTGCTGCCATCTAGCGAAATATATTTGGGTACTGCAGCCGGCTCTGTTGGTGGAGCGCTGCTGCCATCTAGCGAAATATACTTGGGTACTTCAGCCGGGTTTAGGGTTAGGGTTAGGGTTAGACTGTTAGGGTTAGGGTTAGACTTTTAGGGTTAGACTCTTAGGGTTAGACTCTTAGGGTTAGGGTTAGACTCTTACGGTTAGGGTTAGGGTTAGGCTTAGGGTTAGGCTTAGACTCTTAGGGTTAGGGTTAGACTCTTAGGGTTAGGGTTAGGGTTAGAGTTAGGGTTAGACTCTTAGGGTTAGGGTTAGACTCTTAGGGTTAGGGTTAGGGTTAGGGTTAGACTCTTAGGGTTAGGGTTAGACTCTTAGGGTTAGGGTTAGGGTTAGGGTTAGGGTTAGACTCTTAGGGTTAGGGTTAGACTCTTAGGGTTAGGGTTAGGGTTAGGGTTAGGGTTAGACTCTTAGGGTTAGGGTTAGACTCTTAGGGTTAGGGTTAGGGTTAGGGTTAGACTCTTAGGGTTAGGGTTAGGGTTACGGTTAGACTCTTAGGGTTAGAGTTAGGGTTAGGGTTAGACTCTTAGGGTTAGGGTTAGACTCTTAGGGTTAGAGTTAGGGTTAGGGTTAGGGTTAGACACTTAGGGTTAGGGTTAGGGTGAGGGTTAGACTCTTAGGGTTAGGGTTATATTCAGGGTTAGGGTTAGACTCTTAGGGTTAGGGTTAGGGTTAGGGTTAGACTCTTAGGGTAAGGGTTAGACTTAGGCTCTTAGGGTTAGGGTTAGACTCAGGCTCTTAGGGTGAGGGTTAGACTCAGGCTCTTAGGGTGAGGGTTAGACTCAGGCTCTTAGGGTTAGGGTTAGAATCAGGCTCTTAGGGTTAGGGTCAGACTCAGTACTATATATTTGGGTACTGCAGCCGCCCTTTTGGTGGAGCGCTGCTGACATCTAGCGAAATATACTTGGGTACTTCAGCCGGGTTTAGGGTTAGGGTTAGGGTTAGACTGTTAGGGTTAGGGTTAGGGTTAGGGTTAGACTCTTAGGGTTAGGGTTAGGGTTAGGGTTAGGGTTAGACTCTTAGGGTTAGGGTTAGACTCTTAGGGTTAGGGTTAGGGTTAGGGTTAGGGTTAGACTCTTAGGGTTAGGGTTAGACTCTTAGGGTTAGGGTTAGGGTTAGGGTTAGACTCTTAGGGTTAGGGTTAGGGTTACGGTTAGACTCTTAGGGTTAGAGTTAGGGTTAGGGTTAGACTCTTAGGGTTAGGGTTAGACTCTTAGGGTTAGGGTTGGGGTTAGGGTTAGACTCTTAGGGTTAGGGTTAGACTCTTAGGGTTAGAGTTAGGGTTAGGGTTAGGGTTAGACACTTAGGGTTAGGGTTAGGGTGAGGGTTAGACTCTTAGGGTTAGGGTTATATTCAGGGTTAGGGTTAGACTCTTAGGGTTAGGGTTAGGGTTAGGGTTAGACTCTTAGGGTAAGGGTTAGACTTAGGCTCTTAGGGTTAGGGTTAGACTCAGGCTCTTAGGGTGAGGGTTAGACTCAGGCTCTTAGGGTGAGGGTTAGACTCAGGCTCTTAGGGTTAGGGTTAGAATCAGGCTCTTAGGGTTAGGGTCAGACTCAGTACTATATATTTGGGTACTGCAGCCGCCCTTTTGGTGGAGCGCTGCTGCCATCTAGCGAAATATACTTGGGTACTGCAGCCGCCCGGTTGGTGGAGCGCTGCTGCCATCTAGCGAAATATACTTGGGTACTGCAGCCGGCCCTGTTGGTGGAGCGCTGCTGCCATCTAGCGAAATATATTTGGGTACTGCAGCCGGCGCTGTTGGTGGAGCGCTGCTGCCATCTAGCGAAATATATTTGGGTACTGCAGCCGGCTCTGTTGGTGGAGCGCTGCTGCCATATAGCGAAATATATTTGGGTACTGCAGCCGGCTCTGTTTGTGGAGCGCTGCTGCCATCTAGCGAAATATACTTGGGTACTTCAGCCGGGTTTAGGGTTAGGGTGTAGGGTTAGACTGTTAGGGTTAGACTCTTAGGGTTAGGGTTAGACTCTTACGCTTAGTGTTAGGGTTAGGGTTAGGGTTAGGGTTAGACTCTTAGGGTTAGGGTTAGACTCTTAGGGTTAGGGTTAGGGTTAGGGTTAGACTCTTAGGGTTAGGGTTAAGGTTAGGGTTAGGGTAAGACTCTTAGGGTTAGGGTTAGACTCTTAGGGTTAGGGTTAGGGTTAGGGTTAGACTCTTAGGGTTAGGGTTAGGGTTAGGGTTAGGGTTACACTCTTAGGCTTAGGGTTAGGGTTAGGGTTAGACTCTTAGGGTTAGGGTTAGACTTAGGCTCTTAGGGTTAGGGTTAGACTCAGGCTCTTAGGGTGAGGGTCAGACTCAGTACTATATATTTGGGTACTGCAGCCGCCCTTTTGGTGGAGCGCTGCTGCCATCTAGCGAAATATATTTGGGTACTGCAGCCGGCGCTGTTGGTGGAGCTCTGCTGCCATCTAGCGAAATATACTTGGGTACTGCAGCCGCCCTTTTGGTGGAGCGCTGCTGCCATCTAGCGAAATGTAATTGGGTACTGCAGCCGCCCGGTTGGTGGAGTGCTGCTGCCATCTAGCGAAATATACTTGGGTACTGCAGCCGGCCCTGTTGGTGGAGCGCTGCTGCCATCTAGCGAAATATACTTGGGTACTGCAGCCGCCCGGTTTGTGGAGCGCTGCTGCCATCTAGCGAAATATATTTGGGTACTGCAGCCGGCCCGGTTGGTGGAGCGCTGCTGCCATCTAGCGAAATGTAATTGGGTACTGCAGCCGCCCGGTTGGTGGAGCGCTGCTGCCATCTAGCGAAATATACTTGGGTACTGCAGCCGCCCGGTTGGTGGAGCGCTGCTGCCATCTAGCGAAATATACTTGGGTACTGCAGCCGGCGCTGTTGGTGGAGCGCTGCTGCCATCTAGCGAAATATATTTGGGTACTGCAGCCGCCCGGTTGGTGGAGCGCTGCTGCCATCTAGCGAAATATACTTGGGTACTGCAGCCGGCGCTGTTGGTGGAGCGCTGCTGCCATCTAGCGAAATATATTTGGGTACTGCAGCCGGCGCTGTTGGTGGAGCGCTGCTGCCATCTAGCGAAATATACTTGGGTACTGCAGCCGGCTCTGTTGGTGGAGCGCTGCTGCCATCTAGCGAAATATATTTGGGTACTGCAGCCGGAGCTGTTGGTGGAGCGCTGCTGCCATCTAGCGAAATATATTTGGGTACTGCAGCCGGCTCTGTTGGTGGAGCGCTGCTGCCATCTAGCGAAATATACTTGGGTACTTCAGCCGGGTTTAGGGTTAGGGTTAGGGTTAGACTGTTAGGGTTAGGGTTAGACTTTTAGGGTTAGACTCTTAGGGTTAGACTCTTAGGGTTAGGGTTAGACTCTTACGGTTAGGGTTAGGGTTAGGCTTAGGGTTAGGCTTAGACTCTTAGGGTTAGGGTTAGACTCTTAGGGTTAGGGTTAGGGTTAGAGTTAGGGTTAGACTCTTAGGGTTAGGGTTAGACTCTTAGGGTTAGGGTTAGGGTTAGGGTTAGACTCTTAGGGTTAGGGTTAGACTCTTAGGGTTAGGGTTAGGGTTAGGGTTAGGGTTAGACTCTTAGGGTTAGGGTTAGACTCTTAGGGTTAGGGTTAGGGTTAGGGTTAGGGTTAGACTCTTAGGGTTAGGGTTAGACTCTTAGGGTTAGGGTTAGGGTTAGGGTTAGACTCTTAGGGTTAGGGTTAGGGTTACGGTTAGACTCTTAGGGTTAGAGTTAGGGTTAGGGTTAGACTCTTAGGGTTAGGGTTAGACTCTTAGGGTTAGGGTTGGGGTTAGGGTTAGACTCTTAGGGTTAGGGTTAGACTCTTAGGGTTAGAGTTAGGGTTAGGGTTAGGGTTAGACACTTAGGGTTAGGGTTAGGGTGAGGGTTAGACTCTTAGGGTTAGGGTTATATTCAGGGTTAGGGTTAGACTCTTAGGGTTAGGGTTAGGGTTAGGGTTAGACTCTTAGGGTAAGGGTTAGACTTAGGCTCTTAGGGTTAGGGTTAGACTCAGGCTCTTAGGGTGAGGGTTAGACTCAGGCTCTTAGGGTGAGGGTTAGACTCAGGCTCTTAGGGTTAGGGTTAGAATCAGGCTCTTAGGGTTAGGGTCAGACTCAGTACTATATATTTGGGTACTGCAGCCGCCCTTTTGGTGGAGCGCTGCTGACATCTAGCGAAATATACTTGGGTACTTCAGCCGGGTTTAGGGTTAGGGTTAGGGTTAGACTGTTAGGGTTAGGGTTAGGGTTAGGGTTAGACTCTTAGGGTTAGGGTTAGGGTTAGGGTTAGGGTTAGACTCTTAGGGTTAGGGTTAGACTCTTAGGGTTAGGGTTAGGGTTAGGGTTAGGGTTAGACTCTTAGGGTTAGGGTTAGACTCTTAGGGTTAGGGTTAGGGTTAGGGTTAGACTCTTAGGGTTAGGGTTAGGGTTACGGTTAGACTCTTAGGGTTAGAGTTAGGGTTAGGGTTAGACTCTTAGGGTTAGGGTTAGACTCTTAGGGTTAGGGTTGGGGTTAGGGTTAGACTCTTAGGGTTAGGGTTAGACTCTTAGGGTTAGAGTTAGGGTTAGGGTTAGGGTTAGACACTTAGGGTTAGGGTTAGGGTGAGGGTTAGACTCTTAGGGTTAGGGTTATATTCAGGGTTAGGGTTAGACTCTTAGGGTTAGGGTTAGGGTTAGCGTTAGACTCTTAGGGTTAGGGTTAGGGTGAGGGTTAGACTCTTAGGGTTAGGGTTATATTCAGGGTTAGGGTTAGACTCTTAGGGTTAGGGTTAGGGTTAGGGTTAGACTCTTAGGGTTAGGGTTAGGGTTAGGCTCTTAGGGTTAAGGTTAGAATCAGGCTCTTAGGGTGAGGGTTAGACTCAGGCTCTTAGGGTTAGGGTTAGACTCAGGCTCTTAGGGTGAGGGTCAGACTCAGTACTATATATTTGGGTACTGCAGCCGCCCTTTTGGTGGAGCGCTGCTGCCATCTAGCGAAATATACTTGGGTATTGCAGCCGGCGCTCTTGGTGGAGCGCTGCTGCCATCTAGCGAAATATATTTGGGTACTGCAGCCGGCCCTGTTGGTGGAGCGCTGCTGCCATCTAGCGAAATATATTTGGGTACTGCAGCCGCCCTTTTGGTGGAGCGCTGCTGCCATCTAGCGAAATATATTTGGGTACTGCAGCCGGCGCTGTTGGTGGAGCGCTGCTGCCATCTAGCGAAATATATTTGGGTACTGCAGCCGGCGCTGTTGGTGGAGCGCTGCTGCCATCTAGCGAAATATATTTGGGTACTGCAGCCGGCTCTGTTGGTGGAGCGCTGCTGCCATCTAGCGAAATATATTTGGGTACTGCAGCCGGAGCTGTTGGTGGAGCGCTGCTGCCATCTAGCGAAATATATTTGGGTACTGCAGCCGGCTCTGTTGGTGGAGCGCTGCTGCCATCTAGCGAAATATACTTGGGTACTTCAGCCGGGTTTAGGGTTAGGGTTAGGGTTAGACTGTTAGGGTTAGGGTTAGACTTTTAGGGTTAGACTCTTAGGGTTAGACTCTTAGGGTTAGGGTTAGACTCTTACGGTTAGGGTTAGGGTTAGGCTTAGGGTTAGGCTTAGACTCTTAGGGTTAGGGTTAGACTCTTAGGGTTAGGGTTAGGGTTAGAGTTAGGGTTAGACTCTTAGGGTTAGGGTTAGACTCTTAGGGTTAGGGTTAGGGTTAGGGTTAGATTCTTAGGGTTAGGGTTAGACTCTTAGGGTTAGGGTTAGGGTTAGGGTTAGGGTTAGACACTTAGGTTTAGGGTTAGGGTGAGGGTTAGACTCTTAGGGTTAGGGTTATATTCAGGGTTAGGGTTAGACTCTTAGGGTTAGGGTTAGGGTTAGGGTTAGACTCTTAGGGTAAGGGTTAGACTTAGGCTCTTAGGGTTAGGGTTAGACTCAGGCTCTTAGGGTGAGGGTTAGACTCAGACTCTTAGGGTGAGGGTTAGACTCAGGCTCTTAGGGTTAGGGTTAGAATCAGGCTCTTAGGGTTAGGGTCAGACTCAGTACTATATATTTGGGTACTGCAGCCGCCCTTTTGGTGGAGCGCTGCTGACATCTAGCGAAATATACTTGGGTACTTCAGCCGGGTTTAGGGTTAGGGTTAGGGTTAGACTGTTAGGGTTAGGGTTAGGGTTAGGGTTAGACTCTTAGGGTTAGGGTTAGGGTTAGGGTTAGGGTTAGACTCTTAGGGTTAGGGTTAGACTCTTAGGGTTAGGGTTAGGGTTAGGGTTAGGGTTAGACTCTTAGGGTTAGGGTTAGACTCTTAGGGTTAGGGTTAGGGTTAGGGTTAGACTCTTAGGGTTAGGGTTAGGGTTACGGTTAGACTCTTAGGGTTAGAGTTAGGGTTAGGGTTAGACTCTTAGGGTTAGGGTTAGACTCTTAGGGTTAGGGTTGGGGTTAGGGTTAGACTCTTAGGGTTAGGGTTAGACTCTTAGGGTTAGAGTTAGGGTTAGGGTTAGGGTTAGACACTTAGGGTTAGGGTTAGGGTGAGGGTTAGACTCTTAGGGTTAGGGTTATATTCAGGGTTAGGGTTAGACTCTTAGGGTTAGGGTTAGGGTTAGGGTTAGACTCTTAGGGTAAGGGTTAGACTTAGGCTCTTAGGGTTAGGGTTAGACTCAGGCTCTTAGGGTGAGGGTTAGACTCAGGCTCTTAGGGTGAGGGTTAGACTCAGGCTCTTAGGGTTAGGGTTAGAATCAGGCTCTTAGGGTTAGGGTCAGACTCAGTACTATATATTTGGGTACTGCAGCCGCCCTTTTGGTGGAGCGCTGCTGCCATCTAGCGAAATATACTTGGGTACTGCAGCCGCCCGGTTGGTGGAGCGCTGCTGCCATCTAGCGAAATATACTTGGGTACTGCAGCCGGCCCTGTTGGTGGAGCGCTGCTGCCATCTAGCGAAATATATTTGGGTACTGCAGCCGGCGCTGTTGGTGGAGCGCTGCTGCCATCTAGCGAAATATATTTGGGTACTGCAGCCGGCTCTGTTGGTGGAGCGCTGCTGCCATCTAGCGAAATATATTTGGGTACTGCAGCCGGCTCTGTTTGTGGAGCGCTGCTGCCATCTAGCGAAATATACTTGGGTACTTCAGCCGGGTTTAGGGTTAGGGTTAGGGTTAGACTTTTAGGGTTAGGGTTAGGGTTAGGGTTAGACTCTTAGGGTTAGACTCTTAGGGTTAGGGTTAGACTCTTACGCTTAGTGTTAGGGTTAGGGTTAGGGTTAGGGTTAGACTCTTAGGGTTAGGGTTAGACTCTTAGGGTTAGGGTTAGGGTTAGGGTTAGACTCTTAGGGTTAGGGTTAAGGTTAGGGTTAGGGTAGGACTCTTAGGGTTAGGGTTAGACTCTTAGGGTTAGGGTTAGGGTTAGGGTTAGACTCTTAGGGTTAGGGTTAGGGTTAGGGTTAGGGTTACACTCTTAGGCTTAGGGTTAGGGTTAGGGTTAGACTCTTAGGGTTAGGGTTAGACTTAGGCTCTTAGGGTTAGGGTTAGACTCAGGCTCTTAGGGTTAGGGTTAGACTCAGGCTCTTACGGTTAGGGTTAGACTCAGGCTCTTAGGGTTAGGGTCAGATTTAGTACTATATATTTGTGTACTGCAGCCGCCCTTTTGGTGGAACGCTGCTGCCATCTAGCGAAATATACTTGGGTACTGCAGCCGGCCCTGTTGGTGGAGCGCTGCTGCCATCTAGCGAAATATACTTGGGTACTGCAGCCGCCCTTTTGGTGGAGCGCTGCTGCCATCTAGCGAAATATACTTGGGTACTGCAGCCGCCCGGTTGGTGGAGCGCTGCTGCCATCTAGCGAAATATATTTGGGTACTGCAGCCGGCTCTGTTGGTGGAGCGCTGCTGCCATCTAGCGAAATATATTTGGGTACTGCAGCCGGCTCTGTTGGTGGAGCGCTGCTGCCATCTAGCGAAATATATTTGGGTACTGCAGCCGGCTCTGTTTGTGGAGCGCTGCTGCCATCTAGCGAAATATACTTGGGTACTTCAGCCGGGTTTAGGGTTAGGGTTAGGGTTAGACTTTTAGGGTTAGGGTTAGACTCTTAGGGTTAGACTCTTAGGGTTAGACTCTTAGGGTTAGGGTTAGACTCTTACGGTTAGGGTTAGGGTTAGGGTTAGACTCTTAGGGTTAGGGTTAGACTCTTAGGGTTAGGGTTAGGGTTAGGGTTAGACTCTTAGGGTTAGGGTTAGACTCTTAGGGTTAGGGTTAGGGTTAGACTCTTAGGGTTAGGGTTAGGGTGAGGGTTAGACTCTTAGGGTTAGACTCTTAGGGTTAGGGTTAGACTCTTACGGTTAGGGTTAGGGTTAGGCTTAGGGTTAGGCTTAGACTCTTAGGGTTAGGGTTAGACTCTTAGGGTTAGGGTTAGGGTTAGAGTTAGGGTTAGACTCTTAGGGTTAGGGTTAGACTCTTAGGGTTAGGGTTAGGGTTAGGGTTAGACTCTTAGGGTTAGGGTTAGACTCTTAGGGTTAGGGTTAGGGTTAGGGTTAGGGTTAGACTCTTAGGGTTAGGGTTAGACTCTTAGGGTTAGGGTTAGGGTTAGGGTTAGGGTTAGACTCTTAGGGTTAGGGTTAGACTCTTAGGGTTAGGGTTAGGGTTAGGGTTAGACTCTTAGGGTTAGGGTTAGGGTTACGGTTAGACTCTTAGGGTTAGAGTTAGGGTTAGGGTTAGACTCTTAGGGTTAGGGTTAGACTCTTAGGGTTAGGGTTGGGGTTAGGGTTAGACTCTTAGGGTTAGGGTTAGACTCTTAGGGTTAGAGTTAGGGTTAGGGTTAGGGTTAGACACTTAGGGTTAGGGTTAGGGTGAGGGTTAGACTCTTAGGGTTAGGGTTATATTCAGGGTTAGGGTTAGACTCTTAGGGTTAGGGTTAGGGTTAGGGTTAGACTCTTAGGGTAAGGGTTAGACTTAGGCTCTTAGGGTTAGGGTTAGACTCAGGCTCTTAGGGTGAGGGTTAGACTCAGGCTCTTAGGGTGAGGGTTAGACTCAGGCTCTTAGGGTTAGGGTTAGAATCAGGCTCTTAGGGTTAGGGTCAGACTCAGTACTATATATTTGGGTACTGCAGCCGCCCTTTTGGTGGAGCGCTGCTGCCATCTAGCGAAATATACTTGGGTATTGCAGCCGGCGCTGTTGGTGGAGCGCTGCTGCCATCTAGCGAAATATACTTGGGTACTGCAGCCGCCCGGTTGGTGGAGCGCTGCTGCCATCTAGCGAAATATACTTGGGTACTGCAGCCGGCCCTGTTGGTGGAGCGCTGCTGCCATCTAGCGAAATATATTTGGGTACTGCAGCCGCCCTTTTGGTGGAGCGCTGCTGCCATCTAGCGAAATATATTTGGGTACTGCAGCCGCCCGGTTGGTGGAGCTCTGCTGCCATCTAGCGAAATATACTTGGGTACTGCAGCCGCCCTTTTGGTGGAGCGCTGCTGCCATCTAGCGAAATGTAATTGGGTACTGCAGCCGCCCGGTTGGTGGAGCGCTGCTGCCATCTAGCGAAATATACTTGGGTACTGCAGCCGGCGCTGTTGGTGGAGCGCTGCTGCCATCTAGCGAAATATACTTGGGTACTGCAGCCGGCGCTGTTGGTGGAGCGCTGCTGCCATCTAGCGAAATATACTTGGGTACTGCAGCCGCCCGGTTGGTGGAGCGCTGCTGCCATCTAGCGAAATATACTTGGGTACTGCAGCCGCCCTTTTGGTGGAGCGCTGCTGCCATCTAGCGAAATATACTTGGGTACTGCAGCCGCCCGGTTGGTGGAGCGCTGCTGCCATCTAGCGAAATATATTTGGGTACTGCAGCCGGCCCTGTTGGTGGAGCGCTGCTGCCATCTAGCGAAATATACTTGGGTACTGCAGCCGCCCTTTTGGTGGAGCGCTGCTGCCATCTAGCGAAATATACTTGGGTACTGCAGCCGGCGCTGTTGGTGGAGCGCTGCTGCCATCTAGCGAAATATATTTGGGTACTGCAGCCGGCCCTGTTGGTGGAGCGCTGCTGCCATCTAGCGAAATATATTTGGGTACTGCAGCCGCCCTTTTGGTGGAGCGCTGCTGCCATCTAGCGAAATATATTTGGGTACTGCAGCCAGCTCTGTTGGTGGAGCTCTGCTGCCATCTAGCGAAATATAATTGGGTACTGCAGCCGCCCTTTTGGTGGAGCGCTGCTGCCATCTAGCGAAATGTAATTGGGTACTGCAGCCGGCCCTGTTGGTGGAGCGCTGCTGCCATCTAGCGAAATATACTTGGGTACTGCAGCCGCCCGGTTGGTGGAGCGCTGCTGCCATCTAGCGAAATATATTTGGGTACTGCAGCCGGCCCTGTTGGTGGAGCGCTGCTGCCATCTAGCGAAATGTAATTGGGTACTGCAGCCGCCCGGTTGGTGTAGCGCTGCTGCCATCTAGCGAAATATACTTGGGTACTGCAGCCGCCCGGTTGGTGGAGCGCTGCTGCCATCTAGCGAAATGTAATGGGGTACTGCAGCCGCCCGGTTGGTGTAGCGCTGCTGCCATCTAGCGAAATATACTTGGGTACTGCAGCCGCCCGGTTGGTGGAGCGCTGCTGCCATCTAGCGAAATATACTTGGGTACTGCAGCCGGCCCTGTTGGTGGAGCGCTGCTGCCATCTAGCGAAATATACTTGGGTACTGCAGCCGCCCGGTTGGTGGAGCGCTGCTGCCATCTAGCGAAATATATTTGGGTACTGCAGCCGCCCGGTTGGTGGAGCGCTGCTGCCATCTAGCGAAATATACTTGGGTACTGCAGCCGGCGCTGTTGGTGGAGCGCTGCTGCCATCTAGCGAAATATACTTGGGTACTGCAGCCGCCCGGTTTGTGGAGCGCTGCTGCCATCTAGCGAAATATATTTGGGTACTGCAGCCGGCGCTGTTGGTGGAGCGCTGCTGCAATCTAGCGAAATATACTTGGGTACTGCAGCCGCCCGGTTGGTGGAGCGCTGCTGCCATCTAGCGAAATATACTTGGGTACTGCAGCCGCCCGGTTGGTGGAGCGCTGCTGCCATGTAGCGAAATATATTTGGGTACTGCAGCCGGCCCTGTTGGTGGAGCGCTGCTGCCATCTAGCGAAATATACTTGGGTACTGCAGCCGCCCGGTTGGTGGAGCGCTGCTGCCATCTAGCGAAATATACTTGGGTACTGCAGCCGGCCCTGTTGGTGGAGCGCTGCTGCCATCTAGCGAAATGTAATTGGGTACTGCAGCCGCCCGGTTGGTGGAGCGCTGCTGCCATCTAGCGAAATATACTTGGGTACTGCAGCCGGCCCTGTTGGTGGAGCGCTGCTGCCATCTAGCGAAATATACTTGGGTACTGCAGCCGCCCGGTTTGTGGAGCGCTGCTGCCATCTAGCGAAATATATTTGGGTACTGCAGCCGGCCCGGTTGGTGGAGCGCTGCTGCCATCTAGCGAAATGTAATTGGGTACTGCAGCCGCCCGGTTGGTGTAGCGCTGCTGCCATCTAGCGAAATATACTTGGGTACTGCAGCCGCCCGGTTGGTGGAGCGCTGCTGCCATCTAGCGAAATATACTTGGGTACTGCAGCCGCCAGGTTGGTGTAGCGCTGCTGCCATCTAGCGAAATATACTTGGGTACTGCAGCCGGCCCTGTTGGTGGAGCGCTGCTGCCATCTAGCGAAATATATTTGGGTACTGCAGCCGCCCTTTTGGTGGAGCGCTGCTGCCATCTAGCGAAATATATTTGGGTACTGCAGCCGGCCCTGTTGGTGGAGCTCTGCTGCAATCTAGCGAAATATACTTGGGTACTGCAGCCGCCCGGTTGGTGGAGCGCTGCTGCCATCTAGCGAAATATACTTGGGTACTGCAGCCGCCCGGTTGGTGGAGCGCTGCTGCCATCTAGCGAAATGTAATTGGGTACTGCAGCCGGCGCTGTTGGTGGAGCGCTGCTGCCATCTAGCGAAATATACTTGGGTACTGCAGCCGCCCGGTTGGTGGAGCGCTGCTGCCATCTAGCGAAATGTAATGGGGTACTGCAGCCGCCAGGTTGGTGTAGCGCTGCTGCCATCTAGCGAAATATACTTGGGTACTGCAGCCGGCCCTGTTGGTGGAGCGCTGCTGCCATCTAGCGAAATATATTTGGGTACTGCAGCCGCCCGGTTGGTGGAGCGCTGCTGCCATCTAGCGAAATGTAATTGGGTACTGCAGCCGCCCGGTTGGTGGAGCGCTGCTGCCATCTAGCGAAATATACTTGGGTACTGCAGCCGGCGCTGTTGGTGGAGCGCTGCTGCCATCTAGCGAAATATACTTGGGTACTGCAGCCGCCCGGTTTGTGGAGCGCTGCTGCCATCTAGCGAAATATATTTGGGTACTGCAGCCGGCCCGGTTGGTGGAGCGCTGCTGCCATCTAGCGAAATGTAATTGGGTACTGCAGCCGCCCGGTTGGTGTAGCGCTGCTGCCATCTAGCGAAATATACTTGGGTACTGCAGCCGCCCGGTTGGTGGAGCGCTGCTGCCATCTAGCGAAATGTAATGGGGTACTGCAGCCGGCCCTGTTGGTGGAGCGCTGCTGCCATCTAGCGAAATATATTTGGGTACTGCAGCCGCCCTTTTGGTGGAGCGCTGCTGCCATCTAGCGAAATATATTTGGGTACTGCAGCCGGCCCTGTTGGTGGAGCTCTGCTGCCATCTAGCGAAATATACTTGGGTACTGCAGCCGCCCGGTTGGTGGAGCGCTGCTGCCATCTAGCGAAATGTAATTGGGTACTGCAGCCGCCCGGTTGGTGTAGCGCTGCTGCCATCTAGCGAAATATACTTGGGTACTGCAGCCGCCCGGTTGGTGGAGCGCTGCTGCCATCTAGCGAAATATATTTGGGTACTGCAGCCGGCCCGGTTGGTGGAGCGCTGCTGCCATCTAGCGAAATGTAATTGGGTACTGCAGCCGCCCGGTTGGTGTAGCGCTGCTGCCATCTAGCGAAATATACTTGGGTACTGCAGCCGCCCGGTTGGTGGAGCGCTGCTGCCATCTAGCGAAATGTAATGGGGTACTGCAGCCGCCAGGTTGGTGTAGCGCTGCTGCCATCTAGCGAAATATACTTGGGTACTGCAGCCGGCCCTGTTTGTGGAGCGCTGCTGCCATCTAGCGAAATATATTTGGGTACTGCAGCCGCCCTTTTGGTGGAGCGCTGCTGCCATCTAGCGAAATATATTTGGGTACTGCAGCCGGCCCTGTTGGTGGAGCTCTGCTGCCATCTAGCGAAATATACTTGGGTACTGCAGCCGCCCGGTTGGTGGAGCGCTGCTGCCATCTAGCGAAATGTAATTGGGTACTGCAGCCGCCCGGTTGGTGTAGCGCTGCTGCCATCTAGCGAAATATACTTGGGTACTGCAGCCGCCCGGTTGGTGGAGCGCTGCTGCCATCTAGCGAAATGTAATGGGGTACTGCAGCCGCCAGGTTGGTGTAGCGCTGCTGCCATCTAGCGAAATATACTTGGGTACTGCAGCCGGCGCTGTTGGTGGAGCGCTGCTGCCATCTAGCGAAATATATTTGGGTACTGCAGCCGCCCTTTTGGTGGAGCGCTGCTGCCATCTAGCGAAATATATTTGGGTACTGCAGCCGGCCCTGTTGGTGGAGCTCTGCTGCCATCTAGCGAAATATACTTGGGTACTGCAGCCGCCCGGTTGGTGGAGCGCTGCTGCCATCTAGCGAAATGTAATTGGGTACTGCAGCCGCCCGGTTGGTGGAGCGCTGCTGCCATCTAGCGAAATATACTTGGGTACTGCAGCCGGCGCTGTTGGTGGAGCGCTGCTGCCATCTAGCGAAATATACTTGGGTACTGCAGCCGCCCGGTTGGTGGAGCGCTGCTGCCATCTAGCGAAATATACTTGGGTACTGCAGCCGCCCGGTTGGTGGAGCGCTGCTGCCATCTAGCGAAATATATTTGGGTACTGCAGCCGGCCCTGTTGGTGGAGCGCTGCTGCCATCTAGCGAAATATACTTGGGTACTGCAGCCGCCCGGTTGGTGGAGCGCTGCTGCCATCTAACGAAATATACTTGGGTACTGCAGCCGGCCCTGTTGGTGGAGCGCTGCTGCCATCTAGCGAAATATACTTGGGTACTGCAGCCGCCCGGTTGTTGGAGCGCTGCTGCCATCTAGCGAAATATACTTGGGTACTGCAGCCGGCCCTGTTGGTGGAGCGCTGCTGCCATCTAGCGAAATATATTTGGGTACTGCAGCCGGCGCTGTTGGTGGAGCGCTGCTGCCATCTAGCGAAATATATTTGGGTACTGCAGCCGGCGCTGTTGGTGGAGCGCTGCTGCCATCTAGCGAAATATATTTGGGTACTGCAGCCGGCGCTGTTGGTGGAGCGCTGCTGCCATCTAGCGAAATATACTTGGGTACTGCAGCCGGCCCTGTTGGTGGAGCGCTGCTGCCATCTAGCGAAATATACTTGGGTACTGCAGCCGCCCTTTTGGTGGAGCGCTGCTGCCATCTAGCGAAATATATTTGGGTACTGCAGCCGGCCCTGTTGGTGGAGCGCTGCTGCCATCTAGCGAAATATACTTGGGTACTGCAGCCGCCCGGTTGGTGGAGCGCTGCTGCCATCTAGCGAAATATACTTGGGTACTGCAGCCGGCCCTGTTGGTGGAGCGCTGCTGCCATCTAGCGAAATATACTTGGGTACTGCAGCCGCCCGGTTGGTGGAGCGCTGCTGCCATCTAGCGAAATATACTTGGGTACTGCAGCCGGCGCTGTTGGTGGAGCGCTGCTGCCATCTAGCGAAATATATTTGGGTACTGCAGCCGGCCCTGTTGGTGGAGCGCTGCTGCCATCTAGCGAAATATATTTGGGTACTGCAGCCGGCTCTGTTTGTGGAGCGCTGCTGCCATCTAGCGAAATATACTTGGGTACTTCAGCCGGGTTTAGGGTTAGGGTTAGGGTTAGACTGTTAGGGTTAGGGTTAGACTCTTAGGGTTAGACTCTTAGGGTTAGACTCTTAGGGTTAGGGTTAGACTCTTACGGTTAGGGTTAGGGTTAGGGTTAGGGTTAGACTCTTAGGGTTAGGGTTAGACTCTTAGGGTTAGGGTTAGGGTTAGGGTTAGGGTTAGACTCTTAGGGTTAGGGTTAGACTCTTAGGGTTAGGGTTAGGGTTAGGGTTAGGGTTAGACTCTTAGGGTTAGGGTTAGACTCTTAGGGTTAGGGTTAGGGTTAGGGTTAGACTCTTAGGGTTAGGGTTAGGGTGAGGGTTAGACTCTTAGGGTTAGGGTTATATTCAGGGTTAGGGTTAGACTCTTAGGGTTAGGGTTAGGGTTAGGGTTAGACTCTTAGGGTTAGGGTTAGGGTTAGGCTCTTAGGGTTAGGGTTAGACTCAGGCTCTTAGGGTGAGGGTTAGACTCAGGCTCTTAGGCTTAGGGTTAGACTCAGGCTCTTAGGGTGAGGGTTAGACTCAGGCTCTTAGGGTGAGGGTTAGACTCAGGCTCTTAGGGTTAGGGTTAGACTCAGGCTCTTAGGGTTAGGGTTAGACTCAGGCTCTTAGGGTTAGGGTTAGACTCAGTACTATATATTTGGGTACTGCAGCCGCCCTTTTAGTGGAGCGCTGCTGCCATCTAGCGAAGTATACTTGGGTACTGCAGCCGGCGCTGTTGGTGGAGCGCTGCTGCCATCTAGCGAAATATATTTGGGTACTGCAGCCGGCCCTGTTGGTGGAGCTCTACTGCCATCTAGCGAAATATATTTGGGTACTGCAGCCGGCCCTGTTGGTGGAGCTCTACTGCCATCTAGCGAAATATACTTGGGTACTGCAGCCTCCCTTTTGGTGGAGCGCTGCTGCCATCTAGCGAAATATATTTGGGTACTGCAGCCGGCCCTGTTTGTGGAGCGCTGCTGCCATCTAGCGAAATATATTTGGGTACTGCAGCCGGCCCTGTTGGTGGAGCGCTGCTGCCATCTAGCGAAATATACTTGGGTACTTCAGCCGGGTTTAGGGTTAGGGTTAGGGTTAGACTGTTAGGGTTAGGGTTAGACTCTTAGGGTTAGACTCTTAGGGTTAGACTCTTAGGGTTAGGGTTAGGGTTAGGGTTAGGGTTAGGGTTAGACTCTTAGGGTTAGGGTTAGACTCTTAGGGTTAGGGTTAGGGTTAGACTCTTAGGGTTAGGGTTAGACTCTTAGGGTTAGGGTTAGGGTTAGGGTTAGGGTTAGACTCTTAGGGTTAGGGTTAGACTCTTAGGGTTAGGGTTAGGGTTAGGGTTAGACTCTTAGGGTTAGGGTTAGGGTTAGGGTTAGACTCTTAGGGTTAGGGTTAGGGTTAGACTCTTAGGGTTAGAGTTAGGGTTAGGGTTAGACTCTTAGGGTTAGGGTTAGACTCTTAGGGTTAGGGTTGGGGTTAGGGTTAGACTCTTAGGGTTAGGGTTAGACTCTTAGGGTTAGGGTTAGGGTTAGGGTTAGGGTTAGACTCTTAGGGTTAGGGTTATATTCAGATTAGGGTTAGACTCTTAGGGTTAGGGTGAGGGTTAGACTCAGGCTCTTAGGGTAAGGTTTAGACTTAGGCTCTTAGGGTTAGGGTTAGACTCAGGCTCTTAGGGTTAGGGTTAGACTCAGGCTCTTAGGGTGAGGGTTAGACTCAGGCTCTTAGGGTTAGGGTTAGACTCAGGCTCTTAGGGTTAGGGTTAGACTCAGGCTCTTAGGGTGAGGGTTAGACTCAGGCTCTTAGGGTTAGGGTTAGACTCAGGCTCTTAGGGTTAGGGTCAGACTCAGTACTATATATTTGGGTACTGCAGCCGCCCTTTTGGTGGAGCGCTGCTGCCATCTAGCGAAATATACTTGGGTATTGCAGCCGGCGCTCTTGGTGGAGCGCTGCTGCCATCTAGCGAAATATATTTGGGTACTGCAGCCGGCCCTGTTGGTGGAGCTCTGCTGCCATCTAGCGAAATATACTTGGGTACTGCAGCCGGCCCGGTTGGTGGAGCGCTGCTGCCATCTAGCGAAATGTAATTGGGTACTGCAGCCGCCCGGTTGGTGGAGCGCTGCTGCCATCTAGCGAAATATACTTGGGTACTGCAGCCGGCGCTGTTGGTGGAGCGCTGCTGCCATCTAGCGAAATATATTTGGGTACTGCAGCCGCCCGGTTTGTGGAGCGCTGCTGCCATCTAGCGAAATATATTTGGGTACTGCAGCCGGCCCGGTTGGTGGAGCGCTGCTGCCATCTAGCGAAATGTAATTGGGTACTGCAGCCGCCCGGTTGGTGTAGCGCTGCTGCCATCTAGCGAAATATACTTGGGTACTGCAGCCGCCCGGTTGGTGGAGCGCTGCTGCCATCTAGCGAAATGTAATGGGGTACTGCAGCCGCCCGGTTGGTGTAGCGCTGCTGCCATCTAGCGAAATATACTTGGGTACTGCAGCCGGCGCTGTTGGTGGAGCGCTGCTGCCATCTAGCGAAATATATTTGGGTACTGCAGCCGGCCCTGTTGGTGGAGCGCTGCTGCCATCTAGCGAAATATATTTGGGTACTGCAGCCGCCCTTTTGGTGGAGCTCTGCTGCCATCTAGCGAAATATATTTGGGTACTGCAGCCGGCCCTGTTGGTGGAGCTCTGCTGCCATCTAGCGAAATATACTTGGGTACTGCAGCCGCCCTTTTGGTGGAGCGCTGCTGCCATCTAGCGAAATGTAATTGGGTACTGCAGCCGCCCGGTTGGTGGAGCGCTGCTGCCATCTAGCGAAATATACTTGGGTACTGCAGCCGCCCTGTTGGTGGAGCGCTGCTGCCATCTAGCGAAATATACTTGGGTACTGCAGCCGGCCCTGTTGGTGGAGCGCTGCTGCCATCTAGCGAAATATACTTGGGTACTGCAGCCGCCCGGTTGGTGGAGCGCTGCTGCCATCTAGCGAAATATACTTGGGTACTGCAGCCGCCCGGTTGGTGGAGCGCTGCTGCCATCTAGCGAAATATATTTGGGTACTGCAGCCGGCCCTGTTGGTGGAGCGCTGCTGCCATCTAGCGAAATATACTTGGGTACTGCAGCCGCCCGGTTGGTGGAGCGCTGCTGCCATCTAGCGAAATATACTTGGGTACTGCAGCCGGCCCTGTTGGTGGAGCGCTGCTGCCATCTAGCGAAATATACTTGGGTACTGCAGCCGCCCGGTTGGTGGAGCGCTGCTGCCATCTAGCGAAATATACTTGGGTACTGCAGCCGGCGCTGTTGGTGGAGCGCTGCTGCCATCTAGCGAAATATATTTGGGTACTGCAGCCGGCGCTGTTGGTGGAGCGCTGCTGCCATCTAGCGAAATATATTTGGGTACTGCAGCCGGCGCTGTTGGTGGAGCGCTGCTGCCATCTAGCGAAATATATTTGGGTACTGCAGCCGGCGCTGTTGGTGGAGCGCTGCTGCCATCTAGCGAAATATATTTGGGTACTGCAGCCGGCTCTGTTGGTGGAGCGCTGCTGCCATCTAGCGAAATATACTTGGGTACTTCAGCCGGGTTTAGGGTTAGGGTTAGACTGTTAGGGTTAGGGTTAGACTCTTAGGGTTAGACTCTTAGGGTTAGACTCTTAGGGTTAGGGTTAGGGTTAGGGTTAGGGTTAGGGTTAGACTCTTAGGGTTAGGGTTAGACTCTTAGGGTTAGGGTTAGGGTTAGGGTTAGACTCTTAGGGTTAGGGTTAGACTCTTAGGTTTAGGGTTAGGGTTAGACTCTTAGGGTTAGGGTTAGACTCTTAGGGTTAGGGTTAGGGTTAGGGTTAGGGTTAGACTCTTAGGGTTAGGGTTAGACTCTTAGGGTTAGGGTTAGGGTTAGGGTTAGACTCTTAGGGTTAGGGTTAGACTCTTAGGGTTAGGGTTAAGGTTAGGGTTAGGGTTAGACTCTTAGGGTTAGGGTTAGACTCTTAGGGTTAGGGTTAGGGTTAGGGTTAGGGTTAGACTCTTAGGGTTAGGGTTAGACTCTTAGGGTTAGGGTTAGGGTTAGGGTTACACTCTTAGGGTTAGGGTTAGGGTTAGGGTTAGACTCTTAGGGTTAGGGTTAGACTTAGGCTCTTAGGGTTAGGGTTAGACTCAGGCTCTTAGGGTTAGGGTTAGACTCAGGCTCTTACGGTTAGGGTTAGACTCAGGCTCTTAGGGTTAGGGTTAGACACAGGCTCTTAGGGTGAGGGTTAGACTCAGGCTCTTAGGGTTAGGGTTAGACTCAGGCTCTTAGGGTTAGGGTTAGACTCAGGCTCTTAGGGTGAGGGTTAGACTCAGGCCCTTAGGGTTAGGGTTAGACTCAGGCTCTTAGGGTTAGGGTCAGACTCAGTACTAAATATTTGGGTACTGCAGCCGCCCTTTTGGTGGAGCGCTGCTGCCATCTAGCGAAATATACTTGGGTATTGCAGCCGGCGCTCTTGGTGGAGCGCTGCTGCCATCTAGCGAAATATATTTGGGTACTGCAGCCGGCCCTGTTGGTGGAGCTCTGCTGCCATCTAGCGAAATATACTTGGGTACTGCAGCCGCCCGGTTGGTGGAGCGCTGCTGCCATCTAGCGAAATGTAATTGGGTACTGCAGCCGCCCGGTTGGTGGAGCGCTGCTGCCATCTAGCGAAATATACTTGGGTACTGCAGCCGGCGCTGTTGGTGGAGCGCTGCTGCCATCTAGCGAAATATACTTGGGTACTGCAGCCGCCCGGTTTGTGGAGCGCTGCTGCCATCTAGCGAAATATATTTGGGTACTGCAGCCGGCCCGGTTGGTGGAGCGCTGCTGCCATCTAGCGAAATGTAATTGGGTACTGCAGCCGCCCGGTTGGTGTAGCGCTGCTGCCATCTAGCGAAATATACTTGGGTACTGCAGCCGCCCGGTTGGTGGAGCGCTGCTGCCATCTAGCGAAATGTAATGGGGTACTGCAGCCGCCCGGTTGGTGTAGCGCTGCTGCCATCTAGCGAAATATACTTGGGTACTGCAGCCGGCGCTGTTGGTGGAGCGCTGCTGCCATCTAGCGAAATATATTTGGGTACTGCAGCCGGCCCTGTTGGTGGAGCGCTGCTGCCATCTAGCGAAATATATTTGGGTACTGCAGCCGCCCTTTTGGTGGAGCTCTGCTGCCATCTAGCGAAATATATTTGGGTACTGCAGCCGGCCCTGTTGGTGGAGCTCTGCTGCCATCTAGCGAAATATACTTGGGTACTGCAGCCGCCCGGTTGGTGGAGCGCTGCTGCCATCTAGCGAAATGTAATTGGGTACTGCAGCCGCCCGGTTGGTGGAGCGCTGCTGCCATCTAGCGAAATATATTTGGGTACTGCAGCCGCCCTGTTGGTGGAGCGCTGCTGCCATCTAGCGAAATATATTTGGGTACTGCAGCCGGCCCTGTTGGTGGAGCGCTGCTGCCATCTAGCGAAATATACTTGGGTACTGCAGCCGCCCGGTTGGTGGAGCGCTGCTGCCATCTAGCGAAATATACTTGGGTACTGCAGCCGCCCGGTTGGTGGAGCGCTGCTGCCATCTAGCGAAATATATTTGGGTACTGCAGCCGGCCCTGTTGGTGGAGCGCTGCTGCCATCTAGCGAAATATACTTGGGTACTGCAGCCGCCCGGTTGCTGGAGCGCTTCTGCCATCTAGCGAAATATACTTGGGTACTGCAGCCGGCCCTGTTGGTGGAGCGCTGCTGCCATCTAGCGAAATATACTTGGGTACTGCAGCCGCCCGGTTGTTGGAGCGCTGCTGCCATCTAGCGAAATATACTTGGGTACTGCAGCCGGCGCTGTTGGTGGAGCGCTGCTGCCATCTAGCGAAATATATTTGGGTACTGCAGCCGGCGCTGTTGGTGGAGCGCTGCTGCCATCTAGCGAAATATATTTGGGTACTGCAGCCGGCGCTGTTGGTGGAGCGCTGCTGCCATCTAGCGAAATATATTTGGGTACTGCAGCCGGCGCTGTTGGTGGAGCGCTGCTGCCATCTAGCGAAATATATTTGGGTACTGCAGCCGGCTCTGTTGGTGGAGCGCTGCTGCCATCTAGCGAAATATACTTGGGTACTTCAGCCGGGTTTAGGGTTAGGGTTAGGGTTAGACTGTTAGGGTTAGGGTTAGACTGTTAGGGTTAGACACTTAGGGTTAGACTCTTAGGGTTAGGCTTAGGGTTAGGGTTAGGGTTAGGGTTAGACTCTTAGGGTTAGGGTTAGACTCTTAGGGTTAGGGTTAGGGTTAGGGTAAAGGTTAGACTCTTAGGGTTAGGGTTAGACTCTTAGGGTTAGGGTTAGGGTTAGGGTTAGGGTTAGACTCTTAGGGTTAGGGTTAGACTCTTAGGGTTAGGGTTAGGGTTAGGGTTAGGGTTAGATTCTTAGGGTTAGGGTTAGACTCTTAGGGTTAGGGTTAGGGTTAGGGTTAGACTCTTAGGGTTAGGGTTAGGGTTAGGTTAGGGTTAGACTCTTAGGGTTAGGGTTAGGGTTACGGTTAGACTCTTAGGGTTAGAGTTAGGGTTAGGGTTAGACTCTTAAGGTTAGGGTTAGACTCTTAGGGTTAGGGTTGGGGTTAGGGTTAGACTCTTAGGGTTAGGGTTAGACTCTTAGGGTTAGGGTTAGGGTTAGGGTTAGACACTTAGGGTTAGGGTTAGGGTGAGGGTTAGACTCTTAGGGTTAGGGTTATATTCAGATTAGGGTTAGACTCTTAGGGTTAGGGTTAGGGTTAGGGTTAGACTCTTAGGGTAAGGGTTAGACTTAGGCTCTTAGGGTTAGGGTTAGACTCAGGCTCTTCGGGTTAGGGTTAGACTCAGGCTCTTAGGGTGAGGGTTAGACTCAGGCTCTTAGGGTTAGGGTTAGACTCAGGCTCTTAGGGTTAGGGTTAGACTCAGGCTCTTAGGGTGAGGGTTAGACTCAGGCTCTTAGGGTGAGGGTTAGACTCAGGCTCTTAGGGTTAGGGTCAGACTCAGTACTATATATTTGGGTACTGCAGCCGCCCTTTTGGTGGAGCGCTGCTGCCATCTAGCGAAATATACTTCGGTATTGCAGCCGGCGCTGTTGGTGGAGCGCTGCTGCCATCTAGCGAAATATATTTGGGTACTGCAGCCGGCGCTGTTGGAGGAGCGCTGCTGCCATCTAGCGAAATATACTTGGGTACTGCAGCCGGCTCTGTTGGTGGAGCGCTGCTGCCATCTAGCGAAATATATTTGGGTACTGCAGCCGGGTTTAGGGTTAGGGTTAGGGTTAGACTGTTAGGGTTAGGGTTAGGGTTAGGGTTAGACTCTTAGGGTTAGACTCTTAGGGTTAGGGTTAGACTCAGTACTATATATTTGGGTAGTGCAGCCACCCTTTCTGTGGAGCGCTGCTGCCATCTAGCGAAATATACTTGAGTACTGCAGCCGGCGCTGTTGGTGGAGCGCTGCTGCCATCTAGCGAAATATACTTTGGTACTGCAGCCGCCCGGTTGGTTGAGCACTGCCGCCGTCTAGCGAAATATACTTGGGTACTGCAGCCGCCCTTTTGGTGGAGCGCTGCTGCCATCTAGCGAAATATATTTGGGTACTGCAGCCGGCGCTGTTGGTGGATCGCTGCTGCCATCTAGCGAAATATATTTGGGTACTGCAGCCGGCCCTGTTGGTGGAGCGCTGCTGCCATCTAGCGAAATATACTTGGGTACTTCAGCCGGGTTTAGGGTTAGGGTTAGGGTTAGACTGTTAGGGTTAGGGTTAGACTCTTAGGGTTAGACTCTTAGGGTTAGGGTTAGACTCTTACGCTTAGGGTTAGGGTTAGGGTTAGGGTTAGGGTTAGACTCTTAGGGTTAGGGTTAGACTCTTAGGGTTAGGGTTAGGGTTAGGGTTAGACTCTTAGGGTTAGGGTTAGACTCTTAGGGTTAGGGTTAAGGTTAGGGTTAGGGTTAGACTCTTAGGGTTAGGGTTAGACTCTTAGGGTTAGGGTTAGGGTTAGGGTTAGACTCTTAGGGTTAGGGTTAGGGTTAGGGTTAGACTCTTAGGGTTAGGGTTAGGGTTAGGGTTAGGGTTACACTCTTAGGGTTAGGGTTAGGGTTAGGGTTAGACTCTTAGGGTTAGGGTTAGACTTAGGCTCTTAGGGTTAGGGTTAGACTCAGCCTCTTAGGGTTAGGGTTAGACTCAGGCTCTTACGGTTAGGGTTAGACTCAGGCTCTTAGGGTTAGGGTTAGACACAGGCTCTTAGGGTTAGGGTCAGATTTAGTACTATATATTTGTGTACTGCAGCCGCCCTTTTGGTGGAGCGCTGCTGCCATCTAGCGAAATATACTTGGGTACTGCAGCCGGCGCTGTTGGTGGAGCGCTGCTGCCATCTAGCGAAATATATTTGGGTACTGCAGCCGGCCCTGTTTGTGGAGCGCTGCTGCCATCTAGCGAAATATATTTGGGTACTGCAGCCGCCCTTTTGGTGGAGCGCTGCTGCCATCTAGCGAAATATATTTGGGTACTGCAGCCGGCTCTGTTGGTGGAGCTCTGCTGCCATCTAGCGAAATATACTTGGGTACTGCAGCCGGCCCTGTTGGTGGAGCGCTGCTGCCATCTAGCGAAATGTAATTGGGTACTGCAGCCGCCCTGTTGGTGGAGCGCTGCTGCCATCTAGCGAAATATACTTGGGTACTGCAGCCGCCCGGTTGGTGGAGCGCTGCTGCCATCTAGCGAAATATACTTGGGTACTGCAACCGGCCCTGTTGGTGGAGCGCTGCTGCCATCTAGCGAAATATAATTGGGTACTGCAGCCGCCCGGTTGGTGGAGCGCTGCTGCCATCTAGCGAAATATACTTGGGTACTGCAGCCGGCCCTGTTGGTGGAGCGCTGCTGCCATCTAGCGAAATATACTTGGGTACTGCAGCCGCCCGGTTGGTGGAGCGCTGCTGCCATCTAGCGAAATATATTTGGGTACTGCAGCCGGCGCTGTTGGTGGAGCGCTGCTGCCATCTAGCGAAATATACTTGGGTACTGCAGCCGCCCGGTTGGTGGAGCGCTGCTGCCATCTAGCGAAATATACTTGGGTACTGCAGCCGGCCCTGTTGGTGGAGCGCTGCTGCCATCTAGCGAAATATAATTGGGTACTGCAGCCGCCCGGTTGGTGGAGCGCTGCTGCCATCTAGCGAAATATACTTGGGTACTGCAGCCGGCGCTGTTGGTGGAGCGCTGCTGCCATCTAGCGAAATATATTTGGGTACTGCAGCCGGCCCTGTTGGTGGAGCGCTGCTGCCATCTAGCGAAATATATTTGGGTACTGCAGCCGGCTCTGTTGGTGGAGCGCTGCTGCCATCTAGCGAAATATATTTGGGTACTGCAGCCGGCTCTGTTTGTGGAGCGCTGCTGCCATCTAGCGAAATATACTTGGGTACTTCAGCCGGGTTTAGGGTTAGGGTTAGGGTTAGACTGTTAGGGTTAGGGTTAGACTCTTAGGGTTAGACTCTTAGGGTTAGGGTTAGACTCTTACGGTTAGGGTTAGGGTTAGGGTTAGGGTTAGGGTTAGACTCTTAGGGTTAGGGTTAGACTCTTAGGGTTAGGGTTAGGGTTAGGGTTAGACTCTTAGGGTTAGGGTTAGACTCTTAGGGTTAGGGTTAAGGTTAGGGTTAGGGTTAGACTCTTAGGGTTAGGGTTAGACTCTTAGGGTTAGGGTTAGGGTTAGGGTTAGACTCTTAGGGTTAGGGTTAGGGTTAGGGTTAGACTCTTAGGGTTAGGGTTAGGGTTAGGGTTAGGGTTACACTCTTAGGGTTAGGGTTAGGGTTAGGGTTAGACTCTTAGGGTTAGGGTTAGACTTAGGCTCTTAGGGTTAGGGTTAGACTCAGCCTCTTAGGGTTAGGGTTAGACTCAGGCTCTTACGGTTAGGGTTAGACTCAGGCTCTTAGGGTTAGGGTTAGACACAGGCTCTTAGGGTTAGGGTCAGATTTAGTACTATATATTTGTGTACTGCAGCCGCCCTTTTGGTGGAGCGCTGCTGCCATCTAGCGAAATATACTTGGGTACTGCAGCCGGCGCTGTTGGTGGAGCGCTGCTGCCATCTAGCGAAATATATTTGGGTACTGCAGCCGGCCCTGTTTGTGGAGCGCTGCTGCCATCTAGCGAAATATATTTGGGTACTGCAGCCGCCCTTTTGGTGGAGCGCTGCTGCCATCTAGCGAAATATATTTGGGTACTGCAGCCGGCTCTGTTGGTGGAGCTCTGCTGCCATCTAGCGAAATATATTTGGGTACTGCAGCCGGCCCTGTTGGTGGAGCGCTGCTGCCATCTAGCGAAATGTAATTGGGTACTGCAGCCGCCCTGTTGGTGGAGCGCTGCTGCCATCTAGCGAAATATACTTGGGTACTGCAGCCGCCCGGTTGGTGGAGCGCTGCTGCCATCTAGCGAAATATACTTGGGTACTGCAGCCGGCCCTGTTGGTGGAGCGCTGCTGCCATCTAGCGAAATATACTTGGGTACTGCAGCCGCCCGGTTGGTGGAGCGCTGCTGCCATCTAGCGAAATATACTTGGGTACTGCAGCCGGCGCTGTTGGTGGAGCGCTGCTGCCATCTAGCGAAATATATTTGGGTACTGCAGCCGGCCCTGTTGGTGGAGCGCTGCTGCCATCTAGCGAAATATATTTGGGTACTGCAGCCGGCTCTGTTGGTGGAGCGCTGCTGCCATCTAGCGAAATATATTTGGGTACTGCAGCCGGCTCTGTTTGTGGAGCGCTGCTGCCATCTAGCGAAATATACTTGGGTACTTCAGCCGGGTTTAGGGTTAGGGTTAGGGTTAGACTGTTAGGGTTAGGGTTAGACTCTTAGGGTTAGACTCTTAGGGTTAGACTCTTAGGGTTAGGGTTAGGGTTAGGGTTAGGGTTAGACTGTTAGGGTTAGGGTTAGACTCTTAGGGTTAGGGTTAGGGTTAGGGTTAGGGTTAGACTCTTAGGGTTAGGGTTAGACTCAGGCTCTTAGGGTTAGGGTTAGACTCAGGCTCTTAGGGTGAGGGTTAGACTCAGGCTCTTAGGGTTAGGGTTAGACTCAGGCTCTTAGGGTTAGGGTCAGACTCAGTACTATATATTTGGGTACTGCAGCCGCCCTGTTGGTGGAGCGCTGCTGCCATCTAGCGAAATATACTTGGGTATTGCAGCCGGTGCTGTTGGTGGAGCGCTGCTGCCATCTAGCGAAATATATTTGGGTACTGCAGCCGGCCCTGTTGGTGGAGCGCTGCTGCCATCTAGCGAAATATACTTGGGTACTGCAGCCGGCTCTGTTGGTGGAGCGCTGCTGCCATCTAGCGAAATATATTTGGGTACTGCAGCCGGGTTTAGGGTTAGGGTTAGGGTTAGACTGTTAGGGTTAGGGTTAGGGTTAGGGTTAGACTCTTAGGGTTAGACTCTTAGGGTTAGGGTTAGACTCAGTACTATATATTTGGGTAGTGCAGCCACCCTTTTTGTGGAGCGCTGCTGCCATCTAGCGAAATATACTTGAGTACTGCAGCCGGCGCTGTTGGTGGAGCGCTGCTGCCATCTAGCGAAATATACTTTGGTACTGCAGCCGCCCGGTTGGTTGAGCACTGCCGCCGTCTAGCGAAATATACTTGGGTACTGCAGCCGCCCTTTTGGTGGAGCGCTGCTGCCATCTAGCGAAATATATTTGGGTACTGCAGCCGGCGCTGTTGGTGGAGCGCTGCTGCCATCTAGCGAAATATATTTGGGTACTGCAGCCGGCCCTGTTTGTGGAGCGCTGCTGCCATCTAGCGAAATATATTTGGGTACTGCAGCCGGCTCTGTTGGTGGAGCGCTGCTGCCATCTAGCGAAATATACTTGGGTACTTCAGCCGGGTTTAGGGTTAGGGTTAGGGTTAGACTGTTAGGGTTAGGGTTAGGGTTAGGGTTAGACTCTTAGGGTTAGACTCTTAGGGTTAGGGTTAGACTCTTACGCTTAGGGTTAGGGTTAGGGTTAGGGTTAGGGTTAGACTCTTAGGGTTAGGGTTAGACTCTTAGGGTTAGGGTTAGGGTTAGGGTTAGACTCTTAGGGTTAGGGTTAGACTCTTAGGGTTAGGGTTAAGGTTAGGGTTAGGGTTAGACTCTTAGGGTTAGGGTTAGACTCTTAGGGTTAGGGTTAGGGTTAGGGTTAGACTCTTAGGGTTAGGGTTAGGGTTAGGGTTAGACTCTTAGGGTTAGGGTTAGGGTTAGGGTTACACTCTTAGGGTTAGGGTTAGACTCTTAGGGTTAGGGTTAGACTTAGGCTCTTAGGGTTAGGGTTAGACTCAGGCTCTTAGGGTTAGGGTTAGACTCAGGCTCTTACGGTTAGGGTTAGACTCAGGCTCTTAGGGTTAGGGTTAGACACAGGCTCTTAGGGTTAGGGTCAGATTTAGTACTATATATTTGTGTACTGCAGCCGCCCTTTTGGTGGAGCGCTGCTGCCATCTAGCGAAATATACTTGGGTACTGCAGCCGGCGCTGTTGGTGGAGCGCTGCTGCCATCTAGCGAAATATATTTGGGTACTGCAGCCGGCCCTGTTTGTGGAGCGCTGCTGCCATCTAGCGAAATATATTTGGGTACTGCAGCCGCCCTTTTGGTGGAGCGCTGCTGCCATCTAGCGAAATATATTTGGGTACTGCAGCCAGCTCTGTTGGTGGAGCTCTGCTGCCATCTAGCTAAATATACTTGGGTACTGCAGCCGGCCCTGTTGGTGGAGCGCTGCTGCCATCTAGCGAAATGTAATTGGGTACTGCAGCCGGCGCTGTTGGTGGAGCGCTGCTGCCATCTAGCGAAATATACTTGGGTACTGCAGCCGCCCGGTTGGTGGAGCGCTGCTGCCATCTAGCGAAATATACTTGGGTACTGCAGCCGGCCCTGTTGGTGGAGCGCTGCTGCCATCTAGCGAAATATACTTGGGTACTGCAGCCGCCCGGTTGGTGGAGCGCTGCTGCCATCTAGCGAAATATACTTGGGTACTGCAGCCGGCGCTGTTGGTGGAGCGCTGCTGCCATCTAGCGAAATATACTTGGGTACTGCAGCCGCCCGGTTGGTGGAGCGCTGCTGCCATCTAGCGAAATATATTTGGGTACTGCAGCCGGCCCTGTTGGTGGAGCGCTGCTGCCATCTAGCGAAATATACTTGGGTACTGCAGCCGGCCCTGTTGGTGGAGCGCTGCTGCCATCTAGCGAAATATACTTGGGTACTGCAGCCGGCGCTGTTGGTGGAGCGCTGCTGCCATCTAGCGAAATATATTTGGGTACTGCAGCCGGCTCTGTTGGTGGAGCGCTGCTGCCATCTAGCGAAATATATTTGGGTACTGCAGCCGGCTCTGTTTGTGGAGCGCTGCTGCCATCTAGCGAAATATACTTGGGTACTTCAGCCGGGTTTAGGGTTAGGGTTAGGGTTAGACTGTTAGGGTTAGGGTTAGACTCTTAGGGTTAGACTCTTAGGGTTAGAGTTAGACTCTTAGGGTTAGGGTTAGGGTTAGGGTTAGACTCTTAGGGTTAGGGTTAGACTCTTAGGGTTAGGGTTAGGGTTAGGGTTAGGGTTAGACTCTTAGGGTTAGGGTTAGACTCTTAGGGTTAGGGTTAGGGTTAGGGTTAGACTCTTAGGGTTAGGGTTAGGGTGAGGGTTAGACTCTTAGGGTTAGGGTTATATTCAGGGTTAGGGTTAGACTCTTAGGGTTAGGGTTAGGGTTAGGGTTAGACTCTTAGGGTTAGGGTTAGGGTTAGGCTCTTAGGGTTAGGGTTAGACTCAGGCTCTTAGGGTTAGGGTTAGACTCAGGCTCTTAGCGTTAGGGTTAGACTCAGGCTCTTAGGGTGAGGGTTAGACTCAGGCTCTTAGGGTGAGGGTTAGACTCAGGCTCTTAGGGTTAGGGTTAGACTCAGGCTCTTAGGGTGAGGGTTAGACTCAGGCTCTTAGGGTTAGGGTTAGACTCAGTACTATATATTTGGGTACTGCAGCCGCCCGGTTGGTGGAGCGCTGCTGCCATCTAGCGAAGTATACTTGGGTACTGGAGCCGGCGCTGTTGGTGGAGCGCTGCTGCCATCTAGCGAAATATATTTGGGTACTGCAGCCGGCCCTGTTGGTGGAGCTCTGCTGCCATCTAGCGAAATATACTTGGGTACTGCAGCCGCCCTTTTGGTGGAGCGCTGCTGCCATCTAGCGAAATGTAATTGGGTACTGCAGCCGCCCGGTTGGTGGAGCGCTGCTGCCATCTAGCGAAATATACTTGGGTACTGCAGCCGGCCCTGTTGGTGGAGCGCTGCTGCCATCTAGCGAAATATACTTGGGTACTGCAGCCGCCCGGTTTGTGGAGCGCTGCTGCCATCTAGCGAAATATATTTGGGTACTGCAGCCGGCCCGGTTGGTGGAGCGCTGCTGCCATCTAGCGAAATGTAATTGGGTACTGCAGCCGCCCTTTTGGTGTAGCGCTGCTGCCATCTAGCGAAATATACTTGGGTACTGCAGCCGCCCAGTTGGTGGAGCGCTGCTGCCATCTAGCGAAATATATTTGGGTACTGCAGCCGGCCCTGTTGGTGGAGCGCTGCTGCCATCTAGCGAAATATACTTGGGTACTGCAGCCGCCCGGTTGGTGGAGCGCTGCTGCCATCTAGCGAAATATATTTGGGTACTGCAGCCGGCCCTGTTGGTGGAGCGCTGCTGCCATCTAGCGAAATATATTTGGGTACTGCAGCCGGCGCTGTTGGTGGAGCGCTGCTGCCATCTAGCGAAATATACTTGGGTACTGCAGCCGGCTCTGTTGGTGGAGCGCTGCTGCCATCTAGCGAAATATATTTGGGTACTGCAGCCGGCGCTGTTGGTGGAGCGCTGCTGCCATCTAGCGAAATATATTTGGGTACTGCAGCCGGCTCTGTTGGTGGAGCGCTGCTGCCATCTAGCGAAATATATTTGGGTACTGCAGCCGGGTTTAGGGTTAGGGTTAGGGTTAGACTGTTAGGGTTATGGTTAGACTTTTAGGCTTAGACTCTTAGGGTTAGACTCTTAGGGTTAGGGTTAGACTCTTACGGTTAGGGTTAGGGTTAGGCTTAGGGTTAGGCTTAGACTCTTAGGGTTAGGGTTAGACTCTTAGGGTTAGGGTTAGGGTTAGAGTTAGGGTTAGACTCTTAGGGTTAGGGTTAGACTCTTAGGGTTAGGGTTAGGGTTAGGGTTAGGTTTAGACTCTTAGGGATAGGGTTAGGGTTAGGGTTAGGGTTAGACTCTAAGGGTTAGGGTTAGACTCTTAGGGTTAGGGTTAGGGTTAGGGTTAGACTCTTAGGGTTAGGGTTAGACTCTTAGGGTTAGGGTTAGGGTTAGGGTTAGACTCTTAGGGTTAGGGTTAGGGTTACGGTTAGACTCTTAGGGTTAGAGTTAGGGTTAGGGTTAGACTCTTAGGGTTAGGGTTAGACTCTTAGGGTTAGGGTTGGGGTTAGGGTTAGACTCTTAGGGTTAGGGTTAGACTCTTAGGGTTAGAGTTAGGGTTAGGGTTAGGGTTAGACACTTAGGGTTAGGGTTAGGGTGAGGGTTAGACTCTTAGGGTTAGGGTTATATTCAGGGTTAGGGTTAGACTCTTAGGGTTAGGGTTAGGGTTAGGGTTAGACTCTTAGGGTAAGGGTTAGACTTAGGCTCTTAGGGTTAGGGTTAGACTCAGGCTCTTAGGGTGAGGGTTAGACTCAGGCTCTTAGGGTGAGGGTTAGACTCAGGCTCTTAGGGTTAGGGTTAGACTCAGGCTCTTAGGGTTAGGGTCAGACTCAGTACTATATATTTGGGTACTGCAGCCGCCCTTTTGGTGGAGCGCTGCTGCCATCTAGCGAAATATACTTGGGTACTGCAGCCGGCGCTGTTGGTGGAGCGCTGCTGCCATCTAGCGAAATATATTTGGGTACTGCAGCCGGCCCTGTTGGTGGAGCGCTGCTGCCATCTAGCGAAATATATTTGGGTACTGCAGCCGGCTCTGTTTGTGGAGCGCTGCTGCCATCTAGCGAAATATACTTGGGTACTTCAGCCGGGTTTAGGGTTAGGGTTAGGGTTAGACTGTTAGGGTTAGGGTTAGACTCTTAGGGTTAGACTCTTAGGGTTAGAGTTAGACTCTTAGGGTTAGGGTTAGGGTTAGGGTTAGGGTTAGACTCTTAGGGTTAGGGTTAGACTCTTAGGGTTAGGGTTAGGGTTAGGGTTAGGGTTAGACTCTTAGGGTTAGGGTTAGACTCTTAGGGTTAGGGTTAGGGTTAGGGTTAGACTCTTAGGGTTAGGGTTAGGGTGAGGGTTAGACTCTTAGGGTTAGGGTTATATTCAGGGTTAGGGTTAGACTCTTAGGGTTAGGGTTAGGGTTAGGGTTAGACTCTTAGGGTTAGGGTTAGGATTAGAGTTAGGGTTAGACTCTTAGGGTTAGGGTTAGACTCTTAGGGTTAGGGTTAGGGTTAGGGTTAGGTTTAGACTCTTAGGGATAGGGTTAGGGTTAGGGTTAGGGTTAGACTCTAAGGGTTAGGGTTAGACTCTTAGGGTTAGGGTTAGGGTTAGGGTTAGACTCTTAGGGTTAGGGTTAGACTCTTAGGGTTAGGGTTAGGGTTAGGGTTAGACTCTTAGGGTTAGGGTTAGGGTTACGGTTAGACTCTTAGGGTTAGAGTTAGGGTTAGGGTTAGACTCTTAGGGTTAGGGTTAGGGTTAGGGTTAGACTCTTAGGGTTAGGGTTAGGGTTACGGTTAGACTCTTAGGGTTAGAGTTAGGGTTAGGGTTAGACTCTTAGGGTTAGGGTTAGACTCTTAGGGTTAGGGTTGGGGTTAGGGTTAGACTCTTAGGGTTAGGGTTAGACTCTTAGGGTTAGAGTTAGGGTTAGGGTTAGGGTTAGACACTTAGGGTTAGGGTTAGGGTGAGGGTTAGACTCTTAGGGTTAGGGTTATATTCAGGGTTAGGGTTAGACTCTTAGGGTTAGGGTTAGGGTTAGACTCTTATGGTAAGGGTTAGACTTAGGCTCTTAGGGTTAGGGTTAGACTCAGGCTCTTAGGGTGAGGGTTAGACTCAGGCTCTTAGGGTGAGGGTTAGACTCAGGCTCTTAGGGTTAGGGTTAGACTCAGGCTCTTAGGGTTAGGGTCAGACTCAGTACTATATATTTGGGTACTGCAGCCGCCCTTTTGGTGGAGCGCTGCTGCCATCTAGCGAAATATACTTGGGTACTGCAGCCGGCGCTGTTGGTGGAGCGCTGCTGCCATCTAGCGAAATATATTTGGGTACTGCAGCCGGCCCTGTTGGTGGAGCGCTGCTGCCATCTAGCGAAATATATTTGGGTACTGCAGCCGCCCTTTTGGTGGAGCGCTGCTGCCATCTAGCGAAATATATTTGGGTACTGCAGCCGGCGCTGTTGGTGGAGCTCTGCTGCCATCTAGCGAAATATACTTGGGTACTGCAGCCGCCCTTTTGGTGGAGCGCTGCTGCCATCTAGCGAAATGTAATTGGGTACTGCAGCCGCCCGGTTGGTGGAGCGGTGCTGCCATCTAGCGAAATGTAATTGGGTACTGCAGCCGCCCGGTTGGTGGAGCGCTGCTGCCATCTAGCGAAATATACTTGGGTACTGCAGCCGCCCGGTTTGTGGAGCGCTGCTGCCATCTAGCGAAATATATTTGGGTACTGCAGCCGGCGCTGTTAATGGAGCGCTGCTGCCATCTAGCGAAATGTAATTGGGTACTGCAGCCGCCCGGTTGGTGTAGCGCTGCTGCCATCTAGCGAAATATACTTGGGTACTGCAGCCGGCCCGGTTGGTGGAGCGCTGCTGCCATCTAGCGAAATATATTTGGGTACTGCAGCCGGCCCTGTTGGTGGAGCGCTGCTGCCATCTAGCGAAATATACTTGGGTACTGCAGCCGCCCGGTTGGTGGAGCGCTGCTGCCATCTAGCGAAATATACTTGGGTACTGCAGCCGGCCCTGTTGGTGGAGCGCTGCTGCCATCTAGCGAAATATACTTGGGTACTGCAGCCGCCCGGTTGGTGGAGCGCTGCTGCCATCTAGCGAAATATACTTGGGTACTGCAGCCGGCGCTGTTGGTGGAGCGCTGCTGCCATCTAGCGAAATATATTTGGGTACTGCAGCCGGCCCTGTTGGTGGAGCGCTGCTGCCATCTAGCGAAATATATTTGGGTACTGCAGCCGGCGCTGTTGGTGGAGCGCTGCTGCCATCTAGCGAAATATATTTGGGTACTGCAGCCGGCGCTGTTGGTGGAGCGCTGCTGCCATCTAGCGAAATATATTTGGGTACTGCAGCCGGCTCTGTTGGTGGAGCGCTGCTGCCATCTAGCGAAATATATTTGGGTACTTCAGCCGGGTTTAGGGTTAGGGTTAGGGTTAGACTGTTAGGGTTAGGGTTAGACTCTTAGGGTTAGACTCTTAGGGTTAGACTCTTAGGGTTAGGGTTAGGGTTAGGGTTAGGGTTAGGGTTAGACTCTTAGGGTTAGGGTTAGACTCTTAGGGTTAGGGTTAAGGTTAGGGTTAGGGTTAGACTCTTAGGGTTAGGGTTAGACTCTTAGGGTTAGGGTTAGGGTTAGGGTTAGACTCTTAGGGTTAGGGTTAGGGTTAGGGTTAGACTCTTAGGGTTAGGGTTAGGGTTAGGGTTACACTCTTAGGGTTAGGGTTAGGGTTAGGGTTAGACTCTTAGGGTTAGGGTTAGACTTAGGCTCTTAGGGTTAGGGTTAGACTCAGGCTCTTAGGGTTAGGGTTAGACTCAGGCTCTTACGGTTAGGGTTAGACTCAGGCTCTTAGGGTTAGGGTTAGACACAGGCTCTTAGGGTTAGGGTCAGACTCAGTACTATATATTTGTGTACTGCAGCCGCCCTTTTGGTGGAGCGCTGCTGCCATCTAGCGAAATATACTTGGGTACTGCAGCCGGCGCTGTTGGTGGAGCGCTGCTGCCATCTAGCGAAATATATTTGGGTACTGCAGCCGGCCCTGTTTGTGGAGCGCTGCTGCCATCTAGCGAAATATATTTGGGTACTGCAGCCGCCCTTTTGGTGGAGCGCTGCTGCCATCTAGCGAAATATATTTGGGTACTGCAGCCAGCTCTGTTGGTGGAGCTCTGCTGCCATCTAGCGAAATATACTTGGGTACTGCAGCCGGCCCTGTTGGTGGAGCGCTGCTGCCATCTAGCGAAATGTAATGGGGTACTGCAGCCGCCCGGTTGGTGGAGCGCTGCTGCCATCTAGCGAAATATACTTGGGTACTGAAGCCGCCCGGTTGGTGGAGCGCTGCTGCCATCTAGCGAAATATACTTGGGTACTGCAGCCGGCTCTGTTGGTGGAGCGCTGCTGCCATCTAGCGAAATATATTTGGGTACTGCAGCCGCCCGGTTGGTGGAGCGCTGCTGCCATCTAGCGAAATATACTTGGGTACTGCAGCCGGCCCTGTTGGTGGAGCGCTGCTGCCATCTAGCGAAATATACTTGGGTACTGCAGCCGCCCGGTTTGTGGAGCGCTGCTGCCATCTAGCGAAATATATTTGGGTACTGCAGCCGGCCCTGTTGGTGGAGCGCTGCTGCCATCTAGCGAAATATACTTGGGTACTGCAGCCGGCGCTGTTGGTGGAGCGCTGCTGCCATCTAGCGAAATATACTTGGGTACTGCAGCCGGCTCTGTTGGTGGAGCGCTGCTGCCATCTAGCGAAATATACTTGGGTACTGCAGCCGGCTCTGTTGGTGGAGCGCTGCTGCCATCTAGCGAAATATATTTGGGTACTGCAGCCGGCCCTGATGGTGGAGCGCTGCTGCCATCTAGCGAAATATATTTGGGTACTGCAGCCGGCTCTGTTGGTGGAGCGCTGCTGCCATCTAGCGAAATATACTTGGGTACTTCAGCCGGGTTTAGGGTTAGGGTTAGGGTTAGACTCTTAGGGTTAGGGTTAGACTCTTAGGGTTAGACTCTTAGGGTTAGACTCTTAGGGTTAGGGTTAGACTCTTACGGTTAGGGTTAGGGTTAGGGTTAGGGTTAGACTCTTAGGGTTAGGGTTAGACTCTTAGGGTTAGGGTTAGGGTTAGGGTTAGACTCTTAGGGTTAGGGTTAGACTCTTAGGGTTAGGGTTAGGGTTAGGGTTAGACTCTTAGGGTTAGGGTTAGACTCTTAGGGTTAGGGTTAAGGTTAGGGTTAGGGTTAGACTCTTAGGGTTAGGGTTAGACTCTTAGGGTTAGGGTTAGGGTTAGGGTTAGACTCTTAGGGTTAGGGTTAGGGTGAGGGTTAGACTCTTAGGGTTAGGGTTATATTCAGGGTTAGGGTTAGACTCTTAGGGTTAGGGTTAGGGTTAGGGTTAGACTCTTAGGGTTAGGGTTAGGGTTAGGCTCTTAGGGTTAGGGTTAGACTCAGGCTCTTAGGGTGAGGGTTAGACTCAGGCTCTTAGGGTTAGGGTTAGACTCAGGCTCTTAGGGTGAGGGTTAGACTCAGGCTCTTAGGGTGAGGGTTAGATTCAGGCTCTTAGGGTGAGGGTTAGACTCAGGCTCTTAGGGTTAGGGTTAGACTCAGTACTATATATTTGGGTACTGCAGCCGCCCTTTTAGTGGAGCGCTGCTGCCATCTAGCGAAGTATACTTGGGTACTGCAGCCGGCGCTGTTGGTGGAGCGCTGCTGCCATCTAGCGAAATATATTTGGGTACTGCAGCCGGCCCTGTTGGTGGAGCTCTACTGCCATCTAGCGAAATATACTTGGGTACTGCAGCCGCCCTTTTGGTGGAGCGCTGCTGCCATCTAGCGAAATGTAATTGGGTACTGCAGCCGCCCGGTTGGTGGAGCGCTGCTGCCATCTAGCGAAATATACTTGGGTACTGCAGCCGGCCCTGTTGGTGGAGCGCTGCTGCCATCTAGCGAAATATACTTGGGTACTGCAGCCGCCCGGTTTGTGGAGCGCTGCTGCCATCTAGCGAAATATATTTGGGTACTGCAGCCGGCCCGGTTGGTGGAGCGCTGCTGCCATCTAGCGAAATGTAATTGGGTACTGCAGCCGCCCTTTTGGTGTAGCGCTGCTGCCATCTAGCGAAATATACTTGGGTACTGCAGCCGCCCGGTTGGTGGAGCGCTGCTGCCATCTAGCGAAATATACTTGGGTACTGCAGCCGGCCCTGTTGGTGGAGCGCTGCTGCCATCTAGCGAAATATACTTGGGTACTGCAGCCGCCCGGTTGGTGGAGCGCTGCTGCCATCTAGCGAAATATACTTGGGTACTGCAGCCGGCGCTGTTGGTGGAGCGCTGCTGCCATCTAGCGAAATATATTTGGGTACTGCAGCCGGCGCTGTTGGTGGAGCGCTGCTGCCATCTAGCGAAATATACTTGGGTACTGCAGCCGCCCGGTTGGTGGAGCGCTGCTGCCATCTAGCGAAATATATTTGGGTACTGCAGCCGGCGCTGTTGGTGGAGCGCTGCTGCCATCTAGCGAAATATATTTGGGTACTGCAGCCGGCTCTGTTGGTGGAGCGCTGCTGCCATCTAGCGAAATATACTTGGGTACTTCAGCCGGGTTTAGGGTTAGGGTTAGGGTTAGACTGTTAGGGTTAGGTTTAGACTGTTAGGGTTAGACTCTTAGGGTTAGACTCTTAGGGTTAGGGTTAGGGTTAGGGTTAGGGTTAGGGTTAGACTCTTAGGGTTAGGGTTAGACTCTTAGGGTTAGGGTTAGGGTTAGGGTTAGGGTTAGACTCTTAGGGTTAGGGTTAGACTCTTAGGGTTAGGGTTAGGGTTAGGGTTAGGGTTAGACTCTTAGGGTTAGGGTTAGACTCTTAGGGTTAGGGTTAGGGTTAGGGTTAGGGTTAGATTCTTAGGGTTAGGGTTAGACTCTTAGGGTTAGGGTTAGGGTTAGGGTTAGACTCTTAGGGTAGGGTTAGGGTTAGGTTAGGGTTAGACTCTTAGGGTTAGGGTTAGGGTTACGGTTAGACTCTTAGGGTTAGAGTTAGGGTTAGGGTTAGACTCTTAAGGTTAGGGTTAGACTCTTAGGGTTAGGGTTGGGGTTAGGGTTAGACTCTTAGGGTTAGGGTTAGACTCTTAGGGTTAGGGTTAGGGTTAGGGTTAGGGTTAGACACTTAGGGTTAGGGTTAGGGTGAGGGTTAGACTCTTAGGGTTAGGGTTATATTCAGGGTTAGGGTTAGACTCTTAGGGTTAGGGTTAGGGTTAGGGTTAGACTCTTAGGGTAAGGGTTAGACTTAGGCTCTTAGGGTTAGGGTTAGACTCAGGCTCTTAGGGTTAGGGTTAGACTCAGGCTCTTAGGGTGAGGGTTAGACTCAGGCTCTTAGGGTTAGGGTTAGACTCAGGCTCTTAGGGTTAGGGTTAGACTCTTACGCTTAGGGTTAGGGTTAGGGTTAGGGTTAGGGTTAGACTCTTAGGGTTAGGGTTAGACTCTTAGGGTTAGGGTTAGGGTTAGGGTTAGACTCTTAGGGTTAGGGTTAGACTCTTAGGGTTAGGGTTAAGGTTAGGGTTAGGGTTAGACTCTTAGGGTTAGGGTTAGACTCTTAGGGTTAGGGTTAGGGTTAGGGTTAGACTCTTAGGGTTAGGGTTAGGGTTAGGGTTAGACTCTTAGGGTTAGGGTTAGGGTTAGGGTTAGGGTTAGGGTTACACTCTTAGGGTTAGGGTTAGGGTTAGGGTTAGACTCTTAGGGTTAGGGTTAGACTTAGGCTCTTAGGGTTAGGGTTAGACTCAGGCTCTTAGGGTTAGGGTTAGACTCAGGCTCTTACGGTTAGGGTTAGACTCAGGCTCTTAGGGTTAGGGTTAGACACAGGCTCTTAGGGTTAGGGTCAGATTTAGTACTATATATTTGTGTACTGCAGCCGCCCTTTTGGTGGAGCGCTGCTGCCATCTAGCGAAATATACTTGGGTACTGCAGCCGGCCCTGTTGGTGGAGCGCTGCTGCCATCTAGCGAAATATACTTGGGTACTGCAGCCGGCCCTGTTGGTGGAGCGCTGCTGCCATCTAGCGAAATATATTTGGGTACTGCAGCCGGCCCGGTTGGTGGAGCGCTGCTGCCATCTAGCGAAATATACTTGGGTACTTTAGCCGGGTTTAGGGTTAGGGTTAGGGTTAGACTCTTAGGGTTAGGGTTAGACTCTTAGGGTTAGACTCTTAGGGTTAGACTCTTAGGGTTAGGGTTAGGGTTAGGGTTAGGGTTAGGGTT
This sequence comes from Falco punctatus, assembly GCF_963210335.1. Lineage (NCBI taxonomy): Eukaryota > Metazoa > Chordata > Aves > Falconiformes > Falconidae > Falco > Falco punctatus. The sequence goes on from NW_027660079.1 coordinate 1,930,881, forward strand.
AGACTCTTAGGGTTAGGGTTAGACTCTTAGGGTTAGGGTTAGACTCTTAGGGTTAGACTCTTAGGGTTAGGGTTAGACTCTTAGGGTTAGGGTTAGGGTTAGACTCTTAGGGTTAGGGTTAGGGTTAGGGTTAGGGTTACACTCTTAGGGTTAGGGTTAGGGTTAGGGTTAGACTCTTAGGGTTAGGGTTAGACTTAGGCTCTTAGGGTTAGGGTTAGACTCAGGCTCTTAGGGTTAGGGTTAGACTCAGGCTCTTACGGTTAGGGTTAGACTCAGGCTCTTAGGGTTAGGGTTAGACACAGGCTCTTAGGGTTAGGGTCAGACTCAGTACTATATATTTGTGTACTGCAGCCGCCCTTTTGGTGGAGCGCTGCTGCCATCTAGCGAAATATACTTGGGTACTGCAGCCGGCGCTGTTGGTGGAGCGCTGCTGCCATCTAGCGAAATATATTTGGGTACTGCAGCCGGCCCTGTTTGTGGAGCGCTGCTGCCATCTAGCGAAATATATTTGGGTACTGCAGCCGCCCTTTTGGTGGAGCGCTGCTGCCATCTAGCGAAATATATTTGGGTACTGCAGCCAGCTCTGTTGGTGGAGCTCTGCTGCCATCTAGCGAAATATACTTGGGTACTGCAGCCGGCCCTGTTGGTGGAGCGCTGCTGCCATCTAGCGAAATGTAATGGGGTACTGCAGCCGCCCGGTTGGTGGAGCGCTGCTGCCATCTAGCGAAATATACTTGGGTACTGAAGCCGCCCGGTTGGTGGAGCGCTGCTGCCATCTAGCGAAATATACTTGGGTACTGCAGCCGGCTCTGTTGGTGGAGCGCTGCTGCCATCTAGCGAAATATATTTGGGTACTGCAGCCGCCCGGTTGGTGGAGCGCTGCTGCCATCTAGCGAAATATACTTGGGTACTGCAGCCGGCCCTGTTGGTGGAGCGCTGCTGCCATCTAGCGAAATATACTTGGGTACTGCAGCCGCCCGGTTTGTGGAGCGCTGCTGCCATCTAGCGAAATATATTTGGGTACTGCAGCCGGCCCTGTTGGTGGAGCGCTGCTGCCATCTAGCGAAATATACTTGGGTACTGCAGCCGGCGCTGTTGGTGGAGCGCTGCTGCCATCTAGCGAAATATACTTGGGTACTGCAGCCGGCTCTGTTGGTGGAGCGCTGCTGCCATCTAGCGAAATATACTTGGGTACTGCAGCCGGCTCTGTTGGTGGAGCGCTGCTGCCATCTAGCGAAATATATTTGGGTACTGCAGCCGGCCCTGATGGTGGAGCGCTGCTGCCATCTAGCGAAATATATTTGGGTACTGCAGCCGGCTCTGTTGGTGGAGCGCTGCTGCCATCTAGCGAAATATACTTGGGTACTTCAGCCGGGTTTAGGGTTAGGGTTAGGGTTAGACTCTTAGGGTTAGGGTTAGACTCTTAGGGTTAGACTCTTAGGGTTAGACTCTTAGGGTTAGGGTTAGACTCTTACGGTTAGGGTTAGGGTTAGGGTTAGGGTTAGACTCTTAGGGTTAGGGTTAGACTCTTAGGGTTAGGGTTAGGGTTAGGGTTAGGGTTAGACTCTTAGGGTTAGGGTTAGACTCTTAGGGTTAGGGTTAGGGTTAGGGTTAGACTCTTAGGGTTAGGGTTAGACTCTTAGGGTTAGGGTTAAGGTTAGGGTTAGGGTTAGACTCTTAGGGTTAGGGTTAGACTCTTAGGGTTAGGGTTAGGGTTAGGGTTAGACTCTTAGGGTTAGGGTTAGGGTGAGGGTTAGACTCTTAGGGTTAGGGTTATATTCAGGGTTAGGGTTAGACTCTTAGGGTTAGGGTTAGGGTTAGGGTTAGACTCTTAGGGTTAGGGTTAGGGTTAGGCTCTTAGGGTTAGGGTTAGACTCAGGCTCTTAGGGTGAGGGTTAGACTCAGGCTCTTAGGGTTAGGGTTAGACTCAGGCTCTTAGGGTGAGGGTTAGACTCAGGCTCTTAGGGTGAGGGTTAGATTCAGGCTCTTAGGGTGAGGGTTAGACTCAGGCTCTTAGGGTTAGGGTTAGACTCAGTACTATATATTTGGGTACTGCAGCCGCCCTTTTAGTGGAGCGCTGCTGCCATCTAGCGAAGTATACTTGGGTACTGCAGCCGGCGCTGTTGGTGGAGCGCTGCTGCCATCTAGCGAAATATATTTGGGTACTGCAGCCGGCCCTGTTGGTGGAGCTCTACTGCCATCTAGCGAAATATACTTGGGTACTGCAGCCGCCCTTTTGGTGGAGCGCTGCTGCCATCTAGCGAAATGTAATTGGGTACTGCAGCCGCCCGGTTGGTGGAGCGCTGCTGCCATCTAGCGAAATATACTTGGGTACTGCAGCCGGCTCTGTTGGTGGAGCGCTGCTGCCATCTAGCGAAATATACTTGGGTACTGCAGCCGCCCGGTTTGTGGAGCGCTGCTGCCATCTAGCGAAATATATTTGGGTACTGCAGCCGGCCCGGTTGGTGGAGCGCTGCTGCCATCTAGCGAAATGTAATTGGGTACTGCAGCCGCCCTTTTGGTGTAGCGCTGCTGCCATCTAGCGAAATATACTTGGGTACTGCAGCCGCCCGGTTGGTGGAGCGCTGCTGCCATCTAGCGAAATATACTTGGGTACTGCAGCCGGCCCTGTTGGTGGAGCGCTGCTGCCATCTAGCGAAATATACTTGGGTACTGCAGCCGCCCTTTTGGTGGAGCGCTGCTGCCATCTAGCGAAATATACTTGGGTACTGCAGCCGGCGCTGTTGGTGGAGCGCTGCTGCCATCTAGCGAAATATATTTGGGTACTGCAGCCGGCGCTGTTGGTGGAGCGCTGCTGCCATCTAGCGAAATATACTTGGGTACTGCAGCCGCCCGGTTGGTGGAGCGCTGCTGCCATCTAGCGAAATATATTTGGGTACTGCAGCCGGCGCTGTTGGTGGAGCGCTGCTGCCATCTAGCGAAATATATTTGGGTACTGCAGCCGGCTCTGTTGGTGGAGCGCTGCTGCCATCTAGCGAAATATACTTGGGTACTTCAGCCGGGTTTAGGGTTAGGGTTAGGGTTAGACTGTTAGGGTTAGGTTTAGACTGTTAGGGTTAGACTCTTAGGGTTAGACTCTTAGGGTTAGGGTTAGGGTTAGGGTTAGGGTTAGGGTTAGACTCTTAGGGTTAGGGTTAGACTCTTAGGGTTAGGGTTAGGGTTAGGGTTAGGGTTAGACTCTTAGGGTTAGGGTTAAACTCTTAGGGTTAGGGTTAGGGTTAGGGTTAGGGTTAGACTCTTAGGGTTAGGGTTAGACTCTTAGGGTTAGGGTTAGGGTTAGGGTTAGGGTTAGATTCTTAGGGTTAGGGTTAGACTCTTAGGGTTAGGGTTAGGGTTAGACTCTTAGGGTTAGGGTTAGACTCAGGCTCTTAGGGTTAGGGTTAGACTCAGGCTCTTAGGGTTAGGGTTAGACTCAGGCTCTTACGGTTAGGGTTAGACTCAGGCTCTTAGGGTTAGGGTTAGACACAGGCTCTTAGGGTTAGGGTCAGATTTAGTACTATATATTTGTGTACTGCAGCCGCCCTTTTGGTGGAGCGCTGCTGCCATCTAGCGAAATATATTTGGGTACTGCAGCCGGCCCTGTTGGTGGAGCGCTGCTGCCATCTAGCGAAATATACTTGGGTACTGCAGCCGGCCCTGTTGGTGGAGCGCTGCTGCCATCTAGCGAAATATATTTGGGTACTGCAGCCGGCCCGGTTGGTGGAGCGCTGCTGCCATCTAGCGAAATATACTTGGGTACTTTAGCCGGGTTTAGGGTTAGGGTTAGGGTTAGACTCTTAGGGTTAGGGTTAGACTCTTAGGGTTAGACTCTTAGGGTTAGACTCTTAGGGTTAGGGTTAGACTCTTACGGTTAGGGTTAGGGTTAGGGTTAGGGTTAGACTCTTAGGGTTAGGGTTAGACTCTTAGGGTTAGGGTTAGGGTTAGGGTTAGGGTTAGACTCTTAGGGTTAGGGTTAGACTCTTAGGGTTAGGGTTAGGGTTAGGGTTAGACTCTTAGGGTTAGGGTTAGACTCTTAGGGTTAGGGTTAGGGTTAGGGTTAGACTCTTAGGGTTAGGGTTAGACTCTTAGGGTTAGGGTTAGGGTTAGGGTTAGACTCTTAGGGTTAGGGTTAGGGTGAGGGTTAGACTCTTAGGGTTAGGGTTATATTCAGGGTTAGGGTTAGACTCTTAGGGTTAGGGTTAGGGTTAGGGTTAGACTCTTAGGGTTAGGGTTAGGGTTAGGCTCTTAGGGTTAGGGTTAGACTCAGGCTCTTAGGGTGAGGGTTAGAGTCAGGCTCTTAGGGTTAGGGTTAGACTCAGGCTCTTAGGGTGAGGTTTAGACTCAGGCTCTTAGGGTGAGGGTTAGATTCAGGCTCTTAGGGTGAGGGTTAGACTCAGGCTCTTAGGGTTAGGGTTAGACTCAGTACTATATATTTGGGTACTGCAGCCGCCCTTTTAGTGGAGCGCTGCTGCCATCTAGCGAAGTATACTTGGGTACTGCAGCCGGCGCTGTTGGTGGAGCGCTGCTGCCATCTAGCGAAATATATTTGGGTACTGCAGCCGGCCCTGTTGGTGGAGCTCTACTGCCATCTAGCGAAATATACTTGGGTACTGCAGCCGCCCTTTTGGTGGAGCGCTGCTGCCATCTAGCGAAATGTAATTGGGTACTGCAGCCGCCCGGTTGGTGGAGCGCTGCTGCCATCTAGCGAAATATACTTGGGTACTGCAGCCGGCCCTGTTGGTGGAGCGCTGCTGCCATCTAGCGAAATATACTTGGGTACTGCAGCCGCCCGGTTTGTGGAGCGCTGCTGCCATCTAGCGAAATATATTTGGGTACTGCAGCCGCCCGGTTGGTGGAGCGCTGCTGCCATCTAGCGAAATGTAATTGGGTACTGCAGCCGCCCTTTTGGTGTAGCGCTGCTGCCATCTAGCGAAATATACTTGGGTACTGCAGCCGCCCGGTTGGTGGAGCGCTGCTGCCATCTAGCGAAATATACTTGGGTACTGCAGCCGGCCCTGTTGGTGGAGCGCTGCTGCCATCTAGCGAAATATACTTGGGTACTGCAGCCGCCCGGTTGGTGGAGCGCTGCTGCCATCTAGCGAAATATACTTGGGTACTGCAGCCGGCGCTGTTGGTGGAGCGCTGCTGCCATCTAGCGAAATATATTTGGGTACTGCAGCCGGCGCTGTTGGTGGAGCGCTGCTGCCATCTAGCGAAATATACTTGGGTACTGCAGCCGCCCTTTTGGTGGAGCGCTGCTGCCATCTAGCGAAATATATTTGGGTACTGCAGCCGGCGCTGTTGGTGGAGCGCTGCTGCCATCTAGCGAAATATATTTGGGTACTGCAGCCGGCTCTGTTGGTGGAGCGCTGCTGCCATCTAGCGAAATATACTTGGGTACTTCAGCCGGGTTTAGGGTTAGGGTTAGGGTTAGACTGTTAGGGTTAGGTTTAGACTGTTAGGGTTAGACTCTTAGGGTTAGACTCTTAGGGTTAGGGTTAGGGTTAGGGTTAGGGTTAGGGTTAGACTCTTAGGGTTAGGGTTAGACTCTTAGGGTTAGGGTTAGGGTTAGGGTTAGGGTTAGACTCTTAGGGTTAGGGTTAGACTCTTAGGGTTAGGGTTAGGGTTAGGGTTAGGGTTAGACTCTTAGGGTTAGGGTTAGACTCTTAGGGTTAGGGTTAGGGTTAGGGTTAGGGTTAGATTCTTAGGGTTAGGGTTAGACTCTTAGGGTTAGGGTTAGGGTTAGGGTTAGACTCTTAGGGTAGGGTTAGGGTTAGGTTAGGGTTAGACTCTTAGGGTTAGGGTTAGGGTTACGGTTAGACTCTTAGGGTTAGAGTTAGGGTTAGGGTTAGACTCTTAAGGTTAGGGTTAGACTCTTAGGGTTAGGGTTGGGGTTAGGGTTAGACTCTTAGGGTTAGGGTTAGACTCTTAGGGTTAGGGTTAGGGTTAGGGTTAGGGTTAGACACTTAGGGTTAGGGTTAGGGTGAGGGTTAGACTGTTAGGGTTAGGGTTATATTCAGGGTTAGGGTTAGACTCTTAGGGTTAGGGTTAGGGTTAGGGTTAGACTCTTAGGGTAAGGGTTAGACTTAGGCTCTTAGGGTTAGGGTTAGACTCAGGCTCTTAGGGTTAGGGTTAGACTCAGGCTCTTAGGGTGAGGGTTAGACTCAGGCTCTTAGGGTTAGGGTTAGACTCAGGCTCTTAGGGTTAGGGTTAGACTCTTACGCTTAGGGTTAGGGTTAGGGTTAGGGTTAGGGTTAGACTCTTAGGGTTAGGGTTAGACTCTTAGGGTTAGGGTTAGGGTTAGGGTTAGACTCTTAGGGTAAGGGTTAGACTTAGGCTCTTAGGGTTAGGGTTAGACTCAGGCTCTTAGGGTTAGGGTTAGACTCAGGCTCTTAGGGTGAGGGTTAGACTCAGGCTCTTAGGGTTAGGGTTAGACTCAGGCTCTTAGGGTTAGGGTTAGACTCTTACGCTTAGGGTTAGGGTTAGGGTTAGGGTTAGGGTTAGACTCTTAGGGTTAGGGTTAGACTCTTAGGGTTAGGGTTAGGGTTAGGGTTAGACTCTTAGGGTTAGACTCTTAGGGTTAGACTCTTAGGGTTAGGGTTAGACTCTTACGGTTAGGGTTAGGGTTAGGGTTAGGGTTAGACTCTTAGGGTTAGGGTTAGACTCTTAGGGTTAGGGTTAGGGTTAGGGTTAGGGTTAGACTCTTAGGGTTAGGGTTAGACTCTTAGGGTTAGGGTTAGGGTTAGGGTTAGACTCTTAGGGTTAGGGTTAGACTCTTAGGGTTAGGGTTAGGGTTAGGGTTAGACTCTTAGGGTTAGGGTTAGACTCTTAGGGTTAGGGTTAGGGTTAGGGTTAGACTCTTAGGGTTAGGGTTAGGGTGAGGGTTAGACTCTTAGGGTTAGGGTTATATTCAGGGTTAGGGTTAGACTCTTAGGGTTAGGGTTAGGGTTAGGGTTAGACTCTTAGGGTTAGGGTTAGGGTTAGGCTCTTAGGGTTAGGGTTAGACTCAGGCTCTTAGGGTGAGGGTTAGAGTCAGGCTCTTAGGGTTAGGGTTAGACTCAGGCTCTTAGGGTGAGGTTTAGACTCAGGCTCTTAGGGTGAGGGTTAGATTCAGGCTCTTAGGGTGAGGGTTAGACTCAGGCTCTTAGGGTTAGGGTTAGACTCAGTACTATATATTTGGGTACTGCAGCCGCCCTTTTAGTGGAGCGCTGCTGCCATCTAGCGAAGTATACTTGGGTACTGCAGCCGGCGCTGTTGGTGGAGCGCTGCTGCCATCTAGCGAAATATATTTGGGTACTGCAGCCGGCCCTGTTGGTGGAGCTCTACTGCCATCTAGCGAAATATACTTGGGTACTGCAGCCGCCCTTTTGGTGGAGCGCTGCTGCCATCTAGCGAAATGTAATTGGGTACTGCAGCCGCCCGGTTGGTGGAGCGCTGCTGCCATCTAGCGAAATATACTTGGGTACTGCAGCCGGCCCTGTTGGTGGAGCGCTGCTGCCATCTAGCGAAATATACTTGGGTACTGCAGCCGCCCGGTTTGTGGAGCGCTGCTGCCATCTAGCGAAATATATTTGGGTACTGCAGCCGCCCGGTTGGTGGAGCGCTGCTGCCATCTAGCGAAATGTAATTGGGTACTGCAGCCGCCCTTTTGGTGTAGCGCTGCTGCCATCTAGCGAAATATACTTGGGTACTGCAGCCGCCCGGTTGGTGGAGCGCTGCTGCCATCTAGCGAAATATACTTGGGTACTGCAGCCGGCCCTGTTGGTGGAGCGCTGCTGCCATCTAGCGAAATATACTTGGGTACTGCAGCCGCCCGGTTGGTGGAGCGCTGCTGCCATCTAGCGAAATATACTTGGGTACTGCAGCCGGCGCTGTTGGTGGAGCGCTGCTGCCATCTAGCGAAATATATTTGGGTACTGCAGCCGGCCCTGTTGGTGGAGCGCTGCTGCCATCTAGCGAAATATACTTGGGTACTGCAGCCGCCCTTTTGGTGGAGCGCTGCTGCCATCTAGCGAAATATATTTGGGTACTGCAGCCGGCGCTGTTGGTGGAGCGCTGCTGCCATCTAGCGAAATATATTTGGGTACTGCAGCCGGCTCTGTTGGTGGAGCGCTGCTGCCATCTAGCGAAATATACTTGGGTACTTCAGCCGGGTTTAGGGTTAGGGTTAGGGTTAGACTGTTAGGGTTAGGTTTAGACTGTTAGGGTTAGACTCTTAGGGTTAGACTCTTAGGGTTAGGGTTAGGGTTAGGGTTAGGGTTAGGGTTAGACTCTTAGGGTTAGGGTTAGACTCTTAGGGTTAGGGTTAGGGTTAGGGTTAGGGTTAGACTCTTAGGGTTAGGGTTAGACTCTTAGGGTTAGGGTTAGGGTTAGGGTTAGGGTTAGACTCTTAGGGTTAGGGTTAGACTCTTAGGGTTAGGGTTAGGGTTAGGGTTAGGGTTAGATTCTTAGGGTTAGGGTTAGACTCTTAGGGTTAGGGTTAGGGTTAGGGTTAGACTCTTAGGGTAGGGTTAGGGTTAGGTTAGGGTTAGACTCTTAGGGTTAGGGTTAGGGTTACGGTTAGACTCTTAGGGTTAGAGTTAGGGTTAGGGTTAGACTCTTAAGGTTAGGGTTAGACTCTTAGGGTTAGGGTTGGGGTTAGGGTTAGACTCTTAGGGTTAGGGTTAGACTCTTAGGGTTAGGGTTAGGGTTAGGGTTAGGGTTAGACACTTAGGGTTAGGGTTAGGGTGAGGGTTAGACTGTTAGGGTTAGGGTTATATTCAGGGTTAGGGTTAGACTCTTAGGGTTAGGGTTAGGGTTAGGGTTAGACTCTTAGGGTAAGGGTTAGACTTAGGCTCTTAGGGTTAGGGTTAGACTCAGGCTCTTAGGGTTAGGGTTAGACTCAGGCTCTTAGGGTGAGGGTTAGACTCAGGCTCTTAGGGTTAGGGTTAGACTCAGGCTCTTAGGGTTAGGGTTAGACTCTTACGCTTAGGGTTAGGGTTAGGGTTAGGGTTAGGGTTAGACTCTTAGGGTTAGGGTTAGACTCTTAGGGTTAGGGTTAGGGTTAGGGTTAGACTCTTAGGGTAAGGGTTAGACTTAGGCTCTTAGGGTTAGGGTTAGACTCAGGCTCTTAGGGTTAGGGTTAGACTCAGGCTCTTAGGGTGAGGGTTAGACTCAGGCTCTTAGGGTTAGGGTTAGACTCAGGCTCTTAGGGTTAGGGTTAGACTCTTACGCTTAGGGTTAGGGTTAGGGTTAGGGTTAGACTCTTAGGGTTAGGGTTAGACTCTTAGGGTTAGGGTTAGGGTTAGGGTTAGACTCTTAGGGTTAGGGTTAGACTCTTAGGGTTAGGGTTAAGGTTAGGGTTAGGGTTAGACTCTTAGGGTTAGGGTTAGACTCTTAGGGTTAGGGTTAGGGTTAGGGTTAGACTCTTAGGGTTAGGGTTAGGGTTAGGGTTAGACTCTTAGGGTTAGGGTTAGGGTTAGGGTTAGGGTTAGGGTTACACTCTTAGGGTTAGGGTTAGGGTTAGGGTTAGACTCTTAGGGTTAGGGTTAGACTTAGGCTCTTAGGGTTAGGGTTAGACTCAGGCTCTTAGGGTTAGGGTTAGACTCAGGCTCTTACGGTTAGGGTTAGACTCAGGCTCTTAGGGTTAGGGTTAGACACAGGCTCTTAGGGTTAGGGTCAGATTTAGTACTATATATTTGTGTACTGCAGCCGCCCTTTTGGTGGAGCGCTGCTGCCATCTAGCGAAATATACTTGGGTACTGCAGCCGGCGCTGTTGGTGGAGCGCTGCTGCCATCTAGCGAAATATACTTGGGTACTGCAGCCGGCCCTGTTGGTGGAGCGCTGCTGCCATCTAGCGAAATGTAATTGGGTACTGCAGCCGCCCTGTTGGTGGAGCGCTGCTGCCATCTAGCGAAATATATTTGGGTACTGCAGCCGGCCCGGTTGGTGGAGCGCTGCTGCCATCTAGCGAAATGTAATTGGGTACTGCAGCCGCCCTTTTGGTGTAGCGCTGCTGCCATCTAGCGAAATATACTTGGGTACTGCAGCCGCCCGGTTGGTGGAGCGCTGCTGCCATCTAGCGAAATATACTTGGGTACTGCAGCCGCCCTTTTGGTGGAGCGCTGCTGCCATCTAGCGAAATATACTTGGGTACTGCAGCCGGCTCTGTTGGTGGAGCGCTGCTGCCATCTAGCGAAATATATTTGGGTACTGCAGCCGCCCGGTTGGTGGAGCGCTGCTGCCATCTAGCGAAATATACTTGGGTACTGCAGCCGGCCCTGTTGGTGGAGCGCTGCTGCCATCTAGCGAAATATACTTGGGTACTGCAGCCGCCCGGTTGGTGGAGCGCTGCTGCCATCTAGCGAAATATATTTGGGTACTGCAGCCGGCCCTGTTGGTGGAGCGCTGCTGCCATCTAGCGAAATATACTTGGGTACTGCAGCCGCCCGGTTGGTGGAGCGCTGCTGCCATCTAGCGAAATATATTTGGGTACTGCAGCCGGCCCTGTTGGTGGAGCGCTGCTGCCATCTAGCGAAATATACTTGGGTACTGCAGCCGGCTCTGTTGGTGGAGCGCTGCTGCCATCTAGCGAAATATATTTGGGTACTGCAGCCGGCCCTGTTGGTGGAGCGCTGCTGCCATCTAGCGAAATATACTTGGGTACTTCAGCCGGGTTTAGGGTTAGGGTTAGGGTTAGACTGTTAGGGTTAGGGTTAGACTCTTAGGGTTAGACTCTTAGGGTTAGACTCTTAGGGTTAGGGTTAGACTCTTAGGGTTAGGGTTAGGGTTAGGGTTAGGGTTAGACTCTTAGGGTTAGGGTTAGACTCTTAGGGTTAGGGTTAGGGTTAGGGTTAGGGTTAGACTCTTAGGGTTAGGGTTAGACTCTTAGGGTTAGGGTTAGGGTTAGGGTTAGACTCTTAGGGTTAGGGTTAGGGTGAGGGTTAGACTCTTAGGGTTAGGGTTATATTCAGGGTTAGGGTTAGACTCTTAGGGTTAGGGTTAGGGTTAGGGTTAGACTCTTAGGGTTAGGGTTAGACTTAGGCTCTTAGGGTTAGGGTTAGACTCAGGCTCTTAGGGTGAGGGTTAGACTCAGGCTCTTAGGGTTAGGGTTAGACTCAGGCTCTTAGGGTGAGGGTTAGACTCAGGCTCTTAGGGTGAGGGTTAGACTCAGGCTCTTAGGGTTAGGGTTAGACTCAGGCTCTTAGGGTGAGGGTTAGACTCAGGCTCTTAGGGTTAGGGTTAGACTCAGTACTATATATTTGGGTACTGCAGCCGCCCGGTTGGTGGAGCGCTGCTGCCATCTAGCGAAGTATACTTGGGTACTGCAGCCGGCGCTGTTGGTGGAGCGCTGCTGCCATCTAGCGAAATATATTTGGGTACTGCAGCCGGCCCTGTTGGTGGAGCTCTGCTGCCATCTAGCGAAATATACTTGGGTACTGCAGCCGCCCTTTTGGTGGAGCGCTGCTGCCATCTAGCGAAATGTAATTGGGTACTGCAGCCGCCCGGTTGGTGGAGCGCTGCTGCCATCTAGCGAAATATACTTGGGTACTGCAGCCGGCCCTGTTGGTGGAGCGCTGCTGCCATCTAGCGAAATATACTTGGGTACTGCAGCCGCCCGGTTTGTGGAGCGCTGCTGCCATCTAGCGAAATATATTTGGGTACTGCAGCCGGCCCGGTTGGTGGAGCGCTGCTGCCATCTAGCGAAATGTAATTGGGTACTGCAGCCGCCCTTTTGGTGTAGCGCTGCTGCCATCTAGCGAAATATACTTGGGTACTGCAGCCGCCCGGTTGGTGGAGCGCTGCTGCCATCTAGCGAAATATATTTGGGTACTGCAGCCGGCCCTGTTGGTGGAGCGCTGCTGCCATCTAGCGAAATATACTTGGGTACTGCAGCCGCCCGGTTGGTGGAGCGCTGCTGCCATCTAGCGAAATATATTTGGGTACTGCAGCCGGCCCTGTTGGTGGAGCGCTGCTGCCATCTAGCGAAATATATTTGGGTACTGCAGCCGGCGCTGTTGGTGGAGCGCTGCTGCCATCTAGCGAAATATACTTGGGTACTGCAGCCGGCCCTGTTGGTGGAGCGCTGCTGCCATCTAGCGAAATATACTTGGGTACTTCAGCCGGGTTTAGGGTTAGGGTTAGGGTTAGACTGTTAGGGTTATGGTTAGACTTTTAGGGTTAGACTCTTAGGGTTAGACTCTTAGGGTTAGGGTTAGACTCTTACGGTTAGGGTTAGGGTTAGGCTTAGGGTTAGGGTTAGACTCTTAGGGTTAGGGTTAGACTCTTAGGGTTAGGGTTAGGGTTAGAGTTAGGGTTAGACTCTTAGGGTTAGGGTTAGACTCTTAGGGTTAGGGTTAGGGTTAGGGTTAGGTTTAGACTCTTAGGGATAGGGTTAGGGTTAGGGTTAAGGTTAGACTCTAAGGGTTAGGGTTAGACTCTTAGGGTTAGGGTTAGGGTTAGGGTTAGACTCTTAGGGTTAGGGTTAGACTCTTAGGGTTAGGGTTAGACTCTTAGGGTTAGGGTTGGGGTTAGGGTTAGACTCTTAGGGTTAGGGTTAGACTCTTAGGGTTAGAGTTAGGGTTAGGGTTAGGGTTAGACACTTAGGGTTAGGGTTAGGGTGAGGGTTAGACTGTTAGGGTTAGGGTTATATTCAGGGTTAGGGTTAGACTCTTAGGGTTAGGGTTAGACTCTTAGGGTTAGGGTTAGGGTTAGGGTTAGACTCTTAGGGTTAGGGTTAGACTCTTAGGGTTAGGGTTAGGGTTAGGGTTAGACTCTTAGGGTTAGGGTTAGACTCTTAGGGTTAGGGTTAGGGTTAGGGTTAGACTCTTAGGGTTAGGGTTAGGGTTAGGGTTAGACTCTTAGGGTTAGGGTTAGGGTTAGGGTTAGGGTTACACTCTTAGGGTTAGGGTTAGGGTTAGACTCTTAGGGTTAGGGTTAGACTTAGGCTCTTAGGGTTAGGGTTAGACTCAGGCTCTTAGGGTTAGGGTTAGACTCAGGCTCTTACGGTTAGGGTTAGACTCAGGCTCTTAGGGTTAGGGTTAGACACAGGCTCTTAGGGTTAGGGTCAGATTTAGTACTATATATTTGTGTACTGCAGCCGCCCTTTTGGTGGAGCGCTGCTGCCATCTAGCGAAATATACTTGGGTACTGCAGCCGGCCCTGTTGGTGGAGCGCTGCTGCCATCTAGCGAAATATATTTGGGTACTGCAGCCGGCCCTGTTTGTGGAGCGCTGCTGCCATCTAGCGAAATATATTTGGGTACTGCAGCCGCCCTTTTGGTGGAGCGCTGCTGCCATCTAGCGAAATATATTTGGGTACTGCAGCCAGCTCTGTTGGTGGAGCTCTGCTGCCATCTAGCGAAATATACTTGGGTACTGCAGCCGGCCCTGTTGGTGGAGCGCTGCTGCCATCTAGCGAAATGTAATTGGGTACTGCAGCCGCCCGGTTGGTGGAGCGCTGCTGCCATCTAGCGAAATATACTTGGGTACTGCAGCCGCCCTTTTGGTGGAGCGCTGCTGCCATCTAGCGAAATATACTTGGGTACTGCAGCCGGCTCTGTTGGTGGAGCGCTGCTGCCATCTAGCGAAATATATTTGGGTACTGCAGCCGCCCGGTTGGTGGAGCGCTGCTGCCATCTAGCGAAATATACTTGGGTACTGCAGCCGGCCCTGTTGGTGGAGCGCTGCTGCCATCTAGCGAAATATACTTGGGTACTGCAGCCGCCCGGTTGGTGGAGCGCTGCTGCCATCTAGCGAAATATATTTGGGTACTGCAGCCGGCCCTGTTGGTGGAGCGCTGCTGCCATCTAGCGAAATATACTTGGGTACTGCAGCCGGCGCTGTTGGTGGAGCGCTGCTGCCATCTAGCGAAATATACTTGGGTACTGCAGCCGGCCCTGTTGGTGGAGCGCTGCTGCCATCTAGCGAAATATACTTGGGTACTGCAGCCGGCTCTGTTGGTGGAGCGCTGCTGCCATCTAGCGAAATATATTTGGGTACTGCAGCCGGCCCTGTTGGTGGAGCGCTGCTGCCATCTAGCGAAATATATTTGGGTACTGCAGCCGGCTCTGTTTGTGGAGCGCTGCTGCCATCTAGCGAAATATACTTGGGTACTTCAGCCGGGTTTAGGGTTAGGGTTAGGGTTAGACTCTTAGGGTTAGGGTTAGACTCTTAGGGTTAGACTCTTAGGGTTAGACTCTTAGGGTTAGGGTTAGACTCTTACGGTTAGGGTTAGGGTTAGGGTTAGGGTTAGACTCTTAGGGTTAGGGTTAGACTCTTAGGGTTAGGGTTAGGGTTAGACTCTTAGGGTTAGGGTTAGACTCTTAGGGTTAGGGTTAGACTCTTAGGGTTAGGGTTAGGGTTAGGGTTAGACTCTTAGGGTTAGGGTTAGACTCTTAGGGTTAGGGTTAGGGTTAGGGTTAGACTCTTAGGGTTAGGGTTAGACTCTTAGGGTTAGGGTTAGGGTTAGGGTTAGACTCTTAGGGTTAGGGTTAGACTCTTAGGGTTAGGGTTAGGGTTAGGGTTAGACTCTTAGGGTTAGGGTTAGGGTGAGGGTTAGACTCTTAGGGTTAGGGTTATATTCAGGGTTAGGGTTAGACTCTTAGGGTTAGGGTTAGGGTTAGGGTTAGACTCTTAGGGTTAGGGTTAGGGTTAGGCTCTTAGGGTTAGGGTTAGACTCAGGCTCTTAGGGTGAGGGTTAGACTCAGGCTCTTAGGGTTAGGGTTAACTCAGGCTCTTAGGGTGAGGGTTAGATTCAGGCTCTTAGGGTGAGGGTTAGACTCAGGCTCTTAGGGTTAGGGTTAGACTCAGTACTATATATTTGGGTACTGAAGCCGCCCTTTTAGTGGAGCGCTGCTGCCATCTAGCGAAGTATACTTGGGTACTGCAGCCGGCGCTGTTGGTGGAGCGCTGCTGCCATCTAGCGAAATATATTTGGGTACTGCAGCCGGCCCTGTTGGTGGAGCTCTACTGCCATCTAGCGAAATATACTTGGGTACTGCAGCCGCCCTTTTGGTGGAGCGCTGCTGCCATCTAGCGAAATGTAATTGGGTACTGCAGCCGCCCGGTTGGTGGAGCGCTGCTGCCATCTAGCGAAATATACTTGGGTACTGCAGCCGGCCCTGTTGGTGGAGCGCTGCTGCCATCTAGCGAAATATACTTGGGTACTGCAGCCGCCCGGTTTGTGGAGCGCTGCTGCCATCTAGCGAAATATATTTGGGTACTGCAGCCGGCCCGGTTGGTGGAGCGCTGCTGCCATCTAGCGAAATGTAATTGGGTACTGCAGCCGCCCTTTTGGTGTAGCGCTGCTGCCATCTAGCGAAATATACTTGGGTACTGCAGCCGCCCGGTTGGTGGAGCGCTGCTGCCATCTAGCGAAATATACTTGGGTACTGCAGCCGGCCCTGTTGGTGGAGCGCTGCTGCCATCTAGCGAAATATACTTGGGTACTGCAGCCGCCCGGTTGGTGGAGCGCTGCTGCCATCTAGCGAAATATACTTGGGTACTGCAGCCGGCGCTGTTGGTGGAGCGCTGCTGCCATCTAGCGAAATATATTTGGGTACTGCAGCCGGCGCTGTTGGTGGAGCGCTGCTGCCATCTAGCGAAATATACTTGGGTACTGCAGCCGCCCGGTTGGTGGAGCGCTGCTGCCATCTAGCGAAATATATTTGGGTACTGCAGCCGGCGCTGTTGGTGGAGCGCTGCTGCCATCTAGCGAAATATATTTGGGTACTGCAGCCGGCGCTGTTGGTGGAGCGCTGCTGCCATCTAGCGAAATATACTTGGGTACTTCAGCCGGGTTTAGGGTTAGGGTTAGGGTTAGACTGTTAGGGTTAGGTTTAGACTGTTAGGGTTAGACTCTTAGGGTTAGACTCTTAGGGTTAGGGTTAGGGTTAGGGTTAGGGTTAGGGTTAGACTCTTAGGGTTAGGGTTAGACTCTTAGGGTTAGGGTTAGGGTTAGGGTTAGACTCTTAGGGTTAGGGTTAGACTCTTATGGTTAGGGTTAGACTCTTAGGGTTAGACTCTTAGGCTTAGGGTTAGACTCTTAGGGTTAGGGTTAGGGTTAGGGTTAGATTCTTAGGGTTAGGGTTAGACTCTTAGGGTTAGGGTTAGGGTTAGGGTTAGACTCTTAGGGTAGGGTTAGGGTTAATTTAGGGTTAGACTCTTAGGGTTAGGGTTAGGGTTACGGTTAGACTCTTAGGGTTAGAGTTAGGGTTAGGGTTAGACTCTTAAGGTTAGGGTTAGACTCTTAGGGTTAGGGTTGGGGTTAGGGTTAGACTCTTAGGGTTAGGGTTAGACTCTTAGGGTTAGGGTTAGGGTTAGGGTTAGGGTTAGACACTTAGGGTTAGGGTTAGGGTGAGGGTTAGACTGTTAGGGTTAGGGTTATATTCAGGGTTAGGGTTAGACTCTTAGGGTTAGGGTTAGGGTTAGGGTTAGACTCTTAGGGTAAGGGTTAGACTTAGGCTCTTAGGGTTAGGGTTAGACTCAGGCTCTTAGGGTTAGGGTTAGACTCAGGCTCTTAGGGTGAGGGTTAGACTCAGGCTCTTAGGGTTAGGGTTAGACTCAGGCTCTTAGGGTTAGGGTTAGACTCTTACGCTTAGGGTTAGGGTTAGGGTTAGGGTTAGGGTTAGACTCTTAGGGTTAGGGTTAGACTCTTAGGGTTAGGGTTAGGGTTAGGGTTAGACTCTTAGGGTTAGGGTTAGACTCTTAGGGTTAGGGTTAAGGTTAGGGTTAGGGTTAGACTCTTAGGGTTAGGGTTAGACTCTTAGGGTTAGGGTTAGGGTTAGGGTTAGACTCTTAGGGTTAGGGTTAGGGTTAGGGTTAGACTCTTAGGGTTAGGGTTAGGGTTAGGGTTAGGGTTACACTCTTAGGGTTAGGGTTAGACTCTTAGGGTTAGGGTTAGACTTAGGCTCTTAGGGTTAGGGTTAGACTCAGGCTCTTACGGTTAGGGTTAGACTCAGGCTCTTAGGGTTAGGGTTAGACACAGGCTCTTAGGGTTAGGGTCAGATTTAGTACTATATATTTGTGTACTGCAGCCGCCCTTTTGGTGGAGCGCTGCTGCCATCTAGCGAAATATACTTGGGTACTGCAGCCGGCGCTGTTGGTGGAGCGCTGCTGCCATCTAGCGAAATATACTTGGGTACTGCAGCCGGCCCTGTTGGTGGAGCGCTGCTGCCATCTAGCGAAATGTAATTGGGTACTGCAGCCGCCCTGTTGGTGGAGCGCTGCTGCCATCTAGCGAAATATATTTGGGTACTGCAGCCGGCCCGGTTGGTGGAGCGCTGCTGCCATCTAGCGAAATGTAATTGGGTACTGCAGCCGCCCTTTTGGTGTAGCGCTGCTGCCATCTAGCGAAATATACTTGGGTACTGCAGCCGCCCGGTTGGTGGAGCGCTGCTGCCATCTAGCGAAATATACTTGGGTACTGCAGCCGCCCGGTTGGTGGAGCGCTGCTGCCATCTAGCGAAATATACTTGGGTACTGCAGCCGGCTCTGTTGGTGGAGCGCTGCTGCCATCTAGCGAAATATATTTGGGTACTGCAGCCGCCCGGTTAGTGGAGCGCTGCTGCCATCTAGCGAAATATACTTGGGTACTGCAGCCGGCGCTGTTGGTGGAGCGCTGCTGCCATCTAGCGAAATATACTTGGGTACTGCAGCCGCCCGGTTGGTGGAGCGCTGCTGCCATCTAGCGAAATATATTTGGGTACTGCAGCCGGCCCTGTTGGTGGAGCGCTGCTGCCATCTAGCGAAATATACTTGGGTACTGCAGCCGCCCGGTTAGTGGAGCGCTGCTGCCATCTAGCGAAATATACTTGGGTACTGCAGCCGGCCCTGTTGGTGGAGCGCTGCTGCCATCTAGCGAAATATACTTGGGTACTGCAGCCGGCTCTGTTGGTGGAGCGCTGCTGCCATCTAGCGAAATATATTTGGGTACTGCAGCCGGCCCTGTTGGTGGAGCGCTGCTGCCATCTAGCGAAATATACTTGGGTACTTCAGCCGGGTTTAGGGTTAGGGTTAGGGTTAGACTGTTAGGGTTAGGGTTAGACTCTTAGGGTTAGACTCTTAGGGTTAGACTCTTAGGGTTAGGGTTAGACTCTTAGGGTTAGGGTTAGGGTTAGGGTTAGGGTTAGACTCTTAGGGTTAGGGTTAGACTCTTAGGGTTAGGGTTAGGGTTAGGGTTAGGGTTAGACTCTTAGGGTTAGGGTTAGACTCTTAGGGTTAGGGTTAGGGTTAGGGTTAGACTCTTAGGGTTAGGGTTAGGGTGAGGGTTAGACTCTTAGGGTTAGGGTTATATTCAGGGTTAGGGTTAGACTCTTAGGGTTAGGGTTAGGGTTAGGGTTAGACTCTTAGGGTTAGGGTTAGACTCAGGCTCTTAGGGTTAGGGTTAGACTCAGGCTCTTAGGGTGAGGGTTAGACTCAGGCTCTTAGGGTTAGGGTCAGACTCAGGCTCTTAGGGTTAGGGTTAGACTCAGGCTCTTAGGGTTAGGGTTAGACTCAGGCTCTTAGGGTGAGGGTTAGACTCAGGCTCTTAGGGTTAGGGTTAGACTCAGTACTATATATTTGGGTACTGCAGCCGCCCGGTTGGTGGAGCGCTGCTGCCATCTAGCGAAGTATACTTGGGTACTGCAGCCGGCGCTGTTGGTGGAGCGCTGCTGCCATCTAGCGAAATATATTTGGGTACTGCAGCCGGCCCTGTTGGTGGAGCTCTGCTGCCATCTAGCGAAATATACTTGGGTACTGCAGCCGCCCTTTTGGTGGAGCGCTGCTGCCATCTAGCGAAATGTAATTGGGTACTGCAGCCGCCCGGTTGGTGGAGCGCTGCTGCCATCTAGCGAAATATACTTGGGTACTGCAGCCGGCCCTGTTGGTGGAGCGCTGCTGCCATCTAGCGAAATATACTTGGGTACTGCAGCCGCCCGGTTTGTGGAGCGCTGCTGCCATCTAGCGAAATATATTTGGGTACTGCAGCCGGCGCTGTTGGTGGAGCGCTGCTGCCATCTAGCGAAATGTAATTGGGTACTGCAGCCGCCCTTTTGGTGTAGCGCTGCTGCCATCTAGCGAAATATACTTGGGTACTGCAGCCGCCCGGTTGGTGGAGCGCTGCTGCCATCTAGCGAAATATATTTGGGTACTGCAGCCGGCCCTGTTGGTGGAGCGCTGCTGCCATCTAGCGAAATATACTTGGGTACTGCAGCCGCCCGGTTGGTGGAGCGCTGCTGCCATCTAGCGAAATATACTTGGGTACTGCAGCCGGCGCTGTTGGTGGAGCGCTGCTGCCATCTAGCGAAATATACTTGGGTACTGCAGCCGGCGCTGTTGGTGGAGCGCTGCTGCCATCTAGCGAAATATACTTGGGTACTGCAGCCGGCGCTGTTGGTGGAGCGCTGCTGCCATCTAGCGAAATATACTTTGGTACTGCAGCCGCCCGGTTGGTTGAGCACTGCCGCCGTCTAGCGAAATATACTTGGGTACTGCAGCCGCCCTTTTGGTGGAGCGCTGCTGCCATCTAGCGAAATATATTTGGGTACTGCAGCCGGCGCTGTTGGTGGATCGCTGCTGCCATCTAGCGAAATATATTTGGGTACTGCAGCCGGCCCTGTTTGTGGAGCGCTGCTGCCATCTAGCGAAATATATTTGGGTACTGCAGTCGGCTCTGTTGGTGGAGCGCTGCTGCCATCTAGCGAAATATACTTGGGTACTTCAGCCGGGTTTAGGGTTAGGGTTAGGGTTAGACTGTTAGGGTTAGGGTTAGGGTTAGGGTTAGACTCTTAGGGTTAGACTCTTAGGGTTAGGGTTAGACTCTTACGGTTAGGGTTAGGGTTAGGGTTAGGGTTAGGGTTAGACTCTTAGGGTTAGGGTTAGACTCTTAGGGTTAGGGTTAGGGTTAGGGTTAGACTCTTAGAGTTAGGGTTAGACTCTTAGGGTTAGGGTTAGGGTTAGGGTTAGGGTTAGACTCTTAGGGTTAGGGTTAGACTCTTAGGGTTAGGGTTAGGGTTAGGGTTAGACTCTTAGGGTTAGGGTTAGGGTTAGGGTTAGACTCTTAGGGTTAGGGTTAGGGTTAGGGTTCGGGTTACACTCTTAGGGTTAGGGTTAGGGTTAGGGTTAGACTCTTAGGGTTAGGGTTAGACTTAGGCTCTTAGGGTTAGGGTTAGACTCAGGCTCTTAGGGTTAGGGTTAGACTCAGGCTCTTACGGTTAGGGTTAGACTCAGTCTCTTAGGGTTAGGGTTAGACACAGGCTCTTAGGGTTAGGGTCAGATTTAATACTATATATTTGTGTACTGCAGCCGCCCTTTTGGTGGAGCGCTGCTGCCATCTAGCGAAATATACTTGGGTACTGCAGCCGGCGCTGTTGGTGGAGCGCTGCTGCCATCTAGCGAAATATACTTGGGTACTGCAGCCGGCCCTGTTGGTGGAGCGCTGCTGCCATCTAGCGAAATATATTTGGGTACTGCAGCCGCCCTTTTGGTGGAGCGCTGCTGCCATCTAGCGAAATATATTTGGGTACTGCAGCCAGCTCTGTTGGTGGAGCTCTGCTGCCATCTAGCGAAATATAATTGGGTACTGCAGCCGGCCTTTTGGTGGAGCGCTGCTGCCATCTAGCGAAATGTAATTGTGTACTGCAGCCGCCCTGTTGGTGGAGCGCTGCTGCCATCTAGCGAAATATACTTGGGTACTGCAGCCGCCCGGTTGGTGGAGCGCTGCTGCCATCTAGCGAAATATACTTGGGTACTGCAGCCGGCCCTGTTGGTGGAGCGCTGCTGCCATCTAGCGAAATATACTTGGGTACTGCAGCCGCCCGGTTGGTGGAGCGCTGCTGCCATCTAGCGAAATATACTTGGGTACTGCAGCCGGCCCTGTTGGTGGAGCGCTGCTGCCATCTAGCGAAATATACTTGGGTACTGCAGCCGCCCGGTTGGTGGAGCGCTGCTGCCATCTAGCGAAATATATTTGGGTACTGCAGCCGGCCCTGTTGGTGGAGCGCTGCTGCCATCTAGCGAAATATACTTGGGTACTGCAGCCGGCGCTGTTGGTGGAGCGCTGCTGCCATCTAGCGAAATATATTTGGGTACTGCAGCCGGCCCTGTTGGTGGAGCGCTGCTGCCATCTAGCGAAATATATTTGGGTACTGCAGCCGGCTCTGTTGGTGGAGCGCTGCTGCCATCTAGCGAAATATATTTGGGTACTGCAGCCGGCTCTGTTTGTGGAGCGCTGCTGCCATCTAGCGAAATATACTTGGGTACTTCAGCCGGGTTTAGGGTTAGGGTTAGGGTTAGACTGTTAGGGTTAGGGTTAGACTCTTAGGGTTAGACTCTTAGGGTTAGACTCTTAGGGTTAGGGTTAGACTCTTAGGGTTAGGGTTAGGGTTAGGGTTAGACTCTTAGGGTTAGGGTTAGACTCTTAGGGTTAGGGTTAGGGTTAGGGTTAGGGTTAGACTCTTAGGGTTAGGGTTAGACTCTTAGGGTTAGGGTTAGGGTTAGGGTTAGACTCTTAGGGTTAGGGTTAGGGTGAGGGTTAGACTCTTAGGGTTAGGGTTATATTCAGGGTTAGGGTTAGACTCTTAGGGTTAGGGTTAGGGTTAGGGTTAGACTCTTAGGGTTAGGGTTAGGGTTAGGCTCTTAGGGTTAGGGTTAGACTCAGGCTCTTAGGGTGAGGGTTAGACTCAGGCTCTTAGGGTTAGGGTTAGACTCAGGCTCTTAGGGTGAGGGTTAGACTCAGGCTCTTAGGGTGAGGGTTAGACTCAGGCTCTTAGGGTTAGGGTTAGACTCAGGCTCTTAGGGTTAGGGTTAGACTCAGTACTATATATTTGGGTACTGCAGCCGCCCGGTTGGTGGAGCGCTGCTGCCATCTAGCGAAGTATACTTGGGTACTGCAGCCGGCGCTGTTCGTGGAGCGCTGCTGCCATCTAGCGAAATATATTTGGGTACTGCAGCCGGCCCTGTTGGTGGAGCTCTGCTGCCATCTAGCGAAATATACTTGGGTACTGCAGCCGCCCTTTTGGTGGAGCGCTGCTGCCATCTAGCGAAATGTAATTGGGTACTGCAGCCGCCCGGTTGGTGGAGCGCTGCTGCCATCTAGCGAAATATACTTGGGTACTGCAGCCGGCCCTGTTGGTGGAGCGCTGCTGCCATCTAGCGAAATATACTTGGGTACTGCAGCCGCCCGGTTTGTGGAGCGCTGCTGCCATCTAGCGAAATATATTTGGGTACTGCAGCCGGCCCGGTTGGTGGAGCGCTGCTGCCATCTAGCGAAATGTAATTGGGTACTGCAGCCGCCCTTTTGGTGTAGCGCTGCTGCCATCTAGCGAAATATACTTGGGTACTGCAGCCGCCCGGTTGGTGGAGCGCTGCTGCCATCTAGCGAAATATATTTGGGTACTGCAGCCGGCCCTGTTGGTGGAGCGCTGCTGCCATCTAGCGAAATATACTTGGGTACTGCAGCCGCCCGGTTGGTGGAGCGCTGCTGCCATCTAGCGAAATATACTTGGGTACTGCAGCCGGCGCTGTTGGTGGAGCGCTGCTGCCATCTAGCGAAATATACTTGGGTACTGCAGCCGGCGCTGTTGGTGGAGCGCTGCTGCCATCTAGCGAAATATATTTGGGTACTGCAGCCGGCCCTGTTGGTGGAGCGCTGCTGCCATCTAGCGAAATATATTTGGGTACTGCAGCCGGCGCTGTTGGTGGAGCGCTGCTGCCATCTAGCGAAATATATTTGGGTACTGCAGCCGGCTCTGTTGGTGGAGCGCTGCTGCCATCTAGCGAAATATACTTGGGTACTTCAGCCGGGTTTAGGGTTAGGGTTAGGGTTAGACTGTTAGGGTTATGGTTAGACTTTTAGGGTTAGACTCTTAGGGTTAGACTCTTAGGGTTAGGGTTAGACTCTTACGGTTAGGGTTAGGGTTAGGCTTAGGGTTAGGCTTAGACTCTTAGGGTTAGGGTTAGACTCTTAGGGTTAGGGTTAGGGTTAGAGTTAGGGTTAGACTCTTAGGGTTAGGGTTAGACTCTTAGGGTTAGGGTTAGGGTTAGGGTTAGGTTTAGACTCTTAGGGATAGGGTTAGGGTTAGGGTTAGACTCTAAGGGTTAGGGTTAGACTCTTAGGGTTAGGGTTAGGGTTAGGGTTAGACTCTTAGGGTTAGGGTTAGACTCTTAGGGTTAGGGTTAGGGTTAGGGTTAGACTCTTAGGGTTAGGGTTAGGGTTACGGTTAGACTCTTAGGGTTAGAGTTAGGGTTAGGGTTAGACTCTTAGGGTTAGGGTTAGACTCTTAGGGTTAGGGTTGGGGTTAGGGTTAGACTCTTAGGGTTAGGGTTAGACTCTTAGGGTTAGAGTTAGGGTTAGGGTTAGGGTTAGACACTTAGGGTTAGGGTTAGGGTGAGGGTTAGACTCTTAGGGTTAGGGTTATATTCAGGGTTAGGGTTAGACTCTTAGGGTTAGACTCTTAGGGTAAGGGTTAGACTTAGGCTCTTAGGGTTAGGGTTAGACTCAGGCTCTTAGGGTGAGGGTTAGACTCAGGCTCTTAGGGTGAGGGTTAGACTCAGGCTCTTAGGGTTAGGGTTAGACTCAGGCTCTTAGGGTTAGGGTCAGACTCAGTACTATATATTTGGGTATTGCAGCCAGCTCTGTTGGTGGAGCGCTGCTGCCATCTAGCGAAATATACTTGGGTACTGCAGCCGGCGCTGTTGGTGGAGCGCTGCTGCCATCTAGCGAAATATATTTGGGTACTGCAGCCGGCCCTGTTGGTGGAGCGCTGCTGCCATCTAGCGAAATATATTTGGGTACTGCAGCCGCCCTTTTGGTGGAGCGCTGCTGCCATCTAGCGAAATATATTTGGGTACTGCAGCCGGCGCTGTTGGTGGAGCTCTGCTGCCATCTAGCGAAATATACTTGGGTACTGCAGCCGCCCTTTTGGTGGAGCGCTGCTGCCATCTAGCGAAATGTAATTGGGTACTGCAGCCGCCCGGTTGGTGGAGCGGTGCTGCCATCTAGCGAAATGTAATTGGGTACTGCAGCCGCCCGGTTGGTGGAGCGCTGCTGCCATCTAGCGAAATATACTTGGGTATTGCAGCCGGCCCTGTTGGTGGAGCGCTGCTGCCATCTAGCGAAATATACTTGGGTACTGCAGCCGCCCGGTTGGTGGAGCGCTGCTGCCATCTAGCGAAATATATTTGGGTACTGCAGCCGGCCCGGTTGGTGGAGCGCTGCTGCCATCTAGCGAAATGTAATTGGGTACTGCAGCCGCCCGGTTGGTGGAGCGCTGCTGCCATCTAGCGAAATATACTTGGGTACTGCAGCCGGCCCTGTTGGTGGAGCGCTGCTGCCATCTAGCGAAATATACTTGGGTACTGCAGCCGCCCGGTTGGTGGAGCGCTGCTGCCATCTAGCGAAATATATTTGGGTACTGCAGCCGGCCCTGTTGGTGGAGCGCTGCTGCCATCTAGCGAAATATACTTGGGTACTGCAGCCGCCCGGTTGGTGGAGCGCTGCTGCCATCTAGCGAAATATACTTGGGTACTGCAGCCGGCCCATTTGGTGGAGCGCTGCTGCCATCTAGCGAAATATACTTGGGTACTGCAGCCGCCCGGTTGGTGGAGCGCTGCTGCCATCTAGCGAAATATACTTGGGTACTGCAGCCGGCGCTGTTGGTGGAGCGCTGCTGCCATCTAGCGAAATATATTTGGGTACTGCAGCCGGCGCTGTTGGTGGAGCGCTGCTGCCATCTAGCGAAATATATTTGGGTACTGCAGCCGGCGCTGTTGGTGGAGCGCTGCTGCCATCTAGCGAAATATATTTGGGTACTGCAGCCGGCGCTGTTGGTGGAGCGCTGCTGCCATGTAGCGAAATATATTTGGGTACTGCAGCCGGCTCTGTTGGTGGAGCGCTGCTGCCATCTAGCGAAATATACTTGGGTACTTCAGCCGGGTTTAGGGTTAGGGTTAGGGTTAGACTGTTAGGGTTAGGGTTAGGGTTAGGGTTAGACTCTTAGGGTTAGGGTTAGACTCTTAGGGTTAGGGTTAGGGTTAGGGTTAGGGTTAGGGTTAGACTCTTAGGGTTAGGGTTAGACTCTTAGGGTTAGGGTTAGGGTTAGGGTTAGGGTTAGACTCTTAGGGTTAGGGTTAGACTCTTAGGGTTAGGGTTAGGGTTAGGGTTAGACTCTTAGGGTTAGGGTTAGGGTTAGGGTTACACTCTTAGGGTTAGGGTTAGGGTTAGGGTTAGACTCTTAGGGTTAGGGTTAGACTTAGGCTCTTAGGGTTAGGGTTAGACTCAGGCTCTTAGGGTTAGGGTTAGACTCAGGCTCTTACGGTTAGGGTTAGACTCAGGCTCTTAGGGTTAGGGTTAGACACAGGCTCTTAGGGTTAGGGTCAGATTTAGTACTATATATTTGTGTACTGCAGCCGCCCTTTTGGTGGAGCGCTGCTGCCATCTAGCGAAATATACTTGGGTACTGCAGCCGGCGCTGTTGGTGGAGCGCTGCTGCCATCTAGCGAAATATATTTGGGTACTGCAGCCGGCCCTGTTTGTGGAGCGCTGCTGCCATCTAGCGAAATATATTTGGGTACTGCAGCCGCCCTTTTGGTGGAGCGCTGCTGCCATCTAGCGAAATATATTTGGGTACTGCAGCCAGCTCTGTTGGTGGAGCTCTGCTGCCATCTAGCGAAATATACTTGGGTACTGCAGCCGGCCCTGTTGGTGGAGCGCTGCTGCCATCTAGCGAAATGTAATTGGGTACTGCAGCCGCCCTGTTGGTGGAGCGCTGCTGCCATCTAGCGAAATATACTTGGGTACTGCAGCCGCCCGGTTGGTGGAGCGCTGCTGCCATCTAGCGAAATATACTTGGGTACTGCAGCCGGCCCTGTTGGTGGAGCGCTGCTGCCATCTAGCGAAATATACTTGGGTACTGCAGCCGCCCGGTTGGTGGAGCGCTGCTGCCATCTAGCGAAATATACTTGGGTACTGCAGCCGGCCCTGTTGGTGGAGCGCTGCTGCCATCTAGCGAAATATACTTGGGTACTGCAGCCGCCCGGTTGGTGGAGCGCTGCTGCCATCTAGCGAAATATATTTGG
This sequence comes from Falco punctatus, assembly GCF_963210335.1. Lineage (NCBI taxonomy): Eukaryota > Metazoa > Chordata > Aves > Falconiformes > Falconidae > Falco > Falco punctatus. The sequence goes on from NW_027660079.1 coordinate 1,956,918, forward strand.
GTACTGCAGCCGGCCCTGTTGGTGGAGCGCTGCTGCCATCTAGCGAAATATACTTGGGTACTGCAGCCGCCCGGTTGGTGGAGCGCTGCTGCCATCTAGCGAAATATATTTGGGTACTGCAGCCGGCGCTGTTGGTGGAGCGCTGCTGCCATCTAGCGAAATATATTTGGGTACTGCAGCCGGCTCTGTTGGTGGAGCGCTGCTGCCATCTAGCGAAATATATTTGGGTACTGCAGCCGGCTCTGTTTGTGGAGCGCTGCTGCCATCTAGCGAAATATACTTGGGTACTTCAGCCGGGTTTAGGGTTAGGGTTAGGGTTAGACTGTTAGGGTTAGGGTTAGACTCTTAGGGTTAGACTCTTAGGGTTAGACTCTTAGGGTTAGGGTTAGACTCTTAGGGTTAGGGTTAGGGTTACGGTTAGGGTTAGACTCTTAGGGTTAGGGTTAGACTCTTAGGGTTAGGGTTAGGGTTAGGGTTAGGGTTAGACTCTTAGGGTTAGGGTTAGACTCTTAGGGTTAGGGTTAGGGTTAGGGTTAGACTCTTAGGGTTAGGGTTAGGGTGAGGGTTAGACTCTTAGGGTTAGGGTTATATTCCGGGTTAGGGTTAGACTCTTAGGGTTAGGGTTAGGGTTAGGGTTAGACTCTTAGGGTTAGGGTTAGGGTTAGGCTCTTAGGGTTAGGGTTAGACTCAGGCTCTTAGGGTGAGGGTTAGACTCAGGCTCTTAGGGTTAGGGTTAGACTCAGGCTCTTAGGGTGAGGGTTAGACTCAGGCTCTTAGGGTGAGGGTTAGACTCAGGCTCTTAGGGTTAGGGTTAGACTCAGGCTCTTAGGGTGAGGGTTAGACTCAGGCTCTTAGGGTTAGGGTTAGACTCAGTACTATATATTTGGGTACTGCAGCCGCCCGGTTGGTGGAGCGCTGCTGCCATCTAGCGAAGTATACTTGGGTACTGCAGCCGGCGCTGTTGGTGGAGCGCTGCTGCCATCTAGCGAAATATATTTGGGTACTGCAGCCGGCCCTGTTGGTGGAGCTCTGCTGCCATCTAGCGAAATATACTTGGGTACTGCAGCCGCCCTTTTGGTGGAGCGCTGCTGCCATCTAGCGAAATGTAATTGGGTACTGCAGCCGGCGCTGTTGGTGGAGCGCTGCTGCCATCTAGCGAAATATACTTGGGTACTGCAGCCGGCCCTGTTGGTGGAGCGCTGCTGCCATCTAGCGAAATATACTTGGGTACTGCAGCCGCCCGGTTTGTGGAGCGCTGCTGCCATCTAGCGAAATATATTTGGGTACTGCAGCCGGCCCGGTTGGTGGAGCGCTGCTGCCATCTAGCGAAATGTAATTGGGTACTGCAGCCGCCCTTTTGGTGTAGCGCTGCTGCCATCTAGCGAAATATACTTGGGTACTGCAGCCGCCCGGTTGGTGGAGCGCTGCTGCCATCTAGCGAAATATATTTGGGTACTGCAGCCGGCCCTGTTGGTGGAGCGCTGCTGCCATCTAGCGAAATATACTTGGGTACTGCAGCCGCCCTTTTGGTGGAGCGCTGCTGCCATCTAGCGAAATGTAATTGGGTACTGCAGCCGCCCGGTTGGTGGAGCGCTGCTGCCATGTAGCGAAATATACTTGGGTACTGCAGCCGGCGCTGTTGGTGGAGCGCTGCTGCCATCTAGCGAAATATACTTGGGTACTGCAGCCGCCCGGTTTGTGGAGCGCTGCTGCCATCTAGCGAAATATACTTGGGTACTGCAGCCGGCCCATTTGGTGGAGCGCTGCTGCCATCTAGCGAAATATATTTGGGTACTGCAGCCGGCGCTGTTGGTGGAGCGCTGCTGCCATCTAGCGAAATATACTTGGGTACTGCAGCCGGCTCTGTTGGTGGAGCGCTGCTGCCATCTAGCGAAATATATTTGGGTACTGCAGCCGGCGCTGTTGGTGGAGCGCTGCTGCCATCTAGCGAAATATATTTGGGTACTGCAGCCGGCTCTGTTTGTGGAGCGCTGCTGCCATCTAGCGAAATATACTTGGGTACTTCAGCCGGGTTTAGGGTTAGGGTTAGGGTTAGACTGTTAGGGTTATGGTTAGACTTTTAGGGTTAGACTCTTAGGGTTAGACTCTTAGGGTTAGGGTTAGACTCTTACGGTTAGGGTTAGGGTTAGGCTTAGGGTTAGGCTTAGACTCCTAGGGTTAGGGTTAGACTCTTAGGGTTAGGGTTAGGGTTAGAGTTAGGGTTAGACTCTTAGGGTTAGGGTTAGACTCTTAGGGTTAGGGTTAGGGTTAGGTTTAGACTCTTAGGGATAGGGTTAGGGTTAGGGTTAGGGTTAGACTCTAAGGGTTAGGGTTAGACTCTTAGGGTTAGGGTTAGGGTTAGGGTTAGACTCTTAGGGTTAGGGTTAGACTCTTAGGGTTAGGGTTAGGGTTAGGGTTAGACTCTTAGGGTTAGGGTTAGGGTTAGGGTTAGACTCTTAGGGTTAGGGTTAGACTCTTAGGGTTAGGGTTAGGGTTAGGGTTAGACTCTTAGGGTTAGGGTTAGGGTTACGGTTAGACTCTTAGGGTTAGAGTTAGGGTTAGGGTTAGACTCTTAGGGTTAGGGTTAGACTCTTAGGGTTAGGGTTGGGGTTAGGGTTAGACTCTTAGGGTCAGGGTTAGACTCTTAGGGTTAGAGTTAGGGTTAGGGTTAGGGTTAGACACTTAGGGTTAGGGTTAGGGTGAGGGTTAGACTCTTAGGGTTAGGGTTATATTCAGGGTTAGGGTTAGACTCTTAGGGTTAGGGTTAGGGTTAGGGTTAGACTCTTAGGGTAAGGGTTAGACTTAGGCTCTTAGGGTTAGGGTTAGACTCAGGCTCTTAGGGTGAGGGTTAGACTCAGGCTCTTAGGGTGAGGGTTAGACTCAGGCTCTTAGGGTTAGGGTTAGACTCAGGCTCTTAGGGTTAGGGTCAGACTCAGTACTATATATTTGGGTACTGCAGCCGCCCTTTTGGTGGAGCGCTGCTGCCATCTAGCGAAATGTAATTGGGTATTGCAGCCGGCGCTGTTGGTGGAGCGCTGCTGCCATCTAGCGAAATATACTTGGGTACTGCAGCCGGCCCTGTTGGTGGAGCGCTGCTGCCATCTAGCGAAATATACTTGGGTACTGCAGCCGCCCGGTTTGTGGAGCGCTGCTGCCATCTAGCGAAATATATTTGGGTACTGCAGCCGGCCCGGTTGGTGGAGCGCTGCTGCCATCTAGCGAAATGTAATTGGGTACTGCAGCCGCCCTTTTGGTGTAGCGCTGCTGCCATCTAGCGAAATATACTTGGGTACTGCAGCCGCCCGGTTGGTGGAGCGCTGCTGCCATCTAGCGAAATATACTTGGGTACTGCAGCCGGCCCTGTTGGTGGAGCGCTGCTGCCATCTAGCGAAATATACTTGGGTACTGCAGCCGCCCGGTTGGTGGAGCGCTGCTGCCATCTAGCGAAATATACTTGGGTACTGCAGCCGGCGCTGTTGGGGGAGCGCTGCTGCCATCTAGCGAAATATATTTGGGTACTGCAGCCGGCGCTGTTGGTGGAGCGCTGCTGCCATCTAGCGAAATATACTTGGGTACTGCAGCCGGCTCTGTTGGTGGAGCGCTGCTGCCATCTAGCGAAATATATTTGGGTACTGCAGCCGGCGCTGTTGGTGGAGCGCTGCTGCCATCTAGCGAAATATATTTGGGTACTGCAGCCGGCTCTGTTTGTGGAGCGCTGCTGCCATCTAGCGAAATATACTTGGGTACTTCAGCCGGGTTTAGGGTTAGGGTTAGGGTTAGACTGTTAGGGTTATGGTTAGACTTTTAGGGTTAGACTCTTAGGGTTAGACTCTTAGGGTTAGGGTTAGACTCTTACGGTTAGGGTTAGGGTTAGGCTTAGGGTTAGGCTTAGACTCTTAGGGTTAGGGTTAGACTCTTAGGGCTAGGGTTAGGGTTAGAGTTAGGGTTAGACTCTTAGGGTTAGGGTTAGACTCTTAGGGTTAGGGTTAGGGTTAGGGTTAGGGTTAGACTCTTAGGGTTAGGGTTAGACTCTTAGGGTTAGGGTTAGGGTTAGGGTTAGGGTTAGACTCTTAGGGTTAGGGTTAGACTCTTAGGGTTAGGGTTAGGGTTAGGGTTAGACTCTTAGGGTTAGGGTTAGGGTTAGGGTTAGGTTTAGACTCTTAGGGTTAGGGTTAGGTTTAGGGTTAGGGTTAGACTCTAAGGGTTAGGGTTAGACTCTTAGGGTTAGGGTTAGGGTTAGGGTTAGACTCTTAGGGTTAGGGTTAGACTCTTAGGGTTAGGGTTAGGGTTAGGGTTAGACTCTTAGGGTTAGGGTTAGGGTTACGGTTAGACTCTTAGGGTTAGAGTTAGGGTTAGGGTTAGACTCTTAGGGTTAGGGTTGGGGTTAGGGTTAGGGTTAGACTCTTAGGGTTAGAGTTAGGGTTAGGGTTAGACACTTAGGGTTAGGGTTAGGGTGAGGGTTAGACTCTTAGGGTTAGGGTTATATTCAGGGTTAGGGTTAGACTCTTAGGGTTAGACTCTTAGGGTAAGGGTTAGACTTAGGCTCTTAGGGTTAGGGTTAGACTCAGGCTCTTAGGGTGAGGGTTAGACTCAGGCTCTTAGGGTGAGGGTTAGACTCAGGCTCTTAGGGTTAGGGTTAGACTCAGGCTCTTAGGGTTAGGGTCAGACTCAGTACTATATATTTGGGTACTGCAGCCGCCCTTTTGGTGGAGCGCTGCTGCCATCTAGCGAAATATACTTGGGTACTGCAGCCGGCGCTGTTGGTGGAGCGCTGCTGCCATCTAGCGAAATATATTTGGGTACTGCAGCCGGCCCTGTTGGTGGAGCGCTGCTGCCATCTAGCGAAATATATTTGGGTACTGCAGCCGCCCTTTTGGTGGAGCGCTGCTGCCATCTAGCGAAATATATTTGGGTACTGCAGCCGGCGCTGTTGGTGGAGCTCTGCTGCCATCTAGCGAAATATACTTGGGTACTGCAGCCGCCCTTTTGGTGGAGCGCTGCTGCCATCTAGCGAAATGTAATTGGGTACTGCAGCCGCCCGGTTGGTGGAGCGGTGCTGCCATCTAGCGAAATATACTTGGGTACTGCAGCCGCCCGGTTGGTGGAGCGCTGCTGCCATCTAGCGAAATATACTTGGGTACTGCAGCCGGCCCTGTTGGTGGAGCGCTGCTGCCATCTAGCGAAATATACTTGGGTACTGCAGCCGCCCGGTTGGTGGAGCGCTGCTGCCATCTAGCGAAATATACTTGGGTACTGCAGCCGGCCCTGTTGGTGGAGCGCTGCTGCCATCTAGCGAAATATACTTGGGTACTGCAGCCGCCCGGTTGGTGGAGCGCTGCTGCCATCTAGCGAAATATATTTGGGTACTGCAGCCGGCCCTGTTGGTGGAGCGCTGCTGCCATCTAGCGAAATATACTTGGGTACTGCAGCCGCCCGGTTGGTGGAGCGCTGCTGCCATCTAGCGAAATATACTTGGCTACTGCAGCCGGCCCTGTTGGTGGAGCGCTGCTGCCATCTAGCGAAATATACTTGGGTACTGCAGCCGCCCGGTTGGTGGAGCGCTGCTGCCATCTAGCGAAATATACTTGGGTACTGCAGCCGGCGCTGTTGGTGGAGCGCTGCTGCCATCTAGCGAAATATATTTGGGTACTGCAGCCGGCGCTGTTGGTGGAGCGCTGCTGCCATCTAGCGAAATATATTTGGGTACTGCAGCCGGCGCTGTTGGTGGAGCGCTGCTGCCATCTAGCGAAATATATTTGGGTACTGCAGCCGGCTCTGTTGGTGGAGCGCTGCTGCCATCTAGCGAAATATGCTTGGGTACTTCAGCCGGGTTTAGGGTTAGGGTTAGGGTTAGACTGTTAGGGTTAGGGTTAGACTCTTAGGGTTAGACTCTTAGGGTTAGACTCTTAGGGTTAGGGTTAGGGTTAGGGTTAGGGTTAGGGTTAGACTCTTAGGGTTAGGGTTAGAGTTAGGCTCTTAGGGTTAGGGTTAGACTCAGGCTCTTAGGGTTAGGGTTAGACTCAGGCTCTTACGGTTAGGGTTAGACTCAGGCTCTTAGGGTTAGGGTTAGACACAGGCTCTTAGGGTTAGGGTCAGATTTAGTAGTATATATTTGTGTACTGCAGCCGCCCTTTTGGTGGAGCGCTGCTGCCATCTAGCGAAATATACTTGGGTACTGCAGCCGGCGCTCTTGGTGGAGCGCTGCTGCCATCTAGCGAAATATATTTGGGTACTGCAGCCGGCCCTGTTGGTGGAGCGCTGCTGCCATCTAGCGAAATATATTTGGGTACTGCAGCCGCCCTTTTGGTGGAGCGCTGCTGCCATCTAGCGAAATATATTTGGGTACTGCAGCCAGCTCTGTTGGTGGAGCTCTGCTGCCATCTAGCGAAATATACTTGGGTACTGCAGCCGGCCCTGTTGGTGGAGCGCTGCTGCCATCTAGCGAAATGTAATTGGGTACTGCAGCCGCCCTGTTGGTGGAGCGCTGCTGCCATCTAGCGAAATATACTTGGGTACTGCAGCCGCCCGGTTGGTGGAGCGCTGCTGCCATCTAGCGAAATATACTTGGGTACTGCAGCCGGCCCTGTTGGTGGAGCGCTGCTGCCATCTAGCGAAATATACTTGGGTACTGCAGCCGCCCGGTTGGTGGAGCGCTGCTGCCATCTAGCGAAATATACTTGGGTACTGCAGCCGGCCCTGTTGGTGGAGCGCTGCTGCCATCTAGCGAAATATACTTGGGTACTGCAGCCGCCCGGTTGGTGGAGCGCTGCTGCCATCTAGCGAAATATATTTGGGTACTGCAGCCGGCCCTGTTTGTGGAGCGCTGCTGCCATCTAGCGAAATATACTTGGGTACTGCAGCCGGCGCTGTTGGTGGAGCGCTGCTGCCATCTAGCGAAATATACTTGGGTACTGCAGCCGCCCGGTTGGTGGAGCGCTGCTGCCATCTAGCGAAATATATTTGGGTACTGCAGCCGGCCCTGTTGGTGGAGCGCTGCTGCCATCTAGCGAAATATACTTGGGTACTGCAGCCGCCCGGTTGGTGGAGCGCTGCTGCCATCTAGCGAAATATATTTGGGTACTGCAGCCGGCGCTGTTGGTGGAGCGCTGCTGCCATCTAGCGAAATATATTTGGGTACTGCAGCCGGCTCTGTTGGTGGAGCGCTGCTGCCATCTAGCGAAATATATTTGGGTACTGCAGCCGGCTCTGTTTGTGGAGCGCTGCTGCCATCTAGCGAAATATACTTGGGTACTTCAGCCGGGTTTAGGGTTAGGGTTAGGGTTAGACTGTTAGGGTTAGGGTTAGACTCTTAGGGTTAGACTCTTAGGGTTAGACTCTTAGGGTTAGGGTTAGACTCTTAGGGTTAGGGTTAGGGTTACGGTTAGGGTTAGACTCTTAGGGTTAGGGTTAGACTCTTAGGGTTAGGGTTAGGGTTAGGGTTAGGGTTAGACTCTTAGGGTTAGGGTTAGACTCTTAGGGTTAGGGTTAGGGTTAGGGTTAGACTCTTAGGGTTAGGGTTAGGGTGAGGGTTAGACTCTTAGGGTTAGGGTTATATTCAGGGTTAGGGTTAGACTCTTAGGGTTAGGGTTAGGGTTAGGGTTAGACTCTTAGGGTTAGGGTTAGGGTTAGGCTCTTAGGGTTAGGGTTAGACTCAGGCTCTTAGGGTGAGGGTTAGACTCAGGCTCTTAGGGTTAGGGTTAGACTCAGGCTCTTAGGGTGAGGGTTAGACTCAGGCTCTTAGGGTGAGGGTTAGACTCAGGCTCTTAGGGTTAGGGTTAGACTCAGGCTCTTAGGGTGAGGGTTAGACTCAGGCTCTTAGGGTTAGGGTTAGACTCAGTACTATATATTTGGGTACTGCAGCCGCCCGGTTGGTGGAGCGCTGCTGCCATCTAGCGAAGTATACTTGGGTACTGCAGCCGGCGCTGTTGGTGGAGCGCTGCTGCCATCTAGCGAAATATATTTGGGTACTGCAGCCGGCCCTGTTGGTGGAGCTCTGCTGCCATCTAGCGAAATATACTTGGGTACTGCAGCCGCCCTTTTGGTGGAGCGCTGCTGCCATCTAGCGAAATGTAATTGGGTACTGCAGCCGGCGCTGTTGGTGGAGCGCTGCTGCCATCTAGCGAAATATACTTGGGTACTGCAGCCGGCCCTGTTGGTGGAGCGCTGCTGCCATCTAGCGAAATATACTTGGGTACTGCAGCCGCCCGGTTTGTGGAGCGCTGCTGCCATCTAGCGAAATATATTTGGGTACTGCAGCCGGCCCGGTTGGTGGAGCGCTGCTGCCATCTAGCGAAATGTAATTGGGTACTGCAGCCGCCCTTTTGGTGTAGCGCTGCTGCCATCTAGCGAAATATACTTGGGTACTGCAGCCGCCCGGTTGGTGGAGCGCTGCTGCCATCTAGCGAAATATATTTGGGTACTGCAGCCGGCCCTGTTGGTGGAGCGCTGCTGCCATCTAGCGAAATATACTTGGGTACTGCAGCCGCCCTTTTGGTGGAGCGCTGCTGCCATCTAGCGAAATGTAATTGGGTACTGCAGCCGCCCGGTTGGTGGAGCGCTGCTGCCATCTAGCGAAATATACTTGGGTACTGCAGCCGGCGCTGTTGGTGGAGCGCTGCTGCCATCTAGCGAAATATACTTGGGTACTGCAGCCGCCCGGTTTGTGGAGCGCTGCTGCCATCTAGCGAAATATACTTGGGTACTGCAGCCGGCCCATTTGGTGGAGCGCTGCTGCCATCTAGCGAAATATATTTGGGTACTGCAGCCGGAGCTGTTGGTGGAGCGCTGCTGCCATCTAGCGAAATATACTTGGGTACTGCAGCCGGCTCTGTTGGTGGAGCGCTGCTGCCATCTAGCGAAATATATTTGGGTACTGCAGCCGGCGCTGTTGGTGGAGCGCTGCTGCCATCTAGCGAAATATATTTGGGTACTGCAGCCGGCTCTGTTTGTGGAGCGCTGCTGCCATCTAGCGAAATATACTTGGGTACTTCAGCCGGGTTTAGGGTTAGGGTTAGGGTTAGACTGTTAGGGTTATGGTTAGACTTTTAGGGTTAGACTCTTAGGGTTAGACTCTTAGGGTTAGGGTTAGACTCTTACGGTTAGGGTTAGGGTTAGGCTTAGGGTTAGGCTTAGACTCCTAGGGTTAGGGTTAGACTCTTAGGGTTAGGGTTAGGGTTAGAGTTAGGGTTAGACTCTTAGGGTTAGGGTTAGACTCTTAGGGTTAGGGTTAGGGTTAGGTTTAGACTCTTAGGGATAGGGTTAGGGTTAGGGTTAGGGTTAGACTCTAAGGGTTAGGGTTAGACTCTTAGGGTTAGGGTTAGGGTTAGGGTTAGACTCTTAGGGTTAGGGTTAGACTCTTAGGGTTAGGGTTAGGGTTAGGGTTAGACTCTTAGGGTTAGGGTTAGGGTTACGGTTAGACTCTTAGGGTTAGAGTTAGGGTTAGGGTTAGACTCTTAGGGTTAGGGTTAGACTCTTAGGGTTAGGGTTGGGGTTAGGGTTAGACTCTTAGGGTCAGGGTTAGACTCTTAGGGTTAGAGTTAGGGTTAGGGTTAGGGTTAGACACTTAGGGTTAGGGTTAGGGTGAGGGTTAGACTCTTAGGGTTAGGGTTATATTCAGGGTTAGGGTTAGACTCTTAGGGTTAGGGTTAGGGTTAGACTCTTAGGGTAAGGGTTAGACTTAGGCTCTTAGGGTTAGGGTTAGACTCAGGCTCTTAGGGTGAGGGTTAGACTCAGGCTCTTAGGGTGAGGGTTAGACTCAGGCTCTTAGGGTTAGGGTTAGACTCAGGCTCTTAGGGTTAGGGTCAGACTCAGTACTATATATTTGGGTACTGCAGCCGCCCTTTTGGTGGAGCGCTGCTGCCATCTAGCGAAATGTAATTGGGTATTGCAGCCGGCGCTGTTGGTGGAGCGCTGCTGCCATCTAGCGAAATATACTTGGGTACTGCAGCCGGCCCTGTTGGTGGAGCGCTGCTGCCATCTAGCGAAATATACTTGGGTACTGCAGCCGCCCGGTTTGTGGAGCGCTGCTGCCATCTAGCGAAATATATTTGGGTACTGCAGCCGGCCCGGTTGGTGGAGCGCTGCTGCCATCTAGCGAAATGTAATTGGGTACTGCAGCCGCCCTTTTGGTGTAGCGCTGCTGCCATCTAGCGAAATATACTTGGGTACTGCAGCCGCCCGGTTGGTGGAGCGCTGCTGCCATCTAGCGAAATATACTTGGGTACTGCAGCCGGCCCTGTTGGTGGAGCGCTGCTGCCATCTAGCGAAATATACTTGGGTACTGCAGCCGCCCGGTTGGTGGAGCGCTGCTGCCATCTAGCGAAATATACTTGGGTACTGCAGCCGGCGCTGTTGGGGGAGCGCTGCTGCCATCTAGCGAAATATATTTGGGTACTGCAGCCGGCGCTGTTGGTGGAGCGCTGCTGCCATCTAGCGAAATATACTTGGGTACTGCAGCCGGCTCTGTTGGTGGAGCGCTGCTGCCATCTAGCGAAATATATTTGGGTACTGCAGCCGGCGCTGTTGGTGGAGCGCTGCTGCCATCTAGCGAAATATATTTGGGTACTGCAGCCGGCTCTGTTTGTGGAGCGCTGCTGCCATCTAGCGAAATATACTTGGGTACTTCAGCCGGGTTTAGGGTTAGGGTTAGGGTTAGACTGTTAGGGTTATGGTTAGACTTTTAGGGTTAGACTCTTAGGGTTAGACTCTTAGGGTTAGGGTTAGACTCTTACGGTTAGGGTTAGGGTTAGGCTTAGGGTTAGGCTTAGACTCTTAGGGTTAGGGTTAGACTCTTAGGGCTAGGGTTAGGGTTAGAGTTAGGGTTAGACTCTTAGGGTTAGGGTTAGACTCTTAGGGTTAGGGTTAGGGTTAGGGTTAGGGTTAGACTCTTAGGGTTAGGGTTAGACTCTTAGGGTTAGGGTTAGGGTTAGGGTTAGGGTTAGACTCTTAGGGTTAGGGTTAGACTCTTAGGGTTAGGGTTAGGGTTAGGGTTAGACTCTTAGGGTTAGGGTTAGGGTTAGGGTTAGGTTTAGACTCTTAGGGTTAGGGTTAGGTTTAGGGTTAGGGTTAGACTCTAAGGGTTAGGGTTAGACTCTTAGGGTTAGGGTTAGGGTTAGGGTTAGACTCTTAGGGTTAGGGTTAGACTCTTAGGGTTAGGGTTAGGGTTAGGGTTAGACTCTTAGGGTTAGGGTTAGGGTTACGGTTAGACTCTTAGGGTTAGAGTTAGGGTTAGGGTTAGACTCTTAGGGTTAGGGTTGGGGTTAGGGTTAGGGTTAGACTCTTAGGGTTAGAGTTAGGGTTAGGGTTAGACACTTAGGGTTAGGGTTAGGGTGAGGGTTAGACTCTTAGGGTTAGGGTTATATTCAGGGTTAGGGTTAGACTCTTAGGGTTAGACTCTTAGGGTAAGGGTTAGACTTAGGCTCTTAGGGTTAGGGTTAGACTCAGGCTCTTAGGGTGAGGGTTAGACTCAGGCTCTTAGGGTGAGGGTTAGACTCAGGCTCTTAGGGTTAGGGTTAGACTCAGGCTCTTAGGGTTAGGGTCAGACTCAGTACTATATATTTGGGTACTGCAGCCGCCCTTTTGGTGGAGCGCTGCTGCCATCTAGCGAAATATACTTGGGTACTGCAGCCGGCGCTGTTGGTGGAGCGCTGCTGCCATCTAGCGAAATATATTTGGGTACTGCAGCCGGCCCTGTTGGTGGAGCGCTGCTGCCATCTAGCGAAATATATTTGGGTACTGCAGCCGCCCTTTTGGTGGAGCGCTGCTGCCATCTAGCGAAATATATTTGGGTACTGCAGCCGGCGCTGTTGGTGGAGCTCTGCTGCCATCTAGCGAAATATACTTGGGTACTGCAGCCGCCCTTTTGGTGGAGCGCTGCTGCCATCTAGCGAAATGTAATTGGGTACTGCAGCCGCCCGGTTGGTGGAGCGGTGCTGCCATCTAGCGAAATATACTTGGGTACTGCAGCCGCCCGGTTGGTGGAGCGCTGCTGCCATCTAGCGAAATATACTTGGGTACTGCAGCCGGCCCTGTTGGTGGAGCGCTGCTGCCATCTAGCGAAATATACTTGGGTACTGCAGCCGCCCGGTTGGTGGAGCGCTGCTGCCATCTAGCGAAATATACTTGGGTACTGCAGCCGGCCCTGTTGGTGGAGCGCTGCTGCCATCTAGCGAAATATACTTGGGTACTGCAGCCGCCCGGTTGGTGGAGCGCTGCTGCCATCTAGCGAAATATATTTGGGTACTGCAGCCGGCCCTGTTGGTGGAGCGCTGCTGCCATCTAGCGAAATATACTTGGGTACTGCAGCCGCCCGGTTGGTGGAGCGCTGCTGCCATCTAGCGAAATATACTTGGCTACTGCAGCCGGCCCTGTTGGTGGAGCGCTGCTGCCATCTAGCGAAATATACTTGGGTACTGCAGCCGCCCGGTTGGTGGAGCGCTGCTGCCATCTAGCGAAATATACTTGGGTACTGCAGCCGGCGCTGTTGGTGGAGCGCTGCTGCCATCTAGCGAAATATATTTGGGTACTGCAGCCGGCGCTGTTGGTGGAGCGCTGCTGCCATCTAGCGAAATATATTTGGGTACTGCAGCCGGCGCTGTTGGTGGAGCGCTGCTGCCATCTAGCGAAATATATTTGGGTACTGCAGCCGGCGCTGTTGGTGGAGCGCTGCTGCCATCTAGCGAAATATATTTGGGTACTGCAGCCGGCTCTGTTGGTGGAGCGCTGCTGCCATCTAGCGAAATATGCTTGGGTACTTCAGCCGGGTTTAGGGTTAGGGTTAGGGTTAGACTGTTAGGGTTAGGGTTAGACTCTTAGGGTTAGACTCTTAGGGTTAGACTCTTAGGGGTAGCGTTAGGGTTAGGGTTAGGGTTAGGGTTAGACTCTTAGGGTTAGGGTTAGAGTTAGGCTCTTAGGGTTAGGGTTAGACTCAGGCTCTTAGGGTTAGGGTTAGACTCAGGCTCTTACGGTTAGGGTTAGACTCAGGCTCTTAGGGTTAGGGTTAGACACAGGCTCTTAGGGTTAGGGTCAGATTTAGTAGTATATATTTGTGTACTGCAGCCGCCCTTTTGGTGGAGCGCTGCTGCCATCTAGCGAAATATACTTGGGTACTGCAGCCGGCGCTCTTGGTGGAGCGCTGCTGCCATCTAGCGAAATATATTTGGGTACTGCAGCCGGCCCTGTTGGTGGAGCGCTGCTGCCATCTAGCGAAATATATTTGGGTACTGCAGCCGCCCTTTTGGTGGAGCGCTGCTGCCATCTAGCGAAATATATTTGGGTACTGCAGCCAGCTCTGTTGGTGGAGCTCTGCTGCCATCTAGCGAAATATACTTGGGTACTGCAGCCGGCCCTGTTGGTGGAGCGCTGCTGCCATCTAGCGAAATGTAATTGGGTACTGCAGCCGCCCTGTTGGTGGAGCGCTGCTGCCATCTAGCGAAATATACTTGGGTACTGCAGCCGCCCGGTTGGTGGAGCGCTGCTGCCATCTAGCGAAATATACTTGGGTACTGCAGCCGGCCCTGTTGGTGGAGCGCTGCTGCCATCTAGCGAAATATACTTGGGTACTGCAGCCGCCCGGTTGGTGGAGCGCTGCTGCCATCTAGCGAAATATACTTGGGTACTGCAGCCGGCCCTGTTGGTGGAGCGCTGCTGCCATCTAGCGAAATATACTTGGGTACTGCAGCCGCCCGGTTGGTGGAGCGCTGCTGCCATCTAGCGAAATATATTTGGGTACTGCAGCCGGCCCTGTTTGTGGAGCGCTGCTGCCATCTAGCGAAATATACTTGGGTACTGCAGCCGGCGCTGTTGGTGGAGCGCTGCTGCCATCTAGCGAAATATATTTGGGTACTGCAGCCGGCCCTGTTGGTGGAGCGCTGCTGCCATCTAGCGAAATATATTTGGGTACTGCAGCCGGCTCTGTTGGTGGAGCGCTGCTGCCATCTAGCGAAATATATTTGGGTACTGTAGCCGGCTCTGTTTGTGGAGCGCTGCTGCCATCTAGCGAAATATACTTGGGTACTTCAGCCGGGTTTAGGGTTAGGGTTAGGGTTAGACTGTTAGGGTTAGGGTTAGACTCTTAGGGTTAGACTCTTAGGGTTAGACTCTTAGGGTTAGGGTTAGACTCTTAGGGTTAGGGTTAGGGTTAGGGTTAGGGTTAGACTCTTAGGGTTAGGGTTAGACTCTTAGGGTTAGGGTTAGGGTTAGGGTTAGGGTTAGACTCTTAGGGTTAGGGTTAGACTCTTAGGGTTAGGGTTAGGGTTAGGGTTAGACTCTTAGGGTTAGGGTTAGGGTGAGGGTTAGACTCTTAGGGTTAGGGTTATATTCCGGGTTAGGGTTAGACTCTTAGGGTTAGGGTTAGGGTTAGGGTTAGACTCTTAGGGTTAGGGTTAGGGTTAGGCTCTTAGGGTTAGGGTTAGACTCAGGCTCTTAGGGTGAGGGTTAGACTCAGGCTCTTAGGGTTAGGGTTAGACTCAGGCTCTTAGGGTGAGGGTTAGACTCAGGCTCTTAGGGTGAGGGTTAGACTCAGGCTCTTAGGGTTAGGGTTAGACTCAGGCTCTTAGGGTGAGGGTTAGACTCAGGCTCTTAGGGTTAGGGTTAGACTCAGTACTATATATTTGGGTACTGCAGCCGCCCGGTTGGTGGAGCGCTGCTGCCATCTAGCGAAGTATACTTGGGTACTGCAGCCGGCGCTGTTGGTGGAGCGCTGCTGCCATCTAGCGAAATATATTTGGGTACTGCAGCCGGCCCTGTTGGTGGAGCTCTGCTGCCATCTAGCGAAATATACTTGGGTACTGCAGCCGCCCTTTTGGTGGAGCGCTGCTGCCATCTAGCGAAATGTAATTGGGTACTGCAGCCGGCGCTGTTGGTGGAGCGCTGCTGCCATCTAGCGAAATATACTTGGGTACTGCAGCCGGCCCTGTTGGTGGAGCGCTGCTGCCATCTGGCGAAATATACTTGGGTACTGCAGCCGCCCGGTTTGTGGAGCGCTGCTGCCATCTAGCGAAATATATTTGGGTACTGCAGCCGGCCCGGTTGGTGGAGCGCTGCTGCCATCTAGCGAAATGTAATTGGGTACTGCAGCCGCCCTTTTGGTGTAGCGCTGCTGCCATCTAGCGAAATATACTTGGGTACTGCAGCCGCCCGGTTGGTGGAGCGCTGCTGCCATCTAGCGAAATATATTTGGGTACTGCAGCCGGCCCTGTTGGTGGAGCGCTGCTGCCATCTAGCGAAATATACTTGGGTACTGCAGCCGCCCGGTTGGTGGAGCGCTGCTGCCATCTAGCGAAATATACTTGGGTACTGCAGCCGGCGCTGTTGGTGGAGCGCTGCTGCCATCTAGCGAAATATATTTGGGTACTGCAGCCGGCGCTGTTGGTGGAGCGCTGCTGCCATCTAGCGAAATATACTTGGGTACTGCAGCCGGCGCTGTTGGTGGAGCGCTGCTGCCATCTAGCGAAATATACTTTGGTACTGCAGCCGCCCGGTTGGTTGAGCACTGCCGCCGTCTAGCGAAATATACTTGGGTACTGCAGCCGCCCTTTTGGTGGAGCGCTGCTGCCATCTAGCGAAATATATTTGGGTACTGCAGCCGGCGCTGTTGGTGGATCGCTGCTGCCATCTAGCGAAATATATTTGGGTACTGCAGCCGGCCCTGTTTGTGGAGCGCTGCTGCCATCTAGCGAAATATATTTGGGTACTGCAGTCGGCTCTGTTGGTGGAGCGCTGCTGCCATCTAGCGAAATATACTTGGGTACTTCAGCCGGGTTTAGGGTTAGGGTTAGGGTTAGACTGTTAGGGTTAGGGTTAGGGTTAGGGTTAGACTCTTAGGGTTAGACTCTTAGGGTTAGGGTTAGACTCTTACGGTTAGGGTTAGGGTTAGGGTTAGGGTTAGGGTTAGACTCTTAGGGTTAGGGTTAGACTCTTAGGGTTAGGGTTAGGGTTAGGGTTAGACTCTTAGAGTTAGGGTTAGACTCTTAGGGTTAGGGTTAGGGTTAGGGTTAGGGTTAGACTCTTAGGGTTAGGGTTAGACTCTTAGGGTTAGGGTTAGGGTTAGGGTTAGACTCTTAGGGTTAGGGTTAGGGTTAGGGTTAGACTCTTAGGGTTAGGGTTAGGGTTAGGGTTCGGGTTACACTCTTAGGGTTAGGGTTAGGGTTAGGGTTAGACTCTTAGGGTTAGGGTTAGACTTAGGCTCTTAGGGTTAGGGTTAGACTCAGGCTCTTAGGGTTAGGGTTAGACTCAGGCTCTTACGGTTAGGGTTAGACTCAGTCTCTTAGGGTTAGGGTTAGACACAGGCTCTTAGGGTTAGGGTCAGATTTAATACTATATATTTGTGTACTGCAGCCGCCCTTTTGGTGGAGCGCTGCTGCCATCTAGCGAAATATACTTGGGTACTGCAGCCGGCGCTGTTGGTGGAGCGCTGCTGCCATCTAGCGAAATATACTTGGGTACTGCAGCCGGCCCTGTTGGTGGAGCGCTGCTGCCATCTAGCGAAATATATTTGGGTACTGCAGCCGCCCTTTTGGTGGAGCGCTGCTGCCATCTAGCGAAATATATTTGGGTACTGCAGCCAGCTCTGTTGGTGGAGCTCTGCTGCCATCTAGCGAAATATAATTGGGTACTGCAGCCGGCCTTTTGGTGGAGCGCTGCTGCCATCTAGCGAAATGTAATTGTGTACTGCAGCCGCCCTGTTGGTGGAGCGCTGCTGCCATCTAGCGAAATATACTTGGGTACTGCAGCCGCCCGGTTGGTGGAGCGCTGCTGCCATCTAGCGAAATATACTTGGGTACTGCAGCCGGCCCTGTTGGTGGAGCGCTGCTGCCATCTAGCGAAATATACTTGGGTACTGCAGCCGCCCGGTTGGTGGAGCGCTGCTGCCATCTAGCGAAATATACTTGGGTACTGCAGCCGGCCCTGTTGGTGGAGCGCTGCTGCCATCTAGCGAAATATACTTGGGTACTGCAGCCGCCCGGTTGGTGGAGCGCTGCTGCCATCTAGCGAAATATACTTGGGTACTGCAGCCGGCCCTGTTGGTGGAGCGCTGCTGCCATCTAGCGAAATATACTTGGGTACTGCAGCCGCCCGGTTGGTGGAGCGCTGCTGCCATCTAGCGAAATATACTTGGGTACTGCAGCCGGCGCTGTTGGTGGAGCGCTGCTGCCATCTAGCGAAATATATTTGGGTACTGCAGCCGGCGCTGTTGGTGGAGCGCTGCTGCCATCTAGCGAAATATACTTGGGTACTGCAGCCGGCCCTGTTGGTGGAGCTCTGCTGCCATCTAGCGAAATATACTTGGGTACTGCAGCCGCCCTTTTGGTGGAGCGCTGCTGCCATCTAGCGAAATGTAATTGGGTACTGCAGCCGCCCGGTTGGTGGAGCGCTGCTGCCATCTAGCGAAATATACTTGGGTACTGCAGCCGGCCCTGTTGGTGGAGCGCTGCTGCCATCTAGCGAAATATACTTGGGTACTGCAGCCGCCCGGTTGGTGGAGCGCTGCTGCCATCTAGCGAAATATATTTGGGTACTGCAGCCGGCCCTGTTGGTGGAGCGCTGCTGCCATCTAGCGAAATGTAATTGGGTACTGCAGCCGCCCGGTTGGTGTAGCGCTGCTGCCATCTAGCGAAATATACTTGGGTACTGCAGCCGCCCGGTTTGTGGAGCGCTGCTGCCATCTAGCGAAATATATTTGGGTACTGCAGCCGGCCCGGTTGGTGGAGCGCTGCTGCCATCTAGCGAAATGTAATTGGGTACTGCAGCCGCCCTTTTGGTGTAGCGCTGCTGCCATCTAGCGAAATATACTTGGGTACTGCAGCCGCCCGGTTGGTGGAGCGCTGCTGCCATCTAGCGAAATATATTTGGGTACTGCAGCCGGCCCTGTTGGTGGAGCGCTGCTGCCATCTAGCGAAATATACTTGGGTACTGCAGCCGCCCGGTTGGTGGAGCGCTGCTGCCATCTAGCGAAATATACTTGGGTACTGCAGCCGGCGCTGTTGGTGGAGCGCTGCTGCCATCTAGCGAAATATATTTGGGTACTGCAGCCGGCGCTGTTGGTGGAGCGCTGCTGCCATCTAGCGAAATATACTTGGGTACTGCAGCCGGCGCTGTTGGTGGAGCGCTGCTGCCATCTAGCGAAATATACTTTGGTACTGCAGCCGCCCGGTTGGTTGAGCACTGCCGCCGTCTAGCGAAATATACTTGGGTACTGCAGCCGCCCTTTTGGTGGAGCGCTGCTGCCATCTAGCGAAATATATTTGGGTACTGCAGCCGGCGCTGTTGGTGGATCGCTGCTGCCATCTAGCGAAATATATTTGGGTACTGCAGCCGGCCCTGTTTGTGGAGCGCTGCTGCCATCTAGCGAAATATATTTGGGTACTGCAGTCGGCTCTGTTGGTGGAGCGCTGCTGCCATCTAGCGAAATATACTTGGGTACTTCAGCCGGGTTTAGGGTTAGGGTTAGGGTTAGACTGTTAGGGTTAGGGTTAGGGTTAGGGTTAGACTCTTAGGGTTAGACTCTTAGGGTTAGGGTTAGACTCTTACGGTTAGGGTTAGGGTTAGGGTTAGGGTTAGGGTTAGACTCTTAGGGTTAGGGTTAGACTCTTAGGGTTAGGGTTAGGGTTAGGGTTAGACTCTTAGAGTTAGGGTTAGACTCTTAGGGTTAGGGTTAGGGTTAGGGTTAGGGTTAGACTCTTAGGGTTAGGGTTAGACTCTTAGGGTTAGGGTTAGGGTTAGGGTTAGACTCTTAGGGTTAGGGTTAGGGTTAGGGTTAGACTCTTAGGGTTAGGGTTAGGGTTAGGGTTCGGGTTACACTCTTAGGGTTAGGGTTAGGGTTAGGGTTAGACTCTTAGGGTTAGGGTTAGACTTAGGCTCTTAGGGTTAGGGTTAGACTCAGGCTCTTAGGGTTAGGGTTAGACTCAGGCTCTTACGGTTAGGGTTAGACTCAGTCTCTTAGGGTTAGGGTTAGACACAGGCTCTTAGGGTTAGGGTCAGATTTAATACTATATATTTGTGTACTGCAGCCGCCCTTTTGGTGGAGCGCTGCTGCCATCTAGCGAAATATACTTGGGTACTGCAGCCGGCGCTGTTGGTGGAGCGCTGCTGCCATCTAGCGAAATATACTTGGGTACTGCAGCCGGCCCTGTTGGTGGAGCGCTGCTGCCATCTAGCGAAATATATTTGGGTACTGCAGCCGCCCTTTTGGTGGAGCGCTGCTGCCATCTAGCGAAATATATTTGGGTACTGCAGCCAGCTCTGTTGGTGGAGCTCTGCTGCCATCTAGCGAAATATAATTGGGTACTGCAGCCGGCCTTTTGGTGGAGCGCTGCTGCCATCTAGCGAAATGTAATTGTGTACTGCAGCCGCCCTGTTGGTGGAGCGCTGCTGCCATCTAGCGAAATATACTTGGGTACTGCAGCCGCCCGGTTGGTGGAGCGCTGCTGCCATCTAGCGAAATATACTTGGGTACTGCAGCCGGCCCTGTTGGTGGAGCGCTGCTGCCATCTAGCGAAATATACTTGGGTACTGCAGCCGCCCGGTTGGTGGAGCGCTGCTGCCATCTAGCGAAATATACTTGGGTACTGCAGCCGGCCCTGTTGGTGGAGCGCTGCTGCCATCTAGCGAAATATACTTGGGTACTGCAGCCGCCCGGTTGGTGGAGCGCTGCTGCCATCTAGCGAAATATACTTGGGTACTGCAGCCGGCCCTGTTGGTGGAGCGCTGCTGCCATCTAGCGAAA
Source organism: Falco punctatus (assembly GCF_963210335.1). Taxonomy (NCBI): domain Eukaryota; kingdom Metazoa; phylum Chordata; class Aves; order Falconiformes; family Falconidae; genus Falco; species Falco punctatus. The sequence continues at coordinate 1,976,641 of NW_027660079.1, forward strand.
TATACTTGGGTACTGCAGCCGCCCGGTTGGTGGAGCGCTGCTGCCATCTAGCGAAATATACTTGGGTACTGCAGCCGGCGCTGTTGGTGGAGCGCTGCTGCCATCTAGCGAAATATATTTGGGTACTGCAGCCGGCGCTGTTGGTGGAGCGCTGCTGCCATCTAGCGAAATATACTTGGGTACTGCAGCCGGCCCTGTTGGTGGAGCTCTGCTGCCATCTAGCGAAATATACTTGGGTACTGCAGCCGCCCTTTTGGTGGAGCGCTGCTGCCATCTAGCGAAATGTAATTGGGTACTGCAGCCGCCCGGTTGGTGGAGCGCTGCTGCCATCTAGCGAAATATACTTGGGTACTGCAGCCGGCCCTGTTGGTGGAGCGCTGCTGCCATCTAGCGAAATATACTTGGGTACTGCAGCCGCCCGGTTGGTGGAGCGCTGCTGCCATCTAGCGAAATATATTTGGGTACTGCAGCCGGCCCTGTTGGTGGAGCGCTGCTGCCATCTAGCGAAATGTAATTGGGTACTGCAGCCGCCCGGTTGGTGTAGCGCTGCTGCCATCTAGCGAAATATACTTGGGTACTGCAGCCGCCCGGTTGGTGGAGCGCTGCTGCCATCTAGCGAAATGTAATGGGGTACTGCAGCCGCCCGGTTGGTGTAGCGCTGCTGCCATCTAGCGAAATATACTTGGGTACTGCAGCCGCCCGGTTTCTGGAGCGCTGCTGCCATCTAGCGAAATATACTTGGGTACTGCAGCCGGCCCTGTTGGTGGAGCGCTGCTGCCATCTAGCGAAATATATTTGGGTACTGCAGCCGCCCTTTTGGTGGAGCGCTGCTGCCATCGAGCGAAATATATTTGGGTACTGCAGCCGGCCCTGTTGGTGGAGCTCTGCTGCCATCTAGCGAAATATACTTGGGTACTGCAGCCGCCCTTTTGGTGGAGCGCTGCTGCCATCTAGCGAAATGTAATTGGGTACTGCAGCCGCCCGGTTGGTGGAGCGCTGCTGCCATCTAGCGAAATATACTTGGGTACTGCAGCCGGCGCTGTTGGTGGAGCGCTGCTGCCATCTAGCGAAATATACTTGGGTACTGCAGCCGCCCGGTTTGTGGAGCGCTGCTGCCATCTAGCGAAATATATTTGGGTACTGCAGCCGGGTTTAGGGTTAGGGTTAGGGTTAGACTGTTAGGGTTAGGGTTAGACTGTTAGGGTTAGACTCTTAGGGTTAGACTCTTAGGGTTAGGGTTAGACTCTTACGGTTAGGGTTAGGGTTAGGGTTAGGGTTAGGGTTAGACTCTTAGGGTTAGGGTTAGACTCTTAGGGTTAGGGTTAGGGTTAGACTCTTAGGGTTAGGGTTAGACTCTTAGGGTTAGGGTTAGGGTTAGGGTTAGACTCTTACGGTTAGGGTTAGGGTTAGGGTTAGGGTTAGACTCTTAGGGTTAGGGTTAGACTCTTAGGGTTAGGGTTAGGGTTAGGGTTAGGGTTAGACTCTTAGGGTTAGGGTTAGACTCTTAGGGTTAGGGTTAGGGTTAGGGTTAGGGTTAGACTCTTAGGGTTAGGGTTAGACTCTTAGGGTTAGGGTTAGGGTTAGGGTTAGGGTTAGACTCTTAGGGTTAGGGTTAGACTCTTAGGGTTAGGGTTAGGGTTAGGGTTAGACTCTTAGGGTTAGGGTTATATTCAGGGTTAGGGTTAGACTCTTAGGGTTAGGGTTAGGGTTAGACTCTTAGGGTTAGGGTTAGGGTTAGGCTCTTAGGGTTAGGGTTAGACTCAGGCTCTTAGGGTGAGGGTTAGACTCAGGCTCTTAGGGTTAGGGTTAGACTCAGGCTCTTAGGGTGAGGGTTAGACTCAGGCTCTTAGGGTGAGGGTTGGACTCAGGCTCTTAGGGTTAGGGTTAGACTCAGGCTCTTAGGGTGAGGGTTAGACTCAGGCTCTTAGGGTTAGGGTTAGACTCAGGCTCTTAGGGTTAGGGTCAGACTCAGTACTATATATTTGGGTACTGCAGCCGCCCTTTTGGTGGAGCGCTGCTGCCATCTAGCGAAATATACTTGGGTATTGCAGCCGGCGCTCTTGGTGGAGCGCTGCTGCCATCTAGCGAAATATATTTGGGTACTGCAGCCGGCCCTGTTGGTGGAGCGCTGCTGCCATCTAGCGAAATGTAATTGGGTACTGCAGCCGCCCTTTTGGTGGAGCGCTGCTGCCATCTAGCGAAATATATTTGGATACTGCAGCCGGCCCTGTTGGTGGAGCTCTGCTGCCATCTAGCGAAATATACTTGGGTACTGCAGCCGCCCTTTTGGTGGAGCGCTGCTGCCATCTAGCGAAATGTAATTGGGTACTGCAGCCGCCCGGTTGGTGGAGCGCTGCTGCCATCTAGCGAAATATATTTGGGTACTGCAGCCGGCCCTGTTGGTGGAGCTCTGCTGCCATCTAGCGAAATATACTTGGGTACTGCAGCCGCCCGGTTGGTGGAGCGCTGCTGCCATCTAGCGAAATGTAATTGGGTACTGCAGCCGCCCGGTTGGTGGAGCGCTGCTGCCATCTAGCGAAATATACTTGGGTACTGCAGCCGGCCCTGTTGGTGGAGCGCTGCTGCCATCTAGCGAAATATACTTGGGTACTGCAGCCGCCCGGTTGGTGGAGCGCTGCTGCCATCTAGCGAAATATATTTGGGTACTGCAGCCGGCCCTGTTGGTGGAGCGCTGCTGCCATCTAGCGAAATGTAATTGGGTACTGCAGCCGCCCGGTTGGTGTAGCGCTGCTGCCATCTAGCGAAATATACTTGGGTACTGCAGCCGCCCGGTTGGTGGAGCGCTGCTGCCATCTAGCGAAATGTAATGGGGTACTGCAGCCGCCCGGTTGGTGTAGCGCTGCTGCCATCTAGCGAAATATACTTGGGTACTGCAGCCGCCCTGTTGGTGGAGCGCTGCTGCCATCTAGCGAAATATACTTGGGTACTGCAGCCGGCCCTGTTGGTGGAGCGCTGCTGCCATCTAGCGAAATATATTTGGGTACTGCAGCCGCCCTTTTGGTGGAGCGCTGCTGCCATCTAGCGAAATATATTTGGGTACTGCAGCCGGCCCTGTTGGTGGAGCTCTGCTGCCATCTAGCGAAATATACTTGGGTACTGCAGCCGCCCTTTTGGTGGAGCGCTGCTGCCATCTAGCGAAATGTAATTGGGTACTGCAGCCGCCCGGTTGGTGGAGCGCTGCTGCCATCTAGCGAAATATACTTGGGTACTGCAGCCGGCGCTGTTGGTGGAGCGCTGCTGCCATCTAGCGAAATATACTTGGGTACTGCAGCCGCCCGGTTTGTGGAGCGCTGCTGCCATCTAGCGAAATATATTTGGGTACTGCAGCCGGCGCTGTTGGTGGAGCGCTGCTGCCATCTAGCGAAATATACTTGGGTACTGCAGCCGCCCGGTTGGTGGAGCGCTGCTGCCATCTAGCGAAATATACTTGGGTACTGCAGCCGCCCGGTTGGTGGAGCGCTGCTGCCATCTAGCGAAATATATTTGGGTACTGCAGCCGGCCCTGTTGGTGGAGCGCTGCTGCCATCTAGCGAAATATACTTGGGTACTGCAGCCGCCCGGTTGGTGGAGCGCTGCTGCCATCTAGCGAAATATACTTGGGTACTGCAGCCGGCCCTGTTGGTGGAGCGCTGCTGCCATCTAGCGAAATATACTTGGGTACTGCAGCCGCCCGGTTGGTGGAGCGCTGCTGCCATCTAGCGAAATATACTTGGGTACTGCAGCCGGCCCTGTTGGTGGAGCGCTGCTGCCATCTAGCGAAATATATTTGGGTACTGCAGCCGGCGCTGTTGGTGGAGCGCTGCTGCCATCTAGCGAAATATATTTGGGTACTGCAGCCGGCGCTGTTGGTGGAGCGCTGCTGCCATCTAGCGAAATATATTTGGGTACTGCAGCCGGCGCTGTTGGTGGAGCGCTGCTGCCATCTAGCGAAATATATGTGGGTACTGCAGCCGGCTCTGTTTGTGGAGCGCTGCTGCCATCTAGCGAAATATACTTGGGTACTTCAGCCGGGTTTAGGGTTAGGGTTAGGGTTAGACTGTTAGGGTTAGGGTTAGACTGTTAGGGTTAGACTCTTAGGGTTAGACTCTTAGGGTTAGGGTTAGACTCTTACGGTTAGGGTTAGGGTTAGGGGTAGGGTTAGGGTTAGACTCTTAGGGTTAGGGTTAGACTCTTAGGGTTAGGGTTAGGGTTAGACTCTTAGGGTTATGGTTAGACTCTTAGGGTTAGGGTTAGGGTTAGGGTTAGGGTTAGATTCTTAGGGTTAGGGTTAGACTCTTAGGGTTAGGGTTAGGGTTAGGGTTAGACTCTTAGGGTTAGGGTTAGGGTTAGGTTAGGGTTAGACTCTTAGGGTTAGGGTTAGGGTTACGGTTAGACTCTTAGGGTTAGAGTTAGGGTTAGACTCTTAAGGTTAGGGTTAGACTCTTAGGGTTAGGGTTGGGGTTAGGGTTAGACTCTTAGGGTTAGGGTTAGACTCTTAGGGTTAAGGTTAGGGTTAGGGTTAGGGTTAGACACTTACGGTTAGGGTTAGGGTGAGGGTTAGACTCTTAGGGTTAGGGTTATATTCAGATTAGGGTTAGACTCTTAGGGTTAGGGTTAGGGTTAGACTCTTAGGGTTAGGGTTAGGGTTAGGGTTAGACTCTTAGGGTTAGGGTTAGACTCTTACGGTTAGGGTTAGGGTTAGGGTTAGGGTTAGACTCTTAGGGTTAGGGTTAGACTCTTAGGGTTAGGGTTAGGGTTAGGGTTAGACTCTTAGGGTTAGGGTTAGGGTTACGGTTAGACTCTTAGGGTTAGAGTTAGGGTTAGGGTTAGACTCTTAGGGTTAGGGTTAGACTCTTAGGGTTAGGGTTGGGGTTAGGGTTAGGGTTAGACTCTTAGGGTTAGAGTTAGGGTTAGGGTTAGGGTTAGACACTTAGGGTTAGGGTTAGGGTGAGGGTTAGACTCTTAGGGTTAGGGTTATATTCAGGGTTAGGGTTAGACTCTTAGGGTTAGGGTTAGGGTTAGGGTTAGACTCTTAGGGTAAGGGTTAGACTTAGGCTCTTAGGGTTAGGGTTAGACTCAGGCTCTTAGGGTTAGGGTTAGACTCAGGCTCTTAGGGTGAGGGTTAGACTCAGGCTCTTAGGGTGAGGGTTAGACTCAGGCTCTTAGGGTTAGGGTTAGACTCAGGCTCTTAGGGTGAGGGTTAGACTCAGGCTCTTCGGGTGAGGGTTAGACTCAGGCTCTTAGGGTTAGGGTCAGACTCAGTACTATATATTTGGGTACTGCAGCCGCCCTTTTGGTGGAGCGCTGCTGCCATCTAGCGAAATATACTTGGGTATTGCAGCCGGCGCTGTTGGTGGAGCGCTGCTGCCATCTAGCGAACTATATTTGGGTACTGCAGCCGGCCCTGTTGGTGGAGCGCTGCTGCCATCTAGCGAAATATATTTGGGTACTGCAGCCGCCCTTTTGGTGGAGCGCTGCTGCCATCTAGCGAAATATATTTGGGTACTGCAGCCGGCGCTGTTGGTGGAGCTCTGCTGCCATCTAGAGAAATATACTTGGGTACTGCAGCCGCCCTTTTGGTGGAGCGCTGCTGCCATCTAGCGAAATGTAATTTGGTACTGCAGCCGCCCGGTTGGTGGAGCGCTGCTGCCATCTAGCGAAATGTAATTGGGTACTGCAGCCGCCCGGTTGGTGTAGCGCTGCTGCCATCTAGCGAAATATACTTGGGTACTGCAGCCGCCCGGTTTGTGGAGCGCTGCTGCCATCTAGCGAAATATATTTGGGTACTGCAGCCGGCGCTGTTAATGGAGCGCTGCTGCCATCTAGCGAAATGTAATTGGGTACTGCGGTCGCCCGGTTGGTGGAGCGCTGCTGCCATCTAGCGAAATATATTTGGGTACTGCAGCCGGCGCTGTTGGTGGAGCGCTGCTGCCATCTAGCGAAATATATTTGGGTACTGCAGCCGGCGCTGTTGGTGGAGCGCTGCTGCCATCTAGCGAAATATATGTGGGTACTGCAGCCGGCTCTGTTTGTGGAGCGCTGCTGCCATCTAGCGAAATATACTTGGGTACTGCAGCCGGCCCGGTTGGTGGAGCGCTGCTGCCATCTAGCGAAATATACTTGGGTACTGCAGCCGCCCGGTTGGTGGAGCGCTGCTGCCATCTAGCGAAATATATTTGGGTACTGCAGCCGGCGCTGTTGGTGGAGCGCTGCTGCCATCTAGCGAAATATATTTGGGTACTGCAGCCGGCGCTGTTGGTGGAGCGCTGCTGCCATCTAGCGAAATATATTTGGGTACTGCAGCCGGCGCTGTTGGTGGAGCGCTGCTGCCATCTAGCGAAATATATTTGGGTACTGCAGCCGGCGCTGTTGGTGGAGCGCTGCTGCCATCTAGCGAAATATATTTGGGTACTGCAGCCGGCTCTGTTGGTGGAGCGCTGCTGCCATCTAGCGAAATATACTTGGGTACTTCAGCCGGGTTTAGGGTTAGGGTTAGGGTTAGACTGTTAGGGTTAGGGTTAGACTCTTAGGGTTAGACTCTTAGGGTTAGACTCTTAGGGTTAGGGTTAGGGTTAGGGTTAGACTCTTAGGGTTAGGGTTAGGGTTAGGCTCTTAGGGTTAGGGTTAGACTCAGGCTCTTAGGGTGAGGGTTAGACTCAGGCTCTTAGGGTTAGGGTTAGACTCAGGCTCTTAGGGTGAGGGTTAGACTCAGGCTCTTAGGGTGAGGGTTAGACTCAGGCTCTTAGGGTTAGGGTTAGACTCAGGCTCTTAGGGTGAGGGTTAGACTCAGGCTCTTAGGGTTAGGGTTAGACTCAGGCTCTTAGGGTTAGGGTCAGACTCAGTACTATATATTTGGGTACTGCAGCCGGCCCTTTTGGTGGAGCGCTGCTGCCATCTAGCGAAATATACTTGGGTATTGCAGCCGGCGCTCTTGGTGGAGCGCTGCTGCCATCTAGCGAAATATATTTGGGTACTGCAGCCGGCCCTGTTGGTGGAGCGCTGCTGCCATCTAGCGAAATGTAATTGGGTACTGCAGCCGCCCAGTTGGTGGAGCGCTGCTGCCATCTAGCGAAATATATTTGGGTACTGCAGCCGGCCCTGTTGGTGGAGCTCTGCTGCCATCTAGCGAAATATACTTGGGTACTGCAGCCGCCCGGTTGGTGGAGCGCTGCTGCCATCTAGCGAAATGTAATTGGGTACTGCAGCCGCCCGGTTGGTGGAGCGCTGCTGCCATCTAGCGAAATATACTTGGGTACTGCAGCCGGCCCTGTTGGTGGAGCGCTGCTGCCATCTAGCGAAATATACTTGGGTACTGCAGCCGCCCGGTTTGTGGAGCGCTGCTGCCATCTAGCGAAATATATTTGGGTACTGCAGCCGGCCCTGTTGGTGGAGCGCTGCTGCCATCTAGCGAAATGTAATTGGGTACTGCAGCCGCCCGGTTGGTGTAGCGCTGCTGCCATCTAGCGAAATATACTTGGGTACTGCAGCCGCCCGGTTGGTGGAGCGCTGCTGCCATCTAGCGAAATGTAATGGGGTACTGCAGCCGCCCGGTTGGTGTAGCGCTGCTGCCATCTAGCGAAATATACTTGGGTACTGCAGCCGCCCGGTTAGTGGAGCGCTGCTGCCATCTAGCGAAATGTAATGGGGTACTGCAGCCGCCCGGTTGGTGGAGCGCTGCTGCCATCTAGCGAAATATACTTGGGTACTGCAGCCGCCCGGTTGGTGGAGCGCTGCTGCCATCTAGCGAAATATACTTGGGTACTGCAGCCGCCCGGTTGGTGGAGCGTTGCTGCCATCTAGCGAAATATATTTGGGTACTGCAGCCGGCCCTGTTGGTGGAGCGCTGCTGCCATCTAGCGAAATATACTTGGGTACTGCAGCCGCCCGGTTGGTGGAGCGCTGCTGCCATCTAGCGAAATATACTTGGGTACTGCAGCCGGCCCTGTTGGTGGAGCGCTGCTGCCATCTAGCGAAATGTAATGGGGTACTGCAGCCGCCCGGTTGTTGGAGCGCTGCTGCCATCTAGCGAAATATACTTGGGTACTGCAGCCGGCCCTGTTGGTGGATCGCTGCTGCCATCTAGCGAAATATATTTGGGTACTGCAGCCGGCGCTGTTGGTGGAGCGCTGCTGCCATCTAGCGAAATATATTTGGGTACTGCAGCCGGCGCTGTTGGTGGAGCGCTGCTGCCATCTAGCGAAATATATTTGGGTACTGCAGCCGGCGCTGTTGGTGGAGCGCTGCTGCCATCTAGCGAAATATATGTGGGTACTGCAGCCGGCTCTGTTTGTGGAGCGCTGCTGCCATCTAGCGAAATATACTTGGGTACTTCAGCCGGGTTTAGGGTTAGGGTTAGGGTTAGACTGTTAGGGTTAGGGTTAGACTGTTAGGGTTAGACTCTTAGGGTTAGACTCTTAGGGTTAGGGTTAGACTCTTACGGTTAGGGTTAGGGTTAGGGTTAGGGTTAGGGTTAGACTCTTAGGGTTAGGGTTAGACTCTTAGGGTTAGGGTTATATTCAGGGTTAGGGTTAGACTCTTAGGGTTAGGGTTAGGGTTAGGGTTAGACTCTTAGGGTAAGGGTTAGACTTAGGCTCTTAGGGTTAGGGTTAGACTCAGGCTCTTAGAGTGAGGGTTAGACTCAGGTTCTTAGGGTTAGGGTTAGACTCAGGCTCTTAGGGTGAGGGTTAGACTCAGGCTCTTAGGGTTAGGGTTAGACTCAGGCTCTTAGGGTTAGGGTCAGACTCAGTACTATATATTTGGGTACTGCAGCCGCCCTTTTGGTGGAGCGCTGCTGCCATCTAGCGAAATATACTTGGGTATTGCAGCCGGCGCTGTTGGTGGAGCGCTGCTGCCATCTAGCGAAATATATTTGGGTACTGCAGCCGGCCCTGTTGGTGGAGCGCTGCTGCCATCTAGCGAAATATAATTGGGTACTGCAGCCGCCCGGTTGGTGGAGCGCTGCTGCCATCTAGCGAAATATACTTGGGTACTGCAGCCGCCCGGTTTGTGGAGCGCTGCTGCCATCTAGCGAAATATATTTGGGTACTGCAGCCGGCGCTGTTGGTGGAGCGCTGCTGCCATCTAGCGAAATATATTTGGGTACTGCAGCCGGCTCTGTTGGTGGAGCGCTGCTGCCATCTAGCGAAATATACTTGGGTACTGCAGCCGCCCGGTTGGTGGAGCGCTGCTGCCATCTAGCGAAATATACTTGGGTACTGCAGCCGCCCTTTTGGTGGAGCGCTGCTGCCATCTAGCGAAATGTAATTGGGTACTGCAGCCGCCCGGTTGGTGGAGCGCTGCTGCCATCTAGCGAAATATACTTGGGTACTGCAGCCGGCGCTGTTGGTGGAGCGCTGCTGCCATCTAGCGAAATATACTTGGGTACTGCAGCCGGCGCTGTTGGTGGAGCGCTGCTGCCATCTAGCGAAATATATTTGGGTACTGCAGCCGGCCCTGTTGGTGGAGCGCTGCTGCCATCTAGCGAAATATACTTGGGTACTGCAGCCGCCCGGTTGGTGGAGCGCTGCTGCCATCTAGCGAAATGTAATTGGGTACTGCAGCCGCCCGGTTGGTGGAGCGCTGCTGCCATCTAGCGAAATATATTTGGGTACTGCAGCCGGCCCTGTTGGTGGAGCGCTGCTGCCATCTAGCGAAATATACTTGGGTACTGCAGCCGCCCGGTTGGTGGAGCGCTGCTGCCATCTAGCGAAATATACTTGGGTACTGCAGCCGGCCCTGTTGGTGGAGCGCTGCTGCCATCTAGCGAAATATACTTGGGTACTGCAGCCGCCCGGTTGTTGGAGCGCTGCTGCCATCTAGCGAAATATACTTGGGTACTGCAGCCGGCCCTGTTGGTGGAGCGCTGCTGCCATCTAGCGAAATATATTTGGGTACTGCAGCCGGCTCTGTTTGTGGAGCGCTGCTGCCATCTAGCGAAATATATTTGGGTACTGCAGTCGGCTCTGTTGGTGGAGCGCTGCTGCCATCTAGCGAAATATACTTGGGTACTTCAGCCGGGTTTAGGGTTAGGGTTAGGGTTAGACTGTTAGGGTTAGGGTTAGGGTTAGGGTTAGACTCTTAGGGTTAGACTCTTAGGGTTAGGGTTAGACTCTTACGGTTAGGGTTAGGGTTAGGGTTAGGGTTAGGGTTAGACTCTTAGGGTTAGGGTTAGACTCTTAGGGTTAGGGTTAGGGTTAGGGTTAGACTCTTAGGGTTAGGGTTAGACTCTTAGGGTTAGGGTTAAGGTTAGGGTTAGGGTTAGACACTTAGGGTTAGGGTTAGACTCTTAGGGTTAGACTCTTAGGGTTAGGGTTAGACTCTTAGGGTTAGGGTTAGGGTTAGGGTTAGACTCTTAGGGTTAGGGTTAGGGTTAGGGTTAGGGTTACACTCTTAGGGTTAGGGTTAGGGTTAGGGTTAGACTCTTAGGGTTAGGGTTACACTTAGGCTCTTAGGGTTAGGGTTAGACTCAGGCTCTTAGGGTTAGGGTTAGACTCAGGCTCTTACGGTTAGGGTTAGACTCAGGCTCTTAGGGTTAGGGTTAGACACAGGCTCTTAGGGTTAGGGTCAGATTTAATACTATATATTTGTGTACTGCAGCCGCCCTTTTGGTGGAGCGCTGCTGCCATCTAGCGAAATATACTTGGGTACTGCAGCCGGCGCTGTTGGTGGAGCGCTGCTGCCATCTAGCGAAATATATTTGGGTACTGCAGCCGGCCCTGTTGGTGGAGCGCTGCTGCCATCTAGCGAAATATACTTGGGTACTGCAGCCGCCCTTTTGGTGGAGCGCTGCTGCCATCTAGCGAAATATATTTGGGTACTGCAGCCAGCTCTGTTGGTGGAGCTCTGCTGCCATCTAGCGAAATATAATTGGGTACTGCAGCCGGCCTTTTGGTGGAGCGCTGCTGCCATCTAGCGAAATATACTTTGGTACTGCAGCCGGCCGGTTGGTGGAGCGCTGCTGCCATCTAGCGAAATATACTTGGGTACTGCAGCCGGCCCTGTTGGTGGAGCGCTGCTGCCATCTAGCGAAATATACTTGGGTACTGCAGCCGCCCGGTTGGTGGAGCGCTGCTGCCATCTAGCGAAATATACTTGGGTACTGCAGCCGGCACTGTTGGTGGAGCGCTGCTGCCATCTAGCGAAATATACTTGGGTACTGCAGCCGGCTCTGTTGGTGGAGCGCTGCTGCCATCTAGCGAAATATACTTGGGTACTGCAGCCGGCGCTGTTGGTGGAGCGCTGCTGCCATCTAGCGAAATATATTTGGGTACTGCAGCCGGCGCTGTTGGTGGAGCGCTGCTGCCATCTAGCGAAATATATTTGGGTACTGCAGCCGGCTCTGTTGGTGGAGCGCTGCTGCCATCTAGCGAAATATATTTGGGTACTGCAGCCGGCTCTGTTTGTGGAGCGCTGCTGCCATCTAGCGAAATATACTTGGGTACTTCAGCCGGGTTTAGGGTTAGGGTTAGGGTTAGACTGTTAGGGTTAGGGTTAGACTCTTAGGGTTAGACTCTTAGGGTTAGACTCTTAGGGTTAGGGTTAGACTCTTACTGTTAGGGTTAGGGTTAGGGTTAGGGTTAGACTCTTAGGGTTAGGGTTAGACTCTTAGGGTTAGGGTTAGGGTTAGGGTTAGGGTTAGACTCTTAGGGTTAGGGTTAGACTCTTAGGGTTAGGGTTAGGGTTAGGGTTAGGGTTAGACTCTTAGGGTTAGGGTTAGACTCTTAGGGTTAGGGTTAGGGTTAGGGTTAGACTCTTAGGGTTAGGGTTAGACTCTTAGGGTTAGGGTTAGGGTTAGGGTTAGACTCTTAGGGTTAGGGTTATATTCAGGGTTAGGGTTAGACTCTTAGGGTTAGGGTTAGGGTTAGGGTTAGACTCTTAGGGTTAGGGTTAGGGTTAGGCTCTTAGGGTTAGGGTTAGACTCAGGCTCTTAGGGTGAGGGTTAGACTCAGGCTCTTAGGGTGAGAGTTAGACTCAGGCTCTTAGGGTGAGGGTTAGACTCAGGCTCTTAGGGTGAGGGTTGGACTCAGGCTCTTAGGGTTAGGGTTAGACTCAGGCTCTTAGGGTGAGGGTTAGACTCAGGCTCTTAGGGTTAGGGTTAGACTCAGGCTCTTAGGGTTAGGGTCAGACTCAGTACTATATATTTGGGTACTGCAGCCGCCCTTTTGGTGGAGCGCTGCTGCCATCTAGCGAAATATACTTGGGTATTGCAGCCGGCGCTCTTGGTGGAGCGCTGCTGCCATCTAGCGAAATATATTTGGGTACTGCAGCCGGCCCTGTTGGTGGAGCGCTGCTGCCATCTAGCGAAATGTAATTGGGTACTGCAGCCGCCCGGTTGGTGGAGCGCTGCTGCCATCTAGCGAAATATATTTGGATACTGCAGCCGGCCCTGTTGGTGGAGCTCTGCTGCCATCTAGCGAAATATACTTGGGTACTTCAGCCGGGTTTAGGGTTAGGGTTAGGGTTAGACTGTTAGGGTTAGGGTTAGGGTTAGGGTTAGACTCTTAGGGTTAGACTCTTAGGGTTAGGGTTAGACTCTTACGGTTAGGGTTAGGGTTAGGGTTAGGGTTAGGGTTAGACTCTTAGGGTTAGGGTTAGACTCTTAGGGTTAGGGTTAGGGTTAGGGTTAGACTCTTAGGGTTAGGGTTAGACTCTTAGGGTTAGGGTTAAGGTTAGGGTTAGGGTTAGACACTTAGGGTTAGGGTTAGACTCTTAGGGTTAGACTCTTAGGGTTAGGGTTAGACTCTTAGGGTTAGGGTTAGGGTTAGGGTTAGACTCTTAGGGTTAGGGTTAGGGTTAGGGTTAGGGTTACACTCTTAGGGTTAGGGTTAGGGTTAGGGTTAGACTCTTAGGGTTAGGGTTACACTTAGGCTCTTAGGGTTAGGGTTAGACTCAGGCTCTTAGGGTTAGGGTTAGACTCAGGCTCTTACGGTTAGGGTTAGACTCAGGCTCTTAGGGTTAGGGTTAGACACAGGCTCTTAGGGTTAGGGTCAGATTTAATACTATATATTTGTGTACTGCAGCCGCCCTTTTGGTGGAGCGCTGCTGCCATCTAGCGAAATATACTTGGGTACTGCAGCCGGCGCTGTTGGTGGAGCGCTGCTGCCATCTAGCGAAATATATTTGGGTACTGCAGCCGGCCCTGTTGGTGGAGCGCTGCTGCCATCTAGCGAAATATATTTGGGTACTGCAGCCGCCCTTTTGGTGGAGCGCTGCTGCCATCTAGCGAAATATATTTGGGTACTGCAGCCAGCTCTGTTGGTGGAGCTCTGCTGCCATCTAGCGAAATATAATTGGGTACTGCAGCCGGCCTTTTGGTGGAGCGCTGCTGCCATCTAGCGAAATATACTTTGGTACTGCAGCCGGCCGGTTGGTGGAGCGCTGCTGCCATCTAGCGAAATATACTTGGGTACTGCAGCCGGCCCTGTTGGTGGAGCGCTGCTGCCATCTAGCGAAATATACTTGGGTACTGCAGCCGCCCGGTTGGTGGAGCGCTGCTGCCATCTAGCGAAATATACTTGGGTACTGCAGCCGGCCCTGTTGGTGGAGCGCTGCTGCCATCTAGCGAAATATACTTGGGTACTGCAGCCGCCCGGTTGGTGGAGCGCTGCTGCCATCTAGCGAAATATACTTGGGTACTGCAGCCGGCACTGTTGGTGGAGCGCTGCTGCCATCTAGCGAAATATACTTGGGTACTGCAGCCGGCTCTGTTGGTGGAGCGCTGCTGCCATCTAGCGAAATATACTTGGGTACTGCAGCCGGCGCTGTTGGTGGAGCGCTGCTGCCATCTAGCGAAATATATTTGGGTACTGCAGCCGGCGCTGTTGGTGGAGCGCTGCTGCCATCTAGCGAAATATATTTGGGTACTGCAGCCGGCTCTGTTGGTGGAGCGCTGCTGCCATCTAGCGAAATATATTTGGGTACTGCAGCCGGCTCTGTTTGTGGAGCGCTGCTGCCATCTAGCGAAATATACTTGGGTACTTCAGCCGGGTTTAGGGTTAGGGTTAGGGTTAGACTGTTAGGGTTAGGGTTAGACTCTTAGGGTTAGACTCTTAGGGTTAGACTCTTAGGGTTAGGGTTAGACTCTTACTGTTAGGGTTAGGGTTAGGGTTAGGGTTAGACTCTTAGGGTTAGGGTTAGACTCTTAGGGTTAGGGTTAGGGTTAGGGTTAGGGTTAGACTCTTAGGGTTAGGGTTAGACTCTTAGGGTTAGGGTTAGGGTTAGGGTTAGGGTTAGACTCTTAGGGTTAGGGTTAGACTCTTAGGGTTAGGGTTAGGGTTAGGGTTAGACTCTTAGGGTTAGGGTTAGACTCTTAGGGTTAGGGTTAGGGTTAGGGTTAGACTCTTAGGGTTAGGGTTATATTCAGGGTTAGGGTTAGACTCTTAGGGTTAGGGTTAGGGTTAGGGTTAGACTCTTAGGGTTAGGGTTAGGGTTAGGCTCTTAGGGTTAGGGTTAGACTCAGGCTCTTAGGGTGAGGGTTAGACTCAGGCTCTTAGGGTGAGAGTTAGACTCAGGCTCTTAGGGTGAGGGTTAGACTCAGGCTCTTAGGGTGAGGGTTGGACTCAGGCTCTTAGGGTTAGGGTTAGACTCAGGCTCTTAGGGTGAGGGTTAGACTCAGGCTCTTAGGGTTAGGGTTAGACTCAGGCTCTTAGGGTTAGGGTCAGACTCAGTACTATATATTTGGGTACTGCAGCCGCCCTTTTGGTGGAGCGCTGCTGCCATCTAGCGAAATATACTTGGGTATTGCAGCCGGCGCTCTTGGTGGAGCGCTGCTGCCATCTAGCGAAATATATTTGGGTACTGCAGCCGGCCCTGTTGGTGGAGCGCTGCTGCCATCTAGCGAAATGTAATTGGGTACTGCAGCCGCCCGGTTGGTGGAGCGCTGCTGCCATCTAGCGAAATATATTTGGATACTGCAGCCGGCCCTGTTGGTGGAGCTCTGCTGCCATCTAGCGAAATATACTTGGGTACTGCAGCCGCCCTTTTGGTGGAGCGCTGCTGCCATCTAGCGAAATGTAATTGGGTACTGCAGCCGCCCGGTTGGTGGAGCGCTGCTGCCATCTAGCGAAATATATTTGGGTACTGCAGCCGGCGCTGTTAATGGAGCGCTGCTGCCATCTAGCGAAATATACTTGGGTACTGCAGCCGCCCGGTTGGTGGAGCGCTGCTGCCATCTAGCGAAATGTAATTGGGTACTGCAGCCGCCCGGTTGGTGGAGCGCTGCTGCCATCTAGCGAAATATACTTGGGTACTGCAGCCGGCCCTGTTGGTGGAGCGCTGCTGCCATCTAGCGAAATATACTTGGGTACTGCAGCCGCCCGGTTTGTGGAGCGCTGCTGCCATCTAGCGAAATATATTTGGGTACTGCAGCCGGCCCTGTTGGTGGAGCGCTGCTGCCATCTAGCGAAATGTAATTGGGTACTGCAGCCGCCCGGTTGGTGTAGCGCTGCTGCCATCTAGCGAAATATACTTGGGTACTGCAGCCGCCCGGTTGGTGGAGCGCTGCTGCCATCTAGCGAAATGTAATGGGGTACTGCAGCCGCCCGGTTGGTGTAGCGCTGCTGCCATCTAGCGAAATATACTTTGGTACTGCAGCCGCCCGGTTGGTTGAGCACTGCCGCCGTCTAGCGAAATATACTTGGGTACTGCAGCCGCCCTTTTGGTGGAGCGCTGCTGCCATCTAGCGAAATATATTTGGGTACTGCAGCCGGCGCTGTTGGTGGAGCGCTGCTGCCATCTAGCGAAATATATTTGGTGACTGCAGCCGGCCCTGTTGGTGGAGCGCTGCTGCCATCTAGCGAAATATATTTGGGTACTGCAGCCGGCTCTGTTGGTGGAGCGCTACTGCCATCTAGCGAAATATACTTGGGTACTTCAGCCGGGTTTAGGGTTAGGGTTAGGGTTAGACTGTTAGGGTTAGGGTTAGGGTTAGGGTTAGACTCTTAGGGTTAGACTCTTAGGGTTAGGGTTAGACTCTTACGGTTAGGGTTAGGGTTAGGGTTAGGGTTAGGGTTAGACTCTTAGGGTTAGGGTTAGACTCTTAGGGTTAGGGTTAGGGTTAGGGTTAGACTCTTAGGGTTAGGGTTAGACTCTTAGGGTTAGGGTTAAGGTTAGGGTTAGGGTTAGACTCTTAGGGTTAGGGTTAGGGTTAGGGTTAGACTCTTATGGTAAGGGTTAGACTTAGGCTCTTAGGGTTAGGGTTAGACTCAGGCTCTTAGGGTTAAGGTTAGACTCAGGCTCTTAGGGTTAGGGTTAGACTCAGGCTCTTAGGGTGAGGGTTAGACTCAGGCTCTTAGGGTTAGGGTTAGACTCAGGCTCTTAGGGTTAGGGTCAGACTCAGTACTATATATTTGGGTACTGCAGCCGCCCTTTTGGTGGAGCGCTGCTGCCATCTAGCGAAATATACTTGGGTATTGCAGCCGGCGCTGTTGGTGGAGCGCTGCTGCCATCTAGCGAAATATATTTGGGTACTGCAGCCGGCCCTGTTGGTGGAGCGCTGCTGCCATCTAGCGAAATATATTTGGGTACTGCAGCCGCCCTTTTGGTGGAGCGCTGCTGCCATCTAGCGAAATATATTTGGGTACTGCAGCCGGCTCTGTTGGTGGAGCTCTGCTGCCATCTAGCGAAATATATTTGGGTACTGCAGCCGCCCTTTTAGTGGAGCGCTGCTGCCATCTAGCGAAATGTAATTGGGTACTGCAGCCGCCCGGTTGGTGGAGCGCTGCTGCCATCTAGCGAAATGTAATTGGGTACTGCAGCCGGCCCTGTTGGTGGAGCGCTGCTGCCATCTAGCGAAATATACTTGGGTACTGCAGCCGCCCGGTTTGTGGAGCGCTGCTGCCATCTAGCGAAATATATTTGGGTACTGCAGCCGGCGCTGTTAATGGAGCGCTGCTGCCATCTAGCGAAATGTAATTGGGTACTGCAGCCGCCCGGTTGGTGTAGCGCTGCTGCCATCTAGCGAAATATACTTGGGTACTGCAGCCGCCCGGTTGGTGGAGCGCTGCTGCCATCTAGCGAAATATATTTGGGTACTGCAGCCGGCCCTGTTGGTGGAGCGCTGCTGCCATCTAGCGAAATATACTTGGGTACTGCAGCCGCCCGGTTGGTGGAGCGCTGCTGCCATCTAGCGAAATATACTTGGGTACTTCAGCCGGGTTTAGGGTTAGGGTTAGGGTTAGACTGTTAGGGTTAGGGTTAGACTCTTAGGGTTAGACTCTTAGGGTTAGGGTTAGGTTTAGGGTTAGGGTTAGGGTTAGACTCTTAGGGTTAGGGTTAGACTCTTAGGGTTAGGGTTAGGGTTAGGGTTAGGGTTAGGGTTAGACTCTTAGGGTTAGGGTTAGACTCTTAGGGTTAGGGTTAGGGTTAGGGTTAGGGTTAGACTCTAAGGGTTAGGGTTAGACTCTTAGGGTTAGGGTTAGGGTTAGGGTTAGGGTTAGACTCTTAGGGTTAGGGTTAGACTCTTAGGGTTAGGGTTAGGGTTAGGGTTAGACTCTTAGGGTTAGGGTTATATTCAGATTAGGGTTAGACTCTTAGGGTTAGGGTTAGGGTTAGGGTTAGACTCTTAGGGTAAGGGTTAGACTCAGGCTCTTAGGGTGAGGGTTAGACTCAGGCTCTTAGGGTGAGGTTTAGACTCAGGCTCTTAGGGTTAGGGTTAGACTCAGGCTCTTAGGGTTAGGGTCAGACTCAGTACTATATATTTGGGTACTGCAGCCGCCCTTTTGGTGGAGCGCTGCTGCCATCTAGCGAAATATACTTGGGTATTGCAGCCGGCGCTGTTGGTGGAGCGCTGCTGCCATCTAGCGAAATATATTTGGGTACTGCAGCCGGCCCTGTTGGTGGAGCTCTGCTGCCATCTAGCGAAATATACTTGGGTACTGCAGCCGCCCGGTTGGTGGAGCGCTGCTGCCATCTAGCGAAATGTAATTGGGTACTGCAGCCGCCCGGTTGGTGGAGCGCTGCTGCCATCTAGCGAAATATACTTGGGTACTGCAGCCGGCCCTGTTGGTGTAGCGCTGCTGCCATCTAGCGAA
The DNA here is from genome assembly GCF_963210335.1 of Falco punctatus. Taxonomy (NCBI): domain Eukaryota; kingdom Metazoa; phylum Chordata; class Aves; order Falconiformes; family Falconidae; genus Falco; species Falco punctatus. Next base: position 1,994,670 of record NW_027660079.1, read on the forward strand.
ATATACTTGGGTACTGCAGCCGCCCGGTTGGTGGAGCGCTGCTGCCATCTAGCGAAATATATTTGGGTACTGCAGCCGGCCCGGTTGGTGGAGCGCTGCTGCCATCTAGCGAAATGTAATTGGGTACTGCAGCCGCCCGGTTGGTGTAGCGCTGCTGCCATCTAGCGAAATATACTTGGGTACTGCAGCCGCCCGGTTGGTGGAGCGCTGCTGCCATCTAGCGAAATGTAATGGGGTACTGCAGCCGCCCGGTTGGTGTAGCGCTGCTGCCATCTAGCGAAATATACTTGGGTACTGCAGCCGCCCGGTTGGTGGAGCGCTGCTGCCATCTAGCGAAATATACTTGGGTACTGCAGCCGGCCCTGTTGGTGGAGCGCTGCTGCCATCTAGCGAAATATATTTGGGTACTGCAGCCGCCCGGTTGGTGGAGCGCTGCTGCCATCTAGCGAAATATATTTGGGTACTGCAGCCGGCCCTGTTGGTGGAGCTCTGCTGCCATCTAGCGAAATATACTTGGGTACTGCAGCCGCCCTTTTGGTGGAGCGCTGCTGCCATCTAGCGAAATGTAATTGGGTACTGCAGCCGCCCGGTTGTTGGAGCGCTGCTGCCATCTAGCGAAATATATTTGGGTACTGCAGCCGGCGCTGTTGGGGGAGCGCTGCTGCCATCTAGCGAAATATATTTGGGTACTGCAGCCGGCGCTGTTGGTGGAGCGCTGCTGCCATCTAGCGAAATATACTTGGGTACTGCAGCCGCCCGGTTGGTGGAGCGCTGCTGCCATCTAGCGAAATATACTTGGGTACTGCAGCCGCCCTTTTGGTGGAGCGCTGCTGCCATCTAGCGAAATATATTTGGGTACTGCAGCCGGCCCTGTTAGTGGAGCGCTGCTGCCATCTAGCGAAATATACTTGGGTACTGCAGCCGCCCGGTTGGTGGAGCGCTGCTGCCATCTAGCGAAATATACTTGGGTACTTCAGCCGGGTTTAGGGTTAGGGTTAGGGTTAGACTGTTAGGGTTAGGGTTAGACTCTTAGGGTTAGACTCTTAGGGTTAGACTCTTAGGGTTAGGGTTAGGGTTAGGGTTAGGGTTAGGGTTAGACTCTTAGGGTTAGGGTTAGACTCTTAGGGTTAGGGTTAGGGTTAGGGTTAGGGTTAGACTCTTAGGGTTAGGGTTAGACTCTTAGGGTTAGGGTTAGGGTTAGGGTTAGGGTTAGACTCTTAGGGTTAGGGTTAGACTCTTAGGGTTAGGGTTAGGGTTAGGGTTAGGGTTAGACTCTTAGGGTTAGGGTTAGACTCTTAGGGTTAGGGTTAGGGTTAGGGTTAGACTCTTAGGGTTAGGGTTAGGGTTAGGGTTAGGGTTAGACTCTTAGGGTTAGGGTTACGGTTAGACTCTTAGGGTTAGAGTTAGGGTTAGGGTTAGACTCTTAGGGTTAGGGTTAGACTCTTAGGGTTAGGGTTGGGGTTAGGGTTAGACTCTTAGGGTTAGGGTTAGACTCTTAGGGTTAGGGTTAGGGTTAGGGTTAGGGTTAGACTCTTAGGGTTAGGGTTATATTCAGATTAGGGTTAGACTCTTAGGGTTAGGGTTAGGGTTAGGGTTAGACTCTTAGGGTGAGGGTTAGACTCAGGCTCTTAGGGTGAGGGTTAGACTCAGGCTCTTAGGGTGAGGGTTAGACTCAGGCTCTTAGGGTTAGGGTTAGACTCAGGCTCTTAGGGTTAGGGTCAGACTCAGTACTATATATTTGGGTACTGCAGCCGCCCTTTTGGTGGAGCGCTGCTGCCATCTAGCGAAATATACTTGGGTACTGCAGCCGGCCCTGTTGGTGGAGCGCTGCTGCCATCTAGCGAAATATACTTGGGTACTGCAGCCGCCCGGTTGTTGGAGCGCTGCTGCCATCTAGCGAAATATACTTGGGTACTGCAGCCGCCCGGTTGGTGGAGCGCTGCTGCCATCTAGCGAAATATATTTGGGTACTGCAGCCGGCCCTGTTGGTGGAGCGCTGCTGCCATCTAGCGAAATATACTTGGGTACTGCAGCCGCCCGGTTGGTGGAGCGCTGCTGCCATCTAGCGAAATATACTTGGGTACTGCAGCCGGCCCTGTTGGTGGAGCGCTGCTGCTATCTAGCGAAATATATTTGGGTACTGCAGCCGGCCCTGTTGGTGGAGCGCTGCTGCCATCTAGCGAAATATATTTGGGTACTGCAGCCGGCGCTGTTGGTGGAGCGCTGCTGCCATCTAGCGAAATATATTTGGGTACTGCAGCCGGCGCTGTTTGTGGAGCGCTGCTGCCATCTAGCGAAATATACTTGGGTACTTCAGCCGGGTTTAGGGTTAGGGTTAGGGTTAGACTGTTAGGGTTAGGGTTAGACTGTTAGGGTTAGACTCTTAGGGTTAGGGTTAGACTCTTACGGTTAGGGTTAGGGTTAGGGTTAGGGTTAGGGTTAGACTCTTAGGGTTAGGGTTAGACTCTTAGGGTTAGGGTTAGGGTTAGGGTTAGACTCTTAGGGTTAGGGTTAGACTCTTAGGGTTAGACTCTTAGGGTTAGGGTTAGACTCTTAGGGTTAGGGTTAGGGTTAGGGTTAGACTCTTAGGGTTAGGGTTAGGGTTAGGGTTAGGGTTACACTCTTAGGGTTAGGGTTAGGGTTAGGGTTAGACTCTTAGGGTTAGGGTTACACTTAAGCTCTTAGGGTTAGGGTTAGACTCAGGCTCTTAGGGTTAGGGTTAGACTCAGGCTCTTACGGTTAGGGTTAGACTCAGGCTCTTAGGGTTAGGGTTAGACACAGGCTCTTAGGGTTAGGGTCAGATTTAATACTATATATTTGTGTACTGCAGCCGCCCTTTTGGTGGAGCGCTGCTGCCATCTAGCGAAATATACTTGGGTACTGCAGCCGGCGCTGTTGGTGGAGCGCTGCTGCCATCTAGCGAAATATACTTGGGTACTGCAGCCGGCCCTGTTGGTGGAGCGCTGCTGCCATCTAGCGAAATATATTTGGGTACTGCAGCCGCCCTTTTGGTGGAGCGCTGCTGCCATCTAGCGAAATATATTTGGGTACTGCAGCCAGCTCTGTTGGTGGAGCTCTGCTGCCATCTAGCGAAATATAATTGGGTACTGCAGCCGGCCTTTTGGTGGAGCGCTGCTGCCATCTAGCGAAATGTAATTGTGTACTGCAGCCGCCCTGTTGGTGGAGCGCTGCTGCCATCTAGCGAAATATACTTGGGTACTGCAGCCGCCCGGTTGGTGGAGCGCTGCTGCCATCTAGCGAAATATACTTGGGTACTGCAGCCGGCCCTGTTGGTGGAGCGCTGCTGCCATCTAGCGAAATATACTTGGGTACTGCAGCCGCCCGGTTGGTGGAGCGCTGCTGCCATCTAGCGAAATATACTTGGGTACTGCAGCCGGCGCTGTTGGTGGAGCGCTGCTGCCATCTAGCGAAATATACTTGGGTACTGCAGCCGGCCCTCTTGGTGGAGCGCTGCTGCCATCTAGCGAAATATACTTGGGTACTGCAGCCGGCCCTGTTGGTGGAGCGCTGCTGCCATCTAGCGAAATATACTTGGGTACTGCAGCCGCCCGGTTGGTGGAGCGCTGCTGCCATCTAGCGAAATATACTTGGGTACTGCAGCCGGCGCTGTTGGTGGAGCGCTGCTGCCATCTAGCGAAATATATTTGGGTACTGCAGCCGGCGCTGTTGGTGGAGCGCTGCTGCCATCTAGCGAAATATATTTGGGTACTGCAGCCGGCTCTGTTGGTGGAGCGCTGCTGCCATCTAGCGAAATATATTTGGGTACTGCAGCCGGCTCTGTTTGTGGAGCGCTGCTGCCATCTAGCGAAATATACTTGGGTACTTCAGCCGGGTTTAGGGTTAGGGTTAGGGTTAGACTGTTAGGGTTAGGGTTAGACTCTTAGGGTTAGACTCTTAGGGTTAGACTCTTAGGGTTAGGGTTAGACTCTTACGGTTAGGGTTAGGGTTAGGGTTAGGGTTAGACTCTTAGGGTTAGGGTTAGACTCTTAGGGTTAGGGTTAGGGTTAGGGTTAGGGTTAGACTCTTAGGGTTAGGGTTAGACTCTTAGGGTTAGGGTTAGGGTTAGGGTTAGGGTTAGACTCTTAGGGTTAGGGTTAGACTCTTAGGGTTAGGGTTAGGGTTAGGGTTAGGGTTAGACTCTTAGGGTTAGGGTTAGACTCTTAGGGTTAGGGTTAGGGTTAGGGTTAGACTCTTAGGGTTAGGGTTATATTCAGGGTTAGGGTTAGACTCTTAGGGTTAGGGTTAGGGTTAGGGTTAGACTCTTAGGGTTAGGGTTAGGGTTAGGCTCTTAGGGTTAGGGTTAGACTCAGGCTCTTAGGGTGAGGGTTAGACTCAGGCTCTTAGGGTTAGGGTTAGACTCAGGCTCTTAGGGTGAGGGTTAGACTCAGGCTCTTAGGGTGAGGGTTGGACTCAGGCTCTTAGGGTTAGGGTTAGACTCAGGCTCTTAGGGTGAGGGTTAGACTCAGGCTCTTAGGGTTAGGGTTAGACTCAGGCTCTTAGGGTTAGGGTCAGACTCAGTACTATATATTTGGGTACTGCAGCCGCCCTTTTGGTGGAGCGCTGCTGCCATCTAGCGAAATATACTTGGGTATTGCAGCCGGCGCTCTTGGTGGAGCGCTGCTGCCATCTAGCGAAATATATTTGGGTACTGCAGCCGGCCCTGTTGGTGGAGCGCTGCTGCCATCTAGCGAAATGTAATTGGGTACTGCAGCCGCCCTTTTGGTGGAGCGCTGCTGCCATCTAGCGAAATATATTTGGATACTGCAGCCGGCCCTGTTGGTGGAGCTCTGCTGCCATCTAGCGAAATATACTTGGGTACTGCAGCCGCCCTTTTGGTGGAGCGCTGCTGCCATCTAGCGAAATGTAATTGGGTACTGCAGCCGCCCGGTTGGTGGAGCGCTGCTGCCATCTAGCGAAATATATTTGGGTACTGCAGCCGGCCCTGTTGGTGGAGCTCTGCTGCCATCTAGCGAAATATACTTGGGTACTGCAGCCGCCCGGTTGGTGGAGCGCTGCTGCCATCTAGCGAAATGTAATTGGGTACTGCAGCCGCCCGGTTGGTGGAGCGCTGCTGCCATCTAGCGAAATATACTTGGGTACTGCAGCCGGCCCTGTTGGTGGAGCGCTGCTGCCATCTAGCGAAATATACTTGGGTACTGCAGCCGCCCGGTTGGTGGAGCGCTGCTGCCATCTAGCGAAATATATTTGGGTACTGCAGCCGGCCCTGTTGGTGGAGCGCTGCTGCCATCTAGCGAAATGTAATTGGGTACTGCAGCCGCCCTGTTGGTGTAGCGCTGCTGCCATCTAGCGAAATATACTTGGGTACTGCAGCCGCCCGGTTGGTGGAGCGCTGCTGCCATCTAGCGAAATGTAATGGGGTACTGCAGCCGCCCGGTTGGTGTAGCGCTGCTGCCATCTAGCGAAATATACTTGGGTACTGCAGCCGCCCGGTTGGTGGAGCGCTGCTGCCATCTAGCGAAATATACTTGGGTACTGCAGCCGGCCCTGTTGGTGGAGCGCTGCTGCCATCTAGCGAAATATATTTGGGTACTGCAGCCGCCCTTTTGGTGGAGCGCTGCTGCCATCTAGCGAAATATATTTGGGTACTGCAGCCGGCCCTGTTGGTGGAGCTCTGCTGCCATCTAGCGAAATATACTTGGGTACTGCAGCCGCCCGGTTGGTGGAGCGCTGCTGCCATCTAGCGAAATGTAATTGGGTACTGCAGCCGCCCGGTTGGTGGAGCGCTGCTGCCATCTAGCGAAATATACTTGGGTACTGCAGCCGGCGCTGTTGGTGGAGCGCTGCTGCCATCTAGCGAAATATACTTGGGTACTGCAGCCGCCCGGTTTGTGGAGCGCTGCTGCCATCTAGCGAAATATATTTGGGTACTGCAGCCGGCGCTGTTGGTGGAGCGCTGCTGCCATCTAGCGAAATATACTTGGGTACTGCAGCCGCCCGGTTGGTGGAGCGCTGCTGCCATCTAGCGAAATATATTTGGGTACTGCAGCCGGCGCTGTTGGTGGAGCGCTGCTGCCATCTAGCGAAATATATGTGGGTACTGCAGCCGGCTCTGTTTGTGGAGCGCTGCTGCCATCTAGCGAAATATACTTGGGTACTTCAGCCGGGTTTAGGGTTAGGGTTAGGGTTAGACTGTTAGGGTTAGGGTTAGACTGTTAGGGTTAGACTCTTAGGGTTAGACTCTTAGGGTTAGGGTTAGACTCTTACGGTTAGGGTTAGGGTTAGGGTTAGGGTTAGGGTTAGACTCTTAGGGTTAGGGTTAGACTCTTAGGGTTAGGGTTAGGGTTAGACTCTTAGGGTTAGGGTTAGACTCTTAGGGTTAGACTCTTAGGGTTAGACTCTTAGGGTTAGGGTTAGGGTTAGGGTTAGACTCTTAGGGTTAGGGTTAGGGTTAGGCTCTTAGGGTTAGGGTTAGACTCAGGCTCTTAGGGTGAGGGTTAGACTCAGGCTCTTAGGGTTAGGGTTAGACTCAGGCTCTTAGGGTGAGGGTTAGACTCAGGCTCTTAGGGTGAGGGTTAGACTCAGGCTCTTAGGGTTAGGGTTAGACTCAGGCTCTTATGGTGAGGGTTAGACTCAGGCTCTTAGGGTTAGGGTTAGACTCAGGCTCTTAGGGTTAGGGTCAGACTCAGTACTATATATTTGGGTACTGCAGCCGGCCCTTTTGGTGGAGCGCTGCTGCCATCTAGCGAAATATACTTGGGTATTGCAGCCGGCGCTCTTGGTGGAGCGCTGCTGCCATCTAGCGAAATATATTTGGGTACTGCAGCCGGCCCTGTTGGTGGAGCGCTGCTGCCATCTAGCGAAATGTAATTGGGTACTGCAGCCGCCCAGTTGGTGGAGCGCTGCTGCCATCTAGCGAAATATATTTGGGTACTGCAGCCGGCCCTGTTGGTGGAGCTCTGCTGCCATCTAGCGAAATATACTTGGGTACTGCAGCCGCCCGGTTGGTGGAGCGCTGCTGCCATCTAGCGAAATGTAATTGGGTACTGCAGCCGCCCGGTTGGTGGAGCGCTGCTGCCATCTAGCGAAATATACTTGGGTACTGCAGCCGGCCCTGTTGGTGGAGCGCTGCTGCCATCTAGCGAAATATACTTGGGTACTGCAGCCGCCCGGTTTGTGGAGCGCTGCTGCCATCTAGCGAAATATATTTGGGTACTGCAGCCGGCCCTGTTGGTGGAGCGCTGCTGCCATCTAGCGAAATGTAATTGGGTACTGCAGCCGCCCGGTTGGTGGAGCGCTGCTGCCATCTAGCGAAATATACTTGGGTACTGCAGCCGCCCGGTTGGTGGAGCGCTGCTGCCATCTAGCGAAATGTAATGGGGTACTGCAGCCGCCCGGTTGGTGTAGCGCTGCTGCCATCTAGCGAAATATACTTGGGTACTGCAGCCGCCCGGTTAGTGGAGCGCTGCTGCCATCTAGCGAAATATATTTGGGTACTGCAGCCGGCCCTGTTGGTGGAGCGCTGCTGCCATCTAGCGAAATATACTTGGGTACTGCAGCCGCCCGGTTGGTGGAGCGCTGCTGCCATCTAGCGAAATATACTTGGGTACTGCAGCCGGCCCTTTTGGTGGAGCGCTGCTGCCATCTAGCGAAATATACTTGGTACTGCAGCCGCCCGGTTGTTGGAGCGCTGCTGCCATCTAGCGAAATATACTTGGGTACTGCAGCCGGCCCTGTTGGTGGAGCGCTGCTGCCATCTAGCGAAATATATTTGGGTACTGCAGCCGGCGCTGTTGGTGGAGCGCTGCTGCCATCTAGCGAAATATATTTGGGTACTGCAGCCGGCGCTGTTGGTGGAGCGCTGCTGCCATCTAGCGAAATATATTTGGGTACTGCAGCCGGCGCTGTTGGTGGAGCGCTGCTGCCATCTAGCGAAATATATGTGGGTACTGCAGCCGGCTCTGTTTGTGGAGCGCTGCTGCCATCTAGCGAAATATACTTGGGTACTTCAGCCGGGTTTAGGGTTAGGGTTAGGGTTAGACTGTTAGGGTTAGGGTTAGACTCTTAGGGTTAGACTCTTAGGGTTAGACTCTTAGGGTTAGGGTTAGACTCTTACGGTTAGGGTTAGGGTTAGGGTTAGGGTTAGGGTTAGACTCTTAGGGTTAGGGTTAGACTCTTAGGGTTAGGGTTATATTCAGGGTTAGGGTTAGACTCTTAGGGTTAGGGTTAGGGTTAGGGTTAGACTTTTAGGGTAAGGGTTAGACTTAGGCTCTTAGGGTTAGGGTTAGACTCAGGCTCTTAGGGTGAGGGTTAGACTCAGGTTCTTAGGGTTAGGGTTAGACTCAGGCTCTTAGGGTGAGGGTTAGACTCAGGCTCTTAGGGTTAGGGTTAGACTCAGGCTCTTAGGGTTAGGGTCAGACTCAGTACTATATATTTGGGTACTGCAGCCGCCCTTTTGGTGGAGCGCTGCTGCCATCTAGCGAAATATACTTGGGTATTGCAGCCGGCGCTGTTGGTGGAGCGCTGCTGCCATCTAGCGAAATATATTTGGGTACTGCAGCCGGCCCTGTTGGTGGAGCGCTGCTGCCATCTAGCGAAATATACTTGGGTACTGCAGCCGCCCGGTTGGTGGAGCGCTGCTGCCATCTAGCGAAATATACTTGGGTACTGCAGCCGCCCGGTTTGTGGAGCGCTGCTGCCATCTAGCGAAATATATTTGGGTACTGCAGCCGGCGCTGTTGGTGGAGCGCTGCTGCCATCTAGCGAAATATATTTGGGTACTGCAGCCGGCTCTGTTGGTGGAGCGCTGCTGCCATCTAGCGAAATATACTTGGGTACTGCAGCCGCCCGGTTGGTGGAGCGCTGCTGCCATCTAGCGAAATATACTTGGGTACTGCAGCCGCCCTTTTGGTGGAGCGCTGCTGCCATCTAGCGAAATGTAATTGGGTACTGCAGCCGCCCGGTTGGTGGAGCGCTGCTGCCATCTAGCGAAATATACTTGGGTACTGCAGCCGGCGCTGTTGGTGGAGCGCTGCTGCCATCTAGCGAAATATACTTGGGTACTGCAGCCGCCCGGTTGGTGGAGCGCTGCTGCCATCTAGCGAAATATATTTGGGTACTGCAGCCGGCCCGGTTGGTGGAGCGCTGCTGCCATCTAGCGAAATATACTTGGGTACTGCAGCCGCCCGGTTGGTGGAGCGCTGCTGCCATCTAGCGAAATATACTTGGGTACTGCAGCCGCCCGGTTGGTGGAGCGCTGCTGCCATCTAGCGAAATATATTTGGGTACTGCAGCCGGCCCTGTTGGTGGAGCGCTGCTGCCATCTAGCGAAATATACTTGGGTACTGCAGCCGCCCGGTTGGTGGAGCGCTGCTGCCATCTAGCGAAATATACTTGGGTACTGCAGCCGGCCCTGTTGGTGGAGCGCTGCTGCCATCTAGCGAAATATACTTGGGTACTGCAGCCGCCCGGTTGGTGGAGCGCTGCTGCCATCTAGCGAAATATACTTGGGTACTGCAGCCGGCCCTGTTGGTGGAGCGCTGCTGCCATCTAGCGAAATATATTTGGGTACTGCAGCCGGCTCTGTTTGTGGAGCGCTGCTGCCATCTAGCGAAATATATTTGGGTACTGCAGTCGGCTCTGTTGGTGGAGCGCTGCTGCCATCTAGCGAAATATACTTGGGTACTTCAGCCGGGTTTAGGGTTAGGGTTAGGGTTAGACTGTTAGGGTTAGGGTTAGGGTTAGGGTTAGACTCTTAGGGTTAGACTCTTAGGGTTAGGGTTAGACTCTTACGGTTAGGGTTAGGGTTAGGGTTAGGGTTAGGGTTAGACTCTTAGGGTTAGGGTTAGACTCTTAGGGTTAGGGTTAGGGTTAGGGTTAGACTCTTAGGGTTAGGGTTAGACTCTTAGGGTTAGGGTTAAGGTTAGGGTTAGGGTTAGACTCTTAGGGTTAGGGTTAGACTCTTAGGGTTAGACTCTTAGGGTTAGGGTTAGACTCTTAGGGTTAGGGTTAGGGTTAGGGTTAGACTCTTAGGGTTAGGGTTAGGGTTAGGGTTAGGGTTACACTCTTAGGGTTAGGGTTAGGGTTAGGGTTAGACTCTTAGGGTTAGGGTTACCCTTAGGCTCTTAGGGTTAGGGTTAGACTCAGGCTCTTAGGGTTAGGGTTAGACTCAGGCTCTTACGGTTAGGGTTAGACTCAGGCTCTTAGGGTTAGGGTTAGACACAGGCTCTTAGGGTTAGGGTCAGATTTAATACTATATATTTGTGTACTGCAGCCGCCCTTTTGGTGGAGCGCTGCTGCCATCTAGCGAAATATACTTGGGTACTGCAGCCGGCGCTGTTGGTGGAGCGCTGCTGCCATCTAGCGAAATATATTTGGGTACTGCAGCCGGCGCTGTTGGTGGAGCGCTGCTGCCATCTAGCGAAATATATTTGGGTACTGCAGCCGGCCCTGTTTGTGGAGCGCTGCTGCCATCTAGCGAAATATATTTGGGTACTGCAGCCGGCTCTGTTGGTGGAGCGCTACTGCCATCTAGCGAAATATACTTGGGTACTTCAGCCGGGTTTAGGGTTAGGGTTAGGGTTAGACTGTTAGGGTTAGGGTTAGGGTTAGGGTTAGACTCTTAGGGTTAGACTCTTAGGGTTAGGGTTAGACTCTTACGGTTAGGGTTAGGGTTAGGGTTAGGGTTAGACTCTTAGGGTTAGGGTTAGACTCTTAGGGTTAGGGTTAAGGTTAGGGTTAGGGTTAGACTCTTAGGGTTAGGGTTAGGGTTAGGGTTAGACTCTTATGGTAAGGGTTAGACTTAGGCTCTTAGGGTTAGGGTTAGACTCAGGCTCTTAGGGTTAGGGTTAGACTCAGGCTCTTAGGGTGAGGGTTAGACTCAGGCTCTTAGGGTTAGGGTTAGACTCAGGCTCTTAGGGTTAGGGTCAGACTCAGTACTATATATTTGGGTACTGCAGCCGCCCTTTTGGTGGAGCGCTGCTGCCATCTAGCGAAATATACTTGGGTATTGCAGCCGGCGCTCTTGGTGGAGCGCTGCTGCCATCTAGCGAAATATATTTGGGTACTGCAGCCGGCCCTGTTGGTGGAGCGCTGCTGCCATCTAGCGAAATATATTTGGGTACTGCAGCCGCCCTTTTGGTGGAGCGCTGCTGCCATCTAGCGAAATATATTTGGGTACTGCAGCCGGCGCTGTTGGTGGAGCTCTGCTGCCATCTAGCGAAATATACTTGGGTACTGCAGCCGCCCTTTTAGTGGAGCGCTGCTGCCATCTAGCGAAATGTAATTGGGTACTGCAGCCGCCCGGTTGGTGGAGCGCTGCTGCCATCTAGCGAAATGTAATTGGGTACTGCAGCCGGCCCTGTTGGTGGAGCGCTGCTGCCATCTAGCGAAATATACTTGGGTACTGCAGCCGCCCGGTTTGTGGAGCGCTGCTGCCATCTAGCGAAATATATTTGGGTACTGCAGCCGGCGCTGTTAATGGAGCGCTGCTGCCATCTAGCGAAATGTAATTGGGTACTGCAGCCGCCCGGTTGGTGTAGCGCTGCTGCCATCTAGCGAAATATACTTGGGTACTGCAGCCGCCCGGTTGGTGGAGCGCTGCTGCCATCTAGCGAAATATATTTGGGTACTGCAGCCGGCCCTGTTGGTGGAGCGCTGCTGCCATCTAGCGAAATATACTTGGGTACTGCAGCCGCCCGGTTGGTGGAGCGCTGCTGCCATCTAGCGAAATATACTTGTGTACTTCAGCCGGGTTTAGGGTTAGGGTTAGGGTTAGACTGTTAGGGTTAGGGTTAGACTCTTAGGGTTAGACTCTTAGGGTTAGGGTTAGGTTTAGGGTTAGGGTTAGGGTTAGACTCTTAGGGTTAGGGTTAGACTCTTAGGGTTAGGGTTAGGGTTAGGGTTAGGGTTAGGGTTAGACTCTTAGGGTTAGGGTTAGACTCTTAGGGTTAGGGTTAGGGTTAGGGTTAGGGTTAGACTCTTAGGGTTAGGGTTAGACTCTTAGGGTTAGGGTTAGGGTTAGGGTTAGGGTTAGACTCTTAGGGTTAGGGTTAGACTCTTAGGGTTAGGGTTAGGGTTAGGGTTAGACTCTTAGGGTTAGGGTTATATTCAGATTAGGGTTAGACTCTTAGGGTTAGGGTTAGGGTTAGGGTTAGACTCTTAGGGTAAGGGTTAGACTTAGGCTCTTAGGGTTAGGGTTAGACTCAGGCTCTTAGGGTGAGGGTTAGACTCAGGCTCTTAGGGTGAGGTTTAGACTCAGGCTCTTAGGGTTAGGGTTAGACTCAGTCTCTTAGGGTTAGGGTTAGACTCAGGCTCTTAGGGTGAGGGTTAGACTCAGGCTCTTAGGGTTAGGGTTAGACTCAGGCTCTTAGGGTTAGGGTCAGACTCAGTACTATATATTTGGGTACTGCAGCCGCCCTTTTGGTGGAGCGCTGCTGCCATCTAGCGAAATATACTTGGGTATTGCAGCCGGCGCTGTTGGTGGAGCGCTGCTGCCATCTAGCGAAATATATTTGGGTACTGCAGCCGGCCCTGTTGGTGGAGCGCTGCTGCCATCTAGCGAAATATACTTGGGTACTGCAGCCGCCCGGTTGGTGGAGCGCTGCTGCCATCTAGCGAAATGTAATTGGGTACTGCAGCCGCCCGGTTGGTGGAGCGCTGCTGCCATCTAGCGAAATATACTTGGGTACTGCAGCCGGCCCTGTTGGTGGAGCGCTGCTGCCATCTAGCGAAATATACTTGGGTACTGCAGCCGCCCGGTTGGTGGAGCGCTGCTGCCATCTAGCGAAATATATTTGGGTACTGCAGCCGGCCCGGTTGGTGGAGCGCTGCTGCCATCTAGCGAAATGTAATTGGGTACTGCAGCCGCCCGGTTGGTGTAGCGCTGCTGCCATCTAGCGAAATATACTTGGGTACTGCAGCCGCCCGGTTGGTGGAGCGCTGCTGCCATCTAGCGAAATGTAATGGGGTACTGCAGCCGCCCGGTTGGTGTAGCGCTGCTGCCATCTAGCGAAATGTAATTGGGTACTGCAGCCGCCCGGTTGGTGGAGCGCTGCTGCCATCTAGCGAAATATACTTGGGTACTGCAGCCGGCCCTGTTGGTGGAGCGCTGCTGCCATCTAGCGAAATATATTTGGGTACTGCAGCCGCCCGGTTGGTGGAGCGCTGCTGCCATCTAGCGAAATATATTTGGGTACTGCAGCCGGCCCTGTTGGTGGAGCTCTGCTGCCATCTAGCGAAATATACTTGGGTACTGCAGCCGCCCTTTTGGTGGAGCGCTGCTGCCATCTAGCGAAATGTAATTGGGTACTGCAGCCGCCCGGTTGGTGGAGCGCTGCTGCCATCTAGCGAAATATACTTGGGTACTGCAGCCGGCGCTGTTGGTGGAGCGCTGCTGCCATCTAGCGAAATATACTTGGGTACTGCAGCCGCCCGGTTTGTGGAGCGCTGCTGCCATCTAGCGAAATATATTTGGGTACTGCAGCCGGCGCTGTTGGTGGAGCGCTGCTGCCATCTAGCGAAATATACTTGGGTACTGCAGCCGCCCTGTTGGTGGAGCGCTGCTGCCATCTAGCGAAATATACTTGGGTACTGCAGCCGCCCGGTTGGTGGAGCGCTGCTGCCATCTAGCGAAATATATTTGGGTACTGCAGCCGGCCCTGTTGGTGGAGCGCTGCTGCCATCTAGCGAAATATACTTGGGTACTGCAGCCGCCCGGTTGGTGGAGCGCTGCTGCCATCTAGCGAAATATACTTGGGTACTGCAGCCGGCCCTGTTGGTGGAGCGCTGCTGCCATCTAGCGAAATATACTTGGGTACTGCAGCCGCCCGGTTGTTGGAGCGCTGCTGCCATCTAGCGAAATATATTTGGGTACTGCAGCCGGCGCTGTTGGGGGAGCGCTGCTGCCATCTAGCGAAATATATTTGGGTACTGCAGCCGGCGCTGTTGGTGGAGCGCTGCTGCCATCTAGCGAAATATACTTGGGTACTGCAGCCGCCCGGTTGGTGGAGCGCTGCTGCCATCTAGCGAAATATACTTGGGTACTGCAGCCGCCCTTTTGGTGGAGCGCTGCTGCCATCTAGCGAAATATATTTGGGTACTGCAGCCGGCCCTGTTAGTGGAGCGCTGCTGCCATCTAGCGAAATATACTTGGGTACTGCAGCCGCCCGGTTGGTGGAGCGCTGCTGCCATCTAGCGAAATATACTTGGGTACTTCAGCCGGGTTTAGGGTTAGGGTTAGGGTTAGACTGTTAGGGTTAGGGTTAGACTCTTAGGGTTAGACTCTTAGGGTTAGACTCTTAGGGTTAGGGTTAGGGTTAGGGTTAGGGTTAGGGTTAGACTCTTAGGGTTAGGGTTAGACTCTTAGGGTTAGGGTTAGGGTTAGGGTTAGGGTTAGACTCTTAGGGTTAGGGTTAGACTCTTAGGGTTAGGGTTAGGGTTAGGGTTAGGGTTAGACTCTTAGGGTTAGGGTTAGGGTTAGGGTTAGGGTTAGACTCTTAGGGTTAGGGTTAGACTCTTAGGGTTAGGGTTAGGGTTAGGGTTAGACTCTTAGGGTTAGGGTTAGGGTTAGGGTTAGGGTTAGACTCTTAGGGTTAGGGTTACGGTTAGACTCTTAGGGTTAGAGTTAGGGTTAGGGTTAGACTCTTAGGGTTAGGGTTAGACTCTTAGGGTTAGGGTTGGGGTTAGGGTTAGACTCTTAGGGTTAGGGTTAGACTCTTAGGGTTAGGGTTAGGGTTAGGGTTAGGGTTAGACTCTTAGGGTTAGGGTTATATTCAGATTAGGGTTAGACTCTTAGGGTTAGGGTTAGGGTTAGGGTTAGACTCTTAGGGTGAGGGTTAGACTCAGGCTCTTAGGGTTAGGGTTAGACTCAGGCTCTTAGGGTGAGGGTTAGACTCAGGCTCTTAGGGTTAGGGTTAGACTCAGGCTCTTAGGGTGAGGGTTAGACTCAGGCTCTTAGGGTTAGGGTTAGACTCAGGCTCTTAGGGTGAGGGTTAGACTCAGGCTCTTAGGGTTAGGGTTAGACTCAGGCTCTTAGGGTTAGGGTCAGACTCAGTACTATATATTTGGGTACTGCAGCCGCCCTTTTGGTGGAGCGCTGCTGCCATCTAGCGAAATATACTTGGGTATTGCAGCCGGCGCTGTTGGTGGAGCGCTGCTGCCATCTAGCGAAATATATTTGGGTACTGCAGCCGGCCCTGTTGGTGGAGCGCTGCTGCCATCTAGCGAAATGTAATTGGGTACTGCAGCCGCCCGGTTGGTGTAGCGCTGCTGCCATCTAGCGAAATATACTTGGGTACTGCAGCCGCCCGGTTGGTGGAGCGCTGCTGCCATCTAGCGAAATGTAATTGGGTACTGCAGCCGCCCGGTTGGTGGAGCGCTGCTGCCATCTAGCGAAATATACTTGGGTACTGCAGCCGCCCGGTTGGTGGAGCGCTGCTGCCATCTAGCGAAATATATTTGGGTACTGCAGCCGGCCCTGTTGGTGGAGCGCTGCTGCCATCTAGCGAAATATACTTGGGTACTGCAGCCGCCCGGTTGGTGGAGCGCTGCTGCCATCTAGCGAAATATACTTGGGTACTGCAGCCGGCCCTGTTGGTGGAGCGCTGCTGCCATCTAGCGAAATATACTTGGGTACTGCAGCCGGCCCTGTTGGTGGAGCGCTGCTGCCATCTAGCGAAATATACTTGGGTACTGCAGCCGCCCGGTTGTTGGAGCGCTGCTGCCATCTAGCGAAATATATTTGGGTACTGCAGCCGGCGCTGTTGGTGGAGCGCTGCTGCCATCTAGCGAAATATATTTGGGTACTGCAGCCGGCGCTGTTGGTGGAGCGCTGCTGCCATCTAGCGAAATATATTTGGGTACTGCAGCCGGCGCTGTTGGTGGAGCGCTGCTGCCATCTAGCGAAATATATTTGGGTACTGCAGCCGGCGCTGTTTGTGGAGCGCTGCTGCCATCTAGCGAAATATACTTGGGTACTTCAGCCGGGTTTAGGGTTAGGGTTAGGGTTAGACTGTTAGGGTTAGGGTTAGACTGTTAGGGTTAGACTCTTAGGGTTAGGGTTAGACTCTTACGGTTAGGGTTAGGGTTAGGGTTAGGGTTAGGGTTAGACTCTTAGGGTTAGGGTTAGACTCTTAGGGTTAGGGTTAGGGTTAGGGTTAGACTCTTAGGGTTAGGGTTAGACTCTTAGGGTTAGACTCTTAGGGTTAGGGTTAGACTCTTAGGGTTAGGGTTAGGGTTAGGGTTAGACTCTTAGGGTTAGGGTTAGGGTTAGGGTTACACTCTTAGGGTTAGGGTTAGGGTTAGGGTTAGACTCTTAGGGTTAGGGTTACACTTAGGCTCTTAGGGTTAGGGTTAGACTCAGGCTCTTAGGGTTAGGGTTAGACTCAGGCTCTTACGGTTAGGGTTAGACTCAGGCTCTTAGGGTTAGGGTTAGACACAGGCTCTTAGGGTTAGGGTCAGATTTAATACTATATATTTGTGTACTGCAGCCGCCCTTTTGGTGGAGCGCTGCTGCCATCTAGCGAAATATACTTGGGTACTGCAGCCGGCGCTGTTGGTGGAGCGCTGCTGCCATCTAGCGAAATATACTTGGGTACTGCAGCCGGCCCTGTTGGTGGAGCGCTGCTGCCATCTAGCGAAATATATTTGGGTACTGCAGCCGCCCTTTTGGTGGAGCGCTGCTGCCATCTAGCGAAATATATTTGGGTACTGCAGCCAGCTCTGTTGGTGGAGCTCTGCTGCCATCTAGCGAAATATACTTGGGTACTGCAGCCGGCCTTTTGGTGGAGCGCTGCTGCCATCTAGCGAAATGTAATTGTGTACTGCAGCCGCCCTGTTGGTGGAGCGCTGCTGCCATCTAGCGAAATATACTTGGGTACTGCAGCCGCCCGGTTGGTGGAGCGCTGCTGCCATCTAGCGAAATGTAATTGGGTACTGCAGCCGGCCCTGTTGGTGGAGCGCTGCTGCCATCTAGCGAAATGTAATTGGGTACTGCAGCCGCCCGGTTGGTGGAGCGCTGCTGCCATCTAGCGAAATATACTTGGGTACTGCAGTCGCCCGGTTGGTGGAGCGCTGCTGCCATCTAGCGAAATATACTTGGGTACTGCAGCCGGCCCTGTTGGTGGAGCGCTGCTGCCATCTAGCGAAATATACTTGGGTACTGCAGCCGCCCGGTTGGTGGAGCGCTGCTGCCATCTAGCGAAATATACTTGGGTACTGCAGCCGGCGCTGTTGGTGGAGCGCTGCTGCCATCTAGCGAAATATATTTGGGTACTGCAGCCGGCGCTGTTGGTGGAGCGCTGCTGCCATCTAGCGAAATATATTTGGGTACTGCAGCCGGCTCTGTTGGTGGAGTGCTGCTGCCATCTAGCGAAATATATTTGGGTACTGCAGCCGGAGCTGTTGGTGGAGCGCTGCTGCCATCTAGCGAAATATATTTGGGTACTGCAGCCGGCTCTGTTGGTGGAGCGCTGCTGCCATCTAGCGAAATATACTTGGGTACTTCAGCCGGGTTTAGGGTTAGGGTTAGGGTTAGACTGTTAGGGTTAGGGTTAGACTTTTAGGGTTAGACTCTTAGGGTTAGACTCTTAGGGTTAGTGTTAGACTCTTACGGTTAGGGTTAGGGTTAGGCTTAGGGTTAGGCTTAGACTCTTAGGGTTAGGGTTAGACTCTTAGGGTTAGGGTTAGGGTTAGAGTTAGGGTTAGACTCTTAGGGTTAGGGTTAGACTCTTAGGGTTAGGGTTAGGGTTAGGGTTAGACTCTTAGGGTTAGGGTTAGACTCTTAGGGTTAGGGTTAGGGTTAGGGTTAGGGTTAGACTCTTAGGGTTAGGGTTAGGGTTAGGGTTAGGGTTAGACTCTTAGGGTTAGGGTTAGACTCTTAGGGTTAGGGTTAGGGTTAGGGTTAGACTCTTAGGGTTAGGGTTAGGGTTACGGTTAGACTCTTAGGGTTAGAGTTAGGGTTAGGGTTAGACTCTTAGGGTTAGGGTTAGACTCTTAGGGTTAGGGTTGGGGTTAGGGTTAGACTCTTAGGGTTAGGGTTAGACTCTTAGGGTTAGAGTTAGGGTTAGGGTTAGGGTTAGACACTTAGGGTTAGGGTTAGGGTGAGGGTTAGACTCTTAGGGTTAGGGTTATATTCAGGGTTAGGGTTAGACTCTTAGGGTTAGGGTTAGGGTTAGGGTTAGACTCTTAGGGTAAGGGTTAGACTTAGGCTCTTAGGGTTAGGGTTAGACTCAGGCTCTTAGGGTGAGGGTTAGACTCAGGCTCTTAGGGTGAGGGTTAGACTCAGGCTCTTAGGGTTAGGGTTAGAATCAGGCTCTTAGGGTTAGGGTCAGACTCAGTACTATATATTTGGGTATTGCAGCCGGCGCTGTTGGTGGAGTGCTGCTGCCATCTAGCGAAATATATTTGGGTACTGCAGCCGGCCCTGTTGGTGGAGCGCTGCTGCCATCTAGCGAAATATAATTGGGTACTGCAGCCGCCCTTTTGGTGGAGCGCTGCTGCCATCTAGCGAAATATACTTGGGTACTGCAGCCGCCCGGTTTGTGGAGCGCTGCTGCCATCTAGCGAAATATATTTGGGTACTGCAGCCGCCCGGTTGGTGGAGCGCTGCTGCCATCTAGCGAAATGTAATGGGGTACTGCAGCCGCCCGGTTGGTGTAGCGCTGCTGCCATCTAGCGAAATATACTTGGGTACTGCAGCCGCCCGGTTGGTGGAGCGCTGCTGCCATCTAGCGAAATATACTTGGGTACTGCAGCCGGCCCGGTTGGTGGAGCGCTGCTGCCATCTAGCGAAATATATTTGGGTACTGCAGCCGCCCTTTTGGTGGAGCGCTGCTGCCATCTAGCGAAATATATTTGGGTACTGCAGCCGCCCGGTTGGTGGAGCTCTGCTGCCATCTAGCGAAATATACTTGGGTACTGCAGCCGCCCTTTTGGTGGAGCGCTGCTGCTATCTAGCGAAATGTAATTGGGTACTGCAGCCGCCCGGTTGGTGGAGCGCTGCTGCCATCTAGCGAAATATACTTGGGTACTGCAGCCGGCGCTGTTGGTGGAGCGCTGCTGCCATCTAGCGAAATATACTTGGGTACTGCAGCCGCCCGGTTGGTGGAGCGCTGCTGCCATCTAGCGAAATATACTTGGGTACTGCAGCCGGCCCTGTTGGTGGAGCGCTGCTGCCATCTAGCGAAATATACTTGGGTACTGCAGCCGCCCTTTTGGTGGAGCGCTGCTGCCATCTAGCGAAATATACTTGGGTACTGCAGCCGCCCGGTTGGTGGAGCGCTGCTGCCATCTAGCGAAATATATTTGGGTACTGCAGCCGGCCCTGTTGGTGGAGCGCTGCTGCCATCTAGCGAAATATACTTGGGTACTGCAGCCGCCCTTTTGGTGGAGCGCTGCTGCCATCTAGCGAAATATACTTGGGTACTGCAGCCGGCCCTGTTGGTGGAGCGCTGCTGCCATCTAGCGAAATATATTTGGGTACTGCAGCCGGCCCTGTTGGTGGAGCGCTGCTGCCATCTAGCGAAATATATTTGGGTACTGCAGCCGCCCTTTTGGTGGAGCGCTGCTGCCATCTAGCGAAATATATTTGGGTACTGCAGCCAGCTCTGTTGGTGGAGCTCTGCTGCCATCTAGCGAAATATAATTGGGTACTGCAGCCGGCCTTTTGGTGGAGCGCTGCTGCCATCTAGCGAAATGTAATTGGGTACTGCAGCCGCCCTGTTGGTGGAGCGCTGCTGCCATCTAGCGAAATATACTTGGGTACTGCAGCCGCCCTTTTGGTGGAGCGCTGCTGCCATCTAGCGAAATATACTTGGGTACTGCAGCCGGCCCTCTTGGTGGAGCGCTGCTGCCATCTAGCGAAATATACTTGGGTACTGCAGCCGCCCGGTTGGTGGAGCGCTGCTGCCATCTAGCGAAATATATTTGGGTACTGCAGCCGGCGCTGTTGGTGGAGCGCTGCTGCCATCTAGCGAAATGTAATTGGGTACTGCAGCCGCCCGGTTGGTGTAGCGCTGCTGCCATCTAGCGAAATATACTTGGGTACTGCAGCCGCCCGGTTGGTGGAGCGCTGCTGCCATCTAGCGAAATATATTTGGGTACTGCAGCCGGGTTTAGGGTTAGGGTTAGGGTTAGACTGTTAGGGTTAGGGTTAGGGTTAGGGTTAGACTCTTAGGGTTAGACTCTTAGGGTTAGGGTTAGACTCACTACTATATATTTGGGTAGTGCAGCCACCCTTTTTGTGGAGCGCTGCTGCCATCTAGCGAAATATACTTGAGTACTGCAGCCGGCGCTGTTGGTGGAGCGCTGCTGCCATCTAGCGAAATATACTTTGGTACTGCAGCCGCCCGGTTGGTTGAGCACTGCCGCCGTCTAGCGAAATATACTTGGGTACTGCAGCCGCCCTTTTGGTGGAGCGCTGCTGCCATCTAGCGAAATATACTTGGGTACTGCAGCCGGCGCTGTTGGTGGATCGCTGCTGCCATCTAGCGAAATATATTTGGGTACTGCAGCCGGCGCTGTTTGTGGAGCGCTGCTGCCATCTAGCGAAATATATTTGGGTACTGCAGCCGGCTCTGTTGGTGGAGCGCTGCTGCCATCTAGCGAAATATACTTGGGTACTTCAGCCGGGTTTAGGGTTAGGGTTAGGGTTAGACTGTTAGGGTTAGGGTTAGGGTTAGGGTTAGACTCTTAGGGTTAGACTCTTAGGGTTAGGGTTAGACTCTTACGGTTAGAGTTAAGGTTAGGCTTAGGGTTAGGCTTAGACTCTTAGGGTTAGGGTTAGACTCTTAGGGTTAGGGTTAGGGTTAGAGTTAGGGTTAGACTCTTAGGGTTAGGGTTAGACTCTTAGGGTTAGGGTTAGGGTTAGGGTTAGACTCTTAGGGTTAGGGTTAGACTCTTAGGGTTAGGGTTAGGGTTAGGGTTAGGGTTAGACTCTTAGGGTTAGGGTTAGACTCTTAGGGTTAGGGTTAGGGTTAGGGTTAGGGTTAGACTCTTAGGGTTAGGGTTAGACTCTTAGGGTTAGGGTTAGGGTTAGGGTTAGACTCTTAGGGTTAGGGTTAGGGTTACGGTTAGACTCTTAGGGTTAGAGTTAGGGTTAGGGTTAGACTCTTAGGGTTAGGGTTAGACTCTTAGGGTTAGGGTTGGGGTTAGGGTTAGACTCTTAGGGTTAGGGTTAGACTCTTAGGGTTAGAGTTAGGGTTAGGGTTAGGGTTAGACACTTAGGGTTAGGGTTAGGGTGAGGGTTAGACTCTTAGGGTTAGGGTTATATTCAGGGTTAGGGTTAGACTCTTAGGGTTAGGGTTAGGGTTAGGGTTAGACTCTTAGGGTAAGGGTTAGACTTAGGCTCTTAGGGTTAGGGTTAGACTCAGGCTCTTAGGGTGAGGGTTAGACTCAGGCTCTTAGGGTGAGGGTTAGACTCAGGCTCTTAGGGTTAGGGTTAGAATCAGGCTCTTAGGGTTAGGGTCAGACTCAGTACTATATATTTGGGTACTGCAGCCGCCCTTTTGGTGGAGCGCTGCTGACATCTAGCGAAATATACTTGGGTACTTCAGCCGGGTTTAGGGTTAGGGTTAGGGTTAGACTGTTAGGGTTAGGGTTAGGGTTAGGGTTAGACTCTTAGGGTTAGGGTTAGGGTTAGGGTTAGGGTTAGACTCTTAGGGTTAGGGTTAGACTCTTAGGGTTAGGGTTAGGGTTAGGGTTAGGGTTAGACTCTTAGGGTTAGGGTTAGACTCTTAGGGTTAGGGTTAGGGTTAGGGTTAGACTCTTAGGGTTAGGGTTAGACTCTTAGGGTTAGGGTTAGGGTTAGGGTTAGACTCTTAGGGTTAGGGTTAGGGTTACGGTTAGACTCTTAGGGTTAGAGTTAGGGTTAGGGTTAGACTCTTAGGGTTAGGGTTAGACTCTTAGGGTTAGGGTTGGGGTTAGGGTTAGACTCTTAGGGTTAGGGTTAGACTCTTAGGGTTAGAGTTAGGGTTAGGGTTAGGGTTAGACACTTAGGGTTAGGGTTAGGGT
Source organism: Falco punctatus (assembly GCF_963210335.1). Classification (NCBI taxonomy): domain Eukaryota; kingdom Metazoa; phylum Chordata; class Aves; order Falconiformes; family Falconidae; genus Falco; species Falco punctatus. Next base: position 2,016,657 of record NW_027660079.1, read on the forward strand.
GAGGGTTAGACTCTTAGGGTTAGGGTTATATTCAGGGTTAGGGTTAGACTCTTAGGGTTAGGGTTAGGGTTAGGGTTAGACTCTTAGGGTAAGGGTTAGACTTAGGCTCTTAGGGTTAGGGTTAGACTCAGGCTCTTAGGGTGAGGGTTAGACTCAGGCTCTTAGGGTGAGGGTTAGACTCAGGCTCTTAGGGTTAGGGTTAGAATCAGGCTCTTAGGGTTAGGGTCAGACTCAGTACTATATATTTGGGTACTGCAGCCGCCCTTTTGGTGGAGCGCTGCTGCCATCTAGCGAAATATACTTGGGTACTGCAGCCGCCCGGTTGGTGGAGCGCTGCTGCCATCTAGCGAAATATACTTGGGTACTGCAGCCGGCCCTGTTGGTGGAGCGCTGCTGCCATCTAGCGAAATATATTTGGGTACTGCAGCCGGCGCTGTTGGTGGAGCGCTGCTGCCATCTAGCGAAATATATTTGGGTACTGCAGCCGGCTCTGTTGGTGGAGCGCTGCTGCCATCTAGCGAAATATATTTGGGTACTGCAGCCGGCTCTGTTTGTGGAGCGCTGCTGCCATCTAGCGAAATATACTTGGGTACTTCAGCCGGGTTTAGGGTTAGGGTTAGGGTTAGACTGTTAGGGTTAGGGTTAGGGTTAGGGTTAGACTCTTAGGGTTAGACTCTTAGGGTTAGGGTTAGACTCTTACGGTTAGGGTTAGGGTTAGGGTTAGGGTTAGGGTTAGACTCTTAGGGTTAGGGTTAGACTCTTAGGGTTAGGGTTAGGGTTAGGGTTAGACTCTTAGGGTTAGGGTTAAGGTTAGGGTTAGGGTAAGACTCTTAGGGTTAGGGTTAGACTCTTAGGGTTAGGGTTAGGGTTAGGGTTAGACTCTTAGGGTTAGGGTTAGGGTTAGGGTTACACTCTTAGGCTTAGGGTTAGGGTTAGGGTTAGACTCTTAGGGTTAGGGTTAGACTTAGGCTCTTAGGGTTAGGGTTAGACTCAGGCTCTTAGGGTTAGGGTTAGACTCAGGCTCTTACGGTTAGGGTTAGACTCAGGCTCTTAGGGTTAGGGTTAGACACAGGCTCTTAGGGTTAGGGTCAGATTTAGTACTATATATTTGTGTACTGCAGCCGCCCTTTTGGTGGAACGCTGCTGCCATCTAGCGAAATATACTTGGGTACTGCAGCCGGCCCTGTTGGTGGAGCGCTGCTGCCATCTAGCGAAATATACTTGGGTACTGCAGTCGCCCGGTTGGTGGAGCGCTGCTGCCATCTAGCGAAATATACTTGGGTACTGCAGCCGCCCGGTTGGTGGAGCGCTGCTGCCATCTAGCGAAATATACTTGGGTACTGCAGCCGCCCGGTTGGTGGAGCGCTGCTGCCATCTAGCGAAATATACTTGGGTACTGCAGCCGGCGCTGTTGGTGGAGCGCTGCTGCCATCTAGCGAAATATATTTGGGTACTGCAGCCGGCGCTGTTGGTGGAGCGCTGCTGCCATCTAGCGAAATATATTTGGGTACTGCAGCCGGCTCTGTTGGTGGAGTGCTGCTGCCATCTAGCGAAATATATTTGGGTACTGCAGCCGGAGCTGTTGGTGGAGCGCTGCTGCCATCTAGCGAAATATATTTGGGTACTGCAGCCGGCTCTGTTGGTGGAGCGCTGCTGCCATCTAGCGAAATATACTTGGGTACTTCAGCCGGGTTTAGGGTTAGGGTTAGGGTTAGACTGTTAGGGTTAGGGTTAGACTTTTAGGGTTAGACTCTTAGGGTTAGACTCTTAGGGTTAGTGTTAGACTCTTACGGTTAGGGTTAGGGTTAGGCTTAGGGTTAGGCTTAGACTCTTAGGGTTAGGGTTAGACTCTTAGGGTTAGGGTTAGGGTTAGAGTTAGGGTTAGACTCTTAGGGTTAGGGTTAGACTCTTAGGGTTAGGGTTAGGGTTAGGGTTAGACTCTTAGGGTTAGGGTTAGACTCTTAGGGTTAGGGTTAGGGTTAGGGTTAGGGTTAGACTCTTAGGGTTAGGGTTAGACTCTTAGGGTTAGGGTTAGGGTTAGGGTTAGGGTTAGACTCTTAGGGTTAGGGTTAGACTCTTAGGGTTAGGGTTAGGGTTAGGGTTAGACTCTTAGGGTTAGGGTTAGGGTTACGGTTAGACTCTTAGGGTTAGAGTTAGGGTTAGGGTTAGACTCTTAGGGTTAGGGTTAGACTCTTAGGGTTAGGGTTGGGGTTAGGGTTAGACTCTTAGGGTTAGGGTTAGACTCTTAGGGTTAGAGTTAGGGTTAGGGTTAGGGTTAGACACTTAGGGTTAGGGTTAGGGTGAGGGTTAGACTCTTAGGGTTAGGGTTATATTCAGGGTTAGGGTTAGACTCTTAGGGTTAGGGTTAGGGTTAGGGTTAGACTCTTAGGGTAAGGGTTAGACTTAGGCTCTTAGGGTTAGGGTTAGACTCAGGCTCTTAGGGTGAGGGTTAGACTCAGGCTCTTAGGGTGAGGGTTAGACTCAGGCTCTTAGGGTTAGGGTTAGAATCAGGCTCTTAGGGTTAGGGTCAGACTCAGTACTATATATTTGGGTATTGCAGCCGGCGCTGTTGGTGGAGTGCTGCTGCCATCTAGCGAAATATATTTGGGTACTGCAGCCGGCCCTGTTGGTGGAGCGCTGCTGCCATCTAGCGAAATATAATTGGGTACTGCAGCCGCCCTTTTGGTGGAGCGCTGCTGCCATCTAGCGAAATATACTTGGGTACTGCAGCCGCCCGGTTTGTGGAGCGCTGCTGCCATCTAGCGAAATATATTTGGGTACTGCAGCCGCCCGGTTGGTGGAGCGCTGCTGCCATCTAGCGAAATGTAATGGGGTACTGCAGCCGCCCGGTTGGTGTAGCGCTGCTGCCATCTAGCGAAATATACTTGGGTACTGCAGCCGCCCGGTTGGTGGAGCGCTGCTGCCATCTAGCGAAATATACTTGGGTACTGCAGCCGGCCCGGTTGGTGGAGCGCTGCTGCCATCTAGCGAAATATATTTGGGTACTGCAGCCGCCCTTTTGGTGGAGCGCTGCTGCCATCTAGCGAAATATATTTGGGTACTGCAGCCGCCCGGTTGGTGGAGCTCTGCTGCCATCTAGCGAAATATACTTGGGTACTGCAGCCGCCCTTTTGGTGGAGCGCTGCTGCTATCTAGCGAAATGTAATTGGGTACTGCAGCCGCCCGGTTGGTGGAGCGCTGCTGCCATCTAGCGAAATATACTTGGGTACTGCAGCCGGCGCTGTTGGTGGAGCGCTGCTGCCATCTAGCGAAATATACTTGGGTACTGCAGCCGCCCGGTTGTTGGAGCGCTGCTGCCATCTAGCGAAATATACTTGGGTACTGCAGCCGGCCCTGTTGGTGGAGCGCTGCTGCCATCTAGCGAAATATACTTGGGTACTGCAGCCGCCCGGTTGGTGGAGCGCTGCTGCCATCTAGCGAAATATACTTGGGTACTGCAGCCGCCCGGTTGGTGGAGCGCTGCTGCCATCTAGCGAAATATATTTGGGTACTGCAGCCGGCCCTGTTGGTGGAGCGCTGCTGCCATCTAGCGAAATATACTTGGGTACTGCAGCCGCCCTTTTGGTGGAGCGCTGCTGCCATCTAGCGAAATATACTTGGGTACTGCAGCCGGCCCTGTTGGTGGAGCGCTGCTGCCATCTAGCGAAATATATTTGGGTACTGCAGCCGGCCCTGTTGGTGGAGCGCTGCTGCCATCTAGCGAAATATATTTGGGTACTGCAGCCGCCCTTTTGGTGGAGCGCTGCTGCCATCTAGCGAAATATATTTGGGTACTGCAGCCGGCTCTGTTGGTGGAGCTCTGCTGCCATCTAGCGAAATATAATTGGGTACTGCAGCCGGCCTTTTGGTGGAGCGCTGCTGCCATCTAGCGAAATGTAATTGGGTACTGCAGCCGCCCTGTTGGTGGAGCGCTGCTGCCATCTAGCGAAATATACTTGGGTACTGCAGCCGCCCTTTTGGTGGAGCGCTGCTGCCATCTAGCGAAATATACTTGGGTACTGCAGCCGGCCCTCTTGGTGGAGCGCTGCTGCCATCTAGCGAAATATACTTGGGTACTGCAGCCGCCCGGTTGGTGGAGCGCTGCTGCCATCTAGCGAAATATATTTGGGTACTGCAGCCGGCGCTGTTGGTGGAGCGCTGCTGCCATCTAGCGAAATGTAATTGGGTACTGCAGCCGCCCGGTTGGTGTAGCGCTGCTGCCATCTAGCGAAATATACTTGGGTACTGCAGCCGCCCGGTTGGTGGAGCGCTGCTGCCATCTAGCGAAATATATTTGGGTACTGCAGCCGGGTTTAGGGTTAGGGTTAGGGTTAGACTATTAGGGTTAGGGTTAGGGTTAGGGTTAGACTCTTAGGGTTAGACACTTAGGGTTAGGGTTAGACTCACTACTATATATTTGGGTAGTGCAGCCACCCTTTTTGTGGAGCGCTGCTGCCATCTAGCGAAATATACTTGAGTACTGCAGCCGGCGCTGTTGGTGGAGCGCTGCTGCCATCTAGCGAAATATACTTTGGTACTGCAGCCGCCCGGTTGGTTGAGCACTGCCGCCGTCTAGCGAAATATACTTGGGTACTGCAGCCGCCCTTTTGGTGGAGCGCTGCTGCCATCTAGCGAAATATACTTGGGTACTGCAGCCGGCGCTGTTGGTGGATCGCTGCTGCCATCTAGCGAAATATATTTGGGTACTGCAGCCGGCGCTGTTTGTGGAGCGCTGCTGCCATCTAGCGAAATATATTTGGGTACTGCAGCCGGCTCTGTTGGTGGAGCGCTGCTGCCATCTAGCGAAATATACTTGGGTACTTCAGCCGGGTTTAGGGTTAGGGTTAGGGTTAGACTGTTAGGGTTAGGGTTAGGGTTAGGGTTAGACTCTTAGGGTTAGACTCTTAGGGTTAGGGTTAGACTCTTACGGTTAGAGTTAAGGTTAGGCTTAGGGTTAGGCTTAGACTCTTAGGGTTAGGGTTAGACTCTTAGGGTTAGGGTTAGGGTTAGAGTTAGGGTTAGACTCTTAGGGTTAGGGTTAGACTCTTAGGGTTAGGGTTAGGGTTAGGGTTAGACTCTTAGGGTTAGGGTTAGACTCTTAGGGTTAGGGTTAGGGTTAGGGTTAGACTCTTAGGGTTAGGGTTAGACTCTTAGGGTTAGGGTTAGGGTTAGGGTTAGGGTTAGACTCTTAGGGTTAGGGTTAGACTCTTAGGGTTAGGGTTAGGGTTAGGGTTAGACTCTTAGGGTTAGGGTTAGGGTTACGGTTAGACTCTTAGGGTTAGAGTTAGGGTTAGGGTTAGACTCTTAGGGTTAGGGTTAGACTCTTAGGGTTAGGGTTGGGGTTAGGGTTAGACTCTTAGGGTTAGGGTTAGACTCTTAGGGTTAGAGTTAGGGTTAGGGTTAGGGTTAGACACTTAGGGTTAGGGTTAGGGTGAGGGTTAGACTCTTAGGGTTAGGGTTATATTCAGGGTTAGGGTTAGACTCTTAGGGTTAGGGTTAGGGTTAGGGTTAGACTCTTAGGGTAAGGGTTAGACTTAGGCTCTTAGGGTTAGGGTTAGACTCAGGCTCTTAGGGTGAGGGTTAGACTCAGGCTCTTAGGGTGAGGGTTAGACTCAGGCTCTTAGGGTTAGGGTTAGAATCAGGCTCTTAGGGTTAGGGTCAGACTCAGTACTATATATTTGGGTACTGCAGCCGCCCTTTTGGTGGAGCGCTGCTGACATCTAGCGAAATATACTTGGGTACTTCAGCCGGGTTTAGGGTTAGGGTTAGGGTTAGACTGTTAGGGTTAGGGTTAGGGTTAGGGTTAGACTCTTAGGGTTAGGGTTAGGGTTAGGGTTAGGGTTAGACTCTTAGGGTTAGGGTTAGACTCTTAGGGTTAGGGTTAGGGTTAGGGTTAGGGTTAGACTCTTAGGGTTAGGGTTAGACTCTTAGGGTTAGGGTTAGGGTTAGGGTTAGACTCTTAGGGTTAGGGTTAGACTCTTAGGGTTAGGGTTAGGGTTAGGGTTAGACTCTTAGGGTTAGGGTTAGGGTTACGGTTAGACTCTTAGGGTTAGAGTTAGGGTTAGGGTTAGACTCTTAGGGTTAGGGTTAGACTCTTAGGGTTAGGGTTGGGGTTAGGGTTAGACTCTTAGGGTTAGGGTTAGACTCTTAGGGTTAGAGTTAGGGTTAGGGTTAGGGTTAGACACTTAGGGTTAGGGTTAGGGTGAGGGTTAGACTCTTAGGGTTAGGGTTATATTCAGGGTTAGGGTTAGACTCTTAGGGTTAGGGTTAGGGTTAGGGTTAGACTCTTAGGGTAAGGGTTAGACTTAGGCTCTTAGGGTTAGGGTTAGACTCAGGCTCTTAGGGTGAGGGTTAGACTCAGGCTCTTAGGGTGAGGGTTAGACTCAGGCTCTTAGGGTTAGGGTTAGAATCAGGCTCTTAGGGTTAGGGTCAGACTCAGTACTATATATTTGGGTACTGCAGCCGCCCTTTTGGTGGAGCGCTGCTGCCATCTAGCGAAATATACTTGGGTACTGCAGCCGCCCGGTTGGTGGAGCGCTGCTGCCATCTAGCGAAATATACTTGGGTACTGCAGCCGGCCCTGTTGGTGGAGCGCTGCTGCCATCTAGCGAAATATATTTGGGTACTGCAGCCGGCGCTGTTGGTGGAGCGCTGCTGCCATCTAGCGAAATATATTTGGGTACTGCAGCCGGCTCTGTTGGTGGAGCGCTGCTGCCATCTAGCGAAATATATTTGGGTACTGCAGCCGGCTCTGTTTGTGGAGCGCTGCTGCCATCTAGCGAAATATACTTGGGTACTTCAGCCGGGTTTAGGGTTAGGGTTAGGGTTAGACTGTTAGGGTTAGGGTTAGGGTTAGGGTTAGACTCTTAGGGTTAGACTCTTAGGGTTAGGGTTAGACTCTTACGGTTAGGGTTAGGGTTAGGGTTAGGGTTAGGGTTAGACTCTTAGGGTTAGGGTTAGACTCTTAGGGTTAGGGTTAGGGTTAGGGTTAGACTCTTAGGGTTAGGGTTAAGGTTAGGGTTAGGGTAAGACTCTTAGGGTTAGGGTTAGACTCTTAGGGTTAGGGTTAGGGTTAGGGTTAGACTCTTAGGGTTAGGGTTAGGGTTAGGGTTAGGGTTACACTCTTAGGCTTAGGGTTAGGGTTAGGGTTAGACTCTTAGGGTTAGGGTTAGACTTAGGCTCTTAGGGTTAGGGTTAGACTCAGGCTCTTAGGGTTAGGGTTAGACTCAGGCTCTTACGGTTAGGGTTAGACTCAGGCTCTTAGGGTTAGGGTTAGACACAGGCTCTTAGGGTTAGGGTCAGATTTAGTACTATATATTTGTGTACTGCAGCCGCCCTTTTGGTGGAACGCTGCTGCCATCTAGCGAAATATACTTGGGTACTGCAGCCGGCCCTGTTGGTGGAGCGCTGCTGCCATCTAGCGAAATATACTTGGGTACTGCAGCCGCCCGGTTGGTGGAGCGCTGCTGCCATCTAGCGAAATATACTTGGGTACTGCAGCCGGCCCTGTTGGTGGAGCGCTGCTGCCATCTAGCGAAATATACTTGGGTACTGCAGCCGCCCGGTTGGTGGAGCGCTGCTGCCATCTAGCGAAATATACTTGGGTACTGCAGCCGCCCGGTTGGTGGAGCGCTGCTGCCATCTAGCGAAATATACTTGGGTACTGCAGCCGGCCCTGTTGGTGGAGCGCTGCTGCCATCTAGCGAAATATATTTGGGTACTGCAGCCGGCGCTGTTGGTGGAGCGCTGCTGCCATCTAGCGAAATATATTTGGGTACTGCAGCCGGCTCTGTTGGTGGAGCGCTGCTGCCATCTAGCGAAATATATTTGGGTACTGCAGCCGGCTCTGTTTGTGGAGCGCTGCTGCCATCTAGCGAAATATACTTGGGTACTTCAGCCGGGTTTAGGGTTAGGGTTAGGGTTAGACTGTTAGGGTTAGGGTTAGACTCTTAGGGTTAGACTCTTAGGGTTAGACTCTTAGGGTTAGGGTTAGACTCTTACGGTTAGGGTTAGGGTTAGGGTTAGACTCTTAGGGTTAGGGTTAGACTCTTAGGGTTAGGGTTAGGGTTATGGTTAGGGTTAGACTCTTAGGGTTAGGGTTAGACTCTTAGGGTTAGGGTTAGGGTTAGACTCTTAGTGTTAGGGTTAGGGTGAGGGTTAGACTCTTAGGGTTAGGGTTATATTCAGGGTTAGGGTTAGACTCTTAGGGTTAGGGTTAGGGTTAGGGTTAGACTCTTAGGGTTAGGGTTAGGGTTAGGCTCTTAGGGTTAGGGTTAGACTCAGGCTCTTAGGGTGAGGGTTAGACTCAGGCTCTTAGGGTTAGGGTTAGACTCAGGCTCTTAGGGTGAGGGTTAGACTCAGGCTCTTAGGGTTAGGGTTAGACTCAGGCTCTTAGGGTGAGGGTCAGACTCAGTACTATATATTTGGGTACTGCAGCCGCCCTTTTGGTGGAGCGCTGCTGCCATCTAGCGAAATATACTTGGGTATTGCAGCCGGCGCTCTTGGTGGAGCGCTGCTGCCATCTAGCGAAATATATTTGGGTACTGCAGCCGGCCCTGTTGGTGGAGCGCTGCTGCCATCTAGCGAAATATATTTGGGTACTGCAGCCGCCCTTTTGGTGGAGCGCTGCTGCCATCTAGCGAAATATATTTGGGTACTGCAGCCGGCGCTGTTGGTGGAGCTCTGCTGCCATCTAGCGAAATATACTTGGGTACTGCAGCCGCCCTTTTGGTGGAGCGCTGCTGCCATCTAGCGAAATGTAATTGGGTACTGCAGCCGCCCTTTTGGTGGAGCGCTGCTGCCATCTAGCGAAATATACTTGGGTACTGCAGCCGGCCCTGTTGGTGGAGCGCTGCTGCCATCTAGCGAAATATACTTGGGTACTGCAGCCGGCCCGGTTGGTGGAGCGCTGCTGCCAATTAGCGAAATGTAATTGGGTACTGCAGCCGCCCGGTTGGTGGAGCGCTGCTGCCATCTAGCGAAATATACTTGGGTACTGCAGCCGCCCGGTTGGTGGAGCGCTGCTGCCATCTAGCGAAATATACTTGGGTACTGCAGCCGGCCCTGTTGGTAGAGCGCTGCTGCCATCTAGCGAAATATACTTGGGTACTGCAGCCGCCCGGTTGGTGGAGCGCTGCTGCCATCTAGCGAAATATACTTGGGTACTGCAGCCGGCGCTGTTGGTGGAGCGCTGCTGCCATCTAGCGAAATATATTTGGGTACTGCAGCCGGCGCTGTTGGTGGAGCGCTGCTGCCATCTAGCGAAATATATTTGGGTACTGCAGCCGGCTCTGTTGGTGGAGTGCTGCTGCCATCTAGCGAAATATATTTGGGTACTGCAGCCGGAGCTGTTGGTGGAGCGCTGCTGCCATCTAGCGAAATATATTTGGGTACTGCAGCCGGCTCTGTTGGTGGAGCGCTGCTGCCATCTAGCGAAATATACTTGGGTACTTCAGCCGGGTTTAGGGTTAGGGTTAGGGTTAGACTGTTAGGGTTAGGGTTAGACTTTTAGGGTTAGACTCTTAGGGTTAGACTCTTAGGGTTAGGGTTAGACTCTTACGGTTAGGGTTAGGGTTAGGCTTAGGGTTAGGCTTAGACTCTTAGGGTTAGGGTTAGACTCTTAGGGTTAGGGTTAGGGTTAGAGTTAGGGTTAGACTCTTAGGGTTAGGGTTAGACTCTTAGGGTTAGGGTTAGGGTTAGACTCTTAGGGTTAGGGTTAGACTCTTAGGGTTAGGGTTAGGGTTAGGGTTAGGGTTAGACTCTTAGGGTTAGGGTTAGACTCTTAGGGTTAGGGTTAGGGTTAGGGTTAGGGTTAGACTCTTAGGGTTAGGGTTAGACTCTTAGGGTTAGGGTTTGGGTTAGGGTTAGACTCTTAGGGTTAGGGTTAGGGTTACGGTTAGACTCTTAGGGTTAGAGTTAGGGTTAGGGTTAGACTCTTAGGGTTAGGGTTAGACTCTTAGGGTTAGGGTTGGGGTTAGGGTTAGACTCTTAGGGTTAGGGTTAGGGTTAGGGTTAGACTCTTAGGGTAAGGGTTAGACTTAGGCTCTTAGGGTTAGGGTTAGACTCAGGCTCTTAGGGTGAGGGTTAGACTCAGGCTCTTAGGGTGAGGGTTAGACTCAGGCTCTTAGGGTTAGGGTTAGAATCAGGCTCTTAGGGTTAGGGTCAGACTCAGTACTATATATTTGGGTACTGCAGCCGCCCTTTTGGTGGAGCGCTGCTGCCATCTAGCGAAATATACTTGGGTACTGCAGCCGGCCCTGTTGGTGGAGCGCTGCTGCCATCTAGCGAAATATATTTGGGTACTGCAGCCGGCGCTGTTGGTGGAGCGCTGCTGCCATCTAGCGAAATATATTTGGGTACTGCAGCCGGCTCTGTTGGTGGAGCGCTGCTGCCATCTAGCGAAATATATTTGGGTACTGCAGCCGGCTCTGTTTGTGGAGCGCTGCTGCCATCTAGCGAAATATACTTGGGTACTTCAGCCGGGTTTAGGGTTAGGGTTAGGGTTAGACTGTTAGGGTTAGGGTTAGGGTTAGGGTTAGACTCTTAGGGTTAGACTCTTAGGGTTAGGGTTAGACTCTTACGGTTAGGGTTAGGGTTAGGGTTAGGGTTAGGGTTAGACTCTTAGGGTTAGGGTTAGACTCTTAGGGTTAGGGTTAGGGTTAGGGTTAGACTCTTAGGGTTAGGGTTAAGGTTAGGGTTAGGGTAAGACTCTTAGGGTTAGGGTTAGACTCTTAGGGTTAGGGTTAGGGTTAGGGTTAGACTCTTAGGGTTAGGGTTAGGGTTAGGGTTAGGGTTACACTCTTAGGCTTAGGGTTAGGGTTAGGGTTAGACTCTTAGGGTTAGGGTTAGACTTAGGCTCTTAGGGTTAGGGTTAGACTCAGGCTCTTAGGGTTAGGGTTAGACTCAGGCTCTTACGGTTAGGGTTAGACTCAGGCTCTTAGGGTTAGGGTTAGACACAGGCTCTTAGGGTTAGGGTCAGATTTAGTACTATATATTTGTGTACTGCAGCCGCCCTTTTGGTGGAACGCTGCTGCCATCTAGCGAAATATACTTGGGTACTGCAGCCGGCCCTGTTGGTGGAGCGCTGCTGCCATCTAGCGAAATATACTTGGGTACTGCAGCCGCCCGGTTGGTGGAGCGCTGCTGCCATCTAGCGAAATATACTTGGGTACTGCAGCCGGCCCTGTTGGTGGAGCGCTGCTGCCATCTAGCGAAATATACTTGGGTACTGCAGCCGCCCGGTTGGTGGAGCGCTGCTGCCATCTAGCGAAATATACTTGGGTACTGCAGCCGCCCGATTGGTGGAGCGCTGCTGCCATCTAGCGAAATATACTTGGGTACTGCAGCCGGCCCTGTTGGTGGAGCGCTGCTGCCATCTAGCGAAATATATTTGGGTACTGCAGCCGGCGCTGTTGGTGGAGCGCTGCTGCCATCTAGCGAAATATATTTGGGTACTGCAGCCGGCTCTGTTGGTGGAGCGCTGCTGCCATCTAGCGAAATATATTTGGGTACTGCAGCCGGCTCTGTTTGTGGAGCGCTGCTGCCATCTAGCGAAATATACTTGGGTACTTCAGCCGGGTTTAGGGTTAGGGTTAGGGTTAGACTGTTAGGGTTAGGGTTAGACTCTTAGGGTTAGACTCTTAGGGTTAGACTCTTAGGGTTAGGGTTAGACTCTTACGGTTAGGGTTAGGGTTAGGGTTAGACTCTTAGGGTTAGGGTTAGACTCTTAGGGTTAGGGTTAGGGTTATGGTTAGGGTTAGACTCTTAGGGTTAGGGTTAGACTCTTAGGGTTAGGGTTAGGGTTAGACTCTTAGGGTTAGGGTTAGGGTGAGGGTTAGACTCTTAGGGTTAGGGTTATATTCAGGGTTAGGGTTAGACTCTTAGGGTTAGGGTTAGGGTTAGGGTTAGACTCTTAGGGTTAGGGTTAGGGTTAGGCTCTTAGGGTTAGGGTTAGACTCAGGCTCTTAGGGTGAGGGTTAGACTCAGGCTCTTAGGGTTAGGGTTAGACTCAGGCTCTTAGGGTGAGGGTTAGACTCAGGCTCTTAGGGTTAGGGTTAGACTCAGGCTCTTAGGGTGAGGGTCAGACTCAGTACTATATATTTGGGTACTGCAGCCGCCCTTTTGGTGGAGCGCTGCTGCCATCTAGCGAAATATACTTGGGTATTGCAGCCGGCGCTCTTGGTGGAGCGCTGCTGCCATCTAGCGAAATATATTTGGGTACTGCAGCCGGCCCTGTTGGTGGAGCGCTGCTGCCATCTAGCGAAATATATTTGGGTACTGCAGCCGCCCTTTTGGTGGAGCGCTGCTGCCATCTAGCGAAATATATTTGGGTACTGCAGCCGGCGCTGTTGGTGGAGCTCTGCTGCCATCTAGCGAAATATACTTGGGTACTGCAGCCGCCCTTTTGGTGGAGCGCTGCTGCCATCTAGCGAAATGTAATTGGGTACTGCAGCCGCCCTTTTGGTGGAGCGCTGCTGCCATCTAGCGAAATATACTTGGGTACTGCAGCCGGCCCTGTTGGTGGAGCGCTGCTGCCATCTAGCGAAATATACTTGGGTACTGCAGCCGCCCGGTTTGTGGAGCGCTGCTGCCATCTAGCGAAATATATTTGGGTACTGCAGCCGGCCCGGTTGGTGGAGCGCTGCTGCCATCTAGCGAAATGTAATTGGGTACTGCAGCCGCCCGGTTGGTGGAGCGCTGCTGCCATCTAGCGAAATATACTTGGGTACTGCAGCCGCCCGGTTGGTGGAGCGCTGCTGCCATCTAGCGAAATATACTTGGGTACTGCAGCCGGCCCTGTTGGTAGAGCGCTGCTGCCATCTAGCGAAATATACTTGGGTACTGCAGCCGCCCGGTTGGTGGAGCGCTGCTGCCATCTAGCGAAATATACTTGGGTACTGCAGCCGGCGCTGTTGGTGGAGCGCTGCTGCCATCTAGCGAAATATATTTGGGTACTGCAGCCGGCGCTGTTGGTGGAGCGCTGCTGCCATCTAGCGAAATATATTTGGGTACTGCAGCCGGCTCTGTTGGTGGAGTGCTGCTGCCATCTAGCGAAATATATTTGGGTACTGCAGCCGGAGCTGTTGGTGGAGCGCTGCTGCCATCTAGCGAAATATATTTGGGTACTGCAGCCGGCTCTGTTGGTGGAGCGCTGCTGCCATCTAGCGAAATATACTTGGGTACTTCAGCCGGGTTTAGGGTTAGGGTTAGGGTTAGACTGTTAGGGTTAGGGTTAGACTTTTAGGGTTAGACTCTTAGGGTTAGACTCTTAGGGTTAGGGTTAGACTCTTACGGTTAGGGTTAGGGTTAGGCTTAGGGTTAGGCTTAGACTCTTAGGGTTAGGGTTAGACTCTTAGGGTTAGGGTTAGGGTTAGAGTTAGGGTTAGACTCTTAGGGTTAGGGTTAGACTCTTAGGGTTAGGGTTAGGGTTAGGGTTAGACTCTTAGGGTTAGGGTTAGACTCTTAGGGTTAGGGTTAGGGTTAGGGTTAGGGTTAGACTCTTAGGGTTAGGGTTAGACTCTTAGGGTTAGGGTTAGGGTTAGGGTTAGGGTTAGACTCTTAGGGTTAGGGTTAGACTCTTAGGGTTAGGGTTAGGGTTAGGGTTAGACTCTTAGGGTTAGGGTTAGGGTTACGGTTAGACTCTTAGGGTTAGAGTTAGGGTTAGGGTTAGACTCTTAGGGTTAGGGTTAGACTCTTAGGGTTAGGGTTGGGGTTAGGGTTAGACTCTTAGGGTTAGGGTTAGGGTTAGGGTTAGACTCTTAGGGTAAGGGTTAGACTTAGGCTCTTAGGGTTAGGGTTAGACTCAGGCTCTTAGGGTGAGGGTTAGACTCAGGCTCTTAGGGTGAGGGTTAGACTCAGGCTCTTAGGGTTAGGGTTAGAATCAGGCTCTTAGGGTTAGGGTCAGACTCAGTACTATATATTTGGGTACTGCAGCCGCCCTTTTGGTGGAGCGCTGCTGACATCTAGCGAAATATACTTGGGTACTTCAGCCGGGTTTAGGGTTAGGGTTAGGGTTAGACTGTTAGGGTTAGGGTTAGGGTTAGGGTTAGACTCTTAGGGTTAGGGTTAGGGTTAGGGTTAGGGTTAGACTCTTAGGGTTAGGGTTAGACTCTTAGGGTTAGGGTTAGGGTTAGGGTTAGGGTTAGACTCTTAGGGTTAGGGTTAGACTCTTAGGGTTAGGGTTAGGGTTAGGGTTAGACTCTTAGGGTTAGGGTTAGGGTTACGGTTAGACTCTTAGGGTTAGAGTTAGGGTTAGGGTTAGACTCTTAGGGTTAGGGTTAGACTCTTAGGGTTAGGGTTGGGGTTAGGGTTAGACTCTTAGGGTTAGGGTTAGACTCTTAGGGTTAGAGTTAGGGTTAGGGTTAGGGTTAGACACTTAGGGTTAGGGTTAGGGTGAGGGTTAGACTCTTAGGGTTAGGGTTATATTCAGTGTTAGGGTTAGACTCTTAGGGTTAGGGTTAGGGTTAGGGTTAGACTCTTAGGGTAAGGGTTAGACTTAGGCTCTTAGGGTGAGGGTTAGACTCAGGCTCTTAGGGTGAGGGTTAGACTCAGGCTCTTAGGGTTAGGGTCAGACTCAGTACTATATATTTGGGTACTGCAGCCGCCCTTTTGGTGGAGCGCTGCTGCCATCTAGCGAAATATACTTGGGTACTGCAGCCGCCCGGTTGGTGGAGCGCTGCTGCCATCTAGCGAAATATACTTGGGTACTGCAGCCGGCGCTGTTGGTGGAGCGCTGCTGCCATCTAGCGAAATATATTTGGGTACTGCAGCCGGCGCTGTTGGTGGAGCGCTGCTGCCATCTAGCGAAATATATTTGGGTACTGCAGCCGGCTCTGTTGGTGGAGCGCTGCTGCCATCTAGCGAAATATATTTGGGTACTGCAGCCGGCTCTGTTTGTGGAGCGCTGCTGCCATCTAGCGAAATATACTTGGGTACTTCAGCCGGGTTTAGGGTTAGGGTTAGGGTTAGACTGTTAGGGTTAGGGTTAGGGTTAGGGTTAGACTCTTAGGGTTAGACTCTTAGGGTTAGGGTTAGACTCTTACGGTTAGGGTTAGGGTTAGGGTTAGGGTTAGGGTTAGACTCTTAGGGTTAGGGTTAGACTCTTAGGGTTAGGGTTAGGGTTAGGGTTAGACTCTTAGGGTTAGGGTTAAGGTTAGGGTTAGGGTAAGACTCTTAGGGTTAGGGTTAGACTCTTAGGGTTAGGGTTAGGGTTAGGGTTAGACTCTTAGGGTTAGGGTTAGGGTTAGGGTTAGGGTTACACTCTTAGGCTTAGGGTTAGGGTTAGGGTTAGACTCTTAGGGTTAGGGTTAGACTTAGGCTCTTAGGGTTAGGGTTAGACTCAGGCTCTTAGGGTTAGGGTTAGACTCAGGCTCTTACGGTTAGGGTTAGACTCAGGCTCTTAGGGTTAGGGTTAGACACAGGCTCTTAGGGTTAGGGTCAGATTTAGTACTATATATTTGTGTACTGCAGCCGCCCTTTTGGTGGAACGCTGCTGCCATCTAGCGAAATATACTTGGGTACTGCAGCCGGCCCTGTTGGTGGAGCGCTGCTGCCATCTAGCGAAATATACTTGGGTACTGCAGCCGCCCGGTTGGTGGAGCGCTGCTGCCATCTAGCGAAATATACTTGGGTACTGCAGCCGGCCCTGTTGGTGGAGCGCTGCTGCCATCTAGCGAAATATACTTGGGTACTGCAGCCGGCCCTGTTGGTGGAGCGCTGCTGCCATCTAGCGAAATATACTTGGGTACTGCAGCCGCCCGGTTGGTGGAGCGCTGCTGCCATCTAGCGAAATATACTTGGGTACTGCAGCCGGCCCTGTTGGTGGAGCGCTGCTGCCATCTAGCGAAATATATTTGGGTACTGCAGCCGGCGCTGTTGGTGGAGCGCTGCTGCCATCTAGCGAAATATATTTGGGTACTGCAGCCGGCTCTGTTGGTGGAGCGCTGCTGCCATCTAGCGAAATATATTTGGGTACTGCAGCCGGCTCTGTTTGTGGAGCGCTGCTGCCATCTAGCGAAATATACTTGGGTACTTCAGCCGGGTTTAGGGTTAGGGTTAGGGTTAGACTGTTAGGGTTAGGGTTAGGGTTAGGGTTAGACTCTTAGGGTTAGACTCTTAGGGTTAGGGTTAGACTCTTACGGTTAGAGTTAAGGTTAGGCTTAGGGTTAGGCTTAGACTCTTAGGGTTAGGGTTAGACTCTTAGGGTTAGGGTTAGGGTTAGAGTTAGGGTTAGACTCTTAGGGTTAGGGTTAGACTCTTAGGGTTAGGGTTAGGGTTAGGGTTAGACTCTTAGGGTTAGGGTTAGGGTGAGGGTTAGACTCTTAGGGTTAGGGTTATATTCAGGGTTAGGGTTAGACTCTTAGGGTTAGGGTTAGGGTTAGGGTTAGACTCTTAGGGTTAGGGTTAGGGTTAGACTCTTAGGGTTAGGGTTAGACTCAGGCTCTTAGGGTGAGGGTTAGACTCAGGCTCTTAGGGTTAGGGTTAGACTCAGGCTCTTAGGGTGAGGGTTAGACTCAGGCTCTTAGGGTTAGGGTTAGACTCAGGCTCTTAGGGTGAGGGTCAGACTCAGTACTATATATTTGGGTACTGCAGCCGCCCTTTTGGTGGAGCGCTGCTGCCATCTAGCGAAATATACTTGGGTATTGCAGCCGGCGCTCTTGGTGGAGCGCTGCTGCCATCTAGCGAAATATATTTGGGTACTGCAGCCGGCCCTGTTGGTGGAGCGCTGCTGCCATCTAGCGAAATATATTTGGGTACTGCAGCCGCCCTTTTGGTGGAGCGCTGCTGCCATCTAGCGAAATATATTTGGGTACTGCAGCCGGCGCTGTTGGTGGAGCTCTGCTGCCATCTAGCGAAATATACTTGGGTACTGCAGCCGCCCTTTTGGTGGAGCGCTGCTGCCATCTAGCGAAATGTAATTGGGTACTGCAGCCGCCCTTTTGGTGGAGCGCTGCTGCCATCTAGCGAAATATACTTGGGTACTGCAGCCGGCCCTGTTGGTGGAGCGCTGCTGCCATCTAGCGAAATATACTTGGGTACTGCAGCCGCCCGGTTTGTGGAGCGCTGCTGCCATCTAGCGAAATATATTTGGGTACTGCAGCCGGCCCGGTTGGTGGAGCGCTGCTGCCATCTAGCGAAATGTAATTGGGTACTGCAGCCGCCCGGTTGGTGGAGCGCTGCTGCCATCTAGCGAAATATACTTGGGTACTGCAGCCGCCCGGTTGGTGGAGCGCTGCTGCCATCTAGCGAAATATACTTGGGTACTGCAGCCGGCCCTGTTGGTGGAGCGCTGCTGCCATCTAGCGAAATATACTTGGGTACTGCAGCCGCCCGGTTGGTGGAGCGCTGCTGCCATCTAGCGAAATATACTTGGGTACTGCAGCCGGCGCTGTTGGTGGAGCGCTGCTGCCATCTAGCGAAATATATTTGGGTACTGCAGCCGGCGCTGTTGGTGGAGCGCTGCTGCCATCTAGCGAAATATATTTGGGTACTGCAGCCGGCTCTGTTGGTGGAGTGCTGCTGCCATCTAGCGAAATATATTTGGGTACTGCAGCCGGAGCTGTTGGTGGAGCGCTGCTGCCATCTAGCGAAATATATTTGGGTACTGCAGCCGGCTCTGTTGGTGGAGCGCTGCTGCCATCTAGCGAAATATACTTGGGTACTTCAGCCGGGTTTAGGGTTAGGGTTAGGGTTAGACTGTTAGGGTTAGGGTTAGACTTTTAGGGTTAGACTCTTAGGGTTAGACTCTTAGGGTTAGGGTTAGACTCTTACGGTTAGGGTTAGGGTTAGGCTTAGGGTTAGGCTTAGACTCTTAGGGTTAGGGTTAGACTCTTAGGGTTAGGGTTAGGGTTAGACTCTTAGGGTTAGGGTTAGACTCTTAGGGTTAGGGTTAGGGTTAGGGTTAGGGTTAGACTCTTAGGGTTAGGGTTAGACTCTTACGGGTTAGGGTTAGGGTTAGGGTTAGGGTTAGACTCTTAGGGTTAGGGTTAGACTCTTAGGGTTAGGGTTAGGGTTAGGGTTAGACTCTTAGGGTTAGGGTTAGGGTTACGGTTAGACTCTTAGGGTTAGAGTTAGGGTTAGGGTTAGACTCTTAGGGTTAGGGTTAGACTCTTAGGGTTAGGGTTGGGGTTAGGGTTAGACTCTTAGGGTTAGGGTTAGACTCTTAGGGTTAGAGTTAGGGTTAGGGTTAGGGTTAGACACTTAGGGTTAGGGTTAGGGTGAGGGTTAGACTCTTAGGGTTAGGGTTATATTCAGGGTTAGGGTTAGACTCTTAGGGTTAGGGTTAGGGTTAGGGTTAGACTCTTAGGGTAAGGGTTAGACTTAGGCTCTTAGGGTTAGGGTTAGACTCAGGCTCTTAGGGTGAGGGTTAGACTCAGGCTCTTAGGGTGAGGGTTAGACTCAGGCTCTTAGGGTTAGGGTTAGAATCAGGCTCTTAGGGTTAGGGTCAGACTCAGTACTATATATTTGGGTACTGCAGCCGCCCTTTTGGTGGAGCGCTGCTGACATCTAGCGAAATATACTTGGGTACTTCAGCCGGGTTTAGGGTTAGGGTTAGGGTTAGACTGTTAGGGTTAGGGTTAGGGTTAGGGTTAGACTCTTAGGGTTAGGGTTAGGGTTAGGGTTAGGGTTAGACTCTTAGGGTTAGGGTTAGACTCTTAGGGTTAGGGTTAGGGTTAGGGTTAGGGTTAGACTCTTAGGGTTAGGGTTAGACTCTTAGGGTTAGGGTTAGGGTTAGGGTTAGACTCTTAGGGTTAGGGTTAGGGTTACGGTTAGACTCTTAGGGTTAGAGTTAGGGTTAGGGTTAGACTCTTAGGGTTAGGGTTAGACTCTTAGGGTTAGGGTTGGGGTTAGGGTTAGACTCTTAGGGTTAGGGTTAGACTCTTAGGGTTAGAGTTAGGGTTAGGGTTAGGGTTAGACACTTAGGGTTAGGGTTAGGGTGAGGGTTAGACTCTTAGGGTTAGGGTTATATTCAGGGTTAGGGTTAGACTCTTAGGGTTAGGGTTAGGGTTAGGGTTAGACTCTTAGGGTAAGGGTTAGACTTAGGCTCTTAGGGTTAGGGTTAGACTCAGGCTCTTAGGGTGAGGGTTAGACTCAGGCTCTTAGGGTGAGGGTTAGACTCAGGCTCTTAGGGTTAGGGTTAGAATCAGGCTCTTAGGGTTAGGGTCAGACTCAGTACTATATATTTGGGTACTGCAGCCGCCCTTTTGGTGGAGCGCTGCTGCCATCTAGCGAAATATACTTGGGTACTGCAGCCGCCCGGTTGGTGGAGCGCTGCTGCCATCTAGCGAAATATACTTGGGTACTGCAGCCGGCCCTGTTGGTGGAGCGCTGCTGCCATCTAGCGAAATATATTTGGGTACTGCAGCCGGAGCTGTTGGTGGAGCGCTGCTGCCATCTAGCGAAATATATTTGGGTACTGCAGCCGGCTCTGTTGGTGGAGCGCTGCTGCCATCTAGCGAAATATATTTGGGTACTGCAGCCGGCTCTGTTTGTGGAGCGCTGCTGCCATCTAGCGAAATATACTTGGGTACTTCAGCCGGGTTTAGGGTTAGGGTTAGGGTTAGACTGTTAGGGTTAGGGTTAGGGTTAGGGTTAGACTCTTAGGGTTAGACTCTTAGGGTTAGGGTTAGACTCTTACGGGTAGGGTTAGGGTTAGGGTTAGGGTTAGGGTTAGACTCTTAGGGTTAGGGTTAGACTCTTAGGGTTAGGGTTAGGGTTAGGGTTAGACTCTTAGGGTTAGGGTTAAGGTTAGGGTTAGGGTAAGACTCTTAGGGTTAGGGTTAGACTCTTAGGGTTAGGGTTAGGGTTAGGGTTAGACTCTTAGGGTTAGGGTTAGGGTTAGGGTTAGGGTTACACTCTTAGGCTTAGGGTTAGGGTTAGGGTTAGACTCTTAGGGTTAGGGTTAGACTTAGGCTCTTAGGGTTAGGGTTAGACTCAGGCTCTTAGGGTTAGGGTTAGACTCAGGCTCTTACGGTTAGGGTTAGACTCAGGCTCTTAGGGTTAGGGTTAGACACAGGCTCTTAGGGTTAGGGTCAGATTTAGTACTATATATTTGTGTACTGCAGCCGCCCTTTTGGTGGAACGCTGCTGCCATCTAGCGAAATATACTTGGGTACTGCAGCCGGCCCTGTTGGTGGAGCGCTGCTGCCATCTAGCGAAATATACATGGGTACTGCAGCCGCCCGGTTGGTGGAGCGCTGCTGCCATCTAGCGAAATATACTTGGGTACTGCAGCCGGCCCTGTTGGTGGAGCGCTGCTGCCATCTAGCGAAATATACTTGGGTACTGCAGCCGCCCGGTTGGTGGAGCGCTGCTGCAATCTAGCGAAATATACTTGGGTACTGCAGCCGCCCGGTTGGTGGAGCGCTGCTGCCATCTAGCGAAATATATTTGGGTACTGCAGCCGGCGCTGTTGGTGGAGCGCTGCTGCCATCTAGCGAAATATATTTGGGTACTGCAGCCGGCGCTGTTGGTGGAGCGCTGCTGCCATCTAGCGAAATATATTTGGGTACTGCAGCCGGCTCTGTTGGTGGAGCGCTGCTGCCATCTAGCGAAATATATTTGGGTACTGCAGCCGGCTCTGTTTGTGGAGCGCTGCTGCCATCTAGCGAAATATACTTGGGTACTTCAGCCGGGTTTAGGGTTAGGGTTAGGGTTAGACTGTTAGGGTTAGGGTTAGACTCTTAGGGTTAGACTCTTAGGGTTAGACTCTTAGGGTTAGGGTTAGACTCTTAGGGTTAGGGATAGGGTTAGGGTTAGACTCTTAGGGTTAGGGTTAGACTCTTAGGGTTAGGGTTAGGGTTAGGGTTAGGGTTAGACTCTTAGGGTTAGGGTTAGACTCTTAGGGTTAGGGTTAGGGTTAGACTCTTAGGGTTAGGGTTAGGGTGAGGGTTAGACTCTTAGGGTTAGGGTTATATTCAGGGTTAGGGTTAGACTCTTAGGGTTAGGGTTAGGGTTAGGGTTAGACTCTTAGGGTTAGGGTTAGGGTTAGGCTCTTAGGGTTAGGGTTAGACTCAGGCTCTTAGGGTGAGGGTTAGACTCAGGCTCTTAGGGTTAGGGTTAGACTCAGGCTCTTAGGGTGAGGGTTAGACTCAGGCTCTTAGGGTTAGGGTTAGACTCAGGCTCTTAGGGTGAGGGTCAGACTCAGTACTATATATTTGGGTACTGCAGCCGCCCTTTTGGTGGAGCGCTGCTGCCATCTAGCGAAATATACTTGGGTATTGCATCCGGCGCTCTTGGTGGAGCGCTGCTGCCATCTAGCGAAATATATTTGGGTACTGCAGCCGGCCCTGTTGGTGGAGCGCTGCTGCCATCTAGCGAAATATATTTGGGTACTGCAGCCGCCCTTTTGGTGGAGCGCTGCTGCCATCTAGCGAAATATATTTGGGTACTGCAGCCGGCGCTGTTGGTGGAGCTCTGCTGCCATCTAGCGAAATATACTTGGGTACTGCAGCCGCCCTTTTGGTGGAGCGCTGCTGCCATCTAGCGAAATGTAATTGGGTACTGCAGCCGCCCGGTTGGTGGAGCGCTGCTGCCATCTAGCGAAATATACTTGGGTACTGCAGCCGGCCCTGTTGGTGGAGCGCTGCTGCCATCTAGCGAAATATACTTGGGTACTGCAGCCGCCCTTTTGGTGGAGCGCTGCTGCCATCTAGCGAAATATACTTGGGTACTGCAGCCGGCCCGGTTGGTGGAGCGCTGCTGCCATCTAGCGAAATGTATTTGGGTACTGCAGCCGCCCGGTTGGTGGAGCGCTGCTGCCATCTAGCGAAATATACTTGGGTACTGCAGCCGCCCGGTTGGTGGAGCGCTGCTGCCATCTAGCGAAATATACTTGGGTACTGCAGCCGGCCCTGTTGGTGGAGCGCTGCTGCCATCTAGCGAAATATACTTGGGTACTGCAGCCGCCCGGTTGGTGGAGCGCTGCTGCCATCTAGCGAAATATACTTGGGTACTGCAGCCGGCGCTGTTGGTGGAGCGCTGCTGCCATCTAGCGAAATATATTTGGGTACTGCAGCCGGCGCTGTTGGTGGAGCGCTGCTGCCATCTAGCGAAATATATTTGGGTACTGCAGCCGGCTCTGTTGGTGGAGTGCTGCTGCCATCTAGCGAAATATATTTGGGTACTGCAGCCGGAGCTGTTGGTGGAGCGCTGCTGCCATCTAGCGAAATATATTTGGGTACTGCAGCCGGCTCTGTTTGTGGAGCGCTGCTGCCATCTAGCGAAATATACTTGGGTACTTCAGCCGGGTTTAGGGTTAGGGTTAGGGTTAGACTGTTAGGGTTAGGGTTAGACTTTTAGGGTTAGACTCTTAGGGTTAGACTCTTAGGGTTAGGGTTAGACTCTTACGGTTAGGGTTAGGGTTAGGCTTAGGGTTAGGCTTAGACTCTTAGGGTTAGGGTTAAACTCTTAGGGTTAGGGTTAGGGTTAGAGTTAGGGTTAGACTCTTAGGGTTAGGGTTAGACTCTTAGGGTTAGGGTTAGGGTTAGGGTTAGACTCTTAGGGTTAGGGTTAGACTCTTAGGGTTAGGGTTAGGGTTAGGGTTAGGGTTAGACTCTTAGGGTTAGGGTTAGACTCTTAGGGTTAGGGTTAGGGTTAGGGTTAGGGTTAGACTCTTAGGGTTAGGGTTAGACTCTTAGGGTTAGGGTTAGGGTTAGGGTTAGACTCTTAGGGTTAGGGTTAGGGTTACGGTTAGACTCTTAGGGTTAGAGTTAGGGTTAGGGTTAGACTCTTAGGGTTAGGGTTAGACTCTTAGGGTTAGGGTTGGGGTTAGGGTTAGACTCTTAGGGTTAGGGTTAGACTCTTAGGGTTAGAGTTAGGGTTAGGGTTAGGGTTAGACACTTAGGGTTAGGGTTAGGGTGAGGGTTAGACTCTTAGGGTTAGGGTTATATTCAGGGTTAGGGTTAGACTCTTAGGGTTAGGGTTAGGGTTAGGGTTAGACTCTTAGGGTAAGGGTTAGACTTAGGCTCTTAGGGTTAGGGTTAGACTCAGGCTCTTAGGGTGAGGGTTAGACTCAGGCTCTTAGGGTTAGGGTTAGAATCAGGCTCTTAGGGTTAGGGTCAGACTCAGTACTATATATTTGGGTACTGCAGCCGCCCTTTTGGTGGAGCGCTGCTGCCATCTAGCGAAATATACTTGGGTATTGCAGCCGGCGCTGTTGGTGGAGCGCTGCTGCCATCTAGCGAAATATATTTGGGTACTGCAGCCGGCCCTGTTGGTGGAGCGCTGCTGCCATCTAGCGAAATATAATTGGGTACTGCAGCCGCCCTTTTGGTGGAGCGCTGCTGCCATCTAGCGAAATATACTTGGGTACTGCAGCCGCCCGGTTTGTGGAGCGCTGCTGCCATCTAGCGAAATATATTTGGGTACTGCAGCCGCCCGGTTGGTGGAGCGCTGCTGCCATCTAGCGAAATGTAATGGGGTACTGCAGCCGCCCGGTTGGTGTAGCGCTGCTGCCATCTAGCGAAATATACTTGGGTACTGCAGCCGCCCGGTTGGTGGAGCGCTGCTGCCATCTAGCGAAATATACTTGGGTACTGCAGCCGGCCCTGTTGGTGGAGCGCTGCTGCCATCTAGCGAAATATATTTGGGTACTGCAGCCGGCCCTGTTGGTGGAGCGCTGCTGCCATCTAGCGAAATATATTTGGGTACTGCAGCCGCCCGGTTGGTGGAGCTCTGCTGCCATCTAGCGAAATATACTTGGGTACTGCAGCCGCCCTTTTGGTGGAGCGCTGCTGCCATCTAGCGAAATGTAATTGGGTACTGCAGCCGCCCGGTTGGTGGAGCGCTGCTGCCATCTAGCGAAATATACTTGGGTACTGCAGCCGGCGCTGTTGGTGGAGCGCTGCTGCCATCTAGCGAAATATACTTGGGTACTGCAGCCGCCCGGTTGGTGGAGCGCTGCTGCCATCTAGCGAAATATACTTGGGTACTGCAGCCGGCCCTGTTGGTGGAGCGCTGCTGCCATCTAGCGAAATATACTTGGGTACTGCAGCCGGTGCTGTTGGTGGAGCGCTGCTGCCATCTAGCGAAATATACTTGGGTACTGCAGCCGCCCGGTTGGTGGAGCGCTGCTGCCATCTAGCGAAATATATTTGGGTACTGCAGCCGGCCCTGTTGGTGGAGCGCTGCTGCCATCTAGCGAAATATACTTGGGTACTGCAGCCGTCCTTTTGGTGGAGCGCTGCTGCCATCTAGCGAAATATACTTGGGTACTGCAGCCGGCGCTGTTGGTGGAGCGCTGCTGCCATCTAGCGAAATATATTTGGGTACTGCAGCCGGCCCTGTTGGTGGAGCGCTGCTGCCATCTAGCGAAATATATTTGGGTACTGCAGCCGCCCTTTTGGTGGAGCGCTGCTGCCATCTAGCGAAATATATTTGGGTACTGCAGCCAGCTCTGTTGGTGGAGCGCTGCTGCCATCTAGCGAAATATACTTGGGTACTGCAGCCGCCCGGTTGGTGGAGCGCTGCTGCCATCTAGCGAAATATATTTGGGTACTGCAGCCGGCCCTGTTGGTGGAGCGCTGCTGCCATCTAGCGAAATGTAATTGGGTACTGCAGCCGCCCGGTTGGTGTAGCGCTGCTGCCATCTAGCGAAATATACTTGGGTACTGCAGCCGCCCGGTTGGTGGAGCGCTGCTGCCATCTAGCGAAATGTAATGGGGTACTGCAGCCGCCCGGTTGGTGTAGCGCTGCTGCCATCTAGCGAAATATACTTGGGTACTGCAGCCGCCCGGTTGGTGGAGCGCTGCTGCCATCTAGCGAAATATACTTGGGTACTGCAGCCGGCCCTGTTGGTGGAGCGCTGCTGCCATCTAGCGAAATATACTTGGGTACTGCAGCCGCCCGGTTGGTGGAGCGCTGCTGCCATCTAGCGAAATATATTTGGGTACTGCAGCCGGCCCTGTTGGTGGAGCGCTGCTGCCATCTAGCGAAATATACTTGGGTACTGCAGCCGGCGCTGTTGGTGGAGCGCTGCTGCCATCTAGCGAAATATACTTGGGTACTGCAGCCGCCCTTTTGGTGGAGCGCTGCTGCCATCTAGCGAAATATATTTGGGTACTGCAGCCGGCGCTGTTGGTGGAGCGCTGCTGCCATCTAGCGAAATATACTTGGGTACTGCAGCCGCCCGGTTGTTGGAGCGCTGCTGCCATCTAGCGAAATATACTTGGGTACTGCAGCCGCCCGGTTGGTGGAGCGCTGCTGCCATCTAGCGAAATATATTTGGGTACTGCAGCCGGCCCTGTTGGTGGAGCGCTGCTGCCATCTAGCGAAATATACTTGGGTACTGCAGCCGCCCGGTTGGTGGAGCGCTGCTGCCATCTAGCGAAATATACTTGGGTACTGCAGCCGGCCCTGTTGGTGGAGCGCTGCTGCCATCTAGCGAAATGTAATTGGGTACTGCAGCCGCCCGGTTGGTGGAGCGCTGCTGCCATCTAGCGAAATATACTTGGGTACTGCAGCCGGCCCTGTTGGTGGAGCGCTGCTGCCATCTAGCGAAATATACTTGGGTACTGCAGCCGGCCCTGTTGGTGGAGCGCTGCTGCCATCTAGCGAAATATATTTGGGTACTGCAGCCGGCGCTGTTGGTGGAGCGCTGCTGCCATCTAGCGAAATATATTTGGGTACTGCAGCCGGCTCTGTTGGTGGAGCGCTGCTGCCATCTAGCGAAATATATTTGGGTACTGCAGCCGGCTCTGTTTGTGGAGCGCTGCTGCCATCTAGCGAAATATACTTGGGTACTTCAGCCGGGTTTAGGGTTAGGGTTAGGGTTAGACTGTTAGGGTTAGGGTTAGACTCTTAGGGTTAGACTCTTAGGGTTAGACTCTTAGGGTTAGGGTTAGACTCTTACGGTTAGGGTTAGGGTTAGGGTTAGACTCTTAGGGTTAGGGTTAGACTCTTAGGGTTAGGGTTAGGGTTAGGGTTAGGGTTAGACTCTTAGGGTTAGGGTTAGACTCTTAGGGTTAGGGTTAGGGTTAGACTCTTAGGGTTAGGGTTAGGGTGAGGGTTAGACTCTTAGGGTTAGGGTTATATTCAGGGTTAGGGTTAGACTCTTAGGGTTAGGGTTAGGGTTAGGGTTAGACTCTTAGGGTTAGGGTTAGGGTTAGGCTCTTAGGGTTAGGGTTAGACTCAGGCTCTTAGGGTGAGGGTTAGACTCAGGCTCTTAGGGTTAGGGTTAGACTCAGGCTCTTAGGGTGAGGGTTAGACTCAGGCTCTTAGGGTTAGGGTTAGACTCAGGCTCTTAGGGTGAGGGTCAGACTCAGTACTATATATTTGGGTACTGCAGCCGCCCTTTTGGTGGAGCGCTGCTGCCATCTAGCGAAATATACTTGGGTATTGCAGCCGGCGCTCTTGGTGGAGCGCTGCTGCCATCTAGCGAAATATATTTGGGTACTGCAGCCGGCCCTGTTGGTGGAGCGCTGCTGCCATCTAGCGAAATATATTTGGGTACTGCAGCCGCCCGGTTGGTGGAGCGCTGCTGCCATCTAGCGAAATATATTTGGGTACTGCAGCCGGCGCTGTTGGTGGAGCGCTGCTGCCATCTAGCGAAATATATTTGGGTACTGCAGCCGGCGCTGTTGGTGGAGCGCTGCTGCCATCTAGCGAAATATATTTGGGTACTGCAGCCGGCTCTGTTGGTGGAGCGCTGCTGCCATCTAGCGAAATATATTTGGGTACTGCAGCCGGCTCTGTTTGTGGAGCGCTGCTGCCATCTAGCGAAATATACTTGGGTACTTCAGCCGGGTTTAGGGTTAGGGTTAGGGTTAGACTGTTAGGGTTAGGGTTAGACTCTTAGGGTTAGACTCTTAGGGTTAGACTCTTAGGGTTAGGGTTAGACTCTTAGGGTTAGGGATAGGGTTAGGGTTAGACTCTTAGGGTTAGGGTTAGACTCTTAGGGTTAGGGTTAGGGTTAGGGTTAGGGTTAGACTCTTAGGGTTAGGGTTAGACTCTTAGGGTTAGGGTTAGGGTTAGACTCTTAGGGTTAGGGTTAGGGTGAGGGTTAGACTCTTAGGGTTAGGGTTATATTCAGGGTTAGGGTTAGACTCTTAGGGTTAGGGTTAGGGTTAGGGTTAGACTCTTAGGGTTAGGGTTAGGGTTAGGCTCTTAGGGTTAGGGTTAGACTCAGGCTCTTAGGGTGAGGGTTAGACTCAGGCTCTTAGGGTTAGGGTTAGACTCAGGCTCTTAGGGTGAGGGTTAGACTCAGGCTCTTAGGGTTAGGGTTAGACTCAGGCTCTTAGGGTGAGGGTCAGACTCAGTACTATATATTTGGGTACTGCAGCCGCCCTTTTGGTGGAGCGCTGCTGCCATCTAGCGAAATATACTTGGGTATTGCATCCGGCGCTCTTGGTGGAGCGCTGCTGCCATCTAGCGAAATATATTTGGGTACTGCAGCCGGCCCTGTTGGTGGAGCGCTGCTGCCATCTAGCGAAATATATTTGGGTACTGCAGCCGCCCTTTTGGTGGAGCGCTGCTGCCATCTAGCGAAATATATTTGGGTACTGCAGCCGGCGCTGTTGGTGGAGCTCTGCTGCCATCTAGCGAAATATACTTGGGTACTGCAGCCGCCCTTTTGGTGGAGCGCTGCTGCCATCTAGCGAAATGTAATTGGGTACTGCAGCCGCCCGGTTGGTGGAGCGCTGCTGCCATCTAGCGAAATATACTTGGGTACTGCAGCCGGCCCTGTTGGTGGAGCGCTGCTGCCATCTAGCGAAATATACTTGGGTACTGCAGCCGCCCTTTTGGTGGAGCGCTGCTGCCATCTAGCGAAATATACTTGGGTACTGCAGCCGGCCCGGTTGGTGGAGCGCTGCTGCCATCTAGCGAAATGTATTTGGGTACTGCAGCCGCCCGGTTGGTGGAGCGCTGCTGCCATCTAGCGAAATATACTTGGGTACTGCAGCCGCCCGGTTGGTGGAGCGCTGCTGCCATCTAGCGAAATATACTTGGGTACTGCAGCCGGCCCTGTTGGTGGAGCGCTGCTGCCATCTAGCGAAATATACTTGGGTACTGCAGCCGCCCGGTTGGTGGAGCGCTGCTGCCATCTAGCGAAATATACTTGGGTACTGCAGCCGGCGCTGTTGGTGGAGCGCTGCTGCCATCTAGCGAAATATATTTGGGTACTGCAGCCGGCGCTGTTGGTGGAGCGCTGCTGCCATCTAGCGAAATATATTTGGGTACTGCAGCCGGCTCTGTTGGTGGAGTGCTGCTGCCATCTAGCGAAATATATTTGGGTACTGCAGCCGGAGCTGTTGGTGGAGCGCTGCTGCCATCTAGCGAAATATATTTGGGTACTGCAGCCGGCTCTGTTTGTGGAGCGCTGCTGCCATCTAGCGAAATATACTTGGGTACTTCAGCCGGGTTTAGGGTTAGGGTTAGGGTTAGACTGTTAGGGTTAGGGTTAGACTTTTAGGGTTAGACTCTTAGGGTTAGACTCTTAGGGTTAGGGTTAGACTCTTACGGTTAGGGTTAGGGTTAGGCTTAGGGTTAGGCTTAGACTCTTAGGGTTAGGGTTAGACTCTTAGGGTTAGGGTTAGGGTTAGAGTTAGGGTTAGACTCTTAGGGTTAGGGTTAGACTCTTAGGGTTAGGGTTAGGGTTAGGGTTAGACTCTTAGGGTTAGGGTTAGACTCTTAGGGTTAGGGTTAGGGTTAGGGTTAGGGTTAGACTCTTAGGGTTAGGGTTAGACTCTTAGGGTTAGGGTTAGGGTTAGGGTTAGGGTTAGACTCTTAGGGTTAGGGTTAGACTCTTAGGGTTAGGGTTAGGGTTAGGGTTAGACTCTTAGGGTTAGGGTTAGGGTTACGGTTAGACTCTTAGGGTTAGAGTTAGGGTTAGGGTTAGACTCTTAGGGTTAGGGTTAGACTCTTAGGGTTAGGGTTGGGGTTAGGGTTAGACTCTTAGGGTTAGGGTTAGACTCTTAGGGTTAGAGTTAGGGTTAGGGTTAGGGTTAGACACTTAGGGTTAGGGTTAGGGTGAGGGTTAGACTCTTAGGGTTAGGGTTATATTCAGGGTTAGGGTTAGACTCTTAGGGTTAGGGTTAGGGTTAGGGTTAGACTCTTAGGGTAAGGGTTAGACTTAGGCTCTTAGGGTTAGGGTTAGACTCAGGCTCTTAGGGTGAGGGTTAGACTCAGGCTCTTAGGGTTAGGGTTAGAATCAGGCTCTTAGGGTTAGGGTCAGACTCAGTACTATATATTTGGGTACTGCAGCCGCCCTTTTGGTGGAGCGCTGCTGCCATCTAGCGAAATATACTTGGGTATTGCAGCCGGCGCTGTTGGTGGAGCGCTGCTGCCATATAGCGAAATATATTTGGGTACTGCAGCCGGCCCTGTTGGTGGAGCGCTGCTGCCATCTAGCGAAATATAATTGGGTACTGCAGCCGCCCTTTTGGTGGAGCGCTGCTGCCATCTAGCGAAATATACTTGGGTACTGCAGCCGCCCGGTTTGTGGAGCGCTGCTGCCATCTAGCGAAATATATTTGGGTACTGCAGCCGCCCGGTTGGTGGAGCGCTGCTGCCATCTAGCGAAATGTAATGGGGTACTGCAGCCGCCCGGTTGGTGTAGCGCTGCTGCCATCTAGCGAAATATACTTGGGTACTGCAGCCGCCCGGTTGGTGGAGCGCTGCTGCCATCTAGCGAAATATACTTGGGTACTGCAGCCGGCCCTGTTGGTGGAGCGCTGCTGCCATCTAGCGAAATATATTTGGGTACTGCAGCCGGCCCTGTTGGTGGAGCGCTGCTGCCATCTAGCGAAATATATTTGGGTACTGCAGCCGCCCGGTTGGTGGAGCTCTGCTGCCATCTAGCGAAATATACTTGGGTACTGCAGCCGCCCTTTTGGTGGAGCGCTGCTGCCATCTAGCGAAATGTAATTGGGTACTGCAGCCGCCCGGTTGGTGGAGCGCTGCTGCCATCTAGCGAAATATACTTGGGTACTGCAGCCGGCGCTGTTGGTGGAGCGCTGCTGCCATCTAGCGAAATATACTTGGGTACTGCAGCCGCCCGGTTGGTGGAGCGCTGCTGCCATCTAGCGAAATATACTTGGGTACTGCAGCCGGCCCTGTTGGTGGAGCGCTGCTGCCATCTAGCGAAATATACTTGGGTACTGCAGCCGGTGCTGTTGGTGGAGCGCTGCTGCCATCTAGCGAAATATACTTGGGTACTGCAGCCGCCCGGTTGGTGGAGCGCTGCTGCCATCTAGCGAAATATATTTGGGTACTGCAGCCGGCCCTGTTGGTGGAGCGCTGCTGCCATCTAGCGAAATATACTTGGGTACTGCAGCCGTCCTTTTGGTGGAGCGCTGCTGCCATCTAGCGAAATATACTTGGGTACTGCAGCCGGCGCTGTTGGTGGAGCGCTGCTGCCATCTAGCGAAATATATTTGGGTACTGCAGCCGGCCCTGTTGGTGGAGCGCTGCTGCCATCTAGCGAAATATATTTGGGTACTGCAGCCGCCCTTTTGGTGGAGCGCTGCTGCCATCTAGCGAAATATATTTGGGTACTGCAGCCAGCTCTGTTGGTGGAGCGCTGCTGCCATCTAGCGAAATATACTTGGGTACTGCAGCCGCCCGGTTGGTGGAGCGCTGCTGCCATCTAGCGAAATATATTTGGGTACTGCAGCCGGCCCTGTTGGTGGAGCGCTGCTGCCATCTAGCGAAATGTAATTGGGTACTGCAGCCGCCCGGTTGGTGTAGCGCTGCTGCCATCTAGCGAAATATACTTGGGTACTGCAGCCGCCCGGTTGGTGGAGCGCTGCTGCCATCTAGCGAAATGTAATGGGGTACTGCAGCCGCCCGGTTGGTGTAGCGCTGCTGCCATCTAGCGAAATATACTTGGGTACTGCAGCCGCCCGGTTGGTGGAGCGCTGCTGCCATCTAGCGAAATATACTTGGGTACTGCAGCCGGCCCTGTTGGTGGAGCGCTGCTGCCATCTAGCGAAATATACTTGGGTACTGCAGCCGCCCGGTTGGTGGAGCGCTGCTGCCATCTAGCGAAATATATTTGGGTACTGCAGCCGGCCCTGTTGGTGGAGCGCTGCTGCCATCTAGCGAAATATACTTGGGTACTGCAGCCGGCGCTGTTGGTGGAGCGCTGCTGCCATCTAGCGAAATATACTTGGGTACTGCAGCCGCCCTTTTGGTGGAGCGCTGCTGCCATCTAGCGAAATATATTTGGGTACTGCAGCCGGCGCTGTTGGTGGAGCGCTGCTGCCATCTAGCGAAATATACTTGGGTACTGCAGCCGCCCGGTTGTTGGAGCGCTGCTGCCATCTAGCGAAATATACTTGGGTACTGCAGCCGCCCGGTTGGTGGAGCGCTGCTGCCATCTAGCGAAATATATTTGGGTACTGCAGCCGGCCCTGTTGGTGGAGCGCTGCTGCCATCTAGCGAAATATACTTGGGTACTGCAGCCGCCCGGTTGGTGGAGCGCTGCTGCCATCTAGCGAAATATACTTGGGTACTGCAGCCGGCCCTGTTGGTGGAGCGCTGCTGCCATCTAGCGAAATGTAATTGGGTACTGCAGCCGCCCGGTTGGTGGAGCGCTGCTGCCATCTAGCGAAATATACTTGGGTACTGCAGCCGGCCCTGTTGGTGGAGCGCTGCTGCCATCTAGCGAAATATACTTGGGTACTGCAGCCGGCCCTGTTGGTGGAGCGCTGCTGCCATCTAGCGAAATATATTTGGGTACTGCAGCCGGCGCTGTTGGTGGAGCGCTGCTGCCATCTAGCGAAATATATTTGGGTACTGCAGCCGGCTCTGTTGGTGGAGCGCTGCTGCCATCTAGCGAAATATATTTGGGTACTGCAGCCGGCTCTGTTTGTGGAGCGCTGCTGCCATCTAGCGAAATATACTTGGGTACTTCAGCCGGGTTTAGGGTTAGGGTTAGGGTTAGACTGTTAGGGTTAGGGTTAGACTCTTAGGGTTAGACTCTTAGGGTTAGACTCTTAGGGTTAGGGTTAGACTCTTACGGTTAGGGTTAGGGTTAGGGTTAGACTCTTAGGGTTAGGGTTAGACTCTTAGGGTTAGGGTTAGGGTTAGGGTTAGGGTTAGACTCTTAGGGTTAGGGTTAGACTCTTAGGGTTAGGGTTAGGGTTAGACTCTTAGGGTTAGGGTTAGGGTGAGGGTTAGACTCTTAGGGTTAGGGTTATATTCAGGGTTAGGGTTAGACTCTTAGGGTTAGGGTTAGGGTTAGGGTTAGACTCTTAGGGTTAGGGTTAGGGTTAGGCTCTTAGGGTTAGGGTTAGACTCAGGCTCTTAGGGTGAGGGTTAGACTCAGGCTCTTAGGGTTAGGGTTAGACTCAGGCTCTTAGGGTGAGGGTTAGACTCAGGCTCTTAGGGTTAGGGTTAGACTCAGGCTCTTAGGGTGAGGGTCAGACTCAGTACTATATATTTGGGTACTGCAGCCGCCCTTTTGGTGGAGCGCTGCTGCCATCTAGCGAAATATACTTGGGTATTGCAGCCGGCGCTCTTGGTGGAGCGCTGCTGCCATCTAGCGAAATATATTTGGGTACTGCAGCCGGCCCTGTTGGTGGAGCGCTGCTGCCATCTAGCGAAATATATTTGGGTACTGCAGCCGCCCTTTTGGTGGAGCGCTGCTGCCATCTAGCGAAATATATTTGGGTACTGCAGCCGGCGCTGTTGGTGGAGCTCTGCTGCCATCTAGCGAAATATACTTGGGTACTGCAGCCGCCCTTTTGGTGGAGCGCTGCTGCCATCTAGCGAAATGTAATTGGGTACTGCAGCCGCCCGGTTGGTGGAGCGCTGCTGCCATCTAGCGAAATATACTTGGGTACTGCAGCCGGCCCTGTTGGTGGAGCGCTGCTGCCATCTAGCGAAATATACTTGGGTACTGCAGCCGCCCGGTTTGTGGAGCGCTGCTGCCATCTAGCGAAATATATTTGGGTACTGCAGCCGGCCCGGTTGGTGGAGCGCTGCTGCCATCTAGCGAAATGTAATTGGGTACTGCAGCCGCCCGGTTGGTGGAGCGCTGCTGCCATCTAGCGAAATATACTTGGGTACTTCAGCCGGGTTTAGGGTTAGGGTTAGGGTTAGACTGTTAGGGTTAGGGTTAGACTGTTAGGGTTAGACTCTTAGGGTTAGACTCTTAGGGTTAGGGTTAGACTCTTACGGTTAGGGTTAGGGTTAGGGTTAGACTCTTAGGGTTAGGGTTAGACTCTTAGGGTTAGGGTTAGGGTTAGGGTTAGGGTTAGACTCTTAGGGTTAGGGTTAGACTCTTAGGGTTAGGGTTAGGGTTAGACTCTTAGGGTTAGGGTTAGGGTGAGGGTTAGACTCTTAGGGTTAGGGTTATATTCAGGGTTAGGGTTAGACTCTTAGGGTTAGGGTTAGGGTTAGGGTTAGACTCTTAGGGTTAGGGTTAGGGTTAGGCTCTTAGGGTTAGGGTTAGACTCAGGCTCTTAGGGTGAGGGTTAGACTCAGGCTCTTAGGGTTAGGGTTAGACTCAGGCTCTTAGGGTGAGGGTTAGACTCAGGCTCTTAGGGTTAGGGTTAGACTCAGGCTCTTAGGGTGAGGGTCAGACTCAGTACTATATATTTGGGTACTGCAGCCGCCCTTTTGGTGGAGCGCTGCTGCCATCTAGCGAAATATACTTGGGTATTGCAGCCGGAGCTCTTGGTGGAGCGCTGCTGCCATCTAGCGAAATATATTTGGGTACTGCAGCCGGCCCTGTTGGTGGAGCGCTGCTGCCATCTAGCGAAATATATTTGGGTACTGCAGCCGCCCTTTTGGTGGAGCGCTGCTGCCATCTAGCGAAATATATTTGGGTACTGCAGCCGGCGCTGTTGGTGGAGCTCTGCTGCCATCTAGCGAAATATACTTGGGTACTGCAGCCGCCCTTTTGGTGGAGCGCTGCTGCCATCTAGCGAAATGTAATTGGGTACTGCAGCCGCCCGGTTGGTGGAGCGCTGCTGCCATCTAGCGAAATATACTTGGGTACTGCAGCCGGCCCTGTTGGTGGAGCGCTGCTGCCATCTAGCGAAATATACTTGGGTACTGCAGCCGCCCGGTTTGTGGAGCGCTGCTGCCATCTAGCGAAATATATTTGGGTACTGCAGCCGGCCCGGTTGGTGGAGCGCTGCTGCCATCTAGCGAAATGTAATTGGGTACTGCAGCCGCCCGGTTGGTGGAGCGCTGCTGCCATCTAGCGAAATATACTTGGGTACTGCAGCCGGTGCTGTTGGTGGAGCGCTGCTGCCATCTAGCGAAATATACTTGGGTACTGCAGCCGGCCCTGTTGGTGGAGCGCTGCTGCCATCTAGCGAAATATACTTGGGTACTGCAGCCGGCGCTGTTGGTGGAGCGCTGCTGCCATCTAGCGAAATATATTTGGGTACTGCAGCCGGCTCTGTTGGTGGAGTGCTGCTGCCATCTAGCGAAATATATTTGGGTACTGCAGCCGGAGCTGTTGGTGGAGCGCTGCTGCCATCTAGCGAAATATATTTGGGTACTGCAGCCGGCTCTGTTGGTGGAGCGCTGCTGCCATCTAGCGAAATATACTTGGGTACTTCAGCCGGGTTTAGGGTTAGGGTTAGGGTTAGACTGTTAGGGTTAGGGTTAGACTTTTAGGGTTAGACTCTTAGGGTTAGACTCTTAGGGTTAGGGTTAGACTCTTACGGTTAGGGTTAGGGTTAGGCTTAGGGTTAGGCTTAGACTCTTAGGGTTAGGGTTAGACTCTTAGGGTTAGGGTTAGGGTTAGAGTTAGGGTTAGACTCTTAGGGTTAGGGTTAGACTCTTAGGGTTAGGGTTAGGGTTAGGGTTAGGGTTAGACTCTTAGGGTTAGGGTTAGACTCTTAGGGTTAGGGTTAGGGTTAGGGTTAGGGTTAGACTCTTAGGGTTAGGGTTAGACTCTTAGGGTTAGGGTTAGGGTTAGGGTTAGGGTTAGACTCTTAGGGTTAGGGTTAGACTCTTAGGGTTAGGGTTAGGGTTAGGGTTAGACTCTTAGGGTTAGGGTTAGGGTTACGGTTAGACTCTTAGGGTTAGAGTTAGGGTTAGGGTTAGACTCTTAGGGTTAGGGTTAGACTCTTAGGGTTAGGGTTGGGGTTAGGGTTAGACTCTTAGGGTTAGGGTTAGACTCTTAGGGTTAGAGTTAGGGTTAGGGTTAGGGTTAGACACTTAGGGTTAGGGTTAGGGTGAGGGTTAGACTTTTAGGGTTAGGGTTATATTCAGGGTTAGGGTTAGACTCTTAGGGTTAGGGTTAGGGTTAGGGTTAGACTCTTAGGGTAAGGGTTAGACTTAGGCTCTTAGGGTTAGGGTTAGACTCAGGCTCTTAGGGTGAGGGTTAGACTCAGGCTCTTAGGGTGAGGGTTAGACTCAGGCTCTTAGGGTTAGGGTTAGAATCAGGCTCTTAGGGTTAGGGTCAGACTCAGTACTATATATTTGGGTACTGCAGCCGCCCTTTTGGTGGAGCGCTGCTGCCATCTAGCGAAATATACTTGGGTATTGCAGCCGGCGCTGTTGGTGGAGCGCTGCTGCCATCTAGCGAAATATATTTGGGTACTGCAGCCGGCCCTGTTGGTGGAGCGCTGCTGCCATCTAGCGAAATATATTTGGGTACTGCAGCCGCCCTTTTGGTGGAGCGCTGCTGCCATCTAGCGAAATATACTTGGGTACTGCAGCCGGCGCTGTTGGTGGAGCGCTGCTGCCATCTAGCGAAATATACTTGGGTACTGCAGCCGGCGCTGTTGGTGGAGCGCTGCTGCCATCTAGCGAAATGTAATGGGGTACTGCAGCCGCCCGGTTGGTGTAGCGCTGCTGCCATCTAGCGAAATATACTTGGGTACTGCAGCCGCCCGGTTGGTGGAGCGCTGCTGCCATCTAGCGAAATATACTTGGGTACTGCAGCCGGCGCTGTTGGTGGAGCGCTGCTGCCATCTAGCGAAATATATTTGGGTACTGCAGCCGCCCGGTTGGTGGAGCGCTGCTGCCATCTAGCGAAATATATTTGGGTACTGCAGCCGCCCGGTTGGTGGAGCTCTGCTGCCATCTAGCGAAATATATTTGGGTACTGCAGCCAGCTCTGTTGGTGGAGCGCTGCTGCCATCTAGCGAAATATACTTGGGTACTGCAGCCGCCCGGTTGGTGGAGCGCTGCTGCCATCTAGCGAAATATATTTGGGTACTGCAGCCGGCCCTGTTGGTGGAGCGCTGCTGCCATCTAGCGAAATGTAATTGGGTACTGCAGCCGCCCGGTTGGTGTAGCGCTGCTGCCATCTAGCGAAATATACTTGGGTACTGCAGCCGCCCGGTTGGTGGAGCGCTGCTGCCATCTAGCGAAATGTAATGGGGTACTGCAGCCGCCCGGTTGGTGTAGCGCTGCTGCCATCTAGCGAAATATACTTGGGTACTGCAGCCGCCCGGTTGGTGGAGCGCTGCTGCCATCTAGCGAAATATACTTGGGTACTGCAGCCGGCCCTGTTGGTGGAGCGCTGCTGCCATCTAGCGAAATATACTTGGGTACTGCAGCCGCCCGGTTGGTGGAGCGCTGCTGCCATCTAGCGAAATATATTTGGGTACTGCAGCCGCCCGGTTGGTGGAGCGCTGCTGCCATCTAGCGAAATATACTTGGGTACTGCAGCCGGCGCTGTTGGTGGAGCGCTGCTGCCATCTAGCGAAATATACTTGGGTACTGCAGCCGCCCTTTTGGTGGAGCGCTGCTGCCATCTAGCGAAATATATTTGGGTACTGCAGCCGGCGCTGTTGGTGGAGTGCTGCTGCCATCTAGCGAAATATACTTGGGTACTGCAGCCGCCCGGTTGGTGGAGCGCTGCTGCCATCTAGCGAAATATACTTGGGTACTGCAGCCGCCCGGTTGGTGGAGCGCTGCTGCCATCTAGCGAAATATATTTGGGTACTGCAGCCGGCCCTGTTGGTGGAGCGCTGCTGCCATCTAGCGAAATATACTTGGGTACTGCAGCCGCCCGGTTGGTGGAGCGCTGCTGCCATCTAGCGAAATATACTTGGGTACTGCAGCCGGCCCTGTTGGTGGAGCGCTGCTGCCATCTAGCGAAATGTAATTGGGTACTGCAGCCGCCCGGTTGGTGGAGCGCTGCTGCCATCTAGCGAAATATACTTGGGTACTGCAGCCGGCCCTGTTGGTGGAGCGCTGCTGCCATCTAGCGAAATATACTTGGGTACTGCAGCCGCCCGGTTTGTGGAGCGCTGCTGCCATCTAGCGAAATATATTTGGGTACTGCAGCCGGCCCGGTTGGTGGAGCGCTGCTGCCATCTAGCGAAATGTAATTGGGTACTGCAGCCGCCCGGTTGGTGTAGCGCTGCTGCCATCTAGCGAAATGTAATGGGGTACTGCAGCCGCCAGGTTGGTGTAGCGCTGCTGCCATCTAGCGAAATGTAATGGGGTACTGCAGCCGCCAGGTTGGTGTAGCGCTGCTGCCATCTAGCGAAATATATTTGGGTACTGCAGCCGGCCCTGTTGGTGGAGCTCTGCTGCCATCTAGCGAAATATACTTGGGTACTGCAGCCGCCCGGTTGGTGGAGCGCTGCTGCCATCTAGCGAAATGTAATTGGGTACTGCAGCCGGCGCTGTTGGTGGAGCGCTGCTGCCATCTAGCGAAATATACTTGGGTACTGCAGCCGCCCGGTTGGTGGAGCGCTGCTGCCATCTAGCGAAATGTAATGGGGTACTGCAGCCGCCCTTTTGGTGTAGCGCTGCTGCCATCTAGCGAAATATACTTGGGTACTGCAGCCGGCCCTGTTGGTGGAGCGCTGCTGCCATCTAGCGAAATATATTTGGGTACTGCAGCCGCCCTTTTGGTGGAGCGCTGCTGCCATCTAGCGAAATGTAATTGGGTACTGCAGCCGCCCGGTTGGTGGAGCGCTGCTGCCATCTAGCGAAATATACTTGGGTACTGCAGCCGGCGCTGTTGGTGGAGCGCTGCTGCCATCTAGCGAAATATACTTGGGTACTGCAGCCGCCCGGTTTGTGGAGCGCTGCTGCCATCTAGCGAAATATATTTGGGTACTGCAGCCGGCCCGGTTGGTGGAGCGCTGCTGCCATCTAGCGAAATGTAATTGGGTACTGCAGCCGCCCGGTTGGTGTAGCGCTGCTGCCATCTAGCGAAATATACTTGGGTACTGCAGCCGCCCGGTTGGTGGAGCGCTGCTGCCATCTAGCGAAATGTAATGGGGTACTGCAGCCGCCCTTTTGGTGGAACGCTGCTGCCATCTAGCGAAATATACTTGGGTACTGCAGCCGGCCCTGTTGGTGGAGCGCTGCTGCCATCTAGCGAAATATATTTGGGTACTGCAGCCGCCCTTTTGGTGGAGCGCTGCTGCCATCTAGCGAAATATATTTGGGTACTGCAGCCGGCCCTGTTGGTGGAGCTCTGCTGCCATCTAGCGAAATATACTTGGGTACTGCAGCCGCCCGGTTGGTGGAGCGCTGCTGCCATCTAGCGAAATGTAATTGGGTACTGCAGCCGCCCGGTTGGTGGAGCGCTGCTGCCATCTAGCGAAATATACTTGGGTACTGCAGCCGGCGCTGTTGGTGGAGCGCTGCTGCCATCTAGCGAAATATACTTGGGTACTGCAGCCGCCCGGTTGGTGGAGCGCTGCTGCCATCTAGCGAAATATATTTGGGTACTGCAGCCGGCGCTGTTGGTGGAGCGCTGCTGCCATCTAGCGAAATGTAATTGGGTACTGCAGCCGCCCGGTTGGTGTAGCGCTGCTGCCATCTAGCGAAATATACTTGGGTACTGCAGCCGCCCGGTTGGTGGAGCGCTGCTGCCATCTAGCGAAATGTAATGGGGTACTGCAGCCGCCAGGTTGGTGTAGCGCTGCTGCCATCTAGCGAAATATACTTGGGTACTGCAGCCGGCCCTGTTTGTGGAGCGCTGCTGCCATCTAGCGAAATATATTTGGGTACTGCAGCCGCCCTTTTGGTGGAGCGCTGCTGCCATCTAGCGAAATATATTTGGGTACTGCAGCCGGCCCTGTTGGTGGAGCTCTGCTGCCATCTAGCGAAATATACTTGGGTACTGCAGCCGCCCGGTTGGTGGAGCGCTGCTGCCATCTAGCGAAATGTAATTGGGTACTGCAGCCGGCGCTGTTGGTGGAGCGCTGCTGCCATCTAGCGAAATATACTTGGGTACTGCAGCCGCCCGGTTGGTGGAGCGCTGCTGCCATCTAGCGAAA
Source organism: Falco punctatus (assembly GCF_963210335.1). Taxonomy (NCBI): domain Eukaryota; kingdom Metazoa; phylum Chordata; class Aves; order Falconiformes; family Falconidae; genus Falco; species Falco punctatus. The sequence continues at coordinate 2,055,812 of NW_027660079.1, forward strand.
TGTAATGGGGTACTGCAGCCGCCAGGTTGGTGTAGCGCTGCTGCCATCTAGCGAAATATACTTGGGTACTGCAGCCGGCCCTGTTGGTGGAGCGCTGCTGCCATCTAGCGAAATATATTTGGGTACTGCAGCCGCCCTTTTGGTGGAGCGCTGCTGCCATCTAGCGAAATATATTTGGGTACTGCAGCCGGCCCTGTTGGTGGAGCTCTGCTGCCATCTAGCGAAATATACTTGGGTACTGCAGCCGCCCGGTTGGTGGAGCGCTGCTGCCATCTAGCGAAATGTAATTGGGTACTGCAGCCGCCCGGTTGGTGGAGCGCTGCTGCCATCTAGCGAAATATACTTGGGTACTGCAGCCGGCGCTGTTGGTGGAGCGCTGCTGCCATCTAGCGAAATATATTTGGGTACTGCAGCCGCCCGGTTGGTGGAGCGCTGCTGCCATCTAGCGAAATATATTTGGGTACTGCAGCCGGCGCTGTTGGTGGAGCGCTGCTGCCATCTAGCGAAATATATTTGGGTACTGCAGCCGGAGCTGTTGGTGGAGCGCTGCTGCCATCTAGCGAAATATACTTGGGTACTGCAGCCGCCCGGTTGGTGGAGCGCTGCTGCCATCTAGCGAAATATATTTGGGTACTGCAGCCGGCGCTGTTGGGGGAGCGCTGCTGCCATCTAGCGAAATATACTTGGGTACTGCAGCCGCCCGGTTGGTGGAGCGCTGCTGCCATCTAGCGAAATATACTTGGGTACTGCAGCCGGCCCTGTTGGTGGAGCGCTGCTGCCATCTAGCGAAATATACTTGGGTACTGCAGCCCCCCGGTTGGTGGAGCGCTGCTGCCATCTAGCGAAATATACTTGGGTACTGCAGCCCCCCGGTTGTTGGAGCGCTGCTGCCATCTAGCGAAATATACTTGGGTACTGCAGCCGGCGCTGTTGGTGGAGCGCTGCTGCCATCTAGCGAAATATATTTGGGTACTGCAGCCGGCGCTGTTGGTGGAGCGCTGCTGCCATCTAGCGAAATATATTTGGGTACTGCAGCCGGCGCTGTTGGTGGAGCGCTGCTGCCATCTAGCGAAATATACTTGGGTACTGCAGCCGGCCCTGTTGGTGGAGCGCTGCTGCCATCTAGCGAAATATACTTGGGTACTGCAGCCGCCCGGTTGGTGGAGCGCTGCTGCCATCTAGCGAAATATATTTGGGTACTGCAGCCGGGTTTAGGGTTAGGGTTAGGGTTAGACTGTTAGGGTTAGGGTTAGACTCTTAGGGTTAGACTCTTAGGGTTAGACTCTTAGGGTTAGGGTTAGACTCTTACGGTTAGGGTTAGGGTTAGGGTTACGGTTAGACTCTTAGGGTTAGGGTTAGACTCTTAGGGTTAGGGTTAGGGTTAGGGTTAGGGTTAGACTCTTAGGGTTAGGGTTAGACTCAGGCTCTTAGGGTTAGGGTTAGACTCAGGCTCTTAGGGTTAGGGTCAGACTCAGTACTATATATTTGGGTACTGCAGCCGCCCTTTTGGTGGAGCGCTGCTGCCATCTAGCGAAATATACTTGGGTATTGCAGCCGGTGCTGTTGGTGGAGCGCTGCTGCCATCTAGCGAAATATATTTGGGTACTGCAGCCGGCCCTGTTGGTGGAGCGCTGCTGCCATCTAGCGAAATATACTTGGGTACTGCAGCCGGCTCTGTTGGTGGAGCGCTGCTGCCATCTAGCGAAATATATTTGGGTACTGCAGCCGGGTTTAGGGTTAGGGTTAGGGTTAGACTGTTAGGGTTAGGGTTAGGGTTAGGGTTAGACTCTTAGGGTTAGACTCTTAGGGTTAGGGTTAGACTCAGTACTATATATTTGGGTAGTGCAGCCACCCTTTTTGTGGAGCGCTGCTGCCATCTAGCGAAATATACTTGAGTACTGCAGCCGGCGCTGTTGGTGGAGCGCTGCTGCCATCTAGCGAAATATACTTTGGTACTGCAGCCGCCCGGTTGGTTGAGCACTGCCGCCGTCTAGCGAAATATACTTGGGTACTGCAGCCGCCCTTTTGGTGGAGCGCTGCTGCCATCTAGCGAAATATATTTGGGTACTGCAGCCGGCGCTGTTGGTGGATCGCTGCTGCCATCTAGCGAAATATATTTGGGTGCTGCAGCCGGCCCTGTTTGTGGAGCGCTGCTGCCATCTAGCGAAATATATTTGGGTACTGCAGCCGGCTCTGTTGGTGGAGCGCTGCTGCCATCTAGCGAAATATACTTGGGTACTTCAGCCGGGTTTAGGGTTAGGGTTAGGGTTAGACTGTTAGGGTTAGGGTTAGGGTTAGGGTTAGACTCTTAGGGTTAGACTCTTAGGGTTAGGGTTACACTCTTACGGTTAGGGTTAGGGTTAGGGTTAGGGTTAGGGTTAGACTCTTAGGGTTAGGGTTAGACTCTTAGGGTTAGGGTTAGGGTTAGGGTTAGACTCTTAGGGTTAGGGTTAGACTCTTAGGGTTAGGGTTAAGGTTAGGGTTAGGGTTAGACTCTTAGGGTTAGGGTTAGACTCTTAGGGTTAGGGTTAGGGTTAGACTCTTAGGGTTAGGGTTAGGGTTAGGGTTAGACTCTTAGGGTTAGGGTTAGGGTTAGGGTTAGGGTTACACTCTTAGGGTTAGGGTTAGGGTTAGGGTTAGACTCTTAGGGTTAGGGTTAGACTTAGGCTCTTAGGGTTAGGGTTAGACTCAGGCTCTTAGGGTTAGGGTTAGACTCAGGCTCTTACGGTTAGGGTTAGACTCAGGCTCTTAGGGTTAGGGTTAGACACAGGCTCTTAGGGTAAGGGTCAGATTTAGTACTATATATTTGTGTACTGCAGCCGCCCTTTTGGTGGAACGCTGCTGCCATCTAGCGAAATATACTTGGGTACTGCAGCCGGCGCTGTTGGTGGAGCGCTGCTGCCATCTAGCGAAATATACTTGGGTACTGCAGCCGCCCGGTTTGTGGAGCGCTGCTGCCATCTAGCGAAATATATTTGGGTACTGCAGCCGGCGCTGTTGGTGGAGCGCTGCTGCCATCTAGCGAAATATACTTTGGTACTGCAGCCGCCCGGTTGGTTGAGCACTGCCGCCGTCTAGCGAAATATACGTGGGTACTGCAGCCGCCCTTTTGGTGGAGCGCTGCTGCCATCTAGCGAAATATATTTGGGTACTGCAGCCGGCGCTGTTGGTGGATCGCTGCTGCCATCTAGCGAAATATATTTGGGTACTGCAGCCGGCGCTGTTTGTGGAGCGCTGCTGCCATCTAGCGAAATATATTTGGGTACTGCAGCCGGCTCTGTTGGTGGAGCGCTGCTGCCATCTAGCGAAATATACTTGGGTACTTCAGCCGGGTTTAGGGTTAGGGTTAGGGTTAGACTGTTAGGGTTAGGGTTAGGGTTAGGGTTAGACTCTTAGGGTTAGACTCTTACGGTTAGGGTTAGGGTTAGGGTTAGGGTTAGGGTTAGACTCTTAGGGTTAGGGTTAGACTCTTAGGGTTAGGGTTAGGGTTAGACTCTTAGGGTTAGGGTTAGGGTTAGGGTTAGGGTTACACTCTTAGGGTTAGGGTTAGGGTTAGGGTTAGACTCTTAGGGTTAGGGTTAGACTTAGGCTCTTAGGGTTAGGGTTAGACTCAGGCTCTTAGGGTTAGGGTTAGACTCAGGCTCTTACGGTTAGGGTTAGACTCAGGCTCTTAGGGTTAGGGTTAGACACAGGCTCTTAGGGTTAGGGTCAGATTTAGTACTATATATTTGTGTACTGCAGCCGCCCTTTTGGTGGAGCGCTGCTGCCATCTAGCGAAATATACTTGGGTACTGCAGCCGGCGCTGTTGGTGGAGCGCTGCTGCCATCTAGCGAAATATACTTGGGTACTGCAGCCGCCCGGTTTGTGGAGCGCTGCTGCCATCTAGCGAAATATATTTGGGTACTGCAGCCGGCGCTGTTGGTGGAGCGCTGCTGCCATCTAGCGAAATATACTTTGGTACTGCAGCCGCCCGGTTGGTTGAGCACTGCCGCCGTCTAGCGAAATATACGTGGGTACTGCAGCCGCCCTTTTGGTGGAGCGCTGCTGCCATCTAGCGAAATATATTTGGGTACTGCAGCCGGCGCTGTTGGTGGATCGCTGCTGCCATCTAGCGAAATATATTTGGTGACTGCAGCCGGCCCTGTTTGTGGAGCGCTGCTGCCATCTAGCGAAATATATTTGGGTACTGCAGCCGGCTCTGTTGGTGGAGCGCTGCTGCCATCTAGCGAAATATACTTGGGTACTTCAGCCGGGTTTAGGGTTAGGGTTAGGGTTAGACTGTTAGGGTTAGGGTTAGGGTTAGGGTTAGACTCTTAGGGTTAGACTCTTAGGGTTAGGGTTAGACTCTTAGGGTTAGGGTTAGGGTTAGGGTTAGGGTTAGACTCTTAGGGTTAGGGTTAGACTCTTAGGGTTAGGGTTAGGGTTAGGGTTAGGGTTAGACTCTTAGGGTTAGGGTTAGACTCTTAGGGTTAGGGTTAGGTTTAGGGTTAGACTCTTAGGGTTAGGGTTATATTCAGATTAGGGTTAGACTCTTAGGGTTAGGGTTAGGGTTAGGGTTAGACTCTTAGGGTAAGGGTTAGACTTAGGCTCTTAGGGTTAGGGTTAGACTCAGGCTCTTAGGGTGAGGGTTAGACTCAGGCTCTTAGGGTGAGGGTTAGACTCAGGCTCTTAGGGTTAGGGTTAGACTCAGGCTCTTAGTGTGAGGGTTAGACTCAGGCTCTTAGGGTTAGGGTTAGACTCAGGCTCTTAGGGTTAGGGTCAGACTCAGTACTATATATTTGGGTACTGCAGCCGCCCTTTTGGTGGAGCGCTGCTGCCATCTAGCGAAATATACTTGGGTATTGCAGCCGGCGCTGTTGGTGGAGCGCTGCTGCCATCTAGCGAAATATATTTGGGTACTGCAGACGGCCCTGTTGGTGGAGCTCTGCTGCCATCTAGCGAAATATACTTGGGTACTGCAGCCGCCCGGTTGGTGGAGCGCTGCTGCCATCTAGCGAAATGTAATTGGGTACTGCAGCCGCCCGGTTGGTGGAGCGCTGCTGCCATCTAGCGAAATATACTTGGGTACTGCAGCCGGCGCTGTTGGTGGAGCGCTGCTGCCATCTAGCGAAATATATTTGGGTACTGCAGCCGCCCTTTTGGTGGAGCGCTGCTGCCATCTAGCGAAATATATTTGGGTACTGCAGCCGGCCCTGTTGGTGGAGCTCTGCTGCCATCTAGCGAAATATACTTGGGTACTGCAGCCGCCCGGTTGGTGGAGCGCTGCTGCCATCTAGCGAAATGTAATTGGGTACTGCAGCCGCCCGGTTGGTGGAGCGCTGCTGCCATCTAGCGAAATATACTTGGGTACTGCAGCCGGCGCTGTTGGTGGAGCGCTGCTGCCATCTAGCGAAATATACTTGGGTACTGCAGCCGCCCGGTTTGTGGAGCGCTGCTGCCATCTAGCGAAATATATTTGGGTACTGCAGCCGGCGCTGTTGGTGGAGCGCTGCTGCCATCTAGCGAAATATATTTGGGTACTGCAGCCGGAGCTGTTGGTGGAGCGCTGCTGCCATCTAGCGAAATATACTTGGGTACTGCAGCCGCCCGGTTGGTGGAGCGCTGCTGCCATCTAGCGAAATATATTTGGGTACTGCAGCCGGCCCTGTTGGTGGAGCGCTGCTGCCATCTAGCGAAATATACTTGGGTACTGCAGCCGCCCGGTTGGTGGAGCGCTGCTGCCATCTAGCGAAATATACTTGGGTACTGCAGCCGGCCCTGTTGGTGGAGCGCTGCTGCCATCTAGCGAAATATACTTGGGTACTGCAGCCCCCCGGTTGTTGGAGCGCTGCTGCCATCTAGCGAAATATACTTGGGTACTGCAGCCCCCCGGTTGTTGGAGCGCTGCTGCCATCTAGCGAAATATACTTGGGTACTGCAGCCGGCGCTGTTGGTGGAGCGCTGCTGCCATCTAGCGAAATATATTTGGGTACTGCAGCCGGCGCTGTTGGTGGAGCGCTGCTGCCATCTAGCGAAATATATTTGGGTACTGCAGCCGGCGCTGTTGGTGGAGCGCTGCTGCCATCTAGCGAAATATACTTGGGTACTGCAGCCGGCCCTGTTGGTGGAGCGCTGCTGCCATCTAGCGAAATATACTTGGGTACTGCAGCCGCCCGGTTGGTGGAGCGCTGCTGCCATCTAGCGAAATATATTTGGGTACTGCAGCCGGGTTTAGGGTTAGGGTTAGGGTTAGACTGTTAGGGTTAGGGTTAGACTCTTAGGGTTAGACTCTTAGGGTTAGACTCTTAGGGTTAGGGTTAGACTCTTACGGTTAGGGTTAGGGTTAGGGTTACGGTTAGACTCTTAGGGTTAGGGTTAGACTCTTAGGGTTAGGGTTAGGGTTAGGGTTAGGGTTAGACTCTTAGGGTTAGGGTTAGACTCAGGCTCTTAGGGTTAGGGTTAGACTCAGGCTCTTAGGGTTAGGGTCAGACTCAGTACTATATATTTGGGTACTGCAGCCGCCCTTTTGGTGGAGCGCTGCTGCCATCTAGCGAAATATACTTGGGTATTGCAGCCGGTGCTGTTGGTGGAGCGCTGCTGCCATCTAGCGAAATATATTTGGGTACTGCAGCCGGCCCTGTTGGTGGAGCGCTGCTGCCATCTAGCGAAATATACTTGGGTACTGCAGCCGGCTCTGTTGGTGGAGCGCTGCTGCCATCTAGCGAAATATATTTGGGTACTGCAGCCGGGTTTAGGGTTAGGGTTAGGGTTAGACTGTTAGGGTTAGGGTTAGGGTTAGGGTTAGACTCTTAGGGTTAGACTCTTAGGGTTAGGGTTAGACTCAGTACTATATATTTGGGTAGTGCAGCCACCCTTTTTGTGGAGCGCTGCTGCCATCTAGCGAAATATACTTGAGTACTGCAGCCGGCGCTGTTGGTGGAGCGCTGCTGCCATCTAGCGAAATATACTTTGGTACTGCAGCCGCCCGGTTGGTTGAGCACTGCCGCCGTCTAGCGAAATATACTTGGGTACTGCAGCCGCCCTTTTGGTGGAGCGCTGCTGCCATCTAGCGAAATATATTTGGGTACTGCAGCCGGCGCTGTTGGTGGATCGCTGCTGCCATCTAGCGAAATATATTTGGGTGCTGCAGCCGGCCCTGTTTGTGGAGCGCTGCTGCCATCTAGCGAAATATATTTGGGTACTGCAGCCGGCTCTGTTGGTGGAGCGCTGCTGCCATCTAGCGAAATATACTTGGGTACTTCAGCCGGGTTTAGGGTTAGGGTTAGGGTTAGACTGTTAGGGTTAGGGTTAGGGTTAGGGTTAGACTCTTAGGGTTAGACTCTTAGGGTTAGGGTTACACTCTTACGGTTAGGGTTAGGGTTAGGGTTAGGGTTAGGGTTACACTCTTAGGGTTAGGGTTAGACTCTTAGGGTTAGGGTTAGGGTTAGGGTTAGACTCTTATGGTTAGGGTTAGACTCTTAGGGTTAGGGTTAAGGTTAGGGTTAGGGTTAGACTCTTAGGGTTAGGGTTAGACTCTTAGGGTTAGGGTTAGGGTTAGACTCTTAGGGTTAGGGTTAGGGTTAGGGTTAGACTCTTAGGGTTAGGGTTAGGGTTAGGGTTACACTCTTAGGGTTAGGGTTAGGGTTAGGGTTAGACTCTTAGGGTTAGGGTTAGACTTAGGCTCTTAGGGTTAGGGTTAGACTCAGGCTCTTAGGGTTAGGGGTAGACTCAGGCTCTTACGGTTAGGGTTAGACTCAGGCTCTTAGGGTTAGGGTTAGACACAGGCTCTTAGGGTAAGGGTCAGATTTAGTACTATATATTTGTGTACTGCAGCCGCCCTTTTGGTGGAACGCTGCTGCCATCTAGCGAAATATACTTGGGTACTGCAGCCGGCGCTGTTGGTGGAGCGCTGCTGCCATCTAGCGAAATATACTTGGGTACTGCAGCCGCCCGGTTTGTGGAGCGCTGCTGCCATCTAGCGAAATATATTTGGGTACTGCAGCCGGCGCTGTTGGTGGAGCGCTGCTGCCATCTAGCGAAATATACTTTGGTACTGCAGCCGCCCGGTTGGTTGAGCACTGCCGCCGTCTAGCGAAATATACGTGGGTACTGCAGCCGCCCTTTTGGTGGAGCGCTGCTGCCATCTAGCGAAATATATTTGGGTACTGCAGCCGGCGCTGTTGGTGGATCGCTGCTGCCATCTAGCGAAATATATTTGGTGACTGCAGCCGGCTCTGTTGGTGGAGCGCTGCTGCCATCTAGCGAAATATACTTGGGTACTTCAGCCGGGTTTAGGGTTAGGGTTAGGGTTAGACTGTTAGGGTTAGGGTTAGGGTTAGGGTTAGACTCTTAGGGTTAGACTCTTACGGTTAGGGTTAGGGTTAGGGTTAGGGTTAGGGTTAGACTCTTAGGGTTAGGGTTAGACTCTTAGGGTTAGGGTTAGGGTTAGACTCTTAGGGTTAGGGTTAGGGTTAGGGTTAGGGTTACACTCTTAGGGTTAGGGTTAGGGTTAGGGTTAGACTCTTAGGGTTAGGGTTAGACTTAGGCTCTTAGGGTTAGGGTTAGACTCAGGCTCTTAGGGTTAGGGTTAGACTCAGGCTCTTACGGTTAGGGTTAGACTCAGGCTCTTAGGGTTAGGGTTAGACACAGGCTCTTAGGGTTAGGGTCAGATTTAGTACTATATATTTGTGTACTGCAGCCGCCCTTTTGGTGGAGCGCTGCTGCCATCTAGCGAAATATACTTGGGTACTGCAGCCGGCGCTGTTGGTGGAGCGCTGCTGCCATCTAGCGAAATATACTTGGGTACTGCAGCCGCCCGGTTTGTGGAGCGCTGCTGCCATCTAGCGAAATATATTTGGGTACTGCAGCCGCCCTTTTGGTGGAGCGCTGCTGCCATCTAGCGAAATATATTTGGGTACTGCAGCCGGCGCTGTTGGTGGAGCGCTGCTGCCATCTAGCGAAATATACTTTGGTACTGCAGCCGCCCGGTTGGTTGAGCACTGCCGCCGTCTAGCGAAATATACGTGGGTACTGCAGCCGCCCTTTTGGTGGAGCGCTGCTGCCATCTAGCGAAATATATTTGGGTACTGCAGCCGGCGCTGTTGGTGGATCGCTGCTGCCATCTAGCGAAATATATTTGGTGACTGCAGCCGGCCCTGTTTGTGGAGCGCTGCTGCCATCTAGCGAAATATATTTGGGTACTGCAGCCGGCCCTGTTGGTGGAGCGCTGCTGCCATCTAGCGAAATATACTTGGGTACTTCAGCCGGGTTTAGGGTTAGGGTTAGGGTTAGACTGTTAGGGTTAGGGTTAGGGTTAGGGTTAGACTCTTAGGGTTAGACTCTTAGGGTTAGGGTTAGACTCTTAGGGTTAGGGTTAGGGTTAGGGTTAGGGTTAGACTCTTAGGGTTAGGGTTAGACTCTTAGGGTTAGGGTTAGGGTTAGGGTTAGGGTTAGACTCTTAGGGTTAGGGTTAGACTCTTAGGGTTAGGGTTAGGTTTAGGGTTAGACTCTTAGGGTTAGGGTTATATTCAGATTAGGGTTAGACTCTTAGGGTTAGGGTTAGGGTTAGGGTTAGACTCTTAGGGTAAGGGTTAGACTTAGGCTCTTAGGGTTAGGGTTAGACTCAGGCTCTTAGGGTGAGGGTTAGACTCAGGCTCTTAGGGTGAGGGTTAGACTCAGGCTCTTAGGGTTAGGGTTAGACTCAGTCTCTTAGGGTTAGGGTTAGACTCAGGCTCTTAGTGTGAGGGTTAGACTCAGGCTCTTAGGGTTAGGGTTAGACTCAGGCTCTTAGGGTTAGGGTCAGACTCAGTACTATATATTTGGGTACTGCAGCCGCCCTTTTGGTGGAGCGCTGCTGCCATCTAGCGAAATATACTTGGGTATTGCAGCCGGCGCTGTTGGTGGAGCGCTGCTGCCATCTAGCGAAATATATTTGGGTACTGCAGACGGCCCTGTTGGTGGAGCTCTGCTGCCATCTAGCGAAATATACTTGGGTACTGCAGCCGCCCGGTTGGTGGAGCGCTGCTGCCATCTAGCGAAATGTAATTGGGTACTGCAGCCGCCCGGTTGGTGGAGCGCTGCTGCCATCTAGCGAAATATACTTGGGTACTGCAGCCGGCGCTGTTGGTGGAGCGCTGCTGCCATCTAGCGAAATATACTTGGGTACTGCAGCCGCCCTTTTGGTGGAGCGCTGCTGCCATCTAGCGAAATGTAATTGGGTACTGCAGCCGCCCGGTTGGTGGAGCGCTGCTGCCATCTAGCGAAATGTAATTGGGTACTGCAGCCGGCGCTGTTGGTGGAGCGCTGCTGCCATCTAGCGAAATATACTTGGGTACTGCAGCCGCCCGGTTTGTGGAGCGCTGCTGCCATCTAGCGAAATATATTTGGGTACTGCAGCCGGCCCTGTTGGTGGAGCGCTGCTGCCATCTAGCGAAATATACTTGGGTACTGCAGCCGCCCTGTTGGTGGAGCGCTGCTGCCATCTAGCGAAATATACTTGGGTACTGCAGCCGCCCGGTTGGTGGAGCGCTGCTGCCATCTAGCGAAATATATTTGGGTACTGCAGCCGGCCCTGTTGGTGGAGCGCTGCTGCCATCTAGCGAAATATACTTGGGTACTGCAGCCGCCCGGTTGGTGGAGCGCTGCTGCCATCTAGCGAAATATACTTGGGTACTGCAGCCGGCCCTGTTGGTGGAGCGCTGCTGCCATCTAGCGAAATATACTTGGGTACTGCAGCCGCCCGGTTGTTGGAGCGCTGCTGCCATCTAGCGAAATATACTTGGGTACTGCAGCCGGCGCTGTTGGGGGAGCGCTGCTGCCATCTAGCGAAATATATTTGGGTACTGCAGCCGGCGCTGTTGGTGGAGCGCTGCTGCCATCTAGCGAAATATACTTGGGTACTGCAGCCGCCCGGTTGGTGGAGCGCTGCTGCCATCTAGCGAAATATACTTGGGTACTGCAGCCGCCCTTTTGGTGGAGCGCTGCTGCCATCTAGCGAAATATATTTGGGTACTGCAGCCGGCCCTGTTGGTGGAGCGCTGCTGCCATCTAGCGAAATATACTTGGGTACTGCAGCCGCCCGGTTGGTGGAGCGCTGCTGCCATCTAGCGAAATATACTTGGGTACTTCAGCCGGGTTTAGGGTTAGGGTTAGGGTTAGACTGTTAGGGTTAGGGTTAGACTCTTAGGGTTAGACTCTTAGGGTTAGACTCTTAGGGTTAGGGTTAGGGTTAGGGTTAGACTCTTAGGGTTAGGGTTAGACTCTTAGGGTTAGGGTTAGGGTTAGGGTTAGGGTTAGACTCTTAGGGTTAGGGTTAGACTCTTAGGGTTAGGGTTAGGGTTAGGGTTAGACTCTTAGGGTTAGGGTTAGACTCTTAGGGTTAGGGTTAGGGTTAGGGTTAGGGTTAGACTCTTAGGGTTAGGGTTAGACTCTTAGGGTTAGGGTTAGGGTTAGGGTTAGACTCTTAGGGTTAGGGTTAGGGTTAGGGTTAGGGTTAGACTGTTAGGGTTAGGGTTACGGTTAGACTCTTAGGGTTAGAGTTAGGGTTAGGGTTAGACTCTTAGGGTTAGGGTTAGACTCTTAGGGTTAGGGTTGGGGTTAGGGTTAGACTCTTAGGGTTAGGGTTAGACTCTTAGGGTTAGGGTTAGGGTTAGGGTTAGGGTTAGACTCTTAGGGTTAGGGTTATATTCAGATTAGGGTTAGACTCTTAGGGTTAGGGTTAGGGTTAGACTCTTAGGGTAAGGGTTAGACTCAGGCTCTTAGGGTGAGGGTTAGACTCAGGCTCTTAGGGTGAGGGTTAGACTCAGGCTCTTAGGGTTAGGGTTAGACTCAGGATCTTAGGGTGAGGGTTAGACTCAGGCTCTTAGGGTTAGGGTTAGACTCAGGCTCTTAGGGTTAGGGTCAGACTCAGTACTATATATTTGGGTACTGCAGCCGCCCTTTTGGTGGAGCGCTGCTGCCATCTAGCGAAATATACTTGGGTATTGCAGCCGGCGCTGTTGGTGGAGCGCTGCTGCCATCTAGCGAAATATATTTGGGTACTGCAGCCGGCACTGTTGGTGGAGCTCTGCTGCCATCTAGCGAAATATACTTAGGTACTGCAGCCGCCCGGTTGGTGGAGCGCTGCTGCCATCTAGCGAAATGTAATTGGGTACTGCAGCCGCCCGGTTGGTGGAGAGCTGCTGCCATCTAGCGAAATATACTTGGGTACTGCAGCCGGCCCGGTTGGTGGAGCGCTGCTGCCATCTAGCGAAATATACTTGGGTACTGCAGCCGCCCGGTTTGTGGAGCGCTGCTGCCATCTAGCGAAATATATTTGGGTACTGCAGCCGGCCCTGTTGGTGGAGCGCTGCTGCCATCTAGCGAAATGTAATTGGGTACTGCAGCCGCCCGGTTGGTGTAGCGCTGCTGCCATCTAGCGAAATATACTTGGGTACTGCAGCCGCCCGGTTGGTGGAGCGCTGCTGCCATCTAGCGAAATGTAATTGGGTACTGCAGCCGCCCGGTTGGTGGAGCGCTGCTGCCATCTAGCGAAATATACTTGGGTACTGCAGCCGCCCGGTTGGTGGAGCGCTGCTGCCATCTAGCGAAATATATTTGGGTACTGCAGTCGGCCCTGTTGGTGGAGCGCTGCTGCCATCTAGCGAAATATACTTGGGTACTGCAGCCGCCCGGTTGGTGGAGCGCTGCTGCCATCTAGCGAAATATACTTGGGTACTGCAGCCGGCCCTGTTGGTGGAGCGCTGCTGCCATCTAGCGAAATATACTTGGGTACTGCAGCCGCCCGGTTGTTGGAGTGCTGCTGCCATCTAGCGAAATATACTTGGGTACTGCAGCCGGCGCTGTTGGTGGAGCGCTGCTGCCATCTAGCGAAATATATTTGGGTACTGCAGCCGGCGCTGTTGGTGGAGCGCTGCTGCCATCTAGCGAAATATATTTGGGTACTGCAGCCGGCGCTGTTGGTGGAGCGCTGCTGCCATCTAGCGAAATATATTTGGGTACTGCAGCCGGCCCTGTTGGTGGAGCGCTGCTGCCATCTAGCGAAATATATTTGGGTACTGCAGCCGGCGCTGTTTGTGGAGCGCTGCTGCCATCTAGCGAAATATACTTGGGTACTTCAGCCGGGTTTAGGGTTAGGGTTAGGGTTAGACTGTTAGGGTTAGGGTTAGACTGTTAGGGTTAGACTCTTAGGGTTAGACTCTTAGGGTTAGGGTTAGACTCTTACGGTTAGGGTTAGGGTTAGGGTTAGGGTTAGGGTTAGACTCTTAGGGTTAGGGTTAGACTCTTAGGGTTAGGGTTAGGGTTAGGGTTAGACTCTTAGGGTTAGGGTTAGACTCTTAGGGTTAGGGTTAGGGTTAGGGTTAGGGTTAGACTCTTAGGGTTAGGGTTAGGGTTAGGTTAGGGTTAGACTCTTAGGGTTAGGGTTAGGGTTACGGTTAGACTCTTAGGGTTAGAGTTAGGGTTAGGGTTAGACTCTTAAGGTTAGGGTTAGACTCTTAGGGTTAGGGTTGGGGTTAGGGTTAGACTCTTAGGGTTAGGGTTAGACTCTTAGGGTTAAGGTTAGGGTTAGGGTTAGACACTTAGGGTTAGGGTTAGGGTGAGGGTTAGACTCTTAGGGTTAGGGTTATATTCAGATTAGGGTTAGACTCTTAGGGTTAGGGTTAGGGTTAGGGTTAGACTCTTAGGGTAAGGGTTAGACTTAGGCTCTTAGGGTTAGGGTTAGACTCAGGCTCTTAGGGTGAGGGTTAGACTCAGGCTCTTAGGGTGAGGGTTAGACTCAGGCTCTTAGGGTTAGGGTTAGACTCAGGCTCTTAGGGTGAGGGTTAGACTCAGGCTCTTAGGGTGAGGGTTAGACTCAGGCTCTTAGGGTGAGGGTTAGACTCAGGCTCTTAGGGTGAGGGTTAGACTCAGGCTCTTAGGGTTAGGGTCAGACTCAGTACTATATATTTGGGTACTGCAGCCGCCCTTTTGGTGGAGCGCTGCTGCCATCTAGCGAAATATACTTGGGTATTGCAGCCGGTGCTGTTGGTGGAGCGCTGCTGCCATCTAGCGAAATATATTTGGGTACTGCAGCCGGCCCTGTTGGTGGAGCGCTGCTGCCATCTAGCGAAATATACTTGGGTACTGCAGCCGGCTCTGTTGGTGGAGCGCTGCTGCCATCTAGCGAAATATATTTGGGTACTGCAGCCGGGTTTAGGGTTAGGGTTAGGGTTAGACTGTTAGGGTTAGGGTTAGGTTTAGGGTTAGACTCTTAGGGTTAGACTCTTAGGGTTAGGGTTAGACTCAGTACTATATATTTGGGTAGTGCAGCCACCCTTTTTGTGGAGCGCTGCTGCCATCTAGCGAAATATACTTGAGTACTGCAGCCGGCGCTGTTGGTGGAGCGCTGCTGCCATCTAGCGAAATATACTTTGGTACTGCAGCCGCCCGGTTGGTTGAGCACTGCCGCCGTCTAGCGAAATATACTTGGGTACTGCAGCCGCCCTTTTGGTGGAGCGCTGCTGCCATCTAGCGAAATATATTTGGGTACTGCAGCCGGCGCTGTTGGTGGATCGCTGCTGCCATCTAGCGAAATATATTTGGGTACTGCAGCCGGCCCTGTTTGTGGAGCGCTGCTGCCATCTAGCGAAATATATTTGGGTACTGCAGCCGGCTCTGTTGGTGGAGCGCTGCTGCCATCTAGCGAAATATACTTGGGTACTTCAGCCGGGTTTAGGGTTAGGGTTAGGGTTAGACTGTTAGGGTTAGGGTTAGGGTTAGGGTTAGACTCTTAGGGTTAGACTCTTAGGGTTAGGGTTACACTCTTACGGTTAGGGTTAGGGTTAGGGTTAGGGTTAGGGTTAGACTCTTAGGGTTAGGGTTAGACTCTTAGGGTTAGGGTTAGGGTTAGGGTTAGACTCTTAGGGTTAGGGTTAGACTCTTAGGGTTAGGGTTAAGGTTAGGGTTAGGGTTAGACTCTTAGGGTTAGGGTTAGACTCTTAGGGTTAGGGTTAGGGTTAGGGTTAGACTCTTAGGGTTAGGGTTAGGGTTAGGGTTAGGGTTACACTCTTAGGGTTAGGGTTAGGGTTAGGGTTAGACTCTTAGGGTTAGGGTTAGACTTAGGCTCTTAGGGTTAGGGTTAGACTCAGGCTCTTAGGGTTAGGGTTAGACTCAGGCTCTTACGGTTAGGGTTAGACTCAGGCTCTTAGGGTTAGGGTTAGACACAGGCTCTTAGGGTTAGGGTCAGATTTAGTACTATATATTTGTGTACTGCAGCCGCCCTTTTGGTGGAACGCTGCTGCCATCTAGCGAAATATACTTGGGTACTGCAGCCGGCGCTGTTGGTGGAGCGCTGCTGCCATCTAGCGAAATATATTTGGGTACTGCAGCCGGCCCTGTTGGTGGAGCGCTGCTGCCATCTAGCGAAATATATTTGGGTACTGCAGCCGCCCTTTTGGTGGAGCGCTGCTGCCATCTAGCGAAATATATTTGGGTACTGCAGCCAGCTCTGTTGGTGGAGCTCTGCTGCCATCTAGCGAAATATAATTGGGTACTGCAGCCGCCCTGTTGGTGGAGCGCTGCTGCCATCTAGCGAAATATACTTGGGTACTGCAGCCGCCCGGTTGGTGGAGCGCTGCTGCCATCTAGCGAAATATACTTGGGTACTGCAGCCGGCGCTGTTGGTGGAGCGCTGCTGCCATCTAGCGAAATATACTTGGGTACTGCAGCCGGCCCTGTTGGTGGAGCGCTGCTGCCATCTAGCGAAATATACTTGGGTACTGCAGCCGGCCCTGTTGGTGGAGCGCTGCTGCCATCTAGCGAAATATACTTGGGTACTGCAGCCGCCCGGTTGGTGGAGCGCTGCTGCCATCTAGCGAAATATATTTGGGTACTGCAGCCGGCCCTGTTGGTGGAGCGCTGCTGCCATCTAGCGAAATATACTTGGGTACTGCAGCCGCCCGGTTGGTGGAGCGCTGCTGCCATCTAGCGAAATATACTTGGGTACTGCAGCCGGCGCTGTTGGTGGAGCGCTGCTGCCATCTAGCGAAATATATTTGGGTACTGCAGCCGGCTCTGTTGGTGGAGCGCTGCTGCCATCTAGCGAAATATATTTGGGTACTGCAGCCGGCTCTGTTTGTGGAGCGCTGCTGCCATCTAGCGAAATATACTTGGGTACTTCAGCCGGGTTTAGGGTTAGGGTTAGGGTTAGACTGTTAGGGTTAGGGTTAGACTCTTAGGGTTAGACTCTTAGGGTTAGACTCTTAGGGTTAGGGTTAGACTCTTACGGTTAGGGTTAGGGTTAGGGTTAGGGTTAGACTCTTAGGGTTAGGGTTAGACTCTTAGGGTTAGGGTTAGGGTTAGGGTTAGGGTTAGACTCTTAGGGTTAGGGTTAGACTCTTAGGGTTAGGGTTAGGGTTAGGGTTAGGGTTAGACTCTTAGGGTTAGGGTTAGGGTTAGACTCTTAGGGTTAGGGTTAGGGTGAGGGTTAGACTCTTAGGGTTAGGGTTATATTCAGGGTTAGGGTTAGACTCTTAGGGTTAGGGTTAGACTCAGGCTCTTAGGGTTAGGGTTAGACTCAGGCTCTTAGGGTTAGGGTTAGACTCAGGCTCTTAGGGTTAGGGTTAGACTCAGGCTCTTAGGGTTAGGGTTAGACTCAGGCTCTTAGGGTGAGGGTCAGACTCAGTACTATATATTTGGGTACTGCAGCCGCCCTTTTGGTGGAGCGCTGCTGCCATCTAGCGAAATATACTTGGGTATTGCAGCCGGCGCTCTTGGTGGAGCGCTGCTGCCATCTAGCGAAATATATTTGGGTACTGCAGCCGGCCCTGTTGGTGGAGCGCTGCTGCCATCTAGCGATATATACTTGGGTACTGCAGCCGCCCTTTTGGTGGAGCGCTGCTGCCATCTAGCGAAATATATTTGGGTACTGCAGCCGGCCCTGTTGGTGGAGCTCTGCTGCCATCTAGCGAAATATACTTGGGTACTGCAGCCGCCCTTTTGGTGGAGCGCTGCTGCCATCTAGCTAAATGTAATTGGGTACTGCAGCCGCCCGGTTGTTGGAGCGCTGCTGCCATCTAGCGAAATATACTTGGGTACTGCAGCCGGCCCTGTTGGTGGAGCGCTGCTGCCATCTAGCGAAATATACTTGGGTACTGCAGCCGCCCGGTTTGTGGAGCGCTGCTGCCATCTAGCGAAATATATTTGGGTACTGCAGCCGGCCCGGTTGGTGGAGCGCTGCTGCCATCTAGCGAAATGTAATTGGGTACTGCAGCCGCCCGGTTGGTGGAGCGCTGCTGCCATCTAGCGAAATATACTTGGGTACTGCAGCCGCCCGGTTGGTGGAGCGCTGCTGCCATCTAGCGAAATATACTTGGGTACTGCAGCCGGCCCGGTTGTTGGAGCGCTGCTGCCATCTAGCGAAATATACTTGGGTACTGCAGCCGCCCGGTTGGTGGAGCGCTGCTGCCATCTAGCGAAATATACTTGGGTACTGCAGCCGGCGCTGTTGGTGGAGCGCTGCTGCCATCTAGCGAAATATATTTGGGTACTGCAGCCGGCGCTGTTGGTGGAGCGCTGCTGCCATCTAGCGAAATATATTTGGGTACTGCAGCCGGCTCTGTTGGTGGAGCGCTGCTGCCATCTAGCGAAATATATTTGGGTACTGCAGCCGGAGCTGTTGTTGGAGCGCTGCTGCCATCTAGCGAAATATATTTGGGTACTGCAGCCGGCTCTGTTGGTGGAGCGCTGCTGCCATCTAGCGAAATATACTTGGGTACTTCAGCCGGGTTTAGGGTTAGGGTTAGGTGTAGACTGTTAGGGTTAGGGTTAGACTTTTAGGGTTAGACTCTTAGGGTTAGACTCTTAGGGTTAGGGTTAGACTCTTACGGTTAGGGTTAGGGTTAGGCTTAGGGTTAGGCTTAGACTCTTAGGGTTAGGGTTAGACTCTTAGGGTTAGGGTTAGGGTTAGAGTTAGGGTTAGACTCTTAGGGTTAGGGTTAGACTCTTAGGGTTAGGGTTAGGGTTAGGGTTAGACTCTTAGGGTTAGGGTTAGACTCTTAGGGTTAGGGTTAGGGTTAGGGTTAGGGTTAGACTCTTAGGGTTAGGGTTAGACTCTTAGGGTTAGGGTTAGGGTTAGGGTTAGGGTTAGACTCTTAGGGTTAGGGTTAGACTCTTAGGGTTAGGGTTAGGGTTAGGGTTAGGGTTAGACTCTTAGGGTTAGGGTTAGACTCTTAGGGTTAGGGTTAGGGTTAGGGTTAGACTCTTAGGGTTAGGGTTAGGGTTACGGTTAGACTCTTAGGGTTAGAGTTAGGGTTAGGGTTAGACTCTTAGGGTTAGGGTTAGACTCAGGGTTAGGGTTGGGGTTAGGGTTAGACTCTTAGGGTTAGGGTTAGACTCTTAGGGTTAGAGTTAGGGTTAGGGTTAGGGTTAGACACTTAGGGTTAGGGTTAGGGTGAGGGTTAGACTCTTAGGGTTAGGGTTATATTCAGGGTTAGGGTTAGACTCTTAGGGTTAGGGTTAGGGTTAGGGTTAGACTCTTAGGGTAAGGGTTAGACTTAGGCTCTTAGGGTTAGGGTTAGACTCAGGCTCTTAGGGTGAGGGTTAGACTCAGGCTCTTAGGGTTAGGGTTAGACTCAGGCTCTTAGGGTGAGGGTTAGACTCAGGCTCTTAGGGTTAGGGTTAGACTCAGGCTCTTAGGGTTAGGGTCAGACTCAGTACTATATATTTGGGTACTGCAGCCGCCCTTTTGGTGGAGCGCTGCTGCCATCTAGCGAAATATACTTGGGTACTGCAGCCGGCGCTGTTGGTGGAGCGCTGCTGCCATCTAGCGAAATATACTTGGGTACTGCAGCCGGCCCTGTTGGTGGAGCGCTGCTGCCATCTAGCGAAATATATTTGGGTACTGCAGCCGCCCTTTTGGTGGAGCGCTGCTGCCATCTAGCGAAATGTAATTGGGTACTGCAGCCGCCCGGTTGGTGGAGCTCTGCTGCCATCTAGCGAAATATACTTGGGTACTGCAGCCGCCCTTTTGGTGGAGCGCTGCTGCCATCTAGCGAAATGTAATTGGGTACTGCAGCCGCCCGGTTGGTGGAGCGCTGCTGCCATCTAGCGAAATATACTTGGGTACTGCAGCCGGCCCTGTTGGTGGAGCGCTGCTGCCATCTAGCGAAATATACTTGGGTACTGCAGCCGCCCGGTTGTTGGAGCGCTGCTGCCATCTAGCGAAATATATTTGGGTACTGCAGCCGGCCCTGTTGGTGGAGCGCTGCTGCCATCTAGCGAAATATACTTGGGTACTGCAGCCGCCCTTTTGGTGGAGCGCTGCTGCCATCTAGCGAAATATACTTGGGTACTGCAGCCGCCCGGTTGGTGGAGCGCTGCTGCCATCTAGCGAAATATATTTGGGTACTGCAGCCGGCCCTGTTGGTGGAGCGCTGCTGCCATCTAGCGAAATATACTTGGGTACTGCAGCCGCCCGGTTGGTGGAGCGCTGCTGCCATCTAGCGAAATATACTTGGGTACTGCAGCCGGCCCTGTTGGTGGAGCGCTGCTGCCATCTAGCGAAATATACTTGGGTACTGCAGCCGCCCGGTTGTTGGAGCGCTGCTGCCATCTAGCGAAATATACTTGGGTACTGCAGCCGGCGCTGTTGGTGGAGCGCTGCTGCCATCTAGCGAAATATATTTGGGTACTGCAGCCGGCTCTGTTTGTGGAGCGCTGCTGCCATCTAGCGAAATATATTTGGGTACTGCAGTCGGCTCTGTTGGTGGAGCGCTGCTGCCATCTAGCGAAATATACTTGGGTACTTCAGCCGGGTTTAGGGTTAGGGTTAGGGTTAGACTGTTAGGGTTAGGGTTAGACTCTTAGGGTTAGACTCTTAGGGTTAGACTCTTAGGGTTAGGGTTAGACTCTTACGGTTAGGGTTAGGGTTAGGGTTAGGGTTAGGGTTAGACTCTTAGGGTTAGGGTTAGACTCTTAGGGTTAGGGTTAGGGTTAGGGTTAGACTCTTAGGGTTAGGGTTAGACTCTTAGGGTTAGGGTTAAGGTTAGGGTTAGGGTTAGACTCTTAGGGTTAGGGTTAGACACTTAGGGTTAGGGTTAGACTGTTAGGGTTAGGGTTAGGGTTAGGGTTAGACTCTTAGGGTTAGGGTTAGACTTAGGCTCTTAGGGTTAGGGTTAGACTCAGGCTCTTAGGGTTAGGGTTAGACTCAGGCTCTTACGGTTAGGGTTAGACTCAGGCTCTTAGGGTTAGGGTTAGACACAGGCTCTTAGGGTTAGGGTCAGATTTAATACTATATATTTGTGTACTGCAGCCGCCCTTTTGGTGGAGCGCTGCTGCCATCTAGCGAAATATACTTGGGTACTGCAGCCGGCGCTGTTGGTGGAGCGCTGCTGCCATCTAGCGAAATATATTTGGGTACTGCAGCCGGCCCTGTTGGTGGAGCGCTGCTGCCATCTAGCGAAATATATTTGGGTACTGCAGCCGCCCTTTTGGTGGAGCGCTGCTGCCATCTAGCGAAATATATTTGGGTACTGCAGCCAGCTCTGTTGGTGGAGCTCTGCTGCCATCTAGCGAAATATAATTGGGTACTGCAGCCGGCCTTTTGGTGGAGTGCTGCTGCCATCTAGCGAAATGTAATTGGGTACTGCAGCCGCCCTGTTGGTGGAGCGCTGCTGCCATCTAGCGAAATATACTTGGGTACTGCAGCCGGCCGGTTGGTGGAGCGCTGCTGCCATCTAGCGAAATATATTTGGGTACTGCAGCCGGCCCTGTTGGTGGAGCGCTGCTGCCATCTAGCGAAATATACTTGGGTACTGCAGCCGCCCGGTTGGTGGAGCGCTGCTGCCATCTAGCGAAATATACTTGGGTACTGCAGCCGCCCGGTTGGTGGAGCGCTGCTGCCATCTAGCGAAATATACTTGGGTACTGCAGCCGGCACTGTTGGTGGAGCGCTGCTGCCATCTAGCGAAATATACTTGGGTACTGCAGCCGCCCGGTTGGTGGAGCGCTGCTGCCATCTAGCGAAATATACTTGGGTACTGCAGCCGGCGCTGTTGGTGGAGCGCTGCTGCCATCTAGCGAAATATACTTGGGTACTGCAGCCGCCCGGTTGGTGGAGCGCTGCTGCCATCTAGCGAAATGTATTTGGGTACTGCAGCCGGCCCTGTTGGTGGAGCGCTGCTGCCATCTAGCGAAATATACTTGGGTACTGCAGCCGCCCGGTTGGTGGAGCGCTGCTGCCATCTAGCGAAATATACTTGGGTACTGCAGCCGCCCGGTTGGTGGAGCGCTGCTGCCATCTAGCGAAATATATTTGGGTACTGCAGCCGGCCCTGTTGGTGGAGCGCTGCTGCCATCTAGCGAAATATACTTGGGTACTGCAGCCGCCCGGTTGGTGGAGCGCTGCTGCCATCTAGCGAAATATACTTGGGTACTGCAGCCGGCCCTGTTGGTGGAGCGCTGCTGCCATCTAGCGAAATATACTTGGGTACTGCAGCCGCCCGGTTGTTGGAGCGCTGCTGCCATCTAGCGAAATATACTTGGGTACTGCAGCCGGCGCTGTTGGTGGAGCGCTGCTGCCATCTAGCGAAATATATTTGGGTACTGCAGCCGGCTCTGTTTGTGGAGCGCTGCTGCCATCTAGCGAAATATATTTGGGTACTGCAGTCGGCTCTGTTGGTGGAGCGCTGCTGCCATCTAGCGAAATATACTTGGGTACTTCAGCCGGGTTTAGGGTTAGGGTTAGGGTTAGACTGTTAGGGTTAGGGTTAGGGTTAGGGTTAGACTCTTAGGGTTAGACTCTTAGGGTTAGGGTTAGACTCTTACGGTTAGGGTTAGGGTTAGGGTTAGGGTTAGGGTTAGACTCTTAGGGTTAGGGTTAGACTCTTAGGGTTAGGGTTAGGGTTAGGGTTAGACTCTTAGGGTTAGGGTTAGACTCTTAGGGTTATGGTTAAGGTTAGGGTTAGGGTTAGACTCTTAGGGTTAGGGTTAGACTCTTAGGGTTAGGGTTAGGGTTAGGGTTAGACTCTTAGGGTTAGGGTTAGGGTTAGGGTTAGGGTTACACTCTTAGGGTTAGGGTTAGGGTTAGGGTTAGACTCTTAGGGTTAGGGTTAGACTTAGGCTCTTAGGGTTAGGGTTACACTCAGGCTCTTAGGGTTAGGGTTAGACTCAGGCTCTTACGGTTAGGGTTAGACTCAGGCTCTTAGGGTTAGGGTTAGACACAGGCTCTTAGGGTTAGGGTCAGATTTAATACTATATATTTGTGTACTGCAGCCGCCCTTTTGGTGGAGCGCTGCTGCCATCTAGCGAAATATACTTGGGTACTGCAGCCGGCGCTGTTGGTGGAGCGCTGCTGCCATCTAGCGAAATATATTTGGGTACTGCAGCCGGCCCTGTTGGTGGAGCGCTGCTGCCATCTAGCGAAATATATTTGGGTACTGCAGCCGCCCTTTTGGTGGAGCGCTGCTGCCATCTAGCGAAATATATTTGGGTACTGCAGCCAGCTCTGTTGGTGGAGCTCTGCTGCCATCTAGCGAAATATAATTGGGTACTGCAGCCGGCCTTTTGGTGGAGTGCTGCTGCCATCTAGCGAAATGTAATTGGGTACTGCAGCCGCCCTGTTGGTGGAGCGCTGCTGCCATCTAGCGAAATATATTTGGGTACTGCAGCCAGCTCTGTTGGTGGAGCTCTGCTGCCATCTAGCGAAATATAATTGGGTACTGCAGCCGGCCTTTTGGTGGAGCGCTGCTGCCATCTAGCGAAATGTAATTGGGTACTGCAGCCGCCCTGTTGGTGGAGCGCTGCTGCCATCTAGCGAAATATACTTGGGTACTGCAGCCGGCCGGTTGGTGGAGCGCTGCTGCCATCTAGCGAAATATATTTGGGTACTGCAGCCGGCCCTGTTGGTGGAGCGCTGCTGCCATCTAGCGAAATATACTTGGGTACTGCAGCCGCCCGGTTGGTGGAGCGCTGCTGCCATCTAGCGAAATATACTTGGGTACTGCAGCCGGCCCTGTTGGTGGAGCGCTGCTGCCATCTAGCGAAATATACTTGGGTACTGCAGCCGCCCGGTTGTTGGAGCGCTGCTGCCATCTAGCGAAATATACTTGGGTACTGCAGCCGGCACTGTTGGTGGAGCGCTGCTGCCATCTAGCGAAATATACTTGGGTACTGCAGCCGCCCGGTTGGTGGAGCGCTGCTGCCATCTAGCGAAATATACTTGGGTACTTCAGCCGGCGCTGTTGGTGGAGCGCTGCTGCCATCTAGCGAAATATATTTGGGTACTGCAGCCGGCGCTGTTGGTGGAGCGCTGCTGCCATCTAGCGAAATATATTTGGGTACTGCAGCCGGCTCTGTTGGTGGAGCGCTGCTGCCATCTAGCGAAATATATTTGGGTACTGCAGCCGGCTCTGTTTGTGGAGCGCTGCTGCCATCTAGCGAAATATACTTGGGTACTTCAGCCGGGTTTAGGGTTAGGGTTAGGGTTAGACTGTTAGGGTTAGGGTTAGACTCTTAGGGTTAGACTCTTAGGGTTAGACTCTTAGGGTTAGGGTTAGACTCTTACTGTTAGGGTTAGGGTTAGGGTTAGGGTTAGACTCTTAGGGTTAGGGTTAGACTCTTAGGGTTAGGGTTAGGGTTAGGGTTAGGGTTAGACTCTTAGGGTTAGGGTTAGACTCTTACGGTTAGGGTTAGGGTTAGGCTTAGGGTTAGGCTTAGACTCTTAGGGTTAGGGTTAGACTCTTAGGGTTAGGGTTAGGGTTAGAGTTAGGGTTAGACTCTTAGGGTTAGGGTTAGACTCTTAGGGTTAGGGTTAG
This sequence comes from Falco punctatus, assembly GCF_963210335.1. Taxonomy (NCBI): domain Eukaryota; kingdom Metazoa; phylum Chordata; class Aves; order Falconiformes; family Falconidae; genus Falco; species Falco punctatus. Next base: position 2,079,581 of record NW_027660079.1, read on the forward strand.
GGTTAGGGTTAGACTCTTAGGGTTAGGGTTAGACTCTTAGGGTTAGGGTTAGGGTTAGGGTTAGGGTTAGACTCTTAGGGTTAGGGTTAGACTCTTAGGGTTAGGGTTAGGGTTAGGGTTAGGGTTAGACTCTTAGGGTTAGGGTTAGACTCTTAGGGTTAGGGTTAGGGTTAGGGTTAGACTCTTAGGGTTAGGGTTAGGGTTACGGTTAGACTCTTAGGGTTAGAGTTAGGGTTAGGGTTAGACTCTTAGGGTTAGGGTTAGACTCAGGGTTAGGGTTGGGGTTAGGGTTAGACTCTTAGGGTTAGGGTTAGACTCTTAGGGTTAGAGTTAGGGTTAGGGTTAGGGTTAGACACTTAGGGTTAGGGTTAGGGTGAGGGTTAGACTCTTAGGGTTAGGGTTATATTCAGGGTTAGGGTTAGACTCTTAGGGTTAGGGTTAGGGTTAGGGTTAGACTCTTAGGGTAAGGGTTAGACTTAGGCTCTTAGGGTTAGGGTTAGACTCAGGCTCTTAGGGTGAGGGTTAGACTCAGGCTCTTAGGGTTAGGGTTAGACTCAGGCTCTTAGGGTTAGGGTCAGACTCAGTACTATATATTTGGGTACTGCAGCCGCCCTTTTGGTGGAGCGCTGCTGCCATCTAGCGAAATATACTTGGGTATTGCAGCCGGCGCTGTTGGTGGAGCGCTGCTGCCATCTAGCGAAATATATTTGGGTACTGCAGCCGGCCCTGTTGGTGGAGCGCTGCTGCCATCTAGCGAAATATAATTGGGTACTGCAGCCGCCCTTTTGGTGGAGCGCTGCTGCCATCTAGCGAAATATACTTGGGTACTGCAGCCGCCCGGTTGGTGGAGCGCTGCTGCCATCTAGCGAAATGTAATGGGGTACTGCAGCCGCCCGGTTGGTGTAGCGCTGCTGCCATCTAGCGAAATATACTTGGGTACTGCAGCCGCCCGGTTGGTGGAGCGCTGCTGCCATCTAGCGAAATATACTTGGGTACTGCAGCCGGCCCTGTTGGTGGAGCGCTGCTGCCATCTAGCGAAATATATTTGGGTACTGCAGCCGCCCTTTTGGTGGAGCGCTGCTGCCATCTAGCGAAATATATTTGGGTACTGCAGCCGCCCGGTTGGTGGAGCTCTGCTGCCATCTAGCGAAATATACTTGGGTACTGCAGCCGCCCTTTTGGTGGAGCGCTGCTGCCATCTAGCGAAATGTAATTGGGTACTGCAGCCGCCCGGTTGGTGGAGCGCTGCTGCCATCTAGCGAAATATACTTGGGTACTGCAGCCGGCGCTGTTGGTGGAGCGCTGCTGCCATCTAGCGAAATATACTTGGGTACTGCAGCCGCCCGGTTGGTGGAGCGCTGCTGCCATCTAGCGAAATATATTTGGGTACTGCAGCCGGCCCTGTTGGTGGAGCGCTGCTGCCATCTAGCGAAATATACTTGGGTACTGCAGCCGCCCTTTTGGTGGAGCGCTGCTGCCATCTAGCGAAATATACTTGGGTACTGCAGCCGCCCGGTTGGTGGAGCGCTGCTGCCATCTAGCGAAATATATTTGGGTACTGCAGCCGGCCCTGTTGGTGGAGCGCTGCTGCCATCTAGCGAAATATACTTGGGTACTGCAGCCGCCCGGTTGGTGGAGCGCTGCTGCCATCTAGCGAAATATACTTGGGTACTGCAGCCGGCCCTGTTGGTGGAGCGCTGCTGCCATCTAGCGAAATATACTTGGGTACTGCAGCCGCCCGGTTGTTGGAGCGCTGCTGCCATCTAGCGAAATATACTTGGGTACTGCAGCCGGCGCTGTTGGTGGAGCGCTGCTGCCATCTAGCGAAATATATTTGGGTACTGCAGCCGGCTCTGTTTGTGGAGCGCTGCTGCCATCTAGCGAAATATATTTGGGTACTGCAGTCGGCTCTGTTGGTGGAGCGCTGCTGCCATCTAGCGAAATATACTTGGGTACTTCAGCCGGGTTTAGGGTTAGGGTTAGGGTTAGACTGTTAGGGTTAGGGTTAGGGTTAGGGTTAGACTCTTAGGGTTAGACTCTTAGGGTTAGGGTTAGACTCTTACGGTTAGGGTTAGGGTTAGGGTTAGGGTTAGGGTTAGACTCTTAGGGTTAGGGTTAGACTCTTAGGGTTAGGGTTAGGGTTAGGGTTAGACTCTTAGGGTTAGGGTTAGACTCTTAGGGTTAGGGTTAGGGTTAGACTCTTAGGGTTAGGGTTAGACTCTTAGGGTTAGGGTTAGGGTTAGGGTTAGACTCTTAGGGTTAGGGTTAGGGTTAGGGTTAGACTCTTAGGGTTAGGGTTAGGGTTAGGGTTAGGGTTACACTCTTAGGGTTAGGGTTAGGGTTAGGGTTAGACTCTTAGGGTTAGGGTTAGACTTAGGCTCTTAGGGTTAGGGTTAGACTCAGGCTCTTAGGGTTAGGGTTAGACTCAGGCTCTTACGGTTAGGGTTAGACTCAGGCTCTTAGGGTTAGGGTTAGACACAGGCTCTTAGGGTTAGGGTCAGATTTAATACTATATATTTGTGTACTGCAGCCGCCCTTTTGGTGGAGCGCTGCTGCCATCTAGCGAAATATACTTGGGTACTGCAGCCGGCGCTGTTGGTCGAGCGCTGCTGCCATCTAGCGAAATATATTTGGGTACTGCAGCCGGCCCTGTTGGTGGAGCGCTGCTGCCATCTAGCGAAATATATTTGGGTACTGCAGCCGCCCTTTTGGTGGCGCGCTGCTGCCATCTAGCGAAATATAATTGGGTACTGCAGCCAGCTCTGTTGGTGGAGCTCTGCTGCCATCTAGCGAAATATAATTGGGTACTGCAGCCGCCCTTTTGGTGGAGCGCTGCTGCCATCTAGCGAAATGTAATTGGGTACTGCAGCCGCCCTGTTGGTGGAGCGCTGCTGCCATCTAGCGAAATATACTTGGGTACTGCAGCCGGCCGGTTGGTGGAGCGCTGCTGCCATCTAGCGAAATATATTTGGGTACTGCAGCCGGCCCTGTTGGTGGAGCGCTGCTGCCATCTAGCGAAATATACTTGGGTACTGCAGCCGGCCCTGTTGGTGGAGCGCTGCTGCCATCTAGCGAAATATATTTGGGTACTGCAGCCAGCTCTGTTGGTGGAGCTCTGCTGCCATCTAGCGAAATATAATTGGGTACTGCAGCCGGCCTTTTGGTGGAGCGCTGCTGCCATCTAGCGAAATGTAATTGGGTACTGCAGCCGCCCTGTTGGTGGAGCGCTGCTGCCATCTAGCGAAATATACTTGGGTACTGCAGCCGCCCGGTTGGTGGAGCGCTGCTGCCATCTAGCGAAATATATTTGGGTACTGCAGCCGGCCCTGTTGGTGGAGCGCTGCTGCCATCTAGCGAAATATACTTGGGTACTGCAGCCGCCCGGTTGGTGGAGCGCTGCTGCCATCTAGCGAAATATACTTGTGTACTTCAGCCGGGTTTAGGGTTAGGGTTAGGGTTAGACTGTTAGGGTTAGGGTTAGACTCTTAGGGTTAGACTCTTAGGGTTAGGGTTAGGTTTAGGGTTAGGGTTAGGGTTAGACTCTTAGAGTTAGGGTTAGACTCTTAGGGTTAGGGTTAGGTTTAGGGTTAGGGTTAGGGTTAGACTCTTAGGGTTAGGGTTAGACTCTTAGGGTTAGGGTTAGGGTTAGGGTTAGGGTTAGACTCTTAGGGTTAGGGTTAGACTCTTAGGGTTAGGGTTAGGGTTAGGGTTAGGGTTAGACTCTTAGGGTTAGGGTTAGACTCTTAGGGTTAGGGTTAGGGTTAGGGTTAGACTCTTAGGGTTAGGGTTATATTCAGATTAGGGTTAGACTCTTAGGGTTAGGGTTAGGGTTAGGGTTAGACTCTTAGGGTAAGGGTTAGACTTAGGCTCTTAGGGTTAGGGTTAGACTCAGGCTCTTAGGGTGAGGGTTAGACTCAGGCTATTAGGGTGAGGGTTAGACTCAGGCTCTTAGGGTTAGGGTTAGACTCAGTCTCTTAGGGTTAGGGTTAGACTCAGGCTCTTAGGGTGAGGGTTAGACTCAGGCTCTTAGGGTTAGGGTTAGACTCAGGCTCTTAGGGTGAGGGTCAGACTCAGTACTATATATTTGGGTACTGCAGCCGCCCTTTTGGTGGAGCGCTGCTGCCATCTAGCGAAATATACTTGGGTATTGCAGCCGGCGCTGTTGGTGGAGCGCTGCTGCCATCTAGCGAAATATATTTGGGTACTGCAGCCGGCCCTGTTGGTGGAGCTCTGCTGCCATCTAGCGAAATATACTTGGGTACTGCAGCCGCCCTTTTGGTGGAGCGCTGCTGCCATCTAGCTAAATGTAATTGGGTACTGCAGCCGCCCTGTTGGTGGAGCGCTGCTGCCATCTAGCGAAATATACTTGGGTACTGCAGCCGGCCCTGTTGGTGGAGCGCTGCTGCCATCTAGCGAAATATACTTGGGTACTGCAGCCAGCTCTGTTGGTGGAGCTCTGCTGCCATCTAGCGAAATATATTTGGGTACTGCAGCCGGCCCTGTTGGTGGAGCGCTGCTGCCATCTAGCGAAATGTAATTGGGTACTGCAGCCGCCCGGTTGGTGTAGCGCTGCTGCCATCTAGCGAAATATACTTGGGTACTGCAGCCGCCCGGTTGTTGGAGCGCTGCTGCCATCTAGCGAAATGTAATGGGGTACTGCAGCCGCCCGGTTGGTGTAGCGCTGCTGCCATCTAGCGAAATATACTTGGGTACTGCAGCCGCCCGGTTGGTGGAGCGCTGCTGCCATCTAGCGAAATATACTTGGGTACTGCAGCCGGCCCTGTTGGTGGAGCGCTGCTGCCATCTAGCGAAATATATTTGGGTACTGCAGCCGCCCTTTTGGTGGAGCGCTGCTGCCATCTAGCGAAATATATTTGGGTACTGCAGCCGGCCCTGTTGGTGGAGCTCTGCTGCCATCTAGCGAAATATACTTGGTTACTGCAGCCGCCCTTTTGGTGGAGCGCTGCTGCCATCTAGCGAAATGTAATTGGGTACTGCAGCCGCCCGGTTGGTGGAGCGCTGCTGCCATCTAGCGAAATGTAATTGGGTACTGCAGCCGGCGCTGTTGGTGGAGCGCTGCTGCCATCTAGCGAAATATACTTGGGTACTGCAGCCGGCCGGTTGGTGGAGCGCTGCTGCCATCTAGCGAAATATATTTGGGTACTGCAGCCGGCGCTGTTGGTGGAGCGCTGCTGCCATCTAGCGAAATATACTTGGGTACTGCAGCCGCCCTTTTGGTGGAGCGCTGCTGCCATCTAGCGAAATATACTTGGGTACTGCAGCCGCCCGGTTGGTGGAGCGCTGCTGCCATCTAGCGAAATATATTTGGGTACTGCAGCCGGCCCTGTTGGTGGAGCGCTGCTGCCATCTAGCGAAATATACTTGGGTACTGCAGCCGCCCGGTTGGTGGAGCGCTGCTGCCATCTAGCGAAATATACTTGGGTACTGCAGCCGGCCCTGTTGGTGGAGCGCTGCTGCCATCTAGCGAAATATACTTGGGTACTGCAGCCGCCCGGTTGTTGGAGCGCTGCTGCCATCTAGCGAAATATACTTGGGTACTGCAGCCGCCCGGTTGGTGGAGCGCTGCTGCCATCTAGCGAAATATACTTGGGTACTTCAGCCGGCGCTGTTGGTGGAGCGCTGCTGCCATCTAGCGAAATATATTTGGGTACTGCAGCCGGCGCTGTTGGTGGAGCGCTGCTGCCATCTAGCGAAATATATTTGGGTACTGCAGCCGGCTCTGTTGGTGGAGCGCTGCTGCCATCTAGCGAAATATATTTGGGTACTGCAGCCGGCTCTGTTTGTGGAGCGCTGCTGCCATCTAGCGAAATATACTTGGGTACTTCAGCCGGGTTTAGGGTTAGGGTTAGGGTTAGACTGTTAGGGTTAGGGTTAGACTCTTAGGGTTAGACTCTTAGGGTTAGACTCTTAGGGTTAGGGTTAGACTCTTACTGTTAGGGTTAGGGTTAGGGTTAGGGTTAGACTCTTAGGGTTAGGGTTAGACTCTTAGGGTTAGGGTTAGGGTTAGGGTTAGGGTTAGACTCTTAGGGTTAGGGTTAGACTCTTACGGTTAGGGTTAGGGTTAGGCTTAGGGTTAGGCTTAGACTCTTAGGGTTAGGGTTAGACTCTTAGGGTTAGGGTTAGGGTTAGAGTTAGGGTTAGACTCTTAGGGTTAGGGTTAGACTCTTAGGGTTAGGGTTAGGGTTAGGGTTAGACTCTTAGGGTTAGGGTTAGACTCTTAGGGTTAGGGTTAGGGTTAGGGTTAGGGTTAGACTCTTAGGGTTAGGGTTAGACTCTTAGGGTTAGGGTTAGGGTTAGGGTTAGGGTTAGACTCTTAGGGTTAGGGTTAGACTCTTAGGGTTAGGGTTAGGGTTAGGGTTAGACTCTTAGGGTTAGGGTTAGGGTTACGGTTAGACTCTTAGGGTTAGAGTTAGGGTTAGGGTTAGACTCTTAGGGTTAGGGTTAGACTCAGGGTTAGGGTTGGGGTTAGGGTTAGACTCTTAGGGTTAGGGTTAGACTCTTAGGGTTAGAGTTAGGGTTAGGGTTAGGGTTAGACACTTAGGGTTAGGGTTAGGGTGAGGGTTAGACTCTTAGGGTTAGGGTTATATTCAGGGTTAGGGTTAGACTCTTAGGGTTAGGGTTAGGGTTAGGGTTAGACTCTTAGGGTAAGGGTTAGACTTAGGCTCTTAGGGTTAGGGTTAGACTCAGGCTCTTAGGGTGAGGGTTAGACTCAGGCTCTTAGGGTTAGGGTTAGACTCAGGCTCTTAGGGTTAGGGTTAGACTCAGGCTCTTAGGGTTAGGGTTAGACTCAGGCTCTTAGGGTTAGGGTCAGACTCAGTACTATATATTTGGGTACTGCAGCCGCCCTTTTGGTGGAGCGCTGCTGCCATCTAGCGAAATATACTTGGGTATTGCAGCCGGCGCTGTTGGTGGAGCGCTGCTGCCATCTAGCGAAATATATTTGGGTACTGCAGCCGGCCCTGTTGGTGGAGCGCTGCTGCCATCTAGCGAAATATAATTGGGTACTGCAGCCGCCCTTTTGGTGGAGCGCTGCTGCCATCTAGCGAAATATACTTGGGTACTGCAGCCGCCCGGTTGGTGGAGCGCTGCTGCCATCTAGCGAAATGTAATGGGGTACTGCAGCCGCCCGGTTGGTGTAGCGCTGCTGCCATCTAGCGAAATATACTTGGGTACTGCAGCCGCCCGGTTGGTGGAGCGCTGCTGCCATCTAGCGAAATATACTTGGGTACTGCAGCCGGCCCTGTTGGTGGAGCGCTGCTGCCATCTAGCGAAATATATTTGGGTACTGCAGCCGCCCTTTTGGTGGAGCGCTGCTGCCATCTAGCGAAATATATTTGGGTACTGCAGCCGCCCGGTTGGTGGAGCTCTGCTGCCATCTAGCGAAATATACTTGGGTACTGCAGCCGCCCTTTTGGTGGAGCGCTGCTGCCATCTAGCGAAATGTAATTGGGTACTGCAGCCGCCCGGTTGGTGGAGCGCTGCTGCCATCTAGCGAAATATACTTGGGTACTGCAGCCGGCGCTGTTGGTGGAGCGCTGCTGCCATCTAGCGAAATATACTTGGGTACTGCAGCCGCCCGGTTGGTGGAGCGCTGCTGCCATCTAGCGAAATATATTTGGGTACTGCAGCCGGCCCTGTTGGTGGAGCGCTGCTGCCATCTAGCGAAATATACTTGGGTACTGCAGCCGCCCTTTTGGTGGAGCGCTGCTGCCATCTAGCGAAATATACTTGGGTACTGCAGCCGCCCGGTTGGTGGAGCGCTGCTGCCATCTAGCGAAATATATTTGGGTACTGCAGCCGGCCCTGTTGGTGGAGCGCTGCTGCCATCTAGCGAAATATACTTGGGTACTGCAGCCGCCCGGTTGGTGGAGCGCTGCTGCCATCTAGCGAAATATACTTGGGTACTGCAGCCGGCCCTGTTGGTGGAGCGCTGCTGCCATCTAGCGAAATATACTTGGGTACTGCAGCCGCCCGGTTGTTGGAGCGCTGCTGCCATCTAGCGAAATATACTTGGGTACTGCAGCCGGCGCTGTTGGTGGAGCGCTGCTGCCATCTAGCGAAATATATTTGGGTACTGCAGCCGGCTCTGTTTGTGGAGCGCTGCTGCCATCTAGCGAAATATATTTGGGTACTGCAGTCGGCTCTGTTGGTGGAGCGCTGCTGCCATCTAGCGAAATATACTTGGGTACTTCAGCCGGGTTTAGGGTTAGGGTTAGGGTTAGACTGTTAGGGTTAGGGTTAGGGTTAGGGTTAGACTCTTAGGGTTAGACTCTTAGGGTTAGGGTTAGACTCTTACGGTTAGGGTTAGGGTTAGGGTTAGGGTTAGGGTTAGACTCTTAGGGTTAGGGTTAGACTCTTAGGGTTAGGGTTAGGGTTAGGGTTAGACTCTTAGGGTTAGGGTTAGACTCTTAGGGTTAGGGTTAGGGTTAGACTCTTAGGGTTAGGGTTAGACTCTTAGGGTTAGGGTTAGGGTTAGGGTTAGACTCTTAGGGTTAGGGTTAGGGTTAGGGTTAGACTCTTAGGGTTAGGGTTAGGGTTAGGGTTAGGGTTACACTCTTAGGGTTAGGGTTAGGGTTAGGGTTAGACTCTTAGGGTTAGGGTTAGACTTAGGCTCTTAGGGTTAGGGTTAGACTCAGGCTCTTAGGGTTAGGGTTAGACTCAGGCTCTTACGGTTAGGGTTAGACTCAGGCTCTTAGGGTTAGGGTTAGACACAGGCTCTTAGGGTTAGGGTCAGATTTAATACTATATATTTGTGTACTGCAGCCGCCCTTTTGGTGGAGCGCTGCTGCCATCTAGCGAAATATACTTGGGTACTGCAGCCGGCGCTGTTGGTCGAGCGCTGCTGCCATCTAGCGAAATATATTTGGGTACTGCAGCCGGCCCTGTTGGTGGAGCGCTGCTGCCATCTAGCGAAATATATTTGGGTACTGCAGCCGCCCTTTTGGTGGCGCGCTGCTGCCATCTAGCGAAATATAATTGGGTACTGCAGCCAGCTCTGTTGGTGGAGCTCTGCTGCCATCTAGCGAAATATAATTGGGTACTGCAGCCGCCCTTTTGGTGGAGCGCTGCTGCCATCTAGCGAAATGTAATTGGGTACTGCAGCCGCCCTGTTGGTGGAGCGCTGCTGCCATCTAGCGAAATATACTTGGGTACTGCAGCCGGCCGGTTGGTGGAGCGCTGCTGCCATCTAGCGAAATATATTTGGGTACTGCAGCCGGCCCTGTTGGTGGAGCGCTGCTGCCATCTAGCGAAATATACTTGGGTACTGCAGCCGGCCCTGTTGGTGGAGCGCTGCTGCCATCTAGCGAAATATATTTGGGTACTGCAGCCAGCTCTGTTGGTGGAGCTCTGCTGCCATCTAGCGAAATATAATTGGGTACTGCAGCCGGCCTTTTGGTGGAGCGCTGCTGCCATCTAGCGAAATGTAATTGGGTACTGCAGCCGCCCTGTTGGTGGAGCGCTGCTGCCATCTAGCGAAATATACTTGGGTACTGCAGCCGCCCGGTTGGTGGAGCGCTGCTGCCATCTAGCGAAATATATTTGGGTACTGCAGCCGGCCCTGTTGGTGGAGCGCTGCTGCCATCTAGCGAAATATACTTGGGTACTGCAGCCGCCCGGTTGGTGGAGCGCTGCTGCCATCTAGCGAAATATACTTGTGTACTTCAGCCGGGTTTAGGGTTAGGGTTAGGGTTAGACTGTTAGGGTTAGGGTTAGACTCTTAGGGTTAGACTCTTAGGGTTAGGGTTAGGTTTAGGGTTAGGGTTAGGGTTAGACTCTTAGAGTTAGGGTTAGACTCTTAGGGTTAGGGTTAGGTTTAGGGTTAGGGTTAGGGTTAGACTCTTAGGGTTAGGGTTAGACTCTTAGGGTTAGGGTTAGGGTTAGGGTTAGGGTTAGACTCTTAGGGTTAGGGTTAGACTCTTAGGGTTAGGGTTAGGGTTAGGGTTAGGGTTAGACTCTTAGGGTAAGGGTTAGACTCTTAGGGTTAGGGTTAGGGTTAGGGTTAGACTCTTAGGGTTAGGGTTATATTCAGATTAGGGTTAGACTCTTAGGGTTAGGGTTAGGGTTAGGGTTAGACTCTTAGGGTAAGGGTTAGACTTAGGCTCTTAGGGTTAGGGTTAGACTCAGGCTCTTAGGGTGAGGGTTAGACTCAGGCTATTAGGGTGAGGGTTAGACTCAGGCTCTTAGGGTTAGGGTTAGACTCAGTCTCTTAGGGTTAGGGTTAGACTCAGGCTCTTAGGGTGAGGGTTAGACTCAGGCTCTTAGGGTTAGGGTTAGACTCAGGCTCTTAGGGTGAGGGTCAGACTCAGTACTATATATTTGGGTACTGCAGCCGCTCTTTTGGTGGAGCGCTGCTGCCATCTAGCGAAATATACTTGGGTATTGCAGCCGGCGCTGTTGGTGGAGCGCTGCTGCCATCTAGCGAAATATATTTGGGTACTGCAGCCGGCCCTGTTGGTGGAGCTCTGCTGCCATCTAGCGAAATATACTTGGGTACTGCAGCCGCCCGGTTGGTGGAGCGCTGCTGCCATCTAGCGAAATGTAATTGGGTACTGCAGCCGCCCTGTTGGTGGAGCGCTGCTGCCATCTAGCGAAATATACTTGGGTACTGCAGCCGGCCCTGTTGGTGGAGCGCTGCTGCCATCTAGCGAAATATACTTGGGTACTGCAGCCAGCTCTGTTGGTGGAGCTCTGCTGCCATCTAGCGAAATATATTTGGGTACTGCAGCCGGCCCTGTTGGTGGAGCGCTGCTGCCATCTAGCGAAATGTAATTGGGTACTGCAGCCGCCCGGTTGGTGTAGCGCTGCTGCCATCTAGCGAAATATACTTGGGTACTGCAGCCGCCCGGTTGTTGGAGCGCTGCTGCCATCTAGCGAAATGTAATGGGGTACTGCAGCCGCCCGGTTGGTGTAGCGCTGCTGCCATCTAGCGAAATATACTTGGGTACTGCAGCCGCCCGGTTGGTGGAGCGCTGCTGCCATCTAGCGAAATATACTTGGGTACTGCAGCCGGCCCTGTTGGTGGAGCGCTGCTGCCATCTAGCGAAATATATTTGGGTACTGCAGCCGCCCTTTTGGTGGAGCGCTGCTGCCATCTAGCGAAATATATTTGGGTACTGCAGCCGGCCCTGTTGGTGGAGCTCTGCTGCCATCTAGCGAAATATACTTGGGTACTGCAGCCGCCCTTTTGGTGGAGCGCTGCTGCCATCTAGCGAAATGTAATTGGGTACTGCAGCCGCCCGGTTGGTGGAGCGCTGCTGCCATCTAGCGAAATGTAATTGGGTACTGCAGCCGGCGCTGTTGGTGGAGCGCTGCTGCCATCTAGCGAAATATACTTGGGTACTGCAGCCGGCCGGTTGGTGGAGCGCTGCTGCCATCTAGCGAAATATATTTGGGTACTGCAGCCGGCGCTGTTGGTGGAGCGCTGCTGCCATCTAGCGAAATATACTTGGGTACTGCAGCCGCCCTTTTGGTGGAGCGCTGCTGCCATCTAGCGAAATATACTTGGGTACTGCAGCCGCCCGGTTGGTGGAGCGCTGCTGCCATCTAGCGAAATATATTTGGGTACTGCAGCCGGCCCTGTTGGTGGAGCGCTGCTGCCATCTAGCGAAATATACTTGGGTACTGCAGCCGCCCGGTTGTTGGAGCGCTGCTGCCATCTAGCGAAATATACTTGGGTACTGCAGCCGGCCCTGTTGGTGGAGCGCTGCTGCCATCTAGCGAAATATACTTGGGTACTGCAGCCGCCCGGTTGTTGGAGCGCTGCTGCCATCTAGCGAAATATACTTGGGTACTGCAGCCGGTGCTGTTGGGGGAGCGCTGCTGCCATCTAGCGAAATATATTTGGGTACTGCAGCCGGCGCTGTTGGTGGAGCGCTGCTGCCATCTAGCGAAATATACTTGGGTACTGCAGCCGCCCGGTTGGTGGAGCGCTGCTGCCATCTAGCGAAATATACTTGGGTACTGCAGCCGCCCTTTTGGTGGAGCGCTGCTGCCATCTAGCGAAATATATTTGGGTACTGCAGCCGGCCCTGTTGGTGGAGCGCTGCTGCCATCTAGCGAAATATACTTGGGTACTGCAGCCGCCCGGTTGGTGGAGCGCTGCTGCCATCTAGCGAAATATACTTGGGTACTTCAGCCGGGTTTAGGGTTAGGGTTAGGGTTAGACTGTTAGGGTTAGGGTTAGACTCTTAGGGTTAGACTCTTAGGGTTAGACTCTTAGGGTTAGGGTTAGGGTTAGGGTTAGACTCTTAGGGTTAGGGTTAGACTCTTAGGGTTAGGGTTAGGGTTAGGGTTAGGGTTAGACTCTTAGGGTTAGGGTTAGACTCTTAGGGTTAGGGTTAGGGTTAGGGTTAGGGTTAGACTCTTAGGGTTAGGGTTAGACTCTTAGGGTTAGGGTTAGGGTTAGGGTTAGGGTTAGACTCTTAGGGTTAGGGTTAGACTCTTAGGGTTAGGGTTAGGGTTAGGGTTAGACTCTTAGGGTTAGGGTTAGGGTTAGGGTTAGGGTTAGACTGTTAGGGTTAGGGTTACGGTTAGACTCTTAGGGTTAGAGTTAGGGTTAGGGTTAGACTCTTAGGGTTAGGGTTAGACTCTAAGGGTTAGGGTTGGGGTTAGGGTTAGGGTTAGACTCTTAGGGTTAGACTCTTAGGGTTAGACTCTTAGGGTTAGGGTTAGACTCTTACTGTTAGGGTTAGGGTTAGGGTTAGGGTTAGACTCTTAGGGTTAGGGTTAGACTCTTAGGGTTAGGGTTAGGGTTAGGGTTAGGGTTAGACTCTTAGGGTTAGGGTTAGACTCTTACGGTTAGGGTTAGGGTTAGGCTTAGGGTTAGGCTTAGACTCTTAGGGTTAGGGTTAGACTCTTAGGGTTAGGGTTAGGGTTAGAGTTAGGGTTAGACTCTTAGGGTTAGGGTTAGACTCTTAGGGTCAGGGTTAGGGTTAGGGTTAGACTCTTAGGGTTAGGGTTAGACTCTTAGGGTTAGGGTTAGGGTTAGGGTTAGGGTTAGACTCTTAGGGTTAGGGTTAGACTCTTAGGGTTAGGGTTAGGGTTAGGGTTAGGGTTAGACTCTTAGGGTTAGGGTTAGACTCTTAGGGTTAGGGTTAGGGTTAGACTCTTAGGGTTAGGGTTAGGGTTACGGTTAGACTCTTAGGGTTAGAGTTAGGGTTAGGGTTAGACTCTTAGGGTTAGGGTTAGACTCAGGGTTAGGGTTGGGGTTAGGGTTAGACTCTTAGGGTTAGGGTTAGACTCTTAGGGTTAGAGTTAGGGTTAGGGTTAGGGTTAGACACTTAGGGTTAGGGTTAGGGTGAGGGTTAGACTCTTAGGGTTAGGGTTATATTCAGGGTTAGGGTTAGACTCTTAGGGTTAGGGTTAGGGTTAGGGTTAGACTCTTAGGGTAAGGGTTAGACTTAGGCTCTTAGGGTTAGGGTTAGACTCAGGCTCTTAGGGTGAGGGTTAGACTCAGGCTCTTAGGGTTAGGGTTAGACTCAGGCTCTTAGGGTGAGGGTTAGACTCAGGCTCTTAGGGTTAGGGTTAGACTCAGGCTCTTAGGGTTAGGGTCAGACTCAGTACTATATATTTGGGTACTGCAGCCGCCCTTTTGGTGGAGCGCTGCTGCCATCTAGCGAAATATACTTGGGTATTGCAGCCGGCGCTGTTGGTGGAGCGCTGCTGCCATCTAGCGAAATATATTTGGGTACTGCAGCCGGCCCTGTTGGTGGAGCGCTGCTGCCATCTAGCGAAATATAATTGGGTACTGCAGCCGCCCTTTTGGTGGAGCGCTGCTGCCATCTAGCGAAATATACTTGGGTACTGCAGCCGCCCGGTTTGTGGAGCGCTGCTGCCATCTAGCGAAATATATTTGGGTACTGCAGCCGGCCCTGTTGGTGGAGCGCTGCTGCCATCTAGCGAAATATATTTGGGTACTGCAGCCGGCTCTGTTGGTGGAGCGCTGCTGCCATCTAGCGAAATATACTTGGGTACTGCAGCCGCCCGGTTGGTGGAGCGCTGCTGCCATCTAGCGAAATGTAATGGGGTACTGCAGCCGCCCGGTTGGTGTAGCGCTGCTGCCATCTAGCGAAATATACTTGGGTACTGCAGCCGCCCGGTTGGTGGAGCGCTGCTGCCATCTAGCGAAATATACTTGGGTACTGCAGCCGGCCCTGTTGGTGGAGCGCTGCTGCCATCTAGCGAAATATATTTGGGTACTGCAGCCGCCCGGTTGGTGGAGCGCTGCTGCCATCTAGCGAAATATATTTGGGTACTGCAGCCGGCCCTGTTGGTGGAGCTCTGCTGCCATCTAGCGAAATATACTTGGGTACTGCAGCCGCCCTTTTGGTGGAGCGCTGCTGCCATCTAGCGAAATGTAATTGGGTACTGCAGCCGCCCGGTTGGTGGAGCGCTGCTGCCATCTAGCGAAATATACTTGGGTACTGCAGCCGGCGCTGTTGGTGGAGCGCTGCTGCCATCTAGCGAAATATACTTGGGTACTGCAGCCGCCCGGTTGGTGGAGCGCTGCTGCCATCTAGCGAAATATATTTGGGTACTGCAGCCGGCCCTGTTGGTGGAGCGCTGCTGCCATCTAGCGAAATATACTTGGGTACTGCAGCCGCCCTTTTGGTGGAGCGCTGCTGCCATCTAGCGAAATATACTTGGGTACTGCAGCCGCCCGGTTGGTGGAGCGCTGCTGCCATCTAGCGAAATATATTTGGGTACTGCAGCCGGCCCTGTTGGTGGAGCGCTGCTGCCATCTAGCGAAATATACTTGGGTACTGCAGCCGCCCGGTTGGTGGAGCGCTGCTGCCATCTAGCGAAATATACTTGGGTACTGCAGCCGGCGCTGTTGGTGGAGCGCTGCTGCCATCTAGCGAAATATATTTGGGTACTGCAGCCGGCTCTGTTTGTGGAGCGCTGCTGCCATCTAGCGAAATATATTTGGGTACTGCAGTCGGCTCTGTTGGTGGAGCGCTGCTGCCATCTAGCGAAATATACTTGGGTACTTCAGCCGGGTTTAGGGTTAGGGTTAGGGTTAGACTGTTAGGGTTAGGGTTAGGGTTAGGGTTAGACTCTTAGGGTTAGACTCTTAGGGTTAGGGTTAGACTCTTACGGTTAGGGTTAGGGTTAGGGTTAGACTCTTAGGGTTAGGGTTAGACTCTTAGGGTTAGGGTTAGGGTTAGGGTTAGACTCTTAGGGTTAGGGTTAGACTCTTAGGGTTAGGGTTAAGGTTAGGGTTAGGGTTAGACTCTTAGGGTTAGGGTTAGACTCTTAGGGTTAGGGTTAGGGTTAGGGTTAGACTCTTAGGGTTAGGGTTAGGGTTAGGGTTAGACTCTTAGGGTTAGGGTTAGGGTTAGGGTTAGGGTTACACTCTTAGGGTTAGGATTAGGGTTAGGGTTAGACTCTTAGGGTTAGGGTTAGACTTAGGCTCTTAGGGTTAGGGTTAGACTCAGGCTCTTAGGGTTAGGGTTAGACTCAGGCTCTTACGGTTAGGGTTAGACTCAGGCTCTTAGGGTTAGGGTTAGACACAGGCTCTTAGGGTTAGGGTCAGATTTAGTACTATATATTTGTGTACTGCAGCCGCCCTTTTGGTGGAGCGCTGCTGCCATCTAGCGAAATATACTTGGGTACTGCAGCCGGCGCTGTTGGTCGAGCGCTGCTGCCATCTAGCGAAATATATTTGGGTACTGCAGCCGGCCCTGTTGGTGGAGCGCTGCTGCCATCTAGCGAAATATATTTGGGTACTGCAGCCGCCCTTTTGGTGGAGCGCTGCTGCCATCTAGCGAAATATAATTGGGTACTGCAGCCAGCTCTGTTGGTGGAGCTCTGCTGCCATCTAGCGAAATATAATTGGGTACTGCAGCCGGCCTTTTGGTGGAGCGCTGCTGCCATCTAGCGAAATGTAATTGGGTACTGCAGCCGCCCTGTTGGTGGAGCGCTGCTGCCATCTAGCGAAATATACTTGGGTACTGCAGCCGGCCGGTTGGTGGAGCGCTGCTGCCATCTAGCGAAATATATTTGGGTACTGCAGCCGGCCCTGTTGGTGGAGCGCTGCTGCCATCTAGCGAAATATACTTGGGTACTGCAGCCGGCCCTGTTGGTGGAGCGCTGCTGCCATCTAGCGAAATATATTTGGGTACTGCAGCCGCCCTTTTGGTGGAGCGCTGCTGCCATCTAGCGAAATATATTTGGGTACTGCAGCCAGCTCTGTTGGTGGAGCTCTGCTGCCATCTAGCGAAATATAATTGGGTACTGCAGCCGGCCTTTTGGTGGAGCGCTGCTGCCATCTAGCGAAATGTAATTGGGTACTGCAGCCGCCCTGTTGGTGGAGCGCTGCTGCCATCTAGCGAAATATACTTGGGTACTGCAGCCGCCCGGTTGGTGGAGCGCTGCTGCCATCTAGCGAAATATATTTGGGTACTGCAGCCGGCCCTGTTGGTGGAGCGCTGCTGCCATCTAGCGAAATATACTTGGGTACTGCAGCCGCCCGGTTGGTGGAGCGCTGCTGCCATCTAGCGAAATATACTTGTGTACTTCAGCCGGGTTTAGGGTTAGGGTTAGGGTTAGACTGTTAGGGTTAGGGTTAGACTCTTAGGGTTAGACTCTTAGGGTTAGGGTTAGGTTTAGGGTTAGGGTTAGGGTTAGACTCTTAGGGTTAGGGTTAGACTCTTAGGGTTAGGGTTAGGGTTAGGGTTAGGGTTAGGGTTAGACTCTTAGGGTTAGGGTTAGACTCTTAGGGTTAGGGTTAGGGTTAGGGTTAGGGTTAGACTCTTAGGGTTAGGGTTAGACTCTTAGGGTTAGGGTTAGGGTTAGGGTTAGGGTTAGACTCTTAGGGTTAGGGTTAGACTCTTAGGGTTAGGGTTAGGGTTAGGGTTAGACTCTTAGGGTTAGGGTTATATTCAGATTAGGGTTAGACTCTTAGGGTTAGGGTTAGGGTTAGGGTTAGACTCTTAGGGTAAGGGTTAGACTTAGGCTCTTAGGGTTAGGGTTAGACTCAGGCTCTTAGGGTGAGGGTTAGACTCAGGCTCTTAGGGTGAGGGTTAGACTCAGGCTCTTAGGGTTAGGGTTAGACTCAGTCTCTTAGGGTTAGGGTTAGACTCAGGCTCTTAGGGTGAGGGTTAGACTCAGGCTCTTAGGGTTAGGGTTAGACTCAGGCTCTTAGGGTTAGGGTCAGACTCAGTACTATATATTTGGGTACTGCAGCCGCCCTTTTGGTGGAGCGCTGCTGCCATCTAGCGAAATATACTTGGGTATTGCAGCCGGCGCTGTTGGTGGAGCGCTGCTGCCATCTAGCGAAATATATTTGGGTACTGCAGCCGGCCCTGTTGGTGGAGCTCTGCTGCCATCTAGCGAAATATACTTGGGTACTGCAGCCGCCCGGTTGGTGGAGCGCTGCTGCCATCTAGCGAAATGTAATTGGGTACTGCAGCCGCCCGGTTGGTGGAGCGCTGCTGCCATCTAGCGAAATATACTTGGGTACTGCAGCCGGCCCTGTTGGTGGAGCGCTGCTGCCATCTAGCGAAATATACTTGGGTACTGCAGCCGCCCGGTTGGTGGAGCGCTGCTGCCATCTAGCGAAATATATTTGGGTACTGCAGCCGGCCCTGTTGGTGGAGCGCTGCTGCCATCTAGCGAAATGTAATTGGGTACTGCAGCCGCCCTGTTGGTGGAGCGCTGCTGCCATCTAGCGAAATATACTTGGGTACTGCAGCCGCCCGGTTGGTGGAGCGCTGCTGCCATCTAGCGAAATGTAATGGGGTACTGCAGCCGCCCGGTTGGTGTAGCGCTGCTGCCATCTAGCGAAATATACTTGGGTACTGCAGCCGCCCGGTTGGTGGAGCGCTGCTGCCATCTAGCGAAATATACTTGGGTACTGCAGCCGGCCCTGTTGGTGGAGCGCTGCTGCCATCTAGCGAAATATATTTGGGTACTGCAGCCGCCCTTTTGGTGGAGCGCTGCTGCCATCTAGCGAAATATATTTGGGTACTGCAGCCGGCCCTGTTGGTGGAGCTCTGCTGCCATCTAGCGAAATATACTTGGGTACTGCAGCCGCCCTTTTGGTGGAGCGCTGCTGCCATCTAGCGAAATGTAATTGGGTACTGCAGCCGCCCGGTTGGTGGAGCGCTGCTGCCATCTAGCGAAATGTAATTGGGTACTGCAGCCGGCGCTGTTAGTGGAGCGCTGCTGCCATCTAGCGAAATATACTTGGGTACTGCAGCCGCCCGGTTTGTGGAGCGCTGCTGCCATCTAGCGAAATATATTTGGGTACTGCAGCCGGCGCTGTTGGTGGAGCGCTGCTGCCATCTAGCGAAATATACTTGGGTACTGCAGCCGCCCTGTTGGTGGAGCGCTGCTGCCATCTAGCGAAATATACTTGGGTACTGCAGCCGCCCGGTTGGTGGAGCGCTGCTGCCATCTAGCGAAATATATTTGGGTACTGCAGCCGGCCCTGTTGGTGGAGCGCTGCTGCCATCTAGCGAAATATACTTGGGTACTGCAGCCGCCCGGTTGGTGGAGCGCTGCTGCCATCTAGCGAAATATACTTGGGTACTGCAGCCGGCCCTGTTGGTGGAGCGCTGCTGCCATCTAGCGAAATATACTTGGGTACTGCAGCCGCCCGGTTGTTGGAGCGCTGCTGCCATCTAGCGAAATATACTTGGGTACTGCAGCCGGCGCTGTTGGGGGAGCGCTGCTGCCATCTAGCGAAATATATTTGGGTACTGCAGCCGGCGCTGTTGGTGGAGCGCTGCTGCCATCTAGCGAAATATACTTGGGTACTGCAGCCGCCCGGTTGGTGGAGCGCTGCTGCCATCTAGCGAAATATACTTGGGTACTGCAGCCGCCCTTTTGGTGGAGCGCTGCTGCCATCTAGCGAAATATATTTGGGTACTGCAGCCGGCCCTGTTGGTGGAGCGCTGCTGCCATCTAGCGAAATATACTTGGGTACTGCAGCCGCCCGGTTGGTGGAGCGCTGCTGCCATCTAGCGAAATATACTTGGGTACTTCAGCCGGGTTTAGGGTTAGGGTTAGGGTTAGACTGTTAGGGTTAGGGTTAGACTCTTAGGGTTAGACTCTTAGGGTTAGGGTTAGGGTTAGGGTTAGACTCTTAGGGTTAGGGTTAGACTCTTAGGGTTAGGGTTAGGGTTAGGGTTAGGGTTAGACTCTTAGGGTTAGGGTTAGACTCTTAGGGTTAGGGTTAGGGTTAGGGTTAGGGTTAGACTCTTAGGGTTAGGGTTAGACTCTTAGGGTTAGGGTTAGGGTTAGGGTTAGGGTTAGACTCTTAGGGTTAGGGTTAGACTCTTAGGGTTAGGGTTAGGGTTAGGGTTAGACTCTTAGGGTTAGGGTTAGGGTTAGGGTTAGGGTTAGACTGTTAGGGTTAGGGTTACGGTTAGACTCTTAGGGTTAGAGTTAGGGTTAGGGTTAGACTCTTAGGGTTAGGGTTAGACTCTTAGGGTTAGGGTTGGGGTTAGGGTTAGACTCTTAGGGTTAGGGTTAGACTCTTAGGGTTAAGGTTAGGGTTAGGGTTAGACACTTAGGGTTAGGGTTAGAATGAGGGTTAGACTCTTAGGGTTAGGGTTATATTCAGATTAGGGTTAGACTCTTAGGGTTAGGGTTAGGGTTAGGGTTAGACTCTTAGGGTAAGGGTTAGACTTAGGCTCTTAGGGTTAGGGTTAGACTCAGGCTCTTAGGGTTAGGGTTAGACTCAGGCTCTTAGGGTGAGGGTTAGACTCAGGCTCTTAGGGTTAGGGTTAGACTCAGGCTCTTAGGGTGAGGGTTAGACTCAGGCTCTTAGGGTGAGGGTTAGACTAAGTCTCTTCGGGTTAGGGTTAGACTCAGGCTCTTAGGGTGAGGGTTAGACTCAGGCTCTTAGGGTTAGGGTTAGACTCAGGCTCTTAGGGTTAGGGTCAGACTCAGTACTATATATTTGGGTACTGCAGCCGCCCTTTTGGTGGAGCGCTGCTGCCATCTAGCGAAATATACTTGGGTATTGCAGCCGGTGCTGTTGGTGGAGCGCTGCTGCCATCTAGCGAAATATATTTGGGTACTGCAGCCGGCCCTGTTGGTGGAGCGCTGCTGCCATCTAGCGAAATATACTTGGGTACTGCAGCCGGCTCTGTTGGTGGAGCGCTGCTGCCATCTAGCGAAATATATTTGGGTACTGCAGCCGGGTTTAGGGTTAGGGTTAGGGTTAGACTGTTAGGGTTAGGGTTAGGGTTAGGGTTAGACTCTTACGGTTAGACTCTTAGGGTTAGGGTTAGACTCAGTACTATATATTTGGGTAGTGCAGCCACCCTTTTTGTGGAGCGCTGCTGCCATCTAGCGAAATATACTTGAGTACTGCAGCCGGCGCTGTTGGTGGAGCGCTGCTGCCATCTAGCGAAATATACTTTGGTACTGCAGCCGCCCGGTTGGTTGAGCACTGCCGCCGTCTAGCGAAATATACTTGGGTACTGCAGCCGCCCTTTTGGTGGAGCGCTGCTGCCATCTAGCGAAATATATTTGGGTACTGCAGCCGGCGCTGTTGGTGGATCGCTGCTGCCATCTAGCGAAATATATTTGGGTACTGCAGCCGGCCCTGTTTGTGGAGCGCTGCTGCCATCTAGCGAAATATATTTGGGTACTGCAGCCGGCTCTGTTGGTGGAGCGCTGCTGCCATCTAGCGAAATATACTTGGGTACTTCAGCCGGGTTTAGGGTTAGGGTTAGGGTTAGACTGTTAGGGTTAGGGTTAGGGTTAGGGTTAGACTCTTAGGGTTAGACTCTTAGGGTTAGGGTTACACTCTTACGGTTAGGGTTAGGGTTAGGGTTAGGGTTAGGGTTAGACTCTTAGGGTTAGGGTTAGACTCTTAGGGTTAGGGTTAGGGTTAGGGTTAGACTCTTAGGGTTAGGGTTAGACTCTTAGGGTTAGGGTTAAGGTTAGGGTTAGGGTTAGACTCTTAGGGTTAGGGTTAGACTCTTAGGGTTAGGGTTAGGGTTAGGGTTAGACTCTTAGGGTTAGGGTTAGGGTTAGGGTTACACTCTTAGGGTTAGGGTTAGGGTTAGGGTTAGACACTTAGGGTTAGGTTTAGACTCTTAGGGTTAGGTTTAGACTTAGGCTCTTAGGGTTAGGGTTAGACTCAGGCTCTTAGGGTTAGGGTTAGACTCAGGCTCTTACGGTTAGGGTTAGACTCAGGCTCTTAGGGTTAGGGTTAGACACAGGCTCTTAGGGTTAGGGTCAGATTTAGTACTATATATTTGTGTACTGCAGCCGCCCTTTTGGTGGAACGCTGCTGCCATCTAGCGAAATATACTTGGGTACTGCAGCCGGCGCTGTTGGTGGAGCGCTGCTGCCATCTAGCGAAATATATTTGGGTACTGCAGCCGGCCCTGTTGGTGGAGCGCTGCTGCCATCTAGCGAAATATATTTGGGTACTGCAGCCGGCCCTGTTGGTGGAGCGCTGCTGCCATCTAGCGAAATATACTTGGGTACTGCAGCCGCCCGGTTGGTGGAGCGCTGCTGCCATCTAGCGAAATATATTTGGGTACTGCAGCCGGCCCGGTTGGTGGAGCGCTGCTGCCATCTAGCGAAATATACTTGGGTACTGCAGCCGCCCGGTTGGTGGAGCGCTGCTGCCATCTAGCGAAATATACTTGGGTACTGCAGCCGGCGCTGTTGGTGGAGCGCTGCTGCCATCTAGCGAAATATATTTGGGTACTGCAGCCGGCTCTGTTGGTGGAGCGCTGCTGCCATCTAGCGAAATATATTTGGGTACTGCAGCCGGCTCTGTTTGTGGAGCGCTGCTGCCATCTAGCGAAATATACTTGGGTACTTCAGCCGGGTTTAGGGTTAGGGTTAGGGTTAGACTGTTAGGGTTAGGGTTAGACTCTTAGGGTTAGACTCTTAGGGTTAGACTCTTAGGGTTAGGGTTAGACTCTTACGGTTAGGGTTAGGGTTAGGGTTAGGGTTAGACTCTTAGGGTTAGGGTTAGACTCTTAGGGTTAGGGTTAGGGTTAGGGTTAGGCTTAGACTCTTAGGGTTAGGGTTAGACTCTTAGGGTTAGGGTTAGGGTTAGGGTTAGGGTTAGGGTTAGACTCTTAGGGTTAGGGTTAGACTCTTAGGGTTAGGGTTAGGGTTAGACTCTTAGGGTTAGGGTTAGGGTGAGGGTTAGACTCTTAGGGTTAGGGTTAGGGTTAGGGTTAGACTCTTAGGGTTAGGGTTAGGGTTAGGGTTAGACTCTTAGGGTTAGGGTTAGACTCAGGCTCTTAGGGTGAGGGTTAGACTCAGGCTCTTAGGGTTAGGGTTAGACTCAGGCTCTTAGGGTGAGGGTTAGACTCAGGCTTTTAGGGTTAGGGTTAGACTCAGGCTCTTAGGGTGAGGGTTAGACTCAGGCTCTTAGGGTTAGGGTTAGACTCAGGCTCTTAGGGTGAGGGTCAGACTCAGTACTATATATTTGGGTACTGCAGCCGCCCTTTTGGTGGAGCGCTGCTGCCATCTAGCGAAATATACTTGGGTATTGCAGCCGGCGCTCTTGGTGGAGCGCTGCTGCCATCTAGCGAAATATATTTGGGTACTGCAGCCGGCCCTGTTGGTGGAGCGCTGCTGCCATCTAGCGATATATACTTGGGTACTGCAGCCGCCCTTTTGGTGGAGCGCTGCTGCCATCTAGCGAAATATATTTGGGTACTGCAGCCGGCCCTGTTGGTGGAGCTCTGCTGCCATCTAGCGAAATATACTTGGGTACTGCAGCCGCCCTTTTGGTGGAGCGCTGCTGCCATCTAGCTAAATGTAATTGGGTACTGCAGCCGCCCGGTTGTTGGAGCGCTGCTGCCATCTAGCGAAATATACTTGGGTACTGCAGCCGGCCCTGTTGGTGGAGCGCTGCTGCCATCTAGCGAAATATACTTGGGTACTGCAGCCGCCCGGTTTGTGGAGCGCTGCTGCCATCTAGCGAAATATATTTGGGTACTGCAGCCGGCCCGGTTGGTGGAGCGCTGCTGCCATCTAGCGAAATGTAATTGGGTACTGCAGCCGCCCGGTTGGTGGAGCGCTGCTGCCATCTAGCGAAATATACTTGGGTACTGCAGCCGCCCGGTTTGTGGAGCGCTGCTGCCATCTAGCGAAATATACTTGGGTACTGCAGCCGGCCCTGTTGGTGGAGCGCTGCTGCCATCTAGCGAAATATACTTGGGTACTGCAGCCGCCCGGTTGTTGGAGCGCTGCTGCCATCTAGCGAAATATACTTGGGTACTGCAGCCGGCGCTGTTGGGGGAGCGCTGCTGCCATCTAGCGAAATATATTTGGGTACTGCAGCCGGCGCTGTTGGTGGAGCGCTGCTGCCATCTAGCGAAATATACTTGGGTACTGCAGCCGCCCGGTTGGTGGAGCGCTGCTGCCATCTAGCGAAATATACTTGGGTACTGCAGCCGCCCTTTTGGTGGAGCGCTGCTGCCATCTAGCGAAATATATTTGGGTACTGCAGCCGGCCCTGTTGGTGGAGCGCTGCTGCCATCTAGCGAAATATACTTGGGTACTGCAGCCGCCCGGTTGGTGGAGCGCTGCTGCCATCTAGCGAAATATACTTGGGTACTTCAGCCGGGTTTAGGGTTAGGGTTAGGGTTAGACTGTTAGGGTTAGGGTTAGACTCTTAGGGTTAGACTCTTAGGGTTAGGGTTAGGGTTAGGGTTAGACTCTTAGGGTTAGGGTTAGACTCTTAGGGTTAGGGTTAGGGTTAGGGTTAGGGTTAGACTCTTAGGGTTAGGGTTAGACTCTTAGGGTTAGGGTTAGGGTTAGGGTTAGGGTTAGACTCTTAGGGTTAGGGTTAGACTCTTAGGGTTAGGGTTAGGGTTAGGGTTAGGGTTAGACTCTTAGGGTTAGGGTTAGACTCTTAGGGTTAGGGTTAGGGTTAGGGTTAGACTCTTAGGGTTAGGGTTAGGGTTAGGGTTAGGGTTAGACTGTTAGGGTTAGGGTTACGGTTAGACTCTTAGGGTTAGAGTTAGGGTTAGGGTTAGACTCTTAGGGTTAGGGTTAGACTCTTAGGGTTAGGGTTGGGGTTAGGGTTAGACTCTTAGGGTTAGGGTTAGACTCTTAGGGTTAAGGTTAGGGTTAGGGTTAGACACTTAGGGTTAGGGTTAGAATGAGGGTTAGACTCTTAGGGTTAGGGTTATATTCAGATTAGGGTTAGACTCTTAGGGTTAGGGTTAGGGTTAGGGTTAGACTCTTAGGGTAAGGGTTAGACTTAGGCTCTTAGGGTTAGGGTTAGACTCAGGCTCTTAGGGTTAGGGTTAGACTCAGGCTCTTAGGGTGAGGGTTAGACTCAGGCTCTTAGGGTTAGGGTTAGACTCAGGCTCTTAGGGTGAGGGTTAGACTCAGGCTCTTAGGGTGAGGGTTAGACTCAGTCTCTTCGGGTTAGGGTTAGACTCAGGCTCTTAGGGTGAGGGTTAGACTCAGGCTCTTAGGGTTAGGGTTAGACTCAGGCTCTTAGGGTTAGGGTCAGACTCAGTACTATATATTTGGGTACTGCAGCCGCCCTTTTGGTGGAGCGCTGCTGCCATCTAGCGAAATATACTTGGGTATTGCAGCCGGTGCTGTTGGTGGAGCGCTGCTGCCATCTAGCGAAATATATTTGGGTACTGCAGCCGGCCCTGTTGGTGGAGCGCTGCTGCCATCTAGCGAAATATACTTGGGTACTGCAGCCGGCTCTGTTGGTGGAGCGCTGCTGCCATCTAGCGAAATATATTTGGGTACTGCAGCCGGGTTTAGGGTTAGGGTTAGGGTTAGACTGTTAGGGTTAGGGTTAGGGTTAGGGTTAGACTCTTACGGTTAGACTCTTAGGGTTAGGGTTAGACTCAGTACTATATATTTGGGTAGTGCAGCCACCCTTTTTGTGGAGCGCTGCTGCCATCTAGCGAAATATACTTGAGTACTGCAGCCGGCGCTGTTGGTGGAGCGCTGCTGCCATCTAGCGAAATATACTTTGGTACTGCAGCCGCCCGGTTGGTTGAGCACTGCCGCCGTCTAGCGAAATATACTTGGGTACTGCAGCCGCCCTTTTGGTGGAGCGCTGCTGCCATCTAGCGAAATATATTTGGGTACTGCAGCCGGCGCTGTTGGTGGATCGCTGCTGCCATCTAGCGAAATATATTTGGGTACTGCAGCCGGCCCTGTTTGTGGAGCGCTGCTGCCATCTAGCGAAATATATTTGGGTACTGCAGCCGGCTCTGTTGGTGGAGCGCTGCTGCCATCTAGCGAAATATACTTGGGTACTTCAGCCGGGTTTAGGGTTAGGGTTAGGGTTAGACTGTTAGGGTTAGGGTTAGGGTTAGGGTTAGACTCTTAGGGTTAGACTCTTAGGGTTAGGGTTACACTCTTACGGTTAGGGTTAGGGTTAGGGTTAGGGTTAGGGTTAGACTCTTAGGGTTAGGGTTAGACTCTTAGGGTTAGGGTTAGGGTTAGGGTTAGACTCTTAGGGTTAGGGTTAGACTCTTAGGGTTAGGGTTAAGGTTAGGGTTAGGGTTAGACTCTTAGGGTTAGGGTTAGACTCTTAGGGTTAGGGTTAGGGTTAGGGTTAGACTCTTAGGGTTAGGGTTAGGGTTAGGGTTACACTCTTAGGGTTAGGGTTAGGGTTAGGGTTAGACTCTTAGGGTTAGGTTTAGACTTAGGCTCTTAGGGTTAGGGTTAGACTCAGGCTCTTAGGGTTAGGGTTAGACTCAGGCTCTTACGGTTAGGGTTAGACTCAGGCTCTTAGGGTTAGGGTTAGACACAGGCTCTTAGGGTTAGGGTCAGATTTAGTACTATATATTTGTGTACTGCAGCCGCCCTTTTGGTGGAACGCTGCTGCCATCTAGCGAAATATACTTGGGTACTGCAGCCGGCGCTGTTGGTGGAGCGCTGCTGCCATCTAGCGAAATATATTTGGGTACTGCAGCCGGCCCTGTTGGTGGAGCGCTGCTGCCATCTAGCGAAATATATTTGGGTACTGCAGCCGGCCCTGTTGGTGGAGCGCTGCTGCCATCTAGCGAAATATACTTGGGTACTGCAGCCGCCCGGTTGGTGGAGCGCTGCTGCCATCTAGCGAAATATATTTGGGTACTGCAGCCGGCCCTGTTGGTGGAGCGCTGCTGCCATCTAGCGAAATATACTTGGGTACTGCAGCCGCCCGGTTGGTGGAGCGCTGCTGCCATCTAGCGAAATATACTTGGGTACTGCAGCCGGCGCTGTTGGTGGAGCGCTGCTGCCATCTAGCGAAATATATTTGGGTACTGCAGCCGGCTCTGTTGGTGGAGCGCTGCTGCCATCTAGCGAAATATATTTGGGTACTGCAGCCGGCTCTGTTTGTGGAGCGCTGCTGCCATCTAGCGAAATATACTTGGGTACTTCAGCCGGGTTTAGGGTTAGGGTTAGGGTTAGACTGTTAGGGTTAGGGTTAGACTCTTAGGGTTAGACTCTTAGGGTTAGACTCTTAGGGTTAGGGTTAGACTCTTACGGTTAGGGTTAGGGTTAGGGTTAGGGTTAGACTCTTAGGGTTAGGGTTAGACTCTTAGGGTTAGGGTTAGGGTTAGGGTTAGGCTTAGACTCTTAGGGTTAGGGTTAGACTCTTAGGGTTAGGGTTAGGGTTAGGGTTAGGGTTAGGGTTAGACTCTTAGGGTTAGGGTTAGACTCTTAGGGTTAGGGTTAGGGTTAGACTCTTAGGGTTAGGGTTAGGGTGAGGGTTAGACTCTTAGGGTTAGGGTTAGGGTTAGGGTTAGACTCTTAGGGTTAGGGTTAGGGTTAGGGTTAGACTCTTAGGGTTAGGGTTAGACTCAGGCTCTTAGGGTGAGGGTTAGACTCAGGCTCTTAGGGTTAGGGTTAGACTCAGGCTCTTAGGGTGAGGGTTAGACTCAGGCTTTTAGGGTTAGGGTTAGACTCAGGCTCTTAGGGTGAGGGTTAGACTCAGGCTCTTAGGGTTAGGGTTAGACTCAGGCTCTTAGGGTGAGGGTCAGACTCAGTACTATATATTTGGGTACTGCAGCCGCCCTTTTGGTGGAGCGCTGCTGCCATCTAGCGAAATATACTTGGGTATTGCAGCCGGCGCTCTTGGTGGAGCGCTGCTGCCATCTAGCGAAATATATTTGGGTACTGCAGCCGGCCCTGTTGGTGGAGCGCTGCTGCCATCTAGCGATATATACTTGGGTACTGCAGCCGCCCTTTTGGTGGAGCGCTGCTGCCATCTAGCGAAATATATTTGGGTACTGCAGCCGGCCCTGTTGGTGGAGCTCTGCTGCCATCTAGCGAAATATACTTGGGTACTGCAGCCGCCCTTTTGGTGGAGCGCTGCTGCCATCTAGCTAAATGTAATTGGGTACTGCAGCCGCCCGGTTGTTGGAGCGCTGCTGCCATCTAGCGAAATATACTTGGGTACTGCAGCCGGCCCTGTTGGTGGAGCGCTGCTGCCATCTAGCGAAATATACTTGGGTACTGCAGCCGCCCGGTTTGTGGAGCGCTGCTGCCATCTAGCGAAATATATTTGGGTACTGCAGCCGGCCCGGTTGGTGGAGCGCTGCTGCCATCTAGCGAAATGTAATTGGGTACTGCAGCCGCCCGGTTGGTGGAGCGCTGCTGCCATCTAGCGAAATATACTTGGGTACTGCAGCCGCCCGGTTTGTGGAGCGCTGCTGCCATCTAGCGAAATATACTTGGGTACTGCAGCCGGCCCTGTTGGTGGAGCGCTGCTGCCATCTAGCGAAATATACTTGGGTACTGCAGCCGCCCGGTTGGTGGAGCGCTGCTGCCATCTAGCGAAATATACTTGGGTACTGCAGCCGGCGCTTTTGGTGGAGCGCTGCTGCCATCTAGCGAAATATATTTGGGTACTGCAGCCGGCGCTGTTGGTGGAGCGCTGCTGCCATCTAGCGAAATATATTTGGGTACTGCAGCCGGCTCTGTTGGTGGAGCGCTGCTGCCATCTAGCGAAATATATTTGGGTACTGCAGCCGGAGCTGTTGGTGGAGCGCTGCTGCCATCTAGCGAAATATATTTGGGTACTGCAGCCGGCTCTGTTGGTGGAGCGCTGCTGCCATCTAGCGAAATATACTTGGGTACTTCAGCCGGGTTTAGGGTTAGGGTTAGGTGTAGACTGTTAGGGTTAGGGTTAGACTGTTAGGGTTAGACTCTTAGGGTTAGACTCTTAGGGTTAGGGTTAGACTCTTACGGTTAGGGTTAGGGTTAGGCTTAGGGTTAGGCTTAGACTCTTAGGGTTAGGGTTAGACTCTTAGGGTTAGGGTTAGGGTTAGAGTTAGGGTTAGACTCTTAGGGTTAGGGTTAGACTCTTAGGGTTAGGGTTAGGGTTAGGGTTAGACTCTTAGGGTTAGGGTTAGACTCTTAGGGTTAGGGTTAGGGTTAGGGTTAGGGTTAGACTCTTAGGGTTAGGGTTAGACTCTTAGGGTTAGGGTTAGGGTTAGGGTTAGGGTTAGACTCTTAGGGTTAGGGTTAGACTCTTAGGGTTAGGGTTAGGGTTAGGGTTAGACTCTTAGGGTTAGGGTTAGGGTTACGGTTAGACTCTTAGGGTTAGAGTTAGGGTTAGGGTTAGACTCTTAGGGTTAGGGTTAGACTCAGGGTTAGGGTTGGGGTTAGGGTTAGACTCTTAGGGTTAGGGTTAGACTCTTAGGGTTAGAGTTAGGGTTAGGGTTTGGGTTAGACACTTAGGGTTAGGGTTAGGGTGAGGGTTAGACTCTTAGGGTTAGGGTTATATTCAGGGTTAGGGTTAGACTCTTAGGGTTAGGGTTAGGGTTAGGGTTAGACTCTTAGGGTAAGGGTTAGACTTAGGCTCTTAGGGTTAGGGTTAGACTCAGGCTCTTAGGGTGAGGGTTAGACTCAGGCTCTTAGGGTGAGGGTTAGACTCAGGCTCTTAGGGTGAGGGTTAGACTCAGGCTCTTAGGGTTAGGGTTAGACTCAGGCTCTTAGGGTGAGGGTCAGACTCAGTACTATATATTTGGGTACTGCAGCCGCCCTTTTGGTGGAGCGCTGCTGCCATCTAGCGAAATATACTTGGGTATTGCAGCCGGCGCTGTTGGTGGAGCGCTGCTGCCATCTAGCGAAATATATTTGGGTACTGCAGCCGGCCCTGTTGGTGGAGCGCTGCTGCCATCTAGCGAAATATAATTGGGTACTGCAGCCGGCCCTGTTGGTGGAGCGCTGCTGCCATCTAGCGAAATATACTTGGGTACTGCAGCCGCCCGGTTTGTGGAGCGCTGCTGCCATCTAGCGAAATATATTTGGGTACTGCAGCCGGCGCTGTTGGTGGAGCGCTGCTGCCATCTAGCGAAATGTAATTGGGTACTGCAGCCGCCCGGTTGGTGGAGCGCTGCTGCCATCTAGCGAAATATACTTGGGTACTGCAGCCGCCCGGTTTGTGGAGCGCTGCTGCCATCTAGCGAAATATACTTGGGTACTGCAGCCGGCCCTGTTGGTGGAGCGCTGCTGCCATCTAGCGAAATATACTTGGGTACTGCAGCCGCCCGGTTGGTGGAGCGCTGCTGCCATCTAGCGAAATATACTTGGGTACTGCAGCCGGCGCTTTTGGTGGAGCGCTGCTGCCATCTAGCGAAATATATTTGGGTACTGCAGCCGGCGCTGTTGGTGTAGCGCTGCTGCCATCTAGCGAAATATATTTGGGTACTGCAGCCGGCTCTGTTGGTGGAGCGCTGCTGCCATCTAGCGAAATATATTTGGGTACTGCAGCCGGAGCTGTTGGTGGAGCGCTGCTGCCATCTAGCGAAATATATTTGGGTACTGCAGCCGGCTCTGTTGGTGGAGCGCTGCTGCCATCTAGCGAAATATACTTGGGTACTTCAGCCGGGTTTAGGGTTAGGGTTAGGTGTAGACTGTTAGGGTTAGGGTTAGACTTTTAGGGTTAGACTCTTAGGGTTAGACTCTTAGGGTTAGGGTTAGACTCTTACGGTTAGGGTTAGGGTTAGGCTTAGGGTTAGGCTTAGACTCTTAGGGTTAGGGTTAGACTCTTAGGGTTAGGGTTAGGGTTAGAGTTAGGGTTAGACTCTTAGGGTTAGGGTTAGACTCTTAGGGTTAGGGTTAGGGTTAGGGTTAGACTCTTAGGGTTAGGGTTAGACTCTTAGGGTTAGGGTTAGGGTTAGGGTTAGGGTTAGACTCTTAGGGTTAGGGTTAGACTCTTAGGGTTAGGGTTAGGGTTAGGGTTAGGGTTAGACTCTTAGGGTTAGGGTTAGACTCTTAGGGTTAGGGTTAGGGTTAGGGTTAGACTCTTAGGGTTAGGGTTAGGGTTACGGTTAGACTCTTAGGGTTAGAGTTAGGGTTAGGGTTAGACTCTTAGGGTTAGGGTTAGACTCAGGGTTAGGGTTGGGGTTAGGGTTAGACTCTTAGGGTTAGGGTTAGACTCTTAGGGTTAGAGTTAGGGTTAGGGTTAGGGTTAGACACTTAGGGTTAGGGTTAGGGTGAGGGTTAGACTCTTAGGGTTAGGGTTATATTCAGGGTTAGGGTTAGACTCTTAGGGTTAGGGTTAGGGTTAGGGTTAGACTCTTAGGGTAAGGGTTAGACTTAGGCTCTTAGGGTTAGGGTTAGACTCAGGCTCTTAGGGTGAGGGTTAGACTCAGGCTCTTAGGGTTAGGGTTAGACTCAGGCTCTTAGGGTGAGGGTTAGACTCAGGCTCTTAGGGTTAGGGTTAGACTCAGGCTCTTAGGGTTAGGGTTAGACTCAGGCTCTTAGGGTTAGGGTTAGACTCAGGCTCTTAGGGTGAGGGTTAGACTCAGGCTCTTAGGGTTAGGGTCAGACTCAGTACTATATATTTGGGTACTGCAGCCGCCCTTTTGGTGGAGCGCTGCTGCCATCTAGCGAAATATACTTGGGTATTGCAGCCGGCGCTGTTGGTGGAGCGCTGCTGCCATCTAGCGAAATATATTTGGGTACTGCAGCCGGCCCTGTTGGTGGAGCGCTGCTGCCATCTAGCGAAATATAATTGGGTACTGCAGCCGCCCTTTTGGTGGAGCGCTGCTGCCATCTAGCGAAATATACTTGGGTACTGCAGCCGCCCGGTTTGTGGAGCGCTGCTGCCATCTAGCGAAATATATTTGGGTACTGCAGCCGGCGCTGTTGGTGGAGCGCTGCTGCCATCTAGCGAAATATATTTGGGTACTGCAGCCGGCTCTGTTGGTGGAGCGCTGCTGCCATCTAGCGAAATATACTTGGGTACTGCAGCCGCCCGGTTGGTGGAGCGCTGCTGCCATCTAGCGAAATGTAATGGGGTACTGCAGCCGCCCGGTTGGTGTAGCGCTGCTGCCATCTAGCGAAATATACTTGGGTACTGCAGCCGCCCGGTTGGTGGAGCGCTGCTGCCATCTAGCGAAATGTACTTGGGTACTGCAGCCGGCCCTGTTGGTGGAGCGCTGCTGCCATCTAGCGAAATATATTTGGGTACTGCAGCCGCCCTTTTGGTGGAGCGCTGCTGCCATCTAGCGAAATATATTTGGGTACTGCAGCCGCCCGGTTGGTGGAGCTCTGCTGCCATCTAGCGAAATATATTTGGGTACTGCAGCCGCCCTTTTGGTGGAGCGCTGCTGCCATCTAGCGAAATGTAATTGGGTACTGCAGCCGCCCGGTTGGTGGAGCGCTGCTGCCATCTAGCGAAATATACTTGGGTACTGCAGCCGGCGCTGTTGGTGGAGCGCTGCTGCCATCTAGCGAAATATACTTGGGTACTGCAGCCGCCCGGTTGGTGGAGCGCTGCTGCCATCTAGCGAAATATATTTGGGTACTGCAGCCGGCCCTGTTGGTGGAGCGCTGCTGCCATCTAGCGAAATATACTTGGGTACTGCAGCCGCCCTTTTGGTGGAGCGCTGCTGCCATCTAGCGAAATATACATGGGTACTGCAGCCGCCCGGTTGGTGGAGCGCTGCTGCCATCTAGCGAAATATATTTGGGTACTGCAGCCGGCCCTGTTGGTGGAGCGCTGCTGCCATCTAGCGAAATATACTTGGGTACTGCAGCCGCCCGGTTGTTGGAGCGCTGCTGCCATCTAGCGAAATATACTTGGGTACTGCAGCCGGCGCTGTTGGTGGAGCGCTGCTGCCATCTAGCGAAATATACTTGGGTACTGCAGCCGCCCGGTTGGTGGAGCGCTGCTGCCATCTAGCGAAATATACTTGGGTACTGCAGCCGGCGCTGTTGGTGGAGCGCTGCTGCCATCTAGCGAAATATATTTGGGTACTGCAGCCGGCTCTGTTTGTGGAGCGCTGCTGCCATCTAGCGAAATATATTTGGGTACTGCAGTCGGCTCTGTTGGTGGAGCGCTGCTGCCATCTAGCGAAATATACTTGGGTACTTCAGCCGGGTTTAGGGTTAGGGTTAGGGTTAGACTGTTAGGGTTAGGGTTAGGGTTAGGGTTAGACTCTTAGGGTTAGACTCTTAGGGTTAGGGTTAGACTCTTACGGTTAGGGTTAGGGTTAGGGTTAGGGTTAGGGTTAGACTCTTAGGGTTAGGGTTAGACTCTTAGGGTTAGGGTTAGGGTTAGGGTTAGACTCTTAGGGTTAGGGTTAGACTCTTAGGGTTAGGGTTAAGGTTAGGGTTAGGGTTAGACTCTTAGGGTTAGGGTTAGACTCTTAGGGTTAGGGTTAGGGTTAGGGTTAGACTCTTAGGGTTAGGGTTATATTCAGGGTTAGGATTAGACTCTTAGGGTTAGGGTTAGGGTTAGGGTTAGGGTTACACTCTTAGGGTTAGGGTTAGGGTTAGGGTTAGACTCTTAGGGTTAGGGTTAGACTTAGGCTCTTAGGGTTAGGGTTAGACTCAGGCTCTTAGAATTAGGGTTAGACTCAGGCTCTTACGGTTAGGGTTAGACTCAGGCTCTTAGGGTTAGGGTTAGACACAGGCTCTTAGGGTTAGGGTCAGATTTAATACTATATATTTGTGTACTGCAGCCGCCCTTTTGGTGGAGCGCTGCTGCCATCTAGCGAAATATACTTGGGTACTGCAGCCGCCCTTTTGGTGGAGCGCTGCTGCCATCTAGCGAAATATATTTGGGTACTGCAGCCGGCCCTGTTGGTGGAGCGCTGCTGCCATCTAGCATAATATATTTGGGTACTGCAGCCGCCCTTTTGGTGGAGCGCTGCTGCCATCTAGCGAAATATATTTGGGTACTGCAGCCAGCTCTGTTGGTGGAGCTCTGCTGCCATCTAGCGAAATATAATTGGGTACTGCAGCCGGCGCTGTTGGTGGAGCGCTGCTGCCATCTAGCGAAATGTAATTGGGTACTGCAGCCGCCCTGTTGGTGGAGCGCTGCTGCCATCTAGCGAAATATACTTGGGTACTGCAGCCGGCCGGTTGGTGGAGCGCTGCTGCCATCTAGCGAAATATATTTGGGTACTGCAGCCGGCCCTGTTGGTGGAGCGCTGCTGCCATCTAGCGAAATATACTTGGGTACTGCAGCCGCCCGGTTGGTGGAGCGCTGCTGCCATCTAGCGAAATATACTTGGGTACTGCAGCCGGCGCTGTTTGTGGAGCGCTGCTGCCATCTAGCGAAATATACTTGGGTACTGCAGCCGCCCGGTTGGTGGAGCGCTGCTGCCATCTAGCGAAATATACTTGGGTACTGCAGCCGGCACTGTTGGTGGAGCGCTGCTGCCATCTAGCGAAATATACTTGGGTACTGCAGCCGCCCGGTTGGTGGAGCGCTGCTGCCATCTAGCGAAATATACTTGGGTACTGCAGCCGGCCCTGTTGGTGGAGCGCTGCTGCCATCTAGCGAAATATACTTGGGTACTGCAGCCGCCCGGTTGGTGGAGCGCTGCTGCCATCTAGCGAAATATATTTGGGTACTGCAGCCGGCCCTGTTGGTGGAGCGCTGCTGCCATCTAGCGAAATATACTTGGGTACTGCAGCCGCCCTTTTGGTGGAGCGCTGCTGCCATCTAGCGAAATATACTTGGGTACTGCAGCCGCCCGGTTGGTGGAGCGCTGCTGCCATCTAGCGAAATATATTTGGGTACTGCAGCCGGCCCTGTTGGTGGAGCGCTGCTGCCATCTAGCGAAATATACTTGGGTACTGCAGCCGCCCGGTTGGTGGAGCGCTGCTGCCATCTAGCGAAATATACTTGGGTACTGCAGCCGGCCCTGTTGGTGGAGCGCTGCTGCCATCTAGCGAAATATACTTGGGTACTGCAGCCGCCCGGTTGGTGGAGCGCTGCTGCCATCTAGCGAAATATACTTGGGTACTGCAGCCGCCCGGTTGGTGGAGCGCTGCTGCCATCTAGCGAAATATATTTGGGTACTGCAGCCGGCGCTGTTGGTGGAGCGCTGCTGCCATCTAGCGAAATATATTTGGGTACTGCAGCCGGCTCTGTTTGTGGAGCGCTGCTGCCATCTAGCGAAATATATTTGGGTACTGCAGCCGGCTCTGTTTGTGGAGCGCTGCTGCCATCTAGCGAAATATACTTGGGTACTTCAGCCGGGTTTAGGGTTAGGGTTAGGGTTAGACTGTTAGGGTTAGGGTTAGACTCTTAGGGTTAGACTCTTAGGGTTAGACTCTTAGGGTTAGGGTTAGGGTTAGGGTTAGGGTTAGGGTTAGACTCTTAGGGTTAGGGTTAGACTCTTAGGGTTAGGGTTAGGGTTAGGGTTAGACTCTTAGGGTTAGGGTTAGACTCTTAGGGTTAGGGTTAAGGTTAGGGTTAGGGTTAGACTCTTAGGGTTAGGGTTAGACTCTTAGGGTTAGGGTTAGGGTTAGGGTTAGACTCTTAGGGTTAGGGTTATATTCAGGGTTAGGATTAGACTCTTAGGGTTAGGGTTAGGGTTAGGGTTAGGGTTACACTCTTAGGGTTAGGGTTAGGGTTAGGGTTAGACTCTTAGGGTTAGGGTTAGACTTAGGCTCTTAGGGTTAGGGTTAGACTCAGGCTCTTAGAATTAGGGTTAGACTCAGGCTCT
Source organism: Falco punctatus (assembly GCF_963210335.1). Classification (NCBI taxonomy): domain Eukaryota; kingdom Metazoa; phylum Chordata; class Aves; order Falconiformes; family Falconidae; genus Falco; species Falco punctatus. The sequence continues at coordinate 2,114,479 of NW_027660079.1, forward strand.
TACGGTTAGGGTTAGACTCAGGCTCTTAGGGTTAGGGTTAGACACAGGCTCTTAGGGTTAGGGTCAGATTTAATACTATATATTTGTGTACTGCAGCCGCCCTTTTGGTGGAGCGCTGCTGCCATCTAGCGAAATATACTTGGGTACTGCAGCCGGCGCTGTTGGTGGAGCGCTGCTGCCATCTAGCGAAATATATTTGGGTACTGCAGCCGGCCCTGTTGGTGGAGCGCTGCTGCCATCTAGCATAATATATTTGGGTACTGCAGCCGCCCTTTTGGTGGAGCGCTGCTGCCATCTAGCGAAATATATTTGGGTACTGCAGCCAGCTCTGTTGGTGGAGCTCTGCTGCCATCTAGCGAAATATAATTGGGTACTGCAGCCGGCGCTGTTGGTGGAGCGCTGCTGCCATCTAGCGAAATGTAATTGGGTACTGCAGCCGCCCTGTTGGTGGAGCGCTGCTGCCATCTAGCGAAATATACTTGGGTACTGCAGCCGGCCGGTTGGTGGAGCGCTGCTGCCATCTAGCGAAATATATTTGGGTACTGCAGCCGGCCCTGTTGGTGGAGCGCTGCTGCCATCTAGCGAAATATACTTGGGTACTGCAGCCGCCCGGTTGGTGGAGCGCTGCTGCCATCTAGCGAAATATACTTGGGTACTGCAGCCGGCGCTGTTTGTGGAGCGCTGCTGCCATCTAGCGAAATATACTTGGGTACTGCAGCCGCCCGGTTGGTGGAGCGCTGCTGCCATCTAGCGAAATATACTTGGGTACTGCAGCCGGCACTGTTGGTGGAGCGCTGCTGCCATCTAGCGAAATATACTTGGGTACTGCAGCCGCCCGGTTGGTGGAGCGCTGCTGCCATCTAGCGAAATATACTTGGGTACTGCAGCCGGCCCTGTTGGTGGAGCGCTGCTGCCATCTAGCGAAATATACTTGGGTACTGCAGCCGCCCGGTTGGTGGAGCGCTGCTGCCATCTAGCGAAATATACTTGGGTACTGCAGCCGGCCCTGTTGGTGGAGCGCTGCTGCCATCTAGCGAAATATACTTGGGTACTGCAGCCGCCCTTTTGGTGGAGCGCTGCTGCCATCTAGCGAAATATACTTGGGTACTGCAGCCGCCCGGTTGGTGGAGCGCTGCTGCCATCTAGCGAAATATATTTGGGTACTGCAGCCGGCCCTGTTGGTGGAGCGCTGCTGCCATCTAGCGAAATATACTTGGGTACTGCAGCCGCCCGGTTGGTGGAGCGCTGCTGCCATCTAGCGAAATATACTTGGGTACTGCAGCCGGCCCTGTTGGTGGAGCGCTGCTGCCATCTAGCGAAATATACTTGGGTACTGCAGCCGCCCGGTTGGTGGAGCGCTGCTGCCATCTAGCGAAATATACTTGGGTACTGCAGCCGCCCGGTTGGTGGAGCGCTGCTGCCATCTAGCGAAATATATTTGGGTACTGCAGCCGGCGCTGTTGGTGGAGCGCTGCTGCCATCTAGCGAAATATATTTGGGTACTGCAGCCGGCTCTGTTTGTGGAGCGCTGCTGCCATCTAGCGAAATATATTTGGGTACTGCAGCCGGCTCTGTTTGTGGAGCGCTGCTGCCATCTAGCGAAATATACTTGGGTACTTCAGCCGGGTTTAGGGTTAGGGTTAGGGTTAGACTGTTAGGGTTAGGGTTAGACTCTTAGGGTTAGACTCTTAGGGTTAGACTCTTAGGGTTAGGGTTAGACTCTTACTGTTAGGGTTAGGGTTAGGGTTAGGGTTAGACTCTTAGGGTTAGGGTTAGACTCTTAGGGTTAGGGTTAGGGTTAGGGTTAGGGTTAGACTCTTAGGGTTAGGGTTAGACTCTTAGGGTTAGGGTTAGGGTTAGGGTTAGGGTTAGACTCTTAGGGTTAGGGTTAGACTCTTAGGGTTAGGGTTAGGGTTAGGGTTAGGGTTAGACTCTTAGGGTTAGGGTTAGACTCTTAGGGTTAGGGTTAGGGTTAGACTCTTAGGGTTAGGGTTATATTCAGGGTTAGGGTTAGACTCTTAGGGTTAGGGTTAGACTCTTAGGGTTAGGGTTAGACTCAGGCTCTTAGGGTGAGGGTTAGACTCAGGCTCTTAGGGTGAGGGTTAGACTCAGGCTCTTAGGGTGAGGGTTAGACTCAGGCTCTTCGGGTGAGGGTTAGACTCAGGCTCTTAGGGTGAGGGTTGGACTCAGGCTCTTAGGGTTAGGGTTAGACTCAGGCTCTTAGGGTGAGGGTTAGACTCAGGCTCTTAGGGTTAGGGTTAGACTCAGGCTCTTAGGGTTAGGGTCAGACTCAGTACTATATATTTGGGTACTGCAGCCGCCCTTTTGGTGGAGCGCTGCTGCCATCTAGCGAAATATACTTGGGTATTGCAGCCGGCGCTCTTGGTGGAGCGCTGCTGCCATCTAGCGAAATATATTTGGGTACTGCAGCCGGCCCTGTTGGTGGAGCGCTGCTGCCATCTAGCGAAATGTAATTGGGTACTGCAGCCGCCCTTTTGGTGGAGCGCTGCTGCCATCTAGCGAAATATATTTGGATACTGCAGCCGGCCCTGTTGGTGGAGCTCTGCTGCCATCTAGCGAAATATACTTGGGTACTGCAGCCGCCCTTTTGGTGGAGCGCTGCTGCCATCTAGCGAAATATATTTGGGTACTGCAGCCGGCCCTGTTGGTGGAGCTCTGCTGCCATCTAGCGAAATATACTTGGGTACTGCAGCCGCCCGGTTGGTGGAGCGCTGCTGCCATCTAGCGAAATGTAATTGGGTACTGCAGCCGCCCGGTTGGTGGAGCGCTGCTGCCATCTAGCGAAATATACTTGGGTACTGCAGCCGGCCCTGTTGGTGGAGCGCTGCTGCCATCTAGCGAAATATACTTGGGTACTGCAGCCGCCCGGTTTGTGGAGCGCTGCTGCCATCTAGCGAAATATATTTGGGTACTGCAGCCGGCCCTGTTGGTGGAGCGCTGCTGCCATCTAGCGAAATGTAATTGGGTACTGCAGCCGCCCGGTTGGTGTAGCGCTGCTGCCATCTAGCGAAATATACTTGGGTACTGCAGCCGCCCGGTTTGTGGAGCGCTGCTGCCATCTAGCGAAATGTAATGGGGTACTGCAGCCGCCCGGTTGGTGTAGCGCTGCTGCCATCTAGCGAAATATACTTTGGTACCGCAGCCGCCCGGTTGGTTGAGCACTGCCGCCGTCTAGCGAAATATACTTGGGTACTGCAGCCGCCCTTTTGGTGGAGCGCTGCTGCCATCTAGCGAAATATATTTGGGTACTGCAGCCGGCGCTGTTGGTGGAGCGCTGCTGCCATCTAGCGAAATATATTTGGTGACTGCAGCCGGCCCTGTTTGTGGAGCGCTGCTGCCATCTAGCGAAATATATTTGGGTACTGCAGCCGGCTCTGTTGGTGGAGCGCTACTGCCATCTAGCGAAATATACTTGGGTACTTCAGCCGGGTTTAGGGTTAGGGTTAGGGTTAGACTGTTAGGGTTAGGGTTAGGGTTAGGGTTAGACTCTTAGGGTTAGACTCTTAGGGTTAGGGTTAGACTCTTAGGGTTAGGGTTAGGGTTAGGGTTAGACTCTTAGGGTTAGGGTTAGACTCTTAGGGTTAGGGTTAAGGTTAGGGTTAGGGTTAGACTCTTAGGGTTAGGGTTAGGGTTAGGGTTAGACTCTTAGGGTAAGGGTTAGACTTAGGCTCTTAGGGTTAGGGTTAGACTCAGGCTCTTAGGGTTAGGGTTAGACTCAGGCTCTTAGGGTGAGGGTTAGACTCAGGCTCTTAGGGTGAGGGTTAGACTCAGGCTCTTAGGGTTAGGGTTAGACTCAGGCTCTTAGGGTTAGGGTCAGACTCAGTACTATATATTTGGGTACTGCAGCCGCCCTTTTGGTGGAGCGCTGCTGCCATCTAGCGAAATATACTTGGGTATTGCAGCCGGCGCTGTTGGTGGAGCGCTGCTGCCATCTAGCGAAATATATTTGGGTACTGCAGCCGGCCCTGTTGGTGGAGCGCTGCTGCCATCTAGCGAAATATATTTGGGTACTGCAGCCGCCCTTTTGGTGGAGCGCTGCTGCCATCTAGCGAAATATATTTGGATACTGCAGCCGGCTCTGTTGGTGGAGCTCTGCTGCCATCTAGCGAAATATATTTGGGTACTGCAGCCGCCCTTTTGGTGGAGCGCTGCTGCCATCTAGCGAAATGTAATTGGGTACTGCAGCCGCCCGGTTGGTGGAGCGCTGCTGCCATCTAGCGAAATGTAATTGGGTACTGCAGCCGGCCCTGTTGGTGGAGCGCTGCTGCCATCTAGCGAAATATACTTGGGTACTGCAGCCGCCCGGTTGGTGGAGCGCTGCTGCCATCTAGCGAAATATATTTGGGTACTGCAGCCGGCGCTGTTAATGGAGCGCTGCTGCCATCTAGCGAAATGTAATTGGGTACTGCAGCCGCCCGGTTGGTGTAGCGCTGCTGCCATCTAGCGAAATATACTTGGGTACTGCAGCCGCCCGGTTGGTGGAGCGCTGCTGCCATCTAGCGAAATATATTTGGGTACTGCAGCCGGCCCTGTTGGTGGAGCGCTGCTGCCATCTAGCGAAATATACTTGGGTACTGCAGCCGCCCGGTTGGTGGAGCGCTGCTGCCATCTAGCGAAATATACTTGTGTACTTCAGCCGGGTTTAGGGTTAGGGTTAGGGTTAGACTGTTAGGGTTAGGGTTAGACTCTTAGGGTTAGACTCTTAGGGTTAGGGTTAGGTTTAGGTTTAGGGTTAGGGTTAGACTCTTAGGGTTAGGGTTAGACTCTTAGGGTTAGGGTTAGGGTTAGGGTTAGGGTTAGGTGTAGACTCTTAGGGTTAGGGTTAGGGTTAGGGTTAGGGTTAGACTCTTAGGGTTAGGGTTAGACTCTTAGGGTTAGGGTTAGGGTTAGGGTTAGGGTTAGACTCTTAGGGTTAGGGTTAGACTCTTAGGGTTAGGGTTAGGGTTAGGGTTAGACTCTTAGGGTTAGGGTTATATTCAGATTAGGGTTAGACTCTTAGGGTTAGGGTTAGGGTTAGACTCTTAGGGTAAGGGTTAGACTTAGGCTCTTAGGGTTAGGGTTAGACTCAGGCTCTTAGGGTGAGGGTTAGACTCAGGCTCTTAGGGTTAGGGTTAGACTCAGGCTCTTAGGGTTAGGGTTAGACTCAGTCTCTTAGGGTTAGGGTTAGACTCAGGCTCTTAGGGTGAGGGTTAGACTCAGGCTCTTAGGGTTAGGGTTAGACTCAGGCTCTTAGGGTTAGGGTCAGACTCAGTACTATATATTTGGGTACTGCAGCCGCCCTTTTGGTGGAGCGCTGCTGCCATCTAGCGAAATATATTTGGGTACTGCAGCCGCCCTTTTGGTGGAGCGCTGCTGCCATCTAGCGAAATATATTTGGGTACTGCAGCCGGCCCTGTTGGTGGAGCTCTGCTGCCATCTAGCGAAATATACTTGGGTACTGCAGCCGCCCGGTTGGTGGAGCGCTGCTGCCATCTAGCGAAATGTAATTGGGTACTGCAGCCGCCCTTTTGGTGGAGCGCTGCTGCCATCTAGCGAAATATATTTGGGTACTGCAGCCGGCCCTGTTGGTGGAGCTCTGCTGCCATCTAGCGAAATATACTTGGGTACTGCAGCCGCCCTGTTGGTGGAGCGCTGCTGCCATCTAGCGAAATGTAATTGGGTACTGCAGCCGCTCGGTTGGTGGAGCGCTGCTGCCATCTAGCGAAATATACTTGGGTACTGCAGCCGGCGCTGTTGGTGGAGCGCTGCTGCCATCTAGCGAAATATACTTGGGTACTGCAGCCGCCCGGTTTGTGGAGCGCTGCTGCCATCTAGCGAAATATATTTGGGTACTGCAGCCGGCGCTGTTGGTGGAGCGCTGCTGCCATCTAGCGAAATATACTTGGGTACTGCAGCCGCCCTGTTGGTGGAGCGCTGCTGCCATCTAGCGAAATATACTTGGGTACTGCAGCCGCCCGGTTGGTGGAGCGCTGCTGCCATCTAGCGAAATATATTTGGGTACTGCAGCCGGCCCGGTTGGTGGAGCGCTGCTGCCATCTAGCGAAATATACTTGGGTACTGCAGCCGCCCGGTTGGTGGAGCGCTGCTGCCATCTAGCGAAATATACTTGGGTACTGCAGCCGGCCCTGTTGGTGGAGCGCTGCTGCCATCTAGCGAAATATACTTGGGTACTGCAGCCGCCCGGTTGTTGGAGCGCTGCTGCCATCTAGCGAAATATACTTGGGTACTGCAGCCGGCGCTTTTGGGGGAGCGCTGCTGCCATCTAGCGAAATATATTTGGGTACTGCAGCCGGCGCTGTTTGTGGAGCGCTGCTGCCATCTAGCGAAATATACTTGGGTACTGCAGCCGGCGCTGTTGTTGGAGCGCTGCTGCCATCTAGCGAAATATACTTCGGTACTGCAGCCGGCGCTGTTGGGGGAGCGCTGCTGCCATCTAGCGAAATATATTTGGGTACTGCAGCCGGCGCTGTTGGTGGAGCGCTGCTGCCATCTAGCGAAATATACTTGGGTACTGCAGCCGCCCGGTTGGTGGAGCACTGCTGCCATCTAGCGAAATATACTTGGGTACTGCAGCCGCCCTTTTGGTGGAGCGCTGCTGCCATCTAGCGAAATATATTTGGGTACTGCAGCCGGCCCTGTTGGTGGAGCGCTGCTGCCATCTAGCGAAATATACTTGGGTACTGCAGCCGCCCGGTTGGTGGAGCGCTGCTGCCATCTAGCGAAATATACTTGGGTACTTCAGCCGGGTTTAGGGTTAGGGTTAGGGTTAGACTGTTAGGGTTAGGGTTAGACTCTTAGGGTTAGACTCTTAGGGTTAGGGTTAGGGTTAGGGTTAGGGTTAGGGTTAGACTCTTAGGGTTAGGGTTAGACTCTTAGGGTTAGGGTTAGGGTTAGGGTTAGGGTTAGACTCTTAGGGTTAGGGTTAGACTCTTAGGGTTAGGGTTAGGGTTAGGGTTAGGGTTAGACTCTTAGGGTTAGGGTTAGACTCTTAGGGTTAGGGTTAGGGTTAGGGTTAGGGTTAGACTCTTAGGGTTAGGGTTAGACTCTTAGGGTTAGGGTTAGGGTTAGGGTTAGACTCTTAGGGTTAGGGTTAGGGTTAGGGTTAGGGTTAGACTCTTAGGGTTAGGGTTACGGTTAGACTCTTAGGGTTAGAGTTAGGGTTAGGGTTAGACTCTTAGGGTTAGGGTTAGACTCTTAGGGTTAGGGTTGGGGTTAGGGTTAGACTCTTAGGGTTAGGGTTAGACTCTTAGGGTTAGGGTTAGGGTTAGGGTTAGGGTTAGACTCTTAGGGTTAGGGTTATATTCAGATTAGGGTTAGACTCTTAGGGTTAGGGTTAGGGTTAGGGTTAGACACTTAGGGTGAGGGTTGGACTCAGGCTCTTAGGGTGAGGGTTAGACTCAGGCTCTTAGGGTTAGGGTTAGACTCAGGCTCTTAGGGTTAGGGTTAGACTCAGGCTCTTAGGGTTAGGGTCAGACTCAGTACTATATATTTGGGTACTGCAGCCGCCCTTTTGGTGGAGCGCTGCTGCCATCTAGCGAAATATACTTGGGTATTGCAGCCGGCGCTCTTGGTGGAGCGCTGCTGCCATCTAGCGAAATATATTTGGGTACTGCAGCCGGCCCTGTTGGTGGAGCTCTGCTGCCATCTAGCGAAATATACTTGGGTACTGCAGCCGCCCGGTTGGTGGAGCGCTGCTGCCATCTAGCGAAATGTAATTGGGTACTGCAGCCGCCCGGTTGGTGGAGCGCTGCTGCCATCTAGCGAAATATACTTGGGTACTGCAGCCGGCCCTGTTGGTGGAGCGCTGCTGCCATCTAGCGAAATATACTTGGGTACTGCAGCCGCCCGGTTTGTGGAGCGCTGCTGCCATCTAGCGAAATATATTTGGGTACTGCAGCCGGCCCTGTTGGTGGAGCGCTGCTGCCATCTAGCGAAATGTAATTGGGTACTGCAGCCGCCCGGTTGGTGTAGCGCTGCTGCCATCTAGCGAAATATACTTGGGTACTGCAGCCGCCCGGTTGGTGGAGTGCTGCTGCCATCTAGCGAAATGTAATTGGGTACTGCAGCCGCCCGGTTGGTGGAGCGCTGCTGCCATCTAGCGAAATATACTTGGGTACTGCAGCCGCCCTTTTGGTGGAGCGCTGCTGCCATCTAGCGAAATATATTTGGGTACTGCAGCCGGCCCTGTTGGTGGAGCGCTGCTGCCATCTAGCGAAATATACTTGGGTACTGCAGCCGCCCGGTTGGTGGAGCGCTGCTGCCATCTAGCGAAATATACTTGGGTACTGCAGCCGGCCCTGTTGGTGGAGCGCTGCTGCCATCTAGCGAAATATACTTGGGTACTGCAGCCGGCCCTGTTGGTGGAGCGCTGCTGCCATCTAGCGAAATATACTTGGGTACTGCAGCCGCCCGGTTGTTGGAGCGCTGCTGCCATCTAGCGAAATATATTTGGGTACTGCAGCCGGCGCTGTTGGTGGAGCGCTGCTGCCATCTAGCGAAATATATTTGGGTACTGCAGCCGGCGCTGTTGGTGGAGCGCTGCTGCCATCTAGCGAAATATATTTGGGTACTGCAGCCGGCGCTGTTGGTGGAGCGCTGCTGCCATCTAGCGAAATATATTTGGGTACTGCAGCCGGCGCTGTTGGTGGAGCGCTGCTGCCATCTAGCGAAATATACTTGGGTACTTCAGCCGGGTTTAGGGTTAGGGTTAGGGTTAGACTGTTAGGGTTAGGGTTAGACTGTTAGGGTTAGACTCTTAGGGTTAGACTCTTAGGGTTAGGGTTAGACTCTTACGGTTAGGGTTAGGGTTAGGGTTAGGGTTAGGGTTAGACTCTTAGGGTTAGGGTTAGACTCTTAGGGTTAGGGTTAGGGTTAGGGTTAGACTCTTAGGGTTAGGGTTAGACTCTTAGGGTTAGGGTTAGGGTTAGGGTTAGGGTTAGATTCTTAGGGTTAGGGTTAGACTCTTAGGGTTAGGGTTAGCGTTAGGGTTAGACTCTTAGGGTTAGGGTTAGGGTTAGGTTAGGGTTAGACTCTTAGGGTTAGGGTTAGGGTTACGGTTAGACTCTTAGGGTTAGAGTTAGGGTTAGGGTTAGACTCTTAAGGTTAGGGTTAGAATCTTAGGGTTAGGGTTGGGGTTAGGGTTAGACTCTTAGGGTTAGGGTTAGACTCTTAGGGTTAAGGTTAGGGTTAGGGTTAGACACTTAGGGTTAGGGTTAGGGTGAGGGTTAGACTCTTAGGGTTAGGGTTATATTCAGATTAGGGTTAGACTCTTAGGGTTAGGGTTAGGGTTAGGGTTAGACTCTTAGGGTAAGGGTTAGACTTAGGCTCTTAGGGTGAGGGTTAGACTCAGGCTCTTAGGGTGAGGGTTAGACTCAGGCTCTTAGGGTGAGGGTTAGACTCAGGCTCTTAGGGTGAGGGTTAGACTCAGGCTCTTAGGGTGAGGGTTAGACTCAGGCTCTTAGGGTTAGGGTTAGACTCAGGCTCTTAGGGTGAGGGTTAGACTCAGGCTCTTAGGGTGAGGGTTAGACTCAGGCTCTTAGGGTTAGGGTTAGACTCAGGCTCTTAGGGTGAGGGTTAGACTCAGGCTCTTAGGGTTAGGGTTAGACTCAGGCTCTTAGGGTTAGGGTCAGACTCAGTACTATATATTTGGGTACTGCAGCCGCCCTTTTGGTGGAGCGCTGCTGCCATCTAGCGAAATATACTTGGGTATTGCAGCCGGTGCTGTTGGTGGAGCGCTGCTGCCATCTAGCGAAATATATTTGGGTACTGCAGCCGGCCCTGTTGGTGGAGCGCTGCTGCCATCTAGCGAAATATACTTGGGTACTGCAGCCGGCTCTGTTGGTGGAGCGCTGCTGCCATCTAGCGAAATATATTTGGGTACTGCAGCCGGGTTTAGGGTTAGGGTTAGGGTTAGACTGTTAGGGTTAGGGTTAGGGTTAGGGTTAGACTCTTAGGGTTAGACTCTTAGGGTTAGGGTTAGACTCAGTACTATATATTTGGGTAGTGCAGCCACCCTTTTTGTGGAGCGCTGCTGCCATCTAGCGAAATATACTTGAGTACTGCAGCCGGCGCTGTTGGTGGAGCGCTGCTGCCATCTAGCGAAATATACTTTGGTACTGCAGCCGCCCGGTTGGTTGAGCACTGCCGCCGTCTAGCGAAATATACTTGGGTACTGCAGCCGCCCTTTTGGTGGAGCGCTGCTGCCATCTAGCGAAATATATTTGGGTACTGCAGCCGGCGCTGTTGGTGGATCGCTGCTGCCATCTAGCGAAATATATTTGGGTACTGCAGCCGGCCCTGTTTGTGGAGCGCTGCTGCCATCTAGCGAAATATATTTGGGTACTGCAGCCGGCTCTGTTGGTGGAGCGCTGCTGCCACCTAGCGAAATATACTTGGGTACTTCAGCCGGGTTTAGGGTTAGGGTTAGGGTTAGACTGTTAGGGTTAGGGTTAGGGTTAGGGTTAGACTCTTAGGGTTAGACTCTTAGGGTTAGGGTTACACTCTTACGGTTAGGGTTAGGGTTAGGGTTAGGGTTAGGGTTAGACTCTTAGGGTTAGGGTTAGACTCTTAGGGTTAGGGTTAGGGTTAGGGTTAGACTCTTAGGGTTAGGGTTAGACTCTTAGGGTTAGGGTTAAGGTTAGGGTTAGGGTTAGACTCTTAGGGTTAGGGTTAGACTCTTAGGGTTAGGGTTAGGGTTAGGGTTAGAATCTTAGGGTTAGGGTTAGGGTTAGGGTTAGGGTTACACTCTTAGGGTTAGGGTTAGGGTTAGGGTTAGACTCTTAGGGTTAGGGTTAGACTTAGGCTCTTAGGGTTAGGGTTAGACTCAGGCTCTTAGGGTTAGGGTTAGACTCAGGCTCTTACGGTTAGGGTTAGACTCAGGCTCTTAGGGTTAGGGTTAGACACAGGCTCTTAGGGTTAGGGTCAGATTTAGTACTATATATTTGTGTACTGCAGCCGCCCTTTTGGTGGAACGCTGCTGCCATCTAGCGAAATATACTTGGGTACTGCAGCCGGCGCTGTTGGTGGAGCGCTGCTGCCATCTAGCGAAATATACTTGGGTACTGCAGCCGGCGCTGTTGGTGGAGCGCTGCTGCCATCTAGCGAAATATACTTGGGTACTGCAGCCGCCCGGTTGGTGGAGCGCTGCTGCCATCTAGCGAAATATACTTGGGTACTGCAGCCGGCCCTGTTGGTGGAGCGCTGCTGCCATCTAGCGAAATATACTTGGGTACTGCAGCCGCCCGGTTGGTGGAGCGCTGCTGCCATCTAGCGAAATATATTTGGGTACTGCAGCCGGCCCTGTTGGTGGAGCGCTGCTGCCATCTAGCGAAATATACTTGGGTACTGCAGCCGCCCGGTTGGTGGAGCGCTGCTGCCATCTAGCGAAATATACTTGGGTACTGCAGCCGGCGCTGTTGGTGGAGCGCTGCTGCCATCTAGCGAAATATATTTGGGTACTGCAGCCGGCGCTGTTGGTGGAGCGCTGCTGCCATCTAGCGAAATATATTTGGGTACTGCAGCCGGCTCTGTTTGTGGAGCGCTGCTGCCATCTAGCGAAATATACTTGGGTACTTCAGCCGGGTTTAGGGTTAGGGTTAGGGTTAGACTGTTAGGGTTAGGGTTAGACTCTTAGGGTTAGACTCTTAGGGTTAGACTCTTAGGGTTAGGGTTAGACTCTTACGGTTAGGGTTAGGGTTAGGGTTAGGGTTAGACTCTTAGGGTTAGGGTTAGACTCTTAGGGTTAGGGTTAGGGTTAGACTCTTAGGGTTAGGGTTAGACTCTTAGGGTTAGGGTTAGGGTTAGGGTTAGGGTTAGACTCTTAGGGTTAGGGTTAGACTCTTAGGGTTAGGGTTAGGGTTAGACTCTTAGGGTTAGGGTTAGGGTGAGGGTTAGACTCTTAGGGTTAGGGTTATATTCAGGGTTAGGGTTAGACTCTTAGGGTTAGGGTTAGGGTTAGGGTTAGACTCTTAGGGTTAGGGTTAGGGTTAGGCTCTTAGGGTTAGGGTTAGACTCAGGCTCTTAGGGTTAGGGTTAGACTCAGGCTCTTCGGGTTAGGGTTAGACTCAGGCTCTTAGGGTGAGGGTTAGACTCAGGCTCTTAGGGTTAGGGTTAGACTCAGGCTCTTAGGGTGAGGGTTAGACTCAGGCTCTTAGGGTTAGGGTTAGACTCAGGCTCTTAGGGTTAGGGTCAGACTCAGTACTATATATTTGGGTACTGCAGCCGCCCTTTTGATGGAGCGCTGCTGCCATCTAGCGAAATATACTTGGGTATTGCAGCCGGCGCTCTTGGTGGAGCGCTGCTGCCATCTAGCGAAATATATTTGGGTACTGCAGCCGGCCCTGTTGGTGGAGCGCTGCTGCCATCTAGCGATATATACTTGGGTACTGCAGCCGCCCTTTTGGTGGAGCGCTGCTGCCATCTAGCGAAATATATTTGGGTACTGCAGCCGGCCCTGTTGGTGGAGCTCTGCTGCCATCTAGCGAAATATACTTGGGTACTGCAGCCGCCCTTTTGGTGGAGCGCTGCTGCCATCTAGCGAAATGTAATTGGGTACTGCAGCCGGCCCTGTTGGTGGAGCTCTGCTGCCATCTAGCGAAATATACTTGGGTACTGCAGCCGGCCCTGTTGGTGGAGCGCTGCTGCCATCTAGCGAAATATACTTGGGTACTGCAGCCGCCCGGTTTGTGGAGCGCTGCTGCCATCTAGCGAAATATATTTGGGTACTGCAGCCGGCCCGGTTGGTGGAGCGCTGCTGCCATCTAGCGAAATGTAATTGGGTACTGCAGCCGCCCGGTTGGTGGAGCGCTGCTGCCATCTAGCGAAATATACTTGGGTACTGCAGCCGCCCGGTTGGTGGAGCGCTGCTGCCATCTAGCGAAATATACTTGGGTACTGCAGCCGGCCCTGTTGGTGGAGCGCTGCTGCCATCTAGCGAAATATACTTGGGTACTGCAGCCGCCCGGTTGGTGGAGCGCTGCTGCCATCTAGCGAAATATACTTGGGTACTGCAGCCGGCGCTGTTGGTGGAGCGCTGCTGCCATCTAGCGAAATATATTTGGGTACTGCAGCCGGCGCTGTTGGTGGAGCGCTGCTGCCATCTAGCGAAATATATTTGGGTACTGCAGCCGGCTCTGTTGGTGGAGCGCTGCTGCCATCTAGCGAAATATACTTGGGTACTTCAGCCGGGTTTAGGGTTAGGGTTAGGGTTAGACTGTTAGGGTTAGGGTTAGACTTTTAGGGTTAGACTCTTAGGGTTAGACTCTTAGGGTTAGGGTTAGACTCTTACGGTTAGGGTTAGGGTTAGAATTAGGGTTAGGCTTAGACTCTTAGGGTTAGGGTTAGACTCTTAGGGTTAGGGTTAGGGTTAGAGTTAGGGTTAGACTCTTAGGGTTAGGGTTAGACTCTTAGGGTTAGGGTTAGGGTTAGGGTTAGACTCTTAGGGTTAGGGTTAGACTCTTAGGGTTAGGGTTAGGGTTAGGGTTAGGGTTAGACTCTTAGGGTTAGGGTTAGACTCTTAGGGTTAGGGTTAGGGTTAGGGTTAGACTCTTAGGGTTAGGGTTAGACTCTTAGGGTTAGGGTTAGGGTTAGGGTTAGACTCTTAGGGTTAGGGTTAGGGTTACGGTTAGACTCTAGGGTTAGAGTTAGGGTTAGGGTTAGACTCTTAGGGTTAGGGTTAGACTCAGGGTTAGGGTTGGGGTTAGGGTTAGACTCTTAGGGTTAGGGTTAGACTCTTAGGGTTAGAGTTAGGGTTAGGGTTAGGGTTAGACACTTAGGGTTAGGGTTAGGGTGAGGGTTAGACTCTTAGGGTTAGGGTTATATTCAGGGTTAGGGTTAGACTCTTAGGGTTAGGGTTAGGGTTAGGGTTAGACTCTTAGGGTAAGGGTTAGACTTAGGCTCTTAGGGTTAGGGTTAGACTCAGGCTCTTAGGGTGAGGGTTAGACTCAGGCTCTTAGGGTGAGGGTTAGACTCAGGCTCTTAGGGTTAGGGTTAGAATCAGGCTCTTAGGGTTAGGGTCAGACTCAGTACTATATATTTGGGTACTGCAGCCGCCCTTTTGGTGGAGCGCTGCTGCCATCTAGCGAAATATACTTGGGTATTGCAGCCGGCGCTGTTGGTGGAGCGCTGCTGCCATCTAGCGAAATATATTTGGGTACTGCAGCCGGCCCTGTTGGTGGAGCGCTGCTGCCATCTAGCGAAATATAATTGGGTACTGCAGCCGCCCTTTTGGTGGAGCGCTGCTGCCATCTAGCGAAATATACTTGGGTACTGCAGCCGCCCGGTTTGTGGAGCGCTGCTGCCATCTAGCGAAATATATTTGGGTACTGCAGCCGGCGCTGTTGGTGGAGCGCTGCTGCCATCTAGCGAAATATATTTGGGTACTGCAGCCGCCCTTTTGGTGGAGCGCTGCTGCCATCTAGCGAAATATATTTGGGTACTGCAGCCGCCCGGTTGGTGGAGCTCTGCTGCCATCTAGCGAAATATACTTGGGTACTGCAGCCGCCCTTTTGGTGGAGCGCTGCTGCCATCTAGCGAAATGTAATTGGGTACTGCAGCCGCCCGGTTGGTGGAGCGCTGCTGCCATCTAGCGAAATATACTTGGGTACTGCAGCCGGCGCTGTTGGTGGAGCGCTGCTGCCATCTAGCGAAATATACTTGGGTACTGCAGCCGCCCGGTTGGTGGAGCGCTGCTGCCATCTAGCGAAATATATTTGGGTACTGCAGCCGGCCCTGTTGGTGGAGCGCTGCTGCCATCTAGCGAAATATACTTGGGTACTGCAGCCGCCCGGTTGGTGGAGCGCTGCTGCCATCTAGCGAAATATACTTGGGTACTGCAGCCGCCCGGTTGGTGGAGCGCTGCTGCCATCTAGCGAAATATATTTGGGTACTGCAGCCGGCCCTGTTGGTGGAGCGCTGCTGCCATCTAGCGAAATATACTTGGGTACTGCAGCCGCCCGGTTGGTGGAGCGCTGCTGCCATCTAGCGAAATATACTTGGGTACTGCAGCCGGCCCTGTTGGTGGAGCGCTGCTGCCATCTAGCGAAATATACTTGGGGACTGCAGCCGCCCGGTTGTTGGAGCGCTGCTGCCATCTAGCGAAATATACTTGGGTACTGCAGCCGGCGCTGTTGGTGGAGCGCTGCTGCCATCTAGCGAAATATATTTGGGTACTGCAGCCGGCCCTGTTTGTGGAGCGCTGCTGCCATCTAGCGAAATATATTTGGGTACTGCAGTCGGCTCTGTTGGTGGAGCGCTGCTGCCATCTAGCGAAATATACTTGGGTACTTCAGCCGGGTTTAGGGTTAGGGTTAGGGTTAGACTGTTAGGGTTAGGGTTAGGGTTAGGGTTAGACTCTTAGGGTTAGACTCTTAGGGTTAGGGTTAGACTCTTACGGTTAGGGTTAGGGTTAGGGTTAGGGTTAGGGTTAGACTCTTAGGGTTAGGGTTAGACTCTTAGGGTTAGGGTTAGGGTTAGGGTTAGGGTTAGACTCTTAGGGTTAGGGTTAGACTCTTAGGGTTAGGGTTAGGGTTAGGGTTAGGGTTAGACTCTTAGGGTTAGGGTTAGACTCTTAGGGTTAGGGTTAGGGTTAGGGTTAGACTCTTAGGGTTAGGGTTATATTCAGGGTTAGGATTAGACTCTTAGGGTTAGGGTTAGGGTTAGGGTTAGACTCTTAGGGTTAGGGTTAGGGTTAGGCTCTTAGGGTTAGGGTTAGACTCAGGCTCTTAGGGTGAGGGTTAGACTCAGGCTCTTAGGGTTAGGGTTAGACTCAGGCTCTTAGGGTGAGGGTTAGACTCAGGCTCTTAGGGTGAGGGTTGGACTCAGGCTCTTAGGGTTAGGGTTAGACTCAGGCTCTTAGGGTGAGGGTTAGACTCAGGCTCTTAGGGTTAGGGTTAGACTCAGGCTCTTAGGGTTAGGGTCAGACTCAGTACTATATATTTGGGTACTGCAGCCGCCCTTTTGGTGGAGCGCTGCTGCCATCTAGCGAAATATACTTGGGTATTGCAGCCGGCGCTGTTGGTGGAGCGCTGCTGCCATCTAGCGAAATATATTTGGGTACTGCAGCCGGCCCTGTTGGTGGAGCGCTGCTGCCATCTAGCGAAATGTAATTGGGTACTGCAGCCGCCCTTTTGGTGGAGCGCTGCTGCCATCTAGCGAAATATATTTGGATACTGCAGCCGGCCCTGTTGGTGGAGCTCTGCTGCCATCTAGCGAAATATACTTGGGTACTGCAGCCGCCCTTTTGGTGGAGCGCTGCTGCCATCTAGCGAAATGTAATTGGGTACTGCAGCCGCCCGGTTGGTGGAGCGCTGCTGCCATCTAGCGAAATATATTTGGGTACTGCAGCCGGCCCTGTTGGTGGAGCTCTGCTGCCATCTAGCGAAATATACTTGGGTACTGCAGCCGCCCGGTTGGTGGAGCGCTGCTGCCATCTAGCGAAATGTAATTGGGTACTGCAGCCGCCCGGTTGGTGGAGCGCTGCTGCCATCTAGCGAAATATACTTGGGTACTGCAGCCGGCCCTGTTGGTGGAGCGCTGCTGCCATCTAGCGAAATATACTTGGGTACTGCAGCCGCCCGGTTTGTGGAGCGCTGCTGCCATCTAGCGAAATATATTTGGGTACTGCAGCCGGCCCTGTTGGTGGAGCGCTGCTGCCATCTAGCGAAATGTAATTGGGTACTGCAGCCGCCCGGTTGGTGTAGCGCTGCTGCCATCTAGCGAAATATACTTGGGTACTGCAGCCGCCCGGTTGGTGGAGCGCTGCTGCCATCTAGCGAAATGTAATGGGGTACTGCAGCCGCCCGGTTGGTGTAGCGCTGCTGCCATCTAGCGAAATATACTTTGGTACTGCAGCCGCCCGGTTGGTTGAGCACTGCCGCCGTCTAGCGAAATATACTTGGGTACTGCAGCCGGCCCTGTTGGTGGAGCGCTGCTGCCATCTAGCGAAATATACTTGGGTACTGCAGCCGCCCGGTTGTTGGAGCGCTGCTGCCATCTAGCGAAATATACTTGGGTACTGCAGCCGGCGCTTTTGGGGGAGCGCTGCTGCCATCTAGCGAAATATATTTGGGTACTGCAGCCGGCGCTGTTTGTGGAGCGCTGCTGCCATCTAGCGAAATATACTTGGGTACTGCAGCCGCCCTGTTGGTGGAGCGCTGCTGCCATCTAGCGAAATATACTTGGGTACTGCAGCCGCCCTTTTGGTGGAGCGCTGCTGCCATCTAGCGAAATATATTTGGGTACTGCAGCCGGCCCTGTTGGTGGAGCGCTGCTGCCATCTAGCGAAATATACTTGGGTACTGCAGCCGCCCGGTTGGTGGAGCGCTGCTGCCATCTAGCGAAATATACTTGGGTACTTCAGCCGGGTTTAGGGTTAGGGTTAGGGTTAGACTGTTAGGGTTAGGGTTAGACTCTTAGGGTTAGACTCTTAGGGTTAGGGTTAGGGTTAGGGTTAGACTCTTAGGGTTAGGGTTAGACTCTTAGGGTTAGGGTTAGGGTTAGGGTTAGGGTTAGACTCTTAGGGTTAGGGTTAGACTCTTAGGGTTAGGGTTAGGGTTAGGGTTAGGGTTAGACTCTTAGGGTTAGGGTTAGACTCTTAGGGTTAGGGTTAGGGTTAGGGTTAGGGTTAGACTCTTAGGGTTAGGGTTAGACTCTTAGGGTTAGGGTTAGGGTTAGGGTTAGACTCTTAGGGTTAGGGTTAGGGTTAGGGTTAGGGTTAGACTCTTAGGGTTAGGGTTACGGTTAGACTCTTAGGGTTAGAGTTAGGGTTAGGGTTAGACTCTTAGGGTTAGGGTTAGACTCTTAGGGTTAGGGTTGGGGTTAGGGTTAGGGTTAGACTCTTAGGGTTAGGGTTATATTCAGATTAGGGTTAGACTCTTAGGGTTAGGGTTAGGGTTAGGGTTAGACACTTAGGGTGAGGGTTAGACTCAGGCTCTTAGGGTGAGGGTTAGACTCAGGCTCTTAGGGTTAGGGTTAGACTCAGGCTCTTAGGGTTAGGGTTAGACTCAGGCTCTTAGGGTTAGGGTCAGACTCAGTACTATATATTTGGGTACTGCAGCCGCCCTTTTGGTGGAGCGCTGCTGCCATCTAGCGAAATATACTTGGGTATTGCAGCCGGCGCTGTTGGTGGAGCGCTGCTGCCATCTAGCGAAATATATTTGGGTACTGCAGCCGGCCCTGTTGGTGGAGCTCTGCTGCCATCTAGCGAAATATACTTGGGTACTGCAGCCGCCCGGTTGGTGGAGCGCTGCTGCCATCTAGCGAAATGTAATTGGGTACTGCAGCCGCCCGGTTGGTGGAGCGCTGCTGCCATCTAGCGAAATATACTTGGGTACTGCAGCCGGGTTTAGGGTTAGGGTTAGGGTTAGACTGTTAGGGTTAGGGTTAGACTGTTAGGGTTAGACTCTTAGGGTTAGACTCTTAGGGTTAGGGTTAGACTCTTACGGTTAGGGTTAGGGTTAGGGTTAGGGTTAGGGTTAGACTCTTAGGGTTAGGGTTAGACTCTTAGGGTTAGGGTTAGGGTTAGGGTTAGACTCTTAGGGTTAGGGTTAGACTCTTAGGGTTAGGGTTAGGGTTAGGGTTAGGGTTAGATTCTTAGGGTTAGGGTTAGACTCTTAGGGTTAGGGTTAGGGTTAGGGTTAGACTCTTAGGGTTAGGGTTAGGGTTAGGTTAGGGTTAGACTCTTAGGGTTAGGGTTAGGGTTACGGTTAGACTCTTAGGGTTAGAGTTAGGGTTAGGGTTAGACTCTTAAGGTTAGGGTTAGACTCTTAGGGTTAGGGTTGGGGTTAGGGTTAGACTCTTAGGGTTAGGGTTAGACTCTTAGGGTTAAGGTTAGGGTTAGGGTTAGACACTTAGGGTTAGGGTTAGGGTGAGGGTTAGACTCTTAGGGTAAGGGTTAGACTTAGGCTCTTAGGGTGAGGGTTAGACTCAGGCTCTTAGGGTGAGGGTTAGACTCAGGCTCTTAGGGTGAGGGTTAGACTCAGGCTCTTAGGGTGAGGGTTAGACTCAGGCTCTTAGGGTTAGGGTTAGACTCAGGCTCTTAGGGTGAGGGTTAGACTCAGGCTCTTAGGGTGAGGGTTAGACTCAGGCTCTTAGGGTTAGGGTTAGACTCAGGCTCTTAGGGTGAGGGTTAGACTCAGGCTCTTAGGGTTAGGGTTAGACTCAGGCTCTTAGGGTTAGGGTCAGACTCAGTACTATATATTTGGGTACTGCAGCCGCCCTTTTGGTGGAGCGCTGCTGCCATCTAGCGAAATATACTTGGGTATTGCAGCCGGTGCTGTTGGTGGAGCGCTGCTGCCATCTAGCGAAATATACTTGGGTACTGCAGCCGGCCCTGTTGGTGGAGCGCTGCTGCCATCTAGCGAAATATACTTGGGGACTGCAGCCGCCCGGTTGTTGGAGCGCTGCTGCCATCTAGCGAAATATACTTGGGTACTGCAGCCGGCGCTGTTGGTGGAGCGCTGCTGCCATCTAGCGAAATATATTTGGGTACTGCAGCCGGCCCTGTTTGTGGAGCGCTGCTGCCATCTAGCGAAATATATTTGGGTACTGCAGTCGGCTCTGTTGGTGGAGCGCTGCTGCCATCTAGCGAAATATACTTGGGTACTTCAGCCGGGTTTAGGGTTAGGGTTAGGGTTAGACTGTTAGGGTTAGGGTTAGGGTTAGGGTTAGACTCTTAGGGTTAGACTCTTAGGGTTAGGGTTAGACTCTTACGGTTAGGGTTAGGGTTAGGGTTAGGGTTAGGGTTAGACTCTTAGGGTTAGGGTTAGACTCTTAGGGTTAGGGTTAGGGTTAGGGTTAGGGTTAGACTCTTAGGGTTAGGGTTAGACTCTTAGGGTTAGGGTTAGGGTTAGGGTTAGGGTTAGACTCTTAGGGTTAGGGTTAGACTCTTAGGGTTAGGGTTAGGGTTAGGGTTAGACTCTTAGGGTTAGGGTTATATTCAGGGTTAGGATTAGACTCTTAGGGTTAGGGTTAGGGTTAGGGTTAGACTCTTAGGGTTAGGGTTAGGGTTAGGCTCTTAGGGTTAGGGTTAGACTCAGGCTCTTAGGGTGAGGGTTAGACTCAGGCTCTTAGGGTTAGGGTTAGACTCAGGCTCTTAGGGTGAGGGTTAGACTCAGGCTCTTAGGGTGAGGGTTGGACTCAGGCTCTTAGGGTTAGGGTTAGACTCAGGCTCTTAGGGTGAGGGTTAGACTCAGGCTCTTAGGGTTAGGGTTAGACTCAGGCTCTTAGGGTTAGGGTCAGACTCAGTACTATATATTTGGGTACTGCAGCCGCCCTTTTGGTGGAGCGCTGCTGCCATCTAGCGAAATATACTTGGGTATTGCAGCCGGCGCTGTTGGTGGAGCGCTGCTGCCATCTAGCGAAATATATTTGGGTACTGCAGCCGGCCCTGTTGGTGGAGCGCTGCTGCCATCTAGCGAAATATACTTGGGTACTTCAGCCGGGTTTAGGGTTAGGGTTAGGGTTAGACTGTTAGGGTTAGGGTTAGACTGTTAGGGTTAGACTCTTAGGGTTAGACTCTTGGGTTAGGGTTAGACTCTTACGGTTAGGGTTAGGGTTAGGGTTAGGGTTAGGGTTAGACTCTTAGGGTTAGGGTTAGACTCTTAGGGTTAGGGTTAGGGTTAGGGTTAGACTCTTAGGGTTAGGGTTAGACTCTTAGGGTTAGGGTTAGGGTTAGGGTTAGGGTTAGATTCTTAGGGTTAGGGTTAGACTCTTAGGGTTAGGGTTAGGGTTAGGGTTAGACTCTTAGGGTTAGGGTTAGGGTTAGGTTAGGGTTAGACTCTTAGGGTTAGGGTTAGGGTTACGGTTAGACTCTTAGGGTTAGAGTTAGGGTTAGGGTTAGACTCTTAAGGTTAGGGTTAGACTCTTAGGGTTAGGGTTGGGGTTAGGGTTAGACTCTTAGGGTTAGGGTTAGACTCTTAGGGTTAAGGTTAGGGTTAGGGTTAGACACTTAGGGTTAGGGTTAGGGTGAGGGTTAGACTCTTAGGGTTAGGGTTATATTCAGATTAGGGTTAGACTCTTAGGGTTAGGGTTAGGGTTAGGGTTAGACTCTTAGGGTAAGGGTTAGACTTAGGCTCTTAGGGTGAGGGTTAGACTCAGGCTCTTAGGGTGAGGGTTAGACTCAGGC
Organism: Falco punctatus; assembly: GCF_963210335.1. NCBI lineage: Eukaryota > Metazoa > Chordata > Aves > Falconiformes > Falconidae > Falco > Falco punctatus. The sequence continues at coordinate 2,135,621 of NW_027660079.1, forward strand.
TCTTAGGGTGAGGGTTAGACTCAGGCTCTTAGGGTGAGGGTTAGACTCAGGCTCTTAGGGTTAGGGTTAGACTCAGGCTCTTAGGGTGAGGGTTAGACTCAGGCTCTTAGGGTGAGGGTTAGACTCAGGCTCTTAGGGTTAGGGTTAGACTCAGGCTCTTAGGGTGAGGGTTAGACTCAGGCTCTTAGGGTTAGGGTTAGACTCAGGCTCTTAGGGTTAGGGTCAGACTCAGTACTATATATTTGGGTACTGCAGCCGCCCTTTTGGTGGAGCGCTGCTGCCATCTAGCGAAATATACTTGGGTATTGCAGCCGGTGCTGTTGGTGGAGCGCTGCTGCCATCTAGCGAAATATACTTGGGTACTGCAGCCGGCCCTGTTGGTGGAGCGCTGCTGCCATCTAGCGAAATATACTTGGGGACTGCAGCCGCCCGGTTGTTGGAGCGCTGCTGCCATCTAGCGAAATATACTTGGGTACTGCAGCCGGCGCTGTTGGTGGAGCGCTGCTGCCATCTAGCGAAATATACTTGGGTACTTCAGCCGGGTTTAGGGTTAGGGTTAGGGTTAGACTGTTAGGGTTAGGGTTAGACTTTAAGGGTTAGACTCTTAGGGTTAGACTCTTAGGGTTAGGATTAGACTCTTACGGTTAGGGTTAGGGTTAGAATTAGGGTTAGGCTTAGACTCTTAGGGTTAGGGTTAGACTCTTAGGGTTAGGGTTAGGGTTAGAGTTAGGGTTAGACTCTTAGGGTTAGGGTTAGACTCTTAGGGTTAGGGTTAGGGTTAGGGTTAGACTCTTAGGGTTAGGGTTAGACTCTTAGGGTTAGGGTTAGGGTTAGGGTTAGGGTTAGACTCTTAGGGTTAGGGTTAGACTCTTAGGGTTAGGGTTAGGGTTAGGGTTAGACTCTTAGGGTTAGGGTTAGACTCTTAGGGTTAGGGTTAGGGTTAGGGTTAGACTCTTAGGGTTAGGGTTAGGGTTACGGTTAGACTCTAGGGTTAGAGTTAGGGTTAGGGTTAGACTCTTAGGGTTAGGGTTAGACTCAGGGTTAGGGTTGGGGTTAGGGTTAGACTCTTAGGGTTAGGGTTAGACTCTTAGGGTTAGAGTTAGTGTTAGGGTTAGGGTTAGACACTTAGGGTTAGGGTTAGGGTGAGGGTTAGACTCTTAGGGTTAGGGTTATATTCAGGGTTAGGGTTAGACTCTTAGGGTTAGGGTTAGGGTTAGGGTTAGACTCTTAGGGTAAGGGTTAGACTTAGGCTCTTAGGGTTAGGGTTAGACTCAGGCTCTTAGGGTGAGGGTTAGACTCAGGCTCTTAGGGTGAGGGTTAGACTCAGGCTCTTAGGGTTAGGGTTAGAATCAGGCTCTTAGGGTTAGGGTCAGACTCAGTACTATATATTTGGGTACTGCAGCCGCCCTTTTGGTGGAGCGCTGCTGCCATCTAGCGAAATATACTTGGGTATTGCAGCCGGCGCTGTTGGTGGAGCGCTGCTGCCATCTAGCGAAATATATTTGGGTACTGCAGCCGGCCCTGTTGGTGGAGCGCTGCTGCCATCTAGCGAAATATACTTGGGTACTGCAGCCGCCCTTTTGGTGGAGCGCTGCTGCCATCTAGCGAAATATACTTGGGTACTGCAGCCGCCCGGTTTGTGGAGCGCTGCTGCCATCTAGCGAAATATATTTGGGTACTGCAGCCGGCGCTGTTGGTGGAGCGCTGCTGCCATCTAGCGAAATATATTTGGGTACTGCAGCCGCCCTTTTGGTGGAGCGCTGCTGCCATCTAGCGAAATATATTTGGGTACTGCAGCCGCCCGGTTGGTGGAGCTCTGCTGCCATCTAGCGAAATATACTTGGGTACTGCAGCCGCCCTTTTGGTGGAGCGCTGCTGCCATCTAGCGAAATGTAATTGGGTACTGCAGCCGCCCGGTTGGTGGAGCGCTGCTGCCATCTAGCGAAATATACTTGGGTACTGCAGCCGGCGCTGTTGGTGGAGCGCTGCTGCCATCTAGCGAAATATACTTGGGTACTGCAGCCGCCCGGTTGGTGGAGCGCTGCTGCCATCTAGCGAAATATATTTGGGTACTGCAGCCGGCCCTGTTGGTGGAGCGCTGCTGCCATCTAGCGAAATATACTTGGGTACTGCAGCCGCCCGGTTGGTGGAGCGCTGCTGCCATCTAGCGAAATATACTTGGGTACTGCAGCCGCCCGGTTGGTGGAGCGCTGCTGCCATCTAGCGAAATATATTTGGGTACTGCAGCCGGCCCTGTTGGTGGAGCGCTGCTGCCATCTAGCGAAATATACTTGGGTACTGCAGCCGCCCGGTTGGTGGAGCGCTGCTGCCATCTAGCGAAATATACTTGGGTACTGCAGCCGGCCCTGTTGGTGGAGCGCTGCTGCCATCTAGCGAAATATACTTGGGGACTGCAGCCGCCCGGTTGTTGGAGCGCTGCTGCCATCTAGCGAAATATACTTGGGTACTGCAGCCGGCGCTGTTGGTGGAGCGCTGCTGCCATCTAGCGAAATATATTTGGGTACTGCAGCCGGCCCTGTTTGTGGAGCGCTGCTGCCATCTAGCGAAATATATTTGGGTACTGCAGTCGGCTCTGTTGGTGGAGCGCTGCTGCCATCTAGCGAAATATACTTGGGTACTTCAGCCGGGTTTAGGGTTAGGGTTAGGGTTAGACTGTTAGGGTTAGGGTTAGGGTTAGGGTTAGACTCTTAGGGTTAGACTCTTAGGGTTAGGGTTAGACTCTTACGGTTAGGGTTAGGGTTAGGGTTAGGGTTAGGGTTAGACTCTTAGGGTTAGGGTTAGACTCTTAGGGTTAGGGTTAGGGTTAGGGTTAGGGTTAGACTCTTAGGGTTAGGGTTAGACTCTTAGGGTTAGGGTTAGGGTTAGGGTTAGGGTTAGACTCTTAGGGTTAGGGTTAGACTCTTAGGGTTAGGGTTAGGGTTAGGGTTAGACTCTTAGGGTTAGGGTTATATTCAGGGTTAGGATTAGACTCTTAGGGTTAGGGTTAGGGTTAGGGTTAGACTCTTAGGGTTAGGGTTAGGGTTAGGCTCTTAGGGTTAGGGTTAGACTCAGGCTCTTAGGGTGAGGGTTAGACTCAGGCTCTTAGGGTTAGGGTTAGACTCAGGCTCTTAGGGTGAGGGTTAGACTCAGGCTCTTAGGGTGAGGGTTGGACTCAGGCTCTTAGGGTTAGGGTTAGACTCAGGCTCTTAGGGTTAGGGTCAGACTCAGTACTATATATTTGGGTACTGCAGCCGCCCTTTTGGTGGAGCGCTGCTGCCATCTAGCGAAATATACTTGGGTATTGCAGCCGGCGCTGTTGGTGGAGCGCTGCTGCCATCTAGCGAAATATATTTGGGTACTGCAGCCGGCCCTGTTGGTGGAGCGCTGCTGCCATCTAGCGAAATATATTTGGGTACTGCAGCCGCCCTTTTGGTGGAGCGCTGCTGCCATCTAGCGAAATATATTTGGGTACTGCAGCCAGCTCTGTTGGTGGAGCTCTGCTGCCATCTAGCGAAATATACTTGGGTACTGCAGCCGCCCGGTTGGTGGAGCGCTGCTGCCATCTAGCGAAATATATTTGGGTACTGCAGCCGGCCCTGTTGGTGGAGCGCTGCTGCCATCTAGCGAAATATACTTGGGTACTGCAGCCGCCCTTTTGGTGGAGCGCTGCTGCCATCTAGCGAAATATACTTGGGTACTGCAGCCGCCCGGTTGGTGGAGCGCTGCTGCCATCTAGCGAAATATATTTGGGTACTGCAGCCGCCGCTGTTGGTGGAGCGCTGCTGCCATCTAGCGAAATATACTTGGGTACTGCAGCCGCCCGGTTGGTGGAGCGCTGCTGCCATCTAGCGAAATGTAATTGGGTACTGCAGCCGCCCTGTTGGTGGAGCGCTGCTGCCATCTAGCGAAATATACTTGGGTACTGCAGCCGCCCGGTTGGTGTAGCGCTGCTGCCATCTAGCGAAATATATTTGGGTACTGCAGCCGGCCCTGTTGGTGGAGCGCTGCTGCCATCTAGCGAAATATACTTGGGTACTGCAGCCGCCCGGTTGGTGGAGCGCTGCTGCCATCTAGCGAAATATACTTGGGTACTGCAGCCGGCCCTGTTGGTGGAGCGCTGCTGCCATCTAGCGAAATATACTTGGGTACTGCAGCCGGAGCTGTTGGTGGAGCGCTGCTGCCATCTAGCGAAATATACTTGGGTACTGCAGCCGGCCCTGTTGGTGGAGCGCTGCTGCCATCTAGCGAAATATACTTGGGTACTGCAGCCGCCCGGTTGGTGGAGCGCTGCTGCCATCTAGCGAAATATACTTGGGTACTGCAGCCGGCGCTGTTGGTGGAGCGCTGCTGCCATCTAGCGAAATATATTTGGGTACTGCAGCCGGCCCTGTTGGTGGAGCGCTGCTGCCATCTAGCGAAATATATTTGGGTACTGCAGCCGGCTCTGTTGGTGGAGCGCTGCTGCCATCTAGCGAAATATATTTGGGTACTGCAGCCGGCTCTGTTTGTGGAGCGCTGCTGCCATCTAGCGAAATATACTTGGGTACTTCAGCCGGGTTTAGGGTTAGGGTTAGGGTTAGACTGTTAGGGTTAGGGTTAGACTCTTAGGGTTAGACTCTTAGGGTTAGACTCTTAGGGTTAGGGTTAGACTCTTACGGTTAGGGTTAGGGTTAGGGTTAGGGTTAGACTCTTAGGGTTAGGGTTAGACTCTTAGGGTTAGGGTTAGGGTTAGGGTTAGACTCTTAGGGTTAGGGTTAGACTCTTAGGGTTAGGGTTAGGGTTAGGGTTAGGGTTAGACTCTTAGGGTTAGGGTTAGACTCTTAGGGTTAGGGTTAGGGTTAGGGTTAGGGTTAGACTCTTAGGGTTAGGGTTAGACTCTTAGGGTTAGGGTCAGGGTTAGGGTTAGACTCTTAGGGTTAGGGTTATATTCAGATTAGGGTTAGACTCTTAGGGTTAGGGTTAGGGTTAGGGTTAGACTCTTAGGGTAAGGGTTAGACTTAGGCTCTTAGGGTTAGGGTTAGACTCAGGCTCTTAGGGTGAGGGTTAGACTCAGGCTCTTAGGGTGAGGGTTAGACTCAGGCTCTTAGGGTTAGGGTTAGACTCAGTCTCTTAGGGTTAGGGTTAGACTCAGGCTCTTAGGGTGAGGGTTAGACTCAGGCTCTTAGGGTTAGGGTTAGACTCAGGCTCTTAGGGTTAGGGTCAGACTCAGTACTATATATTTGGGTACTGCAGCCGCACTTTTGGTGGAGCGCTGCTGCCATCTAGCGAAATATACTTGGGTATTGCAGCCGGCGCTGTTGGTGGAGCGCTGCTGCCATCTAGCGAAATATATTTGGGTACTGCAGCCGGCCCTGTTGGTGGAGCTCTGCTGCCATCTAGCGAAATATACTTGGGTACTGCAGCCGCCCTTTTGGTGGAGCGCTGCTGCCATCTAGCGAAATGTAATTGGGTACTGCAGCCGCCCGGTTGGTGTAGCGCTGCTGCCATCTAGCGAAATATACTTGGGTACTGCAGCCGCCCGGTTGGTGGAGCGCTGCTGCCATCTAGCGAAATGTAATGGGGTACTGCAGCCGCCCGGTTGGTGTAGCGCTGCTGCCATCTAGCGAAATATACTTGGGTACTGCAGCCGCCCGGTTGGTGGAGCGCTGCTGCCATCTAGCGAAATATACTTGGGTACTGCAGCCGGCCCTGTTGGTGGAGCGCTGCTGCCATCTAGCGAAATATATTTGGGTACTGCAGCCGCCCTTTTGGTGGAGCGCTGCTGCCATCTAGCGAAATATATTTGGGTACTGCAGCCGGCCCTGTTGGTGGAGCTCTGCTGCCATCTAGCGAAATGTAGTTGGGTACTGCAGCCGCCCGGTTGGTGGAGCGCTGCTGCCATCTAGCGAAATGTAATTGGGTACTGCAGCCGCCCGGTTGGTGGAGCGCTGCTGCCATCTAGCGAAATATACTTGGGTACTGCAGCCGGCGCTGTTGGTGGAGCGCTGCTGCCATCTAGCGAAATATACTTGGGTACTGCAGCCGCCCGGTTTGTGGAGCGCTGCTGCCATCTAGCGAAATGTAATTGGGTACTGCAGCCGGCCCTGTTGGTGGAGCGCTGCTGCCATCTAGCGAAATATACTTGGGTACTGCAGCCGCCCTGTTGGTGGAGCGCTGCTGCCATCTAGCGAAATATACTTGGGTACTGCAGCCGCCCGGTTGGTGGAGCGCTGCTGCCATCTAGCGAAATATATTTGGGTACTGCAGCCGGCGCTGTTGGGGGAGCGCTGCTGCCATCTAGCGAAATATACTTGGGTACTGCAGCCGCCCGGTTGGTGGAGCGCTGCTGCCATCTAGCGAAATATACTTGGGTACTGCAGCCGGCCCTGTTGGTGGAGCGCTGCTGCCATCTAGCGAAATATACTTGGGTACTGCAGCCGCCCGGTTGTTGGAGCGCTGCTGCCATCTAGCGAAATATACTTGGGTACTGCAGCCGGCGCTGTTGGGGGAGCGCTGCTGCCATCTAGCGAAATATATTTGGGTACTGCAGCCGCCCTTTTGGTGGAGCGCTGCTGCCATCTAGCGAAATATACTTGGGTACTGCAGCCGCCCGGTTGGTGGAGCGCTGCTGCCATCTAGCGAAATATACTTGGGTACTGCAGCCGCCCGGTTGGTGGAGCGCTGCTGCCATCTAGCGAAATATACTTGGGTACTGCAGCCGGCCCTGTTGGTGGAGCGCTGCTGCCATCTAGCGAAATATACTTGGGTACTGCAGCCGCCCGGTTGGTGGAGCGCTGCTGCCATCTAGCGAAATATACTTGGGTACTTCAGCCGGGTTTAGGGTTAGGGTTAGGGTTAGACTGTTAGGGTTAGGGTTAGACTCTTAGGGTTAGACTCTTAGGGTTAGACTCTTAGGGTTAGGGTTAGACTCTTACGGTTAGGGTTAGGGTTAGACTCTTAGGGTTAGGGTTAGACTCTTAGGGTTAGGGTTAGGGTTAGGGTTAGACTCTTAGGGTTAGGGTTAGACTCTTAGGGTTAGGGTTAGGGTTAGGGATAGGGTTAGACTCTTAGGGTTAGGGTTAGACTCTTAGGGTTAGGGTTAGGGTTAGGGTTAGGGTTAGACTCTTAGGGTTAGGGTTAGACTCTTAGGGTTAGGGTTAGGGTTAGGGTTAGACTCTTAGGGTTAGGGTTAGGGTTAGGGTTAGGGTTAGACTCTTAGGGTTAGGGTTACGGTTAGACTCTTAGGGTTAGAGTTAGGGTTAGGGTTAGACTCTTAGGGTTAGGGTTAGGGTTAGGGTTAGGGTTAGACTCTTAGGGTTAGGGTTAGACTCTTAGGGTTAGGGTTAGAGTTAGGGTTAGGGTTAGACTCTTAGGGTTAGGGTTATATTCAGATTAGGGTTAGACTCTTAGGGTTAGGGTTAGGGTTAGGGTTAGACTCTTAGGGTGAGGGTTAGACTCAGGCTCTTAGGGTGAGGGTTAGACTCAGGCTCTTAGGGTGAGGGTTAGACTCAGGCTCTTAGGGTTAGGGTCAGACTCAGTACTATATATTTGGGTACTGCAGCCGCCCTTTTGGTGGAGCGCTGCTGCCATCTAGCGAAATATACTTGGGTATTGCAGCCGGCGCTGTTGGTGGAGCGCTGCTGCCATCTAGCGAAATATATTTGGGTACTGCAGCCGGCCCTGTTGGTGGAGCTCTGCTGCCATCTAGCGAAATATACTTGGGTACTGCAGCCGCCCGGTTGGTGGAGCGCTGCTGCCATCTAGCGAAATGTAATTGGGTACTGCAGCCGCCCGGTTGGTGGAGCGCTGCTGCCATCTAGCGAAATATACTTGGGTACTGCAGCCGGCCCTGTTGGTGGAGCGCTGCTGCCATCTAGCGAAATATACTTGGGTACTGCAGCCGCCCGGTTTGTGGAGCGCTGCTGCCATCTAGCGAAATATATTTGGGTACTGCAGCCGGCCCTGTTGGTGGAGCGCTGCTGCCATCTAGCGAAATGTAATTGGGTACTGCAGCCGCCCTTTTGGTGGAGCGCTGCTGCCATCTAGCGAAATATACTTGGGTACTGCAGCCGCCCGGTTGGTGGAGCGCTGCTGCCATCTAGCGAAATGTAATTGGGTACTGCAGCCGCCCGGTTGGTGGAGCGCTGCTGCCATCTAGCGAAATATACTTGGGTACTGCAGCCGCCCGGTTGGTGGAGCGCTGCTGCCATCTAGCGAAATATATTTGGGTACTGCAGCCGCCCTGTTGGTGGAGCGCTGCTGCCATCTAGCGAAATATACTTGGGTACTGCAGCCGCCCGGTTGGTGGAGCGCTGCTGCCATCTAGCGAAATATACTTGGGTACTGCAGCCGGCCCTGTTGGTGGAGCGCTGCTGCCATCTAGCGAAATATACTTGGGTACTGCAGCCGGCCCTGTTGGTGGAGCGCTGCTGCCATCTAGCGAAATATACTTGGGTACTGCAGCCGCCCGGTTGTTGGAGCGCTGCTGCCATCTAGCGAAATATATTTGGGTACTGCAGCCGCCGCTGTTGGTGGAGCGCTGCTGCCATCTAGCGAAATATATTTGGGTACTGCAGCCGGCGCTGTTGGTGGAGCGCTGCTGCCATCTAGCGAAATATATTTGGGTACTGCAGCCGGCGCTGTTGGTGGAGCGCTGCTGCCATCTAGCGAAATATATTTGGGTACTGCAGCCGGCTCTGTTGGTGGAGCGCTGCTGCCATCTAGCGAAATATACTTGGGTACTTCAGCCGGGTTTAGGGTTAGGGTTAGGGTTAGACTGTTAGGGTTAGGGTTAGACTGTTAGGGTTAGACTCTTAGGGTTAGACTCTTAGGGTTAGGGTTAGACTCTTACGGTTAGGGTTAGGGTTAGGGTTAGGATTAGGGTTAGACTCTTAGGGTTAGGGTTAGACTCTTAGGGTTAGGGTTAGGGTTAGGGTTAGACTCTTAGGGTTAGGGTTAGACTCTTAGGGTTAGGGTTAGGGTTAGGGTTAGGGTTAGATTCTTAGGGTTAGGGTTAGACTCTTAGGGTTAGGGTTAGGGTTAGGGTTAGACTCTTAGGGTAAGGGTTAGACTTAGGCTCTTAGGGTTAGGGTTAGACTCAGGCTCTTAGGGTGAGGGTTAGACTCAGGCTCTTAGGGTGAGGGTTAGACTCAGGCTCTTAGGGTTAGGGTTAGACTCAGTCTCTTAGGGTTAGGGTTAGACTCAGGCTCTTAGGGTGAGGGTTAGACTCAGGCTCTTAGGGTTAGGGTTAGACTCAGGCTCTTAGGGTTAGGGTCAGACTCAGTACTATATATTTGGGTACTGCAGCCGCCCTTTTGGTGGAGCGCTGCTGCCATCTAGCGAAATATACTTGGGTATTGCAGCCGGCGCTGTTGGTGGAGCGCTGCTGCCATCTAGCGAAATATATTTGGGTACTGCAGCCGGCCCTGTTGGTGGAGCTCTGCTGCCATCTAGCGAAATATACTTGGGTACTGCAGCCGCCCGGTTGGTGGAGCGCTGCTGCCATCTAGCGAAATGTAATTGGGTACTGCAGCCGCCCGGTTGGTGGAGCGCTGCTGCCATCTAGCGAAATATACTTGGGTACTGCAGCCGGCCCTGTTGGTGGAGCGCTGCTGCCATCTAGCGAAATATACTTGGGTACTGCAGCCGCCCGGTTGGTGGAGCGCTGCTGCCATCTAGCGAAATATACTTGGGTACTGCAGCCGGCCCTGTTGGTGGAGCGCTGCTGCCATCTAGCGAAATATACTTGGGTACTGCAGCCGCCCGGTTGTTGGAGCGCTGCTGCCATCTAGCGAAATATACTTGGGTACTGCAGCCGGCGCTGTTGGGGGAGCGCTGCTGCCATCTAGCGAAATATATTTGGGTACTGCAGCCGCCCTTTTGGTGGAGCGCTGCTGCCATCTAGCGAAATATACTTGGGTACTGCAGCCGCCCGGTTGGTGGAGCGCTGCTGCCATCTAGCGAAATATACTTGGGTACTGCAGCCGCCCGGTTGGTGGAGCGCTGCTGCCATCTAGCGAAATATACTTGGGTACTTCAGCCGGGTTTAGGGTTAGGGTTAGGGTTAGACTGTTAGGGTTAGGGTTAGACTCTTAGGGTTAGACTCTTAGGGTTAGACTCTTAGGGTTAGGGTTAGACTCTTACGGTTAGGGTTAGGGTTAGACTCTTAGGGTTAGGGTTAGACTCTTAGGGTTAGGGTTAGGGTTAGGGTTAGACTCTTAGGGTTAGGGTTAGACTCTTAGGGTTAGGGTTAGGGTTAGGGTTAGGGTTAGACTCTTAGGGTTAGGGTTAGACTCTTAGGGTTAGGGTTAGGGTTAGGGTTAGGGTTAGACTCTTAGGGTTAGGGTGAGACTCTTAGGGTTAGGGTTAGGGTTAGGGTTAGACTCTTAGGGTTAGGGTTAGGGTTAGGGTTAGGGTTAGACTCTTAGGGTTAGGGTTACGGTTAGACTCTTAGGGTTAGAGTTAGGGTTAGGGTTAGACTCTTAGGGTTAGGGTTAGGGTTAGGGTTAGACTCTTAGGGTTAGGGTTAGACTCTTAGGGTTAGGGTTAGGGTTAGGGTTAGGGTTAGACTCTTAGGGTTAGGGTTATATTCAGATTAGGGTTAGACTCTTAGGGTTAGGGTTAGGGTTAGGGTTAGACTCTTAGGGTGAGGGTTAGACTCAGGCTCTTAGGGTGAGGGTTAGACTCAGGCTCTTAGGGTGAGGGTTAGACTCAGGCTCTTAGGGTTAGGGTCAGACTCAGTACTATATATTTGGGTACTGCAGCCGCCCTTTTGGTGGAGCGCTGCTGCCATCTAGCGAAATATACTTGGGTATTGCAGCCGGCGCTGTTGGTGGAGCGCTGCTGCCATCTAGCGAAATATATTTGGGTACTGCAGCCGGCCCTGTTGGTGGAGCTCTGCTGCCATCTAGCGAAATATACTTGGGTACTGCAGCCGCCCGGTTGGTGGAGCGCTGCTGCCATCTAGCGAAATGTAATTGGGTACTGCAGCCGCCCGGTTGGTGGAGCGCTGCTGCCATCTAGCGAAATATACTTGGGTACTGCAGCCGGCCCTGTTGGTGGAGCGCTGCTGCCATCTAGCGAAATATACTTGGGTACTGCAGCCGCCCGGTTTGTGGAGCGCTGCTGCCATCTAGCGAAATATATTTGGGTACTGCAGCCGGCCCTGTTGGTGGAGCGCTGCTGCCATCTAGCGAAATGTAATTGGGTACTGCAGCCGCCCTTTTGGTGTAGCGCTGCTGCCATCTAGCGAAATATACTTGGGTACTGCAGCCGCCCGGTTGGTGGAGCGCTGCTGCCATCTAGCGAAATGTAATTGGGTACTGCAGCCGCCCGGTTGGTGGAGCGCTGCTGCCATCTAGCGAAATATACTTGGGTACTGCAGCCGCCCGGTTGGTGGAGCGCTGCTGCCATCTAGCGAAATATATTTGGGTACTGCAGCCGCCCGGTTGGTGGAGCGCTGCTGCCATCTAGCGAAATATACTTGGGTACTGCAGCCGCCCGGTTGGTGGAGCGCTGCTGCCATCTAGCGAAATATACTTGGGTACTGCAGCCGGCCCTGTTGGTGGAGCGCTGCTGCCATCTAGCGAAATATACTTGGGTACTGCAGCCGGCCCTGTTGGTGGAGCGCTGCTGCCATCTAGCGAAATATACTTGGGTACTGCAGCCGCCCGGTTGTTGGAGCGCTGCTGCCATCTAGCGAAATATATTTGGGTACTGCAGCCGGCGCTGTTGGTGGAGCGCTGCTGCCATCTAGCGAAATATATTTGGGTACTGCAGCCGGCGCTGTTGGTGGAGCGCTGCTGCCATCTAGCGAAATATATTTGGGTACTGCAGCCGGCTCTGTTGGTGGAGCGCTGCTGCCATCTAGCGAAATATACTTGGGTACTTCAGCCGGGTTTAGGGTTAGGGTTAGGGTTAGACTGTTAGGGTTAGGGTTAGACTGTTAGGGTTAGACTCTTAGGGTTAGACTCTTAGGGTTAGGGTTAGACTCTTACGGTTAGGGTTAGGGTTAGGGTTAGGATTAGGGTTAGACTCTTAGGGTTAGGGTTAGACTCTTAGGGTTAGGGTTAGGGTTAGGGTTAGACTCTTAGGGTTAGGGTTAGACTCTTAGGGTTAGGGTTAGGGTTAGGGTTAGGGTTAGATTCTTAGGGTTAGGGTTAGACTCTTAGGGTTAGGGTTAGGGTTAGGGTTAGACTCTTAGGGTTAGGGTTAGGGTTAGGTTAGGGTTAGACTCTTAGGGTTAGGGTTAGGGTTACGGTTAGACTCTTAGGGTTAGAGTTAGGGTTAGGGTTAGACTCTTAAGGTTAGGGTTAGACTCTTAGGGTTAGGGTTGGCGTTAGGGTTAGACTCTTAGGGTTAGGGTTAGACTCTTAGGGTTAAGGTTAGGGTTAGGGTTAGACACTTAGGGTTAGGGTTAGGGTGAGGGTTAGACTCTTAGGGTTAGGGTTATATTCAGATTAGGGTTAGACTCTTAGGGTTAGGGTTAGGGTTAGGGTTAGACTCTTAGGGTAAGGGTTAGACTTAGGCTCTTAGGGTTAGGGTTAGACTCAGGCTCTTAGGGTTAGGGTTAGACTCAGGCTCTTAGGGTGAGGGTTAGACTCAGGCTCTTAGGGTGAGGGTTAGACTCAGGCTCTTAGGGTTAGGGTTAGACTCAGGCTCTTAGGGTGAGGGTTAGACTCAGGCTCTTAGGGTGAGGGTTAGACTCAGGCTCTTAGGGTTAGGGTTAGACTCAGGCTCTTAGGGTGAGGGTTAGACTCAGGCTCTTAGGGTTAGGGTTAGACTCAGGCTCTTAGGGTTAGGGTCAGACTCAGTACTATATATTTGGGTACTGCAGCCGCCCTTTTGGTGGAGCGCTGCTGCCATCTAGCGAAATATACTTGGGTATTGCAGCCGGTGCTGTTGGTGGAGCGCTGCTGCCATCTAGCGAAATATATTTGGGTACTGCAGCCGGCCCTGTTGGTGGAGCGCTGCTGCCATCTAGCGAAATATACTTGGGTACTGCAGCCGGCTCTGTTGGTGGAGCGCTGCTGCCATCTAGCGAAATATATTTGGGTACTGCAGCCGGGTTTAGGGTTAGGGTTAGGGTTAGACTGTTAGGGTTAGGGTTAGGGTTAGGGTTAGACTCTTAGGGTTAGACTCTTAGGGTTAGGGTTAGACTCAGTACTATATATTTGGGTAGTGCAGCCACCCTTTTTGTGGAGCGCTGCTGCCATCTAGCGAAATATACTTGAGTACTGCAGCCGGCGCTGTTGGTTGAGCGCTGCTGCCATCTAGCGAAATATACTTTGGTACTGCAGCCGCCCGGTTGGTTGAGCACTGCCGCCGTCTAGCGAAATATACTTGGGTACTGCAGCCGCCCTTTTGGTGGAGCGCTGCTGCCATCTAGCGAAATATATTTGGGTACTGCAGCCGGCCCTGTTGGTGGAGCGCTGCTGCCATCTAGCGAAATATAATTGGGTACTGCAGCCGCCCTTTTGGTGGAGCGCTGCTGCCATCTAGCGAAATATACTTGGGTACTGCAGCCGCCCGGTTGGTGGAGCGCTGCTGCCATCTAGCGAAATATATTTGGGTACTGCAGCCGGCGCTGTTGGTGGAGCGCTGCTGCCATCTAGCGAAATATATTTGGGTACTGCAGCCGGCTCTGTTGGTGGAGCGCTGCTGCCATCTAGCGAAATATACTTGGGTACTGCAGCCGCCCGGTTGGTGGAGCGCTGCTGCCATCTAGCGAAATGTAATGGGGTACTGCAGCCGCCCGGTTGGTGTAGCGCTGCTGCCATCTAGCGAAATATACTTGGGTACTGCAGCCGCCCGGTTGGTGGAGCGCTGCTGCCATCTAGCGAAATATACTTGGGTACTGCAGCCGGCCCTGTTGGTGGAGCGCTGCTGCCATCTAGCGAAATATATTTGGGTACTGCAGCCGCCCTTTTGGTGGAGCGCTGCTGCCATCTAGCGAAATATATTTGGGTACTGCAGCCGCCCGGTTGGTGGAGCTCTGCTGCCATCTAGCGAAATATACTTGGGTACTGCAGCCGCCCTTTTGGTGGAGCGCTGCTGCCATCTAGCGAAATGTAATTGGGTACTGCAGCCGCCCGTTTGGTGGAGCGCTGCTGCCATCTAGCGAAAATTACTTGGGTACTGCAGCCGGCGCTGTTGGTGGAGCGCTGCTGCCATCTAGCGAAATATACTTGGGTACTGCAGCCGCCCGGTTGGTGGAGCGCTGCTGCCATCTAGCGAAATATATTTGGGTACTGCAGCCGGCCCTGTTGGTGGAGCGCTGCTGCCATCTAGCGAAATATACTTGGGTACTGCAGCCGCCCTTTTGGTGGAGCGCTGCTGCCATCTAGCGAAATATACTTGGGTACTGCAGCCGCCCGGTTGGTGGAGCGCTGCTGCCATCTAGCGAAATATATTTGGGTACTGCAGCCGGCCCTGTTGGTGGAGCGCTGCTGCCATCTAGCGAAATATACTTGGGTACTGCATCCGCCCGGTTGGTGGAGCGCTGCTGCCATCTAGCGAAATATACTTGGGTACTGCAGCCGGCCCTGTTGGTGGAGCGCTGCTGCCATCTAGCGAAATATACTTGGGTACTGCAGCCGCCCGGTTGTTGGAGCGCTGCTGCCATCTAGCGAAATATACTTGGGTACTGCAGCCGGCGCTGTTGGTGGAGCGCTGCTGCCATCTAGCGAAATATATTTGGGTACTGCAGCCGGCCCTGTTTGTGGAGCGCTGCTGCCATCTAGCGAAATATATTTGGGTACTGCAGTCGGCTCTGTTGGTGGAGCGCTGCTGCCATCTAGCGAAATATACTTGGGTACTTCAGCCGGGTTTAGGGTTAGGGTTAGGGTTAGACTGTTAGGGTTAGGGTTAGGGTTAGGGTTAGACTCTTAGGGTTAGACTCTTAGGGTTAGGGTTAGACTCTTACGGTTAGGGTTAGGGTTAGGGTTAGGGTTAGGGTTAGACTCTTAGGGTTAGGGTTAGACTCTTAGGGTTAGGGTTAGGGTTAGGGTTAGACTCTTAGGGTTAGGGTTAGACTCTTAGGGTTAGGGTTAAGGTTAGGGTTAGGGTTAGACTCTTAGGGTTAGGGTTAGACTCTTAGGGTTAGGGTTAGGGTTAGACTCTTAGGGTTAGGGTTAGGGTTAGGGTTAGACTCTTAGGGTTAGGGTTAGGGTTAGGGTTAGGGTTACACTCTTAGGGTTAGGGTTAGGGTTAGGGTTAGACTCTTAGGGTTAGGGTTAGACTTAGGCTCTTAGGGTTAGGGTTAGACTCAGGCTCTTAGGGTTAGGGTTAGACTCAGGCTCTTACGGTTAGGGTTAGACTCAGGCTCTTAGGGTTAGGGTTAGACACAGGCTCTTAGGCTTAGGGTCAGATTTAATACTATATATTTGTGTACTGCAGCCGCCCTTTTGGTGGAGCGCTGCTGCCATCTAGCGAAATATACTTGGGTACTGCAGCCGGCGCTGTTGGTGGAGCGCTGCTGCCATCTAGCGAAATATATTTGGGTACTGCAGCCGGCCCTGTTGGTGGAGCGCTGCTGCCATCTAGCGAAATATATTTGGGTACTGCAGCCGCCCTTTTGGTGGAGCGCTGCTGCCATCTAGCGAAATATATTTGGGTACTGCAGCCAGCTCTGTTGGTGGAGCTCTGCTGCCATCTAGCGAAATATACTTGGGTACTGCAGCCGCCCGGTTGGTGGAGCGCTGCTGCCATCTAGCGAAATATATTTGGGTACTGCAGCCGGCCCTGTTGGTGGAGCGCTGCTGCCATCTAGCGAAATATACTTGGGTACTGCAGCCGCCCTTTTGGTGGAGCGCTGCTGCCATCTAGCGAAATATACTTGGGTACTGCAGCCGCCCGGTTGGTGGAGCGCTGCTGCCATCTAGCGAAATATATTTGGGTACTGCAGCCGCCGCTGTTGGTGGAGCGCTGCTGCCATCTAGCGAAATATACTTGGGTACTGCAGCCGCCCGGTTGGTGGAGCGCTGCTGCCATCTAGCGAAATGTAATTGGGTACTGCAGCCGCCCTGTTGGTGGAGCGCTGCTGCCATCTAGCGAAATATACTTGGGTACTGCAGCCGCCCGGTTGGTGTAGCGCTGCTGCCATCTAGCGAAATATATTTGGGTACTGCAGCCGGCCCTGTTGGTGGAGCGCTGCTGCCATCTAGCGAAATATACTTGGGTACTGCAGCCGCCCGGTTGGTGGAGCGCTGCTGCCATCTAGCGAAATATACTTGGGTACTGCAGCCGGCCCTGTTGGTGGAGCGCTGCTGCCATCTAGCGAAATATACTTGGGTACTGCAGCCGCCCGGTTGGTGGAGCGCTGCTGCCATCTAGCGAAATATACTTGGGTACTGCAGCCGGCCCTGTTGGTGGAGCGCTGCTGCCATCTAGCGAAATATACTTGGGTACTGCAGCCGCCCGGTTGGTGGAGCGCTGCTGCCATCTAGCGAAATATACTTGGGTACTGCAGCCGGCGCTGTTGGTGGAGCGCTGCTGCCATCTAGCGAAATATATTTGGGTACTGCAGCCGGCCCTGTTGGTGGAGCGCTGCTGCCATCTAGCGAAATATATTTGGGTACTGCAGCCGGCTCTGTTGGTGGAGCGCTGCTGCCATCTAGCGAAATATATTTGGGTACTGCAGCCGGCTCTGTTTGTGGAGCGCTGCTGCCATCTAGCGAAATATACTTGGGTACTTCAGCCGGGTTTAGGGTTAGGGTTAGGGTTAGACTGTTAGGGTTAGGGTTAGACTCTTAGGGTTAGACTCTTAGGGTTAGACTCTTAGGGTTAGGGTTAGACTCTTACGGTTAGGGTTAGGGTTAGGGTTAGGGTTAGACTCTTAGGGTTAGGGTTAGACTCTTAGGGTTAGGGTTAGGGTTAGGGTTAGACTCTTAGGGTTAGGGTTAGACTCTTAGGGTTAGGGTTAGGGTTAGGGTTAGGGTTAGACTCTTAGGGTTAGGGTTAGACTCTTAGGGTTAGGGTTAGGGTTAGGGTTAGGGTTAGACTCTTAGGGTTAGACTCTTAGGGTTAGGGTTATATTCAGATTAGGGTTAGACTCTTAGGGTTAGGGTTAGGGTTAGGGTTAGACTCTTAGGGTAAGGGTTAGACTCTTAGGGTTAGACTCTTAGGGTTAGACTCTTAGGGTTAGGGTTAGACTCTTACGGTTAGGGTTAGGGTTAGGGTTAGGGTTAGACTCTTAGGGTTAGGGTTAGACTCTTAGGGTTAGGGTTAGGGTTAGGGTTAGACTCTTAGGGTTAGGGTTAGACTCTTAGGGTTAGGGTTAGGGTTAGGGTTAGGGTTAGACTCTTAGGGTTAGGGTTAGACTCTTAGGGTTAGGGTTAGGGTTAGGGTTAGGGTTAGACTCTTAGGGTTAGGGTTAGACTCTTAGGGTTAGGGTCAGGGTTAGGGTTAGACTCTTAGGGTTAGGGTTATATTCAGATTAGGGTTAGACTCTTAGGGTTAGGGTTAGGGTTAGGGTTAGACTCTTAGGGTAAGGGTTAGACTTAGGCTCTTAGGGTTAGGGTTAGACTCAGGCTCTTAGGGTGAGGGTTAGACTCAGGCTCTTAGGGTGAGGGTTAGACTCAGGCTCTTAGGGTTAGGGTTAGACTCAGTCTCTTAGGGTTAGGGTTAGACTCAGGCTCTTAGGGTGAGGGTTAGACTCAGGCTCTTAGGGTTAGGGTTAGACTCAGGCTCTTAGGGTTAGGGTCAGACTCAGTACTATATATTTGGGTACTGCAGCCGCACTTTTGGTGGAGCGCTGCTGCCATCTAGCGAAATATACTTGGGTATTGCAGCCGGCGCTGTTGGTGGAGCGCTGCTGCCATCTAGCGAAATATATTTGGGTACTGCAGCCGGCTCTGTTGGTGGAGCGCTGCTGCCATCTAGCGAAATATATTTGGGTACTGCAGCCGGCTCTGTTTGTGGAGCGCTGCTGCCATCTAGCGAAATATACTTGGGTACTTCAGCCGGGTTTAGGGTTAGGGTTAGGGTTAGACTGTTAGGGTTAGGGTTAGACTCTTAGGGTTAGACTCTTAGGGTTAGACTCTTAGGGTTAGGGTTAGACTCTTACGGTTAGGGTTAGGGTTAGGGTTAGGGTTAGACTCTTAGGGTTAGGGTTAGACTCTTAGGGTTAGGGTTAGGGTTAGGGTTAGACTCTTAGGGTTAGGGTTAGACTCTTAGGGTTAGGGTTAGGGTTAGGGTTAGGGTTAGACTCTTAGGGTTAGGGTTAGACTCTTAGGGTTAGGGTTAGGGTTAGGGTTAGGGTTAGACTGTTAGGGTTAGGGTTAGACTCTTAGGGTTAGGGTCAGGGTTAGGGTTAGACTCTTAGGGTTAGGGTTATATTCAGATTAGGGTTAGACTCTTAGGGTTAGGGTTAGGGTTAGGGTTAGACTCTTAGGGTAAGGGTTAGACTTAGGCTCTTAGGGTTAGGGTTAGACTCAGGCTCTTAGGGTGAGGGTTAGACTCAGGCTCTTAGGGTGAGGGTTAGACTCAGGCTCTTAGGGTTAGGGTTAGACTCAGTCTCTTAGGGTTAGGGTTAGACTCAGGCTCTTAGGGTGAGGGTTAGACTCAGGCTCTTAGGGTTAGGGTTAGACTCAGGCTCTTAGGGTTAGGGTCAGACTCAGTACTATATATTTGGGTACTGCAGCCGCCCTTTTGGTGGAGCGCTGCTGCCATCTAGCGAAATATACTTGGGTATTGCAGCCGGCGCTGTTGGTGGAGCGCTGCTGCCATCTAGCGAAATATATTTGGGTACTGCAGCCGGCCCTGTTGGTGGAGCTCTGCTGCCATCTAGCGAAATATACTTGGGTACTGCAGCCGCCCGGTTGGTGGAGCGCTGCTGCCATCTAGCGAAATGTAATTGGGTACTGCAGCCGCCCGGTTGGTGTAGCGCTGCTGCCATCTAGCGAAATATACTTGGGTACTGCAGCCGCCCGGTTGGTGGAGCGCTGCTGCCATCTAGCGAAATGTAATGGGGTACTGCAGCCGCCCGGTTGGTGTAGCGCTGCTGCCATCTAGCGAAATATACTTGGGTACTGCAGCCGCCCGGTTGGTGGAGCGCTGCTGCCATCTAGCGAAATATACTTGGGTACTGCAGCCGGCCCTGTTGGTGGAGCGCTGCTGCCATCTAGCGAAATATATTTGGGTACTGCAGCCGCCCTTTTGGTGGAGCGCTGCTGCCATCTAGCGAAATATATTTGGGTACTGCAGCCGGCCCTGTTGGTGGAGCTCTGCTGCCATCTAGCGAAATGTAGTTGGGTACTGCAGCCGCCCGGTTGGTGGAGCGCTGCTGCCATCTAGCGAAATGTAATTGGGTACTGCAGCCGCCCGGTTGGTGGAGCGCTGCTGCCATCTAGCGAAATATACTTGGGTACTGCAGCCGGCGCTGTTGGTGGAGCGCTGCTGCCATCTAGCGAAATATACTTGGGTACTGCAGCCGCCCGGTTTGTGGAGCGCTGCTGCCATCTAGCGAAATGTAATTGGGTACTGCAGCCGGCCCTGTTGGTGGAGCGCTGCTGCCATCTAGCGAAATATACTTGGGTACTGCAGCCGCCCTGTTGGTGGAGCGCTGCTGCCATCTAGCGAAATATACTTGGGTACTGCAGCCGCCCGGTTGGTGGAGCGCTGCTGCCATCTAGCGAAATATATTTGGGTACTGCAGCCGGCCCTGTTGGTGGAGCGCTGCTGCCATCTAGCGAAATATACTTGGGTACTGCAGCCGCCCGGTTGGTGGAGCGCTGCTGCCATCTAGCGAAATATACTTGGGTACTGCAGCCGGCCCTGTTGGTGGAGCGCTGCTGCCATCTAGCGAAATATACTTGGGTACTGCAGCCGCCCGGTTGTTGGAGCGCTGCTGCCATCTAGCGAAATATACTTGGGTACTGCAGCCGGCGCTGTTGGGGGAGCGCTGCTGCCATCTAGCGAAATATATTTGGGTACTGCAGCCGCCCTTTTGGTGGAGCGCTGCTGCCATCTAGCGAAATATACTTGGGTACTGCAGCCGCCCGGTTGGTGGAGCGCTGCTGCCATCTAGCGAAATATACTTGGGTACTGCAGCCGCCCGGTTGGTGGAGCGCTGCTGCCATCTAGCGAAATATACTTGGGTACTGCAGCCGGCCCTGTTGGTGGAGCGCTGCTGCCATCTAGCGAAATATACTTGGGTACTGCAGCCGCCCGGTTGGTGGAGCGCTGCTGCCATCTAGCGAAATATACTTGGGTACTTCAGCCGGGTTTAGGGTTAGGGTTAGGGTTAGACTGTTAGGGTTAGGGTTAGACTCTTAGGGTTAGACTCTTAGGGTTAGACTCTTAGGGTTAGGGTTAGACTCTTACGGTTAGGGTTAGGGTTAGACTCTTAGGGTTAGGGTTAGACTCTTAGGGTTAGGGTTAGGGTTAGGGTTAGACTCTTAGGGTTAGGGTTAGACTCTTAGGGTTAGGGTTAGGGTTAGGGATAGGGTTAGACTCTTAGGGTTAGGGTTAGACTCTTAGGGTTAGGGTTAGGGTTAGGGTTAGGGTTAGACTCTTAGGGTTAGGGTTAGACTCTTAGGGTTAGGGTTAGGGTTAGGGTTAGACTCTTAGGGTTAGGGTTAGGGTTAGGGTTAGGGTTAGACTCTTAGGGTTAGGGTTACGGTTAGACTCTTAGGGTTAGAGTTAGGGTTAGGGTTAGACTCTTAGGGTTAGGGTTAGGGTTAGGGTTAGGGTTAGACTCTTAGGGTTAGGGTTAGACTCTTAGGGTTAGGGTTAGAGTTAGGGTTAGGGTTAGACTCTTAGGGTTAGGGTTATATTCAGATTAGGGTTAGACTCTTAGGGTTAGGGTTAGGGTTAGGGTTAGACTCTTAGGGTGAGGGTTAGACTCAGGCTCTTAGGGTGAGGGTTAGACTCAGGCTCTTAGGGTGAGGGTTAGACTCAGGCTCTTAGGGTTAGGGTCAGACTCAGTACTATATATTTGGGTACTGCAGCCGCCCTTTTGGTGGAGCGCTGCTGCCATCTAGCGAAATATACTTGGGTATTGCAGCCGGCGCTGTTGGTGGAGCGCTGCTGCCATCTAGCGAAATATATTTGGGTACTGCAGCCGGCCCTGTTGGTGGAGCTCTGCTGCCATCTAGCGAAATATACTTGGGTACTGCAGCCGCCCGGTTGGTGGAGCGCTGCTGCCATCTAGCGAAATGTAATTGGGTACTGCAGCCGCCCGGTTGGTGGAGCGCTGCTGCCATCTAGCGAAATATACTTGGGTACTGCAGCCGGCCCTGTTGGTGGAGCGCTGCTGCCATCTAGCGAAATATACTTGGGTACTGCAGCCGCCCGGTTGGTGGAGCGCTGCTGCCATCTAGCGAAATATATTTGGGTACTGCAGCCGGCCCTGTTGGTGGAGCGCTGCTGCCATCTAGCGAAATGTAATTGGGTACTGCAGCCGCCCTTTTGGTGTAGCGCTGCTGCCATCTAGCGAAATATACTTGGGTACTGCAGCCGCCCGGTTGGTGGAGCGCTGCTGCCATCTAGCGAAATGTAATTGGGTACTGCAGCCGCCCGGTTGGTGGAGCGCTGCTGCCATCTAGCGAAATATACTTGGGTACTGCAGCCGCCCGGTTGGTGGAGCGCTGCTGCCATCTAGCGAAATATATTTGGGTACTGCAGCCGCCCTGTTGGTGGAGCGCTGCTGCCATCTAGCGAAATATACTTGGGTACTGCAGCCGCCCGGTTGGTGGAGCGCTGCTGCCATCTAGCGAAATATACTTGGGTACTGCAGCCGGCCCTGTTGGTGGAGCGCTGCTGCCATCTAGCGAAATATACTTGGGTACTGCAGCCGGCCCTGTTGGTGGAGCGCTGCTGCCATCTAGCGAAATATACTTGGGTACTGCAGCCGCCCGGTTGTTGGAGCGCTGCTGCCATCTAGCGAAATATATTTGGGTACTGCAGCCGGCGCTGTTGGTGGAGCGCTGCTGCCATCTAGCGAAATATATTTGGGTACTGCAGCCGGCGCTGTTGGTGGAGCGCTGCTGCCATCTAGCGAAATATATTTGGGTACTGCAGCCGGCGCTGTTGGTGGAGCGCTGCTGCCATCTAGCGAAATATATTTGGGTACTGCAGCCGGCTCTGTTGGTGGAGCGCTGCTGCCATCTAGCGAAATATACTTGGGTACTTCAGCCGGGTTTAGGGTTAGGGTTAGGGTTAGACTGTTAGGGTTAGGGTTAGACTGTTAGGGTTAGACTCTTAGGGTTAGACTCTTAGGGTTAGGGTTAGACTCTTACGGTTAGGGTTAGGGTTAGGGTTAGGATTAGGGTTAGACTCTTAGGGTTAGGGTTAGACTCTTAGGGTTAGGGTTAGGGTTAGGGTTAGACTCTTAGGGTTAGGGTTAGACTCTTAGGGTTAGGGTTAGGGTTAGGGTTAGGGTTAGACTCTTAGGGTTAGGGTTAGACTCTTAGGGTTAGGGTTAGGGTTAGGGTTAGGGTTAGACTCTTAGGGTTAGGGTTAGACTCTTAGGGTTAGGGTCAGGGTTAGGGTTAGACTCTTAGGGTTAGGGTTATATTCAGATTAGGGTTAGACTCTTAGGGTTAGGGTTAGGGTTAGGGTTAGACTCTTAGGGTAAGGGTTAGACTTAGGCTCTTAGGGTTAGGGTTAGACTCAGGCTCTTAGGGTGAGGGTTAGACTCAGGCTCTTAGGGTGAGGGTTAGACTCAGGCTCTTAGGGTTAGGGTTAGACTCAGTCTCTTAGGGTTAGGGTTAGACTCAGGCTCTTAGGGTGAGGGTTAGACTCAGGCTCTTAGGGTTAGGGTTAGACTCAGGCTCTTAGGGTTAGGGTCAGACTCAGTACTATATATTTGGGTACTGCAGCCGCACTTTTGGTGGAGCGCTGCTGCCATCTAGCGAAATATACTTGGGTATTGCAGCCGGCGCTGTTGGTGGAGCGCTGCTGCCATCTAGCGAAATATATTTGGGTACTGCAGCCGGCCCTGTTGGTGGAGCTCTGCTGCCATCTAGCGAAATATACTTGGGTACTGCAGCCGCCCGGTTGGTGGAGCGCTGCTGCCATCTAGCGAAATGTAATTGGGTACTGCAGCCGCCCGGTTGGTGTAGCGCTGCTGCCATCTAGCGAAATATACTTGGGTACTGCA
This sequence comes from Falco punctatus, assembly GCF_963210335.1. Taxonomy (NCBI): domain Eukaryota; kingdom Metazoa; phylum Chordata; class Aves; order Falconiformes; family Falconidae; genus Falco; species Falco punctatus. Next base: position 2,158,701 of record NW_027660079.1, read on the forward strand.
GCCGCCCGGTTGGTGGAGCGCTGCTGCCATCTAGCGAAATGTAATGGGGTACTGCAGCCGCCCGGTTGGTGTAGCGCTGCTGCCATCTAGCGAAATATACTTGGGTACTGCAGCCGCCCGGTTGGTGGAGCGCTGCTGCCATCTAGCGAAATATACTTGGGTACTGCAGCCGGCCCTGTTGGTGGAGCGCTGCTGCCATCTAGCGAAATATATTTGGGTACTGCAGCCGCCCTTTTGGTGGAGCGCTGCTGCCATCTAGCGAAATATATTTGGGTACTGCAGCCGGCCCTGTTGGTGGAGCTCTGCTGCCATCTAGCGAAATGTAGTTGGGTACTGCAGCCGCCCGGTTGGTGGAGCGCTGCTGCCATCTAGCGAAATGTAATTGGGTACTGCAGCCGCCCGGTTGGTGGAGCGCTGCTGCCATCTAGCGAAATATACTTGGGTACTGCAGCCGGCGCTGTTGGTGGAGCGCTGCTGCCATCTAGCGAAATATACTTGGGTACTGCAGCCGCCCGGTTTGTGGAGCGCTGCTGCCATCTAGCGAAATGTAATTGGGTACTGCAGCCGGCCCTGTTGGTGGAGCGCTGCTGCCATCTAGCGAAATATACTTGGGTACTGCAGCCGCCCTGTTGGTGGAGCGCTGCTGCCATCTAGCGAAATATACTTGGGTACTGCAGCCGCCCGGTTGGTGGAGCGCTGCTGCCATCTAGCGAAATATATTTGGGTACTGCAGCCGGCCCTGTTGGTGGAGCGCTGCTGCCATCTAGCGAAATATACTTGGGTACTGCAGCCGCCCGGTTGGTGGAGCGCTGCTGCCATCTAGCGAAATATACTTGGGTACTGCAGCCGGCCCTGTTGGTGGAGCGCTGCTGCCATCTAGCGAAATATACTTGGGTACTGCAGCCGCCCGGTTGTTGGAGCGCTGCTGCCATCTAGCGAAATATACTTGGGTACTGCAGCCGGCGCTGTTGGGGGAGCGCTGCTGCCATCTAGCGAAATATATTTGGGTACTGCAGCCGCCCTTTTGGTGGAGCGCTGCTGCCATCTAGCGAAATATACTTGGGTACTGCAGCCGCCCGGTTGGTGGAGCGCTGCTGCCATCTAGCGAAATATACTTGGGTACTGCAGCCGCCCGGTTGGTGGAGCGCTGCTGCCATCTAGCGAAATATACTTGGGTACTGCAGCCGGCCCTGTTGGTGGAGCGCTGCTGCCATCTAGCGAAATATACTTGGGTACTGCAGCCGCCCGGTTGGTGGAGCGCTGCTGCCATCTAGCGAAATATACTTGGGTACTTCAGCCGGGTTTAGGGTTAGGGTTAGGGTTAGACTGTTAGGGTTAGGGTTAGACTCTTAGGGTTAGACTCTTAGGGTTAGACTCTTAGGGTTAGGGTTAGACTCTTACGGTTAGGGTTAGGGTTAGACTCTTAGGGTTAGGGTTAGACTCTTAGGGTTAGGGTTAGGGTTAGGGTTAGACTCTTAGGGTTAGGGTTAGACTCTTAGGGTTAGGGTTAGGGTTAGGGATAGGGTTAGACTCTTAGGGTTAGGGTTAGACTCTTAGGGTTAGGGTTAGGGTTAGGGTTAGGGTTAGACTCTTAGGGTTAGGGTTAGACTCTTAGGGTTAGGGTTAGGGTTAGGGTTAGACTCTTAGGGTTAGGGTTAGGGTTAGGGTTAGGGTTAGACTCTTAGGGTTAGGGTTACGGTTAGACTCTTAGGGTTAGAGTTAGGGTTAGGGTTAGACTCTTAGGGTTAGGGTTAGGGTTAGGGTTAGGGTTAGACTCTTAGGGTTAGGGTTAGACTCTTAGGGTTAGGGTTAGAGTTAGGGTTAGGGTTAGACTCTTAGGGTTAGGGTTATATTCAGATTAGGGTTAGACTCTTAGGGTTAGGGTTAGGGTTAGGGTTAGACTCTTAGGGTGAGGGTTAGACTCAGGCTCTTAGGGTGAGGGTTAGACTCAGGCTCTTAGGGTGAGGGTTAGACTCAGGCTCTTAGGGTTAGGGTCAGACTCAGTACTATATATTTGGGTACTGCAGCCGCCCTTTTGGTGGAGCGCTGCTGCCATCTAGCGAAATATACTTGGGTATTGCAGCCGGCGCTGTTGGTGGAGCGCTGCTGCCATCTAGCGAAATATATTTGGGTACTGCAGCCGGCCCTGTTGGTGGAGCTCTGCTGCCATCTAGCGAAATATACTTGGGTACTGCAGCCGCCCGGTTGGTGGAGCGCTGCTGCCATCTAGCGAAATGTAATTGGGTACTGCAGCCGCCCGGTTGGTGGAGCGCTGCTGCCATCTAGCGAAATATACTTGGGTACTGCAGCCGGCCCTGTTGGTGGAGCGCTGCTGCCATCTAGCGAAATATACTTGGGTACTGCAGCCGCCCGGTTGGTGGAGCGCTGCTGCCATCTAGCGAAATATATTTGGGTACTGCAGCCGGCCCTGTTGGTGGAGCGCTGCTGCCATCTAGCGAAATGTAATTGGGTACTGCAGCCGCCCTTTTGGTGTAGCGCTGCTGCCATCTAGCGAAATATACTTGGGTACTGCAGCCGCCCGGTTGGTGGAGCGCTGCTGCCATCTAGCGAAATGTAATTGGGTACTGCAGCCGCCCGGTTGGTGGAGCGCTGCTGCCATCTAGCGAAATATACTTGGGTACTGCAGCCGCCCGGTTGGTGGAGCGCTGCTGCCATCTAGCGAAATATATTTGGGTACTGCAGCCGCCCTGTTGGTGGAGCGCTGCTGCCATCTAGCGAAATATACTTGGGTACTGCAGCCGCCCGGTTGGTGGAGCGCTGCTGCCATCTAGCGAAATATACTTGGGTACTGCAGCCGGCCCTGTTGGTGGAGCGCTGCTGCCATCTAGCGAAATATACTTGGGTACTGCAGCCGCCCGGTTGGTGGAGCGCTGCTGCCATCTAGCGAAATATACTTGGGTACTGCAGCCGGCCCTGTTGGTGGAGCGCTGCTGCCATCTAGCGAAATATACTTGGGTACTGCAGCCGGCCCTGTTGGTGGAGCGCTGCTGCCATCTAGCGAAATATACTTGGGTACTGCAGCCGCCCGGTTGTTGGAGCGCTGCTGCCATCTAGCGAAATATATTTGGGTACTGCAGCCGGCGCTGTTGGTGGAGCGCTGCTGCCATCTAGCGAAATATATTTGGGTACTGCAGCCGGCGCTGTTGGTGGAGCGCTGCTGCCATCTAGCGAAATATATTTGGGTACTGCAGCCGGCGCTGTTGGTGGAGCGCTGCTGCCATCTAGCGAAATATATTTGGGTACTGCAGCCGGCTCTGTTGGTGGAGCGCTGCTGCCATCTAGCGAAATATACTTGGGTACTTCAGCCGGGTTTAGGGTTAGGGTTAGGGTTAGACTGTTAGGGTTAGGGTTAGACTGTTAGGGTTAGACTCTTAGGGTTAGACTCTTAGGGTTAGGGTTAGACTCTTACGGTTAGGGTTAGGGTTAGGGTTAGGATTAGGGTTAGACTCTTAGGGTTAGGGTTAGACTCTTAGGGTTAGGGTTAGGGTTAGGGTTAGACTCTTAGGGTTAGGGTTAGACTCTTAGGGTTAGGGTTAGGGTTAGGGTTAGGGTTAGATTCTTAGGGTTAGGGTTAGACTCTTAGGGTTAGGGTTAGGGTTAGGGTTAGACTCTTAGGGTAAGGGTTAGACTTAGGCTCTTAGGGTTAGGGTTAGACTCAGGCTCTTAGGGTGAGGGTTAGACTCAGGCTCTTAGGGTGAGGGTTAGACTCAGGCTCTTAGGGTTAGGGTTAGACTCAGTCTCTTAGGGTTAGGGTTAGACTCAGGCTCTTAGGGTGAGGGTTAGACTCAGGCTCTTAGGGTTAGGGTTAGACTCAGGCTCTTAGGGTTAGGGTCAGACTCAGTACTATATATTTGGGTACTGCAGCCGCCCTTTTGGTGGAGCGCTGCTGCCATCTAGCGAAATATACTTGGGTATTGCAGCCGGCGCTGTTGGTGGAGCGCTGCTGCCATCTAGCGAAATATATTTGGGTACTGCAGCCGGCCCTGTTGGTGGAGCTCTGCTGCCATCTAGCGAAATATACTTGGGTACTGCAGCCGCCCGGTTGGTGGAGCGCTGCTGCCATCTAGCGAAATGTAATTGGGTACTGCAGCCGCCCGGTTGGTGGAGCGCTGCTGCCATCTAGCGAAATATACTTGGGTACTGCAGCCGGCGCTGTTGGTGGAGCGCTGCTGCCATCTAGCGAAATATACTTGGGTACTGCAGCCGCCCGGTTTGTGGAGCGCTGCTGCCATCTAGCGAAATATATTTGGGTACTGCAGCCGGCCCTGTTGGTGGAGCGCTGCTGCCATCTAGCGAAATGTAATTGGGTACTGCAGCCGCCCGGTTGGTGTAGCGCTGCTGCCATCTAGCGAAATATACTTGGGTACTGCAGCCGCCCGGTTGGTGGAGCGCTGCTGCCATCTAGCGAAATGTAATGGGGTACTGCAGCCGCCCGGTTGGTGTAGCGCTGCTGCCATCTAGCGAAATATACTTGGGTACTGCAGCCGCCCGGTTGGTGGAGCGCTGCTGCCATCTAGCGAAATATACTTGGGTACTGCAGCCGGCCCTGTTGGTGGAGCGCTGCTGCCATCTAGCGAAATGTATTTGGGTACTGCAGCCGCCCTTTTGGTGGAGCGCTGCTGCCATCTAGCGAAATATATTTGGGTACTGCAGCCGGCCCTGTTGGTGGAGCTCTGCTGCCATCTAGCGAAATATACTTGGGTACTGCAGCCGCCCTTTTGGTGGAGCGCTGCTGCCATCTAGCGAAATGTAATTGGGTACTGCAGCCGCCCGGTTGGTGGAGCGCTGCTGCCATCTAGCGAAATGTAATTGGGTACTGCAGCCGGCGCTGTTGGTGGAGCGCTGCTGCCATCTAGCGAAATATACTTGGGTACTGCAGCCGCCCTGTTGGTGGAGCGCTGCTGCCATCTAGCGAAATATATTTGGGTACTGCAGCCGCCCTGTTGGTGGAGCGCTGCTGCCATCTAGCGAAATATACTTGGGTACTGCAGCCGCCCGGTTGGTGGAGCGCTGCTGCCATCTAGCGAAATATACTTGGGTACTGCAGCCGGCCCTGTTGGTGGAGCGCTGCTGCCATCTAGCGAAATATACTTGGGTACTGCAGCCGGCCCTGTTGGTGGAGCGCTGCTGCCATCTAGCGAAATATACTTGGGTACTGCAGCCGCCCGGTTGTTGGAGCGCTGCTGCCATCTAGCGAAATATATTTGGGTACTGCAGCCGGCGCTGTTGGTGGAGCGCTGCTGCCATCTAGCGAAATATATTTGGGTACTGCAGCCGGCGCTGTTGGTGGAGCGCTGCTGCCATCTAGCGAAATATATTTGGGTACTGCAGCCGGCGCTGTTGGTGGAGCGCTGCTGCCATCTAGCGAAATATATTTGGGTACTGCAGCCGGCTCTGTTGGTGGAGCGCTGCTGCCATCTAGCGAAATATACTTGGGTACTTCAGCCGGGTTTAGGGTTAGGGTTAGGGTTAGACTGTTAGGGTTAGGGTTAGACTGTTAGGGTTAGACTCTTAGGGTTAGACTCTTAGGGTTAGGGTTAGACTCTTACGGTTAGGGTTAGGGTTAGGGTTAGGATTAGGGTTAGACTCTTAGGGTTAGGGTTAGACTCTTAGGGTTAGGGTTAGGGTTAGGGTTAGACTCTTAGGGTTAGGGTTAGACTCTTAGGGTTAGGGTTAGGGTTAGGGTTAGGGTTAGATTCTTAGGGTTAGGGTTAGACTCTTAGGGTTAGGGTTAGGGTTAGGGTTAGACTCTTAGGGTAAGGGTTAGACTTAGGCTCTTAGGGTTAGGGTTAGACTCAGGCTCTTAGGGTGAGGGTTAGACTCAGGCTCTTAGGGTGAGGGTTAGAATCAGGCTCTTAGGGTTAGGGTTAGACTCAGTCTCTTAGGGTTAGGGTTAGACTCAGGCTCTTAGGGTGAGGGTTAGACTCAGGCTCTTAGGGTTAGGGTTAGACTCAGGCTCTTAGGGTTAGGGTCAGACTCAGTACTATATATTTGGGTACTGCAGCCGCCCTTTTGGTGGAGCGCTGCTGCCATCTAGCGAAATATACTTGGGTATTGCAGCCGGCGCTGTTGGTGGAGCGCTGCTGCCATCTAGCGAAATATATTTGGGTACTGCAGCCGGCCCTGTTGGTGGAGCTCTGCTGCCATCTAGCGAAATATACTTGGGTACTGCAGCCGCCCGGTTGGTGGAGCGCTGCTGCCATCTAGCGAAATGTAATTGGGTACTGCAGCCGCCCGGTTGGTGGAGCGCTGCTGCCATCTAGCGAAATATACTTGGGTACTGCAGCCGGCCCTGTTGGTGGAGCGCTGCTGCCATCTAGCGAAATATACTTGGGTACTGCAGCCGCCCGGTTTGTGGAGCGCTGCTGCCATCTAGCGAAATATATTTGGGTACTGCAGCCGGCCCTGTTGGTGGAGCGCTGCTGCCATCTAGCGAAATGTAATTGGGTACTGCAGCCGCCCGGTTGGTGTAGCGCTGCTGCCATCTAGCGAAATATACTTGGGTACTGCAGCCGCCCGGTTGGTGGAGCGCTGCTGCCATCTAGCGAAATGTAATGGGGTACTGCAGCCGCCCGGTTGGTGTAGCGCTGCTGCCATCTAGCGAAATATACTTGGGTACTGCAGCCGCCCGGTTGGTGGAGCGCTGCTGCCATCTAGCGAAATATACTTGGGTACTGCAGCCGGCGCTGTTGGTGGAGCGCTGCTGCCATCTAGCGAAATATATTTGGGTACTGCAGCCGCCCTTTTGGTGGAGCGCTGCTGCCATCTAGCGAAATATATTTGGGTACTGCAGCCGGCCCTGTTGGTGGAGCTCTGCTGCCATCTAGCGAAATATACTTGGGTACTGCAGCCGCCCTTTTGGTGGAGCGCTGCTGCCATCTAGCGAAATGTAATTGGGTACTGCAGCCGCCCGGTTGGTGGAGCGCTGCTGCCATCTAGCGAAATGTAATTGGGTACTGCAGCCGGCGCTGTTGGTGGAGCGCTGCTGCCATCTAGCGAAATATACTTGGGTACTGCAGCCGCCCGGTTTGTGGAGCGCTGCTGCCATCTAGCGAAATATATTTGGGTACTGCAGCCGGCGCTGTTGGTGGAGCGCTGCTGCCATCTAGCGAAATATACTTGGGTACTGCAGCCGCCCTGTTGGTGGAGCGCTGCTGCCATCTAGCGAAATATACTTGGGTACTGCAGCCGCCCGGTTGGTGGAGCGCTGCTGCCATCTAGCGAAATATATTTGGGTACTGCAGCCGGCCCTGTTGGTGGAGCGCTGCTGCCATCTAGCGAAATATACTTGGGTACTGCAGCCGCCCGGTTGGTGGAGCGCTGCTGCCATCTAGCGAAATATACTTGGGTACTGCAGCCGGCCCTGTTGGTGGAGCGCTGCTGCCATCTAGCGAAATATACTTGGGTACTGCAGCCGCCCGGTTGTTGGAGCGCTGCTGCCATCTAGCGAAATATACTTGGGTACTGCAGCCGGCGCTGTTGGGGGAGCGCTGCTGCCATCTAGCGAAATATATTTGGGTACTGCAGCCGGCGCTGTTGGTGGAGCGCTGCTGCCATCTAGCGAAATATACTTGGGTACTGCAGCCGCCCGGTTGGTGGAGCGCTGCTGCCATCTAGCGAAATATACTTGGGTACTGCAGCCGCCCTTTTGGTGGAGCGCTGCTGCCATCTAGCGAAATATATTTGGGTACTGCAGCCGGCCCTGTTGGTGGAGCGCTGCTGCCATCTAGCGAAATATACTTGGGTACTGCAGCCGCCCGGTTGGTGGAGCGCTGCTGCCATCTAGCGAAATATACTTGGGTACTTCAGCCGGGTTTAGGGTTAGGGTTAGGGTTAGACTGTTAGGGTTAGGGTTAGACTCTTAGGGTTAGACTCTTAGGGTTAGACTCTTAGGGTTAGGGTTAGGGTTAGGGTTAGACTCTTAGGGTTAGGGTTAGACTCTTAGGGTTAGGGTTAGGGTTAGGGTTAGGGTTAGACTCTTAGGGTTAGGGTTAGACTCTTAGGGTTAGGGTTAGGGTTAGGGTTAGGGTTAGACTCTTAGGGTTAGGGTTAGACTCTTAGGGTTAGGGTTAGGGTTAGGGTTAGGGTTAGACTCTTAGGGTTAGGGTTAGACTCTTAGGGTTAGGGTTAGGGTTAGGGTTAGACTCTTAGGGTTAGGGTTAGGGTTAGGGTTAGGGTTAGACTGTTAGGGTTAGGGTTACGGTTAGACTCTTAGGGTTAGAGTTAGGGTTAGGGTTAGACTCTTAGGGTTAGGGTTAGACTGTTAGGGTTAGGGTTGGGGTTAGGGTTAGGGTTAGACTCTTAGGGTTAGACTCTTAGGGTTAGACTCTTAGGGTTAGGGTTAGACTCTTACTGTTAGGGTTAGGGTTAGGGTTAGGGTTAGACTCTTAGGGTTAGGGTTAGACTCTTAGGGTTAGGGTTAGGGTTAGGGTTAGGGTTAGACTCTTAGGGTTAGGGTTAGACTCTTAGGGTTAGGGTTAGGGTTAGGGTTAGGGTTAGACTCTTAGGGTTAGGGTTAGACTCTTACGGTTAGGGTTAGGGTTAGGCTTAGGGTTAGGCTTAGACTCTTAGGGTTAGGGTTAGACTCTTAGGGTTAGGGTTAGGGTTAGAGTTAGGGTTAGACTCTTAGGGTTAGGGTTAGACTCTTAGGGTTAGGGTTAGGGTTAGGGTTAGACTCTTAGGGTTAGGGTTAGACTCTTACGGTTAGGGTTAGGGTTAGGGTTAGGGTTAGACTCTTAGGGTTAGGGTTAGACTCTTAGGGTTAGGGTTAGACTCTTAGGGTTAGGGTTAGACTCTTAGGGTTAGGGTTAGACTCTTAGGGTTAGGGTTAGGGTTACGGTTAGACTCTTAGGGTTAGAGTTAGGGTTAGGGTTAGACTCTTAGGGTTAGGGTTAGACTCAGGGTTAGGGTTGGGGTTAGGGTTAGACTCTTAGGGTTAGGGTTAGACTCTTAGGGTTAGAGTTAGGGTTAGGGTTAGGGTTAGACACTTAGGGTTAGGGTTAGGGTGAGGGTTAGACTCTTAGGGTTAGGGTTATATTCAGGGTTAGGGTTAGACTCTTAGGGTTAGGGTTAGGGTTAGGGTTAGACTCTTAGGGTAAGGGTTAGACTTAGGCTCTTAGGGTTAGGGTTAGACTCAGGCTCTTAGGGTGAGGGTTAGACTCAGGCTCTTAGGGTTAGGGTTAGACTCAGGCTCTTAGGGTGAGGGTTAGACTCAGGCTCTTAGGGTTAGGGTTAGACTCAGGCTCTTAGGGTTAGGGTCAGACTCAGTACTATATATTTGGGTACTGCAGCCGCCCTTTTGGTGGAGCGCTGCTGCCATCTAGCGAAATATACTTGGGTATTGCAGACGGCGCTGTTGGTGGAGCGCTGCTGCCATCTAGCGAAATATATTTGGGTACTGCAGCCGGCCCTGTTGGTGGAGCGCTGCTGCCATCTAGCGAAATATAATTGGGTACTGCAGCCGCCCGGTTGGTGGAGCGCTGCTGCCATCTAGCGAAATATACTTGGGTACTGCAGCCGCCCGGTTTGTGGAGCGCTGCTGCCATCTAGCGAAATATATTTGGGTACTGCAGCCGGCGCTGTTGGTGGAGCGCTGCTGCCATCTAGCGAAATATATTTGGGTACTGCAGCCGGCTCTGTTGGTGGAGCGCTGCTGCCATCTAGCGAAATATACTTGGGTACTGCAGCCGCCCGGTTGGTGGAGCGCTGCTGCCATCTAGCGAAATGTAATGGGGTACTGCAGCCGCCCGGTTGGTGGAGCGCTGCTGCCATCTAGCGAAATATACTTGGGTACTGCAGCCGGCGCTGTTGGTGGAGCGCTGCTGCCATCTAGCGAAATATACTTGGGTACTGCAGCCGGCCCTGTTGGTGGAGCGCTGCTGCCATCTAGCGAAATATAATTGGGTACTGCAGCCGCCCGGTTGGTGGAGCGCTGCTGCCATCTAGCGAAATATATTTGGGTACTGCAGCCGCCCGGTTGGTGGAGCTCTGCTGCCATCTAGCGAAATATACTTGGGTACTGCAGCCGCCCTTTTGGTGGAGCGCTGCTGCCATCTAGCGAAATGTAATTGGGTACTGCAGCCGCCCGGTTGGTGGAGCGCTGCTGCCATCTAGCGAAATATACTTGGGTACTGCAGCCGGCGCTGTTGGTGGAGCGCTGCTGCCATCTAGCGAAATATACTTGGGTACTGCAGCCGCCCGGTTGGTGGAGCGCTGCTGCCATCTAGCGAAATATATTTGGGTACTGCAGCCGGCCCTGTTGGTGGAGCGCTGCTGCCATCTAGCGAAATATAATTGGGTACTGCAGCCGCCCTTTTGGTGGAGCGCTGCTGCCATCTAGCGAAATATACTTGGGTACTGCAGCCGCCCGGTTGGTGGAGCGCTGCTGCCATCTAGCGAAATATATTTGGGTACTGCAGCCGGCCCTGTTGGTGGAGCGCTGCTGCCATCTAGCGAAATATACTTGGGTACTGCAGCCGCCCGGTTGGTGGAGCGCTGCTGCCATCTAGCGAAATATACTTGGGTACTGCAGCCGGCGCTGTTGGTGGAGCGCTGCTGCCATCTAGCGAAATATATTTGGGTACTGCAGCCGGCTCTGTTTGTGGAGCGCTGCTGCCATCTAGCGAAATATATTTGGGTACTGCAGTCGGCTCTGTTGGTGGAGCGCTGCTGCCATCTAGCGAAATATACTTGGGTACTTCAGCCGGGTTTAGGGTTAGGGTTAGGGTTAGACTGTTAGGGTTAGGGTTAGGGTTAGACTCTTAGGGTTAGACTCTTAGGGTTAGGGTTAGACTCTTACGGTTAGGGTTAGGGTTAGGGTTAGGGTTAGGGTTAGACTCTTAGGGTTAGGGTTAGACTCTTAGGGTTAGGGTTAGGGTTAGGGTTAGACTCTTAGGGTTAGGGTTAGACTCTTAGGGTTAGGGTTAAGGTTAGGGTTAGGGTTAGACTCTTAGGGTTAGGGTTAGACTCTTAGGGTTAGGGTTAGGGTTAGGGTTAGACTCTTAGGGTTAGGGTTAGGGTTAGGGTTAGACTCTTAGGGTTAGGGTTAGGGTTAGGGTTAGGGTTACACTCTTAGGGTTAGGGTTAGGGTTAGGGTTAGACTCTTAGGGTTAGGGTTAGACTTAGGCTCTTAGGGTTAGGGTTAGACTCAGGCTCTTAGGGTTAGGGTTAGACTCAGGCTCTTACGGTTAGGGTTAGACTCAGGCTCTTAGGGTTAGGGTTAGACACAGGCTCTTAGGGTTAGGGTCAGATTTAATACTATATATTTGTGTACTGCAGCCGCCCTTTTGGTGGAGCGCTGCTGCCATCTAGCGAAATATACTTGGGTACTGCAGCCGGCGCTGTTGGTCGAGCGCTGCTGCCATCTAGCGAAATATATTTGGGTACTGCAGCCGGCCCTGTTGGTGGAGCGCTGCTGCCATCTAGCGAAATATATTTGGGTACTGCAGCCGCCCTTTTGGTGGAGCGCTGCTGCCATCTAGCGAAATATAATTGGGTACTGCAGCCAGCTCTGTTGGTGGAGCTCTGCTGCCATCTAGCGAAATATAATTGGGTACTGCAGCCGGCCTTTTGGTGGAGCGCTGCTGCCATCTAGCGAAATGTAATTGGGTACTGCAGCCGCCCTTTTGGTGGAGCGCTGCTGCCATCTAGCGAAATGTAATTGGGTACTGCAGCCGCCCGGTTGGTGGAGCGCTGCTGCCATCTAGCGAAATATATTTGGGTACTGCAGCCGGCCCTGTTGGTGGAGCGCTGCTGCCATCTAGCGAAATATATTTGGGTACTGCAGCCGGCCCTGTTGGTGGAGCGCTGCTGCCATCTAGCGAAATATACTTGGGTACTGCAGCCGGCCCTGTTGGTGGAGCGCTGCTGCCATCTAGCGAAATATATTTGGGTACTGCAGCCGCCCTTTTGGTGGAGCGCTGCTGCCATCTAGCGAAATATAATTGGGTACTGCAGCCAGCTCTGTTGGTGGAGCTCTGCTGCCATCTAGCGAAATATAATTGGGTACTGCAGCCGGCCTTTTGGTGGAGCGCTGCTGCCATCTAGCGAAATGTAATTGGGTACTGCAGCCGCCCTGTTGGTGGAGCGCTGCTGCCATCTAGCGAAATATACTTGGGTACTGCAGCCGCCCGGTTGGTGGAGCGCTGCTGCCATCTAGCGAAATATATTTGGGTACTGCAGCCGGCCCTGTTGGTGGAGCGCTGCTGCCATCTAGCGAAATATACTTGGGTACTTCAGCCGGGTTTAGGGTTAGGGTTAGGGTTAGACTGTTAGGGTTAGGGTTAGACTCTTAGGGTTAGACTCTTAGGGTTAGACTCTTAGGGTTAGGGTTAGGGTTAGGGTTAGACTCTTAGGGTTAGGGTTAGACTCTTAGGGTTAGGGTTAGGGTTAGGGTTAGGGTTAGACTCTTAGGGTTAGGGTTAGACTCTTAGGGTTAGGGTTAGGGTTAGGGTTAGGGTTAGACTCTTAGGGTTAGGGTTAGACTCTTAGGGTTAGGGTTAGGGTTAGGGTTAGGGTTAGACTCTTAGGGTTAGGGTTAGACTCTTAGGGTTAGGGTTAGGGTTAGGGTTAGACTCTTAGGGTTAGGGTTAGGGTTAGGGTTAGGGTTAGGGTTAGACTGTTAGGGTTAGGGTTACGGTTAGACTCTTAGGGTTAGAGTTAGGGTTAGGGTTAGACTCTTAGGGTTAGGGTTAGACTCTAAGGGTTAGGGTTGGGGTTAGGGTTAGGGTTAGACTCTTAGGGTTAGACTCTTAGGGTTAGACTCTTAGGGTTAGGGTTAGACTCTTACTGTTAGGGTTAGGGTTAGGGTTAGACTCTTAGGGTTAGGGTTAGACTCTTAGGGTTAGGGTTAGGGTTAGGGTTAGGGTTAGACTCTTAGGGTTAGGGTTAGACTCTTACGGTTAGGGTTAGGGTTAGACTCTTAGGGTTAGGGTTAGGGTTAGAGTTAGGGTTAGACTCTTAGGGTTAGGGTTAGGGTTAGAGTTAGGGTTAGACTCTTAGGGTTAGGGTTAGACTCTTAGGGTTAGGGTTAGGGTTAGGGTTAGACTCTTAGGGTTAGGGTTAGACTCTTACGGTTAGGGTTAGGGTTAGGGTTAGGGTTAGACTCTTAGGGTTAGGGTTAGACTCTTAGGGTTAGGGTTAGACTCTTAGGGTTAGGGTTAGACTCTTAGGGTTAGGGTTAGACTCTTAGGGTTAGAGTTAGGGTTAGGGTTAGGGTTAGACACTTAGGGTTAGGGTTACGGTGAGGGTTAGACTCTTAGGGTTAGGGTTATATTCAGGGTTAGGGTTAGACTCTTAGGGTTAGGGTTAGGGTTAGGGTTAGACTCTTAGGGTAAGGGTTAGACTTAGGCTCTTAGGGTTAGGGTTAGACTCAGGCTCTTAGGGTGAGGGTTAGACTCAGGCTCTTAGGGTTAGGGTTAGACTCAGGCTCTTAGGGTGAGGGTTAGACTCAGGCTCTTAGGGTTAGGGTTAGACTCAGGCTCTTAGGGTTAGGGTCAGACTCAGTACTATATATTTGGGTACTGCAGCCGCCCTTTTGGTGGAGCGCTGCTGCCATCTAGCGAAATATACTTGGGTATTGCAGCCGGCGCTGTTGGTGGAGCGCTGCTGCCATCTAGCGAAATATATTTGGGTACTGCAGCCGGCCCTGTTGGTGGAGCGCTGCTGCCATCTAGCGAAATATATTTGGGTACTGCAGCCGCCCTTTTGGTGGAGCGCTGCTGCCATCTAGCGAAATATACTTGGGTACTGCAGCCGCCCGGTTTGTGGAGCGCTGCTGCCATCTAGCGAAATATATTTGGGTACTGCAGCCGGCGCTGTTGGTGGAGCGCTGCTGCCATCTAGCGAAATATATTTGGGTACTGCAGCCGGCTCTGTTGGTGGAGCGCTGCTGCCATCTAGCGAAATATACTTGGGTACTGCAGCCGCCCGGTTGGTGGAGCGCTGCTGCCATCTAGCGAAATGTAATGGGGTACTGCAGCCGCCCGGTTGGTGTAGCGCTGCTGCCATCTAGCGAAATATACTTGGGTACTGCAGCCGCCCGGTTGGTGGAGCGCTGCTGCCATCTAGCGAAATATACTTGGGTACTGCAGCCGGCCCTGTTGGTGGAGCGCTGCTGCCATCTAGCGAAATATATTTGGGTACTGCAGCCGCCCTTTTGGTGGAGCGCTGCTGCCATCTAGCGAAATATATTTGGGTACTGCAGCCGCCCGGTTGGTGGAGCTCTGCTGCCATCTAGTGAAATATACTTGGGTACTGCAGCCGCCCTTTTGGTGGAGCGCTGCTGCCATCTAGCGAAATATACTTGGGTACTGCAGCCGGCGCTGTTGGTGGAGCGCTGCTGCCATCTAGCGAAATATACTTGGGTACTGCAGCCGCCCGGTTGGTGGAGCGCTGCTGCCATCTAGCGAAATATATTTGGGTACTGCAGCCGGCCCTGTTGGTGGAGCGCTGCTGCCATCTAGCGAAATATACTTGGGTACTGCAGCCGCCCTTTTGGTGGAGCGCTGCTGCCATCTAGCGAAATATACTTGGGTACTGCAGCCGCCCGGTTGGTGGAGCGCTGCTGCCATCTAGCGAAATATATTTGGGTACTGCAGCCGGCCCTGTTGGTGGAGCGCTGCTGCCATCTAGCGAAATATACTTGGGTACTGCAGCCGCCCGGTTGGTGGAGCGCTGCTGCCATCTAGCGAAATATACTTGGGTACTGCAGCCGGCGCTGTTGGTGGAGCGCTGCTGCCATCTAGCGAAATATATTTGGGTACTGCAGCCGGCTCTGTTTGTGGAGCGCTGCTGCCATCTAGCGAAATATATTTGGGTACTGCAGTCGGCTCTGTTGGTGGAGCGCTGCTGCCATCTAGCGAAATATACTTGGGTACTTCAGCCGGGTTTAGGGTTAGGGTTAGGGTTAGACTGTTAGGGTTAGGGTTAGGGTTAGGGTTAGACTCTTAGGGTTAGACTCTTAGGGTTAGGGTTAGACTCTTACGGTTAGGGTTAGGGTTAGGGTTAGGGTTAGGGTTAGACTCTTAGGGTTAGACTCTTAGGGTTAGGGTTAGGGTTAGGGTTAGACTCTTAGGGTTAGGGTTAGACTCTTAGGGTTAGGGTTAAGGTTAGGGTTAGGGTTAGACTCTTAGGGTTAGGGTTAGACTCTTAGGGTTAGGGTTAGGGTTAGGGTTACACTCTTAGGGTTAGGGTTAGGGTTAGGGTTAGACTCTTAGGGTTAGGGTTAGACTTAGGCTCTTAGGGTTAGGGTTAGACTCAGGCTCTTAGGGTTAGGGTTAGACTCAGGCTCTTACGGTTAGGGTTAGACTCAGGCTCTTAGGGTTAGGGTTAGACACAGGCTCTTAGGGTTAGGGTCAGATTTAATACTATATATTTGTGTACTGCAGCCGCCCTTTTGGTGGAGCGCTGCTGCCATCTAGCGAAATATACTTGGGTACTGCAGCCGGCGCTGTTGGTCGAGCGCTGCTGCCATCTAGCGAAATATATTTGGGTACTGCAGCCGGCCCTGTTGGTGGAGCGCTGCTGCCATCTAGCGAAATATATTTGGGTACTGCAGCCGCCCTTTTGGTGGAGCGCTGCTGCCATCTAGCGAAATATAATTGGGTACTGCAGCCAGCTCTGTTGGTGGAGCTCTGCTGCCATCTAGCGAAATATAATTGGGTACTGCAGCCGGCCTTTTGGTGGAGCGCTACTGCCATCTAGCGAAATGTAATTGGGTACTGCAGCCGCCCTGTTGGTGGAGCGCTGCTGCCATCTAGCGAAATATACTTGGGTACTGCAGCCGGCCGGTTGGTGGAGCGCTGCTGCCATCTAGCGAAATATATTTGGGTACTGCAGCCGGCCCTGTTGGTGGAGCGCTGCTGCCATCTAGCGAAATATACTTGGGTACTGCAGCCGGCCCTGTTGGTGGAGCGCTGCTGCCATCTAGCGAAATATATTTGGGTACTGCAGCCGCCCTTTTGGTGGAGCGCTGCTGCCATCTAGCGAAATATATTTGGGTACTGCAGCCAGCTCTGTTGGTGGAGCTCTGCTGCCATCTAGCGAAATATAATTGGGTACTGCAGCCGGCCTTTTGGTGGAGCGCTGCTGCCATCTAGCGAAATGTAATTGGGTACTGCAGCCGCCCTGTTGGTGGAGCGCTGCTGCCATCTAGCGAAATATACTTGGGTACTGCAGCCGCCCGGTTGGTGGAGCGCTGCTGCCATCTAGCGAAATATATTTGGGTACTGCAGCCGGCCCTGTTGGTGGAGCGCTGCTGCCATCTAGCGAAATATACTTGGGTACTGCAGCCGCCCGGTTGGTGGAGCGCTGCTGCCATCTAGCGAAATATACTTGTGTACTTCAGCCGGGTTTAGGGTTAGGGTTAGGGTTAGACTGTTAGGGTTAGGGTTAGACTCTTAGGGTTAGACTCTTAGGGTTAGACTCTTAGGGTTAGGGTTAGGGTTACGGTTAGACTCTTAGGGTTAGAGTTAGGGTTAGGGTTAGACTCTTAAGGTTAGGGTTAGACTCTTAGGGTTAGGGTTGGCGTTAGGGTTAGACTCTTAGGGTTAGGGTTAGACTCTTAGGGTTAAGGTTAGGGTTAGGGTTAGACACTTAGGGTTAGGGTTAGGGTGAGGGTTAGACTCTTAGGGTTAGGGTTATATTCAGATTAGGGTTAGACTCTTAGGGTTAGGGTTAGGGTTAGGGTTAGACTCTTAGGGTAAGGGTTAGACTTAGGCTCTTAGGGTTAGGGTTAGACTCAGGCTCTTAGGGTTAGGGTTAGACTCAGGCTCTTAGGGTGAGGGTTAGACTCAGGCTCTTAGGGTGAGGGTTAGACTCAGGCTCTTAGGGTTAGGGTTAGACTCAGGCTCTTAGGGTGAGGGTTAGACTCAGGCTCTTAGGGTGAGGGTTAGACTCAGGCTCTTAGGGTTAGGGTTAGACTCAGGCTCTTAGGGTGAGGGTTAGACTCAGGCTCTTAGGGTTAGGGTTAGACTCAGGCTCTTAGGGTTAGGGTCAGACTCAGTACTATATATTTGGGTACTGCAGCCGCCCTTTTGGTGGAGCGCTGCTGCCATCTAGCGAAATATACTTGGGTATTGCAGCCGGTGCTGTTGGTGGAGCGCTGCTGCCATCTAGCGAAATATATTTGGGTACTGCAGCCGGCCCTGTTGGTGGAGCGCTGCTGCCATCTAGCGAAATATACTTGGGTACTGCAGCCGGCTCTGTTGGTGGAGCGCTGCTGCCATCTAGCGAAATATATTTGGGTACTGCAGCCGGGTTTAGGGTTAGGGTTAGGGTTAGACTGTTAGGGTTAGGGTTAGGGTTAGGGTTAGACTCTTAGGGTTAGACTCTTAGGGTTAGGGTTAGACTCAGTACTATATATTTGGGTAGTGCAGCCACCCTTTTTGTGGAGCGCTGCTGCCATCTAGCGAAATATACTTGAGTACTGCAGCCGGCGCTGTTGGTGGAGCGCTGCTGCCATCTAGCGAAATATACTTTGGTACTGCAGCCGCCCGGTTGGTTGAGCACTGCCGCCGTCTAGCGAAATATACTTGGGTACTGCAGCCGCCCTTTTGGTGGAGCGCTGCTGCCATCTAGCGAAATATATTTGGGTACTGCAGCCGGCCCTGTTGGTGGAGCGCTGCTGCCATCTAGCGAAATATAATTGGGTACTGCAGCCGCCCTTTTGGTGGAGCGCTGCTGCCATCTAGCGAAATATACTTGGGTACTGCAGCCGCCCGGTTGGTGGAGCGCTGCTGCCATCTAGCGAAATATATTTGGGTACTGCAGCCGGCGCTGTTGGTGGAGCGCTGCTGCCATCTAGCGAAATATATTTGGGTACTGCAGCCGGCTCTGTTGGTGGAGCGCTGCTGCCATCTAGCGAAATATACTTGGGTACTGCAGCCGCCCGGTTGGTGGAGCGCTGCTGCCATCTAGCGAAATGTAATGGGGTACTGCAGCCGCCCGGTTGGTGTAGCGCTGCTGCCATCTAGCGAAATATACTTGGGTACTGCAGCCGCCCGGTTGGTGGAGCGCTGCTGCCATCTAGCGAAATATACTTGGGTACTGCAGCCGGCCCTGTTGGTGGAGCGCTGCTGCCATCTAGCGAAATATATTTGGGTACTGCAGCCGCCCTTTTGGTGGAGCGCTGCTGCCATCTAGCGAAATATATTTGGGTACTGCAGCCGCCCGGTTGGTGGAGCTCTGCTGCCATCTAGCGAAATATACTTGGGTACTGCAGCCGCCCTTTTGGTGGAGCGCTGCTGCCATCTAGCGAAATGTAATTGGGTACTGCAGCCGCCCGTTTGGTGGAGCGCTGCTGCCATCTAGCGAAAATTACTTGGGTACTGCAGCCGGCGCTGTTGGTGGAGCGCTGCTGCCATCTAGCGAAATATACTTGGGTACTGCAGCCGCCCGGTTGGTGGAGCGCTGCTGCCATCTAGCGAAATATATTTGGGTACTGCAGCCGGCCCTGTTGGTGGAGCGCTGCTGCCATCTAGCGAAATATACTTGGGTACTGCAGCCGCCCTTTTGGTGGAGCGCTGCTGCCATCTAGCGAAATATACTTGGGTACTGCAGCCGCCCGGTTGGTGGAGCGCTGCTGCCATCTAGCGAAATATATTTGGGTACTGCAGCCGGCCCTGTTGGTGGAGCGCTGCTGCCATCTAGCGAAATATACTTGGGTACTGCATCCGCCCGGTTGGTGGAGCGCTGCTGCCATCTAGCGAAATATACTTGGGTACTGCAGCCGGCCCTGTTGGTGGAGCGCTGCTGCCATCTAGCGAAATATACTTGGGTACTGCAGCCGCCCGGTTGTTGGAGCGCTGCTGCCATCTAGCGAAATATACTTGGGTACTGCAGCCGGCGCTGTTGGTGGAGCGCTGCTGCCATCTAGCGAAATATATTTGGGTACTGCAGCCGGCCCTGTTTGTGGAGCGCTGCTGCCATCTAGCGAAATATATTTGGGTACTGCAGTCGGCTCTGTTGGTGGAGCGCTGCTGCCATCTAGCGAAATATACTTGGGTACTTCAGCCGGGTTTAGGGTTAGGGTTAGGGTTAGACTGTTAGGGTTAGGGTTAGGGTTAGGGTTAGACTCTTAGGGTTAGACTCTTAGGGTTAGGGTTAGACTCTTACGGTTAGGGTTAGGGTTAGGGTTAGACTCTTAGGGTTAGGGTTAGACTCTTAGGGTTAGGGTTAGGGTTAGGGTTAGACTCTTAGGGTTAGGGTTAGACTCTTAGGGTTAGGGTTAAGGTTAGGGTTAGGGTTAGACTCTTAGGGTTAGGGTTAGACTCTTAGGGTTAGGGTTAGGGTTAGACTCTTAGGGTTAGGGTTAGGGTTAGGGTTAGACTCTTAGGGTTAGGGTTAGGGTTAGGGTTAGGGTTACACTCTTAGGGTTAGGGTTAGGGTTAGGGTTAGACTCTTAGGGTTAGGGTTAGACTTAGGCTCTTAGGGTTAGGGTTAGACTCAGGCTCTTAGGGTTAGGGTTAGACTCAGGCTCTTACGGTTAGGGTTAGACTCAGGCTCTTAGGGTTAGGGTTAGACACAGGCTCTTAGGCTTAGGGTCAGATTTAATACTATATATTTGTGTACTGCAGCCGCCCTTTTGGTGGAGCGCTGCTGCCATCTAGCGAAATATACTTGGGTACTGCAGCCGGCGCTGTTGGTGGAGCGCTGATGCCATCTAGCGAAATATATTTGGGTACTGCAGCCGGCCCTGTTGGTGGAGCGCTGCTGCCATCTAGCGAAATATATATGGGTACTGCAGCCGCCCTTTTGGTGGAGCGCTGCTGCCATCTAGCGAAATATATTTGGGTACTGCAGCCAGCTCTGTTGGTGGAGCTCTGCTGCCATCTAGCGAAATATACTTGGGTACTGCAGCCGCCCGGTTGGTGGAGCGCTGCTGCCATCTAGCGAAATATATTTGGGTACTGCAGCCGGCCCTGTTGGTGGAGCGCTGCTGCCATCTAGCGAAATATACTTGGGTACTGCAGCCGCCCTTTTGGTGGAGCGCTGCTGCCATCTAGCGAAATATACTTGGGTACTGCAGCCGCCCGGTTGGTGGAGCGCTGCTGCCATCTAGCGAAATATATTTGGGTACTGCAGCCGCCGCTGTTGGTGGAGCGCTGCTGCCATCTAGCGAAATATACTTGGGTACTGCAGCCGCCCGGTTGGTGGAGCGCTGCTGCCATCTAGCGAAATGTAATTGGGTACTGCAGCCGCCCTGTTGGTGGAGCGCTGCTGCCATCTAGCGAAATATACTTGGGTACTGCAGCCGGCCCTGTTGGTGGAGCGCTGCTGCCATCTAGCGAAATGTAATTGGGTACTGCAGCCGCCCGGTTGGTGTAGCGCTGCTGCCATCTAGCGAAATATATTTGGGTACTGCAGCCGGCCCTGTTGGTGGAGCGCTGCTGCCATCTAGCGAAATATACTTGGGTACTGCAGCCGCCCGGTTGGTGGAGCGCTGCTGCCATCTAGCGAAATATACTTGGGTACTGCAGCCGGCCCTGTTGGTGGAGCGCTGCTGCCATCTAGCGAAATATACTTGGGTACTGCAGCCGCCCGGTTGGTGGAGCGCTGCTGCCATCTAGCGAAATATATTTGGGTACTGCAGCCGCCGCTGTTGGTGGAGCGCTGCTGCCATCTAGCGAAATATACTTGGGTACTGCAGCCGCCCGGTTGGTGGAGCGCTGCTGCCATCTAGCGAAATGTAATTGGGTACTGCAGCCGCCCTGTTGGTGGAGCGCTGCTGCCATCTAGCGAAATATACTTGGGTACTGCAGCCGGCCCGGTTGGTGGAGCGCTGCTGCCATCTAGCGAAATGTAATTGGGTACTGCAGCCGCCCGGTTGGTGTAGCGCTGCTGCCATCTAGCGAAATATATTTGGGTACTGCAGCCGGCCCTGTTGGTGGAGCGCTGCTGCCATCTAGCGAAATATACTTGGGTACTGCAGCCGCCCGGTTGGTGGAGCGCTGCTGCCATCTAGCGAAATATACTTGGGTACTGCAGCCGGCCCTGTTGGTGGAGCGCTGCTGCCATCTAGCGAAATATACTTGGGTACTGCAGCCGCCCGGTTGGTGGAGCGCTGCTGCCATCTAGCGAAATATACTTGGGTACTGCAGCCGGCCCTGTTGGTGGAGCGCTGCTGCCATCTAGCGAAATATACTTGGGTACTGCAGCCGCCCGGTTGGTGGAGCGCTGCTGCCATCTAGCGAAATATACTTGGGTACTGCAGCCGGCGCTGTTGGTGGAGCGCTGCTGCCATCTAGCGAAATATATTTGGGTACTGCAGCCGGCCCTGTTGGTGGAGCGCTGCTGCCATCTAGCGAAATATATTTGGGTACTGCAGCCGGCTCTGTTGGTGGAGCGCTGCTGCCATCTAGCGAAATATATTTGGGTACTGCAGCCGGCTCTGTTTGTGGAGCGCTGCTGCCATCTAGCGAAATATACTTGGGTACTTCAGCCGGGTTTAGGGTTAGGGTTAGGGTTAGACTGTTAGGGTTAGGGTTAGACTCTTAGGGTTAGACTCTTAGGGTTAGACTCTTAGGGTTAGGGTTAGACTCTTACGGTTAGGGTTAGGGTTAGGGTTAGGGTTAGACTCTTAGGGTTAGGGTTAGACTCTTAGGGTTAGGGTTAGGGTTAGGGTTAGACTCTTAGGGTTAGGGTTAGACTCTTAGGGTTAGGGTTAGGGTTAGGGTTAGGGTTAGACTCTTAGGGTTAGGGTTAGACTCTTAGGGTTAGGGTTAGGGTTAGGGTTAGGGTTAGACTCTTAGGGTTAGGGTTAGACTCTTAGGGTTAGGGTCAGGGTTAGGGTTAGACTCTTAGGGTTAGGGTTATATTCAGATTAGGGTTAGACTCTTAGGGTTAGGGTTAGGGTTAGGGTTAGACTCTTAGGGTAAGGGTTAGACTTAGGCTCTTAGGGTTAGGGTTAGACTCAGGCTCTTAGGGTGAGGGTTAGACTCAGGCTCTTAGGGTGAGGGTTAGACTCAGGCTCTTAGGGTTAGGGTTAGACTCAGTCTCTTAGGGTTAGGGTTAGACTCAGGCTCTTAGGGTGAGGGTTAGACTCAGGCTCTTAGGGTTAGGGTTAGACTCAGGCTCTTAGGGTTAGGGTCAGACTCAGTACTATATATTTGGGTACTGCAGCCGCACTTTTGGTGGAGCGCTGCTGCCATCTAGCGAAATATACTTGGGTATTGCAGCCGGCGCTGTTGGTGGAGCGCTGCTGCCATCTAGCGAAATATATTTGGGTACTGCAGCCGGCCCTGTTGGTGGAGCTCTGCTGCCATCTAGCGAAATATACTTGGGTACTGCAGCCGCCCGGTTGGTGGAGCGCTGCTGCCATCTAGCGAAATGTAATTGGGTACTGCAGCCGCCCGGTTGGTGGAGCGCTGCTGCCATCTAGCGAAATATACTTGGGTACTGCAGCCGCCCGGTTGGTGGAGCGCTGCTGCCATCTAGCGAAATGTAATGGGGTACTGCAGCCGCCCGGTTGGTGTAGCGCTGCTGCCATCTAGCGAAATATACTTGGGTACTGCAGCCGCCCGGTTGGTGGAGCGCTGCTGCCATCTAGCGAAATATACTTGGGTACTGCAGCCGGCCCTGTTGGTGGAGCGCTGCTGCCATCTAGCGAAATATATTTGGGTACTGCAGCCGCCCTTTTGGTGGAGCGCTGCTGCCATCTAGCGAAATATATTTGGGTACTGCAGCCGGCCCTGTTGGTGGAGCTCTGCTGCCATCTAGCGAAATGTAGTTGGGTACTGCAGCCGCCCGGTTGGTGGAGCGCTGCTGCCATCTAGCGAAATGTAATTGGGTACTGCAGCCGCCCTTTTGGTGGAGCGCTGCTGCCATCTAGCGAAATATACTTGGGTACTGCAGCCGGCGCTGTTGGTGGAGCGCTGCTGCCATCTAGCGAAATATACTTGGGTACTGCAGCCGCCCGGTTTGTGGAGCGCTGCTGCCATCTAGCGAAATGTAATTGGGTACTGCAGCCGGCCCTGTTGGTGGAGCGCTGCTGCCATCTAGCGAAATATACTTGGGTACTGCAGCCGCCCTGTTGGTGGAGCGCTGCTGCCATCTAGCGAAATATACTTGGGTACTGCAGCCGCCCGGTTGGTGGAGCGCTGCTGCCATCTAGCGAAATATATTTGGGTACTGCAGCCGGCCCTGTTGGTGGAGCGCTGCTGCCATCTAGCGAAATATACTTGGGTACTGCAGCCGCCCGGTTGGTGGAGCGCTGCTGCCATCTAGCGAAATATACTTGGGTACTGCAGCCGGCCCTGTTGGTGGAGCGCTGCTGCCATCTAGCGAAATATACTTGGGTACTGCAGCCGCCCGGTTGTTGGAGCGCTGCTGCCATCTAGCGAAATATACTTGGGTACTGCAGCCGGCGCTGTTGGGGGAGCGCTGCTGCCATCTAGCGAAATATATTTGGGTACTGCAGCCGCCCTTTTGGTGGAGCGCTGCTGCCATCTAGCGAAATATACTTGGGTACTGCAGCCGCCCGGTTGGTGGAGCGCTGCTGCCATCTAGCGAAATATACTTGGGTACTGCAGCCGCCCGGTTGGTGGAGCGCTGCTGCCATCTAGCGAAATATACTTGGGTACTGCAGCCGGCCCTGTTGGTGGAGCGCTGCTGCCATCTAGCGAAATATACTTGGGTACTGCAGCCGCCCGGTTGGTGGAGCGCTGCTGCCATCTAGCGAAATATACTTGGGTACTTCAGCCGGGTTTAGGGTTAGGGTTAGGGTTAGACTGTTAGGGTTAGGGTTAGACTCTTAGGGTTAGACTCTTAGGGTTAGACTCTTAGGGTTAGGGTTAGACTCTTACGGTTAGGGTTAGGGTTAGACTCTTAGGGTTAGGGTTAGACTCTTAGGGTTAGGGTTAGGGTTAGGGTTAGACTCTTAGGGTTAGGGTTAGACTCTTAGGGTTAGGGTTAGGGTTAGGGATAGGGTTAGACTCTTAGGGTTAGGGTTAGACTCTTAGGGTTAGGGTTAGGGTTAGGGTTAGGGTTAGACTCTTAGGGTTAGGGTTAGACTCTTAGGGTTAGGGTTAGGGTTAGGGTTAGACTCTTAGGGTTAGGGTTAGGGTTAGGGTTAGGGTTAGACTCTTAGGGTTAGGGTTACGGTTAGACTCTTAGGGTTAGAGTTAGGGTTAGGGTTAGACTCTTAGGGTTAGGGTTAGGGTTAGGGTTAGGGTTAGACTCTTAGGGTTAGGGTTAGACTCTTAGGGTTAGGGTTAGAGTTAGGGTTAGGGTTAGACTCTTAGGGTTAGGGTTATATTCAGATTAGGGTTAGACTCTTAGGGTTAGGGTTAGGGTTAGGGTTAGACTCTTAGGGTGAGGGTTAGACTCAGGCTCTTAGGGTGAGGGTTAGACTCAGGCTCTTAGGGTGAGGGTTAGACTCAGGCTCTTAGGGTTAGGGTCAGACTCAGTACTATATATTTGGGTACTGCAGCCGCCCTTTTGGTGGAGCGCTGCTGCCATCTAGCGAAATATACTTGGGTATTGCAGCCGGCGCTGTTGGTGGAGCGCTGCTGCCATCTAGCGAAATATATTTGGGTACTGCAGCCGGCCCTGTTGGTGGAGCTCTGCTGCCATCTAGCGAAATATACTTGGGTACTGCAGCGCCCGGTTGGTGGAGCGCTGCTGCCATCTAGCGAAATGTAATTGGGTACTGCAGCCGCCCGGTTGGTGGAGCGCTGCTGCCATCTAGCGAAATATACTTGGGTACTGCAGCCGGCCCTGTTGGTGGAGCGCTGCTGCCATCTAGCGAAATATACTTGGGTACTGCAGCCGCCCGGTTGGTGGAGCGCTGCTGCCATCTAGCGAAATATATTTGGGTACTGCAGCCGGCCCTGTTGGTGGAGCGCTGCTGCCATCTAGCGAAATGTAATTGGGTACTGCAGCCGCCCTTTTGGTGTAGCGCTGCTGCCATCTAGCGAAATATACTTGGGTACTGCAGCCGCCCGGTTGGTGGAGCGCTGCTGCCATCTAGCGAAATGTAATTGGGTACTGCAGCCGCCCGGTTGGTGGAGCGCTGCTGCCATCTAGCGAAATATACTTGGGTACTGCAGCCGCCCGGTTGGTGGAGCGCTGCTGCCATCTAGCGAAATATATTTGGGTACTGCAGCCGCCCTGTTGGTGGAGCGCTGCTGCCATCTAGCGAAATATACTTGGGTACTGCAGCCGCCCGGTTGGTGGAGCGCTGCTGCCATCTAGCGAAATATACTTGGGTACTGCAGCCGGCCCTGTTGGTGGAGCGCTGCTGCCATCTAGCGAAATATACTTGGGTACTGCAGCCGGCCCTGTTGGTGGAGCGCTGCTGCCATCTAGCGAAATATACTTGGTTACTGCAGCCGCCCGGTTGTTGGAGCGCTGCTGCCATCTAGCGAAATATATTTGGGTACTGCAGCCGGCGCTGTTGGTGGAGCGCTGCTGCCATCTAGCGAAATATATTTGGGTACTGCAGCCGGCGCTGTTGGTGGAGCGCTGCTGCCATCTAGCGAAATATATTTGGGTACTGCAGCCGGCGCTGTTGGTGGAGCGCTGCTGCCATCTAGCGAAATATATTTGGGTACTGCAGCCGGCTCTGTTGGTGGAGCGCTGCTGCCATCTAGCGAAATATACTTGGGTACTTCAGCCGGGTTTAGGGTTAGGGTTAGGGTTAGACTGTTAGGGTTAGGGTTAGACTGTTAGGGTTAGACTCTTAGGGTTAGACTCTTAGGGTTAGGGTTAGACTCTTACGGTTAGGGTTAGGGTTAGGGTTAGGATTAGGGTTAGACTCTTAGGGTTAGGGTTAGACTCTTAGGGTTAGGGTTAGGGTTAGGGTTAGACTCTTAGGGTTAGGGTTAGACTCTTAGGGTTAGGGTTAGGGTTAGGGTTAGGGTTAGATTCTTAGGGTTAGGGTTAGACTCTTAGGGTTAGGGTTAGGGTTAGGGTTAGACTCTTAGGGTAAGGGTTAGACTTAGGCTCTTAGGGTTAGGGTTAGACTCAGGCTCTTAGGGTGAGGGTTAGACTCAGGCTCTTAGCGTGAGGGTTAGACTCAGGCTCTTAGGGTTAGGGTTAGACTCAGTCTCTTAGGGTTAGGGTTAGACTCAGGCTCTTAGGGTGAGGGTTAGACTCAGGCTCTTAGGGTTAGGGTTAGACTCAGGCTCTTAGGGTTAGGGTCAGACTCAGTACTATATATTTGGGTACTGCAGCCGCCCTTTTGGTGGAGCGCTGCTGCCATCTAGCGAAATATACTTGGGTATTGCAGCCGGCGCTGTTGGTGGAGCGCTGCTGCCATCTAGCGAAATATATTTGGGTACTGCAGCCGGCCCTGTTGGTGGAGCTCTGCTGCCATCTAGCGAAATATACTTGGGTACTGCAGCCGCCCGGTTGGTGGAGCGCTGCTGCCATCTAGCGAAATGTAATTGGGTACTGCAGCCGCCCGGTTGGTGGAGCGCTGCTGCCATCTAGCGAAATATACTTGGGTACTGCAGCCGGCCCTGTTGGTGGAGCGCTGCTGCCATCTAGCGAAATATACTTGGGTACTGCAGCCGCCCGGTTTGTGGAGCGCTGCTGCCATCTAGCGAAATATATTTGGGTACTGCAGCCGGCCCTGTTGGTGGAGCGCTGCTGCCATCTAGCGAAATGTAATTGGGTACTGCAGCCGCCCGGTTGGTGTAGCGCTGCTGCCATCTAGCGAAATATACTTGGGTACTGCAGCCGCCCGGTTGGTGGAGCGCTGCTGCCATCTAGCGAAATGTAATGGGGTACTGCAGCCGCCCGGTTGGTGTAGCGCTGCTGCCATCTAGCGAAATATACTTGGGTACTGCAGCCGCCCGGTTGGTGGAGCGCTGCTGCCATCTAGCGAAATATACTTGGGTACTGCAGCCGGCCCTGTTGGTGGAGCGCTGCTGCCATCTAGCGAAATATATTTGGGTACTGCAGCCGCCCTTTTGGTGGAGCGCTGCTGCCATCTAGCGAAATATATTTGGGTACTGCAGCCGGCCCTGTTGGTGGAGCTCTGCTGCCATCTAGCGAAATATACTTGGGTACTGCAGCCGCCCTTTTGGTGGAGCGCTGCTGCCATCTAGCGAAATGTAATTGGGTACTGCAGCCGCCCGGTTGGTGGAGCGCTGCTGCCATCTAGCGAAATGTAATTGGGTACTGCAGCCGGCGCTGTTGGTGGAGCGCTGCTGCCATCTAGCGAAATATACTTGGGTACTGCAGCCGCCCTGTTGGTGGAGCGCTGCTGCCATCTAGCGAAATATATTTGGGTACTGCAGCCGCCCTGTTGGTGGAGCGCTGCTGCCATCTAGCGAAATATACTTGGGTACTGCAGCCGCCCGGTTGGTGGAGCGCTGCTGCCATCTAGCGAAATATACTTGGGTACTGCAGCCGGCCCTGTTGGTGGAGCGCTGCTGCCATCTAGCGAAATATACTTGGGTACTGCAGCCGGCCCTGTTGGTGGAGCGCTGCTGCCATCTAGCGAAATATACTTGGGTACTGCAGCCGCCCGGTTGTTGGAGCGCTGCTGCCATCTAGCGAAATATATTTGGGTACTGCAGCCGGCGCTGTTGGTGGAGCGCTGCTGCCATCTAGCGAAATATATTTGGGTACTGCAGCCGGCGCTGTTGGTGGAGCGCTGCTGCCATCTAGCGAAATATATTTGGGTACTGCAGCCGGCGCTGTTGGTGGAGCGCTGCTGCCATCTAGCGAAATATATTTGGGTACTGCAGCCGGCTCTGTTGGTGGAGCGCTGCTGCCATCTAGCGAAATATACTTGGGTACTTCAGCCGGGTTTAGGGTTAGGGTTAGGGTTAGACTGTTAGGGTTAGGGTTAGACTGTTAGGGTTAGACTCTTAGGGTTAGACTCTTAGGGTTAGGGTTAGACTCTTACGGTTAGGGTTAGGGTTAGGGTTAGGATTAGGGTTAGACTCTTAGGGTTAGGGTTAGACTCTTAGGGTTAGGGTTAGGGTTAGGGTTAGACTCTTAGGGTTAGGGTTAGACTCTTAGGGTTAGGGTTAGGGTTAGGGTTAGGGTTAGATTCTTAGGGTTAGGGTTAGACTCTTAGGGTTAGGGTTAGGGTTAGACTCTTAGGGTAAGGGTTAGACTTAGGCTCTTAGGGTTAGGGTTAGACTCAGGCTCTTAGGGTGAGGGTTAGACTCAGGCTCTTAGGGTGAGGGTTAGACTCAGGCTCTTAGGGTTAGGGTTAGACTCAGTCTCTTAGGGTTAGGGTTAGACTCAGGCTCTTAGGGTGAGGGTTAGACTCAGGCTCTTAGGGTTAGGGTTAGACTCAGGCTCTTAGGGTTAGGGTCAGACTCAGTACTATATATTTGGGTACTGCAGCCGCCCTTTTGGTGGAGCGCTGCTGCCATCTAGCGAAATATACTTGGGTATTGCAGCCGGCGCTGTTGGTGGAGCGCTGCTGCCATCTAGCGAAATATATTTGGGTACTGCAGCCGGCCCTGTTGGTGGAGCTCTGCTGCCATCTAGCGAAATATACTTGGGTACTGCAGCCGCCCGGTTGGTGGAGCGCTGCTGCCATCTAGCGAAATGTAATTGGGTACTGCAGCCGCCCGGTTGGTGGAGCGCTGCTGCCATCTAGCGAAATATACTTGGGTACTGCAGCCGGCCCTGTTGGTGGAGCGCTGCTGCCATCTAGCGAAATATACTTGGGTACTGCAGCCGCCCGGTTTGTGGAGCGCTGCTGCCATCTAGCGAAATATATTTGGGTACTGCAGCCGGCCCTGTTGGTGGAGCGCTGCTGCCATCTAGCGAAATGTAATTGGGTACTGCAGCCGCCCGGTTGGTGTAGCGCTGCTGCCATCTAGCGAAATATACTTGGGTACTGCAGCCGCCCGGTTGGTGGAGCGCTGCTGCCATCTAGCGAAATGTAATGGGGTACTGCAGCCGCCCGGTTGGTGTAGCGCTGCTGCCATCTAGCGAAATATACTTGGGTACTGCAGCCGCCCGGTTGGTGGAGCGCTGCTGCCATCTAGCGAAATATACTTGGGTACTGCAGCCGGCCCTGTTGGTGGAGCGCTGCTGCCATCTAGCGAAATATATTTGGGTACTGCAGCCGCCCTTTTGGTGGAGCGCTGCTGCCATCTAGCGAAATATATTTGGGTACTGCAGCCGGCCCTGTTGGTGGAGCTCTGCTGCCATCTAGCGAAATATACTTGGGTACTGCAGCCGCCCTTTTGGTGGAGCGCTGCTGCCATCTAGCGAAATGTAATTGGGTACTGCAGCCGCCCGGTTGGTGGAGCGCTGCTGCCATCTAGCGAAATGTAATTGGGTACTGCAGCCGGCGCTGTTGGTGGAGCGCTGCTGCCATCTAGCGAAATATACTTGGGTACTGCAGCCGCCCGGTTTGTGGAGCGCTGCTGCCATCTAGCGAAATATATTTGGGTACTGCAGCCGGCGCTGTTGGTGGAGCGCTGCTGCCATCTAGCGAAATATACTTGGGTACTGCAGCCGCCCTGTTGGTGGAGCGCTGCTGCCATCTAGCGAAATATACTTGGGTACTGCAGCCGCCCGGTTGGTGGAGCGCTGCTGCCATCTAGCGAAATATATTTGGGTACTGCAGCCGGCCCTGTTGGTGGAGCGCTGCTGCCATCTAGCGAAATATACTTGGGTACTGCAGCCGCCCGGTTGGTGGAGCGCTGCTGCCATCTAGCGAAATATACTTGGGTACTGCAGCCGGCCCTGTTGGTGGAGCGCTGCTGCCATCTAGCGAAATATACTTGGGTACTGCAGCCGCCCGGTTGTTGGAGCGCTGCTGCCATCTAGCGAAATATACTTGGGTACTGCAGCCGGCGCTGTTGGGGGAGCGCTGCTGCCATCTAGCGAAATATATTTGGGTACTGCAGCCGGCGCTGTTGGTGGAGCGCTGCTGCCATCTAGCGAAATATACTTGGGTACTGCAGCCGCCCGGTTGGTGGAGCGCTGCTGCCATCTAGCGAAATATACTTGGGTACTGCAGCCGCCCTTTTGGTGGAGCGCTGCTGCCATCTAGCGAAATATATTTGGGTACTGCAGCCGGCCCTGTTGGTGGAGCGCTGCTGCCATCTAGCGAAATATACTTGGGTACTGCAGCCGCCCGGTTGGTGGAGCGCTGCTGCCATCTAGCGAAATATACTTGGGTACTTCAGCCGGGTTTAGGGTTAGGGTTAGGGTTAGACTGTTAGGGTTAGGGTTAGACTCTTAGGGTTAGACTCTTAGGGTTAGACTCTTAGGGTTAGGGTTAGGGTTAGGGTTAGACTCTTAGGGTTAGGGTTAGACTCTTAGGGTTAGGGTTAGGGTTAGGGTTAGGGTTAGACTCTTAGGGTTAGGGTTAGACTCTTAGGGTTAGGGTTAGGGTTAGGGTTAGGGTTAGACTCTTAGGGTTAGGGTTAGACTCTTAGGGTTAGGGTTAGGGTTAGGGTTAGGGTTAGACTCTTAGGGTTAGGGTTAGACTCTTAGGGTTAGGGTTAGACTCTTAGGGTTAGGGTTAGGGTTAGGGTTAGGGTTAGACTGTTAGGGTTAGGGTTACGGTTAGACTCTTAGGGTTAGAGTTAGGGTTAGGGTTAGACTCTTAGGGTTAGGGTTAGACTCTTAGGGTTAGGGTTGGGGTTAGGGTTAGGGTTAGACTCTTAGGGTTAGACTCTTAGGGTTAGACTCTTAGGGTTAGGGTTAGACTCTTACTGTTAGGGTTAGGGTTAGGGTTAGGGTTAGACTCTTAGGGTTAGGGTTAGACTCTTAGGGTTAGGGTTAGGGTTAGGGTTAGGGTTAGACTCTTAGGGTTAGGGTTAGACTCTTACGGTTAGGGTTAGGGTTAGGCTTAGGGTTAGGCTTAGACTCTTAGGGTTAGGGTTAGACTCTTAGGGTTAGGGTTAGGGTTAGAGTTAGGGTTAGACTCTTAGGGTTAGGGTTAGACTCTTAGGGTTAGGGTTAGGGTTAGGGTTAGACTCTTAGGGTTAGGGTTAGACTCTTACGGTTAGGGTTAGGGTTAGGGTTAGGGGTAGACTCTTAGGGTTAGGGTTAGACTCTTAGGGTTAGGGTTAGACTCTTAGGGTTAGGGTTAGACTCTTAGGGTTAGGGTTAGACTCTTAGGGTTAGGGTTAGGGTTAGACTCTTAGGGTTAGGGTTAGGGTTACGGTTAGACTCTTAGGGTTAGAGTTAGGGTTAGGGTTAGACTCTTAGGGTTAGGGTTAGACTCAGGGTTAGGGTTGGGGTTAGGGTTAGACTCTTAGGGTTAGGGTTAGACTCTTAGGGTTAGAGTTAGGGTTAGGGTTAGGGTTAGACACTTAGGGTTAGGGTTAGGGTGAGGGTTAGACTCTTAGGGTTAGGGTTATATTCAGGGTTAGGGTTAGACTCTTAGGGTTAGGGTTAGGGTTAGGGTTAGACTCTTAGGGTAAGGGTTAGACTTAGGCTCTTAGGGTTAGGGTTAGACTCAGGCTCTTAGGGTGAGGGTTAGACTCAGGCTCTTAGGGTTAGGGTTAGACTCAGGCTCTTAGGGTGAGGGTTAGACTCAGGCTCTTAGGGTTAGGGTTAGACTCAGGCTCTTAGGGTTAGGGTCATACTCAGTACTATATATTTGGGTACTGCAGCCGCCCTTTTGGTGGAGCGCTGCTGCCATCTAGCGAAATATACTTGGGTATTGCAGACGGCGCTGTTGGTGGAGCGCTGCTGCCATCTAGCGAAATATATTTGGGTACTGCAGCCGGCCCTGTTGGTGGAGCGCTGCTGCCATCTAGCGAAATATAATTGGGTACTGCAGCCGCCCTTTTGGTGGAGCGCTGCTGCCATCTAGCGAA
The DNA here is from genome assembly GCF_963210335.1 of Falco punctatus. Lineage (NCBI taxonomy): Eukaryota > Metazoa > Chordata > Aves > Falconiformes > Falconidae > Falco > Falco punctatus. Next base: position 2,190,476 of record NW_027660079.1, read on the forward strand.
ATATACTTGGGTACTGCAGCCGCCCGGTTTGTGGAGCGCTGCTGCCATCTAGCGAAATATATTTGGGTACTGCAGCCGGCGCTGTTGGTGGAGCGCTGCTGCCATCTAGCGAAATATATTTGGGTACTGCAGCCGGCTCTGTTGGTGGAGCGCTGCTGCCATCTAGCGAAATATACTTGGGTACTGCAGCCGCCCGGTTGGTGGAGCGCTGCTGCCATCTAGCGAAATGTAATGGGGTACTGCAGCCGCCCGGTTGGTGGAGCGCTGCTGCCATCTAGCGAAATATACTTGGGTACTGCAGCCGGCGCTGTTGGTGGAGCGCTGCTGCCATCTAGCGAAATATACTTGGGTACTGCAGCCGGCCCTGTTGGTGGAGCGCTGCTGCCATCTAGCGAAATATATTTGGGTACTGCAGCCGCCCTTTTGGTGGAGCGCTGCTGCCATCTAGCGAAATATATTTGGGTACTGCAGCCGCCCGGTTGGTGGAGCTCTGCTGCCATCTAGCGAAATATACTTGGGTACTGCAGCCGCCCTTTTGGTGGAGCGCTGCTGCCATCTAGCGAAATGTAATTGGGTACTGCAGCCGCCCGGTTGGTGGAGCGCTGCTGCCATCTAGCGAAATATACTTGGGTACTGCAGCCGGCGCTGTTGGTGGAGCGCTGCTGCCATCTAGCGAAATATACTTGGGTACTGCAGCCGCCCGGTTGGTGGAGCGCTGCTGCCATCTAGCGAAATATATTTGGGTACTGCAGCCGGCCCTGTTGGTGGAGCGCTGCTGCCATCTAGCGAAATATAATTGGGTACTGCAGCCGCCCTTTTGGTGGAGCGCTGCTGCCATCTAGCGAAATATACTTGGGTACTGCAGCCGCCCGGTTGGTGGAGCGCTGCTGCCATCTAGCGAAATATATTTGGGTACTGCAGCCGGCCCTGTTGGTGGAGCGCTGCTGCCATCTAGCGAAATATACTTGGGTACTGCAGCCGCCCGGTTGGTGGAGCGCTGCTGCCATCTAGCGAAATATACTTGGGTACTGCAGCCGGCGCTGTTGGTGGAGCGCTGCTGCCATCTAGCGAAATATATTTGGGTACTGCAGCCGGCTCTGTTTGTGGAGCGCTGCTGCCATCTAGCGAAATATATTTGGGTACTGCAGTCGGCTCTGTTGGTGGAGCGCTGCTGCCATCTAGCGAAATATACTTGGGTACTTCAGCCGGGTTTAGGGTTAGGGTTAGGGTTAGACTGTTAGGGTTAGGGTTAGGGTTAGGGTTAGACTCTTAGGGTTAGACTCTTAGGGTTAGGGTTAGACTCTTACGGTTAGGGTTAGGGTTAGGGTTAGGGTTAGGGTTAGACTCTTAGGGTTAGGGTTAGACTCTTAGGGTTAGGGTTAGGGTTAGGGTTAGACTCTTAGGGTTAGGGTTAGACTCTTAGGGTTAGGGTTAAGGTTAGGGTTAGGGTTAGACTCTTAGGGTTAGGGTTAGACTCTTAGGGTTAGGGTTAGGGTTAGGGTTAGACTCTTAGGGTTAGGGTTAGGGTTAGGGTTAGACTCTTAGGGTTAGGGTTAGGGTTAGGGTTAGGGTTACACTCTTAGGGTTAGGGTTAGGGTTAGGGTTAGACTCTTAGGGTTAGGGTTAGACTTAGGCTCTTAGGGTTAGGGTTAGACTCAGGCTCTTAGGGTTAGGGTTAGACTCAGGCTCTTACGGTTAGGGTTAGACTCAGGCTCTTAGGGTTAGGGTTAGACACAGGCTCTTAGGGTTAGGGTCAGATTTAATACTATATATTTGTGTACTGCAGCCGCCCTTTTGGTGGAGCGCTGCTGCCATCTAGCGAAATATACTTGGGTACTGCAGCCGGCGCTGTTGGTCGAGCGCTGCTGCCATCTAGCGAAATATATTTGGGTACTGCAGCCGGCCCTGTTGGTGGAGCGCTGCTGCCATCTAGCGAAATATATTTGGGTACTGCAGCCGCCCTTTTGGTGGAGCGCTGCTGCCATCTAGCGAAATATAATTGGGTACTGCAGCCAGCTCTGTTGGTGGAGCTCTGCTGCCATCTAGCGAAATATAATTGGGTACTGCAGCCGGCCTTTTGGTGGAGCGCTGCTGCCATCTAGCGAAATGTAATTGGGTACTGCAGCCGCCCTTTTGGTGGAGCGCTGCTGCCATCTAGCGAAATGTAATTGGGTACTGCAGCCGCCCGGTTGGTGGAGCGCTGCTGCCATCTAGCGAAATATATTTGGGTACTGCAGCCGGCCCTGTTGGTGGAGCGCTGCTGCCATCTAGCGAAATATATTTGGGTACTGCAGCCGGCCCTGTTGGTGGAGCGCTGCTGCCATCTAGCGAAATATACTTGGGTACTGCAGCCGGCCCTGTTGGTGGAGCGCTGCTGCCATCTAGCGAAATATATTTGGGTACTGCAGCCGCCCTTTTGGTGGAGCGCTGCTGCCATCTAGCGAAATATAATTGGGTACTGCAGCCAGCTCTGTTGGTGGAGCTCTGCTGCCATCTAGCGAAATATAATTGGGTACTGCAGCCGGCCTTTTGGTGGAGCGCTGCTGCCATCTAGCGAAATGTAATTGGGTACTGCAGCCGCCCTGTTGGTGGAGCGCTGCTGCCATCTAGCGAAATATACTTGGGTACTGCAGCCGCCCGGTTGGTGGAGCGCTGCTGCCATCTAGCGAAATATATTTGGGTACTGCAGCCGGCCCTGTTGGTGGAGCGCTGCTGCCATCTAGCGAAATATACTTGGGTACTTCAGCCGGGTTTAGGGTTAGGGTTAGGGTTAGACTGTTAGGGTTAGGGTTAGACTCTTAGGGTTAGACTCTTAGGGTTAGACTCTTAGGGTTAGGGTTAGGGTTAGGGTTAGACTCTTAGGGTTAGGGTTAGACTCTTAGGGTTAGGGTTAGGGTTAGGGTTAGGGTTAGACTCTTAGGGTTAGGGTTAGACTCTTAGGGTTAGGGTTAGGGTTAGGGTTAGGGTTAGACTCTTAGGGTTAGGGTTAGACTCTTAGGGTTAGGGTTAGGGTTAGGGTTAGGGTTAGACTCTTAGGGTTAGGGTTAGACTCTTAGGGTTAGGGTTAGGGTTAGGGTTAGGGTTAGACTCTTAGGGTTAGGGTTAGACTCTTACGGTTAGGGTTAGGGTTAGGCTTAGGGTTAGGCTTAGACTCTTAGGGTTAGGGTTAGACTCTTAGGGTTAGGGTTAGGGTTAGAGTTAGGGTTAGACTCTTAGGGTTAGGGTTAGACTCTTAGGGTTAGGGTTATGGTTAGGGTTAGACTCTTAGGGTTAGGGTTAGACTCTTACGGTTAGGGTTAGGGTTAGGGTTAGGGTTAGACTCTTAGGGTTAGGGTTAGACTCTTAGGGTTAGGGTTAGACTCTTAGGGTTAGGGTTAGACTCTTAGGGTTAGGGTTAGACTCTTAGGGTTAGGGTTAGGGTTAGGGTTAGACTCTTAGGGTTAGGGTTAGGGTTACGGTTAGACTCTTAGGGTTAGAGTTAGGGTTAGGGTTAGACTCTTAGGGTTAGGGTTAGACTCAGGGTTAGGGTTGGGGTTAGGGTTAGACTCTTAGGGTTAGGGTTAGACTCTTAGGGTTAGAGTTAGGGTTAGGGTTAGGGTTAGACACTTAGGGTTAGGGTTAGGGTGAGGGTTAGACTCTTAGGGTTAGGGTTATATTCAGGGTTAGGGTTAGACTCTTAGGGTTAGGGTTAGGGTTAGGGTTAGACTCTTAGGGTAAGGGTTAGACTTAGGCTCTTAGGGTTAGGGTTAGACTCAGGCTCTTAGGGTGAGGGTTAGACTCAGGCTCTTAGGGTTAGGGTTAGACTCAGGCTCTTAGGGTGAGGGTTAGACTCAGGCTCTTAGGGTTAGGGTTAGACTCAGGCTCTTAGGGTTAGGGTCAGACTCAGTACTATATATTTGGGTACTGCAGCCGCCCTTTTGGTGGAGCGCTGCTGCCATCTAGCGAAATATACTTGGGTATTGCAGCCGGCGCTGTTGGTGGAGCGCTGCTGCCATCTAGCGAAATATATTTGGGTACTGCAGCCGGCCCTGTTGGTGGAGCGCTGCTGCCATCTAGCGAAATATATTTGGGTACTGCAGCCGCCCTTTTGGTGGAGCGCTGCTGCCATCTAGCGAAATATACTTGGGTACTGCAGCCGCCCGGTTTGTGGAGCGCTGCTGCCATCTAGCGAAATATATTTGGGTACTGCAGCCGGCGCTGTTGGTGGAGCGCTGCTGCCATCTAGCGAAATATATTTGGGTACTGCAGCCGGCTCTGTTGGTGGAGCGCTGCTGCCATCTAGCGAAATATACTTGGGTACTGCAGCCGCCCGGTTGGTGGAGCGCTGCTGCCATCTAGCGAAATGTAATGGGGTACTGCAGCCGCCCGGTTGGTGTAGCGCTGCTGCCATCTAGCGAAATATACTTGGGTACTGCAGCCGCCCGGTTGGTGGAGCGCTGCTGCCATCTAGCGAAATATACTTGGGTACTGCAGCCGGCCCTGTTGGTGGAGCGCTGCTGCCATCTAGCGAAATATATTTGGGTACTGCAGCCGCCCTTTTGGTGGAGCGCTGCTGCCATCTAGCGAAATATATTTGGGTACTGCAGCCGCCCGGTTGGTGGAGCTCTGCTGCCATCTAGCGAAATATACTTGGGTACTGCAGCCGCCCTTTTGGTGGAGCGCTGCTGCCATCTAGCGAAATATACTTGGGTACTGCAGCCGGCGCTGTTGGTGGAGCGCTGCTGCCATCTAGCGAAATATACTTGGGTACTGCAGCCGCCCGGTTGGTGGAGCGCTGCTGCCATCTAGCGAAATATATTTGGGTACTGCAGCCGGCCCTGTTGGTGGAGCGCTGCTGCCATCTAGCGAAATATACTTGGGTACTGCAGCCGCCCTTTTGGTGGAGCGCTGCTGCCATCTAGCGAAATATACTTGGGTACTGCAGCCGCCCGGTTGGTGGAGCGCTGCTGCCATCTAGCGAAATATATTTGGGTACTGCAGCCGGCCCTGTTGGTGGAGCGCTGCTGCCATCTAGCGAAATATACTTGGGTACTGCAGCCGCCCGGTTGGTGGAGCGCTGCTGCCATCTAGCGAAATATACTTGGGTACTGCAGCCGGCGCTGTTGGTGGAGCGCTGCTGCCATCTAGCGAAATATATTTGGGTACTGCAGCCGGCTCTGTTTGTGGAGCGCTGCTGCCATCTAGCGAAATATATTTGGGTACTGCAGTCGGCTCTGTTGGTGGAGCGCTGCTGCCATCTAGCGAAATATACTTGGGTACTTCAGCCGGGTTTAGGGTTAGGGTTAGGGTTAGACTGTTAGGGTTAGGGTTAGGGTTAGGGTTAGACTCTTAGGGTTAGACTCTTAGGGTTAGGGTTAGACTCTTACGGTTAGGGTTAGGGTTAGGGTTAGGGTTAGGGTTAGACTCTTAGGGTTAGGGTTAGACTCTTAGGGTTAGGGTTAGGGTTAGGGTTAGACTCTTAGGGTTAGGGTTAGACTCTTAGGGTTAGGGTTAAGGTTAGGGTTAGGGTTAGACTCTTAGGGTTAGGGTTAGACTCTTAGGGTTAGGGTTAGGGTTAGGGTTACACTCTTAGGGTTAGGGTTAGGGTTAGGGTTAGACTCTTAGGGTTAGGGTTAGACTTAGGCTCTTAGGGTTAGGGTTAGACTCAGGCTCTTAGGGTTAGGGTTAGACTCAGGCTCTTACGGTTAGGGTTAGACTCAGGCTCTTAGGGTTAGGGTTAGACACAGGCTCTTAGGGTTAGGGTCAGATTTAATACTATATATTTGTGTACTGCAGCCGCCCTTTTGGTGGAGCGCTGCTGCCATCTAGCGAAATATACTTGGGTACTGCAGCCGGCGCTGTTGGTCGAGCGCTGCTGCCATCTAGCGAAATATATTTGGGTACTGCAGCCGGCCCTGTTGGTGGAGCGCTGCTGCCATCTAGCGAAATATATTTGGGTACTGCAGCCGCCCTTTTGGTGGAGCGCTGCTGCCATCTAGCGAAATATAATTGGGTACTGCAGCCAGCTCTGTTGGTGGAGCTCTGCTGCCATCTAGCGAAATATAATTGGGTACTGCAGCCGGCCTTTTGGTGGAGCGCTACTGCCATCTAGCGAAATGTAATTGGGTACTGCAGCCGCCCTGTTGGTGGAGCGCTGCTGCCATCTAGCGAAATATACTTGGGTACTGCAGCCGGCCGGTTGGTGGAGCGCTGCTGCCATCTAGCGAAATATATTTGGGTACTGCAGCCGGCCCTGTTGGTGGAGCGCTGCTGCCATCTAGCGAAATATACTTGGGTACTGCAGCCGGCCCTGTTGGTGGAGCGCTGCTGCCATCTAGCGAAATATATTTGGGTACTGCAGCCGCCCTTTTGGTGGAGCGCTGCTGCCATCTAGCGAAATATATTTGGGTACTGCAGCCAGCTCTGTTGGTGGAGCTCTGCTGCCATCTAGCGAAATATAATTGGGTACTGCAGCCGGCCTTTTGGTGGAGCGCTGCTGCCATCTAGCGAAATGTAATTGGGTACTGCAGCCGCCCTGTTGGTGGAGCGCTGCTGCCATCTAGCGAAATATACTTGGGTACTGCAGCCGCCCGGTTGGTGGAGCGCTGCTGCCATCTAGCGAAATATATTTGGGTACTGCAGCCGGCCCTGTTGGTGGAGCGCTGCTGCCATCTAGCGAAATATACTTGGGTACTGCAGCCGCCCGGTTGGTGGAGCGCTGCTGCCATCTAGCGAAATATACTTGTGTACTTCAGCCGGGTTTAGGGTTAGGGTTAGGGTTAGACTGTTAGGGTTAGGGTTAGACTCTTAGGGTTAGACTCTTAGGGTTAGACTCTTAGGGTTAGGGTTAGGTTTAGGGTTAGGGTTAGGGTTAGACTCTTAGGGTTAGGGTTAGACTCTTAGGGTTAGGGTTAGGGTTAGGGTTAGGGTTAGGGTTAGACTCTTAGGGTTAGGGTTAGACTCTTAGGGTTAGGGTTAGGGTTAGGGTTAGGGTTAGACTCTTAGGGTTAGGGTTAGACTCTTAGGGTTAGGGTTAGGGTTAGGGTTAGGGTTAGACTCTTAGGGTTAGGGTTAGACTCTTAGGGTTAGGGTTAGGGTTAGGGTTAGACTCTTAGGGTTAGGGTTATATTCAGATTAGGGTTAGACTCTTAGGGTTAGGGTTAGGGTTAGGGTTAGACTCTTAGGGTAAGGGTTAGACTTAGGCTCTTAGGGTTAGGGTTAGACTCAGGCTCTTAGGGTGAGGGTTAGACTCAGGCTCTTAGGGTGAGGGTTAGACTCAGGCTCTTAGGGTTAGGGTTAGACTCAGTCTCTTAGGGTTAGGGTTAGACTCAGGCTCTTAGGGTGAGGGTTAGACTCAGGCTCTTAGGGTTAGGGTTAGACTCAGGCTCTTAGGGTTAGGGTCAGACTCAGTACTATATATTTGGGTACTGCAGCCGCCCGGTTGGTGGAGCGCTGCTGCCATCTAGCGAAATGTAATGGGGTACTGCAGCCGCCCGGTTGGTGTAGCGCTGCTGCCATCTAGCGAAATATACTTGGGTACTGCAGCCGCCCGGTTGGTGGAGCGCTGCTGCCATCTAGCGAAATATACTTGGGTACTGCAGCCGGCCCTGTTGGTGGAGCGCTGCTGCCATCTAGCGAAATATATTTGGGTACTGCAGCCGCCCTTTTGGTGGAGCGCTGCTGCCATCTAGCGAAATATATTTGGGTACTGCAGCCGGCCCTGTTGGTGGAGCTCTGCTGCCATCTAGCGAAATATACTTGGGTACTGCAGCCGCCCTTTTGGTGGAGCGCTGCTGCCATCTAGCGAAATGTAATTGGGTACTGCAGCCGCCCGGTTGGTGGAGCGCTGCTGCCATCTAGCGAAATGTAATTGGGTACTGCAGCCGGCGCTGTTGGTGGAGCGCTGCTGCCATCTAGCGAAATATACTTGGGTACTGCAGCCGCCCGGTTTGTGGAGCGCTGCTGCCATCTAGCGAAATATATTTGGGTACTGCAGCCGGCGCTGTTGGTGGAGCGCTGCTGCCATCTAGCGAAATATACTTGGGTACTGCAGCCGCCCTGTTGGTGGAGCGCTGCTGCCATCTAGCGAAATATACTTGGGTACTGCAGCCGCCCTGTTGGTGGAGCGCTGCTGCCATCTAGCGAAATATATTTGGGTACTGCAGCCGGCCCTGTTGGTGGAGCGCTGCTGCCATCTAGCGAAATATACTTGGGTACTGCAGCCGCCCGGTTGGTGGAGCGCTGCTGCCATCTAGCGAAATATATTTGGGTACTGCAGCCGGCCCTGTTGGTGGAGCGCTGCTGCCATCTAGCGAAATATACTTGGGTACTGCAGCCGCCCGGTTGGTGGAGCGCTGCTGCCATCTAGCGAAATATACTTGGGTACTGCAGCCGGCGCTGTTGGGGGAGCGCTGCTGCCATCTAGCGAAATATATTTGGGTACTGCAGCCGGCGCTGTTGGTGGAGCGCTGCTGCCATCTAGCGAAATATACTTGGGTACTGCAGCCGCCCGGTTGGTGGAGCGCTGCTGCCATCTAGCGAAATATACTTGGGTACTGCAGCCGCCCTTTTGGTGGAGCGCTGCTGCCATCTAGCGAAATATATTTGGGTACTGCAGCCGGCCCTGTTGGTGGAGCGCTGCTGCCATCTAGCGAAATATACTTGGGTACTGCAGCCGCCCGGTTGGTGGAGCGCTGCTGCCATCTAGCGAAATATACTTGGGTACTTCAGCCGGGTTTAGGGTTAGGGTTAGGGTTAGACTGTTAGGGTTAGGGTTAGACTCTTAGGGTTAGACTCTTAGGGTTAGACTCTTAGGGTTAGGGTTAGGGTTAGGGTTAGACTCTTAGGGTTAGGGTTAGACTCTTAGGGTTAGGGTTAGGGTTAGGGTTAGGGTTAGACTCTTAGGGTTAGGGTTAGACTCTTAGGGTTAGGGTTAGGGTTAGGGTTAGGGTTAGACTCTTAGGGTTAGGGTTAGACTCTTAGGGTTAGGGTTAGGGTTAGGGTTAGGGTTAGACTCTTAGGGTTAGGGTTAGACTCTTAGGGTTAGGGTTAGGGTTAGGGTTAGACTCTTAGGGTTAGGGTTAGGGTTAGGGTTAGGGTTAGACTGTTAGGGTTAGGGTTACGGTTAGACTCTTAGGGTTAGAGTTAGGGTTAGGGTTAGACTCTTAGGGTTAGGGTTAGACTCTTAGGGTTAGGGTTGGGGTTAGGGTTAGACTCTTAGGGTTAGGGTTAGACTCTTAGGGTTAAGGTTAGGGTTAGGGTTAGACACTTAGGGTTAGGGTTAGGGTGAGGGTTAGACTCTTAGGGTTAGGGTTATATTCAGATTAGGGTTAGACTCTTAGGGTTAGGGTTAGGGTTAGGGTTAGACTCTTAGGGTAAGGGTTAGACTTAGGCTCTTAGGGTTAGGGTTAGACTCAGGCTCTTAGGGTTAGGGTTAGACTCAGGCTCTTAGGGTGAGGGTTAGACTCAGGCTCTTAGGGTTAGGGTTAGACTCAGGCTCTTAGGGTGAGGGTTAGACTCAGGCTCTTAGGGTGAGGGTTAGACTCAGGCTCTTAGGGTTAGGGTTAGACTCAGGCTCTTAGGGTGAGGGTTAGACTCAGGCTCTTAGGGTTAGGGTTAGACTCAGGCTCTTAGGGTTAGGGTCAGACTCAGTACTATATATTTGGGTACTGCAGCCGCCCTTTTGGTGGAGCGCTGCTGCCATCTAGCGAAATATACTTGGGTATTGCAGCCGGTGCTGTTGGTGGAGCGCTGCTGCCATCTAGCGAAATATATTTGGGTACTGCAGCCGGCCCTGTTGGTGGAGCGCTGCTGCCATCTAGCGAAATATACTTGGGTACTGCAGCCGGCTCTGTTGGTGGAGCGCTGCTGCCATCTAGCGAAATATATTTGGGTACTGCAGCCGGGTTTAGGGTTAGGGTTAGGGTTAGACTGTTAGGGTTAGGGTTAGGGTTAGGGTTAGACTCTTAGGGTTAGACTCTTAGGGTTAGGGTTAGGCTCAGTACTATATATTTGGGTAGTGCAGCCACCCTTTTTGTGGAGCGCTGCTGCCATCTAGCGAAATATACTTGAGTACTGCAGCCGGCGCTGTTGGTGGAGCGCTGCTGCCATCTAGCGAAATATACTTTGGTACTGCAGCCGCCCGGTTGGTTGAGCACTGCCGCCGTCTAGCGAAATATACTTGGGTACTGCAGCCGCCCTTTTGGTGGAGCGCTGCTGCCATCTAGCGAAATATATTTGGGTACTGCAGCCGGCGCTGTTGGTGGATCGCTGCTGCCATCTAGCGAAATATATTTGGGTACTGCAGCCGGCCCTGTTTGTGGAGCGCTGCTGCCATCTAGCGAAATATATTTGGGTACTGCAGCCGGCTCTGTTGGTGGAGCGCTGCTGCCATCTAGCGAAATATACTTGGGTACTTCAGCCGGGTTTAGGGTTAGGGTTAGGGTTAGACTGTTAGGGTTAGGGTTAGGGTTAGGGTTAGACTCTTAGGGTTAGACTCTTAGGGTTAGGGTTACACTCTTACGGTTAGGGTTAGGGTTAGGGTTAGGGTTAGGGTTAGACTCTTAGGGTTAGGGTTAGACTCTTAGGGTTAGGGTTAGGGTTAGGGTTAGACTCTTAGGGTTAGGGTTAGACTCTTAGGGTTAGGGTTAAGGTTAGGGTTAGGGTTAGACTCTTAGGGTTAGGGTTAGACTCTTAGGGTTAGGGTTAGGGTTAGGGTTAGACTCTTAGGGTTAGGGTTAGGGTTAGGGTTACACTCTTAGGGTTAGGGTTAGGGTTAGGGTTAGACTCTTAGGGTTAGACTCTTAGGGTTAGACTCTTAGGGTTAGGGTTAGACTCTTACGGTTAGGGTTAGGGTTAGGGTTAGGGTTAGACTCTTAGGGTTAGGGTTAGACTCTTAGGGTTAGGGTTAGGGTTAGGGTTAGGCTTAGACTCTTAGGGTTAGGGTTAGACTCTTAGGGTTAGGGTTAGGGTTAGGGTTAGGGTTAGACTCTTAGGGTTAGGGTTAGACTCTTAGGGTTAGGGTTAGGGTTAGACTCTTAGGGTTAGGGTTAGGGTGAGGGTTAGACTCTTAGGGTTAGGGTTATATTCAGGGTTAGGGTTAGACTCTTAGGGTTAGGGTTAGGGTTAGGGTTAGACTCTTAGGGTTAGGGTTAGACTCAGGCTCTTAGGGTGAGGGTTAGACTCAGGCTCTTAGGGTTAGGGTTAGACTCAGGCTCTTAGGGTGAGGGTTAGACTCAGGCTTTTAGGGTTAGGGTTAGACTCAGGCTCTTAGGGTGAGGGTTAGACTCAGGCTCTTAGGGTTAGGGTTAGACTCAGGCTCTTAGGGTGAGGGTCAGACTCAGTACTATATATTTGGGTACTGCAGCCGCCCTTTTGGTGGAGCGCTGCTGCCATCTAGCGAAATATACTTGGGTATTGCAGCCGGCGCTCTTGGTGGAGCGCTGCTGCCATCTAGCGAAATATATTTGGGTACTGCAGCCGGCCCTGTTGGTGGAGCGCTGCTGCCATCTAGCGATATATACTTGGGTACTGCAGCCGCCCTTTTGGTGGAGCGCTGCTGCCATCTAGCGAAATATATTTGGGTACTGCAGCCGGCCCTGTTGGTGGAGCTCTGCTGCCATCTAGCGAAATATACTTGGGTACTGCAGCCGCCCTTTTGGTGGAGCGCTACTGCCATCTAGCTAAATGTAATTGGGTACTGCAGCCGCCCGGTTGTTGGAGCGCTGCTGCCATCTAGCGAAATATACTTGGGTACTGCAGCCGGCCCTGTTGGTGGAGCGCTGCTGCCATCTAGCGAAATATACTTGGGTACTGCAGCCGCCCGGTTTGTGGAGCGCTGCTGCCATCTAGCGAAATATATTTGGGTACTGCAGCCGGCCCGGTTGGTGGAGCGCTGCTGCCATCTAGCGAAATGTAATTGGGTACTGCAGCCGCCCGGTTGGTGGAGCGCTGCTGCCATCTAGCGAAATATACTTGGGTACTGCAGCCGCCCGGTTGGTGGAGCGCTGCTGCCATCTAGCGAAATATACTTGGGTACTGCAGCCGGCCCTGTTGGTGGAGCGCTGCTGCCATCTAGCGAAATATACTTGGGTACTGCAGCCGCCCTTTTGGTGGAGCGCTGCTGCCATCTAGCGAAATATACTTGGGTACTGCAGCCGGCGCTTTTGGTGGAGCGCTGCTGCCATCTAGCGAAATATATTTGGGTACTGCAGCCGGCGCTGTTGGTGGAGCGCTGCTGCCATCTAGCGAAATATATTTGGGTACTGCAGCCGGCTCTGTTGGTGGAGCGCTGCTGCCATCTAGCGAAATATATTTGGGTACTGCAGCCGGAGCTGTTGGTGGAGCGCTGCTGCCATCTAGCGAAATATATTTGGGTACTGCAGCCGGCTCTGTTGGTGGAGCGCTGCTGCCATCTAGCGAAATATACTTGGGTACTTCAGCCGGGTTTAGGGTTAGGGTTAGGTGTAGACTGTTAGGGTTAGGGTTAGACTTTTAGGGTTAGACTCTTAGGGTTAGACTCTTAGGGTTAGGGTTAGACTCTTACGGTTAGGGTTAGGGTTAGGCTTAGGGTTAGGCTTAGACTCTTAGGGTTAGGGTTAGACTCTTAGGGTTAGGGTTAGGGTTAGAGTTAGGGTTAGACTCTTAGGGTTAGGGTTAGACTCTTAGGGTTAGGGTTAGGGTTAGGGTTAGACTCTTAGGGTTAGGGTTAGACTCTTAGGGTTAGGGTTAGGGTTAGGGTTAGACTCTTAGGGTTAGGGTTAGACTCTTAGGGTTAGGGTTAGGGTTAGGGTTAGGGTTAGACTCTTAGGGTTAGGGTTAGACTCTTAGGGTTAGGGTTAGGGTTAGGGTTAGACTCTTAGGGTTAGGGTTAGGGTTACGGTTAGACTCTTAGGGTTAGAGTTAGGGTTAGGGTTAGACTCTTAGGGTTAGGGTTAGACTCAGGGTTAGGGTTGGGGTTAGGGTTAGACTCTTAGGGTTAGGGTTAGACTCTTAGGGTTAGAGTTAGGGTTAGGGTTAGGGTTAGACACTTAGGGTTAGGGTTAGGGTGAGGGTTAGACTCTTAGGGTTAGGGTTATATTCAGGGTTAGGGTTAGACTCTTAGGGTTAGGGTTAGGGTTAGGGTTAGACTCTTAGGGTAAGGGTTAGACTTAGGCTCTTAGGGTTAGGGTTAGACTCAGGCTCTTAGGGTGAGGGTTAGACTCAGGCTCTTAGGGTTAGGGTTAGACTCAGGCTCTTAGGGTGAGGGTTAGACTTAGGCTCTTAGGGTTAGGGTTAGACTCAGGCTCTTAGGGTTAGGGTCAGACTCAGTACTATATATTTGGGTACTGCAGCCGCCCTTTTGGTGGAGCGCTGCTGCCATCTAGCGAAATATACTTGGGTATTGCAGCCGGCGCTGTTGGTGGAGCGCTGCTGCCATCTAGCGAAATATATTTGGGTACTGCAGCCGGCCCTGTTGGTGGAGCGCTGCTGCCATCTAGCGAAATATAATTGGGTACTGCAGCCGCCCTTTTGGTGGAGCGCTGCTGCCATCTAGCGAAATATACTTGGGTACTGCAGCCGCCCGGTTTGTGGAGCGCTGCTGCCATCTAGCGAAATATATTTGGGTACTGCAGCCGGCGCTGTTGGTGGAGCGCTGCTGCCATCTAGCGAAATATATTTGGGTACTGCAGCCGGCTCTGTTGGTGGAGCGCTGCTGCCATCTAGCGAAATATACTTGGGTACTGCAGCCGCCCGGTTGGTGGAGCGCTGCTGCCATCTAGCGAAATGTAATGGGGTACTGCAGCCGCCCGGTTGGTGTAGCGCTGCTGCCATCTAGCGAAATATACTTGGGTACTGCAGCCGCCCGGTTGGTGGAGCGCTGCTGCCATCTAGCGAAATATACTTGGGTACTGCAGCCGGCCCTGTTGGTGGAGCGCTGCTGCCATCTAGCGAAATATATTTGGGTACTGCAGCCGCCCTTTTGGTGGAGCGCTGCTGCCATCTAGCGAAATATATTTGGGTACTGCAGCCGCCCGGTTGGTGGAGCTCTGCTGCCATCTAGCGAAATATACTTGGGTACTGCAGCCGCCCTTTTGGTGGAGCGCTGCTGCCATCTAGCGAAATATACTTGGGTATTGCAGCCGGCGCTCTTGGTGGAGCGCTGCTGCCATCTAGCGAAATATACTTGGGTACTGCAGCCGGCGCTGTTGGTGGAGCGCTGCTGCCATCTAGCGAAATATACTTGGGTACTGCAGCCGCCCGGTTGGTGGAGCGCTGCTGCCATCTAGCGAAATATATTTGGGTACTGCAGCCGGCCCTGTTGGTGGAGCGCTGCTGCCATCTAGCGAAATATACTTGGGTACTGCAGCCGCCCGGTTGGTGGAGCGCTGCTGCCATCTAGCGAAATATACTTGGGTACTGCAGCCGCCCGGTTGGTGGAGCGCTGCTGCCATCTAGCGAAATATATTTGGGTACTGCAGCCGGCCCTGTTGGTGGAGCGCTGCTGCCATCTAGCGAAATATACTTGGGTACTGCAGCCGCCCGGTTGGTGGAGCGCTGCTGCCATCTAGCGAAATATACTTGGGTACTGCAGCCGGCCCTGTTGGTGGAGCGCTGCTGCCATCTAGCGAAATATACTTGGGTACTGCAGCCGCCCGGTTGTTGGAGCGCTGCTGCCATCTAGCGAAATATACTTGGGTACTGCAGCCGGCGCTGTTGGTGGAGCGCTGCTGCCATCTAGCGAAATATATTTGGGTACTGCAGCCGGCTCTGTTTGTGGAGCGCTGCTGCCATCTAGCGAAATATATTTGGGTACTGCAGCCGGCTCTGTTTGTGGAGCGCTGCTGCCATCTAGCGAAATATACTTGGGTACTTCAGCCGGGTTTAGGGTTAGGGTTAGGGTTAGACTGTTAGGGTTAGGGTTAGGGTTAGGGTTAGACTCTTAGGGTTAGACTCTTAGGGTTAGGGTTAGACTCTTACGGTTAGGGTTAGGGTTAGGGTTAGGGTTAGGGTTAGACTCTTAGGGTTAGGGTTAGACTCTTAGGGTTAGGGTTAGGGTTAGGGTTAGACTCTTAGGGTTAGGGTTAGACTCTTAGGGTTAGGGTTAAGGTTAGGGTTAGGGTTAGACTCTTAGGGTTAGGGTTAGACTCTTAGGGTTAGGGTTAGGGTTAGGGTTAGACTCTAAGGGTTAGGGTTAGGGTTAGGGTTAGACTCTTAGGGTTAGGGTTAGGGTTAGGGTTAGGGTTACACTCTTAGGGTTAGGGTTAGGGTTAGGGTTAGACTCTTAGGGTTAGGGTTAGACTTAGGCTCTTAGGGTTAGGGTTAGACTCAGGCTCTTAGGGTTAGGGTTAGACTCAGGCTCTTACGGTTAGGGTTAGACTCAGGCTCTTAGGGTTAGGGTTAGACACAGGCTCTTAGGGTTAGGGTCAGATTTAATACTATATATTTGTGTACTGCAGCCGCCCTTTTGGTGGAGCGCTGCTGCCATCTAGCGAAATATACTTGGGTACTGCAGCCGGCGCTGTTGGTGGAGCGCTGCTGCCATCTAGCGAAATATATTTGGGTACTGCAGCCGGCCCTGTTGGTGGAGCGCTGCTGCCATCTAGCGAAATATAATTGGGTACTGCAGCCGCCCGGTTGGTGGAGCGCTGCTGCCATCTAGCGAAATATATTTGGGTACTGCAGCCAGCTCTGTTGGTGGAGCTCTGCTGCCATCTAGCGAAATATAATTGGGTACTGCAGCCGCCCTTTTGGTGGAGCGCTGCTGCCATCTAGCGAAATGTAATTGGGTACTGCAGCCGCCCTGTTGGTGGAGCGCTGCTGCCATCTAGCGAAATATACTTGGGTACTGCAGCCGGCCGGTTGGTGGAGCGCTGCTGCCATCTAGCGAAATATATTTGGGTACTGCAGCCGGCCCTGTTGGTGGAGCGCTGCTGCCATCTAGCGAAATATACTTGGGTACTGCAGCCGCCCTGTTGGTGGAGCGCTGCTGCCATCTAGCGAAATATACTTGGGTACTGCAGCCGGCCCGGTTGGTGGAGCGCTGCTGCCATCTAGCGAAATATACTTGGGTACTGCAGCCGCCCGGTTGGTGGAGCGCTGCTGCCATCTAGCGAAATATACTTGGGTACTGCAGCCGGCACTGTTGGTGGAGCGCTGCTGCCATCTAGCGAAATATACTTGGGTACTGCAGCCGCCCGGTTGGTGGAGCGCTGCTGCCATCTAGCGAAATATACTTGGGTACTGCAGCCGGCGCTGTTGGTGGAGCGCTGCTGCCATCTAGCGAAATATACTTGGGTACTGCAGCCGCCCGGTTGGTGGAGCGCTGCTGCCATCTAGCGAAATATATTTGGGTACTGCAGCCGGCCCTGTTGGTGGAGCGCTGCTGCCATCTAGCGAAATATACTTGGGTACTGCAGCCGCCCTTTTGGTGGAGCGCTGCTGCCATCTAGCGAAATATACTTGGGTACTGCAGCCGCCCGGTTGGTGGAGCGCTGCTGCCATCTAGCGAAATATATTTGGGTACTGCAGCCGGCCCTGTTGGTGGAGCGCTGCTGCCATCTAGCGAAATATACTTGGGTACTGCAGCCGCCCGGTTGGTGGAGCGCTGCTGCCATCTAGCGAAATATACTTGGGTACTGCAGCCGGCCCTGTTGGTGGAGCGCTGCTGCCATCTAGCGAAATATACTTGGGTACTGCAGCCGCCCGGTTGGTGGAGCGCTGCTGCCATCTAGCGAAATATACTTGGGTACTGCAGCCGCCCGGTTGGTGGAGCGCTGCTGCCATCTAGCGAAATATACTTGGGTACTGCAGCCGGCGCTGTTGGTGGAGCGCTGCTGCCATCTAGCGAAATATATTTGGGTACTGCAGCCGGCTCTGTTGGTGGAGCGCTGCTGCCATCTAGCGAAATATATTTGGGTACTGCAGCCGGCTCTGTTTGTGGAGCGCTGCTGCCATCTAGCGAAATATACTTGGGTACTTCAGCCGGGTTTAGGGTTAGGGTTAGGGTTAGACTGTTAGGGTTAGGGTTAGACTCTTAGGGTTAGACTCTTAGGGTTAGACTCTTAGGGTTAGGGTTAGACTCTTACTGTTAGGGTTAGGGTTAGGGTTAGGGTTAGACTCTTAGGGTTAGGGTTAGACTCTTAGGGTTAGGGTTAGGGTTAGGGTTAGGCTTAGACTCTTAGGGTTAGGGTTAGACTCTTAGGGTTAGGGTTAGGGTTAGGGTTAGGGTTAGACTCTTAGGGTTAGGGTTAGACTCTTAGGGTTAGGGTTAGGGTTAGGGTTAGGGTTAGACTCTTAGGGTTAGGGTTAGACTCTTAGGGTTAGGGTTAGGGTTAGGGTTAGACTCTTAGGGTTAGGGTTATATTCAGGGTTAGGGTTAGACTCTTAGGGTTAGGGTTAGACTCTTAGGGTTAGGGTTAGGGTTAGGCTCTTAGGGTTAGGGTTAGACTCAGGCTCTTAGGGTGAGGGTTAGACTCAGGCTCTTAGGGTGAGGGTTAGACTCAGGCTCTTAGGGTGAGGGTTAGACTCAGGCTCTTAGGGTGAGGGTTGGACTCAGGCTCTTAGGGTTAGGGTTAGACTCAGGCTCTTAGGGTGAGGGTTAGACTCAGGCTCTTAGGGTTAGGGTTAGACTCAGGCTCTTAGGGTTAGGGTCAGACTCAGTACTATATATTTGGGTACTGCAGCCGCCCTTTTGGTGGAGCGCTGCTGCCATCTAGCGAAATATATTTGGGTATTGCAGCCGGCGCTCTTGGTGGAGCGCTGCTGCCATCTAGCGAAATGTAATTGGGTACTGCAGCCGCCCGGTTGGTGGAGCGCTGCTGCCATCTAGCGAAATATACTTGGGTACTGCAGCCGCCCGGTTGGTGGAGCGCTGCTGCCATCTAGCGAAATATACTTGGGTACTGCAGCCGGCCCTGTTGGTGGAGCGCTGCTGCCATCTAGCGAAATATACTTGGGTACTGCAGCCGCCCGGTTGGTGGAGCGCTGCTGCCATCTAGCGAAATATACTTGGGTACTGCAGCCGGCGCTTTTGGTGGAGCGCTGCTGCCATCTAGCGAAATATATTTGGGTACTGCAGCCGGCGCTGTTGGTGGAGCGCTGCTGCCATCTAGCGAAATATATTTGGGTACTGCAGCCGGCTCTGTTGGTGGAGCGCTGCTGCCATCTAGCGAAATATATTTGGGTACTGCAGCCGGAGCTGTTGGTGGAGCGCTGCTGCCATCTAGCGAAATATATTTGGGTACTGCAGCCGGCTCTGTTGGTGGAGCGCTGCTGCCATCTAGCGAAATATACTTGGGTACTTCAGCCGGGTTTAGGGTTAGGGTTAGGTGTAGACTGTTAGGGTTAGGGTTAGACTTTTAGGGTTAGACTCTTAGGGTTAGACTCTTAGGGTTAGGGTTAGACTCTTACGGTTAGGGTTAGGGTTAGGCTTAGGGTTAGGCTTAGACTCTTAGGGTTAGGGTTAGACTCTTAGGGTTAGGGTTAGGGTTAGAGTTAGGGTTAGACTCTTAGGGTTAGGGTTAGACTCTTAGGGTTAGGGTTAGGGTTAGGGTTAGACTCTTAGGGTTAGGGTTAGACTCTTAGGGTTAGGGTTAGGGTTAGGGTTAGACTCTTAGGGTTAGGGTTAGACTCTTAGGGTTAGGGTTAGGGTTAGGGTTAGGGTTAGACTCTTAGGGTTAGGGTTAGACTCTTAGGGTTAGGGTTAGGGTTAGGGTTAGACTCTTAGGGTTAGGGTTAGGGTTACGGTTAGACTCTTAGGGTTAGAGTTAGGGTTAGGGTTAGACTCTTAGGGTTAGGGTTAGACTCAGGGTTAGGGTTGGGGTTAGGGTTAGACTCTTAGGGTTAGGGTTAGACTCTTAGGGTTAGAGTTAGGGTTAGGGTTAGGGTTAGACACTTAGGGTTAGGGTTAGGGTGAGGGTTAGACTCTTAGGGTTAGGGTTATATTCAGGGTTAGGGTTAGACTCTTAGGGTTAGGGTTAGGGTTAGGGTTAGACTCTTAGGGTAAGGGTTAGACTTAGGCTCTTAGGGTTAGGGTTAGACTCAGGCTCTTAGGGTGAGGGTTAGACTCAGGCTCTTAGGGTTAGGGTTAGACTCAGGCTCTTAGGGTGAGGGTTAGACTTAGGCTCTTAGGGTTAGGGTTAGACTCAGGCTCTTAGGGTTAGGGTCAGACTCAGTACTATATATTTGGGTACTGCAGCCGCCCTTTTGGTGGAGCGCTGCTGCCATCTAGCGAAATATACTTGGGTATTGCAGCCGGCGCTGTTGGTGGAGCGCTGCTGCCATCTAGCGAAATATATTTGGGTACTGCAGCCGGCCCTGTTGGTGGAGCGCTGCTGCCATCTAGCGAAATATAATTGGGTACTGCAGCCGCCCTTTTGGTGGAGCGCTGCTGCCATCTAGCGAAATATACTTGGGTACTGCAGCCGCCCGGTTTGTGGAGCGCTGCTGCCATCTAGCGAAATATATTTGGGTACTGCAGCCGGCGCTGTTGGTGGAGCGCTGCTGCCATCTAGCGAAATATATTTGGGTACTGCAGCCGGCTCTGTTGGTGGAGCGCTGCTGCCATCTAGCGAAATATACTTGGGTACTGCAGCCGCCCGGTTGGTGGAGCGCTGCTGCCATCTAGCGAAATGTAATGGGGTACTGCAGCCGCCCGGTTGGTGTAGCGCTGCTGCCATCTAGCGAAATATACTTGGGTACTGCAGCCGCCCGGTTGGTGGAGCGCTGCTGCCATCTAGCGAAATATACTTGGGTACTGCAGCCGGCCCTGTTGGTGGAGCGCTGCTGCCATCTAGCGAAATATATTTGGGTACTGCAGCCGCCCTTTTGGTGGAGCGCTGCTGCCATCTAGCGAAATATATTTGGGTACTGCAGCCGCCCGGTTGGTGGAGCTCTGCTGCCATCTAGCGAAATATACTTGGGTACTGCAGCCGCCCTTTTGGTGGAGCGCTGCTGCCATCTAGCGAAATGTAATTGGGTACTGCAGCCGCCCGGTTGGTGGAGCGCTGCTGCCATCTAGCGAAATATACTTGGGTACTGCAGCCGGCGCTGTTGGTGGAGCGCTGCTGCCATCTAGCGAAATATACTTGGGTACTGCAGCCGCCCGGTTGGTGGAGCGCTGCTGCCATCTAGCGAAATATATTTGGGTACTGCAGCCGGCCCTGTTGGTGGAGCGCTGCTGCCATCTAGCGAAATATACTTGGGTACTGCAGCCGCCCGGTTGGTGGAGCGCTGCTGCCATCTAGCGAAATATACTTGGGTACTGCAGCCGCCCGGTTGGTGGAGCGCTGCTGCCATCTAGCGAAATATATTTGGGTACTGCAGCCGGCCCTGTTGGTGGAGCGCTGCTGCCATCTAGCGAAATATACTTGGGTACTGCAGCCGCCCGGTTGGTGGAGCGCTGCTGCCATCTAGCGAAATATACTTGGGTACTGCAGCCGGCCCTGTTGGTGGAGCGCTGCTGCCATCTAGCGAAATATACTTGGGTACTGCAGCCGCCCGGTTGTTGGAGCGCTGCTGCCATCTAGCGAAATATACTTGGGTACTGCAGCCGGCGCTGTTGGTGGAGCGCTGCTGCCATCTAGCGAAATATATTTGGGTACTGCAGCCGGCTCTGTTTGTGGAGCGCTGCTGCCATCTAGCGAAATATATTTGGGTACTGCAGCCGGCTCTGTTTGTGGAGCGCTGCTGCCATCTAGCGAAATATACTTGGGTACTTCAGCCGGGTTTAGGGTTAGGGTTAGGGTTAGACTGTTAGGGTTAGGGTTAGGGTTAGGGTTAGACTCTTAGGGTTAGACTCTTAGGGTTAGGGTTAGACTCTTACGGTTAGGGTTAGGGTTAGGGTTAGGGTTAGGGTTAGACTCTTAGGGTTAGGGTTAGACTCTTAGGGTTAGGGTTAGGGTTAGGGTTAGACTCTTAGGGTTAGGGTTAGACTCTTAGGGTTAGGGTTAAGGTTAGGGTTAGGGTTAGACTCTTAGGGTTAGGGTTAGGGTTAGGGTTAGACTCTTAGGGTAAGGGTTAGACTTAGGCTCTTAGGGTTAGGGTTAGACTCAGGCTCTTAGGGTGAGGGTTAGACTCAGGCTCTTAGGGTGAGGGTTAGACTCAGGCTCTTAGGGTGAGGGTTAGACTCAGGCTCTTAGGGTTAGGGTTAGACTCAGGCTCTTAGGGTTAGGGTCAGACTCAGTACTATATATTTGGGTACTGCAGCCGCCCTTTTGGTGGAGCGCTGCTGCCATCTAGCGAAATATACTTGGGTACTGCAGCCGCCCGGTTGGTGGAGCGCTGCTGCCATCTAGCGAAATATATTTGGGTACTGCAGACGGCCCTGTTGGTGGAGCGCTGCTGCCATCTAGCGAAATATATTTGGGTACTGCAGCCGCCCTTTTGGTGGAGCGCTGCTGCCATCTAGCGAAATATATTTGGGTACTGCAGCCGACTCTGTTGGTGGAGCTCTGCTGCCATCTAGCGAAATATATTTGGGTACTGCAGCCGCCCTTTTGGTGGAGCGCTGCTGCCATCTAGCGAAATGTAATTGGGTACTGCAGCCGCCCGGTTGGTGGAGCGCTGCTGCCATCTAGCGAAATGTAATTGGGTACTGCAGCCGGCCCTGTTGGTGGAGCGCTGCTGCCATCTAGCGAAATATACTTGGGTACTGCAGCCGCCCGGTTTGTGGAGCGCTGCTGCCATCTAGCGAAATATATTTGGGTACTGCAGCCGGCGCTGTTAATGGAGCGCTGCTGCCATCTAGCGAAATGTAATTGGGTACTGCAGCCGCCCGGTTGGTGTAGCGCTGCTGCCATCTAGCGAAATATACTTGGGTACTGCAGCCGCCCGGTTGGTGGAGCGCTGCTGCCATCTAGCGAAATATATTTGGGTACTGCAGCCGGCCCTGTTGGTGGAGCGCTGCTGCCATCTAGCGAAATATACTTGGGTACTGCAGCCGCCCGGTTGGTGGAGCGCTGCTGCCATCTAGCGAAATATACTTGGGTACTTCAGCCGGGTTTAGGGTTAGGGTTAGGGTTAGACTGTTAGGGTTAGGGTTAGACTCTTAGGGTTAGACTCTTAGGGTTAGGGTTAGGTTTAGGGTTAGGGTTAGACTCTTAGGGTTAGGGTTAGACTCTTAGGGTTAGGGTTAGGGTTAGGGTTAGGGTTAGACTCTTAGGGTTAGGGTTAGACTCTTAGGGTTAGGGTTAGGGTTAGGGTTAGGGTTAGACTCTTAGGGTTAGGGTTAGACTCTTAGGGTTAGGGTTAGGGTTAGGGTTAGGGTTAGACTCTTAGGGTTAGGGTTAGACTCTTAGGGTTAGGGTTAGGGTTAGGGTTAGACTCTTAGGGTTAGGGTTATATTCAGATTAGGGTTAGACTCTTAGGGTTAGGGTTAGGGTTAGACTCTTAGGGTAAGGGTTAGACTTAGGCTCTTAGGGTTAGGGTTAGACTCAGGCTCTTAGGGTGAGGGTTAGACTCAGGCTCTTAGGGTGAGGGTTAGACTCAGGCTCTTAGGGTTAGGGTTAGACTCAGGCTCTTAGGGTTAGGGTCAGACTCAGTACTATATATTTGGGTACTGCAGCCGCCCTTTTGGTGGAGCGCTGCTGCCATCTAGCGAAATATATTTGGGTACTGCAGCCGGCCCTGTTGGTGGAGCTCTGCTGCCATCTAGCGAAATATACTTGGGTACTGCAGCCGCCCGGTTGGTGGAGCGCTGCTGCCATCTAGCGAAATGTAATTGGGTACTGCAGCCGCCCGGTTGGTGGAGCGCTGCTGCCATCTAGCGAAATATACTTGGGTACTGCAGCCGGCGCTGTTGGTGGAGCGCTGCTGCCATCTAGCGAAATATACTTGGGTACTGCAGCCGCCCTGTTGGTGGAGCGCTGCTGCCATCTAGCGAAATATACTTGGGTACTGCAGCCGCCCGGTTGGTGGAGCGCTGCTGCCATCTAGCGAAATATATTTGGGTACTGCAGCCGGCCCTGTTGGTGGAGCGCTGCTGCCATCTAGCGAAATGTAATTGGGTACTGCAGCCGCCCGGTTGGTGGAGCGCTGCTGCCATCTAGCGAAATATACATGGGTACTGCAGCCGGCGCTGTGGTGGAGCGCTGCTGCCATCTAGCGAAATATACTTGGGTACTGCAGCCGGCGCTGTTGGTGGAGCGCTGCTGCCATCTAGCGAAATATACTTGGGTACTGCAGCCGGCACTGTTGGTGGAGCGCTGCTGCCATCTAGCGAAATGTAATTGGGTACTGCAGCCGCCCGGTTGGTGTAGCGCTGCTGCCATCTAGCGAAATATACTTGGGTACTGCAGCCGCCCGGTTGGTGGAGCGCTGCTGCCATCTAGCGAAATATACTTGGGTACTGCAGCCGCCCTTTTGGTGGAGCGCTGCTGCCATCTAGCGAAATATATTTGGGTACTGCAGCCGGCCCTGTTGGTGGAGCGCTGCTGCCATCTAGCGAAATATACTTGGGTACTGCAGCCGCCCGGTTGGTGGAGCGCTGCTGCCATCTAGCGAAATATACTTGGGTACTTCAGCCGGGTTTAGGGTTAGGGTTAGGGTTAGACTGTTAGGGTTAGGGTTAGACTCTTAGGGTTAGACTCTTAGGGTTAGGGTTAGGGTTAGGGTTAGGGTTAGGGTTAGACTCTTAGGGTTAGGGTTAGACTCTTAGGGTTAGGGTTAGGGTTAGGGTTAGGGTTAGACTCTTAGGGTTAGGGTTAGACTCTTAGGGTTAGGGTTAGGGTTAGGGTTAGACTCTTAGGGTTAGGGTTAGACTCTTAGGGTTAGGGTTAGGGTTAGGGTTAGGGTTAGACTCTTAGGGTTAGGGTTAGACTCTTAGGGTTAGGGTTAGGGTTAGGGTTAGACTCTTAGGGTTAGGGTTAGGGTTAGGGTTAGGGTTAGACTCTTAGGGTTAGGGTTACGGTTAGACTCTTAGGGTTAGAGTTAGGGTTAGGGTTAGACTCTTAGGGTTAGGGATAGACTCTTAGGGTTAGGGTTGGGGTTAGGGTTAGACTCTTAGGGTTAGGGTTAGACTCTTAGGGTTAGGGTTAGGGTTAGGGTTAGGGTTAGACTCTTAGGGTTAGGGTTATATTCAGATTAGGGTTAGACTCTTAGGGTTAGGGTTAGGGTTAGGGTTAGACACTTAGGGTGAGGGTTAGACTCAGGCTCTTAGGGTGAGGGTTAGACTCAGGCTCTTAGGGTTAGGGTTAGACTCAGGCTCTTAGGGTTAGGGTTAGACTCAGGCTCTTAGGGTTAGGGTCAGACTCAGTACTATATATTTGGGTACTGCAGCCGCCCTTTTGGTGGAGCGCTGCTGCCATCTAGCGAAATATACTTGGGTATTGCAGCCGGCGCTCTTGGTGGAGCGCTGCTGCCATCTAGCGAAATATATTTGGGTACTGCAGCCGGCCCTGTTGGTGGAGCTCTGCTGCCATCTAGCGAAATATACTTGGGTACTGCAGCCGCCCGGTTGGTGGAGCGCTGCTGCCATCTAGCGAAATATACTTGGGTACTGCAGCCGCCCGGTTGGTGGAGCGCTGCTGCCATCTAGCGAAATATACTTGGGTACTGCAGCCGGCCCTGTTGGTGGAGCGCTGCTGCCATCTAGCGAAATATACTTGGGTACTGCAGCCGCCCGGTTTGTGGAGCGCTGCTGCCATCTAGCGAAATATATTTGGGTACTGCAGCCGGCCCTGTTGGTGGAGCGCTGCTGCCATCTAGCGAAATGTAATTGGGTACTGCAGCCGCCCGGTTGGTGTAGCGCTGCTGCCATCTAGCGAAATATACTTGGGTACTGCAGCCGCCCGGTTGGTGGAGCGCTGCTGCCATCTAGCGAAATGTAATTGGGTACTGCAGCCGCCCGGTTGGTGGAGCGCTGCTGCCATCTAGCGAAATATACTTGGGTACTGCAGCCGCCCGGTTGGTGGAGCGCTGCTGCCATCTAGCGAAATATATTTGGGTACTGCAGCCGGCCCTGTTGGTGGAGCGCTGCTGCCATCTAGCGAAATATACTTGGGTACTGCAGCCGCCCGGTTGGTGGAGCGCTGCTGCCATCTAGCGAAATATACTTGGGTACTGCAGCCGGCCCTGTTGGTGGAGCGCTGCTGCCATCTAGCGAAATATACTTGGGTACTGCAGCCGGAGCTGTTGGTGGAGCGCTGCTGCCATCTAGCGAAATATACTTGGGTACTGCAGCCGCCCGGTTGTTGGAGCGCTGCTGCCATCTAGCGAAATATATTTGGGTACTGCAGCCGGCGCTGTTGGTGGAGCGCTGCTGCCATCTAGCGAAATATATTTGGGTACTGCAGCCGGCGCTGTTGGTGGAGCGCTGCTGCCATCTAGCGAAATATATTTGGGTACTGCAGCCGGCGCTGTTGGTGGAGCGCTGCTGCCATCTAGCGAAATATATTTGGGTACTGCAGCCGGCGCTGTTTGTGGAGCGCTGCTGCCATCTAGCGAAATATACTTGGGTACTTCAGCCGGGTTTAGGGTTAGGGTTAGGGTTAGACTGTTAGGGTTAGGGTTAGACTGTTAGGGTTAGACTCTTAGGGTTAGACTCTTAGGGTTAGGGTTAGACTCTTACGGTTAGGGTTAGGGTTAGGGTTAGGGTTAGGGTTAGACTCTTAGGGTTAGGGTTAGACTCTTAGGGTTAGGGTTAGGGTTAGGGTTAGACTCTTAGGGTTAGGGTTAGACTCTTAGGGTTAGGGTTAGGGTTAGGGTTAGGGTTAGATTCTTAGGGTTAGGGTTAGACTCTTAGGGTTAGGGTTAGGGTTAGGGTTAGACTCTTAGGGTTAGGGTTAGGGTTAGGTTAGGGTTAGACTCTTAGGGTTAGGGTTAGGGTTACGGTTAGACTCTTAGGGTTAGAGTTAGGGTTAGGGTTAGACTCTTAAGGTTAGGGTTAGACTCTTAGGGTTAGGGTTGGGGTTAGGGTTAGACTCTTAGGGTTAGGGTTAGACTCTTAGGGTTAAGGTTAGGGTTAGGGTTAGACACTTAGGGTTAGGGTTAGGGTGAGGGTTAGACTCTTAGGGTTAGGGTTATATTCAGATTAGGGTTAGACTCTTAGGGTTAGGGTTAGGGTTAGGGTTAGACTCTTAGGGTAAGGGTTAGACTTAGGCTCTTAGGGTGAGGGTTAGACTCAGGCTCTTAGGGTGAGGGTTAGACTCAGGCTCTTAGGGTGAGGGTTAGACTCAGGCTCTTAGGGTGAGGGTTAGACTCAGGCTCTTAGGGTGAGGGTTAGACTCAGGCTCTTAGGGTGAGGGTTAGACTCAGGCTCTTAGGGTTAGGGTTAGACTCAGGCTCTTAGGGTGAGGGTTAGACTCAGGCTCTTAGGGTTAGGGTTAGACTCAGGCTCTTAGGGTTAGGGTCAGACTCAGTACTATATATTTGGGTACTGCAGCCGCCCTTTTGGTGGAGCGCTGCTGCCATCTAGCGAAATATACTTGGGTATTGCAGCCGGTGCTGTTGGTGGAGCGCTGCTGCCATCTAGCGAAATATATTTGGGTACTGCAGCCGGCCCTGTTGGTGGAGCGCTGCTGCCATCTAGCGAAATATACTTGGGTACTGCAGCCGGCTCTGTTGGTGGAGCGCTGCTGCCATCTAGCGAAATATATTTGGGTACTGCAGCCGGGTTTAGGGTTAGGGTTAGGGTTAGACTGTTAGGGTTAGGGTTAGGGTTAGGGTTAGACTCTTAGGGTTAGACTCTTAGGGTTAGGGTTAGACTCAGTACTATATATTTGGGTAGTGCAGCCACCCTTTTTGTGGAGCGCTGCTGCCATCTAGCGAAATATACTTGAGTACTGCAGCCGGCGCTGTTGGTGGAGCGCTGCTGCCATCTAGCGAAATATACTTTGGTACTGCAGCCGCCCGGTTGGTTGAGCACTGCCGCCGTCTAGCGAAATATACTTGGGTACTGCAGCCGCCCTTTTGGTGGAGCGCTGCTGCCATCTAGCGAAATATATTTGGGTACTGCAGCCGGCGCTGTTGGTGGATCGCTGCTGCCATCTAGCGAAATATATTTGGGTACTGCAGCCGGCCCTGTTTGTGGAGCGCTGCTGCCATCTAGCGAAATATATTTGGGTACTGCAGCCGGCTCTGTTGGTGGAGCGCTGCTGCCATCTAGCGAAATATACTTGGGTACTTCAGCCGGGTTTAGGGTTAGGGTTAGGGTTAGACTGTTAGGGTTAGGGTTAGGGTTAGGGTTAGACTCTTAGGGTTAGACTCTTAGGGTTAGGGTTACACTCTTACGGTTAGGGTTAGGGTTAGGGTTAGGGTTAGGGTTAGACTCTTAGGGTTAGGGTTAGACTCTTAGGGTTAGGGTTAGGGTTAGGGTTAGACTCTTAGGGTTAGGGTTAGACTCTTAGGGTTAGGGTTAAGGTTAGGGTTAGGGTTAGACTCTTAGGGTTAGGGTTAGACTCTTAGGGTTAGGGTTAGGGTTAGGGTTAGACTCTTAGGGTTAGGGTTAGGGTTAGGGTTAGGGTTACACTCTTAGGGTTAGGGTTAGGGTTAGGGTTAGACTCTTAGGGTTAGGGTTAGACTTAGGCTCTTAGGGTTAGGGTTAGACTCAGGCTCTTAGGGTTAGGGTTAGACTCAGGCTCTTACGGTTAGGGTTAGACTCAGGCTCTTAGGGTTAGGGTTAGACACAGGCTCTTAGGGTTAGGGTCAGATTTAGTACTATATATTTGTGTACTGCAGCCGCCCTTTTGGTGGAACGCTGCTGCCATCTAGCGAAATATACTTGGGTACTGCAGCCGGCGCTGTTGGTGGAGCGCTGCTGCCATCTAGCGAAATATATTTGGGTACTGCAGCCGGCCCTGTTGGTGGAGCGCTGCTGCCATCTAGCGAAATATACTTGGGTACTGCAGCCGCCCTTTTGGTGGAGCGCTGCTGCCATCTAGCGAAATATATTTGGGTACTGCAGCCAGCTCTGTTGGTGGAGCTCTGCTGCCATCTAGCGAAATATAATTGGGTACTGCAGCCGGCCTTTTGGTGGAGCGCTGCTGCCATCTAGCGAAATGTAATTGGGTACTGCAGCCGCCCTGTTGGTGGAGCGCTGCTGCCATCTAGCGAAATATACTTGGGTACTGCAGCCGCCCGGTTCGTGGAGCGCTGCTGCCATCTAGCGAAATATACTTGGGTACTGCAGCCGGCCCTGTTGGTGGAGCGCTGCTGCCATCTAGCGAAATATACTTGGGTACTGCAGCCGCCCGGTTGGTGGAGCGCTGCTGCCATCTAGCGAAATATACTTGGGTACTGCAGCCGGCCCGGTTGGTGGAGCGCTGCTGCCATCTAGCGAAATATACTTGGGTACTGCAGCCGCTCGGTTGGTGGAGCGCTGCTGCCATCTAGCGAAATATATTTGGGTACTGCAGCCGGCCCTGTTGGTGGAGCGCTGCTGCCATCTAGCGAAATATACTTGGGTACTGCAGCCGCCCGGTTGGTGGAGCGCTGCTGCCATCTAGCGAAATATACTTGGGTACTGCAGCCGGCGCTGTTGGTGGAGCGCTGCTGCCATCTAGCGAAATATATTTGGGTACTGCAGCCGGCGCTGTTGGTGGAGCGCTGCTGCCATCTAGCGAAATATATTTGGGTACTGCAGCCGGCTCTGTTTGTGGAGCGCTGCTGCCATCTAGCGAAATATACTTGGGTACTTCAGCCGGGTTTAGGGTTAGGGTTAGGGTGAGACTGTTAGGGTTAGGGTTAGACTCTTAGGGTTAGACTCTTAGGGTTAGACTCTTAGGGTTAGGGTTAGACTCTTACGGTTAGGGTTAGGGTTAGGGTTAGGGTTAGACTCTTAGGGTTAGGGTTAGACTCTTAGGGTTAGGGTTAGGGGTAGACTCTTAGGGTTAGGGTTAGACTCTTAGGGTTAGGGTTAGGGTTAGGGTTAGGGTTAGACTCTTAGGGTTAGGGTTAGACTCTTAGGGTTAGGGTTAGGGTTAGACTCTTAGGGTTAGGGTTAGGGTGAGGGTTAGACTCTTAGGGTTAGGGTTATATTCAGGGTTAGGGTTAGACTCTTAGGGTTAGGGTTAGGGTTAGGGTTAGACTCTTAGGGTTAGGGTTAGGGTTAGGCTCTTAGGGTTAGGGTTAGACTCAGGCTCTTAGGGTTAGGGTTAGACTCAGGCTCTTCGGGTTAGGGTTAGACTCAGGCTCTTAGGGTGAGGGTTAGACTCAGGCTCTTAGGGTTAGGGTTAGACTCAGGCTCTTAGGGTGAGGGTTAGACTCAGGCTTTTAGGGTTAGGGTTAGACTCAGGCTCTTAGGGTGAGGGTCAGACTCAGTACTATATATTTGGGTACTGCAGCCGCCCTTTTGGTGGAGCGCTGCTGCCATCTAGCGAAATATACTTGGGTATTGCAGCCGGCGCTCTTGGTGGAGCGCTGCTGCCATCTAGCGAAATATATTTGGGTACTGCAGCCGGCCCTGTTGGTGGAGCGCTGCTGCCATCTAGCGATATATACTTGGGTACTGCAGCCGCCCTTTTGGTGGAGCGCTGCTGCCATCTAGCGAAATATATTTGGGTACTGCAGCCGGCCCTGTTGGTGGAGCTCTGCTGCCATCTAGCGAAATATACTTGGGTACTGCAGCCGCCCTTTTGGTGGAGCGCTGCTGCCATCTAGCGAAATGTAATTGGGTACTGCAGCCGCCCGGTTGTTGGAGCGCTGCTGCCATCTAGCGAAATGTAATTGGGTACTGCAGCCGCCCGGTTGGTGGAGCGCTGCTGCCATCTAGCGAAATATACTTGGGTACTGCAGCCGCCCGGTTGGTGGAGCGCTGCTGCCATCTAGCGAAATATACTTGGGTACTGCAGCCGGCCCTGTTGGTGGAGCGCTGCTGCCATCTAGCGAAATATACTTGGGTACTGCAGCCGCCCGGTTGGTGGAGCGCTGCTGCCATCTAGCGAAATATACTTGGGTACTGCAGCCGGCGCTGTTGGTGGAGCGCTGCTGCCATCTAGCGAAATATATTTGGGTACTGCAGCCGGCGCTGTTGGTGGAGCGCTGCTGCCATCTAGCGAAATATATTTGGGTACTGCAGCCGGCTCTGTTGGTGGAGCGCTGCTGCCATCTAGCGAAATATACTTGGGTACTTCAGCCGGGTTTAGGGTTAGGGTTAGGGTTAGACTGTTAGGGTTAGGGTTAGACTTTTAGGGTTAGACTCTTAGGGTTAGACTCTTAGGGTTAGGGTTAGACTCTTACGGTTAGGGTTAGGGTTAGGCTTAGGGTTAGGCTTAGACTCTTAGGGTTAGGGTTAGACTCTTAGGGTTAGGGTTAGGGTTAGAGTTAGGGTTAGACTCTTAGGGTTAGGGTTAGACTCTTAGGGTTAGGGTTAGGGTTAGGGTTAGACTCTTAGGGTTAGGGTTAGACTCTTAGGGTTAGGGTTAGGGTTAGGGTTAGGGTTAGACTCTTAGGGTTAGGGTTAGACTCTTAGGGTTAGGGTTAGGGTTAGGGTTAGGGTTAGACTCTTAGGGTTAGGGTTAGACTCTTAGGGTTAGGGTTAGGGTTAGGGTTAGACTCTTAGGGTTAGGGTTAGACTCTTAGGGTTAGGGTTAGGGTTAGGGTTAGACTCTTAGGGTTAGGGTTAGGGTTAGGGTTAGACTCTTAGGGTTAGGGTTAGGGTTAGGGTTAGGGTTACACTGTTAGGGTTAGGGTTAGGGTTAGGGTTAGACTCTTAGGGTTAGGGTTAGACTTAGGCTCTTAGGGTTAGGGTTAGACTCAGGCTCTTAGGGTTAGGGTTAGACTCAGGCTCTTACGGTTAGGGTTAGACTCAGGCTCTTAGGGTTAGGGTTAGACACAGGCTCTTAGGGTTAGGGTCAGATTTAATACTATATATTTGTGTACTGCAGCCGCCCTTTTGGTGGAGCGCTGCTGCCATCTAGCGAAATATACTTGGGTACTGCAGCCGGCGCTGTTGGTCGAGCGCTGCTGCCATCTAGCGAAATATATTTGGGTACTGCAGCCGGCCCTGTTGGTGGAGCGCTGCTGCCATCTAGCGAAATATATTTGGGTACTGCAGCCGCCCTTTTGGTGGAGCGCTGCTGCCATCTAGCGAAATATAATTGGGTACTGCAGCCAGCTCTGTTGGTGGAGCTCTGCTGCCATCTAGCGAAATATAATTGGGTACTGCAGCCGGCCTTTTGGTGGAGCGCTGCTGCCATCTAGCGAAATGTAATTGGGTACTGCAGCCGCCCTGTTGGTGGAGCGCTGCTGCCATCTAGCGAAATATACTTGGGTACTGCAGCCGGCCGGTTGGTGGAGCGCTGCTGCCATCTAGCGAAATATATTTGGGTACTGCAGCCGGCCCTGTTGGTGGAGCGCTGCTGCCATCTAGCGAAATATACTTGGGTACTGCAGCCGGCCCTGTTGGTGGAGCGCTGCTGCCATCTAGCGAAATATATTTGGGTACTGCAGCCGCCCTTTTGGTGGAGCGCTGCTGCCATCTAGCGAAATATATTTGGGTACTGCAGCCAGCTCTGTTGGTGGAGCTCTGCTGCCATCTAGCGAAATATAATTGGGTACTGCAGCCGGCCTTTTGGTGGAGCGCTGCTGCCATCTAGCGAAATGTAATTGGGTACTGCAGCCGCCCTGTTGGTGGAGCGCTGCTGCCATCTAGCGAAATATACTTGGGTACTGCAGCCGCCCGGTTGGTGGAGCGCTGCTGCCATCTAGCGAAATATATTTGGGTACTGCAGCCGGCCCTGTTGGTGGAGCGCTGCTGCCATCTAGCGAAATATACTTGGGTACTGCAGCCGCCCGGTTGGTGGAGCGCTGCTGCCATCTAGCGAAATATACTTGTGTACTTCAGCCGGGTTTAGGGTTAGGGTTAGGGTTAGACTGTTAGGGTTAGGGTTAGACTCTTAGGGTTAGACTCTTAGGGTTAGACTCTTAGGGTTAGGGTTAGGTTTAGGGTTAGGGTTAGGGTTAGACTCTTAGGGTTAGGGTTAGACTCTTAGGGTTAGGGTTAGGGTTAGGGTTAGGGTTAGGGTTAGACTCTTAGGGTTAGGGTTAGACTCTTAGGGTTAGGGTTAGGGTTAGGGTTAGGGTTAGACTCTTAGGGTTAGGGTTAGACTCTTAGGGTTAGGGTTAGGGTTAGGGTTAGGGTTAGACTCTTAGGGTTAGGGTTAGACTCTTAGGGTTAGGGTTAGGGTTAGGGTTAGACTCTTAGGGTTAGGGTTATATTCAGATTAGGGTTAGACTCTTAGGGTTAGGGTTAGGGTTAGGGTTAGACTCTTAGGGTAAGGGTTAGACTTAGGCTCTTAGGGTTAGGGTTAGACTCAGGCTCTTAGGGTGAGGGTTAGACTCAGGCTCTTAGGGTGAGGGTTAGACTCAGGCTCTTAGGGTTAGGGTTAGACTCAGTCTCTTAGGGTTAGGGTTAGACTCAGGCTCTTAGGGTGAGGGTTAGACTCAGGCTCTTAGGGTTAGGGTTAGACTCAGGCTCTTAGGGTTAGGGTCAGACTCAGTACTATATATTTGGGTACTGCAGCCGCCCTTTTGGTGGAGCGCTGCTGCCATCTAGCGAAATATACTTGGGTATTGCAGCCGGCGCTGTTGGTGGAGCGCTGCTGCCATCTAGCGAAATATATTTGGGTACTGCAGCCGGCCCTGTTGGTGGAGCTCTGCTGCCATCTAGCGAAATATACTTGGGTACTGCAGCCGCCCGGTTGGTGGAGCGCTGCTGCCATCTAGCGAAATGTAATTGGGTACTGCAGCCGCCCGGTTGGTGGAGCGCTGCTGCCATCTAGCGAAATATACTTGGGTACTGCAGCCGGCCCTGTTGGTGGAGCGCTGCTGCCATCTAGCGAAATATACTTGGGTACTGCAGCCGCCCGGTTTGTGGAGCGCTGCTGCCATCTAGCGAAATATATTTGGGTACTGCAGCCGGCCCTGTTGGTGGAGCGCTGCTGCCATCTAGCGAAATGTAATTGGGTACTGCAGCCGCCCGGTTGGTGTAGCGCTGCTGCCATCTAGCGAAATATACTTGGGTACTGCAGCCGCCCGGTTGGTGGAGCGCTGCTGCCATCTAGCGAAATGTAATGGGGTACTGCAGCCGCCCGGTTGGTGTAGCGCTGCTGCCATCTAGCGAAATATACTTGGGTACTGCAGCCGCCCGGTTGGTGGAGCGCTGCTGCCATCTAGCGAAATATACTTGGGTACTGCAGCCGGCCCTGTTGGTGGAGCGCTGCTGCCATCTAGCGAAATATATTTGGGTACTGCAGCCGCCCGGTTGGTGGAGCGCTGCTGCCATCTAGCGAAATATATTTGGGTACTGCAGCCGGCCCTGTTGGTGGAGCTCTGCTGCCATCTAGCGAAATATACTTGGGTACTGCAGCCGCCCTTTTGGTGGAGCGCTGCTGCCATCTAGCGAAATGTAATTGGGTACTGCAGCCGCCCGGTTGGTGGAGCGCTGCTGCCATCTAGCGAAATGTAATTGGGTACTGCAGCCGGCGCTGTTGGTGGAGCGCTGCTGCCATCTAGCGAAATATACTTGGGTACTGCAGCCGCCCGGTTTGTGGAGCGCTGCTGCCATCTAGCGAAATATATTTGGGTACTGCAGCCGGCGCTGTTGGTGGAGCGCTGCTGCCATCTAGCGAAATATACTTGGGTACTGCAGCCGCCCTGTTGGTGGAGCGCTGCTGCCATCTAGCGAAATATACTTGGGTACTGCAGCCGCCCGGTTGGTGGAGCGCTGCTGCCATCTAGCGAAATATAATTGGGTACTGCAGCCGGCCCTGTTGGTGGAGCGCTGCTGCCATCTAGCGAAATATACTTGGGTACTGCAGCCGCCCGGTTGGTGGAGCGCTGCTGCCATCTAGCGAAATATATTTGGGTACTGCAGCCGGCCCTGTTGGTGGAGCGCTGCTGCCATCTAGCGAAATATACTTGGGTACTGCAGCCGCCCGGTTGGTGGAGCGCTGCTGCCATCTAGCGAAATATACTTGGGTACTGCAGCCGGCGCTGTTGGGGGAGCGCTGCTGCCATCTAGCGAAATATATTTGGGTACTGCAGCCGGCGCTGTTGGTGGAGCGCTGCTGCCATCTAGCGAAATATACTTGGGTACTGCAGCCGCCCGGTTGGTGGAGCGCTGCTGCCATCTAGCGAAATATACTTGGGTACTGCAGCCGCCCTTTTGGTGGAGCGCTGCTGCCATCTAGCGAAATATATTTGGGTACTGCAGCCGGCCCTGTTGGTGGAGCGCTGCTGCCATCTAGCGAAATATACTTGGGTACTGCAGCCGCCCGGTTGGTGGAGCGCTGCTGCCATCTAGCGAAATATACTTGGGTACTTCAGCCGGGTTTAGGGTTAGGGTTAGGGTTAGACTGTTAGGGTTAGGGTTAGACTCTTAGGGTTAGACTCTTAGGGTTAGACTCTTAGGGTTAGGGTTAGGGTTAGGGTTAGACTCTTAGGGTTAGGGTTAGACTCTTAGGGTTAGGGTTAGGGTTAGGGTTAGGGTTAGACTCTTAGGGTTAGGGTTAGACTCTTAGGGTTAGGGTTAGGGTTAGGGTTAGGGTTAGACTCTTAGGGTTAGGGTTAGACTCTTAGGGTTAGGGTTAGGGTTAGGGTTAGGGTTAGACTCTTAGGGTTAGGGTTAGACTCTTAGGGTTAGGGTTAGGGTTAGACTCTTAGGGTTAGGGTTAGGGTTAGGGTTAGGGTTAGACTGTTAGGGTTAGGGTTACGGTTAGACTCTTAGGGTTAGAGTTAGGGTTAGGGTTAGACTCTTAGGGTTAGGGTTAGACTCTTAGGGTTAGGGTTGGGGTTAGGGTTAGACTCTTAGGGTTAGGGTTAGACTCTTAGGGTTAAGGTTAGGGTTAGGGTTAGACACTTAGGGTTAGGGTTAGGGTGAGGGTTAGACTCTTAGGGTTAGGGTTATATTCAGATTAGGGTTAGACTCTTAGGGTTAGGGTTAGGGTTAGGGTTAGACTCTTAGGGTAAGGGTTAGACTTAGGCTCTTAGGGTTAGGGTTAGACTCAGGCTCTTAGGGTTAGGGTTAGACTCAGGCTCTTAGGGTGAGGGTTAGACTCAGGCTCTTAGGGTTAGGGTTAGACTCAGGCTCTTAGGGTGAGGGTTAGACTCAGGCTCTTAGGGTGAGGGTTAGACTCAGGCTCTTAGGGTTAGGGTTAGACTCAGGCTCTTAGGGTGAGGGTTAGACTCAGGCTCTTAGGGTTAGGGTTAGACTCAGGCTCTTAGGGTTAGACTCAGACTCAGTACTATATATTTGGGTACTGCAGCCGCCCTTTTGGTGGAGTGCTGCTGCCATCTAGCGAAATATACTTGGGTATTGCAGCCGGTGCTGTTGGTGGAGCGCTGCTGCCATCTAGCGAAATATATTTGGGTACTGCAGCCGGCCCTGTTGGTGGAGCGCTGCTGCCATCTAGCGAAATATACTTGGGTACTGCAGCCGGCTGTGTTGGTGGAGCGCTGCTGCCATCTAGCGAAATATATTTGGGTACTGCAGCCGGGTTTAGGGTTAGGGTTAGGGT
Source organism: Falco punctatus (assembly GCF_963210335.1). NCBI lineage: Eukaryota > Metazoa > Chordata > Aves > Falconiformes > Falconidae > Falco > Falco punctatus. Next base: position 2,225,887 of record NW_027660079.1, read on the forward strand.
TAGACTGTTAGGGTTAGGGTTAGGGTTAGGGTTAGACTCTTAGGGTTAGACTCTTAGGGTTAGGGTTAGGCTCAGTACTATATATTTGGGTAGTGCAGCCACCCTTTTTGTGGAGCGCTGCTGCCATCTAGCGAAATATACTTGAGTACTGCAGCCGGCGCTGTTGGTGGAGCGCTGCTGCCATCTAGCGAAATATACTTTGGTACTGCAGCCGCCCGGTTGGTTGAGCACTGCCGCCGTCTAGCGAAATATACTTGGGTACTGCAGCCGCCCTTTTGGTGGAGCGCTGCTGCCATCTAGCGAAATATATTTGGGTACTGCAGCCGGCGCTGTTGGTGGATCGCTGCTGCCATCTAGCGAAATATATTTGGGTACTGCAGCCGGCCCTGTTTGTGGAGCGCTGCTGCCATCTAGCGAAATATATTTGGGTACTGCAGCCGGCTCTGTTGGTGGAGCGCTGCTGCCATCTAGCGAAATATACTTGGGTACTTCAGCCGGGTTTAGGGTTAGGGTTAGGGTTAGACTGTTAGGGTTAGGGTTAGGGTTAGGGTTAGACTCTTAGGGTTAGACTCTTAGGGTTAGGGTTACACTCTTACGGTTAGGGTTAGGGTTAGGGTTAGGGTTAGGGTTAGACTCTTAGGGTTAGGGTTAGACTCTTAGGGTTAGGGTTAGGGTTAGGGTTAGACTCTTAGGGTTAGGGTTAGACTCTTAGGGTTAGGGTTAAGGTTAGGGTTAGGGTTAGACTCTTAGGGTTAGGGTTAGACTCTTAGGGTTAGGGTTAGGGTTAGGGTTAGACTCTTAGGGTTAGGGTTAGGGTTAGGGTTACACTCTTAGGGTTAGGGTTAGGGTTAGGGTTAGACTCTTAGGGTTAGACTCTTAGGGTTAGACTCTTAGGGTTAGGGTTAGACTCTTACGGTTAGGGTTAGGGTTAGGGTTAGGGTTAGACTCTTAGGGTTAGGGTTAGACTCTTAGGGTTAGGGTTAGGGTTAGGGTTAGGCTTAGACTCTTAGGGTTAGGGTTAGACTCTTAGGGTTAGGGTTAGGGTTAGGGTTAGGGTTAGACTCTTAGGGTTAGGGTTAGACTCTTAGGGTTAGGGTTAGGGTTAGACTCTTAGGGTTAGGGTTAGGGTGAGGGTTAGACTCTTAGGGTTAGGGTTATATTCAGGGTTAGGGTTAGACTCTTAGGGTTAGGGTTAGGGTTAGGGTTAGACTCTTAGGGTTAGGGTTAGACTCAGGCTCTTAGGGTGAGGGTTAGACTCAGGCTCTTAGGGTTAGGGTTAGACTCAGGCTCTTAGGGTGAGGGTTAGACTCAGGCTTTTAGGGTTAGGGTTAGACTCAGGCTCTTAGGGTGAGGGTTAGACTCAGGCTCTTAGGGTTAGGGTTAGACTCAGGCTCTTAGGGTGAGGGTCAGACTCAGTACTATATATTTGGGTACTGCAGCCGCCCTTTTGGTGGAGCGCTGCTGCCATCTAGCGAAATATACTTGGGTATTGCAGCCGGCGCTCTTGGTGGAGCGCTGCTGCCATCTAGCGAAATATATTTGGGTACTGCAGCCGGCCCTGTTGGTGGAGCGCTGCTGCCATCTAGCGATATATACTTGGGTACTGCAGCCGCCCTTTTGGTGGAGCGCTGCTGCCATCTAGCGAAATATATTTGGGTACTGCAGCCGGCCCTGTTGGTGGAGCTCTGCTGCCATCTAGCGAAATATACTTGGGTACTGCAGCCGCCCTTTTGGTGGAGCGCTGCTGCCATCTAGCTAAATGTAATTGGGTACTGCAGCCGCCCGGTTGTTGGAGCGCTGCTGCCATCCAGCGAAATATACTTGGGTACTGCAGCCGGCCCTGTTGGTGGAGCGCTGCTGCCATCTAGCGAAATATACTTGGGTACTGCAGCCGCCCGGTTTGTGGAGCGCTGCTGCCATCTAGCGAAATATATTTGGGTACTGCAGCCGGCCCGGTTGGTGGAGCGCTGCTGCCATCTAGCGAAATGTAATTGGGTACTGCAGCCGCCCGGTTGGTGGAGCGCTGCTGCCATCTAGCGAAATATACTTGGGTACTGCAGCCGCCCGGTTGGTGGAGCGCTGCTGCCATCTAGCGAAATATACTTGGGTACTGCAGCCGGCCCTGTTGGTGGAGCGCTGCTGCCATCTAGCGAAATATACTTGGGTACTGCAGCCGCCCGGTTGGTGGAGCGCTGCTGCCATCTAGCGAAATATACTTGGGTACTGCAGCCGGCGCTTTTGGTGGAGCGCTGCTGCCATCTAGCGAAATATATTTGGGTACTGCAGCCGGCGCTGTTGGTGGAGCGCTGCTGCCATCTAGCGAAATATATTTGGGTACTGCAGCCGGCTCTGTTGGTGGAGCGCTGCTGCCATCTAGCGAAATATATTTGGGTACTGCAGCCGGAGCTGTTGGTGGAGCGCTGCTGCCATCTAGCGAAATATATTTGGGTACTGCAGCCGGCTCTGTTGGTGGAGCGCTGCTGCCATCTAGCGAAATATACTTGGGTACTTCAGCCGGGTTTAGGGTTAGGGTTAGGTGTAGACTGTTAGGGTTAGGGTTAGACTTTTAGGGTTAGACTCTTAGGGTTAGACTCTTAGGGTTAGGGTTAGACTCTTACGGTTAGGGTTAGGGTTAGGCTTAGGGTTAGGCTTAGACTCTTAGGGTTAGGGTTAGACTCTTAGGGTTAGGGTTAGGGTTAGAGTTAGGGTTAGACTCTTAGGGTTAGGGTTAGACTCTTAGGGTTAGGGTTAGGGTTAGGGTTAGACTCTTAGGGTTAGGGTTAGACTCTTAGGGTTAGGGTTAGGGTTAGGGTTAGACTCTTAGGGTTAGGGTTAGACTCTTAGGGTTAGGGTTAGGGTTAGGGTTAGACTCTTAGGGTTAGGGTTAGACTCTTAGGGTTAGGGTTAGGGTTAGGGTTAGACTCTTAGGGTTAGGGTTAGGGTTACGGTTAGACTCTTAGGGTTAGAGTTAGGGTTAGGGTTAGACTCTTAGGGTTAGGGTTAGACTCAGGGTTAGGGTTGGGGTTAGGGTTAGACTCTTAGGGTTAGGGTTAGACTCTTAGGGTTAGAGTTAGGGTTAGGGTTAGGGTTAGACACTTAGGGTTAGGGTTAGGGTGAGGGTTAGACTCTTAGGGTTAGGGTTATATTCAGGGTTAGGGTTAGACTCTTAGGGTTAGGGTTAGGGTTAGGGTTAGACTCTTAGGGTAAGGGTTAGACTTAGGCTCTTAGGGTTAGGGTTAGACTCAGGCTCTTAGGGTGAGGGTTAGACTCAGGCTCTTAGGGTTAGGGTTAGACTCAGGCTCTTAGGGTGAGGGTTAGACTTAGGCTCTTAGGGTTAGGGTTAGACTCAGGCTCTTAGGGTTAGGGTCAGACTCAGTACTATATATTTGGGTACTGCAGCCGCCCTTTTGGTGGAGCGCTGCTGCCATCTAGCGAAATATACTTGGGTATTGCAGCCGGCGCTGTTGGTGGAGCGCTGCTGCCATCTAGCGAAATATATTTGGGTACTGCAGCCGGCCCTGTTGGTGGAGCGCTGCTGCCATCTAGCGAAATATAATTGGGTACTGCAGCCGCCCTTTTGGTGGAGCGCTGCTGCCATCTAGCGAAATATACTTGGGTACTGCAGCCGCCCGGTTTGTGGAGCGCTGCTGCCATCTAGCGAAATATATTTGGGTACTGCAGCCGGCGCTGTTGGTGGAGCGCTGCTGCCATCTAGCGAAATATATTTGGGTACTGCAGCCGGCTCTGTTGGTGGAGCGCTGCTGCCATCTAGCGAAATATACTTGGGTACTGCAGCCGCCCGGTTGGTGGAGCGCTGCTGCCATCTAGCGAAATGTAATGGGGTACTGCAGCCGCCCGGTTGGTGTAGCGCTGCTGCCATCTAGCGAAATATACTTGGGTACTGCAGCCGCCCGGTTGGTGGAGCGCTGCTGCCATCTAGCGAAATATACTTGGGTACTGCAGCCGGCCCTGTTGGTGGAGCGCTGCTGCCATCTAGCGAAATATATTTGGGTACTGCAGCCGCCCTTTTGGTGGAGCGCTGCTGCCATCTAGCGAAATATATTTGGGTACTGCAGCCGCCCGGTTGGTGGAGCTCTGCTGCCATCTAGCGAAATATACTTGGGTACTGCAGCCGCCCTTTTGGTGGAGCGCTGCTGCCATCTAGCGAAATGTAATTGGGTACTGCAGCCGCCCGGTTGGTGGAGCGCTGCTGCCATCTAGCGAAATATACTTGGGTACTGCAGCCGGCGCTGTTGGTGGAGCGCTGCTGCCATCTAGCGAAATATACTTGGGTACTGCAGCCGCCCGGTTGGTGGAGCGCTGCTGCCATCTAGCGAAATATATTTGGGTACTGCAGCCGGCCCTGTTGGTGGAGCGCTGCTGCCATCTAGCGAAATATACTTGGGTACTGCAGCCGCCCGGTTGGTGGAGCGCTGCTGCCATCTAGCGAAATATACTTGGGTACTGCAGCCGCCCGGTTGGTGGAGCGCTGCTGCCATCTAGCGAAATATATTTGGGTACTGCAGCCGGCCCTGTTGGTGGAGCGCTGCTGCCATCTAGCGAAATATACTTGGGTACTGCAGCCGCCCGGTTGGTGGAGCGCTGCTGCCATCTAGCGAAATATACTTGGGTACTGCAGCCGGCCCTGTTGGTGGAGCGCTGCTGCCATCTAGCGAAATATACTTGGGTACTGCAGCCGCCCGGTTGTTGGAGCGCTGCTGCCATCTAGCGAAATATACTTGGGTACTGCAGCCGGCGCTGTTGGTGGAGCGCTGCTGCCATCTAGCGAAATATATTTGGGTACTGCAGCCGGCTCTGTTTGTGGAGCGCTGCTGCCATCTAGCGAAATATATTTGGGTACTGCAGTCGGCTCTGTTGGTGGAGCGCTGCTGCCATCTAGCGAAATATACTTGGGTACTTCAGCCGGGTTTAGGGTTAGGGTTAGGGTTAGACTGTTAGGGTTAGGGTTAGGGTTAGGGTTAGACTCTTAGGGTTAGACTCTTAGGGTTAGGGTTAGACTCTTACGGTTAGGGTTAGGGTTAGGGTTAGGGTTAGGGTTAGACTCTTAGGGTTAGGGTTAGACTCTTAGGGTTAGGGTTAGGGTTAGGGTTAGACTCTTAGGGTTAGGGTTAGACTCTTAGGGTTAGGGTTAAGGTTAGGGTTAGGGTTAGACTCTTAGGGTTAGGGTTAGACTCTTAGGGTTAGGGTTAGGGTTAGGGTTAGACTCTAAGGGTTAGGGTTAGGGTTAGGGTTAGACTCTTAGGGTTAGGGTTAGGGTTAGGGTTAGGGTTACACTCTTAGGGTTAGGGTTAGGGTTAGGGTTAGACTCTTAGGGTTAGGGTTAGACTTAGGCTCTTAGGGTTAGGGTTAGACTCAGGCTCTTAGGGTTAGGGTTAGACTCAGGCTCTTACGGTTAGGGTTAGACTCAGGCTCTTAGGGTTAGGGTTAGACACAGGCTCTTAGGGTTAGGGTCAGATTTAATACTATATATTTGTGTACTGCAGCCGCCCTTTTGGTGGAGCGCTGCTGCCATCTAGCGAAATATACTTGGGTACTGCAGCCGGCGCTGTTGGTGGAGCGCTGCTGCCATCTAGCGAAATATATTTGGGTACTGCAGCCGGCCCTGTTGGTGGAGCGCTGCTGCCATCTAGCGAAATATAATTGGGTACTGCAGCCGCCCGGTTGGTGGAGCGCTGCTGCCATCTAGCGAAATATATTTGGGTACTGCAGCCAGCTCTGTTGGTGGAGCTCTGCTGCCATCTAGCGAAATATAATTGGGTACTGCAGCCGCCCTTTTGGTGGAGCGCTGCTGCCATCTAGCGAAATGTAATTGGGTACTGCAGCCGCCCTGTTGGTGGAGCGCTGCTGCCATCTAGCGAAATATACTTGGGTACTGCAGCCGGCCGGTTGGTGGAGCGCTGCTGCCATCTAGCGAAATATATTTGGGTACTGCAGCCGGCCCTGTTGGTGGAGCGCTGCTGCCATCTAGCGAAATATACTTGGGTACTGCAGCCGCCCTGTTGGTGGAGCGCTGCTGCCATCTAGCGAAATATACTTGGGTACTGCAGCCGGCCCTGTTGGTGGAGCGCTGCTGCCATCTAGCGAAATATACTTGGGTACTGCAGCCGCCCGGTTGGTGGAGCGCTGCTGCCATCTAGCGAAATATACTTGGGTACTGCAGCCGGCACTGTTGGTGGAGCGCTGCTGCCATCTAGCGAAATATACTTGGGTACTGCAGCCGCCCGGTTGGTGGAGCGCTGCTGCCATCTAGCGAAATATACTTGGGTACTGCAGCCGGCGCTGTTGGTGGAGCGCTGCTGCCATCTAGCGAAATATACTTGGGTACTGCAGCCGCCCGGTTGGTGGAGCGCTGCTGCCATCTAGCGAAATATATTTGGGTACTGCAGCCGGCCCTGTTGGTGGAGCGCTGCTGCCATCTAGCGAAATATACTTGGGTACTGCAGCCGCCCTTTTGGTGGAGCGCTGCTGCCATCTAGCGAAATATACTTGGGTACTGCAGCCGCCCGGTTGGTGGAGCGCTGCTGCCATCTAGCGAAATATATTTGGGTACTGCAGCCGGCCCTGTTGGTGGAGCGCTGCTGCCATCTAGCGAAATATACTTGGGTACTGCAGCCGCCCGGTTGGTGGAGCGCTGCTGCCATCTAGCGAAATATACTTGGGTACTGCAGCCGGCCCTGTTGGTGGAGCGCTGCTGCCATCTAGCGAAATATACTTGGGTACTGCAGCCGCCCGGTTGGTGGAGCGCTGCTGCCATCTAGCGAAATATACTTGGGTACTGCAGCCGCCCGGTTGGTGGAGCGCTGCTGCCATCTAGCGAAATATACTTGGGTACTGCAGCCGGCGCTGTTGGTGGAGCGCTGCTGCCATCTAGCGAAATATATTTGGGTACTGCAGCCGGCTCTGTTGGTGGAGCGCTGCTGCCATCTAGCGAAATATATTTGGGTACTGCAGCCGGCTCTGTTTGTGGAGCGCTGCTGCCATCTAGCGAAATATACTTGGGTACTTCAGCCGGGTTTAGGGTTAGGGTTAGGGTTAGACTGTTAGGGTTAGGGTTAGACTCTTAGGGTTAGACTCTTAGGGTTAGACTCTTAGGGTTAGGGTTAGACTCTTACTGTTAGGGTTAGGGTTAGGGTTAGGGTTAGACTCTTAGGGTTAGGGTTAGACTCTTAGGGTTAGGGTTAGGGTTAGGGTTAGGCTTAGACTCTTAGGGTTAGGGTTAGACTCTTAGGGTTAGGGTTAGGGTTAGGGTTAGACTCTTAGGGTTAGGGTTAGACTCTTAGGGTTAGGGTTAAGGTTAGGGTTAGGGTTAGACTCTTAGGGTTAGGGTTAGACTCTTAGGGTTAGGGTTAGGGTTAGGGTTAGACTCTTAGGGTTAGGGTTAGGGTTAGGGTTACACTCTTAGGGTTAGGGTTAGGGTTAGGGTTAGACTCTTAGGGTTAGACTCTTAGGGTTAGACTCTTAGGGTTAGGGTTAGACTCTTACGGTTAGGGTTAGGGTTAGGGTTAGGGTTAGACTCTTAGGGTTAGGGTTAGACTCTTAGGGTTAGGGTTAGGGTTAGGGTTAGGCTTAGACTCTTAGGGTTAGGGTTAGACTCTTAGGGTTAGGGTTAGGGTTAGGGTTAGGGTTAGACTCTTAGGGTTAGGGTTAGACTCTTAGGGTTAGGGTTAGGGTTAGACTCTTAGGGTTAGGGTTAGGGTGAGGGTTAGACTCTTAGGGTTAGGGTTATATTCAGGGTTAGGGTTAGACTCTTAGGGTTAGGGTTAGGGTTAGGGTTAGACTCTTAGGGTTAGGGTTAGACTCAGGCTCTTAGGGTGAGGGTTAGACTCAGGCTCTTAGGGTTAGGGTTAGACTCAGGCTCTTAGGGTGAGGGTTAGACTCAGGCTTTTAGGGTTAGGGTTAGACTCAGGCTCTTAGGGTGAGGGTTAGACTCAGGCTCTTAGGGTTAGGGTTAGACTCAGGCTCTTAGGGTGAGGGTCAGACTCAGTACTATATATTTGGGTACTGCAGCCGCCCTTTTGGTGGAGCGCTGCTGCCATCTAGCGAAATATACTTGGGTATTGCAGCCGGCGCTCTTGGTGGAGCGCTGCTGCCATCTAGCGAAATATATTTGGGTACTGCAGCCGGCCCTGTTGGTGGAGCGCTGCTGCCATCTAGCGATATATACTTGGGTACTGCAGCCGCCCTTTTGGTGGAGCGCTGCTGCCATCTAGCGAAATATATTTGGGTACTGCAGCCGGCCCTGTTGGTGGAGCTCTGCTGCCATCTAGCGAAATATACTTGGGTACTGCAGCCGCCCTTTTGGTGGAGCGCTGCTGCCATCTAGCTAAATGTAATTGGGTACTGCAGCCGCCCGGTTGGTGGAGCGCTGCTGCCATCCAGCGAAATATACTTGGGTACTGCAGCCGGCCCTGTTGGTGGAGCGCTGCTGCCATCTAGCGAAATATACTTGGGTACTGCAGCCGCCCGGTTTGTGGAGCGCTGCTGCCATCTAGCGAAATATATTTGGGTACTGCAGCCGGCCCGGTTGGTGGAGCGCTGCTGCCATCTAGCGAAATGTAATTGGGTACTGCAGCCGCCCGGTTGGTGGAGCGCTGCTGCCATCTAGCGAAATATACTTGGGTACTGCAGCCGCCCGGTTGGTGGAGCGCTGCTGCCATCTAGCGAAATATACTTGGGTACTGCAGCCGGCCCTGTTGGTGGAGCGCTGCTGCCATCTAGCGAAATATACTTGGGTACTGCAGCCGCCCGGTTGGTGGAGCGCTGCTGCCATCTAGCGAAATATACTTGGGTACTGCAGCCGGCGCTTTTGGTGGAGCGCTGCTGCCATCTAGCGAAATATATTTGGGTACTGCAGCCGGCGCTGTTGGTGGAGCGCTGCTGCCATCTAGCGAAATATATTTGGGTACTGCAGCCGGCTCTGTTGGTGGAGCGCTGCTGCCATCTAGCGAAATATATTTGGGTACTGCAGCCGGAGCTGTTGGTGGAGCGCTGCTGCCATCTAGCGAAATATATTTGGGTACTGCAGCCGGCTCTGTTGGTGGAGCGCTGCTGCCATCTAGCGAAATATACTTGGGTACTTCAGCCGGGTTTAGGGTTAGGGTTAGGTGTAGACTGTTAGGGTTAGGGTTAGACTTTTAGGGTTAGACTCTTAGGGTTAGACTCTTAGGGTTAGGGTTAGACTCTTACGGTTAGGGTTAGGGTTAGGCTTAGGGTTAGGCTTAGACTCTTAGGGTTAGGGTTAGACTCTTAGGGTTAGGGTTAGGGTTAGAGTTAGGGTTAGACTCTTAGGGTTAGGGTTAGACTCTTAGGGTTAGGGTTAGGGTTAGGGTTAGACTCTTAGGGTTAGGGTTAGACTCTTAGGGTTAGGGTTAGGGTTAGGGTTAGACTCTTAGGGTTAGGGTTAGACTCTTAGGGTTAGGGTTAGGGTTAGGGTTAGGGTTAGACTCTTAGGGTTAGGGTTAGACTCTTAGGGTTAGGGTTAGGGTTAGGGTTAGACTCTTAGGGTTAGGGTTAGGGTTACGGTTAGACTCTTAGGGTTAGAGTTAGGGTTAGGGTTAGACTCTTAGGGTTAGGGTTAGACTCAGGGTTAGGGTTGGGGTTAGGGTTAGACTCTTAGGGTTAGGGTTAGACTCTTAGGGTTAGAGTTAGGGTTAGGGTTAGGGTTAGACACTTAGGGTTAGGGTTAGGGTGAGGGTTAGACTCTTAGGGTTAGGGTTATATTCAGGGTTAGGGTTAGACTCTTAGGGTTAGGGTTAGGGTTAGGGTTAGACTCTTAGGGTAAGGGTTAGACTTAGGCTCTTAGGGTTAGGGTTAGACTCAGGCTCTTCGGGTTAGGGTTAGACTCAGGCTCTTAGGGTTAGGGTTAGACTCAGGCTCTTAGGGTGAGGGTTAGACTTAGGCTCTTAGGGTTAGGGTTAGACTCAGGCTCTTAGGGTTAGGGTCAGACTCAGTACTATATATTTGGGTACTGCAGCCGCCCTTTTGGTGGAGCGCTGCTGCCATCTAGCGAAATATACTTGGGTATTGCAGCCGGCGCTGTTGGTGGAGCGCTGCTGCCATCTAGCGAAATATATTTGGGTACTGCAGCCGGCCCTGTTGGTGGAGCGCTGCTGCCATCTAGCGAAATATAATTGGGTACTGCAGCCGCCCTTTTGGTGGAGCGCTGCTGCCATCTAGCGAAATATACTTGGGTACTGCAGCCGCCCGGTTTGTGGAGCGCTGCTGCCATCTAGCGAAATATATTTGGGTACTGCAGCCGGCGCTGTTGGTGGAGCGCTGCTGCCATCTAGCGAAATATATTTGGGTACTGCAGCCGGCTCTGTTGGTGGAGCGCTGCTGCCATCTAGCGAAATATACTTGGGTACTGCAGCCGCCCGGTTGGTGGAGCGCTGCTGCCATCTAGCGAAATGTAATGGGGTACTGCAGCCGCCCGGTTGGTGTAGCGCTGCTGCCATCTAGCGAAATATACTTGGGTACTGCAGCCGCCCGGTTGGTGGAGCGCTGCTGCCATCTAGCGAAATATACTTGGGTACTGCAGCCGGCCCTGTTGGTGGAGCGCTGCTGCCATCTAGCGAAATATATTTGGGTACTGCAGCCGCCCTTTTGGTGGAGCGCTGCTGCCATCTAGCGAAATATATTTGGGTACTGCAGCCGCCCGGTTGGTGGAGCTCTGCTGCCATCTAGCGAAATATACTTGGGTACTGCAGCCGCCCTTTTGGTGGAGCGCTGCTGCCATCTAGCGAAATGTAATTGGGTACTGCAGCCGCCCGGTTGGTGGAGCGCTGCTGCCATCTAGCGAAATATACTTGGGTACTGCAGCCGGCGCTGTTGGTGGAGCGCTGCTGCCATCTAGCGAAATATACTTGGGTACTGCAGCCGCCCGGTTGGTGGAGCGCTGCTGCCATCTAGCGAAATATATTTGGGTACTGCAGCCGGCCCTGTTGGTGGAGCGCTGCTGCCATCTAGCGAAATATACTTGGGTACTGCAGCCGCCCGGTTGGTGGAGCGCTGCTGCCATCTAGCGAAATATACTTGGGTACTGCAGCCGCCCTTTTGGTGGAGCGCTGCTGCCATCTAGCGAAATATATTTGGGTACTGCAGCCGGCCCTGTTGGTGGAGCGCTGCTGCCATCTAGCGAAATATACTTGGGTACTGCAGCCGCCCGGTTGGTGGAGCGCTGCTGCCATCTAGCGAAATATACTTGGGTACTGCAGCCGGCCCTGTTGGTGGAGCGCTGCTGCCATCTAGCGAAATATACTTGGGTACTGCAGCCGCCCGGTTGTTGGAGCGCTGCTGCCATCTAGCGAAATATACTTGGGTACTGCAGCCGGCGCTGTTGGTGGAGCGCTGCTGCCATCTAGCGAAATATATTTGGGTACTGCAGCCGGCTCTGTTTGTGGAGCGCTGCTGCCATCTAGCGAAATATATTTGGGTACTGCAGTCGGCTCTGTTGGTGGAGCGCTGCTGCCATCTAGCGAAATATACTTGGGTACTTCAGCCGGGTTTAGGGTTAGGGTTAGGGTTAGACTGTTAGGGTTAGGGTTAGGGTTAGGGTTAGACTCTTAGGGTTAGACTCTTAGGGTTAGGGTTAGACTCTTACGGTTAGGGTTAGGGTTAGGGTTAGGGTTAGGGTTAGACTCTTAGGGTTAGGGTTAGACTCTTAGGGTTAGGGTTAGGGTTAGGGTTAGACTCTTAGGGTTAGGGTTAGACTCTTAGGGTTAGGGTTAAGGTTAGGGTTAGGGTTAGACTCTTAGGGTTAGGGTTAGACTCTTAGGGTTAGGGTTAGGGTTAGGGTTAGACTCTAAGGGTTAGGGTTAGGGTTAGGGTTAGACTCTTAGGGTTAGGGTTAGGGTTAGGGTTAGGGTTACACTCTTAGGGTTAGGGTTAGGGTTAGGGTTAGACTCTTAGGGTTAGGGTTAGACTTAGGCTCTTAGGGTTAGGGTTAGACTCAGGCTCTTAGGGTTAGGGTTAGACTCAGGCTCTTACGGTTAGGGTTAGACTCAGGCTCTTAGGGTTAGGGTTAGACACAGGCTCTTAGGGTTAGGGTCAGATTTAATACTATATATTTGTGTACTGCAGCCGCCCTTTTGGTGGAGCGCTGCTGCCATCTAGCGAAATATACTTGGGTACTGCAGCCGGCGCTGTTGGTGGAGCGCTGCTGCCATCTAGCGAAATATATTTGGGTACTGCAGCCGGCCCTGTTGGTGGAGCGCTGCTGCCATCTAGCGAAATATAATTGGGTACTGCAGCCGCCCGGTTGGTGGAGCGCTGCTGCCATCTAGCGAAATATATTTGGGTACTGCAGCCAGCTCTGTTGGTGGAGCTCTGCTGCCATCTAGCGAAATATAATTGGGTACTGCAGCCGCCCTTTTGGTGGAGCGCTGCTGCCATCTAGCGAAATGTAATTGGGTACTGCAGCCGCCCTGTTGGTGGAGCGCTGCTGCCATCTAGCGAAATATACTTGGGTACTGCAGCCGGCCGGTTGGTGGAGCGCTGCTGCCATCTAGCGAAATATATTTGGGTACTGCAGCCGGCCCTGTTGGTGGAGCGCTGCTGCCATCTAGCGAAATATACTTGGGTACTGCAGCCGCCCTGTTGGTGGAGCGCTGCTGCCATCTAGCGAAATATACTTGGGTACTGCAGCCGGCCCTGTTGGTGGAGCGCTGCTGCCATCTAGCGAAATATACTTGGGTACTGCAGCCGCCCGGTTGGTGGAGCGCTGCTGCCATCTAGCGAAATATACTTGGGTACTGCAGCCGGCACTGTTGGTGGAGCGCTGCTGCCATCTAGCGAAATATACTTGGGTACTGCAGCCGCCCGGTTGGTGGAGCGCTGCTGCCATCTAGCGAAATATACTTGGGTACTGCAGCCGGCGCTGTTGGTGGAGCGCTGCTGCCATCTAGCGAAATATACTTGGGTACTGCAGCCGCCCGGTTGGTGGAGCGCTGCTGCCATCTAGCGAAATATATTTGGGTACTGCAGCCGGCCCTGTTGGTGGAGCGCTGCTGCCATCTAGCGAAATATACTTGGGTACTGCAGCCGCCCTTTTGGTGGAGCGCTGCTGCCATCTAGCGAAATATACTTGGGTACTGCAGCCGCCCGGTTGGTGGAGCGCTGCTGCCATCTAGCGAAATATATTTGGGTACTGCAGCCGGCCCTGTTGGTGGAGCGCTGCTGCCATCTAGCGAAATATACTTGGGTACTGCAGCCGCCCGGTTGGTGGAGCGCTGCTGCCATCTAGCGAAATATACTTGGGTACTGCAGCCGGCCCTGTTGGTGGAGCGCTGCTGCCATCTAGCGAAATATACTTGGGTACTGCAGCCGCCCGGTTGGTGGAGCGCTGCTGCCATCTAGCGAAATATACTTGGGTACTGCAGCCGCCCGGTTGGTGGAGCGCTGCTGCCATCTAGCGAAATATACTTGGGTACTGCAGCCGGCGCTGTTGGTGGAGCGCTGCTGCCATCTAGCGAAATATATTTGGGTACTGCAGCCGGCTCTGTTGGTGGAGCGCTGCTGCCATCTAGCGAAATATATTTGGGTACTGCAGCCGGCTCTGTTTGTGGAGCGCTGCTGCCATCTAGCGAAATATACTTGGGTACTTCAGCCGGGTTTAGGGTTAGGGTTAGGGTTAGACTGTTAGGGTTAGGGTTAGACTCTTAGGGTTAGACTCTTAGGGTTAGACTCTTAGGGTTAGGGTTAGACTCTTACTGTTAGGGTTAGGGTTAGGGTTAGGGTTAGACTCTTAGGGTTAGGGTTAGACTCTTAGGGTTAGGGTTAGGGTTAGGGTTAGGCTTAGACTCTTAGGGTTAGGGTTAGACTCTTAGGGTTAGGGTTAGGGTTAGGGTTAGGGTTAGACTCTTAGGGTTAGGGTTAGACTCTTAGGGTTAGGGTTAGGGTTAGGGTTAGGGTTAGACTCTTAGGGTTAGGGTTAGACTCTTAGGGTTAGGGTTAGGGTTAGGGTTAGACTCTTAGGGTTAGGGTTATATTCAGGGTTAGGGTTAGACTCTTAGGGTTAGGGTTAGACTCTTAGGGTTAGGGTTAAGGTTAGGGTTAGGGTTAGACTCTTAGGGTTAGGGTTAGGGTTAGGGTTAGACTCTTAGGGTAAGGGTTAGACTTAGGCTCTTAGGGTTAGGGTTAGACTCAGGCTCTTAGGGTGAGGGTTAGACTCAGGCTCTTAGGGTGAGGGTTAGACTCAGGCTCTTAGGGTGAGGGTTAGACTCAGGCTCTTAGGGTTAGGGTTAGACTCAGGCTCTTAGGGTTAGGGTCAGACTCAGTACTATATATTTGGGTACTGCAGCCGCCCTTTTGGTGGAGCGCTGCTGCCATCTAGCGAAATATACTTGGGTACTGCAGCCGCCCGGTTGGTGGAGCGCTGCTGCCATCTAGCGAAATATATTTGGGTACTGCAGACGGCCCTGTTGGTGGAGCGCTGCTGCCATCTAGCGAAATATATTTGGGTACTGCAGCCGCCCTTTTGGTGGAGCGCTGCTGCCATCTAGCGAAATATATTTGGGTACTGCAGCCGACTCTGTTGGTGGAGCTCTGCTGCCATCTAGCGAAATATATTTGGGTACTGCAGCCGCCCTTTTGGTGGAGCGCTGCTGCCATCTAGCGAAATGTAATTGGGTACTGCAGCCGCCCGGTTGGTGGAGCGCTGCTGCCATCTAGCGAAATGTAATTGGGTACTGCAGCCGGCCCTGTTGGTGGAGCGCTGCTGCCATCTAGCGAAATATACTTGGGTACTGCAGCCGCCCGGTTTGTGGAGCGCTGCTGCCATCTAGCGAAATATATTTGGGTACTGCAGCCGGCGCTGTTAATGGAGCGCTGCTGCCATCTAGCGAAATGTAATTGGGTACTGCAGCCGCCCGGTTGGTGTAGCGCTGCTGCCATCTAGCGAAATATACTTGGGTACTGCAGCCGCCCGGTTGGTGGAGCGCTGCTGCCATCTAGCGAAATATATTTGGGTACTGCAGCCGGCCCTGTTGGTGGAGCGCTGCTGCCATCTAGCGAAATATACTTGGGTACTGCAGCCGCCCGGTTGGTGGAGCGCTGCTGCCATCTAGCGAAATATACTTGTGTACTTCAGCCGGGTTTAGGGTTAGGGTTAGGGTTAGACTGTTAGGGTTAGGGTTAGACTCTTAGGGTTAGACTCTTAGGGTTAGGGTTAGGTTTAGGGTTAGGGTTAGGGTTAGACTCTTAGGGTTAGGGTTAGACTCTTAGGGTTAGGGTTAGGGTTAGGGTTAGGGTTAGGGTTAGACTCTTAGGGTTAGGGTTAGACTCTTAGGGTTAGGGTTAGGGTTAGGGTTAGGGTTAGACTCTTAGGGTTAGGGTTAGACTCTTAGGGTTAGGGTTAGGGTTAGGGTTAGGGTTAGACTCTTAGGGTTAGGGTTAGACTCTTAGGGTTAGGGTTAGGGTTAGGGTTAGACTCTTAGGGTTAGGGTTATATTCAGATTAGGGTTAGACTCTTAGGGTTAGGGTTAGGGTTAGACTCTTAGGGTAAGGGTTAGACTTAGGCTCTTAGGGTTAGGGTTAGACTCAGGCTCTTAGGGTGAGGGTTAGACTCAGGCTCTTAGGGTGAGGGTTAGACTCAGGCTCTTAGGGTTAGGGTTAGACTCAGGCTCTTAGGGTTAGGGTCAGACTCAGTACTATATATTTGGGTACTGCAGCCGCCCTTTTGGTGGAGCGCTGCTGCCATCTAGCGAAATATATTTGGGTACTGCAGCCGGCCCTGTTGGTGGAGCTCTGCTGCCATCTAGCGAAATATACTTGGGTACTGCAGCCGCCCGGTTGGTGGAGCGCTGCTGCCATCTAGCGAAATGTAATTGGGTACTGCAGCCGCCCGGTTGGTGGAGCGCTGCTGCCATCTAGCGAAATATACTTGGGTACTGCAGCCGGCGCTGTTGGTGGAGCGCTGCTGCCATCTAGCGAAATATACTTGGGTACTGCAGCCGCCCGGTTTGTGGAGCGCTGCTGCCATCTAGCGAAATATACTTGGGTACTGCAGCCGCCCTGTTGGTGGAGCGCTGCTGCCATCTAGCGAAATATACTTGGGTACTGCAGCCGCCCGGTTGGTGGAGCGCTGCTGCCATCTAGCGAAATATATTTGGGTACTGCAGCCGGCCCTGTTGGTGGAGCGCTGCTGCCATCTAGCGAAATGTAATTGGGTACTGCAGCCGCCCGGTTGGTGGAGCGCTGCTGCCATCTAGCGAAATATACTTGGGTACTGCAGCCGGCCCTGTTGGTGGAGCGCTGCTGCCATCTAGCGAAATATACTTGGGTACTGCAGCCGCCCGGTTGTTGGAGCGCTGCTGCCATCTAGCGAAATATACTTGGGTACTGCAGCCGCCCGGTTGGTGGAGCGCTGCTGCCATCTAGCGAAATGTAATTGGGTACTGCAGCCGCCCGGTTGGTGTAGCGCTGCTGCCATCTAGCGAAATATACTTGGGTACTGCAGCCGCCCGGTTGGTGGAGCGCTGCTGCCATCTAGCGAAATATACTTGGGTACTGCAGCCGCCCTTTTGGTGGAGCGCTGCTGCCATCTAGCGAAATATATTTGGGTACTGCAGCCGGCCCTGTTGGTGGAGCGCTGCTGCCATCTAGCGAAATATACTTGGGTACTGCAGCCGCCCGGTTGGTGGAGCGCTGCTGCCATCTAGCGAAATATACTTGGGTACTTCAGCCGGGTTTAGGGTTAGGGTTAGGGTTAGACTGTTAGGGTTAGGGTTAGACTCTTAGGGTTAGACTCTTAGGGTTAGGGTTAGGGTTAGGGTTAGGGTTAGGGTTAGACTCTTAGGGTTAGGGTTAGACTCTTAGGGTTAGGGTTAGGGTTAGGGTTAGGGTTAGACTCTTAGGGTTAGGGTTAGACTCTTAGGGTTAGGGTTAGGGTTAGGGTTAGACTCTTAGGGTTAGGGTTAGACTCTTAGGGTTAGGGTTAGGGTTAGGGTTAGGGTTAGACTCTTAGGGTTAGGGTTAGACTCTTAGGGTTAGGGTTAGGGTTAGGGTTAGACTCTTAGGGTTAGGGTTAGGGTTAGGGTTAGGGTTAGACTCTTAGGGTTAGGGTTACGGTTAGACTCTTAGGGTTAGAGTTAGGGTTAGGATTAGACTCTTAGGGTTAGGGTTAGACTCTTAGGGTTAGGGTTGGGGTTAGGGTTAGACTCTTAGGGTTAGGGTTAGACTCTTAGGGTTAGGGTTAGGGTTAGGGTTAGGGTTAGACTCTTAGGGTTAGGGTTATATTCAGATTAGGGTTAGACTCTTAGGGTTAGGGTTAGGGTTAGGGTTAGACACTTAGGGTGAGGGTTAGACTCAGGCTCTTAGGGTGAGGGTTAGACTCAGGCTCTTAGGGTTAGGGTTAGACTCAGGCTCTTAGGGTTAGGGTTAGACTCAGGCTCTTAGGGTTAGGGTCAGACTCAGTACTATATATTTGGGTACTGCAGCCGCCCTTTTGGTGGAGCGCTGCTGCCATCTAGCGAAATATACTTGGGTATTGCAGCCGGCGCTCTTGGTGGAGCGCTGCTGCCATCTAGCGAAATATATTTGGGTACTGCAGCCGGCCCTGTTGGTGGAGCTCTGCTGCCATCTAGCGAAATATACTTGGGTACTGCAGCCGCCCGGTTGGTGGAGCGCTGCTGCCATCTAGCGAAATATACTTGGGTACTGCAGCCGCCCGGTTGGTGGAGCGCTGCTGCCATCTAGCGAAATATACTTGGGTACTGCAGCCGGCCCTGTTGGTGGAGCGCTGCTGCCATCTAGCGAAATATACTTGGGTACTGCAGCCGCCCGGTTTGTGGAGCGCTGCTGCCATCTAGCGAAATATATTTGGGTACTGCAGCCGGCCCTGTTGGTGGAGCGCTGCTGCCATCTAGCGAAATGTAATTGGGTACTGCAGCCGCCCGGTTGGTGTAGCGCTGCTGCCATCTAGCGAAATATACTTGGGTACTGCAGCCGCCCGGTTGGTGGAGCGCTGCTGCCATCTAGCGAAATGTAATTGGGTACTGCAGCCGCCCGGTTGGTGGAGCGCTGCTGCCATCTAGCGAAATATACTTGGGTACTGCAGCCGCCCGGTTGGTGGAGCGCTGCTGCCATCTAGCGAAATATATTTGGGTACTGCAGCCGGCCCTGTTGGTGGAGCGCTGCTGCCATCTAGCGAAATATACTTGGGTACTGCAGCCGCCCGGTTGGTGGAGCGCTGCTGCCATCTAGCGAAATATACTTGGGTACTGCAGCCGGCCCTGTTGGTGGAGCGCTGCTGCCATCTAGCGAAATATACTTGGGTACTGCAGCCGGCCCTGTTGGTGGAGCGCTGCTGCCATCTAGCGAAATATACTTGGGTACTGCAGCCGCCCGGTTGTTGGAGCGCTGCTGCCATCTAGCGAAATATATTTGGGTACTGCAGCCGGCGCTGTTGGTGGAGCGCTGCTGCCATCTAGCGAAATATATTTGGGTACTGCAGCCGGCGCTGTTGGTGGAGCGCTGCTGCCATCTAGCGAAATATATTTGGGTACTGCAGCCGGCGCTGTTGGTGGAGCGCTGCTGCCATCTAGCGAAATATATTTGGGTACTGCAGCCGGCGCTGTTTGTGGAGCGCTGCTGCCATCTAGCGAAATATACTTGGGTACTTCAGCCGGGTTTAGGGTTAGGGTTAGGGTTAGACTGTTAGGGTTAGGGTTAGACTGTTAGGGTTAGACTCTTAGGGTTAGACTCTTAGGGTTAGGGTTAGACTCTTACGGTTAGGGTTAGGGTTAGGGTTAGGGTTAGGGTTAGACTCTTAGGGTTAGGGTTAGACTCTTAGGGTTAGGGTTAGGGTTAGGGTTAGACTCTTAGGGTTAGGGTTAGACTCTTAGGGTTAGGGTTAGGGTTAGGGTTAGATTCTTAGGGTTAGGGTTAGACTCTTAGGGTTAGGGTTAGGGTTAGGGTTAGACTCTTAGGGTTAGGGTTAGGGTTAGGTTAGGGTTAGACTCTTAGGGTTAGGGTTAGGGTTACGGTTAGACTCTTAGGGTTAGAGTTAGGGTTAGGGTTAGACTCTTAAGGTTAGGGTTAGACTCTTAGGGTTAGGGTTGGGGTTAGGGTTAGACTCTTAGGGTTAGGGTTAGACTCTTAGGGTTAAGGTTAGGGTTAGGGTTAGACACTTAGGGTTAGGGTTAGGGTGAGGGTTAGACTCTTAGGGTTAGGGTTATATTCAGATTAGGGTTAGACTCTTAGGGTTAGGGTTAGGGTTAGGGTTAGACTCTTAGGGTAAGGGTTAGACTTAGGCTCTTAGGGTGAGGGTTAGACTCAGGCTCTTAGGGTGAGGGTTAGACTCAGGCTCTTAGGGTGAGGGTTAGACTCAGGCTCTTAGGGTGAGGGTTAGACTCAGGCTCTTAGGGTGAGGGTTAGACTCAGGCTCTTAGGGTTAGGGTTAGACTCAGGCTCTTAGGGTGAGGGTTAGACTCAGGCTCTTAGGGTTAGGGTTAGACTCAGGCTCTTAGGGTTAGGGTCAGACTCAGTACTATATATTTGGGTACTGCAGCCGCCCTTTTGGTGGAGCGCTGCTGCCATCTAGCGAAATATACTTGGGTATTGCAGCCGGTGCTGTTGGTGGAGCGCTGCTGCCATCTAGCGAAATATATTTGGGTACTGCAGCCGGCCCTGTTGGTGGAGCGCTGCTGCCATCTAGCGAAATATACTTGGGTACTGCAGCCGGCTCTGTTGGTGGAGCGCTGCTGCCATCTAGCGAAATATATTTGGGTACTGCAGCCGGGTTTAGGGTTAGGGTTAGGGTTAGACTGTTAGGGTTAGGGTTAGGGTTAGGGTTAGACTCTTAGGGTTAGACTCTTAGGGTTAGGGTTAGACTCAGTACTATATATTTGGGTAGTGCAGCCACCCTTTTTGTGGAGCGCTGCTGCCATCTAGCGAAATATACTTGAGTACTGCAGCCGGCGCTGTTGGTGGAGCGCTGCTGCCATCTAGCGAAATATACTTTGGTACTGCAGCCGCCCGGTTGGTTGAGCACTGCCGCCGTCTAGCGAAATATACTTGGGTACTGCAGCCGCCCTTTTGGTGGAGCGCTGCTGCCATCTAGCGAAATATATTTGGGTACTGCAGCCGGCGCTGTTGGTGGATCGCTGCTGCCATCTAGCGAAATATATTTGGGTACTGCAGCCGGCCCTGTTTGTGGAGCGCTGCTGCCATCTAGCGAAATATATTTGGGTACTGCAGCCGGCTCTGTTGGTGGAGCGCTGCTGCCATCTAGCGAAATATACTTGGGTACTTCAGCCGGGTTTAGGGTTAGGGTTAGGGTTAGACTGTTAGGGTTAGGGTTAGGGTTAGGGTTAGACTCTTAGGGTTAGACTCTTAGGGTTAGGGTTACACTCTTACGGCTAGGGTTAGGGTTAGGGTTAGGGTTAGGGTTAGACTCTTAGGGTTAGGGTTAGACTCTTAGGGTTAGGGTTAGGGTTAGGGTTAGACTCTTAGGGTTAGGGTTAGACTCTTAGGGTTAGGGTTAAGGTTAGGGTTAGGGTTAGACTCTTAGGGTTAGGGTTAGACTCTTAGGGTTAGGGTTAGGGTTAGGGTTAGACTCTTAGGGTTAGGGTTAGGGTTAGGGTTAGGGTTACACTCTTAGGGTTAGGGTTAGGGTTAGGGTTAGACTCTTAGGGTTAGGGTTAGACTTAGGCTCTTAGGGTTAGGGTTAGACTCAGGCTCTTAGGGTTAGGGTTAGACTCAGGCTCTTACGGTTAGGGTTAGACTCAGGCTCTTAGGGTTAGGGTTAGACACAGGCTCTTAGGGTTAGGGTCAGATTTAGTACTATATATTTGTGTACTGCAGCCGCCCTTTTGGTGGAACGCTGCTGCCATCTAGCGAAATATACTTGGGTACTGCAGCCGGCGCTGTTGGTGGAGCGCTGCTGCCATCTAGCGAAATATATTTGGGTACTGCAGCCGGCCCTGTTGGTGGAGCGCTGCTGCCATCTAGCGAAATATACTTGGGTACTGCAGCCGCCCTTTTGGTGGAGCGCTGCTGCCATCTAGCGAAATATATTTGGGTACTGCAGCCAGCTCTGTTGGTGGAGCTCTGCTGCCATCTAGCGAAATATAATTGGGTACTGCAGCCGGCCTTTTGGTGGAGCGCTGCTGCCATCTAGCGAAATGTAATTGGGTACTGCAGCCGCCCTGTTGGTGGAGCGCTGCTGCCATCTAGCGAAATATACTTGGGTACTGCAGCCGCCCGGTTCGTGGAGCGCTGCTGCCATCTAGCGAAATATACTTGGGTACTGCAGCCGGCGCTGTTGGTGGAGCGCTGCTGCCATCTAGCGAAATATACTTGGGTACTGCAGCCGGCGCTGTTGGTGGAGCGCTGCTGCCATCTAGCGAAATATACTTGGGTACTGCAGCCGGCCCGGTTGGTGGAGCGCTGCTGCCATCTAGCGAAATATACTTGGGTACTGCAGCCGCTCGGTTGGTGGAGCGCTGCTGCCATCTAGCGAAATATATTTGGGTACTGCAGCCGGCCCTGTTGGTGGAGCGCTGCTGCCATCTAGCGAAATATACTTGGGTACTGCAGCCGCCCGGTTGGTGGAGCGCTGCTGCCATCTAGCGAAATATACTTGGGTACTGCAGCCGGCGCTGTTGGTGGAGCGCTGCTGCCATCTAGCGAAATATATTTGGGTACTGCAGCCGGCGCTGTTGGTGGAGCGCTGCTGCCATCTAGCGAAATATATTTGGGTACTGCAGCCGGCTCTGTTTGTGGAGCGCTGCTGCCATCTAGCGAAATATACTTGGGTACTTCAGCCGGGTTTAGGGTTAGGGTTAGGGTGAGACTGTTAGGGTTAGGGTTAGACTCTTAGGGTTAGACTCTTAGGGTTAGACTCTTAGGGTTAGGGTTAGACTCTTACGGTTAGGGTTAGGGTTAGGGTTAGGGTTAGACTCTTAGGGTTAGGGTTAGACTCTTAGGGTTAGGGTTAGGGGTAGACTCTTAGGGTTAGGGTTAGACTCTTAGGGTTAGGGTTAGGGTTAGGGTTAGGGTTAGACTCTTAGGGTTAGGGTTAGACTCTTAGGGTTAGGGTTAGGGTTAGACTCTTAGGGTTAGGGTTAGGGTGAGGGTTAGACTCTTAGGGTTAGGGTTATATTCAGGGTTAGGGTTAGACTCTTAGGGTTAGGGTTAGGGTTAGGGTTAGACTCTTAGGGTTAGGGTTAGGGTTAGGCTCTTAGGGTTTAGGGTTAGACTCAGGCTCTTAGGGTTAGGGTTAGACTCAGGCTCTTCGGGTTAGGGTTAGACTCAGGCTCTTAGGGTGAGGGTTAGACTCAGGTTCTTAGGGTTAGGGTTAGACTCAGGCTCTTAGGGTGAGGGTTAGACTCAGGCTTTTAGGGTGAGGGTTAGACTCAGGCTCTTAGGGTGAGGGTCAGACTCAGTACTATATATTTGGGTACTGCAGCCGCCCTTTTGGTGGAGCGCTGCTGCCATCTAGCGAAATATACTTGGGTATTGCAGCCGGCGCTCTTGGTGGAGCGCTGCTGCCATCTAGCGAAATATATTTGGGTACTGCAGCCGGCCCTGTTGGTGGAGCGCTGCTGCCATCTAGCGATATATACTTGGGTACTGCAGCCGCCCTTTTGGTGGAGCGCTGCTGCCATCTAGCGAAATATATTTGGGTACTGCAGCCGGCCCTGTTGGTGGAGCTCTGCTGCCATCTAGCGAAATATACTTGGGTACTGCAGCCGCCCTGTTGGTGGAGCGCTGCTGCCATCTAGCGAAATATACTTGGGTACTGCAGCCGCCCGGTTCGTGGAGCGCTGCTGCCATCTAGCGAAATATACTTGGGTACTGCAGCCGGCCCTGTTGGTGGAGCGCTGCTGCCATCTAGCGAAATATACTTGGGTACTGCAGCCGCCCGGTTGGTGGAGCGCTGCTGCCATCTAGCGAAATATACTTGGGTACTGCAGCCGGCCCGGTTGGTGGAGCGCTGCTGCCATCTAGCGAAATATACTTGGGTACTGCAGCCGCTCGGTTGGTGGAGCGCTGCTGCCATCTAGCGAAATATATTTGGGTACTGCAGCCGGCCCTGTTGGTGGAGCGCTGCTGCCATCTAGCGAAATATACTTGGGTACTGCAGCCGCCCGGTTGGTGGAGCGCTGCTGCCATCTAGCGAAATATACTTGGGTACTGCAGCCGGCGCTGTTGGTGGAGCGCTGCTGCCATCTAGCGAAATATATTTGGGTACTGCAGCCGGCGCTGTTGGTGGAGCGCTGCTGCCATCTAGCGAAATATATTTGGGTACTGCAGCCGGCTCTGTTTGTGGAGCGCTGCTGCCATCTAGCGAAATATACTTGGGTACTTCAGCCGGGTTTAGGGTTAGGGTTAGGGTGAGACTGTTAGGGTTAGGGTTAGACTCTTAGGGTTAGACTCTTAGGGTTAGACTCTTAGGGTTAGGGTTAGACTCTTACGGTTAGGGTTAGGGTTAGGGTTAGGGTTAGACTCTTAGGGTTAGGGTTAGACTCTTAGGGTTAGGGTTAGGGGTAGACTCTTAGGGTTAGGGTTAGACTCTTAGGGTTAGGGTTAGGGTTAGGGTTAGGGTTAGACTCTTAGGGTTAGGGTTAGACTCTTAGGGTTAGGGTTAGGGTTAGACTCTTAGGGTTAGGGTTAGGGTGAGGGTTAGACTCTTAGGGTTAGGGTTATATTCAGGGTTAGGGTTAGACTCTTAGGGTTAGGGTTAGGGTTAGACTCTTAGGGTTAGGGTTAGGGTTAGGCTCTTAGGGTTAGGGTTAGACTCAGGCTCTTAGGGTTAGGGTTAGACTCAGGCTCTTCGGGTTAGGGTTAGACTCAGGCTCTTAGGGTGAGGGTTAGACTCAGGCTCTTAGGGTTAGGGTTAGACTCAGGCTCTTAGGGTGAGGGTTAGACTCAGGCTTTTAGGGTTAGGGTTAGACTCAGGCTCTTAGGGTGAGGGTCAGACTCAGTACTATATATTTGGGTACTGCAGCCGCCCTTTTGGTGGAGCGCTGCTGCCATCTAGCGAAATATACTTGGGTATTGCAGCCGGCGCTCTTGGTGGAGCGCTGCTGCCATCTAGCGAAATATATTTGGGTACTGCAGCCGGCCCTGTTGGTGGAGCGCTGCTGCCATCTAGCGATATATACTTGGGTACTGCAGCCGCCCTTTTGGTGGAGCGCTGCTGCCATCTAGCGAAATATATTTGGGTACTGCAGCCGGCCCTGTTGGTGGAGCTCTGCTGCCATCTAGCGAAATATACTTGGGTACTGCAGCCGCCCTTTTGGTGGAGCGCTGCTGCCATCTAGCGAAATGTAATTGGGTACTGCAGCCGCCCGGTTGTTGGAGCGCTGCTGCCATCTAGCGAAATATACTTGGGTACTGCAGCCGGCCCTGTTGGTGGAGCGCTGCTGCCATCTAGCGAAATATACTTGGGTACTGCAGCCGCCCGGTTTGTGGAGCGCTGCTGCCATCTAGCGAAATATATTTGGGTACTGCAGCCGGCCCGGTTGGTGGAGCGCTGCTGCCATCTAGCGAAATGTAATTGGGTACTGCAGCCGCCCGGTTGGTGGAGCGCTGCTGCCATCTAGCGAAATATACTTGGGTACTGCAGCCGCCCGGTTGGTGGAGCGCTGCTGCCATCTAGCGAAATATACTTGGGTACTGCAGCCGGCCCTGTTGGTGGAGCGCTGCTGCCATCTAGCGAAATATACTTGGGTACTGCAGCCGCCCGGTTGGTGGAGCGCTGCTGCCATCTAGCGAAATATACTTGGGTACTGCAGCCGGCGCTGTTGGTGGAGCGCTGCTGCCATCTAGCGAAATATATTTGGGTACTGCAGCCGGCGCTGTTGGTGGAGCGCTGCTGCCATCTAGCGAAATATATTTGGGTACTGCAGCCGGCTCTGTTGGTGGAGCGCTGCTGCCATCTAGCGAAATATACTTGGGTACTTCAGCCGGGTTTAGGGTTAGGGTTAGGGTTAGACTGTTAGGGTTAGGGTTAGACTTTTAGGGTTAGACTCTTAGGGTTAGACTCTTAGGGTTAGGGTTAGACTCTTACGGTTAGGGTTAGGGTTAGGCTTAGGGTTAGGCTTAGACTCTTAGGGTTAGGGTTAGACTCTTAGGGTTAGGGTTAGGGTTAGAGTTAGGGTTAGACTCTTAGGGTTAGGGTTAGACTCTTAGGGTTAGGGTTAGGGTTAGGGTTAGACTCTTAGGGTTAGGGTTAGACTCTTAGGGTTAGGGTTAGGGTTAGGGTTAGGGTTAGACTCTTAGGGTTAGGGTTAGACTCTTAGGGTTAGGGTTAGGGTTAGGGTTAGGGTTAGACTCTTAGGGTTAGGGTTAGACTCTTAGGGTTAGGGTTAGGGTTAGGGTTAGACTCTTAGGGTTAGGGTTAGGGTTACGGTTAGACTCTAGGGTTAGAGTTAGGGTTAGGGTTAGACTCTTAGGGTTAGGGTTAGACTCAGGGTTAGGGTTGGGGTTAGGGTTAGACTCTTAGGGTTAGGGTTAGACTCTTAGGGTTAGAGTTAGGGTTAGGGTTAGGGTTAGACACTTAGGGTTAGGGTTAGGGTGAGGGTTAGACTCTTAGGGTTAGGGTTATATTCAGGGTTAGGGTTAGACTCTTAGGGTTAGGGTTAGGGTTAGGGTTAGACTCTTAGGGTAAGGGTTAGACTTAGGCTCTTAGGGTTAGGGTTAGACTCAGGCTCTTAGGGTGAGGGTTAGACTCAGGCTCTTAGGGTGAGGGTTAGACTCAGGCTCTTAGGGTGAGGGTTAGACTCAGGCTCTTAGGGTTAGGGTCAGACTCAGTACTATATATTTGGGTACTGCAGCCGCCCTTTTGGTGGAGCGCTGCTGCCATCTAGCGAAATATACTTGGGTATTGCAGCCGGCGCTGTTGGTGGAGCGCTGCTGCCATCTAGCGAAATATATTTGGGTACTGCAGCCGGCCCTGTTGGTGGAGCTCTGCTGCCATCTAGCGAAATATACTTGGGTACTGCAGCCGCCCGGTTGGTGGAGCGCTGCTGCCATCTAGCGAAATGTAATTGGGTACTGCAGCCGCCCGGTTGGTGGAGCGCTGCTGCCATCTAGCGAAATGTAATTGGGTACTGCAGCCGGCCCTGTTGGTGGAGCGCTGCTGCCATCTAGCGAAATATACTTGGGTACTGCAGCCGCCCGGTTTGTGGAGCGCTGCTGCCATCTAGCGAAATATATTTGGGTACTGCAGCCGGCCCTGTTGGTGGAGCGCTGCTGCCATCTAGCGAAATGTAATTGGGTACTGCAGCCGCCCTTTTGGTGTAGCGCTGCTGCCATCTAGCGAAATATACTTGGGTACTGCAGCCGCCCGGTTGGTGGAGCGCTGCTGCCATCTAGCGAAATGTAATTGGGTACTGCAGCCGCCCGGTTGGTGGAGCGCTGCTGCCATCTAGCGAAATATACTTGGGTACTGCAGCCGCCCGGTTGGTGGAGCGCTGCTGCCATCTAGCGAAATATATTTGGGTACTGCAGCCGCCCTGTTGGTGGATCGCTGCTGCCATCTAGCGAAATATACTTGGGTACTGCAGCCGCCCGGTTGGTGGAGCGCTGCTGCCATCTAGCGAAATATACTTGGGTACTGCAGCCGGCCCTGTTGGTGGAGCGCTGCTGCCATCTAGCGAAATATACTTGGGTACTGCAGCCGGCCCTGTTGGTGGAGCGCTGCTGCCATCTAGCGAAATATACTTGGGTACTGCAGCCGCCCGGTTGTTGGAGCGCTGCTGCCATCTAGCGAAATATATTTGGGTACTGCAGCCGGCGCTGTTGGTGGAGCGCTGCTGCCATCTAGCGAAATATATTTGGGTACTGCAGCCGGCGCTGTTGGTGGAGCGCTGCTGCCATCTAGCGAAATATATTTGGGTACTGCAGCCGGCGCTGTTGGTGGAGCGCTGCTGCCATCTAGCGAAATATATTTGGGTACTGCAGCCGGCTCTGTTGGTGGAGCGCTGCTGCCATCTAGCGAAATATACTTGGGTACTTCAGCCGGGTTTAGGGTTAGGGTTAGGGTTAGACTGTTAGGGTTAGACTCTTAGGGTTAGACTCTTAGGGTTAGGGTTAGACTCTTACGGTTAGGGTTAGGGTTAGGGTTAGGATTAGGGTTAGACTCTTAGGGTTAGGGTTAGACTCTTAGGGTTAGGGTTAGGGTTAGGGTTAGACTCTTAGGGTTAGGGTTAGACTCTTAGGGTTAGGGTTAGGGTTAGGGTTAGGGTTAGATTCTTAGGGTTAGGGTTAGACTCTTAGGGTTAGGGTTAGGGTTAGGGTTAGACTCTTAGGGTTAGGGTTAGGGTTAGGTTAGGGTTAGACTCTTAGGGTTAGGGTTAGGGTTACGGTTAGACTCTTAGGGTTAGAGTTAGGGTTAGGGTTAGACTCTTAAGGTTAGGGTTAGACTCTTAGGGTTAGGGTTGGCGTTAGGGTTAGACTCTTAGGGTTAGGGTTAGACTCTTAGGGTTAAGGTTAGGGTTAGGGTTAGACACTTAGGGTTAGGGTTAGGGTGAGGGTTAGACTCTTAGGGTTAGGGTTATATTCAGATTAGGGTTAGACTCTTAGGGTTAGGGTTAGGGTTAGGGTTAGACTCTTAGGGTAAGGGTTAGACTTGGGCTCTTAGGGTTAGGGTTAGACTCAGGCTCTTAGGGTTAGGGTTAGACTCAGGCTCTTAGGGTGAGGGTTAGACTCAGGCTCTTAGGGTGAGGGTTAGACTCAGGCTCTTAGGGTGAGGGTTAGACTCAGGCTCTTAGGGTTAGGGTTAGACTCAGGCTCTTAGGGTGAGGGTTAGACTCAGGCTCTTAGGGTTAGGGTTAGACTCAGGCTCTTAGGGTTAGGGTCAGACTCAGTACTATATATTTGGGTACTGCAGCCGCCCTTTTGGTGGAGCGCTGCTGCCATCTAGCGAAATATACTTGGGTATTGCAGCCGGTGCTGTTGGTGGAGCGCTGCTGCCATCTAGCGAAATATACTTGGGTATTGCAGCCGGTGCTGTTGGTGGAGCGCTGCTGCCATCTAGCGAAATATATTTGGGTACTGCAGCCGGCCCTGTTGGTGGAGCGCTGCTGCCATCTAGCGAAATATACTTGGGTACTGCAGCCGGCTCTGTTGGTGGAGCGCTGCTGCCATCTAGCGAAATATATTTGGGTACTGCAGCCGGGTTTAGGGTTAGGGTTAGGGTTAGACTGTTAGGGTTAGGGTTAGGGTTAGGGTTAGACTCTTAGGGTTAGACTCTTAGGGTTAGGGTTAGACTCAGTACTATATATTTGGGTAGTGCAGCCACCCTTTTTGTGGAGCGCTGCTGCCATCTAGCGAAATATACTTGAGTACTGCAGCCGGCGCTGTTGGTGGAGCGCTGCTGCCATCTAGCGAAATATACTTTGGTACTGCAGCCGCCCGGTTGGTGGAGCGCTGCCGCCGTCTAGCGAAATATACTTGGGTACTGCAGCCGCCCTTTTGGTGGAGCGCTGCTGCCATCTAGCGAAATATATTTGGGTACTGCAGCCGGCCCTGTTGGTGGAGCGCTGCTGCCATCTAGCGAAATATATTTGGGTACTGCAGCCGGCCCTGTTTGTGGAGCGCTGCTGCCATCTAGCGAAATATATTTGGGTACTGCAGCCGGCTCTGTTGGTGGAGCGCTGCTGCCATCTAGCGAAATATACTTGGGTACTTCAGCCGGGTTTAGGGTTAGGGTTAGGGTTAGACTGTTAGGGTTAGGGTTAGGGTTAGGGTTAGACTCTTAGGGTTAGACTCTTAGGGTTAGGGTTACACTCTTACGGTTAGGGTTAGGGTTAGGGTTAGGGTTAGGGTTAGACTCTTAGGGTTAGGGTTAGACTCTTAGGGTTAGGGTTAGGGTTAGGGTTAGACTCTTAGGGTTAGGGTTAGACTCTTAGGGTTAGGGTTAAGGTTAGGGTTAGGGTTAGACTCTTAGGGTTAGGGTTAGACTCTTAGGGTTAGGGTTAGGGTTAGGGTTAGACTCTTAGGGTTAGGGTTAGGGTTAGGGTTAGGGTTACACTCTTAGGGTTAGGGTTAGGGTTAGGGTTAGACTTAGGCTCTTAGGGTTAGGGTTAGACTCAGGCTCTTAGGGTTAGGGTTAGACTCAGGCTCTTACGGTTAGGGTTAGACTCAGGCTCTTAGGGTTAGGGTTAGACACAGGCTCTTAGGGTTAGGGTCAGATTTAGTACTATATATTTGTGTACTGCAGCCGCCCTTTTGGTGGAACGCTGCTGCCATCTAGCGAAATATACTTGGGTACTGCAGCCGGCGCTGTTGGTGGAGCGCTGCTGCCATCTAGCGAAATATATTTGGGTACTGCAGCCGGCCCTGTTGGTGGAGCGCTGCTGCCATCTAGCGAAATATATTTGGGTACTGCAGCCAGCTCTGTTGGTGGAGCTCTGCTGCCATCTAGCGAAATATAATTGGGTACTGCAGCCGGCCTTTTGGTGGAGCGCTGCTGCCATCTAGCGAAATGTAATTGGGTACTGCAGCCGCCCTGTTGGTGGAGCGCTGCTGCCATCTAGCGAAATATACTTGGGTACTGCAGCCGCCCGGTTCGTGGAGCGCTGCTGCCATCTAGCGAAATATACTTGGGTACTGCAGCCGGCGCTGTTGGTGGAGCGCTGCTGCCATCTAGCGAAATATACTTGGGTACTGCAGCCGCCCGGTTGGTGGAGCGCTGCTGCCATCTAGCGAAATATACTTGGGTACTTCAGCCGGCGCTGTTGGTGGAGCGCTGCTGCCATCTAGCGAAATATATTTGGGTACTGCAGCCGGCGCTGTTGGTGGAGCGCTGCTGCCATCTAGCGAAATATATTTGGGTACTGCAGCCGGCTCTGTTGGTGGAGCGCTGCTGCCATCTAGCGAAATATACTTGGGTACTTCAGCCGGGTTTAGGGTTAGGGTTAGGGTTAGACTGTTAGGGTTAGGGTTAGGGTTAGGGTTAGACTCTTAGGGTTAGACTCTTAGGGTTAGGGTTAGACTCTTACGGTTAGGGTTAGGGTTAGGGTTAGGGTTAGGGTTAGACTCTTAGGGTTAGGGTTAGACTCTTAGGGTTAGGGTTAGGGTTAGGGTTAGACTCTTAGGGTTAGGGTTAGACTCTTAGGGTTAGGGTTAAGGTTAGGGTTAGGGTTAGACTCTTAGGGTTAGGGTTAGACTCTTAGGGTTAGGGTTAGGGTTAGGGTTAGACTCTTAGGGTTAGGGTTAGGGTTAGGGTTAGACTCTTAGGGTTAGGGTTAGGGTTAGGGTTAGGGTTACACTCTTAGGGTTAGGGTTAGGGTTAGGGTTAGACTCTTAGGGTTAGGGTTAGACTTAGGCTCTTAGGGTTAGGGTTAGACTCAGGCTCTTAGGGTTAGGGTTAGACTCAGGCTCTTACGGTTAGGGTTAGACTCAGGCTCTTAGGGTTAGGGTCAGACTCAGTACTATATATTTGGGTACTGCAGCCGCACTTTTGGTCGAGCGCTGCTGCCATCTAGCGAAATATACTTGGGTACTGCAGCCGCCCGGTTGGTGGAGCGCTGCTGCCATCTAGCGAAATATATTTGGGTACTGCAGCCGGCCCTGTTGGTGGAGCTCTGCTGCCATCTAGCGAAATATACTTGGGTACTGCAGCCGGCGCTGTTGGTGGAGCGCTGCTGCCATCTAGCGAAATATATTTGGGTACTGCAGCCGGCCCTGTTGGTGGAGCGCTGCTGCCATCTAGCGAAATATATTTGGGTACTGCAGCCGCCCTTTTGGTGGAGCGCTGCTGCCATCTAGCGAAATATATTTGGGTACTGCAGCCAGCTCTGTTGGTGGAGCTCTGCTGCCATCTAGCGAAATATAATTGGGTACTGCAGCCGGCCTTTTGGTGGAGCGCTGCTGCCATCTAGCGAAATGTAATTGGGTACTGCAGCCGCCCTGTTGGTGGAGCGCTGCTGCCATCTAGCGAAATATACTTGGGTACTGCAGCCGGCCGGTTGGTGGAGCGCTGCTGCCATCTAGCGAAATATACTTGGGTACTGCAGCCGGCCCTGTTGGTGGAGCGCTGCTGCCATCTAGCGAAATATACTTGGGTACTGCAGCCGCCCGGTTGGTGGAGCGCTGCTGCCATCTAGCGAAATATACTTGGGTACTGCAGCCGGCCCTGTTGGTGGAGCGCTGCTGCCATCTAGCGAAATATACTTGGGTACTGCAGCCGCCCGGTTGGTGGAGCGCTGCTGCCATCTAGCGAAATATACTTGGGTACTGCAGCCGGCCCTGTTGGTGGAGCGCTGCTGCCATCTAGCGAAATATACTTGGGTACTGCAGCCGCCCGGTTGGTGGAGCGCTGCTGCCATCTAGCGAAATATACTTGGGTACTGCAGCCGGCGCTGTTGGGGGAGCGCTGCTGCCATCTAGCGAAATATATTTGGGTACTGCAGCCGGCCCTGTTGGTGGAGCGCTGCTGCCATCTAGCGAAATATATTTGGGTACTGCAGCCGGCTCTGTTGGTGGAGCGCTGCTGCCATCTAGCGAAATATATTTGGGTACTGCAGCCGGCTCTGTTTGTGGAGCGCTGCTGCCATCTAGCGAAATATACTTGGGTACTTCAGCCGGGTTTAGGGTTAGGGTTAGGGTTAGACTGTTAGGGTTAGGGTTAGACTCTTAGGGTTAGACTCTTAGGGTTAGACTCTTAGGGTTAGGGTTAGACTCTTACGGTTAGGGTTAGGGTTAGGGTTAGGGTTAGACTCTTAGGGTTAGGGTTAGACTCTTAGGGTTAGGGTTAGGGTTAGGGTTAGGGTTAGACTCTTAGGGTTAGGGTTAGACTCTTAGGGTTAGGGTTAGGGTTAGGGTTAGGGTTAGACTCTTAGGGTTAGGGTTAGACTCTTAGGGTTAGGGTTAGGGTTAGGGTTAGGGTTAGACTCTTAGGGTTAGGGTTAGACTCTTAGGGTTAGGGTTAGGGTTAGGGTTAGACTCTTAGGGTTAGGGTTATATTCAGGGTTAGGGTTAGACTCTTAGGGTTAGGGTTAGGGTTAGGGTTAGACTCTTAGGGTTAGGGTTAGGGTTAGGCTCTTAGGGTTAGGGTTAGACTCAGGCTCTTAGGGTTAGGGTTAGACTCTTAGGGTTAAGGTTAGGGTTAGGGTTAGACACTTAGGGTTGGGGTTAGGGTTAGGGTTAGACACTTAGGGTTAGGGTTAGGGTGAGGGTTAGACTGTTAGGGTTAGGGTTAGGGTTAGGGTTAGACTCTTAGGGTTAGACTCTTAGGGTTAGGGTTAGACTCTTACGGTTAGGGTTAGGGTTAGGGTTAGGGTTAGGGTTAGACTCTTAGGGTTAGGGTTAGACTCTTAGGGTTAGGGTTAGGGTTAGACTCTTAGGGTTAGGGTTAGACTCTTAGGGTTAGGGTTAAGGTTAGGGTTAGGGTTAGACTCTTAGGGTTAGGGTTAGGGTTAGGGTTAGACTCTTAGGGTAAGGGTTAGACTTAGGCTCTTAGGGTTAGGGTTAGACTCAGGCTCTTAGGGTTAGGGTTAGACTCAGGCTCTTAGGGTGAGGGTTAGACTCAGGCTCTTAGGGTGAGGGTTAGACTCAGGCTCTTAGGGTTAGGGTTAGACTCAGGCTCTTAGGGTTAGGGTCAGACTCAGTACTATATATTTGGGTACTGCAGCCGCCCTTTTGGTGGAGCGCTGCTGCCATCTAGCGAAATATACTTGGGTATTGCAGCCGGCGCTGTTGGTGGAGCGTTGCTGCCATCTAGCGAAATATATTTGGGTACTGCAGCCGGCCCTGTTGGTGGAGCGCTGCTGCCATCTAGCGAAATATATTTGGGTACTGCAGCCGCCCTTTTGGTGGAGCGCTGCTGCCATCTAGCGAAATATATTTGGGTACTGCAGCCGGCTCTGTTGGTGGAGCTCTGCTGCCATCTAGCGAAATATATTTGGGTACTGCAGCCGCCCTGTTGGTGGAGCGCTGCTGCCATCTAGCGAAATGTAATTGGGTACTGCAGCCGCCCGGTTGGTGGAGCGCTGCTGCCATCTAGCGAAATGTAATTGGGTACTGCAGCCGGCCCTGTTGGTGGAGCGCTGCTGCCATCTAGCGAAATATACTTGCGTACTGCAGCCGCCCGGTTTGTGGAGCGCTGCTGCCATCTAGCGAAATATATTTGGGTACTGCAGCCGGCGCTGTTAATGGAGCGCTGCTGCCATCTAGCGAAATGTAATTGGGTACTGCAGCCGCCCGGTTGGTGGAGCGCTGCTGCCATCTAGCGAAATATACTTGGGTACTGCAGCCGCCCGGTTGGTGGAGCGCTGCTGCCATCTAGCGAAATATATTTGGGTACTGCAGCCGGCCCTGTTGGTGGAGCGCTGCTGCCATCTAGCGAAATATACTTGGGTACTGCAGCCGCCCGGTTGGTGGAGCGCTGCTGCCATCTAGCGAAATATACTTGTGTACTTCAGCCGGGTTTAGGGTTAGGGTTAGGGTTAGACTGTTAGGGTTAGGGTTAGACTCTTAGGGTTAGACTCTTAGGGTTAGGGTTAGGTTTAGGGTTAGGGTTAGGGTTAGACTCTTAGGGTTAGGGTTAGACTCTTAGGGTTAGGGTTAGGGTTAGGGTTAGGGTTAGACTCTTAGGGTTAGGGTTAAACTCTTAGGGTTAGGGTTAGGGTTAGGGTTAGGGTTAGACTCTTAGGGTTAGGGTTAGACTCTTAGGGTTAGGGTTAGGGTTAGGGTTAGGGTTAGACTCTTAGGGTTAGGGTTAGACTCTTAGGGTTAGGGTCAGGGTTAGGGTTAGACTCTTAGGGTTAGGGTTATATTCAGATTAGGGTTAGACTCTTAGGGTTAGACTCTTAGGGTTAGGGTTAGACTCTTAGGGTAAGGGTTAGACTTAGGCTCTTAGGGTTAGGGTTAGACTCAGGCTCTTAGGGTGAGGGTTAGACTCAGCCTCTTAGGGTGAGGGTTAGACTCAGGCTCTTAGGGTTAGGGTTAGACTCAGGCTCTTAGGGTTAGGGTCAGACTCAGTACTATATATTTGGGTACTGCAGCCGCCCGGTTGGTGGAGCGCTGCTGCCATCTAGCGAAATATACTTGGGTATTGCAGCCGGCGCTGTTGGTGGAGCGCTGCTGCCATCTAGCGAAATATATTTGGGTACTGCAGCCGGCCCTGTTGGTGGAGCTCTGCTGCCATCTAGCGAAATATACTTGGGTACTGCAGCCGGCGCTGTTGGTGGAGCGCTGCTGCCATCTAGCGAAATGTAATTGGGTACTGCAGCCGCCCGGTTGGTGGAGCGCTGCTGCCATCTAGCGAAATATACTTGGCTACTGCAGCCGGCCCTGTTGGTGGAGCGCTGCTGCCATCTAGCGAAATATACTTGGGTACTGCAGCCGCCCGGTTTGTGGAGCGCTGCTGCCATCTAGCGAAATATATTTGGGTACTGCAGCCGGCCCGGTTGGTGGAGCGCTGCTGCCATCTAGCGAAATGTAATTGGGTACTGCAGCCGCCCGGTTGGTGTAGCGCTGCTGCCATCTAGCGAAATATACTTGGGTACTGCAGCCGCCCGGTTGGTGGAGCGCTGCTGCCATCTAGCGAAATGTAATGGGGTACTGCAGCCGCCCGGTTGGTGTAGCGCTGCTGCCATCTAGCGAAATATACTTGGGTACTGCAGCCGCCCGGTTGGTGGAGCGCTGCTGCCATCTAGCGAAATATACTTGGGTACTGCAGCCGGCCCTGTTGGTGGAGCGCTGCTGCCATCTAGCGAAATATATTTGGGTACTGCAGCCGCCCGGTTGGTGGAGCGCTGCTGCCATCTAGCGAAATGTAATTGGGTACTGCAGCCGGCCCTGTTGGTGGAGCTCTGCTGCCATCTAGCGAAATATACTTGGGTACTGCAGCCGGCGCTGTTGGTGGAGCGCTGCTGCCATCTAGCGAAATATACTTGGGTACTGCAGCCGCCCGGTTTGTGGAGCGCTGCTGCCATCTAGCGAAATGTAATTGGGTACTGCAGCCGGCGCTGTTGGTGGAGCGCTGCTGCCATCTAGCGAAATATACTTGGGTACTGCAGCCGCCCGGTTGGTGGAGCGCTGCTGCCATCTAGCGAAATATACTTGGGTACTGCAGCCGCCCGGTTGGTGGAGCGCTGCTGCCATCTAGCGAAATATATTTGGGTACTGCAGCCGGCCCTGTTGGTGGAGCGCTGCTGCCATCTAGCGAAATATACTTGGGTACTGCAGCCGCCCTTTTGGTGGAGCGCTGCTGCCATCTAGCGAAATATACTTGGGTACTGCAGCCGGCCCTGTTGGTGGAGCGCTGCTGCCATCTAGCGAAATATACTTGGGTACTGCAGCCGCCCGGTTGTTGGAGCGCTGCTGCCATCTAGCGAAATATACTTGGGTACTGCAGCCGGCGCTGTTGGGGGAGCGCTGCTGCCATCTAGCGAAATATATTTGGGTACTGCAGCCGCCCTTTTGGTGGAGCGCTGCTGCCATCTAGCGAAATATACTTGGGTACTGCAGCCGCCCGGTTGGTGGAGCGCTGCTGCCATCTAGCGAAATATACTTGGGTACTGCAGCCGCCCGGTTGGTGGAGCGCTGCTGCCATCTAGCGAAATATACTTGGGTACTGCAGCCGGCCCTGTTGGTGGAGCGCTGCTGCCATCTAGCGAAATATACTTGGGTACTGCAGCCGGCCCTGTTGGTGGAGCGCTGCTGCCATCTAGCGAAATATACTTGGGTACTTCAGCCGGGTTTAGGGTTAGGGTTAGGGTTAGACTGTTAGGGTTAGGGTTAGACTCTTAGGGTTAGACTCTTAGGGTTAGACTCTTAGGGTTAGGGTTAGACTCTTACGGTTAGGGTTAGGGTTAGACTCTTAGGGTTAGGGTTAGACTCTTAGGGTTAGGGTTAGGGTTAGGGTTAGACTCTTAGGGTTAGGGTTAGACTCTTAGGGTTAGGGTTAGGGTTAGGGTTAGGGTTAGACTCTTAGGGTTAGGGTCAGACTCTAAGGGTTAGGGTTAGGGTTAGGGTTAGGGTTAGACTCTTAGGGTTAGGGTTAGACTCTTAGGGTTAGGGTTAGGGTTAGGGTTAGGGTTAGACTCTTAGGGTTAGGGTTACGGTTAGACTCTTAGGGTTAGAGTTAGGGTTAGGGTTAGACTCTTAGGGTTAGGGTTAGACTCTTAGGGTTAGGGTTGGGGTTAGGGTTAGACTCTTAGGGTTAGGGTTAGACTCTTAGGGTTAGGGTTAGGGTTAGGGTTAGACTCTTAGGGTTAGGGTTATATTCAGATTAGGGTTAGACTCTTAGGGTTAGGGTTAGGGTTAGGGTTAGACTCTTAGGGTGAGGGTTAGACTCAGGCTCTTAGGGTGAGGGTTAGAATCAGGCTCTTAGGGTTAGGGTCAGACTCAGTACTATATATTTGGGTACTGCAGCCGCCCTTTTAGTGGAGCGCTGCTGCCATCTAGCGAAATATACTTGGGTATTGCAGCCGGCGCTGTTGGTGGAGCGCTGCTGCCATCTAGCGAAATGTAATTGGGTACTGCAGCCGCCCGGTTGGTGGAGCGCTGCTGCCATCTAGCGAAATGTAATTGGGTACTGCAGCCGCCCGGTTGGTGGAGCGCTGCTGCCATCTAGCGAAATATACTTGGGTACTGCAGCCGGCCCTGTTGGTGGAGCGCTGCTGCCATCTAGCGAAATATACTTGGGTACTGCAGCCGCCCGGTTGGTGGAGCGCTGCTGCCATCTAGCGAAATGTAATTGGGTACTGCAGCCGCCCGGTTGGTGGAGCGCTGCTGCCATCTAGCGAAATATACTTGGGTACTGCAGCCGCCCGGTTGGTGGAGCGCTGCTGCCATCTAGCGAAATATATTTGGGTACTGCAGCCGCCCTGTTGGTGGAGCGCTGCTGCCATCTAGCGAAATATACTTGGGTACTGCAGCCGCCCGGTTGGTGGAGCGCTGCTGCCATCTAGCGAAATATACTTGGGTACTGCAGCCGGCCCTGTTGGTGGAGCGCTGCTGCCATCTAGCGAAATATACTTGGGTACTGCAGCCGGCCCTGTTGGTGGAGCGCTGCTGCCATCTAGCGAAATATACTTGGGTACTGCAGCCGCCCGGTTGTTGGAGCGCTGCTGCCATCTAGCGAAATATATTTGGGTACTGCAGCCGGCGCTGTTGGTGGAGCGCTGCTGCCATCTAGCGAAATATATTTGGGTACTGCAGCCGGCGCTGTTGGTGGAGCGCTGCTGCCATCTAGCGAAATATATTTGGGTACTGCAGCCGGCGCTGTTGGTGGAGCGCTGCTGCCATCTAGCGAAATATATTTGGGTACTGCAGCCGGCTCTGTTGGTGGAGCGCTGCTGCCATCTAGCGAAATATACTTGGGTACTTCAGCCGGGTTTAGGGTTAGGGTTAGGGTTAGACTGTTAGGGTTAGGGTTAGACTGTTAGGGTTAGACTCTTAGGGTTAGACTCTTAGGGTTAGGGTTAGACTCTTACGGTTAGGGTTAGGGTTAGGGTTAGGATTAGGGTTAGACTCTTAGGGTTAGGGTTAGACTCTTAGGGTTAGGGTTAGGGTTAGGGTTAGACTCTTAGGGTTAGGGTTAGACTCTTAGGGTTAGGGTTAGGGTTAGGGTTAGGGTTAGATTCTTAGGGTTAGGGTTAGACTCTTAGGGTTAGGGTTAGGGTTAGGGTTAGACTCTTAGGGTTAGGGTTAGGGTTAGGTTAGGGTTAGACTCTTAGGGTTAGGGTTAGGGTTACGGTTAGACTCTTAGGGTTAGAGTTAGGGTTAGGGTTAGACTCTTAAGGTTAGGGTTAGACTCTTAGGGTTAGGGTTGGGGTTAGGGTTAGACTCTTAGGGTTAGGGTTAGACTCTTAGGGTTAAGGTTAGGGTTAGGGTTAGACACTTAGGGTTAGGGTTAGGGTGAGGGTTAGACTCTTAGGGTTAGGGTTATATTCAGATTAGGGTTAGACTCTTAGGGTTAGGGTTAGGGTTAGGGTTAGACTCTTAGGGTAAGGGTTAGACTTAGGCTCTTAGGGTTAGGGTTAGACTCAGGCTCTTAGGGTTAGGGTTAGACTCAGGCTCTTAGGGTGAGGGTTAGACTCAGGCTCTTAGGGTGAGGGTTAGACTCAGGCTCTTAGGGTTAGGGTTAGACTCAGGCTCTTAGGGTGAGGGTTAGACTCAGGCTCTTAGGGTGAGGGTTAGACTCAGGCTCTTAGGGTTAGGGTTAGACTCAGGCTCTTAGGGTGAGGGTTAGACTCAGGCTCTTAGGGTTAGGGTTAGACTCAGGCTCTTAGGGTTAGGGTCAGACTCAGTACTATATATTTGGGTACTGCAGCCGCTCTTTTGGTGGAGCGCTGCTGCCATCTAGCGAAATATACTTGGGTATTGCAGCCGGTGCTGTTGGTGGAGCGCTGCTGCCATCTAGCGAAATATATTTGGGTACTGCAGCCGGCCCTGTTGGTGGAGCGCTGCTGCCATCTAGCGAAATATACTTGGGTACTGCAGCCGGCTCTGTTGGTGGAGCGCTGCTGCCATCTAGCGAAATATATTTGGGTACTGCAGCCGGGTTTAGGGTTAGGGTTAGGGTTAGACTGTTAGGGTTAGGGTTAGGGTTAGGGTTAGACTCTTAGGGTTAGACTCTAAGGGTTAGGGTTAGACTCAGTACTATATATTTGGGTAGTGCAGCCACCCTTTTTGTGGAGCGCTGCTGCCATCTAGCGAAATATACTTGAGTACTGCAGCCGGCGCTGTTGGTGGAGCGCTGCTGCCATCTAGCGAAATATACTTTGGTACTGCAGCCGCCCTTTTGGTTGAGCACTGCCGCCGTCTAGCGTAATATACTTGGGTACTGCAGCCGCCCTTTTGGTGGAGCGCTGCTGCCATCTAGCGAAATATATTTGGGTACTGCAGCCGGCGCTGTTGGTGGATCGCTGCTGCCATCTAGCGAAATATATTTGGGTACTGCAGCCGGCCCTGTTTGTGGAGCGCTGCTGCCATCTAGCGAAATATATTTGGGTACTGCAGCCGGCTCTGTTGGTGGAGCGCTGCTGCCATCTAGCGAAATATACTTGGGTACTTCAGCCGGGTTTAGGGTTAGGGTTAGGGTTAGACTGTTAGGGTTAGGGTTAGGGTTAGGGTTAGACTCTTAGGGTTAGACTCTTAGGGTTAGGGTTAGACTCTTACGGTTAGGGTTAGGGTTAGGGTTAGGGTTAGGGTTAGACTCTTAGGGTTAGGGTTAGACTCAGGCTCTTAGGGTTAGGGTTAGACACAGGCTCTTAGGGTTAGGGTCAGATTTAGTACTATATATTTGTGTACTGCAGCCGCCCTTTTGGTGGAACGCTGCTGCCATCTAGCGAAATATACTTGGGTACTGCAGCCGGCGCTGTTGGTGGAGCGCTGCTGCCATCTAGCGAAATATATTTGGGTACTGCAGCCGGCCCTGTTGGTGGAGCGCTGCTGCCATCTAGCGAAATATATTTGGGTACTGCAGCCAGCTCTGTTGGTGGAGCTCTGCTGCCATCTAGCGAAATATAATTGGGTACTGCAGCCGGCCTTTTGGTGGAGCGCTGCTGCCATCTAGCGAAATGTAATTGGGTACTGCAGCCGCCCTGTTGGTGGAGCGCTGCTGCCATCTAGCGAAATATACTTGGGTACTGCAGCCGCCCGGTTGGTGGAGCGCTGCTGCCATCTAGCGAAATATACTTGGGTACTGCAGCCGGCGCTGTTGGTGGAGCGCTGCTGCCATCTAGCGAAATATACTTGGGTACTTCAGCCGGCCGGTTGGTGGAGCGCTGCTGCCATCTAGCGAAATATACTTGGGTACTGCAGCCGGCGCTGTTGGTGGAGCGCTGCTGCCATCTACGGAAATATACTTGGGTACTGCAGCCGCCCGGTTGGTGGAGCGCTGCTGCCATCTAGCGAAATATATTTGGGTACTGCAGCCGGCCCTGTTGGTGGAGCGCTGCTGCCATCTAGCGAAATATACTTGGGTACTGCAGCCGCCCGGTTGGTGGAGCGCTGCTGCCATCTAGCGAAATATACTTGGGTACTGCAGCCGGCGCTGTTGGTGGAGCGCTGCTGCCATCTAGCGAAATATATTTGGGTACTGCAGCCGGCTCTGTTGGTGGAGCGCTGCTGCCATCTAGCGAAATATATTTGGGTACTGCAGCCGGCTCTGTTTGTGGAGCGCTGCTGCCATCTAGCGAAATATACTTGGGTACTTCAGCCGGGTTTAAGGTTAGGGTTAGGGTTAGACTGTTAGGGTTAGGGTTAGACTCTTAGGGTTAGACTCTTAGGGTTAGACTCTTAGGGTTAGGGTTAGACTCTTACGGTTAGGGTTAGGGTTAGGGTTAGGGTTAGACTCTTAGGGTTAGGGTTAGACTCTTAGGGTTAGGGTTAGGGTTAGGGTTAGGGTTAGACTCTTAGGGTTAGGGTTAGACTCTTAGGGTTAGGGTTAGGGTTAGGGTTAGACTCTTAGGGTTAGGGTTAGACTCTTAGGGTTAGGGTTAGGGTTAGACTCTTAGGGTTAGGGTTAGGGTGAGGGTTAGACTCTTAGGGTTAGGGTTATATTCAGGGTTAGGGTTAGACTCTTAGGGTTAGGGTTAGGGTTAGGGTTAGACTCTTAGGGTTAGGGTTAGGGTTAGGCTCTTAGGGTTAGGGTTAGACTCAGGCTCTTAGGGTGAGGGTTAGACTCAGGCTCTTAGGGTTAGGGTTAGACTCAGGCTCTTAGGGTGAGGGTTAGACTCAGGCTCTTAGGGTTAGGGTTAGACTCAGGCTCTTAGGGTGAGGGTCAGACTCAGTACTATATATTTGGGTACTGCAGCCGCCCTTTTGGTGGAGCGCTGCTGCCATCTAGCGAAATATACTTGGGTACTGCAGCCGGCGCTGTTGGTGGAGCGCTGCTGCCATCTAGCGAAATATATTTGGGTACTGCAGCCGGCCCTGTTGGTGGAGCGCTGCTGCCATCTAGCGAAATATACTTGGGTACTGCAGCCGGCCCTTTTGGTGGAGCGCTGCTGCCATCTAGCGAAATATATTTGGGTACTGCAGCCAGCTCTGTTGGTGGAGCTCTGCTGCCATCTAGCGAAATATAATTGGGTACTGCAGCCGGCCTTTTGGTGGAGCGCTGCTGCCATCTAGCGAAATGTAATTGGGTACTGCAGCCGCCCTGTTGGTGGAGCGCTGCTGCCATCTAGCGAAATATACTTGGGTACTGCAGCCGGCCGGTTGGTGGAGCGCTGCTGCCATCTAGCGAAATATACTTGGGTACTGCAGCCGGCCCTGTTGGTGGAGCGCTGCTGCCATCTAGCGAAATATACTTGGGTACTGCAGCCGCCCGGTTGGTGGAGCGCTGCTGCCATCTAGCGAAATATACTTGGGTACTGCAGCCGGCCCTGTTGGTGGAGCGCTGCTGCCATCTAGCGAAATATACTTGGGTACTGCAGCCGCCCGGTTGGTGGAGCGCTGCTGCCATCTAGCGAAATATACTTGGGTACTGCAGCCGGCCCTGTTGGTGGAGCGCTGCTGCCATCTAGCGAAATATACTTGGGTACTGCAGCCGCCCGGTTGGTGGAGCGCTGCTGCCATCTAGCGAAATATACTTGGGTACTGCAGCCGGCGCTGTTGGTGGAGCGCTGCTGCCATCTAGCGAAATATACTTGGGTACTGCAGCCGGCGCTGTTGGTGGAGCGCTGCTGCCATCTAGCGAAATATATTTGGGTACTGCAGCCGGCTCTGTTGGTGGAGCGCTGCTGCCATCTAGCGAAATATATTTGGGTACTGCAGCCGGCTCTGTTTGTGGAGCGCTGCTGCCATCTAGCGAAATATACTTGGGTACTTCAGCCGGGTTTAGGGTTAGGGTTAGGGTTAGACTGTTAGGGTTAGGGTTAGACTCTTAGGGTTAGACTCTTAGGGTTAGGGTTAGACTCTTACGGTTAGGGTTAGGGTTAGGGTTAGGGTTAGACTCTTAGGGTTAGGGTTAGACTCTTAGGGTTAGGGTTAGGGTTAGGGTTAGGGTTAGACTCTTAGGGTTAGGGTTAGACTCTTAGGGTTAGGGTTAGGGTTAGGGTTAGGGTTAGACTCTTAGGGTTAGGGTTAGACTCTTAGGGTTAGGGTTAGACTCTTAGGGTTAGGGTTAGACTCTTAGGGTTAGGGTTAGGGTTAGGGTTAGACTCTTAGGGTTAGGGTTATATTCAGGGTTAGGGTTAGACTCTTAGGGTTAGGGTTAGGGTTAGGGTTAGACTCTTAGGGTTAGGGTTAGGGTTAGGCTCTTAGGGTTAGGGTTAGACTCAGGCTCTTAGGGTGAGGGTTAGACTCAGGCTCTTAGGGTTAGGGTTAGACTCAGGCTCTTAGGGTGAGGGTTAGACTCAGGCTCTTAGGGTGAGGGTTGGACTCAGGCTCTTAGGGTTAGGGTTAGACTCAGGCTCTTAGGGTGAGGGTTAGACTCAGGCTCTTAGGGTTAGGGTTCGACTCAGGCTCTTAGGGTTAGGGTCAGACTCAGTACTATATATTTGGGTACTGCAGCCGCCCTTTTGGTGGAGCGCTGCTGCCATCTAGCGAAATATACTTGGGTATTGCAGCCGGCGCTCTTGGTGGAGCGCTGCTGCCATCTAGCGAAATATATTTGGGTACTGCAGCCGGCCCTGTTGGTGGAGCGCTGCTGCCATCTAGCGAAATGTAATTGGGTACTGCAGCCGCCCTTTTGGTGGAGCGCTGCTGCCATCTAGCGAAATATATTTGGATACTGCAGCCGGCCCTGTTGGTGGAGCTCTGCTGCCATCTAGCGAAATATACTTGGGTACTGCAGCCGCCCTTTTGGTGGAGCGCTGCTGCCATCTAGCGAAATGTAATTGGGTACTGCAGCCGGCCCGGTTGGTGGAGCGCTGCTGCCATCTAGCGAAATATATTTGGGTACTGCAGCCGGCCCTGTTGGTGGAGCTCTGCTGCCATCTAGCGAAATATACTTGGGTACTGCAGCCGCCCGGTTGGTGGAGCGCTGCTGCCATCTAGCGAAATGTAATTGGGTACTGCAGCCGCCCGGTTGGTGGAGCGCTGCTGCCATCTAGCGAAATATACTTGGGTACTGCAGCCGGCCCTGTTGGTGGAGCGCTGCTGCCATCTAGCGAAATATACTTGGGTACTGCAGCCGCCCGGTTTGTGGAGCGC
The DNA here is from genome assembly GCF_963210335.1 of Falco punctatus. NCBI lineage: Eukaryota > Metazoa > Chordata > Aves > Falconiformes > Falconidae > Falco > Falco punctatus. The sequence continues at coordinate 2,268,967 of NW_027660079.1, forward strand.
TGCTGCCATCTAGCGAAATATATTTGGGTACTGCAGCCGGCGCTGTTGGTGGAGCGCTGCTGCCATCTAGCGAAATGTAATTGGGTACTGCAGCCGCCCGGTTGGTGTAGCGCTGCTGCCATCTAGCGAAATATACTTGGGTACTGCAGCCGCCCGGTTGGTGGAGCGCTGCTGCCATCTAGCGAAATGTAATGGGGTACTGCAGCCGCCCGGTTGGTGTAGCGCTGCTGCCATCTAGCGAAATATACTTGGGTACTGCAGCCGCCCGGTTGGTGGAGCGCTGCTGCCATCTAGCGAAATATACTTGGGTACTGCAGCCGGCCCTGTTGGTGGAGCGCTGCTGCCATCTAGCGAAATATATTTGGGTACTGCAGCCGCCCTTTTGGTGGAGCGCTGCTGCCATCTAGCGAAATATATTTGGGTACTGCAGCCGGCCCTGTTGGTGGAGCTCTGCTGCCATCTAGCGAAATATACTTGGGTACTGCAGCCGCCCTTTTGGTGGAGCGCTGCTGCCATCTAGCGAAATGTAATTGGGTACTGCAGCCGCCCGGTTGGTGGAGCGCTGCTGCCATCTAGCGAAATATACTTGGGTACTGCAGCCGGCGCTGTTGGTGGAGCGCTGCTGCCATCTAGCGAAATATACTTGGGTACTGCAGCCGCCCGGTTTGTGGAGCGCTGCTGCCATCTAGCGAAATATATTTGGGTACTGCAGCCGGCGCTGTTGGTGGAGCGCTGCTGCCATCTAGCGAAATATACTTGGGTACTGCAGCCGCCCTTTTGGTGGAGCGCTGCTGCCATCTAGCGAAATATATTTGGGTACTGCAGCCGGCCCTGTTGGTGGAGCGCTGCTGCCATCTAGCGAAATATACTTGGGTACTGCAGCCGCCCGGTTGGTGGAGCGCTGCTGCCATCTAGCGAAATATACTTGGGTACTGCAGCCGGCCCTGTTGGTGGAGCGCTGCTGCCATCTAGCGAAATATACTTGGTACTGCAGCCGCCCGGTTGTTGGAGCGCTGCTGCCATCTAGCGAAATATACTTGGGTACTGCAGCCGGCCCTGTTGGTGGAGCGCTGCTGCCATCTAGCGAAATATATTTGGGTACTGCAGCCGGCCCTGTTGGTGGAGCGCTGCTGCCATCTAGCGAAATATACTTGGGTACTGCAGCCGGCGCTGTTGGTGGAGCGCTGCTGCCATCTAGCGAAATATATTTGGGTACTGCAGCCGGCGCTGTTGGTGGAGCGCTGCTGCCATCTAGCGAAATATATTTGGGTACTGCAGCCGGCTCTGTTTGTGGAGCGCTGCTGCCATCTAGCGAAATATACTTGGGTACTTCAGCCGGGTTTAGGGTTAGGGTTAGGGTTAGACTGTTAGGGTTAGGGTTAGACTGTTAGGGTTAGACTCTTAGGGTTAGACTCTTAGAGTTAGGGTTAGACTCTTACGGTTAGGGTTAGGGTTAGGGTTAGGGTTAGGGTTAGACTCTTAGGGTTAGGGTTAGACTCTTAGGGTTAGGGTTAGGGTTAGGGTTAGACTCTTAGGGTTAGGGTTAGACTCTTAGGGTTAGGGTTAGGGTTAGGGTTAGGGTTAGATTCTTAGGGTTAGGGTTAGACTCTTAGGGTTAGGGTTAGGGTTAGACTCTTAGGGTTAGGGTTAGTGTTAGGTTAGGGTTAGACTCTTAGGGTTAGGGTTAGGGTTACGGTTAGACTCTTAGGGTTAGAGTTAGGGTTAGGGTTAGACTCTTAAGGTTAGGGTTAGACTCTTAGGGTTAGGGTTGGGGTTAGGGTTAGACTCTTAGGGTTAGGGTTAGACTCTTAGGGTTAAGGTTAGGGTTAGGGTTAGGGTTAGACACTTAGGGTTAGGGTTAGGGTGAGGGTTAGACTCTTAGGGTTAGGGTTATATTCAGATTAGGGTTAGACTCTTAGGGTTAGGGTTAGGGTTAGACTCTTAGGGTTAGGGTTAGGGTTAGGGTTAGACTCTAAGGGTTAGGGTTAGACTCTTACGGTTAGGGTTAGGGTTAGGGTTAGGGTTAGACTCTTAGGGTTAGGGTTAGACTCTTAGGGTTAGGGTTAGGGTTAGGGTTAGACTCTTAGGGTTAGGGTTAGGGTTACGGTTAGACTCTTAGGGTTAGAGTTAGGGTTAGGGTTAGACTCTTAGGGTTAGGGTTAGACTCTTAGGGTTAGGGTTGGGGTTAGGGTTAGACTCTTAGGGTTAGGGTTAGACTCTTAGGGTTAGAGTTAGGGTTAGGGTTAGGGTTAGACACTTAGTGTTAGGGTTAGGGTGAGGGTTAGACTCTTAGGGTTAGGGTTATATTCAGGGTTAGGGTTAGACTCTTAGGGTTAGGGTTAGGGTTAGGGTTAGACTCTTAGGGTAAGGGTTAGACTTAGGCTCTTAGGGTTAGGGTTAGACTCAGGCTCTTAGGGTTAGGGTTAGACTCAGGCTCTTAGGGTGAGGGTTAGACTCAGGCTCTTAGGGTGAGGGTTAGACTCAGGCTCTTAGGGTTAGGGTTAGACTCAGGCTCTTAGGGTTAGGGTTAGACTCAGGCTCTTACGGTTAGGGTTAGACTCAGGCTCTTAGGGTTAGGGTTAGACACAGGCTCTTAGGGTTAGGGTCAGACTCAGTACTATATATTTGGGTACTGCAGCCGCCCGGTTGGTGGAGCGCTGCTGCCATCTAGCGAAATATACTTGGGTATTGCAGCCGGCGCTGTTGGTGGAGCGCTGCTGCCGTCTAGCGAAATATATTTGGGTACTGCAGCCGGCCCTGTTGGTGGAGCGCTGCTGCCATCTAGCGAAATATATTTGGGTACTGCAGCCGCCCTTTTGGTGGAGCGCTGCTGCCATCTAGCGAAATATATTTGGGTACTGCAGCCGGCGCTGTTGGTGGAGCTCTGCTGCCATCTAGCGAAATATACTTGGGTACTGCAGCCGCCCTTTTGGTGGAGCGCTGCTGCCATCTAGCTAAATGTAATTGGGTACTGCAGCCGCCCGGTTGGTGGAGCGCTGCTGCCATCTAGCGAAATGTAATTGGGTACTGCAGCCGCCCGGTTGGTGGAGCGCTGCTGCCATCTAGCGAAATATACTTGGGTACTGCAGCCGCCCGGTTTGTGGAGCGCTGCTGCCATCTAGCGAAATATATTTGGGTACTGCAGCCGGCGCTGTTAATGGAGCGCTGCTGCCATCTAGCGAAATGTAATTGGGTACTGCAGCCGCCCGGTTGGTGTAGCGCTGCTGCCATCTAGCGAAATATACTTGGGTACTGCAGCCGCCCGGTTGGTGGAGCGCTGCTGCCATCTAGCGAAATATATTTGGGTACTGCAGCCGGCGCTGTTGGTGGAGCGCTGCTGCCATCTAGCGAAATGTAATTGGGTACTGCAGCCGCCCGGTTGGTGGAGCGCTGCTGCCATCTAGCGAAATATACTTGGGTACTGCAGCCGGCCCTGTTGGTGGAGCGCTGCTGCCATCTAGCGAAATATACTTGGGTACTGCAGCCGCCCGGTTGGTGGAGCGCTGCTGCCATCTAGCGAAATATATTTGGGTACTGCAGCCGGCCCTGTTGGTGGAGCTCTGCTGCCATCTAGCGAAATATACTTGGGTACTGCAGCCGCCCTTTTGGTGGAGCTCTGCTGCCATCTAGCGAAATATACTTGGGTATTGCAGCCGGCCCTGTTGGTGGAGCGCTGCTGCCATCTAGCGAAATATACTTGGGTACTGCAGCCGGCCCTGTTGGTGGAGCGCTGCTGCCATCTAGCGAAATATATTTGGGTACTGCAGCCGCCCTTTTGGTGGAGCGCTGCTGCCATCTAGCGAAATATATTTGGGTACTGCAGCCGGCGCTGTTGGTGGAGCTCTGCTGCCATCTAGCGAAATATACTTGGGTACTGCAGCCGCCCTTTTGGTGGAGCGCTGCTGCCATCTAGCTAAATGTAATTGGGTACTGCAGCCGCCCGGTTGGTGGAGCGCTGCTGCCATCTAGCGAAATGTAATTGGGTACTGCAGCCGCCCGGTTGGTGGAGCGCTGCTGCCATCTAGCGAAATATACTTGGGTACTGCAGCCGCCCGGTTTGTGGAGCGCTGCTGCCATCTAGCGAAATATATTTGGGTACTGCAGCCGGCGCTGTTAATGGAGCGCTGCTGCCATCTAGCGAAATGTAATTGGGTACTGCAGCCGCCCGGTTGGTGTAGCGCTGCTGCCATCTAGCGAAATATACTTGGGTACTGCAGCCGGCGCTGTTGGTGGAGCGCTGCTGCCATCTAGCGAAATATACATGGGTACTGCAGCCGCCCGGTTGGTGGAGCGCTGCTGCCATCTAGCGAAATATACTTGGGTACTGCAGCCGGCCCTGTTGGTGGAGCGCTGCTGCCATCTAGCGAAATATACTTGGGTACTGCAGCCGCCCGGTTGGTGGAGCGCTGCTGCCATCTAGCGAAATATATTTGGGTACTGCAGCCGGCCCTGTTGGTGGAGCTCTGCTGCCATCTAGCGAAATATACTTGGGTACTGCAGCCGCCCGGTTGGTGGAGCGCTGCTGCCATCTAGCGAAATATACTTGGGTACTGCAGCCGGCCCTGTTGGTGGAGCGCTGCTGCCATCTAGCGAAATATACTTGGTACTGCAGCCGCCCGGTTGTTGGAGCGCTGCTGCCATCTAGCGAAATATACTTGGGTACTGCAGCCGGCCCTGTTGGTGGAGCGCTGCTGCCATCTAGCGAAATATATTTGGGTACTGCAGCCGGCCCTGTTGGTGGAGCGCTGCTGCCATCTAGCGAAATATACTTGGGTACTGCAGCCGGCGCTGTTGGTGGAGCGCTGCTGCCATCTAGCGAAATATATTTGGGTACTGCAGCCGGCGCTGTTGGTGGAGCGCTGCTGCCATCTAGCGAAATATATTTGGGTACTGCAGCCGGCTCTGTTTGTGGAGCGCTGCTGCCATCTAGCGAAATATACTTGGGTACTTCAGCCGGGTTTAGGGTTAGGGTTAGGGTTAGACTGTTAGGGTTAGGGTTAGACTGTTAGGGTTAGACTCTTAGGGTTAGACTCTTAGGGTTAGGGTTAGACTCTTACGGTTAGGGTTAGGGTTAGGGTTAGGGTTAGGGTTAGACTCTTAGGGTTAGGGTTAGACTCTTAGGGTTAGGGTTAGGGTTAGGGTTAGACTCTTAGGGTTAGGGTTAGACTCTTAGGGTTAGGGTTAGGGTTAGGGTTAGGGTTAGATTCTTAGGGTTAGGGTTAGACTCTTAGGGTTAGGGTTAGGGTTAGACTCTTAGGGTTAGGGTTAGTGTTAGGTTAGGGTTAGACTCTTAGGGTTAGGGTTAGGGTTACGGTTAGACTCTTAGGGTTAGAGTTAGGGTTAGGGTTAGACTCTTAAGGTTAGGGTTAGACTCTTAGGGTTAGGGTTGGGGTTAGGGTTAGACTCTTAGGGTTAGGGTTAGACTCTTAGGGTTAAGGTTAGGGTTAGGGTTAGGGTTAGACACTTAGGGTTAGGGTTAGGGTGAGGGTTAGACTCTTAGGGTTAGGGTTATATTCAGATTAGGGTTAGACTCTTAGGGTTAGGGTTAGGGTTAGACTCTTAGGGTTAGGGTTAGGGTTAGGGTTAGACTCTTAGGGTTAGGGTTATATTCAGATTAGGGTTAGACTCTTAGGGTTAGGGTTAGGGTTAGACTCTTAGGGTTAGGGTTAGGGTTAGGGTTAGACTCTAAGGGTTAGGGTTAGACTCTTACGGTTAGGGTTAGGGTTAGGGTTAGGGTTAGACTCTTAGGGTTAGGGTTAGACTCTTAGGGTTAGGGTTAGGGTTAGGGTTAGACTCTTAGGGTTAGGGTTAGGGTTACGGTTAGACTCTTAGGGTTAGAGTTAGGGTTAGGGTTAGACTCTTAGGGTTAGGGTTAGACTCTTAGGGTTAGGGTTGGGGTTAGGGTTAGACTCTTAGGGTTAGGGTTAGACTCTTAGGGTTAGAGTTAGGGTTAGGGTTAGGGTTAGACACTTAGTGTTAGGGTTAGGGTGAGGGTTAGACTCTTAGGGTTAGGGTTATATTCAGGGTTAGGGTTAGACTCTTAGGGTTAGGGTTAGGGTTAGGGTTAGACTCTTAGGGTAAGGGTTAGACTTAGGCTCTTAGGGTTAGGGTTAGACTCAGGCTCTTAGGGTTAGGGTTAGACTCAGGCTCTTAGGGTGAGGGTTAGACTCAGGCTCTTAGGGTGAGGGTTAGACTCAGGCTCTTAGGGTTAGGGTTAGACTCAGGCTCTTAGGGTTAGGGTTAGACTCAGGCTCTTACGGTTAGGGTTAGACTCAGGCTCTTAGGGTTAGGGTTAGACACAGGCTCTTAGGGTTAGGGTCAGACTCAGTACTATATATTTGGGTACTGCAGCCGCCCGGTTGGTGGAGCGCTGCTGCCATCTAGCGAAATATACTTGGGTATTGCAGCCGGCGCTGTTGGTGGAGCGCTGCTGCCGTCTAGCGAAATATATTTGGGTACTGCAGCCGGCCCTGTTGGTGGAGCGCTGCTGCCATCTAGCGAAATATATTTGGGTACTGCAGCCGCCCTTTTGGTGGAGCGCTGCTGCCATCTAGCGAAATATATTTGGGTACTGCAGCCGGCGCTGTTGGTGGAGCTCTGCTGCCATCTAGCGAAATATACTTGGGTACTGCAGCCGCCCTTTTGGTGGAGCGCTGCTGCCATCTAGCTAAATGTAATTGGGTACTGCAGCCGCCCGGTTGGTGGAGCGCTGCTGCCATCTAGCGAAATGTAATTGGGTACTGCAGCCGCCCGGTTGGTGGAGCGCTGCTGCCATCTAGCGAAATATACTTGGGTACTGCAGCCGCCCGGTTTGTGGAGCGCTGCTGCCATCTAGCGAAATATATTTGGGTACTGCAGCCGGCGCTGTTAATGGAGCGCTGCTGCCATCTAGCGAAATGTAATTGGGTACTGCAGCCGCCCGGTTGGTGTAGCGCTGCTGCCATCTAGCGAAATATACTTGGGTACTGCAGCCGCCCGGTTGGTGGAGCGCTGCTGCCATCTAGCGAAATATATTTGGGTACTGCAGCCGGCGCTGTTGGTGGAGCGCTGCTGCCATCTAGCGAAATGTAATTGGGTACTGCAGCCGCCCGGTTGGTGGAGCGCTGCTGCCATCTAGCGAAATATACTTGGGTACTGCAGCCGGCCCTGTTGGTGGAGCGCTGCTGCCATCTAGCGAAATATACTTGGGTACTGCAGCCGCCCGGTTGGTGGAGCGCTGCTGCCATCTAGCGAAATATATTTGGGTACTGCAGCCGGCCCTGTTGGTGGAGCTCTGCTGCCATCTAGCGAAATATACTTGGGTACTGCAGCCGCCCTTTTGGTGGAGCTCTGCTGCCATCTAGCGAAATATACTTGGGTATTGCAGCCGGCCCTGTTGGTGGAGCGCTGCTGCCATCTAGCGAAATATACTTGGGTACTGCAGCCGGCCCTGTTGGTGGAGCGCTGCTGCCATCTAGCGAAATATATTTGGGTACTGCAGCCGCCCTTTTGGTGGAGCGCTGCTGCCATCTAGCGAAATATATTTGGGTACTGCAGCCGGCGCTGTTGGTGGAGCTCTGCTGCCATCTAGCGAAATATACTTGGGTACTGCAGCCGCCCTTTTGGTGGAGCGCTGCTGCCATCTAGCTAAATGTAATTGGGTACTGCAGCCGCCCGGTTGGTGGAGCGCTGCTGCCATCTAGCGAAATGTAATTGGGTACTGCAGCCGCCCGGTTGGTGGAGCGCTGCTGCCATCTAGCGAAATATACTTGGGTACTGCAGCCGCCCGGTTTGTGGAGCGCTGCTGCCATCTAGCGAAATATATTTGGGTACTGCAGCCGGCGCTGTTAATGGAGCGCTGCTGCCATCTAGCGAAATGTAATTGGGTACTGCAGCCGCCCGGTTGGTGTAGCGCTGCTGCCATCTAGCGAAATATACTTGGGTACTGCAGCCGGCGCTGTTGGTGGAGCGCTGCTGCCATCTAGCGAAATATACATGGGTACTGCAGCCGCCCGGTTGGTGGAGCGCTGCTGCCATCTAGCGAAATATACTTGGGTACTGCAGCCGGCCCTGTTGGTGGAGCGCTGCTGCCATCTAGCGAAATATACTTGGGTACTGCAGCCGCCCGGTTGGTGGAGCGCTGCTGCCATCTAGCGAAATATATTTGGGTACTGCAGCCGGCCCTGTTGGTGGAGCTCTGCTGCCATCTAGCGAAATATACTTGGGTACTGCAGCCGCCCGGTTGGTGGAGCGCTGCTGCCATCTAGCGAAATATACTTGGGTACTGCAGCCGGCCCTGTTGGTGGAGCGCTGCTGCCATCTAGCGAAATATACTTGGTACTGCAGCCGCCCGGTTGTTGGAGCGCTGCTGCCATCTAGCGAAATATACTTGGGTACTGCAGCCGGCCCTGTTGGTGGAGCGCTGCTGCCATCTAGCGAAATATATTTGGGTACTGCAGCCGGCCCTGTTGGTGGAGCGCTGCTGCCATCTAGCGAAATATACTTGGGTACTGCAGCCGGCCCTGTTGGTGGAGCGCTGCTGCCATCTAGCGAAATATATTTGGGTACTGCAGCCGGCGCTGTTGGTGGAGCGCTGCTGCCATCTAGCGAAATATATTTGGGTACTGCAGCCGGCTCTGTTTGTGGAGCGCTGCTGCCATCTAGCGAAATATACTTGGGTACTTCAGCCGGGTTTAGGGTTAGGGTTAGGGTTAGACTGTTAGGGTTAGGGTTAGACTGTTAGGGTTAGACTCTTAGGGTTAGACTCTTAGGGTTAGGGTTAGACTCTTACGGTTAGGGTTAGGGTTAGGGTTAGGGTTAGGGTTAGACTCTTAGGGTTAGGGTTAGACTCTTAGGGTTAGGGTTAGGGTTAGGGTTAGACTCTTAGGGTTAGGGTTAGACTCTTAGGGTTAGGGTTAGGGTTAGGGTTAGGGTTAGATTCTTAGGGTTAGGGTTAGACTCTTAGGGTTAGGGTTAGGGTTAGACTCTTAGGGTTAGGGTTAGTGTTAGGTTAGGGTTAGACTCTTAGGGTTAGGGTTAGGGTTACGGTTAGACTCTTAGGGTTAGAGTTAGGGTTAGGGTTAGACTCTTAAGGTTAGGGTTAGACTCTTAGGGTTAGGGTTGGGGTTAGGGTTAGACTCTTAGGGTTAGGGTTAGACTCTTAGGGTTAAGGTTAGGGTTAGGGTTAGGGTTAGACACTTAGGGTTAGGGTTAGGGTGAGGGTTAGACTCTTAGGGTTAGGGTTATATTCAGATTAGGGTTAGACTCTTAGGGTTAGGGTTAGGGTTAGACTCTTAGGGTTAGGGTTAGGGTTAGGGTTAGACTCTAAGGGTTAGGGTTAGACTCTTACGGTTAGGGTTAGGGTTAGGGTTAGGGTTAGACTCTTAGGGTTAGGGTTAGACTCTTAGGGTTAGGGTTAGGGTTAGGGTTAGACTCTTAGGGTTAGGGTTACGGTTAGACTCTTAGGGTTAGAGTTAGGGTTAGGGTTAGACTCTTAGGGTTAGGGTTAGACTCTTAGGGTTAGGGTTGGGGTTAGGGTTAGACTCTTAGGGTTAGGGTTAGACTCTTAGGGTTAGAGTTAGGGTTAGGGTTAGGGTTAGACACTTAGTGTTAGGGTTAGGGTGAGGGTTAGACTCTTAGGGTTAGGGTTATATTCAGGGTTAGGGTTAGACTCTTAGGGTTAGGGTTAGGGTTAGGGTTAGACTCTTAGGGTAAGGGTTAGACTTAGGCTCTTAGGGTTAGGGTTAGACTCAGGCTCTTAGGGTTAGGGTTAGACTCAGGCTCTTAGGGTGAGGGTTAGACTCAGGCTCTTAGGGTGAGGGTTAGACTCAGGCTCTTAGGGTTAGGGTTAGACTCAGGCTCTTAGGGTTAGGGTTAGACTCAGGCTCTTACGGTTAGGGTTAGACTCAGGCTCTTAGGGTTAGGGTTAGACACAGGCTCTTAGGGTTAGGGTCAGACTCAGTACTATATATTTGGGTACTGCAGCCGCCCGGTTGGTGGAGCGCTGCTGCCATCTAGCGAAATATACTTGGGTATTGCAGCCGGCGCTGTTGGTGGAGCGCTGCTGCCGTCTAGCGAAATATATTTGGGTACTGCAGCCGGCCCTGTTGGTGGAGCGCTGCTGCCATCTAGCGAAATATATTTGGGTACTGCAGCCGCCCTTTTGGTGGAGCGCTGCTGCCATCTAGCGAAATATATTTGGGTACTGCAGCCGGCGCTGTTGGTGGAGCTCTGCTGCCATCTAGCGAAATATACTTGGGTACTGCAGCCGCCCTTTTGGTGGAGCGCTGCTGCCATCTAGCTAAATGTAATTGGGTACTGCAGCCGCCCGGTTGGTGGAGCGCTGCTGCCATCTAGCGAAATGTAATTGGGTACTGCAGCCGCCCGGTTGGTGGAGCGCTGCTGCCATCTAGCGAAATATACTTGGGTACTGCAGCCGCCCGGTTTGTGGAGCGCTGCTGCCATCTAGCGAAATATATTTGGGTACTGCAGCCGGCGCTGTTAATGGAGCGCTGCTGCCATCTAGCGAAATGTAATTGGGTACTGCAGCCGCCCGGTTGGTGTAGCGCTGCTGCCATCTAGCGAAATATACTTGGGTACTGCAGCCGCCCGGTTGGTGGAGCGCTGCTGCCATCTAGCGAAATATATTTGGGTACTGCAGCCGGCGCTGTTGGTGGAGCGCTGCTGCCATCTAGCGAAATGTAATTGGGTACTGCAGCCGCCCGGTTGGTGGAGCGCTGCTGCCATCTAGCGAAATATACTTGGGTACTGCAGCCGGCCCTGTTGGTGGAGCGCTGCTGCCATCTAGCGAAATATACTTGGGTACTGCAGCCGCCCGGTTGGTGGAGCGCTGCTGCCATCTAGCGAAATATATTTGGGTACTGCAGCCGGCCCTGTTGGTGGAGCTCTGCTGCCATCTAGCGAAATATACTTGGGTACTGCAGCCGCCCTTTTGGTGGAGCTCTGCTGCCATCTAGCGAAATATACTTGGGTACTGCAGCCGGCCCTGTTGGTGGAGCGCTGCTGCCATCTAGCGAAATATACTTGGGTACTGCAGCCGGCCCTGTTGGTGGAGCGCTGCTGCCATCTAGCGAAATATATTTGGGTACTGCAGCCGCCCTTTTGGTGGAGCGCTGCTGCCATCTAGCGAAATATATTTGGGTACTGCAGCCGGCGCTGTTGGTGGAGCTCTGCTGCCATCTAGCGAAATATACTTGGGTACTGCAGCCGCCCTTTTGGTGGAGCGCTGCTGCCATCTAGCTAAATGTAATTGGGTACTGCAGCCGCCCGGTTGGTGGAGCGCTGCTGCCATCTAGCGAAATGTAATTGGGTACTGCAGCCGCCCGGTTGGTGGAGCGCTGCTGCCATCTAGCGAAATATACTTGGGTACTGCAGCCGCCCGGTTTGTGGAGCGCTGCTGCCATCTAGCGAAATATATTTGGGTACTGCAGCCGGCGCTGTTAATGGAGCGCTGCTGCCATCTAGCGAAATGTAATTGGGTACTGCAGCCGCCCGGTTGGTGTAGCGCTGCTGCCATCTAGCGAAATATACTTGGGTACTGCAGCCGGCGCTGTTGGTGGAGCGCTGCTGCCATCTAGCGAAATATACATGGGTACTGCAGCCGCCCGGTTGGTGGAGCGCTGCTGCCATCTAGCGAAATATACTTGGGTACTGCAGCCGGCCCTGTTGGTGGATCGCTGCTGCCATCTAGCGAAATATACTTGGGTACTGCAGCCGCCCGGTTGGTGGAGCGCTGCTGCCATCTAGCGAAATATATTTGGGTACTGCAGCCGGCCCTGTTGGTGGAGCTCTGCTGCCATCTAGCGAAATATACTTGGGTACTGCAGCCGCCCGGTTGGTGGAGCGCTGCTGCCATCTAGCGAAATGTAATTGGGTACTGCAGCCGCCCGGTTGGTGGAGCGCTGCTGCCATCTAGCGAAATATACTTGGGTACTGCAGCCGGCCCTGTTGGTGGAGCGCTGCTGCCATCTAGCGAAATATACTTGGGTACTGCAGCCGCCCGGTTGGTGGAGCGCTGCTGCCATCTAGCGAAATATATTTGGGTACTGCAGCCGGCGCTGTTGGTGGAGCGCTGCTGCCATCTAGCGAAATATATTTGGGTACTGCAGCCGGCCCTGTTGGTGGAGCGCTGCTGCCATCTAGCAAAATATATTTGGGTACTGCAGCCGCCCTTTTGGTGGAGCGCTGCTGCCATCTAGCGAAATATATTTGGGTACTGCAGCCGGCGCTGTTGGTGGAGCGCTGCTGCCATCTAGCGAAATATACTTGGGTACTTCAGCCGGGTTTAGGGTTAGGGTTAGGGTTAGACTGTTAGGGTTAGGGTTAGACTGTTAGGGTTAGACTCTTAGGGTTAGACTCTTAGGGTTAGGGTTAGACTCTTACGGTTAGGGTTAGGGTTAGGGTTAGGGTTAGGGTTAGACTCTTAGGGTTAGGGTTAGACTCTTAGGGTTAGGGTTAGGGTTAGACTCTTAGGGTTAGGGTTAGACTCTTAGGGTTAGGGTTAGGGTTAGGGTTAGGGTTAGATTCTTAGGGTTAGGGTTAGACTCTTAGGGTTAGGGTTAGGGTTAGGGTTAGACTCTTAGGGTTAGGGTTAGGGTTAGGTTAGGGTTAGACTCTTAGGGTTAGGGTTAGGGTTACGGTTAGACTCTTAGGGTTAGAGTTAGGGTTAGGGTTAGACTCTTAAGGTTAGGGTTAGACTCTTAGGGTTAGGGTTGGGGTTAGGGTTAGACTCTTAGGGTTAGGGTTAGACTCTTAGGGTTAAGGTTAGGGTTAGGGTTAGGGTTAGACACTTAGGGTTAGGGTTAGGGTGAGGGTTAGACTCTTAGGGTTAGGGTTATATTCAGATTAGGGTTAGACTCTTAGGGTTAGGGTTAGGGTTAGACTCTTAGGGTTAGGGTTAGGGTTAGGGTTAGACTCTTAGGGTTAGGGTTAGACTCTTACGGTTAGGGTTAGGGTTAGGGTTAGGGTTAGACTCTTAGGGTTAGGGTTAGACTCTTAGGGTTAGGGTTAGGGTTAGGGTTAGACTCTTAGGGTTAGGGTTAGGGTTACGGTTAGACTCTTAGGGTTAGAGTTAGGGTTAGGGTTAGACTCTTAGGGTTAGGGTTAGACTCTTAGGGTTAGGGTTGGGGTTAGGGTTAGACTCTTAGGGTTAGGGTTAGACTCTTAGGGTTAAGGTTAGGGTTAGGGTTAGACACTTAGGGTTAGGGTTAGGGTGAGGGTTAGACTCTTAGGGTTAGGGTTATATTCAGATTAGGGTTAGACGCTTAGGGTTAGGGTTAGGGTTAGGGTTAGACTCTTAGGGTAAGGGTTAGACTCAGGCTCTTAGGGTTAGGGTTAGACTGAGGCTCTTAGGGTGAGGGTTAGACTCAGGCTCTTAGGGTGAGGGTTAGACTCAGGCTCTTAGGGTTAGGGTTAGACTCAGGCTCTTAGGGTGAGGGTTAGACTCAGGCTCTTAGGGTTAGGGTTAGAATCAGGCTCTTAGGGTTAGGGTCAGACTCAGTACTATATATTTGGGTACTGCAGCCGCCCTTTTGATGGAGCGCTGCTGCCATCTAGCGAAATATACTTGGGTATTGCAGCCGGTGCTGTTGGTGGAGCGCTGCTGCCATCTAGCGAAATATATTTGGGTACTGCAGCCGGCCCTGTTGGTGGAGCGCTGCTGCCATCTAGCGAAATATATTTGGGTACTGCAGCCGGCTCTGCTGGTGGAGCGCTGCTGCCATCTAGCGAAATATATTTGGGTACTGCAGCGGGGTTTAGGGTTAGGGTTAGGGTTAGACTGTTAGGGTTAGGGTTAGGGTTAGGGTTAGACTCTTAGGGTTAGGGTTAGACTCACTACTATATATTTGGGTAGTGCAGCCACCCTTTTTGTGGAGCGCTGCTGCCATCTAGCGAAATATACTTGGGTACTGCAGCCGCCCGGTTGGTTGAGCACTGCCGCCGTCTAGCGAAATATACTTGGGTACTGCAGCCGCCCTTTTGGTGGAGCGCTGCTGCCATCTAGCGAAATATATTTGGGTACTGCAGCCGGCGCTGTTGGTGGATCGCTGCTGCCATCTAGCGAAATATATTTGGGTACTGCAGCCGGCCCTGTTTGTGGAGCGCTGCTGCCATCTAGCGAAATATATTTGGGTACTGCAGCCGGCCCTGTTGGTGGAGCGCTGCTGCCATCTAGCGAAATATACTTGGGTACTTCAGCCGGGTTTAGGGTTAGGGTTAGGGTTAGACTGTTAGGGTTAGGGTTAGGGTTAGGGTTAGACTCTTAGGGTTAGACTCTTAGGGTTAGGGTTAGACTCTTACGGTTAGGGTTAGGGTTAGGGTTAGGGTTAGGGTTAGACTCTTAGGGTTAGGGTTAGACTCTTAGGGTTAGGGTTAGGGTTAGGGTTAGACTCTTAGGGTTAGGGTTAGACTCTTAGGGTTAGGGTTAAGGTTAGGGTTAGGGTTAGACTCTTAGGGTTAGGGTTAGACTCTTAGGGTTAGGGTTAGGGTTAGGGTTAGACTCTTAGGGTTAGGGTTAGGGTTAGGGTTAGGGTTAGATTCTTAGGGTTAGGGTTAGACTCTTAGGGTTAGGGTTAGGGTTAGACTCTTAGGGTTAGGGTTAGTGTTAGGTTAGGGTTAGACTCTTAGGGTTAGGGTTAGGGTTACGGTTAGACTCTTAGGGTTAGAGTTAGGGTTAGGGTTAGACTCTTAAGGTTAGGGTTAGACTCTTAGGGTTAGGGTTGGGGTTAGGGTTAGACTCTTAGGGTTAGGGTTAGACTCTTAGGGTTAAGGTTAGGGTTAGGGTTAGGGTTAGACACTTAGGGTTAGGGTTAGGGTGAGGGTTAGACTCTTAGGGTTAGGGTTATATTCAGATTAGGGTTAGACTCTTAGGGTTAGGGTTAGGGTTAGACTCTTAGGGTTAGGGTTAGGGTTAGGGTTAGACTCTAAGGGTTAGGGTTAGACTCTTACGGTTAGGGTTAGGGTTAGGGTTAGGGTTAGACTCTTAGGGTTAGGGTTAGACTCTTAGGGTTAGGGTTAGGGTTAGGGTTAGACTCTTAGGGTTAGGGTTAGGGTTACGGTTAGACTCTTAGGGTTAGAGTTAGGGTTAGGGTTAGACTCTTAGGGTTAGGGTTAGACTCTTAGGGTTAGGGTTGGGGTTAGGGTTAGACTCTTAGGGTTAGGGTTAGACTCTTAGGGTTAGAGTTAGGGTTAGGGTTAGGGTTAGACACTTAGTGTTAGGGTTAGGGTGAGGGTTAGACTCTTAGGGTTAGGGTTATATTCAGGGTTAGGGTTAGACTCTTAGGGTTAGGGTTAGGGTTAGGGTTAGACTCTTAGGGTAAGGGTTAGACTTAGGCTCTTAGGGTTAGGGTTAGACTCAGGCTCTTAGGGTTAGGGTTAGACTCAGGCTCTTAGGGTGAGGGTTAGACTCAGGCTCTTAGGGTGAGGGTTAGACTCAGGCTCTTAGGGTTAGGGTTAGACTCAGGCTCTTAGGGTTAGGGTTAGACTCAGGCTCTTACGGTTAGGGTTAGACTCAGGCTCTTAGGGTTAGGGTTAGACACAGGCTCTTAGGGTTAGGGTCAGACTCAGTACTATATATTTGGGTACTGCAGCCGCCCGGTTGGTGGAGCGCTGCTGCCATCTAGCGAAATATACTTGGGTATTGCAGCCGGCGCTGTTGGTGGAGC
Source organism: Falco punctatus (assembly GCF_963210335.1). Taxonomy (NCBI): domain Eukaryota; kingdom Metazoa; phylum Chordata; class Aves; order Falconiformes; family Falconidae; genus Falco; species Falco punctatus. Next base: position 2,284,629 of record NW_027660079.1, read on the forward strand.
GCTGCTGCCGTCTAGCGAAATATATTTGGGTACTGCAGCCGGCCCTGTTGGTGGAGCGCTGCTGCCATCTAGCGAAATATATTTGGGTACTGCAGCCGCCCTTTTGGTGGAGCGCTGCTGCCATCTAGCGAAATATATTTGGGTACTGCAGCCGGCGCTGTTGGTGGAGCTCTGCTGCCATCTAGCGAAATATACTTGGGTACTGCAGCCGCCCTTTTGGTGGAGCGCTGCTGCCATCTAGCTAAATGTAATTGGGTACTGCAGCCGCCCGGTTGGTGGAGCGCTGCTGCCATCTAGCGAAATGTAATTGGGTACTGCAGCCGCCCGGTTGGTGGAGCGCTGCTGCCATCTAGCGAAATATACTTGGGTACTGCAGCCGCCCGGTTTGTGGAGCGCTGCTGCCATCTAGCGAAATATATTTGGGTACTGCAGCCGGCGCTGTTAATGGAGCGCTGCTGCCATCTAGCGAAATGTAATTGGGTACTGCAGCCGCCCGGTTGGTGTAGCGCTGCTGCCATCTAGCGAAATATACTTGGGTACTGCAGCCGCCCGGTTGGTGGAGCGCTGCTGCCATCTAGCGAAATATACTTGGGTACTGCAGCCGGCCCTGTTGGTGGAGCGCTGCTGCCATCTAGCGAAATATACTTGGGTACTGCAGCCGCCCGGTTGGTGGAGCGCTGCTGCCATCTAGCGAAATATATTTGGGTACTGCAGCCGGCCCTGTTGGTGGAGCTCTGCTGCCATCTAGCGAAATATACTTGGGTACTGCAGCCGCCCTTTTGGTGGAGCTCTGCTGCCATCTAGCGAAATATACTTGGGTATTGCAGCCGGCCCTGTTGGTGGAGCGCTGCTGCCATCTAGCGAAATATACTTGGGTACTGCAGCCGGCCCTGTTGGTGGAGCGCTGCTGCCATCTAGCGAAATATATTTGGGTACTGCAGCCGCCCTTTTGGTGGAGCGCTGCTGCCATCTAGCGAAATATATTTGGGTACTGCAGCCGGCGCTGTTGGTGGAGCTCTGCTGCCATCTAGCGAAATATACTTGGGTACTGCAGCCGCCCTTTTGGTGGAGCGCTGCTGCCATCTAGCTAAATGTAATTGGGTACTGCAGCCGCCCGGTTGGTGGAGCGCTGCTGCCATCTAGCGAAATGTAATTGGGTACTGCAGCCGCCCGGTTGGTGGAGCGCTGCTGCCATCTAGCGAAATATACTTGGGTACTGCAGCCGCCCGGTTTGTGGAGCGCTGCTGCCATCTAGCGAAATATATTTGGGTACTGCAGCCGGCGCTGTTAATGGAGCGCTGCTGCCATCTAGCGAAATGTAATTGGGTACTGCAGCCGCCCGGTTGGTGTAGCGCTGCTGCCATCTAGCGAAATATACTTGGGTACTGCAGCCGGCGCTGTTGGTGGAGCGCTGCTGCCATCTAGCGAAATATACATGGGTACTGCAGCCGCCCGGTTGGTGGAGCGCTGCTGCCATCTAGCGAAATATACTTGGGTACTGCAGCCGGCCCTGTTGGTGGAGCGCTGCTGCCATCTAGCGAAATATACTTGGGTACTGCAGCCGCCCGGTTGGTGGAGCGCTGCTGCCATCTAGCGAAATATATTTGGGTACTGCAGCCGGCCCTGTTGGTGGAGCTCTGCTGCCATCTAGCGAAATATACTTGGGTACTGCAGCCGCCCGGTTGGTGGAGCGCTGCTGCCATCTAGCGAAATGTAATTGGGTACTGCAGCCGCCCGGTTGGTGGAGCGCTGCTGCCATCTAGCGAAATATACTTGGGTACTGCAGCCGGCCCTGTTGGTGGAGCGCTGCTGCCATCTAGCGAAATATACTTGGGTACTGCAGCCGCCCGGTTGGTGGAGCGCTGCTGCCATCTAGCGAAATATATTTGGGTACTGCAGCCGGCGCTGTTGGTGGAGCGCTGCTGCCATCTAGCGAAATATATTTGGGTACTGCAGCCGGCCCTGTTGGTGGAGCGCTGCTGCCATCTAGCAAAATATATTTGGGTACTGCAGCCGCCCTTTTGGTGGAGCGCTGCTGCCATCTAGCGAAATATATTTGGGTACTGCAGCCGGCGCTGTTGGTGGAGCGCTGCTGCCATCTAGCGAAATATACTTGGGTACTTCAGCCGGGTTTAGGGTTAGGGTTAGGGTTAGACTGTTAGGGTTAGGGTTAGACTGTTAGGGTTAGACTCTTAGGGTTAGACTCTTAGGGTTAGGGTTAGACTCTTACGGTTAGGGTTAGGGTTAGGGTTAGGGTTAGGGTTAGACTCTTAGGGTTAGGGTTAGACTCTTAGGGTTAGGGTTAGGGTTAGACTCTTAGGGTTAGGGTTAGACTCTTAGGGTTAGGGTTAGGGTTAGGGTTAGGGTTAGATTCTTAGGGTTAGGGTTAGACTCTTAGGGTTAGGGTTAGGGTTAGGGTTAGACTCTTAGGGTTAGGGTTAGGGTTAGGTTAGGGTTAGACTCTTAGGGTTAGGGTTAGGGTTACGGTTAGACTCTTAGGGTTAGAGTTAGGGTTAGGGTTAGACTCTTAAGGTTAGGGTTAGACTCTTAGGGTTAGGGTTGGGGTTAGGGTTAGACTCTTAGGGTTAGGGTTAGACTCTTAGGGTTAAGGTTAGGGTTAGGGTTAGGGTTAGACACTTAGGGTTAGGGTTAGGGTGAGGGTTAGACTCTTAGGGTTAGGGTTATATTCAGATTAGGGTTAGACTCTTAGGGTTAGGGTTAGGGTTAGACTCTTAGGGTTAGGGTTAGGGTTAGGGTTAGACTCTTAGGGTTAGGGTTAGACTCTTACGGTTAGGGTTAGGGTTAGGGTTAGGGTTAGACTCTTAGGGTTAGGGTTAGACTCTTAGGGTTAGGGTTAGGGTTAGGGTTAGACTCTTAGGGTTAGGGTTAGGGTTACGGTTAGACTCTTAGGGTTAGAGTTAGGGTTAGGGTTAGACTCTTAGGGTTAGGGTTAGACTCTTAGGGTTAGGGTTGGGGTTAGGGTTAGACTCTTAGGGTTAGGGTTAGACTCTTAGGGTTAAGGTTAGGGTTAGGGTTAGACACTTAGGGTTAGGGTTAGGGTGAGGGTTAGACTCTTAGGGTTAGGGTTATATTCAGATTAGGGTTAGACTCTTAGGGTTAGGGTTAGGGTTAGGGTTAGACTCTTAGGGTAAGGGTTAGACTCAGGCTCTTAGGGTTAGGGTTAGACTGAGGCTCTTAGGGTGAGGGTTAGACTCAGGCTCTTAGGGTGAGGGTTAGACTCAGGCTCTTAGGGTTAGGGTTAGACTCAGGCTCTTAGGGTGAGGGTTAGACTCAGGCTCTTAGGGTTAGGGTTAGAATCAGGCTCTTAGGGTTAGGGTCAGACTCAGTACTATATATTTGGGTACTGCAGCCGCCCTTTTGATGGAGCGCTGCTGCCATCTAGCGAAATATACTTGGGTATTGCAGCCGGTGCTGTTGGTGGAGCGCTGCTGCCATCTAGCGAAATATATTTGGGTACTGCAGCCGGCCCTGTTGGTGGAGCGCTGCTGCCATCTAGCGAAATATACTTGGGTACTGCAGCCGGCTCTGCTGGTGGAGCGCTGCTGCCATCTAGCGAAATATATTTGGGTACTGCAGCGGGGTTTAGGGTTAGGGTTAGGGTTAGACTGTTAGGGTTAGGGTTAGGGTTAGGGTTAGACTCTTAGGGTTAGGGTTAGACTCACTACTATATATTTGGGTAGTGCAGCCACCCTTTTTGTGGAGCGCTGCTGCCATCTAGCGAAATATACTTGGGTACTGCAGCCGCCCGGTTGGTTGAGCACTGCCGCCGTCTAGCGAAATATACTTGGGTACTGCAGCCGCCCTTTTGGTGGAGCGCTGCTGCCATCTAGCGAAATATATTTGGGTACTGCAGCCGGCCCTGTTGGTGGAGCGCTGCTGCCATCTAGCGAAATATATTTGGGTACTGCAGCCGGCCCTGTTTGTGGAGCGCTGCTGCCATCTAGCGAAATATATTTGGGTACTGCAGCCGGCCCTGTTGGTGGAGCGCTGCTGCCATCTAGCGAAATATACTTGGGTACTTCAGCCGGGTTTAGGGTTAGGGTTAGGGTTAGACTGTTAGGGTTAGGGTTAGGGTTAGGGTTAGACTCTTAGGGTTAGACTCTTAGGGTTAGGGTTAGACTCTTACGGTTAGGGTTAGGGTTAGGGTTAGGGTTAGGGTTAGACTCTTAGGGTTAGGGTTAGACTCTTAGGGTTAGGGTTAGGGTTAGGGTTAGACTCTTAGGGTTAGGGTTAGACTCTTAGGGTTAGGGTTAAGGTTAGGGTTAGGGTTAGACTCTTAGGGTTAGGGTTAGACTCTTAGGGTTAGGGTTAGGGTTAGGGTTAGACTCTTAGGGTTAGGGTTAGGGTTAGGGTTAGGGTTACACTCTTAGGCTTAGGGTTAGGGTTAGGGTTAGACTCTTAGGGTTAGGGTTAGACTTAGGCTCTTAGGGTTAAAGTTAGACTCAGGCTCTTAGGGTTAGGGTTAGACTCAGGCTCTTACGGTTAGGGTTAGACTCAGGCTCTTAGGGTTAGGGTTAGACACAGGCTCTTAGGGTTAGGGTCAGATTTAGTACTATATATTTGTGTACTGCAGCCGCCCTTTTGGTGGAACGCTGCTGCCATCTAGCGAAATATACTTGGGTACTGCAGCCGGCCCTGTTGGTGGAGCGCTGCTGCCATCTAGCGAAATATACTTGGGTACTGCAGCCGCCTGGTTGGTGGAGCGCTGCTGCCATCTAGCGAAATATACTTGGGTACTGCAGCCGGCCCTGTTGGTGGAGCGCTGCTGCCATCTAGCGAAATATACTTGGGTACTGCAGCCGCCCGGTTGGTGGAGCGCTGCTGCCATCTAGCGAAATATACTTGGGTACTGCAGCCGCCCGGTTGGTGGAGCGCTGCTGCCATCTAGCGAAATATACTTGGGTACTGCAGCCGGCCCTGTTGGTGGAGCGCTGCTGCCATCTAGCGAAATATATTTGGGTACTGCAGCCGCCCGGTTGGTGGAGCGCTGCTGCCATCTAGCGAAATATATTTGGGTACTGCAGCCGGCTCTGTTGGTGGAGCGCTGCTGCCATCTAGCGAAATATATTTGGGTACTGCAGCCGGCTCTGTTTGTGGAGCGCTGCTGCCATCTAGCGAAATATACTTGGGTACTTCAGCCGGGTTTAGGGTTAGGGTTAGGGTTAGACTCTTAGGGTTAGGGTTAGGGTTAGGGTTAGGGTTAGACTCTTAGGGTTAGGGTTACGGTTAGACTCTTAGGGTTAGAGTTAGGGTTAGGGTTAGACTCTTAAGGTTAGGGTTAGACTCTTAGGGTTAGGGTTGGGGTTAGGGTTAGACTCTTAGGGTTAGGGTTAGACTCTTAGGGTTAAGGTTAGGGTTAGGGTTAGACACTTAGGGTTAGGGTTAGGGTGAGGGTTAGACTCTTAGGGTTAGGGTTATATTCAGATTAGGGTTAGACTCTTAGGGTTAGGGTTAGGGTTAGGGTTAGACTCTTAGGGTAAGGGTTAGACTCAGGCTCTTAGGGTTAGGGTTAGACTCAGGCTCTTAGGGTGAGGGTTAGACTCAGGCTCTTAGGGTTAGGGTTAGACTCAGGCTCTTAGGGTTAGGGTTAGAATCAGGCTCTTAGGGTGAGGGTTAGACTCAGGCTCTTAGGGTTAGGGTTAGAATCAGGCTCTTAGGGTTAGGGTCAGACTCAGTACTATATATTTGGGTACTGCAGCCGCCCTTTTGATGGAGCGCTGCTGCCATCTAGCGAAATATACTTGGGTATTGCAGCCGGTGCTGTTGGTGGAGCGCTGCTGCCATCTAGCAAAATATATTTGGGTACTGCAGCCGGCCCTGTTGGTGGAGCGCTGCTGCCATCTAGCGAAATATACTTGGGTACTGCAGCCGCCCGGTTGGTGGAGCGCTGCTGCCATCTAGCGAAATATATTTGGGTACTGCAGCCGGCGCTGTTGGTGGAGCGCTGCTGCCATCTAGCGAAATATATTTGGGTACTGCAGCCGGCGCTGTTGGTGGAGCGCTGCTGCCATCTAGCGAAATATATTTGGGTACTGCAGCCGGCGCTGTTGGTGGAGCGCTGCTGCCATCTAGCGAAATATATTTGGGTACTGCAGCCGGCTCTGTTGGTGGAGCGCTGCTGCCATCTAGCGAAATATACTTGGGTACTTCAGCCGGGTTTAGGGTTAGGGTTAGGGTTAGACTGTTAGGGTTAGGGTTAGACTCTTAGGGTTAGACTCTTAGGGTTAGACTCTTAGGGTTAGGGTTAGGGTTAGGGTTAGGGTTAGACTCTTAGGGTTAGGGTTAGGGTTAGGGTTAGGGTTAGACTCTTAGGGTTAGGGTTAGACTCTTAGGGTTAGGGTTAGGGTTAGGGTTAGGGTTAGACTCTTAGGGTTAGGGTTAGACTCTTAGGGTTAGGGTTAGGGTTAGGGTTAGGGTTAGACTCTTAGGGTTAGGGTTAGACTCTTAGGGTTAGGGTTAGGGTTAGGGTTAGACTCTTAGGGTTAGGGTTAGGGTTAGGGTTAGACTCTTAGGGTTAGGGTTACGGTTAGACTCTTAGGGTTAGAGTTAGGGTTAGGGTTAGACTCTTAAGGTTAGGGTTAGACTCTTAGGGTTAGGGTTGGGGTTAGGGTTAGACTCTTAGGGTTAGGGTTAGACTCTTAGGGTTAAGGTTAGGGTTAGGGTTAGACACTTAGGGTTAGGGTTAGGGTGAGGGTTAGACTCTTAGGGTTAGGGTTATATTCAGATTAGGGTTAGACTCTTAGGGTTAGGGTTAGGGTTAGGGTTAGACTCTTAGGGTTAGGGTTAGACTCAGGCTCTTAGGGTTAGGGTTAGACTCAGGCTCTTAGGGTGAGGGTTAGACTCAGGCTCTTAGGGTGAGGGTTAGACTCAGGCTCTTAGGGTTAGGGTTAGACTCAGGCTCTTAGGGTTAGGGTTAGACTCAGGCTCTTAGGGTGAGGGTTAGACTCAGGCTCTTAGGGTTAGGGTTAGAATCAGGCTCTTAGGGTTAGGGTCAGACTCAGTACTATATATTTGGGTACTGCAGCCGCCCTTTTGATGGAGCGCTGCTGCCATCTAGCGAAATATACTTGGGTACTGCAGCCGGCCCTGTTGGTGGAGCGCTGCTGCCATCTAGCGAAATATACTTGGGTACTGCAGCCGGCTCTGTTGGTGGAGCGCTGCTGCCATCTAGCGAAATATACTTGGGTACTGCAGCGGGGTTTAGGGTTAGGGTTAGGGTTAGACTGTTAGGGTTAGGGTTAGGGTTAGGGTTAGACTCTTAGGGTTAGACTCTTAGGGTTAGGGTTAGACTCACTACTATATATTTGGGTAGTGCAGCCACCCTTTTTGTGGAGCGCTGCTGCCATCTAGCGAAATATACTTTGGTACTGCAGCCGCCCGGTTGGTTGAGCACTGCCGCCGTCTAGCGAAATATACTTGGGTACTGCAGCCGCCCTTTTGGTGGAGCGCTGCTGCCATCTAGCGAAATATATTTGGGTACTGCAGCCGGCGCTGTTGGTGGATCGCTGCTGCCATCTAGCGAAATATATTTGGGTACTGCAGCCGGCCCTGTTTGTGGAGCGCTGCTGCCATCTAGCGAAATATATTTGGGTACTGCAGCCGGCCCTGTTGGTGGAGCGCTGCTGCCATCTAGCGAAATATACTTGGGTACTTCAGCCGGGTTTAGGGTTAGGGTTAGGGTTAGACTGTTAGGGTTAGGGTTAGGGTTAGGGTTAGACTCTTAGGGTTAGACTCTTAGGGTTAGGGTTAGACTCTTACGGTTAGGGTTAGGGTTAGGGTTAGGGTTAGGGTTAGACTCTTAGGGTTAGGGTTAGACTCTTAGGGTTAGGGTTAGGGTTAGGGTTAGGGTTAGACTCTTAGGGTTAGGGTTAGACTCTTAGGGTTAGGGTTAAGGTTAGGGTTAGGGTTAGACTCTTAGGGTTAGGGTTAGACTCTTAGGGTTAGGGTTAGGGTTAGGGTTAGACTCTTAGGGTTAGGGTTAGGGTTAGGGTTAGGGTTACACTCTTAGGCTTAGGGTTAGGGTTAGGGTTAGACTCTTAGGGTTAGGGTTAGACTTAGGCTCTTAGGGTTAGGGTTAGACTCAGGCTCTTAGGGTTAGGGTTAGACTCAGGCTCTTACGGTTAGGGTTAGACTCAGGCTCTTAGGGTTAGGGTTAGACACAGGCTCTTAGGGTTAGGGTCAGATTTAGTACTATATATTTGTGTACTGCAGCCGCCCTTTTGGTGGAGCGCTGCTGCCATCTAGCGAAATATACTTGGGTATTGCAGCCGGCGCTCTTGGTGGAGCGCTGCTGCCATCTAGCGAAATATACTTGGGTACTGCAGCCGGCCCTGTTGGTGGAGCGCTGCTGCCATCTAGCGAAATATACTTGGGTACTGCAGCCGCCCGGTTGGTGGAGCGCTGCTGCCATCTAGCGAAATATACTTGGGTACTGCAGCCGCCCGGTTGGTGGAGCGCTGCTGCCATCTAGCGAAATATACTTGGGTACTGCAGCCGGCCCTGTTGGTAGAGCGCTGCTGCCATCTAGCGAAATATATTTGGGTACTGCAGCCGGCGCTGTTGGTGGAGCGCTGCTGCCATCTAGCGAAATATATTTGGGTACTGCAGCCGGCTCTGTTGGTGGAGCGCTGCTGCCATCTAGCGAAATATATTTGGGTACTGCAGCCGGCTCTGTTTGTGGAGCGCTGCTGCCATCTAGCGAAATATACTTGGGTACTTCAGCCGGGTTTAGGGTTAGGGTTAGGGTTAGACTGTTAGGGTTAGGGTTAGACTGTTAGGGTTAGACTCTTAGGGTTAGACTCTTAGGGTTAGGGTTAGACTCTTACGGTTAGGGTTAGGGTTAGGGTTAGGGTTAGGGTTAGACTCTTAGGGTTAGGGTTAGACTCTTAGGGTTAGGGTTAGGGTTAGACTCTTAGGGTTAGGGTTAGACTCTTAGGGTTAGGGTTAGGGTTAGGGTTAGGGTTAGACTCTTAGGGTTAGGGTTACGGTTAGACTCTTAGGGTTAGAGTTAGGGTTAGGGTTAGACTCTTAAGGTTAGGGTTAGACTCTTAGGGTTAGGGTTGGGGTTAGGGTTAGACTCTTAGGGTTAGGGTTAGACTCTTAGGGTTAAGGTTAGGGTTAGGGTTAGACACTTAGGGTTAGGGTTAGGGTGAGGGTTAGACTCTTAGGGTTAGGGTTATATTCAGATTAGGGTTAGACTCTTAGGGTTAGGGTTAGGGTTAGGGTTAGACTCTTAGGGTTAGGGTTAGACTCAGGCTCTTAGGGTTAGGGTTAGACTCAGGCTCTTAGGGTGAGGGTTAGACTCAGGCTCTTAGGGTGAGGGTTAGACTCAGGCTCTTAGGGTTAGGGTTAGACTCAGGCTCTTAGGGTTAGGGTTAGACTCAGGCTCTTAGGGTGAGGGTTAGACTCAGGCTCTTAGGGTTAGGGTTAGAATCAGGCTCTTAGGGTTAGGGTCAGACTCAGTACTATATATTTGGGTACTGCAGCCGCCCTTTTGATGGAGCGCTGCTGCCATCTAGCGAAATATACTTGGGTATTGCAGCCGGTGCTGTTGGTGGAGCGCTGCTGCCATCTAGCGAAATATATTTGGGTACTGCAGCCGGCCCTGTTGGTGGAGCGCTGCTGCCATCTAGCGAAATATACTTGGGTACTGCAGCCGGCTCTGTTGGTGGAGCGCTGCTGCCATCTAGCGAAATATATTTGGGTACTGCAGCCGGGTTTAGGGTTAGGGTTAGGGTTAGACTGTTAGGGTTAGGGTTAGGGTTAGGGTTAAACTCTTAGGGTTAGACTCTTAGGGTTAGGGTTAGACTCACTACTATATATTTGGGTAGTGCAGCCACCCTTTTTGTGGAGCGCTGCTGCCATCTAGCGAAATATACTTGAGTACTGCAGCCGGCGCTGTTGGTGGAGCGCTGCTGCCATCTAGCGAAATATACTTTGGTACTGCAGCCGCCCGGTTGGTTGAGCACTGCCGCCGTCTAGCGAAATATACTTGGGTACTGCAGCCGCCCTTTTGGTGGAGCGCTGCTGCCATCTAGCGAAATATATTTGGGTACTGCAGCCGGCGCTGTTGGTGGATCGCTGCTGCCATCTAGCGAAATATATTTGGGTACTGCAGCCGGCGCTGTTGGTGGATCGCTGCTGCCATCTAGCGAAATATATTTGGGTACTGCAGCCGGCCCTGTTTGTGGAGCGCTGCTGCCATCTAGCGAAATATATTTGGGTACTGCAGCCGGCTCTGTTGGTGGAGCGCTGCTGCCATCTAGCGAAATATACTTGGGTACTTCACCCGGGTTTAGGGTTAGGGTTAGGGTTAGACTGTTAGGGTTAGGGTTAGGGTTAGGGTTAGACTCTTAGGGTTAGACTCTTAGGGTTAGGGTTAGACTCTTACGGTTAGGGTTAGGGTTAGGGTTAGGGTTAGGGTTAGACTCTTAGGGTTAGGGTTAGACTCTTAGGGTTAGGGTTAGGGTTAGGGTTAGACTCTTAGGGTTAGGGTTAGACTCTTAGGGTTAGGGTTAAGGTTAGGGTTAGGGTTAGACTCTTAGGGTTAGGGTTAGACTCTTAGGGTTAGGGTTAGGGTTAGGGTTAGACTCTTAGGGTTAGGGTTAGGGTTAGGGTTAGGGTTACACTCTTAGGCTTAGGGTTAGGGTTAGGGTTAGACTCTTAGGGTTAGGGTTAGACTTAGGCTCTTAGGGTTAGGGTTAGACTCAGGCTCTTAGGGTTAGGGTTAGACTCAGGCTCTTACGGTTAGGGTTAGACTCAGGCTCTTAGGGTTAGGGTTAGACACAGGCTCTTAGGGTTAGGGTCAGATTTAGTACTATATATTTGTGTACTGCAGCCGCCCTTTTGGTGGAACGCTGCTGCCATCTAGCGAAATATACTTGGGTACTGCAGCCGGCCCTGTTGGTGGAGCGCTGCTGCCATCTAGCGAAATATACTTGGGTACTGCAGCCGCCCGGTTGGTGGAGCGCTGCTGCCATCTAGCGAAATATACTTGGGTACTGCAGCCGGCCCTGTTGGTGGAGCGCTGCTGCCATCTAGCGAAATATACTTGGGTACTGCAGCCGCCCGGTTGGTGGAGCGCTGCTGCCATCTAGCGAAATATACTTGGGTACTGCAGCCGCCCGGTTGGTGGAGCGCTGCTGCCATCTAGCGAAATATACTTGGGTACTGCAGCCGGCCCTGTTGGTGGAGCGCTGCTGCCATCTAGCGAAATATATTTGGGTACTGCAGCCGGCGCTGTTGGTGGAGCGCTGCTGCCATCTAGCGAAATATATTTGGGTACTGCAGCCGGCGCTGTTGGTGGAGCGCTGCTGCCATCTAGCGAAATATATTTGGGTACTGCAGCCGGCTCTGTTTGTGGAGCGCTGCTGCCATCTAGCGAAATATACTTGGGTACTTCAGCCGGGTTTAGGGTTAGGGTTAGGGTTAGACTGTTAGGGTTAGGGTTAGACTCTTAGGGTTAGACTCTTAGGGTTAGACTCTTAGGGTTAGGGTTAGACTCTTACGGTTAGGGTTAGGGTTAGGGTTAGGGTTAGACTCTTAGGGTTAGGGTTAGACTCTTAGGGTTAGGGTTAGGGTTAGGGTTAGGGTTAGACTCTTAGGGTTAGGGTTAGACTCTTAGGGTTAGGGTTAGGGTTAGACTCTTAGGGTTAGGGTTAGGGTGAGGGTTAGACTCTTAGGGTTAGGGTTATATTCAGGGTTAGGGTTAGACTCTTAGGGTTAGGGTTAGGGTTAGGGTTAGACTCTTAGGGTTAGGGTTAGGGTTAGGCTCTTAGGGTTAGGGTTAGACTCAGGCTCTTAGGGTGAGGGTTAGACTCAGGCTCTTAGGGTTAGGGTTAGACTCAGGCTCTTAGGGTGAGGGTTAGACTCAGGCTCTTAGGGTTAGGGTTAGACTCAGGCTCTTAGGGTGAGGGTCAGACTCAGTACTATATATTTGGGTACTGCAGCCGCCCTTTTGGTGGAGCGCTGCTGCCATCTAGCGAAATATACTTGGGTATTGCAGCCGGCGCTCTTGGTGGAGCGCTGCTGCCATCTAGCGAAATATACTTGGGTACTGCAGCCGGCCCTGTTGGTGGAGCGCTGCTGCCATCTAGCGAAATATACTTGGGTACTGCAGCCGCCCGGTTTGTGGAGCGCTGCTGCCATCTAGCGAAATATATTTGGGTACTGCAGCCGCCCGGTTGGTGGAGCGCTGCTGCCATCTAGCGAAATATATTTGGGTACTGCAGCCGCCCGGTTGGTGGAGCGCTGCTGCCATCTAGCGAAATATACTTGGGTACTGCAGCCGCCCGGTTGGTGGAGCGCTGCTGCCATCTAGCGAAATATAATTGGGTACTGCAGCCGCCCTTTTGGTGGAGCGCTGCTGCCATCTAGCGAAATATACTTGGGTACTGCAGCCGCCCGGTTTGTGGAGCGCTGCTGCCATCTAGCGAAATATATTTGGGTACTGCAGCCGCCCGGTTGGTGGAGCGCTGCTGCCATCTAGCGAAATATATTTGGGTACTGCAGCCGCCCGGTTGGTGTAGCGCTGCTGCCATCTAGCGAAATATACTTGGGTACTGCAGCCGCCCTTTTGGTGGAGCGCTGCTGCCATCTAGCGAAATATATTTGGATACTGCAGCCGCCCGGTTGGTGGAGCTCTGCTGCCATCTAGCGAAATATACTTGGGTACTGCAGCCGCCCTTTTGGTGGAGCGCTGCTGCCATCTAGCGAAATGTAATTGGGTACTGCAGCCGCCCGGTTGGTGGAGCGCTGCTGCCATCTAGCGAAATATACTTGGGTACTGCAGCCGGCCCTGTTGGTGGAGCGCTGCTGCCATCTAGCGAAATATACTTGGGTACTGCAGCCGCCCGGTTGGTGGAGCGCTGCTGCCATCTAGCGAAATATATTTGGGTACTGCAGCCGGCCCTGTTGGTGGAGCGCTGCTGCCATCTAGCGAAATATACTTGGGTACTGCAGCCGCCCTTTTGGTGGAGCGCTGCTGCCATCTAGCGAAATATACTTGGGTACTGCAGCCGCCCGGTTGGTGGAGCGCTGCTGCCATCTAGCGAAATATACTTGGGTACTGCAGCCGGCCCTGTTGGTGGAGCGCTGCTGCCATCTAGCGAAATATACTTGGGTACTGCAGCCGCCCTTTTGGTGGAGCGCTGCTGCCATCTAGCGAAATATACTTGGGTATTGCAGCCGGCGCTGTTGGTGGAGCGCTGCTGCCATCTAGCGAAATATATTTGGGTACTGCAGCCGGCCCTGTTGGTGGAGCGCTGCTGCCATCTAGCGAAATATATTTGGGTACTGCAGCCGCCCTTTTGGTGGAGCGCTGCTGCCATCTAGCGAAATATATTTGGGTACTGCAGCCAGCTCTGTTGGTGGAGCTCTGCTGCCATCTAGCGAAATATAATTGGGTACTGCAGCCGGCCTTTTGGTGGAGCGCTGCTGCCATCTAGCGAAATGTAATTGGGTACTGCAGCCGCCCTGTTGGTGGAGCGCTGCTGCCATCTAGCGAAATATACTTGGGTACTGCAGCCGCCCTGTTGGTGGAGCGCTGCTGCCATCTAGCGAAATATACTTGGGTACTGCAGCCGGCCCTGTTGGTGGAGCGCTGCTGCCATCTAGCGAAATATACTTGGGTACTGCAGCCGCCCGGTTGGTGGAGCGCTGCTGCCATCTAGCGAAATATACTTGGGTACTGCAGCCGGCCCTGTTGGTGGAGCGCTGCTGCCATCTAGCGAAATATACTTGGGTACTGCAGCCGCCCGGTTGGTGGAGCGCTGCTGCCATCTAGCGAAATATACTTGGGTACTGCAGCCGGCCCTGTTGGTGGAGCGCTGCTGCCATCTAGCGAAATATACTTGGGTACTGCAGCCGCCCGGTTGGTGGAGCGCTGCTGCCATCTAGCGAAATATACTTGGGTACTGCAGCCGGCGCTGTTGGTGGATCGCTGCTGCCATCTAGCGAAATATATTTGGGTACTGCAGCCGGCGCTGTTGGTGGAGCGCTGCTGCCATCTAGCGAAATATATTTGGGTACTGCAGCCGGCTCTGTTGGTGGAGCGCTGCTGCCATCTAGCGAAATATATTTGGGTACTGCAGCCGGCTCTGTTTGTGGAGCGCTGCTGCCATCTAGCGAAATATACTTGGGTACTTCAGCCGGGTTTAGGGTTAGGGTTAGGGTTAGACTGTTAGGGTTAGGGTTAGACTCTTAGGGTTAGACTCTTAGGGTTAGACTCTTAGGGTTAGGGTTAGACTCTTACGGTTAGGGTTAGGGTTAGGGTTAGGGTTAGACTCTTAGGGTTAGGGTTAGACTCTTAGGGTTAGGGTTAGGGTTAGGGTTAGGGTTAGACTCTTAGGGTTAGGGTTAGACTCTTAGGGTTAGGGTTAGGGTTAGGGTTAGGGTTAGACTCTTAGGGTTAGGGTTAGACTCTTAGGGTTAGGGTTAGGGTTAGGGTTAGGGTTAGACTCTTAGAGTTAGGGTTAGACTCTTAGGGTTAGGGTTGGGGTTAGGGTTAGACTCTTAGGGTTAGGGTTAGACTCTTAGGGTTAGAGTTAGGGTTAGGGTTAGGGTTAGACACTTAGGGTTAGGGTTACGGTGAGGGTTAGACTCTTAGGGTTAGGGTTATATTCAGGGTTAGGGTTAGACTCTTAGGGTTAGGGTTAGGGTTAGGGTTAGACTCTTAGGGTAAGGGTTAGACTTAGGCTCTTAGGGTTAGGGTTAGACTCAGGCTCTTAGGGTTAGGGTTAGACTCAGGCTCTTAGGGTGAGGGTTAGACTCAGGCTCTTAGGGTGAGGGTTAGACTCAGGCTCTTAGGGTTAGGGTTAGACTCAGGCTCTTAGGGTTAGGGTCAGACTCAGTACTATATATTTGGGTACTGCAGCCGCCCTTTTGGTGGAGCGCTGCTGCCATCTAGCGAAATATACTTGGGTACTGCAGCCGGCCCTGTTGGTGGAGCGCTGCTGCCATCTAGCGAAATATATTTGGGTACTGCAGCCGGCGCTGTTGGTGGAGCGCTGCTGCCATCTAGCGAAATATATTTGGGTACTGCAGCCGCCCTTTTGGTGGAGCGCTGCTGCCATCTAGCGAAATATATTTGGATACTGCAGCCGGCTCTGTTGGTGGAGCTCTGCTGCCATCTAGCGAAATATACTTGGGTACTGCAGCCGCCCTTTTGGTGGAGCACTGCTGCCATCTAGCGAAATGTAATTGGGTACTGCAGCCGCCCGGTTGGTGGAGCGCTGCTGCCATCTAGCGAAATGTAATTGGGTACTGCAGCCGCCCGGTTGGTGGAGCGCTGCTGCCATCTAGCGAAATATACTTGGGTACTGCAGCCGCCCGGTTTGTGGAGCGCTGCTGCCATCTAGCGAAATATATTTGGGTACTGCAGCCGGCGCTGTTAATGGAGCGCTGCTGCCATCTAGCGAAATGTAATTGGGTACTGCAGCCGCCCGGTTGGTGTAGCGCTGCTGCCATCTAGCGAAATATACTTGGGTACTGCAGCCGCCCGGTTGGTGGAGCGCTGCTGCCATCTAGCGAAATATATTTGGGTACTGCAGCCGGCCCTGTTGGTGGAGCGCTGCTGCCATCTAGCGAAATATACTTGGGTACTGCAGCCGCCCGGTTGGTGGAGCGCTGCTGCCATCTAGCGAAATATACTTGGGTACTGCAGCCGGCCCTGTTGGTGGAGCGCTGCTGCCATCTAGCGAAATATACTTGGGTACTGCAGCCGCCCGGTTGGTGGAGCGCTGCTGCCATCTAGCGAAATATATTTGGGTACTGCAGCCGGCGCTGTTGGTGGAGCGCTGCTGCCATCTAGCGAAATATATTTGGGTACTGCAGCCGCCCGGTTGGTGTAGCGCTGCTGCCATCTAGCGAAATATATTTGGGTACTGCAGCCGGCGCTGTTGGTGGAGCGCTGCTGCCATCTAGCGAAATATATTTGGGTACTGCAGCCGGCGCTGTTGGTGGAGCGCTGCTGCCATCTAGCGAAATATATTTGGGTACTGCAGCCGGCTCTGTTGGTGGAGCGCTGCTGCCATCTAGCGAAATATACTTGGGTACTTCAGCCGGGTTTAGGGTTAGGGTTAGGGTTAGACTGTTAGGGTTAGGGTTAGACTCTTAGGGTTAGACTCTTAGGGTTAGACTCTTAGGGTTAGGGTTAGGGTTAGGGTTAGGGTTAGGGTTAGACTCTTAGGGTTAGGGTTAGACTCTTAGGGTTAGGGTTAGGGTTAGGGTTAGGGTTAGACTCTTAGGGTTAGGGTTAGACTCTTAGGGTTAGGGTTAGGGTTAGACTCTTAGGGTTAGGGTTAGACTCTTAGGGTTAGGGTTAGGGTTAGGGTTAGGGTTAGACTCTTAGGGTTAGGGTTAGACTCTTAGGGTTAGGGTTAGGGTTAGGGTTAGACTCTTAGGGTTAGGGTTAGGGTTAGGGTTAGGGTTAGACTCTTAGGGTTAGGGTTACGGTTAGACTCTTAGGGTTAGAGTTAGGGTTAGGGTTAGACTCTTAAGGTTAGGGTTAGACTCTTAGGGTTAGGGTTGGGGTTAGGGTTAGACTCTTAGGGTTAGGGTTAGACTCTTAGGGTTAAGGTTAGGGTTAGGGTTAGACACTTAGGGTTAGGGTTAGGGTGAGGGTTAGACTCTTAGGGTTAGGGTTATATTCAGATTAGGGTTAGACTCTTAGGGTTAGGGTTAGGGTTAGACTCTTAGGGTAAGGGTTAGACTTAGGCTCTTAGGGTTAGGGTTAGACTCAGGCTCTTAGGGTTAGGGTTAGACTCAGGCTCTTAGGGTGAGGGTTAGACTCAGGCTCTTAGGGTTAGGGTTAGACTCAGGCTCTTAGGGTTAGGGTTAGACTCAGGCTCTTAGGGTGAGGGTTAGACTCAGGCTCTTAGGGTTAGGGTTAGACTCAGGCTCTTAGGGTTAGGGTCAGACTCAGTACTATATATTTGGGTACTGCAGCCGCCCTTTTGGTGGAGCGCTGCTGCCATCTAGCGAAATATACTTGGGTACTGCAGCCGCCCGGTTGGTGGAGCGCTGCTGCCATCTAGCGAAATATACTTGGGTACTGCAGCCGCCCGGTTGGTGGAGCGCTGCTGCCATCTAGCGAAATATACTTGGGTACTGCAGCCGGCCCTGTTGGTGGAGCGCTGCTGCCATCTAGCGAAATATATTTGGGTACTGCAGCCGGCGCTGTTGGTGGAGCGCTGCTGCCATCTAGCGAAATATATTTGGGTACTGCAGCCGGCTCTGTTGGTGGAGCGCTGCTGCCATCTAGCGAAATATATTTGGGTACTGCAGCCGGCTCTGTTTGTGGAGCGCTGCTGCCATCTAGCGAAATATACTTGGGTACTTCAGCCGGGTTTAGGGTTAGGGTTAGGGTTAGACTCTTAGGGTTAGGGTTAGGGTTAGGGTTAGGGTTAGACTCTTAGGGTTAGGGTTACGGTTAGACTCTTAGGGTTAGAGTTAGGGTTAGGGTTAGACTCTTAAGGTTAGGGTTAGACTCTTAGGGTTAGGGTTGGGGTTAGGGTTAGACTCTTAGGGTTAGGGTTAGACTCTTAGGGTTAAGGTTAGGGTTAGGGTTAGACACTTAGGGTTAGGGTTAGGGTTAGGGTTAGACTCTTAGGGTTAGGGTTATATTCAGATTAGGGTTAGACTCTTAGGGTTAGGGTTAGGGTTAGGGTTAGACTCTTAGGGTAAGGGTTAGACTCAGGCTCTTAGGGTTAGGGTTAGACTCAGGCTCTTAGGGTGAGGGTTAGACTCAGGCTCTTAGGGTGAGGGTTAGACTCAGGCTCTTAGGGTTAGGGTTAGACTCAGGCTCTTAGGGTTAGGGTTAGAATCAGGCTCTTAGGGTGAGGGTTAGACTCAGGCTCTTAGGGTTAGGGTTAGAATCAGGCTCTTAGGGTTAGGGTCAGACTCAGTACTATATATTTGGGTACTGCAGCCGCCCTTTTGATGGAGCGCTGCTGCCATCTAGCGAAATATACTTGGGTATTGCAGCCGGTGCTGTTGGTGGAGCGCTGCTGCCATCTAGCGAAATATATTTGGGTACTGCAGCCGGCCCTGTTGGTGGAGCGCTGCTGCCATCTAGCGAAATATACTTGGGTACTGCAGCCGGCTCTGTTGGTGGAGCGCTGCTGCCATCTAGCGAAATATATTTGGGTACTGCAGCCGGGTTTAGGGTTAGGGTTAGGGTTAGGGTTAGACTGTTAGGGTTAGGGTTAGGGTTAGGGTTAGACTCTTAGGGTTAGACTCTTAGGGTTAGGGTTAGACTCACTACTATATATTTGGGTAGTGCAGCCACCCTTTTTGTGGAGCGCTGCTGCCATCTAGCGAAATATACTTGAGTACTGCAGCCGGCGCTGTTGGTGGAGCGCTGCTGCCATCTAGCGAAATATACTTTGGTACTGCAGCCGCCCGGTTGGTTGAGCACTGCCGCCGTCTAGCGAAATATACTTGGGTACTGCAGCCGCCCTTTTGGTGGAGCGCTGCTGCCATCTAGCGAAATATATTTGGGTACTGCAGCCGGCGCTGTTGGTGGATCGCTGCTGCCATCTAGCGAAATATATTTGGGTACTGCAGCCGGCGCTGTTGGTGGATCGCTGCTGCCATCTAGCGAAATATATTTGGGTACTGCAGCCGACCCTTTTTGTGGAGCGCTGCTGCCATCTAGCGAAATATACTTGAGTACTGCAGCCGGCGCTGTTGGTGGAGCGCTGCTGCCATCTAGCGAAATATACTTTGGTACTGCAGCCGCCCGGTTGGTTGAGCACTGCCGCCGTCTAGCGAAATATACTTGGGTACTGCAGCCGCCCTTTTGGTGGAGCGCTGCTGCCATCTAGCGAAATATACTTGGGTACTGCAGCCGGCCCTGTTGGTGGAGCGCTGCTGCCATCTAGCGAAATATATTTGGGTACTGCAGCCGGCCCTGTTGGTGGAGCGCTGCTGCCATCTAGCGAAATATACTTGGGTACTGCAGCCGCCCGGTTGGTGGAGCGCTGCTGCCATCTAGCGAAATATACTTGGGTACTGCAGCCGCCCGGTTGGTGGAGCGCTGCTGCCATCTAGCGAAATATACTTGGGTACTGCAGCCGGCCCTGTTGGTGGAGCGCTGCTGCCATCTAGCGAAATATATTTGGGTACTGCAGCCGGCGCTGTTGGTGGAGCGCTGCTGCCATCTAGCGAAATATATTTGGGTACTGCAGCCGGCGCTGTTGGTGGAGCGCTGCTGCCATCTAGCGAAATATATTTGGGTACTGCAGCCGGCTCTGTTTGTGGAGCGCTGCTGCCATCTAGCGAAATATACTTGGGTACTTCAGCCGGGTTTAGGGTTAGGGTTAGGGTTAGACTGTTAGGGTTAGGGTTAGACTCTTAGGGTTAGACTCTTAGGGTTAGACTCTTAGGGTTAGGGTTAGACTCTTACGGTTAGGGTTAGGGTTAGGGTTAGGGTTAGACTCTTAGGGTTAGGGTTAGACTCTTAGGGTTAGGGTTAGGGTTAGGGTTAGGGTTAGACTCTTAGGGTTAGGGTTAGACTCTTAGGGTTAGGGTTAGGGTTAGACTCTTAGGGTTAGGGTTAGGGTGAGGGTTAGACTCTTAGGGTTAGGGTTATATTCAGGGTTAGGGTTAGACTCTTAGGGTTAGGGTTAGGGTTAGGGTTAGACTCTTAGGGTTAGGGTTAGGGTTAGGCTCTTAGGGTTAGGGTTAGACTCAGGCTCTTAGGGTGAGGGTTAGACTCAGGCTCTTAGGGTTAGGGTTAGACTCAGGCTCTTAGGGTGAGGGTTAGACTCAGGCTCTTAGGGTTAGGGTTAGACTCAGGCTCTTAGGGTGAGGGTCAGACTCAGTACTATATATTTGGGTACTGCAGCCGCCCTTTTGGTGGAGCGCTGCTGCCATCTAGCGAAATATACTTGGGTATTGCAGCCGGCGCTCTTGGTGGAGCGCTGCTGCCATCTAGCGAAATATACTTGGGTACTGCAGCCGGCCCTGTTGGTGGAGCGCTGCTGCCATCTAGCGAAATATACTTGGGTACTGCAGCCGCCCGGTTTGTGGAGCGCTGCTGCCATCTAGCGAAATATATTTGGGTACTGCAGCCGCCCGGTTGGTGGAGCGCTGCTGCCATCTAGCGAAATATATTTGGGTACTGCAGCCGCCCGGTTGGTGGAGCGCTGCTGCCATCTAGCGAAATATACTTGGGTACTGCAGCCGCCCGGTTGGTGGAGCGCTGCTGCCATCTAGCGAAATATAATTGGGTACTGCAGCCGCCCTTTTGGTGGAGCGCTGCTGCCATCTAGCGAAATATACTTGGGTACTGCAGCCGCCCGGTTTGTGGAGCGCTGCTGCCATCTAGCGAAATATATTTGGGTACTGCAGCCGCCCGGTTGGTGGAGCGCTGCTGCCATCTAGCGAAATATATTTGGGTACTGCAGCCGCCCGGTTGGTGTAGCGCTGCTGCCATCTAGCGAAATATACTTGGGTACTGCAGCCGCCCTTTTGGTGGAGCGCTGCTGCCATCTAGCGAAATATATTTGGGTACTGCAGCCGCCCGGTTGGTGGAGCTCTGCTGCCATCTAGCGAAATATACTTGGGTACTGCAGCCGCCCTTTTGGTGGAGCGCTGCTGCCATCTAGCGAAATGTAATTGGGTACTGCAGCCGCCCGGTTGGTGGAGCGCTGCTGCCATCTAGCGAAATATACTTGGGTACTGCAGCCGGCGCTGTTGGTGGAGCGCTGCTGCCATCTAGCGAAATATACTTGGGTACTGCAGCCGCCCGGTTGGTGGAGCGCTGCTGCCATCTAGCGAAATATATTTGGGTACTGCAGCCGGCCCTGTTGGTGGAGCGCTGCTGCCATCTAGCGAAATATACTTGGGTACTGCAGCCGCCCTTTTGGTGGAGCGCTGCTGCCATCTAGCGAAATATACTTGGGTACTGCAGCCGCCCGGTTGGTGGAGCGCTGCTGCCATCTAGCGAAATATATTTGGGTACTGCAGCCGGCCCTGTTGGTGGAGCGCTGCTGCCATCTAGCGAAATATACTTGGGTACTGCAGCCGCCCTTTTGGTGGAGCGCTGCTGCCATCTAGCGAAATATACTTGGGTATTGCAGCCGGCGCTGTTGGTGGAGCGCTGCTGCCATCTAGCGAAATATATTTGGGTACTGCAGCCGGCCCTGTTGGTGGAGCGCTGCTGCCATCTAGCGAAATATATTTGGGTACTGCAGCCGCCCTTTTGGTGGAGCGCTGCTGCCATCTAGCGAAATATATTTGGGTACTGCAGCCAGCTCTGTTGGTGGAGCTCTGCTGCCATCTAGCGA
This sequence comes from Falco punctatus, assembly GCF_963210335.1. Lineage (NCBI taxonomy): Eukaryota > Metazoa > Chordata > Aves > Falconiformes > Falconidae > Falco > Falco punctatus. The sequence continues at coordinate 2,305,940 of NW_027660079.1, forward strand.
AATATAATTGGGTACTGCAGCCGGCCTTTTGGTGGAGCGCTGCTGCCATCTAGCGAAATGTAATTGGGTACTGCAGCCGCCCTGTTGGTGGAGCGCTGCTGCCATCTAGCGAAATATACTTGGGTACTGCAGCCGCCCTGTTGGTGGAGCGCTGCTGCCATCTAGCGAAATATACTTGGGTACTGCAGCCGGCCCTGTTGGTGGAGCGCTGCTGCCATCTAGCGAAATATACTTGGGTACTGCAGCCGCCCGGTTGGTGGAGCGCTGCTGCCATCTAGCGAAATATACTTGGGTACTGCAGCCGGCCCTGTTGGTGGAGCGCTGCTGCCATCTAGCGAAATATACTTGGGTACTGCAGCCGCCCGGTTGGTGGAGCGCTGCTGCCATCTAGCGAAATATACTTGGGTACTGCAGCCGGCCCTGTTGGTGGAGCGCTGCTGCCATCTAGCGAAATATACTTGGGTACTGCAGCCGCCCGGTTGGTGGAGCGCTGCTGCCATCTAGCGAAATATACTTGGGTACTGCAGCCGGCGCTGTTGGTGGATCGCTGCTGCCATCTAGCGAAATATATTTGGGTACTGCAGCCGGCGCTGTTGGTGGAGCGCTGCTGCCATCTAGCGAAATATATTTGGGTACTGCAGCCGGCTCTGTTGGTGGAGCGCTGCTGCCATCTAGCGAAATATATTTGGGTACTGCAGCCGGCTCTGTTTGTGGAGCGCTGCTGCCATCTAGCGAAATATACTTGGGTACTTCAGCCGGGTTTAGGGTTAGGGTTAGGGTTAGACTGTTAGGGTTAGGGTTAGACTCTTAGGGTTAGACTCTTAGGGTTAGACTCTTAGGGTTAGGGTTAGACTCTTACGGTTAGGGTTAGGGTTAGGGTTAGGGTTAGACTCTTAGGGTTAGGGTTAGACTCTTAGGGTTAGGGTTAGGGTTAGGGTTAGGGTTAGACTCTTAGGGTTAGGGTTAGACTCTTAGGGTTAGGGTTAGGGTTAGGGTTAGGGTTAGACTCTTAGGGTTAGGGTTAGACTCTTAGGGTTAGGGTTAGGGTTAGGGTTAGGGTTAGACTCTTAGAGTTAGGGTTAGACTCTTAGGGTTAGGGTTGGGGTTAGGGTTAGACTCTTAGGGTTAGGGTTAGACTCTTAGGGTTAGAGTTAGGGTTAGGGTTAGGGTTAGACACTTAGGGTTAGGGTTACGGTGAGGGTTAGACTCTTAGGGTTAGGGTTATATTCAGGGTTAGGGTTAGACTCTTAGGGTTAGGGTTAGGGTTAGGGTTAGACTCTTAGGGTAAGGGTTAGACTTAGGCTCTTAGGGTTAGGGTTAGACTCAGGCTCTTAGGGTTAGGGTTAGACTCAGGCTCTTAGGGTGAGGGTTAGACTCAGGCTCTTAGGGTGAGGGTTAGACTCAGGCTCTTAGGGTTAGGGTTAGACTCAGGCTCTTAGGGTTAGGGTCAGACTCAGTACTATATATTTGGGTACTGCAGCCGCCCTTTTGGTGGAGCGCTGCTGCCATCTAGCGAAATATACTTGGGTACTGCAGCCGGCCCTGTTGGTGGAGCGCTGCTGCCATCTAGCGAAATATATTTGGGTACTGCAGCCGGCGCTGTTGGTGGAGCGCTGCTGCCATCTAGCGAAATATATTTGGGTACTGCAGCCGCCCTTTTGGTGGAGCGCTGCTGCCATCTAGCGAAATATATTTGGATACTGCAGCCGGCTCTGTTGGTGGAGCTCTGCTGCCATCTAGCGAAATATACTTGGGTACTGCAGCCGCCCTTTTGGTGGAGCACTGCTGCCATCTAGCGAAATGTAATTGGGTACTGCAGCCGCCCGGTTGGTGGAGCGCTGCTGCCATCTAGCGAAATGTAATTGGGTACTGCAGCCGCCCGGTTGGTGGAGCGCTGCTGCCATCTAGCGAAATATAGTTGGGTACTGCAGCCGCCCGGTTTGTGGAGCGCTGCTGCCATCTAGCGAAATATATTTGGGTACTGCAGCCGGCGCTGTTAATGGAGCGCTGCTGCCATCTAGCGAAATGTAATTGGGTACTGCAGCCGCCCGGTTGGTGTAGCGCTGCTGCCATCTAGCGAAATATACTTGGGTACTGCAGCCGCCCGGTTGGTGGAGCGCTGCTGCCATCTAGCGAAATATATTTGGGTACTGCAGCCGGCCCTGTTGGTGGAGCGCTGCTGCCATCTAGCGAAATATACTTGGGTACTGCAGCCGCCCGGTTGGTGGAGCGCTGCTGCCATCTAGCGAAATATACTTGGGTACTGCAGCCGGCCCTGTTGGTGGAGCGCTGCTGCCATCTAGCGAAATATACTTGGGTACTGCAGCCGCCCGGTTGGTGGAGCGCTGCTGCCATCTAGCGAAATATATTTGGGTACTGCAGCCGGCGCTGTTGGTGGAGCGCTGCTGCCATCTAGCGAAATATATTTGGGTACTGCAGCCGCCCGGTTGGTGTAGCGCTGCTGCCATCTAGCGAAATATATTTGGGTACTGCAGCCGGCGCTGTTGGTGGAGCGCTGCTGCCATCTAGCGAAATATATTTGGGTACTGCAGCCGGCGCTGTTGGTGGAGCGCTGCTGCCATCTAGCGAAATATATTTGGGTACTGCAGCCGGCTCTGTTGGTGGAGCGCTGCTGCCATCTAGCGAAATATACTTGGGTACTTCAGCCGGGTTTAGGGTTAGGGTTAGGGTTAGACTGTTAGGGTTAGGGTTAGACTCTTAGGGTTAGACTCTTAGGGTTAGACTCTTAGGGTTAGGGTTAGGGTTAGGGTTAGGGTTAGGGTTAGACTCTTAGGGTTAGGGTTAGACTCTTAGGGTTAGGGTTAGGGTTAGGGTTAGGGTTAGACTCTTAGGGTTAGGGTTAGACTCTTAGGGTTAGGGTTAGGGTTAGGGTTAGGGTTAGACTCTTAGGGTTAGGGTTAGACTCTTAGGGTTAGGGTTAGGGTTAGGGTTAGGGTTAGACTCTTAGGGTTAGGGTTAGACTCTTAGGGTTAGGGTTAGGGTTAGGGTTAGACTCTTAGGGTTAGGGTTAGGGTTAGGGTTAGGGTTAGACTCTTAGGGTTAGGGTTACGGTTAGACTCTTAGGGTTAGAGTTAGGGTTAGGGTTAGACTCTTAAGGTTAGGGTTAGACTCTTAGGGTTAGGGTTGGGGTTAGGGTTAGACTCTTAGGGTTAGGGTTAGACTCTTAGGGTTAAGGTTAGGGTTAGGGTTAGACACTTAGGGTTAGGGTTAGGGTGAGGGTTAGACTCTTAGGGTTAGGGTTATATTCAGATTAGGGTTAGACTCTTAGGGTTAGGGTTAGGGTTAGACTCTTAGGGTAAGGGTTAGACTTAGGCTCTTAGGGTTAGGGTTAGACTCAGGCTCTTAGGGTTAGGGTTAGACTCAGGCTCTTAGGGTGAGGGTTAGACTCAGGCTCTTAGGGTTAGGGTTAGACTCAGGCTCTTAGGGTTAGGGTTAGACTCAGGCTCTTAGGGTGAGGGTTAGACTCAGGCTCTTAGGGTTAGGGTTAGACTCAGGCTCTTAGGGTTAGGGTCAGACTCAGTACTATATATTTGGGTACTGCAGCCGCCCTTTTGGTGGAGCGCTGCTGCCATCTAGCGAAATATACTTGGGTACTGCAGCCGCCCGGTTGGTGGAGCGCTGCTGCCATCTAGCGAAATATACTTGGGTACTGCAGCCGCCCGGTTGGTGGAGCGCTGCTGCCATCTAGCGAAATATACTTGGGTACTGCAGCCGGCCCTGTTGGTGGAGCGCTGCTGCCATCTAGCGAAATATATTTGGGTACTGCAGCCGGCGCTGTTGGTGGAGCGCTGCTGCCATCTAGCGAAATATATTTGGGTACTGCAGCCGGCTCTGTTGGTGGAGCGCTGCTGCCATCTAGCGAAATATATTTGGGTACTGCAGCCGGCTCTGTTTGTGGAGCGCTGCTGCCATCTAGCGAAATATACTTGGGTACTTCAGCCGGGTTTAGGGTTAGGGTTAGGGTTAGACTCTTAGGGTTAGGGTTAGGGTTAGGGTTAGGGTTAGACTCTTAGGGTTAGGGTTACGGTTAGACTCTTAGGGTTAGAGTTAGGGTTAGGGTTAGACTCTTAAGGTTAGGGTTAGACTCTTAGGGTTAGGGTTGGGGTTAGGGTTAGACTCTTAGGGTTAGGGTTAGACTCTTAGGGTTAAGGTTAGGGTTAGGGTTAGACACTTAGGGTTAGGGTTAGGGTTAGGGTTAGACTCTTAGGGTTAGGGTTATATTCAGATTAGGGTTAGACTCTTAGGGTTAGGGTTAGGGTTAGGGTTAGACTCTTAGGGTAAGGGTTAGACTCAGGCTCTTAGGGTTAGGGTTAGACTCAGGCTCTTAGGGTGAGGGTTAGACTCAGGCTCTTAGGGTGAGGGTTAGACTCAGGCTCTTAGGGTTAGGGTTAGACTCAGGCTCTTAGGGTTAGGGTTAGAATCAGGCTCTTAGGGTTAGGGTCAGACTCAGTACTATATATTTGGGTACTGCAGCCGCCCTTTTGGTGGAGCGCTGCTGCCATCTAGCGAAATATACTTGGGTACTGCAGCCGCCCGGTTGGTGGAGCGCTGCTGCCATCTAGCGAAATATACTTGGGTACTGCAGCCGCCCGGTTGGTGGAGCGCTGCTGCCATCTAGCGAAATATACTTGGGTACTGCAGCCGGCCCTGTTGGTGGAGCGCTGCTGCCATCTAGCGAAATATATTTGGGTACTGCAGCCGGCGCTGTTGGTGGAGCGCTGCTGCCATCTAGCGAAATATATTTGGGTACTGCAGCCGGGTTTAGGGTTAGGGTTAGGGTTAGGGTTAGACTGTTAGGGTTAGGGTTAGGGTTAGGGTTAGACTCTTAGGGTTAGACTCTTAGGGTTAGGGTTAGACTCACTACTATATATTTGGGTAGTGCAGCCACCCTTTTTGTGGAGCGCTGCTGCCATCTAGCGAAATATACTTGAGTACTGCAGCCGGCGCTGTTGGTGGAGCGCTGCTGCCATCTAGCGAAATATACTTTGGTACTGCAGCCGCCCGGTTGGTTGAGCACTGCCGCCGTCTAGCGAAATATACTTGGGTACTGCAGCCGCCCTTTTGGTGGAGCGCTGCTGCCATCTAGCGAAATATATTTGGGTACTGCAGCCGGCGCTGTTGGTGGATCGCTGCTGCCATCTAGCGAAATATATTTGGGTACTGCAGCCGGCGCTGTTGGTGGATCGCTGCTGCCATCTAGCGAAATATATTTGGGTACTGCAGCCGACCCTTTTTGTGGAGCGCTGCTGCCATCTAGCGAAATATACTTGAGTACTGCAGCCGGCGCTGTTGGTGGAGCGCTGCTGCCATCTAGCGAAATATACTTTGGTACTGCAGCCGCCCGGTTGGTTGAGCACTGCCGCCGTCTAGCGAAATATACTTGGGTACTGCAGCCGCCCTTTTGGTGGAGCGCTGCTGCCATCTAGCGAAATATACTTGGGTACTGCAGCCGGCCCTGTTGGTGGAGCGCTGCTGCCATCTAGCCAAATATATTTGGGTACTGCAGCCGGCGCTGTTGGTGGAGCGCTGCTGCCATCTAGCGAAATATATTTGGGTACTGCAGCCGGCTCTGTTGGTGGAGCGCTGCTGCCATCTAGCGAAATATATTTGGGTACTGCAGCCGGCTCTGTTTGTGGAGCGCTGCTGCCATCTAGCGAAATATACTTGGGTACTTCAGCCGGGTTTAGGGTTAGGGTTAGGGTTAGACTGTTAGGGTTAGGCTTAGACTCTTAGGGTTAGACTCTTAGGGTTAGACTCTTAGGGTTAGGGTTAGACTCTTACGGTTAGGGTTAGGGTTAGGGTTAGGGTTAGGGTTAGACTCTTAGGGTTAGGGTTAGACTCTTAGGGTTAGGGTTAGGGTTAGGGTTAGACTCTTAGGGTTAGGGTTAGACTCTTAGGGTTAGGGTTAAGGTTAGGGTTAGGGTTAGACTCTTAGGGTTAGGGTTAGACTCTTAGGGTTAGGGTTAGGGTTAGGGTTAGACTCTTAGGGTTAGGGTTAGGGTTAGGGTTAGGGTTACACTCTTAGGCTTAGGGTTAGGGTTAGGGTTAGACTCTTAGGGTTAGGGTTAGACTTAGGCTCTTAGGGTTAGGGTTAGACTCAGGCTCTTAGGGTTAGGGTTAGACTCAGGCTCTTACGGTTAGGGTTAGACTCAGGCTCTTAGGGTTAGGGTTAGACACACGCTCTTAGGGTTAGGGTCAGATTTAGTACTATATATTTGTGTACTGCAGCCGCCCTTTTGGTGGAACGCTGCTGCCATCTAGCGAAATATACTTGGGTACTGCAGCCGCCCGGTTGGTGGAGCGCTGCTGCCATCTAGCGAAATATACTTGGGTACTGCAGCCGGCCCTGTTGGTGGAGCGCTGCTGCCATCTAGCGAAATATACTTGGGTACTGCAGCCGCCCGGTTGGTGGAGCGCTGCTGCCATCTAGCGAAATATACTTGGGTACTGCAGCCGCCCGGTTGGTGGAGCGCTGCTGCCATCTAGCGAAATATACTTGGGTACTGCAGCCGGCCCTGTTGGTGGAGCGCTGCTGCCATCTAGCGAAATATATTTGGGTACTGCAGCCGGCGCTGTTGGTGGATCGCTGCTGCCATCTAGCGAAATATATTTGGGTACTGCAGCCGGCTCTGTTGGTGGAGCGCTGCTGCCATCTAGCGAAATATATTTGGGTACTGCAGCCGGCTCTGTTTGTGGAGCGCTGCTGCCATCTAGCGAAATATACTTGGGTACTTCAGCCGGGTTTAGGGTTAGGGTTAGGGTTAGACTGTTAGGGTTAGGCTTAGACTCTTAGGGTTAGACTCTTAGGGTTAGACTCTTAGGGCTAGGGTTAGACTCTTACGGTTAGGGTTAGGGTTAGGGTTAGGGTTAGACTCTTAGGGTTAGGGTTAGACTCTTAGGGTTAGGGTTAGGGTTAGGGTTAGGGTTAGACTCTTAGGGTTAGGGTTAGACTCTTAGGGTTAGGGTTAGGGTTAGACTCTTAGGGTTAGGGTTAGGGTGAGGATTAGACTCTTAGTGTTAGGGTTATATTCAGGGTTAGGGTTAGACTCTTAGGGTTAGGGTTAGGGTTAGGGTTAGACTCTTAGGGTTAGGGTTAGGGTTAGGCTCTTAGGGTTAGGGTTAGACTCAGGCTCTTAGGGTGAGGGTTAGACTCAGGCTCTTAGGGTTAGGGTTAGACTCAGGCTCTTAGGGTGAGGGTTAGACTCAGGCTCTTAGGGTTAGGGTTAGACTCAGGCTCTTAGGGTTAGGGTCAGACTCAGTACTATATATTTGGGTACTGCAGCCGCCCTTTTGGTGGAGCGCTGCTGCCATCTAGCGAAATATACTTGGGTATTGCAGCCGGCGCTCTTGGTGGAGCGCTGCTGCCATCTAGCGAAATATACTTGGGTACTGCAGCCGGCCCTGTTGGTGGAGCGCTGCTGCCATCTAGCGAAATATACTTGGGTACTGCAGCCGCCCGGTTTGTGGAGCGCTGCTGCCATCTAGCGAAATATATTTGGGTACTGCAGCCGGCCCGGTTGGTGGAGCGCTGCTGCCATCTAGCGAAATGTAATTGGGTACTGCAGCCGCCCGGTTGGTGGAGCGCTGCTGCCATCTAGCGAAATATACTTGGGTACTGCAGCCGCCCGGTTGGTGGAGCGCTGCTGCCATCTAGCGAAATGTAATTGGGTACTGCAGCCGGCCCTGTTGGTGGAGCGCTGCTGCCATCTAGCGAAATATACTTGGGTACTGCAGCCGCCCGGTTGGTGGAGCGCTGCTGCCATCTAGCGAAATATACTTGGGTACTGCAGCCGGCGCTGTTGGTGGAGCGCTGCTGCCATCTAGCGAAATATATTTGGGTACTGCAGCCGGCGCTGTTGGTGGAGCGCTGCTGCCATCTAGCGAAATATATTTGGGTACTGCAGCCGCCCGGTTGGTGGAGCGCTGCTGCCATCTAGCGAAATATATTTGGGTACTGCAGCCGGCGCTGTTGGTGGAGCGCTGCTGCCATCTAGCGAAATATATTTGGGTACTGCAGCCGGCTCTGTTGGTGGAGCGCTGCTGCCATCTAGCGAAATATACTTGGGTACTTCAGCCGGGTTTAGGGTTAGGGTTAGGGTTAGACTGTTAGGGTTAGGGTTAGACTTTTAGGGTTAGACTCTTAGGGTTAGACTCTTAGGGTTAGGGTTAGACTCTTACGGTTAGGGTTAGGGTTAGGCTTAGGGTTAGGCTTAGACTCTTAGGGTTAGGGTTAGACTCTTAGGGTTAGGGTTAGGGTTAGAGTTAGGGTTAGACTCTTAGGGTTAGGGTTAGACTCTTAGGGTTAGGGTTAGGGTTAGGGTTAGACTCTTAGGGTTAGGGTTAGACTCTTAGGGTTAGAGTTAGGGTTAGGGTTAGACACTTAGGGTTAGGGTTACGGTGAGGGTTAGACTCTTAGGGTTAGGGTTATATTCAGGGTTAGGGTTAGACTCTTAGGGTTAGGGTTAGGGTTAGGGTTAGACTCTTAGGGTAAGGGTTAGACTTAGGCTCTTAGGGTTAGGGTTAGACTCAGGCTCTTAGGGTTAGGGTTAGACTCAGGCTCTTAGGGTGAGGGTTAGACTCAGGCTCTTAGGGTGAGGGTTAGACTCAGGCTCTTAGGGTTAGGGTTAGACTCAGGCTCTTAGGGTTAGGGTCAGACTCAGTACTATATATTTGGGTACTGCAGCCGCCCTTTTGGTGGAGCGCTGCTGCCATCTAGCGAAATATACTTGGGTACTGCAGCCGGCGCTCTTGGTGGAGCGCTGCTGCCATCTAGCGAAATATACTTGGGTACTGCAGCCGGCCCTGTTGGTGGAGCGCTGCTGCCATCTAGCGAAATATACTTGGGTACTGCAGCCGCCCGGTTTGTGGAGCGCTGCTGCCATCTAGCGAAATATATTTGGGTACTGCAGCCGGCCCGGTTGGTGGAGCGCTGCTGCCATCTAGCGAAATGTAGTTGGGTACTGCAGCCGCCCGGTTGGTGGAGCGCTGCTGCCATCTAGCGAAATATACTTGGGTACTGCAGCCGCCCGGTTGGTGGAGCGCTGCTGCCATCTAGCGAAATGTAATTGGGTACTGCAGCCGGCCCTGTTGGTGGAGCGCTGCTGCCATCTAGCGAAATATACTTGGGTACTGCAGCCGCCCGGTTGGTGGAGCGCTGCTGCCATCTAGCGAAATATACTTGGGTACTGCAGCCGGCGCTGTTGGTGGAGCGCTGCTGCCATCTAGCGAAATATATTTGGGTACTGCAGCCGGCGCTGTTGGTGGAGCGCTGCTGCCATCTAGCGAAATATATTTGGGTACTGCAGCCGCCCGGTTGGTGGAGCGCTGCTGCCATCTAGCGAAATATATTTGGGTACTGCAGCCGGAGCTGTTGGTGGAGCGCTGCTGCCATCTAGCGAAATATATTTGGGTACTGCAGCCGGCTCTGTTGGTGGAGCGCTGCTGCCATCTAGCGAAATATACTTGGGTACTTCAGCCGGGTTTAGGGTTAGGGTTAGGGTTAGACTGTTAGGGTTAGGGTTAGACTTTTAGGGTTAGACTCTTAGGGTTAGACTCTTAGGGTTAGGGTTAGACTCTTACGGTTAGGGTTAGGGTTAGGCTTAGGGTTAGGCTTAGACTCTTAGGGTTAGGGTTAGACTCTTAGGGTTAGGGTTAGGGTTAGAGTTAGGGTTAGACTCTTAGGGTTAGGGTTAGACTCTTAGGGTTAGGGTTAGGGTTAGGGTTAGACTCTTAGGGTTAGGGTTAGACTCTTAGGGTTAGGGTTAGGGTTAGGGTTAGGGTTAGACTCTTAGGGTTAGGGTTAGACTCTTAGGGTTAGGGTTAGGGTTAGGGTTAGGGTTAGACTCTTAGGGTTAGGGTTAGACTCTTAGGGTTAGGGTTAGGGTTAGGGTTAGACTCTTAGGGTTAGGGTTAGGGTTACGGTTAGACTCTTAGGGTTAGAGTTAGGGTTAGGGTTAGACTCTTAGGGTTAGGGTTAGACTCTTAGGGTTAGGGTTGGGGTTAGGGTTAGACTCTTAGGGTTAGGGTTAGACTCTTAGGGTTAGAGTTAGGGTTAGGGTTAGGGTTAGACACTTAGGGTTAGGGTTAGGGTGAGGGTTAGAATCTTAGGGTTAGGGTTATATTCAGGGTTAGGGTTAGACTCTTAGGGTTAGGGTTAGGGTTAGGGTTAGACTCTTAGGGTAAGGGTTAGACTTAGGCTCTTAGGGTTAGGGTTAGACTCAGGCTCTTAGGGTTAGGGTTAGACTCAGGCTCTTAGGGTGAGGGTTAGACTCAGGCTCTTAGGGTGAGGGTTAGACTCAGGCTCTTAGGGTTAGGGTTAGAATCAGGCTCTTAGGGTTAGGGTCAGACTCAGTACTATATATTTGGGTACTGCAGCCGCCCTTTTGGTGGAGCGCTGCTGCCATCTAGCGAAATATACTTGGGTATTGCAGCCGGCGCTGTTGGTGGAGCGCTGCTGCCATCTAGCGAAATATATTTGGGTACTGCAGCCGGCCCTGTTGGTGGAGCGCTGCTGCCATCTAGCGAAATATAATTGGGTACTGCAGCCGCCCTTTTGGTGGAGCGCTGCTGCCATCTAGCGAAATATACTTGGGTACTGCAGCCGCCCGGTTTGTGGAGCGCTGCTGCCATCTAGCGAAATATATTTGGGTACTGCAGCCGCCCGGTTGGTGGAGCGCTGCTGCCATCTAGCGAAATGTAATGGGGTACTGCAGCCGGCGCTGTTGGTGTAGCGCTGCTGCCATCTAGCGAAATATACTTGGGTACTGCAGCCGCCCGGTTGGTGGAGCGCTGCTGCCATCTAGCGAAATATATTTGGGTACTGCAGCCCCCCGGTTGGTGGAGCTCTGCTGCCATCTAGCGAAATATACTTGGGTACTGCAGCCGCCCTTTTGGTGGAGCGCTGCTGCCATCTAGCGAAATGTAATTGGGTACTGCAGCCGCCCGGTTGGTGGAGCGCTGCTGCCATCTAGCGAAATATACTTGGGTACTGCAGCCGGCGCTGTTGGTGGAGCGCTGCTGCCATCTAGCGAAATATACTTGGGTACTGCAGCCGCCCGGTTGGTGGAGCGCTGCTGCCATCTAGCGAAATATATTTGGGTACTGCAGCCGGCGCTGTTGGTGGAGCGCTGCTGCCATCTAGCGAAATATACTTGGGTACTGCAGCCGCCCTTTTGGTGGAGCGCTGCTGCCATCTAGCGAAATATACTTGGGTACTGCAGCCGCCCGGTTGGTGGAGCGCTGCTGCCATCTAGCGAAATATATTTGGGTACTGCAGCCGGCCCTGTTGGTGGAGCGCTGCTGCCATCTAGCGAAATATACTTGGGTACTGCAGCCGCCCTTTTGGTGGAGCGCTGCTGCCATCTAGCGAAATATACTTGGGTATTGCAGCCGGCGCTGTTGGTGGAGCGCTGCTGCCATCTAGCGAAATATATTTGGGTACTGCAGCCGGCGCTGTTGGTGGAGCGCTGCTGCCATCTAGCGAAATATATTTGGGTACTGCAGCCGCCCTTTTGGTGGAGCGCTGCTGCCATCTAGCGAAATATATTTGGGTACTGCAGCCAGCTCTGTTGGTGGAGCTCTGCTGCCATCTAGCGAAATATAATTGGGTACTGCAGCCGGCCTTTTGGTGGAGCGCTGCTGCCATCTAGCGAAATGTAATTGGGTACTGCAGCCGCCCTGTTGGTGGAGCGCTGCTGCCATCTAGCGAAATATACTTGGGTACTGCAGCCGCCCTGTTGGTGGAGCGCTGCTGCCCTCTAGCGAAATATACTTGGGTACTGCAGCCGGCCCTGTTGGTGGAGCGCTGCTGCCATCTAGCGAAATATACTTGGGTACTGCAGCCGCCCGGTTGGTGGAGCGCTGCTGCCATCTAGCGAAATATACTTGGGTACTGCAGCCGGCCCTGTTGGTGGAGCGCTGCTGCCATCTAGCGAAATATACTTGGGTACTGCAGCCGCCCGGTTGGTGGAGCGCTGCTGCCATCTAGCGAAATATACTTGGGTACTGCAGCCGGCCCTGTTGGTGGAGCGCTGCTGCCATCTAGCGAAATATACTTGGGTACTGCAGCCGCCCTTTTGGTGGAGCGCTGCTGCCATCTAGCGAAATATACTTGGGTACTGCAGCCGGCGCTGTTGGTGGAGCGCTGCTGCCATCTAGCGAAATATATTTGGGTACTGCAGCCGGCGCTGTTGGTGGAGCGCTGCTGCCATCTAGCGAAATATATTTGGGTACTGCAGCCGGCTCTGTTGGTGGAGCGCTGCTGCCATCTAGCGAAATATATTTGGGTACTGCAGCCGGCTCTGTTTGTGGAGCGCTGCTGCCATCTAGCGAAATATACTTGGGTACTTCAGCCGGGTTTAGGGTTAGGGTTAGGGTTAGACTGTTAGGGTTAGGGTTAGACTCTTAGGGTTAGACTCTTAGGGTTAGACTCTTAGGGTTAGGGTTAGACTCTTACGGTTAGGGTTAGGGTTAGGGTTAGGGTTAGACTCTTAGGGTTAGGGTTAGACTCTTAGGGTTAGGGTTAGGGTTAGGGTTAGGGTTAGACTCTTAGGGTTAGGGTTAGACTCTTAGGGTTAGGGTTAGGGTTAGGGTTAGGGTTAGACTCTTAGGGTTAGGGTTAGACTCTTAGGGTTAGGGTTAGGGTTACGGTTAGACTCTTAGGGTTAGAGTTAGACTCTTAGGGTTAGGGTTGGGGTTAGGGTTAGACTCTTAGGGTTAGGGTTAGACTCTTAGGGTTAGAGTTAGGGTTAGGGTTAGGGTTAGACACTTAGGGTTAGGGTTACGGTGAGGGTTAGACTCTTAGGGTTAGGGTTATATTCAGGGTTAGGGTTAGACTCTTAGGGTTAGGGTTAGGGTTAGACTCTTAGGGTAAGGGTTAGACTTAGGCTCTTAGGGTTAGGGTTAGACTCAGGCTCTTAGGGTTAGGGTTAGACTCAGGCTCTTAGGGTGAGGGTTAGACTCAGGCTCTTAGGGTGAGGGTTAGACTCAGGCTCTTAGGGTTAGGGTTAGACTCAGGCTCTTAGGGTTAGGGTCAGACTCAGTACTATATATTTGGGTACTGCAGCCGCCCGGTTGGTGGAGCGCTGCTGCCATCTAGCGAAATATACTTGGGTACTGCAGCCGGCGCTGTTGGTGGAGCGCTGCTGCCATCTAGCGAAATATATTTGGGTACTGCAGCCGGCGCTGTTGGTGGAGCGCTGCTGCCATCTAGCGAAATATATTTGGGTACTGCAGCCGCCCTTTTGGTGGAGCGCTGCTGCCATCTAGCGAAATATATTTGGATACTGCAGCCGGCTCTGTTGGTGGAGCTCTGCTGCCATCTAGCGAAATATACTTGGGTACTGCAGCCGCCCTTTTGGTGGAGCGCTGCTGCCATCTAGCGAAATGTAATTGGGTACTGCAGCCGCCCGGTTGGTGGAGCGCTGCTGCCATCTAGCGAAATGTAATTGGGTACTGCAGCCGCCCGGTTGGTGGAGCGCTGCTGCCATCTAGCGAAATATACTTGGGTACTGCAGCCGCCCGGTTTGTGGAGCGCTGCTGCCATCTAGCGAAATATATTTGGGTACTGCAGCCGGCGCTGTTAATGGAGCGCTGCTGCCATCTAGCGAAATGTAATTGGGTACTGCAGCCGCCCGGTTGGTGGAGCGCTGCTGCCATCTAGCGAAATATACTTGGGTACTGCAGCCGCCCGGTTGGTGGAGCGCTGCTGCCATCTAGCGAAATATATTTGGGTACTGCAGCCGGCCCGGTTGGTGGAGCGCTGCTGCCATCTAGCGAAATATACTTGGGTACTGCAGCCGCCCGGTTGGTGGAGCGCTGCTGCCATCTAGCGAAATATACTTGGGTACTGCAGCCGGCCCTGTTGGTGGAGCGCTGCTGCCATCTAGCGAAATATACTTGGGTACTGCAGCCGCCCGGTTGGTGGAGCGCTGCTGCCATCTAGCGAAATATACTTGGGTACTGTAGCCGGCGCTGTTGGTGGAGCGCTGCTGCCATCTAGCGAAATATATTAGGGTACTGCAGCCGCCCGGTTGGTGGAGCGCTGCTGCCATCTAGCGAAATATATTTGGGTACTGCAGCCGGCGCTGTTGGTGGAGCGCTGCTGCCATCTAGCGAAATATATTTGGGTACTGCAGCCGGCGCTGTTGGTGGAGCGCTGCTGCCATCTAGCGAAATATATTTGGGTACTGCAGCCGGCTCTGTTGGTGGAGCGCTGCTGCCATCTAGCGAAATATACTTGGGTACTTCAGCCGGGTTTAGGGTTAGGGTTAGGGTTAGACTGTTAGGGTTAGGGTTAGACTCTTAGGGTTAGACTCTTAGGGTTAGGGTTAGGGTTAGGGTTAGGGTTAGGGTTAGACTCTTAGGGTTAGGGTTAGACTCTTAGGGTTAGGGTTAGGGTTAGGGTTAGGGTTAGACTCTTAGGGTTAGGGTTAGACTCTTAGGGTTAGGGTTAGGGTTAGGGTTAGGGTTAGACTCTTAGGGTTAGGGTTAGACTCTTAGGGTTAGGGTTAGGGTTAGGGTTAGGGTTAGACTCTTAGGGTTAGGGTTAGACTCTTAGGGTTAGGGTTGGGGTTAGGGTTAGACTCTTAGGGTTAGGGTTAGACTCTTAGGGTTAGAGTTAGGGTTAGGGTTAGACACTTAGGGTTAGGGTTACGGTGAGGGTTAGACTCTTAGGGTTAGGGTTATATTCAGGGTTAGGGTTAGACTCTTAGGGTTAGGGTTAGGGTTAGGGTTAGACTCTTAGGGTAAGGGTTAGACTTAGGCTCTTAGGGTTAGGGTTAGACTCAGGCTCTTAGGGTTAGGGTTAGACTCAGGCTCTTAGGGTGAGGGTTAGACTCAGGCTCTTAGGGTGAGGGTTAGACTCAGGCTCTTAGGGTTAGGGTTAGACTCAGGCTCTTAGGGTTAGGGTCAGACTCAGTACTATATATTTGGGTACTGCAGCCGCCCTTTTGGTGGAGCGCTGCTGCCATCTAGCGAAATATACTTGGGTACTGCAGCCGGCGCTCTTGGTGGAGCGCTGCTGCCATCTAGCGAAATATACTTGGGTACTGCAGCCGGCCCTGTTGGTGGAGCGCTGCTGCCATCTAGCGAAATATACTTGGGTACTGCAGCCGCCCGGTTTGTGGAGCGCTGCTGCCATCTAGCGAAATATATTTGGGTACTGCAGCCGGCCCGGTTGGTGGAGCGCTGCTGCCATCTAGCGAAATGTAGTTGGGTACTGCAGCCGCCCGGTTGGTGGAGCGCTGCTGCCATCTAGCGAAATATACTTGGGTACTGCAGCCGCCCGGTTGGTGGAGCGCTGCTGCCATCTAGCGAAATGTAATTGGGTACTGCAGCCGGCCCTGTTGGTGGAGCGCTGCTGCCATCTAGCGAAATATACTTGGGTACTGCAGCCGCCCGGTTGGTGGAGCGCTGCTGCCATCTAGCGAAATATACTTGGGTACTGCAGCCGGCGCTGTTGGTGGAGCGCTGCTGCCATCTAGCGAAATATATTTGGGTACTGCAGCCGGCGCTGTTGGTGGAGCGCTGCTGCCATCTAGCGAAATATATTTGGGTACTGCAGCCGCCCGGTTGGTGGAGCGCTGCTGCCATCTAGCGAAATATATTTGGGTACTGCAGCCGGAGCTGTTGGTGGAGCGCTGCTGCCATCTAGCGAAATATATTTGGGTACTGCAGCCGGCTCTGTTGGTGGAGCGCTGCTGCCATCTAGCGAAATATACTTGGGTACTTCAGCCGGGTTTAGGGTTAGGGTTAGGGTTAGACTGTTAGGGTTAGGGTTAGACTTTTAGGGTTAGACTCTTAGGGTTAGACTCTTAGGGTTAGGGTTAGACTCTTACGGTTAGGGTTAGGGTTAGGCTTAGGGTTAGGCTTAGACTCTTAGGGTTAGGGTTAGACTCTTAGGGTTAGGGTTAGGGTTAGAGTTAGGGTTAGACTCTTAGGGTTAGGGTTAGACTCTTAGGGTTAGGGTTAGGGTTAGGGTTAGACTCTTAGGGTTAGGGTTAGACTCTTAGGGTTAGGGTTAGGGTTAGGGTTAGGGTTAGACTCTTAGGGTTAGGGTTAGACTCTTAGGGTTAGGGTTAGGGTTAGGGTTAGGGTTAGACTCTTAGGGTTAGGGTTAGACTCTTAGGGTTAGGGTTAGACTCTTAGGGTTAAGGTTAGGGTTAGGGTTAGACACTTAGGGTTAGGGTTAGGGTTAGGGTTAGACTCTTAGGGTTAGGGTTATATTCAGATTAGGGTTAGACTCTTAGGGTTAGGGTTAGGGTTAGGGTTAGACTCTTAGGGTAAGGGTTAGACTCAGGCTCTTAGGGTTAGGGTTAGACTCAGGCTCTTAGGGTGAGGGTTAGACTCAGGCTCTTAGGGTGAGGGTTAGACTCAGGCTCTTAGGGTTAGGGTTAGACTCAGGCTCTTAGGGTTAGGGTTAGAATCAGGCTCTTAGGGTGAGGGTTAGACTCAGGCTCTTAGGGTTAGGGTTAGAATCAGGCTCTTAGGGTTAGGGTCAGACTCAGTACTATATATTTGGGTACTGCAGCCGCCCTTTTGATGGAGCGCTGCTGCCATCTAGCGAAATATACTTGGGTATTGCAGCCGGTGCTGTTGGTGGAGCGCTGCTGCCATCTAGCGAAATATATTTGGGTACTGCAGCCGGCCCTGTTGGTGGAGCGCTGCTGCCATCTAGCGAAATATACTTGGGTACTGCAGCCGGCTCTGTTGGTGGAGCGCTGCTGCCATCTAGCGAAATATATTTGGGTACTGCAGCCGGGTTTAGGGTTAGGGTTAGGGTTAGGGTTAGACTGTTAGGGTTAGGGTTAGGGTTAGGGTTAGACTCTTAGGGTTAGACTCTTAGGGTTAGGGTTAGACTCACTACTATATATTTGGGTAGTGCAGCCACCCTTTTTGTGGAGCGCTGCTGCCATCTAGCGAAATATACTTGAGTACTGCAGCCGGCGCTGTTGGTGGAGCGCTGCTGCCATCTAGCGAAATATACTTTGGTACTGCAGCCGCCCGGTTGGTTGAGCACTGCCGCCGTCTAGCGAAATATACTTGGGTACTGCAGCCGCCCTTTTGGTGGAGCGCTGCTGCCATCTAGCGAAATATATTTGGGTACTGCAGCCGGCGCTGTTGGTGGATCGCTGCTGCCATCTAGCGAAATATATTTGGGTACTGCAGCCGGCGCTGTTGGTGGATCGCTGCTGCCATCTAGCGAAATATATTTGGGTACTGCAGCCGACCCTTTTTGTGGAGCGCTGCTGCCATCTAGCGAAATATACTTGAGTACTGCAGCCGGCGCTGTTGGTGGAGCGCTGCTGCCATCTAGCGAAATATACTTTGGTACTGCAGCCGCCCGGTTGGTTGAGCACTGCCGCCGTCTAGCGAAATATACTTGGGTACTGCAGCCGCCCTTTTGGTGGAGCGCTGCTGCCATCTAGCGAAATATACTTGGGTACTGCAGCCGGCCCTGTTGGTGGAGCGCTGCTGCCATCTAGCGAAATATATTTGGGTACTGCAGCCGGCCCTGTTGGTGGAGCGCTGCTGCCATCTAGCGAAATATACTTGGGTACTGCAGCCGCCCGGTTGGTGGAGCGCTGCTGCCATCTAGCGAAATATACTTGGGTACTGCAGCCGCCCGGTTGGTGGAGCGCTGCTGCCATCTAGCGAAATATACTTGGGTACTGCAGCCGGCGCTCTTGGTGGAGCGCTGCTGCCATCTAGCGAAATATATTTGGGTACTGCAGCCGGCGCTGTTGGTGGAGCGCTGCTGCCATCTAGCGAAATATATTTGGGTACTGCAGCCGGCGCTGTTGGTGGAGCGCTGCTGCCATCTAGCGAAATATATTTGGGTACTGCAGCCGGCTCTGTTTGTGGAGCGCTGCTGCCATCTAGCGAAATATACTTGGGTACTTCAGCCGGGTTTAGGGTTAGGGTTAGGGTTAGACTGTTAGGGTTAGGGTTAGACTCTTAGGGTTAGACTCTTAGGGTTAGACTCTTAGGGTTAGGGTTAGACTCTTACGGTTAGGGTTAGGGTTAGGGTTAGGGTTAGACTCTTAGGGTTAGGGTTAGACTCTTAGGGTTAGGGTTAGGGTTAGGGTTAGGGTTAGACTCTTAGGGTTAGGGTTAGACTCTTAGGGTTAGGGTTAGGGTTAGACTCTTAGGGTTAGGGTTAGGGTGAGGGTTAGACTCTTAGGGTTAGGGTTATATTCAGGGTTAGGGTTAGACTCTTAGGGTTAGGGTTAGGGTTAGGGTTAGACTCTTAGGGTTAGGGTTAGGGTTAGGCTCTTAGGGTTAGGGTTAGACTCAGGCTCTTAGGGTGAGGGTTAGACTCAGGCTCTTAGGGTTAGGGTTAGACTCAGGCTCTTAGGGTGAGGGTTAGACTCAGGCTCTTAGGGTTAGGGTTAGACTCAGGCTCTTAGGGTGAGGGTCAGACTCAGTACTATATATTTGGGTACTGCAGCCGCCCTTTTGGTGGAGCGCTGCTGCCATCTAGCGAAATATACTTGGGTATTGCAGCCGGCGCTCTTGGTGGAGCGCTGCTGCCATCTAGCGAAATATACTTGGGTACTGCAGCCGGCCCTGTTGGTGGAGCGCTGCTGCCATCTAGCGAAATATACTTGGGTACTGCAGCCGCCCGGTTTGTGGAGCGCTGCTGCCATCTAGCGAAATATATTTGGGTACTGCAGCCGCCCGGTTGGTGGAGCGCTGCTGCCATCTAGCGAAATATATTTGGGTACTGCAGCCGCCCGGTTGGTGGAGCGCTGCTGCCATCTAGCGAAATATACTTGGGTACTGCAGCCGCCCGGTTGGTGGAGCGCTGCTGCCATCTAGCGAAATATAATTGGGTACTGCAGCCGCCCTTTTGGTGGAGCGCTGCTGCCATCTAGCGAAATATACTTGGGTACTGCAGCCGCCCGGTTTGTGGAGCGCTGCTGCCATCTAGCGAAATATATTTGGGTACTGCAGCCGCCCGGTTGGTGGAGCGCTGCTGCCATCTAGCGAAATATATTTGGGTACTGCAGCCGCCCGGTTGGTGTAGCGCTGCTGCCATCTAGCGAAATATACTTGGGTACTGCAGCCGCCCTTTTGGTGGAGCGCTGCTGCCATCTAGCGAAATATATTTGGGTACTGCAGCCGCCCGGTTGGTGGAGCTCTGCTGCCATCTAGCGAAATATACTTGGGTACTGCAGCCGCCCTTTTGGTGGAGCGCTGCTGCCATCTAGCGAAATGTAATTGGGTACTGCAGCCGCCCGGTTGGTGGAGCGCTGCTGCCATCTAGCGAAATATACTTGGGTACTGCAGCCGGCGCTGTTGGTGGAGCGCTGCTGCCATCTAGCGAAATATACTTGGGTACTGCAGCCGCCCGGTTGGTGGAGCGCTGCTGCCATCTAGCGAAATATATTTGGGTACTGCAGCCGGCCCTGTTGGTGGAGCGCTGCTGCCATCTAGCGAAATATACTTGGGTACTGCAGCCGCCCTTTTGGTGGAGCGCTGCTGCCATCTAGCGAAATATACTTGGGTACTGCAGCCGCCCGGTTGGTGGAGCGCTGCTGCCATCTAGCGAAATATATTTGGGTACTGCAGCCGGCCCTGTTGGTGGAGCGCTGCTGCCATCTAGCGAAATATACTTGGGTACTGCAGCCGCCCTTTTGGTGGAGCGCTGCTGCCATCTAGCGAAATATACTTGGGTATTGCAGCCGGCGCTGTTGGTGGAGCGCTGCTGCCATCTAGCGAAATATATTTGGGTACTGCAGCCGGCCCTGTTGGTGGAGCGCTGCTGCCATCTAGCGAAATATATTTGGGTACTGCAGCCGCCCTTTTGGTGGAGCGCTGCTGCCATCTAGCGAAATATATTTGGGTACTGCAGCCAGCTCTGTTGGTGGAGCTCTGCTGCCATCTAGCGAAATATAATTGGGTACTGCAGCCGGCCTTTTGGTGGAGCGCTGCTGCCATCTAGCGAAATGTAATTGGGTACTGCAGCCGCCCTGTTGGTGGAGCGCTGCTGCCATCTAGCGAAATATACTTGGGTACTGCAGCCGCCCTGTTGGTGGAGCGCTGCTGCCATCTAGCGAAATATACTTGGGTACTGCAGCCGGCCCTGTTGGTGGAGCGCTGCTGCCATCTAGCGAAATATACTTGGGTACTGCAGCCGCCCGGTTGGTGGAGCGCTGCTGCCATCTAGCGAAATATACTTGGGTACTGCAGCCGGCCCTGTTGGTGGAGCGCTGCTGCCATCTAGCGAAATATACTTGGGTACTGCAGCCGCCCGGTTGGTGGAGCGCTGCTGCCATCTAGCGAAATATACTTGGGTACTGCAGCCGGCCCTGTTGGTGGAGCGCTGCTGCCATCTAGCGAAATATACTTGGGTACTGCAGCCGCCCGGTTGGTGGAGCGCTGCTGCCATCTAGCGAAATATACTTGGGTACTGCAGCCGGCGCTGTTGGTGGATCGCTGCTGCCATCTAGCGAAATATATTTGGGTACTGCAGCCGGCGCTGTTGGTGGAGCGCTGCTGCCATCTAGCGAAATATATTTGGGTACTGCAGCCGGCTCTGTTGGTGGAGCGCTGCTGCCATCTAGCGAAATATATTTGGGTACTGCAGCCGGCTCTGTTTGTGGAGCGCTGCTGCCATCTAGCGAAATATACTTGGGTACTTCAGCCGGGTTTAGGGTTAGGGTTAGGGTTAGACTGTTAGGGTTAGGGTTAGACTCTTAGGGTTAGACTCTTAGGGTTAGACTCTTAGGGTTAGGGTTAGACTCTTACGGTTAGGGTTAGGGTTAGGGTTAGGGTTAGACTCTTAGGGTTAGGGTTAGACTCTTAGGGTTAGGGTTAGGGTTAGGGTTAGGGTTAGACTCTTAGGGTTAGGGTTAGACTCTTAGGGTTAGGGTTAGGGTTAGGGTTAGGGTTAGACTCTTAGGGTTAGGGTTAGACTCTTAGGGTTAGGGTTAGGGTTAGGGTTAGGGTTAGACTCTTAGAGTTAGGGTTAGACTCTTAGGGTTAGGGTTGGGGTTAGGGTTAGACTCTTAGGGTTAGGGTTAGACTCTTAGGGTTAGAGTTAGGGTTAGGGTTAGGGTTAGACACTTAGGGTTAGGGTTACGGTGAGGGTTAGACTCTTAGGGTTAGGGTTATATTCAGGGTTAGGGTTAGACTCTTAGGGTTAGGGTTAGGGTTAGGGTTAGACTCTTAGGGTAAGGGTTAGACTTAGGCTCTTAGGGTTAGGGTTAGACTCAGGCTCTTAGGGTTAGGGTTAGACTCAGGCTCTTAGGGTGAGGGTTAGACTCAGGCTCTTAGGGTGAGGGTTAGACTCAGGCTCTTAGGGTTAGGGTTAGACTCAGGCTCTTAGGGTTAGGGTCAGACTCAGTACTATATATTTGGGTACTGCAGCCGCCCTTTTGGTGGAGCGCTGCTGCCATCTAGCGAAATATACTTGGGTACTGCAGCCGGCCCTGTTGGTGGAGCGCTGCTGCCATCTAGCGAAATATATTTGGGTACTGCAGCCGGCGCTGTTGGTGGAGCGCTGCTGCCATCTAGCGAAATATATTTGGGTACTGCAGCCGCCCTTTTGGTGGAGCGCTGCTGCCATCTAGCGAAATATATTTGGATACTGCAGCCGGCTCTGTTGGTGGAGCTCTGCTGCCATCTAGCGAAATATACTTGGGTACTGCAGCCGCCCTTTTGGTGGAGCACTGCTGCCATCTAGCGAAATGTAATTGGGTACTGCAGCCGCCCGGTTGGTGGAGCGCTGCTGCCATCTAGCGAAATGTAATTGGGTACTGCAGCCGCCCGGTTGGTGGAGCGCTGCTGCCATCTAGCGAAATATAGTTGGGTACTGCAGCCGCCCGGTTTGTGGAGCGCTGCTGCCATCTAGCGAAATATATTTGGGTACTGCAGCCGGCGCTGTTAATGGAGCGCTGCTGCCATCTAGCGAAATGTAATTGGGTACTGCAGCCGCCCGGTTGGTGTAGCGCTGCTGCCATCTAGCGAAATATACTTGGGTACTGCAGCCGCCCGGTTGGTGGAGCGCTGCTGCCATCTAGCGAAATATATTTGGGTACTGCAGCCGGCCCTGTTGGTGGAGCGCTGCTGCCATCTAGCGAAATATACTTGGGTACTGCAGCCGCCCGGTTGGTGGAGCGCTGCTGCCATCTAGCGAAATATACTTGGGTACTGCAGCCGGCCCTGTTGGTGGAGCGCTGCTGCCATCTAGCGAAATATACTTGGGTACTGCAGCCGCCCGGTTGGTGGAGCGCTGCTGCCATCTAGCGAAATATATTTGGGTACTGCAGCCGGCGCTGTTGGTGGAGCGCTGCTGCCATCTAGCGAAATATATTTGGGTACTGCAGCCGCCCGGTTGGTGTAGCGCTGCTGCCATCTAGCGAAATATATTTGGGTACTGCAGCCGGCGCTGTTGGTGGAGCGCTGCTGCCATCTAGCGAAATATATTTGGGTACTGCAGCCGGCGCTGTTGGTGGAGCGCTGCTGCCATCTAGCGAAATATATTTGGGTACTGCAGCCGGCTCTGTTGGTGGAGCGCTGCTGCCATCTAGCGAAATATACTTGGGTACTTCAGCCGGGTTTAGGGTTAGGGTTAGGGTTAGACTGTTAGGGTTAGGGTTAGACTGTTAGGGTTAGACTCTTAGGGTTAGACTCTTAGGGTTAGGGTTAGGGTTAGGGTTAGGGTTAGGGTTAGACTCTTAGGGTTAGGGTTAGACTCTTAGGGTTAGGGTTAGGGTTAGGGTTAGGGTTAGACTCTTAGGGTTAGGGTTAGACTCTTAGGGTTAGGGTTAGGGTTAGGGTTAGGGTTAGACTCTTAGGGTTAGGGTTAGACTCTTAGGGTTAGGGTTAGGGTTAGGGTTAGGGTTAGACTCTTAGGGTTAGGGTTAGACTCTTAGGGTTAGGGTTAGGGTTAGGGTTAGACTCTTAGGGTTAGGGTTAGGGTTAGGGTTAGGGTTAGACTCTTAGGGTTAGGGTTACGGTTAGACTCTTAGGGTTAGAGTTAGGGTTAGGGTTAGACTCTTAAGGTTAGGGTTAGACTCTTAGGGTTAGGGTTGGGGTTAGGGTTAGACTCTTAGGGTTAGGGTTAGACTCTTAGGGTTAAGGTTAGGGTTAGGGTTAGACACTTAGGGTTAGGGTTAGGGTGAGGGTTAGACTCTTAGGGTTAGGGTTATATTCAGATTAGGGTTAGACTCTTAGGGTTAGGGTTAGGGTTAGACTCTTAGGGTAAGGGTTAGACTTAGGCTCTTAGGGTTAGGGTTAGACTCAGGCTCTTAGGGTTAGGGTTAGACTCAGGCTCTTAGGGTGAGGGTTAGACTCAGGCTCTTAGGGTTAGGGTTAGACTCAGGCTCTTAGGGTTAGGGTTAGACTCAGGCTCTTAGGGTGAGGGTTAGACTCAGGCTCTTAGGGTTAGGGTTAGACTCAGGCTCTTAGGGTTAGGGTCAGACTCAGTACTATATATTTGGGTACTGCAGCCGCCCTTTTGGTGGAGCGCTGCTGCCATCTAGCGAAATATACTTGGGTACTGCAGCCGCCCGGTTGGTGGAGCGCTGCTGCCATCTAGCGAAATATACTTGGGTACTGCAGCCGCCCGGTTGGTGGAGCGCTGCTGCCATCTAGCGAAATATACTTGGGTACTGCAGCCGGCCCTGTTGGTGGAGCGCTGCTGCCATCTAGCGAAATATATTTGGGTACTGCAGCCGGCGCTGTTGGTGGAGCGCTGCTGCCATCTAGCGAAATATATTTGGGTACTGCAGCCGGCTCTGTTGGTGGAGCGCTGCTGCCATCTAGCGAAATATATTTGGGTACTGCAGCCGGCTCTGTTTGTGGAGCGCTGCTGCCATCTAGCGAAATATACTTGGGTACTTCAGCCGGGTTTAGGGTTAGGGTTAGGGTTAGACTCTTAGGGTTAGGGTTAGGGTTAGGGTTAGGGTTAGACTCTTAGGGTTAGGGTTACGGTTAGACTCTTAGGGTTAGAGTTAGGGTTAGGGTTAGACTCTTAAGGTTAGGGTTAGACTCTTAGGGTTAGGGTTGGGGTTAGGGTTAGACTCTTAGGGTTAGGGTTAGACTCTTAGGGTTAAGGTTAGGGTTAGGGTTAGACACTTAGGGTTAGGGTTAGGGTTAGGGTTAGACTCTTAGGGTTAGGGTTATATTCAGATTAGGGTTAGACTCTTAGGGTTAGGGTTAGGGTTAGGGTTAGACTCTTAGGGTAAGGGTTAGACTCAGGCTCTTAGGGTTAGGGTTAGACTCAGGCTCTTAGGGTGAGGGTTAGACTCAGGCTCTTAGGGTGAGGGTTAGACTCAGGCTCTTAGGGTTAGGGTTAGACTCAGGCTCTTAGGGTTAGGGTTAGAATCAGGCTCTTAGGGTTAGGGTCAGACTCAGTACTATATATTTGGGTACTGCAGCCGCCCTTTTGGTGGAGCGCTGCTGCCATCTAGCGAAATATACTTGGGTACTGCAGCCGCCCGGTTGGTGGAGCGCTGCTGCCATCTAGCGAAATATACTTGGGTACTGCAGCCGCCCGGTTGGTGGAGCGCTGCTGCCATCTAGCGAAATATACTTGGGTACTGCAGCCGGCCCTGTTGGTGGAGCGCTGCTGCCATCTAGCGAAATATATTTGGGTACTGCAGCCGGCGCTGTTGGTGGAGCGCTGCTGCCATCTAGCGAAATATATTTGGGTACTGCAGCCGGGTTTAGGGTTAGGGTTAGGGTTAGGGTTAGACTGTTAGGGTTAGGGTTAGGGTTAGGGTTAGACTCTTAGGGTTAGACTCTTAGGGTTAGGGTTAGACTCACTACTATATATTTGGGTAGTGCAGCCACCCTTTTTGTGGAGCGCTGCTGCCATCTAGCGAAATATACTTGAGTACTGCAGCCGGCGCTGTTGGTGGAGCGCTGCTGCCATCTAGCGAAATATACTTTGGTACTGCAGCCGCCCGGTTGGTTGAGCACTGCCGCCGTCTAGCGAAATATACTTGGGTACTGCAGCCGCCCTTTTGGTGGAGCGCTGCTGCCATCTAGCGAAATATATTTGGGTACTGCAGCCGGCGCTGTTGGTGGATCGCTGCTGCCATCTAGCGAAATATATTTGGGTACTGCAGCCGGCGCTGTTGGTGGATCGCTGCTGCCATCTAGCGAAATATATTTGGGTACTGCAGCCGACCCTTTTTGTGGAGCGCTGCTGCCATCTAGCGAAATATACTTGAGTACTGCAGCCGGCGCTGTTGGTGGAGCGCTGCTGCCATCTAGCGAAATATACTTTGGTACTGCAGCCGCCCGGTTGGTTGAGCACTGCCGCCGTCTAGCGAAATATACTTGGGTACTGCAGCCGCCCTTTTGGTGGAGCGCTGCTGCCATCTAGCGAAATATACTTGGGTACTGCAGCCGGCCCTGTTGGTGGAGCGCTGCTGCCATCTAGCCAAATATATTTGGGTACTGCAGCCGGCGCTGTTGGTGGAGCGCTGCTGCCATCTAGCGAAATATATTTGGGTACTGCAGCCGGCTCTGTTGGTGGAGCGCTGCTGCCATCTAGCGAAATATATTTGGGTACTGCAGCCGGCTCTGTTTGTGGAGCGCTGCTGCCATCTAGCGAAATATACTTGGGTACTTCAGCCGGGTTTAGGGTTAGGGTTAGGGTTAGACTGTTAGGGTTAGGCTTAGACTCTTAGGGTTAGACTCTTAGGGTTAGACTCTTAGGGTTAGGGTTAGACTCTTACGGTTAGGGTTAGGGTTAGGGTTAGGGTTAGGGTTAGACTCTTAGGGTTAGGGTTAGACTCTTAGGGTTAGGGTTAGGGTTAGGGTTAGACTCTTAGGGTTAGGGTTAGACTCTTAGGGTTAGGGTTAAGGTTAGGGTTAGGGTTAGACTCTTAGGGTTAGGGTTAGACTCTTAGGGTTAGGGTTAGGGTTAGGGTTAGACTCTTAGGGTTAGGGTTAGGGTTAGGGTTAGGGTTACACTCTTAGGCTTAGGGTTAGGGTTAGGGTTAGACTCTTAGGGTTAGGGTTAGACTTAGGCTCTTAGGGTTAGGGTTAGACTCAGGCTCTTAGGGTTAGGGTTAGACTCAGGCTCTTACGGTTAGGGTTAGACTCAGGCTCTTAGGGTTAGGGTTAGACACACGCTCTTAGGGTTAGGGTCAGATTTAGTACTATATATTTGTGTACTGCAGCCGCCCTTTTGGTGGAACGCTGCTGCCATCTAGCGAAATATACTTGGGTACTGCAGCCGCCCGGTTGGTGGAGCGCTGCTGCCATCTAGCGAAATATACTTGGGTACTGCAGCCGGCCCTGTTGGTGGAGCGCTGCTGCCATCTAGCGAAATATACTTGGGTACTGCAGCCGCCCGGTTGGTGGAGCGCTGCTGCCATCTAGCGAAATATACTTGGGTACTGCAGCCGCCCGGTTGGTGGAGCGCTGCTGCCATCTAGCGAAATATACTTGGGTACTGCAGCCGGCCCTGTTGGTGGAGCGCTGCTGCCATCTAGCGAAATATATTTGGGTACTGCAGCCGGCGCTGTTGGTGGATCGCTGCTGCCATCTAGCGAAATATATTTGGGTACTGCAGCCGGCTCTGTTGGTGGAGCGCTGCTGCCATCTAGCGAAATATATTTGGGTACTGCAGCCGGCTCTGTTTGTGGAGCGCTGCTGCCATCTAGCGAAATATACTTGGGTACTTCAGCCGGGTTTAGGGTTAGGGTTAGGGTTAGACTGTTAGGGTTAGGCTTAGACTCTTAGGGTTAGACTCTTAGGGTTAGACTCTTAGGGCTAGGGTTAGACTCTTACGGTTAGGGTTAGGGTTAGGGTTAGGGTTAGACTCTTAGGGTTAGGGTTAGACTCTTAGGGTTAGGGTTAGGGTTAGGGTTAGGGTTAGACTCTTAGGGTTAGGGTTAGACTCTTAGGGTTAGGGTTAGGGTTAGACTCTTAGGGTTAGGGTTAGGGTGAGGATTAGACTCTTAGTGTTAGGGTTATATTCAGGGTTAGGGTTAGACTCTTAGGGTTAGGGTTAGGGTTAGGGTTAGACTCTTAGGGTTAGGGTTAGGGTTAGGCTCTTAGGGTTAGGGTTAGACTCAGGCTCTTAGGGTGAGGGTTAGACTCAGGCTCTTAGGGTTAGGGTTAGACTCAGGCTCTTAGGGTGAGGGTTAGACTCAGGCTCTTAGGGTTAGGGTTAGACTCAGGCTCTTAGGGTTAGGGTCAGACTCAGTACTATATATTTGGGTACTGCAGCCGCCCTTTTGGTGGAGCGCTGCTGCCATCTAGCGAAATATACTTGGGTATTGCAGCCGGCGCTCTTGGTGGAGCGCTGCTGCCATCTAGCGAAATATACTTGGGTACTGCAGCCGGCCCTGTTGGTGGAGCGCTGCTGCCATCTAGCGAAATATACTTGGGTACTGCAGCCGCCCGGTTTGTGGAGCGCTGCTGCCATCTAGCGAAATATATTTGGGTACTGCAGCCGGCCCGGTTGGTGGAGCGCTGCTGCCATCTAGCGAAATGTAATTGGGTACTGCAGCCGCCCGGTTGGTGGAGCGCTGCTGCCATCTAGCGAAATATACTTGGGTACTGCAGCCGCCCGGTTGGTGGAGCGCTGCTGCCATCTAGCGAAATGTAATTGGGTACTGCAGCCGGCCCTGTTGGTGGAGCGCTGCTGCCATCTAGCGAAATATACTTGGGTACTGCAGCCGCCCGGTTGGTGGAGCGCTGCTGCCATCTAGCGAAATATACTTGGGTACTGCAGCCGGCGCTGTTGGTGGAGCGCTGCTGCCATCTAGCGAAATATATTTGGGTACTGCAGCCGGCGCTGTTGGTGGAGCGCTGCTGCCATCTAGCGAAATATATTTGGGTACTGCAGCCGCCCGGTTGGTGGAGCGCTGCTGCCATCTAGCGAAATATATTTGGGTACTGCAGCCGGCGCTGTTGGTGGAGCGCTGCTGCCATCTAGCGAAATATATTTGGGTACTGCAGCCGGCTCTGTTGGTGGAGCGCTGCTGCCATCTAGCGAAATATACTTGGGTACTTCAGCCGGGTTTAGGGTTAGGGTTAGGGTTAGACTGTTAGGGTTAGGGTTAGACTTTTAGGGTTAGACTCTTAGGGTTAGACTCTTAGGGTTAGGGTTAGACTCTTACGGTTAGGGTTAGGGTTAGGCTTAGGGTTAGGCTTAGACTCTTAGGGTTAGGGTTAGACTCTTAGGGTTAGGGTTAGGGTTAGAGTTAGGGTTAGACTCTTAGGGTTAGGGTTAGACTCTTAGGGTTAGGGTTAGGGTTAGGGTTAGACTCTTAGGGTTAGGGTTAGACTCTTAGGGTTAGAGTTAGGGTTAGGGTTAGACACTTAGGGTTAGGGTTACGGTGAGGGTTAGACTCTTAGGGTTAGGGTTATATTCAGGGTTAGGGTTAGACTCTTAGGGTTAGGGTTAGGGTTAGGGTTAGACTCTTAGGGTAAGGGTTAGACTTAGGCTCTTAGGGTTAGGGTTAGACTCAGGCTCTTAGGGTTAGGGTTAGACTCAGGCTCTTAGGGTGAGGGTTAGACTCAGGCTCTTAGGGTGAGGGTTAGACTCAGGCTCTTAGGGTTAGGGTTAGACTCAGGCTCTTAGGGTTAGGGTCAGACTCAGTACTATATATTTGGGTACTGCAGCCGCCCTTTTGGTGGAGCGCTGCTGCCATCTAGCGAAATATACTTGGGTACTGCAGCCGGCGCTCTTGGTGGAGCGCTGCTGCCATCTAGCGAAATATACTTGGGTACTGCAGCCGGCCCTGTTGGTGGAGCGCTGCTGCCATCTAGCGAAATATACTTGGGTACTGCAGCCGCCCGGTTTGTGGAGCGCTGCTGCCATCTAGCGAAATATATTTGGGTACTGCAGCCGGCCCGGTTGGTGGAGCGCTGCTGCCATCTAGCGAAATGTAGTTGGGTACTGCAGCCGCCCGGTTGGTGGAGCGCTGCTGCCATCTAGCGAAATATACTTGGGTACTGCAGCCGCCCGGTTGGTGGAGCGCTGCTGCCATCTAGCGAAATGTAATTGGGTACTGCAGCCGGCCCTGTTGGTGGAGCGCTGCTGCCATCTAGCGAAATATACTTGGGTACTGCAGCCGCCCGGTTGGTGGAGCGCTGCTGCCATCTAGCGAAATATACTTGGGTACTGCAGCCGGCGCTGTTGGTGGAGCGCTGCTGCCATCTAGCGAAATATATTTGGGTACTGCAGCCGGCGCTGTTGGTGGAGCGCTGCTGCCATCTAGCGAAATATATTTGGGTACTGCAGCCGCCCGGTTGGTGGAGCGCTGCTGCCATCTAGCGAAATATATTTGGGTACTGCAGCCGGAGCTGTTGGTGGAGCGCTGCTGCCATCTAGCGAAATATATTTGGGTACTGCAGCCGGCTCTGTTGGTGGAGCGCTGCTGCCATCTAGCGAAATATACTTGGGTACTTCAGCCGGGTTTAGGGTTAGGGTTAGGGTTAGACTGTTAGGGTTAGGGTTAGACTTTTAGGGTTAGACTCTTAGGGTTAGACTCTTAGGGTTAGGGTTAGACTCTTACGGTTAGGGTTAGGGTTAGGCTTAGGGTTAGGCTTAGACTCTTAGGGTTAGGGTTAGACTCTTAGGGTTAGGGTTAGGGTTAGAGTTAGGGTTAGACTCTTAGGGTTAGGGTTAGACTCTTAGGGTTAGGGTTAGGGTTAGGGTTAGACTCTTAGGGTTAGGGTTAGACTCTTAGGGTTAGGGTTAGGGTTAGGGTTAGGGTTAGACTCTTAGGGTTAGGGTTAGACTCTTAGGGTTAGGGTTAGGGTTAGGGTTAGGGTTAGACTCTTAGGGTTAGGGTTAGACTCTTAGGGTTAGGGTTAGGGTTAGGGTTAGACTCTTAGGGTTAGGGTTAGGGTTACGGTTAGACTCTTAGGGTTAGAGTTAGGGTTAGGGTTAGACTCTTAGGGTTAGGGTTAGACTCTTAGGGTTAGGGTTGGGGTTAGGGTTAGACTCTTAGGGTTAGGGTTAGACTCTTAGGGTTAGAGTTAGGGTTAGGGTTAGGGTTAGACACTTAGGGTTAGGGTTAGGGTGAGGGTTAGAATCTTAGGGTTAGGGTTATATTCAGGGTTAGGGTTAGACTCTTAGGGTTAGGGTTAGGGTTAGGGTTAGACTCTTAGGGTAAGGGTTAGACTTAGGCTCTTAGGGTTAGGGTTAGACTCAGGCTCTTAGGGTTAGGGTTAGACTCAGGCTCTTAGGGTGAGGGTTAGACTCAGGCTCTTAGGGTGAGGGTTAGACTCAGGCTCTTAGGGTTAGGGTTAGAATCAGGCTCTTAGGGTTAGGGTCAGACTCAGTACTATATATTTGGGTACTGCAGCCGCCCTTTTGGTGGAGCGCTGCTGCCATCTAGCGAAATATACTTGGGTATTGCAGCCGGCGCTGTTGGTGGAGCGCTGCTGCCATCTAGCGAAATATATTTGGGTACTGCAGCCGGCCCTGTTGGTGGAGCGCTGCTGCCATCTAGCGAAATATAATTGGGTACTGCAGCCGCCCTTTTGGTGGAGCGCTGCTGCCATCTAGCGAAATATACTTGGGTACTGCAGCCGCCCGGTTTGTGGAGCGCTGCTGCCATCTAGCGAAATATATTTGGGTACTGCAGCCGCCCGGTTGGTGGAGCGCTGCTGCCATCTAGCGAAATGTAATGGGGTACTGCAGCCGGCGCTGTTGGTGTAGCGCTGCTGCCATCTAGCGAAATATACTTGGGTACTGCAGCCGCCCGGTTGGTGGAGCGCTGCTGCCATCTAGCGAAATATATTTGGGTACTGCAGCCGCCCGGTTGGTGGAGCTCTGCTGCCATCTAGCGAAATATACTTGGGTACTGCAGCCGCCCTTTTGGTGGAGCGCTGCTGCCATCTAGCGAAATGTAATTGGGTACTGCAGCCGCCCGGTTGGTGGAGCGCTGCTGCCATCTAGCGAAATATACTTGGGTACTGCAGCCGGCGCTGTTGGTGGAGCGCTGCTGCCATCTAGCGAAATATACTTGGGTACTGCAGCCGCCCGGTTGGTGGAGCGCTGCTGCCATCTAGCGAAATATATTTGGGTACTGCAGCCGGCGCTGTTGGTGGAGCGCTGCTGCCATCTAGCGAAATATACTTGGGTACTGCAGCCGCCCTTTTGGTGGAGCGCTGCTGCCATCTAGCGAAATATACTTGGGTACTGCAGCCGCCCGGTTGGTGGAGCGCTGCTGCCATCTAGCGAAATATATTTGGGTACTGCAGCCGGCCCTGTTGGTGGAGCGCTGCTGCCATCTAGCGAAATATACTTGGGTACTGCAGCCGCCCTTTTGGTGGAGCGCTGCTGCCATCTAGCGAAATATACTTGGGTATTGCAGCCGGCGCTGTTGGTGGAGCGCTGCTGCCATCTAGCGAAATATATTTGGGTACTGCAGCCGGCGCTGTTGGTGGAGCGCTGCTGCCATCTAGCGAAATATATTTGGGTACTGCAGCCGCCCTTTTGGTGGAGCGCTGCTGCCATCTAGCGAAATATATTTGGGTACTGCAGCCAGCTCTGTTGGTGGAGCTCTGCTGCCATCTAGCGAAATATAATTGGGTACTGCAGCCGGCCTTTTGGTGGAGCGCTGCTGCCATCTAGCGAAATGTAATTGGG
The DNA here is from genome assembly GCF_963210335.1 of Falco punctatus. Taxonomy (NCBI): domain Eukaryota; kingdom Metazoa; phylum Chordata; class Aves; order Falconiformes; family Falconidae; genus Falco; species Falco punctatus. The sequence continues at coordinate 2,337,537 of NW_027660079.1, forward strand.
TACTGCAGCCGCCCTGTTGGTGGAGCGCTGCTGCCATCTAGCGAAATATACTTGGGTACTGCAGCCGCCCTGTTGGTGGAGCGCTGCTGCCCTCTAGCGAAATATACTTGGGTACTGCAGCCGGCCCTGTTGGTGGAGCGCTGCTGCCATCTAGCGAAATATACTTGGGTACTGCAGCCGCCCGGTTGGTGGAGCGCTGCTGCCATCTAGCGAAATATACTTGGGTACTGCAGCCGGCCCTGTTGGTGGAGCGCTGCTGCCATCTAGCGAAATATACTTGGGTACTGCAGCCGCCCGGTTGGTGGAGCGCTGCTGCCATCTAGCGAAATATACTTGGGTACTGCAGCCGGCCCTGTTGGTGGAGCGCTGCTGCCATCTAGCGAAATATACTTGGGTACTGCAGCCGCCCTTTTGGTGGAGCGCTGCTGCCATCTAGCGAAATATACTTGGGTACTGCAGCCGGCGCTGTTGGTGGAGCGCTGCTGCCATCTAGCGAAATATATTTGGGTACTGCAGCCGGCGCTGTTGGTGGAGCGCTGCTGCCATCTAGCGAAATATATTTGGGTACTGCAGCCGGCTCTGTTGGTGGAGCGCTGCTGCCATCTAGCGAAATATATTTGGGTACTGCAGCCGGCTCTGTTTGTGGAGCGCTGCTGCCATCTAGCGAAATATACTTGGGTACTTCAGCCGGGTTTAGGGTTAGGGTTAGGGTTAGACTGTTAGGGTTAGGGTTAGACTCTTAGGGTTAGACTCTTAGGGTTAGACTCTTAGGGTTAGGGTTAGACTCTTACGGTTAGGGTTAGGGTTAGGGTTAGGGTTAGACTCTTAGGGTTAGGGTTAGACTCTTAGGGTTAGGGTTAGGGTTAGGGTTAGGGTTAGACTCTTAGGGTTAGGGTTAGACTCTTAGGGTTAGGGTTAGGGTTAGGGTTAGGGTTAGACTCTTAGGGTTAGGGTTAGACTCTTAGGGTTAGGGTTAGGGTTACGGTTAGACTCTTAGGGTTAGAGTTAGACTCTTAGGGTTAGGGTTGGGGTTAGGGTTAGACTCTTAGGGTTAGGGTTAGACTCTTAGGGTTAGAGTTAGGGTTAGGGTTAGGGTTAGACACTTAGGGTTAGGGTTACGGTGAGGGTTAGACTCTTAGGGTTAGGGTTATATTCAGGGTTAGGGTTAGACTCTTAGGGTTAGGGTTAGGGTTAGACTCTTAGGGTAAGGGTTAGACTTAGGCTCTTAGGGTTAGGGTTAGACTCAGGCTCTTAGGGTTAGGGTTAGACTCAGGCTCTTAGGGTGAGGGTTAGACTCAGGCTCTTAGGGTGAGGGTTAGACTCAGGCTCTTAGGGTTAGGGTTAGACTCAGGCTCTTAGGGTTAGGGTCAGACTCAGTACTATATATTTGGGTACTGCAGCCGCCCTTTTGGTGGAGCGCTGCTGCCATCTAGCGAAATATACTTGGGTACTGCAGCCGGCGCTGTTGGTGGAGCGCTGCTGCCATCTAGCGAAATATATTTGGGTACTGCAGCCGGCGCTGTTGGTGGAGCGCTGCTGCCATCTAGCGAAATATATTTGGGTACTGCAGCCGCCCTTTTGGTGGAGCGCTGCTGCCATCTAGCGAAATATATTTGGATACTGCAGCCGGCTCTGTTGGTGGAGCTCTGCTGCCATCTAGCGAAATATACTTGGGTACTGCAGCCGCCCTTTTGGTGGAGCGCTGCTGCCATCTAGCGAAATGTAATTGGGTACTGCAGCCGCCCGGTTGGTGGAGCGCTGCTGCCATCTAGCGAAATGTAATTGGGTACTGCAGCCGCCCGGTTGGTGGAGCGCTGCTGCCATCTAGCGAAATATACTTGGGTACTGCAGCCGCCCGGTTTGTGGAGCGCTGCTGCCATCTAGCGAAATATATTTGGGTACTGCAGCCGGCGCTGTTAATGGAGCGCTGCTGCCATCTAGCGAAATGTAATTGGGTACTGCAGCCGCCCGGTTGGTGGAGCGCTGCTGCCATCTAGCGAAATATACTTGGGTACTGCAGCCGCCCGGTTGGTGGAGCGCTGCTGCCATCTAGCGAAATATATTTGGGTACTGCAGCCGGCCCGGTTGGTGGAGCGCTGCTGCCATCTAGCGAAATATACTTGGGTACTGCAGCCGCCCGGTTGGTGGAGCGCTGCTGCCATCTAGCGAAATATACTTGGGTACTGCAGCCGGCCCTGTTGGTGGAGCGCTGCTGCCATCTAGCGAAATATACTTGGGTACTGCAGCCGCCCGGTTGGTGGAGCGCTGCTGCCATCTAGCGAAATATACTTGGGTACTGTAGCCGGCGCTGTTGGTGGAGCGCTGCTGCCATCTAGCGAAATATATTAGGGTACTGCAGCCGCCCGGTTGGTGGAGCGCTGCTGCCATCTAGCGAAATATATTTGGGTACTGCAGCCGGCGCTGTTGGTGGAGCGCTGCTGCCATCTAGCGAAATATATTTGGGTACTGCAGCCGGCGCTGTTGGTGGAGCGCTGCTGCCATCTAGCGAAATATATTTGGGTACTGCAGCCGGCTCTGTTGGTGGAGCGCTGCTGCCATCTAGCGAAATATACTTGGGTACTTCAGCCGGGTTTAGGGTTAGGGTTAGGGTTAGACTGTTAGGGTTAGGGTTAGACTCTTAGGGTTAGACTCTTAGGGTTAGGGTTAGGGTTAGGGTTAGGGTTAGGGTTAGACTCTTAGGGTTAGGGTTAGACTCTTAGGGTTAGGGTTAGGGTTAGGGTTAGGGTTAGACTCTTAGGGTTAGGGTTAGACTCTTAGGGTTAGGGTTAGGGTTAGGGTTAGGGTTAGACTCTTAGGGTTAGGGTTAGACTCTTAGGGTTAGGGTTAGGGTTAGGGTTAGGGTTAGACTCTTAGGGTTAGGGTTAGACTCTTAGGGTTAGGGTTGGGGTTAGGGTTAGACTCTTAGGGTTAGGGTTAGACTCTTAGGGTTAGAGTTAGGGTTAGGGTTAGACACTTAGGGTTAGGGTTACGGTGAGGGTTAGACTCTTAGGGTTAGGGTTATATTCAGGGTTAGGGTTAGACTCTTAGGGTTAGGGTTAGGGTTAGGGTTAGACTCTTAGGGTAAGGGTTAGACTTAGGCTCTTAGGGTTAGGGTTAGACTCAGGCTCTTAGGGTTAGGGTTAGACTCAGGCTCTTAGGGTGAGGGTTAGACTCAGGCTCTTAGGGTGAGGGTTAGACTCAGGCTCTTAGGGTTAGGGTTAGACTCAGGCTCTTAGGGTTAGGGTCAGACTCAGTACTATATATTTGGGTACTGCAGCCGCCCTTTTGGTGGAGCGCTGCTGCCATCTAGCGAAATATACTTGGGTACTGCAGCCGGCGCTCTTGGTGGAGCGCTGCTGCCATCTAGCGAAATATACTTGGGTACTGCAGCCGGCCCTGTTGGTGGAGCGCTGCTGCCATCTAGCGAAATATACTTGGGTACTGCAGCCGCCCGGTTTGTGGAGCGCTGCTGCCATCTAGCGAAATATATTTGGGTACTGCAGCCGGCCCGGTTGGTGGAGCGCTGCTGCCATCTAGCGAAATGTAGTTGGGTACTGCAGCCGCCCGGTTGGTGGAGCGCTGCTGCCATCTAGCGAAATATACTTGGGTACTGCAGCCGCCCGGTTGGTGGAGCGCTGCTGCCATCTAGCGAAATGTAATTGGGTACTGCAGCCGGCCCTGTTGGTGGAGCGCTGCTGCCATCTAGCGAAATATACTTGGGTACTGCAGCCGCCCGGTTGGTGGAGCGCTGCTGCCATCTAGCGAAATATACTTGGGTACTGCAGCCGGCGCTGTTGGTGGAGCGCTGCTGCCATCTAGCGAAATATATTTGGGTACTGCAGCCGGCGCTGTTGGTGGAGCGCTGCTGCCATCTAGCGAAATATATTTGGGTACTGCAGCCGCCCGGTTGGTGGAGCGCTGCTGCCATCTAGCGAAATATATTTGGGTACTGCAGCCGGAGCTGTTGGTGGAGCGCTGCTGCCATCTAGCGAAATATATTTGGGTACTGCAGCCGGCTCTGTTGGTGGAGCGCTGCTGCCATCTAGCGAAATATACTTGGGTACTTCAGCCGGGTTTAGGGTTAGGGTTAGGGTTAGACTGTTAGGGTTAGGGTTAGACTTTTAGGGTTAGACTCTTAGGGTTAGACTCTTAGGGTTAGGGTTAGACTCTTACGGTTAGGGTTAGGGTTAGGCTTAGGGTTAGGCTTAGACTCTTAGGGTTAGGGTTAGACTCTTAGGGTTAGGGTTAGACTTAGGCTCTTAGGGTTAGGGTTAGACTCAGGCTCTTAGGGTTAGGGTTAGACTCAGGCTCTTAGGGTGAGGGTTAGACTCAGGCTCTTAGGGTGAGGGTTAGACTCAGGCTCTTAGGGTTAGGGTTAGAATCAGGCTCTTAGGGTTAGGGTCAGACTCAGTACTATATATTTGGGTACTGCAGCCGCCCTTTTGGTGGAGCGCTGCTGCCATCTAGCGAAATATACTTGGGTATTGCAGCCGGCGCTGTTGGTGGAGCGCTGCTGCCATCTAGCGAAATATATTTGGGTACTGCAGCCGGCCCTGTTGGTGGAGCGCTGCTGCCATCTAGCGAAATATAATTGGGTACTGCAGCCGCCCTTTTGGTGGAGCGCTGCTGCCATCTAGCGAAATATACTTGGGTACTGCAGCCGCCCGGTTTGTGGAGCGCTGCTGCCATCTAGCGAAATATATTTGGGTACTGCAGCCGCCCGGTTGGTGGAGCGCTGCTGCCATCTAGCGAAATGTAATGGGGTACTGCAGCCGGCGCTGTTGGTGTAGCGCTGCTGCCATCTAGCGAAATATACTTGGGTACTGCAGCCGCCCGGTTGGTGGAGCGCTGCTGCCATCTAGCGAAATATATTTGGGTACTGCAGCCCCCCGGTTGGTGGAGCTCTGCTGCCATCTAGCGAAATATACTTGGGTACTGCAGCCGCCCTTTTGGTGGAGCGCTGCTGCCATCTAGCGAAATGTAATTGGGTACTGCAGCCGCCCGGTTGGTGGAGCGCTGCTGCCATCTAGCGAAATATACTTGGGTACTGCAGCCGGCGCTGTTGGTGGAGCGCTGCTGCCATCTAGCGAAATATACTTGGGTACTGCAGCCGCCCGGTTGGTGGAGCGCTGCTGCCATCTAGCGAAATATATTTGGGTACTGCAGCCGGCGCTGTTGGTGGAGCGCTGCTGCCATCTAGCGAAATATACTTGGGTACTGCAGCCGCCCTTTTGGTGGAGCGCTGCTGCCATCTAGCGAAATATACTTGGGTACTGCAGCCGCCCGGTTGGTGGAGCGCTGCTGCCATCTAGCGAAATATATTTGGGTACTGCAGCCGGCCCTGTTGGTGGAGCGCTGCTGCCATCTAGCGAAATATACTTGGGTACTGCAGCCGCCCTTTTGGTGGAGCGCTGCTGCCATCTAGCGAAATATACTTGGGTATTGCAGCCGGCGCTGTTGGTGGAGCGCTGCTGCCATCTAGCGAAATATATTTGGGTACTGCAGCCGGCGCTGTTGGTGGAGCGCTGCTGCCATCTAGCGAAATATATTTGGGTACTGCAGCCGCCCTTTTGGTGGAGCGCTGCTGCCATCTAGCGAAATATATTTGGGTACTGCAGCCAGCTCTGTTGGTGGAGCTCTGCTGCCATCTAGCGAAATATAATTGGGTACTGCAGCCGGCCTTTTGGTGGAGCGCTGCTGCCATCTAGCGAAATGTAATTGGGTACTGCAGCCGCCCTGTTGGTGGAGCGCTGCTGCCATCTAGCGAAATATACTTGGGTACTGCAGCCGCCCTGTTGGTGGAGCGCTGCTGCCCTCTAGCGAAATATACTTGGGTACTGCAGCCGGCCCTGTTGGTGGAGCGCTGCTGCCATCTAGCGAAATATACTTGGGTACTGCAGCCGCCCGGTTGGTGGAGCGCTGCTGCCATCTAGCGAAATATACTTGGGTACTGCAGCCGGCCCTGTTGGTGGAGCGCTGCTGCCATCTAGCGAAATATACTTGGGTACTGCAGCCGCCCGGTTGGTGGAGCGCTGCTGCCATCTAGCGAAATATACTTGGGTACTGCAGCCGGCCCTGTTGGTGGAGCGCTGCTGCCATCTAGCGAAATATACTTGGGTACTGCAGCCGCCCTTTTGGTGGAGCGCTGCTGCCATCTAGCGAAATATACTTGGGTACTGCAGCCGGCGCTGTTGGTGGAGCGCTGCTGCCATCTAGCGAAATATATTTGGGTACTGCAGCCGGCGCTGTTGGTGGAGCGCTGCTGCCATCTAGCGAAATATATTTGGGTACTGCAGCCGGCTCTGTTGGTGGAGCGCTGCTGCCATCTAGCGAAATATATTTGGGTACTGCAGCCGGCTCTGTTTGTGGAGCGCTGCTGCCATCTAGCGAAATATACTTGGGTACTTCAGCCGGGTTTAGGGTTAGGGTTAGGGTTAGACTGTTAGGGTTAGGGTTAGACTCTTAGGGTTAGACTCTTAGGGTTAGACTCTTAGGGTTAGGGTTAGACTCTTACGGTTAGGGTTAGGGTTAGGGTTAGGGTTAGACTCTTAGGGTTAGGGTTAGACTCTTAGGGTTAGGGTTAGGGTTAGGGTTAGGGTTAGACTCTTAGGGTTAGGGTTAGACTCTTAGGGTTAGGGTTAGGGTTAGGGTTAGGGTTAGACTCTTAGGGTTAGGGTTAGACTCTTAGGGTTAGGGTTAGGGTTACGGTTAGACTCTTAGGGTTAGAGTTAGACTCTTAGGGTTAGGGTTGGGGTTAGGGTTAGACTCTTAGGGTTAGGGTTAGACTCTTAGGGTTAGAGTTAGGGTTAGGGTTAGGGTTAGACACTTAGGGTTAGGGTTACGGTGAGGGTTAGACTCTTAGGGTTAGGGTTATATTCAGGGTTAGGGTTAGACTCTTAGGGTTAGGGTTAGGGTTAGACTCTTAGGGTAAGGGTTAGACTTAGGCTCTTAGGGTTAGGGTTAGACTCAGGCTCTTAGGGTTAGGGTTAGACTCAGGCTCTTAGGGTGAGGGTTAGACTCAGGCTCTTAGGGTGAGGGTTAGACTCAGGCTCTTAGGGTTAGGGTTAGACTCAGGCTCTTAGGGTTAGGGTCAGACTCAGTACTATATATTTGGGTACTGCAGCCGCCCTTTTGGTGGAGCGCTGCTGCCATCTAGCGAAATATACTTGGGTACTGCAGCCGGCGCTGTTGGTGGAGCGCTGCTGCCATCTAGCGAAATATATTTGGGTACTGCAGCCGGCGCTGTTGGTGGAGCGCTGCTGCCATCTAGCGAAATATATTTGGGTACTGCAGCCGCCCTTTTGGTGGAGCGCTGCTGCCATCTAGCGAAATATATTTGGATACTGCAGCCGGCTCTGTTGGTGGAGCTCTGCTGCCATCTAGCGAAATATACTTGGGTACTGCAGCCGCCCTTTTGGTGGAGCGCTGCTGCCATCTAGCGAAATGTAATTGGGTACTGCAGCCGCCCGGTTGGTGGAGCGCTGCTGCCATCTAGCGAAATGTAATTGGGTACTGCAGCCGCCCGGTTGGTGGAGCGCTGCTGCCATCTAGCGAAATATACTTGGGTACTGCAGCCGCCCGGTTTGTGGAGCGCTGCTGCCATCTAGCGAAATATATTTGGGTACTGCAGCCGGCGCTGTTAATGGAGCGCTGCTGCCATCTAGCGAAATGTAATTGGGTACTGCAGCCGCCCGGTTGGTGGAGCGCTGCTGCCATCTAGCGAAATATACTTGGGTACTGCAGCCGCCCGGTTGGTGGAGCGCTGCTGCCATCTAGCGAAATATATTTGGGTACTGCAGCCGGCCCGGTTGGTGGAGCGCTGCTGCCATCTAGCGAAATATACTTGGGTACTGCAGCCGCCCGGTTGGTGGAGCGCTGCTGCCATCTAGCGAAATATACTTGGGTACTGCAGCCGGCCCTGTTGGTGGAGCGCTGCTGCCATCTAGCGAAATATACTTGGGTACTGCAGCCGCCCGGTTGGTGGAGCGCTGCTGCCATCTAGCGAAATATACTTGGGTACTGTAGCCGGCGCTGTTGGTGGAGCGCTGCTGCCATCTAGCGAAATATATTAGGGTACTGCAGCCGCCCGGTTGGTGGAGCGCTGCTGCCATCTAGCGAAATATATTTGGGTACTGCAGCCGGCGCTGTTGGTGGAGCGCTGCTGCCATCTAGCGAAATATATTTGGGTACTGCAGCCGGCGCTGTTGGTGGAGCGCTGCTGCCATCTAGCGAAATATATTTGGGTACTGCAGCCGGCTCTGTTGGTGGAGCGCTGCTGCCATCTAGCGAAATATACTTGGGTACTTCAGCCGGGTTTAGGGTTAGGGTTAGGGTTAGACTGTTAGGGTTAGGGTTAGACTCTTAGGGTTAGACTCTTAGGGTTAGGGTTAGGGTTAGGGTTAGGGTTAGGGTTAGACTCTTAGGGTTAGGGTTAGACTCTTAGGGTTAGGGTTAGGGTTAGGGTTAGGGTTAGACTCTTAGGGTTAGGGTTAGACTCTTAGGGTTAGGGTTAGGGTTAGGGTTAGGGTTAGACTCTTAGGGTTAGGGTTAGACTCTTAGGGTTAGGGTTAGGGTTAGGGTTAGGGTTAGACTCTTAGGGTTAGGGTTAGACTCTTAGGGTTAGGGTTGGGGTTAGGGTTAGACTCTTAGGGTTAGGGTTAGACTCTTAGGGTTAGAGTTAGGGTTAGGGTTAGACACTTAGGGTTAGGGTTACGGTGAGGGTTAGACTCTTAGGGTTAGGGTTATATTCAGGGTTAGGGTTAGACTCTTAGGGTTAGGGTTAGGGTTAGGGTTAGACTCTTAGGGTAAGGGTTAGACTTAGGCTCTTAGGGTTAGGGTTAGACTCAGGCTCTTAGGGTTAGGGTTAGACTCAGGCTCTTAGGGTGAGGGTTAGACTCAGGCTCTTAGGGTGAGGGTTAGACTCAGGCTCTTAGGGTTAGGGTTAGACTCAGGCTCTTAGGGTTAGGGTCAGACTCAGTACTATATATTTGGGTACTGCAGCCGCCCTTTTGGTGGAGCGCTGCTGCCATCTAGCGAAATATACTTGGGTACTGCAGCCGGCGCTCTTGGTGGAGCGCTGCTGCCATCTAGCGAAATATACTTGGGTACTGCAGCCGGCCCTGTTGGTGGAGCGCTGCTGCCATCTAGCGAAATATACTTGGGTACTGCAGCCGCCCGGTTTGTGGAGCGCTGCTGCCATCTAGCGAAATATATTTGGGTACTGCAGCCGGCCCGGTTGGTGGAGCGCTGCTGCCATCTAGCGAAATGTAGTTGGGTACTGCAGCCGCCCGGTTGGTGGAGCGCTGCTGCCATCTAGCGAAATATACTTGGGTACTGCAGCCGCCCGGTTGGTGGAGCGCTGCTGCCATCTAGCGAAATGTAATTGGGTACTGCAGCCGGCCCTGTTGGTGGAGCGCTGCTGCCATCTAGCGAAATATACTTGGGTACTGCAGCCGCCCGGTTGGTGGAGCGCTGCTGCCATCTAGCGAAATATACTTGGGTACTGCAGCCGGCGCTGTTGGTGGAGCGCTGCTGCCATCTAGCGAAATATATTTGGGTACTGCAGCCGGCGCTGTTGGTGGAGCGCTGCTGCCATCTAGCGAAATATATTTGGGTACTGCAGCCGCCCGGTTGGTGGAGCGCTGCTGCCATCTAGCGAAATATATTTGGGTACTGCAGCCGGAGCTGTTGGTGGAGCGCTGCTGCCATCTAGCGAAATATATTTGGGTACTGCAGCCGGCTCTGTTGGTGGAGCGCTGCTGCCATCTAGCGAAATATACTTGGGTACTTCAGCCGGGTTTAGGGTTAGGGTTAGGGTTAGACTGTTAGGGTTAGGGTTAGACTTTTAGGGTTAGACTCTTAGGGTTAGACTCTTAGGGTTAGGGTTAGACTCTTACGGTTAGGGTTAGGGTTAGGCTTAGGGTTAGGCTTAGACTCTTAGGGTTAGGGTTAGACTCTTAGGGTTAGGGTTAGGGTTAGAGTTAGGGTTAGACTCTTAGGGTTAGGGTTAGACTCTTAGGGTTAGGGTTAGGGTTAGGGTTAGACTCTTAGGGTTAGGGTTAGACTCTTAGGGTTAGGGTTAGGGTTAGGGTTAGGGTTAGACTCTTAGGGTTAGGGTTAGACTCTTAGGGTTAGGGTTAGGGTTAGGGTTAGGGTTAGACTCTTAGGGTTAGGGTTAGACTCTTAGGGTTAGGGTTAGGGTTAGGGTTAGACTCTTAGGGTTAGGGTTAGGGTTACGGTTAGACTCTTAGGGTTAGAGTTAGGGTTAGGGTTAGACTCTTAGGGTTAGGGTTAGACTCTTAGGGTTAGGGTTGGGGTTAGGGTTAGACTCTTAGGGTTAGGGTTAGACTCTTAGGGTTAGAGTTAGGGTTAGGGTTAGGGTTAGACACTTAGGGTTAGGGTTAGGGTGAGGGTTAGAATCTTAGGGTTAGGGTTATATTCAGGGTTAGGGTTAGACTCTTAGGGTTAGGGTTAGGGTTAGGGTTAGACTCTTAGGGTAAGGGTTAGACTTAGGCTCTTAGGGTTAGGGTTAGACTCAGGCTCTTAGGGTTAGGGTTAGACTCAGGCTCTTAGGGTGAGGGTTAGACTCAGGCTCTTAGGGTGAGGGTTAGACTCAGGCTCTTAGGGTTAGGGTTAGAATCAGGCTTTTAGGGTTAGGGTCAGACTCAGTACTATATATTTGGGTACTGCAGCCGCCCTTTTGGTGGAGCGCTGCTGCCATCTAGCGAAATATACTTGGGTATTGCAGCCGGCGCTGTTGGTGGAGCGCTGCTGCCATCTAGCGAAATATATTTGGGTACTGCAGCCGGCCCTGTTGGTGGAGCGCTGCTGCCATCTAGCGAAATATAATTGGGTACTGCAGCCGCCCTTTTGGTGGAGCGCTGCTGCCATCTAGCGAAATATACTTGGGTACTGCAGCCGCCCGGTTTGTGGAGCGCTGCTGCCATCTAGCGAAATATATTTGGGTACTGCAGCCGCCCGGTTGGTGGAGCGCTGCTGCCATCTAGCGAAATGTAATGGGGTACTGCAGCCGCCCGGTTGGTGTAGCGCTGCTGCCATCTAGCGAAATATACTTGGGTACTGCAGCCGCCCGGTTGGTGGAGCGCTGCTGCCATCTAGCGAAATATATTTGGGTACTGCAGCCCCCCGGTTGGTGGAGCTCTGCTGCCATCTAGCGAAATATACTTGGGTACTGCAGCCGCCCTTTTGGTGGAGCGCTGCTGCCATCTAGCGAAATGTAATTGGGTACTGCAGCCGCCCGGTTGGTGGAGCGCTGCTGCCATCTAGCGAAATATACTTGGGTACTGCAGCCGGCGCTGTTGGTGGAGCGCTGCTGCCATCTAGCGAAATATACTTGGGTACTGCAGCCGCCCGGTTGGTGGAGCGCTGCTGCCATCTAGCGAAATATATTTGGGTACTGCAGCCGGCGCTGTTGGTGGAGCGCTGCTGCCATCTAGCGAAATATACTTGGGTACTGCAGCCGCCCTTTTGGTGGAGCGCTGCTGCCATCTAGCGAAATATACTTGGGTACTGCAGCCGCCCGGTTGGTGGAGCGCTGCTGCCATCTAGCGAAATATATTTGGGTACTGCAGCCGGCCCTGTTGGTGGAGCGCTGCTGCCATCTAGCGAAATATACTTGGGTACTGCAGCCGCCCTTTTGGTGGAGCGCTGCTGCCATCTAGCGAAATATACTTGGGTATTGCAGCCGGCGCTGTTGGTGGAGCGCTGCTGCCATCTAGCGAAATATATTTGGGTACTGCAGCCGGCCCTGTTGGTGGAGCGCTGCTGCCATCTAGCGAAATATATTTGGGTACTGCAGCCGCCCTTTTGGTGGAGCGCTGCTGCCATCTAGCGAAATATATTTGGGTACTGCAGCCAGCTCTGTTGGTGGAGCTCTGCTGCCATCTAGCGAAATATAATTGGGTACTGCAGCCGGCCTTTTGGTGGAGCGCTGCTGCCATCTAGCGAAATGTAATTGGGTACTGCAGCCGCCCTGTTGGTGGAGCGCTGCTGCCATCTAGCGAAATATACTTGGGTACTGCAGCCGCCCTGTTGGTGGAGCGCTGCTGCCCTCTAGCGAAATATACTTGGGTACTGCAGCCGGCCCTGTTGGTGGAGCGCTGCTGCCATCTAGCGAAATATACTTGGGTACTGCAGCCGCCCGGTTGGTGGAGCGCTGCTGCCATCTAGCGAAATATACTTGGGTACTGCAGCCGGCCCTGTTGGTGGAGCGCTGCTGCCATCTAGCGAAATATACTTGGGTACTGCAGCCGCCCGGTTGGTGGAGCGCTGCTGCCATCTAGCGAAATATACTTGGGTACTGCAGCCGGCCCTGTTGGTGGAGCGCTGCTGCCATCTAGCGAAATATACTTGGGTACTGCAGCCGCCCTTTTGGTGGAGCGCTGCTGCCATCTAGCGAAATATACTTGGGTACTGCAGCCGGCGCTGTTGGTGGAGCGCTGCTGCCATCTAGCGAAATATATTTGGGTACTGCAGCCGGCGCTGTTGGTGGAGCGCTGCTGCCATCTAGCGAAATATATTTGGGTACTGCAGCCGGCTCTGTTGGTGGAGCGCTGCTGCCATCTAGCGAAATATATTTGGGTACTGCAGCCGGCTCTGTTTGTGGAGCGCTGCTGCCATCTAGCGAAATATACTTGGGTACTTCAGCCGGGTTTAGGGTTAGGGTTAGGGTTAGACTGTTAGGGTTAGGGTTAGACTCTTAGGGTTAGACTCTTAGGGTTAGACTCTTAGGGTTAGGGTTAGACTCTTACGGTTAGGGTTAGGGTTAGGGTTAGGGTTAGACTCTTAGGGTTAGGGTTAGACTCTTAGGGTTAGGGTTAGGGTTAGGGTTAGGGTTAGACTCTTAGGGTTAGGGTTAGACTCTTAGGGTTAGGGTTAGGGTTAGGGTTAGGGTTAGACTCTTAGGGTTAGGGTTAGACTCTTAGGGTTAGGGTTAGGGTTACGGTTAGACTCTTAGGGTTAGAGTTAGACTCTTAGGGTTAGGGTTGGGGTTAGGGTTAGACTCTTAGGGTTAGGGTTAGACTCTTAGGGTTAGAGTTAGGGTTAGGGTTAGGGTTAGACACTTAGGGTTAGGGTTACGGTGAGGGTTAGACTCTTAGGGTTAGGGTTATATTCAGGGTTAGGGTTAGACTCTTAGGGTTAGGGTTAGGGTTAGACTCTTAGGGTAAGGGTTAGACTTAGGCTCTTAGGGTTAGGGTTAGACTCAGGCTCTTCGGGTTAGGGTTAGACTCAGGCTCTTAGGGTGAGGGTTAGACTCAGGCTCTTAGGGTGAGGGTTAGACTCAGGCTCTTAGGGTTAGGGTTAGACTCAGGCTCTTAGGGTTAGGGTCAGACTCAGTACTATATATTTGGGTACTGCAGCCGCCCTTTTGGTGGAGCGCTGCTGCCATCTAGCGAAATATACTTGGGTACTGCAGCCGGCGCTGTTGGTGGAGCGCTGCTGCCATCTAGCGAAATATATTTGGGTACTGCAGCCGGCGCTGTTGGTGGAGCGCTGCTGCCATCTAGCGAAATATATTTGGGTACTGCAGCCGCCCTTTTGGTGGAGCGCTGCTGCCATCTAGCGAAATATATTTGGATACTGCAGCCGGCTCTGTTGGTGGAGCTCTGCTGCCATCTAGCGAAATATACTTGGGTACTGCAGCCGCCCTTTTGGTGGAGCGCTGCTGCCATCTAGCGAAATGTAATTGGGTACTGCAGCCGCCCGGTTGGTGGAGCGCTGCTGCCATCTAGCGAAATGTAATTGGGTACTGCAGCCGCCCGGTTGGTGGAGCGCTGCTGCCATCTAGCGAAATATACTTGGGTACTGCAGCCGCCCGGTTTGTGGAGCGCTGCTGCCATCTAGCGAAATATATTTGGGTACTGCAGCCGGCGCTGTTAATGGAGCGCTGCTGCCATCTAGCGAAATGTAATTGGGTACTGCAGCCGCCCGGTTGGTGGAGCGCTGCTGCCATCTAGCGAAATATACTTGGGTACTGCAGCCGCCCGGTTGGTGGAGCGCTGCTGCCATCTAGCGAAATATATTTGGGTACTGCAGCCGGCCCGGTTGGTGGAGCGCTGCTGCCATCTAGCGAAATATACTTGGGTACTGCAGCCGCCCGGTTGGTGGAGCGCTGCTGCCATCTAGCGAAATATACTTGGGTACTGCAGCCGGCCCTGTTGGTGGAGCGCTGCTGCCATCTAGCGAAATATACTTGGGTACTGCAGCCGCCCGGTTGGTGGAGCGCTGCTGCCATCTAGCGAAATATACTTGGGTACTGCAGCCGGCGCTGTTGGTGGAGCGCTGCTGCCATCTAGCGAAATATATTAGGGTACTGCAGCCGCCCGGTTGGTGGAGCGCTGCTGCCATCTAGCGAAATATATTTGGGTACTGCAGCCGGCGCTGTTGGTGGAGCGCTGCTGCCATCTAGCGAAATATATTTGGGTACTGCAGCCGGCGCTGTTGGTGGAGCGCTGCTGCCATCTAGCGAAATATATTTGGGTACTGCAGCCGGCTCTGTTGGTGGAGCGCTGCTGCCATCTAGCGAAATATACTTGGGTACTTCAGCCGGGTTTAGGGTTAGGGTTAGGGTTAGACTGTTAGGGTTAGGGTTAGACTCTTAGGGTTAGACTCTTAGGGTTAGGGTTAGGGTTAGGGTTAGGGTTAGACTCTTAGGGTTAGGGTTAGACTCTTAGGGTTAGGGTTAGGGTTAGGGTTAGACTCTTAGGGTTAGGGTTAGACTCTTAGGGTTAGGGTTAGGGTTAGGGTTAGGGTTAGACTCTTAGGGTTAGGGTTAGACTCTTAGGGTTAGGGTTAGGGTTAGGGTTAGGGTTAGAATCTTAGGGTTAGAGTTAGACTCTTAGGGTTAGGGTTGGGGTTAGGGTTAGACTCTTAGGGTTAGGGTTAGACTCTTAGGGTTAGAGTTAGGGTTAGGGTTAGGGTTAGACACTTAGGGTTAGGGTTACGGTGAGGGTTAGACTCTTAGGGTTAGGGTTATATTCAGGGTTAGGGTTAGACTCTTAGGGTTAGGGTTAGGGTTAGGGTTAGACTCTTAGGGTAAGGGTTAGACTTAGGCTCTTAGGGTTAGGGTTAGACTCAGGCTCTTAGGGTTAGGGTTAGACTCAGGCTCTTAGGGTGAGGGTTAGACTCAGGCTCTTAGGGTGAGGGTTAGACTCAGTCTCTTCGGGTTAGGGTTAGACTCAGGCTCTTAGGGTTAGGGTCAGACTCAGTACTATATATTTGGGTACTGCAGCCGCCCTTTTGGTGGAGCGCTGCTGCCATCTAGCGAAATATACTTGGGTACTGCAGCCGGCGCTGTTGGTGGAGCGCTGCTGCCATCTAGCGAAATATACTTGGGTACTGCAGCCGGCGCTGTTGGTGGAGCGCTGCTGCCATCTAGCGAAATATATTTGGGTACTGCAGCCGCCCTTTTGGTGGAGCGCTGCTGCCATCTAGCGAAATATATTTGGATACTGCAGCCGGCTCTGTTGGTGGAGCTCTGCTGCCATCTAGCGAAATATACTTGGGTACTGCAGCCGCCCTTTTGGTGGAGCGCTGCTGCCATCTAGCGAAATGTAATTGGGTACTGCAGCCGCCCGGTTGGTGGAGCGCTGCTGCCATCTAGCGAAATGTAATTGGGTACTGCAGCCGCCCGGTTGGTGGAGCGCTGCTGCCATCTAGCGAAATATACTTGGGTACTGCAGCCGCCCGGTTTGTGGAGCGCTGCTGCCATCTAGCGAAATATATTTGGGTACTGCAGCCGGCGCTGTTAATGGAGCGCTGCTGCCATCTAGCGAAATGTAATTGGGTACTGCAGCCGCCCGGTTGGTGTAGCGCTGCTGCCATCTAGCGAAATATACTTGGGTACTGCAGCCGCCCGGTTGGTGGAGCGCTGCTGCCATCTAGCGAAATAAATTTGGGTACTGCAGCCGGCCCGGTTGGTGGAGCGCTGCTGCCATCTAGCGAAATATACTTGGGTACTGCAGCCGCCCGGTTGGTGGAGCGCTGCTGCCATCTAGCGAAATATACTTGGGTACTGCAGCCGGCCCTGTTGGTGGAGCGCTGCTGCCATCTAGCGAAATATACTTGGGTACTGCAGCCGCCCGGTTGGTGGAGCGCTGCTGCCATCTAGCGAAATATACTTGGGTACTGCAGCCGGCGCTGTTGGTGGAGCGCTGCTGCCATCTAGCGAAATATATTAGGGTACTGCAGCCGCCCGGTTGGTGGAGCGCTGCTGCCATCTAGCGAAATATATTTGGGTACTGCAGCCGGCCCTGTTGGTGGAGCGCTGCTGCCATCTAGCGAAATATATTTGGGTACTGCAGCCGGCGCTGTTGGTGGAGCGCTGCTGCCATCTAGCGAAATATATTTGGGTACTGCAGCCGGCTCTGTTGGTGGAGCGCTGCTGCCATCTAGCGAAATATACTTGGGTACTTCAGCCGGGTTTAGGGTTAGGGTTAGGGTTAGACTGTTAGGGTTAGGGTTAGACTCTTAGGGTTAGACTCTTAGGGTTAGACTCTTAGGGTTAGGGTTAGGGTTAGGGTTAGGGTTAGGGTTAGACTCTTAGGGTTAGGGTTAGACTCTTAGGGTTAGGGTTAGGGTTAGGGTTAGACTCTTAGGGTTAGGGTTAGACTCTTAGGGTTAGGGTTAGACTCTTAGGGTTAGGGTTAGACTCTTAGGGTTAGGGTTAGGGTTAGGGTTAGGGTTAGAATCTTAGGGTTAGAGTTAGACTCTTAGGGTTAGGGTTGGGGTTAGGGTTAGACTCTTAGGGTTAGGGTTAGACTCTTAGGGTTAGAGTTAGGGTTAGGGTTAGGGTTAGACACTTAGGGTTAGGGTTACGGTGAGGGTTAGACTCTTAGGGTTAGGGTTATATTCAGGGTTAGGGTTAGACTCTTAGGGTTAGGGTTAGGGTTAGGGTTAGACTCTTAGGGTAAGGGTTAGACTTAGGCTCTTAGGGTTAGGGTTAGACTCAGGCTCTTAGGGTGAGGGTTAGACTCAGGCTCTTAGGGTGAGGGTTAGACTCAGGCTCTTAGGGTGAGGGTTAGACTCAGTCTCTTCGGGTTAGGGTTAGACTCAGGCTCTTAGGGTTAGG
Organism: Falco punctatus; assembly: GCF_963210335.1. NCBI lineage: Eukaryota > Metazoa > Chordata > Aves > Falconiformes > Falconidae > Falco > Falco punctatus. The sequence continues at coordinate 2,354,626 of NW_027660079.1, forward strand.
GTCAGACTCAGTACTATATATTTGGGTACTGCAGCCGCCCTTTTGGTGGAGCGCTGCTGCCATCTAGCGAAATATACTTGGGTACTGCAGCCGGCGCTGTTGGTGGAGCGCTGCTGCCATCTAGCGAAATATACTTGGGTACTGCAGCCGGCGCTGTTGGTGGAGCGCTGCTGCCATCTAGCGAAATATATTTGGGTACTGCAGCCGCCCTTTTGGTGGAGCGCTGCTGCCATCTAGCGAAATATATTTGGATACTGCAGCCGGCTCTGTTGGTGGAGCTCTGCTGCCATCTAGCGAAATATACTTGGGTACTGCAGCCGCCCTTTTGGTGGAGCGCTGCTGCCATCTAGCGAAATGTAATTGGGTACTGCAGCCGCCCGGTTGGTGGAGCGCTGCTGCCATCTAGCGAAATGTAATTGGGTACTGCAGCCGCCCGGTTGGTGGAGCGCTGCTGCCATCTAGCGAAATATACTTGGGTACTGCAGCCGCCCGGTTTGTGGAGCGCTGCTGCCATCTAGCGAAATATATTTGGGTACTGCAGCCGGCGCTGTTAATGGAGCGCTGCTGCCATCTAGCGAAATGTAATTGGGTACTGCAGCCGCCCGGTTGGTGTAGCGCTGCTGCCATCTAGCGAAATATACTTGGGTACTGCAGCCGCCCGGTTGGTGGAGCGCTGCTGCCATCTAGCGAAATAAATTTGGGTACTGCAGCCGGCCCGGTTGGTGGAGCGCTGCTGCCATCTAGCGAAATATACTTGGGTACTGCAGCCGCCCGGTTGGTGGAGCGCTGCTGCCATCTAGCGAAATATACTTGGGTACTGCAGCCGGCCCTGTTGGTGGAGCGCTGCTGCCATCTAGCGAAATATACTTGGGTACTGCAGCCGCCCGGTTGGTGGAGCGCTGCTGCCATCTAGCGAAATATACTTGGGTACTGCAGCCGGCGCTGTTGGTGGAGCGCTGCTGCCATCTAGCGAAATATATTAGGGTACTGCAGCCGCCCGGTTGGTGGAGCGCTGCTGCCATCTAGCGAAATATATTTGGGTACTGCAGCCGGCCCTGTTGGTGGAGCGCTGCTGCCATCTAGCGAAATATATTTGGGTACTGCAGCCGGCGCTGTTGGTGGAGCGCTGCTGCCATCTAGCGAAATATATTTGGGTACTGCAGCCGGCTCTGTTGGTGGAGCGCTGCTGCCATCTAGCGAAATATACTTGGGTACTTCAGCCGGGTTTAGGGTTAGGGTTAGGGTTAGACTGTTAGGGTTAGGGTTAGACTCTTAGGGTTAGACTCTTAGGGTTAGACTCTTAGGGTTAGGGTTAGGGTTAGGGTTAGGGTTAGGGTTAGACTCTTAGGGTTAGGGTTAGACTCTTAGGGTTAGGGTTAGGGTTAGGGTTAGACTCTTAGGGTTAGGGTTAGACTCTTAGGGTTAGGGTTAGGGTTAGGGTTAGGGTTAGACTCTTAGGGTTAGGGTTAGACTCTTAGGGTTAGGGTTAGGGTTAGGGTTAGGGTTAGAATCTTAGGGTTAGGGTTATATTCAGGGTTAGGGTTAGACTCTTAGGGTTAGGGTTAGGGTTAGGGTTAGACTCTTAGGGTAAGGGTTAGACTTAGGCTCTTAGGGTTAGGGTTAGACTCAGGCTCTTAGGGTTAGGGTTAGACTCAGGCTCTTCGGGTTAGGGTTAGACTCAGGCTCTTAGGGTGAGGATTAGACTCAGGCTCTTAGGGTTAGGGTTAGAATCAGGCTCTTAGGGTTAGGGTCAGACTCAGTACTATATATTTGGGTACTGCAGCCGCCCTTTTGGTGGAGAGCTGCTGCCATCTAGCGAAATATACTTGGGTATTGCAGCCGGCGCTGTTGGTGGAGCGCTGCTGCCATCTAGCGAAATATATTTGGGTACTGCAGCCGGCCCTGTTGGTGGAGCGCTGCTGCCATCTAGCGAAATATAATTGGGTACTGCAGCCGCCCTTTTGGTGGAGCGCTGCTGCCATCTAGCGAAATATACTTGGGTACTGCAGCCGCCCGGTTTGTGGAGCGCTGCTGCCATCTAGCGAAATATATTTGGGTACTGCAGCCGCCCGGTTGGTGGAGCGCTGCTGCCATCTAGCGAAATGTAATGGGGTACTGCAGCCGCCCGGTTGGTGTAGCGCTGCTGCCATCTAGCGAAATATACTTGGGTACTGCAGCCGCCCGGTTGGTGGAGCGCTGCTGCCATCTAGCGAAATATACTTGGGTACTGCAGCCGCCCTTTTGGTGGAGCTCTGCTGCCATCTAGCGAAATATACTTGGGTACTGCAGCCGCCCTTTTGGTGGAGCGCAGCTGCCATCTAGCGAAATGTAATTGGGTACTGCAGCCGCCCTTTTGGTGGAGCGCTGCTGCCATCTAGCGAAATATACTTGGGTACTGCAGCCGGCGCTGTTGGTGGAGCGCTGCTGCCATCTAGCGAAATATACTTGGGTACTGCAGCCGCCCGGTTGGTGGAGCGCTGCTGCCATCTAGCGAAATATATTTGGGTACTGCAGCCGGCCCTGTTGGTGGAGCGCTGCTGCCATCTAGCGAAATATACTTGGGTACTGCAGCCGCCCTTTTGGTGGAGCGCTGCTGCCATCTAGCGAAATATACTTGGGTACTGCAGCCGCCCGGTTGGTGGAGCGCTGCTGCCATCTAGCGAAATATACTAGGGTACTGCAGCCGGCCCTGTTGGTGGAGCGCTGCTGCCATCTAGCGAAATATACTTGGGTACTGCAGCCGCCCTTTTGGTGGAGCGCTGCTGCCATCTAGCGAAATATACTTGGGTATTGCAGCCGGCGCTGTTGGTGGAGCGCTGCTGCCATCTAGCGAAATATATTTGGGTACTGCAGCCGGCCCTGTTGGTGGAGCGCTGCTGCCATCTAGCGAAATGTAATTGGGTACTGCAGCCGCCCTTTTGGTGGAGCGCTGCTGCCATCTAGCGAAATATATTTGGGTACTGCAGCCGGCCTTTTGGTGGAGCGCTGCTGCCATCTAGCGAAATGTAATTGGGTACTGCAGCCGCCCTGTTGGTGGACCGCTGCTGCCATCTAGCGAAATATACTTGGGTACTGCAGCCGCCCTGTTGGTGGAGCGCTGCTGCCATCTAGCGAAATATACTTGGGTACTGCAGCCGGCGCTGTTGGTGGAGCGCTGCTGCCATCTAGCGAAATATACTTGGGTACTGCAGCCGCCCGGTTGGTGGAGCGCTGCTGCCATCTAGCGAAATATACTTGGGTACTGCAGCCGGCCCTGTTGGTGGAGCGCTGCTGCCATCTAGCGAAATATACTTGGGTACTGCAGCCGCCCTTTTGGTGGAGCGCTGCTGCCATCTAGCGAAATATACTTGGGTACTGCAGCCGGCGCTGTTGGTGGAGCGCTGCTGCCATCTAGCGAAATATATTTGGGTACTGCAGCCGGCGCTGTTGGTGGAGCGCTGCTGCCATCTAGCGAAATATATTTGGGTACGGCAGCCGGCTCTGTTGGTGGAGCGCTGCTGCCATCTAGCGAAATATATTTGGGTACTGCAGCCGGCTCTGTTTGTGGAGCGCTGCTGCCATCTAGCGAAATATACTTGGGTACTTCAGCCGGGTTTAGGGTTAGGGTTAGGGTTAGACTGTTAGGGTTAGGGTTAGACTCTTAGGGTTAGACTCTTAGGGTTAGACTCTTAGGGTTAGGGTTAGACTCTTACGGTTAGGGTTAGGGTTAGGGTTAGGGTTAGACTCTTAGGGTTAGGGTTAGACTCTTAGGGTTAGGGTTAGGGTTAGGGTTAGGGTTAGACTCTTAGGGTTAGGGTTAGACTCTTAGGGTTAGGGTTAGGGTTAGGGTTAGGGTTAGACTCTTAGGGTTAGGGTTAGACTCTTAGGGTTAGGGTTAGGGTTAGACTCTTAGGGTTAGGGTTAGACTCTTAGGGTTAGGGTTGGGGTTAGGGTTAGACTCTTAGGGTTAGGGTTAGACTCTTAGGGTTAGAGTTAGGGTTAGGGTTAGGGTTAGACACTTAGGGTTAGGGTTACGGTGAGGGTTAGACTCTTAGGGTTAGGGTTATATTCAGGGTTAGGGTTAGACTCTTAGGGTTAGGGTTAGGGTTAGGGTTAGACTCTTAGGGTAAGGGTTAGACTTAGGCTCTTAGGGTTAGGGTTAGACTCAGGCTCTTAGGGTTAGGGTTAGACTCAGGCTCTTCGGGTTAGGGTTAGACTCAGGCTCTTAGGGTGAGGGTTAGACTCAGGCTCTTAGGGTTAGGGTTAGACTCAGGCTCTTAGGGTTAGGGTCAGACTCAGTACTATATATTTGGGTACTGCAGCCGCCCTTTTGGTGGAGCGCTGCTGCCATCTAGCGAAATATACTTGGGTACTGCAGCCGGCCCTGTTGGTGGAGCGCTGCTGCCATCTAGCGAAATATATTTGGGTACTGCAGCCGGCGCTGTTGGTGGAGCGCTGCTGCCATCTAGCGAAATATATTTGGGTACTGCAGCCGGCTCTGTTGGTGGAGCGCTGCTGCCATCTAGCGAAATATATTTGGATACTGCAGCCGGCTCTGTTGGTGGAGCTCTGCTGCCATCTAGCGAAATATACTTGGGTACTGCAGCCGCCCTTTTGGTGGAGCGCTGCTGCCATCTAGCGAAATGTAATTGGGTACTGCAGCCGCCCGGTTGGTGGAGCGCTGCTGCCATCTAGCGAAATGTAATTGGGTACTGCAGCCGCCCGGTTGGTGGAGCGCTGCTGCCATCTAGCGAAATATACTTGGGTACTGCAGCCGCCCGGTTTGTGGAGCGCTGCTGCCATCTAGCGAAATATATTTGGGTACTGCAGCCGGCGCTGTTAATGGAGCGCTGCTGCCATCTAGCGAAATGTAATTGGGTACTGCAGCCGCCCGGTTGGTGTAGCGCTGCTGCCATCTAGCGAAATATACTTGGGTACTGCAGCCGCCCGGTTGGTGGAGCGCTGCTGCCATCTAGCGAAATATATTTGGGTACTGCAGCCGGCCCTGTTGGTGGAGCGCTGCTGCCATCTAGCGAAATATACTTGGGTACTGCAGCCGCCCGGTTGGTGGAGCGCTGCTGCCATCTAGCGAAATATACTTGGGTACTGCAGCCGGCCCTGTTGGTGGAGCGCTGCTGCCATCTAGCGAAATATACTTGGGTACTGCAGCCGCCCGGTTGGTGGAGCGCTGCTGCCATCTAGCGAAATATACTTGGGTACTGCAGCCGGCCCTGTTGGTGGAGCGCTGCTGCCATCTAGCGAAATATACTTGGGTACTGCAGCCGCCCGGTTGGTGGAGCGCTGCTGCCATCTAGCGAAATATATTTGGGTACTGCAGCCGGCGCTGTTGGTGGAGCGCTGCTGCCATCTAGCGAAATATATTTGGGTACTGCAGCCGCCCGGTTGGTGGAGCGCTGCTGCCATCTAGCGAAATATATTTGGGTACTGCAGCCGGCGCTGTTGGTGGAGCGCTGCTGCCATCTAGCGAAATATATTTGGGTACTGCAGCCGGCTCTGTTTGTGGAGCGCTGCTGCCATCTAGCGAAATATACTTGGGTACTTCAGCCGGGTTTAGGGTTAGGGTTAGGGTTAGACTCTTAGGGTTAGGGTTAGGGTTAGGGTTAGGGTTAGACTCTTAGGGTTAGGGTTACGGTTAGACTCTTAGGGTTAGAGTTAGGGTTAGGGTTAGACTCTTAAGGTTAGGGTTAGACTCTTAGGGTTAGGGTTGGGGTTAGGGTTAGACTCTTAGGGTTAGGGTTAGACTCTTAGGGTTAAGGTTAGGGTTAGGGTTAGACACTTAGGGTTAGGGTTAGGGTGAGGGTTAGACTCTTAGGGTTAGGGTTATATTCAGATTAGGGTTAGACTCTTAGGGTTAGGGTTAGGGTTAGGGTTAGACTCTTAGGGTAAGGGTTAGACTCAGGCTCTTAGGGTTAGGGTTAGACTCAGGCTCTTAGGGTGAGGGTTAGACTCAGGCTCTTAGGGTGAGGGTTAGACTCAGGCTCTTAGGGTTAGGGTTAGACTCAGGCTCTTAGGGTTAGGGTTAGAATCAGGCTCTTAGGGTGAGGGTTAGACTCAGGCTCTTAGGGTTAGGGTTAGAATCAGGCTCTTAGGGTTAGGGTCAGACTCAGTACTATATATTTGGGTACTGCAGCCGCCCTTTTGATGGAGCGCTGCTGCCATCTAGCGAAATATACTTGGGTATTGCAGCCGGTGCTGTTGGTGGAGCGCTGCTGCCATCTAGCGAAATATATTTGGGTACTGCAGCCGGCCCTGTTGGTGGAGCGCTGCTGCCATCTAGCGAAATATACTTGGGTACTGCAGCCGGCTCTGTTGGTGGAGCGCTGCTGCCATCTAGCGAAATATATTTGGGTACTGCAGCCGGGTTTAGGGTTAGGGTTAGGGTTAGACTGTTAGGGTTAGGGTTAGGGTTAGGGTTAGACTCTTAGGGTTAGACTCTTAGGGTTAGGGTTAGACTCACTACTATATATTTGGGTAGTGCAGCCACCCTTTTTGTGGAGCGCTGCTGCCATCTAGCGAAATATACTTGAGTACTGCAGCCGGCGCTGTTGGTGGAGCGCTGCTGCCATCTAGCGAAATATACTTTGGTACTGCAGCCGCCCGGTTGGTTGAGCACTGCCGCCGTCTAGCGAAATATACTTGGGTACTGCAGCCGCCCTTTTGGTGGAGCGCTGCTGCCATCTAGCGAAATATATTTGGGTACTGCAGCCGGCGCTGTTGGTGGATCGCTGCTGCCATCTAGCGAAATATATTTGGGTACTGCAGCCGGCGCTGTTGGTGGATCGCTGCTGCCATCTAGCGAAATATATTTGGGTACTGCAGCCGGCCCTTTTTGTGGAGCGCTGCTGCCATCTAGCGAAATATACTTGAGTACTGCAGCCGGCGCTGTTGGTGGAGCGCTGCTGCCATCTAGCGAAATATACTTTGGTACTGCAGCCGCCCGGTTGGTTGAGCACTGCCGCCGTCTAGCGAAATATACTTGGGTACTGCAGCCGCCCTTTTGGTGGAGCGCTGCTGCCATCTAGCGAAATATACTTGGGTACTGCAGCCGGCCCTGTTGGTGGAGCGCTGCTGCCATCTAGCGAAATATATTTGGGTACTGCAGCCGGCGCTGTTGGTGGAGCGCTGCTGCCATCTAGCGAAATATATTTGGGTACTGCAGCCGGCTCTGTTGGTGGAGCGCTGCTGCCATCTAGCGAAATATATTTGGGTACTGCAGCCGGCTCTGTTTGTGGAGCGCTGCTGCCATCTAGCGAAATATACTTGGGTACTTCAGCCGGGTTTAGGGTTAGGGTTAGGGTTAGACTGTTAGGGTTAGGCTTAGACTCTTAGGGTTAAACTCTTAGGGTTAGACTCTTAGGGTTAGGGTTAGACTCTTACGGTTAGGGTTAGGGTTAGGGTTAGGGTTAGGGTTAGACTCTTAGGGTTAGGGTTAGACTCTTAGGGTTAGGGTTAGGGTTAGGGTTAGACTCTTAGGGTTAGGGTTAGACTCTTAGGGTTAGGGTTAAGGTTAGGGTTAGGGTTAGACTCTTAGGGTTAGGGTTAGACTCTTAGGGTTAGGGTTAGGGTTAGGGTTAGACTCTTAGGGTTAGGGTTAGGGTTAGGGTTAGGGTTACACTCTTAGGGTTAGGGTTAGGGTTAGGGTTAGACTCTTAGGGTTAGGGTTAGACTCAGGCTCTTAGGGTTAGGGTTAGACTCAGGCTCTTACGGTTAGGGTTAGACTCAGGCTCTTAGGGTTAGGGTTAGACACACGCTCTTAGGGTTAGGGTCAGATTTAGTACTATATATTTGTGTACTGCAGCCGCCCGGTTGGTGGAGCGCTGCTGCCATCTAGCGAAATATACTTGGGTACTGCAGCCGCCCGGTTGGTGGAGCGCTGCTGCCATCTAGCGAAATGTAATTGGGTACTGCAGCCGGCCCTGTTGGTGGAGCGCTGCTGCCATCTAGCGAAATATACTTGGGTACTGCAGCCGCCCGGTTGGTGGAGCGCTGCTGCCATCTAGCGAAATATACTTGGGTACTGCAGCCGGCCCTGTTGGTGGAGCGCTGCTGCCATCTAGCGAAATATACTTGGGTACTGCAGCCGGCCCTGTTGGTGGAGCGCTGCTGCCATCTAGCGAAATATATTTGGGTACTGCAGCCGGCGCTGTTGGTGGAGCGCTGCTGCCATCTAGCGAAATATATTTGGGTACTGCAGCCGGCTCTGTTGGTGGAGCGCTGCTGCCATCTAGCGAAATATATTTGGGTACTGCAGCCGGCTCTGTTTGTGGAGCGCTGCTGCCATCTAGCGAAATATACTTGGGTACTTCAGCCGGGTTTAGGGTTAGGGTTAGGGTTAGACTGTTAGGGTTAGGCTTAGACTCTTAGGGTTAGACTCTTAGGGTTAGACTCTTAGGGTTAGGGTTAGACTCTTACGGTTAGGGTTAGGGTTAGGGTTAGGGTTAGACTCTTAGGGTTAGGGTTAGACTCTTACGGTTAGGGTTAGGGTTAGGGTTAGGGTTAGACTCTTAGGGTTAGGGTTAGACTCTTAGGGTTAGGGTTAGGGTTAGACTCTTAGGGTTAGGGTTAGGGTGAGGGTTAGACTCTTAGGGTTAGGGTTATATTCAGGGTTAGGGTTAGACTCTTAGGGTTAGGGTTAGGGTTAGGGTTAGACTCTTAGGGTTAGGGTTAGGGTTAGGCTCTTAGGGTTAGGGTTAGACTCAGGCTCTTAGGGTGAGGGTTAGACTCAGGCTCTTAGGGTTAGGGTTAGACTCAGGCTCTTAGGGTGAGGGTTAGACTCAGGCTCTTAGGGTTAGGGTTAGACTCAGGCTCTTAGGGTTAGGGTCAGACTCAGTACTATATATTTGGGTACTGCAGCCGCCCTTTTGGTGGAGCGCTGCTGCCATCTAGCGAAATATACTTGGGTATTGCAGCCGGCGCTCTTGGTGGAGCGCTGCTGCCATCTAGCGAAATATACTTGGGTACTGCAGCCGGCCCTGTTGGTGGAGCGCTGCTGCCATCTAGCGAAATATACTTGGGTACTGCAGCCGCCCGGTTTGTGGAGCGCTGCTGCCATCTAGCGAAATATATTTGGGTACTGCAGCCGGCCCGGTTGGTGGAGCGCTGCTGCCATCTAGCGAAATGTAATTGGGTACTGCAGCCGCCCGGTTGGTGGAGCGCTGCTGCCATCTAGCGAAATATACTTGGGTACTGCAGCCGCCCGGTTGGTGGAGCGCTGCTGCCATCTAGCGAAATGTAATTGGGTACTGCAGCCGGCCCTGTTGGTGGAGCGCTGCTGCCATCTAGCGAAATATACTTGGGTACTGCAGCCGCCCGGTTGGTGGAGCGCTGCTGCCATCTAGCGAAATATACTTGGGTACTGCAGCCGGCGCTGTTGGTGGAGCGCTGCTGCCATCTAGCGAAATATATTTGGGTACTGCAGCCGGCGCTGTTGGTGGAGCGCTGCTGCCATCTAGCGAAATATATTTGGGTACTGCAGCCGCCCGGTTGGTGGAGCGCTGCTGCCATCTAGCGAAATATATTTGGGTACTGCAGCCGGCGCTGTTGGTGGAGCGCTGCTGCCATCTAGCGAAATATATTTGGGTACTGCAGCCGGCTCTGTTGGTGGAGCGCTGCTGCCATCTAGCGAAATATACTTGGGTACTTCAGCCGGGTTTAGGGTTAGGGTTAGGGTTAGACTGTTAGGGTTAGGGTTAGACTTTTAGGGTTAGACTCTTAGGGTTAGACTCTTAGGGTTAGGGTTAGACTCTTACGGTTAGGGTTAGGGTTAGGCTTAGGGTTAGGCTTAGACTCTTAGGGTTAGGGTTAGACTCTTAGGGTTAGGGTTAGGGTTAGAGTTAGGGTTAGACTCTTAGGGTTAGGGTTAGACTCTTAGGGTTAGGGTTAGGGTTAGGGTTAGACTCTTAGGGTTAGGGTTAGACTCTTAGGGTTAGGGTTAGGGTTAGGGTTAGGGTTAGACTCTTAGGGTTAGGGTTAGACTCTTAGGGTTAGGGTTAGGGTTAGGGTTAGGGTTAGACTCTTAGGGTTAGGGTTAGACTCTTAGGGTTAGGGTTAGGGTTAGGGTTAGACTCTTAGGGTTAGGGTTAGGGTTACGGTTAGACTCTTAGGGTTAGAGTTAGGGTTAGGGTTAGACTCTTAGGGTTAGGGTTAGACTCTTAGGGTTAGGGTTGGCGTTAGGGTTAGACTCTTAGGGTTAGGGTTAGACTCTTAGGGTTAGAGTTAGGGTTAGGGTTAGGGTTAGACACTTAGGGTTAGGGTTAGGGTGAGGGTTAGAATCTTAGGGTTAGGGTTATATTCAGGGTTAGGGTTAGACTCTTAGGGTTAGGGTTAGGGTTAGGGTTAGACTCTTAGGGTAAGGGTTAGACTTAGGCTCTTAGGGTTAGGGTTAGACTCAGGCTCTTAGGGTTAGGGTTAGACTCAGGCTCTTAGGGTGAGGGTTAGACTCAGGCTCTTAGGGTGAGGGTTAGACTCAGGCTCTTAGGGTTAGGGTTAGAATCAGGCTCTTAGGGTTAGGGTCAGACTCAATACTATATATTTGGGTACTGCAGCCGCCCTTTTGGTGGAGCGCTGCTGCCATCTAGCGAAATATACTTGGGTATTGCAGCCGGCGCTGTTGGTGGAGCGCTGCTGCCATCTAGCGAAATATATTTGGGTACTGCAGCCGGCCCTGTTGGTGGAGCGCTGCTGCCATCTAGCGAAATATAATTGGGTACTGCAGCCGCCCGGTTGGTGGAGCGCTGCTGCCATCTAGCGAAATATACTTGGGTACTGCAGCCGCCCGGTTTGTGGAGCGCTGCTGCCATCTAGCGAAATATATTTGGGTACTGCAGCCGCCCGGTTGGTGGAGCGCTGCTGCCATCTAGCGAAATGTAATGGGGTACTGCAGCCGCCCGGTTGGTGTAGCGCTGCTGCCATCTAGCGAAATGTAATTGGGTACTGCAGCCGGCGCTGTTGGTGGAGCGCTGCTGCCATCTAGCGAAATATATTTGGGTACTGCAGCCGCCCGGTTGGTGGAGCTCTGCTGCCATCTAGCGAAATATACTTGGGTACTGCAGCCGCCCTTTTGGTGGAGCGCTGCTGCCATCTAGCGAAATGTAGTTGGGTACTGCAGCCGCCCGGTTGGTGGAGCGCTGCTGCCATCTAGCGAAATATACTTGGGTACTGCAGCCGGCGCTGTTGGTGGAGCGCTGCTGCCATCTAGCGAAATATACTTGGGTACTGCAGCCGCCCGGTTGGTGGAGCGCTGCTGCCATCTAGCGAAATATATTTGGGTACTGCAGCCGGCCCTGTTGGTGGAGCGCTGCTGCCATCTAGCGAAATATACTTGGGTACTGCAGCCGCCCTTTTGGTGGAGCGCTGCTGCCATCTAGCGAAATATACTTGGGTACTGCAGCCGCCCGGTTGGTGGAGCGCTGCTGCCATCTAGCGAAATATATTTGGGTACTGCAGCCGGCCCTGTTGGTGGAGCGCTGCTGCCATCTAGCGAAATATACTTGGGTACTGCAGCCGCCCGGTTGGTGGAGCGCTGCTGCCATCTAGCGAAATATACTTGGGTATTGCAGCCGGCGCTGTTGGTGGAGCGCTGCTGCCATCTAGCGAAATATATTTGGGTACTGCAGCCGGCCCTGTTGGTGGAGCGCTGCTGCCATCTAGCGAAATATATTTGGGTACTGCAGCCGCCCTTTTGGTGGAGCGCTGCTGCCATCTAGCGAAATATATTTGGGTACTGCAGCCAGCTCTGTTGGTGGAGCTCTGCTGCCATCTAGCGAAATATAATTGGGTACTGCAGCCGGCCTTTTGGTGGAGCGCTGCTGCCATCTAGCGAAATGTAATTGGGTACTGCAGCCGCCCTGTTGGTGGAGCGCTGCTGCCATCTAGCGAAATATACTTGGGTACTGCAGCCGCCCTGTTGGTGGAGCGCTGCTGCCCTCTAGCGACATATACTTGGGTACTGCAGGCGGCCCTTTTGGTGGAGCGCTGCTGCCATCTAGCGAAATATACTTGGGTACTGCAGCCGGCGCTCTTGGTGGAGCGCTGCTGCCATCTAGCGAAATATACTTGGGTACTGCAGCCGCCCTTTTGGTGGAGCGCTGCTGCCATCTAGCGAAATATACTTGGGTACTGCAGCCGCCCGGTTTGTGGAGCGCTGCTGCCATCTAGCGAAATATATTTGGGTACTGCAGCCGGCCCGGTTGGTGGAGCGCTGCTGCCATCTAGCGAAATGTAGTTGGGTACTGCAGCCGCCCGGTTGGTGGAGCGCTGCTGCCATCTAGCGAAATATACTTGGGTACTGCAGCCGCCCGGTTGGTGGAGCGCTGCTGCCATCTAGCGAAATGTAATTGGGTACTGCAGCCGGCCCTGTTGGTGGAGCGCTGCTGCCATCTAGCGAAATATACTTGGGTACTGCAGCCGCCCGGTTGGTGGAGCGCTGCTGCCATCTAGCGAAATATACTTGGGTACTGCAGCCGGCGCTGTTGGTGGAGCGCTGCTGCCATCTAGCGAAATATATTTGGGTACTGCAGCCGGCGCTGTTGGTGGAGCGCTGCTGCCATCTAGCGAAATATATTTGGGTACTGCAGCCGCCCGGTTGGTGGAGCGCTGCTGCCATCTAGCGAAATATATTTGGGTACTGCAGCCGGAGCTGTTGGTGGAGCGCTGCTGCCATCTAGCGAAATATATTTGGGTACTGCAGCCGGCTCTGTTGGTGGAGCGCTGCTGCCATCTAGCGAAATATACTTGGGTACTTCAGCCGGGTTTAGGGTTAGGGTTAGGGTTAGACTGTTAGGGTTAGGGTTAGACTTTTAGGGTTAGACTCTTAGGGTTAGACTCTTAGGGTTAGGGTTAGACTCTTACGGTTAGGGTTAGGGTTAGGCTTAGGGTTAGGCTTAGACTCTTAGGGTTAGGGTTAGACTCTTAGGGTTAGGGTTAGGGTTAGAGTTAGGGTTAGACTCTTAGGGTTAGGGTTAGACTCTTAGGGTTAGGGTTAGGGTTAGGGTTAGACTCTTAGGGTTAGGGTTAGACTCTTAGGGTTAGGGTTAGGGTTAGGGTTAGGGTTAGACTCTTAGGGTTAGGGTTAGACTCTTAGGGTTAGGGTTAGGGTTAGGGTTAGGGTTAGACTCTTAGGGTTAGGGTTAGACTCTTAGGGTTAGGGTTAGGGTTAGGGTTAGACTCTTAGGGTTAGGGTTAGGGTTACGGTTAGACTCTTAGGGTTAGAGTTAGGGTTAGGGTTAGACTCTTAGGGTTAGGGTTAGACTCTTAGGGTTAGGGTTGGGGTTAGGGTTAGACTCTTAGGGTTAGGGTTAGACTCTTGGGGTTAGAGTTAGGGTTAGGGTTAGGGTTAGACACTTAGGGTTAGGGTTAGGGTGAGGGTTAGAATCTTAGGGTTAGGGTTATATTCAGGGTTAGGGTTAGACTCTTAGGGTTAGGGTTAGGGTTAGGGTTAGACTCTTAGGGTAAGGGTTAGACTTAGGCTCTTAGGGTTAGGGTTAGACTCAGGCTCTTAGGGTTAGGGTTAGACTCAGGCTCTTAGGGTGAGGGTTAGACTCAGGCTCTTAGGGTGAGGGTTAGACTCAGGCTCTTAGGGTTAGGGTTAGAATCAGGCTCTTAGGGTTAGGGTCAGACTCAGTACTATATATTTGGGTACTGCAGCCGCCCTTTTGGTGGAGCGCTGCTGCCATCTAGCGAAATATACTTGGGTATTGCAGCCGGCGCTGTTGGTGGAGCGCTGCTGCCATCTAGCGAAATATATTTGGGTACTGCAGCCGGCCCTGTTGGTGGAGCGCTGCTGCCATCTAGCGAAATATATTTGGGTACTGCAGCCGCCCTTTTGGTGGAGCGCTGCTGCCATCTAGCGAAATATACTTGGGTACTGCAGCCGCCCGGTTTGTGGAGCGCTGCTGCCATCTAGCGAAATATATTTGGGTACTGCAGCCGCCCGGTTGGTGGAGCGCTGCTGCCATCTAGCGAAATGTAATGGGGTACTGCAGCCGCCCGGTTGGTGTAGCGCTGCTGCCATCTAGCGAAATATACTTGGGTACTGCAGCCGCCCGGTTGGTGGAGCGCTGCTGCCATCTAGCGAAATATATTTGGGTACTGCAGCCCCCCGGTTGGTGGAGCTCTGCTGCCATCTAGCGAAATATACTTGGGTACTGCAGCCGCCCTTTTGGTGGAGCGCTGCTGCCATCTAGCGAAATGTAATTGGGTACTGCAGCCGCCCGGTTGGTGGAGCGCTGCTGCCATCTAGCGAAATATACTTGGGTACTGCAGCCGGCGCTGTTGGTGGAGCGCTGCTGCCATCTAGCGAAATATACTTGGGTACTGCAGCCGCCCGGTTGGTGGAGCGCTGCTGCCATCTAGCGAAATATATTTGGGTACTGCAGCCGGCGCTGTTGGTGGAGCGCTGCTGCCATCTAGCGAAATATACTTGGGTACTGCAGCCGCCCTTTTGGTGGAGCGCTGCTGCCATCTAGCGAAATATACTTGGGTACTGCAGCCGCCCGGTTGGTGGAGCGCTGCTGCCATCTAGCGAAATATATTTGGGTACTGCAGCCGGCCCTGTTGGTGGAGCGCTGCTGCCATCTAGCGAAATATACTTGGGTACTGCAGCCGCCCTTTTGGTGGAGCGCTGCTGCCATCTAGCGAAATATACTTGGGTATTGCAGCCGGCGCTGTTGGTGGAGCGCTGCTGCCATCTAGCGAAATATATTTGGGTACTGCAGCCGGCCCTGTTGGTGGAGCGCTGCTGCCATCTAGCGAAATATATTTGGGTACTGCAGCCGCCCTTTTGGTGGAGCGCTGCTGCCATCTAGCGAAATATATTTGGGTACTGCAGCCAGCTCTGTTGGTGGAGCTCTGCTGCCATCTAGCGAAATATAATTGGGTACTGCAGCCGGCCTTTTGGTGGAGCGCTGCTGCCATCTAGCGAAATGTAATTGGGTACTGCAGCCGCCCTGTTGGTGGAGCGCTGCTGCCATCTAGCGAAATATACTTGGGTACTGCAGCCGCCCTGTTGGTGGAGCGCTGCTGCCCTCTAGCGAAATATACTTGGGTACTGCAGCCGGCCCTGTTGGTGGAGCGCTGCTGCCATCTAGCGAAATATACTTGGGTACTGCAGCCGCCCGGTTGGTGGAGCGCTGCTGCCATCTAGCGAAATATACTTGGGTACTGCAGCCGGCCCTGTTGGTGGAGCGCTGCTGCCATCTAGCGAAATATACTTGGGTACTGCAGCCGCCCGGTTGGTGGAGCGCTGCTGCCATCTAGCGAAATATACTTGGGTACTGCAGCCGGCCCTGTTGGTGGAGCGCTGCTGCCATCTAGCGAAATATACTTGGGTACTGCAGCCGCCCTTTTGGTGGAGCGCTGCTGCCATCTAGCGAAATATACTTGGGTACTGCAGCCGGCGCTGTTGGTGGAGCGCTGCTGCCATCTAGCGAAATATATTTGGGTACTGCAGCCGGCGCTGTTGGTGGAGCGCTGCTGCCATCTAGCGAAATATATTTGGGTACTGCAGCCGGCTCTGTTGGTGGAGCGCTGCTGCCATCTAGCGAAATATATTTGGGTACTGCAGCCGGCTCTGTTTGTGGAGCGCTGCTGCCATCTAGCGAAATATACTTGGGTACTTCAGCCGGGTTTAGGGTTAGGGTTAGGGTTAGACTGTTAGGGTTAGGGTTAGACTCTTAGGGTTAGACTCTTAGGGTTAGACTCTTAGGGTTAGGGTTAGACTCTTACGGTTAGGGTTAGGGTTAGGGTTAGGGTTAGACTCTTAGGGTTAGGGTTAGACTCTTAGGGTTAGGGTTAGGGTTAGGGTTAGGGTTAGACTCTTAGGGTTAGGGTTAGACTCTTAGGGTTAGGGTTAGGGTTAGGGTTAGGGTTAGACTCTTAGGGTTAGGGTTAGACTCTTAGGGTTAGGGTTAGGGTTACGGTTAGACTCTTAGGGTTAGAGTTAGACTCTTAGGGTTAGGGTTGGGGTTAGGGTTAGACTCTTAGGGTTAGGGTTAGACTCTTAGGGTTAGAGTTAGGGTTAGGGTTAGGGTTAGACACTTAGGGTTAGGGTTACGGTGAGGGTTAGACTCTTAGGGTTAGGGTTATATTCAGGGTTAGGGTTAGACTCTTAGGGTTAGGGTTAGGGTTAGACTCTTAGGGTAAGGGTTAGACTTAGGCTCTTAGGGTTAGGGTTAGACTCAGGCTCTTAGGGTTAGGGTTAGACTCAGGCTCTTAGGGTGAGGGTTAGACTCAGGCTCTTAGGGTGAGGGTTAGACTCAGGCTCTTAGGGTTAGGGTTAGACTCAGGCTCTTAGGGTTAGGGTCAGACTCAGTACTATATATTTGGGTACTGCAGCCGCCCTTTTGGTGGAGCGCTGCTGCCATCTAGCGAAATATACTTGGGTACTGCAGCCGGCGCTGTTGGTGGAGCGCTGCTGCCATCTAGCGAAATATATTTGGGTACTGCAGCCGGCGCTGTTGGTGGAGCGCTGCTGCCATCTAGCGAAATATATTTGGGTACTGCAGCCGCCCTTTTGGTGGAGCGCTGCTGCCATCTAGCGAAATATATTTGGATACTGCAGCCGGCTCTGTTGGTGGAGCTCTGCTGCCATCTAGCGAAATATACTTGGGTACTGCAGCCGCCCTTTTGGTGGAGCGCTGCTGCCATCTAGCGAAATGTAATTGGGTACTGCAGCCGCCCGGTTGGTGGAGCGCTGCTGCCATCTAGCGAAATGTAATTGGGTACTGCAGCCGCCCGGTTGGTGGAGCGCTGCTGCCATCTAGCGAAATATACTTGGGTACTGCAGCCGCCCGGTTTGTGGAGCGCTGCTGCCATCTAGCGAAATATATTTGGGTACTGCAGCCGGCGCTGTTAATGGAGCGCTGCTGCCATCTAGCGAAATGTAATTGGGTACTGCAGCCGCCCGGTTGGTGGAGCGCTGCTGCCATCTAGCGAAATATATTTGGGTACTGCAGCCGGCCCGGTTGGTGGAGCGCTGCTGCCATCTAGCGAAATATACTTGGGTACTGCAGCCGCCCGGTTGGTGGAGCGCTGCTGCCATCTAGCGAAATATACTTGGGTACTGCAGCCGGCCCTGTTGGTGGAGCGCTGCTGCCATCTAGCGAAATATACTTGGGTACTGCAGCCGCCCGGTTGGTGGAGCGCTGCTGCCATCTAGCGAAATATACTTGGGTACTGCAGCCGGCGCTGTTGGTGGAGCGCTGCTGCCATCTAGCGAAATATATTAGGGTACTGCAGCCGCCCGGTTGGTGGAGCGCTGCTGCCATCTAGCGAAATATATTTGGGTACTGCAGCCGGCGCTGTTGGTGGAGCGCTGCTGCCATCTAGCGAAATATATTTGGGTACTGCAGCCGGCGCTGTTGGTGGAGCGCTGCTGCCATCTAGCGAAATATATTTGGGTACTGCAGCCGGCTCTGTTGGTGGAGCGCTGCTGCCATCTAGCGAAATATACTTGGGTACTTCAGCCGGGTTTAGGGTTAGGGTTAGGGTTAGACTGTTAGGGTTAGGGTTAGACTCTTAGGGTTAGACTCTTAGGGTTAGACTCTTAGGGTTAGGGTTAGGGTTAGACTCTTAGGGTTAGGGTTAGACTCTTAGGGTTAGGGTTAGGGTTAGGGTTAGACTCTTAGGGTTAGGGTTAGACTCTTAGGGTTAGGGTTAGGGTTAGGGTTAGGGTTAGACTCTTAGGGTTAGGGTTAGACTCTTAGGGTTAGGGTTAGGGTTAGGGTTAGGGTTAGAATCTTAGGGTTAGAGTTAGACTCTTAGGGTTAGGGTTGGGGTTAGGGTTAGACTCTTAGGGTTAGGGTTAGACTCTTAGGGTTAGAGTTAGGGTTAGGGTTAGGGTTAGACACTTAGGGTTAGGGTTACGGTGAGGGTTAGACTCTTAGGGTTAGGGTTATATTCAGGGTTAGGGTTAGACTCTTAGGGTTAGGGTTAGGGTTAGGGTTAGACTCTTAGGGTAAGGGTTAGACTTAGGCTCTTAGGGTTAGGGTTAGACTCAGGCTCTTAGGGTTAGGGTTAGACTCAGGCTCTTAGGGTGAGGGTTAGACTCAGGCTCTTAGGGTGAGGGTTAGACTCAGTCTCTTCGGGTTAGGGTTAGACTCAGGCTCTTAGGGTTAGGGTCAGACTCAGTACTATATATTTGGGTACTGCAGCCGCCCTTTTGGTGGAGCGCTGCTGCCATCTAGCGAAATATACTTGGGTACTGCAGCCGGCGCTGTTGGTGGAGCGCTGCTGCCATCTAGCGAAATATACTTGGGTACTGCAGCCGGCGCTGTTGGTGGAGCGCTGCTGCCATCTAGCGAAATATATTTGGGTACTGCAGCCGCCCTTTTGGTGGAGCGCTGCTGCCATCTAGCGAAATATATTTGGATACTGCAGCCGGCTCTGTTGGTGGAGCTCTGCTGCCATCTAGCGAAATATACTTGGGTACTGCAGCCGCCCTTTTGGTGGAGCGCTGCTGCCATCTAGCGAAATGTAATTGGGTACTGCAGCCGCCCGGTTGGTGGAGCGCTGCTGCCATCTAGCGAAATGTAATTGGGTACTGCAGCCGCCCGGTTGGTGGAGCGCTGCTGCCATCTAGCGAAATATACTTGGGTACTGCAGCCGGCCCTGTTGGTGGAGCGCTGCTGCCATCTAGCGAAATATATTTGGGTACTGCAGCCGGCGCTGTTAATGGAGCGCTGCTGCCATCTAGCGAAATGTAATTGGGTACTGCAGCCGCCCGGTTGGTGTAGCGCTGCTGCCATCTAGCGAAATATACTTGGGTACTGCAGCCGCCCGGTTGGTGGAGCGCTGCTGCCATCTAGCGAAATAAATTTGGGTACTGCAGCCGGCCCGGTTGGTGGAGCGCTGCTGCCATCTAGCGAAATATACTTGGGTACTGCAGCCGCCCGGTTGGTGGAGCGCTGCTGCCATCTAGCGAAATATACTTGGGTACTGCAGCCGGCCCTGTTGGTGGAGCGCTGCTGCCATCTAGCGAAATATACTTGGGTACTGCAGCCGCCCGGTTGGTGGAGCGCTGCTGCCATCTAGCGAAATATACTTGGGTACTGCAGCCGGCGCTGTTGGTGGAGCGCTGCTGCCATCTAGCGAAATATATTAGGGTACTGCAGCCGCCCGGTTGGTGGAGCGCTGCTGCCATCTAGCGAAATATATTTGGGTACTGCAGCCGGCGCTGTTGGTGGAGCGCTGCTGCCATCTAGCGAAATATATTTGGGTACTGCAGCCGGCGCTGTTGGTGGAGCGCTGCTGCCATCTAGCGAAATATATTTGGGTACTGCAGCCGGCTCTGTTGGTGGAGCGCTGCTGCCATCTAGCGAAATATACTTGGGTACTTCAGCCGGGTTTAGGGTTAGGGTTAGGGTTAGACTGTTAGGGTTAGGGTTAGACTCTTAGGGTTAGACTCTTAGGGTTAGACTCTTAGGGTTAGGGTTAGGGTTAGGGTTAGGGTTAGGGTTAGACTCTTAGGGTTAGGGTTAGACTCTTAGGGTTAGGGTTAGGGTTAGACTCTTAGGGTTAGGGTTAGACTCTTAGGGTTAGGGTTAGGGTTAGGGTTAGGGTTAGACTCTTAGGGTTAGGGTTAGACTCTTAGGGTTAGGGTTAGGGTTAGGGTTAGGGTTAGAATCTTAGGGTTAGGGTTATATTCAGGGTTAGGGTTAGACTCTTAGGGTTAGGGTTAGGGTTAGGGTTAGACTCTTAGGGTAAGGGTTAGACTTAGGCTCTTAGGGTTAGGGTTAGACTCAGGCTCTTAGGGTTAGGGTTAGACTCAGGCTCTTCGGGTTAGGGTTAGACTCAGGCTCTTAGGGTGAGGATTAGACTCAGGCTCTTAGGGTTAGGGTTAGAATCAGGCTCTTAGGGTTAGGGTCAGACTCAGTACTATATATTTGGGTACTGCAGCCGCCCTTTTGGTGGAGAGCTGCTGCCATCTAGCGAAATATACTTGGGTATTGCAGCCGGCGCTGTTGGTGGAGCGCTGCTGCCATCTAGCGAAATATATTTGGGTACTGCAGCCGGCCCTGTTGGTGGAGCGCTGCTGCCATCTAGCGAAATATAATTGGGTACTGCAGCCGCCCTTTTGGTGGAGCGCTGCTGCCATCTAGCGAAATATACTTGGGTACTGCAGCCGCCCGGTTTGTGGAGCGCTGCTGCCATCTAGCGAAATATATTTGGGTACTGCAGCCGCCCGGTTGGTGGAGCGCTGCTGCCATCTAGCGAAATGTAATGGGGTACTGCAGCCGCCCGGTTGGTGTAGCGCTGCTGCCATCTAGCGAAATATACTTGGGTACTGCAGCCGCCCGGTTGGTGGAGCGCTGCTGCCATCTAGCGAAATATACTTGGGTACTGCAGCCGCCCTTTTGGTGGAGCTCTGCTGCCATCTAGCGAAATATACTTGGGTACTGCAGCCGCCCTTTTGGTGGAGCGCAGCTGCCATCTAGCGAAATGTAATTGGGTACTGCAGCCGCCCTTTTGGTGGAGCGCTGCTGCCATCTAGCGAAATATACTTGGGTACTGCAGCCGGCGCTGTTGGTGGAGCGCTGCTGCCATCTAGCGAAATATACTTGGGTACTGCAGCCGCCCGGTTGGTGGAGCGCTGCTGCCATCTAGCGAAATATATTTGGGTACTGCAGCCGGCCCTGTTGGTGGAGCGCTGCTGCCATCTAGCGAAATATACTTGGGTACTGCAGCCGCCCTTTTGGTGGAGCGCTGCTGCCATCTAGCGAAATATACTTGGGTACTGCAGCCGCCCGGTTGGTGGAGCGCTGCTGCCATCTAGCGAAATATATTTGGGTACTGCAGCCGGCCCTGTTGGTGGAGCGCTGCTGCCATCTAGCGAAATATAATTGGGTACTGCAGCCGGCCTTTTGGTGGAGCGCTGCTGCCATCTAGCGAAATGTAATTGGGTACTGCAGCCGCCCTGTTGGTGGAGCGCTGCTGCCATCTAGCGAAATATACTTGGGTACTGCAGCCGCCCTGTTGGTGGAGCGCTGCTGCCATCTAGCGAAATATACTTGGGTACTGCAGCCGGCGCTGTTGGTGGAGCGCTGCTGCCATCTAGCGAAATATACTTGGGTACTGCAGCCGCCCGGTTGGTGGAGCGCTGCTGCCATCTAGCGAAATATACTTGGGTACTGCAGCCGGCCCTGTTGGTGGAGCGCTGCTGCCATCTAGCGAAATATACTTGGGTACTGCATCCGCCCTTTTGGTGGAGCGCTGCTGCCATCTAGCGAAATATACTTGGGTACTGCAGCCGGCGCTGTTGGTGGAGCGCTGCTGCCATCTAGCGAAATATATTTGGGTACTGCAGCCGGCGCTGTTGGTGGAGCGCTGCTGCCATCTAGCGAAATATATTTGGGTACGGCAGCCGGCTCTGTTGGTGGAGCGCTGCTGCCATCTAGCGAAATATATTTGGGTACTGCAGCCGGCTCTGTTTGTGGAGCGCTGCTGCCATCTAGCGAAATATACTTGGGTACTTCAGCCGGGTTTAGGGTTAGGGTTAGGGTTAGACTGTTAGGGTTAGGGTTAGACTCTTAGGGTTAGACTCTTAGGGTTAGACTCTTAGGGTTAGGGTTAGACTCTTACGGTTAGGGTTAGGGTTAGGGTTAGGGTTAGACTCTTAGGGTTAGGGTTAGACTCTTAGGGTTAGGGTTAGGGTTAGGGTTAGGGTTAGACTCTTAGGGTTAGGGTTAGACTCTTAGGGTTAGGGTTAGGGTTAGGGTTAGGGTTAGACTCTTAGGGTTAGGGTTAGACTCTTAGGGTTAGGGTTAGGGTTAGACTCTTAGGGTTAGGGTTAGACTCTTAGGGTTAGGGTTGGGGTTAGGGTTAGACTCTTAGGGTTAGGGTTAGACTCTTAGGGTTAGAGTTAGGGTTAGGGTTAGGGTTAGACACTTAGGGTTAGGGTTACGGTGAGGGTTAGACTCTTAGGGTTAGGGTTATATTCAGGGTTAGGGTTAGACTCTTAGGGTTAGGGTTAGGGTTAGGGTTAGACTCTTAGGGTAAGGGTTAGACTTAGGCTCTTAGGGTTAGGGTTAGACTCAGGCTCTTAGGGTTAGGGTTAGACTCAGGCTCTTCGGGTTAGGGTTAGACTCAGGCTCTTAGGGTGAGGGTTAGACTCAGGCTCTTAGGGTTAGGGTTAGACTCAGGCTCTTAGGGTTAGGGTCAGACTCAGTACTATATATTTGGGTACTGCAGCCGCCCTTTTGGTGGAGCGCTGCTGCCATCTAGCGAAATATACTTGGGTACTGCAGCCGGCCCTGTTGGTGGAGCGCTGCTGCCATCTAGCGAAATATATTTGGGTACTGCAGCCGGCGCTGTTGGTGGAGCGCTGCTGCCATCTAGCGAAATATATTTGGGTACTGCAGCCGGCTCTGTTGGTGGAGCGCTGCTGCCATCTAGCGAAATATATTTGGATACTGCAGCCGGCTCTGTTGGTGGAGCTCTGCTGCCATCTAGCGAAATATACTTGGGTACTGCAGCCGCCCTTTTGGTGGAGCGCTGCTGCCATCTAGCGAAATGTAATTGGGTACTGCAGCCGCCCGGTTGGTGGAGCGCTGCTGCCATCTAGCGAAATGTAATTGGGTACTGCAGCCGCCCGGTTGGTGGAGCGCTGCTGCCATCTAGCGAAATATACTTGGGTACTGCAGCCGCCCGGTTTGTGGAGCGCTGCTGCCATCTAGCGAAATATATTTGGGTACTGCAGCCGGCGCTGTTAATGGAGCGCTGCTGCCATCTAGCGAAATGTAATTGGGTACTGCAGCCGCCCGGTTGGTGTAGCGCTGCTGCCATCTAGCGAAATATACTTGGGTACTGCAGCCGCCCGGTTGGTGGAGCGCTGCTGCCATCTAGCGAAATATATTTGGGTACTGCAGCCGGCCCTGTTGGTGGAGCGCTGCTGCCATCTAGCGAAATATACTTGGGTACTGCAGCCGCCCGGTTGGTGGAGCGCTGCTGCCATCTAGCGAAATATACTTGGGTACTGCAGCCGGCCCTGTTGGTGGAGCGCTGCTGCCATCTAGCGAAATATACTTGGGTACTGCAGCCGCCCGGTTGGTGGAGCGCTGCTGCCATCTAGCGAAATATACTTGGGTACTGCAGCCGGCCCTGTTGGTGGAGCGCTGCTGCCATCTAGCGAAATATACTTGGGTACTGCAGCCGCCCGGTTGGTGGAGCGCTGCTGCCATCTAGCGAAATATATTTGGGTACTGCAGCCGGCGCTGTTGGTGGAGCGCTGCTGCCATCTAGCGAAATATATTTGGGTACTGCAGCCGCCCGGTTGGTGGAGCGCTGCTGCCATCTAGCGAAATATATTTGGGTACTGCAGCCGGCGCTGTTGGTGGAGCGCTGCTGCCATCTAGCGAAATATATTTGGGTACTGCAGCCGGCTCTGTTTGTGGAGCGCTGCTGCCATCTAGCGAAATATACTTGGGTACTTCAGCCGGGTTTAGGGTTAGGGTTAGGGTTAGACTCTTAGGGTTAGGGTTAGGGTTAGGGTTAGGGTTAGACTCTTAGGGTTAGGGTTACGGTTAGACTCTTAGGGTTAGAGTTAGGGTTAGGGTTAGACTCTTAAGGTTAGGGTTAGACTCTTAGGGTTAGGGTTGGGGTTAGGGTTAGACTCTTAGGGTTAGGGTTAGACTCTTAGGGTTAAGGTTAGGGTTAGGGTTAGACACTTAGGGTTAGGGTTAGGGTGAGGGTTAGACTCTTAGGGTTAGGGTTATATTCAGATTAGGGTTAGACTCTTAGGGTTAGGGTTAGGGTTAGGGTTAGACTCTTAGGGTAAGGGTTAGACTCAGGCTCTTAGGGTTAGGGTTAGACTCAGGCTCTTAGGGTGAGGGTTAGACTCAGGCTCTTAGGGTGAGGGTTAGACTCAGGCTCTTAGGGTTAGGGTTAGACTCAGGCTCTTAGGGTTAGGGTTAGAATCAGGCTCTTAGGGTGAGGGTTAGACTCAGGCTCTTAGGGTTAGGGTTAGAATCAGGCTCTTAGGGTTAGGGTCAGACTCAGTACTATATATTTGGGTACTGCAGCCGCCCTTTTGATGGAGCGCTGCTGCCATCTAGCGAAATATACTTGGGTATTGCAGCCGGTGCTGTTGGTGGAGCGCTGCTGCCATCTAGCGAAATATATTTGGGTACTGCAGCCGGCCCTGTTGGTGGAGCGCTGCTGCCATCTAGCGAAATATACTTGGGTACTGCAGCCGGCTCTGTTGGTGGAGCGCTGCTGCCATCTAGCGAAATATATTTGGGTACTGCAGCCGGGTTTAGGGTTAGGGTTAGGGTTAGACTGTTAGGGTTAGGGTTAGGGTTAGGGTTAGACTCTTAGGGTTAGACTCTTAGGGTTAGGGTTAGACTCACTACTATATATTTGGGTAGTGCAGCCACCCTTTTTGTGGAGCGCTGCTGCCATCTAGCGAAATATACTTGAGTACTGCAGCCGGCGCTGTTGGTGGAGCGCTGCTGCCATCTAGCGAAATATACTTTGGTACTGCAGCCGCCCGGTTGGTTGAGCACTGCCGCCGTCTAGCGAAATATACTTGGGTACTGCAGCCGCCCTTTTGGTGGAGCGCTGCTGCCATCTAGCGAAATATATTTGGGTACTGCAGCCGGCGCTGTTGGTGGATCGCTGCTGCCATCTAGCGAAATATATTTGGGTACTGCAGCCGGCGCTGTTGGTGGATCGCTGCTGCCATCTAGCGAAATATATTTGGGTACTGCAGCCGGCCCTTTTTGTGGAGCGCTGCTGCCATCTAGCGAAATATACTTGAGTACTGCAGCCGGCGCTGTTGGTGGAGCGCTGCTGCCATCTAGCGAAATATACTTTGGTACTGCAGCCGCCCGGTTGGTTGAGCACTGCCGCCGTCTAGCGAAATATACTTGGGTACTGCAGCCGCCCTTTTGGTGGAGCGCTGCTGCCATCTAGCGAAATATACTTGGGTACTGCAGCCGGCCCTGTTGGTGGAGCGCTGCTGCCATCTAGCGAAATATATTTGGGTACTGCAGCCGGCGCTGTTGGTGGAGCGCTGCTGCCATCTAGCGAAATATATTTGGGTACTGCAGCCGGCTCTGTTGGTGGAGCGCTGCTGCCATCTAGCGAAATATATTTGGGTACTGCAGCCGGCTCTGTTTGTGGAGCGCTGCTGCCATCTAGCGAAATATACTTGGGTACTTCAGCCGGGTTTAGGGTTAGGGTTAGGGTTAGACTGTTAGGGTTAGGCTTAGACTCTTAGGGTTAGACTCTTAGGGTTAGACTCTTAGGGTTAGGGTTAGACTCTTACGGTTAGGGTTAGGGTTAGGGTTAGGGTTAGGGTTAGACTCTTAGGGTTAGGGTTAGACTCTTAGGGTTAGGGTTAGGGTTAGGGTTAGACTCTTAGGGTTAGGGTTAGACTCTTAGGGTTAGGGTTAAGGTTAGGGTTAGGGTTAGACTCTTAGGGTTAGGGTTAGACTCTTAGGGTTAGGGTTAGGGTTAGGGTTAGACTCTTAGGGTTAGGGTTAGGGTTAGGGTTAGGGTTACACTCTTAGGGTTAGGGTTAGGGTTAGGGTTAGACTCTTAGGGTTAGGGTTAGACTTAGGCTCTTAGGGTTAGGGTTAGACTCAGGCTCTTACGGTTAGGGTTAGACTCAGGCTCTTAGGGTTAGGGTTAGACACACGCTCTTAGGGTTAGGGTCAGATTTAGTACTATATATTTGTGTACTGCAGCCGCCCTTTTGGTGGAACGCTGCTGCCATCTAGCGAAATATACTTGGGTACTGCAGCCGCCCGGTTGGTGGAGCGCTGCTGCCATCTAGCGAAATATACTTGGGTACTGCAGCCGGCCCTGTTGGTGGAGCGCTGCTGCCATCTAGCGAAATATACTTGGGTACTGCAGCCGCCCGGTTGGTGGAGCGCTGCTGCCATCTAGCGAAATATACTTGGGTACTGCAGCCGCCCGGTTGGTGGAGCGCTGCTGCCATCTAGCGAAATATACTTGGGTACTGCAGCCGGCCCTGTTGGTGGAGCGCTGCTGCCATCTAGCGAAATATATTTGGGTACTGCAGCCGGCGCTGTTGGTGGAGCGCTGCTGCCATCTAGCGAAATATATTTGGGTACTGCAGCCGGCTCTGTTGGTGGAGCGCTGCTGCCATCTAGCGAAATATATTTGGGTACTGCAGCCGGCTCTGTTTGTGGAGCGCTGCTGCCATCTAGCGAAATATACTTGGGTACTTCAGCCGGGTTTAGGGTTAGGGTTAGGGTTAGACTGTTAGGGTTAGGCTTAGACTCTTAGGGTTAGACTCTTAGGGTTAGACTCTTAGGGTTAGGGTTAGACTCTTACGGTTAGGGTTAGGGTTAGGGTTAGGGTTAGACTCTTAGGGTTAGGGTTAGACTCTTACGGTTAGGGTTAGGGTTAGGGTTAGGGTTAGACTCTTAGGGTTAGGGTTAGACTCTTAGGGTTAGGGTTAGGGTTAGACTCTTAGGGTTAGGGTTAGGGTGAGGGTTAGACTCTTAGGGTTAGGGTTATATTCAGGGTTAGGGTTAGACTCTTAGGGTTAGGGTTAGGGTTAGGGTTAGACTCTTAGGGTTAGGGTTAGGGTTAGGCTCTTAGGGTTAGGGTTAGACTCAGGCTCTTAGGGTGAGGGTTAGACTCAGGCTCTTAGGGTTAGGGTTAGACTCAGGCTCTTAGGGTGAGGGTTAGACTCAGGCTCTTAGGGTTAGGGTTAGACTCAGGCTCTTAGGGTTAGGGTCAGACTCAGTACTATATATTTGGGTACTGCAGCCGCCCTTTTGGTGGAGCGCTGCTGCCATCTAGCGAAATATACTTGGGTATTGCAGCCGGCGCTCTTGGTGGAGCGCTGCTGCCATCTAGCGAAATATACTTGGGTACTGCAGCCGGCCCTGTTGGTGGAGCGCTGCTGCCATCTAGCGAAATATACTTGGGTACTGCAGCCGCCCGGTTTGTGGAGCGCTGCTGCCATCTAGCGAAATATATTTGGGTACTGCAGCCGGCCCGGTTGGTGGAGCGCTGCTGCCATCTAGCGAAATGTAATTGGGTACTGCAGCCGCCCGGTTGGTGGAGCGCTGCTGCCATCTAGCGAAATATACTTGGGTACTGCAGCCGCCCGGTTGGTGGAGCGCTGCTGCCATCTAGCGAAATGTAATTGGGTACTGCAGCCGGCCCTGTTGGTGGAGCGCTGCTGCCATCTAGCGAAATATACTTGGGTACTGCAGCCGCCCGGTTGGTGGAGCGCTGCTGCCATCTAGCGAAATATACTTGGGTACTGCAGCCGGCGCTGTTGGTGGAGCGCTGCTGCCATCTAGCGAAATATATTTGGGTACTGCAGCCGGCGCTGTTGGTGGAGCGCTGCTGCCATCTAGCGAAATATATTTGGGTACTGCAGCCGCCCGGTTGGTGGAGCGCTGCTGCCATCTAGCGAAATATATTTGGGTACTGCAGCCGGCGCTGTTGGTGGAGCGCTGCTGCCATCTAGCGAAATATATTTGGGTACTGCAGCCGGCTCTGTTGGTGGAGCGCTGCTGCCATCTAGCGAAATATACTTGGGTACTTCAGCCGGGTTTAGGGTTAGGGTTAGGGTTAGACTGTTAGGGTTAGGGTTAGACTTTTAGGGTTAGACTCTTAGGGTTAGACTCTTAGGGTTAGGGTTAGACTCTTACGGTTAGGGTTAGGGTTAGGCTTAGGGTTAGGCTTAGACTCTTAGGGTTAGGGTTAGACTCTTAGGGTTAGGGTTAGGGTTAGAGTTAGGGTTAGACTCTTAGGGTTAGGGTTAGACTCTTAGGGTTAGGGTTAGGGTTAGGGTTAGACTCTTAGGGTTAGGGTTAGACTCTTAGGGTTAGGGTTAGGGTTAGGGTTAGGGTTAGACTCTTAGGGTTAGGGTTAGACTCTTAGGGTTAGGGTTAGGGTTAGGGTTAGGGTTAGACTCTTAGGGTTAGGGTTAGACTCTTAGGGTTAGGGTTAGGGTTAGGGTTAGACTCTTAGGGTTAGGGTTAGGGTTACGGTTAGACTCTTAGGGTTAGAGTTAGGGTTAGGGTTAGACTCTTAGGGTTAGGGTTAGACTCTTAGGGTTAGGGTTGGCGTTAGGGTTAGACTCTTAGGGTTAGGGTTAGACTCTTAGGGTTAGAGTTAGGGTTAGGGTTAGGGTTAGACACTTAGGGTTAGGGTTAGGGTGAGGGTTAGAATCTTAGGGTTAGGGTTATATTCAGGGTTAGGGTTAGACTCTTAGGGTTAGGGTTAGGGTTAGGGTTAGACTCTTAGGGTAAGGGTTAGACTTAGGCTCTTAGGGTTAGGGTTAGACTCAGGCTCTTAGGGTTAGGGTTAGACTCAGGCTCTTAGGGTGAGGGTTAGACTCAGGCTCTTAGGGTGAGGGTTAGACTCAGGCTCTTAGGGTTAGGGTTAGAATCAGGCTCTTAGGGTTAGGGTCAGACTCAATACTATATATTTGGGTACTGCAGCCGCCCTTTTGGTGGAGCGCTGCTGCCATCTAGCGAAATATACTTGGGTATTGCAGCCGGCGCTGTTGGTGGAGCGCTGCTGCCATCTAGCGAAATATATTTGGGTACTGCAGCCGGCCCTGTTGGTGGAGCGCTGCTGCCATCTAGCGAAATATAATTGGGTACTGCAGCCGCCCGGTTGGTGGAGCGCTGCTGCCATCTAGCGAAATATACTTGGGTACTGCAGCCGCCCGGTTTGTGGAGCGCTGCTGCCATCTAGCGAAATATATTTGGGTACTGCAGCCGCCCGGTTGGTGGAGCGCTGCTGCCATCTAGCGAAATGTAATGGGGTACTGCAGCCGCCCGGTTGGTGTAGCGCTGCTGCCATCTAGCGAAATGTAATTGGGTACTGCAGCCGCCCTGTTGGTGGAGCGCTGCTGCCATCTAGCGAAATATATTTGGGTACTGCAGCCGCCCGGTTGGTGGAGCTCTGCTGCCATCTAGCGAAATATACTTGGGTACTGCAGCCGCCCTTTTGGTGGAGCGCTGCTGCCATCTAGCGAAATGTAGTTGGGTACTGCAGCCGCCCGGTTGGTGGAGCGCTGCTGCCATCTAGCGAAATATACTTGGGTACTGCAGCCGGCGCTGTTGGTGGAGCGCTGCTGCCATCTAGCGAAATATACTTGGGTACTGCAGCCGCCCGGTTGGTGGAGCGCTGCTGCCATCTAGCGAAATATATTTGGGTACTGCAGCCGGCCCTGTTGGTGGAGCGCTGCTGCCATCTAGCGAAATATACTTGGGTACTGCAGCCGCCCTTTTGGTGGAGCGCTGCTGCCATCTAGCGAAATATACTTGGGTACTGCAGCCGCCCGGTTGGTGGAGCGCTGCTGCCATCTAGCGAAATATATTTGGGTACTGCAGCCGGCCCTGTTGGTGGAGCGCTGCTGCCATCTAGCGAAATATACTTGGGTACTGCAGCCGCCCGGTTGGTGGAGCGCTGCTGCCATCTAGCGAAATATACTTGGGTATTGCAGCCGGCGCTGTTGGTGGAGCGCTGCTGCCATCTAGCGAAATATATTTGGGTACTGCAGCCGGCCCTGTTGGTGGAGCGCTGCTGCCATCTAGCGAAATATATTTGGGTACTGCAGCCGCCCTTTTGGTGGAGCGCTGCTGCCATCTAGCGAAATATATTTGGGTACTGCAGCCAGCTCTGTTGGTGGAGCTCTGCTGCCATCTAGCGAAATATAATTGGGTACTGCAGCCGGCCTTTTGGTGGAGCGCTGCTGCCATCTAGCGAAATGTAATTGGGTACTGCAGCCGCCCTGTTGGTGGAGCGCTGCTGCCATCTAGCGAAATATACTTGGGTACTGCAGCCGCCCTGTTGGTGGAGCGCTGCTGCCCTCTAGCGAAATATACTTGGGTACTGCAGCCGGCCCTGTTGGTGGAGCGCTGCTGCCATCTAGCGAAATATACTTGGGTACTGCAGCCGCCCGGTTGGTGGAGCGCTGCTGCCATCTAGCGAAATATACTTGGGTACTGCAGCCGGCCCTGTTGGTGGAGCGCTGCTGCCATCTAGCGAAATATACTTGGGTACTGCAGCCGCCCGGTTGGTGGAGCGCTGCTGCCATCTAGCGAAATATACTTGGGTACTGCAGCCGGCCCTGTTGGTGGAGCGCTGCTGCCATCTAGCGAAATAT
Source organism: Falco punctatus (assembly GCF_963210335.1). Taxonomy (NCBI): domain Eukaryota; kingdom Metazoa; phylum Chordata; class Aves; order Falconiformes; family Falconidae; genus Falco; species Falco punctatus. The sequence continues at coordinate 2,384,729 of NW_027660079.1, forward strand.
ACTTGGGTACTGCAGCCGCCCTTTTGGTGGAGCGCTGCTGCCATCTAGCGAAATATACTTGGGTACTGCAGCCGGCGCTGTTGGTGGAGCGCTGCTGCCATCTAGCGAAATATATTTGGGTACTGCAGCCGGCGCTGTTGGTGGAGCGCTGCTGCCATCTAGCGAAATATATTTGGGTACTGCAGCCGGCTCTGTTGGTGGAGCGCTGCTGCCATCTAGCGAAATATATTTGGGTACTGCAGCCGGCTCTGTTTGTGGAGCGCTGCTGCCATCTAGCGAAATATACTTGGGTACTTCAGCCGGGTTTAGGGTTAGGGTTAGGGTTAGACTGTTAGGGTTAGGGTTAGACTCTTAGGGTTAGACTCTTAGGGTTAGACTCTTAGGGTTAGGGTTAGACTCTTACGGTTAGGGTTAGGGTTAGGGTTAGGGTTAGACTCTTAGGGTTAGGGTTAGACTCTTAGGGTTAGGGTTAGGGTTAGGGTTAGGGTTAGACTCTTAGGGTTAGGGTTAGACTCTTAGGGTTAGGGTTAGGGTTAGGGTTAGGGTTAGACTCTTAGGGTTAGGGTTAGACTCTTAGGGTTAGGGTTAGGGTTAGGGTTAGGGTTAGACTCTTAGGGTTAGGGTTAGACTCTTAGGGTTAGGGTTGGGGTTAGGGTTAGACTCTTAGGGTTAGGGTTAGACTCTTAGGGTTAGAGTTAGGGTTAGGGTTAGGGTTAGACACTTAGGGTTAGGGTTACGGTGAGGGTTAGACTCTTAGGGTTAGGGTTATATTCAGGGTTAGGGTTAGACTCTTAGGGTTAGGGTTAGGGTTAGGGTTAGACTCTTAGGGTAAGGGTTAGACTTAGGCTCTTAGGGTTAGGGTTAGACTCAGGCTCTTAGGGTTAGGGTTAGACTCAGGCTCTTAGGGTGAGGGTTAGACTCAGGCTCTTAGGGTGAGGGTTAGACTCAGGCTCTTAGGGTTAGGGTTAGACTCAGGCTCTTAGGGTTAGGGTCAGACTCAGTACTATATATTTGGGTACTGCAGCCGCCCTTTTGGTGGAGCGCTGCTGCCATCTAGCGAAATATACTTGGGTACTGCAGCCGGCGCTCTTGGTGGAGCGCTGCTGCCATCTAGCGAAATATACTTGGGTACTGCAGCCGGCCCTGTTGGTGGAGCGCTGCTGCCATCTAGCGAAATATACTTGGGTACTGCAGCCGCCCGGTTTGTGGAGCGCTGCTGCCATCTAGCGAAATATATTTGGGTACTGCAGCCGGCCCGGTTGGTGGAGCGCTGCTGCCATCTAGCGAAATGTAATTGGGTACTGCAGCCGCCCGGTTGGTGGAGCGCTGCTGCCATCTAGCGAAATATACTTGGGTACTGCAGCCGCCCGGTTGGTGGAGCGCTGCTGCCATCTAGCGAAATGTAATTGGGTACTGCAGCCGCCCGGTTGGTGGAGCGCTGCTGCCATCTAGCGAAATATACTTGGGTACTGCAGCCGCCCGGTTGGTGGAGCGCTGCTGCCATCTAGCGAAATATACTTGGGTACTGCAGCCGGCGCTGTTGGTGGAGCGCTGCTGCCATCTAGCGAAATATATTTGGGTACTGCAGCCGGCGCTGTTGGTGGAGCGCTGCTGCCATCTAGCGAAATATATTTGGGTACTGCAGCCGGCTCTGTTGGTGGAGCGCTGCTGCCATCTAGCGAAATATACTTGGGTACTTCAGCCGGGTTTAGGGTTAGGGTTAGGGTTAGACTGTTAGGGTTAGGGTTAGACTTTTAGGGTTAGACTCTTAGGGTTAGACTCTTAGGGTTAGGGTTAGACTCTTACGGTTAGGGTTAGGGTTAGGCTTAGGGTTAGGCTTAGACTCTTAGGGTTAGGGTTAGACTCTTAGGGTTAGGGTTAGGGTTAGAGTTAGGGTTAGACTCTTAGGGTTAGGGTTAGACTCTTAGGGTTAGGGTTAGGGTTAGGGTTAGACTCTTAGGGTTAGGGTTAGACTCTTAGGGTTAGGGTTAGGGTTAGGGTTAGGGTTAGACTCTTAGGGTTAGGGTTAGACTCTTAGGGTTAGGGTTAGGGTTAGGGTTAGGGTTAGACTCTTAGGGTTAGGGTTAGACTCTTAGGGTTAGGGTTAGGGTTAGGGTTAGACTCTTAGGGTTAGGGTTAGGGTTACGGTTAGACTCTTAGGGTTAGAGTTAGGGTTAGGGTTAGACTCTTAGGGTTAGGGTTAGACTCTTAGGGTTAGGGTTGGGGTTAGGGTTAGACTCTTAGGGTTAGGGTTAGACTCTTAGGGTTAGAGTTAGGGTTAGGGTTAGGGTTAGACACTTAGGGTTAGGGTTAGGGTGAGGGTTAGAATCTTAGGGTTAGGGTTATATTCAGGGTTAGGGTTAGACTCTTAGGGTTAGGGTTAGGGTTAGGGTTAGACTCTTAGGGTAAGGGTTAGACTTAGGCTCTTAGGGTTAGGGTTAGACTCAGGCTCTTAGGGTTAGGTTTAGACTCAGGCTCTTAGGGTGAGGGTTAGACTCAGGCTCTTAGGGTGAGGGTTAGACTCAGGCTCTTAGGGTTAGGGTTAGAATCAGGCTCTTAGGGTTAGGGTCAGACTCAGTACTATATATTTGGGTACTGCAGCCGCCCTTTTGGTGGAGCGCTGCTGCCATCTAGCGAAATATACTTGGGTATTGCAGCCGGCGCTGTTGGTGGAGCGCTGCTGCCATCTAGCGAAATATATTTGGGTACTGCAGCCGGCCCTGTTGGTGGAGCGCTGCTGCCATCTAGCGAAATATAATTGGGTACTGCAGCCGCCCTTTTGGTGGAGCGCTGCTGCCATCTAGCGAAATATACTTGGGTACTGCAGCCGCCCGGTTTGTGGAGCGCTGCTGCCATCTAGCGAAATATACTTGGGTACTGCAGCCGCCCGGTTGGTGGAGCGCTGCTGCCATCTAGCGAAATGTAATGGGGTACTGCAGCCGCCCGGTTGGTGTAGCGCTGCTGCCATCTAGCGAAATATACTTGGGTACTGCAGCCGCCCGGTTGGTGGAGCGCTGCTGCCATCTAGCGAAATATATTTGGGTACTGCAGCCGCCCGGTTGGTGGAGCTCTGCTGCCATCTAGCGAAATGTAATTGGGTACTGCAGCCGCCCGGTTGGTGGAGCGCTGCTGCCATCTAGCGAAATATACTTGGGTACTGCAGCCGCCCTTTTGGTGGAGCGCTGCTGCCATCTAGCGAAATGTAATTGGGTACTGCAGCCGCCCGGTTGGTGGAGCGCTGCTGCCATCTAGCGAAATATACTTGGGTACTGCAGCCGGCGCTGTTGGTGGAGCGCTGCTGCCATCTAGCGAAATATACTTGGGTACTGCAGCCGCCCGGTTGGTGGAGCGCTGCTGCCATCTAGCGAAATATATTTGGGTACTGCAGCCGGCGCTGTTGGTGGAGCGCTGCTGCCATCTAGCGAAATATACTTGGGTACTGCAGCCGCCCTTTTGGTGGAGCGCTGCTGCCATCTAGCGAAATATACTTGGGTACTGCAGCCGCCCGGTTGGTGGAGCGCTGCTGCCATCTAGCGAAATATATTTGGGTACTGCAGCCGGCCCTGTTGGTGGAGCGCTGCTGCCATCTAGCGAAATATACTTGGGTACTGCAGCCGCCCTTTTGGTGGAGCGCTGCTGCCATCTAGCGAAATATATTTGGGTATTGCAGCCGGCGCTGTTGGTGGAGCGCTGCTGCCATCTAGCGAAATATACATGGGTACTGCAGCCGGCCCTGTTGGTGGAGCGCTGCTGCCATCTAGCGAAATATATTTGGGTACTGCAGCCGCCCTTTTGGTGGAGCGCTGCTGCCATCTAGCGAAATATATTTGGGTACTGCAGCCAGCTCTGTTGGTGGAGCTCTGCTGCCATCTAGCGAAATATAATTGGGTACTGCAGCCGGCCTTTTGGTGGAGCGCTGCTGCCATCTAGCGAAATGTAATTGGGTACTGCAGCCGCCCTGTTGGTGGAGCGCTGCTGCCATCTAGCGAAATATACTTGGGTACTGCAGCCGCCCTGTTGGTGGAGCGCTGCTGCCCTCTAGCGAAATATACTTGGGTACTGCAGCCGGCCCTGTTGGTGGAGCGCTGCTGCCATCTAGCGAAATATACTTGGGTACTGCAGCCGCCCGGTTGGTGGAGCGCTGCTGCCATCTAGCGAAATATACTTGGGTACTGCAGCCGGCCCTGTTGGTGGAGCGCTGCTGCCATCTAGCGAAATATACTTGGGTACTGCAGCCGGCCCTGTTGGTGGAGCGCTGCTGCCATCTAGCGAAATATACTTGGGTACTGCAGCCGCCCGGTTGGTGGAGCGCTGCTGCCATCTAGCGAAATATACTTGGGTACTGCAGCCGGCCCTGTTGGTGGAGCGCTGCTGCCATCTAGCGAAATATACTTGGGTACTGCAGCCGCCCTTTTGGTGGAGCGCTGCTGCCATCTAGCGAAATATACTTGGGTACTGCAGCCGGCGCTGTTGGTGGAGCGCTGCTGCCATCTAGCGAAATATATTTGGGTACTGCAGCCGGCGCTGTTGGTGGAGCGCTGCTGCCATCTAGCGAAATATATTTGGGTACTGCAGCCGGCTCTGTTGGTGGAGCGCTGCTGCCATCTAGCGAAATATATTTGGGTACTGCAGCCGGCTCTGTTTGTGGAGCGCTGCTGCCATCTAGCGAAATATACTTGGGTACTTCAGCCGGGTTTAGGGTTAGGGTTAGGGTTAGACTGTTAGGGTTAGGGTTAGACTCTTAGGGTTAGACTCTTAGGGTTAGACTCTTAGGGTTAGGGTTAGACTCTTACGGTTAGGGTTAGGGTTAGGGTTAGGGTTAGACTCTTAGGGTTAGGGTTAGACTCTTAGGGTTAGGGTTAGGGTTAGGGTTAGGGTTAGACTCTTAGGGTTAGGGTTAGACTCTTAGGGTTAGGGTTAGGGTTAGGGTTAGGGTTAGACTCTTAGGGTTAGGGTTAGACTCTTAGGGTTAGGGTTAGGGTTACGGTTAGACTCTTAGGGTTAGAGTTAGACTCTTAGGGTTAGGGTTGGGGTTAGGGTTAGACTCTTAGGGTTAGGGTTAGACTCTTAGGGTTAGAGTTAGGGTTAGGGTTAGGGTTAGACACTTAGGGTTAGGGTTACGGTGAGGGTTAGACTCTTAGGGTTAGGGTTATATTCAGGGTTAGGGTTAGACTCTTAGGGTTAGGGTTAGGGTTAGGGTTAGACTCTTAGGGTAAGGGTTAGACTTAGGCTCTTAGGGTTAGGGTTAGACTCAGGCTCTTAGGGTTAGGGTTAGACTCAGGCTCTTAGGGTGAGGGTTAGACTCAGGCTCTTAGGGTGAGGGTTAGACTCAGGCTCTTAGGGTTAGGGTTAGACTCAGGCTCTTAGGGTTAGGGTCAGACTCAGTACTATATATTTGGGTACTGCAGCCGCCCTTTTGGTGGAGCGCTGCTGCCATCTAGCGAAATATACTTGGGTACTGCAGCCGGCGCTGTTGGTGGAGCGCTGCTGCCATCTAGCGAAATATATTTGGGTACTGCAGCCGGCGCTGTTGGTGGAGCGCTGCTGCCATCTAGCGAAATATATTTGGGTACTGCAGCCGCCCTTTTGGTGGAGCGCTGCTGCCATCTAGCGAAATATATTTGGATACTGCAGCCGGCTCTGTTGGTGGAGCTCTGCTGCCATCTAGCGAAATATACTTGGGTACTGCAGCCGCCCTTTTGGTGGAGCGCTGCTGCCATCTAGCGAAATGTAATTGGGTACTGCAGCCGCCCGGTTGGTGGAGCGCTGCTGCCATCTAGCGAAATGTAATTGGGTACTGCAGCCGCCCGGTTGGTGGAGCGCTGCTGCCATCTAGCGAAATATACTTGGGTACTGCAGCCGCCCGGTTTGTGGAGCGCTGCTGCCATCTAGCGAAATATATTTGGGTACTGCAGCCGGCGCTGTTAATGGAGCGCTGCTGCCATCTAGCGAAATGTAAATGGGTACTGCAGCCGCCCTTTTGGTGTAGCGCTGCTGCCATCTAGCGAAATATACTTGGGTACTGCAGCCGCCCGGTTGGTGGAGCGCTGCTGCCATCTAGCGAAATATATTTGGGTACTGCAGCCGGCCCGGTTGGTGGAGCGCTGCTGCCATCTAGCGAAATATACTTGGGTACTGCAGCCGCCCGGTTGGTGGAGCGCTGCTGCCATCTAGCGAAATATACTTGGGTACTGCAGCCGGCCCTGTTGGTGGAGCGCTGCTGCCATCTAGCGAAATATACTTGGGTACTGCAGCCGCCCGGTTGGTGGAGCGCTGCTGCCATCTAGCGAAATATACTTGGGTACTGCAGCCGGCGCTGTTGGTGGAGCGCTGCTGCCATCTAGCGAAATATATTTGGGTACTGCAGCCGCCCGGTTGGTGGAGCGCTGCTGCCATCTAGCGAAATATATTTGGGTACTGCAGCCGGCGCTGTTGGTGGAGCGCTGCTGCCATCTAGCGAAATATATTTGGGTACTGCAGCCGGCGCTGTTGGTGGAGCGCTGCTGCCATCTAGCGAAATATATTTGGGTACTGCAGCCGGCTCTGTTGGTGGAGCGCTGCTGCCATCTAGCGAAATATACTTGGGTACTTCAGCCGGGTTTAGGGTTAGGGTTAGGGTTAGACTGTTAGGGTTAGGGTTAGACTCTTAGGGTTAGATTCTTAGGGTTAGACTCTTAGGGTTAGGGTTAGGGTTAGGGTTAGGGTTAGGGTTAGACTCTTAGGGTTAGGGTTAGACTCTTAGGGTTAGGGTTAGGGTTAGGGTTAGACTCTTAGGGTTAGGGTTAGACTCTTAGGGTTAGGGTTAGGGTTAGGGTTAGGGTTAGACTCTTAGGGTTAGGGTTAGACTCTTAGGGTTAGGGTTAGGGTTAGGGTTAGGGTTAGAATCTTAGGGTTAGGGTTATATTCAGGGTTAGGGTTAGACTCTTAGGGTTAGGGTTAGGGTTAGGGTTAGACTCTTAGGGTAAGGGTTAGACTTAGGCTCTTAGGGTTAGGGTTAGACTCAGGCTCTTAGGGTTAGGGTTAGACTCAGGCTCTTCGGGTTAGGGTTAGACTCAGGCTCTTAGGGTGAGGGTTAGACTCAGGCTCTTAGGGTTAGGGTCAGACTCAGTACTATATATTTGGGTACTGCAGCCGCCCTTTTGGTGGAGCGCTGCTGCCATCTAGCGAAATATACTTGGGTATTGCAGGCGGCGCTGTTGGTGGAGCGCTGCTGCCATCTAGCGAAATATATTTGGGTACTGCAGCCGGCCCTGTTGGTGGAGCGCTGCTGCCATCTAGCGAAATATAATTGGGTACTGCAGCCGCCCTTTTGGTGGAGCGCTGCTGCCATCTAGCGAAATATACTTGGGTACTGCAGCCGCCCGGTTTGTGGAGCGCTGCTGCCATCTAGCGAAATATATTTGGGTACTGCAGCCGCCCGGTTGGTGGAGCGCTGCTGCCATCTAGCGAAATGTAATGGGGTACTGCAGCCGCCCGGTTGGTGTAGCGCTGCTGCCATCTAGCGAAATATACTTGGGTACTGCAGCCGCCCGGTTGGTGGAGCGCTGCTGCCATCTAGCGAAATATATTTGGGTACTGCAGCCGCCCGGTTGGTGGAGCTCTGCTGCCATCTAGCGAAATATACTTGGGTACTGCAGCCGCCCTTTTGGTGGAGCGCTGCTGCCATCTAGCGAAATGTAATTGGGTACTGCAGCCGCCCGGTTGGTGGAGCGCTGCTGCCATCTAGCGAAATATACTTGGGTACTGCAGCCGGCGCTCTTGGTGGAGCGCTGCTGCCATCTAGCGAAATATACTTGGGTACTGCAGCCGCCCGGTTGGTGGAGCGCTGCTGCCATCTAGCGAAATATATTTGGGTACTGCAGCCGGCCCTGTTGGTGGAGCGCTGCTGCCATCTAGCGAAATATACTTGGGTACTGCAGCCGCCCTTTTGGTGGAGCGCTGCTGCCATCTAGCGAAATATACTTGGGTACTGCAGCCGCCCGGTTGGTTGAGCGCTGCTGCCATCTAGCGAAATATATTTGGGTACTGCAGCCGGCCCTGTTGGTGGAGCGCTGCTGCCATCTAGCGAAATATACTTGGGTACTGCAGCCGCCCTTTTGGTGGAGCGCTGCTGCCATCTAGCGAAATATACTTGGGTATTGCAGCCGGCGCTGTTGGTGGAGCGCTGCTGCCATCTAGCGAAATATATTTGGGTACTGCAGCCGGCCCTGTTGGTGGAGCGCTGCTGCCATCTAGCGAAATATATTTGGGTACTGCAGCCGCCCTTTTGGTGGAGCGCTGCTGCCATCTAGCGAAATATATTTGGGTACTGCAGCCAGCTCTGTTGGTGGAGCTCTGCTGCCATCTAGCGAAATATAATTGGGTACTGCAGCCGGCCTTTTGGTGGAGCGCTGCTGCCATCTAGCGAAATGTAATTGGGTACTGCAGCCGCCCTGTTGGTGGAGCGCTGCTGCCATCTAGCGAAATATACTTGGGTACTGCAGCCGCCCTGTTGGTGGAGCGCTGCTGCCATCTAGCGAAATATACTTGGGTACTGCAGCCGGCGCTGTTGGTGGAGCGCTGCTGCCATCTAGCGAAATATACTTGGGTACTGCAGCCGCCCTTTTGGTGGAGCGCTGCTGCCATCTAGCGAAATATATTTGGGTACTGCAGCCGGTGCTGTTGGTGGAGCGCTGCTGCCATCTAGCGAAATATACTTGGGTACTGCAGCCGCCCGGTTGGTGGAGCGCTGCTGCCATCTAGCGAAATATACTTGGGTACTGCAGCCGGCCCTGTTGGTGGAGCGCTGCTGCCATCTAGCGAAATATACTTGGGTACTGCAGCCGCCCTTTTGGTGGAGCGCTGCTGCCATCTAGCGAAATATATTTGGGTACTGCAGCCGGCCCTGTTGGTGGAGCGCTGCTGCCATCTAGCGAAATATATTTGGGTACTGCAGCCGGCGCTGTTGGTGGAGCGCTGCTGCCATCTAGCGAAATATATTTGGGTACGGCAGCCGGCTCTGTTGGTGGAGCGCTGCTGCCATCTAGCGAAATATATTTGGGTACTGCAGCCGGCTCTGTTTGTGGAGCGCTGCTGCCATCTAGCGAAATATACTTGGGTACTTCAGCCGGGTTTAGGGTTAGGGTTAGGGTTAGACTGTTAGGGTTAGGGTTAGACTCTTAGGGTTAGACTCTTAGGGTTAGACTCTTAGGGTTAGGGTTAGACTCTTAGGGTTAGGGTTAGACTCTTAGGGTTAGAGTTAGGGTTAGGGTTAGGGTTAGACACTTAGGGTTAGGGTTACGGTGAGGGTTAGACTCTTAGGGTTAGGGTTATATTCAGGGTTAGGGTTAGACTCTTAGGGTTAGGGTTAGGGTTAGGGTTAGACTCTTAGGGTAAGGGTTAGACTTAGGCTCTTAGGGTTAGGGTTAGACTCAGGCTCTTAGGGTTAGGGTTAGACTCAGGCTCTTAGGGTGAGGGTTAGACTCAGGCTCTTAGGGTGAGGGTTAGACTCAGGCTCTTAGGGTTAGGGTTAGACTCAGGCTCTTAGGGTTAGGGTCAGACTCAGTACTATATATTTGGGTACTGCAGCCGCCCTTTTGGTGGAGCGCTGCTGCCATCTAGCGAAATATACTTGGGTACTGCAGCCGGCGCTGTTGGTGGAGCGCTGCTGCCATCTAGCGAAATATATTTGGGTACTGCAGCCGGCGCTGTTGGTGGAGCGCTGCTGCCATCTAGCGAAATATATTTGGGTACTGCAGCCGCCCGGTTGGTGGAGCGCTGCTGCCATCTAGCGAAATATATTTGGATACTGCAGCCGGCTCTGTTGGTGGAGCTCTGCTGCCATCTAGCGAAATATACTTGGGTACTGCAGCCGCCCTTTTGGTGGAGCGCTGCTGCCATCTAGCGAAATGTAATTGGGTACTGCAGCCGCCCGGTTTGTGGAGCGCTGCTGCCATCTAGCGAAATGTAATTGGGTACTGCAGCCGCCCGGTTGGTGGAGCGCTGCTGCCATCTAGCGAAATATACTTGGGTACTGCAGCCGCCCGGTTTGTGGAGCGCTGCTGCCATCTAGCGAAATATATTTGGGTACTGCAGCCGGCGCTGTTAATGGAGCGCTGCTGCCATCTAGCGAAATGTAATTGGGTACTGCAGCCGCCCTTTTGGTGTAGCGCTGCTGCCATCTAGCGAAATATACTTGGGTACTGCAGCCGCCCGGTTGGTGGAGCGCTGCTGCCATCTAGCGAAATATATTTGGGTACTGCAGCCGGCCCGGTTGGTGGAGCGCTGCTGCCATCTAGCGAAATATACTTGGGTACTGCAGCCGCCCGGTTGGTGGAGCGCTGCTGCCATCTAGCGAAATATACTTGGGTACTGCAGCCGGCCCTGTTGGTGGAGCGCTGCTGCCATCTAGCGAAATATACTTGGGTACTGCAGCCGCCCGGTTGGTGGAGCGCTGCTGCCATCTAGCGAAATATACTTGGGTACTGCAGCCGGCGCTGTTGGTGGAGCGCTGCTGCCATCTAGCGAAATATATTTGGGTACTGCAGCCGCCCGGTTGGTGGAGCGCTGCTGCCATCTAGCGAAATATATTTGGGTACTGCAGCCGGCGCTGTTGGTGGAGCGCTGCTGCCATCTAGCGAAATATATTTGGGTACTGCAGCCGGCGCTGTTGGTGGAGCGCTGCTGCCATCTAGCGAAATATATTTGGGTACTGCAGCCGGCTCTGTTGGTGGAGCGCTGCTGCCATCTAGCGAAATATACTTGGGTACTTCAGCCGGGTTTAGGGTTAGGGTTAGGGTTAGACTGTTAGGGTTAGGGTTAGACTCTTACGGTTAGACTCTTAGGGTTAGACTCTTAGGGTTAGGGTTAGGGTTAGGGTTAGGGTTAGGGTTAGACTCTTAGGGTTAGGGTTAGACTCTTAGGGTTAGGGTTAGGGTTAGGGTTAGACTCTTAGGGTTAGGGTTAGACTCTTAGGGTTAGGGTTAGGGTTAGGGTTAGACTCTTAGGGTTAGGGTTAGACTCTTAGGGTTAGGGTTAGGGTTAGGGTTAGGGTTAGAATCTTAGGGTTAGGGTTATATTCAGGGTTAGGGTTAGACTCTTAGGGTTAGGGTTAGGGTTAGGGTTAGACTCTTAGGGTAAGGGTTAGACTTAGGCTCTTAGGGTTAGGGTTAGACTCAGGCTCTTAGGGTTAGGGTTAGACTCAGGCTCTTCGGGTTAGGGTTAGACTCAGGCTCTTAGGGTGAGGGTTAGACTCAGGCTCTTAGGGTTAGGGTCAGACTCAGTACTATATATTTGGGTACTGCAGCCGCCCTTTTGGTGGAGCGCTGCTGCCATCTAGCGAAATATACTTGGGTATTGCAGGCGGCGCTGTTGGTGGAGCGCTGCTGCCATCTAGCGAAATATATTTGGGTACTGCAGCCGGCCCTGTTGGTGGAGCGCTGCTGCCATCTAGCGAAATATAATTGGGTACTGCAGCCGCCCTTTTGGTGGAGCGCTGCTGCCATCTAGCGAAATATACTTGGGTACTGCAGCCGCCCGGTTTGTGGAGCGCTGCTGCCATCTAGCGAAATATATTTGGGTACTGCAGCCGCCCGGTTGGTGGAGCGCTGCTGCCATCTAGCGAAATGTAATGGGGTACTGCAGCCGCCCGGTTGGTGTAGCGCTGCTGCCATCTAGCGAAATATATTTGGGTACTGCAGCCGCCCGGTTGGTGGAGCGCTGCTGCCATCTAGCGAAATATATTTGGGTACTGCAGCCGCCCGGTTGGTGGAGCTCTGCTGCCATCTAGCGAAATATACTTGGGTACTGCAGCCGCCCTTTTGGTGGAGCGCTGCTGCCATCTAGCGAAATGTAATTGGGTACTGCAGCCGCCCGGTTGGTGGAGCGCTGCTGCCATCTAGCGAAATATACTTGGGTACTGCAGCCGGCGCTGTTGGTGGAGCGCTGCTGCCATCTAGCGAAATATACTTGGGTACTGCAGCCGCCCGGTTGGTGGAGCGCTGCTGCCATCTAGCGAAATATATTTGGGTACTGCAGCCGGCCCTGTTGGTGGAGCGCTGCTGCCATCTAGCGAAATATACTTGGGTACTGCAGCCGCCCTTTTGGTGGAGCGCTGCTGCCATCTAGCGAAATATACTTGGGTACTGCAGCCGCCCGGTTGGTTGAGCGCTGCTGCCATCTAGCGAAATATATTTGGGTACTGCAGCCGGCCCTGTTGGTGGAGCGCTGCTGCCATCTAGCGAAATATACTTGGGTACTGCAGCCGCCCTTTTGGTGGAGCGCTGCTGCCATCTAGCGAAATATACTTGGGTATTGCAGCCGGCGCTGTTGGTGGAGCGCTGCTGCCATCTAGCGAAATATATTTGGGTACTGCAGCCGGCCCTGTTGGTGGAGCGCTGCTGCCATCTAGCGAAATATATTTGGGTACTGCAGCCGCCCTTTTGGTGGAGCGCTGCTGCCATCTAGCGAAATATATTTGGGTACTGCAGCCAGCTCTGTTGGTGGAGCTCTGCTGCCATCTAGCGAAATATAATTGGGTACTGCAGCCGGCCTTTTGGTGGAGCGCTGCTGCCATCTAGCGAAATGTAATTGGGTACTGCAGCCGCCCTGTTGGTGGAGCGCTGCTGCCATCTAGCGAAATATACTTGGGTACTGCAGCCGCCCTGTTGGTGGAGCGCTGCTGCCATCTAGCGAAATATACTTGGGTACTGCAGCCGGCGCTGTTGGTGGAGCGCTGCTGCCATCTAGCGAAATATACTTGGGTACTGCAGCCGCCCTTTTGGTGGAGCGCTGCTGCCATCTAGCGAAATATACTTGGGTACTGCAGCCGGCGCTGTTGGTGGAGCGCTGCTGCCATCTAGCGAAATATATTTGGGTACTGCAGCCGGCGCTGTTGGTGGAGCGCTGCTGCCATCTAGCGAAATATATTTGGGTACGGCAGCCGGCTCTGTTGGTGGAGCGCTGCTGCCATCTAGCGAAATATATTTGGGTACTGCAGCCGGCTCTGTTTGTGGAGCGCTGCTGCCATCTAGCGAAATATACTTGGGTACTTCAGCCGGGTTTAGGGTTAGGGTTAGGGTTAGACTGTTAGGGTTAGGGTTAGACTCTTAGGGTTAGACTCTTAGGGTTAGACTCTTAGGGTTAGGGTTAGACTCTTACGGTTAGGGTTAGGGTTAGGGTTAGGGTTAGACTCTTAGGGTTAGGGTTAGACTCTTAGGGTTAGGGTTAGGGTTAGGGTTAGGGTTAGGGTTAGACTCTTAGGGTTAGGGTTAGACTCTTAGGGTTAGGGTTAGGGTTAGGGTTAGGGTTAGACTCTTAGGGTTAGGGTTAGACTCTTAGGGTTAGGGTTAGGGTTAGACTCTTAGGGTTAGGGTTAGACTCTTAGGGTTAGGGTTGGGGTTAGGGTTAGACTCTTAGGGTTAGGGTTAGACTCTTAGGGTTAGAGTTAGGGTTAGGGTTAGGGTTAGACACTTAGGGTTAGGGTTACGGTGAGGGTTAGACTCTTAGGGTTAGGGTTATATTCAGGGTTAGGGTTAGACTCTTAGGGTTAGGGTTAGGGTTAGGGTTAGACTCTTAGGGTAAGGGTTAGACTTAGGCTCTTAGGGTTAGGGTTAGACTCAGGCTCTTAGGGTTAGGGTTAGACTCAGGCTCTTAGGGTGAGGGTTAGACTCAGGCTCTTAGGGTGAGGGTTAGACTCAGGCTCTTAGGGTTAGGGTCAGACTCAGTACTATATATTTGGGTACTGCAGCCGCCCTTTTGGTGGAGCGCTGCTGCCATCTAGCGAAATATACTTGGGTACTGCAGCCGGCCCTGTTGGTGGAGCGCTGCTGCCATCTAGCGAAATATATTTGGGTACTGCAGCCGGCGCTGTTGGTGGAGCGCTGCTGCCATCTAGCGAAATATATTTGGGTACTGCAGCCGCCCTTTTGGTGGAGCGCTGCTGCCATCTAGCGAAATATATTTGGATACTGCAGCCGGCTCTGTTGGTGGAGCTCTGCTGCCATCTAGCGAAATATACTTGGGTACTGCAGCCGCCCTTTTGGTGGAGCGCTGCTGCCATCTAGCGAAATGTAATTGGGTACTGCAGCCGCCCGGTTGGTGGAGCGCTGCTGCCATCTAGCGAAATGTAATTGGGTACTGCAGCCGCCCTTTTGGTGGAGCGCTGCTGCCATCTAGCGAAATATACTTGGGTACTGCAGCCGCCCGGTTTGTGGAGCGCTGCTGCCATCTAGCGAAATATATTTGGGTACTGCAGCCGGCGCTGTTAATGGAGCGCTGCTGCCATCTAGCGAAATGTAATTGGGTACTGCAGCCGCCCGGTTGGTGTAGCGCTGCTGCCATCTAGCGAAATATACTTGGGTACTGCAGCCGCCCGGTTGGTGGAGCGCTGCTGCCATCTAGCGAAATATATTTGGGTACTGCAGCCGGCCCTGTTGGTGGAGCGCTGCTGCCATCTAGCGAAATATACTTGGGTACTGCAGCCGCCCGGTTGGTGGAGCGCTGCTGCCATCTAGCGAAATATACTTGGGTACTGCAGCCGGCCCTGTTGGTGGAGCGCTGCTGCCATCTAGCGAAATATACTTGGGTACTGCAGCCGCCCGGTTGGTGGAGCGCTGCTGCCATCTAGCGAAATATACTTGGGTACTGCAGCCGGCCCTGTTGGTGGAGCGCTGCTGCCATCTAGCGAAATATACTTGGGTACTGCAGCCGCCCGGTTGGTGGAGCGCTGCTGCCATCTAGCGAAATATATTTGGGTACTGCAGCCGGCGCTGTTGGTGGAGCGCTGCTGCCATCTAGCGAAATATATTTGGGTACTGCAGCCGCCCGGTTGGTGGAGCGCTGCTGCCATCTAGCGAAATATATTTGGGTACTGCAGCCGGCGCTGTTGGTGGAGCGCTGCTGCCATCTAGCGAAATATATTTGGGTACTGCAGCCGGCTCTGTTTGTGGAGCGCTGCTGCCATCTAGCGAAATATACTTGGGTACTTCAGCCGGGTTTAGGGTTAGGGTTAGGGTTAGACTCTTAGGGTTAGGGTTAGGGTTAGGGTTAGGGTTAGACTCTTAGGGTTAGGGTTACGGTTAGACTCTTAGGGTTAGAGTTAGGGTTAGGGTTAGACTCTTAAGGTTAGGGTTAGACTCTTAGGGTTAGGGTTGGGGTTAGGGTTAGACTCTTAGGGTTAGGGTTAGACTCTTAGGGTTAAGGTTAGGGTTAGGGTTAGACACTTAGGGTTAGGGTTAGGGTGAGGGTTAGACTCTTAGGGTTAGGGTTATATTCAGATTAGGGTTAGACTCTTAGGGTTAGGGTTAGGGTTAGGGTTAGACTCTTAGGGTAAGGGTTAGACTCAGGCTCTTAGGGTTAGGGTTAGACTCAGGCTCTTAGGGTGAGGGTTAGACTCAGGCTCTTAGGGTGAGGGTTAGACTCAGGCTCTTAGGGTTAGGGTTAGACTCAGGCTCTTAGGGTTAGGGTTAGAATCAGGCTCTTAGGGTGAGGGTTAGACTCAGGCTCTTAGGGTTAGGGTTAGAATCAGGCTCTTAGGGTTAGGGTCAGACTCAGTACTATATATTTGGGTACTGCAGCCGCCCTTTTGATGGAGCGCTGCTGCCATCTAGCGAAATATACTTGGGTATTGCAGCCGGTGCTGTTGGTGGAGCGCTGCTGCCATCTAGCGAAATATATTTGGGTACTGCAGCCGGCCCTGTTGGTGGAGCGCTGCTGCCATCTAGCGAAATATACTTGGGTACTGCAGCCGGCTCTGTTGGTGGAGCGCTGCTGCCATCTAGCGAAATATATTTGGGTACTGCAGCCGGGTTTAGGGTTAGGGTTAGGGTTAGACTGTTAGGGTTAGGGTTAGGGTTAGGGTTAGACTCTTAGGGTTAGACTCTTAGGGTTAGGGTTAGACTCACTACTATATATTTGGGTAGTGCAGCCACCCTTTTTGTGGAGCGCTGCTGCCATCTAGCGAAATATACTTGAGTACTGCAGCCGGCGCTGTTGGTGGAGCGCTGCTGCCATCTAGCGAAATATACTTTGGTACTGCAGCCGCCCGGTTGGTTGAGCACTGCCGCCGTCTAGCGAAATATACTTGGGTACTGCAGCCGCCCTTTTGGTGGAGCGCTGCTGCCATCTAGCGAAATATATTTGGGTACTGCAGCCGGCGCTGTTGGTGGATCGCTGCTGCCATCTAGCGAAATATATTTGGGTACTGCAGCCGGCGCTGTTGGTGGATCGCTGCTGCCATCTAGCGAAATATATTTGGGTACTGCAGCCGGCCCTTTTTGTGGAGCGCTGCTGCCATCTAGCGAAATATACTTGAGTACTGCAGCCGGCGCTGTTGGTGGAGCGCTGCTGCCATCTAGCGAAATATACTTTGGTACTGCAGCCGCCCGGTTGGTTGAGCACTGCCGCAGTCTAGCGAAATATACTTGGGTACTGCAGCCGGCCCTGTTGGTGGAGCGCTGCTGCCATCTAGCGAAATATATTTGGGTACTGCAGCCGGCGCTGTTGGTGGAGCGCTGCTGCCATCTAGCGAAATATATTTGGGTACTGCAGCCGGCTCTGTTGGTGGAGCGCTGCTGCCATCTAGCGAAATATATTTGGGTACTGCAGCCGGCTCTGTTTGTGGAGCGCTGCTGCCATCTAGCGAAATATACTTGGGTACTTCAGCCGGGTTTAGGGTTAGGGTTAGGGTTAGACTGTTAGGGTTAGGCTTAGACTCTTAGGGTTAGACTCTTAGGGTTAGACTCTTAGGGTTAGGGTTAGACTCTTACGGTTAGGGTTAGGGTTAGGGTTAGGGTTAGGGTTAGGGTTAGACTCTTAGGGTTAGGGTTAGACTCTTAGGGTTAGGGTTAGGGTTAGGGTTAGACTCTTAGGGTTAGGGTTAGACTCTTAGGGTTAGGGTTAAGGTTAGGGTTAGGGTTAGACTCTTAGGGTTAGGGTTAGACTCTTAGGGTTAGGGTTAGGGTTAGGGTTAGACTCTTAGGGTTAGGGTTAGGGTTAGGGTTAGGGTTACACTCTTAGGCTTAGGGTTAGGGTTAGGGTTAGACTCTTAGGGTTAGGGTTAGACTTAGGCTCTTAGGGTTAGGGTTAGACTCAGGCTCTTAGGGTTAGGGTTAGACTCAGGCTCTTACGGTTAGGGTTAGACTCAGGCTCTTAGGGTTAGGGTTAGACACACGCTCTTAGGGTTAGGGTCAGATTTAGTACTATATATTTGTGTACTGCAGCCGCCCTTTTGGTGGAACGCTGCTGCCATCTAGCGAAATATACTTGGGTACTGCAGCCGCCCGGTTGGTGGAGCGCTGCTGCCATCTAGCGAAATATACTTGGGTACTGCAGCCGGCCCTGTTGGTGGAGCGCTGCTGCCATCTAGCGAAATATACTTGGGTACTGCAGCCGCCCGGTTGGTGGAGCGCTGCTGCCATCTAGCGAAATATACTTGGGTACTGCAGCCGCCCGGTTGGTGGAGCGCTGCTGCCATCTAGCGAAATATACTTGGGTACTGCAGCCGGCCCTGTTGGTGGAGCGCTGCTGCCATCTAGCGAAATATATTTGGGTACTGCAGCCGGCGCTGTTGGTGGAGCGCTGCTGCCATCTAGCGAAATATATTTGGGTACTGCAGCCGGCTCTGTTGGTGGAGCGCTGCTGCCATCTAGCGAAATATATTTGGGTACTGCAGCCGGCTCTGTTTGTGGAGCGCTGCTGCCATCTAGCGAAATATACTTGGGTACTTCAGCCGGGTTTAGGGTTAGGGTTAGGGTTAGACTGTTAGGGTTAGGCTTAGACTCTTAGGGTTAGACTCTTAGGGTTAGACTCTTAGGGTTAGGGTTAGACTCTTACGGTTAGGGTTAGGGTTAGGGTTAGGGTTAGACTCTTAGGGTTAGGGTTAGACTCTTAGGGTTAGGGTTAGGGTTAGGGTTAGGGTTAGACTCTTAGGGTTAGGGTTAGACTCTTAGGGTTAGGGTTAGGGTTAGACTCTTAGGGTTAGGGTTAGGGTGAGGGTTAGACTCTTAGGGTTAGGGTTATATTCAGGGTTAGGGTTAGACTCTTAGGGTTAGGGTTAGGGTTAGGGTTAGACTCTTAGGGTTAGGGTTAGGGTTAGGCTCTTAGGGTTAGGGTTAGACTCAGGCTCTTAGGGTGAGGGTTAGACTCAGGCTCTTAGGGTTAGGGTTAGACTCAGGCTCTTAGGGTGAGGGTTAGACTCAGGCTCTTAGGGTTAGGGTTAGACTCAGGCTCTTAGGGTTAGGGTCAGACTCAGTACTATATATTTGGGTACTGCAGCCGCCCTTTTGGTGGAGCGCTGCTGCCATCTAGCGAAATATACTTGGGTATTGCAGCCGGCGCTCTTGGTGGAGCGCTGCTGCCATCTAGCGAAATATACTTGGGTACTGCAGCCGGCCCTGTTGGTGGAGCGCTGCTGCCATCTAGCGAAATATACTTGGGTACTGCAGCCGCCCGGTTTGTGGAGCGCTGCTGCCATCTAGCGAAATATATTTGGGTACTGCAGCCGGCCCGGTTGGTGGAGCGCTGCTGCCATCTAGCGAAATGTAATTGGGTACTGCAGCCGCCCGGTTGGTGGAGCGCTGCTGCCATCTAGCGAAATATACTTGGGTACTGCAGCCGCCCGGTTGGTGGAGCGCTGCTGCCATCTAGCGAAATATACTTGGGTACTGCAGCCGCCCGGTTGGTGGAGCGCTGCTGCCATCTAGCGAAATATATTTGGGTACTGCAGCCGGCCCTGTTGGTGGAGCGCTGCTGCCATCTAGCGAAATATACTTGGGTACTGCAGCCGCCCGGTTGGTGGAGCGCTGCTGCCATCTAGCGAAATATACTTGGGTACTGCAGCCGGCCCTGTTGGTGGAGCGCTGCTGCCATCTAGCGAAATATACTTGGGTACTGCAGCCGCCCGGTTGGTGGAGCGCTGCTGCCATCTAGCGAAATATACTTGGGTACTGCAGCCGGCCCTGTTGGTGGAGCGCTGCTGCCATCTAGCGAAATATATTTGGGTACTGCAGCCGGCTCTGTTGGTGGAGCGCTGCTGCCATCTAGCGAAATATACTTGGGTACTTCAGCCGGGTTTAGGGTTAGGGTTAGGGTTAGACTGTTAGGGTTAGGGTTAGACTTTTAGGGTTAGACTCTTAGGGTTAGACTCTTAGGGTTAGGGTTAGACTCTTACGGTTAGGGTTAGGGTTAGGCTTAGGGTTAGGCTTAGACTCTTAGGGTTAGGGTTAGACTCTTAGGGTTAGGGTTAGGGTTAGAGTTAGGGTTAGACTCTTAGGGTTAGGGTTAGACTCTTAGGGTTAGGGTTAGGGTTAGGGTTAGACTCTTAGGGTTAGGGTTAGACTCTTAGGGTTAGGGTTAGGGTTAGGGTTAGGGTTAGACTCTTAGGGTTAGGGTTAGACTCTTAGGGTTAGGGTTAGGGTTAGGGTTAGGGTTAGACTCTTAGGGTTAGGGTTAGACTCTTAGGGTTAGGGTTAGGGTTAGGGTTAGACTCTTAGGGTTAGGGTTAGGGTTACGGTTAGACTCTTAGGGTTAGAGTTAGGGTTAGGGTTAGACTCTTAGGGTTAGGGTTAGACTCTTAGGGTTAGGGTTGGGGTTAGGGTTAGACTCTTAGGGTTAGGGTTAGACTCTTAGGGTTAGAGTTAGGGTTAGGGTTAGGGTTAGACACTTAGGGTTAGGGTTAGGGTGAGGGTTAGAATCTTAGGGTTAGGGTTATATTCAGGGTTAGGGTTAGACTCTTAGGGTTAGGGTTAGGGTTAGGGTTAGACTCTTAGGGTAAGGGTTAGACTTAGGCTCTTAGGGTTAGGGTTAGACTCAGGCTCTTAGGGTTAGGGTTAGACTCAGGCTCTTAGGGTGAGGGTTAGACTCAGGCTCTTAGGGTGAGGGTTAGACTCAGGCTCTTAGGGTTAGGGTTAGAATCAGGCTCTTAGGGTTAGGGTCAGACTCAATACTATATATTTGGGTACTGCAGCCGCCCTTTTGGTGGAGCGCTGCTGCCATCTAGCGAAATATACTTGGGTATTGCAGCCGGCGCTGTTGGTGGAGCGCTGCTGCCATCTAGCGAAATATATTTGGGTACTGCAGCCGGCCCTGTTGGTGGAGCGCTGCTGCCATCTAGCGAAATATAATTGGGTACTGCAGCCGCCCGGTTGGTGGAGCGCTGCTGCCATCTAGCGAAATATACTTGGGTACTGCAGCCGCCCGGTTGGTGGAGCGCTGCTGCCATCTAGCGAAATATATTTGGGTACTGCAGCCGCCCGGTTGGTGGAGCGCTGCTGCCATCTAGCGAAATGTAATGGGGTACTGCAGCCGCCCGGTTGGTGTAGCGCTGCTGCCATCTAGCGAAATATACTTGGGTACTGCAGCCGCCCTGTTGGTGGAGCGCTGCTGCCATCTAGCGAAATATATTTGGGTACTGCAGCCGCCCGGTTGGTGGAGCTCTGCTGCCATCTAGCGAAATATACTTGGGTACTGCAGCCGCCCTTTTGGTGGAGCGCTGCTGCCATCTAGCGAAATGTAATTGGGTACTGCAGCCGCCCGGTTGGTGGAGCGCTGCTGCCATCTAGCGAAATATACTTGGGTACTGCAGCCGGCGCTGTTGGTGGAGCGCTGCTGCCATCTAGCGAAATATACTTGGGTACTGCAGCCGCCCGGTTGGTGGAGCGCTGCTGCCATCTAGCGAAATATACTTGGGTACTGCAGCCGCCCTTTTGGTGGAGCGCTGCTGCCATCTAGCGAAATATACTTGGGTATTGCAGCCGGCGCTGTTGGTGGAGCGCTGCTGCCATCTAGCGAAATATATTTGGGTACTGCAGCCGGCCCTGTTGGTGGAGCGCTGCTGCCATCTAGCGAAATATATTTGGGTACTGCAGCCGCCCTTTTGGTGGAGCGCTGCTGCCATCTAGCGAAATATATTTGGGTACTGCAGCCAGCTCTGTTGGTGGAGCTCTGCTGCCATCTAGCGAAATATACTTGGGTACTGCAGCCGCCCTTTTGGTGGAGCGCTGCTGCCATCTAGCGAAATGTAATTGGGTACTGCAGCCGCCCTGTTGGTGGAGCGCTGCTGCCATCTAGCGAAATATACTTGGGTACTGCAGCCGCCCTGTTGGTGGAGCGCTGCTGCCCTCTAGCGAAATATACTTGGGTACTGCAGCCGGCCCTGTTGGTGGAGCGCTGCTGCCATCTAGCGAAATATACTTGGGTACTGCAGCCGCCCGGTTGGTGGAGCGCTGCTGCCATCTAGCGAAATATACTTGGGTACTGCAGCCGGCCCTGTTGGTGGAGCGCTGCTGCCATCTAGCGAAATATACTTGGGTACTGCAGCCGCCCGGTTGGTGGAGCGCTGCTGCCATCTAGCGAAATATACTTGGGTACTGCAGCCGGCCCTGTTGGTGGAGCGCTGCTGCCATCTAGCGAAATATACTTGGGTACTGCAGCCGCCCTTTTGGTGGAGCGCTGCTGCCATCTAGCGAAATATACTTGGGTACTGCAGCCGGCGCTGTTGGTGGAGCGCTGCTGCCATCTAGCGAAATATATTTGGGTACTGCAGCCGGCGCTGTTGGTGGAGCGCTGCTGCCATCTAGCGAAATATATTTGGGTACTGCAGCCGGCTCTGTTGGTGGAGCGCTGCTGCCATCTAGCGAAATATATTTGGGTACTGCAGCCGGCTCTGTTTGTGGAGCGCTGCTGCCATCTAGCGAAATATACTTGGGTACTTCAGCCGGGTTTAGGGTTAGGGTTAGGGTTAGACTGTTAGGGTTAGGGTTAGACTCTTAGGGTTAGACTCTTAGGGTTAGACTCTTAGGGTTAGGGTTAGACTCTTACGGTTAGGGTTAGGGTTAGGGTTAGGGTTAGACTCTTAGGGTTAGGGTTAGACTCTTAGGGTTAGGGTTAGGGTTAGGGTTAGGGTTAGACTCTTAGGGTTAGGGTTAGACTCTTAGGGTTAGGGTTAGGGTTAGGGTTAGGGTTAGACTCTTAGGGTTAGGGTTAGACTCTTAGGGTTAGGGTTAGGGTTAGGGTTAGACTCTTAGGGTTAGGGTTAGACTCTTAGGGTTAGGGTTGGGGTTAGGGTTAGACTCTTAGGGTTAGGGTTAGACTCTTAGGGTTAGAGTTAGGGTTAGGGTTAGGGTTAGACACTTAGGGTTAGGGTTACGGTGAGGGTTAGACTCTTAGGGTTAGGGTTATATTCACGGTTAGGGTTAGACTCTTAGGGTTAGGGTTAGGGTTAGGGTTAGACTCTTAGGGTAAGGGTTAGACTTAGGCTCTTAGGGTTAGGGTTAGACTCAGGCTCTTAGGGTTAGGGTTAGACTCAGGCTCTTAGGGTGAGGGTTAGACTCAGGCTCTTAGGGTTAGGGTTAGACTCAGGCTCTTAGGGTGAGGGTCAGACTCAGTACTATATATTTGGGTACTGCAGCCGCCCTTTTGGTGGAGCGCTGCTGCCATCTAGCGAAATATACTTGGGTACTGCAGCCGGCGCTCTTGGTGGAGCGCTGCTGCCATCTAGCGAAATATACTTGGGTACTGCAGCCGGCCCTGTTGGTGGAGCGCTGCTGCCATCTAGCGAAATATACTTGGGTACTGCAGCCGCCCGGTTTGTGGAGCGCTGCTGCCATCTAGCGAAATATATTTGGGTACTGCAGCCGGCCCGGTTGGTGGAGCGCTGCTGCCATCTAGCGAAATGTAATTGGGTACTGCAGCCGCCCGGTTGGTGGAGCGCTGCTGCCATCTAGCGAAATATACTTGGGTACTGCAGCCGCCCGGTTGGTGGAGCGCTGCTGCCATCTAGCGAAATGTAATTGGGTACTGCAGCCGGCCCTGTTGGTGGAGCGCTGCTGCCATCTAGCGAAATATACTTGGGTACTGCAGCCGCCCGGTTGGTGGAGCGCTGCTGCCATCTAGCGAAATATACTTGGGTACTGCAGCCGGCGCTGTTGGTGGAGCGCTGCTGCCATCTAGCGAAATATATTTGGGTACTGCAGCCGGCGCTGTTGGTGGAGCGCTGCTGCCATCTAGCGAAATATATTTGGGTACTGCAGCCGCCCGGTTGGTGGAGCGCTGCTGCCATCTAGCGAAATATATTTGGGTACTGCAGCCGGAGCTGTTGGTGGAGCGCTGCTGCCATCTAGCGAAATATATTTGGGTACTGCAGCCGGCTCTGTTGGTGGAGCGCTGCTGCCATCTAGCGAAATATACTTGGGTACTTCAGCCGGGTTTAGGGTTAGGGTTAGGGTTAGACTGTTAGGGTTAGGGTTAGACTTTTAGGGTTAGACTCTTAGGGTTAGACTCTTAGGGTTAGGGTTAGACTCTTACGGTTAGGGTTAGGGTTAGGCTTAGGGTTAGGCTTAGACTCTTAGGGTTAGGGTTAGACTCTTAGGGTTAGGGTTAGGGTTAGAGTTAGGGTTAGACTCTTAGGGTTAGGGTTAGACTCTTAGGGTTAGGGTTAGGGTTAGGGTTAGACTCTTAGGGTTAGGGTTAGACTCTTAGGGTTAGGGTTAGGGTTAGGGTTAGGGTTAGACTCTTAGGGTTAGGGTTAGACTCTTAGGGTTAGGGTTAGGGTTAGGGTTAGGGTTAGACTCTTAGGGTTAGGGTTAGACTCTTAGGGTTAGGGTTAGGGTTAGGGTTAGACTCTTAGGGTTAGGGTTAGGGTTACGGTTAGACTCTTAGGGTTAGAGTTAGGGTTAGGGTTAGACTCTTAGGGTTAGGGTTAGACTCTTAGGGTTAGGGTTGGGGTTAGGGTTAGACTCTTAGGGTTAGGGTTAGACTCTTAGGGTTAGAGTTAGGGTTAGGGTTAGGGTTAGACACTTAGGGTTAGGGTTAGGGTGAGGGTTAGAATCTTAGGGTTAGGGTTATATTCAGGGTTAGGGTTAGACTCTTAGGGTTAGGGTTAGGGTTAGGGTTAGACTCTTAGGGTAAGGGTTAGACTTAGGCTCTTAGGGTTAGGGTTAGACTCAGGCTCTTAGGGTTAGGGTTAGACTCAGGCTCTTAGGGTGAGGGTTAGACTCAGGCTCTTAGGGTTAGGGTTAGAATCAGGCTCTTAGGGTTAGGGTCAGACTCAGTACTATATATTTGGGTACTGCAGCCGCCCTTTTGGTGGAGCGCTGCTGCCATCTAGCGAAATATACTTGGGTATTGCAGCCGGCGCTGTTGGTGGAGCGCTGCTGCCATCTAGCGAAATATATTTGGGTACTGCAGCCGGCCCTGTTGGTGGAGCGCTGCTGCCATCTAGCGAAATATAATTGGGTACTGCAGCCGCCCTTTTGGTGGAGCGCTGCTGCCATCTAGCGAAATATACTTGGGTACTGCAGCCGCCCGGTTTGTGGAGCGCTGCTGCCATCTAGCGAAATATATTTGGGTACTGCAGCCGCCCGGTTGGTGGAGCGCTGCTGCCATCTAGCGAAATGTAATGGGGTACTGCAGCCGCCCGGTTGGTGTAGCGCTGCTGCCATCTAGCGAAATATACTTGGGTACTGCAGCCGCCCGGTTGGTGGAGCGCTGCTGCCATCTAGCGAAATATATTTGGGTACTGCAGCCGCCCGGTTGGTGGAGCTCTGCTGCCATCTAGCGAAATATACTTGGGTACTGCAGCCGCCCTTTTGGTGGAGCGCTGCTGCCATCTAGCGAAATGTAATTGGGTACTGCAGCCGCCCGGTTGGTGGAGCGCTGCTGCCATCTAGCGAAATATACTTGGGTACTGCAGCCGGCGCTGTTGGTGGAGCGCCGCTGCCATCTAGCGAAATATACTTGGGTACTGCAGCCGCCCGGTTGGTGGAGCGCTGCTGCCATCTAGCGAAATATATTTGGGTACTGCAGCCGGTGCTGTTGGTGGAGCGCTGCTGCCATCTAGCGAAATATACTTGGGTACTGCAGCCGCCCTTTTGGTGGAGCGCTGCTGCCATCTAGCGAAATATACTTGGGTACTGCAGCCGCCCGGTTGGTGGAGCGCTGCTGCCATCTAGCGAAATATATTTGGGTACTGCAGCCGGCCCTGTTGGTGGAGCGCTGCTGCCATCTAGCGAAATATACTTGGGTACTGCAGCCGCCCTTTTGGTGGAGCGCTGCTGCCATCTAGCGAAATATACTTGGGTATTGCAGCCGGCGCTGTTGGTGGAGCGCTGCTGCCATCTAGCGAAATATATTTGGGTACTGCAGCCGGCCCTGTTGGTGGAGCGCTGCTGCCATCTAGCGAAATATATTTGGGTACTGCAGCCGCCCTTTTGGTGGAGCGCTGCTGCCATCTAGCGAAATATATTTGGGTACTACAGCCAGCTCTGTTGGTGGAGCTCTGCTGCCATCTAGCGAAATATAATTGGGTACTGCAGCCGGCCTTTTGGTGGAGCGCTGCTGCCATCTAGCGAAATGTAATTGGGTACTGCAGCCGCCCTGTTGGTGGAGCGCTGCTGCCATCTAGCGAAATATACTTGGGTACTGCAGCCGCCCTGTTGGTGGAGCGCTGCTGCCCTCTAGCGAAATATACTTGGGTACTGCAGCCGGCCCTGTTGGTGGAGCGCTGCTGCCATCTAGCGAAATATACTTGGGTACTGCAGCCGCCCGGTTGGTGGAGCGCTGCTGCCATCTAGCGAAATATACTTGGGTACTGCAGCCGGCCCTGTTGGTGGAGCGCTGCTGCCATCTAGCGAAATATACTTGGGTACTGCAGCCGCCCGGTTGGTGGAGCGCTGCTGCCATCTAGCGAAATATACTTGGGTACTGCAGCCGGCCCTGTTGGTGGAGCGCTGCTGCCATCTAGCGAAATATACTTGGGTACTGCAGCCGCCCTTTTGGTGGAGCGCTGCTGCCATCTAGCGAAATATACTTGGGTACTGCAGCCGGCGCTGTTGGTGGAGCGCTGCTGCCATCTAGCGAAATATATTTGGGTACTGCAGCCGGCGCTGTTGGTGGAGCGCTGCTGCCATCTAGCGAAATATATTTGGGTACTGCAGCCGGCTCTGTTTGTGGAGCGCTGCTGCCATCTAGCGAAATATACTTGGGTACTTCAGCCGGGTTTAGGGTTAGGGTTAGGGTTAGACTGTTAGGGTTAGGGTTAGACTCTTAGGGTTAGACTCTTAGGGTTAGACTCTTAGGGTTAGGGTTAGACTCTTACGGTTAGGGTTAGGGTTAGGGTTAGGGTTAGACTCTTAGGGTTAGGGTTAGACTCTTAGGGTTAGGGTTAGGGTTAGGGTTAGGGTTAGACTCTTAGGGTTAGGGTTAGACTTTTAGGGTTAGGGTTAGGGTTAGGGTTAGGGTTAGACTCTTAGGGTTAGGGTTAGACTCTTAGGGTTAGGGTTAGGGTTAGGGTTAGGGTTAGACTCTTAGGGTTAGGGTTAGACTCTTAGGGTTAGGGTTGGGGTTAGGGTTAGACTCTTAGGGTTAGGGTTAGACTCTTAGGGTTAGAGTTAGGGTTAGGGTTAGGGTTAGACACTTAGGGTTAGGGTTACGGTGAGGGTTAGACTCTTAGGGTTAGGGTTATATTCAGGGTTAGGGTTAGACTCTTAGGGTTAGGGTTAGGGTTAGGGTTAGACTCTTAGGGTAAGGGTTAGACTTAGGCTCTTAGGGTTAGGGTTAGACTCAGGCTCTTAGGGTTAGGGTTAGACTCAGGCTCTTAGGGTGAGGGTTAGACTCAGGCTCTTAGGGTGAGGGTTAGACTCAGGCTCTTAGGGTTAGGGTTAGACTCAGGCTCTTAGGGTTAGGGTCAGACTCAGTACTATATATTTGGGTACTGCAGCCGCCCTTTTGGTGGAGCGCTGCTGCCATCTAGCGAAATATACTTGGGTACTGCAGCCGGCGCTGTTGGTGGAGCGCTGCTGCCATCTAGCGAAATATATTTGGGTACTGCAGCCGGCGCTGTTGGTGGAGCGCTGCTGCCATCTAGCGAAATATATTTGGGTACTGCAGCCGCCCTTTTGGTGGAGCGCTGCTGCCATCTAGCGAAATATATTTGGATACTGCAGCCGGCTCTGTTGGTGGAGCTCTGCTGCCATCTAGCGAAATATACTTGGGTACTGCAGCCGCCCTTTTGGTGGAGCGCTGCTGCCATCTAGCGAAATGTAATTGGGTACTGCAGCCGCCCTTTTGGTGGAGCGCTGCTGCCATCTAGCGAAATGTAATTGGGTACTGCAGCCGCCCGGTTGGTGGAGCGCTGCTGCCATCTAGCGAAATATACTTGGGTACTGCAGCCGCCCGGTTTGTGGAGCGCTGCTGCCATCTAGCGAAATATATTTGGGTACTGCAGCCGGAGCTGTTAATGGAGCGCTGCTGCCATCTAGCGAAATGTAATTGGGTACTGCAGCCGCCCGGTTGGTGTAGCGCTGCTGCCATCTAGCGAAATATACTTGGGTACTGCAGCCGGCGCTGTTGGTGGAGCGCTGCTGCCATCTAGCGAAATATATTTGGGTACTGCAGCCGGCCCTGTTGGTGGAGCGCTGCTGCCATCTAGCGAAATATACTTGGGTACTGCAGCCGCCCGGTTGGTGGAGCGCTGCTGCCATCTAGCGAAATATACTTGGGTACTGCAGCCGGCCCTGTTGGTGGAGCGCTGCTGCCATCTAGCGAAATATACTTGGGTACTGCAGCCGCCCGGTTGGTGGAGCGCTGCTGCCATCTAGCGAAATATATTTGGGTACTGCAGCCGGCGCTGTTGGTGGAGCGCTGCTGCCATCTAGCGAAATATATTTGGGTACTGCAGCCGCCCTTTTGGTGGAGCGCTGCTGCCATCTAGCGAAATATATTTGGGTACTGCAGCCGGCGCTGTTGGTGGAGCGCTGCTGCCATCTAGCGAAATATATTTGGGTACTGCAGCCGGCGCTGTTGGTGGAGCGCTGCTGCCATCTAGCGAAATATATTTGGGTACTGCAGCCGGCTCTGTTGGTGGAGCGCTGCTGCCATCTAGCGAAATATACTTGGGTACTTCAGCCGGGTTTAGGGTTAGGGTTAGGGTTAGACTGTTAGGGTTAGGGTTAGACTCTTAGGGTTAGACTCTTAGGGTTAGACTCTTAGGGTTAGGGTTAGGGTTAGGGTTAGGGTTAGGGTTAGACTCTTAGGGTTAGGGTTAGACTCTTAGGGTTAGGGTTAGGGTTAGGGTTAGGGTTAGACTCTTAGGGTTAGGGTTAGACTCTTAGGGTTAGGGTTAGGGTTAGGGTTAGGGTTAGACTCTTAGGGTTAGGGTTAGACTCTTAGGGTTAGGGTTAGGGTTAGGGTTAGGGTTAGACTCTTAGGGTTAGGGTTAGACTCTTAGGGTTAGGGTTAGGGTTAGGGTTAGACTCTTAGGGTTAGGGTTAGGGTTAGGGTTAAGGTTAGACTCTTAGGGTTAGGGTTACGGTTAGACTCTTAGGGTTAGAGTTAGGGTTAGGGTTAGACTCTTAAGGTTAGGGTTAGACTCTTAGGGTTAGGGTTGGGGTTAGGGTTAGACTCTTAGGGTTAGGGTTAGACTCTTAGGGTTAAGGTTAGGGTTAGGGTTAGACACTTAGGGTTAGGGTTAGGGTGAGGGTTAGACTCTTAGGGTTAGGGTTATATTCAGATTAGGGTTAGACTCTTAGGGTTAGGGTTAGGGTTAGGGTTAGACTCTTAGGGTAAGGGTTAGACTTAGGCTCTTAGGGTTAGGGTTAGACTCAGGCTCTTAGGGTTAGGGTTAGACTCAGGCTCTTAGGGTGAGGGTTAGACTCAGGCTCTTAGGGTGAGGGTTAGACTCAGGCTCTTAGGGTGAGGGTTAGACTCAGGCTCTTAGGGTTAGGGTTAGACTCAGGCTCTTAGGGTTAGGGTCAGACTCAGTACTATATATTTGGGTACTGCAGCCGGCGCTGTTGGTGGAGCGCTGCTGCCATCTAGCGAAATATATTTGGGTACTGCAGCCGGCTCTGTTGGTGGAGCGCTGCTGCCATCTAGCGAAATATATTTGGGTACTGCAGCCGGCTCTGTTTGTGGAGCGCTGCTGCCATCTAGCGAAATATACTTGGGTACTTCAGCCGGGTTTAGGGTTAGGGTTAGGGTTAGACTCTTAGGGTTAGGGTTAGGGTTAGGGTTAGGGTTAGACTCTTAGGGTTAGGGTTACGGTTAGACTCTTAGGGTTAGAGTTAGGGTTAGGGTTAGACTCTTAAGGTTAGGGTTAGACTCTTAGGGTTAGGGTTGGGGTTAGGGTTAGACTCTTAGGGTTAGGGTTAGACTCTTAGGGTTAAGGTTAGGGTTAGGGTTAGACACTTAGGGTTAGGGTTAGGGTGAGGGTTAGACTCTTAGGGTTAGGGTTATATTCAGATTAGGGTTAGACTCTTAGGGTTAGGGTTAGGGTTAGGGTTAGACTCTTAGGGTAAGGGTTAGACTCAGGCTCTTAGGGTTAGGGTTAGACTCAGGCTCTTAGGGTGAGGGTTAGACTCAGGCTCTTAGGGTGAGGGTTAGACTCAGGCTCTTAGGGTTAGGGTTAGACTCAGGCTCTTAGGGTTAGGGTTAGAATCAGGCTCTTAGGGTGAGGGTTAGACTCAGGCTCTTAGGGTTAGGGTTAGAATCAGGCTCTTAGGGTTAGGGTCAGACTCAGTACTATATATTTGGGTACTGCAGCCGCCCTTTTGATGGAGCGCTGCTGCCATCTAGCGAAATATACTTGGGTATTGCAGCCGGTGCTGTTGGTGGAGCGCTGCTGCCATCTAGCGAAATATATTTGGGTACTGCAGCCGGGTTTAGGGTTAGGGTTAGGGTTAGACTGTTAGGGTTAGGGTTAGGGTTAGGGTTAGACTCTTAGGGTTAGACTCTTAGGGTTAGGGTTAGACTCACTACTATATATTTGGGTAGTGCAGCCACCCTTTTTGTGGAGCGCTGCTGCCATCTAGCGAAATATACTTGAGTACTGCAGCCGGCGCTGTTGGTGGAGCGCTGCTGCCATCTAGCGAAATATACTTTGGTACTGCAGCCGCCCGGTTGGTTGAGCACTGCCGCCGTCTAGCGAAATATACTTGGGTACTGCAGCCGCCCTTTTGGTGGAGCGCTGCTGCCATCTAGCGAAATATATTTGGGTACTGCAGCCGGCGCTGTTGGTGGATCGCTGCTGCCATCTAGCGAAATATATTTGGGTACTGCAGCCGGCGCTGTTGGTGGATCGCTGCTGCCATCTAGCGAAATATATTTGGGTACTGCAGCCGGCCCTTTTTGTGGAGCGCTGCTGCCATCTAGCGAAATATACTTGAGTACTGCAGCCGCCCGGTTGGTGGAGCGCTGCTGCCATCTAGCGAAATATACTTTGGTACTGCAGCCGCCCGGTTGGTTGAGCACTGCCGCCGTCTAGCGAAATATACTTGGGTACTGCAGCCGCCCTTTTGGTGGAGCGCTGCTGCCATCTAGCGAAATATACTTGGGTACTGCAGCCGGCCCTGTTGGTGGAGCGCTGCTGCCATCTAGCGAAATATATTTGGGTACTGCAGCCGGCTCTGTTGGTGGAGCGCTGCTGCCATCTAGCGAAATATATTTGGGTACTGCAGCCGGCTCTGTTTGTGGAGCGCTGCTGCCATCTAGCGAAATATACTTGGGTACTTCAGCCGGGTTTAGGGTTAGGGTTAGGGTTAGACTGTTAGGGTTAGGCTTAGACTCTTAGGGTTAGACTCTTAGGGTTAGACTCTTAGGGTTAGGGTTAGACTCTTACGGTTAGGGTTAGGGTTAGGGTTAGGGTTAGGGTTAGACTCTTAGGGTTAGGGTTAGACTCTTAGGGTTAGGGTTAGGGTTAGGGTTAGACTCTTAGGGTTAGGGTTAGACTCTTAGGGTTAGGGTTAAGGTTAGGGTTAGGGTTAGACTCTTAGGGTTAGGGTTAGACTCTTAGGGTTAGGGTTAGGGTTAGGGTTAGACTCTTAGGGTTAGGGTTAGGGTTAGGGTTAGGGTTACACTCTTAGGCTTAGGGTTAGGGTTAGGGTTAGACTCTTAGGGTTAGGGTTAGACTTAGGCTCTTAGGGTTAGGGTTAGACACACGCTCTTAGGGTTAGGGTCAGATTTAGTACTATATATTTGTGTACTGCAGCCGCCCTTTTGGTAGAACGCTGCTGCCATCTAGCGAAATATACTTGGGTACTGCAGCCGCCCGGTTGGTGGAGCGCTGCTGCCATCTAGCGAAATATACTTGGGTACTGCAGCCGGCCCTGTTGGTGGAGCGCTGCTGCCATCTAGCGAAATATACTTGGGTACTGCAGCCGCCCGGTTGGTGGAGCGCTGCTGCCATCTAGCGAAATATACTTGGGTACTGCAGCCGCCCGGTTGGTGGAGCGCTGCTGCCATCTAGCGAAATATACTTGGGTACTGCAGCCGGCCCTGTTGGTGGAGCGCTGCTGCCATCTAGCGAAATATATTTGGGTACTGCAGCCGGCGCTGTTGGTGGAGCGCTGCTGCCATCTAGCGAAATATATTTGGGTACTGCAGCCGGCTCTGTTGGTGGAGCGCTGCTGCCATCTAGCGAAATATATTTGGGTACTGCAGCCGGCTCTGTTTGTGGAGCGCTGCTGCCATCTAGCGAAATATACTTGGGTACTTCAGCCGCGTTTAGGGTTAGGGTTAGGGTTAGACTGTTAGGGTTAGGCTTAGACTCTTAGGGTTAGACTCTTAGGGTTAGACTCTTAGGGTTAGGGTTAGACTCTTACGGTTAGGGTTAGGGTTAGGGTTAGGGTTAGACTCTTAGGGTTAGGGTTAGACTCTTAGGGTTAGGGTTAGGGTTAGGGTTAGGGTTAGACTCTTAGGGTTAGGGTTAGACTCTTAGGGTTAGGGTTAGGGTTAGACTCTTAGGGTTAGGGTTAGGGTGAGGGTTAGACTCTTAGGGTTAGGGTTATATTCAGGGTTAGGGTTAGACTCTTAGGGTTAGGGTTAGGGTTAGGGTTAGACTCTTAGGGTTAGGGTTAGGGTTAGGCTCTTAGGGTTAGGGTTAGACTCAGGCTCTTAGGGTGAGGGTTAGACTCAGGCTCTTAGGGTTAGGGTTAGACTCAGGCTCTTAGGGTGAGGGTTAGACTCAGGCTCTTAGGGTTAGGGTTAGGGTGAGGGTTAGACTCTTAGGGTTAGGGTTATATTCAGGGTTAGGGTTAGACTCTTAGGGTTAGGGTTAGGGTTAGGGTTAGACTCTTAGGGTTAGGGTTAGGGTTAGGCTCTTAGGGTTAGGGTTAGACTCAGGCTCTTAGGGTGAGGGTTAGACTCAGGCTCTTAGGGTTAGGGTTAGACTCAGGCTCTTAGGGTGAGGGTTAGACTCAGGCTCTTAGGGTTAGGGTTAGACTCAGGCTCTTAGGGTTAGGGTCAGACTCAGTACTATATATTTGGGTACTGCAGCCGCCCTTTTGGTGGAGCGCTGCTGCCATCTAGCGAAATATACTTGGGTACTGCAGCCGCCCGGTTGGTGGAGCGCTGCTGCCATCTAGCGAAATATACTTGGGTACTGCAGCCGGCCCTGTTGGTGGAGCGCTGCTGCCATCTAGCGAAATATACTTGGGTACTGCAGCCGCCCGGTTTGTGGAGCGCTGCTGCCATCTAGCGAAATATATTTGGGTACTGCAGCCGGCCCGGTTGGTGGAGCGCTGCTGCCATCTAGCGAAATGTAATTGGGTACTGCAGCCGCCCGGTTGGTGGAGCGCTGCTGCCATCTAGCGAAATATACTTGGGTACTGCAGCCGCCCGGTTGGTGGAGCGCTGCTGCCATCTAGCGATATGTAATTGGGTACTGCAGCCGGCCCTGTTGGTGGAGCGCTGCTGCCATCTAGCGAAATATACTTGGGTACTGCAGCCGCCCGGTTGGTGGAGCGCTGCTGCCATCTAGCGAAATATACTTGGGTACTGCAGCCGGCGCTGTTGGTGGAGCGCTGCTGCCATCTAGCGAAATATACTTGGGTACTGCAGCCGGCCCTGTTGGTGGAGCGCTGCTGCCATCTAGCGAAATATACTTGGGTACTGCAGCCGCCCGGTTGGTGGAGCGCTGCTGCCATCTAGCGAAATATACTTGGGTACTGCAGCCGCCCGGTTGGTGGAGCGCTGCTGCCATCTAGCGAAATATACTTGGGTACTGCAGCCGGCCCTGTTGGTGGAGCGCTGCTGCCATCTAGCGAAATATATTTGGGTACTGCAGCCGGCCCTGTTGGTGGAGCGCTGCTGCCATCTAGCGAAATATATTTGGGTACTGCAGCCGGCTCTGTTGGTGGAGCGCTGCTGCCATCTAGCGAAATATATTTGGGTACTGCAGCCGGCTCTGTTTGTGGAGCGCTGCTGCCATCTAGCGAAATATACTTGGGTACTTCAGCCGCGTTTAGGGTTAGGGTTAGGGTTAGACTGTTAGGGTTAGGCTTAGACTCTTAGGGTTAGACTCTTAGGGTTAGACTCTTAGGGTTAGGGTTAGACTCTTACGGTTAGGGTTAGGGTTAGGGTTAGGGTTAGACTCTTAGGGTTAGGGTTAGACTCTTAGGGTTAGGGTTAGGGTTAGGGTTAGGGTTAGACTCTTAGGGTTAGGGTTAGACTCTTAGGGTTAGGGTTAGGGTTAGACTCTTAGGGTTAGGGTTAGGGTGAGGGTTAGACTCTTAGGGTTAGGGTTATATTCAGGGTTAGGGTTAGACTCTTAGGGTTAGGGTTAGGGTTAGGGTTAGACTCTTAGGGTTAGGGTTAGGGTTAGGCTCTTAGGGTTAGGGTTAGACTCAGGCTCTTAGGGTGAGGGTTAGACTCAGGCTCTTAGGGTTAGGGTTAGACTCAGGCTCTTAGGGTGAGGGTTAGACTCAGGCTCTTAGGGTTAGGGTTAGACTCAGGCTCTTAGGGTTAGGGTCAGACTCAGTACTATATATTTGGGTACTGCAGCCGCCCTTTTGGTGGAGCGCTGCTGCCATCTAGCGAAATATACTTGGGTATTGCAGCCGGCGCTCTTGGTGGAGCGCTGCTGCCATCTAGCGAAATATACTTGGGTACTGCAGCCGGCCCTGTTGGTGGAGCGCTGCTGCCATCTA
This sequence comes from Falco punctatus, assembly GCF_963210335.1. Classification (NCBI taxonomy): domain Eukaryota; kingdom Metazoa; phylum Chordata; class Aves; order Falconiformes; family Falconidae; genus Falco; species Falco punctatus. Next base: position 2,418,625 of record NW_027660079.1, read on the forward strand.
GCGAAATATACTTGGGTACTGCAGCCGCCCGGTTTGTGGAGCGCTGCTGCCATCTAGCGAAATATATTTGGGTACTGCAGCCGGCCCGGTTGGTGGAGCGCTGCTGCCATCTAGCGAAATGTAATTGGGTACTGCAGCCGCCCGGTTGGTGGAGCGCTGCTGCCATCTAGCGAAATATACTTGGGTACTGCAGCCGCCCGGTTGGTGGAGCGCTGCTGCCATCTAGCGATATGTAATTGGGTACTGCAGCCGGCCCTGTTGGTGGAGCGCTGCTGCCATCTAGCGAAATATACTTGGGTACTGCAGCCGCCCGGTTGGTGGAGCGCTGCTGCCATCTAGCGAAATATACTTGGGTACTGCAGCCGGCGCTGTTGGTGGAGCGCTGCTGCCATCTAGCGAAATATATTTGGGTACTGCAGCCGGCGCTGTTGGTGGAGCGCTGCTGCCATCTAGCGAAATATATTTGGGTACTGCAGCCGCCCGGTTGGTGGAGCGCTGCTGCCATCTAGCGAAATATATTTGGGTACTGCAGCCGGAGCTGTTGGTGGAGCGCTGCTGCCATCTAGCGAAATATATTTGGGTACTGCAGCCGGCTCTGTTGGTGGAGCGCTGCTGCCATCTAGCGAAATATACTTGGGTACTTCAGCCGGGTTTAGGGTTAGGGTTAGGGTTAGACTGTTAGGGTTAGGGTTAGACTTTTAGGGTTAGACTCTTAGGGTTAGACTCTTAGGGTTAGGGTTAGACTCTTACGGTTAGGGTTAGGGTTAGGCTTAGGGTTAGGCTTAGACTCTTAGGGTTAGTGTTAGACTCTTAGGGTTAGGGTTAGGGTTAGAGTTAGGGTTAGACTCTTAGGGTTAGGGTTAGACTCTTAGGGTTAGGGTTAGGGTTAGGGTTAGACTCTTAGGGTTAGGGTTAGATTCTTAGGGTTAGGGTTAGGGTTAGGGTTAGGGTTAGACTCTTAGGGTTAGGGTTAGACTCTTAGGGTTAGGGTTAGGGTTAGGGTTAGGGTTAGACTCTTATGGTTAGGGTTAGACACTTAGGGTTAGGGTTAGGGTTAGGGTTAGACTCTTAGGGTTAGGGTTAGGGTTACGGTTAGACTCTTAGGGTTAGAGTTAGGGTTAGGGTTAGACTCTTAGGGTTAGGGTTAGACTCTTAGGGTTAGGGTTGGGGTTAGGGTTAGACTCTTAGGGTTAGGGTTAGACTCTTAGGGTTAGAGTTAGGGTTAGGGTTAGGGTTAGACACTTAGGGTTAGGGTTAGGGTGAGGGTTAGAATCTTAGGGTTAGGGTTATATTCAGGGTTAGGGTTAGACTCTTAGGGTTAGGGTTAGGGTTAGGGTTAGACTCTTAGGGTAAGGGTTAGACTTAGGCTCTTAGGGTTAGGGTTAGACTCAGGCTCTTAGGGTTAGGGTTAGACTCAGGCTCTTAGGGTGAGGGTTAGACTCAGGCTCTTAGGGTGAGGGTTAGACTCAGGCTCTTAGGGTTAGGGTTAGAATCAGGCTCTTAGGGTTAGGGTCAGACTCAGTACTATATATTTGGGTACTGCAGCCGCCCTTTTGGTGGAGCGCTGCTGCCATCTAGCGAAATATACTTGGGTATTGCAGCCGGCGCTGTTGGTGGAGCGCTGCTGCCATCTAGCGAAATATATTTGGGTACTGCAGCCGGCCCTGTTGGTGGAGCGCTGCTGCCATCTAGCGAAATATAATTGGGTACTGCAGCCGCCCTTTTGGTGGAGCGCTGCTGCCATCTAGCGAAATATATTTGGGTACTGCAGCCGCCCTTTTGGTGGAGCTCTGCTGCCATCTAGCGAAATATACTTGGGTACTGCAGCCGCCCGGTTTGTGGAGCGCTGCTGCCATCTAGCGAAATATATTTGGGTACTGCAGCCGCCCGGTTGGTGGAGCGCTGCTGCCATCTAGCGAAATGTAATGGGGTACTGCAGCCGCCCGGTTGGTGTAGCGCTGCTGCCATCTAGCGAAATATACTTGGGTACTGCAGCCGCCCGGTTGGTGGAGCGCTGCTGCCATCTAGCGAAATATATTTGGGTACTGCAGCCGCCCGGTTGGTGGAGCTCTGCTGCCATCTAGCGAAATATACTTGGGTACTGCAGCCGCCCGGTTGGTGGAGCGCTGCTGCCATCTAGCGAAATGTAATTGGGTACTGCAGCCGCCCGGTTGGTGGAGCGCTGCTGCCATCTAGCGAAATATACTTGGGTACTGCAGCCGGCGCTGTTGGTGGAGCGCTGCTGCCATCTAGCGAAATATACTTGGGTACTGCAGCCGCCCGGTTGGTGGAGCGCTGCTGCCATCTAGCGAAATATATTTGGGTACTGCAGCCGGCCCGGTTGGTGGAGCGCTGCTGCCATCTAGCGAAATATACTTGGGTACTGCAGCCGCCCTTTTGGTGGAGCGCTGCTGCCATCTAGCGAAATATACTTGGGTACTGCAGCCGCCCTTTTGGTGGAGCGCTGCTGCCATCTAGCGAAATATACTTGGGTATTGCAGCCGGCGCTGTTGGTGGAGCACTGCTGCCATCTAGCGAAATATATTTGGGTACTGCAGCCGGCCCTGTTGGTGGAGCGCTGCTGCCATCTAGCGAAATATATTTGGGTACTGCAGCCGCCCTTTTGGTGGAGCGCTGCTGCCATCTAGCGAAATATATTTGGGTACTGCAGCCAGCTCTGTTGGTGGAGCTCTGCTGCCATCTAGCGAAATATAATTGGGTACTGCAGCCGGCCTTTTGGTGGAGCGCTGCTGCCATCTAGCGAAATGTAATTGGGTACTGCAGCCGCCCTGTTGGTGGAGCGCTGCTGCCATCTAGCGAAATGTAATTGGGTACTGCAGCCGCCCGGTTGGTGGAGCGCTGCTGCCATCTAGCGAAATATACTTGGGTACTGCAGCCGGCGCTGTTGGTGGAGCGCTGCTGCCATCTAGCGAAATATACTTGGGTACTGCAGCCGCCCGGTTGGTGGAGCGCTGCTGCCATCTAGCGAAATATATTTGGGTACTGCAGCCGGCCCGGTTGGTGGAGCGCTGCTGCCATCTAGCGAAATATACTTGGGTACTGCAGCCGCCCTTTTGGTGGAGCGCTGCTGCCATCTAGCGAAATATACTTGGGTACTGCAGCCGCCCTTTTGGTGGAGCGCTGCTGCCATCTAGCGAAATATACTTGGGTATTGCAGCCGGCGCTGTTGGTGGAGCACTGCTGCCATCTAGCGAAATATATTTGGGTACTGCAGCCGGCCCTGTTGGTGGAGCGCTGCTGCCATCTAGCGAAATATATTTGGGTACTGCAGCCGCCCTTTTGGTGGAGCGCTGCTGCCATCTAGCGAAATATATTTGGGTACTGCAGCCAGCTCTGTTGGTGGAGCTCTGCTGCCATCTAGCGAAATATAATTGGGTACTGCAGCCGGCCTTTTGGTGGAGCGCTGCTGCCATCTAGCGAAATGTAATTGGGTACTGCAGCCGCCCTGTTGGTGGAGCGCTGCTGCCATCTAGCGAAATATACTTGGGTACTGCAGCCGCCCTGTTGGTGGAGCGCTGCTGCCCTCTAGCGAAATATACTTGGGTACTGCAGCCGGCCCTGTTGGTGGAGCGCTGCTGCCATCTAGCGAAATATACTTGGGTACTGCAGCCGCCCGGTTGGTGGAGCGCTGCTGCCATCTAGCGAAATATACTTGGGTACTGCAGCCGGCCCTGTTGGTGGAGCGCTGCTGCCATCTAGCGAAATATACTTGGGTACTGCAGCCGCCCGGTTGGTGGAGCGCTGCTGCCATCTAGCGAAATATACTTGGGTACTGCAGCCGGCTCTGTTGGTGGAGCGCTGCTGCCATCTAGCGAAATATACTTGGGTACTGCAGCCGCCCTTTTGGTGGAGCGCTGCTGCCATCTAGCGAAATATACTTGGGTACTGCAGCCGGCGCTGTTGGTGGAGCGCTGCTGCCATCTAGCGAAATATATTTGGGTACTGCAGCCGGCGCTGTTGGTGGAGCGCTGCTGCCATCTAGCGAAATATATTTGGGTACTGCAGCCGGCTCTGTTGGTGGAGCGCTGCTGCCATCTAGCGAAATATATTTGGGTACTGCAGCCGGCTCTGTTTGTGGAGCGCTGCTGCCATCTAGCGAAATATACTTGGGTACTTCAGCCGGGTTTAGGGTTAGGGTTAGGGTTAGACTGTTAGGGTTAGGGTTAGACTCTTAGGGTTAGACTCTTAGGGTTAGACTCTTAGGGTTAGGGTTAGACTCTTACGGTTAGGGTTAGGGTTAGGGTTAGGGTTAGACTCTTAGGGTTAGGGTTAGACTCTTAGGGTTAGGGTTAGGGTTAGGGTTAGGGTTAGACTCTTAGGGTTAGGGTTAGACTCTTAGGGTTAGGGTTAGGGTTAGGGTTAGGGTTAGACTCTTAGGGTTAGGGTTAGACTCTTAGGGTTAGGGTTAGGGTTAGGGTTAGGGTTAGACTCTTAGGGTTAGGGTTAGACTCTTAGGGTTAGGGTTGGGGTTAGGGTTAGACTCTTAGGGTTAGGGTTAGACTCTTAGGGTTAGAGTTAGGGTTAGGGTTAGGGTTAGACACTTAGGGTTAGGGTTACGGTGAGGGTTAGACTCTTAGGGTTAGGGTTATATTCAGGGTTAGGGTTAGACTCTTAGGGTTAGGGTTAGGGTTAGGGTTAGACTCTTAGGGTAAGGGTTAGACTTAGGCTCTTAGGGTTAGGGTTAGACTCAGGCTCTTAGGGTTAGGGTTAGACTCAGGCTCTTAGGGTGAGGGTTAGACTCAGGCTCTTAGGGTGAGGGTTAGACTCAGGCTCTTACGGTTAGGGTTAGACTCAGGCTCTTAGGGTTAGGGTTAGACACAGGCTCTTAGGGTTAGGGTCAGATTTAGTACTATATATTTGTGTACTGCAGCCGCCCTTTTGGTGGAACGCTGCTGCCATCTAGCGAAATATACTTGGGTACTGCAGCCGCCCGGTTGGTGGAGCGCTGCTGCCATCTAGCGAAATATACTTGGGTACTGCAGCCGCCCGGTTGGTGGAGCGCTGCTGCCATCTAGCGAAATATACTTGGGTACTGCAGCCGGCGCTGTTGGTGGAGCGCTGCTGCCATCTAGCGAAATATACTTGGGTACTGCAGCCGCCCGGTTGGTGGAGCGCTGCTGCCATCTAGCGAAATATACTTGGGTACTGCAGCCGCCCGGTTGGTGGAGCGCTGCTGCCGTCTAGCGAAATATACTTGGGTACTGCAGCCGGCTCTGTTGGTGGAGCGCTGCTGCCATCTAGCGAAATATATTTGGGTACTGCAGCCGGCGCTGTTGGTGGAGCGCTGCTGCCATCTAGCGAAATATATTTGGGTACTGCAGCCGGCGCTGTTGGTGGAGCGCTGCTGCCATCTAGCGAAATATATTTGGGTACTGCAGCCGGCTCTGTTTGTGGAGCGCTGCTGCCATCTAGCGAAATATACTTGGGTATTTCAGCCGGGTTTAGGGTTAGGGTTAGGGTTAGACTGTTAGGGTTAGGGTTAGACTCTTAGGGTTAGACTCTTAGGGTTAGGGTTAGACTCTTACGGTTAGGGTTAGGGTTAGGGTTAGGGTTAGACTCTTAGGGTTAGGGTTAGACTCTTAGGGTTAGGGTTAGGGTTAGGGTTAGGGTTAGACTCTTAGGGTTAGGGTTAGACTCTTAGGGTTAGGGTTAGGGTTAGACTCTTAGGGTTAGGGTTAGGGTGAGGGTTAGACTCTTAGGGTTAGGGTTATATTCAGGGTTAGGGTTAGACTCTTAGGGTTAGGGTTAGGGTTAGGGTTAGACTCTTAGGGTTAGGGTTAGGGTTAGGCTCTTAGGGTTAGGGTTAGACTCAGGCTCTTAGGGTGAGGGTTAGACTCAGGCTCTTAGGGTTAGGGTTAGACTCAGGCTCTTAGGGTGAGGGTTAGACTCAGGCTCTTAGGGTTAGGGTTAGAATCAGGCTCTTAGGGTGAGGGTCAGACTCAGTACTATATATTTGGGTACTGCAGCCGCCCTTTTGGTGGAGCGCTGCTGCCATCTAGCGAAATATACTTGGGTATTGCAGCCGGCGCTCTTGGTGGAGCGCTGCTGCCATCTAGCGAAATATACTTGGGTACTGCAGCCGGCCCTGTTGGTGGAGCGCTGCTGCCATCTAGCGAAATATACTTGGGTACTGCAGCCGCCCGGTTTGTGGAGCGCTGCTGCCATCTAGCGAAATATATTTGGGTACTGCAGCCGCCCGGTTGGTGGAGCGCTGCTGCCATCTAGCGAAATATATTTGGGTACTGCAGCCGCCCGGTTGGTGGAGCGCTGCTGCCATCTAGCGAAATATACTTGGGTACTGCAGCCGCCCGGTTGGTGGAGCGCTGCTGCCATCTAGCGAAATATAATTGGGTACTGCAGCCGCCCTTTTGGTGGAGCGCTGCTGCCATCTAGCGAAATATACTTGGGTACTGCAGCCGCCCGGTTTGTGGAGCGCTGCTGCCATCTAGCGAAATATATTTGGGTACTGCAGCCGCCCGGTTGGTGGAGCGCTGCTGCCATCTAGCGAAATGTAATGGGGTACTGCAGCCGCCCGGTTGGTGTAGCGCTGCTGCCATCTAGCGAAATATACTTGGGTACTGCAGCCGCCCTTTTGGTGGAGCGCTGCTGCCATCTAGCGAAATATATTTGGGTACTGCAGCCGCCCGGTTGGTGGAGCTCTGCTGCCATCTAGCGAAATATACTTGGGTACTGCAGCCGCCCTTTTGGTGGAGCGCTGCTGCCATCTAGCGAAATGTAATTGGGTACTGCAGCCGCCCGGTTGGTGGAGCGCTGCTGCCATCTAGCGAAATATACTTGGGTACTGCAGCCGGCCCTGTTGGTGGAGCGCTGCTGCCATCTAGCGAAATATATTTGGGTACTGCAGCCGCCCTTTTGGTGGAGCGCTGCTGCCATCTAGCGAAATATATTTGGGTACTGCAGCCGGCCCTGTTGGTGGAGCGCTGCTGCCATCTAGCGAAATATACTTGGGTACTGCAGGCGGCCCGGTTGGGTGAGCGCTGCTGCCATCTAGCGAAATATACTTGGGTACTGCAGCCGCCCGGTTGGTGGAGCGCTGCTGCCATCTAGCGAAATATATTTGGGTACTGCAGCCGGCCCTGTTGGTGGAGCGCTGCTGCCATCTAGCGAAATATACTTGGGTACTGCAGCCGCCCTTTTGGTGGAGCGCTGCTGCCATCTAGCGAAATATACTTGGGTATTGCAGCCGGCGCTGTTGGTGGAGCGCTGCTGCCATCTAGCGAAATATATTTGGGTACTGCAGCCGGCCCTGTTGGTGGAGCGCTGCTGCCATCTAGCGAAATATATTTGGGTACTGCAGCCGCCCTTTTGGTGGAGCGCTGCTGCCATCTAGCGAAATATATTTGGGTACTGCAGCCAGCTCTGTTGGTGGAGCTCTGCTGCCATCTAGCGAAATATAATTGGGTACTGCAGCCGGCCTTTTGGTGGAGCGCTGCTGCCATCTAGCGAAATGTAATTGGGTACTGCAGCCGCCCTGTTGGTGGAGCGCTGCTGCCATCTAGCGAAATATACTTGGGTACTGCAGCCGCCCTGTTGGTGGAGCGCTGCTGCCATCTAGCGAAATATACTTGGGTACTGCAGCCGGCCCTGTTGGTGGAGCGCTGCTGCCATCTAGCGAAATATACTTGGGTACTGCAGCCGCCCGGTTGGTGGAGCGCTGCTGCCATCTAGCGAAATATACTTGGGTACTGCAGCCGGCCCTGTTGGTGGAGCGCTGCTGCCATCTAGCGAAATATACTTGGGTACTGCAGCCGCCCGGTTGGTGGAGCGCTGCTGCCATCTAGCGAAATATACTTGGGTACTGCAGCCGGCCCTGTTGGTGGAGCGCTGCTGCCATCTAGCGAAATATACTTGGGTACTGCAGCCGCCCGGTTGGTGGAGCGCTGCTGCCATCTAGCGAAATATACTTGGGTACTGCAGCCGGCGCTGTTGGTGGAGCGCTGCTGCCATCTAGCGAAATATATTTGGGTACTGGAGCCGGCGCTGTTGGTGGAGCGCTGCTGCCATCTAGCGAAATATATTTGGGTACTGCAGCCGGCTCTGTTTGTGGAGCGCTGCTGCCATCTAGCGAAATATACTTGGGTACTTCAGCCGGGTTTAGGGTTAGGGTTAGGGTTAGACTGTTAGGGTTAGGGTTAGACTCTTAGGGTTAGACTCTTAGGGTTAGACTCTTAGGGTTAGGGTTAGACTCTTAGGGTTAGGGTTAGGGTTAGGGTTAGGGTTAGACTCTTAGGGTTAGGGTTAGACTCTTAGGGTTAGGGTTAGGGTTAGGGTTAGGGTTAGACTCTTAGGGTTAGGGTTAGACTCTTAGGGTTAGGGTTAGGGTTAGGGTTAGACTCTTAGGGTTAGGGTTAGACTCTTAGGGTTAGGGTTAGGGTTAGGGTTAGGGTTAGACTCTTAGGGTTAGGGTTAGACTCTTAGGGTTAGGGTTGGGGTTAGGGTTAGACTCTTAGGGTTAGGGTTAGACTCTTAGGGTTAGAGTTAGGGTTAGGGTTAGGGTTAGACACTTAGGGTTAGGGTTACGGTGAGGGTTAGACTCTTAGGGTTAGGGTTATATTCAGGGTTAGGGTTAGACTCTTAGGGTTAGGGTTAGGGTTAGGGTTAGACTCTTAGGGTTAGGGTTAGACTTAGGCTCTTAGGGTTAGGGTTAGACTCAGGCTCTTAGGGTTAGGGTTAGACTCAGGCTCTTAGGGTGAGGGTTAGACTCAGGCTCTTAGGGTGAGGGTTAGACTCAGGCTCTTAGGGTTAGGGTTAGACTCAGGCTCTTAGGGTTAGGGTCAGACTCAGTACTATATATTTGGGTACTGCAGCCGCCCTTTTGGTGGAGCGCTGCTGCCATCTAGCGAAATATACTTGGGTACTGCAGCCGGCCCTGTTGGTGGAGCGCTGCTGCCATCTAGCGAAATATATTTGGGTACTGCAGCCGGCGCTGTTGGTGGAGCGCTGCTGCCATCTAGCGAAATATATTTGGGTACTGCAGCCGCCCTTTTGGTGGAGCGCTGCTGCCATCTAGCGAAATATATTTGGATACTGCAGCCGGCTCTGTTGGTGGAGCTCTGCTGCCATCTAGCGAAATATACTTGGGTACTGCAGCCGCCCTTTTGGTGGAGCGCTGCAGCCATCTAGCGAAATTTAATTGGGTACTGCAGCCGCCCGGTTGGTGGAGCGCTGCTGCCATCTAGCGAAATGTAATTGGGTACTGCAGCCGCCCGGTTGGTGGAGCGCTGCTGCCATCTAGCGAAATATACTTGGGTACTGCAGCCGCCCGGTTTGTGGAGCGCTGCTGCCATCTAGCGAAATATATTTGGGTACTGCAGCCGGCGCTGTTAATGGAGCGCTGCTGCCATCTAGCGAAATGTAATTGGGTACTGCAGCCGCCCGGTTGGTGTAGCGCTGCTGCCATCTAGCGAAATATACTTGGGTACTGCAGCCGCCCGGTTGGTGGAGCGCTGCTGCCATCTAGCGAAATATATTTGTGTACTGCAGCCGGCCCTGTTGGTGGAGCGCTGCTGCCATCTAGCGAAATATACTTGGGTACTGCAGCCGCCCGGTTGGTGGAGCGCTGCTGCCATCTAGCGAAATATACTTGGGTACTGCAGCCGGCCCTGTTGGTGGAGCGCTGCTGCCATCTAGCGAAATATACTTGGGTACTGCAGCCGCCCGGTTGGTGGAGCGCTGCTGCCATCTAGCGAAATATATTTGGGTACTGCAGCCGGCGCTGTTGGTGGAGCGCTGCTGCCATCTAGCGAAATATATTTGGGTACTGCAGCCGCCCGGTTGGTGGAGCGCTGCTGCCATCTAGCGAAATATATTTGGGTACTGCAGCCGGCGCTGTTGGTGGAGCGCTGCTGCCATCTAGCGAAATATATTTGGGTACTGCAGCCGGCGCTGTTGGTGGAGCGCTGCTGCCATCTAGCGAAATATATTTGGGTACTGCAGCCGGCTCTGTTGGTGGAGCGCTGCTGCCATCTAGCGAAATATACTTGGGTACTTCAGCCGGGTTTAGGGTTAGGGTTAGGGTTAGACTGTTAGGGTTAGGGTTAGACTCTTAGGGTTAGACTCTTAGGGTTAGACTCTTAGGGTTAGGGTTAGGGTTAGGGTTAGGGTTAGGGTTAGACTCTTAGGGTTAGGGTTAGACTCTTAGGGTTAGGGTTAGGGTTAGGGTTAGGGTTAGACTCTTAGGGTTAGGGTTAGACTCTTAGGGTTAGGGTTAGGGTTAGGGTTAGGGTTAGACTCTTAGGGTTAGGGTTAGGGTTAGGGTTAGGGTTAGACTCTTAGGGTTAGGGTTAGACTCTTAGGGTTAGGGTTAGGGTTAGGGTTAGACTCTTAGGGTTAGGGTTAGGGTTAGGGTTAGGGTTAGACTCTTAGGGTTAGGGTTACGGTTAGACTCTTAGGGTTAGAGTTAGGGTTAGGGTTAGACTCTTAAGGTTAGGGTTAGACTCTTAGGGTTAGGGTTGGGGTTAGGGTTAGACTCTTAGGGTTAGGGTTAGACTCTTAGGGTTAAGGTTAGGGTTAGGGTTAGACACTTAGGGTTAGGGTTAGGGTGAGGGTTAGACTCTTAGGGTTAGGGTTATATTCAGATTAGGGTTAGACTCTTAGGGTTAGGGTTAGGGTTAGGGTTAGACTCTTAGGGTAAGGGTTAGACTCAGGCTCTTAGGGTTAGGGTTAGACTCAGGCTCTTAGGGTTAGGGTTAGACTCAGGCTCTTAGGGTGAGGGTTAGACTCAGGCTCTTAGGGTTAGGGTTAGACTCAGGCTCTTAGGGTTAGGGTTAGACTCAGGCTCTTAGGGTGAGGGTTAGACTCAGGCTCTTAGGGTTAGGGTTAGACTCAGGCTCTTAGGGTTAGGGTCAGACTCAGTACTATATATTTGGGTACTGCAGTCGCCCTTTTGGTGGAGCGCTGCTGCCATCTAGCGAAATATACTTGGGTACTGCAGCCGCCCGGTTGGTGGAGCGCTGCTGCCATCTAGCGAAATATACTTGGGTACTGCAGCCGCCCGGTTGGTGGAGCGCTGCTGCCATCTAGCGAAATATACTTGGGTACTGCAGCCGGCCCTGTTGGTGGAGCGCTGCTGCCATCTAGCGAAATATATTTGGGTACTGCAGCCGGCGCTGTTGGTGGAGCGCTGCTGCCATCTAGCGAAATATATTTGGGTACTGCAGCCGGCTCTGTTGGTGGAGCGCTGCTGCCATCTAGCGAAATATATTTGGGTACTGCAGCCGGCTCTGTTTGTGGAGCGCTGCTGCCATCTAGCGAAATATACTTGGGTACTTCAGCCGGGTTTAGGGTTAGGGTTAGGGTTAGACTCTTAGGGTTAGGGTTAGGGTTAGGGTTAGGGTTAGACTCTTAGGGTTAGGGTTACGGTTAGACTCTTAGGGTTAGAGTTAGGGTTAGGGTTAGACTCTTAAGGTTAGGGTTAGACTCTTAGGGTTAGGGTTGGGGTTAGGGTTAGACTCTTAGGGTTAGGGTTAGACTCTTAGGGTTAAGGTTAGGGTTAGGGTTAGACACTTAGGGTTAGGGTTAGGGTGAGGGTTAGACTCTTAGGGTTAGGGTTATATTCAGATTAGGGTTAGACTCTTAGGGTTAGGGTTAGGGTTAGGGTTAGACTCTTAGGGTAAGGGTTAGACTCAGGCTCTTAGGGTTAGGGTTAGACTCAGGCTCTTAGGGTGAGGGTTAGACTCAGGCTCTTAGGGTGAGGGTTAGACTCAGGCTCTTAGGGTTAGGGTTAGACTCAGGCTCTTAGGGTTAGGGTTAGAATCAGGCTCTTAGGGTGAGGGTTAGACTCAGGCTCTTAGGGTTAGGGTTAGAATCAGGCTCTTAGGGTTAGGGTCAGACTCAGTACTATATATTTGGGTACTGCAGCCGCCCTTTTGATGGAGCGCTGCTGCCATCTAGCGAAATATACTTGGGTATTGCAGCCGGTGCTGTTGGTGGAGCGCTGCTGCCATCTAGCGAAATATATTTGGGTACTGCAGCCGGCCCTGTTGGTGGAGCGCTGCTGCCATCTAGCGAAATATACTTGGGTACTGCAGCCGGCTCTGTTGGTGGAGCGCTGCTGCCATCTAGCGAAATATATTTGGGTACTGCAGCCGGGTTTAGGGTTAGGGTTAGGGTTAGACTGTTAGGGTTAGGGTTAGGGTTAGGGTTAGACTCTTAGGGTTAGACTCTTAGGGTTAGGGTTAGACTCACTACTATATATTTGGGTAGTGCAGCCACCCTTTTTGTGGAGCGCTGCTGCCATCTAGCGAAATATACTTGAGTACTGCAGCCGGCGCTGTTGGTGGAGCGCTGCTGCCATCTAGCGAAATATACTTTGGTACTGCAGCCGCCCGGTTGGTTGAGCACTGCCGCCGTCTAGCGAAATATACTTGGGTACTGCAGCCGCCCTTTTGGTGGAGCGCTGCTGCCATCTAGCGAAATATATTTGGGTACTGCAGCCGGCCCTGTTGGTGGATCGCTGCTGCCATCTAGCGAAATATATTTGGGTACTGCAGCCGGCGCTGTTGGTGGATCGCTGCTGCCATCTAGCGAAATATATTTGGGTACTGCAGCCGGCCCTTTTTGTGGAGCGCTGCTGCCATCTAGCGAAATATACTTGAGTACTGCAGCCGGCGCTGTTGGTGGAGCGCTGCTGCCATCTAGCGAAATATACTTTGGTACTGCAGCCGCCCGGTTGGTTGAGCACTGCCGCCGTCTAGCGAAATATACTTGGGTACTGCAGCCGCCCTTTTGGTGGAGCGCTGCTGCCATCTAGCGAAATATACTTGGGTACTGCAGCCGGCCCTATTGGTGGAGCGCTGCTGCCATCTAGCGAAATATATTTGGGTACTGCAGCCGGCGCTGTTGGTGGAGCGCTGCTGCCATCTAGCGAAATATATTTGGGTACTGCAGCCGGCTCTGTTGGTGGAGCGCTGCTGCCATCTAGCGAAATATATTTGGGTACTGCAGCCGGCTCTGTTTGTGGAGCGCTGCTGCCATCTAGCGAAATATACTTGGGTACTTCAGCCGGGTTTAGGGTTAGGGTTAGGGTTAGACTGTTAGGGTTAGGCTTAGACTCTTAGGGTTAGACTCTTAGGGTTAGACTCTTAGGGTTAGGGTTAGACTCTTACGGTTAGGGTTAGGGTTAGGGTTAGGGTTAGGGTTAGACTCTTAGGGTTAGGGTTAGACTCTTAGGGTTAGGGTTAGGGTTAGGGTTAGACTCTTAGGGTTAGGGTTAGACTCTTAGGGTTAGGGTTAAGGTTAGGGTTAGGGTTAGACTCTTAGGGTTAGGGTTAGACTCTTAGGGTTAGGGTTAGGGTTAGGGTTAGACTCTTAGGGTTAGGGTTAGGGTTAGGGTTACACTCTTAGGCTTAGGGTTAGGGTTAGGGTTAGACTCTTAGGGTTAGGGTTAGACTTAGGCTCTTAGGGTTAGGGTTAGACACACGCTCTTAGGGTTAGGGTCAGATTTAGTACTATATATTTGTGTACTGCAGCCGCCCTTTTGGTGGAACGCTGCTGCCATCTAGCGAAATATACTTGGGTACTGCAGCCGCCCGGTTGGTGGAGCGCTGCTGCCATCTAGCGAAATATACTTGGGTACTGCAGCCGGCCCTGTTGGTGGAGCGCTGCTGCCATCTAGCGAAATATACTTGGGTACTGCAGCCGCCCGGTTGGTGGAGCGCTGCTGCCATCTAGCGAAATATACTTGGGTACTGCAGCCGCCCGGTTGGTGGAGCGCTGCTGCCATCTAGCGAAATATACTTGGGTACTGCAGCCGGCCCTGTTGGTGGAGCGCTGCTGCCATCTAGCGAAATATATTTGGGTACTGCAGCCGGCGCTGTTGGTGGAGCGCTGCTGCCATCTAGCGAAATATATTTGGGTACTGCAGCCGGCTCTGTTGGTGGAGCGCTGCTGCCATCTAGCGAAATATATTTGGGTACTGCAGCCGGCTCTGTTTGTGGAGCGCTGCTGCCATCTAGCGAAATATACTTGGGTACTTCAGCCGGGTTTAGGGTTAGGGTTAGGGTTAGACTGTTAGGGTTAGGCTTAGACTCTTAGGGTTAGACTCTTAGGGTTAGACTCTTAGGGTTAGGGTTAGACTCTTACGGTTAGGGTTAGGGTTAGGGTTAGGGTTAGACTCTTAGGGTTAGGGTTAGACTCTTAGGGTTAGGGTTAGGGTTAGGGTTAGGGTTAGACTCTTAGGGTTAGGGTTAGACTCTTAGGGTTAGGGTTAGGGTTAGACTCTTAGGGTTAGGGTTAGGGTGAGGGTTAGACTCTTAGGGTTAGGGTTATATTCAGGGTTAGGGTTAGACTCTTAGGGTTAGGGTTAGGGTTAGGGTTAGACTCTTAGGGTTAGGGTTAGGGTTAGGCTCTTAGGGTTAGGGTTAGACTCAGGCTCTTAGGGTGAGGGTTAGACTCAGGCTCTTAGGGTTAGGGTTAGACTCAGGCTCTTAGGGTGAGGGTTAGACTCAGGCTCTTAGGGTTAGGGTTAGACTCAGGCTCTTAGGGTTAGGGTCAGACTCAGTACTATATATTTGGGTACTGCAGCCGCCCTTTTGGTGGAGCGCTGCTGCCATCTAGCGAAATATACTTGGGTATTGCAGCCGGCGCTCTTGGTGGAGCGCTGCTGCCATCTAGCGAAATATACTTGGGTACTGCAGCCGGCCCTGTTGGTGGAGCGCTGCTGCCATCTAGCGAAATATATTTGGGTACTGCAGCCGCCCGGTTTGTGGAGCGCTGCTGCCATCTAGCGAAATATATTTGGGTACTGCAGCCGGCCCGGTTGGTGGAGCGCTGCTGCCATCTAGCGAAATGTAATTGGGTACTGCAGCCGCCCGGTTGGTGGAGCGCTGCTGCCATCTAGCGAAATATACTTGGGTACTGCAGCCGCCCGGTTGGTGGAGCGCTGCTGCCATCTAGCGAAATGTAATTGGGTACTGCAGCCGGCCCTGTTGGTGGAGCGCTGCTGCCATCTAGCGAAATATACTTGGGTACTGCAGCCGCCCGGTTGGTGGAGCGCTGCTGCCATCTAGCGAAATATACTTGGGTACTGCAGCCGGCGCTGTTGGTGGAGCGCTGCTGCCATCTAGCGAAATATATTTGGGTACTGCAGCCGGCGCTGTTGGTGGAGCGCTGCTGCCATCTAGCGAAATATATTTGGGTACTGCAGCCGCCCGGTTGGTGGAGCGCTGCTGCCATCTAGCGAAATATATTTGGGTACTGCAGCCGGAGCTGTTGGTGGAGCGCTGCTGCCATCTAGCGAAATATATTTGGGTACTGCAGCCGGCTCTGTTGGTGGAGCGCTGCTGCCATCTAGCGAAATATACTTGGGTACTTCAGCCGGGTTTAGGGTTAGGGTTAGGGTTAGACTGTTAGGGTTAGGGTTAGACTTTTAGGGTTAGACTCTTAGGGTTAGACTCTTAGGGTTAGGGTTAGACTCTTAGGGTTAGGGTTAGGGTTAGGGTTAGGGTTAGACTCTTAGGGTTAGGGTTAGACTCTTAGGGTTAGGGTTAGGGTTAGGGTTAGGGTTAGACTCTTAGGGTTAGGGTTAGACTCTTAGGGTTAGGGTTAGGGTTAGGGTTAGACTCTTAGGGTTAGGGTTAGGGTTACGGTTAGACTCTTAGGGTTAGAGTTAGGGTTAGGGTTAGACTCTTAGGGTTAGGGTTAGACTCTTAGGGTTAGGGTTGGGGTTAGGGTTAGACTCTTAGGGTTAGGGTTAGACTCTTAGGGTTAGAGTTAGGGTTAGGGTTAGGGTTAGACACTTAGAGTTAGGGTTAGGGTGAGGGTTAGAATCTTAGGGTTAGGGTTATATTCAGGGTTAGGGTTAGACTCTTAGGGTTAGGGTTAGACTCTTAGGGTTAAGGTTAGGGTTAGGGTTAGACACTTAGGGTTAGGGTTAGGGTGAGGGTTAGACTCTTAGGGTTAGGGTTATATTCAGATTAGGGTTAGACTCTTAGGGTTAGGGTTAGGGTTAGGGTTAGACTCTTAGGGTAAGGGTTAGACTCAGGCTCTTAGGGTTAGGGTTAGACTCAGGCTCTTAGGGTTAGGGTTAGACTCAGGCTCTTAGGGTGAGGGTTAGACTCAGGCTCTTAGGGTTAGGGTTAGACTCAGGCTCTTAGGGTTAGGGTTAGACTCAGGCTCTTAGGGTTAGGGTTAGACTCAGGCTCTTAGGGTTAGGGTTAGACTCAGGCTCTTAGGGTTAGGGTCAGACTCAGTACTATATATTTGGGTACTGCAGTCGCCCTTTTGGTGGAGCGCTGCTGCCATCTAGCGAAATATACTTGGGTACTGCAGCCGCCCGGTTGGTGGAGCGCTGCTGCCATCTAGCGAAATATACTTGGGTACTGCAGCCGCCCGGTTGGTGGAGCGCTGCTGCCATCTAGCGAAATATACTTGGGTACTGCAGCCGGCCCTGTTGGTGGAGCGCTGCTGCCATCTAGCGAAATATATTTGGGTACTGCAGCCGGCGCTGTTGGTGGAGCGCTGCTGCCATCTAGCGAAATATATTTGGGTACTGCAGCCGGCTCTGTTGGTGGAGCGCTGCTGCCATCTAGCGAAATATATTTGGGTACTGCAGCCGGCTCTGTTTGTGGAGCGCTGCTGCCATCTAGCGAAATATACTTGGGTACTTCAGCCGGGTTTAGGGTTAGGGTTAGGGTTAGACTCTTAGGGTTAGGGTTAGGGTTAGGGTTAGGGTTAGACTCTTAGGGTTAGGGTTACGGTTAGACTCTTAGGGTTAGAGTTAGGGTTAGGGTTAGACTCTTAAGGTTAGGGTTAGACTCTTAGGGTTAGGGTTGGGGTTAGGGTTAGACTCTTAGGGTTAGGGTTAGACTCTTAGGGTTAAGGTTAGGGTTAGGGTTAGACACTTAGGGTTAGGGTTAGGGTGAGGGTTAGACTCTTAGGGTTAGGGTTATATTCAGATTAGGGTTAGACTCTTAGGGTTAGGGTTAGGGTTAGGGTTAGACTCTTAGGGTAAGGGTTAGACTCAGGCTCTTAGGGTTAGGGTTAGACTCAGGCTCTTAGGGTGAGGGTTAGACTCAGGCTCTTAGGGTGAGGGTTAGACTCAGGCTCTTAGGGTTAGGGTTAGACTCAGGCTCTTAGGGTTAGGGTTAGAATCAGGCTCTTAGGGTGAGGGTTAGACTCAGGCTCTTAGGGTTAGGGTTAGAATCAGGCTCTTAGGGTTAGGGTCAGACTCAGTACTATATATTTGGGTACTGCAGCCGCCCTTTTGATGGAGCGCTGCTGCCATCTAGCGAAATATACTTGGGTATTGCAGCCGGTGCTGTTGGTGGAGCGCTGCTGCCATCTAGCGAAATATATTTGGGTACTGCAGCCGGCCCTGTTGGTGGAGCGCTGCTGCCATCTAGCGAAATATACTTGGGTACTGCAGCCGGCTCTGTTGGTGGATCGCTGCTGCCATCTAGCGAAATATATTTGGGTACTGCAGCCGGCCCTTTTTGTGGAGCGCTGCTGCCATCTAGCGAAATATACTTGAGTACTGCAGCCGGCGCTGTTGGTGGAGCGCTGCTGCCATCTAGCGAAATATACTTTGGTACTGCAGCCGCCCGGTTGGTTGAGCACTGCCGCCGTCTAGCGAAATATACTTGGGTACTGCAGCCGCCCTTTTGGTGGAGCGCTGCTGCCATCTAGCGAAATATACTTGGGTACTGCAGCCGGCCCTGTTGGTGGAGCGCTGCTGCCATCTAGCGAAATATATTTGGGTACTGCAGCCGGCGCTGTTGGTGGAGCGCTGCTGCCATCTAGCGAAATATATTTGGGTACTGCAGCCGGCTCTGTTGGTGGAGCGCTGCTGCCATCTAGCGAAATATATTTGGGTACTGCAGCCGGCTCTGTTTGTGGAGCGCTGCTGCCATCTAGCGAAATATACTTGGGTACTTCAGCCGGGTTTAGGGTTAGGGTTAGGGTTAGACTGTTAGGGTTAGGCTTAGACTCTTAGGGTTAGACTCTTAGGGTTAGACTCTTAGGGTTAGGGTTAGACTCTTACGGTTAGGGTTAGGGTTAGGGTTAGGGTTAGGGTTAGACTCTTAGGGTTAGGGTTAGACTCTTAGGGTTAGGGTTAGGGTTAGGGTTAGACTCTTAGGGTTAGGGTTAGACTCTTAGGGTTAGGGTTAAGGTTAGGGTTAGGGTTAGACTCTTAGGGTTAGGGTTAGACTCTTAGGGTTAGGGTTAGGGTTAGGGTTAGACTCTTAGGGTTAGGGTTAGGGTTAGGGTTAGGGTTACACTCTTAGGCTTAGGGTTAGGGTTAGGGTTAGACTCTTAGGGTTAGGGTTAGACTTAGGCTCTTAGGGTTAGGGTTAGACACACGCTCTTAGGGTTAGGGTCAGATTTAGTACTATATATTTGTGTACTGCAGCCGCCCTTTTGGTGGAACGCTGCTGCCATCTAGCGAAATATACTTGGGTACTGCAGCCGCCCGGTTGGTGGAGCGCTGCTGCCATCTAGCGAAATATACTTGGGTACTGCAGCCGGCCCTGTTGGTGGAGCGCTGCTGCCATCTAGCGAAATATACTTGGGTACTGCAGCCGCCCGGTTGGTGGAGCGCTGCTGCCATCTAGCGAAATATACTTGGGTACTGCAGCCGCCCGGTTGGTGGAGCGCTGCTGCCATCTAGCGAAATATACTTGGGTACTGCAGCCGGCCCTGTTGGTGGAGCGCTGCTGCCATCTAGCGAAATATATTTGGGTACTGCAGCCGGCGCTGTTGGTGGAGCGCTGCTGCCATCTAGCGAAATATATTTGGGTACTGCAGCCGGCTCTGTTGGTGGAGCGCTGCTGCCATCTAGCGAAATATATTTGGGTACTGCAGCCGGCTCTGTTTGTGGAGCGCTGCTGCCATCTAGCGAAATATACTTGGGTACTTCAGCCGGGTTTAGGGTTAGGGTTAGGGTTAGACTGTTAGGGTTAGGCTTAGACTCTTAGGGTTAGACTCTTAGGGTTAGACTCTTAGGGTTAGGGTTAGACTCTTACGGTTAGGGTTAGGGTTAGGGTTAGGGTTAGACTCTTAGGGTTAGGGTTAGACTCTTAGGGTTAGGGTTAGGGTTAGGGTTAGGGTTAGACTCTTAGGGTTAGGGTTAGACTCTTAGGGTTAGGGTTAGGGTTAGACTCTTAGGGTTAGGGTTAGGGTGAGGGTTAGACTCTTAGGGTTAGGGTTATATTCAGGGTTAGGGTTAGACTCTTAGGGTTAGGGTTAGGGTTAGGGTTAGACTCTTAGGGTTAGGGTTAGGGTTAGGCTCTTAGGGTTAGGGTTAGACTCAGGCTCTTAGGGTTAGGGTCAGACTCAGTACTATATATTTGGGTACTGCAGTCGCCCTTTTGGTGGAGCGCTGCTGCCATCTAGCGAAATATACTTGGGTACTGCAGCCGCCCGGTTGGTGGAGCGCTGCTGCCATCTAGCGAAATATACTTGGGTACTGCAGCCGCCCGGTTGGTGGAGCGCTGCTGCCATCTAGCGAAATATACTTGGGTACTGCAGCCGGCCCTGTTGGTGGAGCGCTGCTGCCATCTAGCGAAATATATTTGGGTACTGCAGCCGGCGCTGTTGGTGGAGCGCTGCTGCCATCTAGCGAAATATATTTGGGTACTGCAGCCGGCTCTGTTGGTGGAGCGCTGCTGCCATCTAGCGAAATATATTTGGGTACTGCAGCCGGCTCTGTTTGTGGAGCGCTGCTGCCATCTAGCGAAATATACTTGGGTACTTCAGCCGGGTTTAGGGTTAGGGTTAGGGTTAGACTCTTAGGGTTAGGGTTAGGGTTAGGGTTAGGGTTAGACTCTTAGGGTTAGGGTTACGGTTAGACTCTTAGGGTTAGAGTTAGGGTTAGGGTTAGACTCTTAAGGTTAGGGTTAGACTCTTAGGGTTAGGGTTGGGGTTAGGGTTAGACTCTTAGGGTTAGGGTTAGACTCTTAGGGTTAAGGTTAGGGTTAGGGTTAGACACTTAGGGTTAGGGTTAGGGTGAGGGTTAGACTCTTAGGGTTAGGGTTATATTCAGATTAGGGTTAGACTCTTAGGGTTAGGGTTAGGGTTAGGGTTAGACTCTTAGGGTAAGGGTTAGACTCAGGCTCTTAGGGTTAGGGTTAGACTCAGGCTCTTAGGGTGAGGGTTAGACTCAGGCTCTTAGGGTGAGGGTTAGACTCAGGCTCTTAGGGTTAGGGTTAGACTCAGGCTCTTAGGGTTAGGGTTAGAATCAGGCTCTTAGGGTGAGGGTTAGACTCAGGCTCTTAGGGTTAGGGTTAGAATCAGGCTCTTAGGGTTAGGGTCAGACTCAGTACTATATATTTGGGTACTGCAGCCGCCCTTTTGATGGAGCGCTGCTGCCATCTAGCGAAATATACTTGGGTATTGCAGCCGGTGCTGTTGGTGGAGCGCTGCTGCCATCTAGCGAAATATATTTGGGTACTGCAGCCGGCCCTGTTGGTGGAGCGCTGCTGCCATCTAGCGAAATATACTTGGGTACTGCAGCCGGCTCTGTTGGTGGAGCGCTGCTGCCATCTAGCGAAATATATTTGGGTACTGCAGCCGGGTTTAGGGTTAGGGTTAGGGTTAGACTGTTAGGGTTAGGGTTAGGGTTAGGGTTAGACTCTTAGGGTTAGACTCTTAGGGTTAGGGTTAGACTCACTACTATATATTTGGGTAGTGCAGCCACCCTTTTTGTGGAGCGCTGCTGCCATCTAGCGAAATATACTTGAGTACTGCAGCCGGCGCTGTTGGTGGAGCGCTGCTGCCATCTAGCGAAATATACTTTGGTACTGCAGCCGCCCGGTTGGTTGAGCACTGCCGCCGTCTAGCGAAATATACTTGGGTACTGCAGCCGCCCGGTTGGTGGAGCGCTGCTGCCATCTAGCGAAATATATTTGGGTACTGCAGCCGGCGCTGTTGGTGGATCGCTGCTGCCATCTAGCGAAATATATTTGGGTACTGCAGCCGGCGCTGTTGGTGGATCGCTGCTGCCATCTAGCGAAATATATTTGGGTACTGCAGCCGGCCCTTTTTGTGGAGCGCTGCTGCCATCTAGCGAAATATACTTGAGTACTGCAGCCGGCGCTGTTGGTGGAGCGCTGCTGCCATCTAGCGAAATATACTTTGGTACTGCAGCCGCCCGGTTGGTTGAGCACTGCCGCCGTCTAGCGAAATATACTTGGGTACTGCAGCCGCCCTTTTGGTGGAGCGCTGCTGCCATCTAGCGAAATATACTTGGGTACTGCAGCCGGCCCTGTTGGTGGAGCGCTGCTGCCATCTAGCGAAATATATTTGGGTACTGCAGCCGGCGCTGTTGGTGGAGCGCTGCTGCCATCTAGCGAAATATATTTGGGTACTGCAGCCGGCTCTGTTGGTGGAGCGCTGCTGCCATCTAGCGAAATATATTTGGGTACTGCAGCCGGCTCTGTTTGTGGAGCGCTGCTGCCATCTAGCGAAATATACTTGGGTACTTCAGCCGGGTTTAGGGTTAGGGTTAGGGTTAGACTGTTAGGGTTAGGCTTAGACTCTTAGGGTTAGACTCTTAGGGTTAGACTCTTAGGGTTAGGGTTAGACTCTTACGGTTAGGGTTAGGGTTAGGGTTAGGGTTAGACTCTTAGGGTTAGGGTTAGACTCTTAGGGTTAGGGTTAGGGTTAGGGTTAGGGTTAGACTCTTAGGGTTAGGGTTAGACTCTTAGGGTTAGGGTTAGGGTTAGACTCTTAGGGTTAGGGTTAGGGTGAGGGTTAGACTCTTAGGGTTAGGGTTATATTCAGGGTTAGGGTTAGACTCTTAGGGTTAGGGTTAGGGTTAGGGTTAGACTCTTAGGGTTAGGGTTAGGGTTAGGCTCTTAGGGTTAGGGTTAGACTCAGGCTCTTAGGGTGAGGGTTAGACTCAGGCTCTTAGGGTTAGGGTTAGACTCAGGCTCTTAGGGTGAGGGTTAGACTCAGGCTCTTAGGGTTAGGGTTAGACTCAGGCTCTTAGGGTTAGGGTCAGACTCAGTACTATATATTTGGGTACTGCAGCCGCCCTTTTGGTGGAGCGCTGCTGCCATCTAGCGAAATATACTTGGGTATTGCAGCCGGCGCTCTTGGTGGAGCGCTGCTGCCATCTAGCGAAATATACTTGGGTACTGCAGCCGGCCCTGTTGGTGGAGCGCTGCTGCCATCTAGCGAAATATATTTGGGTACTGCAGCCGCCCGGTTTGTGGAGCGCTGCTGCCATCTAGCGAAATATATTTGGGTACTGCAGCCGGCCCGGTTGGTGGAGCGCTGCTGCCATCTAGCGAAATGTAATTGGGTACTGCAGCCGCCCGGTTGGTGGAGCGCTGCTGCCATCTAGCGAAATATACTTGGGTACTGCAGCCGCCCGGTTGGTGGAGCGCTGCTGCCATCTAGCGAAATGTAATTGGGTACTGCAGCCGGCCCTGTTGGTGGAGCGCTGCTGCCATCTAGCGAAATATACTTGGGTACTGCAGCCGCCCGGTTGGTGGAGCGCTGCTGCCATCTAGCGAAATATACTTGGGTACTGCAGCCGGCGCTGTTGGTGGAGCGCTGCTGCCATCTAGCGAAATATATTTGGGTACTGCAGCCGGCGCTGTTGGTGGAGCGCTGCTGCCATCTAGCGAAATATATTTGGGTACTGCAGCCGCCCGGTTGGTGGAGCGCTGCTGCCATCTAGCGAAATATATTTGGGTACTGCAGCCGGAGCTGTTGGTGGAGCGCTGCTGCCATCTAGCGAAATATATTTGGGTACTGCAGCCGGCTCTGTTGGTGGAGCGCTGCTGCCATCTAGCGAAATATACTTGGGTACTTCAGCCGGGTTTAGGGTTAGGGTTAGGGTTAGACTGTTAGGGTTAGGGTTAGACTTTTAGGGTTAGACTCTTAGGGTTAGACTCTTAGGGTTAGGGTTAGACTCTTAGGGTTAGGGTTAGGGTTAGGGTTAGGGTTAGACTCTTAGGGTTAGGGTTAGACTCTTAGGGTTAGGGTTAGGGTTAGGGTTAGGGTTAGACTCTTAGGGTTAGGGTTAGACTCTTAGGGTTAGGGTTAGGGTTAGGGTTAGACTCTTAGGGTTAGGGTTAGGGTTACGGTTAGACTCTTAGGGTTAGAGTTAGGGTTAGGGTTAGACTCTTAGGGTTAGGGTTAGACTCTTAGGGTTAGGGTTGGGGTTAGGGTTAGACTCTTAGGGTTAGGGTTAGACTCTTAGGGTTAGAGTTAGGGTTAGGGTTAGGGTTAGACACTTAGAGTTAGGGTTAGGGTGAGGGTTAGAATCTTAGGGTTAGGGTTATATTCAGGGTTAGGGTTAGACTCTTAGGGTTAGGGTTAGACTCTTAGGGTTAAGGTTAGGGTTAGGGTTAGACACTTAGGGTTAGGGTTAGGGTGAGGGTTAGACTCTTAGGGTTAGGGTTATATTCAGATTAGGGTTAGACTCTTAGGGTTAGGGTTAGGGTTAGGGTTAGACTCTTAGGGTAAGGGTTAGACTCAGGCTCTTAGGGTTAGGGTTAGACTCAGGCTCTTAGGGTTAGGGTTAGACTCAGGCTCTTAGGGTGAGGGTTAGACTCAGGCTCTTAGGGTTAGGGTTAGACTCAGGCTCTTAGGGTTAGGGTTAGACTCAGGCTCTTAGGGTTAGGGTTAGACTCAGGCTCTTAGGGTTAGGGTTAGACTCAGGCTCTTAGGGTTAGGGTCAGACTCAGTACTATATATTTGGGTACTGCAGTCGCCCTTTTGGTGGAGCGCTGCTGCCATCTAGCGAAATATACTTGGGTACTGCAGCCGCCCGGTTGGTGGAGCGCTGCTGCCATCTAGCGAAATATACTTGGGTACTGCAGCCGCCCGGTTGGTGGAGCGCTGCTGCCATCTAGCGAAATATACTTGGGTACTGCAGCCGGCCCTGTTGGTGGAGCGCTGCTGCCATCTAGCGAAATATATTTGGGTACTGCAGCCGGCGCTGTTGGTGGAGCGCTGCTGCCATCTAGCGAAATATATTTGGGTACTGCAGCCGGCTCTGTTGGTGGAGCGCTGCTGCCATCTAGCGAAATATATTTGGGTACTGCAGCCGGCTCTGTTTGTGGAGCGCTGCTGCCATCTAGCGAAATATACTTGGGTACTTCAGCCGGGTTTAGGGTTAGGGTTAGGGTTAGACTCTTAGGGTTAGGGTTAGGGTTAGGGTTAGGGTTAGACTCTTAGGGTTAGGGTTACGGTTAGACTCTTAGGGTTAGAGTTAGGGTTAGGGTTAGACTCTTAAGGTTAGGGTTAGACTCTTAGGGTTAGGGTTGGGGTTAGGGTTAGACTCTTAGGGTTAGGGTTAGACTCTTAGGGTTAAGGTTAGGGTTAGGGTTAGACACTTAGGGTTAGGGTTAGGGTGAGGGTTAGACTCTTAGGGTTAGGGTTATATTCAGATTAGGGTTAGACTCTTAGGGTTAGGGTTAGGGTTAGGGTTAGACTCTTAGGGTAAGGGTTAGACTCAGGCTCTTAGGGTTAGGGTTAGACTCAGGCTCTTAGGGTGAGGGTTAGACTCAGGCTCTTAGGGTGAGGGTTAGACTCAGGCTCTTAGGGTTAGGGTTAGACTCAGGCTCTTAGGGTTAGGGTTAGAATCAGGCTCTTAGGGTGAGGGTTAGACTCAGGCTCTTAGGGTTAGGGTTAGAATCAGGCTCTTAGGGTTAGGGTCAGACTCAGTACTATATATTTGGGTACTGCAGCCGCCCTTTTGATGGAGCGCTGCTGCCATCTAGCGAAATATACTTGGGTATTGCAGCCGGTGCTGTTGGTGGAGCGCTGCTGCCATCTAGCGAAATATATTTGGGTACTGCAGCCGGCCCTGTTGGTGGAGCGCTGCTGCCATCTAGCGAAATATACTTGGGTACTGCAGCCGGCTCTGTTGGTGGATCGCTGCTGCCATCTAGCGAAATATATTTGGGTACTGCAGCCGGCCCTTTTTGTGGAGCGCTGCTGCCATCTAGCGAAATATACTTGAGTACTGCAGCCGGCGCTGTTGGTGGAGCGCTGCTGCCATCTAGCGAAATATACTTTGGTACTGCAGCCGCCCGGTTGGTTGAGCACTGCCGCCGTCTAGCGAAATATACTTGGGTACTGCAGCCGCCCTTTTGGTGGAGCGCTGCTGCCATCTAGCGAAATATACTTGGGTACTGCAGCCGGCCCTGTTGGTGGAGCGCTGCTGCCATCTAGCGAAATATATTTGGGTACTGCAGCCGGCGCTGTTGGTGGAGCGCTGCTGCCATCTAGCGAAATATATTTGGGTACTGCAGCCGGCTCTGTTGGTGGAGCGCTGCTGCCATCTAGCGAAATATATTTGGGTACTGCAGCCGGCTCTGTTTGTGGAGCGCTGCTGCCATCTAGCGAAATATACTTGGGTACTTCAGCCGGGTTTAGGGTTAGGGTTAGGGTTAGACTGTTAGGGTTAGGCTTAGACTCTTAGGGTTAGACTCTTAGGGTTAGACTCTTAGGGTTAGGGTTAGACTCTTACGGTTAGGGTTAGGGTTAGGGTTAGGGTTAGGGTTAGACTCTTAGGGTTAGGGTTAGACTCTTAGGGTTAGGGTTAGGGTTAGGGTTAGACTCTTAGGGTTAGGGTTAGACTCTTAGGGTTAGGGTTAAGGTTAGGGTTAGGGTTAGACTCTTAGGGTTAGGGTTAGACTCTTAGGGTTAGGGTTAGGGTTAGGGTTAGACTCTTAGGGTTAGGGTTAGGGTTAGGGTTAGGGTTACACTCTTAGGCTTAGGGTTAGGGTTAGGGTTAGACTCTTAGGGTTAGGGTTAGACTTAGGCTCTTAGGGTTAGGGTTAGACACACGCTCTTAGGGTTAGGGTCAGATTTAGTACTATATATTTGTGTACTGCAGCCGCCCTTTTGGTGGAACGCTGCTGCCATCTAGCGAAATATACTTGGGTACTGCAGCCGCCCGGTTGGTGGAGCGCTGCTGCCATCTAGCGAAATATACTTGGGTACTGCAGCCGGCCCTGTTGGTGGAGCGCTGCTGCCATCTAGCGAAATATACTTGGGTACTGCAGCCGCCCGGTTGGTGGAGCGCTGCTGCCATCTAGCGAAATATACTTGGGTACTGCAGCCGCCCGGTTGGTGGAGCGCTGCTGCCATCTAGCGAAATATACTTGGGTACTGCAGCCGGCCCTGTTGGTGGAGCGCTGCTGCCATCTAGCGAAATATATTTGGGTACTGCAGCCGGCGCTGTTGGTGGAGCGCTGCTGCCATCTAGCGAAATATATTTGGGTACTGCAGCCGGCTCTGTTGGTGGAGCGCTGCTGCCATCTAGCGAAATATATTTGGGTACTGCAGCCGGCTCTGTTTGTGGAGCGCTGCTGCCATCTAGCGAAATATACTTGGGTACTTCAGCCGGGTTTAGGGTTAGGGTTAGGGTTAGACTGTTAGGGTTAGGCTTAGACTCTTAGGGTTAGACTCTTAGGGTTAGACTCTTAGGGTTAGGGTTAGACTCTTACGGTTAGGGTTAGGGTTAGGGTTAGGGTTAGACTCTTAGGGTTAGGGTTAGACTCTTAGGGTTAGGGTTAGGGTTAGGGTTAGGGTTAGACTCTTAGGGTTAGGGTTAGACTCTTAGGGTTAGGGTTAGGGTTAGACTCTTAGGGTTAGGGTTAGGGTGAGGGTTAGACTCTTAGGGTTAGGGTTATATTCAGGGTTAGGGTTAGACTCTTAGGGTTAGGGTTAGGGTTAGGGTTAGACTCTTAGGGTTAGGGTTAGGGTTAGGCTCTTAGGGTTAGGGTTAGACTCAGGCTCTTAGGGTTAGGGTCAGACTCAGTACTATATATTTGGGTACTGCAGTCGCCCTTTTGGTGGAGCGCTGCTGCCATCTAGCGAAATATACTTGGGTACTGCAGCCGCCCGGTTGGTGGAGCGCTGCTGCCATCTAGCGAAATATACTTGGGTACTGCAGCCGCCCGGTTGGTGGAGCGCTGCTGCCATCTAGCGAAATATACTTGGGTACTGCAGCCGGCCCTGTTGGTGGAGCGCTGCTGCCATCTAGCGAAATATATTTGGGTACTGCAGCCGGCGCTGTTGGTGGAGCGCTGCTGCCATCTAGCGAAATATATTTGGGTACTGCAGCCGGCTCTGTTGGTGGAGCGCTGCTGCCATCTAGCGAAATATATTTGGGTACTGCAGCCGGCTCTGTTTGTGGAGCGCTGCTGCCATCTAGCGAAATATACTTGGGTACTTCAGCCGGGTTTAGGGTTAGGGTTAGGGTTAGACTCTTAGGGTTAGGGTTAGGGTTAGGGTTAGGGTTAGACTCTTAGGGTTAGGGTTACGGTTAGACTCTTAGGGTTAGAGTTAGGGTTAGGGTTAGACTCTTAAGGTTAGGGTTAGACTCTTAGGGTTAGGGTTGGGGTTAGGGTTAGACTCTTAGGGTTAGGGTTAGACTCTTAGGGTTAAGGTTAGGGTTAGGGTTAGACACTTAGGGTTAGGGTTAGGGTGAGGGTTAGACTCTTAGGGTTAGGGTTATATTCAGATTAGGGTTAGACTCTTAGGGTTAGGGTTAGGGTTAGGGTTAGACTCTTAGGGTAAGGGTTAGACTCAGGCTCTTAGGGTTAGGGTTAGACTCAGGCTCTTAGGGTGAGGGTTAGACTCAGGCTCTTAGGGTGAGGGTTAGACTCAGGCTCTTAGGGTTAGGGTTAGACTCAGGCTCTTAGGGTTAGGGTTAGAATCAGGCTCTTAGGGTGAGGGTTAGACTCAGGCTCTTAGGGTTAGGGTTAGAATCAGGCTCTTAGGGTTAGGGTCAGACTCAGTACTATATATTTGGGTACTGCAGCCGCCCTTTTGATGGAGCGCTGCTGCCATCTAGCGAAATATACTTGGGTATTGCAGCCGGTGCTGTTGGTGGAGCGCTGCTGCCATCTAGCGAAATATATTTGGGTACTGCAGCCGGCCCTGTTGGTGGAGCGCTGCTGCCATCTAGCGAAATATACTTGGGTACTGCAGCCGGCTCTGTTGGTGGAGCGCTGCTGCCATCTAGCGAAATATATTTGGGTACTGCAGCCGGGTTTAGGGTTAGGGTTAGGGTTAGACTGTTAGGGTTAGGGTTAGGGTTAGGGTTAGACTCTTAGGGTTAGACTCTTAGGGTTAGGGTTAGACTCACTACTATATATTTGGGTAGTGCAGCCACCCTTTTTGTGGAGCGCTGCTGCCATCTAGCGAAATATACTTGAGTACTGCAGCCGGCGCTGTTGGTGGAGCGCTGCTGCCATCTAGCGAAATATACTTTGGTACTGCAGCCGCCCGGTTGGTTGAGCACTGCCGCCGTCTAGCGAAATATACTTGGGTACTGCAGCCGCCCGGTTGGTGGAGCGCTGCTGCCATCTAGCGAAATATATTTGGGTACTGCAGCCGGCGCTGTTGGTGGATCGCTGCTGCCATCTAGCGAAATATATTTGGGTACTGCAGCCGGCGCTGTTGGTGGATCGCTGCTGCCATCTAGCGAAATATATTTGGGTACTGCAGCCGGCCCTTTTTGTGGAGCGCTGCTGCCATCTAGCGAAATATACTTGAGTACTGCAGCCGGCGCTGTTGGTGGAGCGCTGCTGCCATCTAGCGAAATATACTTTGGTACTGCAGCCGCCCGGTTGGTTGAGCACTGCCGCCGTCTAGCGAAATATACTTGGGTACTGCAGCCGCCCTTTTGGTGGAGCGCTGCTGCCATCTAGCGAAATATACTTGGGTACTGCAGCCGGCCCTGTTGGTGGAGCGCTGCTGCCATCTAGCGAAATATATTTGGGTACTGCAGCCGGCGCTGTTGGTGGAGCGCTGCTGCCATCTAGCGAAATATATTTGGGTACTGCAGCCGGCTCTGTTGGTGGAGCGCTGCTGCCATCTAGCGAAATATATTTGGGTACTGCAGCCGGCTCTGTTTGTGGAGCGCTGCTGCCATCTAGCGAAATATACTTGGGTACTTCAGCCGGGTTTAGGGTTAGGGTTAGGGTTAGACTGTTAGGGTTAGGCTTAGACTCTTAGGGTTAGACTCTTAGGGTTAGACTCTTAGGGTTAGGGTTAGACTCTTA
This sequence comes from Falco punctatus, assembly GCF_963210335.1. Taxonomy (NCBI): domain Eukaryota; kingdom Metazoa; phylum Chordata; class Aves; order Falconiformes; family Falconidae; genus Falco; species Falco punctatus. Next base: position 2,447,640 of record NW_027660079.1, read on the forward strand.
CGGTTAGGGTTAGGGTTAGGGTTAGGGTTAGGGTTAGACTCTTAGGGTTAGGGTTAGACTCTTAGGGTTAGGGTTAGGGTTAGGGTTAGACTCTTAGGGTTAGGGTTAGAATCTTAGGGTTAGGGTTAAGGTTAGGGTTAGGGTTAGACTCTTAGGGTTAGGGTTAGACTCTTAGGGTTAGGGTTAGGGTTAGGGTTAGACTCTTAGGGTTAGGGTTAGGGTTAGGGTTAGGGTTACACTCTTAGGCTTAGGGTTAGGGTTAGGGTTAGACTCTTAGGGTTAGGGTTAGACTTAGGCTCTTAGGGTTAGGGTTAGACACACGCTCTTAGGGTTAGGGTCAGATTTAGTACTATATATTTGTGTACTGCAGCCGCCCTTTTGGTGGAACGCTGCTGCCATCTAGCGAAATATACTTGGGTACTGCAGCCGCCCGGTTGGTGGAGCGCTGCTGCCATCTAGCGAAATATACTTGGGTACTGCAGCCGGCCCTGTTGGTGGAGCGCTGCTGCCATCTAGCGAAATATACTTGGGTACTGCAGCCGCCCGGTTGGTGGAGCGCTGCTGCCATCTAGCGAAATATACTTGGGTACTGCAGCCGCCCGGTTGGTGGAGCGCTGCTGCCATCTAGCGAAATATACTTGGGTACTGCAGCCGGCCCTGTTGGTGGAGCGCTGCTGCCATCTAGCGAAATATATTTGGGTACTGCAGCCGGCGCTGTTGGTGGAGCGCTGCTGCCATCTAGCGAAATATATTTGGGTACTGCAGCCGGCTCTGTTGGTGGAGCGCTGCTGCCATCTAGCGAAATATATTTGGGTACTGCAGCCGGCTCTGTTTGTGGAGCGCTGCTGCCATCTAGCGAAATATACTTGGGTACTTCAGCCGGGTTTAGGGTTAGGGTTAGGGTTAGACTGTTAGGGTTAGGCTTAGACTCTTAGGGTTAGACTCTTAGGGTTAGACTCTTAGGGTTAGGGTTAGACTCTTACGGTTAGGGTTAGGGTTAGGGTTAGGGTTAGACTCTGAGGGTTAGGGTTAGACTCTTAGGGTTAGGGTTAGGGTTAGGGTTAGGGTTAGACTCTTAGGGTTAGGGTTAGACTCTTAGGGTTAGGGTTAGGGTTAGACTCTTAGGGTTAGGGTTAGGGTGAGGGTTAGACTCTTAGGGTTAGGGTTATATTCAGGGTTAGGGTTAGACTCTTAGGGTTAGGGTTAGGGTTAGGGTTAGACTCTTAGGGTTAGGGTTAGGGTTAGGCTCTTAGGGTTAGGGTTAGACTCAGGCTCTTAGGGTGAGGGTTAGACTCAGGCTCTTAGGGTTAGGGTTAGACTCAGGCTCTTAGGGTGAGGGTTAGACTCAGGCTCTTAGGGTTAGGGTTAGACTCAGGCTCTTAGGGTTAGGGTCAGACTCAGTACTATATATTTGGGTACTGCAGCCGCCCTTTTGGTGGAGCGCTGCTGCCATCTAGCGAAATATACTTGGGTATTGCAGCCGGCGCTCTTGGTGGAGCGCTGCTGCCATCTAGCGAAATATACTTGGGTACTGCAGCCGGCCCTGTTGGTGGAGCGCTGCTGCCATCTAGCGAAATATACTTGGGTACTGCAGCCGCCCGGTTTGTGGAGCGCTGCTGCCATCTAGCGAAATATATTTGGGTACTGCAGCCGGCCCGGTTGGTGGAGCGCTGCTGCCATCTAGCGAAATGTAATTGGGTACTGCAGCCGCCCGGTTGGTGGAGCGCTGCTGCCATCTAGCGAAATATACTTGGGTACTGCAGCCGCCCGGTTGGTGGAGCGCTGCTGCCATCTAGCGAAATGTAATTGGGTACTGCAGCCGGCCCTGTTGGTGGAGCGCTGCTGCCATCTAGCGAAATATACTTGGGTACTGCAGCCGCCCGGTTGGTGGAGCGCTGCTGCCATCTAGCGAAATATACTTGGGTACTGCAGCCGGCGCTGTTGGTGGAGCGCTGCTGCCATCTAGCGAAATATATTTGGGTACTGCAGCCGGCGCTGTTGGTGGAGCGCTGCTGCCATCTAGCGAAATATATTTGGGTACTGCAGCCGCCCGGTTGGTGGAGCGCTGCTGCCATCTAGCGAAATATATTTGGGTACTGCAGCCGGAGCTGTTGGTGGAGCGCTGCTGCCATCTAGCGAAATATATTTGGGTACTGCAGCCGGCTCTGTTGGTGGAGCGCTGCTGCCATCTAGCGAAATATACTTGGGTACTTCAGCCGGGTTTAGGGTTAGGGTTAGGGTTAGACTGTTAGGGTTAGGGTTAGACTTTTAGGGTTAGACTCTTAGGGTTAGACTCTTAGGGTTAGGGTTAGACTCTTAGGGTTAGGGTTAGGGTTAGGGTTAGGGTTAGACTCTTAGGGTTAGGGTTAGACTCTTAGGGTTAGGGTTAGGGTTAGGGTTAGGGTTAGACTCTTAGGGTTAGGGTTAGACTCTTAGGGTTAGGGTTAGGGTTAGGGTTAGACTCTTAGGGTTAGGGTTAGGGTTACGGTTAGACTCTTAGGGTTAGAGTTAGGGTTAGGGTTAGACTCTTAGGGTTAGGGTTAGACTCTTAGGGTTAGGGTTGGGGTTAGGGTTAGACTCTTAGGGTTAGGGTTAGACTCTTAGGGTTAGAGTTAGGGTTAGGGTTAGGGTTAGACACTTAGAGTTAGGGTTAGGGTGAGGGTTAGAATCTTAGGGTTAGGGTTATATTCAGGGTTAGGGTTAGACTCTTAGGGTTAGGGTTAGGGTTAGGGTTAGACTCTTAGGGTAAGGGTTAGACTTAGGCTCTTAGGGTTAGGGTTAGACTCAGGCTCTTAGGGTTAGGGTTAGACTCAGGCTCTTAGGGTGAGGGTTAGACTCAGGCTCTTAGGGTGAGGGTTAGACTCAGGCTCTTAGGGTTAGGGTTAGAATCAGGCTCTTAGGGTTAGGGTCAGACTCAGTACTATATATTTGGGTACTGCAGCCGCCCTTTTGGTGGAGCGCTGCTGCCATCTAGCGAAATATACTTGGGTATTGCAGCCGGCGCTGTTGGTGGAGCGCTGCTGCCATCTAGCGAAATATATTTGGGTACTGCAGCCGGCCCTGTTGGTGGAGCGCTGCTGCCATCTAGCGAAATATAATTGGGTACTGCAGCCGCCCGGTTGGTGGAGCGCTGCTGCCATCTAGCGAAATATAATTGGGTACTGCAGCCGCCCTTTTGGTGGAGCTCTGCTGCCATCTAGCGAAATATACTTGGGTACTGCAGCCGCCCGGTTTGTGGAGCGCTGCTGCCATCTAGCGAAATATATTTGGGTACTGCAGCCGCCCGGTTGGTGGAGCGCTGCTGCCATCTAGCGAAATGTAATGGGGTACTGCAGCCGCCCGGTTGGTGTAGCGCTGCTGCCATCTAGCGAAATATACTTGGGTACTGCAGCCGCCCGGTTGGTGGAGCGCTGCTGCCATCTAGCGAAATATATTTGGGTACTGCAGCCGCCCGGTTGGTGGAGCTCTGCTGCCATCTAGCGAAATATACTTGGGTACTGCAGCCGCCCTTTTGGTGGAGCGCTGCTGCCATCTAGCGAAATGTAATTGGGTACTGCAGCCGCCCGGTTGGTGGAGCGCTGCTGCCATCTAGCGAAATATACTTGGGTACTGCAGCCGGCGCTGTTGGTGGAGCGCTGCTGCCATCTAGCGAAATATACTTGGGTACTGCAGCCGCCCGGTTGGTGGAGCGCTGCTGCCATCTAGCGAAATATATTTGGGTACTGCAGCCGGCCCTGTTGGTGGAGCGCTGCTGCCATCTAGCGAAATATACTTGGGTACTGCAGCCGCCCTTTTGGTGGAGCGCTGCTGCCATCTAGCGAAATATACTTGGGTACTGCAGCCGCCCGGTTGGTGGAGCGCTGCTGCCATCTAGCGAAATATATTTGGGTACTGCAGCCGGCCCTGTTGGTGGAGCGCTGCTGCCATCTAGCGAAATATACTTGGGTACTGCAGCCGCCCGGTTGGTGGAGCGCTGCTGCCATCTAGCGAAATATACTTGGGTATTGCAGCCGGCGCTGTTGGTGGAGCGCTGCTGCCATCTAGCGAAATATATTTGGGTACTGCAGCCGGCCCTGTTGGTGGAGCGCTGCTGCCATCTAGCGAAATATATTTGGGTACTGCAGCCGCCCTTTTGGTGGAGCGCTGCTGCCATCTAGCGAAATATATTTGGGTACTGCAGCCAGCTCTGTTGGTGGAGCTCTGCTGCCATCTAGCGAAATATAATTGGGTACTGCAGCCGGCCTTTTGGTGGAGCGCTGCTGCCATCTAGCGAAATGTAATTGGGTACTGCAGCCGCCCTGTTGGTGGAGCGCTGCTGCCATCTAGCGAAATATACTTGGGTACTGCAGCCGCCCTGTTGGTGGAGCGCTGCTGCCCTCTAGCGAAATATACTTGGGTACTGCAGCCGGCCCTGTTGGTGGAGCGCTGCTGCCATCTAGCGAAATATACTTGGGTACTGCAGCCGCCCGGTTGGTCGAGCGCTGCTGCCATCTAGCGAAATATACTTGGGTACTGCAGCCGGCCCTGTTGGTGGAGCGCTGCTGCCATCTAGCGAAATATACTTGGGTACTGCAGCCGCCCGGTTGGTGGAGCGCTGCTGCCATCTAGCGAAATATACTTGGGTACTGCAGCCGGCCCTGTTGGTGGAGCGCTGCTGCCATCTAGCGAAATATACTTGGGTACTGCAGCCGCCCTTTTGGTGGAGCGCTGCTGCCATCTAGCGAAATATACTTGGGTACTGCAGCCGGCGCTGTTGGTGGAGCGCTGCTGCCATCTAGCGAAATATATTTGGGTATTGCAGCCGGCGCTCTTGGTGGAGCGCTGCTGCCATCTAGCGAAATATATTTGGGTACTGCAGCCGGCTCTGTTGGTGGAGCGCTGCTGCCATCTAGCGAAATATATTTGGGTACTGCAGCCGGCTCTGTTTGTGGAGCGCTGCTGCCATCTAGCGAAATATACTTGGGTACTTCAGCCGGGTTTAGGGTTAGGGTTAGGGTTAGACTGTTAGGGTTAGGGTTAGACTCTTAGGGTTAGACTCTTAGGGTTAGACTCTTAGGGTTAGGGTTAGACTCTTACGGTTAGGGTTAGGGTTAGGGTTAGGGTTAGACTCTGAGGGTTAGGGTTAGACTCTTAGGGTTAGGGTTAGGGTTAGGGTTAGGGTTAGACTCTTAGGGTTAGGGTTAGACTCTTAGGGTTAGGGTTAGGGTTAGGGTTAGGGTTAGACTCTTAGGGTTAGGGTTAGACTCTTAGGGTTAGGGTTAGGGTTAGGGTTAGGGTTAGACTCTTAGGGTTAGGGTTAGACTCTTAGGGTTAGGGTTGGGGTTAGGGTTAGACTCTTAGGGTTAGGGTTAGACTCTTAGGGTTAGAGTTAGGGTTAGGGTTAGGGTTAGACACTTAGGGTTAGGGTTACGGTGAGGGTTAGACTCTTAGGGTTAGGGTTATATTCAGGGTTAGGGTTAGACTCTTAGGGTTAGGGTTAGGGTTAGGGTTAGACTCTTAGGGTAAGGGTTAGACTTAGACTCTTAGGGTAAGGGTTAGACTTAGGCTCTTAGGGTTAGGGTTAGACTCAGGCTCTTAGGGTTAGGGTTAGACTCAGGCTCTTAGGGTGAGGGTTAGACTCAGGCTCTTAGGGTGAGGGTTAGACTCAGGCTCTTAGGGTTAGGGTTAGAATCAGGCTCTTAGGGTTAGGGTCAGACTCAGTACTATATATTTGGGTACTGCAGCCGCCCTTTTGGTGGAGCGCTGCTGCCATCTAGCGAAATATACTTGGGTATTGCAGCCGGCGCTGTTGGTGGAGCGCTGCTGCCATCTAGCGAAATATATTTGGGTACTGCAGCCGGCCCTGTTGGTGGAGCGCTGCTGCCATCTAGCGAAATATAATTGGGTACTGCAGCCGGCGCTGTTGGTGGAGCGCTGCTGCCATCTAGCGAAATGTAATTGGGTACTGCAGCCGCCCTTTTGGTGGAGCTCTGCTGCCATCTAGCGAAATATACTTGGGTACTGCAGCCGCCCGGTTTGTGGAGCGCTGCTGCCATCTAGCGAAATATATTTGGGTACTGCAGCCGCCCGGTTGGTGGAGCGCTGCTGCCATCTAGCGAAATGTAATGGGGTACTGCAGCCGCCCGGTTGGTGTAGCGCTGCTGCCATCTAGCGAAATATACTTGGGTACTGCAGCCGCCCGGTTGGTGGAGCGCTGCTGCCATCTAACGAAATATATTTGGGTACTGCAGCCGCCCGGTTGGTGGAGCTCTGCTGCCATCTAGCGAAATATACTTGGGTACTGCAGCCGCCCTTTTGGTGGAGCGCTGCTGCCATCTAGCGAAATGTAATTGGGTACTGCAGCCGCCCGGTTGGTGGAGCGCTGCTGCCATCTAGCGAAATATACTTGGGTACTGCAGCCGGCGCTGTTGGTGGAGCGCTGCTGCCATCTAGCGAAATATACTTGGGTACTGCAGCCGCCCGGTTGGTGGAGCGCTGCTGCCATCTAGCGAAATATATTTGGGTACTGCAGCCGGCCCTGTTGGTGGAGCGCTGCTGCCATCTAGCGAAATATACTTGGGTACTGCAGCCGCCCTTTTGGTGGAGCGCTGCTGCCATCTAGCGAAATATACTTGGGTACTGCAGCCGCCCGGTTGGTGGAGCGCTGCTGCCATCTAGCGAAATATACTTGGGTACTGCAGCCGGCCCTGTTGGTGGAGCGCTGCTGCCATCTAGCGAAATATACTTGGGTACTGCAGCCGCCCTTTTGGTGGAGCGCTGCTGCCATCTAGCGAAATATACTTGGGTATTGCAGCCGGCGCTGTTGGTGGAGCGCTGCTGCCATCTAGCGAAATATATTTGGGTACTGCAGCCGGCCCTGTTGGTGGAGCGCTGCTGCCATCTAGCGAAATATATTTGGGTACTGCAGCCGCCCTTTTGGTGGAGCGCTGCTGCCATCTAGCGAAATATATTTGGGTACTGCAGCCAGCTCTGTTGGTGGAGCTCTGCTGCCATCTAGCGAAATATAATTGGGTACTGCAGCCGGCCTTTTGGTGGAGCGCTGCTGCCATCTAGCGAAATGTAATTGGGTACTGCAGCCGCCCTGTTGGTGGAGCGCTGCTGCCATCTAGCGAAATATACTTGGGTACTGCAGCCGCCCTGTTGGTGGAGCGCTGCTGCCCTCTAGCGAAATATACTTGGGTACTGCAGCCGGCCCTGTTGGTGGAGCGCTGCTGCCATCTAGCGAAATATACTTGGGTACTGCAGCCGCCCGGTTGGTCGAGCGCTGCTGCCATCTAGCGAAATATACTTGGGTACTGCAGCCGGCCCTGTTGGTGGAGCGCTGCTGCCATCTAGCGAAATATACTTGGGTACTGCAGCCGCCCGGTTGGTGGAGCGCTGCTGCCATCTAGCGAAATATACTTGGGTACTGCAGCCGGCCCTGTTGGTGGAGGGCTGCTGCCATCTAGCGAAATATACTTGGGTACTGCAGCCGCCCTTTTGGTGGAGCGCTGCTGCCATCTAGCGAAATATACTTGGGTACTGCAGCCGGCGCTGTTGGTGGAGCGCTGCTGCCATCTAGCGAAATATATTTGGGTATTGCAGCCGGCGCTCTTGGTGGAGCGCTGCTGCCATCTAGCGAAATATATTTGGGTACTGCAGCCGGCTCTGTTGGTGGAGCGCTGCTGCCATCTAGCGAAATATATTTGGGTACTGCAGCCGGCTCTGTTTGTGGAGCGCTGCTGCCATCTAGCGAAATATACTTGGGTACTTCAGCCGGGTTTAGGGTTAGGGTTAGGGTTAGACTGTTAGGGTTAGGGTTAGACTCTTAGGGTTAGACTCTTAGGGTTAGACTCTTAGGGTTAGGGTTAGACTCTTACGGTTAGGGTTAGGGTTAGGGTTAGGGTTAGACTCTTAGGGTTAGGGTTAGACTCTTAGGGTTAGGGTTAGGGTTAGGGTTAGGGTTAGACTCTTAGGGTTAGGGTTAGACTCTTAGGGTTAGGGTTAGGGTTAGGGTTAGGGTTAGACTCTTAGGGTTAGGGTTAGACTCTTAGGGTTAGGGTTAGGGTTAGGGTTAGGGTTAGACTCTTAGGGTTAGGGTTAGACTCTTAGGGTTAGGGTTGGGGTTAGGGTTAGACTCTTAGGGTTAGGGTTAGACTCTTAGGGTTAGAGTTAGGGTTAGGGTTAGGGTTAGACACTTAGGGTTAGGGTTACGGTGAGGGTTAGACTCTTAGGGTTAGGGTTATATTCAGGGTTAGGGTTAGACTCTTAGGGTTAGGGTTAGGGTTAGGGTTAGACTCTTAGGGTAAGGGTTAGACTTAGGCTCTTAGGGTTAGGGTTAGACTCAGGCTCTTAGGGTTAGGGTTAGACTCAGGCTCTTAGGGTGAGGGTTAGACTCAGGCTCTTAGGGTGAGGGTTAGACTCAGGCTCTTAGGGTTAGGGTTAGACTCAGGCTCTTAGGGTTAGGGTCAGACTCAGTACTATATATTTGGGTACTGCAGCCGCCCGGTTGGTGGAGCTCTGCTGCCATCTAGCGAAATATACTTGGGTACTGCAGCCGCCCTTTTGGTGGAGCGCTGCTGCCATCTAGCGAAATGTAATTGGGTACTGCAGCCGCCCTTTTGGTGGAGCGCTGCTGCCATCTAGCGAAATATACTTGGGTACTGCAGCCGGCGCTGTTGGTGGAGCGCTGCTGCCATCTAGCGAAATATACTTGGGTACTGCAGCCGCCCTGTTGGTGGAGCGCTGCTGCCATCTAGCGAAATATATTTGGGTACTGCAGCCGGCCCTGTTGGTGGAGCGCTGCTGCCATCTAGCGAAATATACTTGGGTACTGCAGCCGCCCTTTTGGTGGAGCGCTGCTGCCATCTAGCGAAATATACTTGGGTACTGCAGCCGCCCGGTTGGTGGAGCGCTGCTGCCATCTAGCGAAATATATTTGGGTACTGCAGCCGGCCCTGTTGGTGGAGCGCTGCTGCCATCTAGCGAAATATACTTGGGTACTGCAGCCGCCCTTTTGGTGGAGCGCTGCTGCCATCTAGCGAAATATACTTGGGTATTGCAGCCGGCGCTGTTGGTGGAGCGCTGCTGCCATCTAGCGAAATATATTTGGGTACTGCAGCCGGCCCTGTTGGTGGAGCGCTGCTGCCATCTAGCGAAATATATTTGGGTACTGCAGCCGCCCTTTTGGTGGAGCGCTGCTGCCATCTAGCGAAATATATTTGGGTACTGCAGCCAGCTCTGTTGGTGGAGCTCTGCTGCCATCTAGCGAAATATAATTGGGTACTGCAGCCGGCCTTTTGGTGGAGCGCTGCTGCCATCTAGCGAAATGTAATTGGGTACTGCAGCCGCCCTGTTGGTGGAGCGCTGCTGCCATCTAGCGAAATATACTTGGGTACTGCAGCCGCCCTGTTGGTGGAGCGCTGCTGCCCTCTAGCGAAATATACTTGGGTACTGCAGCCGGCCCTGTTGGTGGAGCGCTGCTGCCATCTAGCGAAATATACTTGGGTACTGCAGCCGCCCGGTTGGTCGAGCGCTGCTGCCATCTAGCGAAATATACTTGGGTACTGCAGCCGGCCCTGTTGGTGGAGCGCTGCTGCCATCTAGCGAAATATACTTGGGTACTGCAGCCGCCCGGTTGGTGGAGCGCTGCTGCCATCTAGCGAAATATACTTGGGTACTGCAGCCGGCCCTGTTGGTGGAGCGCTGCTGCCATCTAGCGAAATATACTTGGGTACTGCAGCCGCCCTTTTGGTGGAGCGCTGCTGCCATCTAGCGAAATATACTTGGGTACTGCAGCCGGCGCTGTTGGTGGAGCGCTGCTGCCATCTAGCGAAATATATTTGGGTATTGCAGCCGGCGCTCTTGGTGGAGCGCTGCTGCCATCTAGCGAAATATATTTGGGTACTGCAGCCGGCTCTGTTGGTGGAGCGCTGCTGCCATCTAGCGAAATATATTTGGGTACTGCAGCCGGCTCTGTTTGTGGAGCGCTGCTGCCATCTAGCGAAATATACTTGGGTACTTCAGCCGGGTTTAGGGTTAGGGTTAGGGTTAGACTGTTAGGGTTAGGGTTAGACTCTTAGGGTTAGACTCTTAGGGTTAGACTCTTAGGGTTAGGGTTAGACTCTTACGGTTAGGGTTAGGGTTAGGGTTAGGGTTAGACTCTTAGGGTTAGGGTTAGACTCTTAGGGTTAGGGTTAGGGTTAGGGTTAGGGTTAGACTCTTAGGGTTAGGGTTAGACTCTTAGGGTTAGGGTTAGGGTTAGGGTTAGGGTTAGACTCTTAGGGTTAGGGTTAGACTCTTAGGGTTAGGGTTAGGGTTAGGGTTAGGGTTAGACTCTTAGGGTTAGGGTTAGACTCTTAGGGTTAGGGTTGGGGTTAGGGTTAGACTCTTAGGGTTAGGGTTAGACTCTTAGGGTTAGAGTTAGGGTTAGGGTTAGGGTTAGACACTTAGGGTTAGGGTTACGGTGAGGGTTAGACTCTTAGGGTTAGGGTTATATTCAGGGTTAGGGTTAGACTCTTAGGGTTAGGGTTAGGGTTAGACTCTTAGGGTAAGGGTTAGACTTAGGCTCTTAGGGTTAGGGTTAGACTCAGGCTCTTAGGGTTAGGGTTAGACTCAGGCTCTTAGGGTGAGGGTTAGACTCAGGCTCTTAGGGTGAGGGTTAGACTCAGGCTCTTAGGGTTAGGGTTAGACTCAGGCTCTTAGGGTTAGGGTCAGACTCAGTACTATATATTTGGGTACTGCAGCCGCCCTTTTGGTGGAGCGCTGCTGCCATCTAGCGAAATATACTTGGGTATTGCAGCCGGCGCTCTTGGTGGAGCGCTGCTGCCATCTAGCGAAATATACTTGGGTACTGCAGCCGGCCCTGTTGGTGGAGCGCTGCTGCCATCTAGCGAAATATACTTGGGTACTGCAGCCGCCCGGTTTGTGGAGCGCTGCTGCCATCTAGCGAAATATATTTGGGTACTGCAGCCGGCCCGGTTGGTGGAGCGCTGCTGCCATCTAGCGAAATGTAATTGGGTACTGCAGCCGCCCGGTTGGTGGAGCGCTGCTGCCATCTAGCGAAATATACTTGGGTACTGCAGCCGCCCGGTTGGTGGAGCGCTGCTGCCATCTAGCGAAATGTAATTGGGTACTGCAGCCGGCCCTGTTGGTGGAGCGCTGCTGCCATCTAGCGAAATATACTTGGGTACTGCAGCCGCCCGGTTGGTGGAGCGCTGCTGCCATCTAGCGAAATATACTTGGGTACTGCAGCCGGCGCTGTTGGTGGAGCGCTGCTGCCATCTAGCGAAATATATTTGGGTACTGCAGCCGCCCGGTTGGTGGAGCGCTGCTGCCATCTAGCGAAATATATTTGGGTACTGCAGCCGGCGCTGTTGGTGGAGCGCTGCTGCCATCTAGCGAAATATATTTGGGTACTGCAGCCGGCGCTGTTGGTGGAGCGCTGCTGCCATCTAGCGAAATATATTTGGGTACTGCAGCCGGCTCTGTTGGTGGAGCGCTGCTGCCATCTAGCGAAATATACTTGGGTACTTCAGCCGGGTTTAGGGTTAGGGTTAGGGTTAGACTGTTAGGGTTAGGGTTAGACTCTTAGGGTTAGACTCGTAGGGTTAGACTCTTAGGGTTAGGGTTAGGGTTAGGGTTAGGGTTAGGGTTAGACTCTTAGGGTTAGGGTTAGACTCTTAGGGTTAGGGTTAGGGTTAGGGTTAGGGTTAGACTCTTAGGGTTAGGGTTAGACTCTTAGGGTTAGGGTTAGGGTTAGGGTTAGGGTTAGACTCTTAGGGTTAGGGTTAGACTCTTAGGGTTAGGGTTAGGGTTAGGGTTAGGGTTAGACTCTTAGGGTTAGGGTTAGACTCTTAGGGTTAGGGTTAGGGTTAGGGTTAGACTCTTAGGGTTAGGGTTAGGGTTAGGGTTAGGGTTAGACTCTTAGGGTTAGGGTTACGGTTAGACTCTTAGGGTTAGAGTTAGGGTTAGGGTTAGACTCTTAAGGTTAGGGTTAGACTCTTAGGGTTAGGGTTGGGGTTAGGGTTAGACTCTTAGGGTTAGGGTTAAACTCTTAGGGTTAAGGTTAGGGTTAGGGTTAGACACTTAGGGTTAGGGTTAGGGTGAGGGTTAGACTCTTAGGGTTAGGGTTATATTCAGATTAGGGTTAGACTCTTAGGGTTAGGGTTAGGGTTAGGGTTAGACTCTTAGGGTAAGGGTTAGACTTAGGCTCTTAGGGTTAGGGTTAGACTCAGGCTCTTAGGGTTAGGGTTAGACTCAGGCTCTTAGGGTGAGGGTTAGACTCAGGCTCTTAGGGTTAGGGTTAGACTCAGGCTCTTAGGGTTAGGGTTAGACTCAGGCTCTTAGGGTGAGGGTTAGACTCAGGCTCTTAGGGTTAGGGTTAGACTCAGGCTCTTAGGGTTAGGGTCAGACTCAGTACTATATATTTGGGTACTGCAGCCGCCCTTTTGGTGGAGCGCTGCTGCCATCTAGCGAAATATACTTGGGTACTGCAGCCGCCCGGTTGGTGGAGCGCTGCTGCCATCTAGCGAAATATACTTGGGTACTGCAGCCGCCCGGTTGGTGGAGCGCTGCTGCCATCTAGCGAAATATACTTGGGTACTGCAGCCGGCCCTGTTGGTGGAGCGCTGCTGCCATCTAGCGAAATATATTTGGGTACTGCAGCCGCCCGGTTGGTGGAGCGCTGCTGCCATCTAGCGAAATATATTTGGGTACTGCAGCCGGCTCTGTTGGTGGAGCGCTGCTGCCATCTAGCGAAATATATTTGGGTACTGCAGCCGGGTTTAGGGTTAGGGTTAGGGTTAGACTGTTAGGGTTAGGGTTAGGGTTAGGGTTAGACTCTTAGGGTTAGACTCTTAGGGTTAGGGTTAGACTCACTACTATATATTTGGGTAGTGCAGCCACCCTTTTTGTGGAGCGCTGCTGCCATCTAGCGAAATATACTTGAGTACTGCAGCCGGCGCTGTTGGTGGAGCGCTGCTGCCATCTAGCGAAATATATTTGGGTACTGCAGCCGGCGCTGTTGGTGGATCGCTGCTGCCATCTAGCGAAATATATTTGGGTACTGCAGCCGGCCCTTTTTGTGGAGCGCTGCTGCCATCTAGCGAAATATACTTGAGTACTGCAGCCGGCGCTGTTGGTGGAGCGCTGCTGCCATCTAGCGAAATATACTTTGGTACTGCAGCCGCCCGGTTGGTTGAGCACTGCCGCCGTCTAGCGAAATATACTTGGGTACTGCAGCCGCCCTTTTGGTGGAGCGCTGCTGCCATCTAGCGAAATATACTTGGGTACTGCAGCCGGCCCTGTTGGTGGAGCGCTGCTGCCATCTAGCGAAATATATTTGGGTACTGCAGCCGGCGCTGTTGGTGGAGCGCTGCTGCCATCTAGCGAAATATATTTGGGTACTGCAGCCGGCTCTGTTGGTGGAGCGCTGCTGCCATCTAGCGAAATATATTTGGGTACTGCAGCCGGCTCTGTTTGTGGAGCGCTGCTGCCATCTAGCGAAATATACTTGGGTACTTCAGCCGGGTTTAGGGTTAGGGTTAGGGTTAGACTGTTAGGGTTAGGCTTAGACTCTTAGGGTTAGACTCTTAGGGTTAGACTCTTAGGGTTAGGGTTAGACTCTTACGGTTAGGGTTAGGGTTAGGGTTAGACTCTTAGGGTTAGGGTTAGACTCTTAGGGTTAGGGTTAAGGTTAGGGTTAGGGTTAGACTCTTAGGGTTAGGGTTAGACTCTTAGGGTTAAGGTTAGGGTTAGGGTTAGACTCTTAGGGTTAGGGTTAGGGTTAGGGTTAGGGTTACACTCTTAGGCTTAGGGTTAGGGTTAGGGTTAGACTCTTAGGGTTAGGGTTAGACTTAGGCTCTTAGGGTTAGGGTTAGACACACGCTCTTAGGGTTAGGGTCAGATTTAGTACTATATATTTGTGTACTGCAGCCGGCCCTGTTGGTGGAACGCTGCTGCCATCTAGCGAAATATACTTGGGTACTGCAGCCGCCCGGTTGGTGGAGCGCTGCTGCCATCTAGCGAAATATACTTGGGTACTGCAGCCGGCCCTGTTGGTGGAGCGCTGCTGCCATCTAGCGAAATATACTTGGGTACTGCAGCCGCCCGGTTGGTGGAGCGCTGCTGCCATCTAGCGAAATATACTTGGGTACTGCAGCCGCCCGGTTGTTGGAGCGCTGCTGCCATCTAGCGAAATATACTTGGGTACTGCAGCCGGCCCTGTTGGTGGAGCGCTGCTGCCATCTAGCGAAATATATTTGGGTACTGCAGCCGGCGCTGTTGGTGGAGCGCTGCTGCCATCTAGCGAAATATATTTGGGTACTGCAGCCGGCTCTGTTGGTGGAGCGCTGCTGCCATCTAGCGAAATATATTTGGGTACTGCAGCCGGCTCTGTTGGTGGAGCGCTGCTGCCATCTAGCGAAATATACTTGGGTACTTCAGCCGGGTTTAGGGTTAGGGTTAGGGTTAGACTGTTAGGGTTAGGCTTAGACTCTTAGGGTTAGACTCTTAGGGTTAGACTCTTAGGGTTAGGGTTAGACTCTTACGGTTAGGGTTAGGGTTAGGGTTAGGGTTAGACTCTTAGGGTTAGGGTTAGACTCTTAGGGTTAGGGTTAGGGTTAGGGTTAGGGTTAGACTCTTAGGGTTAGGGTTAGACTCTTAGGGTTAGGGTTAGACTCTTAGGGTTAGGGTTAGGGTTAGGGTTAGGGTTAGACTCTTAGGGTTAGGGTTAGACTCTTAGGGTTAGGGTTAGGGTTAGACTCTTAGGGTTAGGGTTAGGGTGAGGGTTAGACTCTTAGGGTTAGGGTTATATTCAGGGTTAGGGTTAGACTCTTAGGGTTAGGGTTAGGGTTAGGGTTAGACTCTTAGGGTTAGGGTTAGGGTTAGGCTCTTAGGGTTAGGGTTAGACTCAGGCTCTTAGGGTGAGGGTTAGACTCAGGCTCTTAGGGTTAGGGTTAGACTCAGGCTCTTAGGGTGAGGGTTAGACTCAGGCTCTTAGGGTTAGGGTTAGACTCAGGCTCTTAGGGTTAGGGTCAGACTCAGTACTATATATTTGGGTACTGCAGCCGCCCTTTTGGTGGAGCGCTGCTGCCATCTAGCGAAATATACTTGGGTATTGCAGCCGGCGCTCTTGGTGGAGCGCTGCTGCCATCTAGCGAAATATACTTGGGTACTGCAGCCGGCCCTGTTGGTGGAGCGCTGCTGCCATCTAGCGAAATATACTTGGGTACTGCAGCCGCCCGGTTTGTGGAGCGCTGCTGCCATCTAGCGAAATATATTTGGGTACTGCAGCCGCCCTTTTGGTGGAGCGCTGCTGCCATCTAGCGAAATGTAATTGGGTACTGCAGCCGCCCGGTTGGTGGAGCGCTGCTGCCATCTAGCGAAATATACTTGGGTACTGCAGCCGCCCGGTTGGTGGAGCGCTGCTGCCATCTAGCGAAATGTAATTGGGTACTGCAGCCGGCCCTGTTGGTGGAGCGCTGCTGCCATCTAGCGAAATATACTTGGGTACTGCAGCCGCCCGGTTGGTGGAGCGCTGCTGCCATCTAGCGAAATATACTTGGGTATTGCAGCCGGCGCTGTTGGTGGAGCGCTGCTGCCATCTAGCGAAATATATTTGGGTACTGCAGCCGGCGCTGTTGGTGGAGCGCTGCTGCCATCTAGCGAAATATATTTGGGTACTGCAGCCGCCCGGTTGGTGGAGCGCTGCTGCCATCTAGCGAAATATATTTGGGTACTGCAGCCGGAGCTGTTGGTGGAGCGCTGCTGCCATCTAGCGAAATATATTTGGGTACTGCAGCCGGCTCTGTTGGTGGAGCGCTGCTGCCATCTAGCGAAATATACTTGGGTACTTCAGCCGGGTTTAGGGTTAGGGTTAGGGTTAGACTGTTAGGGTTAGGGTTAGACTTTTAGGGTTAGACTCTTAGGGTTAGACTCTTAGGGTTAGGGTTAGACTCTTACGGTTAGGGTTAGGGTTAGGCTTAGGGTTAGGCTTAGACTCTTAGGGTTAGGGTTAGACTCTTAGGGTTAGGGTTAGGGTTAGAGTTAGGGTTAGACTCTTAGGGTTAGGGTTAGACTCTTAGGGTTAGGGTTAGGGTTAGGGTTAGACTCTTAGGGTTAGGGTTAGACTCTTAGGGTTAGGGTTAGGGTTAGGGTTAGACTCTTAGGGTTAGGGTTAGACTCTTAGGGTTAGGGTTAGGGTTAGGGTTAGGGTTAGACTCTTAGGGTTAGGGTTAGACTCTTAGGGTTAGGGTTAGGGTTAGGGTTAGACTCTTAGGGTTAGGGTTAGGGTTACGGTTAGACTCTTAGGGTTAGAGTTAGGGTTAGGGTTAGACTCTTAGGGTTAGGGTTAGACTCTTAGGGTTAGGGTTGGGGTTAGGGTTAGACTCTTAGGGTTAGTGTTAGACTCTTAGGGTTAGAGTTAGGGTTAGGGTTAGGGTTAGACAGTTAGGGTTAGGGTTAGGGTGAGGGTTAGAATCTTAGGGTTAGGGTTATATTCAGGGTTAGGGTTAGACTCTTAGGGTTAGGGTTAGGGTTAGGGTTAGGGTTAGACTCTTAGGGTTAGGGTTAGACTCTTAGGGTTAGGGTTAGGGTTAGGGTTAGACTCTTAGGGTTAGGGTTAGACTCTTAGGGTTAGGGTTGGGGTTAGGGTTAGACTCTTAGGGTTAGGGTTAGACTCTTAGGGTTAGAGTTAGGGTTAGGGTTAGGGTTAGACACTTAGGGTTAGGGTTAGACTCTTAGGGTTAGGGTTAAGGTTAGGGTTAGGGTTAGACTCTTAGGGTTAGGGTTAGACTCTTAGGGTTAGGGTTAGACTCTTAGGGTTAGGGTTAGGGTTAGGGTTAGACTCTTAGGGTTAGGGTTAGGGTTAGGGTTAGGGTTACACTCTTAGGCTTAGGGTTAGGGTTAGACTCTTAGGGTTAGGGTTAGACTTAGGCTCTTAGGGTTAGGGTTAGACTCAGGCTCTTAGGGTTAGGGTTAGACTCAGGCTCTTACGGTTAGGGTTAGACTCAGGCTCTTAGGGTTAGGGTTAGACACAGGCTCTTAGGGTTAGGGTCAGATTTAGTACTATATATTTGTGTACTGCAGCCGCCCTTTTGGTGGAACGCTGCTGCCATCTAGCGAAATATACTTGGGTACTGCAGCCGGCCCTGTTGGTGGAGCGCTGCTGCCATCTAGCGAAATATACTTGGGTACTGCAGCCGCCCGGTTGGT
This sequence comes from Falco punctatus, assembly GCF_963210335.1. Classification (NCBI taxonomy): domain Eukaryota; kingdom Metazoa; phylum Chordata; class Aves; order Falconiformes; family Falconidae; genus Falco; species Falco punctatus. The sequence continues at coordinate 2,464,833 of NW_027660079.1, forward strand.
GGAGCGCTGCTGCCATCTAGCGAAATATACTTGGGTACTGCAGCCGGCCCTGTTGGTGGAGCGCTGCTGCCATCTAGCGAAATATACTTGGGTACTGCAGCCGCCCGGTTGGTGGAGCGCTGCTGCCATCTAGCGAAATATATTTGGGTACTGCAGCCGGCCCTGTTGGTGGAGCGCTGCTGCCATCTAGCGAAATATACTTGGGTACTGCAGCCGCCAGGTTGGTGGAGCGCTGCTGCCATCTAGCGAAATATACTTGGGTACTGCAGCCGGCGCTGTTGGTGGAGCGCTGCTGCCATCTAGCGAAATATATTTGGGTACTGCAGCCGGCGCTGTTGGTGGAGCGCTGCTGCCATCTAGCGAAATATATTTGGGTACTGCAGCCGGCTCTGTTGGTGGAGCGCTGCTCCCATCTAGCGAAATATATTTGGGTACTGCAGCCGGCTCTGTTTGTGGAGCGCTGCTGCCATCTAGCGAAATATACTTGGGTACTTCAGCCGGGTTTAGGGTTAGGGTTAGGGTTAGACTGTTAGGGTTAGGCTTAGACTCTTAGGGTTAGACTCTTAGGGTTAGACTCTTAGGGTTAGGGTTAGACTCTTACGGTTAGGGTTAGGGTTAGGGTTAGGGTTAGACTCTTAGGGTTAGGGTTAGACTCTTAGGGTTAGGGTTAGGGTTAGGGTTAGGGTTAGACTCTTAGGGTTAGGGTTAGACTCTTAGGGTTAGGGTTAGGGTTAGGGTTAGGGTTAGACTCTTAGGGTTAGGGTTAGACTCTTAGGGTTAGGGTTAGGGTTAGGGTTAGGGTTAGACTCTTAGGGTTAGGGTTAGACTCTTAGGGTTAGGGTTAGGGTTAGGGTTAGACTCTTAGGGTTAGGGTTATATTCAGGGTTAGGGTTAGACTCTTAGGGTTAGGGTTAGGGTTAGGGTTAGACTCTTAGGGTTAGGGTTAGGGTTAGGCTCTTAGGGTTAGGGTTAGACTCAGGCTCTTAGGGTGAGGGTTAGACTCAGGCTCTTAGGGTTAGGGTTAGACTCAGGCTCTTAGGGTTAGGGTTAGACTCAGGCTCTTAGGGTGAGGGTTAGACTCAGGCTCTTAGGGTTAGGGTTAGACTCAGGCTCTTAGGGTTAGGGTCAGACTCAGTACTATATATTTGGGTACTGCAGCCGCCCTTTTGGTGGAGCGCTGCTGCCATCTAGCGAAATATACTTGGGTATTGCAGCCGGCGCTCTTGGTGGAGCGCTGCTGCCATCTAGCGAAATATATTTGGGTACTGCAGCCGGCCCTGTTGGTGGAGCGCTGCTGCCATCTAGCGAAATGTAATTGGGTACTGCAGCCGCCCGGTTGGTGGAGCGCTGCTGCCATCTAGCGAAATATATTTGGGTACTGCAGCCGGCCCTGTTGGTGGAGCTCTGCTGCCATCTAGCGAAATATACTTGGGTACTGCAGCCGCCCTTTTGGTGGAGCGCTGCTGCCATCTAGCGAAATATATTTGGGTACTGCAGCCGGCCCTGTTGGTGGAGCTCTGCTGCCATCTAGCGAAATATACTTGGGTACTGCAGCCGCCCGGTTGGTGGAGCGCTGCTGCCATCTAGCGAAATATACTTGGGTACTGCAGCCGGACCTGTTGGTGGAGCGCTGCTGCCATCTAGCGAAATATACTTGGGTACTGCAGCCGCCCGGTTGGTGGAGCGCTGCTGCCATCTAGCGAAATATACTTGGGTACTGCAGCCGGCGCTGTTGGTGGAGCGCTGCTGCCATCTAGCGAAATATATTTGGGTACTGCAGCCGGCGCTGTTGGTGGAGCGCTGCTGCCATCTAGCGAAATATATTTGGGTACTGCAGCCGGCTCTGTTGGTGGAGCGCTGCTGCCATCTAGCGAAATATATTTGGGTACTGCAGCCGGCTCTGTTTGTGGAGCGCTGCTGCCATCTAGCGAAATATACTTGGGTACTTCAGCCGGGTTTAGGGTTAGGGTTAGGGTTAGACTGTTAGGGTTAGGGTTAGACTCTTAGGGTTAGACTCTTAGGGTTAGACTCTTAGGGTTAGGGTTAGACTCTTACGGTTAGGGTTAGGGTTAGGGTTAGGGTTAGACTCTTAGGGTTAGGGTTAGACTCTTAGGGTTAGGGTTAGGGTTAGGGTTAGGGTTAGACTCTTAGGGTTAGGGTTAGACTCTTAGGGTTAGGGTTAGGGTTAGGGTTACGGTTAGACTCTTAGGGTTAGGGTTAGACTCTTAGGGTTAGGGTTAGGGTTAGGGTTAGACTCTTAGGGTTAGGGTTAGACTCTTAGGGTTAGGGTTGGGGTTAGGGTTAGACTCTTAGGGTTAGGGTTAGACTCTTAGGGTTAGAGTTAGGGTTAGGGTTAGGGTTAGACACTTAGGGTTAGGGTTACGGTGAGGGTTAGACTCTTAGGGTTAGGGTTATATTCAGGGTTAGGGTTAGACTCTTAGGGTTAGGGTTAGGGTTAGGGTTAGACTCTTAGGGTTAGACTCTTAGGGTTAGACTCTTAGGGTTAGGGTTAGGGTTAGGGTTAGGGTTAGGGTTAGACTCTTAGGGTTAGGGTTAGACTCTTAGGGTTAGGGTTAGGGTTAGGGTTAGGGTTAGACTCTTAGGGTTAGGGTTAGACTCTTAGGGTTAGGGTTAGGGTTAGGGTTAGGGTTAGACTCTTAGGGTTAGGGTTAGGGTTAGGGTTAGGGTTAGACTCTTAGGGTTAGGGTTAGACTCTTAGGGTTAGGGTTAGGGTTAGGGTTAGACTCTTAGGGTTAGGGTTAGGGTTAGGGTTAGGGTTAGACTCTTAGGGTTAGGGTTACGGTTAGACTCTTAGGGTTAGAGTTAGGGTTAGGGTTAGACTCTTAAGGTTAGGGTTAGACTCTTAGGGTTAGGGTTGGGGTTAGGGTTAGACTCTTAGGGTTAGGGTTAGACTCTTAGGGTTAAGGTTAGGGTTAGGGTTAGACACTTAGGGTTAGGGTTAGGGTGAGGGTTAGACTCTTAGGGTTAGGGTTATATTCAGATTAGGGTTAGACTCTTAGGGTTAGGGTTAGGGTTAGGGTTAGACTCTTAGGGTAAGGGTTAGACTCAGGCTCTTAGGGTTAGGGTTAGACTCAGGCTCTTAGGGTTAGGGTTAGACTCAGGCTCTTAGGGTGAGGGTTAGACTCAGGCTCTTAGGGTTAGGGTTAGACTCAGGCTCTTAGGGTTAGGGTTAGACTCAGGCTCTTAGGGTTAGGGTTAGACTCAGGCTCTTAGGGTTAGGGTTAGACTCAGGCTCTTAGGGTTAGGGTCAGACTCAGTACTATATATTTGGGTACTGCAGTCGCCCTTTTGGTGGAGCGCTGCTGCCATCTAGCGAAATATACTTGGGTACTGCAGCCGCCCGGTTGGTGGAGCGCTGCTGCCATCTAGCGAAATATACTTGGGTACTGCAGCCGCCCGGTTGGTGGAGCGCTGCTGCCATCTAGCGAAATATACTTGGGTACTGCAGCCGGCCCTGTTGGTGGAGCGCTGCTGCCATCTAGCGAAATATATTTGGGTACTGCAGCCGGCGCTGTTGGTGGAGCGCTGCTGCCATCTAGCGAAATATATTTGGGTACTGCAGCCGGCTCTGTTGGTGGAGCGCTGCTGCCATCTAGCGAAATATATTTGGGTACTGCAGCCGGCTCTGTTTGTGGAGCGCTGCTGCCATCTAGCGAAATATACTTGGGTACTTCAGCCGGGTTTAGGGTTAGGGTTAGGGTTAGACTCTTAGGGTTAGGGTTAGGGTTAGGGTTAGGGTTAGACTCTTAGGGTTAGGGTTACGGTTAGACTCTTAGGGTTAGAGTTAGGGTTAGGGTTAGACTCTTAAGGTTAGGGTTAGACTCTTAGGGTTAGGGTTGGGGTTAGGGTTAGACTCTTAGGGTTAGGGTTAGACTCTTAGGGTTAAGGTTAGGGTTAGGGTTAGACACTTAGGGTTAGGGTTAGGGTGAGGGTTAGACTCTTAGGGTTAGGGTTATATTCAGATTAGGGTTAGACTCTTAGGGTTAGGGTTAGGGTTAGGGTTAGACTCTTAGGGTAAGGGTTAGACTCAGGCTCTTAGGGTTAGGGTTAGACTCAGGCTCTTAGGGTGAGGGTTAGACTCAGGCTCTTAGGGTGAGGGTTAGACTCAGGCTCTTAGGGTTAGGGTTAGACTCAGGCTCTTAGGGTTAGGGTTAGAATCAGGCTCTTAGGGTGAGGGTTAGACTCAGGCTCTTAGGGTTAGGGTTAGAATCAGGCTCTTAGGGTTAGGGTCAGACTCAGTACTATATATTTGGGTACTGCAGCCGCCCTTTTGATGGAGCGCTGCTGCCATCTAGCGAAATATACTTGGGTATTGCAGCCGGTGCTGTTGGTGGAGCGCTGCTGCCATCTAGCGAAATATATTTGGGTACTGCAGCCGGCCCTGTTGGTGGAGCGCTGCTGCCATCTAGCGAAATATACTTGGGTACTGCAGCCGGCTCTGTTGGTGGAGCGCTGCTGCCATCTAGCGAAATATATTTGGGTACTGCAGCCGGCCCTTTTTGTGGAGCGCTGCTGCCATCTAGCGAAATATACTTGAGTACTGCAGCCGGCGCTGTTGGTGGAGCGCTGCTGCCATCTAGCGAAATATACTTTGGTACTGCAGCCGCCCGGTTGGTTGAGCACTGCCGCCGTCTAGCGAAATATACTTGGGTACTGCAGCCGCCCTTTTGGTGGAGCGCTGCTGCCATCTAGCGAAATATACTTGGGTACTGCAGCCGGCCCTATTGGTGGAGCGCTGCTGCCATCTAGCGAAATATATTTGGGTACTGCAGCCGGCGCTGTTGGTGGAGCGCTGCTGCCATCTAGCGAAATATATTTGGGTACTGCAGCCGGCTCTGTTGGTGGAGCGCTGCTGCCATCTAGCGAAATATATTTGGGTACTGCAGCCGGCTCTGTTTGTGGAGCGCTGCTGCCATCTAGCGAAATATACTTGGGTACTTCAGCCGGGTTTAGGGTTAGGGTTAGGGTTAGACTGTTAGGGTTAGGCTTAGACTCTTAGGGTTAGACTCTTAGGGTTAGACTCTTAGGGTTAGGGTTAGACTCTTACGGTTAGGGTTAGGGTTAGGGTTAGGGTTAGGGTTAGACTCTTAGGGTTAGGGTTAGACTCTTAGGGTTAGGGTTAGGGTTAGGGTTAGACTCTTAGGGTTAGGGTTAGACTCTTAGGGTTAGGGTTAAGGTTAGGGTTAGGGTTAGACTCTTAGGGTTAGGGTTAGACTCTTAGGGTTAGGGTTAGGGTTAGGGTTAGACTCTTAGGGTTAGGGTTAGGGTTAGGGTTAGGGTTACACTCTTAGGCTTAGGGTTAGGGTTAGGGTTAGACTCTTAGGGTTAGGGTTAGACTTAGGCTCTTAGGGTTAGGGTTAGACACACGCTCTTAGGGTTAGGGTCAGATTTAGTACTATATATTTGTGTACTGCAGCCGCCCTTTTGGTGGAACGCTGCTGCCATCTAGCGAAATATACTTGGGTACTGCAGCCGCCCGGTTGGTGGAGCGCTGCTGCCATCTAGCGAAATATACTTGGGTACTGCAGCCGGCCCTGTTGGTGGAGCGCTGCTGCCATCTAGCGAAATATACTTGGGTACTGCAGCCGCCCGGTTGGTGGAGCGCTGCTGCCATCTAGCGAAATATACTTGGGTACTGCAGCCGCCCGGTTGGTGGAGCGCTGCTGCCATCTAGCGAAATATACTTGGGTACTGCAGCCGGCCCTGTTGGTGGAGCGCTGCTGCCATCTAGCGAAATATATTTGGGTACTGCAGCCGGCGCTGTTGGTGGAGCGCTGCTGCCATCTAGCGAAATATATTTGGGTACTGCAGCCGGCTCTGTTGGTGGAGCGCTGCTGCCATCTAGCGAAATATATTTGGGTACTGCAGCCGGCTCTGTTTGTGGAGCGCTGCTGCCATCTAGCGAAATATACTTGGGTACTTCAGCCGGGTTTAGGGTTAGGGTTAGGGTTAGACTGTTAGGGTTAGGCTTAGACTCTTAGGGTTAGACTCTTAGGGTTAGACTCTTAGGGTTAGGGTTAGACTCTTACGGTTAGGGTTAGGGTTAGGGTTAGGGTTAGACTCTTAGGGTTAGGGTTAGACTCTTAGGGTTAGGGTTAGGGTTAGGGTTAGGGTTAGACTCTTAGGGTTAGGGTTAGACTCTTAGGGTTAGGGTTAGGGTTAGACTCTTAGGGTTAGGGTTAGGGTGAGGGTTAGACTCTTAGGGTTAGGGTTATATTCAGGGTTAGGGTTAGACTCTTAGGGTTAGGGTTAGGGTTAGGGTTAGACTCTTAGGGTTAGGGTTAGGGTTAGGCTCTTAGGGTTAGGGTTAGACTCAGGCTCTTAGGGTTAGGGTCAGACTCAGTACTATATATTTGGGTACTGCAGTCGCCCTTTTGGTGGAGCGCTGCTGCCATCTAGCGAAATATACTTGGGTACTGCAGCCGCCCGGTTGGTGGAGCGCTGCTGCCATCTAGCGAAATATACTTGGGTACTGCAGCCGCCCGGTTGGTGGAGCGCTGCTGCCATCTAGCGAAATATACTTGGGTACTGCAGCCGGCCCTGTTGGTGGAGCGCTGCTGCCATCTAGCGAAATATATTTGGGTACTGCAGCCGGCGCTGTTGGTGGAGCGCTGCTGCCATCTAGCGAAATATATTTGGGTACTGCAGCCGGCTCTGTTGGTGGAGCGCTGCTGCCATCTAGCGAAATATATTTGGGTACTGCAGCCGGCTCTGTTTGTGGAGCGCTGCTGCCATCTAGCGAAATATACTTGGGTACTTCAGCCGGGTTTAGGGTTAGGGTTAGGGTTAGACTCTTAGGGTTAGGGTTAGGGTTAGGGTTAGGGTTAGACTCTTAGGGTTAGGGTTACGGTTAGACTCTTAGGGTTAGAGTTAGGGTTAGGGTTAGACTCTTAAGGTTAGGGTTAGACTCTTAGGGTTAGGGTTGGGGTTAGGGTTAGACTCTTAGGGTTAGGGTTAGACTCTTAGGGTTAAGGTTAGGGTTAGGGTTAGACACTTAGGGTTAGGGTTAGGGTGAGGGTTAGACTCTTAGGGTTAGGGTTATATTCAGATTAGGGTTAGACTCTTAGGGTTAGGGTTAGGGTTAGGGTTAGACTCTTAGGGTAAGGGTTAGACTCAGGCTCTTAGGGTTAGGGTTAGACTCAGGCTCTTAGGGTGAGGGTTAGACTCAGGCTCTTAGGGTGAGGGTTAGACTCAGGCTCTTAGGGTTAGGGTTAGACTCAGGCTCTTAGGGTTAGGGTTAGAATCAGGCTCTTAGGGTGAGGGTTAGACTCAGGCTCTTAGGGTTAGGGTTAGAATCAGGCTCTTAGGGTTAGGGTCAGACTCAGTACTATATATTTGGGTACTGCAGCCGCCCTTTTGATGGAGCGCTGCTGCCATCTAGCGAAATATACTTGGGTATTGCAGCCGGTGCTGTTGGTGGAGCGCTGCTGCCATCTAGCGAAATATATTTGGGTACTGCAGCCGGCCCTGTTGGTGGAGCGCTGCTGCCATCTAGCGAAATATACTTGGGTACTGCAGCCGGCTCTGTTGGTGGAGCGCTGCTGCCATCTAGCGAAATATATTTGGGTACTGCAGCCGGGTTTAGGGTTAGGGTTAGGGTTAGACTGTTAGGGTTAGGGTTAGGGTTAGGGTTAGACTCTTAGGGTTAGACTCTTAGGGTTAGGGTTAGACTCACTACTATATATTTGGGTAGTGCAGCCACCCTTTTTGTGGAGCGCTGCTGCCATCTAGCGAAATATACTTGAGTACTGCAGCCGGCGCTGTTGGTGGAGCGCTGCTGCCATCTAGCGAAATATACTTTGGTACTGCAGCCGCCCGGTTGGTTGAGCACTGCCGCCGTCTAGCGAAATATACTTGGGTACTGCAGCCGCCCGGTTGGTGGAGCGCTGCTGCCATCTAGCGAAATATATTTGGGTACTGCAGCCGGCGCTGTTGGTGGATCGCTGCTGCCATCTAGCGAAATATATTTGGGTACTGCAGCCGGCGCTGTTGGTGGATCGCTGCTGCCATCTAGCGAAATATATTTGGGTACTGCAGCCGGCCCTTTTTGTGGAGCGCTGCTGCCATCTAGCGAAATATACTTGAGTACTGCAGCCGGCGCTGTTGGTGGAGCGCTGCTGCCATCTAGCGAAATATACTTTGGTACTGCAGCCGCCCGGTTGGTTGAGCACTGCCGCCGTCTAGCGAAATATACTTGGGTACTGCAGCCGCCCTTTTGGTGGAGCGCTGCTGCCATCTAGCGAAATATACTTGGGTACTGCAGCCGGCCCTGTTGGTGGAGCGCTGCTGCCATCTAGCGAAATATATTTGGGTACTGCAGCCGGCGCTGTTGGTGGAGCGCTGCTGCCATCTAGCGAAATATATTTGGGTACTGCAGCCGGCTCTGTTGGTGGAGCGCTGCTGCCATCTAGCGAAATATATTTGGGTACTGCAGCCGGCTCTGTTTGTGGAGCGCTGCTGCCATCTAGCGAAATATACTTGGGTACTTCAGCCGGGTTTAGGGTTAGGGTTAGGGTTAGACTGTTAGGGTTAGGCTTAGACTCTTAGGGTTAGACTCTTAGGGTTAGACTCTTAGGGTTAGGGTTAGACTCTTACGGTTAGGGTTAGGGTTAGGGTTAGGGTTAGACTCTTAGGGTTAGGGTTAGACTCTTAGGGTTAGGGTTAGGGTTAGGGTTAGGGTTAGACTCTTAGGGTTAGGGTTAGACTCTTAGGGTTAGGGTTAGGGTTAGACTCTTAGGGTTAGGGTTAGGGTGAGGGTTAGACTCTTAGGGTTAGGGTTATATTCAGGGTTAGGGTTAGACTCTTAGGGTTAGGGTTAGGGTTAGGGTTAGACTCTTAGGGTTAGGGTTAGGGTTAGGCTCTTAGGGTTAGGGTTAGACTCAGGCTCTTAGGGTGAGGGTTAGACTCAGGCTCTTAGGGTTAGGGTTAGACTCAGGCTCTTAGGGTGAGGGTTAGACTCAGGCTCTTAGGGTTAGGGTTAGACTCAGGCTCTTAGGGTTAGGGTCAGACTCAGTACTATATATTTGGGTACTGCAGCCGCCCTTTTGGTGGAGCGCTGCTGCCATCTAGCGAAATATACTTGGGTATTGCAGCCGGCGCTCTTGGTGGAGCGCTGCTGCCATCTAGCGAAATATACTTGGGTACTGCAGCCGGCCCTGTTGGTGGAGCGCTGCTGCCATCTAGCGAAATATATTTGGGTACTGCAGCCGCCCGGTTTGTGGAGCGCTGCTGCCATCTAGCGAAATATATTTGGGTACTGCAGCCGGCCCGGTTGGTGGAGCGCTGCTGCCATCTAGCGAAATGTAATTGGGTACTGCAGCCGCCCGGTTGGTGGAGCGCTGCTGCCATCTAGCGAAATATACTTGGGTACTGCAGCCGCCCGGTTGGTGGAGCGCTGCTGCCATCTAGCGAAATGTAATTGGGTACTGCAGCCGGCCCTGTTGGTGGAGCGCTGCTGCCATCTAGCGAAATATACTTGGGTACTGCAGCCGCCCGGTTGGTGGAGCGCTGCTGCCATCTAGCGAAATATACTTGGGTACTGCAGCCGGCGCTGTTGGTGGAGCGCTGCTGCCATCTAGCGAAATATATTTGGGTACTGCAGCCGGCGCTGTTGGTGGAGCGCTGCTGCCATCTAGCGAAATATATTTGGGTACTGCAGCCGCCCGGTTGGTGGAGCGCTGCTGCCATCTAGCGAAATATATTTGGGTACTGCAGCCGGAGCTGTTGGTGGAGCGCTGCTGCCATCTAGCGAAATATATTTGGGTACTGCAGCCGGCTCTGTTGGTGGAGCGCTGCTGCCATCTAGCGAAATATACTTGGGTACTTCAGCCGGGTTTAGGGTTAGGGTTAGGGTTAGACTGTTAGGGTTAGGGTTAGACTTTTAGGGTTAGACTCTTAGGGTTAGACTCTTAGGGTTAGGGTTAGACTCTTAGGGTTAGGGTTAGGGTTAGGGTTAGGGTTAGACTCTTAGGGTTAGGGTTAGACTCTTAGGGTTAGGGTTAGGGTTAGGGTTAGGGTTAGACTCTTAGGGTTAGGGTTAGACTCTTAGGGTTAGGGTTAGGGTTAGGGTTAGACTCTTAGGGTTAGGGTTAGGGTTACGGTTAGACTCTTAGGGTTAGAGTTAGGGTTAGGGTTAGACTCTTAGGGTTAGGGTTAGACTCTTAGGGTTAGGGTTGGGGTTAGGGTTAGACTCTTAGGGTTAGGGTTAGACTCTTAGGGTTAGAGTTAGGGTTAGGGTTAGGGTTAGACACTTAGAGTTAGGGTTAGGGTGAGGGTTAGAATCTTAGGGTTAGGGTTATATTCAGGGTTAGGGTTAGACTCTTAGGGTTAGGGTTAGACTCTTAGGGTTAAGGTTAGGGTTAGGGTTAGACACTTAGGGTTAGGGTTAGGGTGAGGGTTAGACTCTTAGGGTTAGGGTTATATTCAGATTAGGGTTAGACTCTTAGGGTTAGGGTTAGGGTTAGGGTTAGACTCTTAGGGTAAGGGTTAGACTCAGGCTCTTAGGGTTAGGGTTAGACTCAGGCTCTTAGGGTTAGGGTTAGACTCAGGCTCTTAGGGTGAGGGTTAGACTCAGGCTCTTAGGGTTAGGGTTAGACTCAGGCTCTTAGGGTTAGGGTTAGACTCAGGCTCTTAGGGTTAGGGTTAGACTCAGGCTCTTAGGGTTAGGGTTAGACTCAGGCTCTTAGGGTTAGGGTCAGACTCAGTACTATATATTTGGGTACTGCAGTCGCCCTTTTGGTGGAGCGCTGCTGCCATCTAGCGAAATATACTTGGGTACTGCAGCCGCCCGGTTGGTGGAGCGCTGCTGCCATCTAGCGAAATATACTTGGGTACTGCAGCCGCCCGGTTGGTGGAGCGCTGCTGCCATCTAGCGAAATATACTTGGGTACTGCAGCCGGCCCTGTTGGTGGAGCGCTGCTGCCATCTAGCGAAATATATTTGGGTACTGCAGCCGGCGCTGTTGGTGGAGCGCTGCTGCCATCTAGCGAAATATATTTGGGTACTGCAGCCGGCTCTGTTGGTGGAGCGCTGCTGCCATCTAGCGAAATATATTTGGGTACTGCAGCCGGCTCTGTTTGTGGAGCGCTGCTGCCATCTAGCGAAATATACTTGGGTACTTCAGCCGGGTTTAGGGTTAGGGTTAGGGTTAGACTCTTAGGGTTAGGGTTAGGGTTAGGGTTAGGGTTAGACTCTTAGGGTTAGGGTTACGGTTAGACTCTTAGGGTTAGAGTTAGGGTTAGGGTTAGACTCTTAAGGTTAGGGTTAGACTCTTAGGGTTAGGGTTGGGGTTAGGGTTAGACTCTTAGGGTTAGGGTTAGACTCTTAGGGTTAAGGTTAGGGTTAGGGTTAGACACTTAGGGTTAGGGTTAGGGTGAGGGTTAGACTCTTAGGGTTAGGGTTATATTCAGATTAGGGTTAGACTCTTAGGGTTAGGGTTAGGGTTAGGGTTAGACTCTTAGGGTAAGGGTTAGACTCAGGCTCTTAGGGTTAGGGTTAGACTCAGGCTCTTAGGGTGAGGGTTAGACTCAGGCTCTTAGGGTGAGGGTTAGACTCAGGCTCTTAGGGTTAGGGTTAGACTCAGGCTCTTAGGGTTAGGGTTAGAATCAGGCTCTTAGGGTGAGGGTTAGACTCAGGCTCTTAGGGTTAGGGTTAGAATCAGGCTCTTAGGGTTAGGGTCAGACTCAGTACTATATATTTGGGTACTGCAGCCGCCCTTTTGATGGAGCGCTGCTGCCATCTAGCGAAATATACTTGGGTATTGCAGCCGGTGCTGTTGGTGGAGCGCTGCTGCCATCTAGCGAAATATATTTGGGTACTGCAGCCGGCCCTGTTGGTGGAGCGCTGCTGCCATCTAGCGAAATATACTTGGGTACTGCAGCCGGCTCTGTTGGTGGATCGCTGCTGCCATCTAGCGAAATATATTTGGGTACTGCAGCCGGCCCTTTTTGTGGAGCGCTGCTGCCATCTAGCGAAATATACTTGAGTACTGCAGCCGGCGCTGTTGGTGGAGCGCTGCTGCCATCTAGCGAAATATACTTTGGTACTGCAGCCGCCCGGTTGGTTGAGCACTGCCGCCGTCTAGCGAAATATACTTGGGTACTGCAGCCGCCCTTTTGGTGGAGCGCTGCTGCCATCTAGCGAAATATACTTGGGTACTGCAGCCGGCCCTGTTGGTGGAGCGCTGCTGCCATCTAGCGAAATATATTTGGGTACTGCAGCCGGCGCTGTTGGTGGAGCGCTGCTGCCATCTAGCGAAATATATTTGGGTACTGCAGCCGGCTCTGTTGGTGGAGCGCTGCTGCCATCTAGCGAAATATATTTGGGTACTGCAGCCGGCTCTGTTTGTGGAGCGCTGCTGCCATCTAGCGAAATATACTTGGGTACTTCAGCCGGGTTTAGGGTTAGGGTTAGGGTTAGACTGTTAGGGTTAGGCTTAGACTCTTAGGGTTAGACTCTTAGGGTTAGACTCTTAGGGTTAGGGTTAGACTCTTACGGTTAGGGTTAGGGTTAGGGTTAGGGTTAGGGTTAGACTCTTAGGGTTAGGGTTAGACTCTTAGGGTTAGGGTTAGGGTTAGGGTTAGACTCTTAGGGTTAGGGTTAGACTCTTAGGGTTAGGGTTAAGGTTAGGGTTAGGGTTAGACTCTTAGGGTTAGGGTTAGACTCTTAGGGTTAGGGTTAGGGTTAGGGTTAGACTCTTAGGGTTAGGGTTAGGGTTAGGGTTAGGGTTACACTCTTAGGCTTAGGGTTAGGGTTAGGGTTAGACTCTTAGGGTTAGGGTTAGACTTAGGCTCTTAGGGTTAGGGTTAGACACACGCTCTTAGGGTTAGGGTCAGATTTAGTACTATATATTTGTGTACTGCAGCCGCCCTTTTGGTGGAACGCTGCTGCCATCTAGCGAAATATACTTGGGTACTGCAGCCGCCCGGTTGGTGGAGCGCTGCTGCCATCTAGCGAAATATACTTGGGTACTGCAGCCGGCCCTGTTGGTGGAGCGCTGCTGCCATCTAGCGAAATATACTTGGGTACTGCAGCCGCCCGGTTGGTGGAGCGCTGCTGCCATCTAGCGAAATATACTTGGGTACTGCAGCCGCCCGGTTGGTGGAGCGCTGCTGCCATCTAGCGAAATATACTTGGGTACTGCAGCCGGCCCTGTTGGTGGAGCGCTGCTGCCATCTAGCGAAATATATTTGGGTACTGCAGCCGGCGCTGTTGGTGGAGCGCTGCTGCCATCTAGCGAAATATATTTGGGTACTGCAGCCGGCTCTGTTGGTGGAGCGCTGCTGCCATCTAGCGAAATATATTTGGGTACTGCAGCCGGCTCTGTTTGTGGAGCGCTGCTGCCATCTAGCGAAATATACTTGGGTACTTCAGCCGGGTTTAGGGTTAGGGTTAGGGTTAGACTGTTAGGGTTAGGCTTAGACTCTTAGGGTTAGACTCTTAGGGTTAGACTCTTAGGGTTAGGGTTAGACTCTTACGGTTAGGGTTAGGGTTAGGGTTAGGGTTAGACTCTTAGGGTTAGGGTTAGACTCTTAGGGTTAGGGTTAGGGTTAGGGTTAGGGTTAGACTCTTAGGGTTAGGGTTAGACTCTTAGGGTTAGGGTTAGGGTTAGACTCTTAGGGTTAGGGTTAGGGTGAGGGTTAGACTCTTAGGGTTAGGGTTATATTCAGGGTTAGGGTTAGACTCTTAGGGTTAGGGTTAGGGTTAGGGTTAGACTCTTAGGGTTAGGGTTAGGGTTAGGCTCTTAGGGTTAGGGTTAGACTCAGGCTCTTAGGGTTAGGGTCAGACTCAGTACTATATATTTGGGTACTGCAGTCGCCCTTTTGGTGGAGCGCTGCTGCCATCTAGCGAAATATACTTGGGTACTGCAGCCGCCCGGTTGGTGGAGCGCTGCTGCCATCTAGCGAAATATACTTGGGTACTGCAGCCGCCCGGTTGGTGGAGCGCTGCTGCCATCTAGCGAAATATACTTGGGTACTGCAGCCGGCCCTGTTGGTGGAGCGCTGCTGCCATCTAGCGAAATATATTTGGGTACTGCAGCCGGCGCTGTTGGTGGAGCGCTGCTGCCATCTAGCGAAATATATTTGGGTACTGCAGCCGGCTCTGTTGGTGGAGCGCTGCTGCCATCTAGCGAAATATATTTGGGTACTGCAGCCGGCTCTGTTTGTGGAGCGCTGCTGCCATCTAGCGAAATATACTTGGGTACTTCAGCCGGGTTTAGGGTTAGGGTTAGGGTTAGACTCTTAGGGTTAGGGTTAGGGTTAGGGTTAGGGTTAGACTCTTAGGGTTAGGGTTACGGTTAGACTCTTAGGGTTAGAGTTAGGGTTAGGGTTAGACTCTTAAGGTTAGGGTTAGACTCTTAGGGTTAGGGTTGGGGTTAGGGTTAGACTCTTAGGGTTAGGGTTAGACTCTTAGGGTTAAGGTTAGGGTTAGGGTTAGACACTTAGGGTTAGGGTTAGGGTGAGGGTTAGACTCTTAGGGTTAGGGTTATATTCAGATTAGGGTTAGACTCTTAGGGTTAGGGTTAGGGTTAGGGTTAGACTCTTAGGGTAAGGGTTAGACTCAGGCTCTTAGGGTTAGGGTTAGACTCAGGCTCTTAGGGTGAGGGTTAGACTCAGGCTCTTAGGGTGAGGGTTAGACTCAGGCTCTTAGGGTTAGGGTTAGACTCAGGCTCTTAGGGTTAGGGTTAGAATCAGGCTCTTAGGGTGAGGGTTAGACTCAGGCTCTTAGGGTTAGGGTTAGAATCAGGCTCTTAGGGTTAGGGTCAGACTCAGTACTATATATTTGGGTACTGCAGCCGCCCTTTTGATGGAGCGCTGCTGCCATCTAGCGAAATATACTTGGGTATTGCAGCCGGTGCTGTTGGTGGAGCGCTGCTGCCATCTAGCGAAATATATTTGGGTACTGCAGCCGGCCCTGTTGGTGGAGCGCTGCTGCCATCTAGCGAAATATACTTGGGTACTGCAGCCGGCTCTGTTGGTGGAGCGCTGCTGCCATCTAGCGAAATATATTTGGGTACTGCAGCCGGGTTTAGGGTTAGGGTTAGGGTTAGACTGTTAGGGTTAGGGTTAGGGTTAGGGTTAGACTCTTAGGGTTAGACTCTTAGGGTTAGGGTTAGACTCACTACTATATATTTGGGTAGTGCAGCCACCCTTTTTGTGGAGCGCTGCTGCCATCTAGCGAAATATACTTGAGTACTGCAGCCGGCGCTGTTGGTGGAGCGCTGCTGCCATCTAGCGAAATATACTTTGGTACTGCAGCCGCCCGGTTGGTTGAGCACTGCCGCCGTCTAGCGAAATATACTTGGGTACTGCAGCCGCCCGGTTGGTGGAGCGCTGCTGCCATCTAGCGAAATATATTTGGGTACTGCAGCCGGCGCTGTTGGTGGATCGCTGCTGCCATCTAGCGAAATATATTTGGGTACTGCAGCCGGCGCTGTTGGTGGATCGCTGCTGCCATCTAGCGAAATATATTTGGGTACTGCAGCCGGCCCTTTTTGTGGAGCGCTGCTGCCATCTAGCGAAATATACTTGAGTACTGCAGCCGGCGCTGTTGGTGGAGCGCTGCTGCCATCTAGCGAAATATACTTTGGTACTGCAGCCGCCCGGTTGGTTGAGCACTGCCGCCGTCTAGCGAAATATACTTGGGTACTGCAGCCGCCCTTTTGGTGGAGCGCTGCTGCCATCTAGCGAAATATACTTGGGTACTGCAGCCGGCCCTGTTGGTGGAGCGCTGCTGCCATCTAGCGAAATATATTTGGGTACTGCAGCCGGCGCTGTTGGTGGAGCGCTGCTGCCATCTAGCGAAATATATTTGGGTACTGCAGCCGGCTCTGTTGGTGGAGCGCTGCTGCCATCTAGCGAAATATATTTGGGTACTGCAGCCGGCTCTGTTTGTGGAGCGCTGCTGCCATCTAGCGAAATATACTTGGGTACTTCAGCCGGGTTTAGGGTTAGGGTTAGGGTTAGACTGTTAGGGTTAGGCTTAGACTCTTAGGGTTAGACTCTTAGGGTTAGACTCTTAGGGTTAGGGTTAGACTCTTACGGTTAGGGTTAGGGTTAGGGTTAGGGTTAGGGTTAGACTCTTAGGGTTAGGGTTAGACTCTTAGGGTTAGGGTTAGGGTTAGGGTTAGACTCTTAGGGTTAGGGTTAGAATCTTAGGGTTAGGGTTAAGGTTAGGGTTAGGGTTAGACTCTTAGGGTTAGGGTTAGACTCTTAGGGTTAGGGTTAGGGTTAGGGTTAGACTCTTAGGGTTAGGGTTAGGGTTAGGGTTAGGGTTACACTCTTAGGCTTAGGGTTAGGGTTAGGGTTAGACTCTTAGGGTTAGGGTTAGACTTAGGCTCTTAGGGTTAGGGTTAGACACACGCTCTTAGGGTTAGGGTCAGATTTAGTACTATATATTTGTGTACTGCAGCCGCCCTTTTGGTGGAACGCTGCTGCCATCTAGCGAAATATACTTGGGTACTGCAGCCGCCCGGTTGGTGGAGCGCTGCTGCCATCTAGCGAAATATACTTGGGTACTGCAGCCGGCCCTGTTGGTGGAGCGCTGCTGCCATCTAGCGAAATATACTTGGGTACTGCAGCCGCCCGGTTGGTGGAGCGCTGCTGCCATCTAGCGAAATATACTTGGGTACTGCAGCCGCCCGGTTGGTGGAGCGCTGCTGCCATCTAGCGAAATATACTTGGGTACTGCAGCCGGCCCTGTTGGTGGAGCGCTGCTGCCATCTAGCGAAATATATTTGGGTACTGCAGCCGGCGCTGTTGGTGGAGCGCTGCTGCCATCTAGCGAAATATATTTGGGTACTGCAGCCGGCTCTGTTGGTGGAGCGCTGCTGCCATCTAGCGAAATATATTTGGGTACTGCAGCCGGCTCTGTTTGTGGAGCGCTGCTGCCATCTAGCGAAATATACTTGGGTACTTCAGCCGGGTTTAGGGTTAGGGTTAGGGTTAGACTGTTAGGGTTAGGCTTAGACTCTTAGGGTTAGACTCTTAGGGTTAGACTCTTAGGGTTAGGGTTAGACTCTTACGGTTAGGGTTAGGGTTAGGGTTAGGGTTAGACTCTGAGGGTTAGGGTTAGACTCTTAGGGTTAGGGTTAGGGTTAGGGTTAGGGTTAGACTCTTAGGGTTAGGGTTAGACTCTTAGGGTTAGGGTTAGGGTTAGACTCTTAGGGTTAGGGTTAGGGTGAGGGTTAGACTCTTAGGGTTAGGGTTATATTCAGGGTTAGGGTTAGACTCTTAGGGTTAGGGTTAGGGTTAGGGTTAGACTCTTAGGGTTAGGGTTAGGGTTAGGCTCTTAGGGTTAGGGTTAGACTCAGGCTCTTAGGGTGAGGGTTAGACTCAGGCTCTTAGGGTTAGGGTTAGACTCAGGCTCTTAGGGTGAGGGTTAGACTCAGGCTCTTAGGGTTAGGGTTAGACTCAGGCTCTTAGGGTTAGGGTCAGACTCAGTACTATATATTTGGGTACTGCAGCCGCCCTTTTGGTGGAGCGCTGCTGCCATCTAGCGAAATATACTTGGGTATTGCAGCCGGCGCTCTTGGTGGAGCGCTGCTGCCATCTAGCGAAATATACTTGGGTACTGCAGCCGGCCCTGTTGGTGGAGCGCTGCTGCCATCTAGCGAAATATACTTGGGTACTGCAGCCGCCCGGTTTGTGGAGCGCTGCTGCCATCTAGCGAAATATATTTGGGTACTGCAGCCGGCCCGGTTGGTGGAGCGCTGCTGCCATCTAGCGAAATGTAATTGGGTACTGCAGCCGCCCGGTTGGTGGAGCGCTGCTGCCATCTAGCGAAATATACTTGGGTACTGCAGCCGCCCGGTTGGTGGAGCGCTGCTGCCATCTAGCGAAATGTAATTGGGTACTGCAGCCGGCCCTGTTGGTGGAGCGCTGCTGCCATCTAGCGAAATATACTTGGGTACTGCAGCCGCCCGGTTGGTGGAGCGCTGCTGCCATCTAGCGAAATATACTTGGGTACTGCAGCCGGCGCTGTTGGTGGAGCGCTGCTGCCATCTAGCGAAATATATTTGGGTACTGCAGCCGGCGCTGTTGGTGGAGCGCTGCTGCCATCTAGCGAAATATATTTGGGTACTGCAGCCGCCCGGTTGGTGGAGCGCTGCTGCCATCTAGCGAAATATATTTGGGTACTGCAGCCGGAGCTGTTGGTGGAGCGCTGCTGCCATCTAGCGAAATATATTTGGGTACTGCAGCCGGCTCTGTTGGTGGAGCGCTGCTGCCATCTAGCGAAATATACTTGGGTACTTCAGCCGGGTTTAGGGTTAGGGTTAGGGTTAGACTGTTAGGGTTAGGGTTAGACTTTTAGGGTTAGACTCTTAGGGTTAGACTCTTAGGGTTAGGGTTAGACTCTTAGGGTTAGGGTTAGGGTTAGGGTTAGGGTTAGACTCTTAGGGTTAGGGTTAGACTCTTAGGGTTAGGGTTAGGGTTAGGGTTAGGGTTAGACTCTTAGGGTTAGGGTTAGACTCTTAGGGTTAGGGTTAGGGTTAGGGTTAGACTCTTAGGGTTAGGGTTAGGGTTACGGTTAGACTCTTAGGGTTAGAGTTAGGGTTAGGGTTAGACTCTTAGGGTTAGGGTTAGACTCTTAGGGTTAGGGTTGGGGTTAGGGTTAGACTCTTAGGGTTAGGGTTAGACTCTTAGGGTTAGAGTTAGGGTTAGGGTTAGGGTTAGACACTTAGAGTTAGGGTTAGGGTGAGGGTTAGAATCTTAGGGTTAGGGTTATATTCAGGGTTAGGGTTAGACTCTTAGGGTTAGGGTTAGGGTTAGGGTTAGACTCTTAGGGTAAGGGTTAGACTTAGGCTCTTAGGGTTAGGGTTAGACTCAGGCTCTTAGGGTTAGGGTTAGACTCAGGCTCTTAGGGTGAGGGTTAGACTCAGGCTCTTAGGGTGAGGGTTAGACTCAGGCTCTTAGGGTTAGGGTTAGAATCAGGCTCTTAGGGTTAGGGTCAGACTCAGTACTATATATTTGGGTACTGCAGCCGCCCTTTTGGTGGAGCGCTGCTGCCATCTAGCGAAATATACTTGGGTATTGCAGCCGGCGCTGTTGGTGGAGCGCTGCTGCCATCTAGCGAAATATATTTGGGTACTGCAGCCGGCCCTGTTGGTGGAGCGCTGCTGCCATCTAGCGAAATATAATTGGGTACTGCAGCCGCCCGGTTGGTGGAGCGCTGCTGCCATCTAGCGAAATATAATTGGGTACTGCAGCCGCCCTTTTGGTGGAGCTCTGCTGCCATCTAGCGAAATATACTTGGGTACTGCAGCCGCCCGGTTTGTGGAGCGCTGCTGCCATCTAGCGAAATATATTTGGGTACTGCAGCCGCCCGGTTGGTGGAGCGCTGCTGCCATCTAGCGAAATGTAATGGGGTACTGCAGCCGCCCGGTTGGTGTAGCGCTGCTGCCATCTAGCGAAATATACTTGGGTACTGCAGCCGCCCGGTTGGTGGAGCGCTGCTGCCATCTAGCGAAATATATTTGGGTACTGCAGCCGCCCGGTTGGTGGAGCTCTGCTGCCATCTAGCGAAATATACTTGGGTACTGCAGCCGCCCTTTTGGTGGAGCGCTGCTGCCATCTAGCGAAATGTAATTGGGTACTGCAGCCGCCCGGTTGGTGGAGCGCTGCTGCCATCTAGCGAAATATACTTGGGTACTGCAGCCGGCGCTGTTGGTGGAGCGCTGCTGCCATCTAGCGAAATATACTTGGGTACTGCAGCCGCCCGGTTGGTGGAGCGCTGCTGCCATCTAGCGAAATATATTTGGGTACTGCAGCCGGCCCTGTTGGTGGAGCGCTGCTGCCATCTAGCGAAATATACTTGGGTACTGCAGCCGCCCTTTTGGTGGAGCGCTGCTGCCATCTAGCGAAATATACTTGGGTACTGCAGCCGCCCGGTTGGTGGAGCGCTGCTGCCATCTAGCGAAATATATTTGGGTACTGCAGCCGGCCCTGTTGGTGGAGCGCTGCTGCCATCTAGCGAAATATACTTGGGTACTGCAGCCGCCCGGTTGGTGGAGCGCTGCTGCCATCTAGCGAAATATACTTGGGTATTGCAGCCGGCGCTGTTGGTGGAGCGCTGCTGCCATCTAGCGAAATATATTTGGGTACTGCAGCCGGCCCTGTTGGTGGAGCGCTGCTGCCATCTAGCGAAATATATTTGGGTACTGCAGCCGCCCTTTTGGTGGAGCGCTGCTGCCATCTAGCGAAATATATTTGGGTACTGCAGCCAGCTCTGTTGGTGGAGCTCTGCTGCCATCTAGCGAAATATAATTGGGTACTGCAGCCGGCCTTTTGGTGGAGCGCTGCTGCCATCTAGCGAAATGTAATTGGGTACTGCAGCCGCCCTGTTGGTGGAGCGCTGCTGCCATCTAGCGAAATATACTTGGGTACTGCAGCCGCCCTGTTGGTGGAGCGCTGCTGCCCTCTAGCGAAATATACTTGGGTACTGCAGCCGGCCCTGTTGGTGGAGCGCTGCTGCCATCTAGCGAAATATACTTGGGTACTGCAGCCGCCCGGTTGGTCGAGCGCTGCTGCCATCTAGCGAAATATACTTGGGTACTGCAGCCGGCCCTGTTGGTGGAGCGCTGCTGCCATCTAGCGAAATATACTTGGGTACTGCAGCCGCCCGGTTGGTGGAGCGCTGCTGCCATCTAGCGAAATATACTTGGGTACTGCAGCCGGCCCTGTTGGTGGAGCGCTGCTGCCATCTAGCGAAATATACTTGGGTACTGCAGCCGCCCTTTTGGTGGAGCGCTGCTGCCATCTAGCGAAATATACTTGGGTACTGCAGCCGGCGCTGTTGGTGGAGCGCTGCTGCCATCTAGCGAAATATATTTGGGTATTGCAGCCGGCGCTCTTGGTGGAGCGCTGCTGCCATCTAGCGAAATATATTTGGGTACTGCAGCCGGCTCTGTTGGTGGAGCGCTGCTGCCATCTAGCGAAATATATTTGGGTACTGCAGCCGGCTCTGTTTGTGGAGCGCTGCTGCCATCTAGCGAAATATACTTGGGTACTTCAGCCGGGTTTAGGGTTAGGGTTAGGGTTAGACTGTTAGGGTTAGGGTTAGACTCTTAGGGTTAGACTCTTAGGGTTAGACTCTTAGGGTTAGGGTTAGACTCTTACGGTTAGGGTTAGGGTTAGGGTTAGGGTTAGACTCTGAGGGTTAGGGTTAGACTCTTAGGGTTAGGGTTAGGGTTAGGGTTAGGGTTAGACTCTTAGGGTTAGGGTTAGACTCTTAGGGTTAGGGTTAGGGTTAGGGTTAGGGTTAGACTCTTAGGGTTAGGGTTAGACTCTTAGGGTTAGGGTTAGGGTTAGGGTTAGGGTTAGACTCTTAGGGTTAGGGTTAGACTCTTAGGGTTAGGGTTGGGGTTAGGGTTAGACTCTTAGGGTTAGGGTTAGACTCTTAGGGTTAGAGTTAGGGTTAGGGTTAGGGTTAGACACTTAGGGTTAGGGTTACGGTGAGGGTTAGACTCTTAGGGTTAGGGTTATATTCAGGGTTAGGGTTAGACTCTTAGGGTTAGGGTTAGGGTTAGGGTTAGACTCTTAGGGTAAGGGTTAGACTTAGACTCTTAGGGTAAGGGTTAGACTTAGGCTCTTAGGGTTAGGGTTAGACTCAGGCTCTTAGGGTTAGGGTTAGACTCAGGCTCTTAGGGTGAGGGTTAGACTCAGGCTCTTAGGGTGAGGGTTAGACTCAGGCTCTTAGGGTTAGGGTTAGAATCAGGCTCTTAGGGTTAGGGTCAGACTCAGTACTATATATTTGGGTACTGCAGCCGCCCTTTTGGTGGAGCGCTGCTGCCATCTAGCGAAATATACTTGGGTATTGCAGCCGGCGCTGTTGGTGGAGCGCTGCTGCCATCTAGCGAAATATATTTGGGTACTGCAGCCGGCCCTGTTGGTGGAGCGCTGCTGCCATCTAGCGAAATATAATTGGGTACTGCAGCCGCCCGGTTGGTGGAGCGCTGCTGCCATCTAGCGAAATATAATTGGGTACTGCAGCCGCCCTTTTGGTGGAGCTCTGCTGCCATCTAGCGAAATATACTTGGGTACTGCAGCCGCCCGGTTTGTGGAGCGCTGCTGCCATCTAGCGAAATATATTTGGGTACTGCAGCCGCCCGGTTGGTGGAGCGCTGCTGCCATCTAGCGAAATGTAATGGGGTACTGCAGCCGCCCGGTTGGTGTAGCGCTGCTGCCATCTAGCGAAATATACTTGGGTACTGCAGCCGCCCGGTTGGTGGAGCGCTGCTGCCATCTAACGAAATATATTTGGGTACTGCAGCCGCCCGGTTGGTGGAGCTCTGCTGCCATCTAGCGAAATATACTTGGGTACTGCAGCCGCCCTTTTGGTGGAGCGCTGCTGCCATCTAGCGAAATGTAATTGGGTACTGCAGCCGCCCGGTTGGTGGAGCGCTGCTGCCATCTAGCGAAATATACTTGGGTACTGCAGCCGGCGCTGTTGGTGGAGCGCTGCTGCCATCTAGCGAAATATACTTGGGTACTGCAGCCGCCCGGTTGGTGGAGCGCTGCTGCCATCTAGCGAAATATATTTGGGTACTGCAGCCGGCCCTGTTGGTGGAGCGCTGCTGCCATCTAGCGAAATATACTTGGGTACTGCAGCCGCCCTTTTGGTGGAGCGCTGCTGCCATCTAGCGAAATATACTTGGGTACTGCAGCCGCCCGGTTGGTGGAGCGCTGCTGCCATCTAGCGAAATATACTTGGGTACTGCAGCCGGCCCTGTTGGTGGAGCGCTGCTGCCATCTAGCGAAATATACTTGGGTACTGCAGCCGCCCTTTTGGTGGAGCGCTGCTGCCATCTAGCGAAATATACTTGGGTATTGCAGCCGGCGCTGTTGGTGGAGCGCTGCTGCCATCTAGCGAAATATATTTGGGTACTGCAGCCGGCCCTGTTGGTGGAGCGCTGCTGCCATCTAGCGAAATATATTTGGGTACTGCAGCCGCCCTTTTGGTGGAGCGCTGCTGCCATCTAGCGAAATATATTTGGGTACTGCAGCCAGCTCTGTTGGTGGAGCTCTGCTGCCATCTAGCGAAATATAATTGGGTACTGCAGCCGGCCTTTTGGTGGAGCGCTGCTGCCATCTAGCGAAATGTAATTGGGTACTGCAGCCGCCCTGTTGGTGGAGCGCTGCTGCCATCTAGCGAAATATACTTGGGTACTGCAGCCGCCCTGTTGGTGGAGCGCTGCTGCCCTCTAGCGAAATATACTTGGGTACTGCAGCCGGCCCTGTTGGTGGAGCGCTGCTGCCATCTAGCGAAATATACTTGGGTACTGCAGCCGCCCGGTTGGTCGAGCGCTGCTGCCATCTAGCGAAATATACTTGGGTACTGCAGCCGGCCCTGTTGGTGGAGCGCTGCTGCCATCTAGCGAAATATACTTGGGTACTGCAGCCGCCCGGTTGGTGGAGCGCTGCTGCCATCTAGCGAAATATACTTGGGTACTGCAGCCGGCCCTGTTGGTGGAGGGCTGCTGCCATCTAGCGAAATATACTTGGGTACTGCAGCCGCCCTTTTGGTGGAGCGCTGCTGCCATCTAGCGAAATATACTTGGGTACTGCAGCCGGCGCTGTTGGTGGAGCGCTGCTGCCATCTAGCGAAATATATTTGGGTATTGCAGCCGGCGCTCTTGGTGGAGCGCTGCTGCCATCTAGCGAAATATATTTGGGTACTGCAGCCGGCTCTGTTGGTGGAGCGCTGCTGCCATCTAGCGAAATATATTTGGGTACTGCAGCCGGCTCTGTTTGTGGAGCGCTGCTGCCATCTAGCGAAATATACTTGGGTACTTCAGCCGGGTTTAGGGTTAGGGTTAGGGTTAGACTGTTAGGGTTAGGGTTAGACTCTTAGGGTTAGACTCTTAGGGTTAGACTCTTAGGGTTAGGGTTAGACTCTTACGGTTAGGGTTAGGGTTAGGGTTAGGGTTAGACTCTTAGGGTTAGGGTTAGACTCTTAGGGTTAGGGTTAGGGTTAGGGTTAGGGTTAGACTCTTAGGGTTAGGGTTAGACTCTTAGGGTTAGGGTTAGGGTTAGGGTTAGGGTTAGACTCTTAGGGTTAGGGTTAGACTCTTAGGGTTAGGGTTAGGGTTAGGGTTAGGGTTAGACTCTTAGGGTTAGGGTTAGACTCTTAGGGTTAGGGTTGGGGTTAGGGTTAGACTCTTAGGGTTAGGGTTAGACTCTTAGGGTTAGAGTTAGGGTTAGGGTTAGGGTTAGACACTTAGGGTTAGGGTTACGGTGAGGGTTAGACTCTTAGGGTTAGGGTTATATTCAGGGTTAGGGTTAGACTCTTAGGGTTAGGGTTAGGGTTAGGGTTAGACTCTTAGGGTAAGGGTTAGACTTAGGCTCTTAGGGTTAGGGTTAGACTCAGGCTCTTAGGGTTAGGGTTAGACTCAGGCTCTTAGGGTGAGGGTTAGACTCAGGCTCTTAGGGTGAGGGTTAGACTCAGGCTCTTAGGGTTAGGGTTAGACTCAGGCTCTTAGGGTTAGGGTCAGACTCAGTACTATATATTTGGGTACTGCAGCCGCCCGGTTGGTGGAGCTCTGCTGCCATCTAGCGAAATATACTTGGGTACTGCAGCCGCCCTTTTGGTGGAGCGCTGCTGCCATCTAGCGAAATGTAATTGGGTACTGCAGCCGCCCTTTTGGTGGAGCGCTGCTGCCATCTAGCGAAATATACTTGGGTACTGCAGCCGGCGCTGTTGGTGGAGCGCTGCTGCCATCTAGCGAAATATACTTGGGTACTGCAGCCGCCCTGTTGGTGGAGCGCTGCTGCCATCTAGCGAAATATATTTGGGTACTGCAGCCGGCCCTGTTGGTGGAGCGCTGCTGCCATCTAGCGAAATATACTTGGGTACTGCAGCCGCCCTTTTGGTGGAGCGCTGCTGCCATCTAGCGAAATATACTTGGGTACTGCAGCCGCCCGGTTGGTGGAGCGCTGCTGCCATCTAGCGAAATATATTTGGGTACTGCAGCCGGCCCTGTTGGTGGAGCGCTGCTGCCATCTAGCGAAATATACTTGGGTACTGCAGCCGCCCTTTTGGTGGAGCGCTGCTGCCATCTAGCGAAATATACTTGGGTATTGCAGCCGGCGCTGTTGGTGGAGCGCTGCTGCCATCTAGCGAAATATATTTGGGTACTGCAGCCGGCCCTGTTGGTGGAGCGCTGCTGCCATCTAGCGAAATATATTTGGGTACTGCAGCCGCCCTTTTGGTGGAGCGCTGCTGCCATCTAGCGAAATATATTTGGGTACTGCAGCCAGCTCTGTTGGTGGAGCTCTGCTGCCATCTAGCGAAATATAATTGGGTACTGCAGCCGGCCTTTTGGTGGAGCGCTGCTGCCATCTAGCGAAATGTAATTGGGTACTGCAGCCGCCCTGTTGGTGGAGCGCTGCTGCCATCTAGCGAAATATACTTGGGTACTGCAGCCGCCCTGTTGGTGGAGCGCTGCTGCCCTCTAGCGAAATATACTTGGGTACTGCAGCCGGCCCTGTTGGTGGAGCGCTGCTGCCATCTAGCGAAATATACTTGGGTACTGCAGCCGCCCGGTTGGTCGAGCGCTGCTGCCATCTAGCGAAATATACTTGGGTACTGCAGCCGGCCCTGTTGGTGGAGCGCTGCTGCCATCTAGCGAAATATACTTGGGTACTGCAGCCGCCCGGTTGGTGGAGCGCTGCTGCCATCTAGCGAAATATACTTGGGTACTGCAGCCGGCCCTGTTGGTGGAGCGCTGCTGCCATCTAGCGAAATATACTTGGGTACTGCAGCCGCCCTTTTGGTGGAGCGCTGCTGCCATCTAGCGAAATATACTTGGGTACTGCAGCCGGCGCTGTTGGTGGAGCGCTGCTGCCATCTAGCGAAATATATTTGGGTATTGCAGCCGGCGCTCTTGGTGGAGCGCTGCTGCCATCTAGCGAAATATATTTGGGTACTGCAGCCGGCTCTGTTGGTGGAGCGCTGCTGCCATCTAGCGAAATATATTTGGGTACTGCAGCCGGCTCTGTTTGTGGAGCGCTGCTGCCATCTAGCGAAATATACTTGGGTACTTCAGCCGGGTTTAGGGTTAGGGTTAGGGTTAGACTGTTAGGGTTAGGGTTAGACTCTTAGGGTTAGACTCTTAGGGTTAGACTCTTAGGGTTAGGGTTAGACTCTTACGGTTAGGGTTAGGGTTAGGGTTAGGGTTAGACTCTTAGGGTTAGGGTTAGACTCTTAGGGTTAGGGTTAGGGTTAGGGTTAGGGTTAGACTCTTAGGGTTAGGGTTAGACTCTTAGGGTTAGGGTTAGGGTTAGGGTTAGGGTTAGACTCTTAGGGTTAGGGTTAGACTCTTAGGGTTAGGGTTAGGGTTAGGGTTAGGGTTAGACTCTTAGGGTTAGGGTTAGACTCTTAGGGTTAGGGTTGGGGTTAGGGTTAGACTCTTAGGGTTAGGGTTAGACTCTTAGGGTTAGAGTTAGGGTTAGGGTTAGGGTTAGACACTTAGGGTTAGGGTTACGGTGAGGGTTAGACTCTTAGGGTTAGGGTTATATTCAGGGTTAGGGTTAGACTCTTAGGGTTAGGGTTAGGGTTAGACTCTTAGGGTAAGGGTTAGACTTAGGCTCTTAGGGTTAGGGTTAGACTCAGGCTCTTAGGGTTAGGGTTAGACTCAGGCTCTTAGGGTGAGGGTTAGACTCAGGCTCTTAGGGTGAGGGTTAGACTCAGGCTCTTAGGGTTAGGGTTAGACTCAGGCTCTTAGGGTTAGGGTCAGACTCAGTACTATATATTTGGGTACTGCAGCCGCCCTTTTGGTGGAGCGCTGCTGCCATCTAGCGAAATATACTTGGGTATTGCAGCCGGCGCTCTTGGTGGAGCGCTGCTGCCATCTAGCGAAATATACTTGGGTACTGCAGCCGGCCCTGTTGGTGGAGCGCTGCTGCCATCTAGCGAAATATACTTGGGTACTGCAGCCGCCCGGTTTGTGGAGCGCTGCTGCCATCTAGCGAAATATATTTGGGTACTGCAGCCGGCCCGGTTGGTGGAGCGCTGCTGCCATCTAGCGAAATGTAATTGGGTACTGCAGCCGCCCGGTTGGTGGAGCGCTGCTGCCATCTAGCGAAATATACTTGGGTACTGCAGCCGCCCGGTTGGTGGAGCGCTGCTGCCATCTAGCGAAATGTAATTGGGTACTGCAGCCGGCCCTGTTGGTGGAGCGCTGCTGCCATCTAGCGAAATATACTTGGGTACTGCAGCCGCCCGGTTGGTGGAGCGCTGCTGCCATCTAGCGAAATATACTTGGGTACTGCAGCCGGCGCTGTTGGTGGAGCGCTGCTGCCATCTAGCGAAATATATTTGGGTACTGCAGCCGCCCGGTTGGTGGAGCGCTGCTGCCATCTAGCGAAATATATTTGGGTACTGCAGCCGGCGCTGTTGGTGGAGCGCTGCTGCCATCTAGCGAAATATATTTGGGTACTGCAGCCGGCGCTGTTGGTGGAGCGCTGCTGCCATCTAGCGAAATATATTTGGGTACTGCAGCCGGCTCTGTTGGTGGAGCGCTGCTGCCATCTAGCGAAATATACTTGGGTACTTCAGCCGGGTTTAGGGTTAGGGTTAGGGTTAGACTGTTAGGGTTAGGGTTAGACTCTTAGGGTTAGACTCGTAGGGTTAGACTCTTAGGGTTAGGGTTAGGGTTAGGGTTAGGGTTAGGGTTAGACTCTTAGGGTTAGGGTTAGACTCTTAGGGTTAGGGTTAGGGTTAGGGTTAGGGTTAGACTCTTAGGGTTAGGGTTAGACTCTTAGGGTTAGGGTTAGGGTTAGGGTTAGGGTTAGACTCTTAGGGTTAGGGTTAGACTCTTAGGGTTAGGGTTAGGGTTAGGGTTAGGGTTAGACTCTTAGGGTTAGGGTTAGACTCTTAGGGTTAGGGTTAGGGTTAGGGTTAGACTCTTAGGGTTAGGGTTAGGGTTAGGGTTAGGGTTAGACTCTTAGGGTTAGGGTTACGGTTAGACTCTTAGGGTTAGAGTTAGGGTTAGGGTTAGACTCTTAAGGTTAGGGTTAGACTCTTAGGGTTAGGGTTGGGGTTAGGGTTAGACTCTTAGGGTTAGGGTTAAACTCTTAGGGTTAAGGTTAGGGTTAGGGTTAGACACTTAGGGTTAGGGTTAGGGTGAGGGTTAGACTCTTAGGGTTAGGGTTATATTCAGATTAGGGTTAGACTCTTAGGGTTAGGGTTAGGGTTAGGGTTAGACTCTTAGGGTAAGGGTTAGACTTAGGCTCTTAGGGTTAGGGTTAGACTCAGGCTCTTAGGGTTAGGGTTAGACTCAGGCTCTTAGGGTGAGGGTTAGACTCAGGCTCTTAGGGTTAGGGTTAGACTCAGGCTCTTAGGGTTAGGGTTAGACTCAGGCTCTTAGGGTGAGGGTTAGACTCAGGCTCTTAGGGTTAGGGTTAGACTCAGGCTCTTAGGGTTAGGGTCAGACTCAGTACTATATATTTGGGTACTGCAGCCGCCCTTTTGGTGGAGCGCTGCTGCCATCTAGCGAAATATACTTGGGTACTGCAGCCGCCCGGTTGGTGGAGCGCTGCTGCCATCTAGCGAAATATACTTGGGTACTGCAGCCGCCCGGTTGGTGGAGCGCTGCTGCCATCTAGCGAAATATACTTGGGTACTGCAGCCGGCCCTGTTGGTGGAGCGCTGCTGCCATCTAGCGAAATATATTTGGGTACTGCAGCCGCCCGGTTGGTGGAGCGCTGCTGCCATCTAGCGAAATATATTTGGGTACTGCAGCCGGCTCTGTTGGTGGAGCGCTGCTGCCATCTAGCGAAATATATTTGGGTACTGCAGCCGGGTTTAGGGTTAGGGTTAGGGTTAGACTGTTAGGGTTAGGGTTAGGGTTAGGGTTAGACTCTTAGGGTTAGACTCTTAGGGTTAGGGTTAGACTCACTACTATATATTTGGGTAGTGCAGCCACCCTTTTTGTGGAGCGCTGCTGCCATCTAGCGAAATATACTTGAGTACTGCAGCCGGCGCTGTTGGTGGAGCGCTGCTGCCATCTAGCGAAATATATTTGGGTACTGCAGCCGGCGCTGTTGGTGGATCGCTGCTGCCATCTAGCGAAATATATTTGGGTACTGCAGCCGGCCCTTTTTGTGGAGCGCTGCTGCCATCTAGCGAAATATACTTGAGTACTGCAGCCGGCGCTGTTGGTGGAGCGCTGCTGCCATCTAGCGAAATATACTTTGGTACTGCAGCCGCCCGGTTGGTTGAGCACTGCCGCCGTCTAGCGAAATATACTTGGGTACTGCAGCCGCCCTTTTGGTGGAGCGCTGCTGCCATCTAGCGAAATATACTTGGGTACTGCAGCCGGCCCTGTTGGTGGAGCGCTGCTGCCATCTAGCGAAATATATTTGGGTACTGCAGCCGGCGCTGTTGGTGGAGCGCTGCTGCCATCTAGCGAAATATATTTGGGTACTGCAGCCGGCTCTGTTGGTGGAGCGCTGCTGCCATCTAGCGAAATATATTTGGGTACTGCAGCCGGCTCTGTTTGTGGAGCGCTGCTGCCATCTAGCGAAATATACTTGGGTACTTCAGCCGGGTTTAGGGTTAGGGTTAGGGTTAGACTGTTAGGGTTAGGCTTAGACTCTTAGGGTTAGACTCTTAGGGTTAGACTCTTAGGGTTAGGGTTAGACTCTTACGGTTAGGGTTAGGGTTAGGGTTAGACTCTTAGGGTTAGGGTTAGACTCTTAGGGTTAGGGTTAAGGTTAGGGTTAGGGTTAGACTCTTAGGGTTAGGGTTAGACTCTTAGGGTTAAGGTTAGGGTTAGGGTTAGACTCTTAGGGTTAGGGTTAGGGTTAGGGTTAGGGTTACACTCTTAGGCTTAGGGTTAGGGTTAGGGTTAGACTCTTAGGGTTAGGGTTAGACTTAGGCTCTTAGGGTTAGGGTTAGACACACGCTCTTAGGGTTAGGGTCAGATTTAGTACTATATATTTGTGTACTGCAGCCGGCCCTGTTGGTGGAACGCTGCTGCCATCTAGCGAAATATACTTGGGTACTGCAGCCGCCCGGTTGGTGGAGCGCTGCTGCCATCTAGCGAAATATACTTGGGTACTGCAGCCGGCCCTGTTGGTGGAGCGCTGCTGCCATCTAGCGAAATATACTTGGGTACTGCAGCCGCCCGGTTGGTGGAGCGCTGCTGCCATCTAGCGAAATATACTTGGGTACTGCAGCCGCCCGGTTGTTGGAGCGCTGCTGCCATCTAGCGAAATATACTTGGGTACTGCAGCCGGCCCTGTTGGTGGAGCGCTGCTGCCATCTAGCGAAATATATTTGGGTACTGCAGCCGGCGCTGTTGGTGGAGCGCTGCTGCCATCTAGCGAAATATATTTGGGTACTGCAGCCGGCTCTGTTGGTGGAGCGCTGCTGCCATCTAGCGAAATATATTTGGGTACTGCAGCCGGCTCTGTTGGTGGAGCGCTGCTGCCATCTAGCGAAATATACTTGGGTACTTCAGCCGGGTTTAGGGTTAGGGTTAGGGTTAGACTGTTAGGGTTAGGCTTAGACTCTTAGGGTTAGACTCTTAGGGTTAGACTCTTAGGGTTAGGGTTAGACTCTTACGGTTAGGGTTAGGGTTAGGGTTAGGGTTAGACTCTTAGGGTTAGGGTTAGACTCTTAGGGTTAGGGTTAGGGTTAGGGTTAGGGTTAGACTCTTAGGGTTAGGGTTAGACTCTTAGGGTTAGGGTTAGACTCTTAGGGTTAGGGTTAGGGTTAGGGTTAGGGTTAGACTCTTAGGGTTAGGGTTAGACTCTTAGGGTTAGGGTTAGGGTTAGACTCTTAGGGTTAGGGTTAGGGTGAGGGTTAGACTCTTAGGGTTAGGGTTATATTCAGGGTTAGGGTTAGACTCTTAGGGTTAGGGTTAGGGTTAGGGTTAGACTCTTAGGGTTAGGGTTAGGGTTAGGCTCTTAGGGTTAGGGTTAGACTCAGGCTCTTAGGGTGAGGGTTAGACTCAGGCTCTTAGGGTTAGGGTTAGACTCAGGCTCTTAGGGTGAGGGTTAGACTCAGGCTCTTAGGGTTAGGGTTAGACTCAGGCTCTTAGGGTTAGGGTCAGACTCAGTACTATATATTTGGGTACTGCAGCCGCCCTTTTGGTGGAGCGCTGCTGCCATCTAGCGAAATATACTTGGGTATTGCAGCCGGCGCTCTTGGTGGAGCGCTGCTGCCATCTAGCGAAATATACTTGGGTACTGCAGCCGGCCCTGTTGGTGGAGCGCTGCTGCCATCTAGCGAAATATACTTGGGTACTGCAGCCGCCCGGTTTGTGGAGCGCTGCTGCCATCTAGCGAAATATATTTGGGTACTGCAGCCGCCCTTTTGGTGGAGCGCTGCTGCCATCTAGCGAAATGTAATTGGGTACTGCAGCCGCCCGGTTGGTGGAGCGCTGCTGCCATCTAGCGAAATATACTTGGGTACTGCAGCCGCCCGGTTGGTGGAGCGCTGCTGCCATCTAGCGAAATGTAATTGGGTACTGCAGCCGGCCCTGTTGGTGGAGCGCTGCTGCCATCTAGCGAAATATACTTGGGTACTGCAGCCGCCCGGTTGGTGGAGCGCTGCTGCCATCTAGCGAAATATACTTGGGTATTGCAGCCGGCGCTGTTGGTGGAGCGCTGCTGCCATCTAGCGAAATATATTTGGGTACTGCAGCCGGCGCTGTTGGTGGAGCGCTGCTGCCATCTAGCGAAATATATTTGGGTACTGCAGCCGCCCGGTTGGTGGAGCGCTGCTGCCATCTAGCGAAATATATTTGGGTACTGCAGCCGGAGCTGTTGGTGGAGCGCTGCTGCCATCTAGCGAAATATATTTGGGTACTGCAGCCGGCTCTGTTGGTGGAGCGCTGCTGCCATCTAGCGAAATATACTTGGGTACTTCAGCCGGGTTTAGGGTTAGGGTTAGGGTTAGACTGTTAGGGTTAGGGTTAGACTTTTAGGGTTAGA
Source organism: Falco punctatus (assembly GCF_963210335.1). Classification (NCBI taxonomy): domain Eukaryota; kingdom Metazoa; phylum Chordata; class Aves; order Falconiformes; family Falconidae; genus Falco; species Falco punctatus. The sequence goes on from NW_027660079.1 coordinate 2,496,794, forward strand.
CTCTTAGGGTTAGACTCTTAGGGTTAGGGTTAGACTCTTACGGTTAGGGTTAGGGTTAGGCTTAGGGTTAGGCTTAGACTCTTAGGGTTAGGGTTAGACTCTTAGGGTTAGGGTTAGGGTTAGAGTTAGGGTTAGACTCTTAGGGTTAGGGTTAGACTCTTAGGGTTAGGGTTAGGGTTAGGGTTAGACTCTTAGGGTTAGGGTTAGACTCTTAGGGTTAGGGTTAGGGTTAGGGTTAGACTCTTAGGGTTAGGGTTAGACTCTTAGGGTTAGGGTTAGGGTTAGGGTTAGGGTTAGACTCTTAGGGTTAGGGTTAGACTCTTAGGGTTAGGGTTAGGGTTAGGGTTAGACTCTTAGGGTTAGGGTTAGGGTTACGGTTAGACTCTTAGGGTTAGAGTTAGGGTTAGGGTTAGACTCTTAGGGTTAGGGTTAGACTCTTAGGGTTAGGGTTGGGGTTAGGGTTAGACTCTTAGGGTTAGTGTTAGACTCTTAGGGTTAGAGTTAGGGTTAGGGTTAGGGTTAGACAGTTAGGGTTAGGGTTAGGGTGAGGGTTAGAATCTTAGGGTTAGGGTTATATTCAGGGTTAGGGTTAGACTCTTAGGGTTAGGGTTAGGGTTAGGGTTAGGGTTAGACTCTTAGGGTTAGGGTTAGACTCTTAGGGTTAGGGTTAGGGTTAGGGTTAGACTCTTAGGGTTAGGGTTAGACTCTTAGGGTTAGGGTTGGGGTTAGGGTTAGACTCTTAGGGTTAGGGTTAGACTCTTAGGGTTAGAGTTAGGGTTAGGGTTAGGGTTAGACACTTAGGGTTAGGGTTAGACTCTTAGGGTTAGGGTTAAGGTTAGGGTTAGGGTTAGACTCTTAGGGTTAGGGTTAGACTCTTAGGGTTAGGGTTAGACTCTTAGGGTTAGGGTTAGGGTTAGGGTTAGACTCTTAGGGTTAGGGTTAGGGTTAGGGTTAGGGTTACACTCTTAGGCTTAGGGTTAGGGTTAGACTCTTAGGGTTAGGGTTAGACTTAGGCTCTTAGGGTTAGGGTTAGACTCAGGCTCTTAGGGTTAGGGTTAGACTCAGGCTCTTACGGTTAGGGTTAGACTCAGGCTCTTAGGGTTAGGGTTAGACACAGGCTCTTAGGGTTAGGGTCAGATTTAGTACTATATATTTGTGTACTGCAGCCGCCCTTTTGGTGGAACGCTGCTGCCATCTAGCGAAATATACTTGGGTACTGCAGCCGGCCCTGTTGGTGGAGCGCTGCTGCCATCTAGCGAAATATACTTGGGTACTGCAGCCGCCCGGTTGGTGGAGCGCTGCTGCCATCTAGCGAAATATACTTGGGTACTGCAGCCGGCCCTGTTGGTGGAGCGCTGCTGCCATCTAGCGAAATATACTTGGGTACTGCAGCCGCCCGGTTGGTGGAGCGCTGCTGCCATCTAGCGAAATATATTTGGGTACTGCAGCCGGCCCTGTTGGTGGAGCGCTGCTGCCATCTAGCGAAATATACTTGGGTACTGCAGCCGCCAGGTTGGTGGAGCGCTGCTGCCATCTAGCGAAATATACTTGGGTACTGCAGCCGGCGCTGTTGGTGGAGCGCTGCTGCCATCTAGCGAAATATATTTGGGTACTGCAGCCGGCGCTGTTGGTGGAGCGCTGCTGCCATCTAGCGAAATATATTTGGGTACTGCAGCCGGCTCTGTTGGTGGAGCGCTGCTCCCATCTAGCGAAATATATTTGGGTACTGCAGCCGGCTCTGTTTGTGGAGCGCTGCTGCCATCTAGCGAAATATACTTGGGTACTTCAGCCGGGTTTAGGGTTAGGGTTAGGGTTAGACTGTTAGGGTTAGGCTTAGACTCTTAGGGTTAGACTCTTAGGGTTAGACTCTTAGGGTTAGGGTTAGACTCTTACGGTTAGGGTTAGGGTTAGGGTTAGGGTTAGACTCTTAGGGTTAGGGTTAGACTCTTAGGGTTAGGGTTAGGGTTAGGGTTAGGGTTAGACTCTTAGGGTTAGGGTTAGACTCTTAGGGTTAGGGTTAGGGTTAGGGTTAGGGTTAGACTCTTAGGGTTAGGGTTAGACTCTTAGGGTTAGGGTTAGGGTTAGGGTTAGGGTTAGACTCTTAGGGTTAGGGTTAGACTCTTAGGGTTAGGGTTAGGGTTAGGGTTAGACTCTTAGGGTTAGGGTTATATTCAGGGTTAGGGTTAGACTCTTAGGGTTAGGGTTAGGGTTAGGGTTAGACTCTTAGGGTTAGGGTTAGGGTTAGGCTCTTAGGGTTAGGGTTAGACTCAGGCTCTTAGGGTGAGGGTTAGACTCAGGCTCTTAGGGTTAGGGTTAGACTCAGGCTCTTAGGGTTAGGGTTAGACTCAGGCTCTTAGGGTGAGGGTTAGACTCAGGCTCTTAGGGTTAGGGTTAGACTCAGGCTCTTAGGGTTAGGGTCAGACTCAGTACTATATATTTGGGTACTGCAGCCGCCCTTTTGGTGGAGCGCTGCTGCCATCTAGCGAAATATACTTGGGTATTGCAGCCGGCGCTCTTGGTGGAGCGCTGCTGCCATCTAGCGAAATATATTTGGGTACTGCAGCCGGCCCTGTTGGTGGAGCGCTGCTGCCATCTAGCGAAATGTAATTGGGTACTGCAGCCGCCCGGTTGGTGGAGCGCTGCTGCCATCTAGCGAAATATATTTGGGTACTGCAGCCGGCCCTGTTGGTGGAGCTCTGCTGCCATCTAGCGAAATATACTTGGGTACTGCAGCCGCCCTTTTGGTGGAGCGCTGCTGCCATCTAGCGAAATATATTTGGGTACTGCAGCCGGCCCTGTTGGTGGAGCTCTGCTGCCATCTAGCGAAATATACTTGGGTACTGCAGCCGCCCGGTTGGTGGAGCGCTGCTGCCATCTAGCGAAATATACTTGGGTACTGCAGCCGGACCTGTTGGTGGAGCGCTGCTGCCATCTAGCGAAATATACTTGGGTACTGCAGCCGCCCGGTTGGTGGAGCGCTGCTGCCATCTAGCGAAATATACTTGGGTACTGCAGCCGGCGCTGTTGGTGGAGCGCTGCTGCCATCTAGCGAAATATATTTGGGTACTGCAGCCGGCGCTGTTGGTGGAGCGCTGCTGCCATCTAGCGAAATATATTTGGGTACTGCAGCCGGCTCTGTTGGTGGAGCGCTGCTGCCATCTAGCGAAATATATTTGGGTACTGCAGCCGGCTCTGTTTGTGGAGCGCTGCTGCCATCTAGCGAAATATACTTGGGTACTTCAGCCGGGTTTAGGGTTAGGGTTAGGGTTAGACTGTTAGGGTTAGGGTTAGACTCTTAGGGTTAGACTCTTAGGGTTAGACTCTTAGGGTTAGGGTTAGACTCTTACGGTTAGGGTTAGGGTTAGGGTTAGGGTTAGACTCTTAGGGTTAGGGTTAGACTCTTAGGGTTAGGGTTAGGGTTAGGGTTAGGGTTAGACTCTTAGGGTTAGGGTTAGACTCTTAGGGTTAGGGTTAGGGTTAGGGTTACGGTTAGACTCTTAGGGTTAGGGTTAGACTCTTAGGGTTAGGGTTAGGGTTAGGGTTAGACTCTTAGGGTTAGGGTTAGACTCTTAGGGTTAGGGTTGGGGTTAGGGTTAGACTCTTAGGGTTAGGGTTAGACTCTTAGGGTTAGAGTTAGGGTTAGGGTTAGGGTTAGACACTTAGGGTTAGGGTTACGGTGAGGGTTAGACTCTTAGGGTTAGGGTTATATTCAGGGTTAGGGTTAGACTCTTAGGGTTAGGGTTAGGGTTAGGGTTAGACTCTTAGGGTAAGGGTTAGACTTAGGCTCTTAGGGTTAGGGTTAGACTCAGGCTCTTAGGGTTAGGGTTAGACTCAGGCTCTTAGGGTGAGGGTTAGACTCAGGCTCTTAGGGTTAGGGTTAGACTCAGGCTCTTAGGGTTAGGGTCAGACTCAGTACTATATATTTGGGTACTGCAGCCGCCCTTTTGGTGGAGCGCTGCTGCCATCTAGCGAAATATACTTGGGTACTGCAGCCGCCCTTTTGGTGGAGCGCTGCTGCCATCTAGCGAAATATATTTGGATACTGCAGCCGGCTCTGTTGGTGGAGCTCTGCTGCCATCTAGCGAAAGATACTTGGGTACTGCAGCCGCCCTTTTGGTGGAGCGCTGCTGCCATCTAGCGAAATGTAATTGGGTACTGCAGCCGCCCGGTTGGTGGAGCGCTGCTGCCATCTAGCGAAATGTAATTGGGTACTGCAGCCGCCCGGTTGGTGGAGCGCTGCTGCCATCTAGCGAAATATACTTGGGTACTGCAGCCGCCCGGTTTGTGGAGCGCTGCTGCCATCTAGCGAAATATATTTGGGTACTGCAGCCGGCGCTGTTAATGGAGCGCTGCTGCCATCTAGCGAAATGTAATTGGGTACTGCAGCCGCCCGGTTGGTGTAGCGCTGCTGCCATCTAGCGAAATATACTTGGGTACTGCAGCCGCCCGGTTGGTGGAGCGCTGCTGCCATCTAGCGAAATATACTTGGGTACTGCAGCCGGCCCTGTTGGTGGAGCGCTGCTGCCATCTAGCGAAATATACTTGGGTACTGCAGCCGCCCGGTTGGTGGAGCGCTGCTGCCATCTAGCGAAATATACTTGGGTACTGCAGCCGGCCCTGTTGGTGGAGCGCTGCTGCCATCTAGCGAAATATACTTGGGTACTGCAGCCGCCCGGTTGGTGGAGCGCTGCTGCCATCTAGCGAAATATATTTGGGTACTGCAGCCGGCGCTGTTGGTGGAGCGCTGCTGCCATCTAGCGAAATATATTTGGGTACTGCAGCCGCCCGGTTGGTGGAGCGCTGCTGCCATCTAGCGAAATATATTTGGGTACTGCAGCCGGCGCTGTTGGTGGAGCGCTGCTGCCATCTAGCGAAATATATTTGGGTACTGCAGCCGGCGCTGTTGGTGGAGCGCTGCTGCCATCTAGCGAAATATATTTGGGTACTGCAGCCGGCTCTGTTGGTGGAGCGCTGCTGCCATCTAGCGAAATATACTTGGGTACTTCAGCCGGGTTTAGGGTTAGGGTTAGGGTTAGACTGTTAGGGTTAGGGTTAGACTCTTAGGGTTAGACTCTTAGGGTTAGACTCTTAGGGTTAGGGTTAGGGTTAGGGTTAGGGTTAGGGTTAGACTCTTAGGGTTAGGGTTAGACTCTTAGGGTTAGGGTTAGGGTTAGGGTTAGGGTTAGACTCTTAGGGTTAGGGTTAGACTCTTAGGTTTAGGGTTAGGGTTAGGGTTAGGGTTAGACTCTTAGGGTTAGGGTTAGACTCTTAGGGTTAGGGTTAGGGTTAGGGTTAGGGTTAGACTCTTAGGGTTAGGGTTAGACTCTTAGGGTTAGGGTTAGGGTTAGGGTTAGACTCTTAGGGTTAGGGTTAGGGTTAGGGTTAGGGTTAGACTCTTAGGGTTAGGGTTACGGTTAGACTCTTAGGGTTAGAGTTAGGGTTAGGGTTAGACTCTTAAGGTTAGGGTTAGACTCTTAGGGTTAGGGTTGGGGTTAGGGTTAGACTCTTAGGGTTAGGGTTAGACTCTTAGGGTTAAGGTTAGGGTTAGGGTTAGACACTTAGGGTTAGGGTTAGGGTGAGGGTTAGACTCTTAGGGTTAGGGTTATATTCAGATTAGGGTTAGACTCTTAGGGTTAGGGTTAGGGTTAGGGTTAGACTCTTAGGGTAAGGGTTAGACTTAGGCTCTTAGGGTTAGGGTTAGACTCAGGCTCTTAGGGTTAGGGTTAGACTCAGGCTCTTAGGGTGAGGGTTAGACTCAGGCTCTTAGGGTTAGGGTTAGACTCAGGCTCTTAGGGTTAGGGTTAGACTCAGGCTCTTAGGGTGAGGGTTAGACTCAGGCTCTTAGGGTTAGGGTTAGACTCAGGCTCTTAGGGTGAGGGTCAGACTCAGTACTATATATTTGGGTACTGCAGCCGCCCTTTTGGTGGAGCGCTGCTGCCATCTAGCGAAATATACTTGGGTATTGCAGCCGGTGCTGTTGGTGGAGCGCTGCTGCCATCTAGCGAAATATATTTGGGTACTGCAGCCGGCCCTGTTGGTGGAGCGCTGCTGCCATCTAGCGAAATATACTTGGGTACTGCAGCCGGCTCTGTTGGTGGAGCGCTGCTGCCATCTAGCGAAATATACTTGGGTACTGCAGCCGGGTTTAGGGTTAGGGTTAGGGTTAGACTGTTAGGGTTAGGGTTAGGGTTAGGGTTAGACTCTTAGGGTTAGACTCTTAGGGTTAGGGTTAGACTCACTACTATATATTTGGGTAGTGCAGCCACCCTTTTTGTGGAGCGCTGCTGCCATCTAGCGAAATATACTTGAGTACTGCAGCCGGCGCTGTTGGTGGAGCGCTGCTGCCATCTAGCGAAATATACTTTGGTACTGCAGCCGCCCGGTTGGTTGAGCACTGCCGCCGTCTAGCGAAATATACTTGGGTACTGCAGCCGCCCTTTTGGTGGAGCGCTGCTGCCATCTAGCGAAATATATTTGGGTACTGCAGCCGGCGCTGTTGGTGGATCGCTGCTGCCATCTAGCGAAATATATTTGGGTACTGCAGCCGGCCCTGTTTGTGGAGCGCTGCTGCCATCTAGCGAAATATATTTGGGTACTGCAGCCGGCTCTGTTGGTGGAGCGCTGCTGCCATCTAGCGAAATATACTTGGGTACTTCAGCCGGGTTTAGGGTTAGGGTTAGGGTTAGACTGTTAGGGTTAGGGTTAGACTTTTAGGGTTAGACTCTTAGGGTTAGACTCTTAGGGTTAGGGTTAGACTCTTACGGTTAGGGTTAGGGTTAGGGTTAGGGTTAGACTCTTAGGGTTAGGGTTAGACTCTTAGGGTTAGGGTTAGGGTTAGGGTTAGGGTTAGACTCTTAGGGTTAGGGTTAGACTCTTAGGGTTAGGGTTAGGGTTAGGGTTAGGGTTAGACTCTTAGGGTTAGGGTTAGACTCTTAGGGTTAGGGTTAGGGTTAGGGTTAGGGTTAGACTCTTAGGGTTAGGGTTAGACTCTTAGGGTTAGGGTTAGGGTTAGACTCTTAGGGTTAGGGTTAGGGTGAGGGTTAGGGTTAGACTCTTAGGGTTAGGGTTACGGTTAGACTCTTAGGGTTAGAGTTAGGGTTAGGGTTAGACTCTTAAGGTTAGGGTTAGACTCTTAGGGTTAGGGTTGGTGTTAGGGTTAGACTCTTAGGGTTAGGGTTAGACTCTTAGGGTTAAGGTTAGGGTTAGGTTTAGACACTTAGGGTTAGGGTTAGGGTGAGGGTTAGACTCTTAGGGTTAGGGTTATATTCAGATTAGTGTTAGACTCTTAGGGTTAGGGTTAGGGTTAGGGTTAGACTCTTAGGGTAAGGGTTAGACTTAGGCTCTTAGGGTTAGGGTTAGACTCAGGCTCTTAGGGTTAGGGTTAGACTCAGGCTCTTAGGGTGAGGGTTAGACTCAGGCTCTTAGGGTTAGGGTTAGACTCAGGCTCTTAGGGTTAGGGTTAGACTCAGGCTCTTAGGGTTAGGGTTAGACTCAGGCTCTTAGGGTTAGGGTCAGACTCAGTACTATATATTTGGGTACTGCAGCCGCCCTTTTGGTGGAGCGCTGCTGCCATCTAGCGAAATATATTTGGGTATTGCAGCCGGTGCTGTTGGTGGAGCGCTGCTGCCATCTAGCGAAATATACTTGGGTACTGCAGCCGGCTCTGTTGGTGGAGCACTGCTGCCATCTAGCGAAATATATTTGGGTACTGCAGCCGGGTTTAGGGTTAGGGTTAGGGTTAGACTGTTAGGGTTAGGGTTAGGGTTAGGGTTAGACTCTTAGGGTTAGACTCTTAGGGTTAGGGTTAGACTCACTACTATATATTTGGGTAGTGCAGCCACCCTTTTTGTGGAGCGCTGCTGCCATCTAGCGAAATATACTTGAGTACTGCAGCCGGCGCTGTTGGTGGAGCGCTGCTGCCATCTAGCGAAATATACTTTGGTACTGCAGCCGCCCGGTTGGTTGAGCACTGCCGCCGTCTAGCGAAATATACTTGGGTACTGCAGCCGCCCTTTTGGTGGAGCGCTGCTGCCATCTAGCGAAATATATTTGGGTACTGCAGCCGGCGCTGTTGGTGGATCGCTGCTGCCATCTAGCGAAATATATTTGGGTACTGCAGCCGGCGCTGTTTGTGGAGCGCTGCTGCCATCTAGCGAAATATATTTGGGTACTGCAGCCGGCTCTGTTGGTGGAGCGCTGCTGCCATCTAGCGAAATATACTTGGGTACTTCAGCCGGGTTTAGGGTTAGGGTTAGGGTTAGACTGTTAGGGTTAGGGTTAGACTCTTAGGGTTAGACTCTTAGGGTTAGGGTTAGACTCTTACGGTTAGAGTTAGGGTTAGGGTTAGGGTTAGGGTTAGACTCTTAGGGTTAGGGTTAGACTCTTAGGGTTAGGGTTAGGGTTAGGGTTAGACTCTTAGGGTTAGGGTTAGACTCTTAGGGTTAGGGTTAAGGTTAGGGTTAGGGTTAGACTCTTAGGGTTAGGGTTAGACTCTTAGGGTTAGGGTTAGGGTTAGGGTTAGACTCTTAGGGTTAGGGTTAGGGTTAGGGTTAGGGTTACACTCTTAGGCTTAGGGTTAGGGTTAGGGTTAGACTCTTAGGGTTAGGGTTAGACTTAGGCTCTTAGGGTTAGGGTTAGACTCAGGCTCTTAGGGTTAGGGTTAGACTCAGGCTCTTACGGTTAGGGTTAGACTCAGGCTCTTAGGGTTAGGGTTAGACACAGGCTCTTAGGGTTAGGGTCAGATTTAGTACTATATATTTGTGTACTGCAGCCGCCCTTTTGGTGGAGCGCTGCTGCCATCTAGCGAAATATACTTGGGTACTGCAGCCGGCCCTGTTGGTGGAGCGCTGCTGCCATCTAGCGAAATATACTTGGGTACTGCAGCCGCCCGGTTGGTGGAGCGCTGCTGCCATCTAGCGAAATATACTTGGGTACTGCAGCCGGCCCTGTTGGTGGAGCGCTGCTGCCATCTAGCGAAATATACTTGGGTACTGCAGCCGCCCGGTTGGTGGAGCGCTGCTGCCATCTAGCGAAATATACTTGGGTACTGCAGCCGCCCGGTTGGTGGAGCGCTGCTGCCATCTAGCGAAATATACTTGGGTACTGCAGCCGGCCCTGTTGGTGGAGCGCTGCTGCCATCTAGCGAAATATATTTGGGTACTGCAGCCGGCCCTGTTGGTGGAGCGCTGCTGCCATCTAGCGAAATATACTTGGGTACTGCAGCCGGCGCTGTTTGTGGAGCGCTGCTGCCATCTAGCGAAATATACTTGGGTACTTCAGCCGGGTTTAGGGTTAGGGTTAGGGTTAGACTCTTAGGGTTAGGGTTAGACTCTTAGGGTTAGACTCTTAGGGTTAGACTCTTAGGGTTAGGGTTAGACTCTTACGGTTAGGGTTAGGGTTAGGGTTAGGGTTAGACTCTTAGGGTTAGGGTTAGACTCTTAGGGTTAGGGTTAGGGTTAGGGTTAGGGTTAGACTCTTAGGGTTAGGGTTAGACTCTTAGGGTTAGGGTTAGGGTTAGACTCTTAGGGTTAGGGTTAGGGTGAGGGTTAGACTCTTAGGGTTAGGGTTATATTCAGGGTTAGGGTTAGACTCTTAGGGTTAGGGTTAGGGTTAGACTCTTAGGGTTAGGGTTAGGGTTAGGCTCTTAGGGTTAGGGTTAGACTCAGGCTCTTAGGGTGAGGGTTAGACTCAGGCTCTTAGGGTTAGGGTTAGACTCAGGCTCTTAGGGTGAGGGTTAGACTCAGGCTCTTAGGGTTAGGGTTAGACTCAGGCTCTTAGGGTGAGGGTCAGACTCAGTACTATATATTTGGGTACTGCAGCCGCCCTTTTGGTGGAGCGCTGCTGCCATCTAGCGAAATATACTTGGGTATTGCAGCCGGCGCTCTTGGTGGAGCGCTGCTGCCATCTAGCGAAATATATTTGGGTACTGCAGCCGGCCCTGTTGGTGGAGCGCTGCTGCCATCTAGCGAAATATATTTGGGTACTGCAGCCGCCCTTTTGGTGGAGCGCTGCTGCCATCTAGCGAAATATATTTGGGTACTGCAGCCGGCGCTGTTGGTGGAGCTCTGCTGCCATCTAGCGAAATATACTTGGGTACTGCAGCCGCCCTTTTGGTGGAGCGCTGCTGCCATCTAGCGAAATGTAATTGGGTACTGCAGCCGCCCGGTTGGTGGAGTGCTGCTGCCATCTAGCGAAATATACTTGGGTACTGCAGCCGGCCCTGTTGGTGGAGCGCTGCTGCCATCTAGCGAAATATACTTGGGTACTGCAGCCGCCCGGTTTGTGGAGCGCTGCTGCCATCTAGCGAAATATATTTGGGTACTGCAGCCGGCCCGGTTGGTGGAGCGCTGCTGCCATCTAGCGAAATGTAATTGGGTACTGCAGCCGCCCGGTTGGTGGAGCGCTGCTGCCATCTAGCGAAATATACTTGGGTACTGCAGCCGCCCGGTTGGTGGAGCGCTGCTGCCATCTAGCGATATATACTTGGGTACTGCAGCCGGCCCTGTTGGTGGAGCGCTGCTGCCATCTAGCGAAATATATTTGGGTACTGCAGCCGCCCGGTTGGTGGAGCGCTGCTGCCATCTAGCGAAATATACTTGGGTACTGCAGCCGGCGCTGTTGGTGGAGCGCTGCTGCCATCTAGCGAAATATATTTGGGTACTGCAGCCGGCGCTGTTGGTGGAGCGCTGCTGCCATCTAGCGAAATATATTTGGGTACTGCAGCCGGCTCTGTTGGTGGAGCGCTGCTGCCATCTAGCGAAATATATTTGGGTACTGCAGCCGGAGCTGTTGGTGGAGCGCTGCTGCCATCTAGCGAAATATATTTGGGTACTGCAGCCGGCTCTGTTGGTGGAGCGCTGCTGCCATCTAGCGAAATATACTTGGGTACTTCAGCCGGGTTTAGGGTTAGGGTTAGGGTTAGACTGTTAGGGTTAGGGTTAGACTTTTAGGGTTAGACTCTTAGGGTTAGACTCTTAGGGTTAGGGTTAGACTCTTACGGTTAGGGTTAGGGTTAGGCTTAGGGTTAGGCTTAGACTCTTAGGGTTAGGGTTAGACTCTTAGGGTTAGGGTTAGGGTTAGAGTTAGGGTTAGACTCTTAGGGTTAGGGTTAGACTCTTAGGGTTAGGGTTAGGGTTAGGGTTAGACTCTTAGGGTTAGGGTTAGACTCTTAGGGTTAGGGTTAGGGTTAGGGTTAGGGTTAGACTCTTAGGGTTAGGGTTAGACTCTTAGGGTTAGGGTTAGGGTTAGGGTTAGGGTTAGACTCTTAGGGTTAGGGTTAGACTCTTAGGGTTAGGGTTAGGGTTAGGGTTAGACTCTTAGGGTTAGGGTTAGGGTTACGGTTAGACTCTTAGGGTTAGAGTTAGGGTTAGGGTTAGACTCTTAGGGTTAGGGTTAGACTCTTAGGGTTAGGGTTGGGGTTAGGGTTAGACTCTTAGGGTTAGGGTTAGACTCTTAGGGTTAGAGTTAGGGTTAGGGTTAGGGTTAGATACTTAGGGTTAGGGTTAGGGTGAGGGTTAGACTCTTAGGGTTAGGGTTATATTCAGGGTTAGGGTTAGACTCTTAGGGTTAGGGTTAGGGTTAGGGTTAGACTCTTAGGGTAAGGGTTAGACTTAGGCTCTTAGGGTTAGGGTTAGACTCAGGCTCTTAGGGTGAGGGTTAGACTCAGGCTCTTAGGGTGAGGGTTAGACTCAGGCTCTTAGGGTTAGGGTTAGAATCAGGCTCTTAGGGTTAGGGTCAGACTCAGTACTATATATTTGGGTACTGCAGCCGCCCTTTTGGTGGAGCGCTGCTGACATCTAGCGAAATATACTTGGGTACTTCAGCCGGGTTTAGGGTTAGGGTTAGGGTTAGACTGTTAGGGTTAGGGTTAGGGTTAGGGGTAGACTCTTAGGGTTAGGGTTAGGGTTAGGGTTAGGGTTAGACTCTTAGGGTTAGGGTTAGACTCTTAGGGTTAGGGTTAGGGTTAGGGTTAGGGTTAGACTCTTAGGGTTAGGGTTAGACTCTTAGGGTTAGGGTTAGGGTTAGGGTTAGACTCTTAGGGTTAGGGTTAGGGTTACGGTTAGACTCTTAGGGTTAGAGTTAGGGTTAGGGTTAGACTCTTAGGGTTAGGGTTAGACTCTTAGGGTTAGGGTTGGGGTTAGGGTTAGACTCTTAGGGTTAGGGTTAGACTCTTAGGGTTAGAGTTAGGGTTAGGGTTAGGGTTAGACACTTAGGGTTAGGGTTAGGGTGAGGGTTAGACTCTTAGGGTTAGGGTTATATTCAGGGTTAGGGTTAGACTCTTAGGGTTAGGGTTAGGGTTAGGGTTAGACTCTTAGGGTTAGGGTTAGGGTGAGGGTTAGACTCTTAGGGTTAGGGTTATATTCAGGGTTAGGGTTAGACTCTTAGGGTTAGGGTTAGGGTTAGGGTTAGACTCTTAGGGTTAGGGTTAGGGTTAGGCTCTTAGGGTTAAGGTTAGACTCAGGCTCTTAGGGTGAGGGTTAGACTCAGGCTCTTAGGGTTAGGGTTAGACTCAGGCTCTTAGGGTGAGGGTTAGACTCAGGCTCTTAGGGTTAGGGTTAGACTCAGGCTCTTAGGGTTAGGCTTAGACTCAGGCTCTTAGGGTGAGGGTTAGACTCAGGCTCTTAGGGTGAGGGTTAGACTCAGGCTCTTAGGGTTAGGGTTAGACTCTTAGGGTTAAGGTTAGGGTTAGGTTTAGACACTTAGGGTTAGGGTTAGGGTGAGGGTTAGACTCTTAGGGTTAGGGTTATATTCAGATTAGTGTTAGACTCTTAGGGTTAGGGTTAGGGTTAGGGTTAGACTCTTAGGGTAAGGGTTAGACTTAGGCTCTTAGGGTTAGGGTTAGACTCAGGCTCTTAGGGTTAGGGTTAGACTCAGGCTCTTAGGGTGAGGGTTAGACTCAGGCTCTTAGGGTTAGGGTTAGACTCAGGCTCTTAGGGTTAGGGTTAGACTCAGGCTCTTAGGGTTAGGGTTAGACTCAGGCTCTTAGGGTTAGGGTCAGACTCAGTACTATATATTTGGGTACTGCAGCCGCCCTTTTGGTGGAGCGCTGCTGCCATCTAGCGAAATATATTTGGGTATTGCAGCCGGTGCTGTTGGTGGAGCGCTGCTGCCATCTAGCGAAATATACTTGGGTACTGCAGCCGGCTCTGTTGGTGGAGCACTGCTGCCATCTAGCGAAATATATTTGGGTACTGCAGCCGGGTTTAGGGTTAGGGTTAGGGTTAGACTGTTAGGGTTAGGGTTAGGGTTAGGGTTAGACTCTTAGGGTTAGACTCTTAGGGTTAGGGTTAGACTCACTACTATATATTTGGGTAGTGCAGCCACCCTTTTTGTGGAGCGCTGCTGCCATCTAGCGAAATATACTTGAGTACTGCAGCCGGCGCTGTTGGTGGAGCGCTGCTGCCATCTAGCGAAATATACTTTGGTACTGCAGCCGCCCGGTTGGTTGAGCACTGCCGCCGTCTAGCGAAATATACTTGGGTACTGCAGCCGCCCTTTTGGTGGAGCGCTGCTGCCATCTAGCGAAATATATTTGGGTACTGCAGCCGGCGCTGTTGTTGGATCGCTGCTGCCATCTAGCGAAATATATTTGGGTACTGCAGCCGGCGCTGTTTGTGGAGCGCTGCTGCCATCTAGCGAAATATATTTGGGTACTGCAGCCGGCTCTGTTGGTGGAGCGCTGCTGCCATCTAGCGAAATATACTTGGGTACTTCAGCCGGGTTTAGGGTTAGGGTTAGGGTTAGACTGTTAGGGTTAGGGTTAGACTCTTAGGGTTAGACTCTTAGGGTTAGGGTTAGACTCTTACGGTTAGAGTTAGGGTTAGGGTTAGGGTTAGGGTTAGACTCTTAGGGTTAGGGTTAGACTCTTAGGGTTAGGGTTAGGGTTAGGGTTAGACTCTTAGGGTTAGGGTTAGACTCTTAGGGTTAGGGTTAAGGTTAGGGTTAGGGTTAGACTCTTAGGGTTAGGGTTAGACTCTTAGGGTTAGGGTTAGGGTTAGGGTTAGACTCTTAGGGTTAGGGTTAGGGTTAGGGTTAGGGTTACACTCTTAGGCTTAGGGTTAGGGTTAGGGTTAGACTCTTAGGGTTAGGGTTAGACTTAGGCTCTTAGGGTTAGGGTTAGACTCAGGCTCTTAGGGTTAGGGTTAGACTCAGGCTCTTACGGTTAGGGTTAGACTCAGGCTCTTAGGGTTAGGGTTAGACACAGGCTCTTAGGGTTAGGGTCAGATTTAGTACTATATATTTGTGTACTGCAGCCGCCCTTTTGGTGGAGCGCTGCTGCCATCTAGCGAAATATACTTGGGTACTGCAGCCGGCCCTGTTGGTGGAGCGCTGCTGCCATCTAGCGAAATATACTTGGGTACTGCAGCCGCCCGGTTGGTGGAGCGCTGCTGCCATCTAGCGAAATATACTTGGGTACTGCAGCCGGCCCTGTTGGTGGAGCGCTGCTGCCATCTAGCGAAATATACTTGGGTACTGCAGCCGCCCGGTTGGTGGAGCGCTGCTGCCATCTAGCGAAATATACTTGGGTACTGCAGCCGCCCGGTTGGTGGAGCGCTGCTGCCATCTAGCGAAATATACTTGGGTACTGCAGCCGGCCCTGTTGGTGGAGCGCTGCTGCCATCTAGCGAAATATATTTGGGTACTGCAGCCGGCCCTGTTGGTGGAGCGCTGCTGCCATCTAGCGAAATATACTTGGGTACTGCAGCCGGCGCTGTTTGTGGAGCGCTGCTGCCATCTAGCGAAATATACTTGGGTACTTCAGCCGGGTTTAGGGTTAGGGTTAGGGTTAGACTCTTAGGGTTAGGGTTAGACTCTTAGGATTAGACTCTTAGGGTTAGACTCTTAGGGTTAGGGTTAGACTCTTACGGTTAGGGTTAGGGTTAGGGTTAGGGTTAGACTCTTAGGGTTAGGGTTAGACTCTTAGGGTTAGGGTTAGGGTTAGGGTTAGGGTTAGACTCTTAGGGTTAGGGTTAGACTCTTAGGGTTAGGGTTAGGGTTAGACTCTTAGGGTTAGGGTTAGGGTGAGGGTTAGACTCTTAGGGTTAGGGTTATATTCAGGGTTAGGGTTAGACTCTTAGGGTTAGGGTTAGGGTTAGACTCTTAGGGTTAGGGTTAGGGTTAGGCTCTTAGGGTTAGGGTTAGACTCAGGCTCTTAGGGTGAGGGTTAGACTCAGGCTCTTAGGGTTAGGGTTAGACTCAGGCTCTTAGGGTGAGGGTTAGACTCAGGCTCTTAGGGTTAGGGTTAGACTCAGGCTCTTAGGGTGAGGGTCAGACTCAGTACTATATATTTGGGTACTGCAGCCGCCCTTTTGGTGGAGCGCTGCTGCCATCTAGCGAAATATACTTGGGTATTGCAGCCGGCGCTCTTGGTGGAGCGCTGCTGCCATCTAGCGAAATATATTTGGGTACTGCAGCCGGCCCTGTTGGTGGAGCGCTGCTGCCATCTAGCGAAATATATTTGGGTACTGCAGCCGCCCTTTTGGTGGAGCGCTGCTGCCATCTAGCGAAATATATTTGGGTACTGCAGCCGGCGCTGTTGGTGGAGCTCTGCTGCCATCTAGCGAAATATACTTGGGTACTGCAGCCGCCCTTTTGGTGGAGCGCTGCTGCCATCTAGCGAAATGTAATTGGGTACTGCAGCCGCCCGGTTGGTGGAGTGCTGCTGCCATCTAGCGAAATATACTTGGGTACTGCAGCCGGCCCTGTTGGTGGAGCGCTGCTGCCATCTAGCGAAATATACTTGGGTACTGCAGCCGCCCGGTTTGTGGAGCGCTGCTGCCATCTAGCGAAATATATTTGGGTACTGCAGCCGGCCCGGTTGGTGGAGCGCTGCTGCCATCTAGCGAAATGTAATTGGGTACTGCAGCCGCCCGGTTGGTGGAGCGCTGCTGCCATCTAGCGAAATATACTTGGGTACTGCAGCCGCCCGGTTGGTGGAGCGCTGCTGCCATCTAGCGATATATACTTGGGTACTGCAGCCGGCCCTGTTGGTGGAGCGCTGCTGCCATCTAGCGAAATATATTTGGGTACTGCAGCCGCCCGGTTGGTGGAGCGCTGCTGCCATCTAGCGAAATATACTTGGGTACTGCAGCCGGCGCTGTTGGTGGAGCGCTGCTGCCATCTAGCGAAATATATTTGGGTACTGCAGCCGGCGCTGTTGGTGGAGCGCTGCTGCCATCTAGCGAAATATATTTGGGTACTGCAGCCGGCTCTGTTGGTGGAGCGCTGCTGCCATCTAGCGAAATATATTTGGGTACTGCAGCCGGAGCTGTTGGTGGAGCGCTGCTGCCATCTAGCGAAATATATTTGGGTACTGCAGCCGGCTCTGTTGGTGGAGCGCTGCTGCCATCTAGCGAAATATACTTGGGTACTTCAGCCGGGTTTAGGGTTAGGGTTAGGGTTAGACTGTTAGGGTTAGGGTTAGACTTTTAGGGTTAGACTCTTAGGGTTAGACTCTTAGGGTTAGGGTTAGACTCTTACGGTTAGGGTTAGGGTTAGGCTTAGGGTTAGGCTTAGACTCTTAGGGTTAGGGTTAGACTCTTAGGGTTAGGGTTAGGGTTAGAGTTAGGGTTAGACTCTTAGGGTTAGGGTTAGACTCTTAGGGTTAGGGTTAGGGTTAGGGTTAGACTCTTAGGGTTAGGGTTAGACTCTTAGGGTTAGGGTTAGGGTTAGGGTTAGGGTTAGACTCTTAGGGTTAGGGTTAGACTCTTAGGGTTAGGGTTAGGGTTAGGGTTAGGGTTAGACTCTTAGGGTTAGGGTTAGACTCTTAGGGTTAGGGTTAGGGTTAGGGTTAGACTCTTAGGGTTAGGGTTAGGGTTACGGTTAGACTCTTAGGGTTAGAGTTAGGGTTAGGGTTAGACTCTTAGGGTTAGGGTTAGACTCTTAGGGTTAGGGTTGGGGTTAGGGTTAGACTCTTAGGGTTAGGGTTAGACTCTTAGGGTTAGAGTTAGGGTTAGGGTTAGGGTTAGATACTTAGGGTTAGGGTTAGGGTGAGGGTTAGACTCTTAGGGTTAGGGTTATATTCAGGGTTAGGGTTAGACTCTTAGGGTTAGGGTTAGGGTTAGGGTTAGACTCTTAGGGTAAGGGTTAGACTTAGGCTCTTAGGGTTAGGGTTAGACTCAGGCTCTTAGGGTGAGGGTTAGACTCAGGCTCTTAGGGTGAGGGTTAGACTCAGGCTCTTAGGGTTAGGGTTAGAATCAGGCTCTTAGGGTTAGGGTCAGACTCAGTACTATATATTTGGGTACTGCAGCCGCCCTTTTGGTGGAGCGCTGCTGACATCTAGCGAAATATACTTGGGTACTTCAGCCGGGTTTAGGGTTAGGGTTAGGGTTAGACTGTTAGGGTTAGGGTTAGGGTTAGGGTTAGACTCTTAGGGTTAGGGTTAGGGTTAGGGTTAGGGTTAGACTCTTAGGGTTAGGGTTAGACTCTTAGGGTTAGGGTTAGGGTTAGGGTTAGGGTTAGACTCTTAGGGTTAGGGTTAGACTCTTAGGGTTAGGGTTAGGGTTAGGGTTAGACTCTTAGGGTTAGGGTTAGGGTTACGGTTAGACTCTTAGGGTTAGAGTTAGGGTTAGGGTTAGACTCTTAGGGTTAGGGTTAGACTCTTAGGGTTAGGGTTGGGGTTAGGGTTAGACTCTTAGGGTTAGGGTTAGACTCTTAGGGTTAGAGTTAGGGTTAGGGTTAGGGTTAGACACTTAGGGTTAGGGTTAGGGTGAGGGTTAGACTCTTAGGGTTAGGGTTATATTCAGGGTTAGGGTTAGACTCTTAGGGTTAGGGTTAGGGTTAGGGTTAGACTCTTAGGGTTAGGGTTAGGGTGAGGGTTAGACTCTTAGGGTTAGGGTTATATTCAGGGTTAGGGTTAGACTCTTAGGGTTAGGGTTAGTTTTAGGGTTAGACTCTTAGGGTTAGGGTTAGGGTTAGGCTCTTAGGGTTAAGGTTAGACTCAGGCTCTTAGGGTGAGGGTTAGACTCAGGCTCTTAGGGTTAGGGTTAGACTCAGGCTCTTAGGGTGAGGGTTAGACTCAGGCTCTTAGGGTTAGGGTTAGACTCAGGCTCTTAGGGTGAGGGTCAGACTCAGTACTATATATTTGGGTACTGCAGCCGCCCTTTTGGTGGAGCGCTGCTGCCATCTAGCGAAATATACTTGGGTATTGCAGCCGGCGCTCTTGGTGGAGCGCTGCTGCCATCTAGCGAAATATATTTGGGTACTGCAGCCGGCCCTGTTGGTGGAGCGCTGCTGCCATCTAGCGAAATATATTTGGGTACTGCAGCCGGCGCTGTTGGTGGAGCTCTGCTGCCATCTAGCGAAATATACTTGGGTACTGCAGCCGCCCGGTTGGTGGAGCGCTGCTGCCATCTAGCGAAATATACTTGGGTACTGCAGCCGCCCGGTTGGTGGAGCGCTGCTGCCATCTAGCGAAATGTAATTGGGTACTGCAGCCGCCCGGTTGGTGGAGGGCTGCTGCCATCTAGCGAAATATACTTGGGTACTGCAGCCGCCCGGTTGGTGGAGCGCTGCTGCCATCTAGCGAAATATACTTGGGTACTGCAGCCGGCCCTGTTGGTGGAGCGCTGCTGCCATCTAGCGAAATATATTTGGGTACTGCAGCCGCCCGGTTGGTGGAGCGCTGCTGCCATCTAGCGAAATATACTTGGGTACTGCAGCCGGCGCTGTTGGTGGAGCGCTGCTGCCATCTAGCGAAATATATTTGGGTACTGCAGCCGGCGCTGTTGGTGGAGCGCTGCTGCCATCTAGCGAAATATATTTGGGTACTGCAGCCGGCTCTGTTGGTGGAGCGCTGCTGCCATCTAGCGAAATATACTTGGGTACTTCAGCCGGGTTTAGGGTTAGGGTTAGGGTTAGACTGTTAGGGTTAGGGTTAGACTTTTAGGGTTAGACTCTTAGGGTTAGACTCTTAGGGTTAGGGTTAGACTCTTACGGTTAGGGTTAGGGTTAGGCTTAGGGTTAGGCTTAGACTCTTAGGGTTAGGGTTAGACTCTTAGGGTTAGGGTTAGGGTTAGAGTTAGAGTTAGACTCTTAGGGTTAGGGTTAGACTCTTAGGGTTAGGGTTAGGGTTAGGGTTAGACTCTTAGGGTTAGGGTTAGACTCTTAGGGTTAGGGTTAGGGTTAGGGTTAGGGTTAGACTCTTAGGGTTAGGGTTAGACTCTTAGGGTTAGGGTTAGGGTTAGGGTTAGGGTTAGACTCTTAGGGTTAGGGTTAGACTCTTAGGGTTAGGGTTAGGGTTAGGGTTAGACTCTTAGGGTTAGGGTTAGGGTTACGGTTAGACTCTTAGGGTTAGAGTTAGGGTTAGGGTTAGACTCTTAGGGTTAGGGTTAGACTCTTAGGGTTAGAGTTAGGGTTAGGGTTAGGGTTAGACACTTAGGGTTAGGGTTAGGGTGAGGGTTAGACTCTTAGGGTTAGGGTTATATTCAGGGTTAGGGTTAGACTCTTAGGGTTAGGGTTAGGGTTAGGGTTAGACTCTTAGGGTAAGGGTTAGACTTAGGCTCTTAGGGTTAGGGTTAGACTCAGGCTCTTAGGGTGAGGGTTAGACTCAGGCTCTTAGGGTGAGGGTTAGACTCAGGCTCTTAGGGTTAGGGTTAGAATCAGGCTCTTAGGGTTAGGGTCAGACTCAGTACTATATATTTGGGTACTGCAGCCGCCCTTTTGGTGGAGCGCTGCTGACATCTAGCGAAATATACTTGGGTACTTCAGCCGGGTTTAGGGTTAGGGTTAGGGTTAGACTGTTAGGGTTAGGGTTAGGGTTAGGGTTAGACTCTTAGGGTTAGGGTTAGGGTTAGGGTTAGGGTTAGACTCTTAGGGTTAGGGTTAGACTCTTAGGGTTAGGGTTAGGGTTAGGGTTAGGGTTAGACTCTTAGGGTTAGGGTTAGACTCTTAGGGTTAGGGTTAGGGTTAGGGTTAGACTCTTAGGGTTAGGGTTAGGGTTACGGTTAGACTCTTAGGGTTAGAGTTAGGGTTAGGGTTAGACTCTTAGGGTTAGGGTTAGACTCTTAGGGTTAGGGTTGGGGTTAGGGTTAGACTCTTAGGGTTAGGGTTAGACTCTTAGGGTTAGAGTTAGGGTTAGGGTTAGGGTTAGACACTTAGGGTTAGGGTTAGGGTGAGGGTTAGACTCTTAGGGTTAGGGTTATATTCAGGGTTAGGGTTAGACTCTTAGGGTTAGGGTTAGGGTTAGGGTTAGACTCTTAGGGTAAGGGTTAGACTTAGGCTCTTAGGGTTAGGGTTAGACTCAGGCTCTTAGGGTGAGGGTTAGACTCAGGCTCTTAGGGTGAGGGTTAGACTCAGGCTCTTAGGGTTAGGGTTAGAATCAGGCTCTTAGGGTTAGGGTCAGACTCAGTACTATATATTTGGGTACTGCAGCCGCCCTTTTGGTGGAGCGCTGCTGCCATCTAGCGAAATATACTTGGGTACTGCAGCCGCCCGGTTGGTGGAGCGCTGCTGCCATCTAGCGAAATATACTTGGGTACTGCAGCCGGCCCTGTTGGTGGAGCGCTGCTGCCATCTAGCGAAATATATTTGGGTACTGCAGCCGGCGCTGTTGGTGGAGCGCTGCTGCCATCTAGCGAAATATATTTGGGTACTGCAGCCGGCTCTGTTGGTGGAGCGCTGCTGCCATCTAGCGAAATATATTTGGGTACTGCAGCCGGCTCTGTTTGTGGAGCGCTGCTGCCATCTAGCGAAATATACTTGGGTACTTCAGCCGGGTTTAGGGTTAGGGTTAGGGTTAGACTCTTAGGGTTAGGGTTAGGGTTAGGGTTAGACTCTTAGGGTTAGACTCTTAGGGTTAGGGTTAGACTCTTACGCTTAGTGTTAGGGTTAGGGTTAGGGTTAGGGTTAGACTCTTAGGGTTAGGGTTAGACTCTTAGGGTTAGGGTTAGGGTTAGGGTTAGACTCTTAGGGTTAGGGTTAAGGTTAGGGTTAGGGTAAGACTCTTAGGGTTAGGGTTAGACTCTTAGGGTTAGGGTTAGGGTTAGGGTTAGACTCTTAGGGTTAGGGTTAGGGTTAGGGTTAGGGTTACACTCTTAGGCTTAGGGTTAGGGTTAGGGTTAGACTCTTAGGGTTAGGGTTAGACTTAGGCTCTTAGGGTTAGGGTTAGACTCAGGCTCTTAGGGTTAGGGTTAGACTCAGGCTCTTACGGTTAGGGTTAGACTCAGGCTCTTAGGGTTAGGGTTAGACACAGGCTCTTAGGGTTAGGGTCAGATTTAGTACTATATATTTGTGTACTGCAGCCGCCCTTTTGGTGGAACGCTGCTGCCATCTAGCGAAATATACTTGGGTACTGCAGCCGCCCTTTTGGTGGAGCGCTGCTGCCATCTAGCGAAATATACTTGGGTACTGCAGCCGGCGCTGTTGGTGGAGCGCTGCTGCCATCTAGCGAAATATATTTGGGTACTGCAGCCGGCCCTGTTGGTGGAGCGCTGCTGCCATCTAGCGAAATATATTTGGGTACTGCAGCCGCCCTTTTGGTGGAGCGCTGCTGCCATCTAGCGAAATATATTTGGGTACTGCAGCCAGCTCTGTTGGTGGAGCTCTGCTGCCATCTAGCGAAATATAATTGGGTACTGCAGCCGGCCTTTTGGTGGAGCGCTGCTGCCATCTAGCGAAATGTAATTGGGTACTGCAGCCGCCCTGTTGGTGGAGCTCTGCTGCCATCTAGCGAAATATACTTGGGTACTGCAGCCGCCCTTTTGGTGGAGCGCTGCTGCCATCTAGCGAAATATACTTGGGTACTGCAGCCGGCCCTGTTGGTGGAGCGCTGCTGCCATCTAGCGAAATATACTTGGGTACTGCAGCCGCCCGGTTGGTGGAGCGCTGCTGCCATCTAGCGAAATATATTTGGGTACTGCAGCCGGCCCTGTTGGTGGAGCGCTGCTGCCATCTAGCGAAATGTAATTGGGTACTGCAGCCGCCCGGTTGGTGTAGCGCTGCTGCCATCTAGCGAAATATACTTGGGTACTGCAGCCGCCCGGTTGGTGGAGCGCTGCTGCCATCTAGCGAAATGTAATGGGGTACTGCAGCCGCCCGGTTGGTGTAGCGCTGCTGCCATCTAGCGAAATATACTTGGGTACTGCAGCCGCCCGGTTGGTGGAGCGCTGCTGCCATCTAGCGAAATATACTTGGGTACTGCAGCCGGCCCTGTTGGTGGAGCGCTGCTGCCATCTAGCGAAATATACTTGGGTACTGCAGCCGCCCGGTTGGTGGAGCGCTGCTGCCATCTAGCGAAATATATTTGGGTACTGCAGCCGCCCGGTTGGTGGAGCGCTGCTGCCATCTAGCGAAATATACTTGGGTACTGCAGCCGGCGCTGTTGGTGGAGCGCTGCTGCCATCTAGCGAAAGATACTTGGGTACTGCAGCCGCCCGGTTTGTGGAGCGCTGCTGCCATCTAGCGAAATATATTTGGGTACTGCAGCCGGCGCTGTTGGTGGAGCGCTGCTGCAATCTAGCGAAATATACTTGGGTACTGCAGCCGCCCGGTTGGTGGAGCGCTGCTGCCATCTAGCGAAATATACTTGGGTACTGCAGCCGCCCGGTTGGTGGAGCGCTGCTGCCATCTAGCGAAATATATTTGGGTACTGCAGCCGGCCCTGTTGGTGGAGCGCTGCTGCCATCTAGCGAAATATACTTGGGTACTGCAGCCGCCCGGTTGGTGGAGCGCTGCTGCCATCTAGCGAAATATACTTGGGTACTGCAGCCGGCCCTGTTGGTGGAGCGCTGCTGCCATCTAGCGAAATATACTTGGGTACTGCAGCCGCCCGGTTGGTGGAGCGCTGCTGCCATCTAGCGAAATATACTTGGGTACTGCAGCCGGCCCTGTTGGTGGAGCGCTGCTGCCATCTAGCGAAATATACTTGGGTACTGCAGCCGCCCGGTTTGTGGAGCGCTGCTGCCATCTAGCGAAATATATTTGGGTACTGCAGCCGGCCCGGTTGGTGGAGCGCTGCTGCCATCTAGCGAAATGTAATTGGGTACTGCAGCCGCCCGGTTGGTGTAGCGCTGCTGCCATCTAGCGAAATATACTTGGGTACTGCAGCCGCCCGGTTGGTGGAGCGCTGCTGCCATCTAGCGAAATGTAATGGGGTACTGCAGCCGCCAGGTTGGTGTAGCGCTGCTGCCATCTAGCGAAATATACTTGGGTACTGCAGCCGGCGCTGTTGGTGGAGCGCTGCTGCCATCTAGCGAAATATATTTGGGTACTGCAGCCGCCCTTTTGGTGGAACGCTGCTGCCATCTAGCGAAATATACTTGGGTACTGCAGCCGGCGCTGTTGGTGGAGCGCTGCTGCCATCTAGCGAAATATACTTGGGTACTGCAGCCGCCCGGTTGGTGGAGCGCTGCTGCCATCTAGCGAAATGTAATTGGGTACTGCAGCCGGCGCTGTTGGTGGAGCGCTGCTGCCATCTAGCGAAATATACTTGGGTACTGCAGCCGCCCGGTTGGTGGAGCGCTGCTGCCATCTAGCGAAATGTAATGGGGTACTGCAGCCGCCAGGTTGGTGTAGCGCTGCTGCCATCTAGCGAAATATACTTGGGTACTGCAGCCGGCCCTGTTGGTGGAGCGCTGCTGCCATCTAGCGAAATATATTTGGGTACTGCAGCCGCCCTTTTGGTGGAGCGCTGCTGCCATCTAGCGAAATGTAATTGGGTACTGCAGCCGCCCGGTTGGTGGAGCGCTGCTGCCATCTAGCGAAATATACTTGGGTACTGCAGCCGGCGCTGTTGGTGGAGCGCTGCTGCCATCTAGCGAAATATACTTGGGTACTGCAGCCGCCCGGTTTGTGGAGCGCTGCTGCCATCTAGCGAAATATATTTGGGTACTGCAGCCGGCCCTGTTGGTGGAGCGCTGCTGCCATCTAGCGAAATGTAATTGGGTACTGCAGCCGCCCGGTTGGTGTAGCGCTGCTGCCATCTAGCGAAATATACTTGGGTACTGCAGCCGCCCGGTTGGTGGAGCGCTGCTGCCATCTAGCGAAATGTAATGGGGTACTGCAGCCGGCCCTGTTGGTGGAGCGCTGCTGCCATCTAGCGAAATATATTTGGGTACTGCAGCCGCCCTTTTGGTGGAGCGCTGCTGCCATCTAGCGAAATATATTTGGGTACTGCAGCCGGCCCTGTTGGTGGAGCTCTGCTGCCATCTAGCGAAATATACTTGGGTACTGCAGCCGCCCGGTTGGTGGAGCGCTGCTGCCATCTAGCGAAATGTAATTGGGTACTGCAGCCGCCCGGTTGGTGGAGCGCTGCTGCCATCTAGCGAAATATACTTGGGTACTGCAGCCGGCGCTGTTGGTGTAGCGCTGCTGCCATCTAGCGAAATATACTTGGGTACTGCAGCCGCCCGGTTGGTGGAGCGCTGCTGCCATCTAGCGAAATATATTTGGGTACTGCAGCCGGCCCGGTTGGTGGAGCGCTGCTGCCATCTAGCGAAATGTAATTGGGTACTGCAGCCGCCCGGTTGGTGTAGCGCTGCTGCCATCTAGCGAAATATACTTGGGTACTGCAGCCGCCCGGTTGGTGGAGCGCTGCTGCCATCTAGCGAAATGTAATGGGGTACTGCAGCCGCCAGGTTGGTGTAGCGCTGCTGCCATCTAGCGAAATATACTTGGGTACTGCAGCCGGCCCTGTTTGTGGAGCGCTGCTGCCATCTAGCGAAATATATTTGGGTACTGCAGCCGCCCTTTTGGTGGAGCGCTGCTGCCATCTAGCGAAATATATTTGGGTACTGCAGCCGGCCCTGTTGGTGGAGCTCTGCTGCCATCTAGCGAAATATACTTGGGTACTGCAGCCGCCCGGTTGGTGGAGCGCTGCTGCCATCTAGCGAAATGTAATTGGGTACTGCAGCCGCCCGGTTGGTGTAGCGCTGCTGCCATCTAGCGAAATATACTTGGGTACTGCAGCCGCCCGGTTGGTGGAGCGCTGCTGCCATCTAGCGAAATGTAATGGGGTACTGCAGCCGCCAGGTTGGTGTAGCGCTGCTGCCATCTAGCGAAATATACTTGGGTACTGCAGCCGGCCCTGTTGGTGGAGCGCTGCTGCCATCTAGCGAAATATATTTGGGTACTGCAGCCGCCCTTTTGGTGGAGCGCTGCTGCCATCTAGCGAAATATATTTGGGTACTGCAGCCGGCCCTGTTGGTGGAGCTCTGCTGCCATCTAGCGAAATATACTTGGGTACTGCAGCCGCCCGGTTGGTGGAGCGCTGCTGCCATCTAGCGAAATGTAATTGGGTACTGCAGCCGCCCGGTTGGTGGAGCGCTGCTGCCATCTAGCGAAATATATTTGGGTACTGCAGCCGGCGCTGTTGGTGGAGCGCTGCTGCCATCTAGCGAAATATACTTGGGTACTGCAGCCGCCCGGTTGGTGGAGCGCTGCTGCCATCTAACGAAATATACTTGGGTACTGCAGCCGGCCCTGTTGGTGGAGCGCTGCTGCCATCTAGCGAAATATACTTGGGTACTGCAGCCGCCCGGTTGTTGGAGCGCTGCTGCCATCTAGCGAAATATACTTGGGTACTGCAGCCGGCCCTGTTGGTGGAGCGCTGCTGCCATCTAGCGAAATATATTTGGGTACTGCAGCCGGCGCTGTTGGTGGAGCGCTGCTGCCATCTAGCGAAATATATTTGGGTACTGCAGCCGGCGCTGTTGGTGGAGCGCTGCTGCCATCTAGCGAAATATATTTGGGTACTGCAGCCGGCGCTGTTGGTGGAGCGCTGCTGCCATCTAGCGAAATATACTTGGGTACTGCAGCCGGCCCTGTTGGTGGAGCGCTGCTGCCATCTAGCGAAATATACTTGGGTACTGCAGCCGCCCGGTTGGTGGAGCGCTGCTGCCATCTAGCGAAATATATTTGGGTACTGCAGCCGGCCCTGTTGGTGGAGCGCTGCTGCCATCTAGCGAAATATACTTGGGTACTGCAGCCGCCCGGTTGGTGGAGCGCTGCTGCCATCTAGCGAAATATACTTGGGTACTGCAGCCGGCCCTGTTGGTGGAGCGCTGCTGCCATCTAGCGAAATATACTTGGGTACTGCAGCCGCCCGGTTGGTGGAGCGCTGCTGCCATC
This sequence comes from Falco punctatus, assembly GCF_963210335.1. Classification (NCBI taxonomy): domain Eukaryota; kingdom Metazoa; phylum Chordata; class Aves; order Falconiformes; family Falconidae; genus Falco; species Falco punctatus. The sequence goes on from NW_027660079.1 coordinate 2,522,858, forward strand.
TAGCGAAATATACTTGGGTACTGCAGCCGGCGCTGTTGGTGGAGCGCTGCTGCCATCTAGCGAAATATATTTGGGTACTGCAGCCGGCCCTGTTGGTGGAGCGCTGCTGCCATCTAGCGAAATATATTTGGGTACTGCAGCCGGCTCTGTTGGTGGAGCGCTGCTGCCATCTAGCGAAATATATTTGGGTACTGCAGCCGGCTCTGTTTGTGGAGCGCTGCTGCCATCTAGCGAAATATACTTGGGTACTTCAGCCGGGTTTAGGGTTAGGGTTAGGGTTAGACTGTTAGGGTTAGGGTTAGACTCTTAGGGTTAGACTCTTAGGGTTAGACTCTTAGGGTTAGGGTTAGACTCTTACGGTTAGGGTTAGGGTTAGGGTTACGGTTAGACTCTTAGGGTTAGGGTTAGACTCTTAGGGTTAGGGTTAGGGTTAGGGTTAGGGTTAGACTCTTAGGGTTAGGGTTAGACTCAGGCTCTTAGGGTTAGGGTTAGACTCAGGCTCTTAGGGTGAGGGTTAGACTCAGGCTCTTAGGGTTAGGGTTAGACTCAGGCTCTTAGGGTTAGGGTCAGACTCAGTACTATATATTTGGGTACTGCAGCCGCCCTTTTGGTGGAGCGCTGCTGCCATCTAGCGAAATATACTTGGGTACTGCAGCCGCCCGGTTGGTGGAGCGCTGCTGCCATCTAGCGAAATATATTTGGGTACTGCAGCCGGCCCTGTTGGTGGAGCGCTGCTGCCATCTAGCGAAATATACTTGGGTACTGCAGCCGGCTCTGTTGGTGGAGCGCTGCTGCCATCTAGCGAAATATATTTGGGTACTGCAGCCGGGTTTAGGGTTAGGGTTAGGGTTAGACTGTTAGGGTTAGGGTTAGGGTTAGGGTTAGACTCTTAGGGTTAGACTCTTAGGGTTAGGGTTAGACTCAGTACTATATATTTGGGTAGTGCAGCCACCCTTTTTGTGGAGCGCTGCTGCCATCTAGCGAAATATACTTGAGTACTGCAGCCGGCGCTGTTGGTGGAGCGCTGCTGCCATCTAGCGAAATATACTTTGGTACTGCAGCCGCCCGGTTGGTTGAGCACTGCCGCCGTCTAGCGAAATATACTTGGGTACTGCAGCCGGCCCTGTTTGTGGAGCGCTGCTGCCATCTAGCGAAATATATTTGGGTACTGCAGCCGGCTCTGTTGGTGGAGCGCTGCTGCCATCTAGCGAAATATACTTGGGTACTTCAGCCGGGTTTAGGGTTAGGGTTAGGGTTAGACTGTTAGGGTTAGGGTTAGGGTTAGGGTTAGACTCTTAGGGTTAGACTCTTAGGGTTAGGGTTAGACTCTTACGCTTAGGGTTAGGGTTAGGGTTAGGGTTAGGGTTAGACTCTTAGGGTTAGGGTTAGACTCTTAGGGTTAGGGTTAGTGTTAGGGTTAGACTCTTAGGGTTAGGGTTAGACTCTTAGGGTTAGGGTTAAGGTTAGGGTTAGGGTTAGACTCTTAGGGTTAGGGTTAGACTCTTAGGGTTAGGGTTAGGGTTAGGGTTAGACTCTTAGGGTTAGGGTTAGGGTTAGGGTTAGGGTTACACTCTTAGGGTTAGGGTTAGGGTTAGGGTTAGACTCTTAGGGTTAGGGTTAGACTTAGGCTCTTAGGGTTAGGGTTAGACTCAGGCTCTTAGGGTTAGGGTTAGACTCAGGCTCTTACGGTTAGGGTTAGACTCAGGCTCTTAGGGTTAGGGTTAGACACAGGCTCTTAGGGTTAGGGTCAGATTTAGTACTATATATTTGTGTACTGCAGCCGCCCTTTTGGTGGAGCGCTGCTGCCATCTAGCGAAATATACTTGGGTACTGCAGCCGGCCGGTTGGTGGAGCGCTGCTGCCATCTAGCGAAATATATTTGGGTACTGCAGCCGGCCCTGTTTGTGGAGCGCTGCTGCCATCTAGCGAAATATATTTGGGTACTGCAGCCGCCCTTTTGGTGGAGCGCTGCTGCCATCTAGCGAAATATATTTGGGTACTGCAGCCAGCTCTGTTGGTGGAGCTCTGCTGCCATCTAGCGAAATATACTTGGGTACTGCAGCCGGCCCTGTTGGTGGAGCGCTGCTGCCATCTAGCGAAATGTAAATGGGTTCTGCAGCCGCCCTGTTGGTGGAGCGCTGCTGCCATCTAGCGAAATATACTTGGGTACTGCAGCCGCCCGGTTGGTGGAGCGCTGCTGCCATCTAGCGAAATATACTTGGGTACTGCAGCCGGCCCTGTTGGTGGAGCGCTGCTGCCATCTAGCGAAATATACTTGGGTACTGCAGCCGCCCGGTTGGTGGAGCGCTGCTGCCATCTAGCGAAATATACTTGGGTACTGCAGCCGGCCCTGTTGGTGGAGCGCTGCTGCCATCTAGCGAAATATACTTGGGTACTGCAGCCGCCCGGTTGGTGGAGCGCTGCTGCCATCTAGCGAAATATATTTGGGTACTGCAGCCGGCCCTGTTGGTGGAGCGCTGCTGCCATCTAGCGAAATATATTTGGGTACTGCAGCCGGCCCGGTTGGTGGAGCGCTGCTGCCATCTAGCGAAATATACTTGGGTACTGCAGCCGGCCCTGTTGGTGGAGCGCTGCTGCCATCTAGCGAAATATACTTGGGTACTGCAGCCGCCCGGTTGGTGGAGCGCTGCTGCCATCTAGCGAAATATATTTGGGTACTGCAGCCGGCCCTGTTGGTGGAGCGCTGCTGCCATCTAGCGAAATATATTTGGGTACTGCAGCCGGCTCTGTTTGTGGAGCGCTGCTGCCATCTAGCGAAATATACTTGGGTACTTCAGCCGGGTTTAGGGTTAGGGTTAGGGTTAGACTGTTAGGGTTAGGGTTAGACTCTTAGGGTTAGACTCTTAGGGTTAGACTCTTAGGGTTAGGGTTAGACTCTTACGGTTAGGGTTAGGGTTAGGGTTAGGGTTAGACTCTTAGGGTTAGGGTTAGACTCTTAGGGTTAGGGTTAGGGTTAGGGTTAGGGTTAGACTCTTAGGGTTAGGGTTAGACTCTTAGGGTTAGGGTTAGACTCTTAGGGTTAGGGTTAGACTCTTAGGGTTAGGGTTAGACTCTTAGGGTTAGGGTTAGGGTTAGGGTTAGACTCTTAGGGTTAGGGTTAGGGTGAGGGTTAGACTCTTAGGGTTAGGGTTATATTCAGGGTTAGGGTTAGACTCTTAGGGTTAGGGTTAGGGTTAGGGTTAGACTCTTAGGGTTAGGGTTAGTGTTAGGCTCTTAGGGTTAGGGTTAGACTCAGGCTCTTAGGGTGAGGGTTAGACTCAGGCTCTTAGGGTGAGGGTTAGACTCAGGCTCTTAGGGTGAGGGTTAGACTCAGGCTCTTAGGGTGAGGGTTAGACTCAGGCTCTTAGGGTTAGGGTTAGACTCAGGCTCTTAGGGTTAGGGTTAGACTCAGGCTCTTAGGGTTAGGGTTAGACTCAGTACTATATATTTGGGTACTGCAGCCGCCCTTTTAGTGGAGCGCTGCTGCCATCTAGCGAAGTATACTTGGGTACTGCAGCCGGCGCTGTTGGTGGAGCGCTGCTGCCATCTAGCGAAATATATTTGGGTACTGCAGCCGGCCCTGTTGGTGGAGCTCTACTGCCATCTAGCGAAATATACTTGGGTACTGCAGCCGCCCTTTTGGTGGAGCGCTGCTGCCATCTAGCGAAATATATTTGGGTACTGCAGCCGGCCCTGTTGGTGGAGCGCTGCTGCCATCTAGCGAAATGTAATTGGGTACTGCAGCCGCCCGGTTGGTGGAGCGCTGCTGCCATCTAGCGAAATATACTTGAGTACTGCAGCCGGCGCTGTTGGTGGATCGCTGCTGCCATCTAGCGAAATATATTTGGGTACTGCAGCCGGCCCTGTTTGTGGAGCGCTGCTGCCATCTAGCGAAATATATTTGGGTACTGCAGCCGGCCCTGTTGGTGGAGCGCTGCTGCCATCTAGCGAAATATACTTGGGTACTTCAGCCGGGTTTAGGGTTAGGGTTAGGGTTAGACTGTTAGGGTTAGGGTTAGGGTTAGGGTTAGACTCTTAGGGTTAGACTCTTAGGGTTAGGGTGAGACTCTTACACTTAGTGTTAGGGTTAGGGTTAGGGTTAGGGTTAGACTCTTAGGGTTAGGGTTAGACTCTTAGGGTTAGGGTTAGGGTTAGGGTTAGACTCTTAGGGTTAGGGTTAGACTCTTAGGGTTAGGGTTAAGGTTAGGGTTAGGGTTAGACTCTTAGGGTTAGGGTTAGACTCTTAGGGTTAGGGTTAGGGTTAGGGTTAGACTCTTAGGGTTAGGGTTAGGGTTAGGGTTAGACTCTTAGGGTTAGGGTTAGGGTTAGGGTTAGGGTTACACTCTTAGGGTTAGGGTTAGGGTTAGGGTTAGACTCTTAGGGTTAGGGTTAGGGTTAGGCTCTTAGGGTTAGGGTTAGACTCAGGCTCTTAGGGTTAGGGTTAGACTCAGGCTCTTACGGTTAGGGTTAGACTCAGGCTCTTAGGGTTAGGGTTAGACACAGGCTCTTAGGGTTAGGGTCAGACTCAGTACTATATATTTGGGTACTGCAGCCGCCCTTTTGGTGGAGCGCTGCTGCCATCTAGCGAAATATACTTGGGTATTGCAGCCGGCGCTGTTGGTGGAGCGCTGCTGCCATCTAGCGAAATATATTTGGGTACTGCAGCCGGCCCTGTTGGTGGAGCGCTGCTGCCATCTAGCGAAATATATTTGGGTACTGCAGCCGCCCTTTTGGTGGAGCGCTGCTGCCATCTAGCGAAATATATTTGGGTACTGCAGCCGGCGCTGTTGGTGGAGCTCTGCTGCCATCTAGCGAAATATACTTGGGTACTGCAGCCGCCCTTTTGGTGGAGCGCTGCTGCCATCTAGCGAAATGTAATTGGGTACTGCAGCCGCCCTTTTGGTGGAGCGCTGCTGCCATCTAGCGAAATATGTTTGGGTACTGCAGCCGGCGCTGTTGGTGGATCGCTGCTGCCATCTAGCGAAATATATTTGGGTACTGCAGCCGGCCCTGTTTGTGGAGCGCTGCTGCCATCTAGCGAAATATATTTGGGTACTGCAGCCGGCTCTGTTGGTGGAGCGCTGCTGCCATCTAGCGAAATATACTTGGGTACTTCAGCCGGGTTTAGGGTTAGGGTTAGGGTTAGACTGTTAGGGTTAGGGTTAGGGTTAGGGTTAGACTCTTAGGGTTAGACTCTTAGGGTTAGGGTTAGACTCTTACGCTTAGGGTTAGGGTTAGGGTTAGGGTTAGGGTTAGACTCTTAGGGTTAGGGTTAGACTCTTAGGGTTAGGGTTAGGGTTAGGGTTAGACTCTTAGGGTTAGGGTTAGACTCTTAGGGTTAGGGTTAAGGTTAGGGTTAGGGTTAGACTCTTAGGGTTAGGGTTAGACTCTTAGGGTTAGGGTTAGGGTTAGGGTTAGACTCTTAGGGTTAGGGTTAGGGTTAGGGTTAGGGTTACACTCTTAGGGTTAGGGTTAGGGTTAGGGTTAGACTCTTAGGGTTAGGGTTAGACTTAGGCTCTTAGGGTTAGGGTTAGACTCAGGCTCTTAGGGTTAGGGTTAGACTCAGGCTCTTACGGTTAGGGTTAGACTCAGGCTCTTAGGGTTAGGGTTAGACACAGGCTCTTAGGGTTAGGGTCAGATTTAGTACTATATATTTGTGTACTGCAGCCGCCCTTTCGGTGGAGCGCTGCTGCCATCTAGCGAAATATACTTGGGTACTGCAGCCGGCGCTGTTGGTGGAGCGCTGCTGCCATCTAGCGAAATATACTTGGGTACTGCAGCCGGCCCTGTTGGTGGAGCGCTGCTGCCATCTAGCGAAATATATTTGGGTACTGCAGCCGCCCTTTTGGTGGAGCGCTGCTGCCATCTAGCGAAATATATTTGGGTACTGCAGCCGGCGCTGTTGGTGGAGCTCTGCTGCCATCTAGCGAAATATACTTGGGTACTGCAGCCGGCCCTTTTGGTGGAGCGCTGCTGCCATCTAGCGAAATGTAATTGGGTACTGCAGCCGCCCTGTTGGTGGAGCGCTGCTGCCATCTAGCGAAATATACTTGGGTACTGCAGCCGCCCGGTTGGTGGAGCGCTGCTGCCATCTAGCGAAATATACTTGGGTACTGCAGCCGGCCCTGTTGGTGGAGCTCTGCTGCCATCTAGCGAAATATACTTGGGTACTGCAGCCGGCCCTGTTGGTGGAGCGCTGCTGCCATCTAGCGAAATATACTTGGGTACTGCAGCCGCCCGGTTGGTGGAGCGCTGCTGCCATCTAGCGAAATATATTTGGGTACTGCAGCCGGCCCTGTTGGTGGAGCGCTGCTGCCATCTAGCGAAATATATTTGGGTACTGCAGCCGGCTCTGTTTGTGGAGCGCTGCTGCCATCTAGCGAAATATACTTGGGTACTTCAGCCGGGTTTAGGGTTAGGGTTAGGGTTAGACTGTTAGGGTTAGGGTTAGACTCTTAGGGTTAGACTCTTAGGGTTAGACTCTTAGGGTTAGGGTTAGACTCTTACGGTTAGGGTTAGGGTTAGGGTTAGGGTTAGACTCTTAGGGTTAGGGTTAGACTCTTAGGGTTAGGGTTAGGGTTAGGGTTAGGGTTAGACTCTTAGGGTTAGGGTTAGACTCTTAGGGTTAGGGTTAGGGTTAGGGTTAGGGTTAGACTCTTAGGGTTAGGGTTAGACTCTTAGGGTTAGGGTTAGGGTTAGGGTTAGACTCTTAGGGTTAGGGTTAGACTCTTAGGGTTAGGGTTAGGGTTAGGGTTAGGGTTAGACTCTTAGGGTTAGGGTTAGACTCTTAGGGTTAGGGTTAGGGTTAGGGTTAGACTCTTAGGGTTAGGGTTAGACTCTTAGGGTTAGGGTTAGGGTTAGGGTTAGACTCTTAGGGTTAGGGTTAGGGTGAGGGTTAGACTCTTAGGGTTAGGGTTATATTCAGGGTTAGGGTTAGACTCTTAGGGTTAGGGTTAGGGTTAGACTCTTAGGGTTAGGGTTAGGGTTAGGCTCTTAGGGTTAGGGTTAGACTCAGGCTCTTAGGGTGAGGGTTAGACTCAGGCTCTTAGGGTGAGGGTTAGACTCAGGCTCTTAGGGTGAGGGTTAGACTCAGGCTCTTAGGGTGAGGGTTAGACTCAGGCTCTTAGGGTTAGGGTTACACTCAGGCTCTTAGGGTTAGGGTTAGACTCAGTACTATATATTTGGGTACTGCAGCCGGCCCTGTTGGTGGAGCGCTGCTGTTATCTAGCGAAATATATTTGGGTACTGCAGCCGCCCTTTTGGTGGAGCGCTGCTGCCATCTAGCGAAATATATTTGGGTACTGCAGCCGGCGCTGTTGGTGGAGCTCTGCTGCCATCTAGCGAAATATACTTGGGTACTGCAGCCGCCCTTTTGGTGGAGCGCTGCTGCCATCTAGCGAAATGTAATTGGGTACTGCAGCCGCCGGTTGGTGGAGCGGTGCTGCCATCTAGCGAAATGTAATTGGGTACTGCAGCCGCCCGGTTGGTGGAGCGCTGCTGCCATCTAGCGAAATATACTTGGGTACTGCAGCCGCCCGGTTGGTGGAGCGCTGCTGCCATCTAGCGAAATATATTTGGGTACTGCAGCCGGCGCTGTTAATGGAGCGCTGCTGCCATCTAGCGAAATGTAATTGGGTACTGCAGCCGCCCGGTTGGTGTAGCGCTGCTGCCATCTAGCGAAATATACTTGGGTACTGCAGCCGCCCGGTTGGTGGAGCGCTGCTGCCATCTGGCGAAATATACTTGGGTACTGCAGCCGGCCCTGTTGGTGGAGCGCTGCTGCCATCTAGCGAAATATACTTGGGTACTGCAGCCGGCTCTGTTGGTGGAGCGCTGCTGCCATCTAGCGAAATATATTTGGGTACTGCAGCCGGCGCTGTTGGTGGAGCGCTGCTGCCATCTAGCGAAATATACTTGGGTACTGCAGCCGCCCGGTTGGTGGAGCGCTGCTGCCATCTAGCGAAATATACTTGGGTACTGCAGCCGGCGCTGTTGGTGGAGCGCTGCTGCCATCTAGCGAAATATATTTGGGTACTGCAGCCGGCGCTGTTGGTGGAGCGCTGCTGCCATCTAGCGAAATATATTTGGGTACTGCAGCCGGCGCTGTTGGTGGAGCGCTGCTGCCATCTAGCGAAATATATTTGGGTACTGCAGCCGGCTCTGTTGGTGGAGCGCTGCTGCCATCTAGCGAAATATACTTGGGTACTTCAGCCGGGTTTAGGGTTAGGGTTAGGGTTAGACTGTTAGGGTTAGGGTTAGACTCTTAGGGTTAGACTCTTAGGGTTAGACTCTTAGGGTTAGGGTTAGGGTTAGGGTTAGGGTTAGACTCTTAGGGTTAGGGTTAGGGTTAGACTCTTAGGGTTAGGGTTAGACTCTTAGGGTTAGGGTTAGGGTTAGGGTTAGGGTTAGACTCTTAGGGTTAGGGTTAGACTCTTAAGGTTAGGGTTAGACTCTTAGGGTTAGGGTTAGGGTTAGGGTTAGGGTTAGACTCTTAGGGTTAGGGTTACGGTTAGACTCTTAGGGTTAGAGTTAGGGTTAGGGTTAGACTCTTAGGGTTAGGGTTAGACTCTTAGGGTTAGGGTTGGGGTTAGGGTTAGACTCTTAGGGTTAGGGTTAGACTCTTAGGGTTAGGGTTAGGGTTAGGGTTAGGGTTAGACTCTTAGGGTTAGGGTTAGACTCTTAGGGTTAGGGTTATATTCAGATTAGGGTTAGACTCTTAGGGTTAGGGTTAGGGTTAGACTCAGGCTCTTAGGGTAAGGTTTAGACTTAGGCTCTTAGGGTTAGGGTTAGACTCAGGCTCTTAGGGTTAGGGTTAGACTCAGGCTCTTAGGGTGAGGGTTAGACTCAGGCTCTTAGGGTGAGGGTTAGACTCAGGCTCTTAGGGTTAGGGTTAGACTCAGGCTCTTAGGGTGAGGGTTAGACTCAGGCTCTTAGGGTTAGGGTCAGACTCAGTACTATATATTTGGGTACTGCAGCCGCCCTTTTGGTGGAGCGCTGCTGCCATCTAGCGAAATATACTTGGGTATTGCAGCCGGCGCTCTTGGTCGAGCGCTGCTGCCATCTAGCGAAATATATTTGGGTACTGCAGCCGGCCCTGTTGGTGGAGCTCTGCTGCCATCTAGCGAAATATACTTGGGTACTGCAGCCGCCCGGTTGGTGGAGCGCTGCTGCCATCTAGCGAAATGTAATTGGGTACTGCAGCCGCCCGGTTGGTGGAGCGCTGCTGCCATCTAGCGAAATATACTTGGGTACTGCAGCCGGCGCTGTTGGTGGAGCGCTGCTGCCATCTAGCGAAATATACTTGGGTACTGCAGCCGCCCGGTTTGTGGAGCGCTGCTGCCATCTAGCGAAATATATTTGGGTACTGCAGCCGGCCCGGTTGGTGGAGCGCTGCTGCCATCTAGCGAAATGTAATTGGGTACTGCAGCCGCCCGGTTGGTGTAGCGCTGCTGCCATCTAGCGAAATATACTTGGGTACTGCAGCCGCCCGGTTGGTGGAGCGCTGCTGCCATCTAGCGAAATGTAATGGGGTACTGCAGCCGCCCGGTTGGTGTAGCGCTGCTGCCATCTAGCGAAATATACTTGGGTACTGCAGCCGGCGCTGTTGGTGGAGCGCTGCTGCCATCTAGCGAAATATATTTGGGTACTGCAGCCGGCCCTGTTGGTGGAGCGCTGCTGCCATCTAGCGAAGTATACTTGGGTACTGCAGCCGGCGCTGTTGGTGGAGCGCTGCTGCCATCTAGCGAAATATATTTGGGTACTGCAGCCGGCCCTGTTGGTGGAGCTCTACTGCCATCTAGCGAAATATACTTGGGTACTGCAGCCGCCCTTTTGGTGGAGCGCTGCTGCCATCTAGCGAAATGTAATTGGGTACTGCAGCCGCCCGGTTGGTGGAGCGCTGCTGCCATCTAGCGAAATATATTTGGGTACTGCAGCCGGCGCTGTTGGTGGATCGCTGCTGCCATCTAGCGAAATATATTTGGGTACTGCAGCCGGCCCTGTTTGTGGAGCGCTGCTGCCATCTAGCGAAATATATTTGGGTACTGCAGCCGGCGCTGTTGGTGGAGCGCTGCTGCCATCTAGCGAAATATACTTGGGTACTTCAGCCGGGTTTAGGGTTAGGGTTAGGGTTAGACTGTTAGGGTTAGGGTTAGGGTTAGGGTTAGACTCTTAGGGTTAGGGTGAGACTCTTACGCTTAGTGTTAGGGTTAGGGTTAGGGTTAGACTCTTAGGGTTAGGGTTAGACTCTTAGGGTTAGGGTTAGGGTTAGGGTTAGACTCTTAGGGTTAGGGTTAGACTCTTAGGGTTAGGGTTAAGGTTAGGGTTAGGGTTAGACTCTTAGGGTTAGGGTTAGACTCTTAGGGTTAGGGTTAGGGTTAGGGTTAAGGTTAGACTCTTAGGGTTATGGTTAGACTCTTAGGGTTAGGGTTAGGGTTAGGGTTAGGGTTACACTCTTAGGGTTAGGGTTAGGGTTAGGGTTAGACTCTTAGGGTTAGGGTTAGACTTAGGCTCTTAGGGTTAGGGTTAGACTCAGGCTCTTAGGGTTAGGGTTAGACTCAGGCTCTTACGGTTAGGGTTAGACTCAGGCTCTTAGGGTTAGGGTTAGACACAGGCTCTTAGGGTTAGGGTCAGACTCAGTACTATATATTTGGGTACTGCAGCCGCCCTTTTGGTGGAGCGCTGCTGCCATCTAGCGAAATATACTTGGGTATTGCAGCCGGCGCTGTTGGTGGAGCGCTGCTGCCATCTAGCGAAATATATTTGGGTACTGCAGCCGGCCCTGTTGGTGGAGCGCTGCTGCCATCTAGCGAAATATATTTGGGTACTGCAGCCGCCCTTTTGGTGGAGCGCTGCTGCCATCTAGCGAAATATATTTGGGTACTGCAGCCGTCCCTGTTGGTGGAGCTCTGCTGCCATCTAGCGAAATATACTTGGGTACTGCAGCCGCCCTTTTGGTGGAGCGCTGCTGCCATCTAGCGAAATGTAATTGGGTACTGCAGCCGCCGGTTGGTGGAGCGGTGCTGCCATCTAGCGAAATGTAATTGGGTACTGCAGCCGCCCGGTTGGTGGAGCGCTGCTGCCATCTAGCGAAATATACTTGGGTACTGCAGCCGCCCGGTTTCTGGAGCGCTGCTGCCATCTAGCGAAATATATGTGGGTACTGCAGCCGGCGCTGTTAATGGAGCGCTGCTGCCATCTAGCGAAATGTAATTGGGTACTGCAGCCGCCCGGTTGGTGTAGCGCTGCTGCCATCTAGCGAAATATACTTGGGTACTGCAGCCGCCCGGTTGGTGGAGCGCTGCTGCCATCTAGCGAAATATATTTGGGTACTGCAGCCGGCCCTGTTGGTGGAGCGCTGCTGCCATCTAGCGAAATATACTTGGGTACTGCAGCCGCCCGGTTGGTGGAGCGCTGCTGCCATCTAGCGAAATATACTTGGGTACTGCAGCCGGCCCTGTTGGTGGAGCGCTGCTGCCATCTAGCGAAATATACTTGGGTACTGCAGCCGCCCGGTTGGTGGAGCGCTGCTGCCATCTAGCGAAATATACTTGGGTACTGCAGCCGGCGCTGTTGGTGGAGCGCTGCTGCCATCTAGCGAAATATATTTGGGTACTGCAGCCGGCGCTGTTGGTGGAGCGCTGCTGCCATCTAGCGAAATATATTTGGGTACTGCAGCCGGCGCTGTTGGTGGAGCGCTGCTGCCATCTAGCGAAATATATTTGGGTACTGCAGCCGGCCCGGTTGGTGGAGCGCTGCTGCCATCTAGCGAAATGTAATTGGGTACTGCAGCCGCCCGGTTGGTGTAGCGCTGCTGCCATCTAGCGAAATATACTTGGGTACTGCAGCCGCCCGGTTGGTGGAGCGCTGCTGCCATCTAGCGAAATGTAATGGGGTACTGCAGCCGCCCGGTTGGTGTAGCGCTGCTGCCATCTAGCGAAATATACTTGGGTACTGCAGCCGGCGCTGTTGGTGGAGCGCTGCTGCCATCTAGCGAAATATATTTGGGTACTGCAGCCGGCCCTGTTGGTGGAGCGCTGCTGCCATCTAGCGAAGTATACTTGGGTACTGCAGCCGGCGCTGTTGGTGGAGCGCTGCTGCCATCTAGCGAAATATATTTGGGTACTGCAGCCGGCCCTGTTGGTGGAGCTCTACTGCCATCTAGCGAAATATACTTGGGTACTGCAGCCGCCCTTTTGGTGGAGCGCTGCTGCCATCTAGCGAAATGTAATTGGGTACTGCAGCCGCCCGGTTGGTGGAGCGCTGCTGCCATCTAGCGAAATATATTTGGGTACTGCAGCCGGCGCTGTTGGTGGATCGCTGCTGCCATCTAGCGAAATATATTTGGGTACTGCAGCCGGCCCTGTTTGTGGAGCGCTGCTGCCATCTAGCGAAATATATTTGGGTACTGCAGCCGGCGCTGTTGGTGGAGCGCTGCTGCCATCTAGCGAAATATACTTGGGTACTTCAGCCGGGTTTAGGGTTAGGGTTAGGGTTAGACTGTTAGGGTTAGGGTTAGGGTTAGGGTTAGACTCTTAGGGTTAGGGTGAGACTCTTACGCTTAGTGTTAGGGTTAGGGTTAGGGTTAGACTCTTAGGGTTAGGGTTAGACTCTTAGGGTTAGGGTTAGGGTTAGGGTTAGACTCTTAGGGTTAGGGTTAGACTCTTAGGGTTAGGGTTAAGGTTAGGGTTAGGGTTAGACTCTTAGGGTTAGGGTTAGACTCTTAGGGTTAGGGTTAGGGTTAGGGTTAAGGTTAGACTCTTAGGGTTATGGTTAGACTCTTAGGGTTAGGGTTAGGGTTAGGGTTAGGGTTACACTCTTAGGGTTAGGGTTAGGGTTAGGGTTAGACTCTTAGGGTTAGGGTTAGACTTAGGCTCTTAGGGTTAGGGTTAGACTCAGGCTCTTAGGGTTAGGGTTAGACTCAGGCTCTTACGGTTAGGGTTAGACTCAGGCTCTTAGGGTTAGGGTTAGACACAGGCTCTTAGGGTTAGGGTCAGACTCAGTACTATATATTTGGGTACTGCAGCCGCCCTTTTGGTGGAGCGCTGCTGCCATCTAGCGAAATATACTTGGGTATTGCAGCCGGCGCTGTTGGTGGAGCGCTGCTGCCATCTAGCGAAATATATTTGGGTACTGCAGCCGGCCCTGTTGGTGGAGCGCTGCTGCCATCTAGCGAAATATATTTGGGTACTGCAGCCGCCCTTTTGGTGGAGCGCTGCTGCCATCTAGCGAAATATATTTGGGTACTGCAGCCGTCCCTGTTGGTGGAGCTCTGCTGCCATCTAGCGAAATATACTTGGGTACTGCAGCCGCCCTTTTGGTGGAGCGCTGCTGCCATCTAGCGAAATGTAATTGGGTACTGCAGCCGCCGGTTGGTGGAGCGGTGCTGCCATCTAGCGAAATGTAATTGGGTACTGCAGCCGCCCGGTTGGTGGAGCGCTGCTGCCATCTAGCGAAATATACTTGGGTACTGCAGCCGCCCGGTTTCTGGAGCGCTGCTGCCATCTAGCGAAATATATGTGGGTACTGCAGCCGGCGCTGTTAATGGAGCGCTGCTGCCATCTAGCGAAATGTAATTGGGTACTGCAGCCGCCCGGTTGGTGTAGCGCTGCTGCCATCTAGCGAAATATACTTGGGTACTGCAGCCGCCCGGTTGGTGGAGCGCTGCTGCCATCTAGCGAAATATATTTGGGTACTGCAGCCGGCCCTGTTGGTGGAGCGCTGCTGCCATCTAGCGAAATATACTTGGGTACTGCAGCCGCCCGGTTGGTGGAGCGCTGCTGCCATCTAGCGAAATATACTTGGGTACTGCAGCCGGCCCTGTTGGTGGAGCGCTGCTGCCATCTAGCGAAATATACTTGGGTACTGCAGCCGCCCGGTTGGTGGAGCGCTGCTGCCATCTAGCGAAATATACTTGGGTACTGCAGCCGGCGCTGTTGGTGGAGCGCTGCTGCCATCTAGCGAAATATATTTGGGTACTGCAGCCGGCGCTGTTGGTGGAGCGCTGCTGCCATCTAGCGAAATATATTTGGGTACTGCAGCCGGCGCTGTTGGTGGAGCGCTGCTGCCATCTAGCGAAATATATTTGGGTACTGCAGCCGGCCCGGTTGGTGGAGCGCTGCTGCCATCTAGCGAAATGTAATTGGGTACTGCAGCCGCCCGGTTGGTGTAGCGCTGCTGCCATCTAGCGAAATATACTTGGGTACTGCAGCCGCCCGGTTGGTGGAGCGCTGCTGCCATCTAGCGAAATGTAATGGGGTACTGCAGCCGCCCGGTTGGTGTAGCGCTGCTGCCATCTAGCGAAATATACTTGGGTACTGCAGCCGGCGCTGTTGGTGGAGCGCTGCTGCCATCTAGCGAAATATATTTGGGTACTGCAGCCGGCCCTGTTGGTGGAGCGCTGCTGCCATCTAGCGAAGTATACTTGGGTACTGCAGCCGGCGCTGTTGGTGGAGCGCTGCTGCCATCTAGCGAAATATATTTGGGTACTGCAGCCGGCCCTGTTGGTGGAGCTCTACTGCCATCTAGCGAAATATACTTGGGTACTGCAGCCGCCCTTTTGGTGGAGCGCTGCTGCCATCTAGCGAAATGTAATTGGGTACTGCAGCCGCCCGGTTGGTGGAGCGCTGCTGCCATCTAGCGAAATATATTTGGGTACTGCAGCCGGCGCTGTTGGTGGATCGCTGCTGCCATCTAGCGAAATATATTTGGGTACTGCAGCCGGCCCTGTTTGTGGAGCGCTGCTGCCATCTAGCGAAATATATTTGGGTACTGCAGCCGGCGCTGTTGGTGGAGCGCTGCTGCCATCTAGCGAAATATACTTGGGTACTTCAGCCGGGTTTAGGGTTAGGGTTAGGGTTAGACTGTTAGGGTTAGGGTTAGGGTTAGGGTTAGACTCTTAGGGTTAGGGTGAGACTCTTACGCTTAGTGTTAGGGTTAGGGTTAGGGTTAGACTCTTAGGGTTAGGGTTAGACTCTTAGGGTTAGGGTTAGGGTTAGGGTTAGACTCTTAGGGTTAGGGTTAGACTCTTAGGGTTAGGGTTAAGGTTAGGGTTAGGGTTAGACTCTTAGGGTTAGGGTTAGACTCTTAGGGTTAGGGTTAGGGTTAGGGTTAAGGTTAGACTCTTAGGGTTATGGTTAGACTCTTAGGGTTAGGGTTAGGGTTAGGGTTAGGGTTACACTCTTAGGGTTAGGGTTAGGGTTAGGGTTAGACTCTTAGGGTTAGGGTTAGACTTAGGCTCTTAGGGTTAGGGTTAGACTCAGGCTCTTAGGGTTAGGGTTAGACTCAGGCTCTTACGGTTAGGGTTAGACTCAGGCTCTTAGGGTGAGGGTTAGACTCAGGCTCTTAGGGTTAGGGTTAGACTCAGGCTCTTAGGGTGAGGGTCAGACTCAGTACTATATATTTGGGTACTGCAGCCGCCCTTTTGGTGGAGCGCTGCTGCCATCTAGCGAAATATACTTGGGTATTGCAGCCGGCGCTCTTGGTGGAGCGCTGCTGCCATCTAGCGAAATATATTTGGGTACTGCAGCCGGCCCTGTTGGTGGAGCGCTGCTGCCATCTAGCGAAATATATTTGGGTACTGCAGCCGCCCTTTTGGTGGAGCGCTGCTGCCATCTAGCGAAATATATTTGGGTACTGCAGCCGTCCCTGTTGGTGGAGCTCTGCTGCCATCTAGCGAAATATACTTGGGTACTGCAGCCGCCCTTTTGGTGGAGCGCTGCTGCCATCTAGCGAAATGTAATTGGGTACTGCAGCCGCCGGTTGGTGGAGCGGTGCTGCCATCTAGCGAAATGTAATTGGGTACTGCAGCCGCCCGGTTGGTGGAGCGCTGCTGCCATCTAGCGAAATATACTTGGGTACTGCAGCCGCCCGGTTTCTGGAGCGCTGCTGCCATCTAGCGAAATATATGTGGGTACTGCAGCCGGCGCTGTTAATGGAGCGCTGCTGCCATCTAGCGAAATGTAATTGGGTACTGCAGCCGCCCGGTTGGTGTAGCGCTGCTGCCATCTAGCGAAATATACTTGGGTACTGCAGCCGCCCGGTTGGTGGAGCGCTGCTGCCATCTAGCGAAATATATTTGGGTACTGCAGCCGGCCCTGTTGGTGGAGCGCTGCTGCCATCTAGCGAAATATACTTGGGTACTGCAGCCGCCCGGTTGGTGGAGCGCTGCTGCCATCTAGCGAAATATACTTGGGTACTGCAGCCGGCCCTGTTGGTGGAGCGCTGCTGCCATCTAGCGAAATATACTTGGGTACTGCAGCCGCCCGGTTGGTGGAGCGCTGCTGCCATCTAGCGAAATATACTTGGGTACTGCAGCCGGCGCTGTTGGTGGAGCGCTGCTGCCATCTAGCGAAATATATTTGGGTACTGCAGCCGGCGCTGTTGGTGGAGCGCTGCTGCCATCTAGCGAAATATATTTGGGTACTGCAGCCGGCGCTGTTGGTGGAGCGCTGCTGCCATCTAGCGAAATATATTTGGGTACTGCAGCCGGCGCTGTTGGTGGAGCGCTGCTGCCATCTAGCGAAATATATTTGGGTACTGCAGCCGGCTCTGTTGGTGGAGCGCTGCTGCCATCTAGCGAAATATACTTGGGTACTTCAGCCGGGTTTAGGGTTAGGGTTAGGGTTAGACTGTTAGGGTTAGGGTTAGACTCTTAGGGTTAGACTCTTAGGGTTAGACTCTTAGGGTTAGGGTTAGGGTTAGGGTTAGGGTTAGGGTTAGACTCTTAGGGTTAGGGTTAGACTCTTAGGGTTAGGGTTAGGGTTAGACTCTTAGGGTTAGGGTTAGACTCTTAGGGTTAGGGTTAGGGTTAGGGTTAGACTCTTAGGGTTAGGGTTAGACTCTTAGGGTTAGGGTTAGACTCTTAGGGTTAGGGTTAGGGTTAGGGTTAGGGTTAGACTCTTAGGGTTAGGGTTACGGTTAGACTCTTAGGGTTAGAGTTAGGGTTAGGGTTAGACTCTTAGGGTTAGGGTTAGACTCTTAGGGTTAGGGTTGGGGTTAGGGTTAGACTCTTAGGGTTAGGGTTAGACTCTTAGGGTTAGGGTTAGGGTTAGGGTTAGGGTTAGACTCTTAGGGTTAGGGTTATATTCAGATGAGGGTTAGACTCTTAGGGTTAGGGTGAGGGTTAGACTCAGGCTCTTAGGGTAAGGTTTAGACTTAGGCTCTTAGGGTTAGGGTTAGACTCAGGCTCTTAGGGTTAGGGTTAGACTCAGGCTCTTAGGGTGAGGGTTAGACTCAGGCTCTTAGGGTTAGGGTTAGACTCAGGCTCTTAGGGTTAGGGTTAGACTCAGGCTCTTAGGGTGAGGGTTAGACTCAGGCTCTTAGGGTTAGGGTTAGACTCAGGCTCTTAGGGTTAGGGTCAGACTCAGTACTATATATTTGGGTACTGCAGCCGCCCTTTTGGTGGAGCGCTGCTGCCATCTAGCGAAATATACTTGGGTATTGCAGCCGGCGCTCTTGGTGGAGCGCTGCTGCCATCTAGCGAAATATATTTGGGTACTGCAGCCGGCCCTGTTGGTGGAGCTCTGCTGCCATCTAGCGAAATATACTTGGGTACTGCAGCCGGCCCGGTTGGTGGAGCGCTGCTGCCATCTAGCGAAATGTAATTGGGTACTGCAGCCGCCCGGTTGGTGGAGCGCTGCTGCCATCTAGCGAAATATACTTGGGTACTGCAGCCGGCGCTGTTGGTGGAGCGCTGCTGCCATCTAGCGAAATATACTTGGGTACTGCAGCCGCCCGGTTTGTGGAGCGCTGCTGCCATCTAGCGAAATATATTTGGGTACTGCAGCCGGCCCGGTTGGTGGAGCGCTGCTGCCATCTAGCGAAATGTAATTGGGTACTGCAGCCGCCCGGTTGGTGTAGCGCTGCTGCCATCTAGCGAAATATACTTGGGTACTGCAGCCGCCCGGTTGGTGGAGCGCTGCTGCCATCTAGCGAAATGTAATGGGGTACTGCAGCCGCCCGGTTGGTGTAGCGCTGCTGCCATCTAGCGAAATATACTTGGGTACTGCAGCCGGCGCTGTTGGTGGATCGCTGCTGCCATCTAGCGAAATATATTTGGGTACTGCAGCCGGCCCTGTTGGTGGAGCGCTGCTGCCATCTAGCGAAATATATTTGGGTACTGCAGCCGCCCTTTTGGTGGAGCTCTGCTGCCATCTAGCGAAATATATTTGGGTACTGCAGCCGGCCCTGTTGGTGGAGCTCTGCTGCCATCTAGCGAAATATACTTGGGTACTGCAGCCGCCCTTTTGGTGGAGCGCTGCTGCCATCTAGCGAAATGTAATTGGGTACTGCAGCCGCCCGGTTGGTGGAGCGCTGCTGCCATCTAGCGAAATATACTTGGGTACTGCAGCCGCCCTGTTGGTGGAGCGCTGCTGCCATCTAGCGAAATATACTTGGGTACTGCAGCCGGCCCTGTTGGTGGAGCGCTGCTGCCATCTAGCGAAATATACTTGGGTACTGCAGCCGCCCGGTTGGTGGAGCGCTGCTGCCATCTAGCGAAATATACTTGGGTACTGCAGCCGCCCGGTTTCTGGAGCGCTGCTGCCATCTAGCGAAATATATGTGGGTACTGCAGCCGGCCCTGTTGGTGGAGCGCTGCTGCCATCTAGCGAAATATACTTGGGTACTGCAGCCGCCCGGTTGGTGGAGCGCTGCTGCCATCTAGCGAAATATACTTGGGTACTGCAGCCGGCCCTGTTGGTGGAGCGCTGCTGCCATCTAGCGAAATATACTTGGGTACTGCAGCCGCCCGGTTGGTGGAGCGCTGCTGCCATCTATCGAAATATACTTGGGTACTGCAGCCGGCGCTGTTGGTGGAGCGCTGCTGCCATCTAGCGAAATATATTTGGGTACTGCAGCCGGCGCTGTTGGTGGAGCGCTGCTGCCATCTAGCGAAATATATTTGGGTACTGCAGCCGGCGCTGTTGGTGGAGCGCTGCTGCCATCTAGCGAAATATATTTGGGTACTGCAGCCGCCCTTTTGGTGGAGCGCTGCTGCCATCTAGCGAAATATATTTGGGTACTGCAGCCGGCTCTGTTGGTGGAGCGCTGCTGCCATCTAGCGAAATATACTTGGGTACTTCAGCCGGGTTTAGGGTTAGGGTTAGGGTTAGACTGTTAGGGTTAGGGTTAGACTCTTAGGGTTAGACTCTTAGGGTTAGACTCTTAGGGTTAGGGTTAGGGTTAGGGTTAGGGTTAGGATTAGACTCTTAGGGTTAGGGTTAGACTCTTAGGGTTAGGGTTAGGGTTAGGGTTAGGGTTAGACTCTTAGGGTTAGGGTTAGACTCTTAGGGTTAGGGTTAGGGTTAGACTCTTAGGGTTAGGGTTAGACTCTTAGGGTTAGGGTTAGGGTTAGGGTTAGGGTTAGACTCTTAGGGTTAGGGTTAGACTCTTAGGGTTAGGGTTAGGGTTAGGGTTAGACTCTTAGGGTTAGGGTTAGGGTTAGGGTTAGGGTTAGACTCTTAGGGTTAGGGTTACGGTTAGACTCTTAGGGTTAGAGTTAGGGTTAGGGTTAGACTCTTAGGGTTAGGGTTAGACTCTTAGGGTTAGGGTTGGGGTTAGGGTTAGACTCTTAGGGTTAGGGTTAGACTCTTAGGGTTAGGGTTAGGGTTAGGGTTAGGGTTAGACTCTTAGGGTTAGGGTTATATTCAGATTAGGGTTAGACTCTTAGGGTTAGGGTTAGGGTTAGACTCAGGCTCTTAGGGTAAGGTTTAGACTTAGGCTCTTAGGGTTAGGGTTAGACTCAGGCTCTTAGGGTTAGGGTTAGACTCAGGCTCTTAGGGTGAGGGTTAGACTCAGGCTCTTAGGGTTAGGGTTAGACTCAGGCTCTTAGGGTTAGGGTTAGACTCAGGCTCTTAGGGTGAGGGTTAGACTCAGGCTCTTAGGGTTAGGGTTAGACTCAGGCTCTTAGGGTTAGGGTCAGACTCAGTACTATATATTTGGGTACTGCAGCCGCCCTTTTGGTGGAGCGCTGCTGCCATCTAGCGAAATATACTTGGGTATTGCAGCCGGCGCTCTTGGTGGAGCGCTGCTGCCATCTAGCGAAATATATTTGGGTACTGCAGCCGGCCCTGTTGGTGGAGCTCTGCTGCCATCTAGCGAAATATACTTGGGTACTGCAGCCGCCCGGTTGGTGGAGCGCTGCTGCCATCTAACGAAATGTAATTGGGTACTGCAGCCGCCCGGTTGGTGGAGCGCTGCTGCCATCTAGCGAAATATACTTGGGTACTGTAGCCGGCGCTGTTGGTGGAGCGCTGCTGCCATCTAGCGAAATATACTTGGGTACTGCAGCCGCCCGGTTTGTGGAGCGCTGCTGCCATCTAGCGAAATATATTTGGGTACTGCAGCCGGCCCGGTTGGTGGAGCGCTGCTGCCATCTAGCGAAATGTAATTGGGTACTGCAGCCGCCCGGTTGGTGTAGCGCTGCTGCCATCTAGCGAAATATACTTGGGTACTGCAGCCGCCCGGTTGGTGGAGCGCTGCTGCCATCTAGCGAAATGTAATGGGGTACTGCAGCCGCCCGGTTGGTGTAGCGCTGCTGCCATCTAGCGAAATATACTTGGGTACTGCAGCCGGCGCTGTTGGTGGAGCGCTGCTGCCATCTAGCGAAATATATTTGGGTACTGCAGCCGGCCCTGTTGGTGGAGCGCTGCTGCCATCTAGCGAAATATATTTGGGTACTGCAGCCGGCGCTGTTGGTGGAGCGCTGCTGCCATCTAGCGAAATATATTTGGGTACTGCAGCCGGCCCTGTTGGTGGAGCTCTACTGCCATCTAGCGAAATATACTTGGGTACTGCAGCCGCCCTTTTGGTGGAGCGCTGCTGCCATCTAGCGAAATGTAATTGGGTACTGCAGCCGCCCGGTTGGTGGAGCGCTGCTGCCATCTAGCGAAATATATTTGGGTACTGCAGCCGGCCCTGTTGGTGGAGCGCTGCTGCCATCTAGCGAAATATATTTGGGTACTGCAGCCGGCCCTGTTTGTGGAGCGCTGCTGCCATCTAGCGAAATATATTTGGGTACTGCAGCCGGCGCTGTTGGTGGAGCGCTGCTGCCATCTAGCGAAATATACTTGGGTACTTCAGCCGGGTTTAGGGTTAGGGTTAGGGTTTGACTGTTAGGGTTAGGGTTAGGGTTAGGGTTAGACTCTTAGGGTTAGACTCTTAGGGTTAGGGTGAGACTCTTACGCTTAGTGTTAGGGTTAGGGTTAGGGTTAGGGTTAGACTGTTAGGGTTAGGGTTAGGGTTAGGGTTAGACTCTTAGGGTTAGGGTTAGGGTTAGGGTTAGGGTTAGACTCTTAGGGTTAGGGTTAGACTCTTAGGGTTAGGGTTAGGGTTAGGGTTAGACTCTTAGGGTTAGGGTTAGACTCTTAGGGTTAGGGTTAAGGTTAGGGTTAGGGTTAGACTCTTAGGGTTAGGGTTAGACTCTTAGGGTTAGGGTTAGGGTTAGGGTTAGGGTTAGACACTTAGGGTTAGGGTTAGACTCTTAGGGTTAGGGTTAGGGTTAGGGTTAGGGTTACACTCTTAGGGTTAGGGTTAGGGTTAGGGTTAGACTCTTAGGGTTAGGGTTAGACTTAGGCTCTTAGGGTTAGGGTTAGACTCAGGCTCTTAGGGTTAGGGTTAGACTCAGGCTCTTACGGTTAGGGTTAGACTCAGGCTCTTAGGGTTAGGGTTAGACACAGGCTCTTAGGGTTAGGGTCAGACTCAGTACTATATATTTGGGTACTGCAGCCGCCCTTTTGGTGGAGCGCTGCTGCCATCTAGCGAAATATACTTGGGTATTGCAGCCGGTGCTGTTGGTGGAGCGCTGCTGCCATCTAGCGAAATATATTTGGGTACTGCAGCCGGCGCTGTTGGTGGAGCGCTGCTGCCATCTAGCGAAATATATTTGGGTACTGCAGCCGCCCTTTTGGTGGAGCGCTGCTGCCATCTAGCGAAATATATTTGGGTACTGCAGCCGGCGCTGTTGGTGGAGCTCTGCTGCCATCTAGCGAAATATACTTGGGTACTGCAGCCGCCCTTTTGTTTGAGCGCTGCTGCCATCTAGCGAAATGTAATTGGGTACTGCAGCCGCCGGTTGGTGGAGCGGTGCTGCCATCTAGCGAAATGTAATTGGGTACTGCAGCCGCCCGGTTGGTGGAGCGCTGCTGCCATCTAGCGAAATATACTTGGGTACTGCAGCCGCCCGGTTTCTGGAGCGCTGCTGCCATCTAGCGAAATATATTTGGGTACTGCAGCCGGCGCTGTTGGTGGAGCTCTGCTGCCATCTAGCGAAATATACTTGGGTACTGCAGCCGCCCTTTTGGTGGAGCGCTGCTGCCATCTAGCGAAATGTAATTGGGTACTGCAGCCGCCGGTTGGTGGAGCGGTGCTGCCATCTAGCGAAATGTAATTGGGTACTGCAGCCGCCCGGTTGGTGGAGCGCTGCTGCCATCTAGCGAAATATACTTGGGTACTGCAGCCGCCCGGTTTCTGGAGCGCTGCTGCCATCTAGCGAAATATATGTGGGTACTGCAGCCGGCGCTGTTAATGGAGCGCTGCTGCCATCTAGCGAAATGTAATTGGGTACTGCAGCCGCCCGGTTGGTGTAGCGCTGCTGCCATCTAGCGAAATATACTTGGGTACTGCAGCCGCCCGGTTGGTGGAGCGCTGCTGCCATCTAGCGAAATATATTTGGGTACTGCAGCCGGCCCTGTTGGTGGAGCGCTGCTGCCATCTAGCGAAATATACTTGGGTACTGCAGCCGCCCGGTTGGTGGAGCGCTGCTGCCATCTAGCGAAATATACTTGGGTACTGCAGCCGGCCCTGTTGGTGGAGCGCTGCTGCCATCTAGCGAAATATACTTGGGTACTGCAGCCGCCCGGTTGGTGGAGCGCTGCTGCCATCTAGCGAAATATACTTGGGTACTGCAGCCGGCGCTGTTGGTGGAGCGCTGCTGCCATCTAGCGAAATATATTTGGGTACTGCAGCCGGCGCTGTTGGTGGAGCGCTGCTGCCATCTAGCGAAATATATTTGGGTACTGCAGCCGGCGCTGTTGGTGGAGCGCTGCTGCCATCTAGCGAAATATATTTGGGTACTGCAGCCGGCGCTGTTGGTGGAGCGCTGCTGCCATCTAGCGAAATATATTTGGGTACTGCAGCCGGCTCTGTTGGTGGAGCGCTGCTGCCATCTAGCGAAATATACTTGGGTACTTCAGCCGGGTTTAGGGTTAGGGTTAGGGTTAGACTGTTAGGGTTAGGGTTAGACTCTTAGGGTTAGACTCTTAGGGTTAGACTCTTAGGGTTAGGGTTAGGGTTAGGGTTAGGGTTAGACTCTTAGGGTTAGGGTTAGACTCTTAGGGTTAGGGTTAGGGTTAGACTCTTAGGGTTAGGGTTAGACTCTTAGGGTTAGGGTTAGGGTTAGGGTTAGGGTTAGACTCTTAGGGTTAGGGTTAGACTCTTAGGGTTAGGGTTAGACTCTTAGGGTTAGGGTTAGGGTTAGGGTTAGGGTTAGACTCTTAGGGTTAGGGTTACGGTTAGACTCTTAGGGTTAGAGTTAGGGTTAGGGTTAGACTCTTAGGGTTAGGGTTAGACTCTTAGGGTTAGGGTTGGGGTTAGGGTTAGACTCTTAGGGTTAGGGTTAGACTCTTAGGGTTAGGGTTAGGGTTAGGGTTAGGGTTAGACTCTTAGGGTTAGGGTTATATTCAGATGAGGGTTAGACTCTTAGGGTTAGGGTGAGGGTTAGACTCAGGCTCTTAGGGTAAGGTTTAGACTTAGGCTCTTAGGGTTAGGGTTAGACTCAGGCTCTTAGGGTTAGGGTTAGACTCAGGCTCTTAGGGTGAGGGTTAGACTCAGGCTCTTAGGGTTAGTGTTAGACTCAGGCTCTTAGGGTTAGGGTTAGACTCAGGCTCTTAGGGTGAGGGTTAGACTCAGGCTCTTAGGGTTAGGGTTAGACTCAGGCTCTTAGGGTTAGGGTCAGACTCAGTACTATATATTTGGGTACTGCAGCCGCCCTTTTGGTGGAGCGCTGCTGCCATCTAGCGAAATATACTTGGGTATTGCAGCCGGCGCTCTTGGTGGAGCGCTGCTGCCATCTAGCGAAATATATTTGGGTACTGCAGCCGGCCCTGTTGGTGGAGCTCTGCTGCCATCTAGCGAAATATACTTGGGTACTGCAGCCGGCCCGGTTGGTGGAGCGCTGCTGCCATCTAGCGAAATGTAATTGGGTACTGCAGCCGCCCGGTTGGTGGAGCGCTGCTGCCATCTAGCGAAATATACTTGGGTACTGCAGCCGGCGCTGTTGGTGGAGCGCTGCTGCCATCTAGCGAAATATACTTGGGTACTGCAGCCGCCCGGTTTGTGGAGCGCTGCTGCCATCTAGCGAAATATATTTGGGTACTGCAGCCGGCCCGGTTGGTGGAGCGCTGCTGCCATCTAGCGAAATGTAATTGGGTACTGCAGCCGCCCGGTTGGTGTAGCGCTGCTGCCATCTAGCGAAATATACTTGGGTACTGCAGCCGCCCGGTTGGTGGAGCGCTGCTGCCATCTAGCGAAATGTAATGGGGTACTGCAGCCGCCCGGTTGGTGTAGCGCTGCTGCCATCTAGCGAAATATACTTGGGTACTGCAGCCGGCGCTGTTGGTGGAGCGCTGCTGCCATCTAGCGAAATATATTTGGGTACTGCAGCCGGCCCTGTTGGTGGAGCGCTGCTGCCATCTAGCGAAATATATTTGGGTACTGCAGCCGCCCTTTTGGTGGAGCTCTGCTGCCATCTAGCGAAATATATTTGGGTACTGCAGCCGGCCCTGTTGGTGGAGCTCTGCTGCCATCTAGCGAAATATACTTGGGTACTGCAGCCGGCGCTGTTGGTGGAGCGCTGCTGCCATCTAGCGAAATATACTTGGGTACTGCAGCCGCCCGGTTGTTGGAGCGCTGCTGCCATCTAGCGAAATATACTTGGGTACTGCAGCCGCCCTGTTGGTGGAGCGCTGCTGCCATCTAGCGAAATATACTTGGGTACTGCAGCCGGCCCTGTTGGTGGAGCGCTGCTGCCATCTAGCGAAATATACTTGGGTACTGCAGCCGCCCGGTTGGTGGAGCGCTGCTGCCATCTAGCGAAATATACTTGGGTACTGCAGCCGCCCGGTTGGTGGAGCGCTGCTGCCATCTAGCGAAATATATTTGGGTACTGCAGCCGGCCCTGTTGGTGGAGCGCTGCTGCCATCTAGCGAAATATACTTGGGTACTGCAGCCGCCCGGTTGGTGGAGCGCTGCTGCCATCTAGCGAAATATACTTGGGTACTGCAGCCGGCCCTGTTGGTGGAGCGCTGCTGCCATCTAGCGAAATATACTTGGGTACTGCAGCCGCCCGGTTGGTGGAGCGCTGCTGCCATCTATCGAAATATACTTGGGTACTGCAGCCGGCGCTGTTGGTGGAGCGCTGCTGCCATCTAGCGAAATATATTTGGGTACTGCAGCCGGCGCTGTTGGTGGAGCGCTGCTGCCATCTAGCGAAATATATTTGGGTACTGCAGCCGGCGCTGTTGGTGGAGCGCTGCTGCCATCTAGCGAAATATATTTGGGTACTGCAGCCGCCCTTTTGGTGGAGCGCTGCTGCCATCTAGCGAAATATATTTGGGTACTGCAGCCGGCTCTGTTGGTGGAGCGCTGCTGCCATCTAGCGAAATATACTTGGGTACTTCAGCCGGGTTTAGGGTTAGGGTTAGGGTTAGACTGTTAGGGTTAGGGTTAGACTCTTAGGGTTAGACTCTTAGGGTTAGACTCTTAGGGTTAGGGTTAGGGTTAGGGTTAGGGTTAGGGTTAGACTCGTAGGGTTAGGGTTAGACTCTTAGGGTTAGGGTTAGGGTTAGGGTTAGGGTTAGACTCTTAGGGTTAGGGTTAGACTCTTAGGGTTAGGGTTAGGGTTAGACTCTTAGGGTTAGGGTTAGACTCTTAGGGTTAGGGTTAGGGTTAGGGTTAGGGTTAGACTCTTAGGGTTAGGGTTAGACTCTTAGGGTTAGGGTTAGGGTTAGGGTTAGACTCTTAGGGTTAGGGTTAGGGTTAGGGTTAGGGTTAGACTCTTAGGGTTAGGGTTACGGTTAGACTCTTAGGGTTAGAGTTAGGGTTAGGGTTAGACTCTTAGGGTTAGGGTTAGACTCTTAGGGTTAGGGTTGGGGTTAGGGTTAGACTCTTAGGGTTAGGGTTAGACTCTTAGGGTTAGGGTTAGGGTTAGGGTTAGGGTTAGACTCTTAGGGTTAGGGTTATATTCAGATTAGGGTTAGACTCTTAGGGTTAGGGTTAGGGTTAGACTCAGGCTCTTAGGGTAAGGTTTAGACTTAGGCTCTTAGGGTTAGGGTTAGACTCAGGCTCTTAGGGTTAGGGTTAGACTCAGGCTCTTAGGGTGAGGGTTAGACTCAGGCTCTTAGGGTTAGGGTTAGACTCAGGCTCTTAGGGTTAGGGTTAGACTCAGGCTCTTAGGGTGAGGGTTAGACTCAGGCTCTTAGGGTTAGGGTTAGACTCAGGCTCTTAGGGTTAGGGTCAGACTCAGTACTATATATTTGGGTACTGCAGCCGCCCTTTTGGTGGAGCGCTGCTGCCATCTAGCGAAATATACTTGGGTATTGCAGCCGGCGCTCTTGGTGGAGCGCTGCTGCCATCTAGCGAAATATATTTGGGTACTGCAGCCGGCCCTGTTGGTGGAGCTCTGCTGCCATCTAGCGAAATATACTTGGGTACTGCAGCCGCCCGGTTGGTGGAGCGCTGCTGCCATCTAACGAAATGTAATTGGGTACTGCAGCCGCCCGGTTGGTGGAGCGCTGCTGCCATCTAGCGAAATATACTTGGGTACTGCAGCCGGCGCTGTTGGTGGAGCGCTGCTGCCATCTAGCGAAATATACTTGGGTACTGCAGCCGCCCGGTTTGTGGAGCGCTGCTGCCATCTAGCGAAATATATTTGGGTACTGCAGCCGGCCCGGTTGGTGGAGCGCTGCTGCCATCTAGCGAAATGTAATTGGGTACTGCAGCCGCCCGGTTGGTGTAGCGCTGCTGCCATCTAGCGAAATATACTTGGGTACTGCAGCCGCCCGGTTGGTGGAGCGCTGCTGCCATCTAGCGAAATGTAATGGGGTACTGCAGCCGCCCGGTTGGTGTAGCGCTGCTGCCATCTAGCGAAATATACTTGGGTACTGCAGCCGGCGCTGTTGGTGGAGCGCTGCTGCCATCTAGCGAAATATATTTGGGTACTGCAGCCGGCCCTGTTGGTGGAGCGCTGCTGCCATCTAGCGAAATATATTTGGGTACTGCAGCCGGCGCTGTTGGTGGAGCGCTGCTGCCATCTAGCGAAATATATTTGGGTACTGCAGCCGGCCCTGTTGGTGGAGCTCTACTGCCATCTAGCGAAATATACTTGGGTACTGCAGCCGCCCTTTTGGTGGAGCGCTGCTGCCATCTAGCGAAATGTAATTGGGTACTGCAGCCGCCCGGTTGGTGGAGCGCTGCTGCCATCTAGCGAAATATATTTGGGTACTGCAGCCGGCCCTGTTGGTGGAGCGCTGCTGCCATCTAGCGAAATATATTTGGGTACTGCAGCCGGCCCTGTTTGTGGAGCGCTGCTGCCATCTAGCGAAATATATTTGGGTACTGCAGCCGGCGCTGTTGGTGGAGCGCTGCTGCCATCTAGCGAAATATACTTGGGTACTTCAGCCGGGTTTAGGGTTAGGGTTAGGGTTTGACTGTTAGGGTTAGGGTTAGGGTTAGGGTTAGACTCTTAGGGTTAGACTCTTAGGGTTAGGGTGAGACTCTTACGCTTAGTGTTAGGGTTAGGGTTAGGGTTAGGGTTAGACTGTTAGGGTTAGGGTTAGGGTTAGGGTTAGACTCTTAGGGTTAGGGTTAGGGTTAGGGTTAGGGTTAGACTCTTAGGGTTAGGGTTAGACTCTTAGGGTTAGGGTTAGGGTTAGGGTTAGACTCTTAGGGTTAGGGTTAGACTCTTAGGGTTAGGGTTAAGGTTAGGGTTAGGGTTAGACTCTTAGGGTTAGGGTTAGACTCTTACGGTTAGGGTTAGGGTTAGGGTTAGGGTTAGACTCTTAGGGTTAGGGTTAGACTCTTAGGGTTAGGGTTAGGGTTAGGGTTAGGGTTACACTCTTAGGGTTAGGGTTAGGGTTAGGGTTAGACTCTTAGGGTTAGGGTTAGACTTAGGCTCTTAGGGTTAGGGTTAGACTCAGGCTCTTAGGGTTAGGGTTAGACTCAGGCTCTTACGGTTAGGGTTAGACTCAGGCTCTTAGGGTTAGGGTTAGACACAGGCTCTTAGGGTTAGGGTCAGACTCAGTACTATATATTTGGGTACTGCAGCCGCCCTTTTGG
Organism: Falco punctatus; assembly: GCF_963210335.1. NCBI lineage: Eukaryota > Metazoa > Chordata > Aves > Falconiformes > Falconidae > Falco > Falco punctatus. The sequence continues at coordinate 2,551,190 of NW_027660079.1, forward strand.
TGGAGCGCTGCTGCCATCTAGCGAAATATACTTGGGTATTGCAGCCGGCGCTGTTGGTGGAGCGCTGCTGCCATCTAGCGAAATATATTTGGGTACTGCAGCCGGCCCTGTTGGTGGAGCGCTGCTGCCATCTAGCGAAATATATTTGGGTACTGCAGCCGCCCTTTTGGTGGAGCGCTGCTGCCATCTAGCGAAATATATTTGGGTACTGCAGCCGGCGCTGTTGGTGGAGCTCTGCTGCCATCTAGCGAAATATACTTGGGTACTGCAGCCGCCCTTTTGTTTGAGCGCTGCTGCCATCTAGCGAAATGTAATTGGGTACTGCAGCCGCCGGTTGGTGGAGCGGTGCTGCCATCTAGCGAAATGTAATTGGGTACTGCAGCCGCCCGGTTGGTGGAGCGCTGCTGCCATCTAGCGAAATATATTTGGGTACTGCAGCCGCCCGGTTTCTGGAGCGCTGCTGCCATCTAGCGAAATATATTTGGGTACTGCAGCCGGCGCTGTTAATGGAGCGCTGCTGCCATCTAGCGAAATGTAATTGGGTACTGCAGCCGCCCGGTTGGTGTAGCGCTGCTGCCATCTAGCGAAATATACTTGGGTACTGCAGCCGCCCGGTTGGTGGAGCGCTGCTGCCATCTAGCGAAATATATTTGGGTACTGCAGCCGGCCCTGTTGGTGGAGCGCTGCTGCCATCTAGCGAAATATACTTGGGTACTGCAGCCGCCCGGTTGGTGGAGCGCTGCTGCCATCTAGCGAAATATACTTGGGTACTGCAGCCGGCCCTGTTGGTGGAGCGCTGCTGCCATCTAGCGAAATATACTTGGGTACTGCAGCCGCCCGGTTGGTGGAGCGCTGCTGCCATCTAGCGAAATATACTTGGGTACTGCAGACGGCGCTGTTGGTGGAGCGCTGCTGCCATCTAGCGAAATATATTTGGGTACTGCAGCCGGCGCTGTTGGTGGAGCGCTGCTGCCATCTAGCGAAATATATTTGGGTACTGCAGCCGGCGCTGTTGGTGGAGCGCTGCTGCCATCTAGCGAAATATATTTGGGTACTGCAGCCGGCGCTGTTGGTGGAGCGCTGCTGCCATCTAGCGAAATATATTTGGGTACTGCAGCCGGCCCTGTTGGTGGAGCGCTGCTGCCATCTAGCGAAATATACTTGGGTACTTCAGCCGGGTTTAGGGTTAGGGTTAGGGTTAGACTGTTAGGGTTAGGGTTAGACTCTTAGGGTTAGACTCTTAGGGTTAGACTCTTAGGGTTAGGGTTAGGGTTAGGGTTAGGGTTAGGGTTAGACTCTTAGGGTTAGGGTTAGACTCTTAGGGTTAGGGTTAGGGTTAGACTCTTAGGGTTAGGGTTAGACTCTTAGGGTTAGGGTTAGGGTTAGGGTTAGGGTTAGACTCTTAGGGTTAGGGTTAGACTCTTAGGGTTAGGGTTAGGGTTAGACTCTTAGGGTTAGGGTTAGGGTTAGGGTTAGGGTTAGACTCTTAGGGTTAGGGTTACGGTTAGACTCTTAGGGTTAGAGTTAGGGTTAGGGTTAGACTCTTAGGGTTAGGGTTAGACTCTTAGGGTTAGGGTTGGGGTTAGGGTTAGACTCTTAGGGTTAGGGTTAGACTCTTAGGGTTAGGGTTAGGGTTAGGGTGAGGGTTAGACTCTTAGGGTTAGGGTTATATTCAGATGAGGGTTAGACTCTTAGGGTTAGGGTGAGGGTTAGACTCAGGCTCTTAGGGTAAGGTTTAGACTTAGGCTCTTAGGGTTAGGGTTAGACTCAGGCTCTTAGGGTTAGGGTTAGACTCAGGCTCTTAGGGTTAGGGTTAGACTCAGGCTCTTAGGGTTAGGGTTAGACTCAGGCTCTTAGGGTGAGGGTCAGACTCAGTACTATATATTTGGGTACTGCAGCCGCCCTTTTGGTGGAGCGCTGCTGCCATCTAGCGAAATATACTTGGGTACTGCAGCCGGCTCTGTTGGTGGAGCACTGCTGCCATCTAGCGAAATATATTTGGGTACTGCAGCCGGGTTTAGGGTTAGGGTTAGGGTTAGACTGTTAGGGTTAGGGTTAGGGTTAGGGTTAGACTCTTAGGGTTAGACTCTTAGGGTTAGGGTTAGACTCACTACTATATATTTGGGTAGTGCAGCCACCCTTTTTGTGGAGCGCTGCTGCCATCTAGCGAAATATACTTGAGTACTGCAGCCGGCGCTGTTGGTGGAGCGCTGCTGCCATCTAGCGAAATATACTTTGGTACTGCAGCCGCCCGGTTGGTTGAGCACTGCCGCCGTCTAGCGAAATATACTTGGGTACTGCAGCCGCCCTTTTGGTGGAGCGCTGCTGCCATCTAGCGAAATATATTTGGGTACTGCAGCCGGCGCTGTTGGTGGATCGCTGCTGCCATCTAGCGAAATATATTTGGGTACTGCAGCCGGCGCTGTTTGTGGAGCGCTGCTGCCATCTAGCGAAATATATTTGGGTACTGCAGCCGGCTCTGTTGGTGGAGCGCTGCTGCCATCTAGCGAAATATACTTGGGTACTTCAGCCGGGTTTAGGGTTAGGGTTAGGGTTAGACTGTTAGGGTTAGGGTTAGACTCTTAGGGTTAGACTCTTAGGGTTAGGGTTAGACTCTTACGGTTAGAGTTAGGGTTAGGGTTAGGGTTAGGGTTAGACTCTTAGGGTTAGGGTTAGACTCTTAGGGTTAGGGTTAGGGTTAGGGTTAGACTCTTAGGGTTAGGGTTAGACTCTTAGGGTTAGGGTTAAGGTTAGGGTTAGGGTTAGACTCTTAGGGTTAGGGTTAGACTCTTAGGGTTAGGGTTAGGGTTAGGGTTAGACTCTTAGGGTTAGGGTTAGGGTTAGGGTTAGGGTTACACTCTTAGGCTTAGGGTTAGGGTTAGGGTTAGACTCTTAGGGTTAGGGTTAGACTTAGGCTCTTAGGGTTAGGGTTAGACTCAGGCTCTTAGGGTTAGGGTTAGACTCAGGCTCTTACGGTTAGGGTTAGACTCAGGCTCTTAGGGTTAGGGTTAGACACAGGCTCTTAGGGTTAGGGTCAGATTTAGTACTATATATTTGTGTACTGCAGCCGCCCTTTTGGTGGAGCGCTGCTGCCATCTAGCGAAATATACTTGGGTACTGCAGCCGGCCCTGTTGGTGGAGCGCTGCTGCCATCTAGCGAAATATACTTGGGTACTGCAGCCGCCCGGTTGGTGGAACGCTGCTGCCATCTAGCGAAATATACTTGGGTACTGCAGCCGGCCCTGTTGGTGGAGCGCTGCTGCCATCTAGCGAAATATACTTGGGTACTGCAGCCGCCCGGTTGGTGGAGCGCTGCTGCCATCTAGCGAAATATACTTGGGTACTGCAGCCGCCCGGTTGGTGGAGCGCTGCTGCCATCTAGCGAAATATACTTGGGTACTGCAGCCGGCGCTGTTGGTGGAGCGCTGCTGCCATCTAGCGAAATATATTTGGGTACTGCAGCCGGCGCTGTTGGTGGAGCGCTGCTGCCATCTAGCGAAATATATTTGGGTACTGCAGCCGGCTCTGTTTGTGGAGCGCTGCTGCCATCTAGCGAAATATACTTGGGTACTTCAGCCGGGTTTAGGGTTAGGGTTAGGGTTAGACTCTTAGGGTTAGGGTTAGACTCTTAGGGTTAGACTCTTAGGGTTAGACTCTTAGGGTTAGGGTTAGACTCTTACGGTTAGGGTTAGGGTTAGGGTTAGGGTTAGACTCTTAGGGTTAGGGTTAGACTCTTAGGGTTAGGGTTAGGGTTAGGATTAGGGTTAGACTCTTAGGGTTAGGGTTAGACTCTTAGGGTTAGGGTTAGGGTTAGACTCTTAGGGTTAGGGTTAGGGTGAGGGTTAGACTCTTAGGGTTAGGGTTATATTCAGGGTTAGGGTTAGACTCTTAGGGTTAGGGTTAGGGTTAGGGTTAGACTCTTAGGGTTAGGGTTAGGGTTAGGCTCTTAGGGTTAGGGTTAGACTCAGGCTCTTAGGGTGAGGGTTAGACTCAGGCTCTTAGGGTTAGGGTTAGACTCAGGCTCTTAGGGTGAGGGTTAGACTCAGGCTCTTAGGGTTAGGGTTAGACTCAGGCTCTTAGGGTGAGGGTCAGACTCAGTACTATATATTTGGGTACTGCAGCCGCCCTTTTGGTGGAGCGCTGCTGCCATCTAGCGAAATATATTTGGGTACTGCAGCCGGCGCTGTTGGTGGAGCTCTGCTGCCATCTAGCGAAATATACTTGGGTACTGCAGCCGCCCTTTTGGTGGAGCGCTGCTGCCATCTAGCGAAATGTAATTGGGTACTGCAGCCGCCCGGTTGGTGGAGTGCTGCTGCCATCTAGCGAAATATACTTGGGTACTGCAGCCGGCCCTGTTGGTGGAGCGCTGCTGCCATCTAGCGAAATATACTTGGGTACTGCAGCCGCCCGGTTTGTGGAGCGCTGCTGCCATCTAGCGAAATATATTTGGGTACTGCAGCCGGCCCGGTTGGTGGAGCGCTGCTGCCATCTAGCGAAATGTAATTGGGTACTGCAGCCGCCCGGTTGGTGGAGCGCTGCTGCCATCTAGCGAAATATACTTGGGTACTGCAGCCGCCCGGTTGGTGGAGCGCTGCTGCCATCTAGCGAAATATACTTGGGTACTGCAGCCGGCCCTGTTGGTGGAGCGCTGCTGCCATCTAGCGAAATATACTTGGGTACTGCAGCCGCCCGGTTGGTGGAGCGCTGCTGCCATCTAGCGAAATATACTTGGGTACTGCAGCCGGCGCTGTTGGTGGAGCGCTGCTGCCATCTAGCGAAATATATTTGGGTACTGCAGCCGGCGCTGTTGGTGGAGCGCTGCTGCCATCTAGCGAAATATATTTGGGTACTGCAGCCGGCTCTGTTGGTGGAGCGCTGCTGCCATCTAGCGAAATATATTTGGGTACTGCAGCCGGCTCTGTTGGTGGAGCGCTGCTGCCATCTAGCGAAATATATTTGGGTACTGCAGCCGGCCCTGTTGGTGGAGCGCTGCTGCCATCTAGCGAAATATACTTGGGTACTTCAGCCGGGTTTAGGGTTAGGGTTAGGGTTAGACTGTTAGGGTTAGGGTTAGACTTTTAGGGTTAGACTCTTAGGGTTAGACTCTTAGGGTTAGGGTTAGACTCTTACGGTTAGGGTTAGGGTTAGGCTTAGGGTTAGGCTTAGACTCTTAGGGTTAGGGTTAGACTCTTAGGGTTAGGGTTAGGGTTAGAGTTAGGGTTAGACTCTTAGGGTTAGGGTTAGACTCTTAGGGTTAGGGTTAGGGTTAGGGTTAGACTCTTAGGGTTAGGGTTAGACTCTTAGGGTTAGGGTTAGGGTTAGGGTTAGGGTTAGACTCTTAGGGTTAGGGTTAGACTCTTAGGGTTAGGGTTAGGGTTAGGGTTAGGGTTAGACTCTTAGGGTTAGGGTTAGACTCTTAGGGTTAGGGTTAGGGTTAGGGTTAGACTCTTAGGGTTAGGGTTAGGGTTACGGTTAGACTCTTAGGGTTAGAGTTAGGGTTAGGGTTAGACTCTTAGGGTTAGGGTTAGACTCTTAGGGTTAGGGTTGGGGTTAGGGTTAGACTCTTAGGGTTAGGGTTAGACTCTTAGGGTTAGAGTTAGGGTTAGGGTTAGGGTTAGACACTTAGGGTTAGGGTTAGGGTGAGGGTTAGACTCTTAGGGTTAGGGTTATATTCAGGGTTAGGGTTAGACTCTTAGGGTTAGGGTTAGGGTTAGGGTTAGACTCTTAGGGTAAGGGTTAGACTTAGGCTCTTAGGGTTAGGGTTAGACTCAGGCTCTTAGGGTGAGGGTTAGACTCAGGCTCTTAGGGTGAGGGTTAGACTCAGGCTCTTAGGGTTAGGGTTAGAATCAGGCTCTTAGGGTTAGGGTCAGACTCAGTACTATATATTTGGGTACTGCAGCCGCCCTTTTGGTGGAGCGCTGCTGACATCTAGCGAAATATACTTGGGTACTTCAGCCGGGTTTAGGGTTAGGGTTAGGGTTAGACTGTTAGGGTTAGGGTTAGGGTTAGGGTTAGACTCTTAGGGTTAGGGTTAGGGTTAGGGTTAGGGTTAGACTCTTAGGGTTAGGGTTAGACTCTTAGGGTTAGGGTTAGGGTTAGGGTTAGGGTTAGACTCTTAGGGTTAGGGTTAGACTCTTAGGGTTAGGGTTAGGGTTAGGGTTAGACTCTTAGGGTTAGGGTTAGGGTTACGGTTAGACTCTTAGGGTTAGAGTTAGGGTTAGGGTTAGACTCTTAGGGTTAGGGTTAGACTCTTAGGGTTAGGGTTGGGGTTAGGGTTAGACTCTTAGGGTTAGGGTTAGACTCTTAGGGTTAGAGTTAGGGTTAGGGTTAGGGTTAGACACTTAGGGTTAGGGTTAGGGTGAGGGTTAGACTCTTAGGGTTAGGGTTATATTCAGGGTTAGGGTTAGACTCTTAGGGTTAGGGTTAGGGTTAGGGTTAGACTCTTAGGGTTAGGGTGAGGGTTAGACTCTTAGGGTTAGGGTTATATTCAGGGTTAGGGTTAGACACTTAGGGTTAGGGTTAGGGTTAGGGTTAGACTCTTAGGGTTAGGGTTAGGGTTAGGCTCTTAGGGTTAAGGTTAGACTCAGGCTCTTAGGGTGAGGGTTAGACTCAGGCTCTTAGGGTTAGGGTTAGACTCAGGCTCTTAGGGTGAGGGTTAGACTCAGGCTCTTAGGGTTAGGGTTAGACTCAGGCTCTTAGGGTGAGGGTCAGACTCAGTACTATATATTTGGGTACTGCAGCCGCCCTTTTGGTGGAGCGCTGCTGCCATCTAGCGAAATATACTTGGGTATTGCAGCCGGCGCTGTTGGTGGAGCGCTGCTGCCATCTAGCGAAATATATTTGGGTACTGCAGCCGGCCCTGTTGGTGGAGCGCTGCTGCCATCTAGCGAAATATATTTGGGTACTGCAGCCGCCCTTTTGGTGGAGCGCTGCTGCCATCTAGCGAAATATATTTGGGTACTGCAGCCGGCGCTGTTGGTGGAGCTCTGCTGCCATCTAGCGAAATATACTTGGGTACTGCAGCCGCCCTTTTGGTGGAGCGCTGCTGCCATCTAGCGAAATATACTTGGGTACTGCAGCCGCCCGGTTGGTGGAGCGCTGCTGCCATCTAGCGAAATATACTTGGGTACTGCAGCCGGCCCTGTTAATGGAGCGCTGCTGCCATCTAGCGAAATATACTTGGGTACTGCAGCCGCCCGGTTTGTGGAGCGCTGCTGCCATCTAGCGAAATATATTTGGGTACTGCAGCCGGCCCGGTTGGTGGAGCGCTGCTGCCATCTAGCGAAATGTAATTGGGTACTGCAGCCGCCCGGTTGGTGGAGCGCTGCTGCCATCTAGCGAAATATACTTGGGTACTGCAGCCGCCCGGTTGGTGGAGCGCTGCTGCCATCTAGCGAAATATACTTGGGTACTGCAGCCGGCCCTGTTGGTGGAGCGCTGCTGCCATCTAGCGAAATATACTTGGGTACTGCAGCCGCCCGGTTGGTGGAGCGCTGCTGCCATCTAGCGAAATATACTTGGGTACTGCAGCCGGCGCTGTTGGTGGAGCGCTGCTGCCATCTAGCGAAATATATTTGGGTACTGCAGCCGGCGCTGTTGGTGGAGCGCTGCTGCCATCTAGCGAAATATATTTGGGTACTGCAGCCGGCTCTGTTGGTGGAGCGCTGCTGCCATCTAGCGAAATATATTTGGGTACTGCAGCCGGAGCTGTTGGTGGAGCGCTGCTGCCATCTAGCGAAATATATTTGGGTACTGCAGCCGGCTCTGTTGGTGGAGCGCTGCTGCCATCTAGCGAAATATACTTGGGTACTTCAGCCGGGTTTAGGGTTAGGGTTAGGGTTAGACTGTTAGGGTTAGGGTTAGACTTTTAGGGTTAGACTCTTAGGGTTAGACTCTTACGGTTAGGGTTAGGGTTAGGCTTAGGGTTAGGCTTAGACTCTTAGGGTTAGGGTTAGACTCTTAGGGTTAGGGTTAGGGTTAGAGTTAGGGTTAGACTCTTAGGGTTAGGGTTAGACTCTTAGGGTTAGGGTTAGGGTTAGGGTTAGACTCTTAGGGTTAGGGTTAGACTCTTAGGGTTAGGGTTAGGGTTAGGGTTAGGGTTAGACTCTTAGGGTTAGGGTTAGACTCTTAGGGTTAGGGTTAGGGTTAGGGTTAGGGTTAGACTCTTAGGGTTAGGGTTAGACTCTTAGGGTTAGGGTTAGGGTTAGGGTTAGACTCTTAGGGTTAGGGTTAGGGTTACGGTTAGACTCTTAGGGTTAGAGTTAGGGTTAGGGTTAGACTCTTAGGGTTAGGGTTAGACTCTTAGGGTTAGGGTTAGGGTTAGGGTTAGACACTTAGGGTTAGGGTTAGGGTGAGGGTTAGACTCTTAGGGTTAGGGTTATATTCAGGGTTAGGGTTAGACTCTTAGGGTTAGGGTTAGGGTTAGGGTTAGACTCTTAGGGTAAGGGTTAGACTTAGGCTCTTAGGGTTAGGGTTAGACTCAGGCTCTTAGGGTGAGGGTTAGACTCAGGCTCTTAGGGTGAGGGTTAGACTCAGGCTCTTAGGGTTAGGGTTAGAATCAGGCTCTTAGGGTTAGGGTCAGACTCAGTACTATATATTTGGGTACTGCAGCCGCCCTTTTGGTGGAGCGCTGCTGACATCTAGCGAAATATACTTGGGTACTTCAGCCGGGTTTAGGGTTAGGGTTAGGGTTAGACTATTAGGGTTAGGGTTAGGGTTAGGGTTAGACTCTTAGGGTTAGGGTTAGGGTTAGGGTTAGGGTTAGACTCTTAGGGTTAGGGTTAGACTCTTAGGGTTAGGGTTAGGGTTAGGGTTAGGGTTAGACTCTTAGGGTTAGGGTTAGACTCTTAGGGTTAGGGTTAGGGTTAGGGTTAGACTCTTAGGGTTAGGGTTAGGGTTACGGTTAGACTCTTAGGGTTAGAGTTAGGGTTAGGGTTAGACTCTTAGGGTTAGGGTTAGACTCTTAGGGTTAGGGTTGGGGTTAGGGTTAGACTCTTAGGGTTAGGGTTAGACTCTTAGGGTTAGAGTTAGGGTTAGGGTTAGGGTTAGACACTTAGGGTTAGGGTTAGGGTTAGGGTGAGGGTTAGACTCTTAGGGTTAGGGTTATATTCAGGGTTAGGGTTAGACTCTTAGGGTTAGGGTTAGGGTTAGGGTTAGACTCTTAGGGTAAGGGTTAGACTTAGGCTCTTAGGGTTAGGGTTAGACTCAGGCTCTTAGGGTGAGGGTTAGACTCAGGCTCTTAGGGTGAGGGTTAGACTCAGGCTCTTAGGGTTAGGGTTAGAATCAGGCTCTTAGGGTTAGGGTCAGACTCAGTACTATATATTTGGGTACTGCAGCCGCCCTTTTGGTGGAGCGCTGCTGCCATCTAGCGAAATATACTTGGGTACTGCAGCCGCCCGGTTGGTGGAGCGCTGCTGCCATCTAGCGAAATATACTTGGGTACTGCAGCCGGCCCTGTTGGTGGAGCGCTGCTGCCATCTAGCGAAATATATTTGGGTACTGCAGCCGGCGCTGTTGGTGGAGCGCTGCTGCCATCTAGCGAAATATATTTGGGTACTGCAGCCGGCTCTGTTGGTGGAGCGCTGCTGCCATCTAGCGAAATATATTTGGGTACTGCAGCCGGCTCTGTTTGTGGAGCGCTGCTGCCATCTAGCGAAATATACTTGGGTACTTCAGCCGGGTTTAGGGTTAGGGTTAGGGTTAGACTGTTAGGGTTAGGGTTAGGGTTAGGGTTAGACTCTTAGGGTTAGACTCTTAGGGTTAGGGTTAGACTCTTACGCTTAGTGTTAGGGTTAGGGTTAGGGTTAGGGTTAGACTCTTAGGGTTAGGGTTAGACTCTTAGGGTTAGGGTTAGGGTTAGGGTTAGACTCTTAGGGTTAGGGTTAAGGTTAGGGTTAGGGTAAGACTCTTAGGGTTAGGGTTAGACTCTTAGGGTTAGGGTTAGGGTTAGGGTTAGACTCTTAGGGTTAGGGTTAGGGTTAGGGTTAGGGTTACACTCTTAGGCTTAGGGTTAGGGTTAGGGTTAGACTCTTAGGGTTAGGGTTAGACTTAGGCTCTTAGGGTTAGGGTTAGACTCAGGCTCTTAGGGGGAGGGTCAGACTCAGTACTATATATTTGGGTACTGCAGCCGCCCTTTTGGTGGAGCGCTGCTGCCATCTAGCGAAATATATTTGGGTACTGCAGCCGGCGCTGTTGGTGGAGCTCTGCTGCCATCTAGCGAAATATACTTGGGTACTGCAGCCGCCATTTTGGTGGAGCGCTGCTGCCATCTAGCGAAATGTAATTGGGTACTGCAGCCGCCCGGTTGGTGGAGTGCTGCTGCCATCTAGCGAAATATACTTGGGTACTGCAGCCGGCCCTCTTGGTGGAGCGCTGCTGCCATCTAGCGAAATATACTTGGGTACTTCAGCCGGCCGTTTGGTGGAGCGCTGCTGCCATCTAGCGAAATATATTTGGGTACTGCAGCCGGCCCGGTTGGTGGAGCGCTGCTGCCATCTAGCGAAATGTAATTGGGTACTGCAGCCGCCCGGTTGGTGGAGCGCTGCTGCCATCTAGCGAAATATACTTGGGTACTGCAGCCGCCCGGTTGGTGGAGCGCTGCTGCCATCTAGCGAAATATACTTGGGTACTGCAGCCGGCCCTGTTGGTGGAGCGCTGCTGCCATCTAGCGAAATATATTTGGGTACTGCAGCCGCCCGGTTGGTGGAGCGCTGCTGCCATCTAGCGAAATATACTTGGGTACTGCAGTCGGCGCTGTTGGTGGAGCGCTGCTGCCATCTAGCGAAATATATTTGGGTACTGCAGCCGGCGCTGTTGGTGGAGCGCTGCTGCCATCTAGCGAAATATATTTGGGTACTGCAGCCGGCGCTGTTGGTGGAGCGCTGCTGCCATCTAGCGAAATATATTTGGGTACTGCAGCCGGAGCTGTTGGTGGAGCGCTGCTGCCATCTAGCGAAATATATTTGGGTACTGCAGCCGGCTCTGTTGGTGGAGCGCTGCTGCCATCTAGCGAAATATACTTGGGTACTTCAGCCGGGTTTAGGGTTAGGGTTAGGGTTAGACTGTTAGGGTTAGGGTTAGACTTTTAGGGTTAGACTCTTAGGGTTAGACTCTTAGGGTTAGGGTTAGACTCTTACGGTTAGGGTTAGGGTTAGGCTTAGGGTTAGGCTTAGACTCTTAGGGTTAGGGTTAGACTCTTAGGGTTAGGGTTAGGGTTAGAGTTAGGGTTAGACTCTTAGGGTTAGGGTTAGACTCTTAGGGTTAGGGTTAGGGTTAGGGTTAGACTCTTAGGGTTAGGGTTAGACTCTTAGGGTTAGGGTTAGGGTTAGGGTTAGGGTTAGACTCTTAGGGTTAGGGTTAGACTCTTAGGGTTAGGGTTAGGGTTAGGGTTAGGGTTAGACTCTTAGGGTTAGGGTTAGACTCTTAGGGTTAGGGTTAGGGTTAGGGTTAGACTCTTAGGGTTAGGGTTAGGGTTACGGTTAGACTCTTAGGGTTAGAGTTAGGGTTAGGGTTAGACTCTTAGGGTTAGGGTTAGACTCTTAGGGTTAGGGTTGGGGTTAGGGTTAGACTCTTAGGGTTAGGGTTAGGGTTAGAGTTAGGGTTAGACTCTTAGGGTTAGGGTTAGACTCTTAGGGTTAGGGTTAGGGTTAGGGTTAGACTCTTAGGGTTAGGGTTAGACTCTTAGGGTTAGGGTTAGGGTTAGGGTTAGGGTTAGACTCTTAGGGTTAGGGTTAGACTCTTAGGGTTAGGGTTAGGGTTAGGGTTAGGGTTAGACTCTTAGGGTTAGGGTTAGACTCTTAGGGTTAGGGTTAGGGTTAGGGTTAGACTCTTAGGGTTAGGGTTAGGGTTACGGTTAGACTCTTAGAGTTAGGGTTAGGGTTAGGGTTAGACACTTAGGGTTAGGGTTAGGGTGAGGGTTAGACTCTTAGGGTTAGGGTTATATTCAGGGTTAGGGTTAGACTCTTAGGGTTAGGGTTAGGGTTAGGGTTAGACTCTTAGGGTAAGGGTTAGACTTAGCTCTTAGGGTTAGGGTTAGACTCAGGCTCTTAGGGTGAGGGTTAGACTCAGGCTCTTAGGGTTAGGGTTAGACTCAGGCTCTTAGGGTGAGGGTTAGACTCAGGCTCTTAGGGTGAGGGTTAGACTCAGGCTCTTAGGGTGAGGGTTAGACTCAGGCTCTTAGGGTTAGGGTTAGAATCAGGCTCTTAGGGTTAGGGTCAGACTCAGTACTATATATTTGGGTACTGCAGCCGCCCTTTTGGTGGAGCGCTGCTGACATCTAGCGAAATATACTTGGGTACTTCAGCCGGGTTTAGGGTTAGGGTTAGGGTTAGACTGTTAGGGTTAGGGTTAGGGTTAGGGTTAGACTCTTAGGGTTAGGGTTAGGGTTAGGGTTAGGGTTAGACTCTTAGGGTTAGGGTTAGACTCTTAGGGTTAGGGTTAGGGTTAGGGTTAGGGTTAGACTCTTAGGGTTAGGGTTAGACTCTTAGGGTTAGGGTTAGGGTTAGGGTTAGACTCTTAGGGTTAGGGTTAGGGTTACGGTTAGACTCTTAGGGTTAGAGTTAGGGTTAGGGTTAGACTCTTAGGGTTAGGGTTAGACTCTTAGGGTTAGGGTTGGGGTTAGGGTTAGACTCTTAGGGTTAGGGTTAGACTCTTAGGGTTAGAGTTAGGGTTAGGGTTAGGGTTAGACACTTAGGGTTAGGGTTAGGGTGAGGGTTAGACTCTTAGGGTTAGGGTTATATTCAGGGTTAGGGTTAGACTCTTAGGGTTAGGGTTAGGGTTAGGGTTAGACTCTTAGGGTAAGGGTTAGACTTAGGCTCTTAGGGTTAGGGTTAGACTCAGGCTCTTAGGGTGAGGGTTAGACTCAGGCTCTTAGGGTGAGGGTTAGACTCAGGCTCTTAGGGTTAGGGTTAGAATCAGGCTCTTAGGGTTAGGGTCAGACTCAGTACTATATATTTGGGTACTGCAGCCGCCCTTTTGGTGGAGCGCTGCTGCCATCTAGCGAAATATACTTGGGTACTGCAGCCGCCCGGTTGGTGGAGCGCTGCTGCCATCTAGCGAAATATACTTGGGTACTGCAGCCGGCGCTGTTGGTGGAGCGCTGCTGCCATCTAGCGAAATATATTTGGGTACTGCAGCCGGCTCTGTTGGTGGAGCGCTGCTGCCATCTAGCGAAATATATTTGGGTACTGCAGCCGGCTCTGTTTGTGGAGCGCTGCTGCCATCTAGCGAAATATACTTGGGTACTTCAGCCGGGTTTAGGGTTAGGGTTAGGGTTAGACTGTTAGGGTTAGGGTTAGGGTTAGGGTTAGACTCTTAGGGTTAGACTCTTAGGGTTAGGGTTAGACTCTTACGCTTAGTGTTAGGGTTAGGGTTAGGGTTAGGGTTAGACTCTTAGGGTTAGGGTTAGACTCTTAGGGTTAGGGTTAGGGTTAGGGTTAGACTCTTAGGGTTAGGGTTAAGGTTAGGGTTAGGGTAAGACTCTTAGGGTTAGGGTTAGACTCTTAGGGTTAGGGTTAGGGTTAGGGTTAGACTCTTAGGGTTAGGGTTAGGGTTAGGGTTAGGGTTAGGGTTACACTCTTAGGCTTAGGGTTAGGGTTAGGGTTAGACTCTTAGGGTTAGGGTTAGACTTAGGCTCTTAGGGTTAGGGTTAGACTCAGGCTCTTAGGGTTAGGGTTAGACTCAGGCTCTTACGGTTAGGGTTAGACTCAGGCTCTTAGGGTTAGGGTTAGACACAGGCTCTTAGGGTTAGGGTCAGATTTAGTACTATATATTTGTGTACTGCAGCCGCCCTTTTGGTGGAACGCTGCTGCCATCTAGCGAAATATACTTGGGTACTGCAGCCGGCCCTGTTGGTGGAGCGCTGCTGCCATCTAGCGAAATATACTTGGGTACTGCAGCCGCCCTGTTGGTGGAGCGCTGCTGCCATCTAGCGAAATATACTTGGGTATTGCAGCCGGCCCTGTTGGTGGAGCGCTGCTGCCATCTAGCGAAATATACTTGGGTACTGCAGCCGCCCGGTTGGTGGAGCGCTGCTGCCATCTAGCGAAATATACTTGGGTACTGCAGCCGCCCGGTTGGTGGAGCGCTGCTGCCATCTAGCGAAATATACTTGGGTACTGCAGCCGGCCCTGTTGGTGGAGCGCTGCTGCCATCTAGCGAAATATATTTGGGTACTGCAGCCGGCGCTGTTGGTGGAGCGCTGCTGCCATCTAGCGAAATATATTTGGGTACTGCAGCCGGCTCTGTTGGTGGAGCGCTGCTGCCATCTAGCGAAATATATTTGGGTACTGCAGCCGGCTCTGTTTGTGGAGCGCTGCTGCCATCTAGCGAAATATACTTGGGTACTTCAGCCGGGTTTAGGGTTAGGGTTAGGGTTAGACTGTTAGGGTTAGGGTTAGGGTTAGGGTTAGACTCTTAGGGTTAGACTCTTAGGGTTAGGGTTAGACTCTTACGGTTAGGGTTAGGGTTTGGGTTAGACTCTTAGGGTTAGGGTTAGACTCTTAGGGTTAGGGTTAGGGTTAGGGTTAGACTCTTAGGGTTAGGGTTAGACTCTTAGGGTTAGGGTTAGGGTTAGACTCTTAGGGTTAGGGTTAGGGTGAGGGTTAGACTCTTAGGGTTAAACTCTTAGGGTTAGGGTTAGACTCTTACGGTTAGGGTTAGGGTTAGGCTTAGGGTTAGGCTTAGACTCTTAGGGTTAGGGTTAGACTCTTAGGGTTAGGGTTAGGGTTAGAGTTAGGGTTAGACTCTTAGGGTTAGGGTTAGACTCTTAGGGTTAGGGTTAGGGTTAGGGTTAGACTCTTAGGGTTAGGGTTTGACTCTTAGGGTTAGGGTTAGGGTTAGGGTTAGGGTTAGACTCTTAGGGTTAGGGTTAGACTCTTAGGGTTAGGGTTAGGGTTAGGGTTAGACTCTTAGGGTTAGGGTTAGACTCTTAGGGTTAGGGTTAGGGTTAGGGTTAGACTCTTAGGGTTAGGGTTAGGGTTACGGTTAGACTCTTAGGGTTAGAGTTAGGGTTAGGGTTAGACTCTTAGGGTTAGGGTTAGACTCTTAGGGTTAGGGTTGGGGTTAGGGTTAGACTCTTAGGGTTAGGGTTAGACTCTTAGGGTTAGAGTTAGGGTTAGGGTTAGGGTTAGACACTTAGGGTTAGGGTTAGGGTGAGGGTTAGACTCTTAGGGTTAGGGTTATATTCAGGGTTAGGGTTAGACTCTTAGGGTTAGGGTTAGGGTTAGGGTTAGACTCTTAGGGTAAGGGTTAGACTTAGGCTCTTAGGGTTAGGGTTAGACTCAGGCTCTTAGGGTGAGGGTTAGACTCAGGCTCTTAGGGTGAGGGTTAGACTCAGGCTCTTAGGGTTAGGGTTAGAATCAGGCTCTTAGGGTTAGGGTCAGACTCAGTACTATATATTTGGGTACTGCAGCCGCCCTTTTGGTGGAGCGCTGCTGCCATCTAGCGAAATATACTTGGGTATTGCAGCCGGCGCTGTTGGTGGAGCGCTGCTGCCATCTAGCGAAATATATTTGGGTACTGCAGCCGGCCCTGTTGGTGGAGCGCTGCTGCCATCTAGCGAAATATAATTGGGTACTGCAGCCGCCCTTTTGGTGGAGCGCTGCTGCCATCTAGCGAAATATACTTGGGTACTGCAGCCGCCCGGTTTGTGGAGCGCTGCTGCCATCTAGCGAAATATATTTGGGTACTGCAGCCGCCCGGTTGGTGGAGCGCTGCTGCCATCTAGCGAAATGTAATGGGGTACTGCAGCCGCCCGGTTGGTGTAGCGCTGCTGCCATCTAGCGAAATATACTTGGGTACTGCAGCCGCCCGGTTGGTGGAGCGCTGCTGCCATCTAGCGAAATATACTTGGGTACTGCAGCCGGCCCTGTTGGTGGAGCGCTGCTGCCATCTAGCGAAATATATTTGGGTACTGCAGCCGCCCTTTTGGTGGAGCGCTGCTGCCATCTAGCGAAATATATTTGGGTACTGCAGCCGCCCGGTTGGTGGAGCTCTGCTGCCATCTAGCGAAATATACTTGGGTACTGCAGCCGCCCTTTTGGTGTAGCGCTGCTGCCATCTAGCGAAATGTAATTGGGTACTGCAGCCGCCCGGTTGGTGGAGCGCTGCTGCCATCTAGCGAAATATACTTGGGTACTGCAGCCGGCGCTGTTGGTGGAGCGCTGCTGCCATCTAGCGAAATATACTTGGGTACTGCAGCCGCCCGGTTGGTGGAGCGCTGCTGCCATCTAGCGAAATATACTTGGGTACTGCAGCCGGCCCTGTTGGTGGAGCGCTGCTGCCATCTAGCGAAATATACTTGGGTACTGCAGCCGCCCTGTTGGTGGAGCGCTGCTGCCATCTAGCGAAATATACTTGGGTACTGCAGCCGCCCGGTTGGTGGAGCGCTGCTGCCATCTAGCGAAATATATTTGGGTACTGCAGCCGGCCCTGTTGGTGGAGCGCTGCTGCCATCTAGCGAAATATACTTGGGTACTGCAGCCGCCCTTTTGGTGGAGCGCTGCTGCCATCTAGCGAAATATACTTGGGTACTGCAGCCGGCGCTGTTGGTGGAGCGCTGCTGCCATCTAGCGAAATATATTTGGGTACTGCAGCCGGCCCTGTTGGTGGAGCGCTGCTGCCATCTAGCGAAATATATTTGGGTACTGCAGCCGCCCTTTTGGTGGAGCGCTGCTGCCATCTAGCGAAATATATTTGGGTACTGCAGCCAGCTCTGTTGGTGGAGCTCTGCTGCCATCTAGCGAAATATAATTGGGTACTGCAGCCGGCCTTTTGGTGGAGCGCTGCTGCCATCTAGCGAAATGTAATTGGGTACTGCAGCCGCCCTGTTGGTGGAGCGCTGCTGCCATCTAGCGAAATATACTTGGGTACTGCAGCCGCCCGGTTGGTGGAGCGCTGCTGCCATCTAGCGAAATATACTTGGGTACTGCAGCCGGCCCTGTTGGTGGAGCGCTGCTGCCATCTAGCGAAATATACTTGGGTACTGCAGCCGCCCGGTTGGTGGAGCGCTGCTGCCATCTAGCGAAATATATTTGGGTACTGCAGCCGGCCCTGTTGGTGGAGCGCTGCTGCCATCTAGCGAAATGTAATTGGGTACTGCAGCCGCCCGGTTGGTGTAGCGCTGCTGCCATCTAGCGAAATATACTTGGGTACTGCAGCCGCCCGGTTGGTGGAGCGCTGCTGCCATCTAGCGAAATGTAATGGGGTACTGCAGCCGCCCGGTTGGTGTAGCGCTGCTGCCATCTAGCGAAATATACTTGGGTACTGCAGCCGCCCGGTTGGTGGAGCGCTGCTGCCATCTAGCGAAATATACTTGGGTACTGCAGCCGGCCCTGTTGGTGGAGCGCTGCTGCCATCTAGCGAAATATACTTGGGTACTGCAGCCGCCCGGTTGGTGGAGCGCTGCTGCCATCTAGCGAAATATATTTGGGTACTGCAGCCGCCCGGTTGGTGGAGCGCTGCTGCCATCTAGCGAAATATACTTGGGTACTGCAGCCGGCGCTGTTGGTGGAGCGCTGCTGCCATCTAGCGAAATATACTTGGGTACTGCAGCCGCCCGGTTTGTGGAGCGCTGCTGCCATCTAGCGAAATATATTTGGGTACTGCAGCCGGCGCTGTTGGTGGAGCGCTGCTGCAATCTAGCGAAATATACTTGGGTACTGCAGCCGCCCGGTTGGTGGAGCGCTGCTGCCATCTAGCGAAATATACTTGGGTACTGCAGCCGCCCGGTTGGTGGAGCGCTGCTGCCATCTAGCGAAATATATTTGGGTACTGCAGCCGGCCCTGTTGGTGGAGCGCTGCTGCCATCTAGCGAAATATACTTGGGTACTGCAGCCGCCCGGTTGGTGGAGCGCTGCTGCCATCTAGCGAAATATACTTGGGTACTGCAGCCGGCCCTGTTGGTGGAGCGCTGCTGCCATCTAGCGAAATATATTTGGGTACTGCAGCCGCCCTTTTGGTGGAGCGCTGCTGCCATCTAGCGAAATGTAATTGGGTACTGCAGCCGCCCGGTTGGTGGAGCGCTGCTGCCATCTAGCGAAATATACTTGGGTACTGCAGCCGGCGCTGTTGGTGGAGCGCTGCTGCCATCTAGCGAAATATACTTGGGTACTGCAGCCGCCCGGTTTGTGGAGCGCTGCTGCCATCTAGCGAAATATATTTGGGTACTGCAGCCGGCCCGGTTGGTGGAGCGCTGCTGCCATCTAGCGAAATGTAATTGGGTACTGCAGCCGCCCGGTTGGTGTAGCGCTGCTGCCATCTAGCGAAATATACTTGGGTACTGCAGCCGCCCGGTTGGTGGAGCGCTGCTGCCATCTAGCGAAATGTAATGGGGTACTGCAGCCGGCCCTGTTGGTGGAGCGCTGCTGCCATCTAGCGAAATATATTTGGGTACTGCAGCCGCCCTTTTGGTGGAGCGCTGCTGCCATCTAGCGAAATATATTTGGGTACTGCAGCCGGCCCTGTTGGTGGAGCTCTGCTGCCATCTAGCGAAATATACTTGGGTACTGCAGCCGCCCGGTTGGTGGAGCGCTGCTGCCATCTAGCGAAATGTAATTGGGTACTGCAGCCGGCCGTTTGGTGGAGCGCTGCTGCCATCTAGCGAAATATACTTGGGTACTGCAGCCGGCGCTGTTGGTGTAGCGCTGCTGCCATCTAGCGAAATATACTTGGGTACTGCAGCCGCCCGGTTGGTGGAGCGCTGCTGCCATCTAGCGAAATGTAATTGGGTACTGCAGCCGCCCGGTTGGTGTAGCGCTGCTGCCATCTAGCGAAATATACTTGGGTACTGCAGCCGCCCGGTTGGTGGAGCGCTGCTGCCATCTAGCGAAATGTAATGGGGTACTGCAGCCGCCCGGTTGGTGTAGCGCTGCTGCCATCTAGCGAAATATACTTGGGTACTGCAGCCGGCGCTGTTGGTGGAGCGCTGCTGCCATCTAGCGAAATATATTTGGGTACTGCAGCCGGCCCTGTTGGTGGAGCGCTGCTGCCATCTAGCGAAATATATTTGGGTACTGCAGCCGCCCTTTTGGTGGAGCTCTGCTGCCATCTAGCGAAATATATTTGGGTACTGCAGCCGGCCCTGTTGGTGGAGCTCTGCTGCCATCTAGCGAAATATACTTGGGTACTGCAGCCGCCCTTTTGGTGGAGCGCTGCTGCCATCTAGCGAAATGTAATTGGGTACTGCAGCCGCCCGGTTGGTGGAGCGCTGCTGCCATCTAGCGAAATATACTTGGGTACTGCAGCCGCCCTGTTGGTGGAGCGCTGCTGCCATCTAGCGAAATATACTTGGGTACTGCAGCCGGCCCTGTTGGTGGAGCGCTGCTGCCATCTAGCGAAATATACTTGGGTACTGCAGCCGCCCGGTTGGTGGAGCGCTGCTGCCATCTAGCGAAATATACTTGGGTACTGCAGCCGCCCGGTTGGTGGAGCGCTGCTGCCATCTAGCGAAATATATTTGGGTACTGCAGCCGGCCCTGTTGGTGGAGCGCTGCTGCCATCTAGCGAAATATACTTGGGTACTGCAGCCGCCCGGTTGGTGGAGCGCTGCTGCCATCTAGCGAAATATACTTGGGTACTGCAGCCGGCCCTGTTGGTGGAGCGCTGCTGCCATCTAGCGAAATATACTTGGGTACTGCAGCCGCCCGGTTGTTGGAGCGCTGCTGCCATCTAGCGAAATATACTTGGGTACTGCAGCCGGCGCTGTTGGTGGAGCGCTGCTGCCATCTAGCGAAATATATTTGGGTACTGCAGCCGGCGCTGTTGGTGGAGCGCTGCTGCCATCTAGCGAAATATATTTGGGTACTGCAGCCGGCGCTGTTGGTGGAGCGCTGCTGCCATCTAGCGAAATATATTTGGGTACTGCAGCCGGCGCTGTTGGTGGAGCGCTGCTGCCATCTAGCGAAATATATTTGGGTACTGCAGCCGGCTCTGTTGGTGGAGCGCTGCTGCCATCTAGCGAAATATACTTGGGTACTTCAGCCGGGTTTAGGGTTAGGGTTAGGGTTAGACTGTTAGGGTTAGGGTTAGACTGTTAGGGTTAGACACTTAGGGTTAGACTCTTAGGGTTAGGGTTAGGGTTAGGGTTAGGGTTAGGGTTAGACTCTTAGGGTTAGGGTTAGACTCTTAGGGTTAGGGTTAGGGTTAGGGTAAAGGTTAGACTCTTAGGGTTAGGGTTAGACTCTTAGGGTTAGGGTTAGGGTTAGGGTTAGGGTTAGACTCTTAGGGTTAGGGTTAGACTCTTAGGGTTAGGGTTAGGGTTAGGGTTAGGGTTAGATTCTTAGGGTTAGGGTTAGACGCTTAGGGTTAGGGTTAGGGTTAGACTCTTAGGGTTAGGGTTAGGGTTAGGTTAGGGTTAGACTCTTAGGGTTAGGGTTAGGGTTACGGTTAGACTCTTAGGGTTAGAGTTAGGGTTAGGGTTAGACTCTTAAGGTTAGGGTTAGACTCTTAGGGTTAGGGTTGGGGTTAGGGTTAGACTCTTAGGGTTAGGGTTAGACTCTTAGGGTTAGGGTTAGGGTTAGGGTTAGGGTTAGACACTTAGGGTTAGGGTTAGGGTGAGGGTTAGACTCTTAGGGTTAGGGTTATATTCAGATTAGGGTTAGACTCTTAGGGTTAGGGTTAGGGTTAGGGTTAGACTCTTAGGGTAAGGGTTAGACTTAGGCTCTTAGGGTTAGGGTTAGACTCAGGCTCTTAGGGTTAGGGTTAGACTCAGGCTCTTAGGGTGAGGGTTAGACTCAGGCTCTTAGGGTTAGGGTTAGACTCAGGCTCTTAGGGTTAGGGTTAGACTCAGGCTCTTAGGGTGAGGGTTAGACTCAGGCTCTTAGGGTTAGGGTCAGACTCAGTACTATATATTTGGGTACTGCAGCCGCCCTTTTGGTGGAGCGCTGCTGCCATCTAGCGAAATATACTTGGGTATTGCAGCCGGTGCTGTTGGTGGAGCGCTGCTGCCATCTAGCGAAATATATTTGGGTACTGCAGCCGGCGCTGTTGGTGGAGCGCTGCTGCCATCTAGCGAAATATACTTGGGTACTGCAGCCGGCTCTGTTGGTGGAGCGCTGCTGCCATCTAGCGAAATATATTTGGGTACTGCAGCCGGGTTTAGGGTTAGGGTTAGGGTTAGACTGTTAGGGTTAGGGTTAGGGTTAGGGTTAGACTCTTAGGGTTAGACTCTTAGGGTTAGGGTTAGACTCTTACGCTTAGGGTTAGGGTTAGGGTTAGGGTTAGGGTTAGACTCTTAGGGT
Source organism: Falco punctatus (assembly GCF_963210335.1). NCBI lineage: Eukaryota > Metazoa > Chordata > Aves > Falconiformes > Falconidae > Falco > Falco punctatus. Next base: position 2,572,426 of record NW_027660079.1, read on the forward strand.
TAGGGTTAGACTCTTAGGGTTAGGGTTAGGGTTAGGGTTAGACTCTTAGGGTTAGGGTTAGACTCTTAGGGTTAGGGTTAAGGTTAGGGTTAGGGTTAGACTCTTAGGGTTAGGGTTAGACTCTTAGGGTTAGGGTTAGGGTTAGGGTTAGACTCTTAGGGTTAGGGTTAGGGTTAGGGTTAGACTCTTAGGGTTAGGGTTAGGGTTAGGGTTAGGGTTACACTCTTAGGGTTAGGGTTAGGGTTAGGGTTAGACTCTTAGGGTTAGGGTTAGACTTAGGCTCTTAGGGTTAGGGTTAGACTCAGCCTCTTAGGGTTAGGGTTAGACTCAGGCTCTTACGGTTAGGGTTAGACTCAGGCTCTTAGGGTTAGGGTTAGACACAGGCTCTTAGGGTTAGGGTCAGATTTAGTACTATATATTTGTGTACTGCAGCCGCCCTTTTGGTGGAGCGCTGCTGCCATCTAGCGAAATATACTTGGGTACTGCAGCCGGCGCTGTTGGTGGAGCGCTGCTGCCATCTAGCGAAATATATTTGGGTACTGCAGCCGGCCCTGTTTGTGGAGCGCTGCTGCCATCTAGCGAAATATATTTGGGTACTGCAGCCGCCCTTTTGGTGGAGCGCTGCTGCCATCTAGCGAAATATATTTGGGTACTGCAGCCAGCTCTGTTGGTGGAGCTCTGCTGCCATCTAGCGAAATATACTTGGGTACTGCAGCCGGCCCTGTTGGTGGAGCGCTGCTGCCATCTAGCGAAATGTAATTGGGTACTGCAGCCGCCCTGTTGGTGGAGCGCTGCTGCCATCTAGCGAAATATACTTGGGTACTGCAGCCGCCCGGTTGGTGGAGCGCTGCTGCCATCTAGCGAAATATACTTGGGTACTGCAACCGGCCCTGTTGGTGGAGCGCTGCTGCCATCTAGCGAAATATACTTGGGTACTGCAGCCGCCCGGTTGGTGGAGCGCTGCTGCCATCTAGCGAAATATATTTGGGTACTGCAGCCGGCGCTGTTGGTGGAGCGCTGCTGCCATCTAGCGAAATATACTTGGGTACTGCAGCCGCCCGGTTTGTGGAGCGCTGCTGCCATCTAGCGAAATATATTTGGGTACTGCAGCCGGCGCTGTTGGTGGAGCGCTGCTGCCATCTAGCGAAATGTAATTGGGTACTGCAGCCGCCCTTTTGGTGTAGCGCTGCTGCCATCTAGCGAAATATACTTGGGTACTGCAGCCGCCCGGTTGGTGGAGCGCTGCTGCCATCTAGCGAAATATACTTGGGTACTGCAGCCGGCCCTGTTGGTGGAGCGCTGCTGCCATCTAGCGAAATATACTTGGGTACTGCAGCCGCCCGGTTGGTGGAGCGCTGCTGCCATCTAGCGAAATATACTTGGGTACTGCAGCCGGCGCTGTTGGTGGAGCGCTGCTGCCATCTAGCGAAATATATTTGGGTACTGCAGCCGGCGCTGTTGGTGGAGCGCTGCTGCCATCTAGCGAAATATACTTGGGTACTGCAGCCGCCCGGTTGGTGGAGCGCTGCTGCCATCTAGCGAAATATATTTGGGTACTGCAGCCGGCGCTGTTGGTGGAGCGCTGCTGCCATCTAGCGAAATATATTTGGGTACTGCAGCCGGCTCTGTTGGTGGACCGCTGCTGCCATCTAGCGAAATATACTTGGGTACTTCAGCCGGGTTTAGGGTTAGGGTTAGGGTTAGACTGTTAGGGTTAGGTTTAGACTGTTAGGGTTAGACTCTTAGGGTTAGACTCTTAGGGTTAGGGTTAGGGTTAGGGTTAGATTCTTAGGGTTAGGGTTAGACTCTTAGGGTTAGGGTTAGGGTTAGGGTTAGACTCTTAGGGTAGGGTTAGGGTTAGGTTAGGGTTAGACTCTTAGGGTTAGGGTTAGGGTTACGGTTAGACTCTTAGGGTTAGAGTTAGGGTTAGGGTTAGACTCTTAAGGTTAGGGTTAGACTCTTAGGGTTAGGGTTGGGGTTAGGGTTAGACTCTTAGGGTTAGGGTTAGACTCTTAGGGTTAGGGTTAGGGTTAGGGTTAGGGTTAGACACTTAGGGTTAGGGTTAGGGTGAGGGTTAGACTGTTAGGGTTAGGGTTATATTCAGGGTTAGGGTTAGACTCTTAGGGTTAGGGTTAGGGTTAGGGTTAGACTCTTAGGGTAAGGGTTAGACTTAGGCTCTTAGGGTTAGGGTTAGACTCAGGCTCTTAGGGTTAGGGTTAGACTCAGGCTCTTAGGGTGAGGGTTAGACTCAGGCTCTTAGGGTTAGGGTTAGACTCAGGCTCTTAGGGTTAGGGTTAGACTCTTACGCTTAGGGTTAGGGTTAGGGTTAGGGTTAGACTCTTAGGGTTAGGGTTAGACTCTTAGGGTTAGGGTTAGGGTTAGGGTTAGACTCTTAGGGTTAGGGTTAGACTCTTAGGGTTAGGGTTAAGGTTAGGGTTAGGGTTAGACTCTTAGGGTTAGGGTTAGACTCTTAGGGTTAGGGTTAGGGTTAGGGTTAGACTCTTAGGGTTAGGGTTAGGGTTAGGGTTAGACTCTTAGGGTTAGGGTTAGGGTTAGGGTTAGGGTTAGGGTTACACTCTTAGGGTTAGGGTTAGGGTTAGGGTTAGACTCTTAGGGTTAGGGTTAGACTTAGGCTCTTAGGGTGAGGGTTAGACTCAGGCTCTTAGGGTTAGGGTTAGACTCAGGCTCTTAGGGTTAGGGTTAGACTCAGGCTCTTAGGGTTAGGGTTAGACTCAGTACTATATATTTGGGTACTGCAGCCGGCCCTGTTGGTGGAGCGCTGCTGTTATCTAGCGAAATATATTTGGGTACTGCAGCCGCCCTTTTGGTGGAGCGCTGCTGCCATCTAGCGAAATATATTTGGGTACTGCAGCCGGCGCTGTTGGTGGAGCTCTGCTGCCATCTAGCGAAATATACTTGGGTACTGCAGCCGCCCTTTTGGTGGAGCGCTGCTGCTATCTAGCGAAATGTAATTGGGTACTGCAGCCGCCGGTTGGTGGAGCGGTGCTGCCATCTAGCGAAATGTAATTAGGTACTGCAGCCGCCCGGTTGGTGGAGCGCTGCTGCCATCTAGCGAAATATACTTGGGTACTGCAGCCGCCCGGTTTGTGGAGCGCTGCTGCCATCTAGCGAAATATATTTGGGTACTGCAGCCGGCGCTGTTAATGGAGCGCTGCTGCCATCTAGCGAAATGTAATTGGGTACTGCAGCCGCCCGGTTGGTGTAGCGCTGCTGCCATCTAGCGAAATATACTTGGGTACTGCAGCCGCCCGGTTGGTGGAGCGCTGCTGCCATCTAGCGAAATATATTTGGGTACTGCAGCCGGCCCTGTTGGTGGAGCGCTGCTGCCATCTAGCGAAATATACTTGGGTACTGCAGCCGCCCGGTTGGTGGAGCGCTGCTGCCATCTAGCGAAATATACTTGGGTACTGCAGCCGGCCCTGTTGGTGGAGCGCTGCTGCCATCTAGCGAAATATACTTGGGTACTGCAGCCGGCGCTGTTGGTGTAGCGCTGCTGCCATCTAGCGAAATATATTTGGGTACTGCAGCCGGCGCTGTTGGTGGAGCGCTGCTGCCATCTAGCGAAATATACTTGGGTACTGCAGCCGCCCGGTTGGTGGAGCGCTGCTGCCATCTAGCGAAATATACTTGGGTACTGCAGCCGGCGCTGTTGGTGGAGCGCTGCTGCCATCTAGCGAAATATATTTGGGTACTGCAGCCGGCGCTGTTGGTGGAGCGCTGCTGCCATCTAGCGAAATATATTTGGGTACTGCAGCCGGCGCTGTTGGTGGAGCGCTGCTGCCATCTAGCGAAATATATTTGGGTACTGCAGCCGGCGCTGTTGGTGGAGCGCTGCTGCCATCTAGCGAAATATATTTGGGTACTGCAGCCGGCTCTGTTGGTGGAGCGCTGCTGCCATCTAGCGAAATATACTTGGGTACTTCAGCCGGGTTTAGGGTTAGGGTTAGGGTTAGACTGTTAGGGTTAGGGTTAGACTCTTAGGGTTAGACTCTTAGGGTTAGACTCTTAGGGTTAGGGTTAGGGTTAGGGTTAGGATTAGGGTTAGACTCTTAGGGTTAGGGTTAGACTCTTAGGGTTAGGGTTAGGGTTAGGGTTAGGGTTAGACTCTTAGGGTTAGGGTTAGACTCTTAGGGTTAGGGTTAGGGTTAGACTCTTAGGGTTAGGGTTAGACTCTTAGGGTTAGGGTTAGGGTTAGGGTTAGGGTTAGACTCTTAGGGTTAGGGTTAGACTCTTAAGGTTAGGGTTAGACTCTTAGGGTTAGGGTTAGGGTTAGGGTTAGGGTTAGACTCTTAGGGTTAGGGTTACGGTTAGACTCTTAGGGTTAGAGTTAGGGTTAGGGTTAGACTCTTAGGGTTAGGGTTAGACTCTTAGGGTTAGGGTTGGGGTTAGGGTTAGACTCTTAGGGTTAGGGTTAGACTCTTAGGGTTAGGGTTAGGGTTAGGGTTAGGGTTAGACTCTTAGGGTTAGGGTTAGACTCTTAGGGTTAGGGTTATATTCAGATTAGGGTTAGACTCTTAGGGTTAGGGTTAGGGTTAGACTCAGGCTCTTAGGGTAAGGTTTAGACTTAGGCTCTTAGGGTTAGGGTTAGACTCAGGCTCTTAGGGTTAGGGTTAGACTCAGGCTCTTAGGGTGAGGGTTAGACTCAGGCTCTTAGGGTTAGGGTTAGACTCAGGCTCTTAGGGTTAGGGTTAGACTCAGGCTCTTAGGGTGAGGGTTAGACTCAGGCTCTTAGGGCTAGGGTCAGACTCAGTACTATATATTTGGGTACTGCAGCCGCCCTTTTGGTGGAGCGCTGCTGCCATCTAGCGAAATATACTTGGGTAATGCAGCCGGCGCTCTTGGTGGAGCGCTGCTGCCATCTAGCGAAATATATTTGGGTACTGCAGCCGGCCCTGTTGGTGGAGCTCTGCTGCCATCTAGCGAAATATACTTGGGTACTGCAGCCGCCCGGTTGGTGGAGCGCTGCTGCCATCTAGCGAAATGTAATTGGGTACTGCAGCCGCCCGGTTGGTGGAGCGCTGCTGCCATCTAGCGAAATATACTTGGGTACTGCAGCCGGCGCTGTTGGTGGAGCGCTGCTGCCATCTAGCGAAATATACTTGGGTACTGCAGCCGCCCGGTTTGTGGAGCGCTGCTGCCATCTAGCGAAATATATTTGGGTACTGCAGCCGGCCCGGTTGGTGGAGCGCTGCTGCCATCTAGCGAAATGTAATTGGGTACTGCAGCCGCCCGGTTGGTGTAGCGCTGCTGCCATCTAGCGAAATATACTTGGGTACTTCAGCCGGGTTTAGGGTTAGGGTTAGGGTTAGACTGTTAGGGTTAGGGTTAGGGTTAGGGTTAGACTCTTAGGGTTAGACTCTTAGGGTTAGGGTGAGACTCTTACGCTTAGTGTTAGGGTTAGGGTTAGGGTTAGGGTTAGACTCTTAGGGTTAGGGTTAGACTCTTAGGGTTAGGGTTAGGGTTAGGGTTAGACTCTTAGGGTTAGGGTTAGACTCTTAGGGTTAGGGTTAAGGTTAGGGTTAGGGTTAGACTCTTAGGGTTAGGGTTAGACTCTTAGGGTTAGGGTTAGGGTTAGGGTTAGGGTTAGACTCTTAGGGTTATGGTTAGACTCTTAGGGTTAGGGTTAGGGTTAGGGTTAGGGTTACACTCTTAGGGTTAGGGTTAGGGTTAGGGTTAGACTCTTAGGGTTAGGGTTAGACTCAGGCTCTTAGGGTGAGGGTTAGATTCAGGCTCTTAGGGTGAGGGTTAGACTCAGGCTCTTAGGGTTAGGGTTAGACTCAGTACTATATATTTGGGTACTGCAGCCGCCCTTTTAGTGGAGCGCTGCTGCCATCTAGCGAAGTATACTTGGGTACTGCAGCCGGCGCTGTTGGTGGAGCGCTGCTGCCATCTAGCGAAATATATTTGGGTACTGCAGCCGGCCCTGTTGGTGGAGCTCTACTGCCATCTAGCGAAATATACTTGGGTACTGCAGCCGCCCTTTTGGTGGAGCGCTGCTGCCATCTAGCGAAATGTAATTGGGTACTGCAGCCGCCCGGTTGGTGGAGCGCTGCTGCCATCTAGCGAAATATACTTGGGTACTGCAGCCGGCCCTGTTGGTGGAGCGCTGCTGCCATCTAGCGAAATATACTTGGGTACTGCAGCCGCCCGGTTTGTGGAGCGCTGCTGCCATCTAGCGAAATATATTTGGGTACTGCAGCCGGCCCGGTTGGTGGAGCGCTGCTGCCATCTAGCGAAATGTAATTGGGTACTGCAGCCGCCCGGTTGGTGGAGCGGTGCTGCCATCTAGCGAAATATACTTGGCTACTGCAGCCGCCCGGTTGGTGGAGCGCTGCTGCCATCTAGCGAAATATACTTGGGTAGTGCAGCCGGCCCTGTTGGTGGAGCGCTGCTGCCATCTAGCGAAATATACTTGGGTACTGCAGCCGCCCGGTTGGTGGAGCGCTGCTGCCATCTAGCGAAATATACTTGGGTACTGCAGCCGGCGCTGTTGGTGGAGCGCTGCTGCCATCTAGCGAAATATATTTGGGTACTGCAGCCGGCGCTGTTGGTGGAGCGCTGCTGCCATCTAGCGAAATATACTTGGGTACTGCAGCCGCCCGGTTGGTGGAGCGCTGCTGCCATCTAGCGAAATATATTTGGGTACTGCAGCCGGCGCTGTTGGTGGAGCGCTGCTGCCATCTAGCGAAATATATTTGGGTACTGCAGCCGGCTCTGTTGGTGGAGCGCTGCTGCCATCTAGCGAAATATACTTGGGTACTTCAGCCGGGTTTAGGGTTAGGGTTAGGGTTAGACTGTTAGGGTTAGGTTTAGACTGTTAGGGTTAGACTCTTAGGGTTAGACTCTTAGGGTTAGGGTTAGGGTTAGGGTTAGGGTTAGGGTTAGACTCTTAGGGTTAGGGTTAGACTCTTAGGGTTAGGGTTAGGGTTAGGGTTAGGGTTAGAATCTTAGGGTTAGGGTTAGACTCTTAGGGTTAGGGTTAGGGTTAGGGTTAGGGTTAGACTCTTAGGGTTAGGGTTAGACTCTTAGGGTTAGGGTTAGGGTTAGGGTTAGGGTTAGATTCTTAGGGTTAGGGTTAGACTCTTAGGGTTAGGGTTAGGGTTAGGGTTAGACTCTTAGGGTAGGGTTAGGGTTAGGTTAGGGTTAGACTCTTAGGGTTAGGGTTAGGGTTACGGTTAGACTCTTAGGGTTAGAGTTAGGGTTAGGGTTAGACTCTTAAGGTTAGGGTTAGACTCTTAGGGTTAGGGTTGGGGTTAGGGTTAGACTCTTAGGGTTAGGGTTAGACTCTTAGGGTTAGGGTTAGGGTTAGGGTTAGGGTTAGACACTTAGGGTTAGGGTTAGGGTGAGGGTTAGACTGTTAGGGTTAGGGTTATATTCAGGGTTAGGGTTAGACTCTTAGGGTTAGGGTTAGGGTTAGGGTTAGACTCTTAGGGTAAGGGTTAGACTTAGGCTCTTAGGGTTAGGGTTAGACTCAGGCTCTTAGGGTGAGGGTTAGACTCAGGCTCTTAGGGTGAGGGTTAGACTCAGGCTCTTAGGGTTAGGGTTAGACTCAGGCTCTTAGGGTTAGGGTTAGACTCTTACGCTTAGGGTTAGGGTTAGGGTTAGGGTTAGGGTTAGACTCTTAGGGTTAGGGTTAGACTCTTAGGGTTAGGGTTAGGGTTAGGGTTAGACTCTTAGGGTTAGGGTTAGACTCTTAGGGTTAGGGTTAAGGTTAGGGTTAGGGTTAGACTCTTAGGGTTAGGGTTAGACTCTTAGGGTTAGGGTTAGGGTTAGGGTTAGACTCTTAGGGTTAGGGTTAGGGTTAGGGTTAGACTCTTAGGGTTAGGGTTAGGGTTAGGGTTAGGGTTAGGGTTACACTCTTAGGGTTAGGGTTAGGGTTAGGGTTAGACTCTTAGGGTTAGGGTTAGACTTAGGCTCTTAGGGTGAGGGTTAGACTCAGGCTCTTAGGGTTAGGGTTAGACTCAGGCTCTTAGGGTTAGGGTTAGACTCAGGCTCTTAGGGTTAGGGTTAGACACAGGCTCTTAGGGTTAGGGTCAGATTTAGTACTATATATTTGTGTACTGCAGCCGCCCTTTTGGTGGAGCGCTGCTGCCATCTAGCGAAATATACTTGGGTACTGCAGCCGGCGCTGTTGGTGGAGCGCTGCTGCCATCTAGCGAAATATACTTGGGTACTGCAGCCGGCCCTGTTGGTGGAGCGCTGCTGCCATCTAGCGAAATGTAATTGGGTACTGCAGCCGCCCTGTTGGTGGAGCGCTGCTGCCATCTAGCGAAATATATTTGGGTACTGCAGCCGGCCCGGTTGGTGGAGCGCTGCTGCCATCTAGCGAAATGTAATTGGGTACTGCAGCCGCCCTTTTGGTGTAGCGCTGCTGCCATCTAGCGAAATATACTTGGGTACTGCAGCCGCCCGGTTGGTGGAGCGCTGCTGCCATCTAGCGAAATATACTTGGGTACTGCAGCCGCCCGGTTGGTGTAGCGCTGCTGCCATCTAGCGAAATATACTTGGGTACTGCAGCCGGCCCTGTTGGTGGAGCTCTGCTGCCATCTAGCGAAATATACTTGGGTACTGCAGCCGGCCCTGTTGGTGGAGCGCTGCTGCCATCTAGCGAAATATACTTGGGTACTGCAGCCGCCCGGTTGGTGGAGCGGTGCTGCCATCTAGCGAAATATATTTGGGTGCTGCAGCCGGCCCTGTTGGTGGAGCGCTGCTGCCATCTAGCGAAATATATTTGGGTACTGCAGCCGGCTCTGTTTGTGGAGCGCTGCTGCCATCTAGCGAAATATACTTGGGTACTTCAGCCGGGTTTAGGGTTAGGGTTAGGGTTAGACTGTTAGGGTTAGGGTTAGACTCTTAGGGTTAGACTCTTAGGGTTAGACTCTTAGGGTTAGGGTTAGACTCTTACGGTTAGGGTTAGGGTTAGGGTTAGGGTTAGACTCTTAGGGTTAGGGTTAGACTCTTAGGGTTAGGGTTAGGGTTAGGGTTAGGGTTAGACTCTTAGGGTTAGGGTTAGACTCTTAGGGTTAGGGTTAGGGTTAGGGTTAGGGTTAGACTCTTAGGGTTAGGGTTAGACTCTTAGGGTTAGGGTTAGGGTTAGGGTTAGACTCTTAGGGTTAGGGTTAGGGTGAGGGTTAGACTCTTAGGGTTAGGTTTATATTCAGGGTTAGGGTTAGACTCTTAGGGTTAGGGTTAGGGTTAGGGTTAGACTCTTAGGGTTAGGGTTAGGGTTAGGCTCTTAGGGTTAGGGTTAGACTCAGGCTCTTAGGGTGAGGGTTAGACTCAGGCTCTTAGGGTGAGGGTTAGACTCAGGCTCTTAGGGTGAGGGTTAGACTCAGGCTCTTAGGGTGAGGGTTAGACTCAGGCTCTTAGGGTTAGGGTTAGACTCAGGCTCTTAGGGTTAGGGTTAGACTCAGGCTCTTAGGGTTAGGGTTAGACTCAGTACTATATATTTGGGTACTGCAGCCGGCCCTGTTGGTGGAGCGCTGCTGTTATCTAGCGAAATATATTTGGGTACTGCAGCCGCCCTTTTGGTGGAGCGCTGCTGCCATCTAGCGAAATATATTTGGGTACTGCAGCCGGCGCTGTTGGTGGAGCTCTGCTGCCATCTAGCGAAATATACTTGGGTACTGCAGCCGCCCTTTTGGTGGAGCGCTGCTGCCATCTAGCGAAATGTAATTGGGTACTGCAGCCGCCGGTTGGTGGAGCGGTGCTGCCATCTAGCGAAATGTAATTAGGTACTGCAGCCGCCCGGTTGGTGGAGCGCTGCTGCCATCTAGCGAAATATACTTGGGTACTGCAGCCGCCCGGTTTGTGGAGCGCTGCTGCCATCTAGCGAAATATATTTGGGTACTGCAGCCGGCGCTGTTAATGGAGCGCTGCTGCCATCTAGCGAAATGTAATTGGGTACTGCAGCCGCCCGGTTGGTGTAGCGCTGCTGCCATCTAGCGAAATATACTTGGGTACTGCAGCCGCCCGGTTGGTGGAGCGCTGCTGCCATCTAGCGAAATATATTTGGGTACTGCAGCCGGCCCTGTTGGTGGAGCGCTGCTGCCATCTAGCGAAATATACTTGGGTACTGCAGCCGCCCGGTTGGTGGAGCGCTGCTGCCATCTAGCGAAATATACTTGGGTACTGCAGCCGGCCCTGTTGGTGGAGCGCTGCTGCCATCTAGCGAAATATACTTGGGTACTGCAGCCGGCGCTGTTGGTGTAGCGCTGCTGCCATCTAGCGAAATATATTTGGGTACTGCAGCCGGCGCTGTTGGTGGAGCGCTGCTGCCATCTAGCGAAATATACTTGGGTACTGCAGCCGCCCGGTTGGTGGAGCGCTGCTGCCATCTAGCGAAATATACTTGGGTACTGCAGCCGGCGCTGTTGGTGGAGCGCTGCTGCCATCTAGCGAAATATATTTGGGTACTGCAGCCGGCGCTGTTGGTGGAGCGCTGCTGCCATCTAGCGAAATATATTTGGGTACTGCAGCCGGCGCTGTTGGTGGAGCGCTGCTGCCATCTAGCGAAATATATTTGGGTACTGCAGCCGGCGCTGTTGGTGGAGCGCTGCTGCCATCTAGCGAAATATATTTGGGTACTGCAGCCGGCTCTGTTGGTGGAGCGCTGCTGCCATCTAGCGAAATATACTTGGGTACTTCAGCCGGGTTTAGGGTTAGGGTTAGGGTTAGACTGTTAGGGTTAGGGTTAGACTCTTAGGGTTAGACTCTTAGGGTTAGACTCTTAGGGTTAGGGTTAGGGTTAGGGTTAGGGTTAGGGTTAGACTCTTAGGGTTAGGGTTAGACTCTTAGGGTTAGGGTTAGGGTTAGGGTTAGGGTTAGACTCTTAGGGTTAGGGTTAGACTCTTAGGGTTAGGGTTAGGGTTAGACTCTTAGGGTTAGGGTTAGACTCTTAGGGTTAGGGTTAGGGTTAGGGTTAGGGTTAGACTCTTAGGGTTAGGGTTAGACTCTTAAGGTTAGGGTTAGACTCTTAGGGTTAGGGTTAGGGTTAGGGTTAGGGTTAGACTCTTAGGGTTAGGGTTACGGTTAGACTCTTAGGGTTAGAGTTAGGGTTAGGGTTAGACTCTTAGGGTTAGGGTTAGACTCTTAGGGTTAGGGTTGGGGTTAGGGTTAGACTCTTAGGGTTAGGGTTAGACTCTTAGGGTTAGGGTTAGGGTTAGGGTTAGGGTTAGACTCTTAGGGTTAGGGTTAGACTCTTAGGGTTAGGGTTATATTCAGATTAGGGTTAGACTCTTAGGGTTAGGGTTAGGGTTAGACTCAGGCTCTTAGGGTAAGGTTTAGACTTAGGCTCTTAGGGTTAGGGTTAGACTCAGGCTCTTAGGGTTAGGGTTAGACTCAGGCTCTTAGGGTGAGGGTTAGACTCAGGCTCTTAGGGTTAGGGTTAGACTCAGGCTCTTAGGGTTAGGGTTAGACTCAGGCTCTTAGGGTGAGGGTTAGACTCAGGCTCTTAGGGCTAGGGTCAGACTCAGTACTATATATTTGGGTACTGCAGCCGCCCTTTTGGTGGAGCGCTGCTGCCATCTAGCGAAATATACTTGGGTATTGCAGCCGGCGCTCTTGGTGGAGCGCTGCTGCCATCTAGCGAAATATATTTGGGTACTGCAGCCGGCCCTGTTGGTGGAGCTCTGCTGCCATCTAGCGAAATATACTTGGGTACTGCAGCCGCCCGGTTGGTGGAGCGCTGCTGCCATCTAGCGAAATGTAATTGGGTACTGCAGCCGCCCGGTTGGTGGAGCGCTGCTGCCATCTAGCGAAATATACTTGGGTACTGCAGCCGGCGCTGTTGGTGGAGCGCTGCTGCCATCTAGCGAAATATACTTGGGTACTGCAGCCGCCCGGTTTGTGGAGCGCTGCTGCCATCTAGCGAAATATATTTGGGTACTGCAGCCGGCCCGGTTGGTGGAGCGCTGCTGCCATCTAGCGAAATGTAATTGGGTACTGCAGCCGCCCGGTTGGTGTAGCGCTGCTGCCATCTAGCGAAATATACTTGGGTACTTCAGCCGGGTTTAGGGTTAGGGTTAGGGTTAGACTGTTAGGGTTAGGGTTAGGGTTAGGGTTAGACTCTTAGGGTTAGACTCTTAGGGTTAGGGTGAGACTCTTACGCTTAGTGTTAGGGTTAGGGTTAGGGTTAGGGTTAGACTCTTAGGGTTAGGGTTAGACTCTTAGGGTTAGGGTTAGGGTTAGGGTTAGACTCTTAGGGTTAGGGTTAGACTCTTAGGGTTAGGGTTAAGGTTAGGGTTAGGGTTAGACTCTTAGGGTTAGGGTTAGACTCTTAGGGTTAGGGTTAGGGTTAGGGTTAGGGTTAGACTCTTAGGGTTATGGTTAGACTCTTAGGGTTAGGGTTAGGGTTAGGGTTAGGGTTACACTCTTAGGGTTAGGGTTAGGGTTAGGGTTAGACTCTTAGGGTTAGGGTTAGACTTAGGCTCTTAGGGTTAGGGTTAGACTCAGGCTCTTAGGGTTAGGGTTAGACTCAGGCTCTTACGGTTAGGGTTAGACTCAGGCTCTTAGGGTTAGGGTTAGACACAGGCTCTTAGGGTTAGGGTCAGACTCAGTACTATATATTTGGGTACTGCAGCCGCCCTTTTGGTGGAGCGCTGCTGCCATCTAGCGAAATATACTTGGGTATTGCAGCCGGCGCTGTTGGTGGAGCGCTGCTGCCATCTAGCGAAATATATTTGGGTACTGCAGCCGGCCCTGTTGGTGGAGCGCTGCTGCCATCTAGCGAAATATATTTGGGTACTGCAGCCGCCCTTTTGGTGGAGCGCTGCTGCCATCTAGCGAAATATATTTGGGTACTGCAGCCGGCGCTGTTGGTGGAGCTCTGCTGCCATCTAGCGAAATATACTTGGGTACTGCAGCCGCCCTTTTGGTGGAGCGCTGCTGCCATCTAGCGAAATGTAATTGGGTACTGCAGCCGCCGGTTGGTGGAGCGGTGCTGCCATCTAGCGAAATGTAATTGGGTACTGCAGCCGCCCGGTTGGTGGAGCGCTGCTGCCATCTAGCGAAATATACTTGGGTACTGCAGCCGCCCGGTTTCTGGAGCGCTGCTGCCATCTAGCGAAATATATGTGGGTACTGCAGCCGGCGCTGTTAATGGAGCGCTGCTGCCATCTAGCGAAATGTAATTGGGTACTGCAGCCGCCCGGTTGGTGTAGCGCTGCTGCCATCTAGCGAAATATACTTGGGTACTGCAGCCGCCCGGTTGGTGGAGCGCTGCTGCCATCTAGCGAAATATATTTGGGTACTGCAGCCGGCCCTGTTGGTGGAGCGCTGCTGCCATCTAGCGAAATATACTTGGGTACTGCAGCCGCCCGGTTGGTGGAGCGCTGCTGCCATCTAGCGAAATATACTTGGGTACTGCAGCCGGCCCTGTTGGTGGAGCGCTGCTGCCATCTAGCGAAATATACTTGGGTACTGCAGCCGCCCGGTTGGTGGAGCGCTGCTGCCATCTAGCGAAATATACTTGGGTACTGCAGCCGGCGCTGTTGGTGGAGCGCTGCTGCCATCTAGCGAAATATATTTGGGTACTGCAGCCGCCCGGTTGGTGGAGCGCTGCTGCCATCTAGCGAAATATATTTGGGTACTGCAGCCGGCGCTGTTGGTGGAGCGCTGCTGCCATCTAGCGAAATATATTTGGGTACTGCAGCCGGCGCTGTTGGTGGAGCGCTGCTGCCATCTAGCGAAATATATTTGGGTACTGCAGCCGGCTCTGTTGGTGGAGCGCTGCTGCCATCTAGCGAAATATACTTGGGTACTTCAGCCGGGTTTAGGGTTAGGGTTAGGGTTAGACTGTTAGGGTTAGGGTTAGACTCTTAGGGTTAGACTCTTAGGGTTAGACTCTTAGGGTTAGGGTTAGGGTTAGGGTTAGGGTTAGGGTTAGACTCTTAGGGTTAGGGTTAGACTCTTAGGGTTAGGGTTAGGGTTAGACTCTTAGGGTTAGGGTTAGACTCTTAGGGTTAGGGTTAGGGTTAGGGTTAGGGTTAGACTCTTAGGGTTAGGGTTAGACTCTTAGGGTTAGGGTTAGACTCTTAGGGTTAGGGTTAGGGTTAGGGTTAGGGTTAGACTCTTAGGGTTAGGGTTACGGTTAGACTCTTAGGGTTAGAGTTAGGGTTAGGGTTAGACTCTTAGGGTTAGGGTTAGACTCTTAGGGTTAGGGTTGGGGTTAGGGTTAGACTCTTAGGGTTAGGGTTAGACTCTTAGGGTTAGGGTTAGGGTTAGGGTTAGGGTTAGACTCTTAGGGTTAGGGTTATATTCAGATGAGGGTTAGACTCTTAGGGTTAGGGTGAGGGTTAGACTCAGGCTCTTAGGGTAAGGTTTAGACTTAGGCTCTTAGGGTTAGGGTTAGACTCAGGCTCTTAGGGTTAGGGTTAGACTCAGGCTCTTAGGGTGAGGGTTAGACTCAGGCTCTTAGGGTTAGGGTTAGACTCAGGCTCTTAGGGTTAGGGTTAGACTCAGGCTCTTAGGGTGAGGGTTAGACTCAGGCTCTTAGGGTTAGGGTTAGACTCAGGCTCTTAGGGTTAGGGTCAGACTCAGTACTATATATTTGGGTACTGCAGCCGCCCTTTTGGTGGAGCGCTGCTGCCATCTAGCGAAATATACTTGGGTATTGCAGCCGGCGCTCTTGGTGGAGCGCTGCTGCCATCTAGCGAAATATATTTGGGTACTGCAGCCGGCCCTGTTGGTGGAGCTCTGCTGCCATCTAGCGAAATATACTTGGGTACTGCAGCCGGCCCGGTTGGTGGAGCGCTGCTGCCATCTAGCGAAATGTAATTGGGTACTGCAGCCGCCCGGTTGGTGGAGCGCTGCTGCCATCTAGCGAAATATACTTGGGTACTGCAGCCGGCGCTGTTGGTGGAGCGCTGCTGCCATCTAGCGAAATATACTTGGGTACTGCAGCCGCCCGGTTTGTGGAGCGCTGCTGCCATCTAGCGAAATATATTTGGGTACTGCAGCCGCCCGGTTGGTGTAGCGCTGCTGCCATCTAGCGAAATATACTTGGGTACTGCAGCCGCCCGGTTGGTGGAGCGCTGCTGCCATCTAGCGAAATGTAATGGGGTACTGCAGCCGCCCGGTTGGTGTAGCGCTGCTGCCACCTAGCGAAATATACTTGGGTACTGCAGCCGGCGCTGTTGGTGGAGCGCTGCTGCCATCTAGCGAAATATATTTGGGTACTGCAGCCGGCCCTGTTGGTGGAGCGCTGCTGCCATCTAGCGAAATATATTTGGGTACTGCAGCCGCCCTTTTGGTGGAGCTCTGCTGCCATCTAGCGAAATATATTTGGGTACTGCAGCCGGCCCTGTTGGTGGAGCTCTGCTGCCATCTAGCGAAATATACTTGGGTACTGCAGCCGCCCTTTTGGTGGAGCGCTGCTGCCATCTAGCGAAATGTAATTGGGTACTGCAGCCGCCCGGTTGGTGGAGCGCTGCTGCCATCTAGCGAAATATACTTGGGTACTGCAGCCGCCCTGTTGGTGGAGCGCTGCTGCCATCTAGCGAAATGTAATTGGGTACTGCAGCCGGCCCTGTTGGTGGAGCGCTGCTGCCATCTAGCGAAATATACTTGGGTACTGCAGCCGCCCGGTTGGTGGAGCGCTGCTGCCATCTAGCGAAATATACTTGGGTACTGCAGCCGCCCGGTTGGTGGAGCGCTGCTGCCATCTAGCGAAATATACTTGGGTACTGCAGCCGGCGCTGTTGGTGGAGCGCTGCTGCCATCTAGCGAAATATATTTGGGTACTGCAGCCGGCGCTGTTGGTGGAGCGCTGCTGCCATCTAGCGAAATATATTTGGGTACTGCAGCCGGCGCTGTTGGTGGAGCGCTGCTGCCATCTAGCGAAATATATTTGGGTACTGCAGCCGCCCTTTTGGTGGAGCGCTGCTGCCATCTAGCGAAATATATTTGGGTACTGCAGCCGGCTCTGTTGGTGGAGCGCTGCTGCCATCTAGCGAAATATACTTGGGTACTTCAGCCGGGTTTAGGGTTAGGGTTAGGGTTAGACTGTTAGGGTTAGGGTTAGACTCTTAGGGTTAGACTCTTAGGGTTAGACTCTTAGGGTTAGGGTTAGGGTTAGGGTTAGGGTTAGGGTTAGACTCTTAGGGTTAGGGTTAGACTCTTAGGGTTAGGGTTAGGGTTAGGGTTAGGGTTAGACTCTTAGGGTTAGGGTTAGACTCTTAGGGTTAGGGTTAGGGTTAGACTCTTAGGGTTAGGGTTAGACTCTTAGGGTTAGGGTTAGGGTTAGGGTTAGGGTTAGACTCTTAGGGTTAGGGTTAGACTCTTAGGGTTAGGGTTAGGGTTAGGGTTAGACTCTTAGGGTTAGGGTTAGGGTTAGGGTTAGGGTTAGACTCTTAGGGTTAGGGTTACGGTTAGACTCTTAGGGTTAGAGTTAGGGTTAGGGTTAGACTCTTAGGGTTAGGGTTAGACTCTTAGGGTTAGGGTTGGGGTTAGGGTTAGACTCTTAGGGTTAGGGTTAGACTCTTAGGGTTAGGGTTAGGGTTAGGGTTAGGGTTAGACTCTTAGGGTTAGGGTTATATTCAGATTAGGGTTAGACTCTTAGGGTTAGGGTTAGGGTTAGACTCAGGCTCTTAGGGTAAGGTTTAGACTTAGGCTCTTAGGGTTAGGGTTAGACTCAGGCTCTTAGGGTTAGGGTTAGACTCAGGCTCTTAGGGTGAGGGTTAGACTCAGGCTCTTAGGGTTAGGGTTAGACTCAGGCTCTTAGGGTGAGGGTTAGACTCAGGCTCTTAGGGCTAGGGTCAGACTCAGTACTATATATTTGGGTACTGCAGCCGCCCTTTTGGTGGAGCGCTGCTGCCATCTAGCGAAATATACTTGGGTATTGCAGCCGGCGCTCTTGGTGGAGCGCTGCTGCCATCTAGCGAAATATATTTGGGTACTGCAGCCGGCCCTGTTGGTGGAGCTCTGCTGCCATCTAGCGAAATATACTTGGGTACTGCAGCCGCCCGGTTGGTGGAGCGCTGCTGCCATCTAGCGAAATGTAATTGGGTACTGCAGCCGCCCGGTTGGTGGAGCGCTGCTGCCATCTAGCGAAATATACTTGGGTACTGCAGCCGGCGCTGTTGGTGGAGCGCTGCTGCCATCTAGCGAAATATACTTGGGTACTGCAGCCGCCCGGTTTGTGGAGCGCTGCTGCCATCTAGCGAAATATATTTGGGTACTGCAGCCGGCCCGGTTGGTGGAGCGCTGCTGCCATCTAGCGAAATGTAATTGGGTACTGCAGCCGCCCGGTTGGTGTAGCGCTGCTGCCATCTAGCGAAATATACTTGGGTACTTCAGCCGGGTTTAGGGTTAGGGTTAGGGTTAGACTGTTAGGGTTAGGGTTAGGGTTAGGGTTAGACTCTTAGGGTTAGACTCTTAGGGTTAGGGTGAGACTCTTACGCTTAGTGTTAGGGTTAGGGTTAGGGTTAGGGTTAGACTCTTAGGGTTAGGGTTAGACTCTTAGGGTTAGGGTTAGGGTTAGGGTTAGACTCTTAGGGTTAGGGTTAGACTCTTAGGGTTAGGGTTAAGGTTAGGGTTAGGGTTATACTCTTAGGGTTAGGGTTAGACTCTTAGGGTTAGGATTAGGGTTAGGGTTAGGGTTAGACTCTTAGGGTTATGGTTAGAATCTTAGGGTTAGGGTTAGGGTTAGGGTTAGGGTTACACTCTTAGGGTTAGGGTTAGGGTTAGGGTTAGACTCTTAGGGTTAGGGTTAGACTCTTAGGGTTAGGGTTGGGGTTAGGGTTAGACTCTTAGGGTTAGGGTTAGACTCTTAGGGTTAGGGTTAGGGTTAGGGTTAGGGTTAGACTCTTAGGGTTAGGGTTAGACTCTTAGGGTTAGGGTTATATTCAGATTAGGGTTAGACTCTTAGGGTTAGGGTTAGGGTTAGACTCAGGCTCTTAGGGTAAGGTTTAGACTTAGGCTCTTAGGGTTAGGGTTAGACTCAGGCTCTTAGGGTTAGGGTTAGACTCAGGCTCTTAGGGTGAGGGTTAGACTCAGGCTCTTAGGGTTAGGGTTAGACTCAGGCTCTTAGGGTTAGGGTTAGACTCAGGCTCTTAGGGTGAGGGTTAGACTCAGGCTCTTAGGGCTAGGGTCAGACTCAGTACTATATATTTGGGTACTGCAGCCGCCCTTTTGGTGGAGCGCTGCTGCCATCTAGCGAAATATACTTGGGTATTGCAGCCGGCGCTCTTGGTGGAGCGCTGCTGCCATCTAGCGAAATATATTTGGGTACTGCAGCCGGCCCTGTTGGTGGAGCTCTGCTGCCATCTAGCGAAATATACTTGGGTACTGCAGCCGCCCGGTTGGTGGAGCGCTGCTGCCATCTAGCGAAATGTAATTGGGTACTGCAGCCGCTCGGTTGGTGGAGCGCTGCTGCCATCTAGCGAAATATACTTGGGTACTGCAGCCGGCGCTGTTGGTGGAGCGCTGCTGCCATCTAGCGAAATATACTTGGGTACTGCAGCCGCCCGGTTTGTGGAGCGCTGCTGCCATCTAGCGAAATATATTTGGGTACTGCAGCCGGCCCGGTTGGTGGAGCGCTGCTGCCATCTAGCGAAATGTAATTGGGTACTGCAGCCGCCCGGTTGGTGTAGCGCTGCTGCCATCTAGCGAAATATACTTGGGTACTTCAGCCGGGTTTAGGGTTAGGGTTAGGGTTAGACTGTTAGGGTTAGGGTTAGGGTTAGGGTTAGACTCTTAGGGTTAGACTCTTAGGGTTAGGGTGAGACTCTTACGCTTAGTGTTAGGGTTAGGGTTAGGGTTAGGGTTAGACTCTTAGGGTTAGGGTTAGACTCTTAGGGTTAGGGTTAGGGTTAGGGTTAGACTCTTAGGGTTAGGGTTAGACTCTTAGGGTTAGGGTTAAGGTTAGGGTTAGGGTTAGACTCTTAGGGTTAGGGTTAGACTCTTAGGGTTAGGGTTAGGGTTAGGGTTAGGGTTAGACTCTTAGGGTTATGGTTAGACTCTTAGGGTTAGGGTTAGGGTTAGGGTTAGGGTTACACTCTTAGGGTTAGGGTTAGGGTTAGGGTTAGACTCTTAGGGTTAGGGTTAGACTTAGGCTCTTAGGGTTAGGGTTAGACTCAGGCTCTTAGGGTTAGGGTTAGACTCAGGCTCTTACGGTTAGGGTTAGACTCAGGCTCTTAGGGTTAGGGTTAGACACAGGCTCTTAGGGTTAGGGTCAGACTCAGTACTATATATTTGGGTACTGCAGCCGCCCTTTTGGTGGAGCGCTGCTGCCATCTAGCGAAATATACTTGGGTATTGCAGCCGGCGCTGTTGGTGGAGCGCTGCTGCCATCTAGCGAAATATATTTGGGTACTGCAGCCGGCCCTGTTGGTGGAGCGCTGCTGCCATCTAGCGAAATATATTTGGGTACTGCAGCCGCCCTTTTGGTGGAGCGCTGCTGCCATCTAGCGAAATATATTTGGGTACTGCAGCCGGCGCTGTTGGTGGAGCTCTGCTGCCATCTAGCGAAATATACTTGGGTACTGCAGCCGCCCTTTTGGTGGAGCGCTGCTGCCATCTAGCGAAATGTAATTGGGTACTGCAGCCGCCGGTTGGTGGAGCGGTGCTGCCATCTAGCGAAATGTAATTGGGTACTGCAGCCGCCCGGTTGGTGGAGCGCTGCTGCCATCTAGCGAAATATACTTGGGTACTGCAGCCGCCCGGTTTCTGGAGCGCTGCTGCCATCTAGCGAAATATATGTGGGTACTGCAGCCGGCGCTGTTAATGGAGCGCTGCTGCCATCTAGCGAAATGTAATTGGGTACTGCAGCCGCCCGGTTGGTGTAGCGCTGCTGCCATCTAGCGAAATATACTTGGGTACTGCAGCCGCCCGGTTGGTGGAGCGCTGCTGCCATCTAGCGAAATATATTTGGGTACTGCAGCCGGCCCTGTTGGTGGAGCGCTGCTGCCATCTAGCGAAATATACTTGGGTACTGCAGCCGCCCGGTTGGTGGAGCGCTGCTGCCATCTAGCGAAATATACTTGGGTACTGCAGCCGGCCCTGTTGGTGGAGCGCTGCTGCCATCTAGCGAAATATACTTGGGTACTGCAGCCGCCCGGTTGGTGGAGCGCTGCTGCCATCTAGCGAAATATACTTGGGTACTGCAGCCGGCGCTGTTGGTGGAGCGCTGCTGCCATCTAGCGAAATATATTTGGGTACTGCAGCCGGCGCTGTTGGTGGAGCGCTGCTGCCATCTAGCGAAATATATTTGGGTACTGCAGCCGGCGCTGTTGGTGGAGCGCTGCTGCCATCTAGCGAAATATATTTGGGTACTGCAGCCGGCGCTGTTGGTGGAGCGCTGCTGCCATCTAGCGAAATATATTTGGGTACTGCAGCCGGCTCTGTTAGTGGAGCGCTGCTGCCATCTAGCGAAATATACTTGGGTACTTCAGCCGGGTTTAGGGTTAGGGTTAGGGTTAGACTGTTAGGGTTAGGGTTAGACTCTTAGGGTTAGACTCTTAGGGTTAGACTCTTAGGGTTAGGGTTAGGGTTAGGGTTAGGGTTAGGGTTAGACTCTTAGGGTTAGGGTTAGACTCTTAGGGTTAGGGTTAGGGTTAGACTCTTAGGGTTAGGGTTAGACTCTTAGGGTTAGGGTTAGGGTTAGGGTTAGGGTTAGACTCTTAGGGTTAGGGTTAGACTCTTAGGGTTAGGGTTAGACTCTTAGGGTTAGGGTTAGGGTTAGGGTTAGGGTTAGACTCTTAGGGTTAGGGTTACGGTTAGACTCTTAGGGTTAGAGTTAGGGTTAGGGTTAGACTCTTAGGGTTAGGGTTAGACTCTTAGGGTTAGGGTTGGGGTTAGGGTTAGACTCTTAGGGTTAGGGTTAGACTCTTAGGGTTAGGGTTAGGGTTAGGGTTAGGGTTAGACTCTTAGGGTTAGGGTTATATTCAGATGAGGGTTAGACTCTTAGGGTTAGGGTGAGGGTTAGACTCAGGCTCTTAGGGTAAGGTTTAGACTTAGGCTCTTAGGGTTAGGGTTAGACTCAGGCTCTTAGGGTTAGGGTTAGACTCAGGCTCTTAGGGTGAGGGTTAGACTCAGGCTCTTAGGGTTAGGGTTAGACTCAGGCTCTTAGGGTTAGGGTTAGACTCAGGCTCTTAGGGTGAGGGTTAGACTCAGGCTCTTAGGGTTAGGGTTAGACTCAGGCTCTTAGGGTTAGGGTCAGACTCAGTACTATATATTTGGGTACTGCAGCCGCCCTTTTGGTGGAGCGCTGCTGCCATCTAGCGAAATATACTTGGGTATTGCAGCCGGCGCTCTTGGTGGAGCGCTGCTGCCATCTAGCGAAATATATTTGGGTACTGCAGCCGGCCCTGTTGGTGGAGCTCTGCTGCCATCTAGCGAAATATACTTGGGTACTGCAGCCGGCCCGGTTGGTGGAGCGCTGCTGCCATCTAGCGAAATGTAATTGGGTACTGCAGCCGCCCGGTTGGTGGAGCGCTGCTGCCATCTAGCGAAATATACTTGGGTACTGCAGCCGGCGCTGTTGGTGGAGCGCTGCTGCCATCTAGCGAAATATACTTGGGTACTGCAGCCGCCCGGTTTGTGGAGCGCTGCTGCCATCTAGCGAAATATATTTGGGTACTGCAGCCGGCCCGGTTGGTGGAGCGCTGCTGCCATCTAGCGAAATGTAATTGGGTACTGCAGCCGCCCGGTTGGTGTAGCGCTGCTGCCATCTAGCGAAATATACTTGGGTACTGCAGCCGCCCGGTTGGTGGAGCGCTGCTGCCATCTAGCGAAATGTAATGGGGTACTGCAGCCGCCCGGTTGGTGTAGCGCTGCTGCCACCTAGCGAAATATACTTGGGTACTGCAGCCGGCGCTGTTGGTGGAGCGCTGCTGCCATCTAGCGAAATATATTTGGGTACTGCAGCCGGCCCTGTTGGTGGAGCGCTGCTGCCATCTAGCGAAATATATTTGGGTACTGCAGCCGCCCTTTTGGTGGAGCTCTGCTGCCATCTAGCGAAATATATTTGGGTACTGCAGCCGGCCCTGTTGGTGGAGCTCTGCTGCCATCTAGCGAAATATACTTGGGTACTGCAGCCGCCCTTTTGGTGGAGCGCTGCTGCCATCTAGCGAAATGTAATTGGGTACTGCAGCCGCCCGGTTGGTGGAGCGCTGCTGCCATCTAGCGAAATATACTTGGGTACTGCAGCCGCCCTGTTGGTGGAGCGCTGCTGCCATCTAGCGAAATGTAATTGGGTACTGCAGCCGGCGCTGTTGGTGGAGCGCTGCTGCCATCTAGCGAAATATACTTGGGTACTGCAGCCGCCCGGTTGGTGGAGCGCTGCTGCCATCTAGCGAAATATACTTGGGTACTGCAGCCGCCCGGTTGGTGGAGCGCTGCTGCCATCTAGCGAAATATACTTGGGTACTGCAGCCGGCGCTGTTGGTGGAGCGCTGCTGCCATCTAGCGAAATATATTTGGGTACTGCAGCCGGCGCTGTTGGTGGAGCGCTGCTGCCATCTAGCGAAATATATTTGGGTACTGCAGCCGGCGCTGTTGGTGGAGCGCTGCTGCCATCTAGCGAAATATATTTGGGTACTGCAGCCGCCCTTTTGGTGGAGCGCTGCTGCCATCTAGCGAAATATATTTGGGTACTGCAGCCGGCTCTGTTGGTGGAGCGCTGCTGCCATCTAGCGAAATATACTTGGGTACTTCAGCCGGGTTTAGGGTTAGGGTTAGGGTTAGACTGTTAGGGTTAGGGTTAGACTCTTAGGGTTAGACTCTTAGGGTTAGACTCTTAGGGTTAGGGTTAGGGTTAGGGTTAGGGTTAGGGTTAGACTCTTAGGGTTAGGGTTAGACTCTTAGGGTTAGGGTTAGGGTTAGGGTTAGGGTTAGACTCTTAGGGTTAGGGTTAGACTCTTAGGGTTAGGGTTAGGGTTAGACTCTTAGGGTTAGGGTTAGACTCTTAGGGTTAGGGTTAGGGTTAGGGTTAGGGTTAGACTCTTAGGGTTAGGGTTAGACTCTTAGGGTTAGGGTTAGGGTTAGGGTTAGACTCTTAGGGTTAGGGTTAGGGTTAGGGTTAGGGTTAGACTCTTAGGGTTAGGGTTACGGTTAGACTCTTAGGGTTAGAGTTAGGGTTAGGGTTAGACTCTTAGGGTTAGGGTTAGACTCTTAGGGTTAGGGTTGGGGTTAGGGTTAGACTCTTAGGGTTAGGGTTAGACTCTTAGGGTTAGGGTTAGGGTTAGGGTTAGGGTTAGACTCTTAGGGTTAGGGTTATATTCAGATTAGGGTTAGACTCTTAGGGTTAGGGTTAGGGTTAGACTCAGGCTCTTAGGGTAAGGTTTAGACTTAGGCTCTTAGGGTTAGGGTTAGACTCAGGCTCTTAGGGTTAGGGTTAGACTCAGGCTCTTAGGGTGAGGGTTAGACTCAGGCTCTTAGGGTTAGGGTTAGACTCAGGCTCTTAGGGTTAGGGTTAGACTCAGGCTCTTAGGGTGAGGGTTAGACTCAGGCTCTTAGGGCTAGGGTCAGACTCAGTACTATATATTTGGGTACTGCAGCCGCCCTTTTGGTGGAGCGCTGCTGCCATCTAGCGAAATATACTTGGGTATTGCAGCCGGCGCTCTTGGTGGAGCGCTGCTGCCATCTAGCGAAATATATTTGGGTACTGCAGCCGGCCCTGTTGGTGGAGCTCTGCTGCCATCTAGCGAAATATACTTGGGTACTGCAGCCGCCCGGTTGGTGGAGCGCTGCTGCCATCTAGCGAAATATACTTGGGTACTGCAGCCGCCCGGTTGGTGGAGCGCTGCTGCCATCTAGCGAAATATACTTGGGTACTGCAGCCGGCGCTGTTGGTGGAGCGCTGCTGCCATCTAGCGAAATATATTTGGGTACTGCAGCCGGCCCGGTTGGTGGAGCGCTGCTGCCATCTAGCGAAATGTAATTGGGTACTGCAGCCGCCCGGTTGGTGTAGCGCTGCTGCCATCTAGCGAAATATACTTGGGTACTTCAGCCGGGTTTAGGGTTAGGGTTAGGGTTAGACTGTTAGGGTTAGGGTTAGGGTTAGGGTTAGACTCTTAGGGTTAGACTCTTAGGGTTAGGGTGAGACTCTTACGCTTAGTGTTAGGGTTAGGGTTAGGGTTAGGGTTAGACTCTTAGGGTTAGGGTTAGACTCTTAGGGTTAGGGTTAGGGTTAGGGTTAGACTCTTAGGGTTAGGGTTAGACTCTTAGGGTTAGGGTTAAGGTTAGGGTTAGGGTTAGACTCTTAGGGTTAGGGTTAGACTCTTAGGGTTAGGATTAGGGTTAGGGTTAGGGTTAGACTCTTAGGGTTATGGTTAGAATCTTAGGGTTAGGGTTAGGGTTAGGGTTAGGGTTACACTCTTAGGGTTAGGGTTAGGGTTAGGGTTAGACTCTTAGGGTTAGGGTTAGACTTAGGCTCTTAGGGTTAGGGTTAGACTCAGGCTCTTAGGGTTAGGGTTAGACTCAGGCTCTTACGGTTAGGGTTAGACTCAGGCTCTTAGGGTTAGGGTTAGACACAGGCTCTTAGGGTTAGGGTCAGACTCAGTACTATATATTTGGGTACTGCAGCCGCCCTTTTGGTGGAGCGCTGCTGCCATCTAGCGAAATATACTTGGGTATTGCAGCCGGCGCTGTTGGTGGAGCGCTGCTGCCATCTAGCGAAATATATTTGGGTACTGCAGCCGGCCCTGTTGGTGGAGCGCTGCTGCCATCTAGCGAAATATATTTGGGTACTGCAGCCGCCCTTTTGGTGGAGCGCTGCTGCCATCTAGCGAAATATATTTGGGTACTGCAGCCGGCCCTGTTGGTGGAGCTCTGCTGCCATCTAGCGAAATATACTTGGGTACTGCAGCCGCCCGGTTGGTGGAGCGCTGCTGCCATCTAGCGAAATGTAATTGGGTACTGCAGCCGCCGGTTGGTGGAGCGGTGCTGCCATCTAGCGAAATGTAATTGGGTACTGCAGCCGCCCGGTTGGTGGAGCGCTGCTGCCATCTAGCGAAATATACTTGGGTACTGCAGCCGCCCGGTTTCTGGAGCGCTGCTGCCATCTAGCGAAATATATGTGGGTACTGCAGCCGGCGCTGTTAATGGAGCGCTGCTGCCATCTAGCGAAATGTAATTGGGTACTGCAGCCGCCCGGTTGGTGTAGCGCTGCTGCCATCTAGCGAAATATACTTGGGTACTGCAGCCGGCCGTTTGGTGGAGCGCTGCTGCCATCTAGCGAAATATATTTGGGTACTGCAGCCGGCCCTGTTGGTGGAGCGCTGCTGCCATCTAGCGAAATATACTTGGGTACTGCAGCCGCCCGGTTGGTGGAGCGCTGCTGCCATCTAGCGAAATATACTTGGGTACTGCAGCCGGCCCTGTTGGTGGAGCGCTGCTGCCATCTAGCGAAATATACTTGGGTACTGCAGCCGCCCGGTTGGTGGAGCGCTGCTGCCATCTAGCGAAATATACTTGGGTACTGCAGCCGGCGCTGTTGGTGGAGCGCTGCTGCCATCTAGCGAAATATATTTGGGTACTGCAGCCGGCGCTGTTGGTGGAGCGCTGCTGCCATCTAGCGAAATATATTTGGGTACTGCAGCCGGCGCTGTTGGTGGAGCGCTGCTGCCATCTAGCGAAATATATTTGGGTACTGCAGCCGGCGCTGTTGGTGGAGCGCTGCTGCCATCTAGCGAAATATATTTGGGTACTGCAGCCGGCTCTGTTGGTGGAGCGCTGCTGCCATCTAGCGAAATATACTTGGGTACTTCAGCCGGGTTTAGGGTTAGGGTTAGGGTTAGACTGTTAGGGTTAGGGTTAGACTCTTAGGGTTAGACTCTTAGGGTTAGACTCTTAGGGTTAGGGTTAGGGTTAGGGTTAGGGTTAGACTCTTAGGGTTAGGGTTAGACTCTTAGGGTTAGGGTTAGGGTTAGACTCTTAGGGTTAGGGTTAGACTCTTAGGGTTAGGGTTAGGGTTAGGGTTAGGGTTAGACTCTTAGGGTTAGGGTTAGACTCTTAGGGTTAGGGTTAGACTCTTAGGGTTAGGGTTAGGGTTAGGGTTAGACTCTTAGGGTTAGGGTTACGGTTAGACTCTTAGGGTTAGAGTTAGGGTTAGGGTTAGACTCTTAGGGTTAGGGTTAGACTCTTAGGGTTAGGGTTGGGGTTAGGGTTAGACTCTTAGGGTTAGGGTTAGACTCTTAGGGTTAGGGTTAGGGTTAGGGTTAGGGTTAGACTCTTAGGGTTAGGGTTATATTCAGATGAGGGTTAGACTCTTAGGGTTAGGGTGAGGGTTAGACTCAGGCTCTTAGGGTAAGGTTTAGACTTAGGCTCTTAGGGTTAGGGTTAGACTCAGGCTCTTAGGGTTAGGGTTAGACTCAGGCTCTTAGGGTGAGGGTTAGACTCAGGCTCTTAGGGTTAGGGTTAGACTCAGGCTCTTAGGGTTAGGGTTAGACTCAGGCTCTTAGGGTGAGGGTTAGACTCAGGCTCTTAGGGTTAGGGTTAGACTCAGGCTCTTAGGGTTAGGGTCAGACTCAGTACTATATATTTGGGTACTGCAGCCGCCCTTTTGGTGGAGCGCTGCTGCCATCTAGCGAAATATACTTGGGTATTGCAGCCGGCGCTCTTGGTGGAGCGCTGCTGCCATCTAGCGAAATATATTTGGGTACTGCAGCCGGCCCTGTTGGTGGAGCTCTGCTGCCATCTAGCGAAATATACTTGGGTACTGCAGCCGGCCCGGTTGGTGGAGCGCTGCTGCCATCTAGCGAAATGTAATTGGGTACTGCAGCCGCCCGGTTGGTGGAGCGCTGCTGCCATCTAGCGAAATATACTTGGGTACTGCAGCCGGCGCTGTTGGTGGAGCGCTGCTGCCATCTAGCGAAATATACTTGGGTACTGCAGCCGCCCGGTTTGTGGAGCGCTGCTGCCATCTAGCGAAATATATTTGGGTACTGCAGCCGGCCCGGTTGGTGGAGCGCTGCTGCCATCTAGCGAAATGTAATTGGGTACTGCAGCCGCCCGGTTGGTGTAGCGCTGCTGCCATCTAGCGAAATATACTTGGGTACTGCAGCCGCCCGGTTGGTGGAGCGCTGCTGCCATCTAGCGAAATGTAATGGGGTACTGCAGCCGCCCGGTTGGTGTAGCGCTGCTGCCACCTAGCGAAATATACTTGGGTACTGCAGCCGGCGCTGTTGGTGGAGCGCTGCTGCCATCTAGCGAAATATATTTGGGTACTGCAGCCGGCCCTGTTGGTGGAGCGCTGCTGCCATCTAGCGAAATATATTTGGGTACTGCAGCCGCCCTTTTGGTGGAACTCTGCTGCCATCTAGCGAAATATATTTGGGTACTGCAGCCGGCCCTGTTGGTGGAGCTCTGCTGCCATCTAGCGAAATATACTTGGGTACTGCAGCCGCCCTTTTGGTGGAGCGCTGCTGCCATCTAGCGAAATGTAATTGGGTACTGCAGCCGGCGCTGTTGGTGGAGCGCTGCTGCCATCTAGCGAAATATACTTGGGTACTGCAGCCGCCCTGTTGGTGGAGCGCTGCTGCCATCTAGCGAAATATACTTGGGTACTGCAGCCGGCCCTGTTGGTGGAGCGCTGCTGCCATCTAGCGAAATATACTTGGGTACTGCAGCCGCCCGGTTGGTGGAGCGCTGCTGCCATCTAGCGAAATATACTTGGGTACTGCAGCCGGGTTTAGGGTTAGGGTTAGGGTTAGACTGTTAGGGTTAGGGTTAGACTCTTAGGGTTAGACTCTTAGGGTTAGGGTTAGGGTTAGGGTTAGGGTTAGGGTTAGACTCTTAGGGTTAGGGTTAGACTCTTAGGGTTAGGGTTAGGGTTAGGGTTAGGGTTAGACTCTTAGGGTTAGGGTTAGACTCTTAGGGTTAGGGTTAGGGTTAGACTCTTAGGGTTAGGGTTAGACTCTTAGGGTTAGGGTTAGGGTTAGGGTTAGGGTTAGACTCTTAGGGTTAGGGTTAGACTCTTAGGGTTAGGGTTAGGGTTAGGGTTAGACTCTTAGGGTTAGGGTTAGGGTTAGGGTTAGGGTTAGACTCTTAGGGTTAGGGTTACGGTTAGACTCTTAGGGTTAGAGTTAGGGTTAGGGTTAGACTCTTAGGGTTAGGGTTAGACTCTTAGGGTTAGGGTTGGGGTTAGGGTTAGACTCTTAGGGTTAGGGTTAGACTCTTAGGGTTAGGGTTAGGGTTAGGGTTAGGGTTAGACTCTTAGGGTTAGGGTTATATTCAGATGAGGGTTAGACTCTTAGGGTTAGGGTGAGGGTTAGACTCAGGCTCTTAGGGTAAGGTTTAGACTTAGGCTCTTAGGGTTAGGGTTAGACTCAGGCTCTTAGGGTTAGGGTTAGACTCAGGCTCTTAGGGTGAGGGTTAGACTCAGGCTCTTAGGGTTAGGGTTAGACTCAGGCTCTTAGGGTTAGGGTTAGACTCAGGCTCTTAGGGTGAGGGTTAGACTCAGGCTCTTAGGGTTAGGGTTAGACTCAGGCTCTTAGGGTTAGGGTCAGACTCAGTACTATATATTTGGGTACTGCAGCCGCCCTTTTGGTGGAGCGCTGCTGCCATCTAGCGAAATATACTTGGGTATTGCAGCCGGCGCTCTTGGTGGAGCGCTGCTGCCATCTAGCGAAATATATTTGGGTACTGCAGCCGGCCCTGTTGGTGGAGCTCTGCTGCCATCTAGCGAAATATACTTGGGTACTGCAGCCGGCCCGGTTGGTGGAGCGCTGCTGCCATCTAGCGAAATGTAATTGGGTACTGCAGCCGCCCGGTTGGTGGAGCGCTGCTGCCATCTAGCGAAATATACTTGGGTACTGCAGCCGGCGCTGTTGGTGGAGCGCTGCTGCCATCTAGCGAAATATACTTGGGTACTGCAGCCGCCCGGTTTGTGGAGCGCTGCTGCCATCTAGCGAAATATATTTGGGTACTGCAGCCGCCCGGTTGGTGTAGCGCTGCTGCCATCTAGCGAAATATACTTGGGTACTGCAGCCGCCCGGTTGGTGGAGCGCTGCTGCCATCTAGCGAAATGTAATGGGGTACTGCAGCCGCCCGGTTGGTGTAGCGCTGCTGCCACCTAGCGAAATATACTTGGGTACTGCAGCCGGCGCTGTTGGTGGAGCGCTGCTGCCATCTAGCGAAATATATTTGGGTACTGCAGCCGGCCCTGTTGGTGGAGCGCTGCTGCCATCTAGCGAAATATATTTGGGTACTGCAGCCGCCCTTTTGGTGGAGCTCTGCTGCCATCTAGCGAAATATATTTGGGTACTGCAGCCGGCCCTGTTGGTGGAGCTCTGCTGCCATCTAGCGAAATATACTTGGGTACTGCAGCCGCCCTTTTGGTGGAGCGCTGCTGCCATCTAGCGAAATGTAATTGGGTACTGCAGCCGCCCGGTTGGTGGAGCGCTGCTGCCATCTAGCGAAATATACTTGGGTACTGCAGCCGCCCTGTTGGTGGAGCGCTGCTGCCATCTAGCGAAATATACTTGGGTACTGCAGCCGGCCCTGTTGGTGGAGCGCTGCTGCCATCTAGCGAAATATACTTGGGTACTGCAGCCGCCCGGTTGGTGGAGCGCTGCTGCCATCTAGCGAAATATACTTGGGTACTGCAGCCGCCCGGTTGGTGGAGCGCTGCTGCCATCTAGCGAAATATACTTGGGTACTGCAGCCGGCGCTGTTGGTGGAGCGCTGCTGCCATCTAGCGAAATATATTTGGGTACTGCAGCCGGCGCTGTTGGTGGAGCGCTGCTGCCATCTAGCGAAATATATTTGGGTACTGCAGCCGGCGCTGTTGGTGGAGCGCTGCTGCCATCTAGCGAAATATATTTGGGTACTGCAGCCGCCCTTTTGGTGGAGCGCTGCTGCCATCTAGCGAAATATATTTGGGTACTGCAGCCGGCTCTGTTGGTGGAGCGCTGCTGCCATCTAGCGAAATATACTTGGGTACTTCAGCCGGGTTTAGGGTTAGGGTTAGGGTTAGACTGTTAGGGTTAGGGTTAGACTCTTAGGGTTAGACTCTTAGGGTTAGACTCTTAGGGTTAGGGTTAGGGTTAGGGTTAGGGTTAGGGTTAGACTCTTAGGGTTAGGGTTAGACTCTTAGGGTTAGGGTTAGGGTTAGGGTTAGGGTTAGACTCTTAGGGTTAGGGTTAGACTCTTAGGGTTAGGGTTAGGGTTAGACTCTTAGGGTTAGGGTTAGACTCTTAGGGTTAGGGTTAGGGTTAGGGTTAGGGTTAGACTCTTAGGGTTAGGGTTAGACTCTTAGGGTTAGGGTTAGGGTTAGGGTTAGACTCTTAGGGTTAGGGTTAGGGTTAGACTCTTAGGGTTAGGGTTACGGTTAGACTCTTAGGGTTAGAGTTAGGGTTAGGGTTAGACTCTTAGGGTTAGGGTTAGACTCTTAGGGTTAGGGTTGGGGTTAGGGTTAGACTCTTAGGGTTAGGGTTAGACTCTTAGGGTTAGGGTTAGGGTTAGGGTTAGGGTTAGACTCTTAGGGTTAGGGTTATATTCAGATTAGGGTTAGACTCTTAGGGTTAGGGTTAGGGTTAGACTCAGGCTCTTAGGGTAAGGTTTAGACTTAGGCTCTTAGGGTTAGGGTTAGACTCAGGCTCTTAGGGTTAGGGTTAGACTCAGGCTCTTAGGGTGAGGGTTAGACTCAGGCTCTTAGGGTTAGGGTTAGACTCAGGCTCTTAGGGTTAGGGTTAGACTCAGGCTCTTAGGGTGAGGGTTAGACTCAGGCTCTTAGGGCTAGGGTCAGACTCAGTACTATATATTTGGGTACTGCAGCCGCCCTTTTGGTGGAGCGCTGCTGCCATCTAGCGAAATATACTTGGGTATTGCAGCCGGCGCTCTTGGTGGAGCGCTGCTGCCATCTAGCGAAATATATTTGGGTACTGCAGCCGGCCCTGTTGGTGGAGCTCTGCTGCCATCTAGCGAAATATACTTGGGTACTGCAGCCGCCCGGTTGGTGGAGCGCTGCTGCCATCTAGCGAAATGTAATTGGGTACTGCAGCCGCCCGGTTGGTGGAGCGCTGCTGCCATCTAGCGAAATATACTTGGGTACTGCAGCCGGCGCTGTTGGTGGAGCGCTGCTGCCATCTAGCGAAATATACTTGGGTACTGCAGCCGCCCGGTTTGTGGAGCGCTGCTGCCATCTAGCGAAATATATTTGGGTACTGCAGCCGGCCCGGTTGGTGGAGCGCTGCTGCCATCTAGCGAAATGTAATTGGGTACTGCAGCCGCCCGGTTGGTGTAGCGCTGCTGCCATCTAGCGAAATATACTTGGGTACTTCAGCCGGGTTTAGGGTTAGGGTTAGGGTTAGACTGTTAGGGTTAGGGTTAGGGTTAGGGTTAGACTCTTAGGGTTAGACTCTTAGGGTTAGGGTGAGACTCTTACGCTTAGTGTTAGGGTTAGGGTTAGGGTTAGGGTTAGACTCTTAGGGTTAGGGTTAGACTCTTAGGGTTAGGGTTAGGGTTAGGGTTAGACTCTTAGGGTTAGGGTTAGACTCTTAGGGTTAGGGTTAAGGTTAGGGTTAGGGTTAGACTCTTAGGGTTAGGGTTAGACTCTTAGGGTTAGGATTAGGGTTAGGGTTAGGGTTAGACTCTTAGGGTTATGGTTAGAATCTTAGGGTTAGGGTTAGGGTTAGGGTTAGGGTTACACTCTTAGGGTTAGGGTTAGGGTTAGGGTTAGACTCTTAGGGTTAGGGTTAGACTCTTAGGGTTAGGGTTGGGGTTAGGGTTAGACTCTTAGGGTTAGGGTTAGACTCTTAGGGTTAGGGTTAGGGTTAGGGTTAGGGTTAGACTCTTAGGGTTAGGGTTAGACTCTTAGGGTTAGGGTTATATTCAGATTAGGGTTAGACTCTTAGGGTTAGGGTTAGGGTTAGACTCAGGCTCTTAGGGTAAGGTTTAGACTTAGGCTCTTAGGGTTAGGGTTAGACTCAGGCTCTTAGGGTTAGGGTTAGACTCAGGCTCTTAGGGTGAGGGTTAGACTCAGGCTCTTAGGGTTAGGGTTAGACTCAGGCTCTTAGGGTTAGGGTTAGACTCAGGCTCTTAGGGTGAGGGTTAGACTCAGGCTCTTAGGGCTAGGGTCAGACTCAGTACTATATATTTGGGTACTGCAGCCGCCCTTTTGGTGGAGCGCTGCTGCCATCTAGCGAAATATACTTGGGTATTGCAGCCGGCGCTCTTGGTGGAGCGCTGCTGCCATCTAGCGAAATATATTTGGGTACTGCAGCCGGCCCTGTTGGTGGAGCTCTGCTGCCATCTAGCGAAATATACTTGGGTACTGCAGCCGCCCGGTTGGTGGAGCGCTGCTGCCATCTAGCGAAATGTAATTGGGTACTGCAGCCGCTCGGTTGGTGGAGCGCTGCTGCCATCTAGCGAAATATACTTGGGTACTGCAGCCGGCGCTGTTGGTGGAGCGCTGCTGCCATCTAGCGAAATATACTTGGGTACTGCAGCCGCCCGGTTTGTGGAGCGCTGCTGCCATCTAGCGAAATATATTTGGGTACTGCAGCCGGCCCGGTTGGTGGAGCGCTGCTGCCATCTAGCGAAATGTAATTGGGTACTGCAGCCGCCCGGTTGGTGTAGCGCTGCTGCCATCTAGCGAAATATACTTGGGTACTTCAGCCGGGTTTAGGGTTAGGGTTAGGGTTAGACTGTTAGGGTTAGGGTTAGGGTTAGGGTTAGACTCTTAGGGTTAGACTCTTAGGGTTAGGGTGAGACTCTTACGCTTAGTGTTAGGGTTAGGGTTAGGGTTAGGGTTAGACTCTTAGGGTTAGGGTTAGACTCTTACGGTTAGGGTTAGGGTTAGGGTTAGGGTTAGACTCTTAGGGTTAGGGTTAGACTCTTAGGGTTAGGGTTAGGGTTAGGGTTAGGGTTAGACTCTTAGGGTTAGGGTTAGACTCTTAGGGTTAGGGTTAAGGTTAGGGTTAGGGTTAGACTCTTAGGGTTAGGGTTAGACTCTTAGGGTTAGGGTTAGGGTTAGGGTTAGGGTTAGACTCTTAGGGTTATGGTTAGACTCTTAGGGTTAGGGTTAGGGTTAGGGTTAGGGTTACACTCTTAGGGTTAGGGTTAGGGTTAGGGTTAGACTCTTAGGGTTAGGGTTAGACTTAGGCTCTTAGGGTTAGGGTTAGACTCAGGCTCTTAGGGTTAGGGTTAGACTCAGGCTCTTACGGTTAGGGTTAGACTCAGGCTCTTAGGGTTAGGGTTAGACACAGGCTCTTAGGGTTAGGGTCAGACTCAGTACTATATATTTGGGTACTGCAGCCGCCCTTTTGGTGGAGCGCTGCTGCCATCTAGCGAAATATACTTGGGTATTGCAGCCGGCGCTGTTGGTGGAGCGCTGCTGCCATCTAGCGAAATATATTTGGGTACTGCAGCCGGCCCTGTTGGTGGAGCGCTGCTGCCATCTAGCGAAATATATTTGGGTACTGCAGCCGCCCTTTTGGTGGAGCGCTGCTGCCATCTAGCGAAATATATTTGGGTACTGCAGCCGGCGCTGTTGGTGGAGCTCTGCTGCCATCTAGCGAAATATACTTGGGTACTGCAGCCGCCCTTTTGGTGGAGCGCTGCTGCCATCTAGCGAAATGTAATTGGGTACTGCAGCCGCCGGTTGGTGGAGCGGTGCTGCCATCTAGCGAAATGTAATTGGGTACTGCAGCCGCCCGGTTGGTGGAGCGCTGCTGCCATCTAGCGAAATATACTTGGGTACTGCAGCCGCCCGGTTTCTGGAGCGCTGCTGCCATCTAGCGAAATATATGTGGGTACTGCAGCCGGCGCTGTTAATGGAGCGCTGCTGCCATCTAGCGAAATGTAATTGGGTACTGCAGCCGCCCGGTTGGTGTAGCGCTGCTGCCATCTAGCGAAATATACTTGGGTACTGCAGCCGCCCGGTTGGTGGAGCGCTGCTGCCATCTAGCGAAATATATTTGGGTACTGCAGCCGGCCCTGTTGGTGGAGCGCTGCTGCCATCTAGCGAAATATACTTGGGTACTGCAGCCGCCCGGTTGGTGGAGCGCTGCTGCCATCTAGCGAAATATACTTGGGTACTGCAGCCGGCCCTGTTGGTGGAGCGCTGCTGCCATCTAGCGAAATATACTTGGGTACTGCAGCCGCCCGGTTGGTGGAGCGCTGCTGCCATCTAGCGAAATATACTTGGGTACTGCAGCCGGCGCTGTTGGTGGAGCGCTGCTGCCATCTAGCGAAATATATTTGGGTACTGCAGCCGGCGCTGTTGGTGGAGCGCTGCTGCCATCTAGCGAAATATATTTGGGTACTGCAGCCGGCGCTGTTGGTGGAGCGCTGCTGCCATCTAGCGAAATATATTTGGGTACTGCAGCCGGCGCTGTTGGTGGAGCGCTGCTGCCATCTAGCGAAATATATTTGGGTACTGCAGCCGGCTCTGTTGGTGGAGCGCTGCTGCCATCTAGCGAAATATACTTGGGTACTTCAGCCGGGTTTAGGGTTAGGGTTAGGGTTAGACTGTTAGGGTTAGGGTTAGACTCTTAGGGTTAGACTCTTAGGGTTAGACTCTTAGGGTTAGGGTTAGGGTTAGGGTTAGGGTTAGGGTTAGACTCTTAGGGTTAGGGTTAGACTCTTAGGGTTAGGGTTAGGGTTAGACTCTTAGGGTTAGGGTTAGACTCTTAGGGTTAGGGTTAGGGTTAGGGTTAGGGTTAGACTCTTAGGGTTAGGGTTAGACTCTTAGGGTTAGGGTTAGACTCTTAGGGTTAGGGTTAGGGTTAGGGTTAGGGTTAGACTCTTAGGGTTAGGGTTACGGTTAGACTCTTAGGGTTAGAGTTAGGGTTAGGGTTAGACTCTTAGGGTTAGGGTTAGACTCTTAGGGTTAGGGTTGGGGTTAGGGTTAGACTCTTAGGGTTAGGGTTAGACTCTTAGGGTTAGGGTTAGGGTTAGGGTTAGGGTTAGACTCTTAGGGTTAGGGTTATATTCAGATGAGGGTTAGACTCTTAGGGTTAGGGTGAGGGTTAGACTCAGGCTCTTAGGGTAAGGTTTAGACTTAGGCTCTTAGGGTTAGGGTTAGACTCAGGCTCTTAGGGTTAGGGTTAGACTCAGGCTCTTAGGGTGAGGGTTAGACTCAGGCTCTTAGGGTTAGGGTTAGACTCAGGCTCTTAGGGTTAGGGTTAGACTCAGGCTCTTAGGGTGAGGGTTAGACTCAGGCTCTTAGGGTTAGGGTTAGACTCAGGCTCTTAGGGTTAGGGTCAGACTCAGTACTATATATTTGGGTACTGCAGCCGCCCTTTTGGTGGAGCGCTGCTGCCATCTAGCGAAATATACTTGGGTATTGCAGCCGGCGCTCTTGGTGGAGCGCTGCTGCCATCTAGCGAAATATATTTGGGTACTGCAGCCGGCCCTGTTGGTGGAGCTCTGCTGCCATCTAGCGAAATATACTTGGGTACTGCAGCCGGCCCGGTTGGTGGAGCGCTGCTGCCATCTAGCGAAATGTAATTGGGTACTGCAGCCGCCCGGTTGGTGGAGCGCTGCTGCCATCTAGCGAAATATACTTGGGTACTGCAGCCGGCGCTGTTGGTGGAGCGCTGCTGCCATCTAGCGAAATATACTTGGGTACTGCAGCCGGCCCGGTTGGTGGAGCGCTGCTGCCATCTAGCGAAATGTAATTGGGTACTGCAGCCGCCCGGTTGGTGTAGCGCTGCTGCCATCTAGCGAAATATACTTGGGTACTGCAGCCGCCCGGTTGGTGGAGCGCTGCTGCCATCTAGCGAAATGTAATGGGGTACTGCAGCCGCCCGGTTGGTGTAGCGCTGCTGCCACCTAGCGAAATATACTTGGGTACTGCAGCCGGCGCTGTTGGTGGAGCGCTGCTGCCATCTAGCGAAATATATTTGGGTACTGCAGCCGGCCCTGTTGGTGGAGCGCTGCTGCCATCTAGCGAAATATATTTGGGTACTGCAGCCGCCCTTTTGGTGGAGCTCTGCTGCCATCTAGCGAAATATATTTGGGTACTGCAGCCGGCCCTGTTGGTGGAGCTCTGCTGCCATCTAGCGAAATATACTTGGGTACTGCAGCCGCCCTTTTGGTGGAGCGCTGCTGCCATCTAGCGAAATGTAATTGGGTACTGCAGCCGCCCGGTTGGTGGAGCGCTGCTGCCATCTAGCGAAATATACTTGGGTACTGCAGCCGCCCTGTTGGTGGAGCGCTGCTGCCATCTAGCGAAATGTAATTGGGTACTGCAGCCGGCGCTGTTGGTGGAGCGCTGCTGCCATCTAGCGAAATATACTTGGGTACTGCAGCCGCCCGGTTGGTGGAGCGCTGCTGCCATCTAGCGAAATATACTTGGGTACTGCAGCCGCCCGGTTGGTGGAGCGCTGCTGCCATCTAGCGAAATATACTTGGGTACTGCAGCCGGCGCTGTTGGTGGAGCGCTGCTGCCATCTAGCGAAATATATTTGGGTACTGCAGCCGGCGCTGTTGGTGGAGCGCTGCTGCCATCTAGCGAAATATATTTGGGTACTGCAGCCGGCGCTGTTGGTGGAGCGCTGCTGCCATCTAGCGAAATATATTTGGGTACTGCAGCCGGCGCTGTTGGTGGAGCGCTGCTGCCATCTAGCGAAATATATTTGGGTACTGCAGCCGGCTCTGTTGGTGGAGCGCTGCTGCCATCTAGCGAAATATACTTGGGTACTTCAGCCGGGTTTAGGGTTAGGGTTAGGGTTAGACTGTTAGGGTTAGGGTTAGACTCTTAGGGTTAGACTCTTAGGGTTAGACTCTTAGGGTTAGGGTTAGGGTTAGGGTTAGGGTTAGGGTTAGACTCTTAGGGTTAGGGTTAGACTCTTAGGGTTAGGGTTAGGGTTAGGGTTAGGGTTAGACTCTTAGGGTTAGGGTTAGACTCTTAGGGTTAGGGTTAGACTCTTAGGGTTAGGGTTAGGGTTAGGGTTAGGGTTAGACTCTTAGGGTTAGGGTTAGACTCTTAGGGTTAGGGTTAGGGTTAGGGTTAGACTCTTAGGGTTAGGGTTAGGGTTAGGGTTAGGGTTAGACTCTTAGGGTTAGGGTTACGGTTAGACTCTTAGGGTTAGAGTTAGGGTTAGGGTTAGACTCTTAGGGTTAGGGTTAGACTCTTAGGGTTAGGGTTGGGGTTAGGGTTAGACTCTTAGGGTTAGGGTTAGACTCTTAGGGTTAGGGTTAGGGTTAGGGTTAGGGTTAGACTCTTAGGGTTAGGGTTATATTCAGATTAGGGTTAGACTCTTAGGGTTAGGGTTAGGGTTAGACTCAGGCTCTTAGGGTAAGGTTTAGACTTAGGCTCTTAGGGTTAGGGTTAGACTCAGGCTCTTAGGGTTAGGGTTAGACTCAGGCTCTTAGGGTGAGGGTTAGACTCAGGCTCTTAGGGTTAGGGTTAGACTCAGGCTCTTAGGGTTAGGGTTAGACTCAGGCTCTTAGGGTGAGGGTTAGACTCAGGCTCTTAGGGCTAGGGTCAGACTCAGTACTATATATTTGGGTACTGCAGCCGCCCTTTTGGTGGAGCGCTGCTGCCATCTAGCGAAATATACTTGGGTATTGCAGCCGGCGCTCTTGGTGGAGCGCTGCTGCCATCTAGCGAAATATATTTGGGTACTGCAGCCGGCCCTGTTGGTGGAGCTCTGCTGCCATCTAGCGAAATATACTTGGGTACTGCAGCCGCCCGGTTGGTGGAGCGCTGCTGCCATCTAGCGAAATATACTTGGGTACTGCAGCCGCCCGGTTGGTGGAGCGCTGCTGCCATCTAGCGAAATATACTTGGGTACTGCAGCCGGCGCTGTTGGTGGAGCGCTGCTGCCATCTAGCGAAATATATTTGGGTACTGCAGCCGGCCCGGTTGGTGGAGCGCTGCTGCCATCTAGCGAAATGTAATTGGGTACTGCAGCCGCCCGGTTGGTGTAGCGCTGCTGCCATCTAGCGAAATATACTTGGGTACTTCAGCCGGGTTTAGGGTTAGGGTTAGGGTTAGACTGTTAGGGTTAGGGTTAGGGTTAGGGTTAGACTCTTAGGGTTAGACTCTTAGGGTTAGGGTGAGACTCTTACGCTTAGTGTTAGGGTTAGGGTTAGGGTTTGGGTTAGACTCTTAGGGTTAGGGTTAGACTCTTAGGGTTAGGGTTAGGGTTAGGGTTAGACTCTTAGGGTTAGGGTTAGACTCTTAGGGTTAGGGTTAAGGTTAGGGTTAGGGTTAGACTCTTAGGGTTAGGGTTAGACTCTTAGGGTTAGGATTAGGGTTAGGGTTAGGGTTAGACTCTTAGGGTTATGGTTAGAATCTTAGGGTTAGGGTTAGGGTTAGGGTTAGGGTTACACTCTTAGGGTTAGGGTTAGGGTTAGGGTTAGACTCTTAGGGTTAGGGTTAGACTTAGGCTCTTAGGGTTAGGGTTAGACTCAGGCTCTTAGGGTTAGGGTTAGACTCAGGCTCTTACGGTTAGGGTTAGACTCAGGCTCTTAGGGTTAGGGTTAGACACAGGCTCTTAGGGTTAGGGTCAGACTCAGTACTATATATTTGGGTACTGCAGCCGCCCTTTTGGTGGAGCGCTGCTGCCATCTAGCGAAATATACTTGGGTATTGCAGCCGGCGCTGTTGGTGGAGCGCTGCTGCCATCTAGCGAAATATATTTGGGTACTGCAGCCGGCCCTGTTGGTGGAGCGCTGCTGCCATCTAGCGAAATATATTTGGGTACTGCAGCCGCCCTTTTGGTGGAGCGCTGCTGCCATCTAGCGAAATATATTTGGGTACTGCAGCCGGCCCTGTTGGTGGAGCTCTGCTGCCATCTAGCGAAATATACTTGGGTACTGCAGCCGCCCGGTTGGTGGAGCGCTGCTGCCATCTAGCGAAATGTAATTGGGTACTGCAGCCGCCGGTTGGTGGAGCGGTGCTGCCATCTAGCGAAATGTAATTGGGTACTGCAGCCGCCCGGTTGGTGGAGCGCTGCTGCCATCTAGCGAAATATACTTGGGTACTGCAGCCGCCCGGTTTCTGGAGCGCTGCTGCCATCTAGCGAAATATATGTGGGTACTGCAGCCGGCGCTGTTAATGGAGCGCTGCTGCCATCTAGCGAAATGTAATTGGGTACTGCAGCCGCCCGGTTGGTGTAGCGCTGCTGCCATCTAGCGAAATATACTTGGGTACTGCAGCCGGCCGTTTGGTGGAGCGCTGCTGCCATCTAGCGAAATATATTTGGGTACTGCAGCCGGCCCTGTTGGTGGAGCGCTGCTGCCATCTAGCGAAATATACTTGGGTACTGCAGCCGCCCGGTTGGTGGAGCGCTGCTGCCATCTAGCGAAATATACTTGGGTACTGCAGCCGGCCCTGTTGGTGGAGCGCTGCTGCCATCTAGCGAAATATACTTGGGTACTGCAGCCGCCCGGTTGGTGGAGCGCTGCTGCCATCTAGCGAAATATACTTGGGTACTGCAGCCGGCGCTGTTGGTGGAGCGCTGCTGCCATCTAGCGAAATATATTTGGGTACTGCAGCCGGCGCTGTTGGTGGAGCGCTGCTGCCATCTAGCGAAATATATTTGGGTACTGCAGCCGGCGCTGTTGGTGGAGCGCTGCTGCCATCTAGCGAAATATATTTGGGTACTGCAGCCGGCGCTGTTGGTGGAGCGCTGCTGCCATCTAGCGAAATATATTTGGGTACTGCAGCCGGCTCTGTTGGTGGAGCGCTGCTGCCATCTAGCGAAATATACTTGGGTACTTCAGCCGGGTTTAGGGTTAGGGTTAGGGTTAGACTGTTAGGGTTAGGGTTAGACTCTTAGGGTTAGACTCTTAGGGTTAGACTCTTAGGGTTAGGGTTAGGGTTAGGGTTAGGGTTAGACTCTTAGGGTTAGGGTTAGACTCTTAGGGTTAGGGTTAGGGTTAGACTCTTAGGGTTAGGGTTAGACTCTTAGGGTTAGGGTTAGGGTTAGGGTTAGGGTTAGACTCTTAGGGTTAGGGTTAGACTCTTAGGGTTAGGGTTAGACTCTTAGGGTTAGGGTTAGGGTTAGGGTTAGGGTTAGACTCTTAGGGTTAGGGTTACGGTTAGACTCTTAGGGTTAGAGTTAGGGTTAGGGTTAGACTCTTAGGGTTAGGGTTAGACTCTTAGGGTTAGGGTTGGGGTTAGGGTTAGACTCTTAGGGTTAGGGTTAGACTCTTAGGGTTAGGGTTAGGGTTAGGGTTAGGGTTAGACTCTTAGGGTTAGGGTTATATTCAGATGAGGGTTAGACTCTTAGGGTTAGGGTGAGGGTTAGACTCAGGCTCTTAGGGTAAGGTTTAGACTTAGGCTCTTAGGGTTAGGGTTAGACTCAGGCTCTTAGGGTTAGGGTTAGACTCAGGCTCTTAGGGTGAGGGTTAGACTCAGGCTCTTAGGGTTAGGGTTAGACTCAGGCTCTTAGGGTTAGGGTTAGACTCAGGCTCTTAGGGTGAGGGTTAGACTCAGGCTCTTAGGGTTAGGGTTAGACTCAGGCTCTTAGGGTTAGGGTCAGACTCAGTACTATATATTTGGGTACTGCAGCCGCCCTTTTGGTGGAGCGCTGCTGCCATCTAGCGAAATATACTTGGGTATTGCAGCCGGCGCTCTTGGTGGAGCGCTGCTGCCATCTAGCGAAATATATTTGGGTACTGCAGCCGGCCCTGTTGGTGGAGCTCTGCTGCCATCTAGCGAAATATACTTGGGTACTGCAGCCGGCCCGGTTGGTGGAGCGCTGCTGCCATCTAGCGAAATGTAATTGGGTACTGCAGCCGCCCGGTTGGTGGAGCGCTGCTGCCATCTAGCGAAATATACTTGGGTACTGCAGCCGGCGCTGTTGGTGGAGCGCTGCTGCCATCTAGCGAAATATACTTGGGTACTGCAGCCGCCCGGTTTGTGGAGCGCTGCTGCCATCTAGCGAAATATATTTGGGTACTGCAGCCGGCCCGGTTGGTGGAGCGCTGCTGCCATCTAGCGAAATGTAATTGGGTACTGCAGCCGCCCGGTTGGTGTAGCGCTGCTGCCATCTAGCGAAATATACTTGGGTACTGCAGCCGCCCGGTTGGTGGAGCGCTGCTGCCATCTAGCGAAATGTAATGG
Source organism: Falco punctatus (assembly GCF_963210335.1). Lineage (NCBI taxonomy): Eukaryota > Metazoa > Chordata > Aves > Falconiformes > Falconidae > Falco > Falco punctatus. The sequence continues at coordinate 2,613,410 of NW_027660079.1, forward strand.
GGTACTGCAGCCGCCCCGTTGGTGTAGCGCTGCTGCCACCTAGCGAAATATACTTGGGTACTGCAGCCGGCGCTGTTGGTGGAGCGCTGCTGCCATCTAGCGAAATATATTTGGGTACTGCAGCCGGCCCTGTTGGTGGAGCGCTGCTGCCATCTAGCGAAATATATTTGGGTACTGCAGCCGCCCTTTTGGTGGAACTCTGCTGCCATCTAGCGAAATATATTTGGGTACTGCAGCCGGCCCTGTTGGTGGAGCTCTGCTGCCATCTAGCGAAATATACTTGGGTACTGCAGCCGCCCTTTTGGTGGAGCGCTGCTGCCATCTAGCGAAATGTAATTGGGTACTGCAGCCGGCGCTGTTGGTGGAGCGCTGCTGCCATCTAGCGAAATATACTTGGGTACTGCAGCCGCCCTGTTGGTGGAGCGCTGCTGCCATCTAGCGAAATATACTTGGGTACTGCAGCCGGCCCTGTTGGTGGAGCGCTGCTGCCATCTAGCGAAATATACTTGGGTACTGCAGCCGCCCGGTTGGTGGAGCGCTGCTGCCATCTAGCGAAATATACTTGGGTACTGCAGCCGGGTTTAGGGTTAGGGTTAGGGTTAGACTGTTAGGGTTAGGGTTAGACTCTTAGGGTTAGACTCTTAGGGTTAGACTCTTAGGGTTAGGGTTAGGGTTAGGGTTAGGGTTAGGGTTAGACTCTTAGGGTTAGGGTTAGACTCTTAGGGTTAGGGTTAGGGTTAGGGTTAGGGTTAGACTCTTAGGGTTAGGGTTAGACTCTTAGGGTTAGGGTTAGGGTTAGACTCTTAGGGTTAGGGTTAGACTCTTAGGGTTAGGGTTAGGGTTAGGGTTAGGGTTAGACTCTTAGGGTTAGGGTTAGACTCTTAGGGTTAGGGTTAGGGTTAGGGTTAGACTCTTAGGGTTAGGGTTAGGGTTAGGGTTAGGGTTAGACTCTTAGGGTTAGGGTTACGGTTAGACTCTTAGGGTTAGAGTTAGGGTTAGGGTTAGACTCTTAGGGTTAGGGTTAGACTCTTAGGGTTAGGGTTGGGGTTAGGGTTAGACTCTTAGGGTTAGGGTTAGACTCTTAGGGTTAGGGTTAGGGTTAGGGTTAGGGTTAGACTCTTAGGGTTAGGGTTATATTCAGATTAGGGTTAGACTCTTAGGGTTAGGGTTAGGGTTAGACTCAGGCTCTTAGGGTAAGGTTTAGACTTAGGCTCTTAGGGTTAGGGTTAGACTCAGGCTCTTAGGGTTAGGGTTAGACTCAGGCTCTTAGGGTGAGGGTTAGACTCAGGCTCTTAGGGTTAGGGTTAGACTCAGGCTCTTAGGGTTAGGGTTAGACTCAGGCTCTTCGGGTGAGGGTTAGACTCAGGCTCTTAGGGTTAGGGTTAGACTCAGGCTCTTAGGGTTAGGGTCAGACTCAGTACTATATATTTGGGTACTGCAGCCGCCCTTTTGGTGGAGCGCTGCTGCCATCTAGCGAAATATACTTGGGTATTGCAGCCGGCGCTCTTGGTGGAGCGCTGCTGCCATCTAGCGAAATATATTTGGGTACTGCAGCCGGCCCTGTTGGTGGAGCTCTGCTGCCATCTAGCGAAATATACTTGGGTACTGCAGCCGCCCGGTTGGTGGAGCGCTGCTGCCATCTAGCGAAATGTAATTGGGTACTGCAGCCGCCCTGTTGGTGGAGCGCTGCTGCCATCTAGCGAAATATACTTGGGTACTGCAGCCGGCGCTGTTGGTGGAGCGCTGCTGCCATCTAGCGAAATATACTTGGGTACTGCAGCCGCCCGGTTTGTGGAGCGCTGCTGCCATCTAGCGAAATATATTTGGGTACTGCAGCCGGCCCGGTTGGTGGAGCGCTGCTGCCATCTAGCGAAATGTAATTGGGTACTGCAGCCGCCCGGTTGGTGTAGCGCTGCTGCCATCTAGCGAAATATACTTGGGTACTGCAGCCGCCCGGTTGGTGGAGCGCTGCTGCCATCTAGCGAAATGTAATGGGGTACTGCAGCCGCCCGGTTGGTGTAGCGCTGCTGCCATCTAGCGAAATATACTTGGGTACTGCAGCCGGCGCTGTTGGTGGAGCGCTGCTGCCATCTAGCGAAATATATTTGGGTACTGCAGCCGGCCCTGTTGGTGGAGCGCTGCTGCCATCTAGCGAAGTATACTTGGGTACTGCAGCCGGCGCTGTTGGTGGAGCGCTGCTGCCATCTAGCGAAATATATTTGGGTACTGCAGCCGGCCCTGTTGGTGGAGCTCTACTGCCATCTAGCGAAATATACTTGGGTACTGCAGCCGCCCTTTTGGTGGAGCGCTGCTGCCATCTAGCGAAATGTAATTGGGTACTGCAGCCGCCCGGTTGGTGGAGCGCTGCTGCCATCTAGCGAAATATATTTGGGTACTGCAGCCGGCGCTGTTGGTGGAGCGCTGCTGCCATCTAGCGAAATATATTTGGGTACTGCAGCCGGCCCTGTTTGTGGAGCGCTGCTGCCATCTAGCGAAATATACTTGGGTACTTCAGCCGGGTTTAGGGTTAGGGTTAGGGTTTGACTGTTAGGGTTAGGGTTAGGGTTAGGGTTAGACTCTTAGGGTTAGACTCTTAGGGTTAGGGTGAGACTCTTACGCTTAGTGTTAGGGTTAGGGTTAGGGTTAGGGTTAGACTCTTAGGGTTAGGGTTAGACTCTTAGGGTTAGGGTTAGGGTTAGGGTTAGACTCTTAGGGTTAGGGTTAGACTCTTAGGGTTAGGGTTAAGGTTAGGGTTAGGGTTAGACTCTTAGGGTTAGGGTTAGACTCTTAGGGTTAGGGTTAGGGTTAGGGTTAGGGTTAGACTCTTAGGGTTATGGTTAGACTCTTAGGGTTAGGGTTAGGGTTAGGGTTAGGGTTACACTCTTAGGGTTAGGGTTAGGGTTAGGGTTAGACTCTTAGGGTTAGGGTTAGACTTAGGCTCTTAGGGTTAGGGTTAGACTCAGGCTCTTAGGGTTAGGGTTAGACTCAGGCTCTTACGGTTAGGGTTAGACTCAGGCTCTTAGGGTTAGGGTTAGACTCAGGCTCTTAGGGTTAGGGTCAGACTCAGTACTATATATTTGGGTACTGCAGCCGCCCTTTTGGTGGAGCGCTGCTGCCATCTAGCGAAATATACTTGGGTACTGCAGCCGGCGCTGTTGGTGGAGCGCTGCTGCCATCTAGCGAAATATATTTGGGTACTGCAGCCGGCCCTGTTGGTGGAGCGCTGCTGCCATCTAGCGAAATATATTTGGGTACTGCAGCCGCCCTTTTGGTGGAGCGCTGCTGCCATCTAGCGAAATATATTTGGGTACTGCAGCCGGCGCTGTTGGTGGAGCTCTGCTGCCATCTAGCGAAATATACTTGGGTACTGCAGCCGCCCTTTTGGTGGAGCGCTGCTGCCATCTAGCGAAATGTAATTGGGTACTGCAGCCGCCCGGTTGGTGGAGCGGTGCTGCCATCTAGCGAAATGTAATTGGGTACTGCAGCCGCCCGGTTGGTGGAGCGCTGCTGCCATCTAGCGAAATATACTTGGGTACTGCAGCCGCCCGGTTTGTGGAGCGCTGCTGCCATCTAGCGAAATATATTTGGGTACTGCAGCCGGCCCTGTTAATGGAGCGCTGCTGCCATCTAGCGAAATGTAATTGGGTACTGCAGCCGCCCGGTTGGTGTAGCGCTGCTGCCATCTAGCGAAATATATTTGGGTACTGCAGCCGGCCCTGTTGGTGGAGCTCTGCTGCCATCTAGCGAAATATACTTGGGTACTGCAGCCGGCCCGGTTGGTGGAGCGCTGCTGCCATCTAGCGAAATGTAATTGGGTACTGCAGCCGCCCGGTTGGTGGAGCGCTGCTGCCATCTAGCGAAATATACTTGGGTACTGCAGCCGGCGCTGTTGGTGGAGCGCTGCTGCCATCTAGCGAAATATACTTGGGTACTGCAGCCGCCCGGTTTGTGGAGCGCTGCTGCCATCTAGCGAAATATATTTGGGTACTGCAGCCGGCCCGGTTGGTGGAGCGCTGCTGCCATCTAGCGAAATGTAATTGGGTACTGCAGCCGCCCGGTTGGTGTAGCGCTGCTGCCATCTAGCGAAATATACTTGGGTACTGCAGCCGCCCGGTTGGTGGAGCGCTGCTGCCATCTAGCGAAATGTAATGGGGTACTGCAGCCGCCCGGTTGGTGTAGCGCTGCTGCCACCTAGCGAAATATACTTGGGTACTGCAGCCGGCGCTGTTGGTGGAGCGCTGCTGCCATCTAGCGAAATATATTTGGGTACTGCAGCCGGCCCTGTTGGTGGAGCGCTGCTGCCATCTAGCGAAATATATTTGGGTACTGCAGCCGCCCTTTTGGTGGAGCTCTGCTGCCATCTAGCGAAATATATTTGGGTACTGCAGCCGGCCCTGTTGGTGGAGCTCTGCTGCCATCTAGCGAAATATACTTGGGTACTGCAGCCGCCCTTTTGGTGGAGCGCTGCTGCCATCTAGCGAAATGTAATTGGGTACTGCAGCCGCCCGGTTGGTGGAGCGCTGCTGCCATCTAGCGAAATATACTTGGGTACTGCAGCCGCCCTGTTGGTGGAGCGCTGCTGCCATCTAGCGAAATATACTTGGGTACTGCAGCCGGCCCTGTTGGTGGAGCGCTGCTGCCATCTAGCGAAATATACTTGGGTACTGCAGCCGCCCGGTTGGTGGAGCGCTGCTGCCATCTAGCGAAATATACTTGGGTACTGCAGCCGCCCGGTTGGTGGAGCGCTGCTGCCATCTAGCGAAATATACTTGGGTACTGCAGCCGGCGCTGTTGGTGGAGCGCTGCTGCCATCTAGCGAAATATATTTGGGTACTGCAGCCGGCGCTGTTGGTGGAGCGCTGCTGCCATCTAGCGAAATATATTTGGGTACTGCAGCCGGCGCTGTTGGTGGAGCGCTGCTGCCATCTAGCGAAATATATTTGGGTACTGCAGCCGCCCTTTTGGTGGAGCGCTGCTGCCATCTAGCGAAATATATTTGGGTACTGCAGCCGGCTCTGTTGGTGGAGCGCTGCTGCCATCTAGCGAAATATACTTGGGTACTTCAGCCGGGTTTAGGGTTAGGGTTAGGGTTAGACTGTTAGGGTTAGGGTTAGACTCTTAGGGTTAGACTCTTAGGGTTAGACTCTTAGGGTTAGGGTTAGGGTTAGGGTTAGGGTTAGGGTTAGACTCTTAGGGTTAGGGTTAGACTCTTAGGGTTAGGGTTAGGGTTAGGGTTAGGGTTAGACTCTTAGGGTTAGGGTTAGACTCTTAGGGTTAGGGTTAGGGTTAGACTCTTAGGGTTAGGGTTAGACTCTTAGGGTTAGGGTTAGGGTTAGGGTTAGGGTTAGACTCTTAGGGTTAGGGTTAGACTCTTAGGGTTAGGGTTAGGGTTAGGGTTAGACTCTTAGGGTTAGGGTTAGGGTTAGGGTTAGGGTTAGACTCTTAGGGTTAGGGTTACGGTTAGACTCTTAGGGTTAGAGTTAGGGTTAGGGTTAGACTCTTAGGGTTAGGGTTAGACTCTTAGGGTTAGGGTTGGGGTTAGGGTTAGACTCTTAGGGTTAGGGTTAGACTCTTAGGGTTAGGGTTAGGGTTAGGGTTAGGGTTAGACTCTTAGGGTTAGGGTTATATTCAGATTAGGGTTAGACTCTTAGGGTTAGGGTTAGGGTTAGACTCAGGCTCTTAGGGTAAGGTTTAGACTTAGGCTCTTAGGGTTAGGGTTAGACTCAGGCTCTTAGGGTTAGGGTTAGACTCAGGCTCTTAGGGTGAGGGTTAGACTCAGGCTCTTAGGGTTAGGGTTAGACTCAGGCTCTTAGGGTTAGGGTTAGACTCAGGCTCTTAGGGTGAGGGTTAGACTCAGGCTCTTAGGGTTAGGGTTAGACTCAGGCTCTTAGGGTTAGGGTCAGACTCAGTACTATATATTTGGGTACTGCAGCCGCCCTTTTGGTGGAGCGCTGCTGCCATCTAGCGAAATATACTTGGGTATTGCAGCCGGCGCTCTTGGTGGAGCGCTGCTGCCATCTAGCGAAATATATTTGGGTACTGCAGCCGGCCCTGTTGGTGGAGCTCTGCTGCCATCTAGCGAAATATACTTGGGTACTGCAGCCGCCCGGTTGGTGGAGCGCTGCTGCCATCTAGCGAAATGTAATTGGGTACTGCAGCCGCCCTGTTGGTGGAGCGCTGCTGCCATCTAGCGAAATATACTTGGGTACTGCAGCCGGCGCTGTTGGTGGAGCGCTGCTGCCATCTAGCGAAATATACTTGGGTACTGCAGCCGCCCGGTTTGTGGAGCGCTGCTGCCATCTAGCGAAATATATTTGGGTACTGCAGCCGGCCCGGTTGGTGGAGCGCTGCTGCCATCTAGCGAAATGTAATTGGGTACTGCAGCCGCCCGGTTGGTGTAGCGCTGCTGCCATCTAGCGAAATATACTTGGGTACTGCAGCCGCCCGGTTGGTGGAGCGCTGCTGCCATCTAGCGAAATGTAATGGGGTACTGCAGCCGCCCGGTTGGTGTAGCGCTGCTGCCATCTAGCGAAATATACTTGGGTACTGCAGCCGGCGCTGTTGGTGGAGCGCTGCTGCCATCTAGCGAAATATATTTGGGTACTGCAGCCGGCCCTGTTGGTGGAGCGCTGCTGCCATCTAGCGAAGTATACTTGGGTACTGCAGCCGGCGCTGTTGGTGGAGCGCTGCTGCCATCTAGCGAAATATATTTGGGTACTGCAGCCGGCCCTGTTGGTGGAGCTCTACTGCCATCTAGCGAAATATACTTGGGTACTGCAGCCGCCCTTTTGGTGGAGCGCTGCTGCCATCTAGCGAAATGTAATTGGGTACTGCAGCCGCCCGGTTGGTGGAGCGCTGCTGCCATCTAGCGAAATATATTTGGGTACTGCAGCCGGCGCTGTTGGTGGAGCGCTGCTGCCATCTAGCGAAATATATTTGGGTACTGCAGCCGGCCCTGTTTGTGGAGCGCTGCTGCCATCTAGCGAAATATACTTGGGTACTTCAGCCGGGTTTAGGGTTAGGGTTAGGGTTTGACTGTTAGGGTTAGGGTTAGGGTTAGGGTTAGACTCTTAGGGTTAGACTCTTAGGGTTAGGGTGAGACTCTTACGCTTAGTGTTAGGGTTAGGGTTAGGGTTAGGGTTAGACTCTTAGGGTTAGGGTTAGACTCTTAGGGTTAGGGTTAGGGTTAGGGTTAGACTCTTAGGGTTAGGGTTAGACTCTTAGGGTTAGGGTTAAGGTTAGGGTTAGGGTTAGACTCTTAGGGTTAGGGTTAGACTCTTAGGGTTAGGGTTAGGGTTAGGGTTAGGGTTAGACTCTTAGGGTTATGGTTAGACTCTTAGGGTTAGGGTTAGGGTTAGGGTTAGGGTTACACTCTTAGGGTTAGGGTTAGGGTTAGGGTTAGACTCTTAGGGTTAGGGTTAGACTTAGGCTCTTAGGGTTAGGGTTAGACTCAGGCTCTTAGGGTTAGGGTTAGACTCAGGCTCTTACGGTTAGGGTTAGACTCAGGCTCTTAGGGTTAGGGTTAGACTCAGGCTCTTAGGGTTAGGGTCAGACTCAGTACTATATATTTGGGTACTGCAGCCGCCCTTTTGGTGGAGCGCTGCTGCCATCTAGCGAAATATACTTGGGTACTGCAGCCGGCGCTGTTGGTGGAGCGCTGCTGCCATCTAGCGAAATATATTTGGGTACTGCAGCCGGCCCTGTTGGTGGAGCGCTGCTGCCATCTAGCGAAATATATTTGGGTACTGCAGCCGCCCTTTTGGTGGAGCGCTGCTGCCATCTAGCGAAATATATTTGGGTACTGCAGCCGGCGCTGTTGGTGGAGCTCTGCTGCCATCTAGCGAAATATACTTGGGTACTGCAGCCGCCCTTTTGGTGGAGCGCTGCTGCCATCTAGCGAAATGTAATTGGGTACTGCAGCCGCCCGGTTGGTGGAGCGGTGCTGCCATCTAGCGAAATGTAATTGGGTACTGCAGCCGCCCGGTTGGTGGAGCGCTGCTGCCATCTAGCGAAATATACTTGGGTACTGCAGCCGCCCGGTTTGTGGAGCGCTGCTGCCATCTAGCGAAATATATTTGGGTACTGCAGCCGGCGCTGTTAATGGAGCGCTGCTGCCATCTAGCGAAATGTAATTGGGTACTGCAGCCGCCCGGTTGGTGTAGCGCTGCTGCCATCTAGCGAAATATATTTGGGTACTGCAGCCGGCCCTGTTGGTGGAGCTCTGCTGCCATCTAGCGAAATATACTTGGGTACTGCAGCCGGCCCGGTTGGTGGAGCGCTGCTGCCATCTAGCGAAATGTAATTGGGTACTGCAGCCGCCCGGTTGGTGGAGCGCTGCTGCCATCTAGCGAAATATACTTGGGTACTGCAGCCGGCGCTGTTGGTGGAGCGCTGCTGCCATCTAGCGAAATATACTTGGGTACTGCAGCCGCCCGGTTTGTGGAGCGCTGCTGCCATCTAGCGAAATATATTTGGGTACTGCAGCCGGCCCGGTTGGTGGAGCGCTGCTGCCATCTAGCGAAATGTAATTGGGTACTGCAGCCGCCCGGTTGGTGTAGCGCTGCTGCCATCTAGCGAAATATACTTGGGTACTGCAGCCGCCCGGTTGGTGGAGCGCTGCTGCCATCTAGCGAAATGTAATGGGGTACTGCAGCCGCCCGGTTGGTGTAGCGCTGCTGCCACCTAGCGAAATATACTTGGGTACTGCAGCCGGCGCTGTTGGTGGAGCGCTGCTGCCATCTAGCGAAATATATTTGGGTACTGCAGCCGGCCCTGTTGGTGGAGCGCTGCTGCCATCTAGCGAAATATATTTGGGTACTGCAGCCGCCCTTTTGGTGGAGCTCTGCTGCCATCTAGCGAAATATATTTGGGTACTGCAGCCGGCCCTGTTGGTGGAGCTCTGCTGCCATCTAGCGAAATATACTTGGGTACTGCAGCCGCCCTTTTGGTGGAGCGCTGCTGCCATCTAGCGAAATGTAATTGGGTACTGCAGCCGCCCGGTTGGTGGAGCGCTGCTGCCATCTAGCGAAATATACTTGGGTACTGCAGCCGCCCTGTTGGTGGAGCGCTGCTGCCATCTAGCGAAATATACTTGGGTACTGCAGCCGGCCCTGTTGGTGGAGCGCTGCTGCCATCTAGCGAAATATACTTGGGTACTGCAGCCGCCCGGTTGGTGGAGCGCTGCTGCCATCTAGCGAAATATACTTGGGTACTGCAGCCGCCCGGTTGGTGGAGCGCTGCTGCCATCTAGCGAAATATACTTGGGTACTGCAGCCGGCGCTGTTGGTGGAGCGCTGCTGCCATCTAGCGAAATATATTTGGGTACTGCAGCCGGCGCTGTTGGTGGAGCGCTGCTGCCATCTAGCGAAATATATTTGGGTACTGCAGCCGGCGCTGTTGGTGGAGCGGTGCTGCCATCTAGCGAAATATATTTGGGTACTGCAGCCGCCCTTTTGGTGGAGCGCTGCTGCCATCTAGCGAAATATATTTGGGTACTGCAGCCGGCTCTGTTGGTGGAGCGCTGCTGCCATCTAGCGAAATATACTTGGGTACTTCAGCCGGGTTTAGGGTTAGGGTTAGGGTTAGACTGTTAGGGTTAGGGTTAGACTCTTAGGGTTAGACTCTTAGGGTTAGACTCTTAGGGTTAGGGTTAGGGTTAGGGTTAGGGTTAGGGTTAGACTCTTAGGGTTAGGGTTAGACTCTTAGGGTTAGGGTTAGGGTTAGGGTTAGGGTTAGACTCTTAGGGTTAGGGTTAGACTCTTAGGGTTAGGGTTAGGGTTAGACTCTTAGGGTTAGGGTTAGACTCTTAGGGTTAGGGTTAGGGTTAGGGTTAGGGTTAGACTCTTAGGGTTAGGGTTAGACTCTTAGGGTTAGGGTTAGGGTTAGGGTTAGACTCTTAGGGTTAGGGTTAGGGTTAGGGTTAGGGTTAGACTCTTAGGGTTAGGGTTACGGTTAGACTCTTAGGGTTAGAGTTAGGGTTAGGGTTAGACTCTTAGGGTTAGGGTTAGACTCTTAGGGTTAGGGTTGGGGTTAGGGTTAGACTCTTAGGGTTAGGGTTAGACTCTTAGGGTTAGGGTTAGGGTTAGGGTTAGGGTTAGACTCTTAGGGTTAGGGTTATATTCAGATTAGGGTTAGACTCTTAGGGTTAGGGTTAGGGTTAGACTCAGGCTCTTAGGGTAAGGTTTAGACTTAGGCTCTTAGGGTTAGGGTTAGACTCAGGCTCTTAGGGTTAGGGTTAGACTCAGGCTCTTAGGGTGAGGGTTAGACTCAGGCTCTTAGGGTTAGGGTTAGACTCAGGCTCTTAGGGTTAGGGTTAGACTCAGGCTCTTAGGGTGAGGGTTAGACTCAGGCTCTTAGGGTTAGGGTTAGACTCAGGCTCTTAGGGTTAGGGTCAGACTCAGTACTATATATTTGGGTACTGCAGCCGCCCTTTTGGTGGAGCGCTGCTGCCATCTAGCGAAATATACTTGGGTATTGCAGCCGGCGCTCTTGGTGGAGCGCTGCTGCCATCTAGCGAAATATATTTGGGTACTGCAGCCGGCCCTGTTGGTGGAGCTCTGCTGCCATCTAGCGAAATATACTTGGGTACTGCAGCCGCCCGGTTGGTGGAGCGCTGCTGCCATCTAGCGAAATGTAATTGGGTACTGCAGCCGCCCTGTTGGTGGAGCGCTGCTGCCATCTAGCGAAATATACTTGGGTACTGCAGCCGGCGCTGTTGGTGGAGCGCTGCTGCCATCTAGCGAAATATACTTGGGTACTGCAGCCGCCCGGTTTGTGGAGCGCTGCTGCCATCTAGCGAAATATATTTGGGTACTGCAGCCGGCCCGGTTGGTGGAGCGCTGCTGCCATCTAGCGAAATGTAATTGGGTACTGCAGCCGCCCGGTTGGTGTAGCGCTGCTGCCATCTAGCGAAATATACTTGGGTACTGCAGCCGCCCGGTTGGTGGAGCGCTGCTGCCATCTAGCGAAATGTAATGGGGTACTGCAGCCGCCCGGTTGGTGTAGCGCTGCTGCCATCTAGCGAAATATACTTGGGTACTGCAGCCGGCGCTGTTGGTGGAGCGCTGCTGCCATCTAGCGAAATATATTTGGGTACTGCAGCCGGCCCTGTTGGTGGAGCGCTGCTGCCATCTAGCGAAGTATACTTGGGTACTGCAGCCGGCGCTGTTGGTGGAGCGCTGCTGCCATCTAGCGAAATATATTTGGGTACTGCAGCCGGCCCTGTTGGTGGAGCTCTACTGCCATCTAGCGAAATATACTTGGGTACTGCAGCCGCCCTTTTGGTGGAGCGCTGCTGCCATCTAGCGAAATGTAATTGGGTACTGCAGCCGCCCGGTTGGTGGAGCGCTGCTGCCATCTAGCGAAATATATTTGGGTACTGCAGCCGGCGCTGTTGGTGGAGCGCTGCTGCCATCTAGCGAAATATACTTGGGTACTTCAGCCGGGTTTAGGGTTAGGGTTAGGGTTTGACTGTTAGGGTTAGGGTTAGGGTTAGGGTTAGACTCTTAGGGTTAGACTCTTAGGGTTAGGGTGAGACTCTTACGCTTAGTGTTAGGGTTAGGGTTAGGGTTAGGGTTAGACTCTTAGGGTTAGGGTTAGACTCTTAGGGTTAGGGTTAGGGTTAGGGTTAGACTCTTAGGGTTAGGGTTAGACTCTTAGGGTTAGGGTTAAGGTTAGGGTTAGGGTTAGACTCTTAGGGTTAGGGTTAGACTCTTAGGGTTAGGGTTAGGGTTAGGGTTAGGGTTAGACTCTTAGGGTTATGGTTAGACTCTTAGGGTTAGGGTTAGGGTTAGGGTTAGGGTTACACTCTTAGGGTTAGGGTTAGGGTTAGGGTTAGACTCTTAGGGTTAGGGTTAGACTTAGGCTCTTAGGGTTAGGGTTAGACTCAGGCTCTTAGGGTTAGGGTTAGACTCAGGCTCTTACGGTTAGGGTTAGACTCAGGCTCTTAGGGTTAGGGTTAGACTCAGGCTCTTAGGGTTAGGGTCAGACTCAGTACTATATATTTGGGTACTGCAGCCGCCCTTTTGGTGGAGCGCTGCTGCCATCTAGCGAAATATACTTGGGTACTGCAGCCGGCGCTGTTGGTGGAGCGCTGCTGCCATCTAGCGAAATATATTTGGGTACTGCAGCCGGCCCTGTTGGTGGAGCGCTGCTGCCATCTAGCGAAATATATTTGGGTACTGCAGCCGCCCTTTTGGTGGAGCGCTGCTGCCATCTAGCGAAATATATTTGGGTACTGCAGCCGGCGCTGTTGGTGGAGCTCTGCTGCCATCTAGCGAAATATACTTGGGTACTGCAGCCGCCCTTTTGGTGGAGCGCTGCTGCCATCTAGCGAAATGTAATTGGGTACTGCAGCCGCCCGGTTGGTGGAGCGGTGCTGCCATCTAGCGAAATGTAATTGGGTACTGCAGCCGCCCGGTTGGTGGAGCGCTGCTGCCATCTAGCGAAATATACTTGGGTACTGCAGCCGCCCGGTTTGTGGAGCGCTGCTGCCATCTAGCGAAATATATTTGGGTACTGCAGCCGGCGCTGTTAATGGAGCGCTGCTGCCATCTAGCGAAATGTAATTGGGTACTGCAGCCGCCCGGTTGGTGTAGCGCTGCTGCCATCTAGCGAAATATATTTGGGTACTGCAGCCGGCCCTGTTGGTGGAGCTCTGCTGCCATCTAGCGAAATATACTTGGGTACTGCAGCCGGCCCGGTTGGTGGAGCGCTGCTGCCATCTAGCGAAATGTAATTGGGTACTGCAGCCGCCCGGTTGGTGGAGCGCTGCTGCCATCTAGCGAAATATACTTGGGTACTGCAGCCGGCGCTGTTGGTGGAGCGCTGCTGCCATCTAGCGAAATATACTTGGGTACTGCAGCCGCCCGGTTTGTGGAGCGCTGCTGCCATCTAGCGAAATATATTTGGGTACTGCAGCCGGCCCGGTTGGTGGAGCGCTGCTGCCATCTAGCGAAATGTAATTGGGTACTGCAGCCGCCCGGTTGGTGTAGCGCTGCTGCCATCTAGCGAAATATACTTGGGTACTGCAGCCGCCCGGTTGGTGGAGCGCTGCTGCCATCTAGCGAAATGTAATGGGGTACTGCAGCCGCCCGGTTGGTGTAGCGCTGCTGCCACCTAGCGAAATATACTTGGGTACTGCAGCCGGCGCTGTTGGTGGAGCGCTGCTGCCATCTAGCGAAATATACTTGGGTACTGCAGCCGCCCTTTTGGTGGAGCTCTGCTGCCATCTAGCGAAATATATTTGGGTACTGCAGCCGGCCCTGTTGGTGGAGCTCTGCTGCCATCTAGCGAAATATACTTGGGTACTGCAGCCGCCCTTTTGGTGGAGCGCTGCTGCCATCTAGCGAAATGTAATTGGGTACTGCAGCCGCCCGGTTGGTGGAGCGCTGCTGCCATCTAGCGAAATATACTTGGGTACTGCAGCCGCCCTGTTGGTGGAGCGCTGCTGCCATCTAGCGAAATATACTTGGGTACTGCAGCCGGCCCTGTTGGTGGAGCGCTGCTGCCATCTAGCGAAATATACTTGGGTACTGCAGCCGCCCGGTTGGTGGAGCGCTGCTGCCATCTAGCGAAATATACTTGGGTACTGCAGCCGCCCGGTTGGTGGAGCGCTGCTGCCATCTAGCGAAATATACTTGGGTACTGCAGCCGGCGCTGTTGGTGGAGCGCTGCTGCCATCTAGCGAAATATATTTGGGTACTGCAGCCGGCGCTGTTGGTGGAGCGCTGCTGCCATCTAGCGAAATATATTTGGGTACTGCAGCCGGCGCTGTTGGTGGAGCGCTGCTGCCATCTAGCGAAATATATTTGGGTACTGCAGCCGCCCTTTTGGTGGAGCGCTGCTGCCATCTAGCGAAATATATTTGGGTACTGCAGCCGGCTCTGTTGGTGGAGCGCTGCTGCCATCTAGCGAAATATACTTGGGTACTTCAGCCGGGTTTAGGGTTAGGGTTAGAGTTAGACTGTTAGGGTTAGGGTTAGACTCTTAGGGTTAGACTCTTAGGGTTAGACTCTTAGGGTTAGGGTTAGGGTTAGGGTTAGGGTTAGGGTTAGACTCTTAGGGTTAGGGTTAGACTCTTAGGGTTAGGGTTAGGGTTAGGGTTAGGGTTAGACTCTTAGGGTTAGGGTTAGACTCTTAGGGTTAGGGTTAGGGTTAGACTCTTAGGGTTAGGGTTAGACTCTTAGGGTTAGGGTTAGGGTTAGGGTTAGGGTTAGACTCTTAGGGTTAGGGTTAGACTCTTAGGGTTAGGGTTAGGGTTAGGGTTAGACTCTTAGGGTTAGGGTTAGGGTTAGGGTTAGGGTTAGACTCTTAGGGTTAGGGTTACGGTTAGACTCTTAGGGTTAGAGTTAGGGTTAGGGTTAGACTCTTAGGGTTAGGGTTAGACTCTTAGGGTTAGGGTTGGGGTTAGGGTTAGACTCTTAGGGTTAGGGTTAGACTCTTAGGGTTAGGGTTAGGGTTAGGGTTAGGGTTAGACTCTTAGGGTTAGGGTTATATTCAGATTAGGGTTAGACTCTTAGGGTTAGGGTTAGGGTTAGACTCAGGCTCTTAGGGTAAGGTTTAGACTTAGGCTCTTAGGGTTAGGGTTAGACTCAGGCTCTTAGGGTTAGGGTTAGACTCAGGCTCTTAGGGTGAGGGTTAGACTCAGGCTCTTAGGGTTAGGGTTAGACTCAGGCTCTTAGGGTTAGGGTTAGACTCAGGCTCTTAGGGTGAGGGTTAGACTCAGGCTCTTAGGGTTAGGGTTAGACTCAGGCTCTTAGGGTTAGGGTCAGACTCAGTACTATATATTTGGGTACTGCAGCCGCCCTTTTGGTGGAGCGCTGCTGCCATCTAGCGAAATATACTTGGGTATTGCAGCCGGCGCTCTTGGTGGAGCGCTGCTGCCATCTAGCGAAATATATTTGGGTACTGCAGCCGGCCCTGTTGGTGGAGCTCTGCTGCCATCTAGCGAAATATACTTGGGTACTGCAGCCGCCCGGTTGGTGGAGCGCTGCTGCCATCTAGCGAAATGTAATTGGGTACTGCAGCCGCCCTGTTGGTGGAGCGCTGCTGCCATCTAGCGAAATATACTTGGGTACTGCAGCCGGCGCTGTTGGTGGAGCGCTGCTGCCATCTAGCGAAATATACTTGGGTACTGCAGCCGCCCGGTTTGTGGAGCGCTGCTGCCATCTAGCGAAATATATTTGGGTACTGCAGCCGGCCCGGTTGGTGGAGCGCTGCTGCCATCTAGCGAAATGTAATTGGGTACTGCAGCCGCCCGGTTGGTGTAGCGCTGCTGCCATCTAGCGAAATATACTTGGGTACTGCAGCCGCCCGGTTGGTGGAGCGCTGCTGCCATCTAGCGAAATGTAATGGGGTACTGAAGCCGCCCGGTTGGTGTAGCGCTGCTGCCATCTAGCGAAATATACTTGGGTACTGCAGCCGGCGCTGTTGGTGGAGCGCTGCTGCCATCTAGCGAAATATATTTGGGTACTGCAGCCGGCCCTGTTGGTGGAGCGCTGCTGCCATCTAGCGAAGTATACTTGGGTACTGCAGCCGGCGCTGTTGGTGGAGCGCTGCTGCCATCTAGCGAAATATATTTGGGTACTGCAGCCGGCCCTGTTGGTGGAGCTCTACTGCCATCTAGCGAAATATACTTGGGTACTGCAGCCGCCCTTTTGGTGGAGCGCTGCTGCCATCTAGCGAAATGTAATTGGGTACTGCAGCCGCCCGGTTGGTGGAGCGCTGCTGCCATCTAGCGAAATATATTTGGGTACTGCAGCCGGCCCTGTTGGTGGAGCGCTGCTGCCATCTAGCGAAATATATTTGGGTACTGCAGCCGGCCCTGTTTGTGGAGCGCTGCTGCCATCTAGCGAAATATACTTGGGTACTTCAGCCGGGTTTAGGGTTAGGGTTAGGGTTTGACTGTTAGGGTTAGGGTTAGGGTTAGGGTTAGACTCTTAGGGTTAGACTCTTAGGGTTAGGGTGAGACTCTTACGCTTAGTGTTAGGGTTAGGGTTAGGGTTAGGGTTAGACTCTTAGGGTTAGGGTTAGACTCTTAGGGTTAGGGTTAGGGTTAGGGTTAGACTCTTAGGGTTAGGGTTAGACTCTTAGGGTTAGGGTTAAGGTTAGGGTTAGGGTTAGACTCTTAGGGTTAGGGTTAGACTCTTAGGGTTAGGGTTAGGGTTAGGGTTAGGGTTAGACTCTTAGGGTTATGGTTAGACTCTTAGGGTTAGGGTTAGGGTTAGGGTTAGGGTTACACTCTTAGGGTTAGGGTTAGGGTTAGGGTTAGACTCTTAGGGTTAGGGTTAGACTTAGACTCTTAGGGTTAGGGTTAGACTCAGGCTCTTAGGGTTAGGGTTAGACTCAGGCTCTTACGGTTAGGGTTAGACTCAGGCTCTTAGGGTTAGGGTTAGACTCAGGCTCTTAGGGTTAGGGTCAGACTCAGTACTATATATTTGGGTACTGCAGCCGCCCTTTTGGTGGAGCGCTGCTGCCATCTAGCGAAATATACTTGGGTACTGCAGCCGGCGCTGTTGGTGGAGCGCTGCTGCCATCTAGCGAAATATATTTGGGTACTGCAGCCGGCCCTGTTGGTGGAGCGCTGCTGCCATCTAGCGAAATATATTTGGGTACTGCAGCCGCCCTTTTGGTGGAGCGCTGCTGCCATCTAGCGAAATATATTTGGGTACTGCAGCCGGCGCTGTTGGTGGAGCTCTGCTGCCATCTAGCGAAATATACTTGGGTACTGCAGCCGCCCTTTTGGTGGAGCGCTGCTGCCATCTAGCGAAATGTAATTGGGTACTGCAGCCGCCCGGTTGGTGGAGCGGTGCTGCCATCTAGCGAAATGTAATTGGGTACTGCAGCCGCCCGGTTGGTGGAGCGCTGCTGCCATCTAGCGAAATATACTTGGGTACTGCAGCCGCCCGGTTTGTGGAGCGCTGCTGCCATCTAGCGAAATATATTTGGGTACTGCAGCCGGCGCTGTTAATGGAGCGCTGCTGCCATCTAGCGAAATGTAATTGGGTACTGCAGCCGCCCGGTTGGTGTAGCGCTGCTGCCATCTAGCGAAATATACTTGGGTACTGCAGCCGGCCCGGTTGGTGGAGCGCTGCTGCCATCTAGCGAAATATATTTGGGTACTGCAGCCGGCCCTGTTGGTGGAGCGCTGCTGCCATCTAGCGAAATATACTTGGGTACTGCAGCCGCCCGGTTGGTGGAGCGCTGCTGCCATCTAGCGAAATATACTTGGGTACTGCAGCCGGCCCTGTTGGTGGAGCGCTGCTGCCATCTAGCGAAATATACTTGGGTACTGCAGCCGCCCGGTTGGTGGAGCGCTGCTGCCATCTAGCGAAATATACTTGGGTACTGCAGCCGGCGCTGTTGGTGGAGCGCTGCTGCCATCTAGCGAAATATATTTGGGTACTGCAGCCGGCTCTGTTGGTGGAGCGCTGCTGCCATCTAGCGAAATATATTTGGGTACTGCAGCCGGCCCTGTTGCTGGAGCGCTGCTGCCATCTAGCGAAATATATTTGGGTACTGCAGCCGGCGCTGTTGGTGGAGCGCTGCTGCCATCTAGCGAAATATATTTGGGTACTGCAGCCGGCTCTGTTGGTGGAGCGCTGCTGCCATCTAGCGAAATATACTTGGGTACTTCAGCCGGGTTTAGGGTTAGGGTTAGGGTTAGACTGTTAGGGTTAGGTTTAGACTGTTAGGGTTAGACTCTTAGGGTTAGACTCTTAGGGTTAGGGTTAGGGTTAGGGTTAGGGTTAGGGTTAGACTCTTAGGGTTAGGGTTAGACTCTTAGGGTTAGGGTTAAGGTTAGGGTTAGGGTTAGACTCTTAGGGTTAGGGTTAGACTCTTAGGGTTAGGGTTAGGGTTAGGGTTAGACTCTTAGGGTTAGGGTTAGGGTTAGGGTTAGACTCTTAGGGTTAGGGTTAGGGTTAGGGTTAGGGTTACACTCTTAGGGTTAGGGTTAGGGTTAGGGTTAGACTCTTAGGGTTAGGGTTAGACTTAGGCTCTTAGGGTTAGGGTTAGACTCAGGCTCTTAGGGTTAGGGTTAGACTCAGGCTCTTACGGTTAGGGTTAGACTCAGGCTCTTAGGGTTAGGGTTAGACACAGGCTCTTAGGGTTAGGGTCAGACTCAGTACTATATATTTGTGTACTGCAGCCGCCCTTTTGGTGGAGCGCTGCTGCCATCTAGCGAAATATACTTGGGTACTGCAGCCGGCGCTGTTGGTGGAGCGCTGCTGCCATCTAGCGAAATATATTTGGGTACTGCAGCCGGCCCTGTTTGCGGAGCGCTGCTGCCATCTAGCGAAATATATTTGGGTACTGCAGCCGCCCTTTTGGTGGAGCGCTGCTGCCATCTAGCGAAATATATTTGGGTACTGCAGCCAGCTCTGTTGGTGGAGCTCTGCTGCCATCTAGCGAAATATACTTGGGTACTGCAGCCGGCCCTGTTGGTGGAGCGCTGCTGCCATCTAGCGAAATGTAATGGGGTACTGCAGCCGCCCGGTTGGTGGAGCGCTGCTGCCATCTAGCGAAATATACTTGGGTACTGCAGCCGCCCGGTTGGTGGAGCGCTGCTGCCATCTAGCGAAATATACTTGGGTACTGCAGCCGGCTCTGTTGGTGGAGCGCTGCTGCCATCTAGCGAAATATATTTGGGTACTGCAGCCGCCCGGTTGGTGGAGCGCTGCTGCCATCTAGCGAAATATACTTGGGTACTGCAGCCGGCCCTGTTGGTGGAGCGCTGCTGCCATCTAGCGAAATATACTTGGGTACTGCAGCCGCCCGGTTTGTGGAGCGCTGCTGCCATCTAGCGAAATATATTTGGGTACTGCAGCCGGCCCTGTTGGTGGAGCGCTGCTGCCATCTAGCGAAATATACTTGGGTACTGCAGCCGGCGCTGTTGGTGGAGCGCTGCTGCCATCTAGCGAAATATACTTGGGTACTGCAGCCGGCTCTGTTGGTGGAGCGCTGCTGCCATCTAGCGAAATATACTTGGGTACTGCAGCCGGCTCTGTTGGTGGAGCGCTGCTGCCATCTAGCGAAATATATTTGGGTACTGCAGCCGGCCCTGATGGTGGAGCCCTGCTGCCATCTAGCGAAATATATTTGGGTACTGCACCCGGCCCTGTTGGTGGAGCGCTGCTGCCATCTAGCGAAATATACTTGGGTACTTCAGCCGGGTTTAGGGTTAGGGTTAGGGTTAGACTCTTAGGGTTAGGGTTAGACTCTTAGGGTTAGACTCTTAGGGTTAGACTCTTAGGGTTAGGGTTAGACTCTTACGGTTAAGGTTAGGGTTAGGGTTAGGGTTAGACTCTTAGGGTTAGGGTTAGACTCTTAGGGTTAGGGTTAGGGTTAGGGTTAGGGTTAGACTCTTAGGGTTAGGGTTAGACTCTTAGGGTTAGGGTTAGGGTTAGGGTTAGACTCTTAGGGTTAGGGTTAGACTCTTAGGGTTAGGGTTAGGGTTAGGGTTAGGGTTAGACTCTTAGGGTTAGGGTTAGACTCTTAGGGTTAGGGTTAGGGTTAGGGTTAGACTCTTAGGGTTAGGGTTAGGGTGAGGGTTAGACTCTTAGGGTTAGGGTTATATTCAGGGTTAGGGTTAGACTCTTAGGGTTAGGGTTAGGGTTAGGGTTAGACTCTTAGGGTTAGGGTTAGGGTTAGGCTCTTAGGGTTAGGGTTAGACTCAGGCTCTTAGGGTGAGGGTTAGACTCAGGCTCTTAGGGTTAGGGTTAGACTCAGGCTCTTAGGGTGAGGGTTAGACTCAGGCTCTTAGGGTGAGGGTTAGATTCAGGCTCTTAGGGTGAGGGTTAGACTCAGGCTCTTAGGGTTAGGGTCAGACTCAGTACTATATATTTGGGTACTGCAGCCGCCCTTTTAGTGGAGCGCTGCTGCCATCTAGCGAAGTATACTTGGGTACTGCAGCCGGCGCTGTTGGTGGAGCGCTGCTGCCATCTAGCGAAATATATTTGGGTACTGCAGCCGGCCCTGTTGGTGGAGCTCTACTGCCATCTAGCGAAATATACTTGGGTACTGCAGCCGCCCTTTTGGTGGAGCGCTGCTGCCATCTAGCGAAATGTAATTGGGTACTGCAGCCGCCCGGTTGGTGGAGCGCTGCTGCCATCTAGCGAAATATACTTGGGTACTGCAGCCGGCCCTGTTGGTGGAGCGCTGCTGCCATCTAGCGAAATATACTTGGGTACTGCAGCCGCCCGGTTTGTGGAGCGCTGCTGCCATCTAGCGAAATATATTTGGGTACTGCAGCCGGCCCGGTTGGTGGAGCGCTGCTGCCATCTAGCGAAATGTAATTGGGTACTGCAGCCGCCCTTTTGGTGTAGCGCTGCTGCCATCTAGCGAAATATACTTGGGTACTGCAGCCGCCCGGTTGGTGGAGCGCTGCTGCCATCTAGCGAAATATACTTGGGTACTGCAGCCGGCCCTGTTGGTGGAGCGCTGCTGCCATCTAGCGAAATATACTTGGGTACTGCAGCCGCCCGGTTGGTGGAGCGCTGCTGCCATCTAGCGAAATATACTTGGGTACTGCAGCCGGCGCTGTTGGTGGAGCGCTGCTGCCATCTAGCGAAATATATTTGGGTACTGCAGCCGGCGCTGTTGGTGGAGCGCTGCTGCCATCTAGCGAAATATACTTGGGTACTTCAGCCGGGTTTAGGGTTAGGGTTAGGGTTAGACTGTTAGGGTTAGGTTTAGACTGTTAGGGTTAGACTCTTAGGGTTAGACTCTTAGGGTTAGGGTTAGGGTTAGGGTTAGATTCTTAGGGTTAGGGTTAGACTCTTAGGGTTAGGGTTAGGGTTAGGGTTAGACTCTTAGGGTAGGGTTAGGTTTAGGTTAGGGTTAGACTCTTAGGGTTAGGGTTAGGGTTACGGTTAGACTCTTAGGGTTAGAGTTAGGGTTAGGGTTAGACTCTTAAGGTTAGGGTTAGACTCTTAGGGTTAGGGTTGGGGTTAGGGTTAGACTCTTAGGGTTAGGGTTAGACTCTTAGGGTTAGGGTTAGGGTTAGGGTTAGGGTTAGACACTTAGGGTTAGGGTTAGGGTGAGGGTTAGACTGTTAGGGTTAGGGTTATATTCAGGGTTAGGGTTAGACTCTTAGGGTTAGGGTTAGGGTTAGGGTTAGACTCTTAGGGTAAGGGTTAGACTTAGGCTCTTAGGGTTAGGGTTAGACTCAGGCTCTTAGGGTTAGGGTTAGACTCAGGCTCTTAGGGTGAGGGTTAGACTCAGGCTCTTAGGGTTAGGGTTAGACTCAGGCTCTTAGGGTTAGGGTTAGACTCTTACGCTTAGGGTTAGGGTTAGGGTTAGGGTTAGGGTTAGACTCTTAGGGTTAGGGTTAGACTCTTAGGGTTAGGGTTAGGGTTAGGGTTAGACTCTTAGGGTTAGGGTTAGACTCTTAGGGTTAGGGTTAAGGTTAGGGTTAGGGTTAGACTCTTAGGGTTAGGGTTAGACTCTTAGGGTTAGGGTTAGGGTTAGGGTTAGACTCTTAGGGTTAGGGTTAGGGTTAGGGTTAGACTCTTAGGGTTAGGGTTAGGGTTAGGGTTAGGGTTAGGGTTACACTCTTAGGGTTAGGGTTAGGGTTAGGGTTAGGGTTAGACTCTTAGGGTTAGGGTTAGACTTAGGCTCTTAGGGTTAGGGTTAGACTCAGGCTCTTAGGGTTAGGGTTAGACTCAGGCTCTTACGGTTAGGGTTAGACTCAGGCTCTTAGGGTTAGGGTTAGACACAGGCTCTTAGGGTTAGGGTCAGATTTAGTACTATATATTTGTGTACTGCAGCCGCCCTTTTGGTGGAGCGCTGCTGCCATCTAGCGAAATATACTCGGGTACTGCAGCCGGCCCTGTTGGTGGAGCGCTGCTGCCATCTAGCGAAATATACTTGGGTACTGCAGCCGGCCCTGTTGGTGGAGCGCTGCTGCCATCTAGCGAAATATATTTGGGTACTGCAGCCGGCTCTGTTTGTGGAGCGCTGCTGCCATCTAGCGAAATATACTTGGGTACTTCAGCCGGGTTTAGGGTTAGGGTTAGGGTTAGACTCTTAGGGTTAGGGTTAGACTCTTAGGGTTAGACTCTTAGGGTTAGACTCTTAGGGTTAGGGTTAGACTCTTACGGTTAGGGTTAGGGTTAGGGTTAGGGTTAGACTCTTAGGGTTAGGGTTAGACTCTTAGGGTTAGGGTTAGGGTTAGGGTTAGACTCTTAGGGTTAGGGTTAGACTCTTAGGGTTAGGGTTAGGGTTAGGGTTAGACTCTTAGGGTTAGGGTTAGGGTGAGGGTTAGACTCTTAGGGTTAGGGTTATATTCAGGGTTAGGGTTAGACTCTTAGGGTTAGGGTTAGGGTTAGGGTTAGACTCTTAGGGTTAGGGTTAGGGTTAGGCTCTTAGGGTTAGGGTTAGACTCAGGCTCTTAGGGTGAGGGTTAGAGTCAGGCTCTTAGGGTTAGGGTTAGACTCAGGCTCTTAGGGTGAGGGTTAGACTCAGGCTCTTAGGGTGAGGGTTAGATTCAGGCTCTTAGGGTGAGGGTTAGACTCAGGCTCTTAGGGTTAGGGTTAGACTCAGTACTATATATTTGGGTACTGCAGCCGCCCTTTTAGTGGAGCGCTGCTGCCATCTAGCGAAGTATACTTGGGTACTGCAGCCGGCGCTGTTGGTGGAGCGCTGCTGCCATCTAGCGAAATATATTTGGGTACTGCAGCCGGCCCTGTTGGTGGAGCTCTACTGCCATCTAGCGAAATATACTTGGGTACTGCAGCCGCCCTTTTGGTGGAGCGCTGCTGCCATCTAGCGAAATGTAATTGGGTACTGCAGCCGCCCGGTTGGTGGAGCGCTGCTGCCATCTAGCGAAATATACTTGGGTACTGCAGCCGGCCCTGTTGGTGGAGCGCTGCTGCCATCTAGCGAAATATACTTGGGTACTGCAGCCGCCCGGTTTGTGGAGCGCTGCTGCCATCTAGCGAAATATATTTGGGTACTGCAGCCGGCCCGGTTGGTGGAGCGCTGCTGCCATCTAGCGAAATGTAATTGGGTACTGCAGCCGCCCTTTTGGTGTAGCGCTGCTGCCATCTAGCGAAATATACTTGGGTACTGCAGCCGCCCGGTTGGTGGAGCGCTGCTGCCATCTAGCGAAATATACTTGGGTAGTGCAGCCGGCCCTGTTGGTGGAGCGCTGCTGCCATCTAGCGAAATATACTTGGGTACTGCAGCCGCCCGGTTGGTGGAGCGCTGCTGCCATCTAGCGAAATATACTTGGGTACTGCAGCCGGCGCTGTTGGTGGAGCGCTGCTGCCATCTAGCGAAATATATTTGGGTACTGCAGCCGGCGCTGTTGGTGGAGCGCTGCTGCCATCTAGCGAAATATATTTGGGTACTGCAGCCGGCGCTGTTGGTGGAGCGCTGCTGCCATCTAGCGAAATATACTTGGGTACTGCAGCCGCCCGGTTGGTGGAGCGCTGCTGCCATCTAGCGAAATATATTTGGGTACTGCAGCCGGCGCTGTTGGTGGAGCGCTGCTGCCATCTAGCGAAATATATTTGGGTACTGCAGCCGGCTCTGTTGGTGGAGCGCTGCTGCCATCTAGCGAAATATACTTGGGTACTTCAGCCGGGTTTAGGGTTAGGGTTAGGGTTAGACTGTTAGGGTTAGGTTTAGACTGTTAGGGTTAGACTCTTAGGGTTAGACTCTTAGGGTTAGGGTTAGGGTTAGGGTTAGGGTTAGGGTTAGACTCTTAGGGTTAGGGTTAGACTCTTAGGGTTAGGGTTAGGGTTAGGGTTAGGGTTAGAATCTTAGGGTTAGGGTTAGACTCTTAGGGTTAGGGTTAGGGTTAGGGTTAGGGTTAGACTCTTAGGGTTAGGGTTAGACTCTTAGGGTTAGGGTTAGGGTTAGGGTTAGGGTTAGATTCTTAGGGTTAGGGTTAGACTCTTAGGGTTAGGGTTAGGGTTAGGGTTAGACTCTTAGGGTAGGGTTAGGGTTAGGTTAGGGTTAGACTCTTAGGGTTAGGGTTAGGGTAACGGTTAGACTCTTAGGGTTAGAGTTAGGGTTAGGGTTAGACTCTTAAGGTTAGGGTTAGACTCTTAGGGTTAGGGTTGGGTTAGGGTTAGACTCTTAGGGTTAGGGTTAGACTCTTAGGGTTAGGGTTAGGGTTAGGGTTAGGGATAGACACTTAGGGTTAGGGTTAGGGTGAGGGTTAGACTGTTAGGGTTAGGGTTATATTCAGGGTTAGGGTTAGACTCTTAGGGTTAGGGTTAGGGTTAGGGTTAGACTCTTAGGGTAAGGGTTAGACTTAGGCTCTTAGGGTTAGGGTTAGACTCAGGCTCTTAGGGTTAGGGTTAGACTCAGGCTCTTAGGGTGAGGGTTAGACTCAGGCTCTTAGGGTTAGGGTTAGACTCAGGCTCTTAGGGTTAGGGTTAGACTCTTACGCTTAGGGTTAGGGTTAGGGTTAGGGTTAGGGTTAGACTCTTAGGGTTAGGGTTAGACTCTTAGGGTTAGGGTTAGGGTTAGGGTTAGACTCTTAGGGTTAGGGTTAGACTCTTAGGGTTAGGGTTAAGGTTAGGGTTAGGGTTAGACTCTTAGGGTTAGGGTTAGACTCTTAGGGTTAGGGTTAGGGTTAGGGTTAGACTCTTAGGGTTAGGGTTAGGGTTAGGGTTAGACTCTTAGGGTTAGGGTTAGACTTAGGCTCTTAGGGTGAGGGTTAGACTCAGGCTCTTAGGGTTAGGGTTAGACTCAGGCTCTTACGGTTAGGGTTAGACTCAGGCTCTTAGGGTTAGGGTTAGACACAGGCTCTTAGGGTTAGGGTCAGATTTAGTACTATATATTTGTGTACTGCAGCCGCCCTTTTGGTGGAGCGCTGCTGCCATCTAGCGAAATATACTTGGGTACTGCAGCCGGCGCTGTTGGTGGAGCGCTGCTGCCATCTAGCGAAATATACTTGGGTACTGCAGCCGGCCCTGTTGGTGGAGCGCTGCTGCCATCTAGCGAAATGTAATTGGGTACTGCAGCCGCCCTGTTGGTGGAGCGCTGCTGCCATCTAGCGAAATATATTTGGGTACTGCAGCCGGCCCGGTTGGTGGAGCGCTGCTGCCATCTAGCGAAATGTAATTGGGTACTGCAGCCGCCCTTTTGGTGTAGCGCTGCTGCCATCTAGCGAAATATACTTGGGTACTGCAGCCGCCCGGTTGGTGGAGCGCTGCTGCCATCTAGCGAAATATACTTGGGTACTGCAGCCGCCCGGTTGGTGTAGCGCTGCTGCCATCTAGCGAAATATACTTGGGTACTGCAGCCGGCCCTGTTGGTGGAGCTCTGCTGCCATCTAGCGAAATATACTTGGGTACTGCAGCCGGCCCTGTTGGTGGAGCGCTGCTGCCATCTAGCGAAATATACTTGGGTACTGCAGCCGCCCGGTTGGTGGAGCGCTGCTGCCATCTAGCGAAATATATTTGGGTACTGCAGCCGGCCCTGTTGGTGGAGCGCTGCTGCCATCTAGCGAAATATATTTGGGTACTGCAGCCGGCTCTGTTTGTGGAGCGCTGCTGCCATCTAGCGAAATATACTTGGGTACTTCAGCCGCGTTTAGGGTTAGGGTTAGGGTTAGACTGTTAGGGTTAGGGTTAGACTCTTAGGGTTAGACTCTTAGGGTTAGACTCTTAGGGTTAGGGTTAGACTCTTACGGTTAGGGTTAGGGTTAGGGTTAGGGTTAGACTCTTAGGGTTAGGGTTAGACTCTTAGGGTTAGGGTTAGGGTTAGGGTTAGGGTTAGACTCTTAGGGTTAGGGTTAGACTCTTAGGGTTAGGGTTAGGGTTAGGGTTAGGGTTAGACTCTTAGGGTTAGGGTTAGACTCTTAGGGTTAGGGTTAGGGTTAGGGTTAGACTCTTAGGGTTAGGGTTAGGGTGAGGGTTAGACTCTTAGGGTTAGGGTTATATTCAGGGTTAGGGTTAGACTCTTAGGGTTAGGGTTAGGGTTAGGGTTAGACTCTTAGGGTTAGGGTTAGGGTTAGGCTCTTAGGGTTAGGGTTAGACTCAGGCTCTTAGGGTGAGGGTTAGACTCAGGCTCTTAGGGTGAGGGTTAGACTCAGGCTCTTAGGGTGAGGGTTAGACTCAGGCTCTTAGGGTTAGGGTTAGACTCAGGCTCTTAGGGTTAGGGTTAGACTCAGGCTCTTAGGGTTAGGGTTAGACTCAGTACTATATATTTGGGTACTGCAGCCGGCCCTGTTGGTGGAGCGCTGCTGTTATCTAGCGAAATATATTTGGGTACTGCAGCCGCCCTTTTGGTGGAGCGCTGCTGCCATCTAGCGAAATATATTTGGGTACTGCAGCCGGCGCTGTTGGTGGAGCTCTGCTGCCATCTAGCGAAATATACTTGGGTACTGCAGCCGCCCTTTTGGTGGAGCGCTGCTGCCATCTAGCGAAATGTAATTGGGTACTGCAGCCGCCGGTTGGTGGAGCGGTGCTGCCATCTAGCGAAATGTAATTAGGTACTGCAGCCGCCCGGTTGGTGGAGCGCTGCTGCCATCTAGCGAAATATACTTGGGTACTGCAGCCGCCCGGTTTGTGGAGCGCTGCTGCCATCTAGCGAAATATATTTGGGTACTGCAGCCGGCGCTGTTAATGGAGCGCTGCTGCCATCTAGCGAAATGTAATTGGGTACTGCAGCCGCCCGGTTGGTGTAGCGCTGCTGCCATCTAGCGAAATATACTTGGGTACTGCAGCCGCCCGGTTGGTGGAGCGCTGCTGCCATCTAGCGAAATATATTTGGGTACTGCAGCCGGCCCTGTTGGTGGAGCGCTGCTGCCATCTAGCGAAATATACTTGGGTACTGCAGCCGCCCGGTTGGTGGAGCGCTGCTGCCATCTAGCGAAATATACTTGGGTACTGCAGCCGGCCCTGTTGGTGGAGCGCTGCTGCCATCTAGCGAAATATACTTGGGTACTGCAGCCGGCGCTGTTGGTGGAGCGCTGCTGCCATCTAGCGAAATATATTTGGGTACTGCAGCCGGCGCTGTTGGTGGAGCGCTGCTGCCATCTAGCGAAATATACTTGGGTACTGCAGCCGCCCGGTTGGTGGAGCGCTGCTGCCATCTAGCGAAATATACTTGGGTACTGCAGCCGGCGCTGTTGGTGGAGCGCTGCTGCCATCTAGCGAAATATATTTGGGTACTGCAGCCGGCGCTGTTGGTGGAGCGCTGCTGCCATCTAGCGAAATATATTTGGGTACTGCAGCCGGCGCTGTTGGTGGAGCGCTGCTGCCATCTAGCGAAATATATTTGGGTACTGCAGCCGGCGCTGTTGGTGGAGCGCTGCTGCCATCTAGCGAAATATATTTGGGTACTGCAGCCGGCTCTGTTGGTGGAGCGCTGCTGCCATCTAGCGAAATATACTTGGGTACTTCAGCCGGGTTTAGGGTTAGGGTTAGGGTTAGACTGTTAGGGTTAGGGTTAGACTCTTAGGGTTAGACTCTTAGGGTTAGACTCTTAGGGTTAGGGTTAGGGTTAGGGTTAGGGTTAGGGTTAGACTCTTAGGGTTAGGGTTAGACTCTTAGGGTTAGGGTTAGGGTTAGGGTTAGGGTTAGGGTTAGACTCTTAGGGTTAGGGTTAGACTCTTAGGGTTAGGGTTAGGGTTAGACTCTTAGGGTTAGGGTTAGACTCTTAGGGTTAGGGTTAGGGTTAGGGTTAGGGTTAGACTCTTAGGGTTAGGGTTAGACTCTTAAGGTTAGGGTTAGACTCTTAGGGTTAGGGTTAGGGTTAGGGTTAGGGTTAGACTCTTAGGGTTAGGGTTACGGTTAGACTCTTAGGGTTAGAGTTAGGGTTAGGGTTAGACTCTTAGGGTTAGGGTTAGACTCTTAGGGTTAGGGTTGGGGTTAGGGTTAGACTCTTAGGGTTAGGGTAAGGGTTAGGGTTAGGGTTAGACTCTTAGGGTTAGGGTTAGACTCTTAGGGTTAGGGTTATATTCAGATTAGGGTTAGACTCTTAGGGTTAGGGTTAGGGTTAGACTCAGGCTCTTAGGGTAAGGTTTAGACTTAGGCTCTTAGGGTTAGGGTTAGACTCAGGCTCTTAGGGTTAGGGTTAGACTCAGGCTCTTAGGGTGAGGGTTAGACTCAGGCTCTTAGGGTTAGGGTTAGACTCAGGCTCTTAGGGTTAGGGTTAGACTCAGGCTCTTAGGGTGAGGGTTAGACTCAGGCTCTTAGGGCTAGGGTCAGACTCAGTACTATATATTTGGGTACTGCAGCCGCCCTTTTGGTGGAGCGCTGCTGCCATCTAGCGAAATATACTTGGGTATTGCAGCCGGCGCTCTTGGTGGAGCGCTGCTGCCATCTAGCGAAATATATTTGGGTACTGCAGCCGGCCCTGTTGTTGGAGCTCTGCTGCCATCTAGCGAAATATACTCGGGTACTGCAGGCGCCCGGTTGGTGGAGCGCTGCTGCCATCTAGCGAAATGTAATTGGGTACTGCAGCCGCCCGGTTGGTGGAGCGCTGCTGCCATCTAGCGAAATATACTTGGGTACTGCAGCCGGCGCTGTTGGTGGAGCGCTGCTGCCATCTAGCGAAATATACTTGGGTACTGCAGCCGCCCGGTTTGTGGAGCGCTGCTGCCATCTAGCGAAATATATTTGGGTACTGCAGCCGGCCCGGTTGGTGGAGCGCTGCTGCCATCTAGCGAAATGTAATTGGGTACTGCAGCCGCCCGGTTGGTGTAGCGCTGCTGCCATCTAGCGAAATATACTTGGGTACTTCAGCCGGGTTTAGGGTTAGGGTTAGGGTTAGACTGTTAGGGTTAGGGTTAGGGTTAGGGTTAGACTCTTAGGGTTAGACTCTTAGGGTTAGGGTGAGACTCTTACGCTTAGTGTTAGGGTTAGGGTTAGGGTTAGGGTTAGACTCTTAGGGTTAGGGTTAGACTCTTAGGGTTAGGGTTAGGGTTAGGGTTAGACTCTTAGGGTTAGGGTTAGACTCTTAGGGTTAGGGTTAAGGTTAGGGTTAGGGTTAGACTCTTAGGGTTAGGGTTAGACTCTTAGGGTTAGGGTTAGGGTTAGGGTTAGGGTTAGACTCTTAGGGTTATGGTTAGACTCTTAGGGTTAGGGTTAGGGTTAGACTCTTAGGGTTAGGGTTAGGGTTAGGGTTAGACTCTTAGGGTTAGGGTTAGACTCAGGCTCTTAGGGTTAGGGTTAGACTCAGGCTCTTACGGTTAGGGTTAGACTCAGGCTCTTAGGGTTAGGGTTA
Source organism: Falco punctatus (assembly GCF_963210335.1). Classification (NCBI taxonomy): domain Eukaryota; kingdom Metazoa; phylum Chordata; class Aves; order Falconiformes; family Falconidae; genus Falco; species Falco punctatus. Next base: position 2,642,597 of record NW_027660079.1, read on the forward strand.
GACACAGGCTCTTAGGGTTAGGGTCAGACTCAGTACTATATATTTGGGTACTGCAGCCGCCCTTTTGGTGGAGCGCTGCTGCCATATAGCGAAATATACTTGGGTATTGCAGCCGGCGCTGTTGGTGGAGCGCTGCTGCCATCTAGCGAAATATATTTGGGTACTGCAGCCGGCCCTGTTGGTGGAGCGCTGCTGCCATCTAGCGAAATATATTTGGGTACTGCAGCCGCCCTTTTGGTGGAGCGCTGCTGCCATCTAGCGAAATATATTTGGGTACTGCAGCCGGCGCTGTTGGTGGAGCTCTGCTGCCATCTAGCGAAATATACTTGGGTACTGCAGCCGCCCTTTTGGTGGAGCGCTGCTGCCATCTAGCGAAATGTAATTGGGTACTGCAGCCGCCGGTTGGTGGAGCGGTGCTGCCATCTAGCGAAATGTAATTGGGTACTGCAGCCGCCCGGTTGGTGGAGCGCTGCTGCCATCTAGCGAAATATACTTGGGTACTGCAGCCGCCCGGTTTCTGGAGCGCTGCTGCCATCTAGCGAAATATATGTGGGTACTGCAGCCGGCGCTGTTAATGGAGCGCTGCTGCCATCTAGCGAAATGTAATTGGGTACTGCAGCCGCCCGGTTGGTGTAGCGCTGCTGCCATCTAGCGAAATATACTTGGGTACTGCAGCCGCCCGGTTGGTGGAGCGCTGCTGCCATCTAGCGAAATATATTTGGGTACTGCAGCCGGCCCTGTTGGTGGAGCGCTGCTGCCATCTAGCGAAATATACTTGGGTACTGCAGCCGCCCGGTTGGTGGAGCGCTGCTGCCATCTAGCGAAATATACTTGGGTACTGCAGCCGGCCCTGTTGGTGGAGCGCTGCTGCCATCTAGCGAAATATACTTGGGTACTGCAGCCGCCCGGTTGGTGGAGCGCTGCTGCCATCTAGCGAAATATACTTGGGTACTGCAGCCGGCGCTGTTGGTGGAGCGCTGCTGCCATCTAGCGAAATATATTTGGGTACTGCAGCCGGCGCTGTTGGTGGAGCGCTGCTGCCATCTAGCGAAATATATTTGGGTACTGCAGCCGGCGCTGTTGGTGGAGCGCTGCTGCCATCTAGCGAAATATATTTGGGTACTGCAGCCGGCGCTGTTGGTGGAGCGCTGCTGCCATCTAGCGAAATATATTTGGGTACTGCAGCCGGCTCTGTTGGTGGAGCGCTGCTGCCATCTAGCGAAATATACTTGGGTACTTCAGCCGGGTTTAGGGTTAGGGTTAGGGTTAGACTGTTAGGGTTAGGGTTAGACTCTTAGGGTTAGACTCTTAGGGTTAGACTCTTAGGGTTAGGGTTAGGGTTAGGGTTAGGGTTAGGGTTAGACTCTTAGGGTTAGGGTTAGACTCTTAGGGTTAGGGTTAGGGTTAGACTCTTAGGGTTAGGGTTAGACTCTTAGGGTTAGGGTTAGGGTTAGGGTTAGGGTTAGACTCTTAGGGTTAGGGTTAGACTCTTAGGGTTAGGGTTAGACTCTTAGGGTTAGGGTTAGGGTTAGGGTTAGGGTTAGACTCTTAGGGTTAGGGTTACGGTTAGACTCTTAGGGTTAGAGTTAGGGTTAGGGTTAGACTCTTAGGGTTAGGGTTAGACTCTTAGGGTTAGGGTTGGGGTTAGGGTTAGACTCTTAGGGTTAGGGTTAGACTCTTAGGGTTAGGGTTAGGGTTAGGGTTAGGGTTAGACTCTTAGGGTTAGGGTTATATTCAGATGAGGGTTAGACTCTTAGGGTTAGGGTGAGGGTTAGACTCAGGCTCTTAGGGTAAGGTTTAGACTTAGGCTCTTAGGGTTAGGGTTAGACTCAGGCTCTTAGGGTTAGGGTTAGACTCAGGCTCTTAGGGTGAGGGTTAGACTCAGGCTCTTAGGGTTAGGGTTAGACTCAGGCTCTTAGGGTTAGGGTTAGACTCAGGCTCTTAGGGTGAGGGTTAGACTCAGGCTCTTAGGGTTAGGGTTAGACTCAGGCTCTTAGGGTTAGGGTCAGACTCAGTACTATATATTTGGGTACTGCAGCCGCCCTTTTGGTGGAGCGCTGCTGCCATCTAGCGAAATATACTTGGGTATTGCAGCCGGCGCTCTTGGTGGAGCGCTGCTGCCATCTAGCGAAATATATTTGGGTACTGCAGCCGGCCCTGTTGGTGGAGCTCTGCTGCCATCTAGCGAAATATACTTGGGTACTGCAGCCGGCCCGGTTGGTGGAGCGCTGCTGCCATCTAGCGAAATGTAATTGGGTACTGCAGCCGCCCGGTTGGTGGAGCGCTGCTGCCATCTAGCGAAATATACTTGGGTACTGCAGCCGGCGCTGTTGGTGGAGCGCTGCTGCCATCTAGCGAAATATACTTGGGTACAGCAGCCGCCCGGTTTGTGGAGCGCTGCTGCCATCTAGCGAAATATATTTGGGTACTGCAGCCGGCGCTGTTGGTGGAGCTCTGCTGCCATCTAGCGAAATGTAATTGGGTACTGCAGCCGCCCGGTTGGTGTAGCGCTGCTGCCATCTAGCGAAATATACTTGGGTACTGCAGCCGCCCGGTTGGTGGAGCGCTGCTGCCATCTAGCGAAATGTAATGGGGTACTGCAGCCGCCCGGTTGGTGTAGCGCTGCTGCCATCTAGCGAAATATACTTGGGTATTGCAGCCGGCGCTGTTGGTGGAGCGCTGCTGCCATCTAGCGAAATATATTTGGGTACTGCAGCCGGCCCTGTTGGTGGAGCGCTGCTGCCATCTAGCGAAATATATTTGGGTACTGCAGCCGCCCTTTTGGTGGAGCTCTGCTGCCATCTAGCGAAATATATTTGGGTACTGCAGCCGGCCCTGTTGGTGGAGCTCTGCTGCCATCTAGCGAAATATACTTGGGTACTGCAGCCGCCCTTTTGGTGGAGCGCTGCTGCCATCTAGCGAAATGTAATTGGGTACTGCAGCCGCCCGGTTGGTGGAGCGCTGCTGCCATCTAGCGAAATATACTTGGGTACTGCAGCCGCCCTGTTGGTGGAGCGCTGCTGCCATCTAGCGAAATATACTTGGGTACTGCAGCCGGCCCTGTTGGTGGAGCGCTGCTGCCATCTAGCGAAATATACTTGGGTACTGCAGCCGCCCGGTTGGTGGAGCGCTGCTGCCATCTAGCGAAATATACTTGGGTACTGCAGCCGCCCGGTTGGTGGAGCGCTGCTGCCATCTAGCGAAATATACTTGGGTACTGCAGCCGGCGCTGTTGGTGGAGCGCTGCTGCCATCTAGCGAAATATATTTGGGTACTGCAGCCGGCGCTGTTGGTGGAGCGCTGCTGCCATCTAGCGAAATATATTTGGGTACTGCAGCCGGCGCTGTTGGTGGAGCGCTGCTGCCATCTAGCGAAATATATTTGGGTACTGCAGCCGCCCTTTTGGTGGAGCGCTGCTGCCATCTAGCGAAATATATTTGGGTACTGCAGCCGGCTCTGTTGGTGGAGCGCTGCTGCCATCTAGCGAAATATACTTGGGTACTTCAGCCGGGTTTAGGGTTAGGGTTAGGGTTAGACTGTTAGGGTTAGGGTTAGACTCTTAGGGTTAGACTCTTAGGGTTAGGGTTAGGGTTAGGGTTAGGGTTAGGGTTAGACTCTTAGGGTTAGGGTTAGACTCTTAGGGTTAGGGTTAGGGTTAGGGTTAGGGTTAGACTCTTAGGGTTAGGGTTAGACTCTTAGGGTTAGGGTTAGGGTTAGACTCTTAGGGTTAGGGTTAGACTCTTAGGGTTAGGGTTAGGGTTAGGGTTAGGGTTAGACTCTTAGGGTTAGGGTTAGACTCTTAGGGTTAGGGTTAGGGTTAGGGTTAGACTCTTAGGGTTAGGGTTAGGGTTAGGGTTAGGGTTAGACTCTTAGGGTTAGGGTTACGGTTAGACTCTTAGGGTTAGAGTTAGGGTTAGGGTTAGACTCTTAGGGTTAGGGTTAGACTCTTAGGGTTAGGGTTGGGGTTAGGGTTAGACTCTTAGGGTTAGGGTTAGACTCTTAGGGTTAGGGTTAGGGTTAGGGTTAGGGTTAGACTCTTAGGGTTAGGGTTATATTCAGATTAGGGTTAGACTCTTAGGGTTAGGGTTAGGGTTAGACTCAGGCTCTTAGGGTAAGGTTTAGACTTAGGCTCTTAGGGTTAGGGTTAGACTCAGGCTCTTAGGGTTAGGGTTAGACTCAGGCTCTTAGGGTGAGGGTTAGACTCAGGCTCTTAGGGTTAGGGTTAGACTCAGGCTCTTAGGGTTAGGGTTAGACTCAGGCTCTTAGGGTGAGGGTTAGACTCAGGCTCTTAGGGTTAGGGTTAGACTCAGGCTCTTAGGGTTAGGGTCAGACTCAGTACTATATATTTGGGTACTGCAGCCGCCCTTTTGGTGGAGCGCTGCTGCCATCTAGCGAAATATACTTGGGTATTGCAGCCGGCGCTCTTGGTGGAGCGCTGCTGCCATCTAGCGAAATATATTTGGGTACTGCAGCCGGCCCTGTTGGTGGAGCTCTGCTGCCATCTAGCGAAATATACTTGGGTACTGCAGCCGCCCGGTTGGTGGAGCGCTGCTGCCATCTAGCGAAATATACTTGGGTACTGCAGCCGCCCTGTTGGTGGAGCGCTGCTGCCATCTAGCGAAATATACTTGGGTACTGCAGCCGGCGCTGTTGGTGGAGCGCTGCTGCCATCTAGCGAAATATACTTGGGTACTGCAGCCGCCCGGTTTGTGGAGCGCTGCTGCCATCTAGCGAAATATATTTGGGTACTGCAGCCGGCCCGGTTGGTGGAGCGCTGCTGCCATCTAGCGAAATGTAATTGGGTACTGCAGCCGCCCGGTTGGTGTAGCGCTGCTGCCATCTAGCGAAATATACTTGGGTACTGCAGCCGCCCGGTTGGTGGAGCGCTGCTGCCATCTAGCGAAATATACTTGGGTACTGCAGCCGGCGCTGTTGGTGGAGCGCTGCTGCCATCTAGCGAAATATATTTGGGTACTGCAGCCGGCCCTGTTGGTGGAGCGCTGCTGCCATCTAGCGAAGTATACTTGGGTACTGCAGCCGGCGCTGTTGGTGGAGCGCTGCTGCCATCTAGCGAAATATATTTGGGTACTGCAGCCGGCCCTGTTGGTGGAGCTCTACTGCCATCTAGCGAAATATACTTGGGTACTGCAGCCGCCCTTTTGGTGGAGCGCTGCTGCCATCTAGCGAAATGTAATTGGGTACTGCAGCCGCCCGGTTGGTGGAGCGCTGCTGCCATCTAGCGAAATATATTTGGGTACTGCAGCCGGCCCTGTTGGTGGAGCGCTGCTGCCATCTAGCGAAATATATTTGGGTACTGCAGCCGGCCCTGTTTGTGGAGCGCTGCTGCCATCTAGCGAAATATACTTGGGTACTTCAGCCGGGTTTAGGGTTAGGGTTAGGGTTTGACTGTTAGGGTTAGGGTTAGGGTTAGGGTTAGACTCTTAGGGTTAGACTCTTAGGGTTAGGGTGAGACTCTTACGCTTAGTGTTAGGGTTAGGGTTAGGGTTAGGGTTAGACTCTTAGGGTTAGGGTTAGACTCTTAGGGTTAGGGTTAGGGTTAGGGTTAGACTCTTAGGGTTAGGGTTAGACTCTTAGGGTTAGGGTTAAGGTTAGGGTTAGGGTTAGACTCTTAGGGTTAGGGTTAGACTCTTAGGGTTAGGGTTAGGGTTAGGGTTAGGGTTAGACTCTTAGGGTTATGGTTAGACTCTTAGGGTTAGGGTTAGGGTTAGGGTTAGGGTTACACTCTTAGGGTTAGGGTTAGGGTTAGGGTTAGACTCTTAGGGTTAGGGTTAGACTTAGGCTCTTAGGGTTAGGGTTAGACTCAGGCTCTTACGGTTAGGGTTAGACTCAGGCTCTTACGGTTAGGGTTAGACTCAGGCTCTTAGGGTTAGGGTTAGACACAGGCTCTTAGGGTTAGGGTCAGACTCAGTACTATATATTTGGGTACTGCAGCCGCCCTTTTGGTGGAGCGCTGCTGCCATCTAGCGAAATATACTTGGGTATTGCAGCCGGCGCTGTTGGTGGAGCGCTGCTGCCATCTAGCGAAATATATTTGGGTACTGCAGCCGGCCCTGTTGGTGGAGCGCTGCTGCCATCTAGCGAAATATATTTGGGTACTGCAGCCGCCCTTTTGGTGGAGCGCTGCTGCCATCTAGCGAAATATATTTGGGTACTGCAGCCGGCGCTGTTGGTGGAGCTCTGCTGCCATCTAGCGAAATATACTTGGGTACTGCAGCCGCCCTTTTGGTGGAGCGCTGCTGCCATCTAGCGAAATGTAATTGGGTACTGCAGCCGCCGGTTGGTGGAGCGGTGCTGCCATCTAGCGAAATGTAATTGGGTACTGCAGCCGCCCGGTTGGTGGAGCGCTGCTGCCATCTAGCGAAATATACTTGGGTACTGCAGCCGCCCGGTTTCTGGAGCGCTGCTGCCATCTAGCGAAATATATGTGGGTACTGCAGCCGGCGCTGTTAATGGAGCGCTGCTGCCATCTAGCGAAATGTAATTGGGTACTGCAGCCGCCCGGTTGGTGTAGCGCTGCTGCCATCTAGCGAAATATACTTGGGTACTGCAGCCGCCCGGTTGGTGGAGCGCTGCTGCCATCTAGCGAAATATATTTGGGTACTGCAGCCGGCCCTGTTGGTGGAGCGCTGCTGCCATCTAGCGAAATATACTTGGGTACTGCAGCCGCCCGGTTGGTGGAGCGCTGCTGCCATCTAGCGAAATATACTTGGGTACTGCAGCCGGCCCTGTTGGTGGAGCGCTGCTGCCATCTAGCGAAATATACTTGGGTACTGCAGCCGCCCGGTTGGTGGAGCGCTGCTGCCATCTAGCGAAATATACTTGGGTACTGCAGCCGGCGCTGTTGGTGGAGCGCTGCTGCCATCTAGCGAAATATATTTGGGTACTGCAGCCGGCGCTGTTGGTGGAGCGCTGCTGCCATCTAGCGAAATATATTTGGGTACTGCAGCCGGCGCTGTTGGTGGAGCGCTGCTGCCATCTAGCGAAATATATTTGGGTACTGCAGCCGGCTCTGTTGGTGGAGCGCTGCTGCCATCTAGCGAAATATACTTGGGTACTTCAGCCGGGTTTAGGGTTAGGGTTAGGGTTAGACTGTTAGGGTTAGGGTTAGACTCTTAGGGTTAGACTCTTAGGGTTAGACTCTTAGGGTTAGGGTTAGGGTTAGGGTTAGGGTTAGGGTTAGACTCTTAGGGTTAGGGTTAGACTCTTAGGGTTAGGGTTAGGGTTAGGGTTAGGGTTAGACTCTTAGGGTTAGGGTTAGACTCTTAGGGTTAGGGTTAGGGTTAGACTCTTAGGGTTAGGGTTAGACTCTTAGGGTTAGGGTTAGGGTTAGGGTTAGGGTTAGACTCTTAGGGTTAGGGTTAGACTCTTAGGGTTAGGGTTAGGGTTAGGGTTAGACTCTTAGGGTTAGGGTTACGGTTAGACTCTTAGGGTTAGAGTTAGGGTTAGGGTTAGACTCTTAGGGTTAGGGTTAGACTCTTAGGGTTAGGGTTGGGGTTAGGGTTAGACTCTTAGGGTTAGGGTTAGACTCTTAGGGTTAGGGTTAGGGTTAGGGTTAGGGTTAGACTCTTAGGGTTAGGGTTATATTCAGATTAGGGTTAGACTCTTAGGGTTAGGGTTAGGGTTAGACACAGGCTCTTAGGGTAAGGTTTAGACTTAAGCTCTTAGGGTTAGGGTTAGACTCAGGCTCTTAGGGTTAGGGTTAGACTCAGGCTCTTAGGGTGAGGGTTAGACTCAGGCTCTTAGGGTTAGGGTTAGACTCAGGCTCTTAGGGTTAGGGTTAGACTCAGGCTCTTAGGGTGAGGGTTAGACTCAGGCTCTTAGGGTTAGGGTTAGACTCAGGCTCTTAGGGTTAGGGTCAGACTCAGTACTATATATTTGGGTACTGCAGCCGCCCTTTTGGTGGAGCGCTGCTGCCATCTAGCGAAATATACTTGGGTATTGCAGCCGGCGCTCTTGGTGGAGCGCTGCTGCCATCTAGCGAAATATATTTGGGTACTGCAGCCGGCCCTGTTGGTGGAGCTCTGCTGCCATCTAGCGAAATATACTTGGGTACTGCAGCCGCCCGGTTGGTGGAGCGCTGCTGCCATCTAACGAAATGTAATTGGGTACTGCAGCCGCCCGGTTGGTGGAGCGCTGCTGCCATCTAGCGAAATATACTTGGGTACTGCAGCCGGCGCTGTTGGTGGAGCGCTGCTGCCATCTAGCGAAATATACTTGGGTACTGCAGCCGCCCGGTTTGTGGAGCGCTGCTGCCATCTAGCGAAATATATTTGGGTACTGCAGCCGGCCCGGTTGGTGGAGCGCTGCTGCCATCTAGCGAAATGTAATTGGGTACTGCAGCCGCCCGGTTGGTGTAGCGCTGCTGCCATCTAGCGAAATATACTTGGGTACTGCAGCCGCCCGGTTGGTGGAGCGCTGCTGCCATCTAGCGAAATGTAATGGGGTACTGCAGCCGCCCGGTTGGTGTAGCGCTGCTGCCATCTAGCGAAATATACTTGGGTACTGCAGCCGGCGCTGTTGGTGGAGCGCTGCTGCCATCTAGCGAAATATATTTGGGTACTGCAGCCGGCCCTGTTGGTGGAGCGCTGCTGCCATCTAGCGAAGTATACTTGGGTACTGCAGCCGGCGCTGTTGGTGGAGCGCTGCTGCCATCTAGCGAAATATATTTGGGTACTGCAGCCGGCCCTGTTGGTGGAGCTCTACTGCCATCTAGCGAAATATACTTGGGTACTGCAGCCGCCCTTTTGGTGGAGCGCTGCTGCCATCTAGCGAAATGTAATTGGGTACTGCAGCCGCCGGTTGGTGGAGCGGTGCTGCCATCTAGCGAAATGTAATTAGGTACTGCAGCCGCCCGGTTGGTGGAGCGCTGCTGCCATCTAGCGAAATATATTTGGGTACTGCAGCCGGCCCTGTTGGTGGAGCGCTGCTGCCATCTAGCGAAATATACTTGGGTACTGCAGCCGCCCGGTTGGTGGAGCGCTGCTGCCATCTAGCGAAATATACTTGGGTACTGCAGCCGGCCCTGTTGGTGGAGCGCTGCTGCCATCTAGCGAAATATACTTGGGTACTGCAGCCGCCCGGTTGGTGGAGCGCTGCTGCCATCTAGCGAAATATACTTGGGTACTGCAGCCGGCGCTGTTGGTGGAGCGCTGCTGCCATCTAGCGAAATATATTTGGGTACTGCAGCCGGCGCTGTTGGTGGAGCGCTGCTGCCATCTAGCGAAATATATTTGGGTACTGCAGCCGGCGCTGTTGGTGGAGCGCTGCTGCCATCTAGCGAAATATATTTGGGTACTGCAGCCGGCGCTGTTGGTGGAGCGCTGCTGCCATCTAGCGAAATATATTTGGGTACTGCAGCCGGCTCTGTTGGTGGAGCGCTGCTGCCATCTAGCGAAATATACTTGGGTACTTCAGCCGGGTTTAGGGTTAGGGTTAGGGTTAGACTGTTAGGGTTAGGGTTAGACTCTTAGGGTTAGACTCTTAGGGTTAGACTCTTAGGGTTAGGGTTAGGGTTAGGGTTAGGGTTAGGGTTAGACTCTTAGGGTTAGGGTTAGACTCTTAGGGTTAGGGTTAGGGTTAGGGTTAGGGTTAGACTCTTAGGGTTAGGGTTAGAGTCTTAGGGTTAGGGTTAGGGTTAGACTCTTAGGGTTAGGGTTAGAGTCTTAGGGTTAGGGTTAGGGTTAGGGTTAGGGTTAGACTCTTAGGGTTAGGGTTAGACTCTTAGGGTTAGGGTTAGGGTTAGACTCTTAGGGTTAGGGTTACGGTTAGACTCTTAGGGTTAGAGTTAGGGTTAGGGTTAGACTCTTAGGGTTAGGGTTAGACTCTTAGGGTTAGGGTTGGGGTTAGGGTTAGACTCTTAGGGTTAGGGTTAGACTCTTAGGGTTAGGGTTAGGGTTAGGGTTAGGGTTAGACTCTTAGGGTTAGGGTTATATTCAGATTAGGGTTAGACTCTTAGGGTTAGGGTTAGGGTTAGACACAGGCTCTTAGGGTAAGGTTTAGACTTAAGCTCTTAGGGTTAGGGTTAGACTCAGGCTCTTAGGGTTAGGGTTAGACTCAGGCTCTTAGGGTGAGGGTTAGACTCAGGCTCTTAGGGTTAGGGTTAGACTCAGGCTCTTAGGGTTAGGGTTAGACTCAGGCTCTTAGGGTGAGGGTTAGACTCAGGCTCTTAGGGTTAGGGTTAGACTCAGGCTCTTAGGGTTAGGGTCAGACTCAGTACTATATATTTGGGTACTGCAGCCGCCCTTTTGGTGGAGCGCTGCTGCCATCTAGCGAAATATACTTGGGTATTGCAGCCGGCGCTCTTGGTGGAGCGCTGCTGCCATCTAGCGAAATATATTTGGGTACTGCAGCCGGCCCTGTTGGTGGAGCTCTGCTGCCATCTAGCGAAATATACTTGGGTACTGCAGCCGCCCGGTTGGTGGAGCGCTGCTGCCATCTAGCGAAATATATTTGGGTACTGCAGCCGGCCCTGTTGGTGGAGCGCTGCTGCCATCTAGCGAAATATACTTGGGTACTGCAGCCGCCCGGTTGGTGGAGCGCTGCTGCCATCTAGCGAAATATACTTGGGTACTGCAGCCGGCCCTGTTGGTGGAGCGCTGCTGCCATCTAGCGAAATATACTTGGGTACTGCAGCCGCCCGGTTGGTGGAGCGCTGCTGCCATCTAGCGAAATATACTTGGGTACTGCAGCCGGCGCTGTTGGTGGAGCGCTGCTGCCATCTAGCGAAATATATTTGGGTACTGCAGCCGGCGCTGTTGGTGGAGCGCTGCTGCCATCTAGCGAAATATATTTGGGTACTGCAGCCGGCGCTGTTGGTGGAGCGCTGCTGCCATCTAGCGAAATATACTTGGGTACTGCAGCCGGCGCTGTTGGTGGAGCGCTGCTGCCATCTAGCGAAATATATTTGGGTACTGCAGCCGGCTCTGTTGGTGGAGCGCTGCTGCCATCTAGCGAAGTATACTTGGGTACTGCAGCCGGCGCTGTTGGTGGAGCGCTGCTGCCATCTAGCGAAATATATTTGGGTACTGCAGCCGGCCCTGTTGGTGGAGCTCTACTGCCATCTAGCGAAATATACTTGGGTACTGCAGCCGCCCTTTTGGTGGAGCGCTGCTGCCATCTAGCGAAATGTAATTGGGTACTGCAGCCGCCCGGTTGGTGGAGCGCTGCTGCCATCTAGCGAAATATATTTGGGTACTGCAGCCGGCCCTGTTGGTGGAGCGCTGCTGCCATCTAGCGAAATATATTTGGGTACTGCAGCCGGCCCTGTTTGTGGAGCGCTGCTGCCATCTAGCGAAATATACTTGGGTACTTCAGCCGGGTTTAGGGTTAGGGTTAGGGTTTGACTGTTAGGGTTAGGGTTAGGGTTAGGGTTAGACTCTTAGGGTTAGACTCTTAGGGTTAGGGTGAGACTCTTACGCTTAGTGTTAGGGTTAGGATTAGGGTTAGGGTTAGACTGTTAGGGTTAGGGTTAGGGTTAGGGTTAGACTCTTAGGGTTAGGGTTAGGGTTAGGGTTAGGGTTAGACTCTTAGGGTTAGGGTTAGACTCTTAGGGTTAGGGTTAGGGTTAGGGTTAGACTCTTAGGGTTAGGGTTAGACTCTTAGGGTTAGGGTTAAGGTTAGGGTTAGGGTTAGACTCTTAGGGTTAGGGTTAGACTCTTAGGGTTAGGGTTAGGGTTAGGGTTAGGGTTAGACTCTTAGGGTTAGGGTTAGACTCTTAGGGTTAGGGTTAGGGTTACACTCTTAGGGTTAGGGTTAGGGTTAGGGTTAGACTCTTAGGGTTAGGGTTAGACTTAGGCTCTTAGGGTTAGGGTTAGACTCAGGCTCTTAGGGTTAGGGTTAGACTCAGGCTCTTACGGTTAGGGTTAGACTCAGGCTCTTAGGGTTAGGGTTAGACACAGGCTCTTAGGGTTAGGGTCAGACTCAGTACTATATATTTGGGTACTGCAGCCGCCCTTTTGGTGGAGCGCTGCTGCCATCTAGCGAAATGTAATTGGGTACTGCAGCCGCCGGTTGGTGGAGCGGTGCTGCCATCTAGCGAAATGTAATTGGGTACTGCAGCCGCCCGGTTGGTGGAGCGCTGCTGCCATCTAGCGAAATATACTTGGGTACTGCAGCCGCCCGGTTTCTGGAGCGCTGCTGCCATCTAGCGAAATATATGTGGGTACTGCAGCCGGCGCTGTTAATGGAGCGCTGCTGCCATCTAGCGAAATGTAATTGGGTACTGCAGCCGCCCGGTTGGTGTAGCGCTGCTGCCATCTAGCGAAATATACTTGGGTACTGCAGCCGCCCGGTTGGTGGAGCGCTGCTGCCATCTAGCGAAATATATTTGGGTACTGCAGCCGGCCCTGTTGGTGGAGCGCTGCTGCCATCTAGCGAAATATACTTGGGTACTGCAGCCGCCCGGTTGGTGGAGCGCTGCTGCCATCTAGCGAAATATACTTGGGTACTGCAGCCGGCCCTGTTGGTGGAGCGCTGCTGCCATCTAGCGAAATATACTTGGGTACTGCAGCCGCCCGGTTGGTGGAGCGCTGCTGCCATCTAGCGAAATATACTTGGGTACTGCAGCCGGCGCTGTTGGTGGAGCGCTGCTGCCATCTAGCGAAATATATTTGGGTACTGCAGCCGGCGCTGTTGGTGGAGCGCTGCTGCCATCTAGCGAAATATATTTGGGTACTGCAGCCGGCGCTGTTGGTGGAGCGCTGCTGCCATCTAGCGAAATATATTTGGGTACTGCAGCCGGCGCTGTTGGTGGAGCGCTGCTGCCATCTAGCGAAATATATTTGGGTACTGCAGCCGGCTCTGTTGGTGGAGCGCTGCTGCCATCTAGCGAAATATACTTGGGTACTTCAGCCGGGTTTAGGGTTAGGGTTAGGGTTAGACTGTTAGGGTTAGGGTTAGACTCTTAGGGTTAGACTCTTAGGGTTAGACTCTTAGGGTTAGGGTTAGGGTTAGGGTTAGGGTTAGGGTTAGACTCTTAGGGTTAGGGTTAGACTCTTAGGGTTAGGGTTAGGGTTAGACTCTTAGGGTTAGGGTTAGACTCTTAGGGTTAGGGTTAGGGTTAGGGTTAGGGTTAGACTCTTAGGGTTAGGGTTAGACTCTTAGGGTTAGGGTTAGACTCTTAGGGTTAGGGTTAGGGTTAGGGTTAGGGTTAGACTCTTAGGGTTAGGGTTACGGTTAGACTCTTAGGGTTAGAGTTAGGGTTAGGGTTAGACTCTTAGGGTTAGGGTTAGACTCTTAGGGTTAGGGTTGGGGTTAGGGTTAGACTCTTAGGGTTAGGGTTAGACTCTTAGGGTTAGGGTTAGGGTTAGGGTTAGGGTTAGACTCTTAGGGTTAGGGTTATATTCAGATGAGGGTTAGACTCTTAGGGTTAGGGTGAGGGTTAGACTCAGGCTCTTAGGGTAAGGTTTAGACTTAGGCTCTTAGGGTTAGGGTTAGACTCAGGCTCTTAGGGTTAGGGTTAGACTCAGGCTCTTAGGGTGAGGGTTAGACTCAGGCTCTTAGGGTTAGGGTTAGACTCAGGCTCTTAGGGTTAGGGTTAGACTCAGGCTCTTAGGGTGAGGGTTAGACTCAGGCTCTTAGGGTTAGGGTTAGACTCAGGCTCTTAGGGTTAGGGTCAGACTCAGTACTATATATTTGGGTACTGCAGCCGCCCTTTTGGTGGAGCGCTGCTGCCATCTAGCGAAATATACTTGGGTATTGCAGCCGGCGCTCTTGGTGGAGCGCTGCTGCCATCTAGCGAAATATATTTGGGTACTGCAGCCGGCCCTGTTGGTGGAGCTCTGCTGCCATCTAGCGAAATATACTTGGGTACTGCAGCCGGCCCGGTTGGTGGAGCGCTGCTGCCATCTAGCGAAATGTAATTGGGTACTGCAGCCGCCCGGTTGGTGGAGCGCTGCTGCCATCTAGCGAAATATACTTGGGTACTGCAGCCGGCGCTGTTGGTGGAGCGCTGCTGCCATCTAGCGAAATATACTTGGGTACAGCAGCCGCCCGGTTTGTGGAGCGCTGCTGCCATCTAGCGAAATATATTTGGGTACTGCAGCCGGCGCTGTTGGTGGAGCTCTGCTGCCATCTAGCGAAATGTAATTGGGTACTGCAGCCGCCCGGTTGGTGTAGCGCTGCTGCCATCTAGCGAAATATACTTGGGTACTGCAGCCGCCCGGTTGGTGGAGCGCTGCTGCCATCTAGCGAAATGTAATGGGGTACTGCAGCCGCCCGGTTGGTGTAGCGCTGCTGCCATCTAGCGAAATATACTTGGGTATTGCAGCCGGCGCTGTTGGTGGAGCGCTGCTGCCATCTAGCGAAATATATTTGGGTACTGCAGCCGGCCCTGTTGGTGGAGCGCTGCTGCCATCTAGCGAAATATATTTGGGTACTGCAGCCGCCCTTTTGGTGGAGCTCTGCTGCCATCTAGCGAAATATATTTGGGTACTGCAGCCGGCCCTGTTGGTGGAGCTCTGCTGCCATCTAGCGAAATATACTTGGGTACTGCAGCCGCCCTTTTGGTGGAGCGCTGCTGCCATCTAGCGAAATGTAATTGGGTACTGCAGCCGCCCGGTTGGTGGAGCGCTGCTGCCATCTAGCGAAATATACTTGGGTACTGCAGCCGCCCTGTTGGTGGAGCGCTGCTGCCATCTAGCGAAATATACTTGGGTACTGCAGCCGGCCCTGTTGGTGGAGCGCTGCTGCCATCTAGCGAAATATACTTGGGTACTGCAGCCGCCCGGTTGGTGGAGCGCTGCTGCCATCTAGCGAAATATACTTGGGTACTGCAGCCGCCCGGTTGGTGGAGCGCTGCTGCCATCTAGCGAAATATACTTGGGTACTGCAGCCGGCGCTGTTGGTGGAGCGCTGCTGCCATCTAGCGAAATATATTTGGGTACTGCAGCCGGCGCTGTTGGTGGAGCGCTGCTGCCATCTAGCGAAATATATTTGGGTACTGCAGCCGGCGCTGTTGGTGGAGCGCTGCTGCCATCTAGCGAAATATATTTGGGTACTGCAGCCGCCCTTTTGGTGGAGCGCTGCTGCCATCTAGCGAAATATATTTGGGTACTGCAGCCGGCTCTGTTGGTGGAGCGCTGCTGCCATCTAGCGAAATATACTTGGGTACTTCAGCCGGGTTTAGGGTTAGGGTTAGGGTTAGACTGTTAGGGTTAGGGTTAGACTCTTAGGGTTAGACTCTTAGGGTTAGACTCTTAGGGTTAGGGTTAGGGTTAGGGTTAGGGTTAGGGTTAGACTCTTAGGGTTAGGGTTAGACTCTTAGGGTTAGGGTTAGGGTTAGGGTTAGGGTTAGACTCTTAGGGTTAGGGTTAGACTCTTAGGGTTAGGGTTAGGGTTAGACTCTTAGGGTTAGGGTTAGACTCTTAGGGTTAGGGTTAGGGTTAGGGTTAGGGTTAGACTCTTAGGGTTAGGGTTAGACTCTTAGGGTTAGGGTTAGGGTTAGGGTTAGACTCTTAGGGTTAGGGTTAGGGTTAGGGTTAGACTCTTAGGGTTAGGGTTACGGTTAGACTCTTAGGGTTAGAGTTAGGGTTAGGGTTAGACTCTTAGGGTTAGGGTTAGACTCTTAGGGTTAGGGTTGGGGTTAGGGTTAGACTCTTAGGGTTAGGGTTAGACTCTTAGGGTTAGGGTTAGGGTTAGGGTTAGGGTTAGACTCTTAGGGTTAGGGTTATATTCAGATTAGGGTTAGACTCTTAGGGTTAGGGTTAGGGTTAGACTCAGGCTCTTAGGGTAAGGTTTAGACTTAGGCTCTTAGGGTTAGGGTTAGACTCAGGCTCTTAGGGTTAGGGTTAGACTCAGGCTCTTAGGGTGAGGGTTAGACTCAGGCTCTTAGGGTTAGGGTTAGACTCAGGCTCTTAGGGTTAGGGTTAGACTCAGGCTCTTAGGGTGAGGGTTAGACTCAGGCTCTTAGGGTTAGGGTTAGACTCAGGCTCTTAGGGTTAGGGTCAGACTCAGTACTATATATTTGGGTACTGCAGCCGCCCTTTTGGTGGAGCGCTGCTGCCATCTAGCGAAATATACTTGGGTATTGCAGCCGGCGCTCTTGGTGGAGCGCTGCTGCCATCTAGCGAAATATATTTGGGTACTGCAGCCGGCCCTGTTGGTGGAGCTCTGCTGCCATCTAGCGAAATATACTTGGGTACTGCAGCCGCCCGGTTGGTGGAGCGCTGCTGCCATCTAGCGAAATATACTTGGGTACTGCAGCCGCCCTGTTGGTGGAGCGCTGCTGCCATCTAGCGAAATATACTTGGGTACTGCAGCCGGCGCTGTTGGTGGAGCGCTGCTGCCATCTAGCGAAATATACTTGGGTACTGCAGCCGCCCGGTTTGTGGAGCGCTGCTGCCATCTAGCGAAATATATTTGGGTACTGCAGCCGGCCCGGTTGGTGGAGCGCTGCTGCCATCTAGCGAAATGTAATTGGGTACTGCAGCCGCCCGGTTGGTGTAGCGCTGCTGCCATCTAGCGAAATATACTTGGGTACTGCAGCCGCCCGGTTGGTGGAGCGCTGCTGCCATCTAGCGAAATATACTTGGGTACTGCAGCCGGCGCTGTTGGTGGAGCGCTGCTGCCATCTAGCGAAATATATTTGGGTACTGCAGCCGGCCCTGTTGGTGGAGCGCTGCTGCCATCTAGCGAAGTATACTTGGGTACTGCAGCCGGCGCTGTTGGTGGAGCGCTGCTGCCATCTAGCGAAATATATTTGGGTACTGCAGCCGGCCCTGTTGGTGGAGCTCTACTGCCATCTAGCGAAATATACTTGGGTACTGCAGCCGCCCTTTTGGTGGAGCGCTGCTGCCATCTAGCGAAATGTAATTGGGTACTGCAGCCGGCGCTGTTGGTGGAGCGCTGCTGCCATCTAGCGAAATATATTTGGGTACTGCAGCCGGCCCTGTTGGTGGAGCGCTGCTGCCATCTAGCGAAATATATTTGGGTACTGCAGCCGGCCCTGTTTGTGGAGCGCTGCTGCCATCTAGCGAAATATACTTGGGTACTTCAGCCGGGTTTAGGGTTAGGGTTAGGGTTTGACTGTTAGGGTTAGGGTTAGGGTTAGGGTTAGACTCTTAGGGTTAGACTCTTAGGGTTAGGGTGAGACTCTTACGCTTAGTGTTAGGGTTAGGGTTAGGGTTAGGGTTAGACTCTTAGGGTTAGGGTTAGACTCTTAGGGTTAGGGTTAGGGTTAGGGTTAGACTCTTAGGGTTAGGGTTAGACTCTTAGGGTTAGGGTTAAGGTTAGGGTTAGGGTTAGACTCTTAGGGTTAGGGTTAGACTCTTAGGGTTAGGGTTAGGGTTAGGGTTAGGGTTAGACTCTTAGGGTTATGGTTAGACTCTTAGGGTTAGGGTTAGGGTTAGGGTTAGGGTTACACTCTTAGGGTTAGGGTTAGGGTTAGGGTTAGACTCTTAGGGTTAGGGTTAGACTTAGGCTCTTAGGGTTAGGGTTAGACTCAGGCTCTTACGGTTAGGGTTAGACTCAGGCTCTTACGGTTAGGGTTAGACTCAGGCTCTTAGGGTTAGGGTTAGACACAGGCTCTTAGGGTTAGGGTCAGACTCAGTACTATATATTTGGGTACTGCAGCCGCCCTTTTGGTGGAGCGCTGCTGCCATCTAGCGAAATATACTTGGGTATTGCAGCCGGCGCTGTTGGTGGAGCGCTGCTGCCATCTAGCGAAATATATTTGGGTACTGCAGCCGGCCCTGTTGGTGGAGCGCTGCTGCCATCTAGCGAAATATATTTGGGTACTGCAGCCGCCCTTTTGGTGGAGCGCTGCTGCCATCTAGCGAAATATATTTGGGTACTGCAGCCGGCGCTGTTGGTGGAGCTCTGCTGCCATCTAGCGAAATATACTTGGGTACTGCAGCCGCCCTTTTGGTGGAGCGCTGCTGCCATCTAGCGAAATGTAATTGGGTACTGCAGCCGCCGGTTGGTGGAGCGGTGCTGCCATCTAGCGAAATGTAATTGGGTACTGCAGCCGCCCGGTTGGTGGAGCGCTGCTGCCATCTAGCGAAATATACTTGGGTACTGCAGCCGCCCGGTTGGTGGAGCGCTGCTGCCATCTAGCGAAATATATGTGGGTACTGCAGCCGGCGCTGTTAATGGAGCGCTGCTGCCATCTAGCGAAATGTAATTGGGTACTGCAGCCGCCCGGTTGGTGTAGCGCTGCTGCCATCTAGCGAAATATACTTGGGTACTGCAGCCGCCCGGTTGGTGGAGCGCTGCTGCCATCTAGCGAAATATATTTGGGTACTGCAGCCGGCCCTGTTGGTGGAGCGCTGCTGCCATCTAGCGAAATATACTTGGGTACTGCAGCCGCCCGGTTGGTGGAGCGCTGCTGCCATCTAGCGAAATATACTTGGGTACTGCAGCCGGCCCTGTTGGTGGAGCGCTGCTGCCATCTAGCGAAATATACTTGGGTACTGCAGCCGCCCGGTTGGTGGAGCGCTGCTGCCATCTAGCGAAATATACTTGGGTACTGCAGCCGGCGCTGTTGGTGGAGCGCTGCTGCCATCTAGCGAAATATATTTGGGTACTGCAGCCGGCGCTGTTGGTGGAGCGCTGCTGCCATCTAGCGAAATATATTTGGGTACTGCAGCCGGCGCTGTTGGTGGAGCGCTGCTGCCATCTAGCGAAATATATTTGGGTACTGCAGCCGGCGCTGTTGGTGGAGCGCTGCTGCCATCTAGCGAAATATATTTGGGTACTGCAGCCGGCTCTGTTTGTGGAGCGCTGCTGCCATCTAGCGAAATATACTTGGGTACTTCAGCCGGGTTTAGGGTTAGGGTTAGGGTTGGACTGTTAGGGTTAGGGTTAGACTGTTAGGGTTAGACTCTTAGGGTTAGACTCTTAGGGTTAGGGTTAGGGTTAGGGTTAGGGTTAGACTCTTAGGGTTAGGGTTAGACTCTTAGGGTTAGGGTTAGGGTTAGGGTTAGGGTTAGACTCTTAGGGTTAGGGTTAGACTCTTAGGGTTAGGGTTAGGGTTAGACTCTTAGGGTTAGGGTTAGACTCAGGCTCTTAGGGTGAGGGTTAGACTCAGGCTCTTAGGGTGAGGGTTAGACTCTTAGGGTTAGGGTTAGGGTTAGGGTTAGACTCTTAGGGTTAGGGTTACGGTTAGACTCTTAGGGTTAGAGTTAGGGTTAGGGTTAGACTCTTAGGGTTAGGGTTAGACTCTTAGGGTTAGGGTTGGGGTTAGGGTTAGACTCTTAGGGTTAGGGTTAGACTCTTAGGGTTAGGGTTAGGGTTAGGGTTAGGGTTAGACTCTTAGGGTTAGGGTTATATTCAGATTAGGGTTAGACTCTTAGGGTTAGGGTTAGGGTTAGACACAGGCTCTTAGGGTAAGGTTTAGACTTAAGCTCTTAGGGTTAGGGTTAGACTCAGGCTCTTAGGGTTAGGGTTAGACTCAGGCTCTTAGGGTGAGGGTTAGACTCAGGCTCTTAGGGTTAGGGTTAGACTCAGGCTCTTAGGGTTAGGGTTAGACTCAGGCTCTTAGGGTGAGGGTTAGACTCAGGCTCTTAGGGTTAGGGTTAGACTCAGGCTCTTAGGGTTAGGGTCAGACTCAGTACTATATATTTGGGTACTGCAGCCGCCCTTTTGGTGGAGCGCTGCTGCCATCTAGCGAAATATACTTGGGTATTGCAGCCGGCGCTCTTGGTGGAGCGCTGCTGCCATCTAGCGAAATATATTTGGGTACTGCAGCCGGCCCTGTTGGTGGAGCTCTGCTGCCATCTAGCGAAATATACTTGGGTACTGCAGCCGCCCGGTTGGTGGAGCGCTGCTGCCATCTAGCGAAATATATTTGGGTACTGCAGCCGGCCCTGTTGGTGGAGCGCTGCTGCCATCTAGCGAAATATACTTGGGTACTGCAGCCGCCCGGTTGGTGGAGCGCTGCTGCCATCTAGCGAAATATACTTGGGTACTGCAGCCGGCCCTGTTGGTGGAGCGCTGCTGCCATCTAGCGAAATATACTTGGGTACTGCAGCCGCCCGGTTGGTGGAGCGCTGCTGCCATCTAGCGAAATATACTTGGGTACTGCAGCCGGCGCTGTTGGTGGAGCGCTGCTGCCATCTAGCGAAATATATTTGGGTACTGCAGCCGGCGCTGTTGGTGGAGCGCTGCTGCCATCTAGCGAAATATATTTGGGTACTGCAGCCGGCGCTGTTGGTGGAGCGCTGCTGCCATCTAGCGAAATATACTTGGGTACTGCAGCCGGCGCTGTTGGTGGAGCGCTGCTGCCATCTAGCGAAATATATTTGGGTACTGCAGCCGGCTCTGTTGGTGGAGCGCTGCTGCCATCTAGCGAAGTATACTTGGGTACTGCAGCCGGCGCTGTTGGTGGAGCGCTGCTGCCATCTAGCGAAATATATTTGGGTACTGCAGCCGGCCCTGTTGGTGGAGCTCTACTGCCATCTAGCGAAATATACTTGGGTACTGCAGCCGCCCTTTTGGTGGAGCGCTGCTGCCATCTAGCGAAATGTAATTGGGTACTGCAGCCGCCCGGTTGGTGGAGCGCTGCTGCCATCTAGCGAAATATATTTGGGTACTGCAGCCGGCCCTGTTGGTGGAGCGCTGCTGCCATCTAGCGAAATATATTTGGGTACTGCAGCCGGCCCTGTTTGTGGAGCGCTGCTGCCATCTAGCGAAATATACTTGGGTACTTCAGCCGGGTTTAGGGTTAGGGTTAGGGTTTGACTGTTAGGGTTAGGGTTAGGGTTAGGGTTAGACTCTTAGGGTTAGACTCTTAGGGTTAGGGTGAGACTCTTACGCTTAGTGTTAGGGTTAGGATTAGGGTTAGGGTTAGACTGTTAGGGTTAGGGTTAGGGTTAGGGTTAGACTCTTAGGGTTAGGGTTAGGGTTAGGGTTAGGGTTAGACTCTTAGGGTTAGGGTTAGACTCTTAGGGTTAGGGTTAGGGTTAGGGTTAGACTCTTAGGGTTAGGGTTAGACTCTTAGGGTTAGGGTTAAGGTTAGGGTTAGGGTTAGACTCTTAGGGTTAGGGTTAGACTCTTAGGGTTAGGGTTAGGGTTAGGGTTAGGGTTAGACTCTTAGGGTTAGGGTTAGACTCTTAGGGTTAGGGTTAGGGTTACACTCTTAGGGTTAGGGTTAGGGTTAGGGTTAGACTCTTAGGGTTAGGGTTAGACTTAGGCTCTTAGGGTTAGGGTTAGACTCAGGCTCTTAGGGTTAGGGTTAGACTCAGGCTCTTACGGTTAGGGTTAGACTCAGGCTCTTAGGGTTAGGGTTAGACACAGGCTCTTAGGGTTAGGGTCAGACTCAGTACTATATATTTGGGTACTGCAGCCGCCCTTTTGGTGGAGCGCTGCTGCCATCTAGCGAAATGTAATTGGGTACTGCAGCCGCCGGTTGGTGGAGCGGTGCTGCCATCTAGCGAAATGTAATTGGGTACTGCAGCCGCCCGGTTGGTGGAGCGCTGCTGCCATCTAGCGAAATATACTTGGGTACTGCAGCCGCCCGGTTTCTGGAGCGCTGCTGCCATCTAGCGAAATATATTTGGGTACTGCAGCCGGCGCTGTTAATGGAGCGCTGCTGCCATCTAGCGAAATGTAATTGGGTACTGCAGCCGCCCGGTTGGTGTAGCGCTGCTGCCATCTAGCGAAATATACTTGGGTACTGCAGCCGCCCGGTTGGTGGAGCGCTGCTGCCATCTAGCGAAATATATTTGGGTACTGCAGCCGGCCCTGTTGGTGGAGCGCTGCTGCCATCTAGCGAAATATACTTGGGTACTGCAGCCGCCCGGTTGGTGGAGCGCTGCTGCCATCTAGCGAAATATACTTGGGTACTGCAGCCGGCCCTGTTGGTGGAGCGCTGCTGCCATCTAGCGAAATATACTTGGGTACTGCAGCCGCCCGGTTGGTGGAGCGCTGCTGCCATCTAGCGAAATATACTTGGGTACTGCAGCCGGCGCTGTTGGTGGAGCGCTGCTGCCATCTAGCGAAATATATTTGGGTACTGCAGCCGGCGCTGTTGGTGGAGCGCTGCTGCCATCTAGCGAAATATATTTGGGTACTGCAGCCGGCGCTGTTGGTGGAGCGCTGCTGCCATCTAGCGAAATATATTTGGGTACTGCAGCCGGCCCTGTTGGTGGAGCGCTGCTGCCATCTAGCGAAATATATTTGGGTACTGCAGCCGGCTCTGTTGGTGGAGCGCTGCTGCCATCTAGCGAAATATACTTGGGTACTTCAGCCGCTTTAGGGTTAGGGTTAGGGTTAGACTGTTAGGGTTAGGGTTAGACTCTTAGGGTTAGACTCTTAGGGTTAGACTCTTAGGGTTAGGGTTAGGGTTAGGGTTAGGGTTAGGGTTAGACTCTTAGGGTTAGGGTTAGACTCTTAGGGTTAGGGTTAGGGTTAGACTCTTAGGGTTAGGGTTAGACTCTTAGGGTTAGGGTTAGGGTTAGGGTTAGGGTTAGACTCTTAGGGTTAGGGTTAGACTCTTAGGGTTAGGGTTAGGGTTAGGGTTAGACTCTTAGGGTTAGGGTTAGGGTTAGGGTTAGGGTTAGACTCTTAGGGTTAGGGTTACGGTTAGACTCTTAGGGTTAGAGTTAGGGTTAGGGTTAGACTCTTAGGGTTAGGGTTAGACTCTTAGGGTTAGGGTTGGGGTTAGGGTTAGACTCTTAGGGTTAGGGTTAGACTCTTAGGGTTAGGGTTAGGGTTAGGGTTAGGGTTAGACTCTTAGGGTTAGGGTTATATTCAGATGAGGGTTAGACTCTTAGGGTTAGGGTGAGGGTTAGACTCAGGCTCTTAGGGTAAGGTTTAGACTTAGGCTCTTAGGGTTAGGGTTAGACTCAGGCTCTTAGGGTTAGGGTTAGACTCAGGCTCTTAGGGTGAGGGTTAGACTCAGGCTCTTAGGGTTAGGGTTAGACTCAGGCTCTTAGGGTTAGGGTTAGACTCAGGCTCTTAGGGTGAGGGTTAGACTCAGGCTCTTAGGGTTAGGGTTAGACTCAGGCTCTTAGGGTTAGGGTCAGACTCAGTACTATATATTTGGGTACTGCAGCCGCCCTTTTGGTGGAGCGCTGCTGCCATCTAGCGAAATATACTTGGGTATTGCAGCCGGCGCTCTTGGTGGAGCGCTGCTGCCATCTAGCGAAATATATTTGGGTACTGCAGCCGGCCCTGTTGGTGGAGCTCTGCTGCCATCTAGCGAAATATACTTGGGTACTGCAGCCGCCCTTTTGGTGGAGCGCTGCTGCCATCTAGCGAAATGTAATTGGGTACTGCAGCCGCCGGTTGGTGGAGCGGTGCTGCCATCTAGCGAAATGTAATTGGGTACTGCAGCCGCCCGGTTGGTGGAGCGCTGCTGCCATCTAGCGAAATGTAATTGGGTACTGCAGCCGCCCGGTTGGTGGAGCGCTGCTGCCATCTAGCGAAATATACTTGGGTACTGCAGCCGGCGCTGTTGGTGGAGCGCTGCTGCCATCTAGCGAAATATATTTGGGTACTGCAGCCGCCCGGTTTGTGGAGCGCTGCTGCCATCTAGCGAAATATATTTGGGTACTGCAGCCGGCCCGGTTGGTGGAGCGCTGCTGCCATCTAGCGAAATGTAATTGGGTACTGCAGCCGCCCGGTTGGTGTAGCGCTGCTGCCATCTAGCGAAATATACTTGGGTACTGCAGCCGCCCGGTTGGTGGAGCGCTGCTGCCATCTAGCGAAATGTAATGGGGTACTGCAGCCGCCCGGTTGGTGTAGCGCTGCTGCCATCTAGCGAAATATACTTGGGTACTGCAGCCGGCGCTGTTGGTGGAGCGCTGCTGCCATCTAGCGAAATATATTTGGGTACTGCAGCCGGCGCTGTTGGTGGAGCGCTGCTGCCATCTAGCGAAATATATTTGGGTACTGCAGCCGCCCTTTTGGTGGAGCTCTGCTGCCATCTAGCGAAATATATTTGGGTACTGCAGCCGGCCCTGTTGGTGGAGCTCTGCTGCCATCTAGCGAAATATACTTGGGTACTGCAGCCGCCCTTTTGGTGGAGCGCTGCTGCCATCTAGCGAAATGTAATTGGGTACTGCAGCCGCCCGGTTGGTGGAGCGCTGCTGCCATCTAGCGAAATATACTTGGGTACTGCAGCCGCCCTGTTGGTGGAGCGCTGCTGCCATCTAGCGAAATATACTTGGGTACTGCAGCCGGCCCTGTTGGTGGAGCGCTGCTGCCATCTAGCGAAATATACTTGGGTACTGCAGCCGCCCGGTTGGTGGAGCGCTGCTGCCATCTAGCGAAATATACTTGGGTACTGCAGCCGCCCGGTTGGTGGAGCGCTGCTGCCATCTAGCGAAATATATTTGGGTACTGCAGCCGGCCCTGTTGGTGGAGCGCTGCTGCCATCTAGCGAAATATACTTGGGTACTGCAGCCGCCCGGTTGGTGGAGCGCTGCTGCCATCTAGCGAAATATACTTGGGTACTGCAGCCGGCCCTGTTGGTGGAGCGCTGCTGCCATCTAGCGAAATATACTTGGGTACTGCAGCCGCCCGGTTGTTGGAGCGCTGCTGCCATCTAGCGAAATATACTTGGGTACTGCAGCCGGCGCTGTTGGTGGAGCGCTGCTGCCATCTAGCGAAATATACTTGGGTACTGCAGCCGCCCGGTTGTTGGAGCGCTGCTGCCATCTAGCGAAATATACTTGGGTACTGCAGCCGGCGCTGTTGGTGGAGCGCTGCTGCCATCTAGCGAAATATATTTGGGTACTGCAGCCGGCGCTGTTGGTGGAGCGCTGCTGCCATCTAGCGAAATATATTTGGGTACTGCAGCCGGCGCTGTTGGTGGAGCGCTGCTGCCATCTAGCGAAATATATTTGGGTACTGCAGCCGGCGCTGTTGGTGGAGCGCTGCTGCCATCTAGCGAAATATATTTGGGTACTGCAGCCGGCCCTGTTGGTGGAGCGCTGCTGCCATCTAGCGAAATATATTTGGGTACTGCAGCCGGCTCTGTTGGTGGAGCGCTGCTGCCATCTAGCGAAATATACTTGGGTACTTCAGCCGCTTTAGGGTTAGGGTTAGGGTTAGACTGTTAGGGTTAGGGTTAGACTCTTAGGGTTAGACTCTTAGGGTTAGACTCTTAGGGTTAGGGTTAGGGTTAGGGTTAGGGTTAGGGTTAGACTCTTAGGGTTAGGGTTAGACTCTTAGGGTTAGGGTTAGGGTTAGACTCTTAGGGTTAGGGTTAGACTCTTAGGGTTAGGGTTAGGGTTAGGGTTAGGGTTAGACTCTTAGGGTTAGGGTTAGACTCTTAGGGTTAGGGTTAGGGTTAGGGTTAGACTCTTAGGGTTAGGGTTAGGGTTAGGGTTAGGGTTAGACTCTTAGGGTTAGGGTTACGGTTAGACTCTTAGGGTTAGAGTTAGGGTTAGGGTTAGACTCTTAGGGTTAGGGTTAGACTCTTAGGGTTAGGGTTGGGGTTAGGGTTAGACTCTTAGGGTTAGGGTTAGACTCTTAGGGTTAGGGTTAGGGTTAGGGTTAGGGTTAGACTCTTAGGGTTAGGGTTATATTCAGATGAGGGTTAGACTCTTAGGGTTAGGGTGAGGGTTAGACTCAGGCTCTTAGGGTAAGGTTTAGACTTAGGCTCTTAGGGTTAGGGTTAGACTCAGGCTCTTAGGGTTAGGGTTAGACTCAGGCTCTTAGGGTGAGGGTTAGACTCAGGCTCTTAGGGTTAGGGTTAGACTCAGGCTCTTAGGGTTAGGGTTAGACTCAGGCTCTTAGGGTGAGGGTTAGACTCAGGCTCTTAGGGTTAGGGTTAGACTCAGGCTCTTAGGGTTAGGGTCAGACTCAGTACTATATATTTGGGTACTGCAGCCGCCCTTTTGGTGGAGCGCTGCTGCCATCTAGCGAAATATACTTGGGTATTGCAGCCGGCGCTCTTGGTGGAGCGCTGCTGCCATCTAGCGAAATATATTTGGGTACTGCAGCCGGCCCTGTTGGTGGAGCTCTGCTGCCATCTAGCGAAATATATTTGGGTACTGCAGCCGGCCCGGTTGGTGGAGCGCTGCTGCCATCTAGCGAAATGTAATTGGGTACTGCAGCCGCCCGGTTGGTGTAGCGCTGCTGCCATCTAGCGAAATATACTTGGGTACTGCAGCCGCCCGGTTGGTGGAGCGCTGCTGCCATCTAGCGAAATGTAATGGGGTACTGCAGCCGCCCGGTTGGTGTAGCGCTGCTGCCATCTAGCGAAATATACTTGGGTACTGCAGCCGGCGCTGTTGGTGGAGCGCTGCTGCCATCTAGCGAAATATATTTGGGTACTGCAGCCGGCGCTGTTGGTGGAGCGCTGCTGCCATCTAGCGAAATATATTTGGGTACTGCAGCCGCCCTTTTGGTGGAGCTCTGCTGCCATCTAGCGAAATATATTTGGGTACTGCAGCCGGCCCTGTTGGTGGAGCTCTGCTGCCATCTAGCGAAATATACTTGGGTACTGCAGCCGCCCTTTTGGTGGAGCGCTGCTGCCATCTAGCGAAATGTAATTGGGTACTGCAGCCGCCCGGTTGGTGGAGCGCTGCTGCCATCTAGCGAAATATACTTGGGTACTGCAGCCGGCGCTGTTGGTGGAGCGCTGCTGCCATCTAGCGAAATATATTTGGGTACTGCAGCCGGCTCTGTTGGTGGAGCGCTGCTGCCATCTAGCGAAATATACTTGGGTACTTCAGCCGGGTTTAGGGTTAGGGTTAGGGTTAGACTGTTAGGGTTAGGGTTAGACTCTTAGGGTTAGACTCTTAGGGTTAGACTCTTAGGGTTAGGGTTAGGGTTAGGGTTAGGGTTAGGGTTAGACTCTTAGGGTTAGGGTTAGACTCTTAGGGTTAGGGTTAGGGTTAGGGTTAGACTCTTAGGGTTAGGGTTAGACTCTTAGGGTTAGGGTTAGGGTTAGACTCTTAGGGTTAGGGTTAGACTCTTAGGGTTAGGGTTAGACTCTTAGGGTTAGGGTTAGACTCTTAGGGTTAGGGTTAGGGTTAGGGTTAGACTCTTAGGGTTAGGGTTAGGGTTAGGGTTAGGGTTAGACTCTTAGGGTTAGGGTTACGGTTAGACTCTTAGGGTTAGAGTTAGGGTTAGGGTTAGACTCTTAGGGTTAGGGTTAGACTCTTAGGGTTAGGGTTGGGGTTAGGGTTAGACTCTTAGGGTTAGGGTTAGACTCTTAGGGTTAGGGTTAGGGTTAGGGTTAGGGTTAGACTCTTAGGGTTAGGGTTATATTCAGATTAGGGTTAGACTCTTAGGGTTAGGGTTAGGGTTAGACTCAGGCTCTTAGGGTAAGGTTTAGACTTAGGCTCTTAGGGTTAGGGTTAGACTCAGGCTCTTAGGGTTAGGGTTAGACTCAGGCTCTTAGGGTGAGGGTTAGACTCAGGCTCTTAGGGTGAGGGTTAGACTCAGGCTCTTCGGGTTAGGGTTAGACTCAGGCTCTTAGGGTGAGGGTTAGACTCAGGCTCTTAGGGTTAGGGTTAGACTCAGGCTCTTAGGGTTAGGGTCAGACTCAGTACTATATATTTGGGTACTGCAGCCGCCCTTTTGGTGGAGCGCTGCTGCCATCTAGCGAAATATACTTGGGTACTGCAGCCGCCCGGTTGGTGGTGCGCTGCTGCCATCTAGCGAAATGTAATTGGGTACTGCAGCCGCCCGGTTGGTGGAGCGCTGCTGCCATCTAGCGAAATATACTTGGGTACTGCAGCCGGCGCTGTTGGTGGAGCGCTGCTGCCATCTAGCGAAATATACTTGGGTACTGCAGCCGCCCGGTTTGTGGAGCGCTGCTGCCATCTAGCGAAATATATTTGGGTACTGCAGCCGGCCCGGTTGGTGGAGCGCTGCTGCCATCTAGCGAAATGTAATGGGGTACTGCAGCCGCCCGGTTGGTGTAGCGCTGCTGCCATCTAGCGAAATATACTTGGGTACTGCAGCCGGCGCTGTTGGTGGAGCGCTGCTGCCATCTAGCGAAATATATTTGGGTACTGCAGCCGGCCCTGTTGGTGGAGCGCTGCTGCCATCTAGCGAAGTATACTTGGGTACTGCAGCCGGCGCTGTTGGTGGAGCGCTGCTGCCATCTAGCGAAATATATTTGGGTACTGCAGCCGGCCCTGTTGGTGGAGCTCTACTGCCATCTAGCGAAATATACTTGGGTACTGCAGCCGCCCTTTTGGTGGAGCGCTGCTGCCATCTAGCGAAATGTAATTGGGTACTGCAGCCGCCCGGTTGGTGGAGCGCTGCTGCCATCTAGCGAAATATATTTGGGTACTGCAGCCGGCGCTGTTGGTGGATCGCTGCTGCCATCTAGCGAAATATATTTGGGTACTGCAGCCGGCCCTGTTTGTGGAGCGCTGCTGCCATCTAGCGAAATATATTTGGGTACTGCAGCCGGCGCTGTTGGTGGAGCGCTGCTGCCATCTAGCGAAATATACTTGGGTACTTCAGCCGGGTTTAGGGTTAGGGTTAGGGTTAGACTGTTAGGGTTAGGGTTAGGGTTAGGGTTAGACTCTTAGGGTTAGACTCTTAGGGTTAGGGTGAGACTCTTACGCTTAGTGTTAGGGTTAGGGTTAGGGTTAGGGTTAGACTCTTAGGGTTAGGGTTAGGGTTAGGGTTAGGGTTAGACTCTTAGGGTTAGGGTTAGACTCTTAGGGTTAGGGTTAGGGTTAGGGTTAGACTCTTAGGGTTAGGGTTAGACTCTTAGGGTTAGGGTTAAGGTTAGGGTTAGGGTTAGACTCTTAGGGTTAGGGTTAGACTCTTAGGGTTAGGGTTAGGGTTAGGGTTAGGGTTAGACTCTTAGGGTTAGGGTTAGACTCTTAGGGTTAGGGTTAGGGTTACACTCTTAGGGTTAGGGTTAGACTTAGGCTCTTAGGGTTAGGGTTAGACTCAGGCTCTTAGGGTTAGGGTTAGACTCAGGCTCTTACGGTTAGGGTTAGACTCAGGCTCTTAGGGTTAGGGTTAGACACAGGCTCTTAGGGTTAGGGTCAGACTCAGTACTATATATTTGGGTACTGCAGCCGCCCTTTTGGTGGAGCGCTGCTGCCATCTAGCGAAATATACTTGGGTATTGCAGCCGGCGCTGTTGGTGGAGCGCTGCTGCCATCTAGCGAAATATATTTGGGTACTGCAGCCGGCCCTGTTGGTGGAGCGCTGCTGCCATCTAGCGAAATATATTTGGGTACTGCAGCCGCCCTTTTGGTGGAGCGCTGCTGCCATCTAGCGAAATATATTTGGGTACTGCAGCCGGCGCTGTTGGTGGAGCTCTGCTGCCATCTAGCGAAATATACTTGGGTACTGCAGCCGCCCTTTTGGTGGAGCGCTGCTGCCATCTAGCGAAATGTAATTGGGTACTGCAGCCGCCGGTTGGTGGAGCGGTGCTGCCATCTAGCGAAATGTAATTGGGTACTGCAGCCGCCCGGTTGGTGGAGCACTGCTGCCATCTAGCGAAATATACTTGGGTACTGCAGCCGCCCGGTTTCTGGAGCGCTGCTGCCATCTAGCGAAATATATTTGGGTACTGCAGCCGGCGCTGTTAATGGAGCGCTGCTGCCATCTAGCGAAATGTAATTGGGTACTGCAGCCGCCCGGTTGGTGTAGCGCTGCTGCCATCTAGCGAAATATACTTGGGTACTGCAGCCGCCCGGTTGGTGGAGCGCTGCTGCCATCTAGCGAAATATATTTGGGTACTGCAGCCGGCCCTGTTGGTGGAGCGCTGCTGCCATCTAGCGAAATATACTTGGGTACTGCAGCCGCCCGGTTGGTGGAGCGCTGCTGCCATCTAGCGAAATATACTTGGGTACTGCAGCCGGCCCTGTTGGTGGAGAGCTGCTGCCATCTAGCGAAATATACTTGGGTACTGCAGCCGCCCGGTTGGTGGAGCGCTGCTGCCATCTAGCGAAATATACTTGGGTACTGCAGCCGGCGCTGTTGGTGGAGCGCTGCTGCCATCTAGCGAAATATATTTGGGTACTGCAGCCGGCGCTGTTGGTGGAGCGCTGCTGCCATCTAGCGAAATATATTTGGGTACTGCAGCCGGCCCTGTTGGTGGAGCGCTGCTGCCATCTAGCGAAATATATTTGGGTACTGCAGCCGGCGCTGTTGGTGGAGCGCTGCTGCCATCTAGCGAAATATATTTGGGTACTGCAGCCGGCTCTGTTGGTGGAGCGCTGCTGCCATCTAGCGAAATATACTTGGGTACTTCAGCCGCTTTAGGGTTAGGGTTAGGGTTAGACTGTTAGGGTTAGGGTTAGACTCTTAGGGTTAGACTCTTAGGGTTAGACTCTTAGGGTTAGGGTTAGGGTTAGGGTTAGGGTTAGGGTTAGACTCTTAGGGTTAGGGTTAGACTCTTAGGGTTAGGGTTAGGGTTAGACTCTTAGGGTTAGGGTTAGACTCTTAGGGTTAGGGTTAGGGTTAGGGTTAGGGTTAGACTCTTAGGGTTAGGGTTAGACTCTTAGGGTTAGGGTTAGGGTTAGGGTTAGACTCTTAGGGTTAGGGTTAGGGTTAGGGTTAGGGTTAGACTCTTAGGGTTAGGGTTACGGTTAGACTCTTAGGGTTAGAGTTAGGGTTAGGGTTAGACTCTTAGGGTTAGGGTTAGACTCTTAGGGTTAGGGTTGGGGTTAGGGTTAGACTCTTAGGGTTAGGGTTAGACTCTTAGGGTTAGGGTTAGGGTTAGGGTTAGGGTTAGACTCTTAGGGTTAGGGTTATATTCAGATGAGGGTTAGACTCTTAGGGTTAGGGTGAGGGTTAGACTCAGGCTCTTAGGGTAAGGTTTAGACTTAGGCTCTTAGGGTTAGGGTTAGACTCAGGCTCTTAGGGTTAGGGTTAGACTCAGGCTCTTAGGGTGAGGGTTAGACTCAGGCTCTTAGGGTTAGGGTTAGACTCAGGCTCTTAGGGTTAGGGTTAGACTCAGGCTCTTAGGGTGAGGGTTAGACTCAGGCTCTTAGGGTTAGGGTTAGACTCAGGCTCTTAGGGTTAGGGTCAGACTCAGTACTATATATTTGGGTACTGCAGCCGCCCTTTTGGTGGAGCGCTGCTGCCATCTAGCGAAATATACTTGGGTATTGCAGCCGGCGCTCTTGGTGGAGCGCTGCTGCCATCTAGCGAAATATATTTGGGTACTGCAGCCGGCCCTGTTGGTGGAGCTCTGCTGCCATCTAGCGAAATATACTTGGGTACTGCAGCCGGCCCGGTTGGTGGAGCGCTGCTGCCATCTAGCGAAATGTAATTGGGTACTGCAGCCGCCCGGTTGGTGGAGCGCTGCTGCCATCTAGCGAAATATACTTGGGTACTGCAGCCGGCGCTGTTGGTGGAGCGCTGCTGCCATCTAGCGAAATATATTTGGGTACTGCAGCCGCCCGGTTTGTGGAGCGCTGCTGCCATCTAGCGAAATGTAATGGGGTACTGCAGCCGCCCGGTTGGTGTAGCGCTGCTGCCATCTAGCGAAATATACTTGGGTACTGCAGCCGGCGCTGTTGGTGGAGCGCTGCTGCCATCTAGCGAAATATATTTGGGTACTGCAGCCGGCGCTGTTGGTGGAGCGCTGCTGCCATCTAGCGAAATATATTTGGGTACTGCAGCCGCCCTTTTGGTGGAGCTCTGCTGCCATCTAGCGAAATATATTTGGGTACTGCAGCCGGCCCTGTTGGTGGAGCTCTGCTGCCATCTAGCGAAATATACTTGGGTACTGCAGCCGCCCTTTTGGTGGAGCGCTGCTGCCATCTAGCGAAATGTAATTGGGTACTGCAGCCGCCCTGTTGGTGGAGCGCTGCTGCCATCTAGCGAAATATACTTGGGTACTGCAGCCGCCCTGTTGGTGGAGCGCTGCTGCCATCTAGCGAAATATACTTGGGTACTGCAGCCGGCCCTGTTGGTGGAGCGCTGCTGCCATCTAGCGAAATATACTTGGGTACTGCAGCCGCCCGGTTGGTGGAGCGCTGCTGCCATCTAGCGAAATATACTTGGGTACTGCAGCCGCCCGGTTGGTGGAGCGCTGCTGCCATCTAGCGAAATATATTTGGGTACTGCAGCCGGCCCTGTTGGTGGAGCGCTGCTGCCATCTAGCGAAATATACTTGGGTACTGCAGCCGCCCGGTTGGTGGAGCGCTGCTGCCATCTAGCGAAATATACTTGGGTACTGCAGCCGGCCCTGTTGGTGGAGCGCTGCTGCCATCTAGCGAAATATACTTGGGTACTGCAGCCGCCCGGTTGTTGGAGCGCTGCTGCCATCTAGCGAAATATACTTGGGTACTGCAGCCGGCGCTGTTGGTGGAGCGCTGCTGCCATCTAGCGAAATATATTTGGGTACTGCAGCCGGCGCTGTTGGTGGAGCGCTGCTGCCATCTAGCGAAATATATTTGGGTACTGCAGCCGGCGCTGTTGGTGGAGCGCTGCTGCCATCTAGCGAAATATATTTGGGTACTGCAGCCGGCGCTGTTGGTGGAGCGCTGCTGCCATCTAGCGAAATATATTTGGGTACTGCAGCCGGCTCTGTTGGTGGAGCGCTGCTGCCATCTAGCGAAATATACTTGGGTACTTCAGCCGGGTTTAGGGTTAGGGTTAGGGTTAGACTGTTAGGGTTAGGGTTAGACTCTTAGGGTTAGACTCTTAGGGTTAGACTCTTAGGGTTAGGGTTAGGGTTAGGGTTAGGGTTAGGGTTAGACTCTTAGGGTTAGGGTTAGACTCTTAGGGTTAGGGTTAGGGTTAGGGTTAGACTCTTAGGGTTAGGGTTAGACTCTTAGGGTTAGGGTTAGGGTTAGACTCTTAGGGTTAGGGTTAGACTCTTAGGGTTAGGGTTAGACTCTTAGGGTTAGGGTTAGGGTTAGGGTTAGACTCTTAGGGTTAGGGTTAGGGTTAGGGTTAGGGTTAGACTCTTAGGGTTAGGGTTACGGTTAGACTCTTAGGGTTAGAGTTAGGGTTAGGGTTAGACTCTTAGGGTTAGGGTTAGACTCTTAGGGTTAGGGTTGGGGTTAGGGTTAGACTCTTAGGGTTAGGGTTAGACTCTTAGGGTTAGGGTTAGGGTTAGGGTTAGGGTTAGACTCTTAGGGTTAGGGTTATATTCAGATTAGGGTTAGACTCTTAGGGTTAGGGTTAGGGTTAGACTCAGGCTCTTAGGGTAAGGTTTAGACTTAGGCTCTTAGGGTTAGGGTTAGACTCAGGCTCTTAGGGTTAGGGTTAGACTCAGGCTCTTAGGGTGAGGGTTAGACTCAGGCTCTTAGGGTGAGGGTTAGACTCAGGCTCTTCGGGTTAGGGTTAGACTCAGGCTCTTAGGGTGAGGGTTAGACTCAGGCTCTTAGGGTTAGGGTTAGACTCAGGCTCTTAGGGTTAGGGTCAGACTCAGTACTATATATTTGGGTACTGCAGCCGCCCTTTTGGTGGAGCGCTGCTGCCATCTAGCGAAATATACTTGGGTACTGCAGCCGCCCGGTTGGTGGTGCGCTGCTGCCATCTAGCGAAATGTAATTGGGTACTGCAGCCGCCCGGTTGGTGGAGCGCTGCTGCCATCTAGCGAAATATACTTGGGTACTGCAGCCGGCGCTGTTGGTGGAGCGCTGCTGCCATCTAGCGAAATATACTTGGGTACTGCAGCCGCCCGGTTTGTGGAGCGCTGCTGCCATCTAGCGAAATATATTTGGGTACTGCAGCCGGCCCGGTTGGTGGAGCGCTGCTGCCATCTAGCGAAATGTAATGGGGTACTGCAGCCGCCCGGTTGGTGTAGCGCTGCTGCCATCTAGCGAAATATACTTGGGTACTGCAGCCGGCGCTGTTGGTGGAGCGCTGCTGCCATCTAGCGAAATATATTTGGGTACTGCAGCCGGCCCTGTTGGTGGAGCGCTGCTGCCATCTAGCGAAGTATACTTGGGTACTGCAGCCGGCGCTGTTGGTGGAGCGCTGCTGCCATCTAGCGAAATATATTTGGGTACTGCAGCCGGCCCTGTTGGTGGAGCTCTACTGCCATCTAGCGAAATATACTTGGGTACTGCAGCCGCCCTTTTGGTGGAGCGCTGCTGCCATCTAGCGAAATGTAATTGGGTACTGCAGCCGCCCGGTTGGTGGAGCGCTGCTGCCATCTAGCGAAATATATTTGGGTACTGCAGCCGGCGCTGTTGGTGGATCGCTGCTGCCATCTAGCGAAATATATTTGGGTACTGCAGCCGGCCCTGTTTGTGGAGCGCTGCTGCCATCTAGCGAAATATATTTGGGTACTGCAGCCGGCGCTGTTGGTGGAGCGCTGCTGCCATCTAGCGAAATATACTTGGGTACTTCAGCCGGGTTTAGGGTTAGGGTTAGGGTTAGACTGTTAGGGTTAGGGTTAGGGTTAGGGTTAGACTCTTAGGGTTAGACTCTTAGGGTTAGGGTGAGACTCTTACGCTTAGTGTTAGGGTTAGGGTTAGGGTTAGGGTTAGACTCTTAGGGTTAGGGTTAGGGTTAGGGTTAGGGTTAGACTCTTAGGGTTAGGGTTAGACTCTTAGGGTTAGGGTTAGGGTTAGGGTTAGACTCTTAGGGTTAGGGTTAGACTCTTAGGGTTAGGGTTAAGGTTAGGGTTAGGGTTAGACTCTTAGGGTTAGGGTTAGACTCTTAGGGTTAGGGTTAGGGTTAGGGTTAGGGTTAGACTCTTAGGGTTAGGGTTAGACTCTTAGGGTTAGGGTTAGGGTTACACTCTTAGGGTTAGGGTTAGACTTAGGCTCTTAGGGTTAGGGTTAGACTCAGGCTCTTAGGGTTAGGGTTAGACTCAGGCTCTTACGGTTAGGGTTAGACTCAGGCTCTTAGGGTTAGGGTTAGACACAGGCTCTTAGGGTTAGGGTCAGACTCAGTACTATATATTTGGGTACTGCAGCCGCCCTTTTGGTGGAGCGCTGCTGCCATCTAGCGAAATATACTTGGGTATTGCAGCCGGCGCTGTTGGTGGAGCGCTGCTGCCATCTAGCGAAATATATTTGGGTACTGCAGCCGGCGCTGTTGGTGGAGCGCTGCTGCCATCTAGCGAAATATATTTGGGTACTGCAGCCGCCCTTTTGGTGGAGCGCTGCTGCCATCTAGCGAAATATATTTGGGTACTGCAGCCGGCGCTGTTGGTGGAGCTCTGCTGCCATCTAGCGAAATATACTTGGGTACTGCAGCCGCCCTTTTGGTGGAGCGCTGCTGCCATCTAGCGAAATGTAATTGGGTACTGCAGCCGCCGGTTGGTGGAGCGGTGCTGCCATCTAGCGAAATGTAATTGGGTACTGCAGCCGCCCGGTTGGTGGAGCACTGCTGCCATCTAGCGAAATATACTTGGGTACTGCAGCCGCCCGGTTTCTGGAGCGCTGCTGCCATCTAGCGAAATATATTTGGGTACTGCAGCCGGCGCTGTTAATGGAGCGCTGCTGCCATCTAGCGAAATGTAATTGGGTACTGCAGCCGCCCGGTTGGTGTAGCGCTGCTGCCATCTAGCGAAATATACTTGGGTACTGCAGCCGCCCGGTTGGTGGAGCGCTGCTGCCATCTAGCGAAATATATTTGGGTACTGCAGCCGGCCCTGTTGGTGGAGCGCTGCTGCCATCTAGCGAAATATACTTGGGTACTGCAGCCGCCCGGTTGGTGGAGCGCTGCTGCCATCTAGCGAAATATACTTGGGTACTGCAGCCGGCCCTGTTGGTGGAGAGCTGCTGCCATCTAGCGAAATATACTTGGGTACTGCAGCCGCCCGGTTGGTGGAGCGCTGCTGCCATCTAGCGAAATATACTTGGGTACTGCAGCCGGCGCTGTTGGTGGAGCGCTGCTGCCATCTAGCGAAATATATTTGGGTACTGCAGCCGGCGCTGTTGGTGGAGCGCTGCTGCCATCTAGCGAAATATATTTGGGTACTGCAGCCGGCCCTGTTGGTGGAGCGCTGCTGCCATCTAGCGAAATATATTTGGGTACTGCAGCCGGCGCTGTTGGTGGAGCGCTGCTGCCATCTAGCGAAATATATTTGGGTACTGCAGCCGGCTCTGTTGGTGGAGCGCTGCTGCCATCTAGCGAAATATACTTGGGTACTTCAGCCGCTTTAGGGTTAGGGTTAGGGTTAGACTGTTAGGGTTAGGGTTAGACTCTTAGGGTTAGACTCTTAGGGTTAGACTCTTAGGGTTAGGGTTAGGGTTAGGGTTAGGGTTAGGGTTAGACTCTTAGGGTTAGGGTTAGACTCTTAGGGTTAGGGTTAGGGTTAGACTCTTAGGGTTAGGGTTAGACTCTTAGGGTTAGGGTTAGGGTTAGGGTTAGGGTTAGACTCTTAGGGTTAGGGTTAGACTCTTAGGGTTAGGGTTAGGGTTAGGGTTAGACTCTTAGGGTTAGGGTTAGGGTTAGGGTTAGGGTTAGACTCTTAGGGTTAGGGTTACGGTTAGACTCTTAGGGTTAGAGTTAGGGTTAGGGTTAGACTCTTAGGGTTAGGGTTAGACTCTTAGGGTTAGGGTTGGGGTTAGGGTTAGACTCTTAGGGTTAGGGTTAGACTCTTAGGGTTAGGGTTAGGGTTAGGGTTAGGGTTAGACTCTTAGGGTTAGGGTTATATTCAGATGAGGGTTAGACTCTTAGGGTTAGGGTGAGGGTTAGACTCAGGCTCTTAGGGTAAGGTTTAGACTTAGGCTCTTAGGGTTAGGGTTAGACTCAGGCTCTTAGGGTTAGGGTTAGACTCAGGCTCTTAGGGTGAGGGTTAGACTCAGGCTCTTAGGGTTAGGGTTAGACTCAGGCTCTTAGGGTTAGGGTTAGACTCAGGCTCTTAGGGTGAGGGTTAGACTCAGGCTCTTAGGGTTAGGGTTAGACTCAGGCTCTTAGGGTTAGGGTCAGACTCAGTACTATATATTTGGGTACTGCAGCCGCCCTTTTGGTGGAGCGCTGCTGCCATCTAGCGAAATATACTTGGGTATTGCAGCCGGCGCTCTTGGTGGAGCGCTGCTGCCATCTAGCGAAATATATTTGGGTACTGCAGCCGGCCCTGTTGGTGGAGCTCTGCTGCCATCTAGCGAAATATACTTGGGTACTGCAGCCGGCCCGGTTGGTGGAGCGCTGCTGCCATCTAGCGAAATGTAATTGGGTACTGCAGCCGCCCGGTTGGTGGAGCGCTGCTGCCATCTAGCGAAATATACTTGGGTACTGCAGCCGGCGCTGTTGGTGGAGCGCTGCTGCCATCTAGCGAAATATATTTGGGTACTGCAGCCGCCCGGTTTGTGGAGCGCTGCTGCCATCTAGCGAAATATATTTGGGTACTGCAGCCGGCCCGGTTGGTGGAGCGCTGCTGCCATCTAGCGAAATGTAATTGGGTACTGCAGCCGCCCGGTTGGTGTAGCGCTGCTGCCATCTAGCGAAATATACTTGGGTACTGCAGCCGCCCGGTTGGTGGAGCGCTGCTGCCATCTAGCGAAATGTAATGGGGTACTGCAGCCGCCCGGTTGGTGGAGCGCTGCTGCCATCTAGCGAAATATACTTGGGTACTGCAGCCGGCGCTGTTGGTGGAGCGCTGCTGCCATCTAGCGAAATATATTTGGGTACTGCAGCCGGCGCTGTTGGTGGAGCGCTGCTGCCATCTAGCGAAATATATTTGGGTACTGCAGCCGCCCTTTTGGTGGAGCTCTGCTGCCATCTAGCGAAATATATTTGGGTACTGCAGCCGGCCCTGTTGGTGGAGCTCTGCTGCCATCTAGCGAAATATACTTGGGTACTGCAGCCGCCCTTTTGGTGGAGCGCTGCTGCCATCTAGCGAAATGTAATTGGGTACTGCAGCCGCCCGGTTGGTGGAGCGCTGCTGCCATCTAGCGAAATATACTTGGGTACTGCAGCCGCCCTGTTGGTGGAGCGCTGCTGCCATCTAGCGAAATATACTTGGGTACTGCAGCCGGCCCTGTTGGTGGAGCGCTGCTGCCATCTAGCGAAATATACTTGGGTACTGCAGCCGCCCGGTTGGTGGAGCGCTGCTGCCATCTAGCGAAATATACTTGGGTACTGCAGCCGCCCGGTTGGTGGAGCGCTGCTGCCATCTAGCGAAATATATTTGGGTACTGCAGCCGGCCCTGTTGGTGGAGCGCTGCTGCCATCTAGCGAAATATACTTGGGTACTGCAGCCGCCCGGTTGGTGGAGCGCTGCTGCCATCTAGCGAAATATACTTGGGTACTGCAGCCGGCCCTGTTGGTGGAGCGCTGCTGCCATCTAGCGAAATATACTTGGGTACTGCAGCCGCCCGGTTGGTGGAGCGCTGCTGCCATCTAGCGAAATATACTTGGGTACTGCAGCCGGCGCTGTTGGTGGAGCGCTGCTGCCATCTAGCGAAATATATTTGGGTACTGCAGCCGGCGCTGTTGGTGGAGCGCTGCTGCCATCTAGCGAAATATATTTGGGTACTGCAGCCGGCGCTGTTGGTGGAGCGCTGCTGCCATCTAGCGAAATATATTTGGGTACTGCAGCCGGCGCTGTTGGTGGAGCGCTGCTGCCATCTAGCGAAATATATTTGGGTACTGCAGCCGGCTCTGTTGGTGGAGCGCTGCTGCCATCTAGCGAAATATACTTGGGTACTTCAGCCGGGTTTAGGGTTAGGGTTAGGGTTAGACTGTTAGGGTTAGGGTTAGACTCTTAGGGTTAGACTCTTAGGGTTAGGGTTAGGGTTAGGGTTAGGGTTAGGGTTAGACTCTTAGGGTTAGGGTTAGACTCTTAGGGTTAGGGTTAGGGTTAGACTCTTAGGGTTAGGGTTAGACTCTTAGGGTTAGGGTTAGGGTTAGGGTTAGGGTTAGACTCTTAGGGTTAGGGTTAGACTCTTAGGGTTAGGGTTAGGGTTAGGGTTAGACTCTTAGGGTTAGGGTTAGGGTTAGGGTTAGGGTTAGACTCTTAGGGTTAGGGTTACGGTTAGACTCTTAGGGTTAGAGTTAGGGTTAGGGTTAGACTCTTAGGGTTAGGGTTAGACTCTTAGGGTTAGGGTTGGGGTTAGGGTTAGACTCTTAGGGTTAGGGTTAGACTCTTAGGGTTAGGGTTAGGGTTAGGGTTAGGGTTAGACTCTTAGGGTTAGGGTTATATTCAGATTAGGGTTAGACTCTTAGGGTTAGGGTTAGGGTTAGACTCAGGCTCTTAGGGTAAGGTTTAGACTTAGGCTCTTAGGGTTAGGGTTAGACTCAGGCTCTTAGGGTTAGGGTTAGACTCAGGCTCTTAGGGTGAGGGTTAGACTCAGGCTCTTAGGGTGAGGGTTAGACTCAGGCTCTTCGGGTTAGGGTTAGACTCAGGCTCTTAGGGTGAGGGTTAGACTCAGGCTCTTAGGGTTAGGGTTAGACTCAGGCTCTTAGGGTTAGGGTCAGACTCAGTACTATATATTTGGGTACTGCAGCCGCCCTTTTGGTGGAGCGCTGCTGCCATCTAGCGAAATATACTTGGGTACTGCAGCCGCCCGGTTGGTGGAGCGCTGCTGCCATCTAGCGAAATGTAATTGGGTACTGCAGCCGCCCGGTTGGTGGAGCGCTGCTGCCATCTAGCGAAATATACTTGGGTACTGCAGCCGGCGCTGTTGGTGGAGCGCTGCTGCCATCTAGCGAAATATACTTGGGTACTGCAGCCGCCCGGTTTGTGGAGCGCTGCTGCCATCTAGCGAAATATATTTGGGTACTGCAGCCGGCCCGGTTGGTGGAGCGCTGCTGCCATCTAGCGAAATGTAATTGGGTACTGCAGCCGCCCGGTTGGTGTAGCGCTGCTGCCATCTAGCGAAATATACTTGGGTACTGCAGCCGCCCGGTTGGTGGAGCGCTGCTGCCATCTAGCGAAATGTAATGGGGTACTGCAGCCGCCCGGTTGGTGTAGCGCTGCTGCCATCTAGCGAAATATACTTGGGTACTGCAGCCGCCCGGTTGGTGGAGCGCTGCTGCCATCTAGCGAAATGTAATGGGGTACTGCAGCCGCCCGGTTGGTGTAGCGCTGCTGCCATCTAGCGAAATATACTTGGGTACTGCAGCCGGCGCTGTTGGTGGAGCGCTGCTGCCATCTAGCGAAGTATACTTGGGTACTGCAGCCGGCGCTGTTGGTGGAGCGCTGCTGCCATCTAGCGAAATATATTTGGGTACTGCAGCCGGCCCTGTTGGTGGAGCTCTACTGCCATCTAGCGAAATATACTTGGGTACTGCAGCCGCCCTTTTGGTGGAGCGCTGCTGCCATCTAGCGAAATGTAATTGGGTACTGCAGCCGCCCGGTTGGTGGAGCGCTGCTGCCATCTAGCGAAATATATTTGGGTACTGCAGCCGGCGCTGTTGGTGGAGCGCTGCTGCCATCTAGCGAAATATATTTGGGTACTGCAGCCGGCCCTGTTTGTGGAGCGCTGCTGCCATCTAGCGAAATATATTTGGGTACTGCAGCCGGCGCTGTTGGTGGAGCGCTGCTGCCATCTAGCGAAATATACTTGGGTACTTCAGCCGGGTTTAGGGTTAGGGTTAGGGTTAGACTGTTAGGGTTAGGGTTAGGGTTAGACTCTTAGGGTTAGACTCTTAGGGTTAGGGTGAGACTCTTACGCTTAGTGTTAGGGTTAGGGTTAGGGTTAGGGTTAGACTCTTAGGGTTAGGGTTAGACTCTTAGGGTTAGGGTTAGGGTTAGGGTTAGACTCTTAGGGTTAGGGTTAGACTCTTAGGGTTAGGGTTAAGGTTAGGGTTAGGGTTAGACTCTTAGGGTTAGGGTTAGACTCTTAGGGTTAGGGTTAGGGTTAGGGTTAGGGTTAGACTCTTAGGGTTAGGTTTAGACTCTTAGGGTTAGGGTTAGGGTTAGGGTTAGGGTTACACTCTTAGGGTTAGGGTTAGGGTTAGGGTTAGACTCTTAGGGTTAGGGTTAGACTTAGGCTCTTAGGGTTAGGGTTAGACTCAGGCTCTTAGGGTTAGGGTTAGACTCAGGCTCTTACGGTTAGGGTTAGACTCAGGCTCTTAGGGTTAGGGTTAGACACAGGCTCTTAGGGTTAGGGTCAGACTCAGTACTATATATTTGTGTACTGCAGCCGCCCTTTTGGTGGAGCGCTGCTGCCATCTAGCGAAATATACTTGGGTATTGCAGCCGGCGCTGTTGGTGGAGCGCTGCTGCCATCTAGCGAAATATATTTGGGTACTGCAGCCGGCCCTGTTGGTGGAGCGCTGCTGCCATCTAGCGAAATATATTTGGGTACTGCAGCCGCCCTTTTGGTGGAGCGCTGCTGCCATCTAGCGAAATATATTTGGGTACTGCAGCCGGCGCTGTTGGTGGAGCTCTGCTGCCATCTAGCGAAATATACTTGGGTACTGCAGCCGCCCTTTTGGTGGAGCGCTGCTGCCATCTAGCGAAATATATTTGGGTACTGCAGCCGGCCCTGTTGGTGGAGCGCTGCTGCCATCTAGCGAAATATACTTGGGTACTGCAGCCGCCCGGTTGGTGGAGCGCTGCTGCCATCTAGCGAAATATACTTGGGTACTGCAGCCGGCCCTGTTGGTGGAGCGCTGCTGCCATCTAGCGAAATATACTTGGGTACTGCAGCCGCCCGGTTGGTGGAGCGCTGCTGCCATCTAGCGAAATATACTTGGGTACTGCAGCCGCCCGGTTGGTGGAGCGCTGCTGCCATCTAGCGAAATATATTTGGGTACTGCAGCCGGCCCTGTTGGTGGAGCGCTGCTGCCATCTAGCGAAATATATTTGGGTACTGCAGCCGGCGCTGTTGGTGGAGCGCTGCTGCCATCTAGCGAAATATATTTGGGTACTGCAGCCGGCGCTGTTGGTGGAGCGCTGCTGCCATCTAGCGAAATATATTTGGGTACTGCAGCCGGCTCTGTTGGTGGAGCGCTGCTGCCATCTAGCGAAATATACTTGGGTACTTCAGCCGGGTTTAGGGTTAGGGTTAGGGTTAGACTGTTAGGGTTAGGGTTAGACTCTTAGGGTTAGACTCTTAGGGTTAGACTCTTAGGGTTAGGGTTAGGGTTAGGGTTAGGGTTAGACTCTTAGGGTTAGGGTTAGACTCTTAGGGTTAGGGTTAGGGTTAGACTCTTAGGGTTAGGGTTAGACTCTTAGGGTTAGGGTTAGGGTTAGGGTTAGGGTTAGACTCTTAGGGTTAGGGTTAGACTCTTAGGGTTAGGGTTAGGGTTAGGGTTAGACTCTTAGGGTTAGGGTTAGGGTTAGGGTTAGGGTTAGACTCTT
Source organism: Falco punctatus (assembly GCF_963210335.1). NCBI lineage: Eukaryota > Metazoa > Chordata > Aves > Falconiformes > Falconidae > Falco > Falco punctatus. The sequence goes on from NW_027660079.1 coordinate 2,684,658, forward strand.
AGGGTTAGGGTTACGGTTAGACTCTTAGGGTTAGAGTTAGGGTTAGGGTTAGACTCTTAGGGTTAGGGTTAGACTCTTAGGGTTAGGGTTGGGGTTAGGGTTAGACTCTTAGGGTTAGGGTTAGACTCTTAGGGTTAGGGTTAGGGTTAGGGTTAGACTCTTAGGGTTAGGGTTATATTCAGATGAGGGTTAGACTCTTAGGGTTAGGGTGAGGGTTAGACTCAGGCTCTTAGGGTAAGGTTTAGACTTAGGCTCTTAGGGTTAGGGTTAGACTCAGGCTCTTAGGGTGAGGGTTAGACTCAGGCTCTTAGGGTTAGGGTTAGACTCAGGCTCTTAGGGTTAGGGTTAGACTCAGGCTCTTAGGGTGAGGGTTAGACTCAGGCTCTTAGGGTTAGGGTTAGACTCAGGCTCTTAGGGTTAGGGTCAGACTCAGTACTATATATTTGGGTACTGCAGCCGCCCTTTTGGTGGAGCGCTGCTGCCATCTAGCGAAATATACTTGGGTATTGCAGCCGGCGCTCTTGGTGGAGCGCTGCTGCCATCTAGCGAAATGTAATGGGGTACTGCAGCCGGCCCTGTTGGTGGAGCTCTGCTGCCATCTAGCGAAATATACTTGGGTACTGCAGCCGCCCGGTTGGTGGAGCGCTGCTGCCATCTAGCGAAATGTAATTGGGTACTGCAGCCGCCCGGTTGGTGGAGCGCTGCTGCCATCTAGCGAAATATACTTGGGTACTGCAGCCGGCGCTGTTGGTGGAGCGCTGCTGCCATCTAGCGAAATATACTTGGGTACTGCAGCCGCCCGGTTTGTGGAGCGCTGCTGCCATCTAGCGAAATATATTTGGGTACTGCAGCCGGCCCGGTTGGTGGAGCGCTGCTGCCATCTAGCGAAATGTAATTGGGTACTGCAGCCGCCCGGTTGGTGTAGCGCTGCTGCCATCTAGCGAAATATACTTGGGTATTGCAGCCGGCGCTCTTGGTGGAGCGCTGCTGCCATCTAGCGAAATGTAATGGGGTACTGCAGCCGCCCGGTTGGTGTAGCGCTGCTGCCATCTAGCGAAATATACTTGGGTACTGCAGCCGGCGCTGTTGGTGGAGCGCTGCTGCCATCTAGCGAAATATATTTGGGTACTGCAGCCGGCCCTGTTGGTGGAGCGCTGCTGCCATCTAGCGAAATATATTTGGGTACTGCAGCCGCCCTTTTGGTGGAGCTCTGCTGCCATCTAGCGAAATATATTTGGGTACTGCAGCCGGCCCTGTTGGTGGAGCTCTGCTGCCATCTAGCGAAATATACTTGGGTACTGCAGCCGCCCTTTTGGTGGAGCGCTGCTGCCATCTAGCGAAATGTAATTGGGTACTGCAGCCGCCCGGTTGGTGGAGCGCTGCTGCCATCTAGCGAAATATACTTGGGTACTGCAGCCGCCCTGTTGGTGGAGCGCTGCTGCCATCTAGCGAAATATACTTGGGTACTGCAGCCGGCCCTGTTGGTGGAGCGCTGCTGCCATCTAGCGAAATATACTTGGGTACTGCAGCCGCCCGGTTGGTGGAGCGCTGCTGCCATCTAGCGAAATATACTTGGGTACTGCAGCCGCCCGGTTGGTGGAGCGCTGCTGCCATCTAGCGAAATATATTTGGGTACTGCAGCCGGCCCTGTTGGTGGAGCGCTGCTGCCATCTAGCGAAATATACTTGGGTACTGCAGCCGCCCGGTTGGTGGAGCGCTGCTGCCATCTAGCGAAATATACTTGGGTACTGCAGCCGGCCCTGTTGGTGGAGCGCTGCTGCCATCTAGCGAAATATACTTGGGTACTGCAGCCGCCCGGTTGGTGGAGCGCTGCTGCCATCTAGCGAAATATACTTGGGTACTGCAGCCGGCGCTGTTGGTGGAGCGCTGCTGCCATCTAGCGAAATATATTTGGGTACTGCAGCCGGCTCTGTTGGTGGAGCGCTGCTGCCATCTAGCGAAATATACTTGGGTACTTCAGCCGGGTTTAGGGTTAGGGTTAGGGTTAGACTGTTAGGGTTAGGTTTAGACTGTTAGGGTTAGACTCTTAGGGTTAGACTCTTAGGGTTAGGGTTAGGGTTAGGGTTAGAGTTAGGGTTAGACTCTTAGGGTTAGGGTTAGACTCTTAGGGTTAGGGTTAGGGTTAGGGTTAGGGTTAGAATCTTAGGGTTAGGGTTAGACTCTTAGGGTTAGGGTTAGGGTTAGGGTTAGGGTTAGACTCTTAGGGTTAGGGTTAGACTCTTAGGGTTAGGGTTAGGGTTAGATTCTTAGGGTTAGGGTTAGACTCTTAGGGTTAGGGTTAGGGTTAGGGTTAGACTCTTAGCATAGGGTTAGGGTTAGGTTAGGGTTAGACTCTTAGGGTTAGGGTTAGGGTTACGGTTAGACTCTTAGGGTTAGAGTTAGGGTTAGGGTTAGACTCTTAAGGTTAGGGTTAGACTCTTAGGGTTAGGGTTGGGGTTAGGGTTAGACTCTTAGGGTTAGGGTTAGACTCTTAGGGTTAGGGTTAGGGTTAGGGTTAGACACTTAGGGTTAGGGTTAGGGTGAGGGTTAGACTGTTAGGGTTAGGGTTATATTCAGGGTTAGGGTTAGACTCTTAGGGTTAGGGTTAGGGTTAGGGTTAGACTCTTAGGGTAAGGGTTAGACTTAGGCTCTTAGGGTTAGGGTTAGACTCAGGCTCTTAGGGTTAGGGTTAGACTCAGGCTCTTAGGGTGAGGGTTAGACTCAGGCTCTTAGGGTTAGGGTTAGACTCAGGCTCTTAGGGTTAGGGTTAGACTCTTACGCTTAGGGTTAGGGTTAGTGTTAGGGTTAGGGTTAGACTCTTAGGGTTAGGGTTAGACTCTTAGGGTTAGGGTTAGGGTTAGGGTTAGACTCTTAGGGTTAGGGTTAGACTCTTAGGGTTAGGGTTAAGGTTAGGGTTAGGGTTAGACTCTTAGGGTTAGGGTTAGACTCTTAGGGTTAGGGTTAGGGTTAGGGTTATATTCAGATGAGGGTTAGACTCTTAGGGTTAGGGTTAGACTCTTAGGGTTAGGGTTAGGGTTAGGGTTAGGGTTACACTCTTAGGGTTAGGGTTAGGGTTAGGGTTAGACTCTTAGGGTTAGGGTTAGACTTAGGCTCTTAGGGTTAGGGTTAGACTCAGGCTCTTAGGGTTAGGGTTAGACTCAGGCTCTTACCGTTAGGGTTAGACTCAGGCTCTTAGGGTTAGGGTTAGACACAGGCTCTTAGGGTTAGGGTCAGATTTAGTACTATATATTTGTGTACTGCAGCCGCCCTTTTGGTGGAGCGCTGCTGCCATCTAGCGAAATATACTTGGGTACTGCAGCCGGCGCTGTTGGTGGAGCGCTGCTGCCATCTAGCGAAATATACTTGGGTACTGCAGCCGGCCCTGTTGGTGGAGCGCTGCTGCCATCTAGCGAAATGTAATTGGGTACTGCAGCCGCCCTGTTGGTGGAGCGCTGCTGCCATCTAGCGAAATATATTTGGGTACTGCAGCCGGCCCGGTTGGTGGAGCGCTGCTGCCATCTAGCGAAATGTAATTGGGTACTGCAGCCGCCCTTTTGGTGTAGCGCTGCTGCCATCTAGCGAAATATACTTGGGTACTGCAGCCGCCCGGTTGGTGGAGCGCTGCTGCCATCTAGCGAAATATACTTGGGTACTGCAGCCGCCCGGTTGGTGGAGCGCTGCTGCCATCTAGCGAAATATACTTGGGTACTGCAGCCGGCTCTGTTGGTGGAGCGCTGCTGCCATCTAGCGAAATATATTTGGGTACTGCAGCCGCCCGGTTGGTGGAGCGCTGCTGCCATCTAGCGAAATATACTTGGGTACTGCAGCCGGCCCTGTTGGTGGAGCGCTGCTGCCATCTAGCGAAATATATTTGGGTACTGCAGCCGGCTCTGTTTGTGGAGCGCTGCTGCCATCTAGCGAAATATACTTGGGTACTTCAGCCGGGTTTAGGGTTAGGGTTAGGGTTAGACTGTTAGGGTTAGGGTTAGACTCTTAGGGTTAGGGTTAGGGTTAGGGTTAGACTCTTAGGGTTAGGGTTAGACTCTTAGGGTTAGGGTTAGGGTTAGGGTTAGACTCTTAGGGTTAGGGTTAGGGTGAGGGTTAGACTCTTAGGGTTAGGGTTATATTCAGGGTTAGGGTTAGACTCTTAGGGTTAGGGTGAGGGTTAGACTCAGGCTCTTAGGGTAAGGTTTAGACTTAGGCTCTTAGGGTTAGGGTTAGACTCAGGCTCTTAGGGTTAGGGTTAGACTCAGGCTCTTAGGGTGAGGGTTAGACTCAGGCTCTTAGGGTTAGGGTTAGACTCAGGCTCTTAGGGTTAGGGTTAGACTCAGGCTCTTAGGGTGAGGGTTAGACTCAGGCTCTTAGGGTTAGGGTTAGACTCAGGCTCTTAGGGTTAGGGTCAGACTCAGTACTATATATTTGGGTACTGCAGCCGCCCTTTTGGTGGAGCGCTGCTGCCATCTAGCGAAATATACTTGGGTATTGCAGCCGGCGCTCTTGGTGGAGCGCTGCTGCCATCTAGCGAAATATATTTGGGTACTGCAGCCGGCCCTGTTGGTGGAGCTCTGCTGCCATCTAGCGAAATATACTTGGGTACTGCAGCCGGCCCGGTTGGTGGAGCGCTGCTGCCATCTAGCGAAATGTAATTGGGTACTGCAGCCGCCCGGTTGGTGGAGCGCTGCTGCCATCTAGCGAAATATACTTGGGTACTGCAGCCGGCGCTGTTGGTGGAGCGCTGCTGCCATCTAGCGAAATATATTTGGGTACTGCAGCCGCCCGGTTTGTGGAGCGCTGCTGCCATCTAGCGAAATATATTTGGGTACTGCAGCCGGCCCGGTTGGTGGAGCGCTGCTGCCATCTAGCGAAATGTAATTGGGTACTGCAGCCGCCCGGTTGGTGTAGCGCTGCTGCCATCTAGCGAAATATACTTGGGTACTGCAGCCGCCCGGTTGGTGGAGCGCTGCTGCCATCTAGCGAAATGTAATGGGGTACTGCAGCCGCCCGGTTGGTGGAGCGCTGCTGCCATCTAGCGAAATATACTTGGGTACTGCAGCCGGCGCTGTTGGTGGAGCGCTGCTGCCATCTAGCGAAATATATTTGGGTACTGCAGCCGGCCCTGTTGGTGGAGCGCTGCTGCCATCTAGCGAAATATATTTGGGTACTGCAGCCGCCCTTTTGGTGGAGCTCTGCTGCCATCTAGCGAAATATATTTGGGTACTGCAGCCGGCCCTGTTGGTGGAGCTCTGCTGCCATCTAGCGAAATATACTTGGGTACTGCAGCCGCCCTTTTGGTGGAGCGCTGCTGCCATCTAGCGAAATGTAATTGGGTACTGCAGCCGCCCGGTTGGTGGAGCGCTGCTGCCATCTAGCGAAATATACTTGGGTACTGCAGCCGCCCTGTTGGTGGAGCGCTGCTGCCATCTAGCGAAATATACTTGGGTACTGCAGCCGGCCCTGTTGGTGGAGCGCTGCTGCCATCTAGCGAAATATACTTGGGTACTGCAGCCGCCCGGTTGGTGGAGCGCTGCTGCCATCTAGCGAAATATACTTGGGTACTGCAGCCGCCCGGTTGGTGGAGCGCTGCTGCCATCTAGCGAAATATATTTGGGTACTGCAGCCGCCCTGTTGGTGGAGCGCTGCTGCCATCTAGCGAAATATACTTGGGTACTGCAGCCGGCCCTGTTGGTGGAGCGCTGCTGCCATCTAGCGAAATATACTTGGGTACTGCAGCCGCCCGGTTGGTGGAGCGCTGCTGCCATCTAGCGAAATATACTTGGGTACTGCAGCCGCCCGGTTGGTGGAGCGCTGCTGCCATCTAGCGAAATATACTTGGGTACTGCAGCCGGCCCTGTTGGTGGAGCGCTGCTGCCATCTAGCGAAATATACTTGGGTACTGCAGCCGCCCGGTTGGTGGAGCGCTGCTGCCATCTAGCGAAATATACTTGGGTACTGCAGCCGGCGCTGTTGGTGGAGCGCTGCTGCCATCTAGCGAAATATATTTGGGTACTGCAGCCGGCTCTGTTGGTGGAGCGCTGCTGCCATCTAGCGAAATATACTTGGGTACTTCAGCCGGGTTTAGGGTTAGGGTTAGGGTTAGACTGTTAGGGTTAGGTTTAGACTGTTAGGGTTAGACTCTTAGGGCTAGACTCTTAGGGTTAGGGTTAGGGTTAGGGTTAGAGTTAGGGTTAGACTCTTAGGGTTAGGGTTAGACTCTTAGGGTTAGGGTTAGGGTTAGGGTTAGGGTTAGAATCTTAGGGTTAGGGTTAGACTCTTAGGGTTAGGGTTAGGGTTAGGGTTAGGGTTAGACTCTTAGGGTTAGGGTTAGACTCTTAGGGTTAGGGTTAGGGTTAGATTCTTAGGGTTAGGGTTAGACTCTTAGGGTTAGGGTTAGGGTTAGGGTTAGACTCTTAGCATAGGGTTAGGGTTAGGTTAGGGTTAGACTCTTAGGGTTAGGGTTAGGGTTACGGTTAGACTCTTAGGGTTAGAGTTAGGGTTAGGGTTAGACTCTTAAGGTTAGGGTTAGACTCTTAGGGTTAGGGTTGGGGTTAGGGTTAGACTCTTAGGGTTAGGGTTAGACTCTTAGGGTTAGGGTTAGGGTTAGGGTTAGACACTTAGGGTTAGGGTTAGGGTGAGGGTTAGACTGTTAGGGTTAGGGTTATATTCAGGGTTAGGGTTAGACTCTTAGGGTTAGGGTTAGGGTTAGGGTTAGACTCTTAGGGTAAGGGTTAGACTTAGGCTCTTAGGGTTAGGGTTAGACTCAGGCTCTTAGGGTTAGGGTTAGACTCAGGCTCTTAGGGTGAGGGTTAGACTCAGGCTCTTAGGGTTAGGGTTAGACTCAGGCTCTTAGGGTTAGGGTTAGACTCTTACGCTTAGGGTTAGGGTTAGTGTTAGGGTTAGGGTTAGACTCTTAGGGTTAGGGTTAGACTCTTAGGGTTAGGGTTAGGGTTAGGGTTAGACTCTTAGGGTTAGGGTTAGACTCTTAGGGTTAGGGTTAAGGTTAGGGTTAGGGTTAGACTCTTAGGGTTAGGGTTAGACTCTTAGGGTTAGGGTTAGGGTTAGGGTTAGACTCTTAGGGTTAGGGTTAGGGTTAGGGTTAGACTCTTAGGGTTAGGGTTAGGGTTAGGGTTAGGGTTACACTCTTAGGGTTAGGGTTAGGGTTAGGGTTAGACTCTTAGGGTTAGGGTTAGACTTAGGCTCTTAGGGTTAGGGTTAGACTCAGGCTCTTAGGGTTAGGGTTAGACTCAGGCTCTTACGGTTAGGGTTAGACTCAGGCTCTTAGGGTTAGGGTTAGACACAGGCTCTTAGGGTTAGGGTCAGATTTAGTACTATATATTTGTGTACTGCAGCCGCCCTTTTGGTGGAGCGCTGCTGCCATCTAGCGAAATATACTTGGGTACTGCAGCCGGCGCTGTTGGTGGAGCGCTGCTGCCATCTAGCGAAATATACTTGGGTACTGCAGCCGGCCCTGTTGGTGGAGCGCTGCTGCCATCTAGCGAAATGTAATTGGGTACTGCAGCCGCCCTGTTGGTGGAGCGCTGCTGCCATCTAGCGAAATATATTTGGGTACTGCAGCCGGCCCGGTTGGTGGAGCGCTGCTGCCATCTAGCGAAATGTAATTGGGTACTGCAGCCGCCCTTTTGGTGTAGCGCTGCTGCCATCTAGCGAAATATACTTGGGTACTGCAGCCGCCCGGTTGGTGGAGCGCTGCTGCCATCTAGCGAAATATACTTGGGTACTGCAGCCGCCCGGTTGGTGGAGCGCTGCTGCCATCTAGCGAAATATACTTGGGTACTGCAGCCGGCTCTGTTGGTGGAGCGCTGCTGCCATCTAGCGAAATATATTTGGGTACTGCAGCCGCCCGGTTGGTGGAGCGCTGCTGCCATCTAGCGAAATATACTTGGGTACTGCAGCCGGCCCTGTTGGTGGAGCGCTGCTGCCATCTAGCGAAATATATTTGGGTACTGCAGCCGGCTCTGTTTGTGGAGCGCTGCTGCCATCTAGCGAAATATACTTGGGTACTTCAGCCGGGTTTAGGGTTAGGGTTAGGGTTAGACTGTTAGGGTTAGGGTTAGACTCTTAGGGTTAGGGTTAGGGTTAGGGTTAGACTCTTAGGGTTAGGGTTAGACTCTTAGGGTTAGGGTTAGGGTTAGGGTTAGACTCTTAGGGTTAGGGTTAGGGTGAGGGTTAGACTCTTAGGGTTAGGGTTATATTCAGGGTTAGGGTTAGACTCTTAGGGTTAGGGTTAGGGTTAGGGTTAGACTCTTAGGGTTAGGGTTAGGGTTAGGCTCTTAGGGTTAGGGTTAGACTCAGGCTCTTAGGGTGAGGGTTAGAGTCAGGCTCTTAGGGTTAGGGTTAGACTCAGGCTCTTAGGGTGAGGGTTAGACTCAGGCTCTTAGGGTGAGGGTTAGATTCAGGCTCTTAGGGTGAGGGTTAGACTCAGGCTCTTAGGGTTAGGGTTAGACTCAGTACTATATATTTGGGTACTGCAGCCGCCCTTTTAGTGGAGCGCTGCTGCCATCTAGCGAAGTATACTTGGGTACTGCAGCCGGCGCTGTTGGTGGAGCGCTGCTGCCATCTAGCGAAATATATTTGGGTACTGCAGCCGGCCCTGTTGGTGGAGCTCTACTGCCATCTAGCGAAATATACTTGGGTACTGCAGCCGCCCTTTTGGTGGAGCGCTGCTGCCATCTAGCGAAATATACTTGGGTACTGCAGCCGGCCCTGTTGGTGGAGCGCTGCTGCCATCTAGCGAAATATACTTGGGTACTGCAGCCGCCCGGTTTCTGGAGCGCTGCTGCCATCTAGCGAAATATATTTGGGTACTGCAGCCGGCCCGGTTGGTGGAGCGCTGCTGCCATCTAGCGAAATGTAATTGGGTACTGCAGCCGCCCTTTTGGTGTAGCGCTGCTGCCATCTAGCGAAATATACTTGGGTACTGCAGCCGCCCGGTTGGTGGAGCGCTGCTGCCATCTAGCGAAATATACTTGGGTAGTGCAGCCGGCCCTGTTGGTGGAGCGCTGCTGCCATCTAGCGAAATATACTTGGGTACTGCAGCCGCCCGGTTGGTGGAGCGCTGCTGCCATCTAGCGAAATATACTTGGGTACTGCAGCCGGCGCTGTTGGTGGAGCGCTGCTGCCATCTAGCGAAATATATTTGGGTACTGCAGCCGGCTCTGTTGGTGGAGCGCTGCTGCCATCTAGCGAAATATACTTGGGTACTGCAGCCGCCCGGTTGGTGGAGCGCTGCTGCCATCTAGCGAAATATATTTGGGTACTGCAGCCGGCGCTGTTGGTGGAGCGCTGCTGCCATCTAGCGAAATATATTTGGGTACTGCAGCCGGCTCTGTTGGTGGAGCGCTGCTGCCATCTAGCGAAATATACTTGGGTACTTCAGCCGGGTTTAGGGTTAGGGTTAGGGTTAGACTGTTAGGGTTAGGTTTAGACTGTTAGGGTTAGACTCTTAGGGTTAGACTCTTAGGGTTAGGGTTAGGGTTAGGGTTAGGGTTAGGGTTAGACTCTTAGGGTTAGGGTTAGACTCTTAGGGTTAGGGTTAGGGTTAGGGTTAGGGTTAGAATCTTAGGGTTAGGGTTAGACTCTTAGGGTTAGGGTTAGGGTTAGGGTTAGGGTTAGACTCTTAGGGTTAGGGTTAGACTCTTAGGGTTAGGGTTAGGGTTAGGGTTAGGGTTAGATTCTTAGGGTTAGGGTTAGACTCTTAGGGTTAGGGTTAGGGTTAGGGTTAGACTCTTAGGGTAGGGTTAGGGTTAGGTTAGGGTTAGACTCTTAGGGTTAGGGTTAGGGTTACGGTTAGACTCTTAGGGTTAGAGTTAGGGTTAGGGTTAGACTCTTAAGGTTAGGGTTAGACTCTTAGGGTTAGGGTTGGGGTTAGGGTTAGACTCTTAGGGTTAGGGTTAGACTCTTAGGGTTAGGGTTAGGGTTACGGTTAGACTCTTAGGGTTAGAGTTAGGGTTAGGGTTAGACTCTTAAGGTTAGGGTTAGACTCTTAGGGTTAGGGTTAGGGTTAGGGTTAGACACTTAGGGTTAGGGTTAGGGTGAGGGTTAGACTGTTAGGGTTAGGGTTATATTCAGGGTGAGGGTTAGACTCTTAGGGTTAGGGTTAGGGTTAGGGTTAGACTCTTAGGGTAAGGGTTAGACTTAGGCTCTTAGGGTTAGACTCAGGCTCTTAGGGTTAGGGTTAGACTCAGGCTCTTAGGGTGAGGGTTAGACTCAGGCTCTTAGGGTTAGGGTTAGACTCAGGCTCTTAGGGTTAGGGTTAGACTCTTACGCTTAGGGTTAGGGTTAGGGTTAGGGTTAGGGTTAGACTCTTAGGGTTAGGGTTAGACTCTTAGGGTTAGGGTTAGGGTTAGGGTTAGACTCTTAGGGTTAGGGTTAGACTCTTAGGGTTAGGGTTAAGGTTAGGGTTAGGGTTAGACTCTTAGGGTTAGGGTTAGACTCTTAGGGTTAGGGTTAGGGTTAGGGTTAGACTCTTAGGGTTAGGGTTAGGGTTAGGGTTAGGGTTAGGGTTACACTCTTAGGGTTAGGGTTAGGGTTAGGGTTAGACTCTTAGGGTTAGGGTTAGACTTAGGCTCTTAGGGTTAGGGTTAGACTCAGGCTCTTAGGGTTAGGGTTAGACTCAGGCTCTTACGGTTAGGGTTAGACTCAGGCTCTTAGGGTTAGGGTTAGACACAGGCTCTTAGGGTTAGGGTCAGATTTAGTACTATATATTTGTGTACTGCAGCCGCCCTTTTGGTGGAGCGCTCCTGCCATCTAGCGAAATATACTTGGGTACTGCAGCCACCGCTGTTGGTGGAGCGCTGCTGCCATCTAGCGAAATATACTTGGGTACTGCAGCCGGCCCTGTTGGTGGAGCGCTGCTGCCATCTAGCGAAATGTAATTGGGTACTGCAGCCGCCCTGTTGGTGGAGCGCTGCTGCCATCTAGCGAAATATATTTGGGTACTGCAGCCGGCCCGGTTGGTGGAGCGCTGCTGCCATCTAGCGAAATATACTTGGGTACTGCAGCCGCCCGGTTGGTGGAGCGCTGCTGCCATCTAGCGAAATATACTTGGGTACTGCAGCCGGCTCTGTTGGTGGAGCGCTGCTGCCATCTAGCGAAATATATTTGGGTACTGCAGCCGCCCGGTTGGTGGAGCGCTGCTGCCATCTAGCGAAATATACTTGGGTACTGCAGCCGGCCCTGTTGGTGGAGCGCTGCTGCCATCTAGCGAAATATACTTGGGTACTGCAGCCGCCCGGTTGGTGGAGCGCTGCTGCCATCTAGCGAAATATATTTGGGTACTGCAGCCGGCCCTGTTGGTGGAGCGCTGCTGCCATCTAGCGAAATATACTTGGGTACTGCAGCCGCGCGGTTGGTGGAGCGCTGCTGCCATCTAGCGAAATATACTTGGGTACTGCAGCCGGCCCTGTTGGTGGAGCGCTGCTGCCATCTAGCGAAATATACTTGGGTACTGCAGCCGGCTCTGTTGGTGGAGCGCTGCTGCCATCTAGCGAAATATATTTGGGTACTGCAGCCGGCCCTGTTGGTGGAGCGCTGCTGCCATCTAGCGAAATATACTTGGGTACTTCAGCCGGGTTTAGGGTTAGGGTTAGGGTTAGACTGTTAGGGTTAGGGTTAGACTCTTAGGGTTAGACTCTTAGGGTTAGACTCTTAGGGTTAGGGTTAGACTCTTAGGGTTAGGGTTAGGGTTAGGGTTAGGGTTAGACTCTTAGGGTTAGGGTTAGACTCTTAGGGTTAGGGTTAGGGTTAGGGTTAGGGTTAGACTCTTAGGGTTAGGGTTAGACTCTTAGGGTTAGGGTTAGGGTTAGGGTTAGACTCTTAGGGTTAGGGTTAGGGTGAGGGTTAGACTCTTAGGGTTAGGGTTATATTCAGGGTTAGGGTTAGACTCTTAGGGTTAGGGTTAGACTCTTAGGGTTAGGGTTAGACTTAGGCTCTTAGGGTTAGGGTTAGACTCAGGCTCTTAGGGTGAGGGTTAGACTCAGGCTCTTAGGGTTAGGGTTAGACTCAGGCTCTTAGGGTGAGGGTTAGACTCAGGCTCTTAGGGTGAGGGTTAGACTCAGGCTCTTAGGGTTAGGGTTAGACTCAGGCTCTTAGGGTGAGGGTTAGACTCAGGCTCTTAGGGTTAGGGTTAGACTCAGTACTATATATTTGGGTACTGCAGCCGCCCGGTTGGTGGAGCGCTGCTGCCATCTAGCGAAGTATACTTGGGTACTGCAGCCGGCGCTGTTGGTGGAGCGCTGCTGCCATCTAGCGAAATATATTTGGGTACTGCAGCCGGCCCTGTTGGTGGAGCTCTGCTGCCATCTAGCGAAATATACTTGGGTACTGCAGCCGCCCTTTTGGTGGAGCGCTGCTGCCATCTAGCGAAATGTAATTGGGTACTGCAGCCGCCCGGTTGGTGGAGCGCTGCTGCCATCTAGCGAAATATACTTGGGTACTGCAGCCGGCCCTGTTGGTGGAGCGCTGCTGCCATCTAGCGAAATATACTTGGGTACTGCAGCCGCCCGGTTTGTGGAGCGCTGCTGCCATCTAGCGAAATGTAATTGGGTACTGCAGCCGCCCGGTTGGTGGAGCGCTGCTGCCATCTAGCGAAATATACTTGGGTACTGCAGCCGGCCCTGTTGGTGGAGCGCTGCTGCCATCTAGCGAAATATACTTGGGTACTGCAGCCGCCCGGTTGGTGGAGCGCTGCTGCCATCTAGCGAAATATATTTGGGTACTGCAGCCGGCCCTGTTGGTGGAGCGCTGCTGCCATCTAGCGAAATATACTTGGGTACTTCAGCCGGGTTTAGGGTTAGGGTTAGGGTTAGACTGTTAGGGTTATGGTTAGACTTTTAGGGTTAGACTCTTAGGGTTAGACTCTTAGGGTTAGGGTTAGACTCTTACGGTTAGGGTTAGGGTTAGACTCTTAGGGTTAGGGTTAGGGTTAGAGTTAGGGTTAGACTCTTAGGGTTAGGGTTAGACTCTTAGGGTTAGGGTTAGGGTTAGGGTTAGGTTTAGACTCTTAGGGATAGGGTTATGGTTAGGGTTAAGGTTAGACTCTAAGGGTTAGGGTTAGACTCTTAGGGTTAGGGTTAGGGTTAGGGTTAGACTCTTAGGGTTAGGGTTAGACTCTTAGGGTTAGGGTTAGGGTTAGGGTTAGACTCTTAGGGTTAGGGTTAGGGTTACGGTTAGACTCTTAGGGTTAGAGTTAGGGTTAGGGTTAGACTCTTAGGGTTAGGGTTAGACTCTTAGGGTTAGGGTTGGGGTTAGGGTTAGACTCTTAGGGTTAGGGTTAGACTCTTAGGGTTAGAGTTAGGGTTAGGGTTAGGGTTAGACACTTAGGGTTAGGGTTAGGGTGAGGGTTAGACTCTTAGGGTTAGGGTTATATTCAGGGTTAGGGTTAGACTCTTAGGGTTAGGGTTAGACTCTTAGGGTTAGGGTTAGGGTTAGACTCTTAGGGTTAGGGTTAGACTCTTAGGGTTAGGGTTAGGGTTAGGGTTAGGGTTAGACTCTTAGGGTTAGGGTTAGACTCTTAGGATTAGGGTTAGGGTTAGGGTTAGACTGTTAGGGTTAGGGTTAGACTCTTAGGGTTAGGGTTAGGGTTAGGGTTAGGGTTACACTCTTAGGGTTAGGGTTAGGGTTAGACTCTTAGGGTTAGGGTTAGACTTAGGCTCTTAGGGTTAGGGTTAGACTCAGGCTCTTAGGGTTAGGGTTAGACTCAGGCTCTTACGGTTAGGGTTAGACTCAGGCTCTTAGGGTTAGGGTTAGACACAGGCTCTTAGGGTTAGGGTCAGATTTAGTACTATATATTTGTGTACTGCAGCCGCCCTTTTGGTGGAGCGCTGCTGCCATCTAGCGAAATATACTTGGGTACTGCAGCCGGCGCTGTTGGTGGAGCGCTGCTGCCATCTAGCGAAATATACTTGGGTACTGCAGCCGGCCCTGTTGGTGGAGCGCTGCTGCCATCTAGCGAAATGTAATTGGGTACTGCAGCCGCCCTGTTGGTGGAGCGCTGCTGCCATCTAGCGAAATATATTTGGGTACTGCAGCCGGCCCGGTTGGTGGAGCGCTGCTGCCATCTAGCGAAATGTAATTGGGTACTGCAGCCGCCCTTTTGGTGTAGCGCTGCTGCCATCTAGCGAAATATACTTGGGTACTGCAGCCGCCCGGTTGGTGGAGCGCTGCTGCCATCTAGCGAAATATACTTGGGTACTGCAGCCGGCCCTGTTGGTGGAGCGCTGCTGCCATCTAGCGAAATATATTTGGGTACTGCAGCCGGCCCTGTTTGTGGAGCGCTGCTGCCATCTAGCGAAATATATTTGGGTACTGCAGCCGCCCTTTTGGTGGAGCGCTGCTGCCATCTAGCGAAATATATTTGGGTACTGCAGCCAGCTCTGTTGGTGGAGCTCTGCTGCCATCTAGCGAAATATACTTGGGTACTGCAGCCGGCCCTGTTGGTGGAGCGCTGCTGCCATCTAGCGAAATGTAATTGGGTACTGCAGCCGCCCGGTTGGTGGAGCGCTGCTGCCATCTAGCGAAATGTAATTGGGTACTGCAGCCGCCCTTTTGGTGGAGCGCTGCTGCCATCTAGCGAAATATACTTGGGTACTGCAGCCGGCTCTGTTGGTGGAGCGCTGCTGCCATCTAGCGAAATATATTTGGGTACTGCAGCCGCCCGGTTGGTGGAGCGCTGCTGCCATCTAGCGAAATATACTTGGGTACTGCAGCCGGCCCTGTTGGTGGAGCGCTGCTGCCATCTAGCGAAATATACTTGGGTACTGCAGCCGCCCGGTTGGTGGAGCGCTGCTGCCATCTAGCGAAATATATTTGGGTACTGCAGCCGGCCCTGTTGGTGGAGCGCTGCTGCCATCTAGCGAAATATACTTGGGTACTGCAGCCGGCCCTGTTGGTGGAGCGCTGCTGCCATCTAGCGAAATATACTTGGGTACTGCAGCCGGCCCTGTTGGTGGAGCGCTGCTGCCATCTAGCGAAATATATTTGGGTACTGCAGCCGGCTCTGTTTGTGGAGCGCTGCTGCCATCTAGCGAAATATACTTGGGTACTTCAGCCGGGTTTAGGGTTAGGGTTAGGGTTAGACTCTTAGGGTTAGGGTTAGACTCTTAGGGTTAGACTCTTAGGGTTAGACTCTTAGGGTTAGGGTTAGACTCTTACGGTTAGGGTTAGGGTTAGGGTTAGGGTTAGACTCTTAGGGTTAGGGTTAGACTCTTAGGGTTAGGGTTAGGGTTAGACTCTTAGGGTTAGGGTTAGACTCTTAGGGTTAGGGTTAGACTCTTAGGGTTAGGGTTAGGGTTAGGGTTAGACTCTTAGGGTTAGGGTTAGACTCTTAGGGTTAGGGTTAGGGTTAGGGTTAGACTCTTAGGGTTAGGGTTAGACTCTTAGGGTTAGGGTTAGGGTTAGGGTTAGACTCTTAGGGTTAGGGTTAGGGTGAGGGTTAGACTCTTAGGGTTAGGGTTATATTCAGGGTTAGGGTTAGACTCTTAGGGTTAGGGTTAGGGTTAGGGTTAGACTCTTAGGGTTAGGGTTAGGGTTAGGCTCTTAGGGTTAGGGTTAGACTCAGGCTCTTAGGGTGAGGGTTAGACTCAGGCTCTTAGGGTTAGGGTTAGACTCAGGCTCTTAGGGTGAGGGTTAGACTCAGGCTCTTAGGGTGAGGGTTAGATTCAGGCTCTTAGGGTGAGGGTTAGACTCAGGCTCTTAGGGTTAGGGTTAGACTCAGTACTATATATTTGGGTACTGCAGCCGCCCTTTTAGTGGAGCGCTGCTGCCATCTAGCGAAGTATACTTGGGTACTGCAGCCGGCGCTGTTGGTGGAGCGCTGCTGCCATCTAGCGAAATATATTTGGGTACTGCAGCCGGCCCTGTTGGTGGAGCTCTACTGCCATCTAGCGAAATATACTTGGGTACTGCAGCCGCCCTTTTGGTGGAGCGCTGCTGCCATCTAGCGAAATGTAATTGGGTACTGCAGCCGCCCGGTTGGTGGAGCGCTGCTGCCATCTAGCGAAATATACTTGGGTACTGCAGCCGCCCGGTTTGTGGAGCGCTGCTGCCATCTAGCGAAATATATTTGGGTACTGCAGCCGGCCCGGTTGGTGGAGCGCTGCTGCCATCTAGCGAAATGTAATTGGGTACTGCAGCCGCCCTTTTGGTGTAGCGCTGCTGCCATCTAGCGAAATATACTTGGGTACTGCAGCCGCCCGGTTGGTGGAGCGCTGCTGCCATCTAGCGAAATATACTTGGGTACTGCAGCCGGCCCTGTTGGTGGAGCGCTGCTGCCATCTAGCGAAATATACTTGGGTACTGCAGCCGCCCGGTTGGTGGAGCGCTGCTGCCATCTAGCGAAATATACTTGGGTACTGCAGCCGGCGCTGTTGGTGGAGCGCTGCTGCCATCTAGCGAAATATATTTGGGTACTGCAGCCGGCGCTGTTGGTGGAGCGCTGCTGCCATCTAGCGAAATATACTTGGGTACTGCAGCCGCCCGGTTGGTGGAGCGCTGCTGCCATCTAGCGAAATATATTTGGGTACTGCAGCCGGCGCTGTTGGTGGAGCGCTGCTGCCATCTAGCGAAATATATTTGGGTACTGCAGCCGGCTCTGTTGGTGGAGCGCTGCTGCCATCTAGCGAAATATACTTGGGTACTTCAGCCGGGTTTAGGGTTAGGGTTAGGGTTAGACTGTTAGGGTTAGGTTTAGACTGTTAGGGTTAGACTCTTAGGGTTAGACTCTTAGGGTTAGGGTTAGGGTTAGGGTTAGGGTTAGACTCTTAGGGTTAGGGTTAGACTCTTAGGGTTAGGGTTAGGGTTAGATTCTTAGGGTTAGACTCTTAGGGTTAGGGTTAGACTCTTAGGGTTAGGGTTAGGGTTAGGGTTAGACTCTTAGGGTTAGGGTTAGACTCTTAGGGTTAGGGTTAGGGTTAGGGTTAGGGTTAGATTCTTAGGGTTAGGGTTAGACTCTTAGGGTTAGGGTTAGGGTTAGGGTTAGACTCTTAGGGTAGGGTTAGGGTTAGGTTAGGGTTAGACTCTTAGGGTTAGGGTTAGGGTTACGGTTAGACTCTTAGGGTTAGAGTTAGGGTTAGGGTTAGACTCTTAAGGTTAGGGTTAGACTCTTAGGGTTAGGGTTGGGGTTAGGGTTAGACTCTTAGGGTTAGGGTTAGACTCTTAGGGTTAGGGTTAGGGTTAGGGTTAGGGTTAGACACTTAGGGTTAGGGTTAGGGTGAGGGTTAGACTGTTAGGTTTAGGGTTATATTCAGGGTTAGGGTTAGACTCTTAGGGTTAGGGTTAGGGTTAGGGTTAGACTCTTAGGGTAAGGGTTAGACCTAGGCTCTTAGGGTTAGGGTTAGACTCAGGCTCTTAGGGTTAGGGTTAGACTCAGGCTCTTAGGGTGAGGGTTAGACTCAGGCTCTTAGGGTTAGGGTTAGACTCAGGCTCTTAGGGTTAGGGTTAGACTCTTACGCTTAGGGTTAGGGTTAGGGTTAGGGTTAGGGTTAGACTCTTAGGGTTAGGGTTAGACTCTTAGGGTTAGGGTTAAGGTTAGGGTTAGGGTTAGACTCTTAGGGTTAGGGTTAGACTCTTAGGGTTAGGGTTAGGGTTAGGGTTAGACTCTTAGGGTTAGGGTTAGGGTTAGGGTTAGGGTTACACTCTTAGGGTTAGGGTTAGACTCTTAGGGTTAGGGTTAGACTTAGGCTCTTAGGGTTAGGGTTAGACTCAGGCTCTTAGGGTTAGGGTTAGACTCAGGCTCTTACGGTTAGGGTTAGACTCAGGCTCTTAGGGTTAGGGTTAGACACAGGCTCTTAGGGTTAGGGTCAGATTTAGTACTATATATTTGTGTACTGCAGCCGCCCTTTTGGTGGAGCGCTGCTGCCATCTAGCGAAATATACTTGGGTACTGCAGCCGGCGCTGTTGGTGGAGCGCTGCTGCCATCTAGCGAAATATATTTGGGTACTGCAGCCGGCCCTGTTTGTGGAGCGCTGCTGCCATCTAGCGAAATATATTTGGGTACTGCAGCCGCCCTTTTGGTGGAGCGCTGCTGCCATCTAGCGAAATATATTTGGGTACTGCAGCCAGCTCTGTTGGTGGAGCTCTGCTGCCATCTAGCGAAATATACTTGGGTACTGCAGCCGGCCCTGTTGGTGGAGCGCTGCTGCCATCTAGCGAAATGTAATTGGGTACTGCAGCCGCCCGGTTGGTGGAGCGCTGCTGCCATCTAGCGAAATATACTTGGGTACTGCAGCCGCCCTTTTGGTGGAGCGCTGCTGCCATCTAGCGAAATATACTTGGGTACTGCAGCCGGCTCTGTTGGTGGAGCGCTGCTGCCATCTAGCGAAATATATTTGGGTACTGCAGCCGGCCCTGTTGGTGGAGCGCTGCTGCCATCTAGCGAAATATACTTGGGTACTGCAGCCGCCCGGTTGGTGGAGCGCTGCTGCCATCTAGCGAAATATATTTGGGTACTGCAGCCGGCCCTGTTGGTGGAGCGCTGCTGCCATCTAGCGAAATATACTTGGGTACTGCAGCCGGCGCTGTTGGTGGAGCGCTGCTGCCATCTAGCGAAATATACTTGGGTACTGCAGCCGGCCCTGTTGGTGGAGCGCTGCTGCCATCTAGCGAAATATACTTGGGTACTGCAGCCGGCTCTGTTGGTGGAGCGCTGCTGCCATCTAGCGAAATATATTTGGGTACTGCAGCCGGCCCTGTTGGTGGAGCGCTGCTGCCATCTAGCGAAATATATTTGGGTACTGCAGCCGGCTCTGTTTGTGGAGCGCTGCTGCCATCTAGCGAAATATACTTGGGTACTTCAGCCGGGTTTAGGGTTAGGGTTAGGGTTAGACTGTTAGGGTTAGGGTTAGACTGTTAGGGTTAGACTCTTAGGGTTAGACTCTTAGGGTTAGGGTTAGGGTTAGGGTTAGACTCTTAGGGTTAGGGTTAGACTCTTAGGGTTAGGGTTAGGGTTAGGGTTAGGGTTAGACTCTTAGGGTTAGGGTTAGACTCTTAGGGTTAGGGTTAGGGTTAGGGTTAGACTCTTAGGGTTAGGGTTAGACTCTTAGGGTTAGGGTTAGGGTTAGGGTTAGGGTTAGATTCTTAGGGTTAGGGTTAGACTCTTAGGGTTAGGGTTAGGGTTAGGGTTAGACTCTTAGGGTAGGGTTAGGGTTAGGTTAGGGTTAGACTCTTAGGGTTAGGGTTAGGGTTACGGTTAGACTCTTAGGGTTAGAGTTAGGGTTAGGGTTAGACTCTTAAGGTTAGGGTTAGACTCTTAGGGTTAGGGTTGGGGTTAGGGTTAGACTCTTAGGGTTAGGGTTAGACTCTTAGGGTTAGGGTTAGGGTTAGGGTTAGGGTTAGACACTTAGGGTTAGGGTTAGGGTGAGGGTTAGACTGTTAGGTTTAGGGTTATATTCAGGGTTAGGGTTAGACTCTTAGGGTTAGGGTTAGGGTTAGGGTTAGACTCTTAGGGTAAGGGTTAGACTTAGGCTCTTAGGGTTAGGGTTAGACTCAGGCTCTTAGGGTTAGGGTTAGACTCAGGCTCTTAGGGTGAGGGTTAGACTCAGGCTCTTAGGGTTAGGGTTAGACTCAGGCTCTTAGGGTTAGGGTTAGACTCTTAGGGTTAGGGTTAGGGTTAGACTCTTAGGGTTAGGGTTAGACTTAGGCTCTTAGGGTTAGGGTTAGACTCAGGCTCTTAGGGTTAGGGTTAGACTCAGGCTCTTACGGTTAGGGTTAGACTCAGGCTCTTAGGGTTAGGGTTAGACACAGGCTCTTAGGGTTAGGGTCAGATTTAGTACTATATATTTGTGTACTGCAGCCGCCCTTTTGGTGGAGCGCTGCTGCCATCTAGCGAAATATACTTGGGTACTGCAGCCGGCGCTGTTGGTGGAGCGCTGCTGCCATCTAGCGAAATATACTTGGGTACTGCAGCCGGCCCTGTTGGTGGAGCGCTGCTGCCATCTAGCGAAATGTAATTGGGTACTGCAGCCGCCCTGTTGGTGGAGCGCTGCTGCCATCTAGCGAAATATATTTGGGTACTGCAGCCGGCCCGGTTGGTGGAGCGCTGCTGCCATCTAGCGAAATGTAATTGGGTACTGCAGCCGCCCTTTTGGTGTAGCGCTGCTGCCATCTAGCGAAATATACTTGGGTACTGCAGCCGCCCGGTTGGTGGAGCGCTGCTGCCATCTAGCGAAATATACTTGGGTACTGCAGCCGCCCGGTTGGTGGAGCGCTGCTGCCATCTAGCGAAATATACTTGGGTACTGCAGCCGGCTCTGTTGGTGGAGCGCTGCTGCCATCTAGCGAAATATATTTGGGTACTGCAGCCGCCCGGTTGGTGGAGCGCTGCTGCCATCTAGCGAAATATACTTGGGTACTGCAGCCGGCCCTGTTGGTGGAGCGCTGCTGCCATCTAGCGAAATATACTTGGGTACTGCAGCCGCCCGGTTGGTGGAGCGCTGCTGCCATCTAGCGAAATATACTTGGGTACTGCAGCCGGCTCTGTTGGTGGAGCGCTGCTGCCATCTAGCGAAATATATTTGGGTACTGCAGCCGGCCCTGTTGGTGGAGCGCTGCTGCCATCTAGCGAAATATACTTGGGTACTTCAGCCGGGTTTAGGGTTAGGGTTAGGGTTAGACTGTTAGGGTTAGGGTTAGACTCTTAGGGTTAGACTCTTAGGGTTAGACTCTTAGGGTTAGGGTTAGACTCTTACGGTTAGGGTTAGGGTTAGGGTTAGGGTTAGACTCTTAGGGTTAGGGTTAGACTCTTAGGGTTAGGGTTAGGGTTAGGGTTAGGGTTAGACTCTTAGGGTTAGGGTTAGACTCTTAGGGTTAGGGTTAGGGTTAGGGTTAGGGTTAGACTCTTAGGGTTAGGGTTAGACTCTTAGGGTTAGGGTTAGGGTGAGGGTTAGACTCTTAGGGTTAGGGTTATATTCAGGGTTAGGGTTAGACTCTTAGGGTTAGGGTTAGGGTTAGGGTTAGACTCTTAGGGTTAGGGTTAGGGTTAGGCTCTTAGGGTTAGGGTTAGGGTTAGGGTTAGGGTTAGGGTTAGGGTTAGGGTTAGGGTTAGGGTTAGGGTTAGACTCTTAAGGTTAGGGTTAGACTCTTAGGGTTAGGGTTGGGGTTAGGGTTAGACTCTTAGGGTTAGGGTTAGACTCTTAGGGTTAGGGTTAGGGTTAGACACTTAGGGTTAGGGTTAGGGTGAGGGTTAGACTGTTAGGGTTAGGGTTATATTCAGATTAGGGTTAGACTCTTAGGGTTAGGGTTAGGGTTAGGGTTAGACTCTTAGGGTAAGGGTTATACTTAGGCTCTTAGGGTTAGGGTTAGACTCAGGCTCTTAGGGTTAGGGTTAGACTCAGGCTCTTAGGGTGAGGGTTAGACTCAGGCTCTTAGGGTTAGGGTTAGACTCAGGCTCTTAGGGTTAGGGTTAGACTCAGGCTCTTAGGGTGAGGGTTAGATTCAGGCTCTTAGGGTTTGGGTTAGACTCAGGCTCTTAGGGTTAGGGTTAGACTCAGGCTCTTAGGGTTAGGGTTAGACTCAGGCCCTTAGGGTTAGGGTTAGACTCAGGCTCTTAGGGTTAGGGTTAGACTCAGGCTCTTAGGGTGAGGGTTAGACTCAGGCTCTTAGGGTTAGGGTTAGACTCAGGTTCTTAGGGTTAGGGTTAGACTCTTACGCTTAGGGTTAGGGTTAGGGTTAGGGTTAGGGTTAGACTCTTAGGGTTAGGGTTAGACTCTTAGGGTTAGGGTTAGGGTTAGGGTTAGGGTTAGACTCTTAGGGTTAGGGTTAGACTCTTAGGGTTAGGGTTAGGGTTAGGGTTAGGGTTAGGGTTAGACTCTTAGGGTTAGGGTTAGACTCTTAGGGTTAGGGTTAGGGTTAGGGTTAGGGTTAGACTCTTAGGGTTAGGGTTAGACTCTTAGGGTTAGGGTTAGGGTTAGGGTTAGGGTTAGACTCTTAGGGTTAGGGTTAGACTCTTAGGGTTAGGGTTAGGGTTAGGGTTAGGGTTAGACTCTTAGGGTTAGGGTTAGACTCTTAGGGTTAGGGTTAGGGTTAGGGTTAGGGTTAGACTCTTAGGGTTAGGGTTCGACTTAGGCTCTTAGGGTTAGGGTTAGACTCAGGCTCTTAGGGTTAGGGTTAGACTCAGGCTCTTACGGTTAGGGTTAGACTCAGGCTCTTACCGTTAGGGTTAGACACAGGCTCTTAGGGTTAGGGTCAGATTTAGTACTATATATTTGTGTACTGCAGCCGCCCTTTTGGTGGAGCGCTGCTGCCATCTAGCGAAATATACTTGGGTACTGCAGCCGGCGCTGTTGGTGGAGCGCTGCTGCCATCTAGCGAAATATACTTGGGTACTGCAGCCGGCCCTGTTGGTGGAGCGCTGCTGCCATCTAGCGAAATGTAATTGGGTACTGCAGCCGCCCTGTTGGTGGAGCGCTGCTGCCATCTAGCGAAATATATTTGGGTACTGCAGCCGGCGCTGTTGGTGGAGCTCTGCTGCCATCTAGCGAAATATACTTGGGTACTGCAGCCGCCCTTTTGGTGGAGCGCTGCTGCCATCTAGCGAAATGTAATTGGGTACTGCAGCCGCCCGGTTGGTGGAGCGGTGCTGCCATCTAGCGAAATGTAATTGGGTACTGCAGCCGCCCGGTTGGTGGAGCGCTGCTGCCATCTAGCGAAATATACTTGGGTACTGCAGCCGCCCGGTTTGTGGAGCGCTGCTGCCATCTAGCGAAATATATTTGGGTACTGCAGCCGGCGCTGTTAATGGAGCGCTGCTGCCATCTAGCGAAATGTAATTGGGTACTGCAGCCGCCCGGTTGGTGTAGCGCTGCTGCCATCTAGCGAAATATACTTGGGTACTGCAGCCGCCCGGTTTGTGGAGCGCTGCTGCCATCTAGCGAAATATACTTGGGTACTGCAGCCGCCCGGTTGGTGGAGCGCTGCTGCCATCTAGCGAAATATACTTGGGTACTGCAGCCGGCGCTGTTGGTGGAGCGCTGCTGCCATCTAGCGAAATATATTTGGGTACTGCAGCCGGCGCTGTTGGTGGAGCGCTGCTGCCATCTAGCGAAATATACTTGGGTACTGCAGCCGGCTCTGTTGGTGGAGCGCTGCTGCCATCTAGCGAAATATATTTGGGTACTGCAGCCGGCGCTGTTGGTGGAGCGCTGCTGCCATCTAGCGAAATATATTTGGGTACTGCAGCCGGCTCTGTTTGTGGAGCGCTGCTGCCATCTAGCGAAATATACTTGGGTACTTCAGCCGGGTTTAGGGTTAGGGTTAGGGTTGGACTGTTAGGGTTAGGGTTAGACTGTTAGGGTTAGACTGTTAGGGTTAGACTCTTAGGGTTAGGGTTAGGGTTAGGGTTAGGGTTAGACTCTTAGGGTTAGGGTTAGACTCTTAGGGTTAGGGTTAGGGTTAGGGTTAGGGTTAGACTCTTAAGGTTAGGGTTAGACTCTTAGGGTTAGTGTTGGGGTTAGGGTTAGACTCTTAGGGTTACGGTTAGACTCTTAGGGTTAGGGTTAGGGTTAGACACTTAGGGTAAGGGTTATACTTAGGCTCTTAGGGTTAGGGTTAGACTCAGGCTCTTAGGGTTAGGGTTAGACTCAGGCTCTTAGGGTGAGGGTTAGACTCAGGCTCTTAGGGTTAGGGTTAGACTCAGGCTCTTAGGGTTAGGGTTAGACTCAGGCTCTTAGGGTGAGGGTTAGATTCAGGCTCTTAGGGTTTGGGTTAGACTCAGGCTCTTAGGGTTAGGGTTAGACTCAGGCTCTTAGGGTTAGGGTTAGACTCAGGCCCTTAGGGTTAGGGTTAGACTCAGGCTCTTAGGGTTAGGGTTAGACTCAGGCTCTTAGGGTGAGGGTTAGACTCAGGCTCTTAGGGTTAGGGTTAGACTCAGGTTCTTAGGGTTAGGGTTAGACTCTTACGCTTAGGGTTAGGGTTAGGGTTAGGGTTAGGGTTAGACTCTTAGGGTTAGGGTTAGACTCTTAGGGTTAGGGTTAGGGTTAGGGTTAGGGTTAGACTCTTAGGGTTAGGGTTAGACTCTTAGGGTTAGGGTTAGGGTTAGGGTTAGGGTTAGGGTTAGACTCTTAGGGTTAGGGTTAGACTCTTAGGGTTAGGGTTAGGGTTAGGGTTAGGGTTAGACTCTTAGGGTTAGGGTTAGACTCTTAGGGTTAGGGTTAGGGTTAGGGTTAGGGTTAGACTCTTAGGGTTAGGGTTAGACTCTTAGGGTTAGGGTTAGGGTTAGGGTTAGGGTTAGACTCTTAGGGTTAGGGTTAGACTCTTAGGGTTAGGGTTAGGGTTAGGGTTAGGGTTAGACTCTTAGGGTTAGGGTTCGACTTAGGCTCTTAGGGTTAGGGTTAGACTCAGGCTCTTAGGGTTAGGGTTAGACTCAGGCTCTTACGGTTAGGGTTAGACTCAGGCTCTTACCGTTAGGGTTAGACACAGGCTCTTAGGGTTAGGGTCAGATTTAGTACTATATATTTGTGTACTGCAGCCGCCCTTTTGGTGGAGCGCTGCTGCCATCTAGCGAAATATACTTGGGTACTGCAGCCGGCGCTGTTGGTGGAGCGCTGCTGCCATCTAGCGAAATATACTTGGGTACTGCAGCCGGCCCTGTTGGTGGAGCGCTGCTGCCATCTAGCGAAATGTAATTGGGTACTGCAGCCGCCCTGTTGGTGGAGCGCTGCTGCCATCTAGCGAAATATATTTGGGTACTGCAGCCGGCGCTGTTGGTGGAGCTCTGCTGCCATCTAGCGAAATATACTTGGGTACTGCAGCCGCCCTTTTGGTGGAGCGCTGCTGCCATCTAGCGAAATGTAATTGGGTACTGCAGCCGCCCGGTTGGTGGAGCGGTGCTGCCATCTAGCGAAATGTAATTGGGTACTGCAGCCGCCCGGTTGGTGGAGCGCTGCTGCCATCTAGCGAAATATACTTGGGTACTGCAGCCGCCCGGTTTGTGGAGCGCTGCTGCCATCTAGCGAAATATATTTGGGTACTGCAGCCGGCGCTGTTAATGGAGCGCTGCTGCCATCTAGCGAAATGTAATTGGGTACTGCAGCCGCCCGGTTGGTGTAGCGCTGCTGCCATCTAGCGAAATATACTTGGGTACTGCAGCCGCCCGGTTTGTGGAGCGCTGCTGCCATCTAGCGAAATATACTTGGGTACTGCAGCCGCCCGGTTGGTGGAGCGCTGCTGCCATCTAGCGAAATATACTTGGGTACTGCAGCCGGCGCTGTTGGTGGAGCGCTGCTGCCATCTAGCGAAATATATTTGGGTACTGCAGCCGGCGCTGTTGGTGGAGCGCTGCTGCCATCTAGCGAAATATACTTGGGTACTGCAGCCGGCTCTGTTGGTGGAGCGCTGCTGCCATCTAGCGAAATATATTTGGGTACTGCAGCCGGCGCTGTTGGTGGAGCGCTGCTGCCATCTAGCGAAATATATTTGGGTACTGCAGCCGGCTCTGTTTGTGGAGCGCTGCTGCCATCTAGCGAAATATACTTGGGTACTTCAGCCGGGTTTAGGGTTAGGGTTAGGGTTGGACTGTTAGGGTTAGGGTTAGACTGTTAGGGTTAGACTCTTAGGGTTAGACTCTTAGGGTTAGGGTTAGGGTTAGGGTTAGGGTTAGACTCTTAGGGTTAGGGTTAGACTCTTAGGGTTAGGGTTAGGGTTAGGGTTAGGGTTAGACTCTTAAGGTTAGGGTTAGACTCTTAGGGTTAGTGTTGGGGTTAGGGTTAGACTCTTAGGGTTACGGTTAGACTCTTAGGGTTAGGGTTAGGGTTAGACACTTAGGGTTAGGGTTAGGGTGAGGGTTAGACTGTTAGGGTTAGGGTTATATTCAGATTAGGGTTAGACTCTTAGGGTTAGGGTTAGGGTTAGGGTTAGACTCTTAGGGTTAGGGTTAGACTCTTAGGGTTAGGGTTAGGGTTAGGGTTAGGGTTAGACTCTTAGGGTTAGGGTTAGACTCTTAGGGTTAGGGTTAGGGTTAGGGTTAGGGTTAGACTCTTAGGGTTAGGGTTAGACTCTTAGGGTTAGGGTTAGGGTTAGGGTTAGACTCTTAGGGTTAGGGTTAGACTTAGGCTCTTAGGGTTAGGGTTAGACTCAGGCTCTTAGGGTTAGGGTTAGACTCAGGCTCTTACGGTTAGGGTTAGACTCAGGCTCTTAGGGTTAGGGTTAGACACAGGCTCTTAGGGTTAGGGTCAGATTTAGTACTATATATTTGTGTACTGCAGCCGCCCTTTTGGTGGAGCGCTGCTGCCATCTAGCGAAATATACTTGGGTACTGCAGCCGGCGCTGTTGGTGGAGCGCTGCTGCCATCTAGCGAAATATACTTGGGTACTGCAGCCGGCCCTGTTGGTGGAGCGCTGCTGCCATCTAGCGAAATGTAATTGGGTACTGCAGCCGCCCTGTTGGTGGAGCGCTGCTGCCATCTAGCGAAATATACTTGGGTACTGCAGCCGCCCTGTTGGTGGAGCGCTGCTGCCATCTAGCGAAATATACTTGGGTACTGCAGCCGGCCCTGTTGGTGGAGCGCTGCTGCCATCTAGCGAAATATACTTGGGTACTGCAGCCGCCCGGTTGGTGGAGCGCTGCTGCCATCTAGCGAAATATACTTGGGTACTGCAGCCGGCCCTGTTGGTGGAGCGCTGCTGCCATCTAGCGAAATATACTTGGGTACTGCAGCCGCCCGTTTGGTGGAGCGCTGCTGCCATCTAGCGAAATATACTTGGGTACTGCAGCCGGCGCTGTTGGTGGAGCGCTGCTGCCATCTAGCGAAATATATTTGGGTACTGCAGCCGCCCTTTTGGTGGAGCGCTGCTGCCATCTAGCGAAATATATTTGGGTACTGCAGCCAGCTCTGTTGGTGGAGCTCTGCTGCCATCTAGCGAAATATACTTGGGTACTGCAGCCGGCCCTGTTGGTGGAGCGCTGCTGCCATCTAGCGAAATGTAATTGGGTACTGCAGCCGCCCTGTTGGTGGAGCGCTGCTGCCATCTAGCGAAATATACTTGGGTACTGCAGCCGCCCGGTTGGTGGAGCGCTGCTGCCATCTAGCGAAATATACTTGGGTACTGCAGCCGGCCCTGTTGGTGGAGCGCTGCTGCCATCTAGCGAAATATACTTGGGTACTGCAGCCGCCCGGTTGGTGGAGCGCTGCTGCCATCTAGCGAAATATATTTGGGTACTGCAGCCGCCCTTTTGGTGGAGCGCTGCTGCCATCTAGCGAAATATATTTGGGTACTGCAGCCGCTATTTTGGTGGAGCGCTTGCTGCCATCTAGCGAAATATATTTGGGTACTGCAGCCGGCCCGGTTGGTGGAGCGCTGCTGCCATCTAGCGAAATGTAATTGGGTACTGCAGCCGCCCTTTTGGTGTAGCGCTGCTGCCATCTAGCGAAATATACTTGGGTACTGCAGCCGCCCGGTTGGTGGAGCGCTGCTGCCATCTAGCGAAATATACTTGGGTACTGCAGCCGCCCGGTTGGTGGAGCGCTGCTGCCATCTAGCGAAATATACTTGGGTACTGCAGCCGGCTCTGTTGGTGGAGCGCTGCTGCCATCTAGCGAAATATATTTGGGTACTGCAGCCGCCCGGTTGGTGGAGCGCTGCTGCCATCTAGCGAAATATACTTGGGTACTGCAGCCGGCCCTGTTGGTGGAGCGCTGCTGCCATCTAGCGAAATATACTTGGGTACTGCAGCCGCCCGGTTGGTGGAGCGCTGCTGCCATCTAGCGAAATATATTTGGGTACTGCAGCCGGCCCTGTTGGTGGAGCGCTGCTGCCATCTAGCGAAATATACTTGGGTACTGCAGCCGGCGCTGTTGGTGGAGCGCTGCTGCCATCTAGCGAAATATACTTGGGTACTGCAGCCGGCCCTGTTGGTGGAGCGCTGCTGCCATCTAGCGAAATATACTTGGGTACTGCAGCCGGCTCTGTTGGTGGAGCGCTGCTGCCATCTAGCGAAATATATTTGGGTACTGCAGCCGGCCCTGTTGGTGGAGCGCTGCTGCCATCTAGCGAAATATATTTGGGTACTGCAGCCGGCTCTGTTTGTGGAGCGCTGCTGCCATCTAGCGAAATATACTTGGGTACTTCAGCCGGGTTTAGGGTTAGGGTTAGGGTTAGACTGTTAGGGTTAGGGTTAGACTCTTAGGGTTAGACTCTTAGGGTTAGACTCTTAGGGTTAGGGTTAGACTCTTACGGTTAGGGTTAGGGTTAGGGTTAGGGTTAGACTCTTAGGGTTAGGGTTAGACTCTTAGGGTTAGGGTTAGGGTTAGGGTTAGGGTTAGACTCTTAGGGTTAGGGTTAGACTCTTAGGGTTAGGGTTAGGGTTAGGGTTAGACTCTTAGGGTTAGGGTTAGGGTGAGGGTTAGACTCTTAGGGTTAGGGTTATATTCAGGGTTAGGGTTAGACTCTTAGGGTTAGGGTTAGGGTTAGGGTTAGACTCTTAGGGTTAGGGTTAGGGTTAGGCTCTTAGGGTTAGGTTTAGACTCAGGCTCTTAGGGTGAGGGTTAGACTCAGGCTCTTAGGGTTAGGGTTAGACTCAGGCTCTTAGGGTGAGGGTTAGACTCAGGCTCTTAGGGTGAGGGTTAGATTCAGGCTCTTAGGGTGAGGGTTAGAATCAGGCTCTTAGGGTTAGGGTTAGACTCAGTACTATATATTTGGGTACTGCAGCCGCCCTTTTAGTGGAGCGCTGCTGCCATCTAGCGAAGTATACTTGGGTACTGCAGCCGGCGCTGTTGGTGGAGCGCTGCTGCCATCTAGCGAAATATACTTGGGTACTGCAGCCGGCCCTGTTGGTGGAGCTCTACTGCCATCTAGCGAAATATACTTGGGTACTGCAGCCGCCCTTTTGGTGGAGCGCTGCTGCCATCTAGCGAAATGTAATTGGGTACTGCAGCCGCCCGGTTGGTGGAGCGCTGCTGCCATCTAGCGAAATATACTTGGGTACTGCAGCCGGCCCTGTTGGTGGAGCGCTGCTGCCATCTAGCGAAATATACTTGGGTACAGCAGCCGCCCGGTTTGTGGAGCGCTGCTGCCATCTAGCGAAATATATTTGGGTACTGCAGCCGGCCCGGTTGGTGGAGCGCTGCTGCCATCTAGCGAAATGTAATTGGGTACTGCAGCCGCCCTTTTGGTGTAGCGCTGCTGCCATCTAGCGAAATATACTTGGGTACTGCAGCCGCCCGGTTGGTGGAGCGCTGCTGCCATCTAGCGAAATATACTTGGGTACTGCAGCCGGCCCTGTTGGTGGAGCGCTGCTGCCATCTAGCGAAATATACTTGGGTACTGCAGCCGCCCGGTTGGTGGAGCGCTGCTGCCATCTAGCGAAATATACTTGGGTACTGCAGCCGGCGCTGTTGGTGGAGCGCTGCTGCCATCTAGCGAAATATATTTGGGTACTGCAGCCGGCGCTGTTGGTGGAGCGCTGCTGCCATCTAGCGAAATATACTTGGGTACTGCAGCCGGCTCTGTTGGTGGAGCGCTGCTGCCATCTAGCGAAATATATTTGGGTACTGCAGCCGGCGCTGTTGGTGGAGCGCTGCTGCCATCTAGCGAAATATATTTGGGTACTGCAGCCGGCTCTGTTTGTGGAGCGCTGCTGCCATCTAGCGAAATATACTTGGGTACTTCAGCCGGGTTTAGGGTTAGGGTTAGGGTTGGACTGTTAGGGTTAGGGTTAGACTGTTAGGGTTAGACTCTTAGGGTTAGACTCTTAGGGTTAGGGTTAGGGTTAGGGTTAGGGTTAGGGTTAGGGTTAGACTCTTAGGGTTAGGGTTAGACTCTTAGGGTTAGGGTTAGGGTTAGGGTTAGGGTTAGGGTTAGACTCTTAGGGTTAGGGTTAGACTCTTAGGGTTAGGGTTAGGGTTAGGGTTAGGGTTAGACTCTTAGGGTTAGGGTTAGACTCTTAGGGTTAGGGTTAGGGTTAGGGTTAGGGTTAGATTCTTAGGGTTAGGGTTAGACTCTTAGGGTTAGGATTAGGGTTAGGGTTAGACTCTTAGGGTAGGGTTAGGGTTAGGTTAGGGTTAGACTCTTAGGGTTAGGGTTAGGGTTACGGTTAGACTCTTAGGGTTAGAGTTAGGGTTAGGGTTAGACTCTTAAGGATAGGGTTAGACTCTTAGGGTTAGGGTTGGGGTTAGGGTTAGACTCTTAGGGTTAGGGTTAGACTCTTAGGGTTAGGGTTAGGGTTAGACACTTAGGGTTAGGGTTAGGGTGAGGGTTAGACTGTTAGGGTTAGGGTTATATTCAGATTAGGGTTAGACTCTTAGGGTTAGGGTTAGGGTTAGGGTTAGACTCTTAGGGTAAGGGTTAGACTTAGGCTCTTAGGGTTAGGGTTAGACTCAGGCTCTTAGGGTTAGGGTTAGACTCAGGCTCTTAGGGTGAGGGTTAGACTCAGGCTCTTAGGGTTAGGGTTAGACTCAGGCTCTTAGGGTTAGGGTTAGACTCAGGCTCTTAGGGTGAGGGTTAGATTCAGGCTCTTAGGGTTTGGGTTAGACTCAGGCTCTTAGGGTTAGGGTTAGACTCAGGCTCTTAGGGTTAGGGTTAGACTCAGGCCCTTAGGGTTAGGGTTAGACTCAGGCTCTTAGGGTTAGGGTTAGACTCAGGCTCTTAGGGTGAGGGTTAGACTCAGGCTCTTAGGGTTAGGGTTAGACTCAGGCTCTTAGGGTTAGGGTTAGACTCTTACGCTTAGGGTTAGGGTTAGGGTTAGGGTTAGGGTTAGACTCTTAGGGTTAGGGTTAGACTCTTAGGGTTAGGGTTAGGGTTAGGGTTAGGGTTAGGGTTAGACTCTTAGGGTTAGGGTTAGACTCTTAGGGTTAGGGTTAGGGTTAGGGTTAGGGTTAGACTCTTAGGGTTAGGGTTAGACTCTTAGGGTTAGGGTTAGGGTTAGGGTTAGGGTTAGACTCTTAGGGTTAGGGTTAGGGTTAGGGTATAGGGTTAGACTCTTAGGGTTAGGGTTAGACTCTTAGGGTTAGGGTTAGGGTTAGGGTTAGGGTTAGACTCTTAGGGTTAGGGTTAGACTCTTAGGGTTAGGGTTAGGGTTAGGGTTAGGGTTAGACTCTTAGGGTTAGGGTTAGACTTAGGCTCTTAGGGTTAGGGTTAGACTCAGGCTCTTAGGGTTAGGGTTAGACTCAGGCTCTTACGGTTAGGGTTAGACTCAGGCTCTTACGGTTAGGGTTAGACACAGGCTCTTAGGGTTAGGGTCAGATTTAGTACTATATATTTGTGTACTGCAGCCGCCCTTTTGGTGGAGCGCTGCTGCCATCTAGCGAAATATACTTGGGTACTGCAGCCGGCGCTGTTGGTGGAGCGCTGCTGCCATCTAGCGAAATATATTTGGGTACTGCAGCCGGCCCTGTTGGTGGAGCGCTGCTGCCATCTAGCGAAATGTAATTGGGTACTGCAGCCGCCCTGTTGGTGGAGCGCTGCTGCCATCTAGCGAAATATACTTGGGTACTGCAGCCGCCCGGTTGGTGGAGCGCTGCTGCCATCTAGCGAAATATACTTGGGTACTGCAGCCGGCCCTGTTGGTGGAGCGCTGCTGCCATCTAGCGAAATATACTTGGGTACTGCAGCCGCCCGGTTGGTGGAGCGCTGCTGCCATCTAGCGAAATATACTTGGGTACTGCAGCCGGCCCTGTTGGTGGAGCGCTGCTGCCATCTAGCGAAATATACTTGGGTACTGCAGCCGCCCGGTTGTTGGAGCGCTGCTGCCATCTAGCGAAATATACTTGGGTACTGCAGCCGGCGCTGTTGGTGGAGCGCTGCTGCCATCTAGCGAAATATATTTGGGTACTGCAGCCGCCCTTTTGGTGGAGCGCTGCTGCCATCTAGCGAAATATATTTGGGTACTGCAGCCAGCTCTGTTGGTGGAGCTCTGCTGCCATCTAGCGAAATATACTTGGGTACTGCAGCCGGCCCTGTTGCTGGAGCGCTGCTGCCATCTAGCGAAATGTAATTGGGTACTGCAGCCGCCCTGTTGGTGGAGCGCTGCTGCCATCTAGCGAAATATACTTGGGTACTGCAGCCGCCCGGTTGGTGGAGCGCTGCTGCCATCTAGCGAAATATACTTGGGTACTGCAGCCGGCCCTGTTGGTGGAGCGCTGCTGCCATCTAGCGAAATATACTTGGGTACTGCAGCCGCCCTTTTGGTGGAGCGCTGCTGCCATCTAGCGAAATATACTTGGGTACTGCAGCCGGCCCTGTTGGTGGAGCGCTGCTGCCATCTAGCGAAATATACTTGGGTACTGCAGCCGCCCGGTTGGTGGAGCGCTGCTGCCATCTAGCGAAATATACTTGGGTACTGCAGCCGGCGCTGTTGGTGGAGCGCTGCTGCCATCTAGCGAAATATATTTGGGTACTGCAGCCGGCGCTGTTGGTGGAGCGCTGCTGCCATCTAGCGAAATATATTTGGGTACTGCAGCCGGCGCTGTTGGTGGAGCGCTGCTGCCATCTAGCGAAATATATTTGGGTACTGCAGCCTGCGCTGTTGGTGGAGCGCTGCTGCCATCTAGCGAAATATATTTGGGTACTGCAGCCGGCTCTGTTGGTGGAGCGCTGCTGCCATCTAGCGAAATATACTTGGGTACTTCAGCCGGGTTTAGGGTTAGGGTTAGGGTTAGACTGTTAGGGTTAGGGTTAGACTGTTAGGGTTAGACTCTTAGGGTTAGACTCTTAGGGTTAGGGTTAGGGTTAGGGTTAGGGTTAGACTCTTAGGGTTAGGGTTAGACTCTTAGGGTTAGGGTTAGGGTTAGGGTTAGGGTTAGACTCTTAGGGTTAGGGTTAGACTCTTAGGGTTAGGGTTAGGGTTAGGGTTAGGGTTAGACTCTTAGGGTTAGGGTTAGACTCTTAGGGTTAGGGTTAGGGTTAGGGTTAGGGTTAGGGTTAGACTCTTAGGGTTAGGGTTAGACTCTTAGGGTTAGGGTTAGGGTTAGGGTTAGGGTTAGACTCTTAGGGTTAGGGTTAGACTCTTAGGGTTAGGGTTAGGGTTAGGGTTAGGGTTAGACTCTTAGGGTTAGGGTTAGACTTAGGCTCTTAGGGTTAGGGTTAGACTCAGGCTCTTAGGGTTAGGGTTAGACTCAGGCTCTTACGGTTAGGGTTAGACTCAGGCTCTTACCGTTAGGGTTAGACACAGGCTCTTAGGGTTAGGGTCAGATTTAGTACTATATATTTGTGTACTGCAGCCGCCCTTTTGGTGGAGCGCTGCTGCCATCTAGCGAAATATACTTGGGTACTGCAGCCGGCGCTGTTGGTGGAGCGCTGCTGCCATCTAGCGAAATATACTTGGGTACTGCAGCCGGCCCTGTTGGTGGAGCGCTGCTGCCATCTAGCGAAATGTAGTTGGGTACTGCAGCCGCCCTGTTGGTGGAGCGCTGCTGCCATCTAGCGAAATATACTTGGGTACTGCAGCCGCCCGGTTGGTGGAGCGCTGCTGCCATCTAGCGAAATATACTTGGGTACTGCAGCCGGCCCTGTTGGTGGAGCGCTGCTGCCATCTAGCGAAATATACTTGGGTACTGCAGCCGCCCGGTTGGTGGAGCGCTGCTGCCATCTAGCGAAATATACTTGGGTACTGCAGCCGGCCCTGTTGGTGGAGCGCTGCTGCCATCTAGCGAAATATACTTGGGTACTGCAGCCGCCCGGTTGTTGGAGCGCTGCTGCCATCTAGCGAAATATACTTGGGTACTGCAGCCGGCGCTGTTGGTGGAGCGCTGCTGCCATCTAGCGAAATATATTTGGGTACTGCAGCCAGCTCTGTTGGTGGAGCTCTGCTGCCATCTAGCGAAATATACTTGGGTACTGCAGCCGGCCCTGTTGCTGGAGCGCTGCTGCCATCTAGCGAAATATACTCGGGTACTGCAGCCGCCCTGTTGGTGGAGCGCTGCTGCCATCTAGCGAAATATACTTGGGTACTGCAGCCGCCCGGTTGGTGGAGCGCTGCTGCCATCTAGCGAAATATACTTGGGTACTGCAGCCGGCCCTGTTGGTGGAGCGCTGCTGCCATCTAGCGAAATATACTTGGGTACTGCAGCCGCCCGGTTGGTGGAGCGCTGCTGCCATCTAGCGAAATATACTTGGGTACTGCAGCCGGCCCTGTTGGTGGAGCGCTGCTGCCATCTAGCGAAATATACTTGGGTACTGCAGCCGCCCGGTTGTTGGAGCGCTGCTGCCATCTAGCGAAATATACTTGGGTACTGCAGCCGGCGCTGTTGGTGGAGCGCTGCTGCCATCTAGCGAAATATATTTGGGTACTGCAGCCGGCGCTGTTGGTGGAGCGCTGCTGCCATCTAGCGAAATATATTTGGGTACTGCAGCCGGCGCTGTTGGTGGAGCGCTGCTGCCATCTAGCGAAATATATTTGGGTACTGCAGCCGGCGCTGTTGGTGGAGCGCTGCTGCCATCTAGCGAAATATATTTGGGTACTGCAGCCGGCTCTGTTGGTGGAGCGCTGCTGCCATCTAGCGAAATATACTTGGGTACTTCAGCCGGGTTTAGGGTTAGGGTTAGGGTTAGACTGTTAGGGTTAGGGTTAGACTGTTAGGGTTAGACTCTTAGCGTTAGACTCTTAGGGTTAGGGTTAGGGTTAGGGTTAGGGTTAGACTCTTAGGGTTAGGGTTAGACTCTTAGGGTTAGGGTTAGGGTTAGGGTTAGGGTTAGACTCTTAGGGTTAGGGTTAGACTCTTAGGGTTAGGGTTAGGGTTAGGGTTAGACTCTTAGGGTTAGGGTTAGACTCTTAGGGTTAGGGTTAGACTCTTAGGGTTAGGGTTAGGGTTAGGGTTAGGGTTAGACTCTTAGGGTTAGGGTTAGACTCTTAGGGTTAGGGTTAGGGTTAGGGTTAGGGTTAGGGTTAGACTCTTAGGGTTAGGGTTAGACTCTTAGGGTTAGGGTTAGGGTTAGGGTTAGGGTTAGACTCTTAGGGTTAGGGTTAGACTCTTAGGGTTAGGGTTAGGGTTAGGGTTAGGGTTAGACTCTTAGGGTTAGGGTTAGACTTAGGCTCTTAGGGTTAGGGTTAGACTCAGGCTCTTAGGGTTAGGGTTAGACTCAGGCTCTTACGGTTAGGGTTAGACTCAGGCTCTTACGGTTAGGGTTAGACACAGGCTCTTAGGGTTAGGGTCAGATTTAGTACTATATATTTGTGTACTGCAGCCGCCCTTTTGGTGGAGCGCTGCTGCCATCTAGCGAAATATACTTGGGTACTGCAGCCGGCGCTGTTGGTGGAGCGCTGCTGCCATCTAGCGAAATATACTTGGGTACTGCAGCCGGCCCTGTTGGTGGAGCGCTGCTGCCATCTAGCGAAATGTAATTGGGTACTGCAGCCGCCCTGTTGGTGGAGCGCTGCTGCCATCTAGCGAAATATACTTGGGTACTGCAGCCGCCCGGTTGGTGGAGCGCTGCTGCCATCTAGCGAAATATACTTGGGTACTGCAGCCGGCCCTGTTGGTGGAGCGCTGCTGCCATCTAGCGAAATATACTTGGGTACTGCAGCCGCCCGGTTGGTGGAGCGCTGCTGCCATCTAGCGAAATATACTTGGGTACTGCAGCCGGCCCTGTTGGTGGAGCGCTGCTGCCATCTAGCGAAATATACTTGGGTACTGCAGCCGCCCGGTTGTTGGAGCGCTGCTGCCATCTAGCGAAATATACTTGGGTACTGCAGCCGGCGCTGTTGGTGGAGCGCTGCTGCCATCTAGCGAAATATATTTGGGTACTGCAGCCGCCCTTTTGGTGGAGCGCTGCTGCCATCTAGCGAAATATATTTGGGTACTGCAGCCAGCTCTGTTGGTGGAGCTCTGCTGCCATCTAGCGAAATATACTTGGGTACTGCAGCCGGCCCTGTTGCTGGAGCGCTGCTGCCATCTAGCGAAATGTAATTGGGTACTGCAGCCGCCCTGTTGGTGGAGCGCTGCTGCCATCTAGCGAAATATACTTGGGTACTGCAGCCGCCCGGTTGGTGGAGCGCTGCTGCCATCTAGCGAAATATACTTGGGTACTGCAGCCGGCCCTGTTGGTGGAGCGCTGCTGCTATCTAGCGAAATATACTTGGGTACTGCAGCCGCCCGGTTGGTGGAGCGCTGCTGCCATCTAGCGAAATATACTTGGGTACTGCAGCCGGCCCTGTTGGTGGAGCGCTGCTGCCATCTAGCGAAATATACTTGGGTACTGCAGCCGCCCGGTTGTTGGAGCGCTGCTGCCATCTAGCGAAATATACTTGGGTACTGCAGCCGGCGCTGTTGGTGGAGCGCTGCTGCCATCTAGCGAAATATATTTGGGTACTGCAGCCGGCGCTGTTGGTGGAGCGCTGCTGCCATCTAGCGAAATATATTTGGGTACTGCAGCCGGCGCTGTTGGTGGAGCGCTGCTGCCATCTAGCGAAATATATTTGGGTACTGCAGCCGGCGCTGTTGGTGGAGCGCTGCTGCCATCTAGCGAAATATATTTGGGTACTGCAGCCGGCTCTGTTGGTGGAGCGCTGCTGCCATCTAGCGAAATATACTTGGGTACTTCAGCCGGGTTTAGGGTTAGGGTTAGGGTTAGACTGTTAGGGTTAGGGTTAGACTGTTAGGGTTAGACTCTTAGGGTTAGACTCTTAGGGTTAGGGTTAGGGTTAGGGTTAGGGTTAGACTCTTAGGGTTAGGGTTAGACTCTTAGGGTTAGGGTTAGGGTTAGGGTTAGGGTTAGACTCTTAGGGTTAGGGTTAGACTCTTAGGGTTAGGGTTAGGGTTAGGGTTAGGGTTAGACTCTTAGGGTTAGGGTTAGACTCTTAGGGTTAGGGTTAGGGTTAGGGTTAGGGTTAGGGTTAGACTCTTAGGGTTAGGGTTAGACTCTTAGGGTTAGGGTTAGGGTTAGGGTTAGGGTTAGACTCTTAGGGTTAGGGTTAGACTCTTAGGGTTAGGGTTAGGGTTAGGGTTAGGGTTAGACTCTTAGGGTTAGGGTTAGACTTAGGCTCTTAGGGTTAGGGTTAGACTCAGGCTCTTAGGGTTAGGGTTAGACTCAGGCTCTTACGGTTAGGGTTAGACTCAGGCTCTTACGGTTAGGGTTAGACACAGGCTCTTAGGGTTAGGGTCAGATTTAGTACTATATATTTGTGTACTGCAGCCGCCCTTTTGGTGGAGCGCTGCTGCCATCTAGCGAAATATACTTGGGTACTGCAAACGGCGCTGTTGGTGGAGCGCTGCTGCCATCTAGCGAAATATACTTGGGTACTGCAGCCGGCGCTGTTGGTGGAGCGCTGCTGCCATCTAGCGAAATATATTTGGGTACTGCAGCCGCCCTTTTGGTGGAGCGCTGCTGCCATCTAGCGAAATATATTTGGGTACTGCAGCCAGCTCTGTTGGTGGAGCTCTGCTGCCATCTAGCGAAATATACTTGGGTACTGCAGCCGGCCCTGTTGGTGGAGCGCTGCTGCCATCTAGCGAAATGTAATTGGGTACTGCAGCCGCCCTGTTGGTGGAGCGCTGCTGCCATCTAGCGAAATATACTTGGGTACTGCAGCCGGCCCTGTTGGTGGAGCGCTGCTGCCATCTAGCGAAATATACTTGGGTACTGCAGCCGCCCGGTTGGTGGAGCGCTGCTGCCATCTAGCGAAATATACTTGGGTACTGCAGCCGGCCCTGTTGGTGGAGCGCTGCTGCCATCTAGCGAAATATACTTGGGTACTGCAGCCGCCCGGTTGTTGGAGCGCTGCTGCCATCTAGCGAAATATACTTGGGTACTGCAGCCGGCGCTGTTGGTGGAGCGCTGCTGCCATCTAGCGAAATATATTTGGGTACTGCAGCCGGCGCTGTTGGTGGAGCGCTGCTGCCATCTAGCGAAATATATTTGGGTACTGCAGCCGGCGCTGTTGGTGGAGCGCTGCTGCCATCTAGCGAAATATATTTGGGTACTGCAGCCAGCGCTGTTGGTGGAGCGCTGCTGCCATCTAGCGAAATATATTTGGGTACTGCAGCCGGCTCTGTTGGTGGAGCGCTGCTGCCATCTAGCGAAATATACTTGGGTACTTCAGCCGGGTTTAGGGTTAGGGTTAGGGTTAGACTGTTAGGGTTAGGGTTAGACTGTTAGGGTTAGACTCTTAGGGTTAGACTCTTAGGGTTAGGGTTAGGGTTAGGGTTAGGCTTAGACTCTTAGGGTTAGGGTTAGACTCTTAGGGTTAGGGTTAGGGTTAGGGTTAGGGTTAGACTCTTAGGGTTAGGGTTAGACTCTTAGGGTTAGGGTTAGGGTTAGGGTTAGGGTTAGACTCTTAGGATTAGGGTTAGACTCTTAGGGTTAGGGTTAGGGTTAGGGTTAGACTCTTAGGGTTAGGGTTAGACTCTTAGGGTTAGGGTTAGGGTTAGGGTTAGGGTTAGACTCTTAGGGTTAGGGTTAGACTCTTAGGGTTAGGGTTAGGGTTAGGGTTAGGGTTAGACTCTTAGGGTTAGGGTTAGACTTAGGCTCTTAGGGTTAGGGTTAGACTCAGGCTCTTAGGGTTAGGGTTAGACTCAGGCTCTTACGGTTAGGGTTAGACTCAGGCTCTTACGGTTAGGGTTAGACACAGGCTCTTAGGGTTAGGGTCAGATTTAGTACTATATATTTGTGTACTGCAGCCGCCCTTTTGGTGGAGCGCTGCTGCCATCTAGCGAAATATACTTGGGTACTGCAGCCGGCGCTGTTGGTGGAGCGCTGCTGCCATCTAGCGAAATATACTTGGGTACTGCAGCCGGCCCTGTTGGTGGAGCGCTGCTGCCATCTAGCGAAATGTAATTGGGTACTGCAGCCGCCCTGTTGGTGGAGCGCTGCTGCCATCTAGCGAAATATACTTGGGTACTGCAGCCGCCCGGTTGGTGGAGCGCTGCTGCCATCTAGCGAAATATACTTGGGTACTGCAGCCGGCCCTGTTGGTGGAGCGCTGCTGCCATCTAGCGAAATATACTTGGGTACTGCAGCCGCCCGGTTGGTGGAGCGCTGCTGCCATCTAGCGAAATATACTTGGGTACTGCAGCCGGCCCTGTTGGTGGAGCGCTGCTGCCATCTAGCGAAATATACTTGGGTACTGCAGCCGCCCGGTTGTTGGAGCGCTGCTGCCATCTAGCGAAATATACTTGGGTACTGCAGCCGGCGCTGTTGGTGGAGCGCTGCTGCCATCTAGCGAAATATATTTGGGTACTGCAGCCAGCTCTGTTGGTGGAGCTCTGCTGCCATCTAGCGAAATATACTTGGGTACTGCAGCCGGCCCTGTTGCTGGAGCGCTGCTGCCATCTAGCGAAATATACTCGGGTACTGCAGCCGCCCTGTTGGTGGAGCGCTGCTGCCATCTAGCGAAATATACTTGGGTACTGCAGCCGCCCGGTTGGTGGAGCGCTGCTGCCATCTAGCGAAATATACTTGGGTACTGCAGCCGGCCCTGTTGGTGGAGCGCTGCTGCCATCTAGCGAAATATACTTGGGTACTGCAGCCGCCCGGTTGGTGGAGCGCTGCTGCCATCTAGCGAAATATACTTGGGTACTGCAGCCGGCCCTGTTGGTGGAGCGCTGCTGCCATCTAGCGAAATATACTTGGGTACTGCAGCCGCCCGGTTGTTGGAGCGCTGCTGCCATCTAGCGAAATATACTTGGGTACTGCAGCCGGCGCTGTTGGTGGAGCGCTGCTGCCATCTAGCGAAATATATTTGGGTACTGCAGCCGGCGCTGTTGGTGGAGCGCTGCTGCCATCTAGCGAAATATATTTGGGTACTGCAGCCGGCGCTGTTGGTGGAGCGCTGCTGCCATCTAGCGAAATATATTTGGGTACTGCAGCCGGCGCTGTTGGTGGAGCGCTGCTGCCATCTAGCGAAATATATTTGGGTACTGCAGCCGGCTCTGTTGGTGGAGCGCTGCTGCCATCTAGCGAAATATACTTGGGTACTTCAGCCGGGTTTAGGGTTAGGGTTAGGGTTAGACTGTTAGGGTTAGGGTTAGACTGTTAGGGTTAGACTCTTAGCGTTAGACTCTTAGGGTTAGGGTTAGGGTTAGGGTTAGGGTTAGACTCTTAGGGTTAGGGTTAGACTCTTAGGGTTAGGGTTAGGGTTAGGGTTAGGGTTAGACTCTTAGGGTTAGGGTTAGACTCTTAGGGTTAGGGTTAGGGTTAGGGTTAGACTCTTAGGGTTAGGGTTAGACTCTTAGGGTTAGGGTTAGACTCTTAGGGTTAGGGTTAGGGTTAGGGTTAGGGTTAGACTCTTAGGGTTAGGGTTAGACTCTTAGGGTTAGGGTTAGGGTTAGGGTTAGGGTTAGGGTTAGACTCTTAGGGTTAGGGTTAGACTCTTAGGGTTAGGGTTAGGGTTAGGGTTAGGGTTAGACTCTTAGGGTTAGGGTTAGACTCTTAGGGTTAGGGTTAGGGTTAGGGTTAGGGTTAGACTCTTAGGGTTAGGGTTAGACTTAGGCTCTTAGGGTTAGGGTTAGACTCAGGCTCTTAGGGTTAGGGTTAGACTCAGGCTCTTACGGTTAGGGTTAGACTCAGGCTCTTACGGTTAGGGTTAGACACAGGCTCTTAGGGTTAGGGTCAGATTTAGTACTATATATTTGTGTACTGCAGCCGCCCTTTTGGTGGAGCGCTGCTGCCATCTAGCGAAATATACTTGGGTACTGCAGCCGGCGCTGTTGGTGGAGCGCTGCTGCCATCTAGCGAAATATACTTGGGTACTGCAGCCGGCCCTGTTGGTGGAGCGCTGCTGCCATCTAGCGAAATGTAATTGGGTACTGCAGCCGCCCTGTTGGTGGAGCGCTGCTGCCATCTAGCGAAATATACTTGGGTACTGCAGCCGCCCGGTTGGTGGAGCGCTGCTGCCATCTAGCGAAATATACTTGGGTACTGCAGCCGGCCCTGTTGGTGGAGCGCTGCTGCCATCTAGCGAAATATACTTGGGTACTGCAGCCGCCCGGTTGGTGGAGCGCTGCTGCCATCTAGCGAAATATACTTGGGTACTGCAGCCGGCCCTGTTGGTGGAGCGCTGCTGCCATCTAGCGAAATATACTTGGGTACTGCAGCCGCCCGGTTGTTGGAGCGCTGCTGCCATCTAGCGAAATATACTTGGGTACTGCAGCCGGCGCTGTTGGTGGAGCGCTGCTGCCATCTAGCGAAATATATTTGGGTACTGCAGCCGCCCTTTTGGTGGAGCGCTGCTGCCATCTAGCGAAATATATTTGGGTACTGCAGCCAGCTCTGTTGGTGGAGCTCTGCTGCCATCTAGCGAAATATACTTGGGTACTGCAGCCGGCCCTGTTGCTGGAGCGCTGCTGCCATCTAGCGAAATGTAATTGGGTACTGCAGCCGCCCTGTTGGTGGAGCGCTGCTGCCATCTAGCGAAATATACTTGGGTACTGCAGCCGCCCGGTTGGTGGAGCGCTGCTGCCATCTAGCGAAATATACTTGGGTACTGCAGCCGGCCCTGTTGGTGGAGCGCTGCTGCCATCTAGCGAAATATACTTGGGTACTGCAGCCGCCCGGTTGGTGGAGCGCTGCTGCCATCTAGCGAAATATACTTGGGTACTGCAGCCGGCCCTGTTGGTGGAGCGCTGCTGCCATCTAGCGAAATATACTTGGGTACTGCAGCCGCCCGGTTGTTGGAGCGCTGCTGCCATCTAGCGAAATATACTTGGGTACTGCAGCCGGCGCTGTTGGTGGAGCGCTGCTGCCATCTAGCGAAATATATTTGGGTACTGCAGCCGGCGCTGTTGGTGGAGCGCTGCTGCCATCTAGCGAAATATATTTGGGTA
This sequence comes from Falco punctatus, assembly GCF_963210335.1. Lineage (NCBI taxonomy): Eukaryota > Metazoa > Chordata > Aves > Falconiformes > Falconidae > Falco > Falco punctatus. The sequence goes on from NW_027660079.1 coordinate 2,726,358, forward strand.
CTGCAGCCGGCGCTGTTGGTGGAGCGCTGCTGCCATCTAGCGAAATATATTTGGGTACTGCAGCCGGCGCTGTTGGTGGAGCGCTGCTGCCATCTAGCGAAATATATTTGGGTACTGCAGCCGGCTCTGTTGGTGGAGCGCTGCTGCCATCTAGCGAAATATACTTGGGTACTTCAGCCGGGTTTAGGGTTAGGGTTAGGGTTAGACTGTTAGGGTTAGGGTTAGACTGTTAGGGTTAGACTCTTAGGGTTAGACTCTTAGGGTTAGGGTTAGGGTTAGGGTTAGGGTTAGACTCTTAGGGTTAGGGTTAGACTCTTAGGGTTAGGGTTAGGGTTAGGGTTAGGGTTAGACTCTTAGGGTTAGGGTTAGACTCTTAGGGTTAGGGTTAGGGTTAGGGTTAGGGTTAGACTCTTAGGGTTAGGGTTAGACTCTTAGGGTTAGGGTTAGGGTTAGGGTTAGGGTTAGGGTTAGACTCTTAGGGTTAGGGTTAGACTCTTAGGGTTAGGGTTAGGGTTAGGGTTAGGGTTAGACTCTTAGGGTTAGGGTTAGACTCTTAGGGTTAGGGTTAGGGTTAGGGTTAGGGTTAGACTCTTAGGGTTAGGGTTAGACTTAGGCTCTTAGGGTTAGGGTTAGACTCAGGCTCTTAGGGTTAGGGTTAGACTCAGGCTCTTACGGTTAGGGTTAGACTCAGGCTCTTACGGTTAGGGTTAGACACAGGCTCTTAGGGTTAGGGTCAGATTTAGTACTATATATTTGTGTACTGCAGCCGCCCTTTTGGTGGAGCGCTGCTGCCATCTAGCGAAATATACTTGGGTACTGCAAACGGCGCTGTTGGTGGAGCGCTGCTGCCATCTAGCGAAATATACTTGGGTACTGCAGCCGGCGCTGTTGGTGGAGCGCTGCTGCCATCTAGCGAAATATATTTGGGTACTGCAGCCGCCCTTTTGGTGGAGCGCTGCTGCCATCTAGCGAAATATATTTGGGTACTGCAGCCAGCTCTGTTGGTGGAGCTCTGCTGCCATCTAGCGAAATATACTTGGGTACTGCAGCCGGCCCTGTTGGTGGAGCGCTGCTGCCATCTAGCGAAATGTAATTGGGTACTGCAGCCGCCCTGTTGGTGGAGCGCTGCTGCCATCTAGCGAAATATACTTGGGTACTGCAGCCGGCCCTGTTGGTGGAGCGCTGCTGCCATCTAGCGAAATATACTTGGGTACTGCAGCCGCCCGGTTGGTGGAGCGCTGCTGCCATCTAGCGAAATATACTTGGGTACTGCAGCCGGCCCTGTTGGTGGAGCGCTGCTGCCATCTAGCGAAATATACTTGGGTACTGCAGCCGCCCGGTTGTTGGAGCGCTGCTGCCATCTAGCGAAATATACTTGGGTACTGCAGCCGGCGCTGTTGGTGGAGCGCTGCTGCCATCTAGCGAAATATATTTGGGTACTGCAGCCGGCGCTGTTGGTGGAGCGCTGCTGCCATCTAGCGAAATATATTTGGGTACTGCAGCCGGCGCTGTTGGTGGAGCGCTGCTGCCATCTAGCGAAATATATTTGGGTACTGCAGCCAGCGCTGTTGGTGGAGCGCTGCTGCCATCTAGCGAAATATATTTGGGTACTGCAGCCGGCTCTGTTGGTGGAGCGCTGCTGCCATCTAGCGAAATATACTTGGGTACTTCAGCCGGGTTTAGGGTTAGGGTTAGGGTTAGACTGTTAGGGTTAGGGTTAGACTGTTAGGGTTAGACTCTTAGGGTTAGACTCTTAGGGTTAGGGTTAGGGTTAGGGTTAGGCTTAGACTCTTAGGGTTAGGGTTAGACTCTTAGGGTTAGGGTTAGGGTTAGGGTTAGGGTTAGACTCTTAGGGTTAGGGTTAGACTCTTAGGGTTAGGGTTAGGGTTAGGGTTAGGGTTAGACTCTTAGGATTAGGGTTAGACTCTTAGGGTTAGGGTTAGGGTTAGGGTTAGACTCTTAGGGTTAGGGTTAGACTCTTAGGGTTAGGGTTAGGGTTAGGGTTAGGGTTAGACTCTTAGGGTTAGGGTTAGACTCTTAGGGTTAGGGTTAGGGTTAGGGTTAGGGTTAGACTCTTAGGGTTAGGGTTAGACTTAGGCTCTTAGGGTTAGGGTTAGACTCAGGCTCTTAGGGTTAGGGTTAGACTCAGGCTCTTACGGTTAGGGTTAGACTCAGGCTCTTACGGTTAGGGTTAGACACAGGCTCTTAGGGTTAGGGTCAGATTTAGTACTATATATTTGTGTACTGCAGCCGCCCTTTTGGTGGAGCGCTGCTGCCATCTAGCGAAATATACTTGGGTACTGCAGCCGGCGCTGTTGGTGGAGCGCTGCTGCCATCTAGCGAAATATACTTGGGTACTGCAGCCGGCCCTGTTGGTGGAGCGCTGCTGCCATCTAGCGAAATGTAATTGGGTACTGCAGCCGCCCTGTTGGTGGAGCGCTGCTGCCATCTAGCGAAATATACTTGGGTACTGCAGCCGCCCGGTTGGTGGAGCGCTGCTGCCATCTAGCGAAATATACTTGGGTACTGCAGCCGGCCCTGTTGGTGGAGCGCTGCTGCCATCTAGCGAAATATACTTGGGTACTGCAGCCGCCCGGTTGTTGGAGCGCTGCTGCCATCTAGCGAAATATACTTGGGTACTGCAGCCGGCGCTGTTGGTGGAGCGCTGCTGCCATCTAGCGAAATATATTTGGGTACTGCAGCCGGCGCTGTTGGTGGAGCGCTGCTGCCATCTAGCGAAATATATTTGGGTACTGCAGCCGGCGCTGTTGGTGGAGCGCTGCTGCCATCTAGCGAAATATATTTGGGTACTTCAGCCGGCTCTGTTGGTGGAGCGCTGCTGCCATCTAGCGAAATATACTTGGGTACTTCAGCCGGGTTTAGGGTTAGGGTTAGGGTTAGACTGTTAGGGTTAGGGTTAGACTGTTAGGGTTAGACTCTTAGCGTTAGACTCTTAGGGTTAGGGTTAGGGTTAGGGTTAGGGTTAGACTCTTAGGGTTAGGGTTAGACTCTTAGGGTTAGGGTTAGGGTTAGGGTTAGGGTTAGACTCTTAGGGTTAGGGTTAGACTCTTAGGGTTAGGGTTAGGGTTAGGGTTAGACTCTTAGGGTTAGGGTTAGACTCTTAGGGTTAGGGTTAGACTCTTAGGGTTAGGGTTAGGGTTAGGGTTAGGGTTAGACTCTTAGGGTTAGGGTTAGACTCTTAGGGTTAGGGTTAGGGTTAGGGTTAGGGTTAGGGTTAGACTCTTAGGGTTAGGGTTAGACTCTTAGGGTTAGGGTTAGGGTTAGGGTTAGGGTTAGACTCTTAGGGTTAGGGTTAGACTCTTAGGGTTAGGGTTAGGGTTAGGGTTAGGGTTAGACTCTTAGGGTTAGGGTTAGACTTAGGCTCTTAGGGTTAGGGTTAGACTCAGGCTCTTAGGGTTAGGGTTAGACTCAGGCTCTTACGGTTAGGGTTAGACTCAGGCTCTTACGGTTAGGGTTAGACACAGGCTCTTAGGGTTAGGGTCAGATTTAGTACTATATATTTGTGTACTGCAGCCGCCCTTTTGGTGGAGCGCTGCTGCCATCTAGCGAAATATACTTGGGTACTGCAGCCGGCGCTGTTGGTGGAGCGCTGCTGCCATCTAGCGAAATATACTTGGGTACTGCAGCCGGCCCTGTTGGTGGAGCGCTGCTGCCATCTAGCGAAATGTAATTGGGTACTGCAGCCGCCCTGTTGGTGGAGCGCTGCTGCCATCTAGCGAAATATACTTGGGTACTGCAGCCGCCCGGTTGGTGGAGCGCTGCTGCCATCTAGCGAAATATACTTGGGTACTGCAGCCGGCCCTGTTGGTGGAGCGCTGCTGCCATCTAGCGAAATATACTTGGGTACTGCAGCCGCCCGGTTGGTGGAGCGCTGCTGCCATCTAGCGAAATATACTTGGGTACTGCAGCCGGCCCTGTTGGTGGAGCGCTGCTGCCATCTAGCGAAATATACTTGGGTACTGCAGCCGCCCGGTTGTTGGAGCGCTGCTGCCATCTAGCGAAATATACTTGGGTACTGCAGCCGGCGCTGTTGGTGGAGCGCTGCTGCCATCTAGCGAAATATATTTGGGTACTGCAGCCGCCCTTTTGGTGGAGCGCTGCTGCCATCTAGCGAAATATATTTGGGTACTGCAGCCAGCTCTGTTGGTGGAGCTCTGCTGCCATCTAGCGAAATATACTTGGGTACTGCAGCCGGCCCTGTTGCTGGAGCGCTGCTGCCATCTAGCGAAATGTAATTGGGTACTGCAGCCGCCCTGTTGGTGGAGCGCTGCTGCCATCTAGCGAAATATACTTGGGTACTGCAGCCGCCCGGTTGGTGGAGCGCTGCTGCCATCTAGCGAAATATACTTGGGTACTGCAGCCGGCCCTGTTGGTGGAGCGCTGCTGCCATCTAGCGAAATATACTTGGGTACTGCAGCCGCCCGGTTGGTGGAGCGCTGCTGCCATCTAGCGAAATATACTTGGGTACTGCAGCCGGCCCTGTTGGTGGAGCGCTGCTGCCATCTAGCGAAATATACTTGGGTACTGCAGCCGCCCGGTTGTTGGAGCGCTGCTGCCATCTAGCGAAATATACTTGGGTACTGCAGCCGGCGCTGTTGGTGGAGCGCTGCTGCCATCTAGCGAAATATATTTGGGTACTGCAGCCGGCGCTGTTGGTGGAGCGCTGCTGCCATCTAGCGAAATATATTTGGGTACTGCAGCCGGCGCTGTTGGTGGAGCGCTGCTGCCATCTAGCGAAATATATTTGGGTACTGCAGCCGGCGCTGTTGGTGGAGCGCTGCTGCCATCTAGCGAAATATATTTGGGTACTGCAGCCGGCTCTGTTGGTGGAGCGCTGCTGCCATCTAGCGAAATATACTTGGGTACTTCAGCCGGGTTTAGGGTTAGGGTTAGGGTTAGACTGTTAGGGTTAGGGTTAGACTGTTAGGGTTAGACTCTTAGGGTTAGACTCTTAGGGTTAGGGTTAGGGTTAGGGTTAGGGTTAGACTCTTAGGGTTAGGGTTAGACTCTTAGGGTTAGGGTTAGGGTTAGGGTTAGGGTTAGACTCTTAGGGTTAGGGTTAGACTCTTAGGGTTAGGGTTAGGGTTAGGGTTAGGGTTAGACTCTTAGGGTTAGGGTTAGACTCTTAGGGTTAGGGTTAGGGTTAGGGTTAGGGTTAGGGTTAGACTCTTAGGGTTAGGGTTAGACTCTTAGGGTTAGGGTTAGGGTTAGGGTTAGGGTTAGACTCTTAGGGTTAGGGTTAGACTCTTAGGGTTAGGGTTAGGGTTAGGGTTAGGGTTAGACTCTTAGGGTTAGGGTTAGACTTAGGCTCTTAGGGTTAGGGTTAGACTCAGGCTCTTAGGGTTAGGGTTAGACTCAGGCTCTTACGGTTAGGGTTAGACTCAGGCTCTTACGGTTAGGGTTAGACACAGGCTCTTAGGGTTAGGGTCAGATTTAGTACTATATATTTGTGTACTGCAGCCGCCCTTTTGGTGGAGCGCTGCTGCCATCTAGCGAAATATACTTGGGTACTGCAGCCGGCGCTGTTGGTGGAGCGCTGCTGCCATCTAGCGAAATATACTTGGGTACTGCAGCCGGCCCTGTTGGTGGAGCGCTGCTGCCATCTAGCGAAATGTAATTGGGTACTGCAGCCGCCCTGTTGGTGGAGCGCTGCTGCCATCTAGCGAAATATACTTGGGTACTGCAGCCGCCCGGTTGGTGGAGCGCTGCTGCCATCTAGCGAAATATACTTGGGTACTGCAGCCGGCCCTGTTGGTGGAGCGCTGCTGCCATCTAGCGAAATATACTTGGGTACTGCAGCCGCCCGGTTGTTGGAGCGCTGCTGCCATCTAGCGAAATATACTTGGGTACTGCAGCCGGCCCTGTTGGTGGAGCGCTGCTGCCATCTAGCGAAATATACTTGGGTACTGCAGCCGCCCGGTTGTTGGAGCGCTGCTGCCATCTAGCGAAATATACTTGGGTACTGCAGCCGGCGCTGTTGGTGGAGCGCTGCTGCCATCTAGCGAAATATATTTGGGTACTGCAGCCGCCCGGTTGGTGGAGCGCTGCTGCCATCTAGCGAAATATATTTGGGTACTGCAGCCAGCTCTGTTGGTGGAGCTCTGCTGCCATCTAGCGAAATATACTTGGGTACTGCAAACGGCCCTGTTGGTGGAGCGCTGCTGCCATCTAGCGAAATGTAATTGGGTACTGCAGCCGCCCTGTTGGTGGAGCGCTGCTGCCATCTAGCGAAATATACTTGGGTACTGCAGCCGCCCGGTTGGTGGAGCGCTGCTGCCATCTAGCGAGATATACTTGGGTACTGCAGCCGGCCCTGTTGGTGGAGCGCTGCTGCCATCTAGCGAAATATACTTGGGTACTGCAGCCGCCCGGTTGGTGGAGCGCTGCTGCCATCTAGCGAAATATACTTGGGTACTGCAGCCGGCGCTGTTGGTGGAGCGCTGCTGCCATCTAGCGAAATATACTTGGGTACTTCAGCCGGGTTTAGGGTTAGGGTTAGGGTTAGACTGTTAGGGTTAGGGTTAGACTGTTAGGGTTAGACTCTTAGGGTTAGACTCTTAGGGTTAGGGTTAGGGTTAGGGTTAGGGTTAGGGTTAGGGTTAGACTCTTAGGGTTAGGGTTAGACTCTTAGGGTTAGGGTTAGGGTTAGGGTTAGGGTTAGACTCTTAGGGTTAGGGTTAGACTCTTAGGGTTAGGGTTAGGGTTAGGGTTAGGGTTAGACTCTTAGGGTTAGGGTTAGACTCTTAGGGTTAGGGTTAGGGTTAGGGTTAGGGTTAGGGTTAGACTCTTAGGGTTAGGGTTAGACTCTTAGGGTTAGGGTTAGGGTTAGGGTTAGGGTTAGACTCTTAGGGTTAGGGTTAGACTCTTAGGGTTAGGGTTAGGGTTAGGGTTAGGGTTAGACTCTTAGGGTTAGGGTTAGACTTAGGCTCTTAGGGTTAGGGTTAGACTCAGGCTCTTAGGGTTAGGGTTAGACTCAGGCTCTTACGGTTAGGGTTAGACTCAGGCTCTTACGGTTAGGGTTAGACACAGGCTCTTAGGGTTAGGGTCAGATTTAGTACTATATATTTGTGTACTGCAGCCGCCCTTTTGGTGGAGCGCTGCTGCCATCTAGCGAAATATACTTGGGTACTGCAAACGGCGCTGTTGGTGGAGCGCTGCTGCCATCTAGCGAAATATACTTGGGTACTGCAGCCGGCGCTGTTGGTGGAGCGCTGCTGCCATCTAGCGAAATATATTTGGGTACTGCAGCCGCCCTTTTGGTGGAGCGCTGCTGCCATCTAGCGAAATATATTTGGGTACTGCAGCCAGCTCTGTTGGTGGAGCTCTGCTGCCATCTAGCGAAATATACTTGGGTACTGCAGCCGGCCCTGTTGGTGGAGCGCTGCTGCCATCTAGCGAAATGTAATTGGGTACTGCAGCCGCCCGGTTGGTGGAGCGCTGCTGCCATCTAGCGAAATATACTTGGGTACTGCAGCCGGCCCTGTTGGTGGAGCGCTGCTGCCATCTAGCGAAATATACTTGGGTACTGCAGCCGCCCGGTTGGTGGAGCGCTGCTGCCATCTAGCGAAATATACTTGGGTACTGCAGCCGGCCCTGTTGGTGGAGCGCTGCTGCCATCTAGCGAAATATACTTGGGTACTGCAGCCGCCCGGTTGTTGGAGCGCTGCTGCCATCTAGCGAAATATACTTGGGTACTGCAGCCGGCGCTGTTGGTGGAGCGCTGCTGCCATCTAGCGAAATATATTTGGGTACTGCAGCCGGCGCTGTTGGTGGAGCGCTGCTGCCATCTAGCGAAATATATTTGGGTACTGCAGCCGGCGCTGTTGGTGGAGCGCTGCTGCCATCTAGCGAAATATATTTGGGTACTGCAGCCAGCGCTGTTGGTGGAGCGCTGCTGCCATCTAGCGAAATATATTTGGGTACTGCAGCCGGCTCTGTTGGTGGAGCGCTGCTGCCATCTAGCGAAATATACTTGGGTACTTCAGCCGGGTTTAGGGTTAGGGTTAGGGTTAGACTGTTAGGGTTAGGGTTAGACTGTTAGGGTTAGACTCTTAGGGTTAGACTCTTAGGGTTAGGGTTAGGGTTAGGGTTAGGCTTAGACTCTTAGGGTTAGGGTTAGACTCTTAGGGTTAGGGTTAGGGTTAGGGTTAGGGTTAGACTCTTAGGGTTAGGGTTAGACTCTTAGGGTTAGGGTTAGGGTTAGGGTTAGGGTTAGACTCTTAGGATTAGGGTTAGACTCTTAGGGTTAGGGTTAGGGTTAGGGTTAGACTCTTAGGGTTAGGGTTAGACTCTTAGGGTTAGGGTTAGGGTTAGGGTTAGGGTTAGACTCTTAGGGTTAGGGTTAGACTCTTAGGGTTAGGGTTAGGGTTAGGGTTAGGGTTAGACTCTTAGGGTTAGGGTTAGACTTAGGCTCTTAGGGTTAGGGTTAGACTCAGGCTCTTAGGGTTAGGGTTAGACTCAGGCTCTTACGGTTAGGGTTAGACTCAGGCTCTTACGGTTAGGGTTAGACACAGGCTCTTAGGGTTAGGGTCAGATTTAGTACTATATATTTGTGTACTGCAGCCGCCCTTTTGGTGGAGCGCTGCTGCCATCTAGCGAAATATACTTGGGTACTGCAGCCGGCGCTGTTGGTGGAGCGCTGCTGCCATCTAGCGAAATATACTTGGGTACTGCAGCCGGCCCTGTTGGTGGAGCGCTGCTGCCATCTAGCGAAATGTAATTGGGTACTGCAGCCGCCCTGTTGGTGGAGCGCTGCTGCCATCTAGCGAAATATACTTGGGTACTGCAGCCGCCCGGTTGGTGGAGCGCTGCTGCCATCTAGCGAAATATACTTGGGTACTGCAGCCGGCCCTGTTGGTGGAGCGCTGCTGCCATCTAGCGAAATATACTTGGGTACTGCAGCCGCCCGGTTGTTGGAGCGCTGCTGCCATCTAGCGAAATATACTTGGGTACTGCAGCCGGCGCTGTTGGTGGAGCGCTGCTGCCATCTAGCGAAATATATTTGGGTACTGCAGCCGGCGCTGTTGGTGGAGCGCTGCTGCCATCTAGCGAAATATATTTGGGTACTGCAGCCGGCGCTGTTGGTGGAGCGCTGCTGCCATCTAGCGAAATATATTTGGGTACTGCAGCCAGCGCTGTTGGTGGAGCGCTGCTGCCATCTAGCGAAATATATTTGGGTACTGCAGCCGGCTCTGTTGGTGGAGCGCTGCTGCCATCTAGCGAAATATACTTGGGTACTTCAGCCGGGTTTAGGGTTAGGGTTAGGGTTAGACTGTTAGGGTTAGGGTTAGACTGTTAGGGTTAGACTCTTAGGGTTAGACTCTTAGGGTTAGGGTTAGGGTTAGGGTTAGGGTTAGACTCTTAGGGTTAGGGTTAGACTCTTAGGGTTAGGGTTAGGGTTAGGGTTAGGGTTAGACTCTTAGGGTTAGGGTTAGACTCTTAGGGTTAGGGTTAGGGTTAGGGTTAGGGTTAGACTCTTAGGATTAGGGTTAGACTCTTAGGGTTAGGGTTAGGGTTAGGGTTAGACTCTTAGGGTTAGGGTTAGACTCTTAGGGTTAGGGTTAGGGTTAGGGTTAGGGTTAGACTCTTAGGGTTAGGGTTAGACTCTTAGGGTTAGGGTTAGGGTTAGGGTTAGACTCTTAGGGTTAGGGTTAGACTTAGGCTCTTAGGGTTAGGGTTAGACTCAGGCTCTTAGGGTTAGGGTTAGACTCAGGCTCTTACGGTTAGGGTTAGACTCAGGCTCTTACGGTTAGGGTTAGACACAGGCTCTTAGGGTTAGGGTCAGATTTAGTACTATATATTTGTGTACTGCAGCCGCCCTTTTGGTGGAGCGCTGCTGCCATCTAGCGAAATATACTTGGGTACTGCAGCCGGCGCTGTTGGTGGAGCGCTGCTGCCATCTAGCGAAATATACTTGGGTACTGCAGCCGGCCCTGTTGGTGGAGCGCTGCTGCCATCTAGCGAAATGTAATTGGGTACTGCAGCCGCCCTGTTGGTGGAGCGCTGCTGCCATCTAGCGAAATATACTTGGGTACTGCAGCCGCCCGGTTGGTGGAGCGCTGCTGCCATCTAGCGAAATATACTTGGGTACTGCAGCCGGCTCTGTTGGTGGAGCGCTGCTGCCATCTAGCGAAATATACTTGGGTACTGCAGCCGCCCGGTTGTTGGAGCGCTGCTGCCATCTAGCGAAATATACTTGGGTACTGCAGCCGGCCCTGTTGGTGGAGCGCTGCTGCCATCTAGCGAAATATACTTGGGTACTGCAGCCGCCCGGTTGTTGGAGCGCTGCTGCCATCTAGCGAAATATACTTGGGTACTGCAGCCGGCGCTGTTGGTGGAGCGCTGCTGCCATCTAGCGAAATATATTTGGGTACTGCAGCCGCCCGGTTGGTGGAGCGCTGCTGCCATCTAGCGAAATATATTTGGGTACTGCAGCCAGCTCTGTTGGTGGAGCTCTGCTGCCATCTAGCGAAATATACTTGGGTACTGCAGCCGGCCCTGTTGGTGGAGCGCTGCTGCCATCTAGCGAAATATACTTGGGTACTTCAGCCGGGTTTAGGGTTAGGGTTAGGGTTAGACTGTTAGGGTTAGGGTTAGACTGTTAGGGTTAGACTCTTAGGGTTAGACTCTTAGGGTTAGGGTTAGGGTTAGGGTTAGGGTTAGGGTTAGACTCTTAGGGTTAGGGTTAGACTCTTAGGGTTAGGGTTAGGGTTAGGGTTAGGGTTAGACTCTTAGGGTTAGGGTTAGACTCTTAGGGTTAGGGTTAGGGTTAGGGTTAGGGTTAGACTCTTAGGGTTAGGGTTAGACTCTTAGGGTTAGGGTTAGGGTTAGGGTTAGGGTTAGGGTTAGACTCTTAGGGTTAGGGTTAGACTCTTAAGGTTAGGGTTAGGGTTAGGGTTAGGGTTAGACTCTTAGGGTTAGGGTTAGACTCTTAGGGTTAGGGTTAGGGTTAGGGTTAGGGTTAGACTCTTAGGGTTAGGGTTAGACTTAGGCTCTTAGGGTTAGGGTTAGACTCAGGCTCTTACGGTTAGGGTTAGACTCAGGCTCTTACGGTTAGGGTTAGACACAGGCTCTTAGGGTTAGGGTCAGATTTAGTACTATATATTTGTGTACTGCAGCCGCCCTTTTGGTGGAGCGCTGCTGCCATCTAGCGAAATATACTTGGGTACTGCAGCCGGCGCTGTTGGTGGAGCGCTGCTGCCATCTAGCGAAATATACTTGGGTACTGCAGCCGGCCCTGTTGGTGGAGCGCTGCTGCCATCTAGCGAAATGTAATTGGGTACTGCAGCCGCCCTGTTGGTGGAGCGTTGCTGCCATCTAGCGAAATATACTTGGGTACTGCAGCCGCCCGGTTGGTGGAGCGCTGCTGCCATCTAGCGAAATATACTTGGGTACTGCAGCCGGCCCTGTTGGTGGAGCGCTGCTGCCATCTAGCGAAATATACTTGGGTACTGCAGCCGCCCGGTTGTTGGAGCGCTGCTGCCATCTAGCGAAATATACTTGGGTACTGCAGCCGGCGCTGTTGGTGGAGCGCTGCTGCCATCTAGCGAAATATACTTGGGTACTGCAGCCGGCGCTGTTGGTGGAGCGCTGCTGCCATCTAGCGAAATATATTTGGGTACTGCAGCCGGCTCTGTTGGTGGAGCTCTGCTGCCATCTAGCGAAATATACTTGGGTACTGCAGCCGGCCCGGTTGGTGGAGCGCTGCTGCCATCTAGCGAAATCTAATTGGGTACTGCAGCCGCCCTGTTGGTGGAGCGCTGCTGCCATCTAGCGAAATATACTTGGGTACTGCAGCCGCCCGGTTGGTGGAGCGCTGCTGCCATCTAGCGAAATATACTTGGGTACTGCAGCCGGCCCTGTTGGTGGAGCGCTGCTGCCATCTAGCGAAATATACTTGGGTACTGCAGCCGCCCGGTTGGTGGAGCGCTGCTGCCATCTAGCGAAATATACTTGGGTACTGCAGCCGGCGCTGTTGGTGGAGCGCTGCTGCCATCTAGCGAAATATATTTGGGTACTGCAGCCGGCGCTGTTGGTGGAGCGCTGCTGCCATCTTACGAAATATATTTGGGTACTGCAGCCGGCGCTGTTGGTGGAGCGCTGCTGCCATCTAGCGAAATATATTTGGGTACTGCAGCCGGCGCTGTTGGTGGAGCGCTGCTGCCATCTAGCGAAATATATTTGGGTACTGCAGCCGGCTCTGTTGGTGGAGCGCTGCTGCCATCTAGCGAAATATACTTGGGTACTTCAGCCGGGTTTAGGGTTAGGGTTAGGGTTAGACTGTTAGGGTTAGGGTTAGACTGTTAGGGTTAGACTCTTAGGGTTAGACTCTTAGGGTTAGGGTTAGGGTTAGGGTTAGGGTTAGGGTTAGACTCTTAGGGTTAGGGTTAGACTCTTAGGGTTAGGGTTAGGGTTAGGGTTAGGGTTAGACTCTTAGGGTTAGGGTTAGACTCTTAGGGTTAGGGTTAGGGTTAGGGTTAGGGTTAGACTCTTAGGGTTAGGGTTAGACTCTTAGGGTTAGGGTAAGGGTTAGGGTTAGGGTTAGGGTTAGACTCTTAGGGTTAGGGTTAGACTCTTAGGGTTAGGGTTAGGGTTAGGGTTAGGGTTAGACTCTTAGGGTTAGGGTTAGACTCTTAGGGTTAGGGTTAGGGTTAGGGTTAGGGTTAGACTCTTAGGGTTAGGGTTAGACTCTTAGGGTTAGGGTTAGGGTTAGGGTTAGGGTTAGATTCTTAGGGTTAGGGTTAGACTCTTAGGGTTAGGGTTAGGGTTAGGGTTAGACTCTTAGGGTTAGGGTTAGGGTTAGGTTCGGGTTAGACTCTTAGGGTTAGGGTTAGGGTTACGGTTAGACTCTTAGGGTTAGACTCTTAGGGTTAGGGTTAGACTCTTAAGGTTAGGGTTAGACTCTTAGGGTTAGGGTTGGGGTTAGGGTTAGACTCTTAGGGTTAGGGTTAGACTCTTAGGGTTAGGGTTAGGGTTAGGGTTAGGGTTAGACACTTAGGGTTAGGGTTAGGGTGAGGGTTAGACTCTTAGGGTTAGGGTTATATTCAATTAGGGTTAGACTCTTAGGGTTAGGGTTAGGGTTAGGGTTAGACTCTTAGGGTAAGGGTTAGACTTAGGCTCTTAGGGTTAGGGTTAGACTCAGGCTCTTAGGGTTAGGGTTAGACTCAGGCTCTTAGGGTGAGGGTTAGACTCAGGCTCTTAGGGTTAGGGTTAGACTCAGGCTCTTAGGGTTAGGGTTAGACTCAGGCTCTTAGGGTGAGGGTTAGACTCAGGCTCTTAGGGTTAGGGTTAGACTCAGGCTCTTAGGGTTAGGGTCAGACTCAGTACTATATATTTGGGTACTGCAGCCGCCCTTTTGATGGAGCGCTGCTGCCATCTAGCGAAATATACTTGGGTATTGCAGCCGGTGCTGTTGGTGGAGCGCTGCTGCCATCTAGCGAAATATATTTGGGTACTGCAGCCGGCCCTGTTGGTGGAGCGCTGCTGCCATCTAGCGAAATATACTTGGGTACTGCAGCCGGCTCTGTTGGTGGAGCGCTGCTGCCATCTAGCGAAATATATTTGGGTACTGCAGCCGGGTTTAGGGTTAGGGTTAGGGTTAGACTGTTAGGGTTAGGGTTAGGGTTAGGGTTAGACTCTTAGGGTTAGACTCTTAGGGTTAGGGTTCGACTCAGTACTATATATTTGGGTAGTGCAGCCACCCTTTTTGTGGAGCGCTGCTGCCATCTAGCGAAATATACTTGAGTACTGCAGCCGGCGCTGTTGGTGGAGCGCTGCTGCCATCTAGCGAAATATACTTTGGTACTGCAGCCGCCCGGTTGGTTGAGCACTGCCGCCGTCTAGCGAAATATACTTGGGTACTGCAGCCGCCCTTTTGGTGGAGCGCTGCTGCCATCTAGCGAAATATATTTGGGTACTGCAGCCGGCGCTGTTGGTGGATCGCTGCTGCCATCTAGCGAAATATATTTGGGTACTGCAGCCGGCCCTGTTTGTGGAGCGCTGCTGCCATCTAGCGAAATATATTTGGGTACTGCAGCCGGCTCTGTTGGTGGAGCGCTGCTGCCATCTAGCGAAATATACTTGGGTACTTCAGCCGGGTTTAGGGTTAGGGTTAGGGTTAGACTGTTAGGGTTAGGGTTAGACTGTTAGGGTTAGACTGTTAGGGTTAGACTCTTAGGGTTAGGGTTAGGGTAAGGGTTAGGGTTAGGGTTAGACTCTTAGGGTTAGGGTTAGACTCTTAGGGTTAGGGTTAGGGTTAGGGTTAGGGTTAGACTCTTAGGGTTAGGGTTAGACTCTTAGGGTTAGGGTTAGGGTTAGGGTTAGGGTTAGACTCTTAGGGTTAGGGTTAGACTCTTAGGGTTAGGGTTAGGGTTAGGGTTAGGGTTACACTCTTAGGGTTAGGGTTAGGGTTAGGGTTAGACTCTTAGGGTTAGGGTTAGACTTAGGCTCTTAGGGTTAGGGTTAGACTCAGGCTCTTAGGGTTAGGGTTAGACTCAGGCTCTTACGGTTAGGGTTAGACTCAGGCTCTTAGGGTTAGGGTTAGACACAGGCTCTTAGGGTTAGGGTCAGATTTAGTACTATATATTTGTGTACTGCAGCCGCCCTTTTGGTGGAGCGCTGCTGCCATCTAGCGAAATATACTTGGGTACTGCAGCCGGCGCTGTTGGTGGAGCGCTGCTGCCATCTAGCGAAATATATTTGGGTACTGCAGCCGGCCCTGTTTGTGGAGCGCTGCTGCCATCTAGCGAAATATATTTGGGTACTGCAGCCGCCCTTTTGGTGGAGCGCTGCTGCCATCTAGCGAAATATATTTGGGTACTGCAGCCAGCTCTGTTGGTGGAGCTCTGCTGCCATCTAGCGAAATATACTTGGGTACTGCAGCCGGCCCTGTTGGTGGAGCGCTGCTGCCATCTAGCGAAATGTAATTGGGTACTGCAGCCGCCCTGTTGGTGGAGCGCTGCTGCCATCTAGCGAAATATACTTGGGTACTGCAGCCGCCCGGTTGGTGGAGCGCTGCTGCCATCTAGCGAAATATACTTGGGTACTGCAGCCGCCCGGTTGGTGGAGCGCTGCTGCCATCTAGCGAAATATATTTGGGTACTGCAGCCGGCCCTGTTGGTGGAGCGCTGCTGCCATCTAGCGAAATATATTTGGGTACTGCAGCCGGCTCTGTTGGTGGAGCGCTGCTGCCATCTAGCGAAATATATTTGGGTACTGCAGCCGGGTTTAGGGTTAGGGTTAGGGTTAGACTGTTAGGGTTAGGGTTAGACTCTTAGGGTTAGACTCTTAGGGTTAGACTCTTAGGGTTAGGGTTAGACTCTTACGGTTAGGGTTAGGGTTAGGGTTAGACTCTTAGGGTTAGGGTTAGACTCTTAGGGTTAGGGTTAGGGTTAGGGTTAGGGTTAGACTCTTAGGGTTAGGGTTAGGGTTAGGGTTAGGGTTAGACTCTTAGGGTTAGGGTTAGGGTTAGGGTTAGGGTTAGACTCTTAGGGTTAGGGTTAGACTCTTAGGGTTAGGGTTAGGGTTAGGGTTAGACTCTTAGGGTTAGGGTTAGGGTGAGGGTTAGACTCTTAGGGTTAGGGTTATATTCAGGGTTAGGGTTAGACTCTTAGGGTTAGGGTTAGGGTTAGGGTTAGACTCTTAGGGTTAGGGTTAGGGTTAGGCTCTTAGGGTTAGGGTTAGACTTAGGCTCTTAGGGTGAGGGTTAGACTCAGGCTCTTAGGGTGAGGGTTAGACTCAGGCTCTTAGGGTTAGGGTTAGACTCAGGCTCTTAGGGTGAGGGTTAGACTCAGGCTCTTAGGGTTAGGGTTAGACTCAGTACTATATATTTGGGTACTGCAGCCGCCCTTTTAGTGGAGCGCTGCTGCCATCTAGCGAAGTATACTTGGGTACTGCAGCCGGCGCTGTTGGTGGAGCGCTGCTGCCATCTAGCGAAATATATTTGGGTACTGCAGCCGGCCCGGTTGGTGGAGCGCTGCTGCCATCTAGCGAAATGTAATTGGGTACTGCAGCCGCCCTTTTGGTGTAGCGCTGCTGCCATCTAGCGAAATATACTTGGGTACTGCAGCCGCCCGGTTGGTGGAGCGCTGCTGCCATCTAGCGAAATATATTTGGGTACTGCAGCCGGCCCTGTTGGTGGAGCGCTGCTGCCATCTAGCGAAATATACTTGGGTACTGCAGCCGCCCGGTTGGTGGAGCGCTGCTGCCATCTAGCGAAATATACTTGGGTACTGCAGCCGGCGCTGTTGGTGGAGCGCTGCTGCCATCTAGCGAAATATATTTGGGTACTGCAGCCGGCGCTGTTGGTGGAGCGCTGCTGCCATCTAGCGAAATATACTTGGGTACTGCAGCCGGCGCTGTTGGTGGAGCGCTGCTGCCATCTAGCGAAATATATTTGGGTACTGCAGCCGGCTCTATTTGTGGAGCGCTGCTGCCATCTAGCGAAATATACTTGGGTACTTCAGCCGGGTTTAGGGTTAGGGTTAGGGTTAGACTGTTAGGGTTATGGTTAGACTTTTAGGGTTAGACTCTTAGGGTTAGACTCTTAGGGTTAGGGTTAGACTCTTACGGTTAGGGTTAGGGTTAGGGTTAGGGTTAGGGTTAGGGTTAGACTCTTAGGGTTAGGGTTAGACTCTTAGGGTTAGGGTTAGGGTTAGAGTTAGGGTTAGACTCTTAGGGTTAGGGTTAGACTCTTAGGGTTAGGGTTAGGGTTAGGGTTAGGTTTAGACTCTTAGGGTTAGGGTTAGGGTTAGGGTTAGGGTTAGACTCTAAGGGTTAGGGTTAGACTCTTAGGGTTAGGGTTAGGGTTAGGGTTAGACTCTTAGGGTTAGGGTTAGACTCTTAGGGTTAGGGTTAGGGTTAGGGTTAGACTCTTAGGGTTAGGGTTAGGGTTACGGTTAGACTCTTAGGGGTAGAGTTAGGGTTAGGGTTAGACTCTTAGGGTTAGGGTTAGACTCTTAGGGTTAGGGTTGGGGTTAGGGTTAGACTCTTAGGGTTAGGGTTAGACTCTTAGGGTTAGAGTTAGGGTTAGGGTTAGGGTTAGACACTTAGGGTTAGGGTTAGGGTGAGGGTTAGACTCTTAGGGTTAGGGTTATATTCAGGGTTAGGGTTAGACTCTTAGGGTTAGGGTTAAGGTTAGGGTTAGACTCTTAGGGTAAGGGTTAGGGTTAGACTCTTATGGTTAGGGTTAGACTCAGGCTCTTAGGGTTAGGGTTAGACTCAGGCTCTTAGGGTGAGGGTTAGACTCAGGCTCTTAGGGTTAGGGTTAGACTCAGGCTCTTACGGTTAGGGTTAGACTCAGGCTCTTAGGGTTAGGGTTAGACTCAGGCTCTTAGGGTTAGGGTCAGACTCAGTACTATATATTTGGGTACTGCAGCCGCCCTTTTGGTGGAGCGCTGCTGCCATCTAGCGAAATATACTTGGGTATTGCAGCCGGCGCTGTTGGTGGAGCGCTGCTGCCATCTAGCGAAATATATTTGGGTACTGCAGCCGGCCCTGTTGGTGGAGCGCTGCTGCCATCTAGCGAAATATATTTGGGTACTGCAGCCGCCCTTTTGGTGGAGCTCTGCTGCCATCTAGCGAAATATATTTGGGTACTGCAGCCGGCTCTGTTGGTGGAGCTCTGTTGCCATCTAGCGAAATATACTTGGGTACTGCAGCCGCCCTTTTGGTGGAGCGCTGCTGCCATCTAGCGAAATGTAATTGGGTACTGCAGCCGCCCGGTTGGTGGAGCGGTGCTGCCATCTAGCGAAATGTAATTGGGTACTGCAGCCGCCCGGTTGGTGGAGCGCTGCTGCCATCTAGCGAAATATACTTGGGTACTGCAGCCGGCTCTGTTGGTGGAGCGCTGCTGCCATCTAGCGAAATATATTTGGGTACTGCAGCCGGGTTTAGGGTTAGGGTTAGGGTTAGACTGTTAGGGTTAGGGTTAGGGTTAGGGTTAGACTCTTAGGGTTAGACTCTTAGGGTTAGGGTTCGACTCAGTACTATATATTTGGGTAGTGCAGCCACCCTTTTTGTGGAGCGCTGCTGCCATCTAGCGAAATATACTTGAGTACTGCAGCCGGCGCTGTTGGTGGAGCGCTGCTGCCATCTAGCGAAATATACTTTGGTACTGCAGCCGCCCGGTTGGTTGAGCACTGCCGCCGTCTAGCGAAATATACTTGGGTACTGCAGCCGCCCTTTTGGTGGAGCGCTGCTGCCATCTAGCGAAATATATTTGGGTACTGCAGCCGGCGCTGTTGGTGGATCGCTGCTGCCATCTAGCGAAATATATTTGGGTACTGCAGCCGGCCCTGTTTGTGGAGCGCTGCTGCCATCTAGCGAAATATATTTGGGTACTGCAGCCGGCTCTGTTGGTGGAGCGCTGCTGCCATCTAGCGAAATATACTTGGGTACTTCAGCCGGGTTTAGGGTTAGGGTTAGGGTTAGACTGTTAGGGTTAGGGTTAGACTGTTAGGGTTAGACTCTTAGGGTTAGACTCTTAGGGTTAGGGTTAGGGTAAGGGTTAGGGTTAGGGTTAGACTCTTAGGGTTAGGGTTAGACTCTTAGGGTTAGGGTTAGGGTTAGGGTTAGGGTTAGACTCTTAGGGTTAGGGTTAGACTCTTAGGGTTAGGGTTAGGGTTAGGGTTAGGGTTAGACTCTTAGGGTTAGGGTTAGACTCTTAGGGTTAGGGTTAGGGTTAGGGTTAGGGTTACACTCTTAGGGTTAGGGTTAGGGTTAGGGTTAGACTCTTAGGGTTAGGGTTAGACTTAGGCTCTTAGGGTTAGGGTTAGACTCAGGCTCTTAGGGTTAGGGTTAGACTCAGGCTCTTACGGTTAGGGTTAGACTCAGGCTCTTAGGGTTAGGGTTAGACACAGGCTCTTAGGGTTAGGGTCAGATTTAGTACTATATATTTGTGTACTGCAGCCGCCCTTTTGGTGGAGCGCTGCTGCCATCTAGCGAAATATACTTGGGTACTGCAGCCGGCGCTGTTGGTGGAGCGCTGCTGCCATCTAGCGAAATATATTTGGGTACTGCAGCCGGCCCTGTTTGTGGAGCGCTGCTGCCATCTAGCGAAATATATTTGGGTACTGCAGCCGCCCTTTTGGTGGAGCGCTGCTGCCATCTAGCGAAATATATTTGGGTACTGCAGCCAGCTCTGTTGGTGGAGCTCTGCTGCCATCTAGCGAAATATACTTGGGTACTGCAGCCGGCCCTGTTGGTGGAGCGCTGCTGCCATCTAGCGAAATGTAATTGGGTACTGCAGCCGCCCTGTTGGTGGAGCGCTGCTGCCATCTAGCGAAATATACTTGGGTACTGCAGCCGCCCGGTTGGTGGAGCGCTGCTGCCATCTAGCGAAATATACTTGGGTACTGCAGCCGCCCGGTTGGTGGAGCGCTGCTGCCATCTAGCGAAATATATTTGGGTACTGCAGCCGGCGCTGTTGGTGGAGCGCTGCTGCCATCTAGCGAAATATATTTGGGTACTGCAGCCGGCTCTGTTGGTGGAGCGCTGCTGCCATCTAGCGAAATATATTTGGGTACTGCAGCCGGGTTTAGGGTTAGGGTTAGGGTTAGACTGTTAGGGTTAGGGTTAGACTCTTAGGGTTAGACTCTTAGGGTTAGACTCTTAGGGTTAGGGTTAGACTCTTACGGTTAGGGTTAGGGTTAGGGTTAGACTCTTAGGGTTAGGGTTAGACTCTTAGGGTTAGGGTTAGGGTTAGGGTTAGGGTTAGACTCTTAGGGTTAGGGTTAGGGTTAGGGTTAGGGTTAGACTCTTAGGGTTAGGGTTAGGGTTAGGGTTAGGGTTAGACTCTTAGGGTTAGGGTTAGACTCTTAGGGTTAGGGTTAGGGTTAGGGTTAGACTCTTAGGGTTAGGGTTAGGGTGAGGGTTAGACTCTTAGGGTTAGGGTTATATTCAGGGTTAGGGTTAGACTCTTAGGGTTAGGGTTAGGGTTAGGGTTAGACTCTTAGGGTTAGGGTTAGGGTTAGGCTCTTAGGGTTAGGGTTAGACTTAGGCTCTTAGGGTGAGGGTTAGACTCAGGCTCTTAGGGTGAGGGTTAGACTCAGGCTCTTAGGGTTAGGGTTAGACTCAGGCTCTTAGGGTGAGGGTTAGACTCAGGCTCTTAGGGTTAGGGTTAGACTCAGTACTATATATTTGGGTACTGCAGCCGCCCTTTTAGTGGAGCGCTGCTGCCATCTAGCGAAGTATACTTGGGTACTGCAGCCGGCGCTGTTGGTGGAGCGCTGCTGCCATCTAGCGAAATATATTTGGGTACTGCAGCCGGCCCGGTTGGTGGAGCGCTGCTGCCATCTAGCGAAATGTAATTGGGTACTGCAGCCGCCCTTTTGGTGTAGCGCTGCTGCCATCTAGCGAAATATACTTGGGTACTGCAGCCGCCCGGTTGGTGGAGCGCTGCTGCCATCTAGCGAAATATATTTGGGTACTGCAGCCGGCCCTGTTGGTGGAGCGCTGCTGCCATCTAGCGAAATATACTTGGGTACTGCAGCCGCCCGGTTGGTGGAGCGCTGCTGCCATCTAGCGAAATATACTTGGGTACTGCAGCCGGCGCTGTTGGTGGAGCGCTGCTGCCATCTAGCGAAATATATTTGGGTACTGCAGCCGGCGCTGTTGGTGGAGCGCTGCTGCCATCTAGCGAAATATACTTGGGTACTGCAGCCGGCGCTGTTGGTGGAGCGCTGCTGCCATCTAGCGAAATATATTTGGGTACTGCAGCCGGCTCTATTTGTGGAGCGCTGCTGCCATCTAGCGAAATATACTTGGGTACTTCAGCCGGGTTTAGGGTTAGGGTTAGGGTTAGACTGTTAGGGTTATGGTTAGACTTTTAGGGTTAGACTCTTAGGGTTAGACTCTTAGGGTTAGGGTTAGACTCTTACGGTTAGGGTTAGGGTTAGGGTTAGGGTTAGGGTTAGACTCTTAGGGTTAGGGTTAGACTCTTAGGGTTAGGGTTAGGGTTAGAGTTAGGGTTAGACTCTTAGGGTTAGGGTTAGACTCTTAGGGTTAGGGTTAGGGTTAGGGTTAGGTTTAGACTCTTAGGGTTAGGGTTAGGGTTAGGGTTAGGGTTAGACTCTAAGGGTTAGGGTTAGACTCTTAGGGTTAGGGTTAGGGTTAGGGTTAGACTCTTAGGGTTAGGGTTAGACTCTTAGGGTTAGGGTTAGGGTTAGGGTTAGACTCTTAGGGTTAGGGTTAGGGTTACGGTTAGACTCTTAGGGGTAGAGTTAGGGTTAGGGTTAGACTCTTAGGGTTAGGGTTAGACTCTTAGGGTTAGGGTTGGGGTTAGGGTTAGACTCTTAGGGTTAGGGTTAGACTCTTAGGGTTAGAGTTAGGGTTAGGGTTAGGGTTAGACACTTAGGGTTAGGGTTAGGGTGAGGGTTAGACTCTTAGGGTTAGGGTTATATTCAGGGTTAGGGTTAGACTCTTAGGGTTAGGGTTAAGGTTAGGGTTAGACTCTTAGGGTAAGGGTTAGGGTTAGACTCTTATGGTTAGGGTTAGACTCAGGCTCTTAGGGTTAGGGTTAGACTCAGGCTCTTAGGGTGAGGGTTAGACTCAGGCTCTTAGGGTTAGGGTTAGACTCAGGCTCTTACGGTTAGGGTTAGACTCAGGCTCTTAGGGTTAGGGTTAGACTCAGGCTCTTAGGGTTAGGGTCAGACTCAGTACTATATATTTGGGTACTGCAGCCGCCCTTTTGGTGGAGCGCTGCTGCCATCTAGCGAAATATACTTGGGTATTGCAGCCGGCGCTGTTGGTGGAGCGCTGCTGCCATCTAGCGAAATATATTTGGGTACTGCAGCCGGCCCTGTTGGTGGAGCGCTGCTGCCATCTAGCGAAATATATTTGGGTACTGCAGCCGCCCTTTTGGTGGAGCTCTGCTGCCATCTAGCGAAATATATTTGGGTACTGCAGCCGGCTCTGTTGGTGGAGCTCTGTTGCCATCTAGCGAAATATACTTGGGTACTGCAGCCGCCCTTTTGGTGGAGCGCTGCTGCCATCTAGCGAAATGTAATTGGGTACTGCAGCCGCCCGGTTGGTGGAGCGGTGCTGCCATCTAGCGAAATGTAATTGGGTACTGCAGCCGCCCGGTTGGTGGAGCGCTGCTGCCATCTAGCGAAATATACTTGGGTACTGCAGCCGCCCGGTTTGTGGAGCGCTGCTGCCATCTAGCGAAATATATTTGGGTACTGCAGCCGGCGCTGTTGGTGGAGCGCTGCTGCCATCTAGCGAAATGTAATTGGGTACTGCAGCCGCCCGGTTGGTGTAGCGCTGCTGCCATCTAGCGAAATATACTTGGGTACTGCAGCCGCCCGGTTGGTGGAGCGCTGCTGCCATCTAGCGAAATATACTTGGGTACTGCAGCCGGCCCTGTTGGTGGAGCGCTGCTGCCATCTAGCGAAATATACTTGGGTACTGCAGCCTCCCGGTTGGTGGAGCGCTGCTGCCATCTAGCGAAATATACTTGGGTACTGCAGCCGGCGCTGTTGGTGGAGCGCTGCTGCCATCTAGCGAAATATATTTGGGTACTGCAGCCGGCGCTGTTGGTGGAGCGCTGCTGCCATCTAGCGAAATATATTTGGGTACTGCAGCCGGCGCTGTTGGTGGAGCGCTGCTGCCATCTAGCGAAATATATTTGGGTACTGCAGCCGGCGCTGTTGGTGGAGCGCTGCTGCCATCTAGCGAAATATATTTGGGTACTGCAGCCGGCGCTGTTGGTGGAGCGCTGCTGCCATCTAGCGAAATATACTTGGGTACTTCAGCCGGGTTTAGGGTTAGGGTTAGGGTTAGACTGTTAGGGTTAGGTTTAGACTGTTAGGGTTAGACTCTTAGGGTTAGACTCTTAGGGTTAGGGTTAGGGTTAGGGTTAGGGTTAGGGTTAGACTCTTAGGGTTAGGGTTAGACTCTTAGGGTTAGGGTTAGGGTTAGGGTTAGGGTTAGACTCTTAGGGTTACGGTTAGACTCTTAGGGTTAGGGTTAGGGTTAGACTCTTAGGGTTAGGGTTAGACTCAGGCTCTTAGGGTTAGGGTCAGACTCAGTACTATATATTTGGGTACTGCAGCCGCCCTTTTGGTGGAGCGCTGCTGCCATCTAGCGAAATATACTTGGGTATTGCAGCCGGTGCTGTTGGTGGAGCGCTGCTGCCATCTAGCGAAATATATTTGGGTACTGCAGCCGGCCCTGTTGGTGGAGCGCTGCTGCCATCTAGCGAAATATACTTGGGTACTGCAGCCGGCTCTGTTGGTGGAGCGCTGCTGCCATCTAGCGAAATATATTTGGGTACTGCAGCCGGGTTTAGGGTTAGGGTTAGGGTTAGACTGTTAGGGTTAGGGTTAGGGTTAGGGTTAGACTCTTAGGGTTAGACTCTTAGGGTTAGGGTTAGACTCAGTACTATATATTTGGGTAGTGCAGCCACCCTTTTTGTGGAGCGCTGCTGCCATCTAGCGAAATATACTTGAGTACTGCAGCCGGCGCTGTTGGTGGAGCGCTGCTGCCATCTAGCGAAATATACTTTGGTACTGCAGCCGCCCGGTTTGTTGAGCACTGCCGCCGTCTAGCGAAATATACTTGGGTACTGCAGCCGCCCTTTTGGTGGAGCGCTGCTGCCATCTAGCGAAATATATTTGGGTACTGCAGCCGGCGCTGTTGGTGGATCGCTGCTGCCATCTAGCGAAATATATTTGGGTACTGCAGCCGGCCCTGTTTGTGGAGCGCTGCTGCCATCTAGCGAAATATATTTGGGTACTGCAGCCGGCGCTGTTGGTGGAGCGCTGCTGCCATCTAGCGAAATATACTTGGGTACTTCAGCCGGGTTTAGGGTTAGGGTTAGGGTTAGACTGTTAGGGTTAGGGTTAGGGTTAGGGTTAGACTCTTAGGGTTAGACTCTTAGGGTTAGGGTTAGACTCTTAGGGTTAGGGTTAGGGTTAGGGTTAGACTCTTAGGGTTAGGGTTAGACTCTTAGGGTTAGGGTTAAGGTTAGGGTTAGGGTTAGACTCTTAGGGTTAGGGTTAGACTCTTAGGGTTAGGGTTAGGGTTAGGGTTAGACTCTTAGGGTTAGGGTTAGGGTTAGGGTTACACTCTTAGGGTTAGGGTTAGGGTTAGGGTTAGACTCTTAGGGTTAGGGTTAGACTTAGGCTCTTAGGGTTAGGGTTAGACTCAGGCTCTTAGGGTTAGGGTTAGACTCAGGCTCTTACGGTTAGGGTTAGACTCAGGCTCTTAGGGTTAGGGTTAGACACAGGCTCTTAGGGTTAGGGTCAGATTTAGTACTATATATTTGTGTACTGCAGCCGCCCTTTTGGTGGAGCGCTGCTGCCATCTAGCGAAATATACTTGGGTACTGCAGCCGGCGCTGTTGGTGGAGCGCTGCTGCCATCTAGCGAAATATATTTGGGTACTGCAGCCGGCCCTGTTTGTGGAGCGCTGCTGCCATCTAGCGAAATATATTTGGGTACTGCAGCCGCCCTTTTGGTGGAGCGCTGCTGCCATCTAGCGAAATATATTTGGCTACTGCAGCCAGCTCTGTTGGTGGAGCTCTGCTGCCATCTAGCGAAATATACTTGGGTACTGCAGCCGGCCCTGTTGGTGGAGCGCTGCTGCCATCTAGCGAAATGTAATTGGGTACTGCAGCCGCCCTGTTGGTGGAGCGCTGCTGCCATCTAGCGAAATATACTTGGGTACTGCAGCCGCCCGGTTGGTGGAGCGCTGCTGCCATCTAGCGAAATATACTTGGGTACTGCAGCCGGCCCTGTTGGTGGAGCGCTGCTGCCATCTAGCGAAATATACTTGGGTACTGCAGCCGCCCGGTTGGTGGAGCGCTGCTGCCATCTAGCGAAATATACTTGGGTACTGCAGCCGGCCCTGTTGGTGGAGCGCTGCTGCCATCTAGCGAAATATACTTGGGTACTGCAGCCGCCCGGTTGGTGGAGCGCTGCTGCCATCTAGCGAAATATATTTGGGTACTGCAGCCGGCCCTGTTGGTGGAGCGCTGCTGCCATCTAGCGAAATATACTTGGGTACTGCAGCCGCCCTTTTGGTGTAGCGCTGCTGCCATCTAGCGAAATATACTTGGGTACTGCAGCCGGCTCTGTTGGTGGAGCGCTGCTGCCATCTAGCGAAATATATTTGGGTACTGCAGCCGGGTTTAGGGTTAGGGTTAGGGTTAGACTGTTAGGGTTAGGGTTAGGGTTAGGGTTAGACTCTTAGGGTTAGACTCTTAGGGTTAGGGTTAGACTCAGTACTATATATTTGGGTAGTGCAGCCACCCTTTTTGTGGAGCGCTGCTGCCATCTAGCGAAATATACTTGAGTACTGCAGCCGGCGCTGTTGGTGGAGCGCTGCTGCCATCTAGCGAAATATACTTTGGTACTGCAGCCGCCCGGTTTGTTGAGCACTGCCGCCGTCTAGCGAAATATACTTGGGTACTGCAGCCGCCCTTTTGGTGGAGCGCTGCTGCCATCTAGCGAAATATATTTGGGTACTGCAGCCGGCGCTGTTGGTGGATCGCTGCTGCCATCTAGCGAAATATATTTGGGTACTGCAGCCGGCCCTGTTTGTGGAGCGCTGCTGCCATCTAGCGAAATATATTTGGGTACTGCAGCCGGCGCTGTTGGTGGAGCGCTG
This sequence comes from Falco punctatus, assembly GCF_963210335.1. Taxonomy (NCBI): domain Eukaryota; kingdom Metazoa; phylum Chordata; class Aves; order Falconiformes; family Falconidae; genus Falco; species Falco punctatus. The sequence goes on from NW_027660079.1 coordinate 2,751,987, forward strand.
CTGCCATCTAGCGAAATATACTTGGGTACTTCAGCCGGGTTTAGGGTTAGGGTTAGGGTTAGACTGTTAGGGTTAGGGTTAGGGTTAGGGTTAGACTCTTAGGGTTAGACTCTTAGGGTTAGGGTTAGACTCTTACGCTTAGGGTTAGGGTTAGGGTTAGGGTTAGGGTTAGACTCTTAGGGTTAGTGTTAGACTCTTAGGGTTAGGGTTAGGGTTAGGGTTAGACTCTTAGGGTTAGGGTTAGACTCTTAGGGTTAGGGTTAAGGTTAGGGTTAGGGTTAGACTCTTAGGGTTAGGGTTAGACTCTTAGGGTTAGGGTTAGGGTTAGGGTTAGACTCTTAGGGTTAGGGTTAGGGTTAGGGTTACACTCTTAGGGTTAGGGTTAGGGTTAGGGTTAGACTCTTAGGGTTAGGGTTAGACTTAGGCTCTTAGGGTTAGGGTTAGACTCAGGCTCTTAGGGTTAGGGTTAGACTCAGGCTCTTACGGTTAGGGTTAGACTCAGGCTCTTAGGGTTAGGGTTAGACACAGGCTCTTAGGGTTAGGGTCAGATTTAGTACTATATATTTGTGTACTGCAGCCGCCCTTTTGGTGGAGCGCTGCTGCCATCTAGCGAAATATACTTGGGTACTGCAGCCGGCGCTGTTGGTGGAGCGCTGCTGCCATCTAGCGAAATATATTTGGGTACTGCAGCCGGCCCTGTTTGTGGAGCGCTGCTGCCATCTAGCGAAATATATTTGGGTACTGCAGCCGCCCTTTTGGTGGAGCGCTGCTGCCATCTAGCGAAATATATTTGGCTACTGCAGCCAGCTCTGTTGGTGGAGCTCTGCTGCCATCTAGCGAAATATACTTGGGTACTGCAGCCGGCCCTGTTGGTGGAGCGCTGCTGCCATCTAGCGAAATGTAATTGGGTACTGCAGCCGCCCTGTTGGTGGAGCGCTGCTGCCATCTAGCGAAATATACTTGGGTACTGCAGCCGCCCGGTTGGTGGAGCGCTGCTGCCATCTAGCGAAATATACTTGGGTACTGCAGCCGGCCCTGTTGGTGGAGCGCTGCTGCCATCTAGCGAAATATACTTGGGTACTGCAGCCGGCCCTGTTGGTGGAGCGCTGCTGCCATCTAGCGAAATATACTTGGGTACTGCAGCCGCCCGGTTGGTGGAGCGCTGCTGCCATCTAGCGAAATATATTTGGGTACTGCAGCCGGCCCTGTTGGTGGAGCGCTGCTGCCATCTAGCGAAATATACTTGGGTACTGCAGCCGCCCTTTTGGTGTAGCGCTGCTGCCATCTAGCGAAATATACTTGGGTACTGCAGCCGGCCCTGTTGGTGGAGCGCTGCTGCCATCTAGCGAAATATACTTGGGTACTGCAGCCGCCCGGTTGGTGGAGCGCTGCTGCCATCTAGCGAAATATACTTGGGTACTGCAGCCGGCGCTGTTGGTGGAGCGCTGCTGCCATCTAGCGAAATATATTTGGGTACTGCAGCCGGCCCTGTTGGTGGAGCGCTGCTGCCATCTAGCGAAATATATTTGGGTACTGCAGCCGGCCCTGTTGGTGGAGCGCTGCTGCCATCTAGCGAAATATATTTGGGTACTGCAGCCGGCTCTGTTGGTGGAGCGCTGCTGCCATCTAGCGAAATATACTTGGGTACTTCAGCCGGGTTTAGGGTTAGGGTTAGGGTTAGACTGTTAGGGTTAGGGTTAGACTCTTAGGGTTAGACTCTTAGGGTTAGACTCTTAGGGTTAGGGTTAGACTCTTACGGTTAGGGTTAGGGTTAGGGTTAGACTCAGGCTCTTAGGGTGAGGGTTAGACTCAGGCTCTTAGGGTTAGGGTTAGACTCAGGCTCTTAGGGTTAGGGTTAGACTCAGGCTCTTAGGGTTAGGGTTAGACTCAGGCTCTTAGGGTTAGGGTCAGACTCAGTACTATATATTTGGGTACTGCAGCCGCCCTTTTGGTGGAGCGCTGCTGCCATCTAGCGAAATATACTTGGGTATTGCAGCCGGTGCTGTTGGTGGAGCGCTGCTGCCATCTAGCGAAATATATTTGGGTACTGCAGCCGGCCCTGTTGGTGGAGCGCTGCTGCCATCTAGCGAAATATACTTGGGTACTGCAGCCGGCTCTGTTGGTGGAGCGCTGCTGCCATCTAGCGAAATATATTTGGGTACTGCAGCCGGGTTTAGGGTTAGGGTTAGGGTTAGACTGTTAGGGTTAGGGTTAGGGTTAGGGTTAGACTCTTAGGGTTAGACTCTTAGGGTTAGGGTTAGACTCAGTACTATATATTTGGGTAGTGCAGCCACCCTTTTTGTGGAGCGCTGCTGCCATCTAGCGAAATATACTTGAGTACTGCAGCCGGCGCTGTTGATGGAGCGCTGCTGCCATCTAGCGAAATATACTTTGGTACTGCAGCCGCCCGGTTGGTTGAGCACTGCCGCCGTCTAGCGAAATATACTTGGGTACTGCAGCCGCCCTTTTGGTGGAGCGCTGCTGCCATCTAGCGAAATATATTTGGGTACTGCAGCCGGCGCTGTTGGTGGATCGCTGCTGCCATCTAGCGAAATATATTTGGGTACTGCAGCCGGCGCTGTTTGTGGAGCGCTGCTGCCATCTAGCGAAATATATTTGGGTACTGCAGCCGGCTCTGTTGGTGGAGCGCTGCTGCCATCTAGCGAAATATACTTGGGTACTTCAGCCGGGTTTAGGGTTAGGGTTAGGGTTAGACTGTTAGGGTTAGGGTTAGGGTTAGGGTTAGACTCTTAGGGTTAGACTCTTAGGGTTAGGGTTAGACTCTTACGCTTAGGGTTAGGGTTAGGGTTAGGGTTAGGGTTAGACTCTTAGGGTTAGTGTTAGACTCTTAGGGTTAGGGTTAGGGTTAGGGTTAGACTCTTAGGGTTAGGGTTAGACTCTTAGGGTTAGGGTTAAGGTTAGGGTTAGGGTTAGACTCTTAGGGTTAGGGTTAGACTCTTAGGGTTAGGGTTAGGGTTAGGGTTAGACTCTTAGGGTTAGGTTTAGGGTTAGGGTTACACTCTTAGGGTTAGGGTTAGGGTTAGGGTTAGACTCTTAGGGTTAGGGTTAGACTTAGGCTCTTAGGGTTAGGGTTAGACTCAGGCTCTTAGGGTTAGGGTTAGACTCAGGCTCTTACGGTTAGGGTTAGACTCAGGCTCTTAGGGTTAGGGTTAGACACAGGCTCTTAGGGTTAGGGTCAGATTTAGTACTATATATTTGTGTACTGCAGCCGCCCTTTTGGTGGAGCGCTGCTGCCATCTAGCGAAATATACTTGGGTACTGCAGCCGGCGCTGTTGGTGGAGCGCTGCTGCCATCTAGCGAAATATATTTGGGTACTGCAGCCGGCCCTGTTTGTGGAGCGCTGCTGCCATCTAGCGAAATATATTTGGGTACTGCAGCCGCCCTTTTGGTGGAGCGCTGCTGCCATCTAGCGAAATATATTTGGCTACTGCAGCCAGCTCTGTTGGTGGAGCTCTGCTGCCATCTAGCGAAATATACTTGGGTACTGCAGCCGGCCCTGTTGGTGGAGCGCTGCTGCCATCTAGCGAAATGTAATTGGGTACTGCAGCCGCCCTGTTGGTGGAGCGCTGCTGCCATCTAGCGAAATATACTTGGGTACTGCAGCCGCCCGGTTGGTGGAGCGCTGCTGCCATCTAGCGAAATATACTTGGGTACTGCAGCCGGCCCTGTTGGTGGAGCGCTGCTGCCATCTAGCGAAATATACTTGGGTACTGCAGCCGCCCGGTTGGTGGAGCGCTGCTGCCATCTAGCGAAATATACTTGGGTACTGCAGCCGGCCCTGTTGGTGGAGCGCTGCTGCCATCTAGCGAAATATACTTGGGTACTGCAGCCGCCCGGTTGGTGGAGCGCTGCTGCCATCTAGCGAAATATATTTGGGTACTGCAGCCGGCCCTGTTGGTGGAGCGCTGCTGCCATCTAGCGAAATATACTTGGGTACTGCAGCCGCCCTTTTGGTGTAGCGCTGCTGCCATCTAGCGAAATATACTTGGGTACTGCAGCCGGCCCTGTTGGTGGAGCGCTGCTGCCATCTAGCGAAATATACTTGGGTACTGCAGCCGCCCGGTTGGTGGAGCGCTGCTGCCATCTAGCGAAATATACTTGGGTACTGCAGCCGGCGCTGTTGGTGGAGCGCTGCTGCCATCTAGCGAAATATATTTGGGTACTGCAGCCGGCCCTGTTGGTGGAGCGCTGCTGCCATCTAGCGAAATATATTTGGGTACTGCAGCCGGCCCTGTTGGTGGAGCGCTGCTGCCATCTAGCGAAATATATTTGGGTACTGCAGCCGGCTCTGTTGGTGGAGCGCTGCTGCCATCTAGCGAAATATACTTGGGTACTTCAGCCGGGTTTAGGGTTAGGGTTAGGGTTAGACTGTTAGGGTTAGGGTTAGACTCTTAGGGTTAGACTCTTAGGGTTAGACTCTTAGGGTTAGGGTTAGACTCTTACGGTTAGGGTTAGGGTTAGGGTTAGACTCAGGCTCTTAGGGTGAGGGTTAGACTCAGGCTCTTAGGGTTAGGGTTAGACTCAGGCTCTTAGGGTTAGGGTTAGACTCAGGCTCTTAGGGTTAGGGTTAGACTCAGGCTCTTAGGGTTAGGGTCAGACTCAGTACTATATATTTGGGTACTGCAGCCGCCCTTTTGGTGGAGCGCTGCTGCCATCTAGCGAAATATACTTGGGTATTGCAGCCGGTGCTGTTGGTGGAGCGCTGCTGCCATCTAGCGAAATATATTTGGGTACTGCAGCCGGCCCTGTTGGTGGAGCGCTGCTGCCATCTAGCGAAATATACTTGGGTACTGCAGCCGGCTCTGTTGGTGGAGCGCTGCTGCCATCTAGCGAAATATATTTGGGTACTGCAGCCGGGTTTAGGGTTAGGGTTAGGGTTAGACTGTTAGGGTTAGGGTTAGGGTTAGGGTTAGACTCTTAGGGTTAGACTCTTAGGGTTAGGGTTAGACTCAGTACTATATATTTGGGTAGTGCAGCCACCCTTTTTGTGGAGCGCTGCTGCCATCTAGCGAAATATACTTGAGTACTGCAGCCGGCGCTGTTGATGGAGCGCTGCTGCCATCTAGCGAAATATACTTTGGTACTGCAGCCGCCCGGTTGGTTGAGCACTGCCGCCGTCTAGCGAAATATACTTGGGTACTGCAGCCGCCCTTTTGGTGGAGCGCTGCTGCCATCTAGCGAAATATATTTGGGTACTGCAGCCGGCGCTGTTGGTGGATCGCTGCTGCCATCTAGCGAAATATATTTGGGTACTGCAGCCGGCGCTGTTTGTGGAGCGCTGCTGCCATCTAGCGAAATATATTTGGGTACTGCAGCCGGCTCTGTTGGTGGAGCGCTGCTGCCATCTAGCGAAATATACTTGGGTACTTCAGCCGGGTTTAGGGTTAGGGTTAGGGTTAGACTGTTAGGGTTAGGGTTAGGGTTAGGGTTAGACTCTTAGGGTTAGACTCTTAGGGTTAGGGTTAGACTCTTACGCTTAGGGTTAGGGTTAGGGTTAGGGTTAGGGTTAGACTCTTAGGGTTAGTGTTAGACTCTTAGGGTTAGGGTTAGGGTTAGGGTTAGACTCTTAGGGTTAGTGTTAGACTCTTAGGGTTAGGGTTAGGGTTAGGGTTAGACTCTTAGGGTTAGGGTTAGACTCTTAGGGTTAGGGTTAAGGTTAGGGTTAGGGTTAGACTCTTAGGGTTAGGGTTAGACTCTTAGGGTTAGGGTTAGGGTTAGGGTTAGACTCTTAGGGTTAGGTTTAGGGTTAGGGTTACACTCTTAGGGTTAGGGTTAGGGTTAGGGTTAGACTCTTAGGGTTAGGGTTAGACTTAGGCTCTTAGGGTTAGGGTTAGACTCAGGCTCTTAGGGTTAGGGTTAGACTCAGGCTCTTACGGTTAGGGTTAGACTCAGGCTCTTAGGGTTAGGGTTAGACACAGGCTCTTAGGGTTAGGGTCAGATTTAGTACTATATATTTGTGTACTGCAGCCGCCCTTTTGGTGGAGCGCTGCTGCCATCTAGCGAAATATACTTGGGTAGTGCAGCCGGCGCTGTTGGTGGAGCGCTGCTGCCATCTAGCGAAATATATTTGGGTACTGCAGCCGGCCCTGTTTGTGGAGCGCTGCTGCCATCTAGCGAAATATATTTGGGTACTGCAGCCGCCCTTTTGGTGGAGCGCTGCTGCCATCTAGCGAAATATATTTGGCTACTGCAGCCAGCTCTGTTGGTGGAGCTCTGCTGCCATCTAGCGAAATATACTTGGGTACTGCAGCCGGCCCTGTTGGTGGAGCGCTGCTGCCATCTAGCGAAATGTAATTGGGTACTGCAGCCGCCCTGTTGGTGGAGCGCTGCTGCCATCTAGCGAAATATACTTGGGTACTGCAGCCGCCCGGTTGGTGGAGCGCTGCTGCCATCTAGCGAAATATATTTGGGTACTGCAGCCGGCCCTGTTGGTGGAGCGCTGCTGCCATCTAGCGAAATATACTTGGGTACTGCAGCCGCCCGGTTGGTGGAGCGCTGCTGCCATCTAGCGAAATATACTTGGGTACTGCAGCCGGCCCTGTTGGTGGAGCGCTGCTGCCATCTAGCGAAATATACTTGGGTACTGCAGCCGCCCGGTTGGTGGAGCGCTGCTGCCATCTAGCGAAATATATTTGGGTACTGCAGCCGGCCCTGTTGGTGGAGCGCTGCTGCCATCTAGCGAAATATACTTGGGTACTGCAGCCGCCCTTTTGGTGTAGCGCTGCTGCCATCTAGCGAAATATACTTGGGTACTGCAGCCGGCCCTGTTGGTGGAGCGCTGCTGCCATCTAGCGAAATATACTTGGGTACTGCAGCCGCCCGGTTGGTGGAGCGCTGCTGCCATCTAGCGAAATATACTTGGGTACTGCAGCCGGCGCTGTTGGTGGAGCGCTGCTGCCATCTAGCGAAATATATTTGGGTACTGCAGCCGGCCCTGTTGGTGGAGCGCTGCTGCCATCTAGCGAAATATATTTGGGTACTGCAGCCGGCCCTGTTGGTGGAGCGCTGCTGCCATCTAGCGAAATATATTTGGGTACTGCAGCCGGCTCTGTTGGTGGAGCGCTGCTGCCATCTAGCGAAATATACTTGGGTACTTCAGCCGGGTTTAGGGTTAGGGTTAGGGTTAGACTGTTAGGGTTAGGGTTAGACTCTTAGGGTTAGACTCTTAGGGTTAGACTCTTAGGGTTAGGGTTAGACTCTTACGGTTAGGGTTAGGGTTAGGGTTAGACTCAGGCTCTTAGGGTGAGGGTTAGACTCAGGCTCTTAGGGTTAGGGTTAGACTCAGGCTCTTAGGGTTAGGGTTAGACTCAGGCTCTTAGGGTGAGGGTTAGACTCAGGCTCTTAGGGTTAGGGTTAGACTCAGGCTCTTAGGGTTAGGGTCAGACTCAGTACTATATATTTGGGTACTGCAGCCGCCCTTTTGGTGGAGCGCTGCTGCCATCTAGCGAAATATACTTGGGTATTGCAGCCGGTGCTGTTGGTGGAGCGCTGCTGCCATCTAGCGAAATATATTTGGGTACTGCAGCCGGCCCTGTTGGTGGAGCGCTGCTGCCATCTAGCGAAATATACTTGGGTACTGCAGCCGGCTCTGTTGGTGGAGCGCTGCTGCCATCTAGCGAAATATATTTGGGTACTGCAGCCGGGTTTAGGGTTAGGGTTAGGGTTAGACTGTTAGGGTTAGGGTTAGGGTTAGGGTTAGACTCTTAGGGTTAGACTCTTAGGGTTAGGGTTAGACTCAGTACTATATATTTGGGTAGTGCAGCCACCCTTTTTGTGGAGCGCTGCTGCCATCTAGCGAAATATACTTGAGTACTGCAGCCGGCGCTTTTGGTGGAGCGCTGCTGCCATCTAGCGAAATATACTTTGGTACTGCAGCCGCCCGGTTGGTTGAGCACTGCCGCCGTCTAGCGAAATATACTTGGGTACTGCAGCCGCCCTTTTGGTGGAGCGCTGCTGCCATCTAGCGAAATATATTTGGGTACTGCAGCCGGCGCTGTTGGTGGATCGCTGCTGCCATCTAGCGAAATATATTTGGGTACTGCAGCCGGCCCTGTTGGTGGAGCGCTCCTGCCATCTAGCGAAATATATTTGGGTACTGCAGCCGGCTCTGTTGGTGGAGCGCTGCTGCCATCTAGCGAAATATACTTGGGTACTTCAGCCGGGTTTAGGGTTAGGGTTAGGGTTAGACTGTTAGGGTTAGGGTTAGGGTTAGGGTTAGACTCTTAGGGTTAGACTCTTAGGGTTAGGGTTAGGGTTAGGGTTAGGGTTAGGGTTAGACTCTTAGGGTTAGGGTTAGACTCTTAGGGTTAGGGTTAGGGTTAGGGTTAGACTCTTAGGGTTAGGGTTAGACTCTTAGGGTTAGGGTTAAGGTTAGGGTTAGGGTTAGACTCTTAGGGTTAGGGTTAGGGTTAGGGTTAGACTCTTAGGGTTAGGGTTAGGGTTAGGGTTAGACTCTTAGGGTTAGGGTTAGGGTTAGGGTTAGACTCTTAGGGTTAGGGTTAGACTTAGGCTCTTAGGGTTAGGGTTAGACTCAGGCTCTTAGGGTTAGGGTTAGACTCAGGCTCTTACGGTTAGGGTTAGACTCAGGCTCTTAGGGTTAGGGTTAGACACAGGCTCTTAGGGTTAGGGTCAGATTTAGTACTATATATTTGTGTACTGCAGCCGCCCTTTTGGTGGAGCGCTGCTGCCATCTAGCGAAATATACTTGGGTACTGCAGCCGGCCCTGTTGGTGGAGCGCTGCTGCCATCTAGCGAAATATACTTGGGTACTGCAGCCGCCCGGTTGGTGGAGCGCTGCTGCCATCTAGCGAAATATACTTGGGTACTGCAGCCGGCCCTGTTGGTGGAGCGCTGCTGCCATCTAGCGAAATATACTTGGGTACTTCAGCCGGGTTTAGGGTTAGGGTTAGGGTTAGACTGTTAGGGTTAGGGTTAGACTCTTAGGGTTAGACTCTTAGGGTTAGACTCTTAGGGTTAGGGTTAGGGTTAGGGTTAGGGTTAGACTCTTAGGGTTAGGGTTAGACTCTTAGGGTTAGGGTTAGGGTTAGGGTTAGGGTTAGACTCTTAGGGTTAGGGTTAGACTCTTAGGGTTAGGGTTAGGGTTAGGGTTAGACTCTTAGGGTTAGGGTTAGGGTTAGGGTTAGACTCTTAGGGTTAGGGTTAGGGTTAGGGTTAGGGTTAGGGTTACACTCTTAGGGTTAGGGTTAGGGTTAGGGTTAGACTCTTAGGGTTAGGGTTAGACTTAGGCTCTTAGGGTTAGGGTTAGACTCAGGCTCTTAGGGTTAAGTTTAGACTCAGGCTCTTACGGTTAGTGTTAGACTCAGGCTCTTAGGGTTAGGGTTAGACACAGGCTCTTAGGGTTAGGGTCAGATTTAGTACTATATATTTGTGTACTGCAGCCGCCCTTTTGGTGGAGCGCTGCTGCCATCTAGCGAAATATACTTGGGTACTGCAGCCGGCGCTGTTGGTGGAGCGCTGCTGCCATCTAGCGAAATATATTTGGGTACTGCAGCCGGCCCTGTTTGTGGAGCGCTGCTGCCATCTAGCGAAATATATTTGGGTACTGCAGCCGCCCTTTTGGTGGAGCGCTGCTGCCATCTAGCGAAATATATTTGGGTACTGCAGCCAGCTCTGTTGGTGGAGCTCTGCTGCCATCTAGCGAAATATAATTGGGTACTGCAGCCGCCCTTTTGGTGGAGCGCTGCTGCCATCTAGCGAAATGTAATTGGGTACTGCAGCCGCCCGGTTGGTGGAGCGCTGCTGCCATCTAGCGAAATATACTTGGGTTCTGCAGCCGCCCGGTTGGTGGAGCGCTGCTGCCATCTAGCGAAATATATTTGGGTACTGCAGCCGGCCCTGTTGGTGGAGCGCTGCTGCCATCTAGCGAAATATACTTGGGTACTGCAGCCGCCCTTTTGGTGGAGCGCTGCTGCCATCTAGCGAAATATATTTGGGTACTGCAGCCGGCCCTGTTGGTGGAGCGCTGCTGCCATCTAGCGAAATATATTTGGGTACTGCAGCCGGCTCTGTTTGTGGAGCGCTGCTGCCATCTAGCGAAATATACTTGGGTACTTCAGCCGGGTTTAGGGTTAGGGTTAGGGTTAGACTGTTAGGGTTAGGGTTAGACTCTTAGGGTTAGACTCTTAGGGTTAGACTCTTAGGGTTAGGGTTAGACTCTTACGGTTAGGGTTAGGGTTAGGGTTAGGGTTAGACTCTTAGGGTTAGGGTTAGACTCTTAGGGTTAGGGTTAGGGTTAGGGTTAGGGTTAGACTCTTAGGGTTAGGGTTAGACTCTTAGGGTTAGGGTTAGGGTTAGGGTTAGACTCTTAGGGTTAGGGTTAGACTCTTAGGGTTAGGGTTAGGGTTAGGGTTAGGGTTAGACTCTTAGGGTTAGGGTTAGACTCTTAGGGTTAGGGTTAGGGTTAGGGTTAGACTCTTAGGGTTAGGGTTAGGGTGAGGGTTAGACTCTTAGGGTTAGGGTTATATTCAGGGTTAGGGTTAGACTCTTAGGGTTAGGGTTAGGGTTAGACTCTTAGGGTTAGGGTTAGGGTTAGGCTCTTAGGGTTAGGGTTAGACTCAGGCTCTTAGGGTGAGGGTTAGACTCAGGCTCTTAGGGTTAGGGTTAGACTCAGGTTCTTAGGGTGAGGGTTAGACTCAGGCTCTTAGGGTGAGGGTTAGACTCAGGCTCTTAGGGTTAGGGTTAGACTCAGGCTCTTAGGGTGAGGGTTAGACTCAGGCTCTTAGGGTTAGGGTTAGACTCAGTACTATATATTTGGGTACTGCAGCCGCCCTTTTAGTGGAGCGCTGCTGCCATCTAGCGAAGTATACTTGGGTACTGCAGCCGGCGCTCTTGGTGGAGCGCTGCTGCCATCTAGCGAAATATATTTGGGTACTGCAGCCGGCCCTGTTGGTGGAGCTCTACTGCCATCTAGCGAAATATACTTGGGTACTGCAGCCGCCCTTTTGGTGGAGCGCTGCTGCCATCTAGCGAAATGTAATTGGGTACTGCAGCCGCCCGGTTGGTGGAGCGCTGCTGCCATCTAGCGAAATATATTTGGGTACTGCAGCCGGCGCTGTTGGTGGATCGCTGCTGCCATCTAGCGAAATATATTTGGGTACTGCAGCCGGCCCTGTTTGTGGAGCGCTGCTGCCATCTAGCGAAATATATTTGGGTACTGCAGCCGGCTCTGTTGGTGGAGCGCTGCTGCCATCTAGCGAAATATACTTGGGTACTTCAGCCGGGTTTAGGGTTAGGGTTAGGGTTAGACTGTTAGGGTTAGGGTTAGGGTTAGGGTTAGACTCTTAGGGTTAGACTCTTAGGGTTAGGGTGAGACTCTTACGCTTAGTGTTAGGGTTAGGGTTAGACTCTTAGGGTTAGGGTTAGACTCTTAGGGTTAGGGTTAGGGTTAGGGTTAGACTCTTAGGGTTAGGGTTAGACTCTTAGGGTTAGGGTTAAGGTTAGGGTTAGGGTTAGACTCTTAGGGTTAGGGTTAGACTCTTAGGGTTAGGGTTAGGGTTAGGGTTAGACTCTTAGGGTTAGGGTTAGGGTTAGGGTTAGACTCTTAGGGTTAGGGTTAGGGTTAGGGTTAGGGTTACACTCTTAGGGTTAGGGTTAGGGTTAGGGTTAGACTCTTAGGGTTAGGGTTAGGGTTAGGCTCTTAGGGTTAGGGTTAGACTCAGGCTCTTAGGGTTAGGGTTAGACTCAGGCTCTTACGGTTAGGGTTAGACTCAGGCTCTTAGGGTTAGGGTTAGACACAGGCTCTTAGGGTTAGGGTCAGACTCAGTACTATATATTTGGGTACTGCAGCCGCCCTTTTGGTGGAGCGCTGCTGCCATCTAGCGAAATATACTTGGGTATTGCAGCCGGCCCTGTTGGTGGAGCGCTGCTGCCATCTAGCGAAATATACTTGGGTACTGCAGCCGGCCCTGTTGGTGGAGCGCTGCTGCCATCTAGCGAAATATATTTGGGTACTGAAGCCGCCCTTTTGGTGGAGCGCTGCTGCCATCTAGCGAAATATATTTGGGTACTGCAGCCGGCGCTGTTGGTGGAGCTCTGCTGCCATCTAGCGAAATATACTTGGGTACTGCAGCCGCCCTTTTGGTGGAGCGCTGCTGCCATCTAGCGAAATGTAATTGGGTACTGCAGCCGCCGGTTGGTGGAGCGGTGCTGCCATCTAGCGAAATGTAATTGGGTACTGCAGCCGCCCGGTTGGTGGAGCGCTGCTGCCATCTAGCGAAATATACTTGGGTACTGCAGCCGCCCGGTTTGTGGAGCGCTGCTGCCATCTAGCGAAATATATTTGGGTACTGCAGCCGGCGCTGTTAATGGAGCGCTGCTGCCATCTAGCGAAATGTAATTGGGTACTGCAGCCGCCCGGTTGGTGTAGCGCTGCTGCCATCTAGCGAAATATACTTGGGTACTGCAGCCGCCCGGTTGGTGGAGCGCTGCTGCCATCTAGCGAAATATATTTGGGTACTGCAGCCGGCCCTGTTGGTGGAGCGCTGCTGCCATCTAGCGAAATATACTTGGGTACTGCAGCCGCCCGGTTGGTGGAGCGCTGCTGCCATCTAGCGAAATATACTTGGGTACTGCAGCCGGCCCTGTTGGTGGAGCGCTGCTGCCATCTAGCGAAATATACTTGGGTACTGCAGCCGCCCGGTTGGTGGAGCGCTGCTGCCATCTAGCGAAATATACTTGGGTACTGCAGCCGGCGCTGTTGGTGGAGCGCTGCTGCCATCTAGCGAAATATATTTGGGTACTGCAGCCGGCCCTGTTGGTGGAGCGCTGCTGCCATCTAGCGAAATATATTTGGGTACTGCAGCCGGCGCTGTTGGTGGAGCGCTGCTGCCATCTAGCGAAATATATTTGGGTACTGCAGCCGGCGCTGTTGGTGGAGCGCTGCTGCCATCTAGCGAAATATATTTGGGTACTGCAGCCGGCGCTGTTGGTGGAGCGCTGCTGCCATCTAGCGAAATATACTTGGGTACTTCAGCCGGGTTTAGGGTTAGGGTTAGGGTTAGACTGTTAGGGTTAGGGTTAGACTCTTAGGGTTAGACTCTTAGGGTTAGACTCTTAGGGTTAGGGTTAGGGTTAGGGTTAGGGTTAGGGTTAGACTCTTAGGGTTAGGGTTAGACTCTTAGGGTTAGGGTTAGGGTTAGGGTTAGGGTTAGACTCTTAGGGTTAGGGTTAGACTCTTAGGGTTAGGGTTAGGGTTAGACTCTTAGGGTTAGGGTTAGACTCTTAGGGTTAGGGTTAGGGTTAGGGTTAGACCCTTAGGGTTAGGGTTAGACTCTTAGGGTTAGGGTTAGGGTTATGGTTAGACTCTTAGGGTTAGGGTTAGGGTTAGGGTTAGGGTTAGGGTTAGACTCTTAGGGTTAGGGTTAGACTCTTAGGGTTAGGGTTGGGGTTAGGGTTAGACTCTTAGGGTTAGGGTTAGACTCTTAGGGTTAGGGTTAGGGTTAGGGTTAGGGTTAGACTCTTAGGGTTAGGGTTATATTCAGATTAGGGTTAGACTCTTAGGGTTAGGGTTAGGGTTAGACTCAGGCTCTTAGGGTAAGGTTTAGACTTAGGCTCTTAGGGTTAGGGTTAGACTCAGGCTCTTAGGGTTAGGGTTAGACTCAGGCTCTTAGGGTGAGGGTTAGACTCAGGCTCTTAGGGTGAGGGTTAGACTCAGGCTCTTAGGGTTAGGGTTAGACTCAGGCTCTTAGGGTGAGGGTTAGACTCAGGCTCTTAGGGTTAGGGTTAGACTCAGGCTCTTAGGGTTAGGGTCAGACTCAGTACTATATATTTGGGTACTGCAGCCGCCCTTTTGGTGGAGCGCTGCTGCCATCTAGCGAAATATACTTGGGTATTGCAGCCGGCGCTCTTGGTGGAGCGCTGCTGCCATCTAGCGAAATATATTTGGGTACTGCAGCCGGCCCTGTTGGTGGAGCTCTGCTGCCATCTAGCGAAATATACTTGGGTACTGCAGCCGCCCGGTTGGTGGAGCGCTGCTGCCATCTAGCGAAATGTAATTGGGTACTGCAGCCGCCCGGTTGGTGGAGCGCTGCTGCCATCTAGCGAAATATACTTGGGTACTGCAGCCGGCGCTGTTGGTGGAGCTCTGCTGCCATCTAGCGAAATATACTTGGGTACTGCAGCCGCCCGGTTTGTGGAGCGCTGCTGCCATCTAGCGAAATATATTTGGGTACTGCAGCCGGCCCGGTTGGTGGAGCGCTGCTGCCATCTAGCGAAATGTAATTGGGTACTGCAGCCGCCCGGTTGGTGTAGCGCTGCTGCCATCTAGCGAAATATACTTGGGTACTGCAGCCGCCCGGTTGGTGGAGCGCTGCTGCCATCTAGCGAAATGTAATGGGGTACTGCAGCCGCCCGGTTGGTGTAGCGCTGCTGCCATCTAGCGAAATATACTTGGGTACTGCAGCCGGCGCTGTTGGTGGAGCGCTGCTGCCATCTAGCGAAATATATTTGGGTACTGCAGCCGGCCCTGTTGGTGGAGCGCTGCTGCCATCTAGCGCAATATATTTGGGTACTGCAGCCGCCCTTTTGGTGGAGCTCTGCTGCCATCTAGCGAAATATATTTGGGTACTGCAGCCGGCCCTGTTGGTGGAGCTCTGCTGCCATCTAGCGAAATATACTTGGGTACTGCAGCCGCCCTTTTGGTGGAGCGCTGCTGCCATCTAGCGAAATGTAATTGGGTACTGCAGCCGCCCGGTTGGTGGAGCGCTGCTGCCATCTAGCGAAATATACTTGGGTACTGCAGCCGCCCTGTTGGTGGAGCGCTGCTGCCATCTAGCGAAATATACTTGGGTACTGCAGCCGGCCCTGTTGGTGGAGCGCTGCTGCCATCTAGCGAAATATACTTGGGTACTGCAGCCGCCCGGTTGGTGGAGCGCTGCTGCCATCTAGCGAAATATACTTGGGTACTGCAGCCGCCCGGTTGGTGGAGCGCTGCTGCCATCTAGCGAAATATACTTGGGTACTGCAGCCGGCCCTGTTGGTGGAGCGCTGCTGCCATCTAGCGAAATATACTTGGGTACTGCAGCCGCCCGGTTGGTGGAGCGCTGCTGCCATCTAGCGAAATATACTTGGGTACTGCAGCCGGCCCTGTTGGTGGAGCGCTGCTGCCATCTAGCGAAATATACTTGGGTACTGCAGCCGCCCGGTTGTTGGAGCGCTGCTGCCATCTAGCGAAATATACTTGGGTACTGCAGCCGGCGCTGTTGGTGGAGCGCTGCTGCCATCTAGCGAAATATACTTGGGTACTGCAGCCGGCCCTGTTGGTGGAGCGCTGCTGCCATCTAGCGAAATATATTTGGGTACTGCAGCCGGCCCTGTTTGTGGAGCGCTGCTGCCATCTAGCGAAATATATTTGGGTACTGCAGCCGCCCTTTTGGTGGAGCGCTGCTGCCATCTAGCGAAATATATTTGGGTACTGCAGCCAGTTCTGTTGGTGGAGCTCTGCTGCCATCTAGCGAAATATACTTGGGTACTGCAGCCGGCCCTGTTGGTGGAGCGCTGCTGCCATCTAGCGAAATGTAATTGGGTACTGCAGCCGCCCTGTTGGTGGAGCGCTGCTGCCATCTAGCGAAATATACTTGGGTACTGCAGCCGCCCGGTTGGTGGAGCGCTGCTGCCATCTAGCGAAATATACTTGGGTACTGCAGCCGGCCCTGTTGGTGGAGCGCTGCTGCCATCTAGCGAAATATACTTGGGTACTGCAGCCGCCCGGTTGGTGGAGCGCTGCTGCCATCTAGCGAAATGTAATTGGGTACTGCAGCCGCACTTTTGGTGGAGCGCTGCTGCCATCTAGCGAAATATACTTGGGTACTGCAGCCGCCCGGTTGGTGGAGCGCTGCTGCCATCTAGCGAAATATATTTGGGTACTGCAGCCGGCTCTGTTTGTGGAGCGCTGCTGCCATCTAGCGAAATATATTTGGGTACTGCAGCCGGCTCTGTTTGTGGAGCGCTGCTGCCATCTAGCGAAATATACTTGGGTACTTCAGCCGGGTTTAGGGTTAGGGTTAGGGTTAGACTGTTAGGGTTAGGGTTAGACTCTTAGGGTTAGACTCTTAGGGTTAGACTCTTAGGGTTAGGGTTAGACTCTTACGGTTAGGGTTAGGGTTAGGGTTAGGGTTAGACTCTTAGGGTTAGGGTTAGACTCTTAGGGTTAGGGTTAGGGTTAGGGTTAGGGTTAGACTCTTAGGGTTAGGGTTAGACTCAGGCTCTTAGGGTGAGGGTTAGACTCAGGCTCTTAGGGTTAGGGTTAGACTCAGGCTCTTAGGGTTAGGGTCAGACTCAGTACTATATATTTGGGTACTGCAGCCGCCCTTTTGGTGGAGCGCTGCTGCCATCTAGCGAAATATACTTGGGTATTGCAGCCGGTGCTGTTGGTGGAGCGCTGCTGCCATCTAGCGAAATATATTTGGGTACTGCAGCCGGCCCTGTTGGTGGAGCGCTGCTGCCATCTAGCGAAATATACTTGGGTACTGCAGCCGGCTCTGTTGGTGGAGCGCTGCTGCCATCTAGCGAAATATATTTGGGTACTGCAGCCGGGTTTAGGGTTAGGGTTAGGGTTAGACTGTTAGGGTTAGGGTTAGGGTTAGGGTTAGACTCTTAGGGTTAGACTCTTAGGGTTAGGGTTCGACTCAGTACTATATATTTGGGTAGTGCAGCCACCCTTTTTGTGGAGCGCTGCTGCCATCTAGCGAAATATACTTGAGTACTGCAGCCGGCGCTGTTGGTGGAGCGCTGCTGCCATCTAGCGAAATATACTTTGGTACTGCAGCCGCCCGGTTGGTTGAGCACTGCCGCCGTCTAGCGAAATATACTTGGGTACTGCAGCCGCCCTTTTGGTGGAGCGCTGCTGCCATCTAGCGAAATATATTTGGGTACTGCAGCCGGCGCTGTTGGTGGATCGCTGCTGCCATCTAGCGAAATATATTTGGGTACTGCAGCCGGCCCTGTTTGTGGAGCGCTGCTGCCATCTAGCGAAATATATTTGGGTACTGCAGCCGGCGCTGTTGGTGGAGCGCTGCTGCCATCTAGCGAAATATACTTGGGTACTTCAGCCGGGTTTAGGGTTAGGGTTAGGGTTAGACTGTTAGGGTTAGGGTTAGGGTTAGGGTTAGACTCTTAGGGTTAGACTCTTAGGGTTAGGGTTAGACTCTTACGCTTAGGGTTAGGGTTAGGGTTAGGGTTAGGGTTAGACTCTTAGGGTTAGTGTTAGACTCTTAGGGTTAGGGTTAGGGTTAGGGTTAGACTCTTAGGGTTAGGGTTAGACTCTTAGGGTTAGGGTTAAGGTTAGGGTTAGGGTTAGACTCTTAGGGTTAGGGTTAGACTCTTAGGGTTAGGGTTAGGGTTAGGGTTAGACTCTTAGGGTTAGGGTTAGGGTTAGGGTTACACTCTTAGGGTTAGGGTTAGGGTTAGGGTTAGACTCTTAGGGTTAGGGTTAGACTTAGGCTCTTAGGGTTAGGGTTAGACTCAGGCTCTTAGGGTTAGGGTTAGACTCAGGCTCTTACGGTTAGGGTTAGACTCAGGCTCTTAGGGTTAGGGTTAGACACAGGCTCTTAGGGTTAGGGTCAGATTTAGTACTATATATTTGTGTACTGCAGCCGCCCTTTTGGTGGAGCGCTGCTGCCATCTAGCGAAATATACTTGGGTACTGCAGCCGGCGCTGTTGGTGGAGCGCTGCTGCCATCTAGCGAAATATATTTGGGTACTGCAGCCGGCCCTGTTTGTGGAGCGCTGCTGCCATCTAGCGAAATATATTTGGGTACTGCAGCCGCCCTTTTGGTGGAGCGCTGCTGCCATCTAGCGAAATATATTTGGCTACTGCAGCCAGCTCTGTTGGTGGAGCTCTGCTGCCATCTAGCGAAATATACTTGGGTACTGCAGCCGGCCCTGTTGGTGGAGCGCTGCTGCCATCTAGCGAAATGTAATTGGGTACTGCAGCCGCCCTGTTGGTGGAGCGCTGCTGCCATCTAGCGAAATATACTTGGGTACTGCAGCCGCCCGGTTGGTGGAGCGCTGCTGCCATCTAGCGAAATATACTTGGGTACTGCAGCCGGCCCTGTTGGTGGAGCGCTGCTGCCATCTAGCGAAATATACTTGGGTACTGCAGCCGCCCGGTTGGTGGAGCGCTGCTGCCATCTAGCGAAATATACTTGGGTACTGCAGCCGGCCCTGTTGGTGGAGCGCTGCTGCCATCTAGCGAAATATACTTGGGTACTGCAGCCGCCCGGTTGGTGGAGCGCTGCTGCCATCTAGCGAAATATATTTGGGTACTGCAGCCGGCCCTGTTGGTGGAGCGCTGCTGCCATCTAGCGAAATATACTTGGGTACTGCAGCCGCCCTTTTGGTGTAGCGCTGCTGCCATCTAGCGAAATATACTTGGGTACTGCAGCCGGCCCTGTTGGTGGAGCGCTGCTGCCATCTAGCGAAATATACTTGGGTACTGCAGCCGCCCGGTTGGTGGAGCGCTGCTGCCATCTAGCGAAATATACTTGGGTACTGCAGCCGGCGCTGTTGGTGGAGCGCTGCTGCCATCTAGCGAAATATATTTGGGTACTGCAGCCGGCCCTGTTGGTGGAGCGCTGCTGCCATCTAGCGAAATATATTTGGGTACTGCAGCCGGCCCTGTTGGTGGAGCGCTGCTGCCATCTAGCGAAATATATTTGGGTACTGCAGCCGGCTCTGTTGGTGGAGCGCTGCTGCCATCTAGCGAAATATACTTGGGTACTGCAGCCGCCCGGTTGGTGGAGCGCTGCTGCCATCTAGCGAAATATATTTGGGTACTGCAGCCGGCCCTGTTGGTGGAGCGCTGCTGCCATCTAGCGAAATATACTTGGGTACTGCAGCCGCCCTTTTGGTGTAGCGCTGCTGCCATCTAGCGAAATATACTTGGGTACTGCAGCCGGCCCTGTTGGTGGAGCGCTGCTGCCATCTAGCGAAATATACTTGGGTACTGCAGCCGCCCGGTTGGTGGAGCGCTGCTGCCATCTAGCGAAATATACTTGGGTACTGCAGCCGGCGCTGTTGGTGGAGCGCTGCTGCCATCTAGCGAAATATATTTGGGTACTGCAGCCGGCCCTGTTGGTGGAGCGCTGCTGCCATCTAGCGAAATATACTTGGGTACTTCAGCCGGGTTTAGGGTTAGGGTTAGGGTTAGACTGTTAGGGTTAGGGTTAGGGTTAGGGTTAGACTCTTAGGGTTAGACTCTTAGGGTTAGGGTTAGACTCTTACGCTTAGGGTTAGGGTTAGGGTTAGGGTTAGGGTTAGACTCTTAGGGTTAGTGTTAGACTCTTAGGGTTAGGGTTAGGGTTAGGGTTAGACTCTTAGGGTTAGGGTTAGACTCTTAGGGTTAGGGTTAAGGTTAGGGTTAGGGTTAGACTCTTAGGGTTAGGGTTAGACTCTTAGGGTTAGGGTTAGGGTTAGGGTTAGACTCTTAGGGTTAGGTTTAGGGTTAGGGTTACACTCTTAGGGTTAGGGTTAGGGTTAGGGTTAGACTCTTAGGGTTAGGGTTAGACTTAGGCTCTTAGGGTTAGGGTTAGACTCAGGCTCTTAGGGTTAGGGTTAGACTCAGGCTCTTACGGTTAGGGTTAGACTCAGGCTCTTAGGGTTAGGGTTAGACACAGGCTCTTAGGGTTAGGGTCAGATTTAGTACTATATATTTGTGTACTGCAGCCGCCCTTTTGGTGGAGCGCTGCTGCCATCTAGCGAAATATACTTGGGTAGTGCAGCCGGCGCTGTTGGTGGAGCGCTGCTGCCATCTAGCGAAATATATTTGGGTACTGCAGCCGGCCCTGTTTGTGGAGCGCTGCTGCCATCTAGCGAAATATATTTGGGTACTGCAGCCGCCCTTTTGGTGGAGCGCTGCTGC
This sequence comes from Falco punctatus, assembly GCF_963210335.1. Lineage (NCBI taxonomy): Eukaryota > Metazoa > Chordata > Aves > Falconiformes > Falconidae > Falco > Falco punctatus. The sequence continues at coordinate 2,771,885 of NW_027660079.1, forward strand.
CATCTAGCGAAATATATTTGGCTACTGCAGCCAGCTCTGTTGGTGGAGCTCTGCTGCCATCTAGCGAAATATACTTGGGTACTGCAGCCGGCCCTGTTGGTGGAGCGCTGCTGCCATCTAGCGAAATGTAATTGGGTACTGCAGCCGCCCTGTTGGTGGAGCGCTGCTGCCATCTAGCGAAATATACTTGGGTACTGCAGCCGCCCGGTTGGTGGAGCGCTGCTGCCATCTAGCGAAATATATTTGGGTACTGCAGCCGGCCCTGTTGGTGGAGCGCTGCTGCCATCTAGCGAAATATACTTGGGTACTGCAGCCGCCCGGTTGGTGGAGCGCTGCTGCCATCTAGCGAAATATACTTGGGTACTGCAGCCGGCCCTGTTGGTGGAGCGCTGCTGCCATCTAGCGAAATATACTTGGGTACTGCAGCCGCCCGGTTGGTGGAGCGCTGCTGCCATCTAGCGAAATATATTTGGGTACTGCAGCCGGCCCTGTTGGTGGAGCGCTGCTGCCATCTAGCGAAATATACTTGGGTACTGCAGCCGCCCTTTTGGTGTAGCGCTGCTGCCATCTAGCGAAATATACTTGGGTACTGCAGCCGGCCCTGTTGGTGGAGCGCTGCTGCCATCTAGCGAAATATACTTGGGTACTGCAGCCGCCCGGTTGGTGGAGCGCTGCTGCCATCTAGCGAAATATACTTGGGTACTGCAGCCGGCGCTGTTGGTGGAGCGCTGCTGCCATCTAGCGAAATATATTTGGGTACTGCAGCCGGCCCTGTTGGTGGAGCGCTGCTGCCATCTAGCGAAATATATTTGGGTACTGCAGCCGGCCCTGTTGGTGGAGCGCTGCTGCCATCTAGCGAAATATATTTGGGTACTGCAGCCGGCTCTGTTGGTGGAGCGCTGCTGCCATCTAGCGAAATATACTTGGGTACTTCAGCCGGGTTTAGGGTTAGGGTTAGGGTTAGACTGTTAGGGTTAGGGTTAGACTCTTAGGGTTAGACTCTTAGGGTTAGACTCTTAGGGTTAGGGTTAGACTCTTACGGTTAGGGTTAGGGTTAGGGTTAGACTCAGGCTCTTAGGGTGAGGGTTAGACTCAGGCTCTTAGGGTTAGGGTTAGACTCAGGCTCTTAGGGTTAGGGTTAGACTCAGGCTCTTAGGGTGAGGGTTAGACTCAGGCTCTTAGGGTTAGGGTTAGACTCAGGCTCTTAGGGTTAGGGTCAGACTCAGTACTATATATTTGGGTACTGCAGCCGCCCTTTTGGTGGAGCGCTGCTGCCATCTAGCGAAATATACTTGGGTATTGCAGCCGGTGCTGTTGGTGGAGCGCTGCTGCCATCTAGCGAAATATATTTGGGTACTGCAGCCGGCCCTGTTGGTGGAGCGCTGCTGCCATCTAGCGAAATATACTTGGGTACTGCAGCCGGCTCTGTTGGTGGAGCGCTGCTGCCATCTAGCGAAATATATTTGGGTACTGCAGCCGGGTTTAGGGTTAGGGTTAGGGTTAGACTGTTAGGGTTAGGGTTAGGGTTAGGGTTAGACTCTTAGGGTTAGACTCTTAGGGTTAGGGTTAGACTCAGTACTATATATTTGGGTAGTGCAGCCACCCTTTTTGTGGAGCGCTGCTGCCATCTAGCGAAATATACTTGAGTACTGCAGCCGGCGCTGTTGGTGGAGCGCTGCTGCCATCTAGCGAAATATACTTTGGTACTGCAGCCGCCCGGTTGGTTGAGCACTGCCGCCGTCTAGCGAAATATACTTGGGTACTGCAGCCGCCCTTTTGGTGGAGCGCTGCTGCCATCTAGCGAAATATATTTGGGTACTGCAGCCGGCGCTGTTGGTGGATCGCTGCTGCCATCTAGCGAAATATATTTGGGTACTGCAGCCGGCCCTGTTGGTGGAGCGCTCCTGCCATCTAGCGAAATATATTTGGGTACTGCAGCCGGCTCTGTTGGTGGAGCGCTGCTGCCATCTAGCGAAATATACTTGGGTACTTCAGCCGGGTTTAGGGTTAGGGTTAGGGTTAGACTGTTAGGGTTAGGGTTAGGGTTAGGGTTAGACTCTTAGGGTTAGACTCTTAGGGTTAGGGTTAGGGTTAGGGTTAGGGTTAGGGTTAGACTCTTAGGGTTAGGGTTAGACTCTTAGGGTTAGGGTTAGGGTTAGGGTTAGACTCTTAGGGTTAGGGTTAGACTCTTAGGGTTAGGGTTAAGGTTAGGGTTAGGGTTAGACTCTTAGGGTTAGGGTTAGGGTTAGGGTTAGACTCTTAGGGTTAGGGTTAGGGTTAGGGTTAGACTCTTAGGGTTAGGGTTAGGGTTAGGGTTAGACTCTTAGGGTTAGGGTTAGACTTAGGCTCTTAGGGTTAGGGTTAGACTCAGGCTCTTAGGGTTAGGGTTAGACTCAGGCTCTTACGGTTAGGGTTAGACTCAGGCTCTTAGGGTTAGGGTTAGACACAGGCTCTTAGGGTTAGGGTCAGATTTAGTACTATATATTTGTGTACTGCAGCCGCCCTTTTGGTGGAGCGCTGCTGCCATCTAGCGAAATATACTTGGGTACTGCAGCCGGCCCTGTTGGTGGAGCGCTGCTGCCATCTAGCGAAATATACTTGGGTACTGCAGCCGCCCGGTTGGTGGAGCGCTGCTGCCATCTAGCGAAATATACTTGGGTACTGCAGCCGGCCCTGTTGGTGGAGCGCTGCTGCCATCTAGCGAAATATACTTGGGTACTTCAGCCGGGTTTAGGGTTAGGGTTAGGGTTAGACTGTTAGGGTTAGGGTTAGACTCTTAGGGTTAGACTCTTAGGGTTAGACTCTTAGGGTTAGGGTTAGGGTTAGGGTTAGGGTTAGACTCTTAGGGTTAGGGTTAGACTCTTAGGGTTAGGGTTAGGGTTAGGGTTAGGGTTAGACTCTTAGGGTTAGGGTTAGACTCTTAGGGTTAGGGTTAGGGTTAGGGTTAGACTCTTAGGGTTAGGGTTAGGGTTAGGGTTAGACTCTTAGGGTTAGGGTTAGGGTTAGGGTTAGGGTTACACTCTTAGGGTTAGGGTTAGGGTTAGGGTTAGACTCTTAGGGTTAGGGTTAGACTTAGGCTCTTAGGGTTAGGGTTAGACTCAGGCTCTTAGGGTTAAGTTTAGACTCAGGCTCTTACGGTTAGTGTTAGACTCAGGCTCTTAGGGTTAGGGTTAGACACAGGCTCTTAGGGTTAGGGTCAGATTTAGTACTATATATTTGTGTACTGCAGCCGCCCTTTTGGTGGAGCGCTGCTGCCATCTAGCGAAATATACTTGGGTACTGCAGCCGGCGCTGTTGGTGGAGCGCTGCTGCCATCTAGCGAAATATATTTGGGTACTGCAGCCGGCCCTGTTTGTGGAGCGCTGCTGCCATCTAGCGAAATATATTTGGGTACTGCAGCCGCCCTTTTGGTGGAGCGCTGCTGCCATCTAGCGAAATATATTTGGGTACTGCAGCCAGCTCTGTTGGTGGAGCTCTGCTGCCATCTAGCGAAATATAATTGGGTACTGCAGCCGCCCTTTTGGTGGAGCGCTGCTGCCATCTAGCGAAATGTAATTGGGTACTGCAGCCGCCCGGTTGGTGGAGCGCTGCTGCCATCTAGCGAAATATACTTGGGTTCTGCAGCCGCCCGGTTGGTGGAGCGCTGCTGCCATCTAGCGAAATATATTTGGGTACTGCAGCCGGCCCTGTTGGTGGAGCGCTGCTGCCATCTAGCGAAATATACTTGGGTACTGCAGCCGCCCGGTTGGTGGAGCGCTGCTGCCATCTAGCGAAATATACTTGGGTACTGCAGCCGGCCCTGTTGGTGGAGCGCTGCTGCCATCTAGCGAAATATACTTGGGTACTGCAGCCGCCCTTTTGGTGGAGCGCTGCTGCCATCTAGCGAAATATATTTGGGTACTGCAGCCGGCCCTGTTGGTGGAGCGCTGCTGCCATCTAGCGAAATATATTTGGGTACTGCAGCCGGCTCTGTTGGTGGAGCGCTGCTGCCATCTAGCGAAATATACTTGGGTACTTCAGCCGGGTTTAGGGTTAGGGTTAGGGTTAGACTGTTAGGGTTAGGGTTAGACTCTTAGGGTTAGACTCTTAGGGTTAGACTCTTAGGGTTAGGGTTAGACTCTTACGGTTAGGGTTAGGGTTAGGGTTAGGGTTAGACTCTTAGGGTTAGGGTTAGACTCTTAGGGTTAGGGTTAGGGTTAGGGTTAGGGTTAGACTCTTAGGGTTAGGGTTAGACTCTTAGGGTTAGGGTTAGGGTTAGGGTTAGACTCTTAGGGTTAGGGTTAGACTCTTAGGGTTAGGGTTAGGGTTAGGGTTAGGGTTAGACTCTTAGGGTTAGGGTTAGACTCTTAGGGTTAGGGTTAGGGTTAGGGTTAGACTCTTAGGGTTAGGGTTAGGGTGAGGGTTAGACTCTTAGGGTTAGGGTTATATTCAGGGTTAGGGTTAGACTCTTAGGGTTAGGGTTAGGGTTAGACTCTTAGGGTTAGGGTTAGGGTTAGGCTCTTAGGGTTAGGGTTAGACTCAGGCTCTTAGGGTGAGGGTTAGACTCAGGCTCTTAGGGTTAGGGTTAGACTCAGGTTCTTAGGGTGAGGGTTAGACTCAGGCTCTTAGGGTGAGGGTTAGACTCAGGCTCTTAGGGTTAGGGTTAGACTCAGGCTCTTAGGGTGAGGGTTAGACTCAGGCTCTTAGGGTTAGGGTTAGACTCAGTACTATATATTTGGGTACTGCAGCCGCCCTTTTAGTGGAGCGCTGCTGCCATCTAGCGAAGTATACTTGGGTACTGCAGCCGGCGCTCTTGGTGGAGCGCTGCTGCCATCTAGCGAAATATATTTGGGTACTGCAGCCGGCCCTGTTGGTGGAGCTCTACTGCCATCTAGCGAAATATACTTGGGTACTGCAGCCGCCCTTTTGGTGGAGCGCTGCTGCCATCTAGCGAAATGTAATTGGGTACTGCAGCCGCCCGGTTGGTGGAGCGCTGCTGCCATCTAGCGAAATATATTTGGGTACTGCAGCCGGCGCTGTTGGTGGATCGCTGCTGCCATCTAGCGAAATATATTTGGGTACTGCAGCCGGCCCTGTTTGTGGAGCGCTGCTGCCATCTAGCGAAATATATTTGGGTACTGCAGCCGGCTCTGTTGGTGGAGCGCTGCTGCCATCTAGCGAAATATACTTGGGTACTTCAGCCGGGTTTAGGGTTAGGGTTAGGGTTAGACTGTTAGGGTTAGGGTTAGGGTTAGGGTTAGACTCTTAGGGTTAGGGTTAGACTCTTAGGGTTAGGGTTAGGGTTAGGGTTAGACTCTTAGGGTTAGGGTTAGACTCTTAGGGTTAGGGTTAAGGTTAGGGTTAGGGTTAGACTCTTAGGGTTAGGGTTAGACTCTTAGGGTTAGGGTTAGGGTTAGGGTTAGACTCTTAGGGTTAGGGTTAGGGTTAGGGTTAGACTCTTAGGGTTAGGGTTAGGGTTAGGGTTAGGGTTACACTCTTAGGGTTAGGGTTAGGGTTAGGGTTAGACTCTTAGGGTTAGGGTTAGGGTTAGGCTCTTAGGGTTAGGGTTAGACTCAGGCTCTTAGGGTTAGGGTTAGACTCAGGCTCTTACGGTTAGGGTTAGACTCAGGCTCTTAGGGTTAGGGTTAGACACAGGCTCTTAGGGTTAGGGTCAGACTCAGTACTATATATTTGGGTACTGCAGCCGCCCTTTTGGTGGAGCGCTGCTGCCATCTAGCGAAATATACTTGGGTATTGCAGCCGGCGCTGTTGGTGGAGCGCTGCTGCCATCTAGCGAAATATATTTGGGTACTGCAGCCGGCCCTGTTGGTGGAGCGCTGCTGCCATCTAGCGAAATATATTTGGGTACTGAAGCCGCCCTTTTGGTGGAGCGCTGCTGCCATCTAGCGAAATATATTTGGGTACTGCAGCCGGCGCTGTTGGTGGAGCTCTGCTGCCATCTAGCGAAATATACTTGGGTACTGCAGCCGCCCTTTTGGTGGAGCGCTGCTGCCATCTAGCGAAATGTAATTGGGTACTGCAGCCGCCGGTTGGTGGAGCGGTGCTGCCATCTAGCGAAATGTAATTGGGTACTGCAGCCGCCCGGTTGGTGGAGCGCTGCTGCCATCTAGCGAAATATACTTGGGTACTGCAGCCGCCCGGTTTGTGGAGCGCTGCTGCCATCTAGCGAAATATATTTGGGTACTGCAGCCGGCGCTGTTAATGGAGCGCTGCTGCCATCTAGCGAAATGTAATTGGGTACTGCAGCCGCCCGGTTGGTGTAGCGCTGCTGCCATCTAGCGAAATATACTTGGGTACTGCAGCCGCCCGGTTGGTGGAGCGCTGCTGCCATCTAGCGAAATATATTTGGGTACTGCAGCCGGCCCTGTTGGTGGAGCGCTGCTGCCATCTAGCGAAATATACTTGGGTACTGCAGCCGCCCGGTTGGTGGAGCGCTGCTGCCATCTAGCGAAATATACTTGGGTACTGCAGCCGGCCCTGTTGGTGGAGCGCTGCTGCCATCTAGCGAAATATACTTGGGTACTGCAGCCGCCCGGTTGGTGGAGCGCTGCTGCCATCTAGCGAAATATACTTGGGTACTGCAGCCGGCGCTGTTGGTGGAGCGCTGCTGCCATCTAGCGAAATATATTTGGGTACTGCAGCCGGCCCTGTTGGTGGAGCGCTGCTGCCATCTAGCGAAATATATTTGGGTACTGCAGCCGGCGCTGTTGGTGGAGCGCTGCTGCCATCTAGCGAAATATATTTGGGTACTGCAGCCGGCGCTGTTGGTGGAGCGCTGCTGCCATCTAGCGAAATATATTTGGGTACTGCAGCCGGCGCTGTTGGTGGAGCGCTGCTGCCATCTAGCGAAATATACTTGGGTACTTCAGCCGGGTTTAGGGTTAGGCTTAGGGTTAGACTGTTAGGGTTAGGGTTAGACTCTTAGGGTTAGACTCTTAGGGTTAGACTCTTAGGGTTAGGGTTAGGGTTAGGGTTAGGGTTAGGGTTAGACTCTTAGGGTTAGGGTTAGACTCTTAGGGTTAGGGTTAGGGTTAGGGTTAGGGTTAGACTCTTAGGGTTAGGGTTAGACTCTTAGGGTTAGGGTTAGGGTTAGACTCTTAGGGTTAGGGTTAGGGTTAGGGTTAGACCCTTAGGGTTAGGGTTAGACTCTTAGGGTTAGGGTTAGGGTTATGGTTAGACTCTTAGGGTTAGGGTTAGGGTTAGGGTTAGGGTTAGGGTTAGATTCTTAGAGTTAGGGTTAGACTCTTAGGGTTAGGGTTGGGGTTAGGGTTAGACTCTTAGGGTTAGGGTTAGACTCTTAGGGTTAGGGTTAGGGTTAGGGTTAGGGTTAGACTCTTAGGGTTAGGGTTATATTCAGATTAGGGTTATACTCTTAGGGTTAGGGTTAGGGTTAGACTCAGGCTCTTAGGGTAAGGTTTAGACTTAGGCTCTTAGGGTTAGGGTTAGACTCAGGCTCTTAGGGTTAGGGTTAGACTCAGGCTCTTAGGGTGAGGGTTAGACTCAGGCTCTTAGGGTGAGGGTTAGACTCAGGCTCTTAGGGTTAGGGTTAGACTCAGGCTCTTAGGGTGAGGGTTAGACTCAGGCTCTTAGGGTTAGGGTTAGACTCAGGCTCTTAGGGTTAGGGTCAGACTCAGTACTATATATTTGGGTACTGCAGCCGCCCTTTTGGTGGAGCGCTGCTGCCATCTAGCGAAATATACTTGGGTATTGCAGCCGGCGCTCTTGGTGGAGCGCTGCTGCCATCTAGCGAAATATATTTGGGTACTGCAGCCGGCCCTGTTGGTGGAGCTCTGCTGCCATCTAGCGAAATATACTTGGGTACTGCAGCCGCCCGGTTGGTGGAGCGCTGCTGCCATCTAGCGAAATGTAATTGGGTACTGCAGCCGCCCGGTTGGTGGAGCGCTGCTGCCATCTAGCGAAATATACTTGGGTACTGCAGCCGGCGCTGTTGGTGGAGCTCTGCTGCCATCTAGCGAAATATACTTGGGTACTGCAGCCGCCCGGTTTGTGGAGCGCTGCTGCCATCTAGCGAAATATATTTGGGTACTGCAGCCGGCCCGGTTGGTGGAGCGCTGCTGCCATCTAGCGAAATGTAATTGGGTACTGCAGCCGCCCGGTTGGTGTAGCGCTGCTGCCATCTAGCGAAATATACTTGGGTACTGCAGCCGCCCGGTTGGTGGAGCGCTGCTGCCATCTAGCGAAATGTAATGGGGTACTGCAGCCGCCCGGTTGGTGTAGCGCTGCTGCCATCTAGCGAAATATACTTGGGTACTGCAGCCGGCGCTGTTGGTGGAGCGCTGCTGCCATCTAGCGAAATATATTTGGGTACTGCAGCCGGCCCTGTTGGTGGAGCGCTGCTGCCATCTAGCGCAATATATTTGGGTACTGCAGCCGCCCTTTTGGTGGAGCTCTGCTGCCATCTAGCGAAATATATTTGGGTACTGCAGCCGGCCCTGTTGGTGGAGCTCTGCTGCCATCTAGCGAAATATACTTGGGTACTGCAGCCGCCCTGTTGGTGGAGCGCTGCTGCCATCTAGCGAAATATACTTGGGTACTGCAGCCGGCCCTGTTGGTGGAGCGCTGCTGCCATCTAGCGAAATATACTTGGGTACTGCAGCCGCCCGGTTGGTGGAGCGCTGCTGCCATCTAGCGAAATATACTTGGGTACTGCAGCCGCCCGGTTGGTGGAGCGCTGCTGCCATCTAGCGAAATATACTTGGGTACTGCAGCCGGCCCTGTTGGTGGAGCGCTGCTGCCATCTAGCGAAATATACTTGGGTACTGCAGCCGCCCGGTTGGTGGAGCGCTGCTGCCATCTAGCGAAATATACTTGGGTACTGCAGCCGGCCCTGTTGGTGGAGCGCTGCTGCCATCTAGCGAAATATACTTGGGTACTGCAGCCGCCCGGTTGTTGGAGCGCTGCTGCCATCTAGCGAAATATATTTGGGTACTGCAGCCGGCCCTGTTTGTGGAGCGCTGCTGCCATCTAGCGAAATATATTTGGGTACTGCAGCCGCCCTTTTGGTGGAGCGCTGCTGCCATCTAGCGAAATATATTTGGGTACTGCAGCCATTTCTGTTGGTGGAGCTCTGCTGCCATCTAGCGAAATATACTTGGGTACTGCAGCCGGCCCTGTTGGTGGAGCGCTGCTGCCATCTAGCGAAATGTAATTGGGTACTGCAGCCGCCCTGTTGGTGGAGCGCTGCTGCCATCTAGCGAAATATACTTGGGTACTGCAGCCGCCCGGTTGGTGGAGCGCTGCTGCCATCTAGCGAAATATACTTGGGTACTGCAGCCGGCCCTGTTGGTGGAGCGCTGCTGCCATCTAGCGAAATATACTTGGGTACTGCAGCCGCCCGGTTGGTGGAGCGCTGCTGCCATCTAGCGAAATGTAATTGGGTACTGCAGCCGCACTTTTGGTGGAGCGCTGCTGCCATCTAGCGAAATATACTTGGGTACTGCAGCCGCCCGGTTGGTGGAGCGCTGCTGCCATCTAGCGAAATATATTTGGGTACTGCAGCCGGCTCTGTTTGTGGAGCGCTGCTGCCATCTAGCGAAATATATTTGGGTACTGCAGCCGGCTCTGTTTGTGGAGCGCTGCTGCCATCTAGCGAAATATACTTGGGTACTTCAGCCGGGTTTAGGGTTAGGGTTAGGGTTAGACTGTTAGGGTTAGGGTTAGACTCTTAGGGTTAGACTCTTAGGGTTAGACTCTTAGGGTTAGGGTTAGACTCTTACGGTTAGGGTTAGGGTTAGGGTTAGGGTTAGACTCTTAGGGTTAGGGTTAGACTCTTAGGGTTAGGGTTAGGGTTAGGGTTAGGGTTAGACTCTTAGGGTTAGGGTTAGACTCAGGCTCTTAGGGTGAGGGTTAGACTCAGGCTCTTAGGGTTAGGGTTAGACTCAGGCTCTTAGGGTTAGGGTCAGACTCAGTACTATATATTTGGGTACTGCAGCCGCCCTTTTGGTGGAGCGCTGCTGCCATCTAGCGAAATATACTTGGGTATTGCAGCCGGTGCTGTTGGTGGAGCGCTGCTGCCATCTAGCGAAATATATTTGGGTACTGCAGCCGGCTCTGTTGGTGGAGCGCTGCTGCCATCTAGCGAAATATACTTGGGTACTGCAGCCGGCTCTGTTGGTGGAGCGCTGCTGCCATCTAGCGAAATATATTTGGGTACTGCAGCCGGGTTTAGGGTTAGGGTTAGGGTTAGACTGTTAGGGTTAGGGTTAGGGTTAGGGTTAGACTCTTAGGGTTAGACTCTTAGGGTTAGGGTTCGACTCAGTACTATATATTTGGGTAGTGCAGCCACCCTTTTTGTGGAGCGCTGCTGCCATCTAGCGAAATATACTTGAGTACTGCAGCCGGCGCTGTTGGTGGAGCGCTGCTGCCATCTAGCGAAATATACTTTGGTACTGCAGCCGCCCGGTTGGTTGAGCACTGCCGCCGTCTAGCGAAATATACTTGGGTACTGCAGCCGCCCTTTTGGTGGAGCGCTGCTGCCATCTAGCGAAATATACTTGGGTATTGCAGCCGGTGCTGTTGGTGGAGCGCTGCTGCCATCTAGCGAAATATATTTGGGTACTGCAGCCGGCCCTGTTGGTGGAGCGCTGCTGCCATCTAGCGAAATATACTTGGGTACTGCAGCCGGCGCTGTTGGTGGAGCGCTGCTGCCATCTAGCGAAATATACTTGGGTACTGCAGCCGGCCCTGTTGGTGGAGCGCTGCTGCCATCTAGCGAAATATATTTGGGTACTGCAGCCGGCCCTGTTTGTGGAGCGCTGCTGCCATCTAGCGAAATATATTTGGGTACTGCAGCCGCCCTTTTGGTGGAGCGCTGCTGCCATCTAGCGAAATATATTTGGGTACTGCAGCCAGTTCTGTTGGTGGAGCTCTGCTGCCATCTAGCGAAATATACTTGGGTACTGCAGCCGGCCCTGTTGGTGGAGCGCTGCTGCCATCTAGCGAAATGTAATTGGGTACTGCAGCCGCCCTGTTGGTGGAGCGCTGCTGCCATCTAGCGAAATATACTTGGGTACTGCAGCCGCCCGGTTGGTGGAGCGCTGCTGCCATCTAGCGAAATATACTTGGGTACTGCAGCCGGCCCTGTTGGTGGAGCGCTGCTGCCATCTAGCGAAATATACTTGGGTACTGCAGCCGCCCGGTTGGTGGAGCGCTGCTGCCATCTAGCGAAATGTAATTGGGTACTGCAGCCGCACTTTTGGTGGAGCGCTGCTGCCATCTAGCGAAATATACTTGGGTACTGCAGCCGCCCGGTTGGTGGAGCGCTGCTGCCATCTAGCGAAATATATTTGGGTACTGCAGCCGGCTCTGTTTGTGGAGCGCTGCTGCCATCTAGCGAAATATATTTGGGTACTGCAGCCGGCTCTGTTTGTGGAGCGCTGCTGCCATCTAGCGAAATATACTTGGGTACTTCAGCCGGGTTTAGGGTTAGGGTTAGGGTTAGACTGTTAGGGTTAGGGTTAGACTCTTAGGGTTAGACTCTTAGGGTTAGACTCTTAGGGTTAGGGTTAGACTCTTACGGTTAGGGTTAGGGTTAGGGTTAGGGTTAGACTCTTAGGGTTAGGGTTAGACTCTTAGGGTTAGGGTTAGGGTTAGGGTTAGGGTTAGACTCTTAGGGTTAGGGTTAGACTCAGGCTCTTAGGGTGAGGGTTAGACTCAGGCTCTTAGGGTTAGGGTTAGACTCAGGCTCTTAGGGTTAGGGTCAGACTCAGTACTATATATTTGGGTACTGCAGCCGCCCTTTTGGTGGAGCGCTGCTGCCATCTAGCGAAATATACTTGGGTATTGCAGCCGGTGCTGTTGGTGGAGCGCTGCTGCCATCTAGCGAAATATATTTGGGTACTGCAGCCGGCCCTGTTGGTGGAGCGCTGCTGCCATCTAGCGAAATATACTTGGGTACTGCAGCCGGCTCTGTTGGTGGAGCGCTGCTGCCATCTAGCGAAATATACTTGGGTACTGCAGCCGGCCCTGTTGGTGGAGCGCTGCTGCCATCTAGCGAAATATATTTGGGTACTGCAGCCGGGTTTAGGGTTAGGGTTAGGGTTAGACTGTTAGGGTTAGGGTTAGGGTTAGGGTTAGACTCTTAGGGTTAGACTCTTAGGGTTAGGGTTCGACTCAGTACTATATATTTGGGTAGTGCAGCCACCCTTTTTGTGGAGCGCTGCTGCCATCTAGCGAAATATACTTGAGTACTGCAGCCGGCGCTGTTGGTGGAGCGCTGCTGCCATCTAGCGAAATATACTTTGGTACTGCAGCCGCCCGGTTGGTTGAGCACTGCCGCCGTCTAGCGAAATATACTTGGGTACTGCAGCCGCCCTTTTGGTGGAGCGCTGCTGCCATCTAGCGAAATATATTTGGGTACTGCAGCCGGCGCTGTTGGTGGATCGCTGCTGCCATCTAGCGAAATATATTTGGGTACTGCAGCCGGCCCTGTTTGTGGAGCGCTGCTGCCATCTAGCGAAATATATTTGGGTACTGCAGCCGGCTCTGTTGGTGGAGCGCTGCTGCCATCTAGCGAAATATACTTGGGTACTTCAGCCGGGTTTAGGGTTAGGGTTAGGGTTAGACTGTTAGGGTTAGGGTTAGGGTTAGGGTTAGACTCTTAGGGTTAGACTCTTAGGGTTAGGGTTAGACTCTTACGCTTAGGGTTAGGGTTAGGGTTAGGGTTAGGGTTAGACTCTTAGGGTTAGTGTTAGACTCTTAGGGTTAGGGTTAGGGTTAGGGTTAGACTCTTAGGGTTAGGGTTAGACTCTTAGGGTTAGGGTTAAGGTTAGGGTTAGGGTTAGACTCTTAGGGTTAGGGTTAGACTCTTAGGGTTAGGGTTAGGGTTAGGGTTAGACTCTTAGGGTTAGGGTTAGGGTTAGGGTTACACTCTTAGGGTTAGGGTTAGGGTTAGGGTTAGACTCTTAGGGTTAGGGTTAGACTTAGGCTCTTAGGGTTAGGGTTAGACTCAGGCTCTTAGGGTTAGGGTTAGACTCAGGCTCTTACGGTTAGGGTTAGACTCAGGCTCTTAGGGTTAGGGTTAGACACAGGCTCTTAGGGTTAGGGTCAGATTTAGTACTATATATTTGTGTACTGCAGCCGCCCTTTTGGTGGAGCGCTGCTGCCATCTAGCGAAATATACTTGGGTACTGCAGCCGGCGCTGTTGGTGGAGCGCTGCTGCCATCTAGCGAAATATATTTGGGTACTGCAGCCGGCCCTGTTTGTGGAGCGCTGCTGCCATCTAGCGAAATATATTTGGGTACTGCAGCCGCCCTTTTGGTGGAGCGCTGCTGCCATCTAGCGAAATATATTTGGCTACTGCAGCCAGCTCTGTTGGTGGAGCTCTGCTGCCATCTAGCGAAATATACTTGGGTACTGCAGCCGGCCCTGTTGGTGGAGCGCTGCTGCCATCTAGCGAAATGTAATTGGGTACTGCAGCCGCCCTGTTGGTGGAGCGCTGCTGCCATCTAGCGAAATATACTTGGGTACTGCAGCCGCCCGGTTGGTGGAGCGCTGCTGCCATCTAGCGAAATATACTTGGGTACTGCAGCCGGCCCTGTTGGTGGAGCGCTGCTGCCATCTAGCGAAATATACTTGGGTACTGCAGCCGCCCGGTTGGTGGAGCGCTGCTGCCATCTAGCGAAATATACTTGGGTACTGCAGCCGGCCCTGTTGGTGGAGCGCTGCTGCCATCTAGCGAAATATACTTGGGTACTGCAGCCGCCCGGTTGGTGGAGCGCTGCTGCCATCTAGCGAAATATATTTGGGTACTGCAGCCGGCCCTGTTGGTGGAGCGCTGCTGCCATCTAGCGAAATATACTTGGGTACTGCAGCCGCCCTTTTGGTGTAGCGCTGCTGCCATCTAGCGAAATATACTTGGGTACTGCAGCCGGCCCTGTTGGTGGAGCGCTGCTGCCATCTAGCGAAATATACTTGGGTACTGCAGCCGCCCGGTTGGTGGAGCGCTGCTGCCATCTAGCGAAATATACTTGGGTACTGCAGCCGGCGCTGTTGGTGGAGCGCTGCTGCCATCTAGCGAAATATATTTGGGTACTGCAGCCGGCCCTGTTGGTGGAGCGCTGCTGCCATCTAGCGAAATATATTTGGGTACTGCAGCCGGCCCTGTTGGTGGAGCGCTGCTGCCATCTAGCGAAATATATTTGGGTACTGCAGCCGGCTCTGTTGGTGGAGCGCTGCTGCCATCTAGCGAAATATACTTGGGTACTTCAGCCGGGTTTAGGGTTAGGGTTAGGGTTAGACTGTTAGGGTTAGGGTTAGACTCTTAGGGTTAGACTCTTAGGGTTAGACTCTTAGGGTTAGGGTTAGACTCTTACGGTTAGGGTTAGGGTTAGGGTTAGACTCAGGCTCTTAGGGTGAGGGTTAGACTCAGGCTCTTAGGGTTAGGGTTAGACTCAGGCTCTTAGGGTTAGGGTTAGACTCAGGCTCTTAGGGTGAGGGTTAGACTCAGGCTCTTAGGGTTAGGGTTAGACTCAGGCTCTTAGGGTTAGGGTCAGACTCAGTACTATATATTTGGGTACTGCAGCCGCCCTTTTGGTGGAGCGCTGCTGCCATCTAGCGAAATATACTTGGGTATTGCAGCCGGTGCTGTTGGTGGAGCGCTGCTGCCATCTAGCGAAATATATTTGGGTACTGCAGCCGGCCCTGTTGGTGGAGCGCTGCTGCCATCTAGCGAAATATACTTGGGTACTGCAGCCGGCTTTGTTGGTGGAGCGCTGCTGCCATCTAGCGAAATATATTTGGGTACTGCAGCCGGGTTTAGGGTTAGGGTTAGGGTTAGACTGTTAGGGTTAGGGTTAGGGTTAGGGTTAGACTCTTAGGGTTAGACTCTTAGGGTTAGGGTTAGACTCAGTACTATATATTTGGGTAGTGCAGCCACCCTTTTTGTGGAGCGCTGCTGCCATCTAGCGAAATATACTTGAGTACTGCAGCCGGCGCTGTTGATGGAGCGCTGCTGCCATCTAGCGAAATATACTTTGGTACTGCAGCCGCCCGGTTGGTTGAGCACTGCCGCCGTCTAGCGAAATATACTTGGGTACTGCAGCCGCCCTTTTGGTGGAGCGCTGCTGCCATCTAGCGAAATATATTTGGGTACTGCAGCCGGCGCTGTTGGTGGATCGCTGCTGCCATCTAGCGAAATATATTTGGGTACTGCAGCCGGCGCTGTTTGTGGAGCGCTGCTGCCATCTAGCGAAATATATTTGGGTACTGCAGCCGGCGCTGTTGGTGGAGCGCTGCTGCCATCTAGCGAAATATACTTGGGTACTTCAGCCGGGTTTAGGGTTAGGGTTAGGGTTAGACTGTTAGGGTTAGGGTTAGGGTTAGGGTTAGACTCTTAGGGTTAGACTCTTAGGGTTAGGGTTAGACTCTTACGCTTAGGGTTAGGGTTAGGGTTAGGGTTAGGGTTAGACTCTTAGGGTTAGTGTTAGACTCTTAGGGTTAGGGTTAGGGTTAGGGTTAGACTCTTAGGGTTAGGGTTAGACTCTTAGGGTTAGGGTTAAGGTTAGGGTTAGGGTTAGACTCTTAGGGTTAGGGTTAGACTCTTAGGGTTAGGGTTAGGGTTAGGGTTAGACTCTTAGGGTTAGGGTTAGGGTTAGGGTTACACTCTTAGGGTTAGGGTTAGGGTTAGGGTTAGGGTTAGACTCTTAGGGTTAGGGTTAGACTTAGGCTCTTAGGGTTAGGGTTAGACTCAGGCTCTTAGGGTTAGGGTTAGACTCAGGCTCTTACGGTTAGGGTTAGACTCAGGCTCTTAGGGTTAGGGTTAGACACAGGCTCTTAGGGTTAGGGTCAGATTTAGTACTATATATTTGTGTACTGCAGCCGCCCTTTTGGTGGAGCGCTGCTGCCATCTAGCGAAATATACTTGGGTAGTGCAGCCGGCGCTGTTGGTGGAGCGCTGCTGCCATCTAGCGAAATATATTTGGGTACTGCAGCCGGCCCTGTTTGTGGAGCGCTGCTGCCATCTAGCGAAATATATTTGGGTACTGCAGCCGCCCTTTTGGTGGAGCGCTGCTGCCATCTAGCGAAATATATTTGGCTACTGCAGCCAGCTCTGTTGGTGGAGCTCTGCTGCCATCTAGCGAAATATACTTGGGTACTGCAGCCGGCCCTGTTGGTGGAGCGCTGCTGCCATCTAGCGAAATGTAATTGGGTACTGAAGCCGCCCTGTTGGTGGAGCGCTGCTGCCATCTAGCGAAATATACTTGGGTACTGCAGCCGCCCGGTTGGTGGAGCGCTGCTGCCATCTAGCGAAATATATTTGGGTACTGCAGCCGGCCCTGTTGGTGGAGCGCTGCTGCCATCTAGCGAAATATACTTGGGTACTGCAGCCGCCCTTTTGGTGTAGCGCTGCTGCCATCTAGCGAAATATACTTGGGTACTGCAGCCGGCCCTGTTGGTGGAGCGCTGCTGCCATCTAGCGAAATATACTTGGGTACTGCAGCCGCCCGGTTGGTGGAGCGCTGCTGCCATCTAGCGAAATATATTTGGGTACTGCAGCCGGCCCTGTTGGTGGAGCGCTGCTGCCATCTAGCGAAATATACTTGGGTACTGCAGCCGCCCTTTTGGTGTAGCGCTGCTGCCATCTAGCGAAATATACTTGGGTACTGCAGCCGGCCCTGTTGGTGGAGCGCTGCTGCCATCTAGCGAAATATACTTGGGTACTGCAGCCGCCCGGTTGGTGGAGCGCTGCTGCCATCTAGCGAAATATACTTGGGTACTGCAGCCGGCGCTGTTGGTGGAGCGCTGCTGCCATCTAGCGAAATATATTTGGGTACTGCAGCCGGCCCTGTTGGTGGAGCGCTGCTGCCATCTAGCGAAATATATTTGGGTACTGCAGCCGGCCCTGTTGGTGGAGCGCTGCTGCCATCTAGCGAAATATATTTGGGTACTGCAGCCGGCTCTGTTGGTGGAGCGCTGCTGCCATCTAGCGAAATATACTTGGGTACTTCAGCCGGGTTTAGGGTTAGGGTTAGGGTTAGACTGTTAGGGTTAGGGTTAGACTCTTAGGGTTAGACTCTTAGGGTTAGACTCTTAGGGTTAGGGTTAGACTCTTACGGTTAGGGTTAGGGTTAGGGTTAGACTCAGGCTCTTAGGGTGAGGGTTAGACTCAGGCTCTTAGGGTTAGGGTTAGACTCAGGCTCTTAGGGTTAGGGTTAGACTCAGGCTCTTAGGGTGAGGGTTAGACTCAGGCTCTTAGGGTTAGGGTTAGACTCAGGCTCTTAGGGTTAGGGTCAGACTCAGTACTATATATTTGGGTACTGCAGCCGCCCTTTTGGTGGAGCGCTGCTGCCATCTAGCGAAATATACTTGGGTATTGCAGCCGGTGCTGTTGGTGGAGCGCTGCTGCCATCTAGCGAAATATATTTGGGTACTGCAGCCGGCCCTGTTGGTGGAGCGCTGCTGCCATCTAGCGAAATATACTTGGGTACTGCAGCCGGCTCTGTTGGTGGAGCGCTGCTGCCATCTAGCGAAATATATTTGGGTACTGCAGCCGGGTTTAGGGTTAGGGTTAGGGTTAGACTGTTAGGGTTAGGGTTAGGGTTAGGGTTAGACTCTTAGGGTTAGACTCTTAGGGTTAGGGTTAGACTCAGTACTATATATTTGGGTAGTGCAGCCACCCTTTTTGTGGAGCGCTGCTGCCATCTAGCGAAATATACTTGAGTACTGCAGCCGGCGCTGTTGGTGGAGCGCTGCTGCCATCTAGCGAAATATACTTTGGTACTGCAGCCGCCCGGTTGGTTGAGCACTGCCGCCGTCTAGCGAAATATACTTGGGTACTGCAGCCGCCCTTTTGGTGGAGCGCTGCTGCCATCTAGCGAAATATATTTGGGTACTGCAGCCGGCGCTGTTGGTGGATCGCTGCTGCCATCTAGCGAAATATATTTGGGTACTGCAGCCGGCGCTGTTTGTGGAGCGCTCCTGCCATCTAGCGAAATATATTTGGGTACTGCAGCCGGCTCTGTTGGTGGAGCGCTGCTGCCATCTAGCGAAATATACTTGGGTACTTCAGCCGGGTTTAGGGTTAGGGTTAGGGTTAGACTGTTAGGGTTAGGGTTAGGGTTAGGGTTAGACTCTTAGGGTTAGACTCTTAGGGTTAGGGTTAGGGTTAGGGTTAGGGTTAGGGTTAGACTCTTAGGGTTAGGGTTAGACTCTTAGGGTTAGGGTTAGGGTTAGGGTTAGACTCTTAGGGTTAGGGTTAGACTCTTAGGGTTAGGGTTAAGGTTAGGGTTAGGGTTAGACTCTTAGGGTTAGGGTTAGGGTTAGGGTTAGACTCTTAGGGTTAGGGTTAGGGTTAGGGTTAGACTCTTAGGGTTAGGGTTAGGGTTAGGGTTAGACTCTTAGGGTTAGGGTTAGACTTAGGCTCTTAGGGTTAGGGTTAGACTCAGGCTCTTAGGGTTAGGGTTAGACTCAGGCTCTTACGGTTAGGGTTAGACTCAGGCTCTTAGGGTTAGGGTTAGACACAGGCTCTTAGGGTTAGGGTCAGATTTAGTACTATATATTTGTGTACTGCAGCCGCCCTTTTGGTGGAGCGCTGCTGCCATCTAGCGAAATATACTTGGGTACTGCAGCCGGCCCTGTTGGTGGAGCGCTGCTGCCATCTAGCGAAATATACTTGGGTACTGCAGCCGCCCGGTTGGTGGAGCGCTGCTGCCATCTAGCGAAATATACTTGGGTACTGCAGCCGGCCCTGTTGGTGGAGCGCTGCTGCCATCTAGCGAAATATACTTGGGTACTTCAGCCGGGTTTAGGGTTAGGGTTAGGGTTAGACTGTTAGGGTTAGGGTTAGACTCTTAGGGTTAGACTCTTAGGGTTAGACTCTTAGGGTTAGGGTTAGGGTTAGGGTTAGGGTTAGACTCTTAGGGTTAGGGTTAGACTCTTAGGGTTAGGGTTAGGGTTAGGGTTAGGGTTAGACTCTTAGGGTTAGGGTTAGACTCTTAGGGTTAGGGTTAGGGTTAGGGTTAGACTCTTAGGGTTAGGGTTAGGGTTAGGGTTAGACTCTTAGGGTTAGGGTTAGGGTTAGGGTTAGGGTTACACTCTTAGGGTTAGGGTTAGGGTTAGGGTTAGACTCTTAGGGTTAGGGTTAGACTTAGGCTCTTAGGGTTAGGGTTAGACTCAGGCTCTTAGGGTTAAGTTTAGACTCAGGCTCTTACGGTTAGTGTTAGACTCAGGCTCTTAGGGTTAGGGTTAGACACAGGCTCTTAGGGTTAGGGTCAGATTTAGTACTATATATTTGTGTACTGCAGCCGCCCTTTTGGTGGAGCGCTGCTGCCATCTAGCGAAATATACTTGGGTACTGCAGCCGGCGCTGTTGGTGGAGCGCTGCTGCCATCTAGCGAAATATATTTGGGTACTGCAGCCGGCCCTGTTTGTGGAGCGCTGCTGCCATCTAGCGAAATATATTTGGGTACTGCAGCCGCCCTTTTGGTGGAGCGCTGCTGCCATCTAGCGAAATATATTTGGGTACTGCAGCCAGCTCTGTTGGTGGAGCTCTGCTGCCATCTAGCGAAATATAATTGGGTACTGCAGCCGCCCTTTTGGTGGAGCGCTGCTGCCATCTAGCGAAATGTAATTGGGTACTGCAGCCGCCCGGTTGGTGGAGCGCTGCTGCCATCTAGCGAAATATACTTGGGTTCTGCAGCCGCCCGGTTGGTGGAGCGCTGCTGCCATCTAGCGAAATATATTTGGGTACTGCAGCCGGCCCTGTTGGTGGAGCGCTGCTGCCATCTAGCGAAATATACTTGGGTACTGCAGCCGCCCGGTTGGTGGAGCGCTGCTGCCATCTAGCGAAATATACTTGGGTACTGCAGCCGGCCCTGTTGGTGGAGCGCTGCTGCCATCTAGCGAAATATACTTGGGTACTGCAGCCGCCCTTTTGGTGGAGCGCTGCTGCCATCTAGCGAAATATATTTGGGTACTGCAGCCGGCCCTGTTGGTGGAGCGCTGCTGCCATCTAGCGAAATATATTTGGGTACTGCAGCCGGCTCTGTTTGTGGAGCGCTGCTGCCATCTAGCGAAATATACTTGGGTACTTCAGCCGGGTTTAGGGTTAGGGTTAGGGTTAGACTGTTAGGGTTAGGGTTAGACTCTTAGGGTTAGACTCTTAGGGTTAGACTCTTAGGGTTAGGGTTAGACTCTTACGGTTAGGGTTAGGGTTAGGGTTAGGGTTAGACTCTTAGGGTTAGGGTTAGACTCTTAGGGTTAGGGTTAGGGTTAGGGTTAGGGTTAGACTCTTAGGGTTAGGGTTAGACTCTTAGGGTTAGGGTTAGGGTTAGGGTTAGACTCTTAGGGTTAGGGTTAGACTCTTAGGGTTAGGGTTAGGGTTAGGGTTAGGGTTAGACTCTTAGGGTTAGGGTTAGACTCTTAGGGTTAGGGTTAGGGTTAGACTCTTAGGGTTAGGGTTAGGGTGAGGGTTAGACTCTTAGGGTTAGGGTTATATTCAGGGTTAGGGTTAGACTCTTAGGGTTAGGGTTAGGGTTAGACTCTTAGGGTTAGGGTTAGGGTTAGGCTCTTAGGGTTAGGGTTAGACTCAGGCTCTTAGGGTTAGGGTTAGACTCAGGCTCTTAGGGTTAGGGTTAGACTCAGGTTCTTAGGGTGAGGGTTAGACTCAGGCTCTTAGGGTGAGGGTTAGACTCAGGCTCTTAGGGTTAGGGTTAGACTCAGGCTCTTAGGGTGAGGGTTAGACTCAGGCTCTTAGGGTTAGGGTTAGACTCAGTACTATATATTTGGGTACTGCAGCCGCCCTTTTAGTGGAGCGCTGCTGCCATCTAGCGAAGTATACTTGGGTACTGCAGCCGGCGCTCTTGGTGGAGCGCTGCTGCCATCTAGCGAAATATATTTGGGTACTGCAGCCGGCCCTGTTGGTGGAGCTCTACTGCCATCTAGCGAAATATACTTGGGTACTGCAGCCGCCCGGTTGGTGGAGCGCTGCTGCCATCTAGCGAAATGTAATTGGGTACTGCAGCCGCCCGGTTGGTGGAGCGCTGCTGCCATCTAGCGAAATATATTTGGGTACTGCAGCCGGCGCTGTTGGTGGATCGCTGCTGCCATCTAGCGAAATATATTTGGGTACTGCAGCCGGCCCTGTTTGTGGAGCGCTGCTGCCATCTAGCGAAATATATTTGGGTACTGCAGCCGGCTCTGTTGGTGGAGCGCTGCTGCCATCTAGCGAAATATACTTGGGTACTTCAGCCGGGTTTAGGGTTAGGGTTAGGGTTAGACTGTTAGGG
Organism: Falco punctatus; assembly: GCF_963210335.1. NCBI lineage: Eukaryota > Metazoa > Chordata > Aves > Falconiformes > Falconidae > Falco > Falco punctatus. The sequence goes on from NW_027660079.1 coordinate 2,793,131, forward strand.
TTAGGGTTAGGGTTAGGGTTAGACTCTTAGGGTTAGACTCTTAGGGTTAGGGTGAGACTCTTACGCTTAGTGTTAGGGTTAGGGTTAGACTCTTAGGGTTAGGGTTAGACTCTTAGGGTTAGGGTTAGGGTTAGGGTTAGACTCTTAGGGTTAGGGTTAGACTCTTAGGGTTAGGGTTAAGGTTAGGGTTAGGGTTAGACTCTTAGGGTTAGGGTTAGACTCTTAGGGTTAGGGTTAGGGTTAGGGTTAGACTCTTAGGGTTAGGGTTAGGGTTAGGGTTAGACTCTTAGGGTTAGGGTTAGGGTTAGGGTTAGGGTTACACTCTTAGGGTTAGGGTTAGGGTTAGGGTTAGACTCTTAGGGTTAGGGTTAGGGTTAGGCTCTTAGGGTTAGGGTTAGACTCAGGCTCTTAGGGTTAGGGTTAGACTCAGGCTCTTACGGTTAGGGTTAGACTCAGGCTCTTAGGGTTAGGGTTAGACACAGGCTCTTAGGGTTAGGGTCAGACTCAGTACTATATATTTGGGTACTGCAGCCGCCCTTTTGGTGGAGCGCTGCTGCCATCTAGCGAAGTATACTTGGGTATTGCAGCCGGCGCTGTTGGTGGAGCGCTGCTGCCATCTAGCGAAATATATTTGGGTACTGCAGCCGGCCCTGTTGGTGGAGCGCTGCTGCCATCTAGCGAAATATATTTGGGTACTGAAGCCGCCCTTTTGGTGGAGCGCTGCTGCCATCTAGCGAAATATATTTGGGTACTGCAGCCGGCGCTGTTGGTGGAGCTCTGCTGCCATCTAGCGAAATATACTTGGGTACTGCAGCCGCCCTTTTGGTGGAGCGCTGCTGCCATCTAGCGAAATGTAATTGGGTACTGCAGCCGCCGGTTGGTGGAGCGGTGCTGCCATCTAGCGAAATGTAATTGGGTACTGCAGCCGCCCGGTTGGTGGAGCGCTGCTGCCATCTAGCGAAATATACTTGGGTACTGCAGCCGCCCGGTTTGTGGAGCGCTGCTGCCATCTAGCGAAATATATTTGGGTACTGCAGCCGGCGCTGTTAATGGAGCGCTGCTGCCATCTAGCGAAATGTAATTGGGTACTGCAGCCGCCCGGTTGGTGTAGCGCTGCTGCCATCTAGCGAAATATACTTGGGTACTGCAGCCGCCCGGTTGGTGGAGCGCTGCTGCCATCTAGCGAAATATATTTGGGTACTGCAGCCGGCCCTGTTGGTGGAGCGCTGCTGCCATCTAGCGAAATATACTTGGGTACTGCAGCCGCCCGGTTGGTGGAGCGCTGCTGCCATCTAGCGAAATATACTTGGGTACTGCAGCCGGCCCTGTTGGTGGAGCGCTGCTGCCATCTAGCGAAATATACTTGGGTACTGCAGCCGCCCGGTTGGTGGAGCGCTGCTGCCATCTAGCGAAATATACTTGGGTACTGCAGCCGGCGCTGTTGGTGGAGCGCTGCTGCCATCTAGCGAAATATATTTGGGTACTGCAGCCGGCCCTGTTGGTGGAGCGCTGCTGCCATCTAGCGAAATATATTTGGGTACTGCAGCCGGCGCTGTTGGTGGAGCGCTGCTGCCATCTAGCGAAATATATTTGGGTACTGCAGCCGGCGCTGTTGGTGGAGCGCTGCTGCCATCTAGCGAAATATATTTGGGTACTGCAGCCGGCGCTGTTGGTGGAGCGCTGCTGCCATCTAGCGAAATATACTTGGGTACTTCAGCCGGGTTTAGGGTTAGGGTTAGGGTTAGACTGTTAGGGTTAGGGTTAGACTCTTAGGGTTAGACTCTTAGGGTTAGACTCTTAGGGTTAGGGTTAGGGTTAGGGTTAGGGTTAGGGTTAGACTCTTAGGGTTAGGGTTAGACTCTTAGGGTTAGGGTTAGGGTTAGGGTTAGGGTTAGACTCTTAGGGTTAGGGTTAGACTCTTAGGGTTAGGGTTAGGGTTAGACTCTTAGGGTTAGGGTTAGACTCTTAGGGTTAGGGTTAGGGTTAGGGTTAGACCCTTAGGGTTAGGGTTAGACTCTTAGGGTTAGGGTTAGGGTTATGGTTAGACTCTTAGGGTTAGGGTTAGGGTTAGGGTTAGGGTTAGGGTTAGACTCTTAGGGTTAGGGTTAGACTCTTAGGGTTAGGGTTGGGGTTAGGGTTAGACTCTTAGGGTTAGGGTTAGACTCTTAGGGTTAGGGTTAGGGTTAAAGTTAGGGTTAGACTCTTAGGGTTAGGGTTAGACTCTTAGGGTTAGGGTTAGGGTTAGGGTTAGACTCTTAGGGTTAGGGTTAGACTCTTAGGGTTAGGGTTAAGGTTAGGGTTAGGGTTAGACTCTTAGGGTTAGGGTTAGACTCTTAGGGTTAGGGTTAGGGTTAGGGTTAGACTCTTAGGGTTAGGGTTAGGGTTAGGGTTAGACTCTTAGGGTTAGGGTTAGGGTTAGGTTTAGGGTTACACTCTTAGGGTTAGGGTTAGGGTTAGGGTTAGACTCTTAGGGTTAGGGTTAGACTTAGGCTCTTAGGGTTAGGGTTAGACTCAGGCTCTTAGGGTTAGGGTTAGACTCAGGCTCTTACGGTTAGGGTTAGACTCAGGCTCTTAGGGTTAGGGTTAGACACAGGCTCTTAGGGTTAGGGTCAGATTTAGTACTATATATTTGTGTACTGCAGCCGCCCTGTTGGTGGAGCGCTTCTGCCATCTAGCGAAATATACTTGGGTACTGCAGCCGCCCGGTTGGTGGAGCGCTGCTGCCATCTAGCGAAATATACTTGGGTACTGCATCCGCCCGGTTGGTGGAGCGCTGCTGCCATCTAGCGAAATATATTTGGGTACTGCAGCCGGCCCTGTTTGTGGAGCGCTGCTGCCATCTAGCGAAATATATTTGGGTACTGCAGCCGGCTCTGTTGGTGGAGCGCTGCTGCCATCTAGCGAAATATACTTGGGTACTTCAGCCGGGTTTAGGGTTAGGGTTAGGGTTAGACTGTTAGGGTTAGGGTTAGGGTTAGGGTTAGACTCTTAGGGTTAGACTCTTAGGGTTAGGGTTAGACTCTTACGCTTAGGGTTAGGGTTAGGGTTAGGGTTAGGGTTAGACTCTTAGGGTTAGGGTTAGACTCTTAGGGTTAGTGTTAGGGTTAGGGTTAGACTCTTAGGGTTAGGGTTAGACTCTTAGGGTTAGGGTTAGGGTTAGGGTTAGACTCTTAGGGTTAGGGTTAGGGTTAGGGTTAGACTCTTAGGGTTAGGGTTAGGGTTAGGGTTAGGGTTACACTCTTAGGGTTAGGGTTAGGGTTAGGGTTAGACTCTTAGGGTTAGGGTTAGGGTTAGGCTCTTAGGGTTAGGGTTAGACTCAGGCTCTTAGGGTTAGGGTTAGACTCAGGCTCTTACGGTTAGGGTTAGACTCAGGCTCTTAGGGTTAGGGTTAGACACAGGCTCTTAGGGTTAGGGTCAGATTTAGTACTATATATTTGTGTACTGCAGCCGCCCTTTTGGTGGAGCGCTGCTGCCATCTAGCGAAATATACTTGGGTACTGCAGCCGGCGCTGTTGGTGGAGCGCTGCTGCCATCTAGCGAAATATATTTGGGTACTGCAGCCGGCCCTGTTGGTGGAGCGCTGCTGCCATCTAGCGCAATATATTTGGGTACTGCAGCCGCCCTTTTGGTGGAGCTCTGCTGCCATCTAGCGAAATATATTTGGGTACTGCAGCCGGCCCTGTTGGTGGAGCTCTGCTGCCATCTAGCGAAATATACTTGGGTACTGCAGCCGCCCTTTTGGTGGAGCGCTGCTGCCATCTAGCGAAATGTAATTGGGTACTGCAGCCGCCCGGTTGGTGGAGCGCTGCTGCCATCTAGCGAAATATACTTGGGTACTGCAGCCGCCCTGTTGGTGGAGCGCTGCTGCCATCTAGCGAAATATACTTGGGTACTGCAGCCGGCCCTGTTGGTGGAGCGCTGCTGCCATCTAGCGAAATATACTTGGGTACTGCAGCCGCCCGGTTGGTGGAGCGCTGCTGCCATCTAGCGAAATATACTTGGGTACTGCAGCCGCCCGGTTGGTGGAGCGCTGCTGCCATCTAGCGAAATATACTTGGGTACTGCAGCCGGCCCTGTTGGTGGAGCGCTGCTGCCATCTAGCGAAATATACTTGGGTACTGCAGCCGCCCGGTTGGTGGAGCGCTGCTGCCATCTAGCGAAATATACTTGGGTACTGCAGCCGGCCCTGTTGGTGGAGCGCTGCTGCCATCTAGCGAAATATACTTGGGTACTGCAGCCGCCCGGTTGTTGGAGCGCTGCTGCCATCTAGCGAAATATACTTGGGTACTGCAGCCGGCGCTGTTGGTGGAGCGCTGCTGCCATCTAGCGAAATATACTTGGGTACTGCAGCCGGCCCTGTTGGTGGAGCGCTGCTGCCATCTAGCGAAATATATTTGGGTACTGCAGCCGGCCCTGTTTGTGGAGCGCTGCTGCCATCTAGCGAAATATATTTGGGTACTGCAGCCGCCCTTTTGGTGGAGCGCTGCTGCCATCTAGCGAAATATATTTGGGTACTGCAGCCAGTTCTGTTGGTGGAGCTCTGCTGCCATCTAGCGAAATATACTTGGGTACTGCAGCCGGCCCTGTTGGTGGAGCGCTGCTGCCATCTAGCGAAATGTAATTGGGTACTGCAGCCGCCCTGTTGGTGGAGCGCTGCTGCCATCTAGCGAAATATACTTGGGTACTGCAGCCGCCCGGTTGGTGGAGCGCTGCTGCCATCTAGCGAAATATACTTGGGTACTGCAGCCGGCCCTGTTGGTGGAGCGCTGCTGCCATCTAGCGAAATATACTTGGGTACTGCAGCCGCCCGGTTGGTGGAGCGCTGCTGCCATCTAGCGAAATGTAATTGGGTACTGCAGCCGCACTTTTGGTGGAGCGCTGCTGCCATCTAGCGAAATATACTTGGGTACTGCAGCCGCCCGGTTGGTGGAGCGCTGCTGCCATCTAGCGAAATATATTTGGGTACTGCAGCCGGCTCTGTTTGTGGAGCGCTGCTGCCATCTAGCGAAATATATTTGGGTACTGCAGCCGGCTCTGTTTGTGGAGCGCTGCTGCCATCTAGCGAAATATACTTGGGTACTTCAGCCGGGTTTAGGGTTAGGGTTAGGGTTAGACTGTTAGGGTTAGGGTTAGACTCTTAGGGTTAGACTCTTGGGTTAGACTCTTAGGGTTAGGGTTAGACTCTTACGGTTAGGGTTAGGGTTAGGGTTAGGGTTAGACTCTTAGGGTTAGGGTTAGACTCTTAGGGTTAGGGTTAGGGTTAGGGTTAGGGTTAGACTCTTAGGGTTAGGGTTAGACTCAGGCTCTTAGGGTGAGGGTTAGACTCAGGCTCTTAGGGTTAGGGTTAGACTCAGGCTCTTAGGGTTAGGGTCAGACTCAGTACTATATATTTGGGTACTGCAGCCGCCCTTTTGGTGGAGCGCTGCTGCCATCTAGCGAAATATCCTTGGGTATTGCAGCCGGTGCTGTTGGTGGAGCGCTGCTGCCATCTAGCGAAATATATTTGGGTACTGCAGCCGGCCCTGTTGGTGGAGCGCTGCTGCCATCTAGCGAAATATACTTGGGTACTGCAGCCGGCCCTGTTGGTGGAGCGCTGCTGCCATCTAGCGAAATATATTTGGGTACTGCAGCCGGGTTTAGGGTTAGGGTTAGGGTTAGACTGTTAGGGTTAGGGTTAGGGTTAGGGTTAGACTCTTAGGGTTAGACTCTTAGGGTTAGGGTTCGACTCAGTACTATATATTTGGGTAGTGCAGCCACCCTTTTTGTGGAGCGCTGCTGCCATCTAGCGAAATATACTTGAGTACTGCAGCCGGCGCTGTTGGTGGAGCGCTGCTGCCATCTAGCGAAATATACTTTGGTACTGCAGCCGCCCGGTTGGTTGAGCACTGCCGCCGTCTAGCGAAATATACTTGGGTACTGCAGCCGCCCTTTTGGTGGAGCGCTGCTGCCATCTAGCGAAATATATTTGGGTACTGCAGCCGGCGCTGTTGGTGGATCGCTGCTGCCATCTAGCGAAATATATTTGGGTACTGCAGCCGGCCCTGTTTGTGGAGCGCTGCTGCCATCTAGCGAAATATATTTGGGTACTGCAGCCGGCTCTGTTGGTGGAGCGCTGCTGCCATCTAGCGAAATATACTTGGGTACTTCAGCCGGGTTTAGGGTTAGGGTTAGGGTTAGACTGTTAGGGTTAGGGTTAGGGTTAGGGTTAGACTCTTAGGGTTAGACTCTTAGGGTTAGGGTTAGACTCTTACGCTTAGGGTTAGGGTTAGGGTTAAAGTTAGGGTTAGACTCTTAGGGTTAGGGTTAGACTCTTAGGGTTAGGGTTAGGGTTAGGGTTAGACTCTTAGGGTTAGGGTTAGACTCTTAGGGTTAGGGTTAAGGTTAGGGTTAGGGTTAGACTCTTAGGGTTAGGGTTAGACTCTTAGGGTTAGGGTTAGGGTTAGGGTTAGACTCTTAGGGTTAGGGTTAGGGTTAGGGTTAGACTCTTAGGGTTAGGGTTAGGGTTAGGTTTAGGGTTACACTCTTAGGGTTAGGGTTAGGGTTAGGGTTAGACTCTTAGGGTTAGGGTTAGACTTAGGCTCTTAGGGTTAGGGTTAGACTCAGGCTCTTAGGGTTAGGGTTAGACTCAGGCTCTTACGGTTAGGGTTAGACTCAGGCTCTTAGGGTTAGGGTTAGACACAGGCTCTTAGGGTTAGGGTCAGATTTAGTACTATATATTTGTGTACTGCAGCCGCCCTTTTGGTGGAGCGCTTCTGCCATCTAGCGAAATATACTTGGGTACTGCAGCCGCCCGGTTGGTGGAGCGCTGCTGCCATCTAGCGAAATATACTTGGGTACTGCATCCGCCCGGTTGGTGGAGCGCTGCTGCCATCTAGCGAAATATATTTGGGTACTGCAGCCGGCCCTGTTTGTGGAGCGCTGCTGCCATCTAGCGAAATATATTTGGGTACTGCAGCCGGCTCTGTTGGTGGAGCGCTGCTGCCATCTAGCGAAATATACTTGGGTACTTCAGCCGGGTTTAGGGTTAGGGTTAGGGTTAGACTGTTAGGGTTAGGGTTAGGGTTAGGGTTAGACTCTTAGGGTTAGACTCTTAGGGTTAGGGTTAGACTCTTACGCTTAGGGTTAGGGTTAGGGTTAGGGTTAGGGTTAGACTCTTAGGGTTAGGGTTAGACTCTTAGGGTTAGTGTTAGGGTTAGGGTTAGACTCTTAGGGTTAGGGTTAGACTCTTAGGGTTAGGGTTAGGGTTAGGGTTAGACTCTTAGGGTTAGGGTTAGGGTTAGGGTTAGACTCTTAGGGTTAGGGTTAGGGTTAGGGTTAGGGTTACACTCTTAGGGTTAGGGTTAGGGTTAGGGTTAGACTCTTAGGGTTAGGGTTAGGGTTAGGCTCTTAGGGTTAGGGTTAGACTCAGGCTCTTAGGGTTAGGGTTAGACTCAGGCTCTTACGGTTAGGGTTAGACTCAGGCTCTTAGGGTTAGGGTTAGACACAGGCTCTTAGGGTTAGGGTCAGATTTAGTACTATATATTTGTGTACTGCAGCCGCCCTTTTGGTGGAGCGCTGCTGCCATCTAGCGAAATATACTTGGGTACTGCAGCCGGCGCTGTTGGTGGAGCGCTGCTGCCATCTAGCGAAATATATTTGGGTACTGCAGCCGGCCCTGTTTGTGGAGCGCTGCTGCCATCTAGCGAAATATATTTGGGTACTGCAGCCGCCCTTTTGGTGGAGCGCTGCTGCCATCTAGCGAAATATATTTGGGTACTGCAGCCAGCTCTGTTGGTGGAGCTCTGCTGCCATCTAGCGAAATATACTTGGGTACTGCAGCCGGCCCTGTTGGTGGAGCGCTGCTGCCATCTAGCGAAATGTAATTGGGTACTGCAGCCGCCCTGTTGGTGGAGCGCTGCTGCCATCTAGCGAAATATACTTGGGTACTGCAGCCGCCCGGTTGGTGGAGCGCTGCTGCCATCTAGCGAAATATACTTGGGTACTGCAGCCGGCCCTGTTGGTGGAGCGCTGCTGCCATCTAGCGAAATATACTTGGGTACTGCAGCCGCCCGGTTGGTGGAGCGCTGCTGCCATCTAGCGAAATATACTTGGGTACTGCAGCCGGCGCTGTTGGTGGAGCGCTGCTGCCATCTAGCGAAATATACTTGGGTACTGCAGCCGCCCGGTTGGTGGAGCGCTGCTGCCATCTAGCGAAATATATTTGGGTACTGCAGCCGGCCCTGTTTGTGGAGCGCTGCTGCCATCTAGCGAAATATATTTGGGTACTGCAGCCGGCCCTGTTGGTGGAGCGCTGCTGCCATCTAGCGAAATATATTTGGGTACTGCAGCCGGCGCTGTTGGTGGAGCGCTGCTGCCATCTAGCGAAATATACTTGGGTACTGCAGCCGGCGCTGTTGGTGGAGCGCTGCTGCCATCTAGCGAAATATATTTGGGTACTGCAGCCGGCTCTGTTTGTGGAGCGCTGCTGCCATCTAGCGAAATATACTTGGGTACTTCAGCCGGGTTTAGGGTTAGGGTTAGGGTTAGACTGTTAGGGTTAGGGTTAGACTCTTAGGGTTAGACTCTTAGGGTTAGACTCTTAGGGTTAGGGTTAGACTCTTAGGGTTAGGGTTAGGGTTAGGGTTAGGGTTAGACTCTTAGGGTTAGGGTTAGACTCTTAGGGTTAGGGTTAGGGTTAGGGTTAGGGTTAGACTCTTAGGGTTAGGGTTAGACTCTTAGGGTTAGGGTTAGGGTTAGGGTTAGACTCTTAGGGTTAGGGTTAGGGTGAGGGTTAGACTCTTAGGGTTAGGGTTATATTCAGGGTTAGGGTTAGACTCTTAGGGTTAGGGTTAGGGTTAGGGTTAGACTCTTAGGGTTAGGGTTAGGGTTAGGCTCTTAGGGTTAGGGTTAGACTCAGGCACTTAGGGTGAGAGTTAGACTCAGGCTCTTAGGGTTAGGGTTAGACTCAGGCTCTTAGGGTGAGGGTTAGACTCAGGCTCTTAGGGTGAGGGTTAGACTCAGGCTCTTAGGGTTAGGGTTAGACTCAGGCTCTTAGGGTGAGGGTTAGACTCAGGCTCTTAGGGTTAGGGTTAGACTCAGTACTATATATTTGGGTACTGCAGCCGCCCGGTTGGTGGAGCGCTGCTGCCATCTAGCGAAGTATACTTGGGTACTGCAGCCGGCGCTGTTGGTGGAGCGCTGCTACCATCTAGCGAAATATATTTGGGTACTGCAGCTGGCCCTGTTGGTGGAGCTCTGCTGCCATCTAGCGAAATATACTTGGGTACTGCAGCCGCCCTTTTGGTGGAGCGCTGCTGCCATCTAGCGAAATGTAATTGGGTACTGCACCCGCCCTTTCGGTGGAGCGCTGCTGCCATCTAGCGAAATATATTTGGGTACTGCAGCCGGCCCTGTTGGTGGAGCGCTGCTGCCATCTAGCGAAATGTAATTGGGTACTGCAGCCGCCCGGTTGGTGGAGCGCTGCTGCCATCTAGCGAAATATATTTGGGTACTGCAGCCGGCCCGGTTGGTGGAGCGCTGCTGCCATCTACCGAAATGTAATTGGGTACTGCAGCCGCCCTTTTGGTGTAGCGCTGCTGCCATCTAGCGAAATATACTTGGGTACTGCAGCCGCCCGGTTGGTGGAGCGCTGCTGCCATCTAGCGAAATATATTTGGGTACTGCAGCCGGCCCTGTTGGTGGAGCGCTGCTGCCATCTAGCGAAATATACTTGGGTACTGCAGCCGCCCGGTTGGTGGAGCGCTGCTGCCATCTAGCGAAATATACTTGGGTACTGCAGCCGGCGCTGTTGGTGGAGCGCTGCTGCCATCTAGCGAAATATATTTGGGTACTGTAGCCGGCGCTGTTGGTGGAGCGCTGCTGCCATCTAGCGAAATATATTTGGGTACTGCAGCCGGCTCTGTTGGTGGAGCGCTGCTGCCATCTAGCGAAATATACTTGGGTACTTCAGCCGGGTTTAGGGTTAGGGTTAGGGTTAGACTGTTAGGGTTAGGGTTAGGGTTAGGGTTAGACTCTTAGGGTTAGACTCTTAGGGTTAGGGTTAGACTCTTACGCTTAGGGTTAGGGTTAGGGTTAAAGTTAGGGTTAGACTCTTAGGGTTAGGGTTAGACTCTTAGGGTTAGGGTTAGGGTTAGGGTTAGACTCTTAGGGTTAGGGTTAGACTCTTAGGGTTAGGGTTAAGGTTAGGGTTAGGGTTAGACTCTTAGGGTTAGGGTTAGACTCTTAGGGTTAGGGTTAGGGTTAGGGTTAGACTCTTAGGGTTAGGGTTAGGGTTAGGGTTAGACTCTTAGGGTTAGGGTTAGGGTTAGGTTTAGGGTTACACTCTTAGGGTTAGGGTTAGGGTTAGGGTTAGACTCTTAGGGTTAGGGTTAGACTTAGGCTCTTAGGGTTAGGGTTAGACTCAGGCTCTTAGGGTTAGGGTTAGACTCAGGCTCTTACGGTTAGGGTTAGACTCAGGCTCTTAGGGTTAGGGTTAGACACAGGCTCTTAGGGTTAGGGTCAGATTTAGTACTATATATTTGTGTACTGCAGCCGCCCTTTTGGTGGAGCGCTTCTGCCATCTAGCGAAATATACTTGGGTACTGCAGCCGCCCGGTTGGTGGAGCGCTGCTGCCATCTAGCGAAATATACTTGGGTACTGCATCCGCCCGGTTGGTGGAGCGCTGCTGCCATCTAGCGAAATATATTTGGGTACTGCAGCCGGCCCTGTTTGTGGAGCGCTGCTGCCATCTAGCGAAATATATTTGGGTACTGCAGCCGGCTCTGTTGGTGGAGCGCTGCTGCCATCTAGCGAAATATACTTGGGTACTTCAGCCGGGTTTAGGGTTAGGGTTAGGGTTAGACTGTTAGGGTTAGGGTTAGGGTTAGGGTTAGACTCTTAGGGTTAGACTCTTAGGGTTAGGGTTAGACTCTTACGCTTAGGGTTAGGGTTAGGGTTAGGGTTAGGGTTAGACTCTTAGGGTTAGGGTTAGACTCTTAGGGTTAGTGTTAGGGTTAGGGTTAGACTCTTAGGGTTAGGGTTAGACTCTTAGGGTTAGGGTTAGGGTTAGGGTTAGACTCTTAGGGTTAGGGTTAGGGTTAGGGTTAGACTCTTAGGGTTAGGGTTAGGGTTAGGGTTAGGGTTACACTCTTAGGGTTAGGGTTAGGGTTAGGGTTAGACTCTTAGGGTTAGGGTTAGGGTTAGGCTCTTAGGGTTAGGGTTAGACTCAGGCTCTTAGGGTTAGGGTTAGACTCAGGCTCTTACGGTTAGGGTTAGACTCAGGCTCTTAGGGTTAGGGTTAGACACAGGCTCTTAGGGTTAGGGTCAGATTTAGTACTATATATTTGTGTACTGCAGCCGCCCTTTTGGTGGAGCGCTGCTGCCATCTAGCGAAATATATTTGGGTACTGCAGCCGGCCCTGTTTGTGGAGCGCTGCTGCCATCTAGCGAAATATATTTGGGTACTGCAGCCGCCCTTTTGGTGGAGCGCTGCTGCCATCTAGCGAAATATATTTGGGTACTGCAGCCAGCTCTGTTGGTGGAGCTCTGCTGCCATCTAGCGAAATATACTTGGGTACTGCAGCCGGCCCTGTTGGTGGAGCGCTGCTGCCATCTAGCGAAATGTAATTGGGTACTGCAGCCGCCCTGTTGGTGGAGCGCTGCTGCCATCTAGCGAAATATACTTGGGTACTGCAGCCGCCCGGTTGGTGGAGCGCTGCTGCCATCTAGCGAAATATACTTGGGTACTGCAGCCGGCCCTGTTGGTGGAGCGCTGCTGCCATCTAGCGAAATATACTTGGGTACTGCAGCCGCCCGGTTGGTGGAGCGCTGCTGCCATCTAGCGAAATATACTTGGGTACTGCAGCCGGCGCTGTTGGTGGAGCGCTGCTGCCATCTAGCGAAATATACTTGGGTACTGCAGCCGCCCGGTTGGTGGAGCGCTGCTGCCATCTAGCGAAATATATTTGGGTACTGCAGCCGGCCCTGTTTGTGGAGCGCTGCTGCCATCTAGCGAAATATATTTGGGTACTGCAGCCGGCCCTGTTGGTGGAGCGCTGCTGCCATCTAGCGAAATATATTTGGGTACTGCAGCCGGCGCTGTTGGTGGAGCGCTGCTGCCATCTAGCGAAATATACTTGGGTACTGCAGCCGGCGCTGTTGGTGGAGCGCTGCTGCCATCTAGCGAAATATATTTGGGTACTGCAGCCGGCTCTGTTTGTGGAGCGCTGCTGCCATCTAGCGAAATATACTTGGGTACTTCAGCCGGGTTTAGGGTTAGGGTTAGGGTTAGACTGTTAGGGTTAGGGTTAGACTCTTAGGGTTAGACTCTTAGGGTTAGACTCTTAGGGTTAGGGTTAGACTCTTAGGGTTAGGGTTAGGGTTAGGGTTAGGGTTAGACTCTTAGGGTTAGGGTTAGACTCTTAGGGTTAGGGTTAGGGTTAGGGTTAGGGTTAGACTCTTAGGGTTAGGGTTAGACTCTTAGGGTTAGGGTTAGGGTTAGGGTTAGACTCTTAGGGTTAGGGTTAGGGTGAGGGTTAGACTCTTAGGGTTAGGGTTATATTCAGGGTTAGGGTTAGACTCTTAGGGTTAGGGTTAGGGTTAGGGTTAGACTCTTAGGGTTAGGGTTAGGGTTAGGCTCTTAGGGTTAGGGTTAGACTCAGGCACTTAGGGTGAGAGTTAGACTCAGGCTCTTAGGGTTAGGGTTAGACTCAGGCTCTTAGGGTGAGGGTTAGACTCAGGCTCTTAGGGTGAGGGTTAGACTCAGGCTCTTAGGGTTAGGGTTAGACTCAGGCTCTTAGGGTGAGGGTTAGACTCAGGCTCTTAGGGTTAGGGTTAGACTCAGTACTATATATTTGGGTACTGCAGCCGCCCGGTTGGTGGAGCGCTGCTGCCATCTAGCGAAGTATACTTGGGTACTGCAGCCGGCGCTGTTGGTGGAGCGCTGCTACCATCTAGCGAAATATATTTGGGTACTGCAGCTGGCCCTGTTGGTGGAGCTCTGCTGCCATCTAGCGAAATATACTTGGGTACTGCAGCCGCCCTTTTGGTGGAGCGCTGCTGCCATCTAGCGAAATGTAATTGGGTACTGCACCCGCCCTTTCGGTGGAGCGCTGCTGCCATCTAGCGAAATATATTTGGGTACTGCAGCCGGCCCTGTTGGTGGAGCGCTGCTGCCATCTAGCGAAATGTAATTGGGTACTGCAGCCGCCCGGTTGGTGGAGCGCTGCTGCCATCTAGCGAAATATATTTGGGTACTGCAGCCGGCCCGGTTGGTGGAGCGCTGCTGCCATCTACCGAAATGTAATTGGGTACTGCAGCCGCCCTTTTGGTGTAGCGCTGCTGCCATCTAGCGAAATATACTTGGGTACTGCAGCCGCCCGGTTGGTGGAGCGCTGCTGCCATCTAGCGAAATATATTTGGGTACTGCAGCCGGCCCTGTTGGTGGAGCGCTGCTGCCATCTAGCGAAATATACTTGGGTACTGCAGCCGCCCGGTTGGTGGAGCGCTGCTGCCATCTAGCGAAATATACTTGGGTACTGCAGCCGGCGCTGTTGGTGGAGCGCTGCTGCCATCTAGCGAAATATATTTGGGTACTGCAGCCGGCGCTGTTGGTGGAGCGCTGCTGCCATCTAGCGAAATATACTTGGGTACTGCAGCCGGCTCTGTTGGTGGAGCGCTGCTGCCATCTAGCGAAATATATTTGGGTACTGCAGCCGGCGCTGTTGGTGGAGCGCTGCTGCCATCTAGCGAAATATATTTGGGTACTGCAGCCGGCTCTGTTTGTGGAGCGCTGCTGCCATCTAGCGAAATATACTTGGGTACTTCAGCCGGGTTTAGGGTTAGGGTTAGGGTTAGACTGTTAGGGTTATGGTTAGACTTTTAGGGTTAGACTCTTAGGGTTAGACTCTTAGGGTTAGGGTTAGACTCTTACGGTTAGGGTTAGGGTTAGGCTTAGGGTTAGGCTTAGACTCTTAGGGTTAGGGTTAGACTCTTAGGGTTAGGGTTAGGGTTAGAGTTAGGGTTAGACTCTTAGGGTTAAGGTTAGTCTCTTAGGGTTAGGGTTAGGGTTAGGGTTAGGTTTAGACTCTTAGGGATAGGGTTAGGGTTAGGGTTAGGGTTAGACTCTAAGGGTTAGGGTTAGACTCTTAGGGTTAGGGTTAGGGTTAGGGTTAGACTCTTAGGGTTAGGGTTAGACTCTTAGGGTTAGGGTTAGGGTTAGGGTTAGACTCTTAGGGTTAGGGTTACGGTTACGGTTAGACTCTTAGGGTTAGAGTTAGGGTTAGGGTTAGACTCTTAGGGTTAGGGTTAGACTCTTAGGGTTAGGGTTGGGGTTAGGGTTAGACTCTTAGGGTTAGGGTTAGACTCTTAGGGTTAGAGTTAGGGTTAGGGTTAGGGTTAGACACTTAGGGTTAGGGTTAGGGTGAGGGTTAGACTCTTAGGGTTAGGGTTATATTCAGGGTTAGGGTTAGACTCTTAGGGTTAGGGTTAGGGTTAGACTCTTAGGGTAAGGGTTAGACTTAGGCTCTTAGGGTTAGGGTTAGACTCAGGCTCTTAGGGTGAGGGTTAGACTCAGGCTCTTAGGGTGAGGGTTAGACTCAGGCTCTTAGGGTTAGGGTTAGACTCAGGCTCTTAGGGTTAGGGTCAGACTCAGTACTATATATTTGGGTACTGCAGCCGCCCTTTTGGTGGAGCGCTGCTGCCATCTAGCGAAATGTAATTGGGTATTGCAGCCGGCGCTGTTGGTGGAGCGCTGCTGCCATCTAGCGAAATATACTTGGGTACTGCAGCCGGCCCTGTTGGTGGAGCGCTGCTGCCATCTAGCGAAATATACTTGGGTACTGCAGCCGCCCGGTTTGTGGAGCGCTGCTGCCATCTAGCGAAATATATTTGGGTACTGCAGCCGGCCCGGTTGGTGGAGCGCTGCTGCCATCTAGCGAAATATACTTGGGTACTGCAGCCGCCCTTTTGGTGGAGCGCTGCTGCCATCTAGCGAAATATACTTGGGTACTGCAGCCGCCCGGTTGGTGGAGCGCTGCTGCCATCTAGCGAAATATACTTGGGTACTGCAGCCGGCCCTGTTGGTGGAGCGCTGCTGCCATCTAGCGAAATATACTTGGGTACTGCAGCCGCCCGGTTGGTGGAGCGCTGCTGCCATCTAGCGAAATATACTTGGGTACTGCAGCCGGCTCTGTTGGTGGAGCGCTGCTGCCATCTAGCGAAATATATTTGGGTACTGCAGCCGGCGCTGTTGGTGGAGCGCTGCTGCCATCTAGCGAAATATATTTGGGTACTGCAGCCGGCTCTGTTTGTGGAGCGCTGCTGCCATCTAGCGAAATATACTTGGGTACTTCAGCCGGGGTTAGGGTTAGGGTTAGGGTTAGACTGTTAGGGTTATGGTTAGACTTTTAGGGTTAGACTCTTAGGGTTAGACTCTTAGGGTTAGGGTTAGACTCTTACGTTTAGGGTTAGGGTTAGGCTTAGGGTTAGGCTTAGACTCTTAGGGTTAGGGTTAGACTCTTAGGGTTAGGGTTAGGGTTAGAGTTAGGGTTAGACTCTTAGGGTTAGGGTTAGACTCTTAGGGTTAGGGTTAGGGTTAGGGTTAGGTTTAGACTCTTAGGGATAGGGTTAGGGTTAGGGTTAGGGTTAGACTCTAAGGGTTAGGGTTAGACTCTTAGGGTTAGGGTTAGGGTTAGGGTTAGACTCTTAGGGTTAGGGTTAGACTCTTAGGGTTAGGGTTAGGGTTAGGGTTAGACTCTTAGGGTTAGGGTTAGGGTTACGGTTAGACTCTTAGGGTTAGAGTTAGGGTTAGGGTTAGACTCTTAGGGTTAGGGTTAGACTCTTAGGGTTAGGGTTGGGGTTAGGGTTAGACTCTTAGGGTTAGGGTTAGACTCTTAGGGTTAGAGTTAGGGTTAGGGTTAGGGTTAGACACTTAGGGTTAGGGTTAGGGTGAGGGTTAGACTCTTAGGGTTAGGGTTATATTCAGGGTTAGGGTTAGACTCTTAGGGTTAGGGTTAGACTCTTAGGGTAAGGGTTAGACTTAGGCTCTTAGGGTTAGGGTTAGACTCAGGCTCTTAGGGTAAGGGTTAGACTCAGGCTCTTAGGGTGAGGGTTAGACTCAGGCTCTTAGGGTTAGGGTTAGACTCAGGCTCTTAGGGTTAGGGTCAGACTCAGTACTATATATTTGGGTACTGCAGCCGCCCTTTTGGTGGAGCGCTGCTGCCATCTAGCGAAATGTAATTGGGTATTGCAGCCGGCGCTGTTGGTGGAGCGCTGCTGCCATCTAGCGAAATATACTTGGGTACTGCAGCCGGCCCTGTTGGTGGAGCGCTGCTGCCATCTAGCGAAATATACTTGGGTACTGCAGCCGCCCGGTTTGTGGAGCGCTGCTGCCATCTAGCGAAATATATTTGGGTACTGCAGCCGGCCCGGTTGGTGGAGCGCTGCTGCCATCTAGCGAAATGTAATTGGGTACTGCAGCCGCCCTTTTGGTGTAGCGCTGCTGCCATCTAGCGAAATATACTTGGGTACTGCAGCCGGCCCTGTTGGTGGAGCGCTGCTGCCATCTAGCGAAATATACTTGGGTACTGCAGCCGCCCGGTTGGTGGAGCGCTGCTGCCATCTAGCGAAATATACTTGGGTACTGCAGCCGCCCGGTTGGTGGAGCGCTGCTGCCATCTAGCGAAATATACTTGGGTACTGCAGCCGGCGCTGTTGGTGGAGCGCTGCTGCCATCTAGCGAAATATATTTGGGTACTGCAGCCGGCGCTGTTGGTGGAGCGCTGCTGCCATCTAGCGAAATATACTTGGGTACTGCAGCCGGCTCTGTTGGTGGAGCGCTGCTGCCATCTAGCGAAATATATTTGGGTACTGCAGCCGGCCCTGTTGGTGGAGCGCTGCTGCCATCTAGCGAAATATATTTGGGTACTGCAGCCGGCTCTGTTGGTGGAGCGCTGCTGCCATCTAGCGAAATATACTTGGGTACTTCAGCCGGGTTTAGGGTTAGGGTTAGGGTTAGACTGTTAGGGTTATGGTTAGACTTTTAGGGTTAGACTCTTAGGGTTAGACTCTTAGGGTTAGGGTTAGACTCTTACGGTTAGGGTTAGGGTTAGGCTTAGGGTTAGGCTTAGACTCTTAGGGTTAGGGTTAGACTCTTAGGGCTAGGGTTAGGGTTAGGGTTAGGGTTAGACTCTTAGGGTTAGGGTTAGGGTTAGGGTTAGGTTTAGACTCTTAGGGTTAGGGTTAGGTTTAGGGTTAGGGTTAGACTCTAAGGGTTAGGGTTAGACTCTTAGGGTTAGGGTTAGGGTTAGGGTTAGACTCTTAGGGTTAGGGTTAGACTCTTAGGGTTAGGGTTAGGGTTAGGGTTAGACTCTTAGGGTTAGGGTTAGGGTTACGGTTAGACTCTTAGGGTTAGAGTTAGGGTTAGGGTTAGACTCTTAGGGTTAGGGTTAGACTCTTAGGGTTAGGGTTGGGGTTAGGGTTAGACTCTTAGGGTTAGGGTTAGACTCTTAGGGTTAGAGTTAGGGTTAGGGTTAGGGTTAGACACTTAGGGTTAGGGTTAGGGTGAGGGTTAGACTCTTAGGGTTAGGGTTATATTCAGGGTTAGGGTTAGACTCTTAGGGTTAGACTCTTAGGGTAAGGGTTAGACTTAGGCTCTTAGGGTTAGGGTTAGACTCAGGCTCTTAGGGTGAGGGTTAGACTCAGGCTCTTAGGGTGAGGGTTAGACTCAGGCTCTTAGGGTTAGGGTTAGACTCAGGCTCTTAGGGTTAGGGTCAGACTCAGTACTATATATTTGGGTACTGCAGCCGCCCTTTTGGTGGACCGCTGCTGCCATGTAGCGAAATATACTTGGGTACTGCAGCCGGCGCTGTTGGTGGAGCGCTGCTGCCATCTAGCGAAATATATTTGGGTACTGCAGCCGGCCCGGTTGGTGGAGCGCTGCTGCCATCTAGCGAAATATATTTGGGTACTGCAGCCGCCCTTTTGGTGGAGCGCTGCTGCCATCTAGCGAAATATATTTGGGTACTGCAGCCGGCGCTGTTGGTGGAGCTCTGCTGCCATCTAGCGAAATAAACTTGGGTACTGCAGCCGCCCTTTTGGTGGAGCGCTGCTGCCATCTAGCGAAATGTAATTGGGTACTGCAGCCGCCCGGTTGGTGGAGCGGTGCTGCCATCTAGCGAAATATACTTGGCTACTGCAGCCGCCCGGTTGGTGGAGCGCTGCTGCCATCTAGCGAAATATACTTGGGTACTGCAGCCGGCGCTGTTGGTGGAGCGCTGCTGCCATCTAGCGAAATATACTTGGGTACTGCAGCCGCCCGGTTGGTGGAGCGCTGCTGCCATCTAGCGAAATATACTTGGGTACTGCAGCCGGCCCTGTTGGTGGAGCGCTGCTGCCATCTAGCGAAATATACTTGGGTACTGCAGCCGCCCGGTTGGTGGAGCGCTGCTGCCATCTAGCGAAATATATTTGGGTACTGCAGCCGGCCCTGTTGGTGGAGCGCTGCTGCCATCTAGCGAAATATACTTGGGTACTGCAGCCGCCCGGTTGGTGGAGCGCTGCTGCCATCTAGCGAAATATACTTGGGTACTGCAGCCGGCCCTGTTGGTGGAGCGCTGCTGCCATCTAGCGAAATATACTTGGGTACTGCAGCCGCCCGGTTGGTGGAGCGCTGCTGCCATCTAGCGAAATATACTTGGGTACTGCAGCCGGCGCTGTTGGTGGAGCGCTGCTGCCATCTAGCGAAATATATTTGGGTACTGCAGCCGGCGCTGTTGGTGGAGCGCTGCTGCCATCTAGCGAAATATACTTGGGTACTGCAGCCGCACGGTTGGTGGAGCGCTGCTGCCATCTAGCGAAATATATTTGGGTACTGCAGCCGGCGCTGTTGGTGGAGCGCTGCTGCCATCTAGCGAAATATATTTGGGTACTGCAGCCGGCTCTGTTGGTGGAGCGCTGCTGCCATCTAGCGAAATATACTTGGGTACTTCAGCCGGGTTTAGGGTTAGGGTTAGGGTTAGACTGTTAGGGTTAGGGTTAGACTCTTAGGGTTAGACTCTTAGGGTTAGGGTTAGGGTTAGGGTTAGGGTTAGGGTTAGACTTTTAGGGTTAGGGTTAGACTCTTAGGGTTAGGGTTAGGGTTAGGGTTAGGGTTAGACTCTTAGGGTTAGGGTTAGACTTAGGCTCTTAGGGTTAGGGTTAGACTCAGGCTCTTAGGGTTAGGTTTAGACTCAGGCTCTTACGGTTAGGGTTAGACTCAGGCTCTTAGGGTTAGGGTTAGACACAGGCTCTTAGGGTTAGGGTCAGATTTAGTACTATATATTTGTGTACTGCAGCCGCCCTTTTGGTGGAGCGCTGCTGCCATCTAGCGAAATATACTTGGGTACTGCAGCCGGCACTGTTGGTGGAGCGCTGCTGCCATCTAGCGAAATATATTTGGGTACTGCAGCCGGCCCTGTTTGTGGAGCGCTGCTGCCATCTAGCGAAATATATTTGGGTACTGCAGCCGGCTCTGTTGGTGGAGCGCTGCTGCCATCTAGCGAAATATATTTGGGTACTGCAGCCAGCTCTGTTGGTGGAGCTCTGCTGCCATCTAGCGAAATATATTTGGGTACTGCAGCCGCCCGGTTGGTGGAGCGCTGCTGCCATCTAGCGAAATATACTTGGGTACTGCAGCCGGCCCTGTTGGTGGAGCGCTGCTGCCATCTAGCGAAATATACTTGGCTACTGCAGCCGCCCGGTTGGTGGAGCGCTGCTGCCATCTAGCGAAATATATTTGGGTACTGCAGCCGGCCCTGTTGGTGGAGCGCTGCTGCCATCTAGCGAAATATATTTGGGTACTGCAGCCAGCTCTGTTGGTGGAGCGCTGCTGCCATCTAGCGAAATGTAATTGGGTACTGCAGCCGCCCTGTTGGTGGAGCGCTGCTGCCATCTAGCGAAATATACTTGGGTACTGCAGCCGCCCGGTTGGTGGAGCGCTGCTGCCATCTAGCGAAATATACTTGGGTACTGCAGCCGGCCCTGTTGGTGGAGCGCTGCTGCCATCTAGCGAAATATACTTGGGTACTGCAGCCGCCCGGTTGGTGGAGCGCTGCTGCCATCTAGCGAAATATACTTGGGTACTGCAGCCGCCCGGTTTGTGGAGCGCTGCTGCCATCTAGCGAAATATATTTGGGTACTGCAGCCAGCTCTGTTGGTGGAGCGCTGCTGCCATCTAGCGAAATGTAATTGGGTACTGCAGCCGCCCTGTTGGTGGAGCGCTGCTGCCATCTAGCGAAATATACTTGGGTACTGCAGCCGCCCGGTTGGTGGAGCGCTGCTGCCATCTAGCGAAATATATTTGGGTACTGCAGCCGGCCCTGTTGGTGGAGCGCTGCTGCCATCTAGCGAAATATACTTGGGTACTGCAGCCGCCCGGTTGGTGGAGCGCTGCTGCCATCTAGCGAAA
Source organism: Falco punctatus (assembly GCF_963210335.1). Classification (NCBI taxonomy): domain Eukaryota; kingdom Metazoa; phylum Chordata; class Aves; order Falconiformes; family Falconidae; genus Falco; species Falco punctatus. The sequence continues at coordinate 2,813,554 of NW_027660079.1, forward strand.
TATACTTGGGTACTGCAGCCGGCCCTGTTGGTGGAGCGCTGCTGCCATCTAGCGAAATATACTTGGGTACTGCAGCCGCCCGGTTGGTGGAGCGCTGCTGCCATCTAGCGAAATATATTTGGGTACTGCAGCCGGCCCTGTTGGTGGAGCGCTGCTGCCATCTAGCGAAATATACTTGGGTACTGCAGCCGCCCGGTTGGTGGAGCGCTGCTGCCATCTAGCGAAATATACTTGGGTACTGCAGCCGGCCCTGTTGGTGGAGCGCTGCTGCCATCTAGCGAAATATACTTGGGTACTGCAGCCGCCCGGTTGGTGGAGCGCTGCTGCCATCTAGCGAAATATATTTGGGTACTGCAGCCGGCCCTGTTGGTGGAGCGCTGCTGCCATCTAGCGAAATATATTTGGGTACTGCAGCCGGCTCTGTTTGTGGAGCGCTGCTGCCATCTAGCGAAATATACTTGGGTACTTCAGCCGGGTTTAGGGTTAGGGTTAGGGTTAGACTGTTAGGGTTAGGGTTAGACTCTTAGGGTTAGACTCTTAGGGTTAGACTCTTACGGTTAGGGTTAGACTCTTACGGTTAGGGTTAGGGTTAGGGTTAGGGTTAGACTCTTAGGGTTAGGGTTAGACTCTTAGGGTTAGGGTTAGGGTTAGGGTTAGGGTTAGACTCTTAGGGTTAGGGTTAGACTCTTAGGGTTAGGGTTAGGGTTAGGGTTAGACTCTTAGGGTTAGGGTTAGACTCTTAGGGTTAGGGTTAGGGTTAGGGTTAGGGTTAGACTCTTAGGGTTAGGGTTAGACTCTTAGGGTTAGGGTTAGGGTTAGGGTTAGACTCTTAGGGTTAGGGTTAGGGTGAGGGTTAGACTCTTAGGGTTAGGGTTATATTCAGGGTTAGGGTTAGACTCTTAGGGTTAGGGTTAGGGTTAGGGTTAGACTCTTAGGGTTAGGGTTAGGGTTAGGCTCTTAGGGTTAGGGTTAGACTCAGGCTCTTAGGGTGAGGGTTAGACTCAGGCTCTTAGGGTTAGGGTTAGACTCAGGCTCTTAGGGTGAGGGTTAGACTCAGGCTCTTAGGGTGAGGGTTAGACTCAGGCTCTTAGGGTTAGGGTTAGACTCAGGATCTTAGGGTGAGGGTTAGACTCAGGCTCTTAGGGTTAGGGTTAGACTCAGTACTATATATTTGGGTACTGCAGCCGCCCTTTTAGTGGAGCGCTGCTGCCATCTAGCGAAGTATACTTGGGTACTGCAGCCGGCGCTGTTGGTGGAGCGCTGCTGCCATCTAGCGAAATATATTTGGGTACTGCAGCCGGCCCTGTTGGTGGAGCTCTACTGCCATCTAGCGAAATATACTTGGGTACTGCAGCCGCCCTTTTGGTGGAGCGCTGCTGCCATCTAGCGAAATGTAATTGGGTACTGCAGCCGCCCGGTTGGTGGAGCGCTGCTGCCATCTAGCGAAATATATTTGGGTACTGCAGCCGGCCCTGTTGGTGGAGCGCTGCTGCCATCTAGCGAAATATACTTGGGTACTGCAGCCGCCCGGTTGGTGGAGCGCTGCTGCCATCTAGCGAAATATACTTGGGTACTGCAGCCGGCCCTGTTTGTGGAGCGCTGCTGCCATCTAGCGAAATATACTTGGGTACTGCAGCCGCCCGGTTGGTGGAGCGCTGCTGCCATCTAGCGAAATATATTTGGGTACTGCAGCCGGCCCTGTTGGTGGAGCGCTGCTGCCATCTAGCGAAATATATTTGGGTACTGCAGCCGGCTCTGTTTGTGGAGCGCTGCTGCCATCTAGCGAAATATACTTGGGTACTTCAGCCGGGTTTAGGGTTAGGGTTAGGGTTAGACTGTTAGGGTTAGGGTTAGACTCTTAGGGTTAGACTCTTAGGGTTAGACTCTTACGGTTAGGGTTAGACTCTTACGGTTAGGGTTAGGGTTAGGGTTAGGGTTAGACTCTTAGGGTTAGGGTTAGACTCTTAGGGTTAGGGTTAGGGTTAGGGTTAGGGTTAGACTCTTAGGGTTAGGGTTAGACTCTTAGGGTTAGGGTTAGGGTTAGGGTTAGACTCTTAGGGTTAGGGTTAGACTCTTAGGGTTAGGGTTAGGGTTAGGGTTAGGGTTAGACTCTTAGGGTTAGGGTTAGACTCTTAGGGTTAGGGTTAGGGTTAGGGTTAGACTCTTAGGGTTAGGGTTAGGGTGAGGGTTAGACTCTTAGGGTTAGGGTTATATTCAGGGTTAGGGTTAGACTCTTAGGGTTAGGGTTAGGGTTAGGGTTAGACTCTTAGGGTTAGGGTTAGGGTTAGGCTCTTAGGGTTAGGGTTAGACTCAGGCTCTTAGGGTGAGGGTTAGACTCAGGCTCTTAGGGTTAGGGTTAGACTCAGGCTCTTAGGGTGAGGGTTAGACTCAGGCTCTTAGGGTGAGGGTTAGACTCAGGCTCTTAGGGTTAGGGTTAGACTCAGGATCTTAGGGTGAGGGTTAGACTCAGGCTCTTAGGGTTAGGGTTAGACTCAGTACTATATATTTGGGTACTGCAGCCGCCCTTTTAGTGGAGCGCTGCTGCCATCTAGCGAAGTATACTTGGGTACTGCAGCCGGCGCTGTTGGTGGAGCGCTGCTGCCATCTAGCGAAATATATTTGGGTACTGCAGCCGGCCCTGTTGGTGGAGCTCTACTGCCATCTAGCGAAATATACTTGGGTACTGCAGCCGCCCTTTTGGTGGAGCGCTGCTGCCATCTAGCGAAATGTAATTGGGTACTGCAGCCGCCCGGTTGGTGGAGCGCTGCTGCCATCTAGCGAAATATACTTGGGTACTGCAGCCGGCCCTGTTGGTGGAGCGCTGCTGCCATCTAGCGAAATATACTTGGGTACTGCAGCCGCCCGGTTTGTGGAGCGCTGCTGCCATCTAGCGAAATATATTTGGGTACTGCAGCCGGCGCTGTTAATGGAGCGCTGCTGCCATCTAGCGAAATGTAATTGGGTACTGCAGCCGCCCGGTTGGTGTAGCGCTGCTGCCATCTAGCGAAATATACTTGGGTACTGCAGCCGCCCGGTTGGTGGAGCGCTGCTGCCATCTAGCGAAATATACTTGGGTACTGCAGCCGGCCCTGTTGGTGGAGCGCTGCTGCCATCTAGCGAAATATACTTGGGTACTGCAGCCGCCCGGTTGGTGGAGCGCTGCTGCCATCTAGCGAAATATATTTGGGTACTGCAGCCGGCGCTGTTGGTGGAGCGCTGCTGCCATCTAGCGAAATATATTTGGGTACTGCAGCCGGCGCTGTTGGTGGAGCGCTGCTGCCATCTAGCGAAATATACTTGGGTACTGCAGCCGGCTCTGTTGGTGGAGCGCTGCTGCCATCTAGCGAAATATATTTGGGTACTGCAGCCGGCGCTGTTGGTGGAGCGCTGCTGCCATCTAGCGAAATATACTTGGGTACTGCAGCCGCCCGGTTTGTGGAGCGCTGCTGCCATCTAGCGAAATATACTTGGGTACTTCAGCCGGGTTTAGGGTTAGGGTTAGGGTTAGACTGTTAGGGTTAGGGTTAGACTGTTAGGGTTAGACTCTTAGGGTTAGACTCTTAGGGTTAGGGTTAGACTCTTAGGGTTAGGGTTAGGGTTAGGGTTAGGGTTAGACTCTTAGGGTTAGGGTTAGACTCTTAGGGTTAGGGTTAGGGTTAGGGTTAGGGTTAGACTCTTAGGGTTAGGGTTAGGGTTAGGGTTAGGGTTAGGGTTAGACTCTTAGGGTTAGGGTTAGACTCTTAGGGTTAGGGTTAGGGTTAGACTCTTAGGGTTAGGGTTAGACTCTTAGGGTTAGGGTTAGGGTTAGGGTTAGGGTTAGATTCTTAGGGTTAGGGTTAGACTCTTAGGGTTAGGGTTAGGGTTAGGGTTAGACTCTTAGGGTTAGGGTTAGGGTTAGGTTAGGGTTAGACTCTTAGGGTTAGGGTTAGGGTTACGGTTAGACTCTTAGGGTTAGAGTTAGGGTTAGGGTTAGACTCTTAAGGTTAGGGTTAGACTCTTAGGGTTAGGGTTGGGGTTAGGGTTAGACTCTTAGGGTTAGGGTTAGACTCTTAGGGTTAGGGTTAGGGTTAGGGTTAGGGTTAGACACTTAGGGTTAGGGTTAGGGTGAGGGTTAGACTCTTAGGGTTAGGGTTATATTCAGATTAGGGTTAGACTCTTAGGGTTAGGGTTAGGGTTAGGGTTAGACTCTTAGGGTAAGGGTTAGACTTAGGCTCTTAGGGTTAGGGTTAGACTCAGGCTCTTAGGGTTAGGGTTAGACTCAGGCTCTTAGGGTGAGGGTTAGACTCAGGCTCTTAGGGTTAGGGTTAGACTCAGGCTCTTAGGGTTAGGGTTAGACTCAGGCTCTTAGGGTGAGGGTTAGACTCAGGCTCTTAGGGTTAGGGTTAGACTCAGGCTCTTAGGGTTAGGGTCAGACTCAGTACTATATATTTGGGTACTGCAGCCGCCCTTTTGGTGGAGCGCTGCTGCCATCTAGCGAAATATACTTGGGTATTGCAGCCGGTGCTGTTGGTGGAGCGCTGCTGCCATCTAGCGAAATATATTTGGGTACTGCAGCCGGCCCTGTTGGTGGAGCGCTGCTGCCATCTAGCGAAATATACTTGGGTACTGCAGCCGGCTCTGTTGGTGGAGCGCTGCTGCCATCTAGCGAAATATATTTGGGTACTGCAGCCGGGTTTAGGGTTAGGGTTAGGGTTAGACTGTTAGGGTTAGGGTTAGGGTTAGGGTTAGACTCTTAGGGTTAGACTCTTAGGGTTAGGGTTAGACTCAGTACTATATATTTGGGTAGTGCAGCCACCCTTTTTGTGGAGCGCTGCTGCCATCTAGCGAAATATACTTGAGTACTGCAGCCGGCGCTGTTGGTTGAGCACTGCCGCCGTCTAGCGAAATATACTTGGGTACTGCAGCCGCCCTTTTGGTGGAGCGCTGCTGCCATCTAGCGAAATATATTTGGGTACTGCAGCCGGCGCTGTTGGTGGATCGCTGCTGCCATCTAGCGAAATATATTTGGGTACTGCAGCCGGCCCTGTTTGTGGAGCGCTGCTGCCATCTAGCGAAATATATTTGGGTACTGCAGCCGGCTCTGTTGGTGGAGCGCTGCTGCCATCTAGCGAAATATACTTGGGTACTTCAGCCGGGTTTAGGGTTAGGGTTAGGGTTAGACTGTTAGGGTTAGGGTTAGGGTTAGGGTTAGACTCTTAGGGTTAGACTCTTAGGGTTAGGGTTAGACTCTTACGCTTAGTGTTAGGGTTAGGGTTAGGGTTAGGGTTAGACTCTTAGGGTTAGGGTTAGACTCTTAGGGTTAGGGTTAGGGTTAGGGTTAGACTCTTAGGGTTAGGGTTAGACTCTTAGGGTTAGGGTTAAGGTTAGGGCTAGGGTTAGACTCTTAGGGTTAGGGTTAGACTCTTAGGGTTAGGGTTAGGGTTAGGGTTAGACTCTTAGGGTTAGGGTTAGGGTTAGGGTTAGACTCCTAGGGTTAGGGTTAGGGTTAGGGTTAGGGTTACACTCTTAGGGTTAGGGTTAGGGTTAGGGTTAGACTCTTAGGGTTAGGGTTAGACTTAGGCTCTTAGGGTTAGGGTTAGACTCAGGCTCTTAGGGTTAGGGTTAGACTCAGGCTCTTACGGTTAGGGTTAGACTCAGGCTCTTAGGGTTAGGGTTAGACACAGGCTCTTAGGGTTAGGGTCAGATTTAGTACTATATATTTGTGTACTGCAGCCGCCCTTTTGGTGGAGCGCTGCTGCCATCTAGCGAAATATACTTGGGTACTGCAGCCGGCGCTGTTGGTGGAGCGCTGCTGCCATCTAGCGAAATATATTTGGGTACTGCAGCCGCCGTTTTGGTGGAGCGCTGCTGCCATCTAGCGAAATATATTTGGGTACTGCAGCCAGCTCTGTTGGTGGAGCTCTGCTGCCATCTAGCGAAATATACTTGGGTACTGCAGCCGGCCCTGTTGGTGGAGCGCTGCTGCCATCTAGCGAAATGTAATTGGGTACTGCAGCCGCCCTGTTGGTGGAGCGCTGCTGCCATCTAGCGAAATATACTTGGGTACTGCAGCCGCCCGGTTGGTGGAGCGCTGCTGCCATCTAGCGAAATATACTTGGGTACTGCAGCCGGCCCTGTTGGTGGAGCGCTGCTTCCATCTAGCGAAATATACTTGGGTACTGCAGCCGCCCGGTTGGTGGAGCGCTGCTGCCATCTAGCGAAATATACTTGGGTACTGCAGCCGGCCCTGTTGGTGGAGCGCTGCTGCCATCTAGCGAAATATACTTGGGTACTGCAGCCGCCCGGTTGGTGGAGCGCTGCTGCCATCTAGCGAAATATATTTGGGTACTGCAGCCGGCCCTGTTGGTGGAGCGCTGCTGCCATCTAGCGAAATATACTTGGGTACTGCAGCCGCCCGGTTTGTGGAGCGCTGCTGCCATCTAGCGAAATATACTTGGGTACTGCAGCCGGCCCTGTTGGTGGAGCGCTGCTGCCATCTAGCGAAATATACTTGGGTACTGCAGCCGCCCGGTTGGTGGAGCGCTGCTGCCATCTAGCGAAATATACTTGGGTACTGCAGCCGCCCGGTTGGTGGAGCGCTGCTGCCATCTAGCGAAATATACTTGGGTACTGCAGCCGGCGCTGTTGGTGGAGCGCTGCTGCCATCTAGCGAAATATATTTGGGTACTGCAGCCGGCGCTGTTGGTGGAGCGCTGCTGCCATCTAGCGAAATATACTTGGGTACTGCAGCCGGCTCTGTTGGTGGAGCGCTGCTGCCATCTAGCGAAATATATTTGGGTACTGCAGCCGGCCCTGTTGGTGGAGCGCTGCTGCCATCTAGCGAAATATATTTGGGTACTGCAGCCGGCTCTGTTTGTGGAGCGCTGCTGCCATCTAGCGAAATATACTTGGGTACTTCAGCCGGGTTTAGGGTTAGGGTTAGGGTTAGACTGTTAGGGTTATGGTTAGACTTTTAGGGTTAGACTCTTAGGGTTAGACTCTTAGGGTTAGGGTTAGACTCTTACGGTTAGGGTTAGGGTTAGGCTTAGGGTTAGGCTTAGACTCTTAGGGTTAGGGTTAGACTCTTAGGGCTAGGGTTAGGGTTAGGGTTAGGGTTAGACTCTTAGGGTTAGGGTTAGGGTTAGGGTTAGGTTTAGACTCTTAGGGTTAGGGTTAGGTTTAGGGTTAGGGTTAGACTCTAAGGGTTAGGGTTAGACTCTTAGGGTTAGGGTTAGGGTTAGGGTTAGACTCTTAGGGTTAGGGTTAGACTCTTAGGGTTAGGGTTAGGGTTAGGGTTAGACTCTTAGGGTTAGGGTTAGGGTTACGGTTAGACTCTTAGGGTTAGAGTTAGGGTTAGGGTTAGACTCTTAGGGTTAGGGTTAGACTCTTAGGGTTAGGGTTGGGGTTAGGGTTAGACTCTTAGGGTTAGGGTTAGACTCTTAGGGTTAGAGTTAGGGTTAGGGTTAGGGTTAGACACTTAGGGTTAGGGTTAGGGTGAGGGTTAGACTCTTAGGGTTAGGGTTATATTCAGGGTTAGGGTTAGACTCTTAGGGTTAGACTCTTAGGGTAAGGGTTAGACTTAGGCTCTTAGGGTTAGGGTTAGACTCAGGCTCTTAGGGTGAGGGTTAGACTCAGGCTCTTAGGGTGAGGGTTAGACTCAGGCTCTTAGGGTTAGGGTTAGACTCAGGCTCTTAGGGTTAGGGTCAGACTCAGTACTATATATTTGGGTACTGCAGCCGCCCTTTTGGTGGACCGCTGCTGCCATGTAGCGAAATATACTTGGGTACTGCAGCCGGCGCTGTTGGTGGAGCGCTGCTGCCATCTAGCGAAATATATTTGGGTACTGCAGCCGGCCCGGTTGGTGGAGCGCTGCTGCCATCTAGCGAAATATATTTGGGTACTGCAGCCGCCCTTTTGGTGGAGCGCTGCTGCCATCTAGCGAAATATATTTGGGTACTGCAGCCGGCGCTGTTGGTGGAGCTCTGCTGCCATCTAGCGAAATAAACTTGGGTACTGCAGCCGCCCTTTTGGTGGAGCGCTGCTGCCATCTAGCGAAATGTAATTGGGTACTGCAGCCGCCCGGTTGGTGGAGCGGTGCTGCCATCTAGCGAAATATACTTGGCTACTGCAGCCGCCCGGTTGGTGGAGCGCTGCTGCCATCTAGCGAAATATACTTGGGTACTGCAGCCGGCGCTGTTGGTGGAGCGCTGCTGCCATCTAGCGAAATATACTTGGGTACTGCAGCCGCCCGGTTGGTGGAGCGCTGCTGCCATCTAGCGAAATATACTTGGGTACTGCAGCCGGCCCTGTTGGTGGAGCGCTGCTGCCATCTAGCGAAATATACTTGGGTACTGCAGCCGCCCGGTTGGTGGAGCGCTGCTGCCATCTAGCGAAATATACTTGGGTACTGCAGCCGGTGCTGTTGGTGGAGCGCTGCTGCCATCTAGCGAAATATATTTGGGTACTGCAGCCGGCGCTGTTGGTGGAGCGCTGCTGCCATCTAGCGAAATATACTTGGGTACTGCAGCCGCACGGTTGGTGGAGCGCTGCTGCCATCTAGCGAAATATATTTGGGTACTGCAGCCGGCCCTGTTGGTGGAGCGCTGCTGCCATCTAGCGAAATATATTTGGGTACTGCAGCCGGCTCTGTTGGTGGAGCGCTGCTGCCATCTAGCGAAATATACTTGGGTACTTCAGCCGGGTTTAGGGTTAGGGTTAGGGTTAGACTGTTAGGGTTAGGGTTAGACTCTTAGGGTTAGACTCTTAGGGTTAGACTCTTAGGGTTAGGGTTAGGGTTAGGGTTAGGGTTAGGGTTAGACTTTTAGGGTTAGGGTTAGACTCTTAGGGTTAGGGTTAGGGTTAGGGTTAGGGTTAGACTCTTAGGGTTAGGGTTAGACTTAGGCTCTTAGGGTTAGGGTTAGACTCAGGCTCTTAGGGTTAGGTTTAGACTCAGGCTCTTACGGTTAGGGTTAGACTCAGGCTCTTAGGGTTAGGGTTAGACACAGGCTCTTAGGGTTAGGGTCAGATTTAGTACTATATATTTGTGTACTGCAGCCGCCCTTTTGGTGGAGCGCTGCTGCCATCTAGCGAAATATACTTGGGTACTGCAGCCGGCACTGTTGGTGGAGCGCTGCTGCCATCTAGCGAAATATATTTGGGTACTGCAGCCGGCCCTGTTTGTGGAGCGCTGCTGCCATCTAGCGAAATATATTTGGGTACTGCAGCCGGCTCTGTTGGTGGAGCGCTGCTGCCATCTAGCGAAATATATTTGGGTACTGCAGCCTGCTCTGTTGGTGGAGCTCTGCTGCCATCTAGCGAAATATACTTGGGTACTGCAGCCGCCCGGTTGGTGGAGCGCTGCTGCCATCTAGCGAAATATACTTGGGTACTGCAGCCGGCCCTGTTGGTGGAGCGCTGCTGCCATCTAGCGAAATATACTTGGCTACTGCAGCCGCCCGGTTGGTGGAGCGCTGCTGCCATCTAGCGAAATATATTTGGGTACTGCAGCCGGCCCTGTTGGTGGAGCGCTGCTGCCATCTAGCGAAATATATTTGGGTACTGCAGCCAGCTCTGTTGGTGGAGCGCTGCTGCCATCTAGCGAAATGTAATTGGGTACTGCAGCCGCCCTGTTGGTGGAGCGCTGCTGCCATCTAGCGAAATATACTTGGGTACTGCAGCCGGCCCTGTTGGTGGAGCGCTGCTGCCATCTAGCGAAATATACTTGGGTACTGCAGCCGCCCGGTTGGTGGAGCGCTGCTGCCATCTAGCGAAATATACTTGGGTACTGCAGCCGGTGCTGTTGGTGGAGCGCTGCTGCCATCTAGCGAAATATATTTGGGTACTGCAGCCGGCGCTGTTGGTGGAGCGCTGCTGCCATCTAGCGAAATATACTTGGGTACTGCAGCCGGTGCTGTTGGTGGAGCGCTGCTGCCATCTAGCGAAATATATTTGGGTACTGCAGCCGGCGCTGTTGGTGGAGCGCTGCTGCCATCTAGCGAAATATACTTGGGTACTGCAGCCGCACGGTTGGTGGAGCGCTGCTGCCATCTAGCGAAATATATTTGGGTACTGCAGCCGGCGCTGTTGGTGGAGCGCTGCTGCCATCTAGCGAAATATATTTGGGTACTGCAGCCGGCTCTGTTGGTGGAGCGCTGCTGCCATCTAGCGAAATATACTTGGGTACTTCAGCCGGGTTTAGGGTTAGGGTTAGGGTTAGACTGTTAGGGTTAGGGTTAGACTCTTAGGGTTAGACTCTTAGGGTTAGACTCTTAGGGTTAGGGTTAGGGTTAGGGTTAGGGTTAGGGTTAGACTTTTAGGGTTAGGGTTAGACTCTTAGGGTTAGGGTTAGGGTTAGGGTTAGGGTTAGGGTTAGACTCTTAGGGTTAGGGTTAGACTTAGGCTCTTAGGGTTAGGGTTAGACTCAGGCTCTTAGGGTTAGGTTTAGACTCAGGCTCTTACGGTTAGGGTTAGACTCAGGCTCTTAGGGTTAGGGTTAGACACAGGCTCTTAGGGTTAGGGTCAGATTTAGTACTATATATTTGTGTACTGCAGCCGCCCTTTTGGTGGAGCGCTGCTGCCATCTAGCGAAATATACTTGGGTACTGCAGTTGGCACTGTTGGTGGAGCGCTGCTGCCATCTAGCGAAATATATTTGGGTACTGCAGCCGGCCCTGTTTGTGGAGCGCTGCTGCCATCTAGCGAAATATATTTGGGTACTGCAGCCGGCTCTGTTGGTGGAGCGCTGCTGCCATCTAGCGAAATATATTTGGGTACTGCAGCCTGCTCTGTTGGTGGAGCTCTGCTGCCATCTAGCGAAATATACTTGGGTACTGCAGCCGCCCGGTTGGTGGAGCGCTGCTGCCATCTAGCGAAATATACTTGGGTACTGCAGCCGGCCCTGTTGGTGGAGCGCTGCTGCCATCTAGCGAAATATACTTGGGTACTGCAGCCGCCCGGTTGGTGGAGCGCTGCTGCCATCTAGCGAAATATACTTGGGTACTGCAGCCGGTGCTGTTGGTGGAGCGCTGCTGCCATCTAGCGAAATATATTTGGGTACTGCAGCCGGCCCTGTTTGTGGAGCGCTGCTGCCATCTAGCGAAATATATTTGGGTACTGCAGCCGGCTCTGTTGGTGGAGCGCTGCTGCCATCTAGCGAAATATATTTGGGTACTGCAGCCGGCGCTGTTGGTGGAGCGCTGCTGCCATCTAGCGAAATATATTTGGGTACTGCAGCCGGCTCTGTTGGTGGAGCGCTGCTGCCATCTAGCGAAATATACTTGGGTACTTCAGCCGGGTTTAGGGTTAGGGTTAGGGTTAGACTGTTAGGGTTAGGGTTAGACTCTTAGGGTTAGACTCTTAGGGTTAGACTCTTAGGGTTAGGGTTAGGGTTAGGGTTAGGGTTAGGGTTAGACTTTTAGGGTTAGGGTTAGACTCTTAGGGTTAGGGTTAGGGTTAGGGTTAGGGTTAGACTCTTAGGGTTAGGGTTAGACTTAGGCTCTTAGGGTTAGGGTTAGACTCAGGCTCTTAGGGTTAGGTTTAGACTCAGGCTCTTACGGTTAGGGTTAGACTCAGGCTCTTAGGGTTAGGGTTAGACACAGGCTCTTAGGGTTAGGGTCAGATTTAGTACTATATATTTGTGTACTGCAGCCGCCCTTTTGGTGGAGCGCTGCTGCCATCTAGCGAAATATACTTGGGTACTGCAGCCGGCACTGTTGGTGGAGCGCTGCTGCCATCTAGCGAAATATATTTGGGTACTGCAGCCGGCCCTGTTTGTGGAGCGCTGCTGCCATCTAGCGAAATATATTTGGGTACTGCAGCCGGCCCTGTTTGTGGAGCGCTGCTGCCATCTAGCGAAATATATTTGGGTACTGCAGCCGGCTCTGTTGGTGGAGCGCTGCTGCCATCTAGCGAAATATATTTGGGTACTGCAGCCTGCTCTGTTGGTGGAGCTCTGCTGCCATCTAGCGAAATATACTTGGGTACTGCAGCCGCCCGGTTGGTGGAGCGCTGCTGCCATCTAGCGAAATATACTTGGGTACTGCAGCCGGCCCTGTTGGTGGAGCGCTGCTGCCATCTAGCGAAATATACTTGGCTACTGCAGCCGCCCGGTTGGTGGAGCGCTGCTGCCATCTAGCGAAATATATTTGGGTACTGCAGCCGGCCCTGTTGGTGGAGCGCTGCTGCCATCTAGCGAAATATATTTGGGTACTGCAGCCAGCTCTGTTGGTGGAGCGCTGCTGCCATCTAGCGAAATGTAATTGGGTACTGCAGCCGCCCTGTTGGTGGAGCGCTGCTGCCATCTAGCGAAATATACTTGGGTACTGCAGCCGCCCGGTTGGTGGAGCGCTGCTGCCATCTAGCGAAATATACTTGGGTACTGCAGCCGGCCCTGTTGGTGGAGCGCTGCTGCCATCTAGCGAAATATACTTGGGTACTGCAGCCGCCCGGTTGGTGGAGCGCTGCTGCCATCTAGCGAAATATACTTGGGTACTGCAGCCGCCCGGTTTGTGGAGCGCTGCTGCCATCTAGCGAAATATATTTGGGTACTGCAGCCAGCTCTGTTGGTGGAGCGCTGCTGCCATCTAGCGAAATGTAATTGGGTACTGCAGCCGCCCTGTTGGTGGAGCGCTGCTGCCATCTAGCGAAATATACTTGGGTACTGCAGCCGCCCGGTTGGTGGAGCGCTGCTGCCATCTAGCGAAATATACTTGGGTACTGCAGCCGGCCCTGTTGGTGGAGCGCTGCTGCCATCTAGCGAAATATACTTGGGTACTGCAGCCGCCCGGTTGGTGGAGCGCTGCTGCCATCTAGCGAAATATACTTGGGTACTGCAGCCGGCCCTGTTGGTGGAGCGCTGCTGCCATCTAGCGAAATATACTTGGGTACTGCAGACGCCCGGTTGGTGGAGCGCTGCTGCCATCTAGCGAAATATATTTGGGTACTGCAGCCGGCCCTGTTGGTGGAGCGCTGCTGCCATCTAGCGAAATATACTTGGGTACTGCAGCCGCCCGGTTGGTGGAGCGCTGCTGCCATCTAGCGAAATATACTTGGGTACTGCAGCCGGCCCTGTTGGTGGAGCGCTGCTGCCATCTAGCGAAATATACTTGGGTACTGCAGCCGCCCGGTTGGTGGAGCGCTGCTGCCATCTAGCGAAATATATTTGGGTACTGCAGCCGGCCCTGTTGGTGGAGCGCTGCTGCCATCTAGCGAAATATATTTGGGTACTGCAGCCGGCTCTGTTTGTGGAGCGCTGCTGCCATCTAGCGAAATATACTTGGGTACTTCAGCCGGGTTTAGGGTTAGGGTTAGGGTTAGACTGTTAGGGTTAGGGTTAGACTCTTAGGGTTAGACTCTTAGGGTTAGACTCTTACGGTTAGGGTTAGACTCTTACGGTTAGGGTTAGGGTTAGGGTTAGGGTTAGACTCTTAGGGTTAGGGTTAGACTCTTAGGGTTAGGGTTAGGGTTAGGGTTAGGGTTAGACTCTTAGGGTTAGGGTTAGACTCTTAGGGTTAGGGTTAGGGTTAGGGTTAGACTCTTAGGGTTAGGGTTAGACTCTTAGGGTTAGGGTTAGGGTTAGGGTTAGGGTTAGACTCTTAGGGTTAGGGTTAGACTCTTAGGGTTAGGGTTAGGGTTAGGGTTAGACTCTTAGGGTTAGGGTTAGGGTGAGGGTTAGACTCTTAGGGTTAGGGTTATATTCAGGGTTAGGGTTAGACTCTTAGGGTTAGGGTTAGGGTTAGGGTTAGACTCTTAGGGTTAGGGTTAGGGTTAGGCTCTTAGGGTTAGGGTTAGACTCAGGCTCTTAGGGTGAGGGTTAGACTCAGGCTCTTAGGGTTAGGGTTAGACTCAGGCTCTTAGGGTGAGGGTTAGACTCAGGCTCTTAGGGTGAGGGTTAGACTCAGGCTCTTAGGGTTAGGGTTAGACTCAGGATCTTAGGGTGAGGGTTAGACTCAGGCTCTTAGGGTTAGGGTTAGACTCAGTACTATATATTTGGGTACTGCAGCCGCCCTTTTAGTGGAGCGCTGCTGCCATCTAGCGAAGTATACTTGGGTACTGCAGCCGGCGCTGTTGGTGGAGCGCTGCTGCCATCTAGCGAAATATATTTGGGTACTGCAGCCGGCCCTGTTGGTGGAGCTCTACTGCCATCTAGCGAAATATACTTGGGTACTGCAGCCGCCCTTTTGGTGGAGCGCTGCTGCCATCTAGCGAAATGTAATTGGGTACTGCAGCCGCCCGGTTGGTGGAGCGCTGCTGCCATCTAGCGAAATATACTTGGGTACTGCAGCCGGCCCTGTTGGTGGAGCGCTGCTGCCATCTAGCGAAATATACTTGGGTACTGCAGCCGCCCGGTTTGTGGAGCGCTGCTGCCATCTAGCGAAATATATTTGGGTACTGCAGCCGGCGCTGTTAATGGAGCGCTGCTGCCATCTAGCGAAATGTAATTGGGTACTGCAGCCGCCCGGTTGGTGTAGCGCTGCTGCCATCTAGCGAAATATACTTGGGTACTGCAGCCGCCCGGTTGGTGGAGCGCTGCTGCCATCTAGCGAAATATACTTGGGTACTGCAGCCGGCCCTGTTGGTGGAGCGCTGCTGCCATCTAGCGAAATATACTTGGGTACTGCAGCCGCCCGGTTGGTGGAGCGCTGCTGCCATCTAGCGAAATATATTTGGGTACTGCAGCCGGCGCTGTTGGTGGAGCGCTGCTGCCATCTAGCGAAATATATTTGGGTACTGCAGCCGGCGCTGTTGGTGGAGCGCTGCTGCCATCTAGCGAAATATACTTGGGTACTGCAGCCGGCTCTGTTGGTGGAGCGCTGCTGCCATCTAGCGAAATATATTTGGGTACTGCAGCCGGCGCTGTTGGTGGAGCGCTGCTGCCATCTAGCGAAATATACTTGGGTACTGCAGCCGCCCGGTTTGTGGAGCGCTGCTGCCATCTAGCGAAATATACTTGGGTACTTCAGCCGGGTTTAGGGTTAGGGTTAGGGTTAGACTGTTAGGGTTAGGGTTAGACTGTTAGGGTTAGACTCTTAGGGTTAGACTCTTAGGGTTAGGGTTAGACTCTTAGGGTTAGGGTTAGGGTTAGGGTTAGGGTTAGACTCTTAGGGTTAGGGTTAGACTCTTAGGGTTAGGGTTAGGGTTAGGGTTAGGGTTAGACTCTTAGGGTTAGGGTTAGACTCTTAGGGTTAGGGTTAGGGTTAGGGTTAGGGTTAGATTCTTAGGGTTAGGGTTAGACTCTTAGGGTTAGGGTTAGGGTTAGGGTTAGACTCTTAGGGTTAGGGTTAGGGTTAGGTTAGGGTTAGACTCTTAGGGTTAGGGTTAGGGTTACGGTTAGACTCTTAGGGTTAGAGTTAGGGTTAGGGTTAGACTCTTAAGGTTAGGGTTAGACTCTTAGGGTTAGGGTTGGGGTTAGGGTTAGACTCTTAGGGTTAGGGTTAGACTCTTAGGGTTAGGGTTAGGGTTAGGGTTAGGGTTAGACACTTAGGGTTAGGGTTAGGGTGAGGGTTAGACTCTTAGGGTTAGGGTTATATTCAGATTAGGGTTAGACTCTTAGGGTTAGGGTTAGGGTTAGGGTTAGACTCTTAGGGTAAGGGTTAGACTTAGGCTCTTAGGGTTAGGGTTAGACTCAGGCTCTTAGGGTTAGGGTTAGACTCAGGCTCTTAGGGTGAGGGTTAGACTCAGGCTCTTAGGGTTAGGGTTAGACTCAGGCTCTTAGGGTTAGGGTTAGACTCAGGCTCTTAGGGTGAGGGTTAGACTCAGGCTCTTAGGGTTAGGGTTAGACTCAGGCTCTTAGGGTTAGGGTCAGACTCAGTACTATATATTTGGGTACTGCAGCCGCCCTTTTGGTGGAGCGCTGCTGCCATCTAGCGAAATATACTTGGGTATTGCAGCCGGTGCTGTTGGTGGAGCGCTGCTGCCATCTAGCGAAATATATTTGGGTACTGCAGCCGGCCCTGTTGGTGGAGCGCTGCTGCCATCTAGCGAAATATACTTGGGTACTGCAGCCGGCTCTGTTGGTGGAGCGCTGCTGCCATCTAGCGAAATATATTTGGGTACTGCAGCCGGGTTTAGGGTTAGGGTTAGGGTTAGACTGTTAGGGTTAGGGTTAGGGTTAGGGTTAGACTCTTAGGGTTAGACTCTTAGGGTTAGGGTTAGACTCAGTACTATATATTTGGGTAGTGCAGCCACCCTTTTTGTGGAGCGCTGCTGCCATCTAGCGAAATATACTTGAGTACTGCAGCCGGCGCTGTTGGTTGAGCACTGCCGCCGTCTAGCGAAATATACTTGGGTACTGCAGCCGCCCTTTTGGTGGAGCGCTGCTGCCATCTAGCGAAATATATTTGGGTACTGCAGCCGGCGCTGTTGGTGGATCGCTGCTGCCATCTAGCGAAATATATTTGGGTACTGCAGCCGGCCCTGTTTGTGGAGCGCTGCTGCCATCTAGCGAAATATATTTGGGTACTGCAGCCGGCTCTGTTGGTGGAGCGCTGCTGCCATCTAGCGAAATATACTTGGGTACTTCAGCCGGGTTTAGGGTTAGGGTTAGGGTTAGACTGTTAGGGTTAGGGTTAGGGTTAGGGTTAGACTCTTAGGGTTAGACTCTTAGGGTTAGGGTTAGACTCTTACGCTTAGTGTTAGGGTTAGGGTTAGGGTTAGGGTTAGACTCTTAGGGTTAGGGTTAGACTCTTAGGGTTAGGGTTAGGGTTAGGGTTAGACTCTTAGGGTTAGGGTTAGACTCTTAGGGTTAGGGTTAAGGTTAGGGCTAGGGTTAGACTCTTAGGGTTAGGGTTAGACTCTTAGGGTTAGGGTTAGGGTTAGGGTTAGACTCCTAGGGTTAGGGTTAGGGTTAGGGTTAGGGTTACACTCTTAGGGTTAGGGTTAGGGTTAGGGTTAGACTCTTAGGGTTAGGGTTAGACTTAGGCTCTTAGGGTTAGGGTTAGACTCAGGCTCTTAGGGTTAGGGTTAGACTCAGGCTCTTACGGTTAGGGTTAGACTCAGGCTCTTAGGGTTAGGGTTAGACACAGGCTCTTAGGGTTAGGGTCAGATTTAGTACTATATATTTGTGTACTGCAGCCGCCCTTTTGGTGGAGCGCTGCTGCCATCTAGCGAAATATACTTGGGTACTGCAGCCGGCGCTGTTGGTGGAGCGCTGCTGCCATCTAGCGAAATATATTTGGGTACTGCAGCCGGCCCTGTTTGTGGAGCGCTGCTGCCATCTAGCGAAATATATTTGGGTACTGCAGCCGCCCTTTTGGTGGAGCGCTGCTGCCATCTAGCGAAATATATTTGGGTACTGCAGCCAGCTCTGTTGGTGGAGCTCTGCTGCCATCTAGCGAAATATACTTGGGTACTGCAGCCGGCCCTGTTGGTGGAGCGCTGCTGCCATCTAGCGAAATGTAATTGGGTACTGCAGCCGCCCTGTTGGTGGAGCGCTGCTGCCATCTAGCGAAATATACTTGGGTACTGCAGCCGCCCGGTTGGTGGAGCGCTGCTGCCATCTAGCGAAATATACTTGGGTACTGCAGCCGGCCCTGTTGGTGGAGCGCTGCTTCCATCTAGCGAAATATACTTGGGTACTGCAGCCGCCCGGTTGGTGGAGCGCTGCTGCCATCTAGCGAAATATACTTGGGTACTGCAGCCGGCCCTGTTGGTGGAGCGCTGCTGCCATCTAGCGAAATATACTTGGGTACTGCAGCCGCCCGGTTGGTGGAGCGCTGCTGCCATCTAGCGAAATATATTTGGGTACTGCAGCCGGCCCTGTTGGTGGAGCGCTGCTGCCATCTAGCGAAATATACTTGGGTACTGCAGCCGGCACTGTTGGTGGAGCGCTGCTGCCATCTAGCGAAATATACTTGGGTACTGCAGCCGGCCCTGTTGGTGGAGCGCTGCTGCCATCTAGCGAAATATACTTGGGTACTGCAGCCGCCCGGTTGGTGGAGCGCTGCTGCCATCTAGCGAAATATACTTGGGTACTGCAGCCGGCGCTGTTGGTGGAGCGCTGCTGCCATCTAGCGAAATATATTTGGGTACTGCAGCCTGCGCTGTTGGTGGAGCGCTGCTGCCATCTAGCGAAATATACTTGGGTACTGCAGCCGGCTCTGTTGGTGGAGCGCTGCTGCCATCTAGCGAAATATATTTGGGTACTGCAGCCGGCGCTGTTGGTGGAGCGCTGCTGCCATCTAGCGAAATATATTTGGGTACTGCAGCCGGCTCTGTTTGTGGAGCGCTGCTGCCATCTAGCGAAATATACTTGGGTACTTCAGCCGGGTTTAGGGTTAGGGTTAGGGTTAGACTGTTAGGGTTAGGGTTAGACTGTTAGGGTTAGACTCTTAGGGTTAGACTCTTAGGGTTAGGGTTAGGGTTAGGGTTAGGGTTAGACTCTTAGGGTTAGGGTTAGACTCTTAGGGTTAGGGTTAGGGTTAGGGTTAGGGTTAGACTCTTAGGGTTAGGGTTAGACTCTTAGGGTTAGGGTTAGGGTTAGGGTTAGGGTTAGACTCTTAGGGTTAGTGTTAGACTCTTAGGGTTAGGGTTAGGGTTACGGTTAGGGTTAGACACTTAGGGTTAGGGTTAGGGTTAGGGTTAGACTCAGGGTTACGGCTAGACTCTTAGGGTTAGGGTTAGGGTTAGGGTTAGACTCTTAGGGTTAGGGTTAGGGTTAGGGTTAGGGTTAGACTGTTAGGGTTAGGTTTAGGGTTAGGGTTAGATTTATAGGGTTAGACTCTTAGGGTTAGGGTTAGACTGTTAGGGTTAGACTCAGGGTTAGGGTTAGACTCTTAGGGTTAGACTTTTAGGGTTAGGGTTAGACTCTTAGGGTTAGGGTTAGGGTTAGACTGTTATGGTTAGGGTTAGGGTTAGGGTTAGACTCTTAGGGTTAGGGTTAGACTCAGGCTCTTAGGGTTAGGGTTAGACTCAGGCTCTTAGGGTTAGGTTTAGACTCTTAGGGTTAGGGTTAGACTCTTAGGGTTATGGTTAGGGTTAGGGTTAGACTCTTATGGTTAGGGTTAGGGTTAGGGTTAGACTCTTAGGGTTAGGGTTAGGGTTAGGGTTAGACTCTTAGGGTTAGGGTTAGACTCTTAGGGTTAGGGTTAGGGTTAGGGTTAGACTCTTAGGGTTAGGGTTAGACTCTTAGGGTTAGGGTTAGGGTTAGGGTTAGACTCAGGGTTATGGTTAGGCTCTTAGGGTTAGGGTTAGCGTTAGGGTTACGTTAGGGTTAGGGTTAGACACTTAGGGTTAGGGTTAGGGTTAGGGTTAGACTGTTAGGGTTAGGGTTAGACTCAGGGTTAGGGTTAGACTCTTAGGGTTAGGGTTAGGGTTAGGGTTAGACTCTTAGGGTTAGGGTTAGGGTTAGGGTTAGACTCTTAGGGTTAGGGTTAGACTCAGGCTCTTAGGGTTAGGGTTAGACTCAGGCTCTTAGGGTGAGGGTTAGACTCAGTACTATATATTTGGGTACAGCAGCCGCCCTTTTGGTGGACCGCTGCTGCCATCTAGCGAAATATATTTGGGTACTGCAGCCGGCTCTGTTGGTGGAGCTCTGCTGCCATCTAGCGAAATATACTTGGGTACTGCAGCCGCCCTTTTGGTGGAGCGCTGCTGCCATCTAGCGAAATGTAATTGGGTACTGCAGCCGGCGCTGTTGGTGGAGCGCTGCTGCCATCTAGCGAAATATACTTGGGTGCTGCAGCCGGCGCTGTTGGTGGAGCGCTGCTGCCATCTAGCGAAATATATTTGGGTACTGCAGCCGGCCCGGTTGGTGGAGCGCTGCTGCCATCTAGCGAAATGTAATTGGGTACTTCAGCCGGCCGGTTGGTGTAGCGCTGCTGCCATCTAGCGAAATATACTTGGGTACTGCAGCCGGCCCTGTTGGTGGAGCGCTGCTGCCATCTAGCGAAATATAATTGGGTACTGCAGCCGCCCGGTTGGTGGAGCGCTGCTGCCATCTAGCGAAATATACTTGGGTACTGCAGCCGGCGCTGTTGGTGGAGCGCTGCTGCCATCTAGCGAAATATATTTGGGTACTGCAGCCGGCTCTGTTGGTGGAGCGCTGCTGCCATCTAGCGAAATATACTTGGGTACTGCAGCCGCCCGGTTGGTGGAGCGCTGCTGCCATCTAGCGAAATATACTTGGGTACTTCAGCCGGGTTTAGGGTTAGGGTTAGGGTTAGACTGTTAGGGTTAGGGTTAGACTGTTAGGGTTAGACTCTTAGGGTTAGGGTTAGACTCTTAGGGTTAGGGTTAGGGTTAGGGTTAGGGTTAGACTCTTAGGGTTAGGGTTAGACTCTTAGGGTTAGGGTTAGGGTTAGGGTTAGACTCTTAGGGTTAGGGTTAGACTCTTAGGGTTAGGGTTAGGGTTAGGGTTAGGGTTAGACTCTTAGGGTTAGTGTTAGACTCTTAGGGTTAGGGTTAGGGTTACGGTTAGGGTTAGACACTTAGGGTTAGGGTTAGGGTTAGGGTTAGACTCAGGGTTACGGTTAGACTCTTAGGGTTAGGGTTAGGGTTAGGGTTAGACTCTTAGGGTTAGGGTTAGGGTTAGGGTTAGGGTTAGACTGTTAGGGTTAGGTTTAGGGTTAGGGTTAGATTTATAGGGTTAGACTCTTAGGGTTAGGGTTAGACTGTTAGGGTTAGACTCAGGGTTAGGGTTAGACTCTTAGGGTTAGACTTTTAGGGTTAGGGTTAGACTCTTAGGGTTAGGGTTAGGGTTAGACTGTTATGGTTAGGGTTAGGGTTAGGGTTAGACTCTTAGGGTTAGGGTTAGACTCAGGCTCTTAGGGTTAGGGTTAGACTCAGGCTCTTAGGGTTAGGTTTAGACTCTTAGGGTTAGGGTTAGACTCTTAGGGTTATGGTTAGGATTAGGGTTAGACTCTTATGGTTAGGGTTAGGGTTAGGGTTAGACTCTTAGGGTTAGGGTTAGGGTTAGGGTTAGACTCTTAGGGTTAGGGTTAGGGTTAGGGTTAGACTCTTAGGGTTAGGGTTAGACTCTTAGGGTTAGGGTTAGACTCTTAGGGTTAGGGTTAGGGTTAGGGTTAGACTCTTAGGGTTAGGGTTAGACTCTTAGGGTTAGGGTTAGGGTTAGGGTTAGACTCAGGGTTATGGTTAGACTCTTAGGGTTAGGGTTAGCGTTAGGGTTACGTTAGGGTTAGGGTTAGACACTTAGGGTTAGGGTTAGGGTTAGGGTTAGACTGTTAGGGTTAGGGTTAGACTCAGGGTTAGGGTTAGACTCTTAGGGTTAGGGTTAGGGTTAGGGTTAGACTCTTAGGGTTAGGGTTAGACTTAGGCTCTTAGGGTTAGGGTTAGACTCAGGCTCTTAGGGTTAGGGTTAGACTCAGGCTCTTAGGGTGAGGGTTAGACTCAGGCTCTTAGGGTGAGGGTTAGACTCAGGCTCTTAGGGTTAGGGTTAGACTCAGTACTATATATTTGGGTACAGCAGCCGCCCTTTTGGTGGACCGCTGCTGCCATCTAGCGAAATATATTTGGGTACTGCAGCCGGCTCTGTTGGTGGAGCTCTGCTGCCATCTAGCGAAATATACTTGGGTACTGCAGCCGCCCTTTTGGTGGAGCGCTGCTGCCGTCTAGCGAAATGTAATTGGGTACTGCAGCCGGCGCTGTTGGTGGAGCGCTGCTGCCATCTAGCGAAATATACTTGGGTGCTGCAGCCGGCGCTGTTGGTGGAGCGCTGCTGCCATCTAGCGAAATATATTTGGGTACTGCAGCCGGCCCGGTTGGTGGAGCGCTGCTGCCATCTAGCGAAATGTAATTGGGTACTTCAGCCGGCCGGTTGGTGTAGCGCTGCTGCCATCTAGCGAAATATACTTGGGTACTGCAGCCGGCCCTGTTGGTGGAGCGCTGCTGCCATCTAGCGAAATATAATTGGGTACTGCAGCCGCCCGGTTGGTGGAGCGCTGCTGCCATCTAGCGAAATATACTTGGGTACTGCAGCCGGCGCTGTTGGTGGAGCGCTGCTGCCATCTAGCGAAATATATTTGGGTACTGCAGCCGGCTCTGTTGGTGGAGCGCTGCTGCCATCTAGCGAAATATACTTGGGTACTGCAGCCGCCCGGTTGGTGGAGCGCTGCTGCCATCTAGCGAAACGTAATTGGGTACTGCAGCCGCCCGGTTGGTGGAGCGCTGCTGCCATCTAGCGAAATATATTTGGGTACTGCAGCCGGCGCTGTTGGTGGAGCGCTGCTGCCATCTAGCGAAATATACTTGGGTGCTGCAGCCGGCTCTGTTGGTGGAGCGCTGCTGCCATCTAGCGAAATATACTTGGGTACTTCAGCCGGGGTTAGGGTTAGGGTTAGGGTTAGACTGTTAGGGTTAGGGTTAGGGTTAGGGTTAGAGTCTTAGGGTTAGACTCTTAGGGTTAGGGTTAGACTCTTACGGTTAGGGTTAAGGTTAGGGTTTGGGTTAGACTCTTAGGGTTAGGGTTAGACTCTTAGGGTTAGGGTTAGGGTTAGGGTTAGACTCTTACGGTTAGGGTTAAGGTTAGGGTTTGGGTTAGACTCTTAGGGTTAGGGTTAGACTCTTAGGGTTAGGGTTAGGGTTAGGGTTAGACTCTTAGGGTTAGGGTTAGACTCTAAGGGTTAGGTTTAGACTCTTAGGGTTAGGGTTAGGGTTAGGGTTAGACTCTTAGGGTTAGGGTTAGACTCTAAGGGTTAGGTTTAGACTCTTAGGGTTAGGGTTAGACTCTTAGGTTTAGGGTTAGGGTTAGGGTTAGGGTTAGACTCTTAGGGTTAGGGTTAGACTCTTAGGGTTAGGGTTAGGGTTAGGGTTAGACTCTTAGGGTTAGGGTTAGGGTTAGACTGTTAGGGTTAGGGTTAGGGTTAGGGTTAGACTCTTAGGGTTAGGGTTAGAGTCAGGCTCTTAGGGTTAGGGTTAGACTCAGGCTCTTAGGGTTAGGGTTAGACTCTTAGGGTTAGGGTTAGACTCTTAGGGTTAGGGTTAGGGTTAGGGTTAGACTCTTAGGGTTAGGGTTAGGGTTAGGGTTAGACTCTTAGGGTTAGTGTTAGACTTTTAGGGTTAGGGTTAGGGTTAGGCTCTTAGGGTTAGGGTTAGACTCTTAGGGTTAGGGTTAGGGTAGGGTTAGACTCTTAGGGTTAGGGTTAGACTCAGGCTCTTAGGGTTAGGGTTAGACTCAGGCTCTTAGGGTTAGGGTTAGACTCAGGCTCTTAGGGTTAGGGTTATACTCAGGCTCTTAGGGTTAGGGTTAGACTCAGGCTCTTAGGGTTAGGGTTAGACTCATGCTCTTAGGGTTAGGGTTAGACTCAGGCTCTTAGGGTGAGGGTTAGACTCAGGCTCTTAGGGTTAGGGTTAGACTCAGGCTCTTAGGGTTAGGGTTTGACTCAGGCTCTTAGGGTGAGGGTTAGACTCAGGCTCTTAGGGTTAGGGTTAGACTCAGGCTCTTAGGGTTAGGGTTAGACTCAGGCTCTTAGGGTGAGGGTTAGACTCAGGCTCTTAGGGTTAGGGTTAGACTCAGGCTTTTAGGGTTAGGGTTAGACTCAGGCTCTTAGGGTTAGGGTTAGACTCAGGCTCTTCGGGTTAGGGTTAGACTCAGGCTCTTCGGGTTAGGGTTAGACTCAGGCTCTTAGGGTTAGGGTTAGACTCAGGCTCTTAGGGTGAGGGTTAGACTCAGGCTCTTCGGGTTAGGGTTAGACTCAGGCTCTTAGGGTGAGGGTTAGACTCAGGCTCTTAGGGTTAGGGTTAGACTCAGGCTCTTAGGGTGAGGGTTAGACTCAGGCTCTTAGGTTTCGCTAGATGGCAGCAGCGCTCCACCAACCGGGCGGCTGCAGTACCCAAGTATATTTCGCTAGATGGCAGCAGCGCTCCACCAACAGCGCCGGCTGCAGTACCCAAGTATATTTCGCTAGATGGCAGCAGCGCTCCACCAACAGCGCCGGCTGCAGTACCCAAATATATTTCGCTAGATGGCAGCAGCGATCCACCAAAAGGGCGGCTGCAGTACCCAATTACATTTCGCTAGATGGCAGCAGCGCTCCACCAACCGGGCGGCTGCAGTACCCAAGTATATTTCGCTAGACGGCAGCAGCGCTCCACCAACAGGGCCGGCTGCAGTACCCAAATATATTTCGCGAGACGGCAACAGCGCTCCACCAACCGGGCCGGCTGCAGTACCCAATTACATTTCGCTAGATGGCAGCAGCGCTCCACCAAAAGGTCGTCTGTAGTACCCAAATGTATTTCGCTAGATGGCAGCAGCGCTCCACCAACAGCGCCGGCTGCAGTACCCTAGTATATTTCGCTAGATAGCAGCAGCGCTCCACCAAAAGGGTTAGGGTTAGACTCAGGCTCTTAGGGTTAGGGTTAGACTCAGGCTCTTAGGGTTAGGGTTAGACTCAGGCTCTTAGGGTTAGGGTTGGACTCAGGCTCTTAGGGTTAGGGTTAGACTCAGGCTCTTAGGGTTAGGGTTAGACTCAGGCTCTTAGGGTGAGGGTTAGACTCAGGCTCTTAGGGTTAGGGTTAGACTCAGGCTCTTAGGGTTAGGGTTAGACTCAGGCTCTTAGGGTGAGGGTTAGACTCAGGCTCTTAGGGTTAGGGTTAGACTCAGGCTCTTAGGGTGAGGGTTAGACTCAGGCTCTTAGGGTTAGGGTTAGACTCAGGCTCTTAGGGTTAGGGTTAGACTCAGGCTCTTCGGGTTAGGGTTAGACTCAGGCTCTTAGGGTGAGGGTTAGACTCAGGCTCTTAGGGTGAGGGTTAGACTCAGGCTCTTAGGGTTAGGGTTAGACTCAGGCTCTTAGGGTTAGGGTTAGACTCAGGCTCTTCGGGTTAGGGTTAGACTCAGGCTCTTAGGGTGAGGGTTAGACTCAGGCTCTTCGGGTTAGGGTTAGACTCAGGCTCTTAGGGTTAGGGTTAGACTCAGGCTCTTAGGGTGAGGGTTAGACTCAGGCTTATAGGGTTAGGGTTAGACTCAGGCTCTTAGGGTGAGGGTTAGACTCAGGCTCTTAGGGTTAGGGTTAGACTCAGGCTCTTAGGGTTAGGGTTAGACTCTTAGGGTTAGGGTTAGGGTTAGGGTTAGACACTTAGGGTTAGGGTTAGGGTTAGGCTCTTAGGGTTAGGGTTAGGGTTAGGGTTAGGGTTAGGGTTAGGGTTAGACTGTTAGGGTTAGGGTTAGGGTTAGGGTTAGACTCGTAGGGTTAGGGTTAGACTCAGGCTCTTAGGGTTAGGGTTAGACTCAGGCTCTTAGGGTTAGGGTTAGACTCAGGCTCTTAGGGTGAGGGTTAGACTCAGGCTCTTAGGCTTAGGGTTAGACTCAGGCTCTTAGGGTTAGGGTTAGACTCAGGCTCTTCGGGTTAGGGTTAGACTCAGGCTCTTAGGGTGAGGGTTAGACTCAGGCTCTTAGGGTTAGGGTTAGACTCAGGCTCTTAGGGTTAGGGTTAGACTCAGGCTCTTAGGGTGAGGGTTAGACTCAGGCTTTTAGGGTTAGGGTTAGACTCAGGCTCTTAGGGTTAGGGTTAGACTCAGGCTCTTCGGGTTAGGGTTAGACTCAGGCTCTTAGGGTTAGGGTTAGACTCAGGCTTTTAGGGTTAGGGTTAGACTCAGGCTTTTAGGGTTAGGGTTAGACTCAGGCTCTTAGGGTTAGGGTTAGACTCAGGCTCTTCGGGTTAGGGTTAGACTCAGGCTCTTCGGGTTAGGGTTAGACTCAGGCTCTTAGGGTTAGGGTTAGACTCAGGCTCTTAGGGTGAGGGTTAGACTCAGGCTCTTAGGGTGAGGGTTAGACTCAGGCTCTTAGGGTGAGGGTTAGACTCAGGCTCTTAGGGTGAGGGTTAGACTCAGGCTCTTAGGGTTAGGGTTAGACTCAGGCTCTTAGGGTGAGGGTTAGACTCAGGCTCTTAGGGTGAGGGTTAGACTCAGGCTCTTAGGGTTAGGGTTAGACTCAGGCTCTTAGGGTGAGGGTTAGACTCAGGCTCTTAGGGTGAGGGTTAGACTCAGGCTCTTAGGGTTAGGGTTAGACTCAGGCTCTTAGGGTGAGGGTTAGACTCAGGCTCTTAGGTTTCGCTAGATGGCAGCAGCGCTCCACCAACCGGGCGGCTGCAGTACCCAAGTATATTTCGCTAGATGGCAGCAGCGCTCCACCAACAGCGCCGGCTGCAGTACCCAAGTATATTTCGCTAGATGGCAGCAGCGCTCCACCAACAGCGCCGGCTGCAGTACCCAAATATATTTCGCTAGATGGCAGCAGCGATCCACCAAAAGGGCGGCTGCAGTACCCAATTACATTTCGCTAGATGGCAGCAGCGCTCCACCAACCGGGCGGCTGCAGTACCCAAGTATATTTCGCTAGACGGCAGCAGCGCTCCACCAAAAGGGCGGCTGCAGTACCCAATTACATTTCGCTAGATGGCAGCAGAGCTCCACCAACAGGGCCGGCTGCAGTACCCAAATATATTTCGCGAGACGGCAACAGCGCTCCACCAACCGGGCCGGCTGCAGTACCCAATTACATTTCGCTAGATGGCAGCAGCGCTCCACCAAAAGGTCGTCTGCAGTACCCAAATGTATTTCGCTAGATGGCAGCAGCGCTCCACCAACAGCGCCGGCTGCAGTACCCTAGTATATTTCGCTAGATAGCAGCAGCGCTCCACCAAAAGGGTTAGGGTTAGACTCAGGCTCTTAGGGTTAGGGTTAGACTCAGGCTCTTAGGGTTAGGGTTAGACTCAGGCTCTTAGGGTTAGGGTTGGACTCAGGCTCTTAGGGTTAGGGTTAGACTCAGGCTCTTAGGGTTAGGGTTAGACTCAGGCTCTTAGGGTGAGGGTTAGACTCAGGCTCTTAGGGTTAGGGTTAGACTCAGGCTCTTAGGGTTAGGGTTAGACTCAGGCTCTTAGGGTTAGGGTTAGACTCAGGCTCTTAGGGTTAGGGTTAGACTCAGGCTCTTAGGGTTAGGGTTAGACTCAGGCTCTTAGGGTGAGGGTTAGACTCAGGCTCTTAGGGTTAGGGTTAGACTCAGGCTCTTAGGGTTAGGGTTAGACTCAGGCTCTTCGGGTTAGGGTTAGACTCAGGCTCTTAGGGTGAGGGTTAGACTCAGGCTCTTAGGGTTAGGGTTAGACTCAGGCTCTTAGGGTTAGGGTTAGACTCAGGCTCTTAGGGTTAGGGTTAGACTCAGGCTCTTCGGGTTAGGGTTAGACTCAGGCTCTTAGGGTGAGGGTTAGACTCAGGCTCTTCGGGTTAGGGTTAGACTCAGGCTCTTAGGGTTAGGGTTAGACTCAGGCTCTTAGGGTGAGGGTTAGACTCAGGCTCTTAGGGTTAGGGTTAGACTCAGGCTCTTAGGGTGAGGGTTAGACTCAGGCTCTTAGGGTTAGGGTTAGACTCAGGCTCTTAGGGTTAGGGTTAGACTCTTAGGGTTAGGGTTAGGGTTAGGGTTAGACACTTAGGGTTAGGGTTAGGGTTAGGCTCTTAGGGTTAGGGTTAGGGTTAGGGTTAGGGTTAGGGTTAGGGTTAGACTGTTAGGGTTAGGGTTAGGGTTAGGGTTAGACTCGTAGGGTTAGGGTTAGACTCAGGCTCTTAGGGTTAGGGTTAGACTCAGGCTCTTAGGGTTAGGGTTAGACTCAGGCTCTTAGGGTGAGGGTTAGACTCAGGCTCTTAGGCTTAGGGTTAGACTCAGGCTCTTAGGGTTAGGGTTAGACTCAGGCTCTTAGGGTTAGGGTTAGACTCAGGCTCTTAGGGTGAGGGTTAGACTCAGGCTCTTAGGGTTAGGGTTAGACTCAGGCTCTTAGGGTTAGGGTTAGACTCAGGCTCTTCGGGTTAGGGTTAGACTCAGGCTCTTAGGGTTAGGGTTAGACTCAGGCTCTTAGGGTGAGGGTTAGACTCAGGCTTATAGGGTTAGGGTTAGACTCAGGCTCTTAGGGTGAGGGTTAGACTCAGGCTCTTAGGGTTAGGGTTAGACTCAGGCTTTTAGGGTTAGGGTTAGACTCAGGCTCTTCGGGTTAGGGTTAGACTCAGGCTCTTCGGGTTAGGGTTAGACTCAGGCTCTTAGGGTTAGGGTTAGACTCAGGCTCTTAGGGTGAGGGTTAGACTCAGGCTCTTAGGGTGAGGGTTAGACTCAGGCTCTTAGGGTTAGGGTTAGACTCAGGCTCTTAGGGTTAGGGTTAGACTCAGGCTCTTAGGGTGAGGGTTAGACTCAGGCTCTTAGGGTGAGGGTTAGACTCAGGCTCTTAGGGTTAGGGTTAGACTCAGGCTCTTAGGGTGAGGGTTAGACTCAGGCTCTTAGGGTGAGGGTTAGACTCAGGCTCTTAGGGTGAGGGTTAGACTCAGGCTCTTAGGTTTCGCTAGATGGCAGCAGCGCTCCACCAACCGGGCGGCTGCAGTACCCAAGTATATTTCGCTAGATGGCAGCAGCGCTCCACCAACAGCGCCGGCTGCAGTACCCAAATATATTTCGCTAGATGGCAGCAGCGATCCACCAAAAGGGCGGCTGCAGTACCCAATTACATTTCGCTAGATGGCAGCAGCGCTCCACCAACCGGGCGGCTGCAGTACCCAAGTATATTTCGCTAGACGGCAGCAGCGCTCCACCAAAAGGGCGGCTGCAGTACCCAATTACATTTCGCTAGATGGCAGCAGAGCTCCACCAACAGGGCCGGCTGCAGTACCCAAATATATTTCGCGAGACGGCAACAGCGCTCCACCAACCGGGCCGGCTGCAGTACCCAAATATATTTCGCTAGATGGCAGCAGCGCTCCACCAACAGGGCCGGCTGCACTACCCAAATATATTTCGCTAGATGGCAGCAGCGCTCCACCAACCGGGCCGGCTGCAGTACCCAATTACATTTCGCTAGATGGCAGCAGCGCTCCACCAACAGCGCCGGCTGCAGTACCCTAGTATATTTCGCTAGATAGCAGCAGCGCTCCACCAAAAGGGTTAGGGTTAGACTCAGGCTCTTAGGGTTAGGGTTAGACTCAGGCTCTTAGGGTTAGGGTTGGACTCAGGCTCTTAGGGTGAGGGTTAGACTCAGGCTCTTAGGGTTAGGGTTAGACTCAGGCTCTTCGGGTTAGGGTTAGACTCAGGCTCTTAGGGTGAGGGTTAGACTCAGGCTCTTAGGGTTAGGGTTAGACTCAGGCTCTTAGGGTGAGGGTTAGACTCAGGCTCTTCGGGTGAGGGTTAGACTCAGGCTTTTAGGGTTAGGGTTAGACTCAGGCTCTTAGGGTTAGGGTTAGACTCAGGCTCTTCGGGTTAGGGTTAGACTCAGGCTCTTAGGGTTAGGCTTAGACTCAGGCTCTTAGGGTTAGGGTTAGACTCAGGCTCTTAGGGTGAGGGTTAGACTCAGGCTCTTAGGGTTAGGGTTAGACTCAGGCTCTTAGGGTGAGGGTTAGACTCAGGCTCTTAGGGTTAGGGTTAGACTCAGGCTCTTAGGGTGAGGGTTAGACTCAGGCTCTTAGGTTTCGCTAGATGGCAGCAGCGCTCCACCAACCGAGCGGCTGCAGTACCCAAGTATATTTCGCTAGATGGCAGCAGCGCTCCACCAACAGCGCCGGCTGCAGTACCCAAGTATATTTCGCTAGATGGCAGCAGCGCTCCACCAACAGCGCCGGCTGCAGTACCCAAATATATTTCGCTAGATGGCAGCAGCGCTCCACCAAAAGGGCGGCTGCAGTACCCAATTACATTTCGCTAGATGGCAGCAGCGCTCCACCAACGGGGCGGCTGCAGTACCCAATTACATTTCGCGAGACGGCAACAGCGCTCCACCAACCGGGCCGGCTGCAGTACCCAAATATATTTCGCTAGATGGCAGCAGCGCTCCACCAACAGGGCCGGCTGCACTACCCAAATATATTTCGCTAGATGGCAGCAGCGCTCCACCAACCGGCCGGCTGCAGTACCCAATTACATTTCGCTAGATGGCAGCAGCGCTCCACCAACAGGGCCGGCTGCAGTACCCAAATATATTTCGCTAGATGGCAGCAGCGCTCCACCAACAGCGCCGGCTGCAGTACCCTAGTATATTTCGCTAGATAGCAGCAGCGCTCCACCAAAAGGGTTAGGGTTAGACTCAGGCTCTTAGGGTTAGGGTTAGACTCAGGCTCTTAGGGTTAGGGTTAGACTCAGGCTCTTAGGGTTAGGGTTAGACTCAGGCTCTTAGGGTGAGGGTTAGACTCAGGCTCTTAGGGTGAGGGTTAGACTCAGGCTCTTAGGGTTAGGGTTAGTCTCAGGCTCTTAGGGTTAGGGTTAGACTCAGGCTCTTAGGGTGAGGGTTAGACTCAGGCTCTTCGGGTTAGGGTTAGACTCAGGCTCTTAGGGTGAGGGTTAGACTCAGGCTCTTCGGGTTAGGGTTAGACTCAGGCTCTTAGGGTTAGGGTTAGACTCAGGCTCTTAGGGTTAGGGTTAGACTCAGGCTCTTAGGGTTAGGGTTAGACTCAGGCTCTTAGGGTGAGGGTTAGACTCAGGCTCTTAGGGTGAGGGTTAGACTCAGGCTCTTAGGGTTAGGGTTAGACTCAGGCTCTTACGGTTAGGGTTAGACTCAGGCTCTTAGGGTGAGGGTTAGACTCAGGCTCTTAGGGTTAGGGTTAGACTCAGGCTCTTAGGGTTAGGGTTAGACTCAGGCTCTTAGGGTTAGGGTTAGACTCAGGCTCTTCGGGTTAGAGTTAGACTCAGGCTCTTCGGGTTAGGGTTAGACTCAGGCTCTTAGGGAGAGGGTTAGACTCAGGCTCTTAGGGTGAGGGTTAGACTCAGGCTCTTAGGGTTAGGGTTAGACTCAGGCTCTTAGGGTTAGGGTTAGACTCAGGCTCTTAGGGTGAGGGTTAGACTCAGGCTCTTAGGGTGAGGGTTAGACTCAGGCTCTTAGGGTGAGGGTTAGACTCAGGCTCTTAGGGTTAGGGTTAGACTCAGGCTCTTAGGGTGAGGGTTAGACTCAGGCTCTTAGGGTGAGGGTTAGACTCAGGCTATTAGGGTTAGGGTTAGACTCAGGCTCTTAGGGTGAGGGTTAGACTCAGGCTCTTAGGGTTAGGGTTAGACTCAGGCTCTTAGGGTTAGGGTTAGACTCAGGCTCTTCGGGTTAGGGTTAGACTCAGGCTCTTCGGGTTAGGGTTAGACTCAGGCTCTTAGGGTTAGGGTTAAACTCAGGCTCTTAGGGTTAGGGTTAGACTCAGGCTCTTAGGGTTAGGGTTAGACTCAGGCTCTTAGGGTGAGGGTTAGACTCAGGCTCTTAGGGTTAGGGTTAGACTCAGGCTCTTAGGGTTAGGGTTAGACTCAGGCTCTTAGGGTGAGGGTTAGACTCAGGCTCTTCGGGTGAGGGTTAGACTCAGGCTCTTAGGGTGAGGGTTAGACTCAGGCTCTTCGGGTTAGGGTTAGACTCAGGCTCTTAGGGTTAGGGTTAGACTCAGGCTCTTAGGGTTAGGGTTAGACTCAGGCTCTTCGGGTTAGGGTTAGACTCAGGCTCTTAGGGTTAGGGTTAGACTCAGGCTCTTCGGGTTAGGGTTAGACTCAGGCTCTTAGGGTTAGGGTTAGACTCAGGCTCTTAGGGTTAGGGTTAGACTCAGGCTCTTAGGTTAGGGTTAGACTCAGGCTCTTAGGGTTAGGGTTAGACTCAGGCTCTTAGGGTTAGGGTTAGACTCAGGCTCTTAGGGTTAGGGTTAGACTCAGGCTCTTAGGGTGAGGGTTAGACTCAGGCTCTTAGGGTTAGGGTTAGACTCAGGCTCTTAGGGTTAGGGTTAGACTCAGGCTCTTAGGGTTAGGGTTAGACTCAGGCTCTTAGGGTGAGGGTTAGACTCAGGCTCTTCGGGTTAGGGTTAGACTCAGGCTCTTCGGGTTAGGGTTAGACTCAGGCTCTTAGGGTTAGGGTTAGACTCAGGCTCTTCGGGTTAGGGTTAGACTCAGGCTCTTCGGGTTAGGGTTAGACTCAGGCTCTTCGGGTTAGGGTTAGACTCAGGCTCTTAGGGTGAGGGTTAGACTCAGGCTCTTAGGGTTAGGGTTAGACTCAGGCTCTTAGGGTGAGGGTTAGACTCAGGCTCTTAGGGTTAGGGTTAGACTCAGGCTATTAGGGTGAGGGTTAGACTCAGGCTCTTAGGGTTAGGGTTAGACTCAGGCTCTTAGGGTTAGGGTTAGACTCAGGCTCTTCGGGTTAGGGTTAGACTCAGGCTCTTCGGGTTAGGGTTAGACTCAGGCTCTTAGGGTTAGGGTTAGACTCAGGCTCTTAGGGTGAGGGTTAGACTCAGGCTCTTAGGGTGAGGGTTAGACTCAGGCTCTTAGGGTTAGGGTTAGACTCAGGCTCTTCGGGTTAGGGTTAGACTCAGGCTCTTAGGGTGAGGGTTAGACTCAGGCTCTTCGGGTTAGGGTTAGACTCAGGCTCTTAGGGTGAGGGTTAGACTCAGGCTCTTCGGGTTAGGGTTAGACTCAGGCTCTTAGGGTTAGGGTTAGACTCAGGCTCTTAGGGTTAGGGTTAGACTCAGGCTCTTAGGGTTAGGGTTAGACTCAGGCTCTTAGGGTTAGGGTTAGACTCAGGCTCTTAGGGTGAGGGTTAGACTCAGGCTCTTAGGGTGAGGGTTAGACTCAGGCTCTTAGGGTTAGGGTTAGACTCAGGCTCTTAGGGTTAGGGTTAGACTCAGGCTCTTAGGGTGAGGGTTAGACTCAGGCTCTTAGGGTTAGGGTTAGACTCAGGCTCTTAGGGTTAGGGTTAGACTCAGGCTCTTAGGGTTAGGGTTAGACTCAGGCTCTTCGGGTTAGAGTTAGACTCAGGCTCTTCGGGTTAGGGTTAGACTCAGGCTCTTAGGGTTAGGGTTAGACTCAGGCTCTTAGGGTGAGGGTTAGACTCAGGCTCTTAGGGTTAGGGTTAGACTCAGGCTCTTAGGGTTAGGGTTAGACTCAGGCTCTTAGGGTTAGGGTTAAACTCAGGCTCTTAGGGTTAGGGTTAGACTCAGGCTCTTAGGGTGACGGTTAGACTCAGGCTTTTAGGGTTAGGGTTAGACTCAGGCTCTTAGGGTTAGGGTTAGACTCAGGCTCTTAGGGTTAGGGTTAGACTCAGGCTATTAGGGTGAGGGTTAGACTCAGGCTCTTAGGGTTAGGGTTAGACTCAGGCTCTTAGGGTGAGGGTTACACTCAGGCTCTTAGGGTTAGGGTTAGACTCAGGCTCTTAGGGTTAGGGTTAGACTCAGGCTCTTCGGGTTAGGGTTAGACTCAGGCTCTTAGGGTTAGGGTTAGACTCAGGCTCTTAGGGTTAGGGTTAGACTCAGGCTCTTAGGGTGAGGGTTAGACTCAGGCTCTTAGGGTTAGGGTTAGACTCAGGCTCTTAGGGTTAGGGTTAGACTCAGGCTCTTAGGGTGAGGGTTAGACTCAGGCTCTTAGGGTGAGGGTTAGACTCAGGCTCTTCGGGTTAGGGTTAGACTCAGGCTCTTAGGGTGAGGGTTAGACTCAGGCTCTTCGGGTTAGGGTTAGACTCAGGCTCTTAGGGTTAGGGTTAGACTCAGGCTCTTCGGGTTAGGGTTAGACTCAGGCTCTTAGGGTTAGGGTTAGACTCAGGCTCTTAGGGTGAGGGTTAGACTCAGGCTCTTAGGGTTAGGGTTAAACTCAGGCTCTTAGGGTTAGGGTTAGACTCAGGCTCTTAGGGTTAGGGTTAGACTCAGGCTCTTAGGGTGAGGGTTAGACTCAGGCTTTTAGGGTTAGGGTTAGACTCAGGCTCTTAGGGTGAGGGTTAGACTCAGGCTCTTAGGGTTAGGGTTAGACTCAGGCTCTTCGGGTTAGGGTTAGACTCAGGCTCTTAGGGTTAGGGTTAGACTCAGGCTCTTAGGGTTAGGGTTAGACTCAGGCTCTTCGGGTTAGGGTTAGACTCAGGCTCTTAGGGTGAGGGTTAGACTCAGGCTCTTCGGGTTAGGGTTAGACTCAGGCTCTTAGGGTTAGGGTTAGACTCAGGCTCTTAGGGTTAGGGTTAGACTCAGGCTCTTAGGGTGAGGGTTAGACTCAGGCTTTTAGGGTTAGGGTTAGACTCAGGCTCTTAGGGTGAGGGTTAGACTCAGGCTCTTAGGGTTAGGGTTAGACTCAGGCTCTTCGGGTTAGGGTTAGACTCAGGCTCTTAGGGTTAGGGTTAGACTCAGGCTCTTAGGGTTAGGGTTACACTCAGGCTCTTAGGGTTAGGGTTAGACTCAGGCTCTTAGGGTTAGGGTTAGACTCAGGCTCTTCGGGTGAGGGTTAGACTCAGGCTCTTCGGGTTAGGGTTAGACTCAGGCTCTTAGGGTTAGGGTTAGACTCAGGCTCTTAGGGTGAGGGTTAGACTCAGGCTCTTAGGGTGAGGGTTAGACTCAGGCTCTTAGGGTGAGGGTTAGACTCAGGCTCTTAGGGTTAGGGTTAGACTCAGGCTCTTAGGGTGAGGGTTAGACTCAGGCTCTTAGGGTGAGGGTTAGACTCAGGCTATTAGGGTTAGGGTTAGACTCAGGCTCTTAGGGTGAGGGTTAGACTCAGGCTCTTAGGGTTAGGGTTAGACTCAGGCTCTTAGGGTTAGGGTTAGACTCAGGCTCTTCGGGTTAGGGTTAGACTCAGGCTCTTCGGGTTAGGGTTAGACTCAGGCTCTTAGGGTTAGGGTTAAACTCAGGCTCTTAGGGTTAGGGTTAGACTCAGGCTCTTAGGGTTAGGGTTAGACTCAGGCTCTTAGGGTGAGGGTTAGACTCAGGCTCTTAGGGTTAGGGTTAGACTCAGGCTCTTAGGGTTAGGGTTAGACTCAGGCTCTTAGGGTGAGGGTTAGACT
This sequence comes from Falco punctatus, assembly GCF_963210335.1. Classification (NCBI taxonomy): domain Eukaryota; kingdom Metazoa; phylum Chordata; class Aves; order Falconiformes; family Falconidae; genus Falco; species Falco punctatus. The sequence continues at coordinate 2,848,212 of NW_027660079.1, forward strand.
CAGGCTCTTCGGGTGAGGGTTAGACTCAGGCTCTTAGGGTGAGGGTTAGACTCAGGCTCTTCGGGTTAGGGTTAGACTCAGGCTCTTAGGGTTAGGGTTAGACTCAGGCTCTTAGGGTTAGGGTTAGACTCAGGCTATTAGGGTGAGGGTTAGACTCAGGCTCTTAGGGTTAGGGTTAGACTCAGGCTCTTCGGGTTAGGGTTAGACTCAGGCTCTTAGGGTTAGGGTTAGACTCAGGCTCTTCGGGTTAGGGTTAGACTCAGGCTCTTAGGTTAGGGTTAGACTCAGGCTCTTAGGGTTAGGGTTAGACTCAGGCTCTTAGGGTTAGGGTTAGACTCAGGCTCTTAGGGTTAGGGTTAGACTCAGGCTCTTAGGGTGAGGGTTAGACTCAGGCTCTTAGGGTTAGGGTTAGACTCAGGCTCTTAGGGTTAGGGTTAGACTCAGGCTCTTAGGGTTAGGGTTAGACTCAGGCTCTTCGGGTTAGGGTTAGACTCAGGCTCTTCGGGTTAGGGTTAGACTCAGGCTCTTCGGGTTAGGGTTAGACTCAGGCTCTTAGGGTTAGGGTTAGACTCAGGCTCTTCGGGTTAGGGTTAGACTCAGGCTCTTCGGGTTAGGGTTAGACTCAGGCTCTTCGGGTTAGGGTTAGACTCAGGCTCTTAGGGTGAGGGTTAGACTCAGGCTCTTAGGGTTAGGGTTAGACTCAGGCTCTTAGGGTGAGGGTTAGACTCAGGCTCTTAGGGTTAGGGTTAGACTCAGGCTATTAGGGTGAGGGTTAGACTCAGGCTCTTAGGGTTAGGGTTAGACTCAGGCTCTTAGGGTTAGGGTTAGACTCAGGCTCTTAGGGTTAGGGTTAGACTCAGGCTCTTCGGGTTAGGGTTAGACTCAGGCTCTTAGGGTGAGGGTTAGACTCAGGCTCTTAGGGTTAGGGTTAGACTCAGGCTCTTAGGGTGAGGGTTAGACTCAGGCTCTTAGGGTGAGGGTTAGACTCAGGCTCTTAGGGTTAGGGTTAGACTCAGGCTCTTCGGGTTAGGGTTAGACTCAGGCTCTTAGGGTGAGGGTTAGACTCAGGCTCTTCGGGTTAGGGTTAGACTCAGGCTCTTAGGGTGAGGGTTAGACTCAGGCTCTTCGGGTTAGGGTTAGACTCAGGCTCTTAGGGTTAGGGTTAGACTCAGGCTCTTAGGGTTAGGGTTAGACTCAGGCTCTTAGGGTTAGGGTTAGACTCAGGCTCTTAGGGTTAGGGTTAGACTCAGGCTCTTAGGGTGAGGGTTAGACTCAGGCTCTTAGGGTGAGGGTTAGACTCAGGCTCTTAGGGTTAGGGTTAGACTCAGGCTCTTAGGGTGAGGGTTAGACTCAGGCTCTTAGGGTTAGGGTTAGACTCAGGCTCTTCGGGTTAGGGTTAGACTCAGGCTCTTAGGGTTAGGGTTAGACTCAGGCTCTTAGGGTTAGGGTTAGACTCAGGCTCTTCGGGTTAGAGTTAGACTCAGGCTCTTCGGGTTAGGGTTAGACTCAGGCTCTTAGGGTGAGGGTTAGACTCAGGCTCTTAGGGTTAGGGTTAGACTCAGGCTCTTAGGGATAGGGTTAGACTCAGGCTCTTAGGGTGAGGGTTAAACTCAGGCTCTTAGGGTTAGGGTTAGACTCAGGCTCTTAGGGTGACGGTTAGACTCAGGCTTTTAGGGTTAGGGTTAGACTCAGGCTCTTAGGGTTAGGGTTAGACTCAGGCTCTTAGGGTTAGGGTTAGACTCAGGCTATTAGGGTGAGGGTTAGACTCAGGCTCTTAGGGTTAGGGTTAGACTCAGGCTCTTAGGGTGAGGGTTACACTCAGGCTCTTAGGGTTAGGGTTAGACTCAGGCTCTTAGGGTTAGGGTTAGACTCAGGCTCTTCGGGTTAGGGTTAGACTCAGGCTCTTAGGGTTAGGGTTAGACTCAGGCTCTTAGGGTTAGGGTTAGACTCAGGCTCTTAGGGTGAGGGTTAGACTCAGGCTCTTAGGGTTAGGGTTAGACTCAGGCTCTTAGGGTTAGGGTTAGACTCAGGCTCTTAGGGTTAGGGTTAGACTCAGGCTCTTAGGGTGAGGGTTAGACTCAGGCTCTTCGGGTTAGGGTTAGACTCAGGCTCTTAGGGTGAGGGTTAGACTCAGGCTCTTCGGGTTAGGGTTAGACTCAGGCTCTTAGGGTTAGGGTTAGACTCAGGCTCTTCGGGTTAGGGTTAGACTCAGGCTCTTAGGGTTAGGGTTAGACTCAGGCTCTTAGGGTGAGGGTTAGACTCAGGCTCTTAGGGTTAGGGTTAAACTCAGGCTCTTAGGGTTAGGGTTAGACTCAGGCTCTTAGGGTTAGGGTTAGACTCAGGCTCTTAGGGTGAGGGTTAGACTCAGGCTTTTAGGGTTAGGGTTAGACTCAGGCTCTTAGGGTGAGGGTTAGACTCAGGCTCTTAGGGTTAGGGTTAGACTCAGGCTCTTCGGGTTAGGGTTAGACTCAGGCTCTTAGGGTTAGGGTTAGACTCAGGCTCTTAGGGTTAGGGTTACACTCAGGCTCTTAGGGTTAGGGTTAGACTCAGGCTCTTAGGGTTAGGGTTAGACTCAGGCTCTTCGGGTTAGGGTTAGACTCAGGCTCTTAGGGTTAGGGTTAGACTCAGGCTCTTAGGGTTAGGGTTAGACTCAGGCTCTTAGGGTGAGGGTTAGACTCAGGCTTTTAGGGTTAGGGTTAGACTCAGGCTCTTAGGGTGAGGGTTAGACTCAGGCTCTTAGGGTTAGGGTTAGACTCAGGCTCTTCGGGTTAGGGTTAGACTCAGGCTCTTAGGGTTAGGGTTAGACTCAGGCTCTTAGGGTTAGGGTTAGACTCAGGCTCTTCGGGTTAGGGTTAGACTCAGGCTCTTAGGGTTAGGGTTAGACTCAGGCTCTTAGGGTGAGGGTTAGACTCAGGCTCTTCGGGTTAGGGTTAGACTCAGGCTCTTAGGGTTAGGGTTAGACTCAGGCTCTTAGGGTTAGGGTTAGACTCAGGCTCTTAGGGTGAGGGTTAGACTCAGGCTCTTCGGGTTAGGGTTAGACTCAGGCTCTTAGGGTTAGGGTTAGACTCAGGCTCTTAGGGTTAGGGTTAGACTCAGGCTCTTAGGGTTAGGGTTAGACTCAGGCTCTTAGGGTTAGGGTTAGACTCAGGCTCTTAGGGTTAGGGTTAGACTCAGGCTCTTAGGGTGAGGGTTAGACTCAGGCTTTTAGGGTGAGGGTTAGACTCAGGCTCTTAGGGTTAGGGTTAGACTCAGGCTCTTAGGGTTAGGGTTAGACTCAGGCTCTTCGGGTTAGGGTTAGACTCAGGCTCTTAGGGTTAGGGTTAGACTCAGGCTCTTAGGGTTAGGGTTAGACTCAGGCTCTTAGGGTTAGGGTTAGACTCAGGCTCTTCGGGTTAGGGTTAGACTCAGGCTCTTAGGGTTAGGGTTAGACTCAGGCTCTTAGGGTTAGGGTTAGACTCAGGCTCTTAGGGTTAGGGTTAGACTCAGGCTCTTCGGGTTAGGGTTAGACTCAGGCTCTTAGGGTTAGGGTTAGACTCAGGCTCTTAGGGTTAGGGTTAGACTCAGGCTCTTAGGGTGAGGGTTAGACTCAGGCTCTTAGGGTTAGGGTTAGACTCAGGCTCTTGGGGTTAGGGTTAAACTCAGGCTCTTAGGGTTAGGGTTAGACTCAGGCTCTTAGGGTGAGGGTTAGACTCAGGCTCTTCGGGTTAGGGTTAGACTCAGGCTCTTAGGGTGAGGGTTAGACTCAGGCTCTTAGGGTGAGGGTTAGACTCAGGCTCTTAGGGTTAGGGTTAGACTCAGGCTCTTAGGGTGAGGGTTAGACTCAGGCTCTTAGGGTTAGGGTTAGACTCAGGCTCTTAGGGTTAGGGTTAGACTCAGGCTCTTAGGGTGAGGGTTAGACTCAGGCTCTTAGGGTTAGGGTTAGACTCAGGCTCTTAGGGTGAGGGTTAGACTCAGGCTCTTCGGGTTAGGGTTAGACTCAGGCTCTTAGGGTGAGGGTTAGACTCAGGCTCTTAGGGTTAGGGTTAGACTCAGGCTCTTCGGGTTAGGGTTAGACTCAGGCTCTTCGGGTTAGGGTTAGACTCAGGCTCTTAGGGTGAGGGTTAGACTCAGGCTCTTAGGGTGAGGGTTAGACTCAGGCTCTTAGGGTTAGGGTTAGACTCAGGCTCTTAGGGTTAGGGTTAGACTCAGGCTCTTAGGGTTAGGGTTAGACTCAGGCTCTTCGGGTTAGGGTTAGACTCAGGCTCTTCGGGTTAGGGTTAGACTCAGGCTCTTAGGGTGAGGGTTAGACTCAGGCTCTTAGGGTTAGGGTTAGACTCAGGCTCTTAGGGTTAGGGTTAGACTCAGGCTCTTAGGGTTAGGGTTAGACTCAGGCTCTTAGGGTTAGGGTTAGACTCAGGCTCTTAGGGTTAGGGTTAAACTCAGGCTCTTAGGGTTAGGGTTAGACTCAGGCTCTTAGGGTGAGGGTTAGACTCAGGCTTTTAGGGTTAGGGTTAGACTCAGGCTCTTAGGGTGAGGGTTAGACTCAGGCTCTTAGGGTTAGGGTTAGACTCAGGCTATTAGGGTGAGGGTTAGACTCAGGCTCTTAGGGTTAGGGTTAGACTCAGGCTCTTAGGGTTAGGGTTACACTCAGGCTCTTAGGGTTAGGGTTAGACTCAGGCTCTTCGGGTTAGGGTTAGACTCAGGCTCTTCGGGTTAGGGTTAGACTCAGGCTCTTAGGGTTAGGGTTAGACTCAGGCTCTTAGGGTGAGGGTTAGACTCAGGCTCTTAGGGTTAGTGTTAGACTCAGGCTCTTAGGGTTAGGGTTAGACTCAGGCTCTTAGGGTTAGGGTTAGGGTTAGGGTTAGGGTTAGGGTTAGGGTTAGACTGTTAGGGTTAGGGTTAGGGTTAGGGTTAGACTCGTAGGGTTAGGGTTAGACTCAGGCTCTTAGGGTTAGGGTTAGACTCAGGCTCTTAGGGTTAGGGTTAGACTCAGGCTCTTAGGGTGAGGGTTAGACTCAGGCTCTTAGGCTTAGGGTTAGACTCAGGCTCTTAGGGTTAGGGTTAGACTCAGGCTCTTAGGGTTAGGGTTAGACTCAGGCTCTTAGGGTGAGGGTTAGACTCAGGCTCTTAGGGTTAGGGTTAGACTCAGGCTCTTAGGGTTAGGGTTAGACTCAGGCTCTTAGGGTGAGGGTTAGACTCAGGCTTTTAGGGTTAGGGTTAGACTCAGGCTCTTCGGGTTAGGGTTAGACTCAGGCTCTTCGGGTTAGGGTTAGACTCAGGCTCTTAGGGTTAGGGTTAGACTCAGGCTTTTAGGGTTAGGGTTAGACTCAGGCTTTTAGGGTTAGGGTTAGACTCAGGCTCTTAGGGTTAGGGTTAGACTCAGGCTCTTCGGGTTAGGGTTAGACTCAGGCTCTTAGGGTTAGGGTTAGACTCAGGCTCTTAGGGTGAGGGTTAGACTCAGGCTCTTAGGGTGAGGGTTAGACTCAGGCTCTTAGGGTTAGGGTTAGACTCAGGCTCTTAAGGTTAGGGTTAGACTCAGGCTCTTAGGGTGAGGGTTAGACTCAGGCTCTTAGGGTGAGGGTTAGACTCAGGCTCTTAGGGTTAGGGTTAGACTCAGGCTCTTAGGGTGAGGGTTAGACTCAGGCTCTTAGGGTGAGGGTTAGACTCAGGCTCTTAGGGTTAGGGTTAGACTCAGGCTCTTAGGGTGAGGGTTAGACTCAGGCTCTTAGGTTTCGCTAGATGGCAGCAGCGCTCCACCAACCGGGCGGCTGCAGTACCCAAGTATATTTCGCTAGATGGCAGCAGCGCTCCACCAACAGCGCCGGCTGCAGTACCCAAATATATTTCGCTAGATGGCAGCAGCGCTCCACCAAAAGGGCGGCTGCAGTACCCAATTACATTTCGCTAGATGGCAGCAGCGCTCCACCAACAGCGCCGGCTGCAGTACCCAAGTATATTTCGCTAGACGGCAGCAGCGCTCCACCAAAAGGGCGGCTGCAGTACCCAATTACATTTCGCTAGATGGCAGCAGAGCTCCACCAACAGGGCCGGCTGCAGTACCCAAATATATTTCGCGAGACGGCAACAGCGCTCCACCAACCGGGCCGGCTGCAGTACCCAAATATATTTCGCTAGATGGCAGCAGCGCTCCACCAACAGGGCCGGCTGCACTACCCAAATATATTTCGCTAGATGGCAGCAGCGCTCCACCAACCGGGCCGGCTGCAGTACCCAATTACATTTCGCTAGATGGCAGCAGCGCTCCACCAACAGCGCCGGCTGCAGTACCCTAGTATATTTCGCTAGATAGCAGCAGCGCTCCACCAAAAGGGTTAGGGTTAGACTCAGGCTCTTAGGGTTAGGGTTAGACTCAGGCTCTTAGGGTTAGGGTTGGACTCAGGCTCTTAGGGTGAGGGTTAGACTCAGGCTCTTAGGGTTAGGGTTAGACTCAGGCTCTTAGGGTTAGGGTTAGACTCAGGCTCTTAGGGTGAGGGTTAGACTCAGGCTCTTAGGGTTAGGGTTAGACTCAGGCTCTTAGGGTGAGGGTTAGACTCAGGCTCTTCGGGTGAGGGTTAGACTCAGGCTCTTAGGGTTAGGGTTAGACTCAGGCTCTTAGGGTTAGGGTTAGACTCAGGCTCTTCGGGTTAGGGTTAGACTCAGGCTCTTAGGGTTAGGCTTAGACTCAGGCTCTTAGGGTTAGGGTTAGACTCAGGCTCTTAGGGTGAGGGTTAGACTCAGGCTCTTAGGGTTAGGGTTAGACTCAGGCTCTTAGGGTGAGGGTTAGACTCAGGCTCTTAGGGTTAGGGTTAGACTCAGGCTCTTAGGGTGAGGGTTAGACTCAGGCTCTTAGGTTTCGCTAGATGGCAGCAGCGCTCCACCAACCGAGCGGCTGCAGTACCCAAGTATATTTCGCTAGATGGCAGCAGCGCTCCACCAACAGCGCCGGCTGCAGTACCCAAGTATATTTCGCTAGATGGCAGCAGCGCTCCACCAACAGCGCCGGCTGCAGTACCCAAATATATTTCGCTAGATGGCAGCAGCGCTCCACCAAAAGGGCGGCTGCAGTACCCAATTACATTTCGCTAGATGGCAGCAGCGCTCCACCAACGGGGCGGCTGCAGTACCCAATTACATTTCGCGAGACGGCAACAGCGCTCCACCAACCGGGCCGGCTGCAGTACCCAAATATATTTCGCTAGATGGCAGCAGCGCTCCACCAACAGGGCCGGCTGCACTACCCAAATATATTTCGCTAGATGGCAGCAGCGCTCCACCAACCGGGCCGGCTGCAGTACCCAATTACATTTCGCTAGATGGCAGCAGCGCTCCACCAACAGGGCCGGCTGCAGTACCCAAATATATTTCGCTAGATGGCAGCAGCGCTCCACCAACAGCGCCGGCTGCAGTACCCTAGTATATTTCGCTAGATAGCAGCAGCGCTCCACCAAAAGGGTTAGGGTTAGACTCAGGCTCTTAGGGTTAGGGTTAGACTCAGGCTCTTAGGGTTAGGGTTAGACTCAGGCTCTTAGGGTGAGGGTTAGACTCAGGCTCTTAGGGTTAGGGTTAGACTCAGGCTCTTAGGGTTAGGGTTAGACTCAGGCTCTTCCGGTTAGGGTTAGACTCAGGCTCTTAGGGTTAGGGTTAGACTCAGGCTCTTAGGGTGAGGGTTAGACTCAGGCTCTTAGGGTGAGGGTTAGACTCAGGCTCTTAGGGTTAGGGTTAGACTCAGGCTTTTAGGGTTAGGGTTAGACTCAGGCTCTTCGGGTTAGGGTTAGACTCAGGCTCTTAGAGTTAGGGTTAGACTCAGGCTCTTAGGGTTAGGGTTAGACTCAGGCTCTTAGGGTTAGGGTTAGACTCAGGCTCTTAGGGTGAGGGTTAGACTCAGGCTCTTAGGGTTAGGGTTAGACTCAGGCTCTTCGGGTTAGGGTTAGACTCAGGCTCTTCGGGTTAGGGTTAGACTCAGGCTCTTAGGGTTAGGGTTCGACTCAGGCTCTTAGGGTGAGGGTTAGACTCAGGCTCTTCGGGTTAGGGTTAGACTCAGGCTCTTAGGGTGAGGGTTAGACTCAGGCTCTTAGGGTTAGGGTTAGACGCAGGCTCTTAGGGTTAGGGTTAGACTCAGGCTCTTAGGGTTAGGGTTAGACTCAGGCTCTTAGGGTTAGGGTTAGACTCAGGCTCTTAGGGTTAGGGTTAGACTCAGGCTCTTAGGGTGAGGGTTAGACTCAGGCTCTTAGTGTTAGGGTTAGACTCAGGCTCTTAGGGTTAGGGTTAGACTCAGGCCCTTAGGGTTAGGGTTAGACTCAGGCTCTTAGGGTGAGGGTTAGACTCAGGCTCTTAGGGTTAGGGTTAGACTCAGGCTCTTAGGGTTAGGGTTAGACTCAGGCTCTTAGGGTTAGGGTTAGACTCAGGCTCTTAGGGTTAGGGTTACACTCAGGCTCTTAGGGTGAGGGTTAGACTCAGGCTCTTAGGGTGAGGGTTAGACTCAGGCTCTTAGGGTTAGGGTTAGACTCAGGCTCTTAGGGTGAGGGTTAGACTCAGGCTCTTAGGGTGAGGGTTAGACTCAGGCTCTTAGGGTTAGGGTTAGACTCAGGCTCTTAGGGTGAGGGTTAGACTCAGGCTCTTAGGGTTAGGGTTAGACTCAGGCTCTTAGGGTTAGGGTTAGACTCAGGCTCTTCGGGTTAGGGTTAGACTCAGGATCTTCGGGTTAGGGTTAGACTCAGGCTCTTAGGGTTAGGGTTAAACTCAGGCTCTTAGGGTTAGGGTTAGACTCAGGCTCTTAGGGTTAGGGTTAGACTCAGGCTCTTAGGGTGAGGGTTAGACTCAGGCTCTTAGGGTTAGGGTTAGACTCAGGCTCTTAGGGTGAGGGTTAGACTCAGGCTCTTAGGGTGAGGGTTAGACTCAGGCTCTTAGGGTGAGGGTTAGACTCAGGCTCTTAGGGTTAGGGTTACACTCAGGCTCTTAGGGTTAGACTCAGGCTCTTCGGGTGAGGGTTAGACTCAGGCTCTTAGGGTGAGGGTTAGACTCAGGCTCTTCGGGTTAGGGTTAGACTCAGGCTCTTAGGGTTAGGGTTAGACTCAGGCTCTTAGGGTTAGGGTTAGACTCAGGCTCTTAGGGTTAGGGTTAGACTCAGGCTCTTAGGGTTAGGGTTAGACTCAGGCTCTTAGGGTTAGGGTTAGACTCAGGCTCTTAGGGTTAGGGTTAGACTCAGGCTCTTAGGGTGAGGGTTAGACTCAGGCTCTTAGGGTTAGGGTTAGACTCAGGCTCTTAGGGTTAGGGTTAGACTCAGGCTCTTAGGGTTAGGGTTAGACTCAGGCTCTTAGGGTGAGGGTTAGACTCAGGCTCTTAGGGTTAGGGTTAGACTCAGGCTCTTAGGGTTAGGGTTAGACTCAGGCTCTTCGGGTTAGGGTTAGACTCAGGCTCTTAGGGTGAGGGTTAGACTCAGGCTCTTCGGGTTAGGGTTAGACTCAGGCTCTTAGGGTTAGGGTTAGACTCAGGCTCTTCGGGTTAGGGTTAGACTCAGGCTCTTCGGGTTAGGGTTAGACTCAGGCTCTTCGGGTTAGGGTTAGACTCAGGCTCTTAGGGTGAGGGTTAGACTCAGGCTCTTAGGGTTAGGGTTAGACTCAGGCTCTTAGGGTGAGGGTTAGACTCAGGCTCTTAGGGTTAGGGTTAGACTCAGGCTATTAGGGTGAGGGTTAGACTCAGGCTCTTAGGGTTAGGGTTAGACTCAGGCTCTTAGGGTTAGGGTTAGACTCAGGCTCTTCGGGTTAGGGTTAGACTCAGGCTCTTCGGGTTAGGGTTAGACTCAGGCTCTTCGGGTTAGGGTTAGACTCAGGCTCTTAGGGTTAGGGTTAGACTCAGGCTCTTAGGGTGAGGGTTAGACTCAGGCTCTTAGGGTGAGGGTTAGACTCAGGCTCTTAGGGTTAGGGTTAGACTCAGGCTCTTAGGGTTAGGGTTAGACTCAGGCTCTTAGGGTGAGGGTTAGACTCAGGCTCTTCGGGTTAGGGTTAGACTCAGGCTCTTAGGGTGAGGGTTAGACTCAGGCTCTTCGGGTTAGGGTTAGACTCAGGCTCTTAGGGTTAGGGTTAGACTCAGGCTCTTAGGGTTAGGGTTAGACTCAGGCTCTTCGGGTTAGTGTTAGACTCAGGCTCTTAGGGTTAGGGTTAGACTCAGGCTCTTAGGGTGAGGGTTAGACTCAGGCTCTTAGGGTGAGGGTTAGACTCAGGCTCTTAGGGTTAGGGTTAGACTCAGGCTCTTACGGTTAGGGTTAGACTCAGGCTCTTAGGGTGAGGGTTAGACTCAGGCTCTTAGGGTTAGGGTTAGACTCAGGCTCTTAGGGTTAGGGTTAGACTCAGGCTCTTAGGGTTAGGGTTAGACTCAGGCTCTTCGGGTTAGAGTTAGACTCAGGCTCTTCGGGTTAGGGTTAGACTCAGGCTCTTAGGGTGAGGGTTAGACTCAGGCTCTTAGGGTGAGGGTTAGACTCAGGCTCTTAGGGTTAGGGTTAGACTCAGGCTCTTAGGGTTAGGGTTAGACTCAGGCTCTTAGGGTTAGGGTTAGACTCAGGCTCTTAGGGTTAGGGTTAAACTCAGGCTCTTAGAGTTAGGGTTAGACTCAGGCTCTTAGGGTGAGGGTTAGACTCAGGCTCTTAGGGTTAGGGTTAGACTCAGGCTCTTAGGGTGAGGGTTAGACTCAGGCTCTTAGGGTGAGGGTTAGACTCAGGCTCTTAGGGTTAGGGTTAGACTCAGGCTCTTAGGGTGAGGGTTAGACTCAGGCTCTTAGGGTTAGGGTTAGACTCAGGCTCTTAGGGTTAGGGTTAGACTCAGGCTCTTCGGGTTAGGGTTAGACTCAGGCTCTTCGGGTTAGGGTTAGACTCAGGCTCTTAGGGTTAGGGTTAAACTCAGGCTCTTAGGGTTAGGGTTAGACTCAGGCTCTTAGGGTTAGGGTTAGACTCAGGCTCTTAGGGTGAGGGTTAGACTCAGGCTCTTAGGGTTAGGGTTAGACTCAGGCTCTTAGGGTTAGGGTTAGACTCAGGCTCTTAGGGTGAGGGTTAGACTCAGGCTCTTAGGGTGAGGGTTAGACTCAGGCTCTTAGGGTGAGGGTTAGACTCAGGCTCTTCGGGTTAGGGTTAGACTCAGGCTCTTAGGGTTAGGGTTAGACTCAGGCTCTTAGGGTTAGGGTTAGACTCAGGCTCTTCGGGTTAGGGTTAGACTCAGGCTCTTAGGGTTAGGGTTAGACTCAGGCTCTTCGGGTTAGGGTTAGACTCAGGCTCTTAGGGTTAGGGTTAGACTCAGGCTCTTAGGGTTAGGGTTAGACTCAGGCTCTTAGGTTAGGGTTAGACTCAGGCTCTTAGGGTTAGGGTTAGACTCAGGCTCTTAGGGTTAGGGTTAGACTCAGGCTCTTAGGGTTAGGGTTAGACTCAGGCTCTTAGGGTTAGGGTTAGACTCAGGCTCTTAGGGTTAGGGTTAGACTCAGGCTCTTAGGGTTAGGGTTAGACTCAGGCTCTTAGGGTTAGGGTTAGACTCAGGCTCTTAGGGTGAGGGTTAGACTCAGGCTCTTCGGGTTAGGGTTAGACTCAGGCTCTTCGGGTTAGGGTTAGACTCAGGCTCTTAGGGTTAGGGTTAGACTCAGGCTCTTCGGGTTAGGGTTAGACTCAGGCTCTTCGGGTTAGGGTTAGACTCAGGCTCTTCGGGTTAGGGTTAGACTCAGGCTCTTAGGGTGAGGGTTAGACTCAGGCTCTTAGGGTTAGGGTTAGACTCAGGCTCTTAGGGTGAGGGTTAGACTCAGGCTCTTAGGGTTAGGGTTAGACTCAGGCTATTAGGGTGAGGGTTAGACTCAGGCTCTTAGGGTTAGGGTTAGACTCAGGCTCTTAGGGTTAGGGTTAGACTCAGGCTCTTAGGGTTAGGGTTAGACTCAGGCTCTTCGGGTTAGGGTTAGACTCAGGCTCTTCGGGTTAGGGTTAGACTCAGGCTCTTAGGGTTAGGGTTAGACTCAGGCTCTTAGGGTGAGGGTTAGACTCAGGCTCTTAGGGTGAGGGTTAGACTCAGGCTCTTAGGGTTAGGGTTAGACTCAGGCTCTTAGGGTTAGGGTTAGACTCAGGCTCTTAGGGTGAGGGTTAGACTCAGGCTCTTCGGGTTAGGGTTAGACTCAGGCTCTTAGGGTGAGGGTTAGACTCAGGCTCTTCGGGTTAGGGTTAGACTCAGGCTCTTAGGGTTAGGGTTAGACTCAGGCTCTTAGGGTTAGGGTTAGACTCAGGCTCTTAGGGTTAGGGTCAGACTCAGGCTCTTAGGGTGAGGGTTAGACTCAGGCTCTTAGGGTGAGGGTTAGACTCAGGCTCTTAGGGTTAGGGTTAGACTCAGGCTCTTAGGGTTAGGGTTAGACTCAGGCTCTTAGGGTGAGGGTTAGACTCAGGCTCTTAGGGTTAGGGTTAGACTCAGGCTCTTAGGGTTAGGGTTAGACTCAGGCTCTTAGGGTTAGGGTTAGACTCAGGCTCTTCGGGTTAGAGTTAGACTCAGGCTCTTCGGGTTAGGGTTAGACTCAGGCTCTTAGGGTGAGGGTTAGACTCAGGCTCTTAGGGTGAGGGTTAGACTCAGGCTCTTAGGGTTAGGGTTAGACTCAGGCTCTTAGGGTTAGGGTTAGACTCAGGCTCTTAGGGTTAGGGTTAGACTCAGGCTCTTCGGGTTAGTGTTAGACTCAGGCTCTTAGGGTTAGGGTTAGACTCAGGCTCTTAGGGTGACGGTTAGACTCAGGCTTTTAGGGTTAGGGTTAGACTCAGGCTCTTAGGGTTAGGGTTAGACTCAGGCTATTAGGGTGAGGGTTAGACTCAGGCTCTTAGGGTTAGGGTTAGACTCAGGCTCTTAGGGTGAGGGTTACACTCAGGCTCTTAGGGTTAGGGTTAGACTCAGGCTCTTAGGGTTAGGGTTAGACTCAGGCTCTTCGGGTTAGGGTTAGACTCAGGCTCTTAGGGTTAGGGTTAGACTCAGGCTCTTAGGGTTAGGGTTAGACTCAGGCTCTTAGGGTGAGGGTTAGACTCAGGCTCTTAGGGTTAGGGTTAGACTCAGGCTCTTAGGGTTAGGGTTAGACTCAGGCTCTTAGGGTTAGGGTTAGACTCAGGCTCTTAGGGTGAGGGTTAGACTCAGGCTCTTCGGGTTAGGGTTAGACTCAGGCTCTTAGGGTGAGGGTTAGACTCAGGCTCTTCGGGTTAGGGTTAGACTCAGGCTCTTCGGGTTAGGGTTAGACTCAGGCTCTTAGGGTTAGGGTTAGACTCAGGCTCTTCGGGTTAGGGTTAGACTCAGGCTCTTAGGGTTAGGGTTAGACTCAGGCTCTTAGGGTTAGGGTTAGACTCAGGCTCTTAGGGTTAGGGTTAAACTCAGGCTCTTAGGGTTAGGGTTAGACTCAGGCTCTTAGGGTTAGGGTTAGACTCAGGCTCTTAGGGTGAGGGTTAGACTCAGGCTTTTAGGGTTAGGGTTAGACTCAGGCTCTTAGGGTGAGGGTTAGACTCAGGCTCTTAGGGTTAGGGTTAGACTCAGGCTCTTCGGGTTAGGGTTAGACTCAGGCTCTTAGGGTTAGGGTTAGACTCAGGCTCTTAGGGTTAGGGTTACACTCAGGCTCTTAGGGTTAGGGTTAGACTCAGGCTCTTAGGGTTAGGGTTAGACTCAGGCTCTTCGGGTTAGGGTTAGACTCAGGCTCTTAGGGTTAGGGTTAGACTCAGGCTCTTAGGGTTAGGGTTAGACTCAGGCTCTTAGGGTGAGGGTTAGACTCAGGCTTTTAGGGTTAGGGTTAGACTCAGGCTCTTAGGGTGAGGGTTAGACTCAGGCTCTTAGGGTTAGGGTTAGACTCAGGCTCTTCGGGTTAGGGTTAGACTCAGGCTCTTAGGGTTAGGGTTAGACTCAGGCTCTTAGGGTTAGGGTTACACTCAGGCTCTTAGGGTTAGGGTTAGACTCAGGCTCTTAGGGTTAGGGTTAGACTCAGGCTCTTAGGGTGAGGGTTAGACTCAGGCTCTTCGGGTTAGGGTTAGACTCAGGCTCTTAGGGTTAGGGTTAGACTCAGGCTCTTAGGGTTAGGGTTAGACTCAGGCTCTTAGGGTGAGGGTTAGACTCAGGCTCTTCGGGTTAGGGTTAGACTCAGGCTCTTAGGGTTAGGGTTAGACTCAGGCTCTTAGGGTTAGGGTTAGACTCAGGCTCTTAGGGTTAGGGTTAAACTCAGGCTCTTAGGGTTAGGGTTAAACTCAGGCTCTTAGGGTTAGGGTTAGACTCAGGCTCTTAGGGTTAGGGTTAGACTCAGGCTCTTAGGGTGAGGGTTAGACTCAGGCTTTTAGGGTTAGGGTTAGACTCAGGCTCTTAGGGTTAGGGTTAGACTCAGGCTCTTCGGGTTAGGGTTAGACTCAGGCTCTTAGGGTTAGGGTTAGACTCAGGCTCTTAGGGTTAGGGTTACACTCAGGCTCTTAGGGTTAGGGTTAGACTCAGGCTCTTAGGGTTAGGGTTAGACTCAGGCTCTTAGGGTTAGGGTTAGACTCAGGCTCTTAGGGTTAGGGTTAGACTCAGGCTCTTAGGGTTAGGGTTAGACTCAGGCTCTTCGGGTTAGGGTTAGACTCAGGCTCTTAGGGTTAGGGTTAGACTCAGGCTCTTAGGGTTAGGGTTAGACTCAGGCTCTTAGGGTGAGGGTTAGACTCAGGCTCTTAGGGTTAGGGTTAGACTCAGGCTCTTAGGGTTAGGGTTAAACTCAGGCTCTTAGGGTTAGGGTTAGACTCAGGCTCTTAGGGTGAGGGTTAGACTCAGGCTCTTAGGGTGAGGGTTAGACTCAGGCTCTTAGGGTGAGGGTTAGACTCAGGCTCTTCGGGTTAGGGTTAGACTCAGGCTCTTAGGGTGAGGGTTAGACTCAGGCTCTTAGGGTTAGGGTTAGACTCAGGCTCTTAGGGTGAGGGTTAGACTCAGGCTCTTAGGGTGAGGGTTAGACTCAGGCTCTTAGGGTGAGGGTTAGACTCAGGCTCTTAGGGTGAGGGTTAGACTCAGGCTCTTAGGGTTAGGGTTAGACTCAGGCTCTTAGGGTTAGGGTTAGACTCAGGCTCTTCGGGTTAGGGTTAGACTCAGGCTCTTCGGGTTAGGGTTAGACTCAGGCTCTTAGGGTGAGGGTTAGACTCAGGCTCTTCGGGTTAGTGTTAGACTCAGGCTCTTAGGGTTAGGGTTAGACTCAGGCTCTTAGGGTTAGGGTTAGACTCAGGCTCTTAGGGTTAGGGTTAGACTCAGGCTCTTAGGGTTAGGGTTAAACTCAGGCTCTTAGGGTTAGGGTTAGACTCAGGCTCTTAGGGTGAGGGTTAGACTCAGGCTTTTAGGGTTAGGGTTAGACTCAGGCTCTTAGGGTGAGGGTTAGACTCAGGCTCTTAGGGTTAGGGTTAGACTCAGGCTATTAGGGTGAGGGTTAGACTCAGGCTCTTAGGGTTAGGGTTAGACTCAGGCTCTTAGGGTTAGGGTTACACTCAGGCTCTTAGGGTTAGGGTTAGACTCAGGCTCTTCGGGTTAGGGTTAGACTCAGGCTCTTCGGGTTAGGGTTAGACTCAGGCTCTTAGGGTTAGGGTTAGACTCAGGCTCTTAGGGTGAGGGTTAGACTCAGGCTCTTCGGGTTAGTGTTAGACTCAGGCTCTTAGGGTTAGGGTTAGACTCAGGCTCTTAGGGTTAGGGTTAGACTCAGGCTCTTAGGGTGAGGGTTAGACTCAGGCTCTTAGGGTTAGGGTTAGACTCAGGCTCTTAGGGTTAGGGTTAAACTCAGGCTCTTAGGGTTAGGGTTAGACTCAGGCTCTTAGGGTTAGGGTTAGACTCAGGCTCTTAGGGTTAGGGTTAGACTCAGGCTCTTAGGGTGAGGGTTAGACTCAGGCTCTTAGGGTTAGGGTTAGACTCAGGCTCTTAGGGTGACGGTTAGACTCAGGCTTTTAGGGTTAGGGTTAGACTCAGGCTCTTAGGGTGAGGGTTAGACTCAGGCTCTTAGGGTTAGGGTTAGACTCAGGCTATTAGGGTGAGGGTTAGACTCAGGCTCTTAGGGTTAGGGTTAAACTCAGGCTCTTAGGGTTAGGGTTAGACTCAGGCTCTTCGGGTGAGGGTTAGACTCAGGCTCTTAGGGTTAGGGTTAGACTCAGGCTCTTAGGGTGAGGGTTAGACTCAGGCTCTTAGGGTTAGGGTTAGACTCAGGCTCTTAGGGTTAGGGTTAAACTCAGGCTCTTAGGGTTAGGGTTAGACTCAGGCTCTTCGGGTTAGGGTTAGACTCAGGCTCTTCGGGTTAGGGTTAGACTCAGGCTCTTAGGGTTAGGGTTAGACTCAGGCTCTTCGGGTTAGGGTTAGACTCAGGCTCTTCGGGTTAGGGTTAGACTCAGGCTCTTCGGGTTAGGGTTAGACTCAGGCTCTTAGGGTGAGGGTTAGACTCAGGCTCTTCGGGTTAGTGTTAGACTCAGGCTCTTAGGGTTAGGGTTAGACTCAGGCTCTTAGGGTTAGGGTTAGACTCAGGCTCTTCGGGTTAGGGTTAGACTCAGGCTCTTGGGGTTAGGGTTAAACTCAGGCTCTTAGGGTTAGGGTTAGACTCAGGCTCTTAGGGTGAGGGTTAGACTCAGGCTCTTAGGGTTAGGGTTAGACTCAGGCTCTTAGGGTTAGGGTTACACTCAGGCTCTTAGGGTTAGGGTTAGACTCAGGCTCTTAGGGTTAGGGTTAGACTCAGGCTCTTCGGGTTAGGGTTAGACTCAGGCTCTTAGGGTTAGGGTTAGACTCAGGCTCTTAGGGTTAGGGTTAGACTCAGGCTCTTAGTGTTAGTGTTAGAATCGGGCTCTTCGGGTTAGGGTTAGACTCAGGCTCTTAGGGTGAGGGTTAGACTCAGGCTCTTAGGGTTAGGGTTAGACTCAGGCTCTTAGGGTTAGGGTTAAACTCAGGCTCTTAGGGTGAGGGTTAGACTCAGGCTCTTAGGGTGAGGGTTAGACTCAGGCTCTTAGGGTTAGGGTTAAACTCAGGCTCTTAGGGTTAGGGTTAGACTCAGGCTCTTAGGGTTAGGGTTAGACTCAGGCTCTTAGGGTGAGGGTTAGACTCAGGCTCTTAGGGTGAGGGTTAGACTCAGGCTCTTAGGGTTAGGGTTAGACTCAGGGTCTTAGGGTGAGGGTTAGACTCAGGCTCTTAGGGTTAGGGTTAGACTCAGGCTCTTCGGGTTAGGGTTAGACTCAGGCTCTTAGGGTGAGGGTTAGACTCAGGCTCTTAGGGTTAGGGTTAGACTCAGGCTCTTAGGGTTAGGGTTAGACTCAGGCTCTTAGGGTGAGGGTTAGACTCAGGCTCTTAGGGTGAGGGTTAGACTCAGGCTCTTAGGGTTAGGGTTAGACTCAGGCTCTTAGGGTTAGGGTTAGACTCAGGCTCTTCGGGTTAGGGTTAGACTCAGGCTCTTCGGGTTAGGGTTAGACTCAGGCTCTTAGGGTTAGGGTTAGACTCAGGCTCTTCGGGTTAGGGTTAGACTCAGGCTCTTCGGGTTAGGGTTAGACTCAGGCTCTTCGGGTTAGGGTTAGACTCAGGCTCTTAGGGTGAGGGTTAGACTCAGGCTCTTCGGGTTAGGGTTAGACTCAGGCTCTTAGGGTTAGGGTTAGACTCAGGCTCTTAGGGTTAGGGTTAGACTCAGGCTCTTCGGGTTAGGGTTAGACTCAGGCTCTTGGGGTTAGGGTTAAACTCAGGCTCTTAGGGTTAGGGTTAGACTCAGGCTCTTAGGGTGAGGGTTAGACTCAGGCTTTTAGGGTTAGGGTTAGACTCAGGCTCTTAGGGTGAGGGTTAGACTCAGGCTTTTAGGGTGAGGGTTAGACTCAGGCTCTTAGGGTTAGGGTTAGACTCAGGCTCTTAGGGTTAGGGTTACACTCAGGCTCTTAGGGTTAGGGTTAGACTCAGGCTCTTCGGGTTAGGGTTAGACTCAGGCTCTTAGGGTGAGGGTTAGACTCAGGCTCTTAGGGTGAGGGTTAGACTCAGGCTCTTCGGGTTAGGGTTAGACTCAGGCTCTTAGGGTTAGGGTTAGACTCAGGCTCTTAGGGTTAGGGTTAGACTCAGGCTCTTAGGGTTAGGGTTAGACTCAGGCTCTTCGGGTTAGGGTTAGACTCAGGCTCTTCGGGTTAGGGTTAGACTCAGGCTCTTAGGGTTAGGGTTAGACTCAGGCTCTTAGGGTGAGGGTTAGACTCAGGCTCTTCGGGTTAGGGTTAGACTCAGGCTCTTAGGGTTAGGGTTAGACTCAGGCTCTTAGGGTTAGGGTTAGACTCAGGCTCTTAGGGTGAGGGTTAGACTCAGGCTCTTAGGGTTAGGGTTAGACTCAGGCTCTTAGGGTGAGGGTTAGACTCAGGCTCTTCGGGTTAGGGTTAGACTCAGGCTCTTAGGGTGAGGGTTAGACTCAGGCTCTTAGGGTTAGGGTTAGACTCAGGCTCTTAGGGTTAGGGTTAGACTCAGGCTCTTAGGGTGAGGGTTAGACTCAGGCTCTTAGGGTTAGGGTTAGACTCAGGCTCTTCGGGTGAGGGTTAGACTCAGGCTTTTAGGGTTAGGGTTAGACTCAGGCTCTTAGGGTGAGGGTTAGACTCAGGCTCTTAGGGTTAGGGTTAGACTCAGGCTCTTAGGGTTAGTGTTAGACTCAGGCTCTTCGGGTTAGGGTTAGACTCAGGCTCTTAGGGTTAGGGTTAGACTCAGGCTCTTAGGGTGAGGGTTAGACTCAGGCTCTTAGGGTTAGGGTTAGACTCAGGCTCTTAGGGTTAGGGTTAAACTCAGGCTCTTAGGGTTAGGGTTAGACTCAGGCTCTTAGGGTTAGGGTTAGACTCAGGCTCTTAGGGTGAGGGTTAGACTCAGGCTCTTAGGGTGAGGGTTAGACTCAGGCTCTTAGGGTTAGGGTTAGACTCAGGGTCTTAGGGTGAGGGTTAGACTCAGGCTCTTAGGGTTAGGGTTAGACTCAGGCTCTTCGGGTTAGGGTTAGACTCAGGCTCTTAGGGTGAGGGTTAGACTCAGGCTCTTAGGGTTAGGGTTAGACTCAGGCTCTTAGGGTTAGGGTTAGACTCAGGCTCTTAGGGTGAGGGTTAGACTCAGGCTCTTAGGGTGAGGGTTAGACTCAGGCTCTTAGGGTTAGGGTTAGACTCAGGCTCTTAGGGTTAGGGTTAGACTCAGGCTCTTAGGGTGAGGGTTAGACTCAGGCTCTTAGGGTTAGGGTTAGACTCAGGCTCTTAGGGTTAGGGTTAGACTCAGGCTCTTAGGGTTAGGGTTAGACTCAGGCTCTTCGGGTTAGGGTTAGACTCAGGCTCTTCGGGTTAGGGTTAGACTCAGGCTCTTAGGGTGAGGGTTAGACTCAGGCTCTTCGGGTTAGTGTTAGACTCAGGCTCTTCGGGTGAGGGTTAGACTCAGGCTCTTAGGGTTAGGGTTAGACTCAGGCTCTTAGGGTTAGGGTTAGACTCAGGCTCTTAGGGTTAGGGTTAAACTCAGGCTCTTAGGGTTAGGGTTAGACTCAGGCTCTTAGGGTGAGGGTTAGACTCAGGCTTTTAGGGTTAGGGTTAGACTCAGGCTCTTAGGGTGAGGGTTAGACTCAGGCTCTTAGGGTTAGGGTTAGACGCAGGCTCTTAGGGTGAGGGTTAGACTCAGGCTCTTAGGGTTAGGGTTAGACTCAGGCTCTTAGGGTTAGGGTTAGACTCAGGCTCTTAGGGTTAGGGTTAGACTCAGGCTCTTCGGGTTAGGGTTAGACTCAGGCTCTTAGGGTTAGGGTTAGACTCAGGCTCTTAGGGTGAGGGTTAGACTCAGGCTCTTCGGGTTAGGGTTAGACTCAGGCTCTTAGGGTGAGGGTTAGACTCAGGCTCTTAGGGTTAGGGTTAGACTCAGGCTCTTAGGGTTAGGGTTAGACTCAGGCTCTTAGGGTGAGGGTTAGACTCAGGCTCTTAGGGTTAGGGTTAGACTCAGGCTCTTAGGGTTAGGGTTAGACTCAGGCTCTTAGGGTGAGGGTTAGACTCAGGCTCTTAGGGTTAGGGTTAGACTCAGGCTCTTAGGGTTAGGGTTAGACTCAGGCTCTTCGGGTTAGGGTTAGACTCAGGCTCTTAGGGTTAGGGTTAGACTCAGGCTCTTAGGGTTAGGGTTAGACTCAGGCTCTTAGGGTTAGTGTTAGAATCGGGCTCTTCGGGTTAGGGTTAGACTCGGGCTCTTAGGGTGAGGGTTAGACTCAGGCTCTTAGGGTTAGGGTTAGACTCAGGCTCTTAGGGTTAGGGTTAAACTCAGGCTCTTAGGGTGAGGGTTAGACTCAGGCTCTTAGGGTGAGGGTTAGACTCAGGCTCTTAGGGTGAGGGTTAGACTCAGGCTCTTAGGGTTAGGGTTACACTCAGGCTCTTAGGGTTAGGGTTAGACTCAGGCTCTTCGGGTTAGGGTTAGACTCAGGCTCTTAGGGTGAGGGTTAGACTCAGGCTCTTAGGGTGAGGGTTAGACTCAGGCTCTTCGGGTTAGGGTTAGACTCAGGCTCTTAGGGTTAGGGTTAGACTCAGGCTCTTAGGGTTAGGGTTAGACTCAGGCTCTTCGGGTTAGGGTTAGACTCAGGCTCTTCGGGTTAGGGTTAGACTCAGGCTCTTAGGGTTAGGGTTAGACTCAGGCTCTTAGGGTGAGGGTTAGACTCAGGCTCTTCGGGTTAGGGTTAGACTCAGGCTCTTAGGGTTAGGGTTAGACTCAGGCTCTTAGGGTTAGGGTTAGACTCAGGCTCTTAGGGTGAGGGTTAGACTCAGGCTCTTAGGGTTAGGGTTAGACTCAGGCTCTTAGGGTGAGGGTTAGACTCAGGCTCTTCGGGTTAGGGTTAGACTCAGGCTCTTAGGGTGAGGGTTAGACTCAGGCTCTTAGGGTTAGGGTTAGACTCAGGCTCTTAGGGTTAGGGTTAGACTCAGGCTCTTAGGGTTAGGGTTAGACTCAGGCTCTTAGGGTTAGGGTTAGACTCAGGCTCTTCGGGTGAGGGTTAGACTCAGGCTTTTAGGGTTAGGGTTAGACTCAGGCTCTTAGGGTGAGGGTTAGACTCAGGCTCTTAGGGTTAGGGTTAGACTCAGGCTCTTAGGGTTAGTGTTAGACTCAGGCTCTTCGGGTTAGGGTTAGACTCAGGCTCTTCGGGTTAGGGTTAGACTCAGGCTCTTAGGGTGAGGGTTAGACTCAGGCTCTTAGGGTTAGTGTTAGACTCAGGCTCTTCGGGTTAGGGTTAGACTCAGGCTCTTCGGGTTAGGGTTAGACTCAGGCTCTTAGGGTGAGGGTTAGACTCAGGCTCTTAGGGTTAGGGTTAGACTCAGGCTCTTAGGGTTAGGGTTAGACTCAGGCTCAGGGTTAGGGTTAAACTCAGGCTCTTAGGGTTAGGGTTAGACTCAGGCTCTTAGGGTTAGGGTTAGACTCAGGCTCTTAGGGTGAGGGTTAGACTCAGGCTTTTAGGGTTAGGGTTAGACTCAGGCTCTTAGGGTGAGGGTTAGACTCAGGCTCTTAGGGTTAGGGTTAGACTCAGGGTCTTAGGGTGAGGGTTAGACTCAGGCTCTTAGGGTTAGGGTTAGACTCAGGCTCTTAGGGTTAGGGTTACACTCAGGCTCTTAGGGTTAGGGTTAGACTCAGGCTCTTCGGGTTAGGGTTAGACTCAGGCTCTTAGGGTTAGGGTTAGACTCAGGCTCTTAGGGTTAGGGTTAGACTCAGGCTCTTAGGGTTAGGGTTAGACTCAGGATCTTAGGGTTAGTGTTAGACTCAGGCTCTTCGGGTTAGGGTTAGACTCAGGCTCTTAGGGTTAGGGTTAGACTCAGGCTCTTAGGGTGAGGGTTAGACTCAGGCTCTTAGGGTTAGGGTTAGACTCAGGCTCTTAGGGTTAGGGTTAAACTCAGGCTCTTAGGGTTAGGGTTAGACTCAGGCTCTTAGGGTTAGGGTTAGACTCAGGCTCTTAGGGTTAGGGTTAGACTCAGGCTCTTAGGGTGAGGGTTAGACTCAGGCTCTTAGGGTGAGGGTTAGACTCAGGGTCTTAGGGTGAGGGTTAGACTCAGGCTCTTAGGGTTAGGGTTAGACTCAGGCTCTTCGGGTTAGGGTTAGACTCAGGCTCTTAGGGTGAGGGTTAGACTCAGGCTCTTAGGGTTAGGGTTAGACTCAGGCTCTTAGGGTGAGGGTTAGACTCAGGCTCTTAGGGTTAGGGTTAGACTCAGGCTCTTAGGGTGAGGGTTAGACTCAGGCTCTTAGGGTGAGGGTTAGACTCAGGCTCTTAGGGTTAGGGTTAGACTCAGGCTCTTAGGGTTAGGGTTAGACTCAGGCTCTTAGGGTGAGGGTTAGACTCAGGCTCTTAGGGTTAGGGTTAGACTCAGGCTCTTAGGGTTAGGGTTAGACTCAGGCTCTTCGGGTTAGGGTTAGACTCAGGCTCTTCGGGTTAGGGTTAGACTCAGGCTCTTAGGGTGAGGGTTAGACTCAGGCTCTTCGGGTTAGTGTTAGACTCAGGCTCTTCGGGTTAGGGTTAGACTCAGGCTCTTAGGGTTAGGGTTAGACTCAGGCTCTTAGGGTTAGGGTTAGACTCAGGCTCTTAGGGTTAGGGTTAAACTCAGGCTCTTAGGGTTAGGGTTAGACTCATGCTCTTAGGGTGAGGGTTAGACTCAGGCTTTTAGGGTTAGGGTTAGACTCAGGCTCTTAGGGTGAGGGTTAAACTCAGGCTCTTAGGGTTAGGGTTAGACTCAGGCTCTTAGGGTGAGGGTTAGACTCAGGCTCTTAGGGTTAGGGTTAGACTCAGGCTCTTCGGGTTAGGGTTAGACTCAGGCTCTTAGGGTTAGGGTTAGACTCAGGCTCTTAGGGTTAGGGTTAGACTCAGGCTCTTAGGGTTAGGGTTAGACTCAGGCTCTTAGGGTTAGGGTTAGACTCAGGCTCTTAGGGTTAGGGTTAGACTCAGGCTCTTAGGGTTAGTGTTAGAATCGGGCTCTTCGGGTTAGGGTTAGACTCGGGCTCTTAGGGTTAGGGATAGACTCAGGCTCTTAGGGTGAGGGTTAGACTCAGGCTCTTAGGGTGAGGGTTAGACTCAGGCTCTTAGGGTTAGGGTTAAACTCAGGCTCTTAGGGTGAGGGTTAGACTCAGGCTCTTAGGGTGAGGGTTAGACTCAGGCTCTTAGGGTGAGGGTTAGACTCAGGCTCTTAGGGTTAGGCTTAGACTCAGGCTCTTAGGGTTAGGCTTAGACTCAGGCTCTTCGGGTTAGGGTTAGACTCAGGCTCTTAGGGTGAGGGTTAGACTCAGGCTCTTAGGGTGAGGGTTAGACTCAGGCTCTTCGGGTTAGGGTTAGACTCAGGCTCTTAGGGTTAGGGTTAGACTCAGGCTCTTAGGGTTAGGGTTAGACTCAGGCTCTTCGGGTTAGGGTTAGACTCAGGCTCTTCGGGTTAGGGTTAGACTCAGGCTCTTCGGGTTAGGTTAGACTCAGGCTCTTAGGGTTAGGGTTAGACTCAGGCTCTTAGGGTGAGGGTTAGACTCAGGCTCTTCGGGTTAGGGTTAGACTCAGGCTCTTAGGGTTAGGGTTAGACTCAGGCTCTTAGGGTTAGGGTTAGACTCAGGCTCTTAGGGTGAGGGTTAGACTCAGGCTCTTAGGGTTAGGGTTAGACTCAGGCTCTTAGGGTGAGGGTTAGACTCAGGCTCTTAGGGTGAGGGTTAGACTCAGGCTCTTAGGGTGAGGGTTAGACTCAGGCTCTTAGGGTGAGGGTTAGACTCAGGCTCTTAGGGTTAGGGTTAGACTCAGGCTCTTAGGGTTAGGGTTAGACTCAGGCTCTTAGGGTTAGGGTTAGACTCAGGCTCTTAGGGTTAGGGTTAGACTCAGGCTTTTAGGGTTAGGGTTAGACTCAGGCTCTTAGGGTGAGGGTTAGACTCAGGCTCTTAGGGTTAGGGTTAGACTCAGGCTCTTAGGGTTAGTGTTAGACTCAGGCTCTTCGGGTTAGGGTTAGACTCAGGCTCTTAGGGTTAGGGTTAGACTCAGGCTCTTAGGGTGAGGGTTAGACTCAGGCTCTTAGGTTAGGGTTAGACTCAGGCTCTTAGGGTTAGGGTTAAACTCAGGCTCTTAGGGTTAGGGTTAGACTCAGGCTCTTAGGGTTAGGGTTAGACTCAGGCTCTTAGGGTGAGGTTAGACTCAGGCTCTTAGGGTGAGGGTTAGACTCAGGCTCTTCGGGTTAGTGTTAGACTCAGGCTCTTAGGTTAGGGTTAGACTCAGGCTCTTAGGGTTAGGGTTAGACTCAGGCTCTTAGGGTTAGGGTTAGACTCAGGCTCTTAGGGTTAGGGTTAAACTCAGGCTCTTAGGGTTAGGGTTAGACTCAGGCTCTTAGGGTGAGGTTAGACTCAGGCTTTTAGGGTTAGGGTTAGACTCAGGCTCTTAGGGTGAGGGTTAGACTCAGGCTCTTAGGGTTAGGGTTAGACTCAGGCTCTTAGGGTGAGGGTTAGACTCAGGCTCTTAGGGTTAGGGTTAGACTCAGGCTCTTAGGGTTAGGGTTAGACTCAGGCTCTTAGGGTGAGGGTTAGACTCAGGCTCTTAGGGTTAGGGTTAGACTCAGGCTCTTAGGGTTAGGGTTAGACTCAGGCTCTTAGGGTGAGGGTTAGACTCAGGCTCTTCGGGTTAGGGTTAGACTCAGGCTCTTAGGGTGAGGGTTAGACTCAGGCTCTTAGGGTTAGGGTTAGACTCAGGCTCTTAGGGTTAGGGTTAGACTCAGGCTCTTAGGGTTAGGGTTAGACTCAGGCTCTTAGGGTTAGGGTTAGACTCAGGCTCTTAGGGTTAGGGTTAGACTCAGGCTCTTAGGGTGAGGGTTAGACTCAGGCTTTTAGGGTTAGGTTAGACTCAGGCTCTTAGGGTTAGGGTTAGACTCAGGCTCTTAGGGTGAGGGTTAGACTCAGGCTCTTCGGGTTAGGGTTAGACTCAGGCTCTTAGGGTGAGGGTTAGACTCAGGCTCTTCGGGTTAGGGTTAGACTCAGGCTCTTAGGGTGAGGGTTAGACTCAGGCTCTTAGGGTTAGGGTTAGACTCAGGCTCTTAGGGTGAGGGTTAGACTCAGGCTCTTAGGGTGAGGGTTAGACTCAGGCTCTTAGGGTGAGGGTTAGACTCAGGCTCTTAGGGTTAGGGTTAGACTCAGGCTCTTAGGGTGAGGGTTAGACTCAGGCTCTTAGGGTGAGGGTTAGACTCAGGCTCTTAGGGTTAGGGTTAGACTCAGGCTCTTAGGGTTAGGGTTAGACTCAGGCTCTTAGGGTGAGGGTTAGACTCAGGCTCTTAGGGTGAGGGTTAGACTCAGGCTCTTAGGCTTAGGGTTAGACTCAGGCTCTTCGGGTTAGGGTTAGACTCAGGCTCTTAGGGTTAGGGTTAGACTCAGGCTCTTCGGGTTAGGGTTAGACTCAGGCTCTTAGGGTGAGGGTTAGACTCAGGCTCTTCGGGTTAGTGTTAGACTCAGGCTCTTCGGTTAGGGTTAGACTCAGGCTCTTAGGGTTAGGGTTAGACTCAGGCTCTTAGGGTTAGGTTAGACTCAGGCTCTTAGGGTTAGGGTTAAACTCAGGCTCTTAGGGTTAGGGTTAGACTCAGGCTCTTAGGGTGAGGGTTAGACTCAGGCTTTTAGGGTTAGGGTTAGACTCAGGCTCTTAGGGTGAGGGTTAGACTCAGGCTCTTAGGGTTAGGGTTAGACTCAGGCTCTTAGGGTGAGGGTTAGACTCAGGCTCTTAGGGTTAGGGTTAGACTCAGGCTCTTAGGGTTAGGGTTACACTCAGGCTCTTAGGGTTAGGGTTAGACTCAGGCTCTTAGGGTAGTGTTAGAATCGGGCTCTTCGGGTTAGGGTTAGACTCAGGCTCTTAGGTGAGGGTTAGACTCAGGCTCTTAGGGTGAGGGTTAGACTCAGGCTCTTAGGGTGAGGGTTAAACTCAGGCTCTTAGGGTTAGGTTAGACTCAGGCTCTTAGGGTTAGGGTTAGACTCAGGCTCTTAGGGTTAGGGTTAGACTCAGGCTCTTAGGGTTAGGGTTAGACTCAGGCTCTTAGGGTGAGGGTTAGACTCAGGCTCTTAGGGTGAGGGTTAGACTCAGGCTCTTAGGGTTAGGGTTAGACTCAGGCTCTTCGGGTTAGGGTTAGACTCAGGCTCTTAGGGTGAGGGTTAGACTCAGGCTCTTAGGGTGAGGGTTAGACTCAGGCTCTTAGGGTTAGGGTTAGACTCAGGCTCTTAGGGTTAGGGTTAGACTCAGGCTCTTAGGGTTAGGGTTAGACTCAGGCTCTTAGGGTTAGGGTTAGACTCAGGCTCTTAGGGTTAGGGTTAGACTCAGGCTCTTAGGGTGAGGGTTAGACTCAGGCTCTTAGGGTGAGGGTTAGACTCAGGCTCTTAGGGTTAGGGTTAGACTCAGGCTCTTAGGGTTAGGGTTAGACTCAGGCTCTTAGGGTGAGGGTTAGACTCAGGCTCTTAGGGTTAGGGTTAGACTCAGGCTCTTAGGCTTAGGGTTAGACTCAGGCTCTTCGGGTTAGGGTTAGACTCAGGCTCTTAGGGTTAGGTTAGACTCAGGCTCTTCGGGTTAGGGTTAGACTCAGGCTCTTAGGGTGAGGGTTAGACTCAGGCTCTTCGGGTTAGTGTTAGACTCAGGCTCTTCGGGTTAGGGTTAGACTCAGGCTCTTAGGGTTAGGGTTAGACTCAGGCTCTTAGGGTTAGGGTAGACTCAGGCTCTTAGGGTTAGGGTTAAACTCAGGCTCTTAGGGTTAGGGTTAGACTCAGGCTCTTAGGGTGAGGGTTAGACTCAGGCTTTTAGGGTTAGGGTTAGACTCAGGCTCTTAGGGTGAGGGTTAGACTCAGGCTCTTAGGGTTAGGGTTAGACTCAGGCTCTTAGGGTGAGGGTTAGACTCAGGCTCTTAGGGTTAGGGTTAGACTCAGGCTCTTAGGGTTAGGGTTACACTCAGGCTCTTAGGGTTAGGGTTAGACTCAGGCTCTTAGGGTTAGGGTTAGACTCAGGCTCTTCGGGTTAGGGTTAGACTCAGGCTCTTAGGGTTAGGGTTAGACTCAGGCTCTTAGGGTTAGGGTTAGACTCAGGCTCTTAGGGTTAGGGTTAGACTCAGGCTCTTAGGGTTAGTGTTAGAATCGGGCTCTTCGGGTTAGGGTTAGACTCAGGCTCTTAGGGTTAGGGTTAGACTCAGGCTCTTAGGGTTAGGGTTAGACTCAGGCTCTTAGGGTTAGGGTTAAACTCAGGCTCTTAGGGTGAGGGTTAGACTCAGGCTCTTAGGGTGAGGGTTAGACTCAGGCTCTTAGGGTTAGGGTTAAACTCAGGCTCTTAGGGTTAGGGTTAGACTCAGGCTCTTAGGGTTAGGGTTAGACTCAGGCTCTTAGGGTGAGGGTTAGACTCAGGCTCTTAGGGTGAGGGTTAGACTCAGGCTCTTAGGGTTAGGGTTAGACTCAGGCTCTTAGGGTGAGGGTTAGACTCAGGCTCTTAGGGTTAGGGTTAGACTCAGGCTCTTCGGGTTAGGGTTAGACTCAGGCTCTTAGGGTTAGGGTTAGACTCAGGCTCTTAGGGTTAGGGTTAGACTCAGGCTCTTAGGGTTAGGGTTAGACTCAGGCTCTTAGGGTTAGGGTTAGACTCAGGCTCTTAGGGTGAGGGTTAGACTCAGGCTCTTAGGGTGAGGGTTAGACTCAGGCTCTTAGGGTTAGGGTTAGACTCAGGCTCTTAGGGTTAGGGTTAGACTCAGGCTCTTCGGGTTAGGGTTAGACTCAGGCTCTTAGGGTTAGGGTTAGACTCAGGCTCTTAGGGTTAGGGTTAGACTCAGGCTCTTAGGGTGAGGGTTAGACTCAGGCTTTTAGGGTTAGGGTTAGACTCAGGCTCTTAGGGTGAGGGTTAGACTCAGGCTCTTAGGGTGAGGGTTAGACTCAGGCTCTTAGGGTTAGGGTTAGACTCAGGCTCTTAGGGTTAGGGTTAGACTCAGGCTCTTAGGGTGAGGGTTAGACTCAGGCTCTTAGGGTGAGGGTTAGACTCAGGTTCTTAGGGTGAGGGTTAGACTCAGGCTCTTAGGGTTAGGGTTAGACTCAGGCTCTTAGGGTGAGGGTTAGACTCAGGCTCTTAGGGTTAGGGTTAGACTCAGGCTCTTAGGGTGAGGGTTAGACTCAGGCTCTTCGGGTTAGGGTTAGACTCAGGCTCTTAGGGTGAGGGTTAGACTCAGGCTCTTAGGGTGAGGGTTAGACTCAGGCTCTTAGGGTTAGGGTTAGACTCAGGCTCTTAGGGTTAGGGTTAGACTCAGGCTCTTAGGGTTAGGGTTAGACTCAGGCTCTTAGGGTTAGGGTTAGACTCAGGCTCTTCGGGTTAGGGTTAGACTCAGGCTCTTCGGGTTAGGGTTAGACTCAGGCTCTTAGGGTTAGGGTTAGACTCAGGCTCTTAGGGTTAGGGTTAGACTCAGGCTCTTCGGGTTAGGGTTAGACTCAGGCTCTTAGGGTTAGGGTTAAACTCAGGCTCTTAGGGTTAGGGTTAGACTCAGGCTCTTAGGGTGAGGGTTAGACTCAGGCTTTTAGGGTTAGGGTTAGACTCAGGCTCTTAGGGTGAGGGTTAGACTCAGGCTCTTAGGGTGAGGGTTAGACTCAGGCTCTTAGGGTTAGGGTTAGACTCAGGCTCTTAGGGTTAGGGTTAGACTCAGGCTCTTAGGGTGAGGGTTAGACTCAGGCTCTTAGGGTGAGGGTTAGACTCAGGTTCTTAGGGTGAGGGTTAGACTCAGGCTCTTAGGGTTAGGGTTAGACTCAGGCTCTTAGGGTGAGGGTTAGACTCAGGCTCTTAGGGTTAGGGTTAGACTCAGGCTCTTAGGGTGAGGGTTAGACTCAGGCTCTTCGGGTTAGGGTTAGACTCAGGCTCTTAGGGTGAGGGTTAGACTCAGGCTCTTAGGGTGAGGGTTAGACTCAGGCTCTTAGGGTTAGGGTTAGACTCAGGCTCTTAGGGTTAGGGTTAGACTCAGGCTCTTAGGGTTAGGGTTAGACTCAGGCTCTTAGGGTTAGGGTTAGACTCAGGCTCTTAGGGTTAGGGTTAGACTCAGGCTCTTAGGGTGAGGGTTAGACTCAGGCTCTTAGGGTGAGGGTTAGACTCAGGGTCTTAGGGTGAGGGTTAGACTCAGGCTCTTAGGGTTAGGGTTAGACTCAGGCTCTTCGGGTTAGGGTTAGACTCAGGCTCTTAGGGTGAGGGTTACACTCAGGCTCTTAGGGTTAGGGTTAGACTCAGGCTCTTCGGGTTAGGGTTAGACTCAGGCTCTTAGGGTGAGGGTTAGACTCAGGCTCTTAGGGTGAGGGTTAGACTCAGGCTCTTAGGGTTAGGGTTAGACTCAGGCTCTTAGGGTTAGGGTTAGACTCAGGCTCCTAGGGTTAGGGTTAGACTCAGGCTCTTCGGGTTAGGGTTAGACTCAGGCTCTTCGGGTTAGGGTTAGACTCAGGCTCTTAGGGTTAGGGTTAGACTCAGGCTCTTAGGGTGAGGGTTAGACTCAGGCTCTTAGGGTTAGGGTTAGACTCAGGCTCTTAGGGTTAGGGTTAGACTCAGGCTCTTAGGGTTAGGGTTAGACTCAGGCTCTTAGGGTGAGGGTTAGACTCAGGCTCTTAGGGTTAGGGTTAGACTCAGGCTCTTAGGGTTAGGGTTAGACTCAGGCTCTTAGGGTTAGGGTTAGACTCAGGCTCTTCGGGTTAGGGTTAGACTCAGGCTCTTCGGGTTAGGGTTAGACTCAGGCTCTTAGGGTTAGGGTTAGACTCAGGCTCTTAGGGTTAGGGTTAGACTCAGGCTCTTAGGGTTAGGGTTAGACTCAGGCTCTTAGGGTTAGGGTTAAACTCAGGCTCTTAGGGTTAGGGTTAGACTCAGGCTCTTAGGGTTAGGGTTAGACTCAGGCTCTTAGGGTGAGGGTTAGACTCAGGCTTTTAGGGTTAGGGTTAGACTCAGGCTCTTAGGGTGAGGGTTAGACTCAGGCTCTTAGGGTTAGGGTTAGACTCAGGCTCTTAGGGTGAGGGTTAGACTCAGGCTCTTAGGGTTAGGGTTAGACTCAGGCTCTTAGGGTTAGGGTTACACTCAGGCTCTTAGGGTTAGGGTTAGACTCAGGCTCTTCGGGTTAGGGTTAGACTCAGGCTCTTAGGGTTAGGGTTAGACTCAGGCTCTTAGGGTTAGGGTTAGACTCAGGCTCTTAGGGTTAGGGTTAGACTCAGGATCTTAGGGTTAGTGTTAGACTCAGGCTCTTCGGGTTAGGGTTAGACTCAGGCTCTTAGGGTGAGGGTTAGACTCAGGCTCTTAGGGTGAGGGTTAGACTCAGGCTCTTAGGGTTAGGGTTAGACTCAGGCTCTTCGGGTTAGGGTTAAACTCAGGCTCTTCGGGTTAGGGTTAGACTCAGGCTCTTAGGGTGAGGGTTAGACTCAGGCTCTTCGGGTTAGGGTTAGACTCAGGCTCTTAGGGTGAGGGTTAGACTCAGGCTCTTAGGGTTAGGGTTAGACTCAGGCTCTTAGGGTTAGGGTTAGACTCAGGCTCTTCGGGTTAGGGTTAGACTCAGGCTCTTAGGGTTAGGGTTAGACTCAGGCTCTTAGGGTTAGGGTTAGACTCAGGCTCTTCGGGTTAGGGTTAGACTCAGGCTCTTCGGGTTAGGGTTAGACTCAGGCTCTTAGGGTTAGGGTTAGACTCAGGCTCTTAGGGTGAGGGTTAGACTCAGGCTCTTCGGGTTAGGGTTAGACTCAGGCTCTTAGGGTTAGGGTTAGACTCAGGCTCTTAGGGTTAGGGTTAGACTCAGGCTCTTAGGGTGAGGGTTAGACTCAGGCTCTTAGGGTTAGGGTTAGACTCAGGCTCTTAGGGTGAGGGTTAGACTCAGGCTCTTCGGGTTAGGGTTAGACTCAGGCTCTTAGGGTGAGGGTTAGACTCAGGCTCTTAGGGTTAGGGTTAGACTCAGGCTCTTAGGGTGAGGGTTAGACTCAGGCTCTTAGGGTTAGGGTTAGACTCAGGCTCTTAGGGTTAGGGTTAGACTCAGGCTCTTCGGGTGAGGGTTAGACTCAGGCTTTTAGGGTTAGGGTTAGACTCAGGCTCTTAGGGTGAGGGTTAGACTCAGGCTCTTAGGGTTAGGGTTAGACTCAGGCTCTTAGGGTTAGTGTTAGACTCAGGCTCTTCGGGTTAGGGTTAGACTCAGGCTCTTCGGGTTAGGGTTAGACTCAGGCTCTTAGGGTGAGGGTTAGACTCAGGCTCTTAGGGTTAGGGTTAGACTCAGGCTCTTAGGGTTAGGGTTAGACTCAGGCTCTTAGGGTTAGGGTTAAACTCAGGCTCTTAGGGTTAGGGTTAGACTCAGGCTCTTAGGGTTAGGGTTAGACTCAGGCTCTTAGGGTGAGGGTTAGACTCAGGCTTTTAGGGTTAGGGTTAGACTCAGGCTCTTAGGGTGAGGGTTAGACTCAGGCTCTTAGGGTTAGGGTTAGACTCAGGGTCTTAGGGTGAGGGTTAGACTCAGGCTCTTAGGGTTAGGGTTAGACTCAGGCTCTTAGGGTTAGGGTTACACTCAGGCTCTTAGGGTTAGGGTTAGACTCAGGCTCTTCGGGTTAGGGTTAGACTCAGGCTCTTAGGGTTAGGGTTAGACTCAGGCTCTTAGGGTTAGGGTTAGACTCAGGCTCTTAGGGTTAGGGTTAGACTCAGGATCTTAGGGTTAGTGTTAGACTCAGGCTCTTCGGGTTAGGGTTAGACTCAGGCTCTTAGGGTTAGGGTTAGACTCAGGCTCTTAGGGTGAGGGTTAGACTCAGGCTCTTAGGGTTAGGGTTAGACTCAGGCTCTTAGGGTTAGGGTTAAACTCAGGCTCTTAGGGTTAGGGTTAGACTCAGGCTCTTAGGGTTAGGGTTAGACTCAGGCTCTTAGGGTTAGGGTTAGACTCAGGCTCTTAGGGTGAGGGTTAGACTCAGGCTCTTAGGGTGAGGGTTAGACTCAGGGTCTTAGGGTGAGGGTTAGACTCAGGCTCTTAGGGTTAGGGTTAGACTCAGGCTCTTCGGGTTAGGGTTAGACTCAGGCTCTTAGGGTGAGGGTTAGACTCAGGCTCTTAGGGTTAGGGTTAGACTCAGGCTCTTAGGGTTAGGGTTAGACTCAGGCTCTTAGGGTTAGGGTTAGACTCAGGCTCTTAGGGTGAGGGTTAGACTCAGGCTCTTAGGGTGAGGGTTAGACTCAGGCTCTTAGGGTTAGGGTTAGACTCAGGCTCTTAGGGTTAGGGTTAGACTCAGGCTCTTAGGGTGAGGGTTAGACTCAGGCTCTTAGGGTTAGGGTTAGACTCAGGCTCTTAGGGTTAGGGTTAGACTCAGGCTCTTCGGGTTAGGGTTAGACTCAGGCTCTTCGGGTTAGGGTTAGACTCAGGCTCTTAGGGTGAGGGTTAGACTCAGGCTCTTCGGGTTAGGGTTAGACTCAGGCTCTTCGGGTTAGGGTTAGACTCAGGCTCTTAGGGTTAGGGTTAGACTCAGGCTCTTAGGGTTAGGGTTAGACTCAGGCTCTTAGGGTTAGGGTTAAACTCAGGCTCTTAGGGTTAGGGTTAGACTCATGCTCTTAGGGTGAGGGTTAGACTCAGGCTTTTAGGGTTAGGGTTAGACTCAGGCTCTTAGGGTGAGGGTTAGACTCAGGCTCTTAGGGTTAGGGTTAGACTCAGGCTCTTCGGGTTAGGGTTAGACTCAGGCTCTTAGGGTTAGGGTTAGACTCAGGCTCTTAGGGTTAGGGTTAGACTCAGGCTCTTAGGGTTAGGGTTAGACTCAGGCTCTTAGGGTTAGGGTTAGACTCAGGCTCTTAGGGTTAGGGTTAGACTCAGGCTCTTAGGGTTAGTGTTAGAATCGGGCTCTTCGGGTTAGGGTTAGACTCGGGCTCTTAGGGTTAGGGATAGACTCAGGCTCTTAGGGTGAGGGTTAGACTCAGGCTCTTAGGGTTAGGGTTAAACTCAGGCTCTTAGGGTGAGGGTTAGACTCAGGCTCTTAGGGTGAGGGTTAGACTCAGGCTCTTAGGGTGAGGGTTAGACTCAGGCTCTTAGGGTTAGGCTTAGACTCAGGCTCTTCGGGTTAGGGTTAGACTCAGGCTCTTAGGGTGAGGGTTAGACTCAGGCTCTTAGGGTGAGGGTTAGACTCAGGCTCTTCGGGTTAGGGTTAGACTCAGGCTCTTAGGGTTAGGGTTAGACTCAGGCTCTTAGGGTTAGGGTTAGACTCAGGCTCTTCGGGTTAGGGTTAGACTCAGGCTCTTCGGGTTAGGGTTAGACTCAGGCTCTTCGGGTTAGGGTTAGACTCAGGCTCTTAGGGTTAGGGTTAGACTCAGGCTCTTAGGGTGAGGGTTAGACTCAGGCTCTTCGGGTTAGGGTTAGACTCAGGCTCTTAGGGTTAGGGTTAGACTCAGGCTCTTAGGGTGAGGGTTAGACTCAGGCTCTTAGGGTTAGGGTTAGACTCAGGCTCTTAGGGTGAGGGTTAGACTCAGGCTCTTAGGGTGAGGGTTAGACTCAGGCTCTTCGGGTGAGGGTTAGACTCAGGCTCTTCGGGTTAGGGTTAGACTCAGGCTCTTAGGGTGAGGGTTAGACTCAGGCTCTTAGGGTTAGGGTTAGACTCAGGCTCTTAGGGTTAGGGTTAGACTCAGGCTCTTAGGGTTAGGGTTAGACTCAGGCTCTTAGGGTGAGGGTTAGACTCAGGCTCTTAGGGTTAGGGTTAGACTCAGGCTCTTAGGGTTAGTGTTAGACTCAGGCTCTTCGGGTTAGGGTTAGACTCAGGCTCTTAGGGTTAGGGTTAGACTCAGGCTCTTAGGGTGAGGGTTAGACTCAGGCTCTTAGGGTTAGGGTTAGACTCAGGCTCTTAGGGTTAGGGTTAAACTCAGGCTCTTAGGGTTAGGGTTAGACTCAGGCTCTTAGGGTGAGGGTTAGACTCAGGCTCTTAGGGTTAGGGTTAGACTCAGGCTCTTAGGGTTAGTGTTAGACTCAGGCTCTTCGGGTTAGGGTTAGACTCAGGCTCTTAGGGTTAGGGTTAGACTCAGGCTCTTAGGGTGAGGGTTAGACTCAGGCTCTTAGGGTTAGGGTTAGACTCAGGCTCTTAGGGTTAGGGTTAAACTCAGGCTCTTAGGGTTAGGGTTAGACTCAGGCTCTTAGGGTGAGGGTTAGACTCAGGCTCTTAGGGTGAGGGTTAGACTCAGGCTCTTCGGGTTAGGGTTAGACTCAGGCTCTTAGGGTTAGGGTTAAACTCAGGCTCTTAGGGTTAGGGTTAGACTCAGGCTCTTAGGGTGAGGGTTAGACTCAGGCTCTTAGGGTTAGGGTTAGACTCAGGCTCTTAGGGTTAGTGTTAGACTCAGGCTCTTCGGGTTAGGGTTAGACTCAGGCTCTTAGGGTTAGGGTTAGACTCAGGCTCTTAGGGTGAGGGTTAGACTCAGGCTCTTAGGGTTAGGGTTAGACTCAGGCTCTTAGGGTTAGGGTTAAACTCAGGCTCTTAGGGTTAGGGTTAGACTCAGGCTCTTAGGGTGAGGGTTAGACTCAGGCTCTTAGGGTGAGGGTTAGACTCAGGCTCTTCGGGTTAGTGTTAGACTCAGGCTCTTAGGGTTAGGGTTAGACTCAGGCTCTTAGGGTTAGGGTTAGACTCAGGCTCTTAGGGTTAGGGTTAGACTCAGGCTCTTAGGGTTAGGGTTAAACTCAGGCTCTTAGGGTTACGGTTAGACTCAGGCTCTTAGGGTGAGGGTTAGACTCAGGCTTTTAGGGTTAGGGTTAGACTCAGGCTCTTAGGGTGAGGGTTAGACTCAGGCTCTTAGGGTTAGGGTTAGACTCAGGCTCTTAGGGTGAGGGTTAGACTCAGGCTCTTAGGGTTAGGGTTAGACTCAGGCTCTTAGGGTTAGGGTTAGACTCAGGCTCTTAGGGTGAGGGTTAGACTCAGGCTCTTAGGGTTAGGGTTAGACTCAGGCTCTTAGGGTTAGGGTTAGACTCAGGCTCTTAGGGTTAGGGTTAGACTCAGGCTCTTAGGGTGAGGGTTAGACTCAGGCTCTTCGGGTTAGGGTTAGACTCAGGCTCTTAGGGTGAGGGTTAGACTCAGGCTCTTAGGGTTAGGGTTAGACTCAGGCTCTTAGGGTTAGGGTTAGACTCAGGCTCTTAGGGTTAGGGTTAGACTCAGGCTCTTAGGGTTAGGGTTAGACTCAGGCTCTTAGGGTTAGGGTTAGACTCAGGCTCTTAGGGTGAGGGTTAGACTCAGGCTTTTAGGGTTAGGGTTAGACTCAGGCTCTTAGGGTTAGGGTTAGACTCAGGCTCTTAGGGTGAGGGTTAGACTCAGGCTCTTCGGGTTAGGGTTAGACTCAGGCTCTTAGGGTGAGGGTTAGACTCAGGCTCTTCGGGTTAGGGTTAGACTCAGGCTCTTAGGGTGAGGGTTAGACTCAGGCTCTTAGGGTTAGGGTTAGACTCAGGCTCTTAGGGTGAGGGTTAGACTCAGGCTCTTAGGGTGAGGGTTAGACTCAGGCTCTTAGGGTGAGGGTTAGACTCAGGCTCTTAGGGTTAGGGTTAGACTCAGGCTCTTAGGGTGAGGGTTAGACTCAGGCTCTTAGGGTGAGGGTTAGACTCAGGCTCTTAGGGTTAGGGTTAGACTCAGGCTCTTAGGGTTAGGGTTAGACTCAGGCTCTTAGGGTGAGGGTTAGACTCAGGCTCTTAGGGTGAGGGTTAGACTCAGGCTCTTAGGCTTAGGGTTAGACTCAGGCTCTTCGGGTTAGGGTTAGACTCAGGCTCTTAGGGTTAGGGTTAGACTCAGGCTCTTCGGGTTAGGGTTAGACTCAGGCTCTTAGGGTGAGGGTTAGACTCAGGCTCTTCGGGTTAGTGTTAGACTCAGGCTCTTCGGGTTAGGGTTAGACTCAGGCTCTTAGGGTTAGGGTTAGACTCAGGCTCTTAGGGTTAGGGTTAGACTCAGGCTCTTAGGGTTAGGGTTAAACTCAGGCTCTTAGGGTTAGGGTTAGACTCAGGCTCTTAGGGTGAGGGTTAGACTCAGGCTTTTAGGGTTAGGGTTAGACTCAGGCTCTTAGGGTGAGGGTTAGACTCAGGCTCTTAGGGTTAGGGTTAGACTCAGGCTCTTAGGGTGAGGGTTAGACTCAGGCTCTTAGGGTTAGGGTTAGACTCAGGCTCTTAGGGTTAGGGTTACACTCAGGCTCTTAGGGTTAGGGTTAGACTCAGGCTCTTAGGGTTAGTGTTAGAATCGGGCTCTTAGGGTTAGTGTTAGAATCGGGCTCTTCGGGTTAGGGTTAGACTCAGGCTCTTAGGGTGAGGGTTAGACTCAGGCTCTTAGGGTTAGGGTTAGACTCAGGCTCTTAGGGTGAGGGTTAGACTCAGGCTCTTAGGGTGAGGGTTAGACTCAGGCTCTTAGGGTGAGGGTTAGACTCAGGCTCTTAGGGTTAGGGTTAGACTCAGGCTCTTAGGGTTAGGGTTAGACTCAGGCTCTTAGGGTTAGGGTTAGACTCAGGCTCTTAGGGTTAGGGTTAGACTCAGGCTCTTAGGGTTAGGGTTAGACTCAGGCTCTTAGGGTGAGGGTTAGACTCAGGCTCTTCGGGTTAGGGTTAGACTCAGGCTCTTCGGGTTAGGGTTAGACTCAGGCTCTTAGGGTGAGGGTTAGACTCAGGCTCTTAGGGTTAGGGTTAGACTCAGGCTCTTAGGGTTAGGGTTAGACTCAGGCTCTTAGGGTTAGGGTTAGACTCAGGCTCTTAGGGTTAGGGTTAGACTCAGGCTCTTAGGGTTAGGGTTAGACTCAGGCTCTTAGGGTTAGGGTTAGACTCAGGCTCTTAGGGTGAGGGTTAGACTCAGGCTCTTAGGGTGAGGGTTAGACTCAGGCTCTTAGGGTTAGGGTTAGACTCAGGCTCTTAGGGTTAGGGTTAGACTCAGGCTCTTAGGGTGAGGGTTAGACTCAGGCTCTTAGGGTTAGGGTTAGACTCAGGCTCTTAGGCTTAGGGTTAGACTCAGGCTCTTCGGGTTAGGGTTAGACTCAGGCTCTTAGGGTTAGGGTTAGACTCAGGCTCTTCGGGTTAGGGTTAGACTCAGGCTCTTAGGGTGAGGGTTAGACTCAGGCTCTTCGGGTTAGAGTTAGACTCAGGCTCTTCGGGTTAGGGTTAGACTCAGGCTCTTAGGGTTAGGGTTAGACTCAGGCTCTTAGGGTTAGGGTTAGACTCAGGCTCTTAGGGTTAGGGTTAAACTCAGGCTCTTAGGGTTAGGGTTAGACTCAGGCTCTTAGGGTGAGGGTTAGACTCAGGCTTTTAGGGTTAGGGTTAGACTCAGGCTCTTAGGGTGAGGGTTAGACTCAGGCTCTTAGGGTTAGGGTTAGACTCAGGCTCTTAGGGTGAGGGTTAGACTCAGGCTCTTAGGGTTAGGGTTAGACTCAGGCTCTTAGGGTTAGGGTTACACTCAGGCTCTTAGGGTTAGGGTTAGACTCAGGCTCTTAGGGTTAGGGTTAGACTCAGGCTCTTCGGGTTAGGGTTAGACTCAGGCTCTTAGGGTTAGGGTTAGACTCAGGCTCTTAGGGTTAGGGTTAGACTCAGGCTCTTAGGGTTAGGGTTAGACTCAGGCTCTTAGGGTTAGTGTTAGAATCGGGCTCTTCGGGTTAGGGTTAGACTCAGGCTCTTAGGGTGAGGGTTAGACTCAGGCTCTTAGGGTTAGGGTTAGACTCAGGCTCTTAGGGTTAGGGTTAAACTCAGGCTCTTAGGGTGAGGGTTAGACTCAGGCTCTTAGGGTGAGGGTTAGACTCAGGCTCTTAGGGTTAGGGTTAAACTCAGGCTCTTAGGGTTAGGGTTAGACTCAGGCTCTTAGGGTTAGGGTTAGACTCAGGCTCTTAGGGTGAGGGTTAGACTCAGGCTCTTAGGGTGAGGGTTAGACTCAGGCTCTTAGGGTTAGGGTTAGACTCAGGGTCTTAGGGTGAGGGTTAGACTCAGGCTCTTAGGGTTAGGGTTAGACTCAGGCTCTTAGGGTGAGGGTTAGACTCAGGCTCTTAGGGTGAGGGTTAGACTCAGGCTCTTAGGGTTAGGGTTAGACTCAGGCTCTTAGGGTGAGGGTTAGACTCAGGCTTTTAGGGTTAGGGTTAGACTCAGGCTCTTAGGGTGAGGGTTAGACTCAGGCTCTTAGGGTGAGGGTTAGACTCAGGCTCTTAGGGTGAGGGTTAGACTCAGGCTCTTAGGGTTAGGGTTAGACTCAGGCTCTTAGGGTTAGGGTTAGACTCAGGCTCTTAGGGTGAGGGTTAGACTCAGGCTCTTAGGGTGAGGGTTAGACTCAGGTTCTTAGGGTGAGGGTTAGACTCAGGCTCTTAGGGTTAGGGTTAGACTCAGGCTCTTAGGGTGAGGGTTAGACTCAGGCTCTTAGGGTTAGGGTTAGACTCAGGCTCTTAGGGTGAGGGTTAGACTCAGGCTCTTCGGGTTAGGGTTAGACTCAGGCTCTTAGGGTGAGGGTTAGACTCAGGCTCTTAGGGTGAGGGTTAGACTCAGGCTCTTAGGGTTAGGGTTAGACTCAGGCTCTTAGGGTTAGGGTTAGACTCAGGCTCTTAGGGTTAGGGTTAGACTCAGGCTCTTAGGGTTAGGGTTAGACTCAGGCTCTTAGGGTTAGGGTTAGACTCAGGCTCTTAGGGTGAGGGTTAGACTCAGGCTCTTAGGGTGAGGGTTAGACTCAGGGTCTTAGGGTGAGGGTTAGACTCAGGCTCTTAGGGTTAGGGTTAGACTCAGGCTCTTCGGGTTAGGGTTAGACTCAGGCTCTTAGGGTGAGGGTTACACTCAGGCTCTTAGGGTTAGGGTTAGACTCAGGCTCTTCGGGTTAGGGTTAGACTCAGGCTCTTAGGGTGAGGGTTAGACTCAGGCTCTTAGGGTGAGGGTTAGACTCAGGCTCTTAGGGTTAGGGTTAGACTCAGGCTCTTAGGGTTAGGGTTAGACTCAGGCTCCTAGGGTTAGGGTTAGACTCAGGCTCTTCGGGTTAGGGTTAGACTCAGGCTCTTCGGGTTAGGGTTAGACTCAGGCTCTTAGGGTTAGGGTTAGACTCAGGCTCTTAGGGTTAGGGTTAGACTCAGGCTCTTAGGGTGAGGGTTAGACTCAGGCTCTTAGGGTTAGGGTTAGACTCAGGCTCTTAGGGTTAGGGTTAGACTCAGGCTCTTAGGGTTAGGGTTAGACTCAGGCTCTTAGGGTGAGGGTTAGACTCAGGCTCTTAGGGTTAGGGTTAGACTCAGGCTCTTAGGGTTAGGGTTAGACTCAGGCTCTTAGGGTGAGGGTTAGACTCAGGCTCTTCGGGTTAGGGTTAGACTCAGGCTCTTCGGGTTAGGGTTAGACTCAGGCTCTTAGGGTTAGGGTTAGACTCAGGCTCTTAGGGTTAGGGTTAGACTCAGGCTCTTAGGGTTAGGGTTAGACTCAGGCTCTTAGGGTTAGGGTTAAACTCAGGCTCTTAGGGTTAGGGTTAGACTCAGGCTCTTAGGGTTAGGGTTAGACTCAGGCTCTTAGGGTTAGGGTTAGACTCAGGCTTTTAGGGTTAGGGTTAGACTCAGGCTCTTAGGGTGAGGGTTAGACTCAGGCTCTTAGGGTTAGGGTTAGACTCAGGCTCTTAGGGTGAGGGTTAGACTCAGGCTCTTAGGGTTAGGGTTAGACTCAGGCTCTTAGGGTTAGGGTTACACTCAGGCTCTTAGGGTTAGGGTTAGACTCAGGCTCTTAGGGTTAGGGTTAGACTCAGGCTCTTAGGGTTAGGGTTAGACTCAGGCTCTTAGGGTTAGGGTTAGACTCAGGCTCTTAGGGTTAGGGTTAGACTCAGGATCTTAGGGTTAGTGTTAGACTCAGGCTCTTCGGGTTAGGGTTAGACTCAGGCTCTTAGGGTTAGGGTTAGACTCAGGCTCTTAGGGTGAGGGTTAGACTCAGGCTCTTAGGGTTAGGGTTAGACTCAGGCTCTTAGGGTTAGGGTTAAACTCAGGCTCTTAGGGTTAGGGTTAGACTCAGGCTCTTAGGGTTAGGGTTAGACTCAGGCTCTTAGGGTGAGGGTTAGACTCAGGCTCTTAGGGTGAGGGTTAGACTCAGGGTCTTAGGGTGAGGGTTAGACTCAGGGTCTTAGGGTGAGGGTTAGACTCAGGCTCTTAGGGTTAGGGTTAGACTCAGGCTCTTCGGGTTAGGGTTAGACTCAGGCTCTTAGGGTGAGGGTTAGACTCAGGCTCTTAGGGTGAGGGTTAGACTCAGGCTCTTAGGGTGAGGGTTAGACTCAGGCTCTTAGGGTTAGGGTTAGACTCAGGCTCTTAGGGTGAGGGTTAGACTCAGGCTCTTAGGGTGAGGGTTAGACTCAGGCTCTTCGGGTTAGGGTTAGACTCAGGCTCTTAGGGTTAGGGTTAGACTCAGGCTCTTAGGGTGAGGGTTAGACTCAGGCTCTTAGGGTTAGGGTTAGACTCAGGCTCTTCGGGTTAGGGTTAGACTCAGGCTCTTCGGGTTAGGGTTAGACTCAGGCTCTTCCGGTTAGGGTTAGACTCAGGCTCTTAGGGTGAGGGTTAGACTCAGGCTCTTCGGGTTAGGGTTAGACTCAGGCTCTTAGGGTGAGGGTTAGACTCAGGCTCTTAGGGTTAGGGTTAGACTCAGGCTCTTAGGGTTAGGGTTAGACTCAGGCTCTTAGGGTTAGGGTTAAACTCAGGCTCTTAGGGTTAGGGTTAGACTCAGGCTCTTAGGGTGAGGGTTAGACTCAGGCTTTTAGGGTTAGGGTTAGACTCAGGCTCTTAGGGTGAGGGTTAGACTCAGGCTCTTAGGGTTAGGGTTAGACTCAGGCTCTTAGGGTGAGGGTTAGACTCAGGCTCTTAGGGTTAGGGTTAGACTCAGGCTCTTAGGGTTAGGG
The DNA here is from genome assembly GCF_963210335.1 of Falco punctatus. NCBI lineage: Eukaryota > Metazoa > Chordata > Aves > Falconiformes > Falconidae > Falco > Falco punctatus. The sequence continues at coordinate 2,888,908 of NW_027660079.1, forward strand.
TTAGACTCAGGCTCTTAGGGTTAGGGTTAGACTCAGGCTCTTAGGGTTAGGGTTAGACTCAGGCTCTTAGGGTTAGGGTTAGACTCAGGCTCTTAGGGTTAGGGTTAGACTCAGGCTCTTAGGGTTAGGGTTAGACTCAGGCTCTTAGGGTTAGTGTTAGAATCGGGCTCTTAGGGTTAGGGTTAGACTCGGGCTCTTAGGGTTAGGGTTAGACTCAGGCTCTTAGGGTGAGGGTTAGACTCAGGCTTTTAGGGTTAGGGTTAGACTCAGGCTCTTAGGGTGAGGGTTAGACTCAGGCTCTTAGGGTGAGGGTTAGACTCAGGCTATTAGGGTGAGGGTTAGACTCAGGCTCTTAGGGTTAGGGTTAGACTCAGGCTCTTAGGGTTAGGGTTACACTCAGGCTCTTAGGGTTAGGGTTAGACTCAGGCTCTTAGGGTTAGGGTTAGACTCAGGCTCTTAGGGTGAGGGTTAGACTCAGGCTCTTAGGGTTAGGGTTAGACTCAGGCTCTTCGGGTTAGTGTTAGACTCAGGCTCTTCGGGTTAGGGTTAGACTCAGGCTCTTAGGGTTAGGGTTAGACTCAGGCTCTTCGGGTGAGGGTTAGACTCAGGCTCTTCGGGTTAGGGTTAGACTCAGGCTCTTCGGGTTAGGGTTAGACTCAGGCTCTTAGGGTTAGGGTTAGACTCAGGCTCTTAGGGTTAGGGTTAGACTCAGGCTCTTAGGGTGAGGGTTAGACTCAGGCTCTTCGGGTTAGGGTTAGACTCAGGGTCTTAGGGTGAGGGTTAGACTCAGGCTCTTCGGGTTAGGGTTAGACTCAGGCTCTTAGGGTTAGGGTTAGACTCAGGCTCTTAGGGTGAGGGTTAGACTCAGGCTCTTAGGGTTAGGGTTAGACTCAGGCTCTTAGGGTTAGGGTTAAACTCAGGCTCTTAGGGTTAGGGTTAGACTCAGGCTCTTAGGGTTAGGGTTAGACTCAGGCTCTTAGGGTGAGGGTTAGACTCAGGCTTTTAGGGTTAGCGTTAGACTCAGGCTCTTAGGGTGAGGGTTAGACTCAGGCTCTTAGGGTTAGGGTTAGACTCAGGCTCTTCGGGTTAGGGTTAGACTCAGGCTCTTAGGGTTAGGGTTAGACTCAGGCTCTTCGGGTTAGGGTTAGACTCAGGCTCTTAGGGTTAGGGTTAGACTCAGGCTCTTAGGGTTAGGGTTAGACTCAGGCTCTTCGGGTTAGGGTTAGACTCAGGCTCTTAGGGTTAGGGTTAGACTCAGGCTCTTAGGGTTAGGGTTAGACTCAGGATCTTAGGGTTAGTGTTAGACTCAGGCTCTTCGGGTTAGGGTTAGACTCAGGCTCTTAGGGTGAGGGTTAGACTCAGGCTCTTAGGGTTAGGGTTAGACTCAGGCTCTTAGGGTTAGGGTTAGACTCAGGCTCTTAGGGTTAGGGTTAGACTCAGGCTCTTAGGGTGAGGGTTAGACTCAGGCTCTTAGGGTGAGGGTTAGACTCAGGCTCTTAGGGTTAGAGTTAGACTCAGGCTCTTAGGGTGAGGGTTAGACTCAGGCTCTTAGGGTGAGGGTTAGACTCAGGCTCTTAGGGTTAGGGTTAGACTCAGGCTCTTCGGGTTAGGGTTAGACTCAGGCTCTTAGGGTGAGGGTTAGACTCAGGCTCTTCGGGTTAGGGTTAGACTCAGGCTCTTCGGGTTAGGGTTAGACTCAGGCTCTTAGGGTGAGGGTTAGACTCAGGCTCTTCGGGTTAGCGTTAGACTCAGGCTCTTAGGGTTAGGGTTAGACTCAGGCTCTTAGGGTTAGGGTTAGACTCAGGCTCTTAGGGTTAGGGTTAGACTCAGGCTCTTAGGGTTAGGGTTAAACTCAGGCTCTTAGGGTTAGGGTTAGACTCAGGCTCTTAGGGTGAGGGTTAGACTCAGGCTTTTAGGGTTAGGGTTAGACTCAGGCTCTTAGGGTGAGGGTTAGACTCAGGCTCTTAGGGTTAGGGTTAGACTCAGGCTATTAGGGTGAGGGTTAGACTCAGGCTCTTAGGGTTAGGGTTAGACTCAGGCTCTTAGGGTTAGGGTTACACTCAGGCTCTTAGGGTTAGGGTTAGACTCAGGCTCTTCGGGTTAGGGTTAGACTCAGGCTCTTAGGGTTAGGGTTAGACTCAGGCTCTTAGGGTTAGGGTTAGACTCAGGCTCTTAGGGTGAGGGTTAGACTCAGGCTCTTAGGGTTAGTGTTAGACTCAGGCTCTTCGGGTTAGGGTTAGACTCAGGCTCTAAGGGTTAGGGTTAGACTCAGGCTCTTAGGGTGAGGGTTAGACTCAGGCTCTTAGGGTTAGGGTTAGACTCAGGCTCTTAGGGTTAGGGTTAAACTCAGGCTCTTAGGGTTAGGGTTAGACTCAGGCTCTTAGGGTTAGGGTTAGACTCAGGCTCTTAGGGTTAGGGTTAGACTCAGGCTCTTAGGGTGAGGGTTAGACTCAGGCTCTTAGGGTTAGGGTTAGACTCAGGCTCTTAGGGTTAGGGTTAGACTCAGGCTCTTAGGGTGAGGGTTAGACTCAGGCTCTTAGGGTTAGGGTTAGACTCAGGCTCTTCGGGTTAGGGTTAGACTCAGGCTCTTCGGGTTAGGGTTAGACTCAGGCTCTTAGGGTTAGGGTTAGACTCAGGCTCTTAGGGTGAGGGTTAGACTCAGGCTCTTAGGGTGAGGGTTAGACTCAGGCTCTTAGGGTGAGGGTTAGACTCAGGCTCTTCGGGTTAGGGTTAGACTCAGGCTCTTAGGGTTAGGGTTAGACTCAGGCTCTTAGGGTGAGGGTTAGACTCAGGCTCTTAGGGTTAGGGTTAGACTCAGGCTCTTAGGGTTAGGGTTAGACTCAGGCTCTTAGGGTTAGGGTTAGACTCAGGCTCTTAGGGTGAGGGTTAGACTCAGGCTCTTAGGGTTAGGGTTAGACTCAGGCTCTTCGGGTTAGGGTTAGACTCAGGCTCTTCGGGTTAGGGTTAGACTCAGGCTCTTAGGGTTAGGGTTAGACTCAGGCTCTTAGGGTTAGGGTTAGACTCAGGCTCTTAGGGTTAGGGTTAGACTCAGGCTCTTAGGGTTAGGGTTAAACTCAGGCTCTTAGGGTTAGGGTTAGACTCAGGCTCTTAGGGTTAGGGTTAGACTCAGGCTCTTAGGGTGAGGGTTAGACTCAGGCTTTTAGGGTTAGGGTTAGACTCAGGCTCTTAGGGTGAGGGTTAGACTCAGGCTCTTAGGGTTAGGGTTAGACTCAGGCTCTTAGGGTGAGGGTTAGACTCAGGCTCTTAGGGTTAGGGTTAGACTCAGGCTCTTAGGGTTAGGGTTACACTCAGGCTCTTAGGGTTAGGGTTAGACTCAGGCTCTTCGGGTTAGGGTTACACTCAGGCTCTTAGGGTTAGGGTTAGACTCAGGCTCTTAGGGTTAGGGTTAGACTCAGGCTCTTAGGGTTAGGGTTAGACTCAGGATCTTAGGGTTAGTGTTAGACTCAGGCTCTTCGGGTTAGGGTTAGACTCAGGCTCTTAGGGTTAGGGTTAGACTCAGGCTCTTAGGGTGAGGGTTAGACTCAGGCTCTTAGGGTTAGGGTTAGACTCAGGCTCTTAGGGTTAGGGTTAAACTCAGGCTCTTAGGGTTAGGGTTAGACTCAGGCTCTTAGGGTTAGGGTTAGACTCAGGCTCTTAGGGTTAGGGTTAGACTCAGGCTCTTAGGGTGAGGGTTAGACTCAGGCTCTTAGGGTGAGGGTTAGACTCAGGGTCTTAGGGTGAGGGTTAGACTCAGGCTCTTAGGGTTAGGGTTAGACTCAGGCTCTTCGGGTTAGGGTTAGACTCAGGCTCTTAGGGTGAGGGTTAGACTCAGGCTCTTAGGGTTAGGGTTAGACTCAGGCTCTTAGGGTGAGGGTTAGACTCAGGCTCTTAGGGTTAGGGTTAGACTCAGGCTCTTAGGGTGAGGGTTAGACTCAGGCTCTTAGGGTGAGGGTTAGACTCAGGCTCTTAGGGTTAGGGTTAGACTCAGGCTCTTAGGGTTAGGGTTAGACTCAGGCTCTTAGGGTGAGGGTTAGACTCAGGCTCTTAGGGTTAGGGTTAGACTCAGGCTCTTCGGGTTAGGGTTAGACTCAGGCTCTTCGGGTTAGGGTTAGACTCAGGCTCTTAGGGTGAGGGTTAGACTCAGGCTCTTCGGGTTAGGGTTAGACTCAGGCTCTTAGGGTGAGGGTTAGACTCAGGCTCTTAGGGTTAGGGTTAGACTCAGGCTCTTAGGGTTAGGGTTAGACTCAGGCTCTTAGGGTTAGGGTTAGACTCAGGCTCTTAGGGTTAGGGTTAGACTCAGGCTCTTAGGGTTAGTGTTAGAATCGGGCTCTTCGGGTTAGGGTTAGACTCGGGCTCTTAGGGTTAGGGTTAGACTCAGGCTCTTAGGGTGAGGGTTAGACTCAGGCTCTTAGGGTTAGGGTTAGACTCAGGCTCTTAGGGTTAGGGTTAAACTCAGGCTCTTAGGGTGAGGGTTAGACTCAGGCTCTTAGGGTGAGGGTTAGACTCAGGCTCTTAGGGTGAGGGTTAGACTCAGGCTCTTAGGGTTAGGCTTAGACTCAGGCTCTTAGGGTTAGGGTTAGACTCAGGCTCTTCGGGTTAGGGTTAGACTCAGGCTCTTAGGGTGAGGGTTAGACTCAGGCTCTTAGGGTGAGGGTTAGACTCAGGCTCTTAGGGTTAGGGTTAGACTCAGGCTCTTAGGGTTAGGGTTAGACTCAGGCTCTTAGGGTTAGGGTTAGACTCAGGCTCTTCGGGTTAGGGTTAGACTCAGGCTCTTAGGGTTAGGGTTAGACTCAGGCTCTTAGGGTTAGGGTTAGACTCAGGCTCTTAGGGTGAGGGTTAGACTCAGGCTCTTCGGGTTAGGGTTAGACTCAGGCTCTTAGGGTTAGGGTTAGACTCAGGCTCTTAGGGTTAGGGTTAGACTCAGGCTCTTAGGGTGAGGGTTAGACTCAGGCTCTTAGGGTGAGGGTTAGACTCAGGCTCTTAGGGTTAGGGTTAGACTCAGGCTCTTAGGGTTAGGGTTAAACTCAGGCTCTTAGGGTGAGGGTTAGACTCAGGCTCTTAGGGTTAGGGTTAGACTCAGGCTCTTAGGGTGAGGGTTAGACTCAGGCTCTTAGGGTTAGGGTTAGACTCAGGCTCTTAGGGTTAGGGTTAGACTCAGGCTCTTAGGGTTAGGGTTAGACTCAGGCTCTTAGGGTTAGGGTTAGACTCAGGCTCTTAGGGTTAGGGTTAGACTCAGGCTCTTAGGGTTAGTGTTAGAATCGGGCTCTTCGGGTTAGGGTTAGACTCGGGCTCTTAGGGTTAGGGTTAGACTCAGGCTCTTAGGGTGAGGGTTAGACTCAGGCTCTTAGGGTTAGGGTTAGACTCAGGCTCTTAGGGTTAGGGTTAAACTCAGGCTCTTAGGGTTAGGGTTAGACTCAGGCTCTTAGGGTGAGGGTTAGACTCAGGCTCTTAGGGTGAGGGTTAGACTCAGGCTCTTAGGGTTAGGCTTAGACTCAGGCTCTTAGGGTTAGGGTTAGACTCAGGCTCTTCGGGTTAGGGTTAGACTCAGGCTCTTAGGGTGAGGGTTAGACTCAGGCTCTTAGGGTGAGGGTTAGACTCAGGCTCTTAGGGTTAGGGTTAGACTCAGGCTCTTAGGGTTAGGGTTAGACTCAGGCTCTTAGGGTTAGGGTTAGACTCAGGCTCTTCGGGTTAGGGTTAGACTCAGGCTCTTAGGGTTAGGGTTAGACTCAGGCTCTTAGGGTTAGGGTTAGACTCAGGCTCTTAGGGTGAGGGTTAGACTCAGGCTCTTCGGGTTAGGGTTAGACTCAGGCTCTTAGGGTTAGGGTTAGACTCAGGCTCTTAGGGTTAGGGTTAGACTCAGGCTCTTAGGGTGAGGGTTAGACTCAGGCTCTTAGGGTGAGGGTTAGACTCAGGCTCTTAGGGTGAGGGTTAGACTCAGGCTCTTCGGGTTAGGGTTAGACTCAGGCTCTTAGGGTGAGGGTTAGACTCAGGCTCTTAGGGTGAGGGTTAGACTCAGGCTCTTAGGGTTAGGGTTAGACTCAGGCTCTTAGGGTTAGGGTTAGACTCAGGCTCTTAGGGTTAGGGTTAGACTCAGGCTCTTAGGGTTAGGGTTAGACTCAGGCTTTTAGGGTTAGGGTTAGACTCAGGCTCTTAGGGTGAGGGTTAGACTCAGGCTCTTAGGGTTAGGGTTAGACTCAGGCTCTTAGGGTTAGTGTTAGACTCAGGCTCTTCGGGTTAGGGTTAGACTCAGGCTCTTAGGGTTAGGGTTAGACTCAGGCTCTTAGGGTTAGGGTTAGACTCAGGCTCTTAGGGTTAGGGTTAGACTCAGGCTCTTAGGGTTAGAGTTAAACTCAGGCTCTTAGGGTTAGGGTTAGACTCAGGCTCTTAGGGTTAGGGTTAGACTCAGGCTCTTAGGGTGAGGGTTAGACTCAGGCTCTTAGGGTGAGGGTTAGACTCAGGCTCTTAGGGTTAGGGTTAGACTCAGGCTCTTAGGGTGAGGGTTAGACTCAGGCTCTTAGGGTGAGGGTTAGACTCAGGCTCTTCGGGTTAGGGTTAGACTCAGGCTCTTAGGGTGAGGGTTAGACTCAGGCTCTTAGGGTTAGGGTTAGACTCAGGCTCTTAGGGTTAGGGTTAGACTCAGGCTCTTAGGGTGAGGGTTAGACTCAGGCTCTTAGGGTGAGGGTTAGACTCAGGCTCTTAGGGTTAGGGTTAGACTCAGGCTCTTAGGGTTAGGGTTAGACTCAGGCTCTTAGGGTGAGGGTTAGACTCAGGCTCTTAGGGTTAGGGTTAGACTCAGGCTCTTAGGGTTAGGGTTAGACTCAGGCTCTTCGGGTTAGGGTTAGACTCAGGCTCTTCGGGTTAGGGTTAGACTCAGGCTCTTCGGGTTAGGGTTAGACTCAGGCGCTTCGGGTTAGGGTTAGACTCAGGCTCTTCGGGTGAGGGTTAGACTCAGGCTCTTAGGGTTAGGGTTAGACTCAGGCTCTTAGGGTTAGGGTTAAACTCAGGCTCTTAGGGTTAGGGTTAGACTCAGGCTCTTAGGGTGAGGGTTAGACTCAGGCTTTTAGGGTTAGGGTTAGACTCAGGCTCTTAGGGTGAGGGTTAGACTCAGGCTCTTAGGGTTAGGGTTAGACTCAGGCTCTTAGGGTGAGGGTTAGACTCAGGCTCTTAGGGTTAGGGTTAGACTCAGGCTCTTAGGGTTAGGGTTAGACTCAGGCTCTTAGGGTGAGGGTTAGACTCAGGCTCTTAGGGTTAGGGTTAGACTCAGGCTCTTAGGGTTAGGGTTAGACTCAGGCTCTTAGGGTTAGGGTTAGACTCAGGCTCTTAGGGTTAGGGTTAGACTCAGGCTCTTCGGGTTAGGGTTAGACTCAGGCTCTTAGGGTTAGGGTTAGACTCAGGCTCTTAGGGTTAGGGTTAGACTCAGGCTCTTAGGGTTAGGGTTAGACTCAGGCTCTTAGGGTTAGGGTTAAACTCAGGCTCTTAGGGTTAGGGTTAGACTCAGGCTCTTAGGGTTAGGGTTAGACTCAGGCTCTTAGGGTGAGGGTTAGACTCAGGCTTTTAGGGTTAGGGTTAGACTCAGGCTCTTAGGGTGAGGGTTAGACTCAGGCTCTTAGGGTTAGGGTTAGACTCAGGCTATTAGGGTGAGGGTTAGACTCAGGCTCTTAGGGTTAGGGTTAGACTCAGGCTCTTAGGGTTAGGGTTACACTCAGGCTCTTAGGGTTAGGGTTAGACTCAGGCTCTTCGGGTTAGGGTTAGACTCAGGCTCTTAGGGTTAGGGTTAGACTCAGGCTCTTAGGGTTAGGGTTAGACTCAGGCTCTTAGGGTTAGGGTTAGACTCAGGATCTTAGGGTTAGTGTTAGACTCAGGCTCTTCGGGTTAGGGTTAGACTCAGGCTCTTAGGGTTAGGGTTAGACTCAGGCTCTTAGGGTGAGGGTTAGACTCAGGCTCTTAGGGTTAGGGTTAGACTCAGGCTCTTAGGGTTAGGGTTAAACTCAGGCTCTTAGGGTTAGGGTTAGACTCAGGCTCTTAGGGTTAGGGTTAGACTCAGGCTCTTAGGGTTAGGGTTAGACTCAGGCTCTTAGGGTGAGGGTTAGACTCAGGCTCTTAGGGTGAGGGTTAGACTCAGGGTCTTAGGGTGAGGGTTAGACTCAGGCTCTTAGGGTTAGGGTTAGACTCAGGCTCTTCGGGTTAGGGTTAGACTCAGGCTCTTAGGGTGAGGGTTAGACTCAGGCTCTTAGGGTTAGGGTTAGACTCAGGCTCTTAGGGTGAGGGTTAGACTCAGGCTCTTAGGGTTAGGGTTAGACTCAGGCTCTTAGGGTGAGGGTTAGACTCAGGCTCTTAGGGTGAGGGTTAGACTCAGGCTCTTAGGGTTAGGGTTAGACTCAGGCTCTTAGGGTTAGGGTTAGACTCAGGCTCTTAGGGTTAGGGTTAGACTCAGGCTCTTAGGGTTAGGGTTAGACTCAGGCTCTTAGGGTGAGGGTTAGACTCAGGCTCTTAGGGTTAGGGTTAGACTCAGGCTCTTAGGGTGAGGGTTAGACTCAGGCTCTTAGGGTTAGGGTTAGACTCAGGCTCTTAGGGTTAGGGTTAGACTCAGGCTCTTCGGGTTAGGGTTAGACTCAGGCTCTTCGGGTTAGGGTTAGACTCAGGCTCTTAGGGTGAGGGTTAGACTCAGGCTCTTAGGGTGAGGGTTAGACTCAGGCTCTTAGGGTGAGGGTTAGACTCAGGCTCTTAGGGTTAGGGTTAGACTCAGGCTCTTAGGGTTAGGGTTAGACTCAGGCTCTTAGGGTTAGGGGTTAAACTCAGGCTCTTAGGGTTAGGGTTAGACTCAGGCTCTTAGGGTGAGGGTTAGACTCAGGCTTTAGGGTTAGGGTTATACTCAGGCTCTTAGGGTGAGGGTTAGACTCAGGCTCTTAGGGTTAGGGTTAGACTCAGGCTATTAGGGTTAGGGTTAGACTCAGGCTCTTAGGGTTAGGGTTAGACTCAGGCTCTTAGGGTGAGGGTTAGACTCAGGCTCTTAGGGTTAGGGTTAGACTCAGGCTCTTAGGGTTAGGGTTAGACCCAGGCTCTTCGGGTTAGGGTTAGACTCAGGCTCTTAGGGTTAGGGTTAGACTCAGGCTCTTAGGGTTAGGGTTAGACTCAGGCTCTTAGGGTTAGGGTTAGACTCAGGCTCTTAGGGTTAGTGTTAGACTCAGGCTCTTCGGGTTAGGGTTAGACTCAGGCTCTTAGGGTTAGGGTTAGACTCAGGCTCTTAGGGTGAGGGTTAGACTCAGGCTCTTAGGGTTAGGGTTAGACTCAGGCTCTTCGGGTTAGGGTTAGACTCAGGCTCTTAGGGTTAGGGTTAGACTCAGGCTCTTAGGGTTAGGGTTAGACTCAGGCTCTTAGGGTGAGGGTTAGACTCAGGCTCTTCGGGTTAGGGTTAGACTCAGGCTCTTAGGGTGAGGGTTAGACTCAGGCTCTTCGGGTTAGGGTTAGACTCAGGCTCTTAGGGTTAGGGTTAGACTCAGGCTCTTAGGGTTAGGGTTAGACTCAGGCTCTTAGGGTTAGGGTTACACTCAGGCTCTTAGGGTTAGGGTTAGACTCAGGCTCTTAGGGTTAGGGTTAGACTCAGGCTCTTAGGGTGAGGGTTAGACTCAGGCTTTTAGGGTTAGGGTTAGACTCAGGCTCTTAGGGTGAGGGTTAGACTCAGGCTCTTAGGGTTAGGGTTAGACTCAGGCTCTTCGGGTTAGGGTTAGACTCAGGCTCTTAGGGTGAGTGTTAGACTCAGGCTCTTAGGGTTAGGGTTACACTCAGGCTCTTAGGGTTAGGGTTAGACTCAGGCTCTTAGGGTTAGGGTTAGACTCAGGCTCTTCGGGTTAGGGTTAGACTCAGGCTCTTAGGGTTAGGGTTAGACTCAGGCTCTTAGGGTTAGGGTTACACTCAGGCTCTTAGGGTTAGGGTTAGACTCAGGCTCTTAGGGTTAGGGTTAGACTCAGGCTCTTAGGGTTAGGGTTAGACTCAGGCTCTTAGGGTTAGGGTTAGACTCAGGCTCTTAGGGTTAGGGTTAGACTCAGGCTCTTAGGGTTAGGGTTAGACTCAGGCTCTTCGGGTTAGGGTTAGACTCAGGCTCTTCGGGTTAGGGTTAGACTCAGGCTCTTAGGGTTAGGGTTAGACTCAGGCTCTTAGGGTGAGGGTTAGACTCAGGCTCTTAGGGTTAGGGTTAGACTCAGGCTCTTAGGGTTAGGGTTAAACTCAGGCTCTTAGGGTTAGGGTTAGACTCAGGCTCTTAGGGTTAGGGTTAGACTCAGGCTCTTAGGGTTAGGGTTAGACTCAGGCTCTTAGGGTGAGGGTTAGACTCAGGCTCTTAGGGTGAGGGTTAGACTCAGGCTCTTAGGGTGAGGGTTAGACTCAGGCTCTTAGGGTTAGGGTTAGACTCAGGCTCTTAGGGTGAGGGTTAGACTCAGGCTCTTAGGGTTAGGGTTAGACTCAGGCTCTTAGGGTTAGGGTTAGACTCAGGCTCTTAGGGTGAGGGTTAGACTCAGGCTCTTAGGGTTAGGGTTAGACTCAGGCTCTTCGGGTTAGGGTTAGACTCAGGCTCTTAGGGTGAGGGTTAGACTCAGGCTCTTAGGGTGAGGGTTAGACTCAGGCTCTTAGGGTTAGGGTTAGACTCAGGCTCTTCGGGTTAGGGTTAGACTCAGGCTCTTCGGGTTAGGGTTAGACTCAGGCTCTTAGGGTGAGGGTTAGACTCAGGCTCTTAGGGTGAGGGTTAGACTCAGGCTCTTAGGGTTAGGGTTAGACTCAGGCTCTTCGGGTTAGGGTTAGACTCAGGCTCTTAGGGTGAGGGTTAGACTCAGGCTCTTCGGGTTAGTGTTAGACTCAGGCTCTTAGGGTTAGGGTTAGACTCAGGCTCTTAGGGTGAGGGTTAGACTCAGGCTTTTAGGGTTAGGGTTAGACTCAGGCTCTTAGGGTTAGGGTTAGACTCAGGCTCTTAGGGTTAGGGTTAAACTCAGGCTCTTAGGGTTAGGGTTAGACTCAGGCTCTTAGGGTTAGGGTTAGACTCAGGCTCTTAGGGTTAGGGTTAGACTCAGGCTCTTAGGGTGAGGGTTAGACTCAGGCTCTTCGGGTTAGGGTTAGACTCAGGCTCTTAGCGTGAGGGTTAGACTCAGGCTCTTAGGGTTAGGGTTAGACTCAGGCTCTTAGGGTTAGGGTTAGACTCAGGCTCTTAGGGTGAGGGTTAGACTCAGGCTCTTAGGGTTAGGGTTAGACTCAGGCTCTTAGGGTTAGGGTTAGACTCAGGCTCTTAGGGTTAGGGTTAGACTCAGGCTCTTAGGGTGAGGGTTAGACTCAGGCTCTTCGGGTTAGGGTTAGACTCAGGCTCTTAGGGTGAGGGTTAGACTCAGGCTCTTCGGGTTAGGGTTAGACTCAGGCTCTTAGGGTTAGGGTTAGACTCAGGCTCTTAGGGTTAGGGTTAGACTCAGGCTCTTAGGGTTAGGGTTAGACTCAGGCTCTTAGGGTTAGGGTTAAACTCAGGCTCTTAGGGTTAGGGTTAGACTCAGGCTCTTAGGGTTAGGGTTAGACTCAGGCTCTTAGGGTGAGGGTTAGACTCAGGCTTTTAGGGTTAGGGTTAGACTCAGGCTCTTAGGGTGAGGGTTAGACTCAGGCTCTTCGGGTTAGGGTTAGACTCAGGCTCTTCGGGTTAGGGTTAGACTCAGGCTCTTAGGGTTAGGGTTAGACTCAGGCTTTTAGGGTTAGGGTTACACTCAGGCTCTTAGGGTTAGGGTTAGACTCAGGCTCTTAGGGTTAGGGTTAGACTCAGGCTCTTCGGGTTAGGGTTAGACTCAGGCTCTTAGGGTTAGGGTTAGACTCAGGCTCTTAGGGTTAGGGTTAGACTCAGGCTCTTAGGGTTAGGGTTAGACTCAGGATCTTAGGGTTAGTGTTAGACTCAGGCTCTTCGGGTTAGGGTTAGACTCAGGCTCTTAGGGTTAGGGTTAGACTCAGGCTCTTAGGGTGAGGGTTAGACTCAGGCTCTTAGGGTTAGGGTTAGACTCAGGCTCTTAGGGTTAGGGTTAAACTCAGGCTCTTAGGGTTAGGGTTAGACTCAGGCTCTTAGGGTTAGGGTTAGACTCAGGCTCTTAGGGTTAGGGTTAGACTCAGGCTCTTAGGGTGAGGGTTAGACTCAGGCTCTTAGGGTGAGGGTTAGACTCAGGCTCTTAGGGTTAGGGTTAGACTCAGGCTCTTAGGGTGAGGGTTAGACTCAGGCTCTTAGGGTTAGGGTTAGACTCAGGCTCTTCGGGTGAGGGTTAGACTCAGGCTCTTAGGGTGAGGGTTAGACTCAGGCTCTTAGGGTTAGGGTTAGACTCAGGCTCTTCGGGTTGGGTTAGACTCAGGCTCTTAGGGTGAGGGTTAGACTCAGGCTCTTAGGGTGAGGGTTAGACTCAGGCTCTTAGGGTTAGGGTTAGACTCAGGCTCTTCGGGTTAGGGTTAGACTCAGGCTCTTAGGGTTAGGGTTAGACTCAGGCTCTTAGGGTTAGGGTTAGACTCAGGCTCTTAGGGTGAGGGTTAGACTCAGGCTCTTAGGGTTAGGGTTAGACTCAGGCTCTTAGGGTGAGGGTTAGACTCAGGCTCTTCGGGTTAGGGTTAGACTCAGGCTCTTAGGGTTAGGGTTAGACTCAGGCTCTTAGGGTGAGGGTTAGACTCAGGCTCTTCGGGTTAGGGTTAGACTCAGGCTCTTAGGGTGAGGGTTAGACTCAGGCTCTTAGGGTGAGGGTTAGACTCAGGCTCTTAGGGTGAGGGTTAGACTCAGGCTCTTAGGGTTAGGGTTAGACTCAGGCTCTTAGGGTTAGGGTTAGACTCAGGCTCTTAGGGTTAGGGTTAAAATCAGGCTCTTAGGGTTAGGGTTAGACTCAGGCTCTTAGGGTGAGGGTTAGACTCAGGCTTTTAGGGTTAGGGTTATACTCAGGCTCTTAGGGTGAGGGTTAGACTCAGGCTCTTAGGGTTAGGGTTAGACTCAGGCTATTAGGGTTAGGGTTAGACTCAGGCTCTTAGGGTTAGGGTTAGACTCAGGCTCTTAGGGTGAGGGTTAGACTCAGGCTCTTAGGGTTAGGGTTAGACTCAGGCTCTTAGGGTTAGGGTTAGACCCAGGCTCTTCGGGTTAGGGTTAGACTCAGGCTCTTAGGGTTAGGGTTAGACTCAGGCTCTTAGGGTTAGGGTTAGACTCAGGCTCTTAGGGTTAGGGTTAGACTCAGGCTCTTAGGGTTAGTGTTAGACTCAGGCTCTTCGGGTTAGGGTTAGACTCAGGCTCTTAGGGTTAGGGTTAGACTCAGGCTCTTAGGGTGAGGGTTAGACTCAGGCTCTTAGGGTTAGGGTTAGACTCAGGCTCTTCGGGTTAGGGTTAGACTCAGGCTCTTAGGGTTAGGGTTAGACTCAGGCTCTTAGGGTTAGGGTTAGACTCAGGCTCTTAGGGTGAGGGTTAGACTCAGGCTCTTCGGGTTAGGGTTAGACTCAGGCTCTTAGGGTGAGGGTTAGACTCAGGCTCTTCGGGTTAGGGTTAGACTCAGGCTCTTAGGGTTAGGGTTAGACTCAGGCTCTTAGGGTTAGGGTTAGACTCAGGCTCTTAGGGTTAGGGTTAGACTCAGGCTCTTAGGGTTAGGGTTAGACTCAGGCTCTTAGGGTTAGGGTTAGACTCAGGCTCTTAGGGTGAGGGTTAGACTCAGGCTTTTAGGGTTAGGGTTAGACTCAGGCTCTTAGGGTGAGGGTTAGACTCAGGCTCTTAGGGTTAGGGTTAGACTCAGGCTCTTCGGGTTAGGGTTAGACTCAGGCTCTTCGGGTTAGGGTTAGACTCAGGCTCTTAGGGTTAGGGTTACACTCAGGCTCTTAGGGTTAGGGTTAGACTCAGGCTCTTAGGGTTAGGGTTAGACTCAGGCTCTTCGGGTTAGGGTTAGACTCAGGCTCTTAGGGTTAGGGTTAGACTCAGGCTCTTAGGGTTAGGGTTACACTCAGGCTCTTAGGGTTAGGGTTAGACTCAGGCTCTTAGGGTTAGGGTTAGACTCAGGCTCTTAGGGTTAGGGTTAGACTCAGGCTCTTAGGGTTAGGGTTAGACTCAGGCTCTTAGGGTTAGGGTTAGACTCAGGCTCTTCGGGTTAGGGTTAGACTCAGGCTCTTCGGGTTAGGGTTAGACTCAGGCTCTTCGGGTTAGGGTTAGACTCAGGCTCTTAGGGTTAGGGTTAGACTCAGGCTCTTAGGGTGAGGGTTAGACTCAGGCTCTTAGGGTTAGGGTTAGACTCAGGCTCTTAGGGTTAGGGTTAGACTCAGGCTCTTAGGGTTAGGGTTAGACTCAGGCTCTTAGGGTTAGGGTTAGACTCAGGCTCTTAGGGTTAGGGTTAGACTCAGGCTCTTAGGGTGAGGGTTAGACTCAGGCTCTTAGGGTGAGGGTTAGACTCAGGCTCTTAGGGTGAGGGTTAGACTCAGGCTCTTAGGGTTAGGGTTAGACTCAGGCTCTTAGGGTGAGGGTTAGACTCAGGCTCTTAGGGTTAGGGTTAGACTCAGGCTCTTCGGGTTAGGGTTAGACTCAGGCTCTTAGGGTGAGGGTTAGACTCAGGCTCTTAGGGTGAGGGTTACACTCAGGCTCTTAGGGTTAGGGTTAGACTCAGGCTCTTCGGGTTAGGGTTAGACTCAGGCTCTTCGGGTTAGGGTTAGACTCAGGCTCTTAGGGTGAGGGTTAGACTCAGGCTCTTAGGGTGAGGGTTAGACTCAGGCTCTTAGGGTTAGGGTTAGACTCAGGCTCTTAGGGTGAGGGTTAGACTCAGGCTCTTAGGGTTAGGGTTAGACTCAGGCTCTTCGGGTTAGGGTTAGACTCAGGCTCTTCGGGTTAGGGTTAGACTCAGGCTCTTAGGGTGAGGGTTAGACTCAGGCTCTTCGGGTTAGTGTTAGACTCAGGCTCTTAGGGTTAGGGTTAGACTCAGGCTCTTAGGGTGAGGGTTAGACTCAGGCTTTTAGGGTTAGGGTTAGACTCAGGCTCTTAGGGTGAGGGTTAGACTCAGGCTCTTAGGGTTAGGGTTAGACTCAGGCTATTAGGGTGAGGGTTAGACTCAGGCTCTTAGGGTTAGGGTTAGACTCAGGCTCTTAGGGTTAGGGTTAGACTCAGGCTCTTAGGGTTAGGGTTAAACTCAGGCTCTTAGGGTTAGGGTTAGACTCAGGCTCTTAGGGTGACGGTTAGACTCAGGCTTTTAGGGTTAGGGTTAGACTCAGGCTCTTCGGGTTAGGGTTAGACTCAGGCTCTTAGGGTGAGGGTTAGACTCAGGCTCTTAGGGTTAGGGTTAGACTCAGGCTCTTAGGGTTAGGGTTAGACTCAGGCTCTTAGGGTTAGGGTTAGACTCAGGCTCTTCGGGTTAGGGTTAGACTCAGGCTCTTCGGGTTAGGGTTAGACTCAGGCTCTTAGGGTGAGGGTTAGACTCAGGCTCTTAGGGTGAGGGTTAGACTCAGGCTCTTAGGGTGAGGGTTAGACTCAGGCTCTTAGGGTTAGGGTTAGACTCAGGCTCTTAGGGTTAGGGTTAGACTCAGGCTCTTAGGGTGAGGGTTAGACTCAGGCTCTTCGGGTTAGGGTTAGACTCAGGCTCTTAGGGTGAGGGTTAGACTCAGGCTCTTCGGGTTAGGGTTAGACTCAGGCTCTTAGGGTTAGGGTTAGACTCAGGCTCTTAGGGTGAGGGTTAGACTCAGGCTCTTCGGGTTAGGGTTAGACTCAGGCTCTTAGGGTGAGGGTTAGACTCAGGCTCTTCGGGTTAGGGTTAGACTCAGGCTCTTAGGGTTAGGGTTAGACTCAGGCTCTTAGGGTTAGGGTTAGACTCAGGCTCTTAGGGTTAGGGTTAAACTCAGGCTCGTAGGGTTAGGGTTAGACTCAGGCTCTTAGGGTTAGGGTTAGACTCAGGCTCTTAGGGTGAGGGTTAGACTCAGGCTTTTAGGGTTAGGGTTAGACTCAGGCTCTTAGGGTTAGGGTTAGACTCAGGCTCTTAGGGTTAGGGTTAGACTCAGGCTCTTAGGGTTAGGGTTAGACTCAGGCTCTTAGGGTTAGGGTTAGACTCAGGCTCTTAGGGTTAGGGTTACACTCAGGCTCTTAGGGTTAGGGTTAGACTCAGGCTCTTAGGGTTAGGGTTAGACTCAGGCTCTTCGGGTTAGGGTTAGACTCAGGCTCTTAGGGTTAGGGTTAGACTCAGGCTCTTAGGGTTAGGGTTAGACTCAGGCTCTTCGGGTTAGGGTTAGACTCAGGCTCTTCGGGTTAGGGTTAGACTCAGGCTCTTAGGGTGAGGGTTAGACTCAGGCTCTTAGGGTGAGGGTTAGACTCAGGCTCTTAGGGTTAGGGTTAGACTCAGGCTCTTAGGGTTAGGGTTAAACTCAGGCTCTTAGGGTTAGGGTTAGACTCAGGCTCTTAGGGTTAGGGTTAGACTCAGGCTCTTAGGGTTAGGGTTAGACTCAGGCTCTTAGGGTGAGGGTTAGACTCAGGCTCTTAGGGTGAGGGTTAGACTCAGGCTCTTCGGGTTAGGGTTAGACTCAGGCTCTTAGGGTGAGGGTTAGACTCAGGCTATTAGGGTTAGGGTTAGACTCAGGCTCTTAGGGTTAGGGTTAGACTCAGGCTCTTAGGGTTAGGGTTAGACTCAGGCTCTTCGGGTTAGGGTTAGACTCAGGCTCTTAGGGTGAGGGTTAGACTCAGGCTCTTAGGGTGAGGGTTAGACTCAGGCTCTTAGGGTTAGGGTTAGACTCAGGCTCTTCGGGTTAGGGTTAGACTCAGGCTCTTAGGGTGAGGGTTAGACTCAGGCTCTTAGGGTGAGGGTTAGACTCAGGCTCTTAGGGTGAGGGTTAGACTCAGGCTCTTAGGGTTAGGGTTAGACTCAGGCTCTTAGGGTGAGGGTTAGACTCAGGCTCTTAGGGTTAGGGTTAGACTCAGGCTCTTAGGGTTAGGGTTAGACTCAGGCTCTTCGGGTTAGGGTTAGACTCAGGCTCTTAGGGTTAGGGTTAGACTCAGGCTCTTAGGGTGAGGGTTAGACTCAGGCTCTTCGGGTTAGTGTTAGACTCAGGCTCTTAGGGTTAGGGTTAGACTCAGGCTCTTAGGGTTAGGGTAAACTCAGGCTCGTAGGGTTAGGGTTAGACTCAGGCTCTTAGGGTTAGGGTTAGACTCAGGCTCTTAGGGTGAGGGTTAGACTCAGGCTTTTAGGGTTAGGGTTAGACTCAGGCTCTTAGGGTTAGGGTTAGACTCAGGCTCTTAGGGTTAGGGTTAGACTCAGGCTCTTAGGGTTAGGGTTAAACTCAGGCTCTTAGGGTTAGGGTTAGACTCAGGCTCTTAGGGTTAGGGTTACACTCAGGCTCTTAGGGTTAGGGTTAGACTCAGGCTCTTAGGGTTAGGGTTAGACTCAGGCTCTTCGGGTTAGGGTTAGACTCAGGCTCTTCGGGTTAGGGTTAGACTCAGGCTCTTCGGGTTAGGGTTAGACTCAGGCTCTTAGGGTTAGGTTAGACTCAGGCTCTTCGGGTTAGGGTTAGACTCAGGCTCTTCGGGTTAGGGTTAGACTCAGGCTCTTAGGGTGAGGGTTAGACTCAGGCTCTTAGGGTGAGGGTTAGACTCAGGCTCTTAGGGTTAGGGTTAGACTCAGGCTCTTAGGGTGAGGGTTAGACTCAGGCTCTTAGGGTTAGGGTTAGACTCAGGCTCTTAGGGTTAGGGTTAGACTCAGGCTCTTAGGGTTAGGGTTAGACTCAGGCTCTTCGGGTTAGGGTTAGACTCAGGCTCTTAGGGTGAGGGTTAGACTCAGGCTCTTAGGGTTAGGGTTAGACTCAGGCTCTTCGGGTTAGGGTTAGACTCAGGCTCTTAGGGTGAGGGTTAGACTCAGGCTCTTAGGGTGAGGGTTAGACTCAGGCTCTTAGGGTGAGGGTTAGACTCAGGCTCTTAGGGTTAGGGTTAGACTCAGGCTCTTAGGGTGAGGGTTAGACTCAGGCTCTTAGGGTTAGGGTTAGACTCAGGCTCTTAGGGTTAGGGTTAGACTCAGGCTCTTCGGGTTAGGGTTAGACTCAGGCTCTTCGGGTTAGGGTTAGACTCAGGCTCTTAGGGTGAGGGTTAGACTCAGGCTCTTCGGGTTAGTGTTAGACTCAGGCTCTTAGGGTTAGGGTTAGACTCAGGCTCTTAGGGTTAGGGTTAAACTCAGGCTCGTAGGGTTAGGGTTAGACTCAGGCTCTTAGGGTTAGGGTTAGACTCAGGCTCTTAGGGTGAGGGTTAGACTCAGGCTCTTAGGGTTAGGGTTAGACTCAGGCTCTTAGGGTTAGGGTTAGACTCAGGCTCTTAGGGTTAGGGTTAAACTCAGGCTCTTAGGGTTAGGGTTAGACTCAGGCTCTTAGGGTTAGGGTTAGACTCAGGCTCTTAGGGTGAGGGTTAGACTCAGGCTCTTAGGGTGAGGGTTAGACTCAGGCTCTTCGGGTTAGGGTTAGACTCAGGCTCTTAGGGTGAGGGTTAGACTCAGGCTATTAGGGTTAGGGTTAGACTCAGGCTCTTAGGGTTAGGGTTAGACTCAGGCTCTTAGGGTGAGGGTTAGACTCAGGCTATTAGGGTTAGGGTTAGACTCAGGCTCTTAGGGTTAGGGTTAGACTCAGGCTCTTAGGGTTAGGGTTAGACTCAGGCTCTTCGGGTTAGGGTTAGACTCAGGCTCTTAGGGTGAGGGTTAGACTCAGGCTCTTAGGGTGAGGGTTAGACTCAGGCTCTTAGGGTTAGGGTTAGACTCAGGCTCTTCGGGTTAGGGTTAGACTCAGGCTCTTAGGGTGAGGGTTAGACTCAGGCTCTTAGGGTGAGGGTTAGACTCAGGCTCTTAGGGTGAGGGTTAGACTCAGGCTCTTAGGGTTAGGGTTAGACTCAGGCTCTTAGGGTGAGGGTTAGACTCAGGCTCTTAGGGTTAGGGTTAGACTCAGGCTCTTAGGGTTAGGGTTAGACTCAGGCTCTTCGGGTTAGGGTTAGACTCAGGCTCTTAGGGTTAGGGTTAGACTCAGGCTCTTAGGGTGAGGGTTAGACTCAGGCTCTTCGGTTAGTGTTAGACTCAGGCTCTTAGGGTTAGGGTTAGACTCAGGCTCTTAGGGTTAGGGTTAGACTCAGGCTCGTAGGGTTAGGGTTAGACTCAGGCTCTTAGGGTTAGGGTTAGACTCAGGCTCTTAGGGTGAGGTTAGACTCAGGCTTTTAGGGTTAGGGTTAGACTCAGGCTCTTAGGGTTAGGGTTAGACTCAGGCTCTTAGGGTTAGGGTTAGACTCAGGCTCTTAGGGTTAGGGTTAAACTCAGGCTCTTAGGGTTAGGGTTAGACTCAGGCTCTTAGGGTTAGGGTTACACTCAGGCTCTTAGGGTTAGGGTTAGACTCAGGCTCTTAGGGTTAGGGTTAGACTCAGGCTCTTCGGGTTAGGGTTAGACTCAGGCTCTTCGGGTTAGGGTTAGACTCAGGCTCTTCGGGTTAGGGTTAGACTCAGGCTCTTAGGGTTAGGGTTAGACTCAGGCTCTTCGGGTTAGGGTTAGACTCAGGCTCTTCGGGTTAGGTTAGACTCAGGCTCTTAGGGTGAGGGTTAGACTCAGGCTCTTAGGGTGAGGGTTAGACTCAGGCTCTTAGGGTTAGGGTTAGACTCAGGCTCTTAGGGTGAGGGTTAGACTCAGGCTCTTAGGGTTAGGGTTAGACTCAGGCTCTTAGGGTTAGGGTTAGACTCAGGCTCTTAGGGTTAGGGTTAGACTCAGGCTCTTCGGGTTAGGGTTAGACTCAGGCTCTTAGGGTGAGGGTTAGACTCAGGCTCTTAGGGTTAGGGTTAGACTCAGGCTCTTCGGGTTAGGGTTAGACTCAGGCTCTTAGGGTGAGGGTTAGACTCAGGCTCTTAGGGTGAGGGTTAGACTCAGGCTCTTAGGGTGAGGGTTAGACTCAGGCTCTTAGGGTTAGGGTTAGACTCAGGCTCTTAGGGTGAGGGTTAGACTCAGGCTCTTAGGGTTAGGGTTAGACTCAGGCTCTTAGGGTTAGGGTTAGACTCAGGCTCTTCGGGTTAGGGTTAGACTCAGGCTCTTCGGGTTAGGGTTAGACTCAGGCTCTTAGGGTGAGGGTTAGACTCAGGCTCTTCGGGTTAGTGTTAGACTCAGGCTCTTAGGGTTAGGGTTAGACTCAGGCTCTTAGGGTTAGGGTTAAACTCAGGCTCGTAGGGTTAGGGTTAGACTCAGGCTCTTAGGGTTAGGGTTAGACTCAGGCTCTTAGGGTGAGGGTTAGACTCAGGCTCTTAGGGTTAGGGTTAGACTCAGGCTCTTAGGGTTAGGGTTAGACTCAGGCTCTTAGGGTTAGGGTTAAACTCAGGCTCTTAGGGTTAGGGTTAGACTCAGGCTCTTAGGGTTAGGGTTACACTCAGGCTCTTAGGGTGAGGGTTAGACTCAGGCTCTTAGGGTTAGGGTTAGACTCAGGCTCTTAGGGTTAGGGTTAGACTCAGGCTCTTCGGGTTAGGGTTAGACTCAGGCTCTTCGGGTTAGGGTTAGACTCAGGCTCTTAGGGTGAGGGTTAGACTCAGGCTCTTCGGGTTAGTGTTAGACTCAGGCTCTTAGGGTTAGGGTTAGACTCAGGCTCTTAGGGTTAGGGTTAAACTCAGGCTCGTAGGGTTAGGGTTAGACTCAGGCTCTTAGGGTTAGGGTTAGACTCAGGCTCTTAGGGTGAGGGTTAGACTCAGGCTTTTAGGGTTAGGGTTAGACTCAGGCTCTTAGGGTTAGGGTTAGACTCAGGCTCTTAGGGTTAGGGTTAGACTCAGGCTCTTAGGGTTAGGGTTAAACTCAGGCTCTTAGGGTTAGGGTTAGACTCAGGCTCTTAGGGTTAGGGTTACACTCAGGCTCTTAGGGTTAGGGTTAGACTCAGGCTCTTAGGGTTAGGGTTAGACTCAGGCTCTTCGGGTTAGGGTTAGACTCAGGCTCTTAGGGTTAGGGTTAGACTCAGGCTCTTAGGGTTAGGGTTAGACTCAGGCTCTTAGGGTTAGGGTTAGACTCAGGCTCTTCGGGTTAGGGTTAGACTCAGGCTCTTCGGTTAGGGTTAGACTCAGGCTCTTAGGGTGAGGGTTAGACTCAGGCTCTTAGGGTGAGGGTTAGACTCAGGCTCTTAGGGTTAGGGTTAGACTCAGGCTCTTAGGGTGAGGGTTAGACTCAGGCTCTTAGGGTTAGGGTTAGACTCAGGCTCTTAGGGTTAGGGTTAGACTCAGGCTCTTCTCGGGGTTAGGGGGTTAGACTCAGGCTCTTCGGGTTAGGGTTAGACTCAGGCTCTTAGGGTGAGGGTTAGACTCAGGCTCTTCGGGTTAGTGTTAGACTCAGGCTCTTAGGGTTAGGGTTAGACTCAGGCTCTTAGGGTTAGGGTTAGACTCAGGCTCTTAGGGTTAGGGTTAGACTCAGGCTCTTAGGGTTAGGGTTAAACTCAGGCTCTTAGGGTTAGGGTTAGACTCAGGCTCTTAGGGTGAGGGTTAGACTCAGGCTTTTAGGGTTAGGGTTAGACTCAGGCTCTTAGGGTGAGGGTTAGACTCAGGCTCTTAGAGTTAGGGTTAGACTCAGGCTCTTAGGGTGAGGGTTAGACTCAGGCTCTTAGGGTGAGGGTTAGACTCAGGCTCTTCGGGTTAGGGTTAGACTCAGGCTCTTAGGGTGAGGGTTAGACTCAGGCTCTTAGGGTTAGGGTTAGACTCAGGCTCTTAGGGTTAGGGTTAGACTCAGGCTCTTAGGGTGAGGGTTAGACTCAGGCTCTTAGGGTTAGGGTTAGACTCAGGCTCTTCGGGTTAGGGTTAGACTCAGGCTCTTAGGGTGAGGGTTAGACTCAGGCTCTTAGGGTTAGGGTTAGACTCAGGCTCTTCGGGTTAGGGTTAGACTCAGGCTCTTAGGGTGAGGGTTAGACTCAGGCTCTTAGGGTGAGGGTTAGACTCAGGCTCTTAGGGTGAGGGTTAGACTCAGGCTCTTAGGGTTAGGGTTAGACTCAGGCTCTTAGGGTGAGGGTTAGACTCAGGCTCTTAGGGTTAGGGTTAGACTCAGGCTCTTAGGGTTAGGGTTAGACTCAGGCTCTTAGGGTTAGGGTTAGACTCAGGCTCTTCGGGTTAGGGTTAGACTCAGGCTCTTAGGGTGAGGGTTAGACTCAGGCTCTTCGGGTTAGTGTTAGACTCAGGCTCTTAGGGTTAGGGTTAGACTCAGGCTCTTAGGGTTAGGGTTAGACTCAGGCTCTTAGGGTTAGGGTTAGACTCAGGCTCTTAGGGTTAGGGTTAAACTCAGGCTCTTAGGGTTAGGGTTAGACTCAGGCTCTTAGGGTGAGGGTTAGACTCAGGCTTTAGGGTTAGGGTTAGACTCAGGCTCTTAGGGTGAGGGTTAGACTCAGGCTCTTAGGGTTAGGGTTAGACTCAGGCTCTTAGGGTTAGGGTTAGACTCAGGCTCTTCGGGTTAGGGTTAGACTCAGGCTCTTAGGGTGAGGGTTAGACTCAGGCTCTTAGGGTGAGGGTTAGACTCAGGCTCTTAGGGTTAGGGTTAGACTCAGGCTCTTAGGGTGAGGGTTAGACTCAGGCTCTTAGGGTTAGGGTTAGACTCAGGCTCTTAGGGTGAGGGTTAGACTCAGGCTCTTAGGGTGAGGGTTAGACTCAGGCTCTTAGGGTTAGGGTTAGACTCAGGCTCTTAGGGTTAGGGTTAGACTCAGGCTCTTAGGGTTAGGGTTAGACTCAGGCTCTTAGGGTTAGGGTTAGACTCAGGCTCTTAGGGTGAGGGTTAGACTCAGGCTTTAGGTTAGGGTTAGACTCAGGCTCTTAGGGTTAGGGTTAGACTCAGGCTCTTAGGGTGAGGGTTAGACTCAGGCTCTTAGGGTTACGGTTAGACTCAGCTCTTAGGGTTAGGGTTAGACTCAGGCTCTTAGGGTTAGGGTTAGACTCAGGCTCTTAGGGTGAGGGTTAGACTCAGGCTCTTAGGGTTAGGGTTAGACTCAGGCTCTTAGGGTGAGGGTTAGACTCAGGCTCTTCGGGTTAGGGTTAGACTCAGGCTCTTAGGGTGAGGGTTAGACTCAGGCTCTTAGGGTGAGGGTTAGACTCAGGCTCTTAGGGTTAGGGTTAGACTCAGGCTCTTAGGGTTAGGGTTAGACTCAGGCTCTTAGGGTGAGGGTTAGACTCAGGCTCTTAGGGTGAGGGTTAGACTCAGGCTCTTAGGGTTAGGGTTAGACTCAGGCTCTTAGGGTTAGGGTTAGACTCAGGCTCTTAGGGTGAGGGTTAGACTCAGGCTCTTAGGGTTAGGGTTAGACTCAGGCTCTTAGGCTTAGGGTTAGACTCAGGCTCTTAGGGTTAGGGTTAGACTCAGGCTCTTAGGGTTAGGGTTAGACTCAGGCTCTTCGGGTTAGGGTTAGACTCAGGCTCTTAGGGTGAGGGTTAGACTCAGGCTCTTCGGGTTAGGGTTAGACTCAGGCTCTTCGGGTTAGGGTTAGACTCAGGCTCTTCGGGTTAGGGTTAGACTCAGGCTCTTAGGGTTAGGGTTAGACTCAGGCTCTTAGGGTTAGGGTTAAACTCAGGCTCTTAGGGTTAGGGTTAGACTCAGGCTCTTAGGGTGAGGGTTAGACTCAGGCTTTTAGGGTTAGGGTTAGACTCAGGCTCTTAGGGTGAGGGTTAGACTCAGGCTCTTAGGGTTAGGGTTAGACTCAGGCTCTTAGGGTGAGGGTTAGACTCAGGCTCTTAGGGTTAGGGTTAGACTCAGGCTCTTAGGGTGAGGGTTAGACTCAGGCTCTTAGGGTGAGGGTTAGACTCAGGCTCTTAGGGTTAGGGTTAGACTCAGGCTCTTAGGGTTAGGGTTAGACTCAGGCTCTTAGGGTTAGGGTTAGACTCAGGCTCTTAGGGTTAGGGTTAGACTCAGGCTCTTAGGGTGAGGGTTAGACTCAGGCTTTTAGGGTTAGGGTTAGACTCAGGCTCTTAGGGTTAGGGTTAGACTCAGGCTCTTAGGGTGAGGGTTAGACTCAGGCTCTTAGGGTTACGGTTAGACTCAGGCTCTTAGGGTTAGGGTTAGACTCAGGCTCTTAGGGTTAGGGTTAGACTCAGGCTCTTAGGGTGAGGGTTAGACTCAGGCTCTTCGGGTTAGGGTTAGACTCAGGCTCTTAGGGTGAGGGTTAGACTCAGGCTCTTCGGGTTAGGGTTAGACTCAGGCTCTTAGGGTGAGGGTTAGACTCAGGCTCTTAGGGTGAGGGTTTGACTCAGGCTCTTAGGGTTAGGGTTAGACTCAGGCTCTTAGGGTTAGGGTTAGACTCAGGCTCTTAGGGTTAGGGTTAGACTCAGGCTCTTAGGGTGAGGGTTAGACTCAGGCTCTTAGGGTTAGGGTTAGACTCAGGCTCTTAGGGTTAGGGTTAGACTCAGGCTCTTAGGGTGAGGGTTAGACTCAGGCTCTTAGGGTTAGGGTTAGACTCAGGCTCTTCGGGTTAGGGTTAGACTCAGGCTCTTAGGGTTAGGGTTAGACTCAGGCTCTTAGGGTTAGGGTTAGACTCAGGCTCTTCGGGTTAGGGTTAGACTCAGGCTCTTAGGGTGAGGGTTAGACTCAGGCTCTTCGGGTTAGGGTTAGACTCAGGCTCTTCGGGTTAGGGTTAGACTCAGGCTCTTAGGGTTAGGGTTAGACTCAGGCTCTTAGGGTTAGGGTTAGACTCAGGCTCTTAGGGTTAGGGTTAAACTCAGGCTCTTAGGGTTAGGGTTAGACTCAGGCTCTTAGGGTGAGGGTTAGACTCAGGCTTTTAGGGTTAGGGTTAGACTCAGGCTCTTAGGGTGAGGGTTAGACTCAGGCTCTTAGGGTTAGGGTTAGACTCAGGCTCTTAGGGTGAGGGTTAGACTCAGGCTCTTAGGGTTAGGGTTAGACTCAGGCTCTTAGGGTTAGGGTTAAACTCAGGCTCTTAGGGTTAGGGTTAGACTCAGGCTCTTAGGGTTAGGGTTAGACTCAGGCTCTTCGGGTTAGGGTTAGACTCAGGCTCTTCGGGTTAGGGTTAGACTCAGGCTCTTAGGGTTAGGGTTAGACTCAGGCTCTTAGGGTTAGGGTTAGACTCAGGCTCTTAGGGTTAGTGTTAGAATCGGGCTCTTCGGGTTAGGGTTAGACTCAGGCTCTTAGGGTGAGGGTTAGACTCAGGCTCTTAGGGTTAGGGTTAGACTCAGGCTCTTAGGGTTAGGGTTAAACTCAGGCTCTTAGGGTGAGGGTTAGACTCAGGCTCTTAGGGTGAGGGTTAGACTCAGGCTCTTAGGGTTAGGGTTAAACTCAGGCTCTTAGGGTTAGGGTTAGACTCAGGCTCTTAGGGTTAGGGTTAAACTCAGGCTCTTAGGGTGAGGGTTAGACTCAGGCTCTTAGGGTTAGGGTTAGACTCAGGCTCTTAGGGTTAGGGTTAGACTCAGGGTCTTAGGGTGAGGGTTAGACTCAGGCTCTTAGGGTTAGGGTTAGACTCAGGCTCTTAGGGTTAGGGTTAGACTCAGGCTCTTAGGGTGAGGGTTAGACTCAGGCTCTTAGGGTGAGGGTTAGACTCAGGCTCTTAGGGTGAGGGTTAGACTCAGGCTCTTAGGGTTAGGGTTAGACTCAGGCTCTTAGGGTGAGGGTTAGACTCAGGCTCTTCGGGTTAGGGTTAGACTCAGGCTCTTAGGGTTAGGGTTAGACTCAGGCTCTTAGGGTTAGGGTTAGACTCAGGCTCTTCGGGTTAGGGTTAGACTCAGGCTCTTCGGGTTAGGGTTAGACTCAGGCTCTTAGGGTTAGGGTTAGACTCAGGCTCTTCGGGTTAGTGTTAGACTCAGGCTCTTAGGGTTAGGGTTAGACTCAGGCTCTTCGGGTTAGGGTTAGACTCAGGCTCTTAGGGTTAGGGTTAGACTCAGGCTCTTAGGGTTAGGGTTAAACTCAGGCTCTTAGGGTTAGGGTTAGACTCAGGCTCTTAGGGTGAGGGTTAGACTCAGGCTTTTAGGGTTAGGGTTAGACTCAGGCTCTTAGGCTTAGGGTTAGACTCAGGCTCTTAGGGTTAGGGTTAGACTCAGGCTCTTAGGGTGAGGGTTAGACTCAGGCTCTTAGGGTTAGGGTTAGACTCAGGCTCTTAGGGTTAGGGTTAGACTCAGGCTCTTAGGGTGAGGGTTAGACTCAGGCTCTTAGGGTTAGGGTTAGACTCAGGCTCTTAGGGTTAGGGTTAGACTCAGGCTCTTCGGGTTAGGGTTAGACTCAGGCTCTTAGGGTTAGGGTTAGACTCAGGCTCTTAGGGTTAGGGTTAGACTCAGGCTCTTCGGGTTAGGGTTAGACTCAGGCTCTTCGGGTTAGGGTTAGACTCAGGCTCTTAGGGTGAGGGTTAGACTCAGGCTCTTAGGGTGAGGGTTAGACTCAGGCTCTTAGGGTTAGGGTTAGACTCAGGCTCTTCGGGTTAGGGTTAGACTCAGGCTCTTAGGGTTAGGGTTAGACTCAGGCTCTTAGGGTGAGGGTTAGACTCAGGCTTTTAGGGTTAGGGTTAGACTCAGGCTCTTCGGGTTAGGGTTAGACTCAGGCTCTTAGGGTGAGGGTTAGACTCAGGCTCTTAGGGTTAGGGTTAGACTCAGGCTCTTAGGGTTAGGGTTAGACTAAGGCTCTTAGGGTTAGGGTTAAACTCAGGCTCTTAGGGTTAGGGTTAGACTCAGGCTCTTAGGGTTAGGGTTAGACTCAGGCTCTTAGGGTGAGGGTTAGACTCAGGCTCTTCGGGTTAGGGTTAGACTCAGGCTCTTAGGGTGAGGGTTAGACTCAGGCTCTTGGGTGAGGGTTAGACTCAGGCTCTTAGGGTGAGGGTTAGACTCAGGCTCTTAGGGTTAGGGTTAGACTCAGGCTCTTAGGGTGAGGGTTAGACTCAGGCTCTTCGGGTTAGGGTTAGACTCAGGCTCTTAGGGTTAGGTTAGACTCAGGCTCTTAGGGTTAGGGTTAAACTCAGGCTCTTAGGGTTAGGGTTAGACTCAGGCTCTTAGGGTGACGGTTAGACTCAGGCTTTAGGGTTAGGGTTAGACTCAGGCTCTTAGGGTGAGGGTTAGACTCAGGCTCTTAGGGTTAGGGTTAGACTCAGGCTCTTAGGGTTAGGGTTAGACTCAGGCTCTTAGGGTTAGGGTTAGACTCAGGCTCTTAGGGTTAGGGTTAGACTCAGGCTCTTCGGGTTAGGGTTAGACTCAGGCTCTTCGGGTTAGGGTTAGACTCAGGCTCTTAGGGTTAGGGTTAGACTCAGGCTCTTAGGGTTAGGTTAGACTCAGGCTCTTCGGGTTAGGGTTAGACTCAGGCTCTTAGGGTTAGGGTTAGACTCAGGCTCTTAGGGTGAGGTTAGACTCAGCTCTTCGGGTTAGGGTTAGACTCAGGCTCTTAGGGTTAGGGTTAGACTCAGGCTCTTAGGGTGAGGGTTAGACTCAGGCTCTTAGGGTGAGGGTTAGACTCAGGCTCTTAGGGTTAGGGTTAGACTCAGGCTCTTAGGGTGAGGGTTAGACTCAGGCTCTTCGGGTTAGGGTTAGACTCAGGCTCTTAGGGTGAGGGTTAGACTCAGGCTCTTAGGGTGAGGGTTAGACTCAGGCTCTTAGGGTTAGGGTTAGACTCAGGCTCTTAGGGTTAGGGTTAGACTCAGGCTCTTAGGGTTAGGGTTAGACTCAGGCTCTTAGGGTGAGGGTTAGACTCAGGCTTTTAGGGTTAGGGTTAGACTCAGGCTCTTAGGGTTAGGGTTAGACTTAGACTCAGGCTCTTAGGGTGAGGGTTAGACTCAGGCTCTTAGGGTTAGGGTTAGACTCAGGCTCTTAGGGTTAGGGTTAGACTCAGGCTCTTAGGGTTAGGGTTAGACTCAGGCTCTTCGGGTTAGGGTTAGACTCAGGCTCTTAGGGTTAGGGTTAGACTCAGGCTCTTAGGGTGAGGGTTAGACTCAGGCTCTTCGGGTTAGGGTTAGACTCAGGCTCTTAGGGTGAGGGTTAGACTCAGGCTCTTAGGGTGAGGGTTAGACTCAGGCTCTTAGGGTGAGGGTTAGACTCAGGCTCTTAGGGTTAGGGTTAGACTCAGGCTCTTAGGGTGAGGGTTAGACTCAGGCTCTTCGGGTTAGGGTTAGACTCAGGCTCTTAGGGTTAGGGTTAGACTCAGGCTCTTAGGGTTAGGGTTAAACTCAGGCTCTTAGGGTTAGGGTTAGACTCAGGCTCTTAGGGTGACGGTTAGACTCAGGCTTTTAGGGTTAGGGTTAGACTCAGGCTCTTAGGGTGAGGGTTAGACTCAGGCTCTTAGGGTTAGGGTTAGACTCAGGCTCTTAGGGTTAGGGTTAGACTCAGGCTCTTAGGGTTAGGGTTAGACTCAGGCTCTTCGGGTTAGGGTTAGACTCAGGCTCTTAGGGTGAGGGTTAGACTCAGGCTCTTCGGGTTAGGGTTAGACTCAGGCTCTTCGGGTTAGGGTTAGACTCAGGCTCTTAGGGTTAGGGTTAGACTCAGGCTCTTAGGGTTAGGGTTAGACTCAGGCTCTTAGGGTTAGGGTTAGACTCAGGCTCTTAGGGTGAGGGTTAGACTCAGGCTCTTAGGGTTAGGGTTAGACTCAGGCTCTTAGGGTTAGGGTTAGACTCAGGCTCTTCGGGTTAGGGTTAGACTCAGGCTCTTAGGGTTAGGGTTAGACTCAGGCTCTTAGGGTGAGGGTTAGACTCAGGCTCTTAGGGTGAGGGTTAGACTCAGGCTCTTAGGGTTAGGGTTAGACTCAGGCTCTTAGGGTTAGGGTTAGACTCAGCCTCTTAGGGTTAGGGTTAGACTCAGGCTCTTAGGGTTAGGGTTAGACTCAGGCTCTTCGGGTTAGGGTTAGATTCAGGCTCTTAGGGTTAGGGTTAGACTCAGGCTCTTAGGGTGAGGGTTAGACTCAGGCTCTTAGGGTGAGGGTTAGACTCAGGCTCTTAGGGTTAGGGTTAGACTCAGGCTCTTAGGGTTAGGGTTAGACTCAGGCTCTTAGGGTTAGGGTTAGACTCAGGCTCTTAGGGTGAGGGTTAGACTCAGGCTCTTAGGGTTAGGGTTAGACTCAGGCTCTTAGGGTTAGGGTTAGACTCAGGCTCTTTAGGGTTAGGGTTAGACTCAGGCTCTTAGGGTGAGGGTTAGACTCAGGCTCTTAGGGTTAGGGTTAGACTCAGGCTCTTAGGGTTAGGGTTAGACTCAGGCTCTTAGGGTGAGGGTTAGACTCAGGCTCTTAGGGTGAGGGTTAGACTCAGGCTCTTAGGGTTAGGGTTAGACTCAGGCTCTTAGGGTTAGGGTTAGACTCAGGCTCTTCGGGTTAGGGTTAGACTCAGGCTCTTAGGGTTAGGGTTAGACTCAGGCTCTTAGGGTTAGGGTTAGACTCAGGCTCTTCGGGTTAGGGTTAGACTCAGGCTCTTCGGGTTAGGGTTAGACTCAGGCTCTTAGGGTGAGGGTTAGACTCAGGCTCTTCGGGTTAGTGTTAGACTCAGGCTCTTCGGGTTAGTGTTAGACTCAGGCTCTTAGGGTTAGGGTTAGACTCAGGCTCTTAGGGTTAGGGTTAGACTCAGGCTCTTCGGGTTAGGGTTAGACTCAGGCTCTTAGGGTTAGGGTTAAACTCAGGCTCTTAGGGTTAGGGTTAGACTCAGGCTCTTAGGGTGAGGGTTAGACTCAGGCTTTTAGGGTTAGGGTTAGACTCAGGCTCTTAGGGTGAGGGTTAGACTCAGGCTCTTAGGGTTAGAGTTAGACTCAGGCTCTTAGGGTGAGGGTTAGACTCAGGCTCTTAGGGTTAGGGTTAGACTCAGGCTCTTAGGGTTAGGGTTAGACTCAGGCTCTTAGGGTGAGGGTTAGACTCAGGCTCTTAGGGTTAGGGTTAGACTCAGGCTCTTAGGGTTAGGGTTACACTCAGGCTCTTAGGGTTAGGGTTAGACTCAGGCTCTTAGGGTGAGGGTTAGACTCAGGCTCTTAGGGTTAGGGTTAGACTCAGGCTCTTAGGGTGAGGGTTAGACTCAGGCTCTTCGGGTTAGGGTTAGACTCAGGCTCTTAGGGTGAGGGTTAGACTCAGGCTCTTAGGGTGAGGGTTAGACTCAGGCTCTTAGGGTTAGGGTTAGACTCAGGCTCTTAGGGTTAGGGTTAGACTCAGGCTCTTAGGGTGAGGGTTAGACTCAGGCTCTTAGGGTTAGGGTTAGACTCAGGCTCTTAGGGTGAGGGTTAGACTCAGGCTCTTAGGGTGAGGGTTAGACTCAGGCTCTTAGGGTTAGGGTTAGACTCAGGCTCTTAGGGTGAGGGTTAGACTCAGGCTTTTAGGGTTAGGGTTAGACTCAGGCTCTTCGGGTTAGGGTTAGACTCAGGCTCTTAGGGTGAGGGTTAGACTCAGGCTCTTAGGGTTAGGGTTAGACTCAGGCTCTTAGGGTTAGGGTTAGACTCAGGCTCTTAGGGTGAGGGTTAGACTCAGGCTCTTAGGGTTAGGGTTAGACTCAGGCTCTTAGGGTGAGGGTTAGACTCAGGCTCTTAGGGTGACGGTTAGACTCAGGCTTTTAGGGTTAGGGTTAGACTCAGGCTCTTAGGGTGAGGGTTAGACTCAGGCTCTTAGGGTTAGGGTTAGACTCAGGCTCTTCGGGTTAGGGTTAGACTCAGGCTCTTAGGGTTAGGGTTAGACTCAGGCTCTTAGGGTTAGGGTTAGACTCAGGCTCTTAGGGTTAGGGTTAGACTCAGGCTCTTAGGGTTAGGGTTAGACTCAGGCTCTTCGGGTTAGGGTTAGACTCAGGCTCTTCGGGTTAGGGTTAGACTCAGGCTCTTAGGGTTAGGGTTAGACTCAGGCTCTTAGGGTTAGGGTTAGACTCAGGCTCTTAGGGTTAGGGTTAGACTCAGGCTCTTAGGGTGAGGGTTAGACTCAGGCTCTTAGGGTTAGGGTTAGACTCAGGCTCTTAGGGTTAGGGTTAGACTCAGGCTCTTCGGGTTAGGGTTAGACTCAGGCTCTTAGGGTGAGGGTTAGACTCAGGCTCTTAGGGTGAGGGTTAGACTCAGGCTCTTAGGGTTAGGGTTACACTCAGGCTCTTAGGGTTAGGGTTAGACTCAGCCTCTTAGGGTTAGGGTTAGACTCAGGCTCTTAGGGTTAGGGTTAGACTCAGGCTCTTCGGGTTAGGGTTAGATTCAGGCTCTTAGGGTTAGGGTTAGACTCAGGCTCTTAGGGTGAGGGTTAGACTCAGGCTCTTAGGGTTAGGGTTAGACTCAGGCTCTTAGGGTTAGGGTTAGACTCAGGCTCTTAGGGTGAGGGTTAGACTCAGGCTCTTAGGGTTAGGGTTAGACTCAGGCTCTTAGGGTGAGGGTTAGACTCAGGCTCTTAGGGTTAGGGTTAGACTCAGGCTCTTAGGGTTAGGGTTAGACTCAGGCTCTTTAGGGTTAGGGTTAGACTCAGGCTCTTAGGGTGAGGGTTAGACTCAGGCTCTTAGGGTTAGGGTTAGACTCAGGCTCTTAGGGTTAGGGTTAGACTCAGGCTCTTAGGGTTAGGGTTAGACTCAGGCTCTTAGGGTGAGGGTTAGACTCAGGCTCTTCGGGTTAGGGTTAGACTCAGGCTCTTAGGGTTAGGGTTAGACTCAGGCTCTTAGGGTTAGGGTTAGACTCAGGCTCTTAGGGTTAGGGTTAAACTCAGGCTCTTAGGGTTAGGGTTAGACTCAGGCTCTTAGGGTTAGGGTTAGACTCAGGCTTTTAGGGTTAGGGTTAGACTCAGGCTCTTAGGGTGAGGGTTAGACTCAGGCTCTTAGGGTTAGGGTTAGACTCAGGCTATTAGGGTGAGGGTTAGACTCAGGCTCTTAGGGTTAGGGTTAGACTCAGGCTCTTAGGGTTAGGGTTAGACTCAGGCTCTTAGGGTTAGGGTTAGACTCAGGCTCTTAGGGTTAGGGTTAGACTCAGGCTCTTAGGGTGAGGGTTAGACTCAGGCTCTTGGGTTAGGGTTAGACTCAGGCTCTTAGGGTTAGGGTTAGACTCAGGCTCTTAGGGTTAGGGTTAGACTCAGGCTCTTAGGGTTAGGGTTAGACTCAGGCTCTTAGGGTGAGGGTTAGACTCAGGCTCTTAGGGTTAGGGTTAGACTCAGGCTCTTAGGGTTAGGGTTAGACTCAGGCTCTTCGGGTTAGGGTTAGACTCAGGCTCTTAGGGTGAGGGTTAGACTCAGGCTCTTAGGGTGAGGGTTAGACTCAGGCTCTTCGGGTTAGGGTTAGACTCAGGCTCTTAGGGTGAGGGTTAGACTCAGGCTCTTAGGGTGAGGGTTAGACTCAGGCTCTTAGGGTGAGGGTTAGACTCAGGCTCTTAGGGTTAGGGTTAGACTCAGGCTCTTAGGGTGAGGGTTAGACTCAGGCTCTTCGGGTTAGGGTTAGACTCAGGCTCTTAGGGTTAGGGTTAGACTCAGGCTCTTAGGGTTAGGGTTAGACTCAGGCTCTTAGGGTTAGGGTTAAACTCAGGCTCTTAGGGTTAGGGTTAGACTCAGGCTCTTAGGGTGACGGTTAGACTCAGGCTTTTAGGGTTAGGGTTAGACTCAGGCTCTTAGGGTTAGGGTTAGACTCAGGCTCTTAGGGTTAGGGTTAGACTCAGGCTCTTAGGGTTAGGGTTAGACTCAGGCTCTTAGGGTTAGGGTTAGACTCAGGCTCTTCGGGTTAGGGTTAGACTCAGGCTCTTCGGGTTAGGGTTAGACTCAGGCTCTTAGGGTGAGGGTTAGACTCAGGCTCTTGGGGTTAGGGTTAGACTCAGGCTCTTAGGGTTAGGGTTAGACTCAGGCTCTTAGGGTTAGGGTTAGACTCAGGCTCTTAGGGTTAGGGTTAGACTCAGGCTCTTCGGGTGAGGGTTAGACTCAGGCTCTTAGGGTTAGGGTTAGACTCAGGCTCTTAGGGTTAGGGTTAGACTCAGGCTCTTCGGGTGAGGGTTAGACTCAGGCTCTTAGGGTGAGGGTTAGACTCAGGCTCTTAGGGTGAGGGTTAGACTCAGGCTCTTCGGGTTAGGGTTAGACTCAGGCTCTTAGGGTGAGGGTTAGACTCAGGCTCTTAGGGTGAGGGTTAGACTCAGGCTCTTAGGGTGAGGGTTAGACTCAGGCTCTTAGGGTTAGGGTTAGACTCAGGCTCTTAGGGTGAGGGTTAGACTCAGGCTCTTAGGGTGAGGGTTAGACTCAGGCTTTTAGGGTTAGGGTTAGACTCAGGCTCTTAGGGTTAGGGTTAGACTCAGGCTCTTAGGGTGAGGGTTAGACTCAGGCTCTTAGGGTTAGGGTTAGACTCAGGCTCTTAGGGTTAGGGTTAGACTCAGGCTCTTAGGGTTAGGGTTAGACTCAGGCTCTTCGGGTTAGGGTTAGACTCAGGCTCTTAGGGTTAGGGTTAGACTCAGGCTCTTAGGGTGAGGGTTAGACTCAGGCTCTTCGGGTTAGGGTTAGACTCAGGCTCTTAGGGTGAGGGTTAGACTCAGGCTCTTAGGGTGAGGGTTAGACTCAGGCTCTTAGGGTTAGGGTTAGACTCAGGCTCTTAGGGTGAGGGTTAGACTCAGGCTCTTCGGGTTAGGGTTAGACTCAGGCTCTTAGGGTTAGGGTTAGACTCAGGCTCTTAGGGTTAGGGTTAAACTCAGGCTCTTAGGGTTAGGGTTAGACTCAGGCTCTTAGGGTGACGGTTAGACTCAGGCTTTTAGGGTTAGGGTTAGACTCAGGCTCTTAGGGTGAGGGTTAGACTCAGGCTCTTAGGGTTAGGGTTAGACTCAGGCTCTTAGGGTTAGGGTTAGACTCAGGCTCTTAGGGTTAGGGTTAGACTCAGGCTCTTAGGGTTAGGGTTAGACTCAGGCTCTTAGGGTTAGGGTTAGACTCAGGCTCTTCGGGTTAGGGTTAGACTCAGGCTCTTCGGGTTAGGGTTAGACTCAGGCTCTTAGGGTTAGGGTTAGACTCAGGCTCTTAGGGTTAGGGTTAGACTCAGGCTCTTAGGGTTAGGGTTAGACTCAGGCTCTTAGGGTGAGGGTTAGACTCAGGCTCTTAGGGTTAGGGTTAGACTCAGGCTCTTAGGGTTAGGGTTAGACTCAGGCTCTTCGGGTTAGGGTTAGACTCAGGCTCTTAGGGTTAGGGTTAGACTCAGGCTCTTAGGGTGAGGGTTAGACTCAGGCTCTTAGGGTGAGGGTTAGACTCAGGCTCTTAGGGTTAGGGTTAGACTCAGGCTCTTAGGGTTAGGGTTAGACTCAGCCTCTTAGGGTTAGGGTTAGACTCAGGCTCTTAGGGTTAGGGTTAGACTCAGGCTCTTCGGGTTAGGGTTAGATTCAGGCTCTTAGGGTTAGGGTTAGACTCAGGCTCTTAGGGTGAGGGTTAGACTCAGGCTCTTAGGGTGAGGGTTAGACTCAGGCTCTTAGGGTTAGGGTTAGACTCAGGCTCTTAGGGTTAGGGTTAGACTCAGGCTCTTAGGGTTAGGGTTAGACTCAGGCTCTTAGGGTGAGGGTTAGACTCAGGCTCTTAGGGTTAGGGTTAGACTCAGGCTCTTAGGGTTAGGGTTAGACTCAGGCTCTTAGGGTTAGGGTTAGACTCAGGCTCTTAGGGTGAGGGTTAGACTCAGGCTCTTAGGGTTAGGGTTAGACTCAGGCTCTTAGGGTTAGGGTTAGACTCAGGCTCTTAGGGTGAGGGTTAGACTCAGGCTCTTAGGGTGAGGGTTAGACTCAGGCTCTTAGGGTTAGGGTTAGACTCAGGCTCTTAGGGTTAGGGTTAGACTCAGGCTCTTCGGGTTAGGGTTAGACTCAGGCTCTTAGGGTTAGGGTTAGACTCAGGCTCTTAGGGTTAGGGTTAGACTCAGGCTCTTCGGGTTAGGGTTAGACTCAGGCTCTTCGGGTTAGGGTTAGACTCAGGCTCTTAGGGTGAGGGTTAGACTCAGGCTCTTCGGGTTAGTGTTAGACTCAGGCTCTTCGGGTTAGTGTTAGACTCAGGCTCTTAGGGTTAGGGTTAGACTCAGGCTCTTAGGGTTAGGGTTAGACTCAGGCTCTTCGGGTTAGGGTTAGACTCAGGCTCTTAGGGTTAGGGTTAAACTCAGGCTCTTAGGGTTAGGGTTAGACTCAGGCTCTTAGGGTGAGGGTTAGACTCAGGCTTTTAGGGTTAGGGTTAGACTCAGGCTCTTAGGGTGAGGGTTAGACTCAGGCTCTTAGGGTTAGAGTTAGACTCAGGCTCTTAGGGTGAGGGTTAGACTCAGGCTCTTAGGGTTAGGGTTAGACTCAGGCTCTTAGGGTTAGGGTTAGACTCAGGCTCTTAGGGTGAGGGTTAGACTCAGGCTCTTAGGGTTAGGGTTAGACTCAGGCTCTTAGGGTTAGGGTTACACTCAGGCTCTTAGGGTTAGGGTTAGACTCAGGCTCTTAGGGTGAGGGTTAGACTCAGGCTCTTAGGGTTAGGGTTAGACTCAGGCTCTTAGGGTGAGGGTTAGACTCAGGCTCTTCGGGTTAGGGTTAGACTCAGGCTCTTAGGGTGAGGGTTAGACTCAGGCTCTTAGGGTGAGGGTTAGACTCAGGCTCTTAGGGTTAGGGTTAGACTCAGGCTCTTAGGGTTAGGGTTAGACTCAGGCTCTTAGGGTGAGGGTTAGACTCAGGCTCTTAGGGTTAGGGTTAGACTCAGGCTCTTAGGGTTAGGGTTAGACTCAGGCTCTTAGGGTGAGGGTTAGACTCAGGCTCTTAGGGTTTAGGGTTAGACTCAGGCTCTAGGGTGAGGGTTAGACTCAGGCTTTTAGGGTTAGGGTTAGACTCAGGCTCTTAGGGTTAGGGTTAGACTCAGGCTCTTAGGGTGAGGGTTAGACTCAGGCTCTTAGGGTTAGGGTTAGACTCAGGCTCTTAGGGTTAGGGTTAGACTCAGGCTCTTAGGGTGAGGGTTAGACTCAGGCTCTTAGGGTTAGGGTTAGACTCAGGCTCTTAGGGTGAGGGTTAGACTCAGGCTCTTAGGGTGACGGTTAGACTCAGGCTTTTAGGGTTAGGGTTAGACTCAGGCTCTTAGGGTGAGGGTTAGACTCAGGCTCTTAGGGTTAGGGTTAGACTCAGGCTCTTCGGGTTAGGGTTAGACTCAGGCTCTTAGGGTTAGGGTTAGACTCAGGCTCTTAGGGTTAGGGTTAGACTCAGGCTCTTAGGGTTAGGGTTAGACTCAGGCTCTTAGGGTTAGGGTTAGACTCAGGCTCTTCGGGTTAGGGTTAGACTCAGGCTCTTCGGGTTAGGGTTAGACTCAGGCTCTTAGGGTTAGGGTTAGACTCAGGCTCTTAGGGTTAGGGTTAGACTCAGGCTCTTAGGGTTAGGGTTAGACTCAGGCTCTTAGGGTGAGGGTTAGACTCAGGCTCTTAGGGTTAGGGTTAGACTCAGGCTCTTCGGGTTAGGGTTAGACTCAGGCTCTTCGGGTTAGGGTTAGACTCAGGCTCTTAGGGTGAGGGTTAGACTCAGGCTCTTAGGGTGAGGGTTAGACTCAGGCTCTTAGGGTTAGGGTTAGACTCAGGCTCTTAGGGTTAGGGTTAGACTCAGCCTCTTAGGGTTAGGGTTAGACTCAGGCTCTTAGGGTTAGGGTTAGACTCAGGCTCTTCGGGTTAGGGTTAGATTCAGGCTCTTAGGGTTAGGGTTAGACTCAGGCTCTTAGGGTGAGGGTTAGACTCAGGCTCTTAGGGTTAGGGTTAGACTCAGGCTCTTAGGGTTAGGGTTAGACTCAGGCTCTTAGGGTGAGGGTTAGACTCAGGCTCTTAGGGTTAGGGTTTAGACTCAGGCTCTTAGGGTGAGGGTTAGACTCAGGCTCTTAGGGTTAGGGTTAGACTCAGGCTCTTAGGGTTAGGGTTAGACTCAGGCTCTTTAGGGTTAGGGTTAGACTCAGGCTCTTAGGGTGAGGGTTAGACTCAGGCTCTTAGGGTTAGGGTTAGACTCAGGCTCTTAGGGTTAGGGTTAGACTCAGGCTCTTAGGGTTAGGGTTAGACTCAGGCTCTTAGGGTGAGGGTTAGACTCAGGCTCTTCGGGTTAGGGTTAGACTCAGGCTCTTAGGGTTAGGGTTAGACTCAGGCTCTTAGGGTTAGGGTTAGACTCAGGCTCTTAGGGTTAGGGTTAAACTCAGGCTCTTAGGGTTAGGGTTAGACTCAGGCTCTTAGGGTTAGGGTTAGACTCAGGCTTTTAGGGTTAGGGTTAGACTCAGGCTCTTAGGGTGAGGGTTAGACTCAGGCTCTTAGGGTTAGGGTTAGACTCAGGCTATTAGGGTGAGGGTTAGACTCAGGCTCTTAGGGTTAGGGTTAGACTCAGGCTCTTAGGGTTAGGGTTAGACTCAGGCTCTTAGGGTTAGGGTTAGACTCAGGCTCTTAGGGTTAGGGTTAGACTCAGGCTCTTAGGGTGAGGGTTAGACTCAGGCTCTTGGGGTTAGGGTTAGACTCAGGCTCTTAGGGTTAGGGTTAGACTCAGGCTCTTAGGGTTAGGGTTAGACTCAGGCTCTTAGGGTTAGGGTTAGACTCAGGCTCTTAGGGTGAGGGTTAGACTCAGGCTCTTAGGGTTAGGGTTAGACTCAGGCTCTTAGGGTTAGGGTTAGACTCAGGCTCTTCGGGTTAGGGTTAGACTCAGGCTCTTAGGGTGAGGGTTAGACTCAGGCTCTTAGGGTGAGGGTTAGACTCAGGCTCTTCGGGTTAGGGTTAGACTCAGGCTCTTAGGGTGAGGGTTAGACTCAGGCTCTTAGGGTGAGGGTTAGACTCAGGCTCTTAGGGTGAGGGTTAGACTCAGGCTCTTAGGGTTAGGGTTAGACTCAGGCTCTTAGGGTGAGGGTTAGACTCAGGCTCTTCGGGTTAGGGTTAGACTCAGGCTCTTAGGGTTAGGGTTAGACTCAGGCTCTTAGGGTTAGGGTTAGACTCAGGCTCTTAGGGTTAGGGTTAAACTCAGGCTCTTAGGGTTAGGGTTAGACTCAGGCTCTTAGGGTGACGGTTAGACTCAGGCTTTTAGGGTTAGGGTTAGACTCAGGC